>NC_077243.1:6735000-9570000 GCF_947179165.1 Solanum dulcamara
ATAAATATAAGGAAACAACATAAAATAGAGAGCTTTTTGCAGTTCTTCCCTGGGCATAGAATAGGAATGTGGAAAGTATATATTTCTTTCCTACTGTCCAGCTAGAACAAAATAAATGAAAAGCATTATAATACTTGTCCCTCCTTTCTCTCTCTCGTATTTTAATTTTCTGTTGCTATCTCTAGATTGCAAACAAACCTTTTAATCATGCATAGTTAGAATGGGATTTTAATAGATCTCCTATTCATACTGTCTTGCAAAAGTTTACAAATTTTGTTGTTGAAACAGATCAGGAGGATAATGGAAGGAAATCGCCGAATGGGAATGGTAGTTTTTCCTTTGATTCCCCCCCCCCCCCAAGTTATTATACATGGTTTTTCTGTCTTCACTTTTGGCTGAGGCTTCACTGTTAATCATGCAGGCTGTTCATGATCCTACGACAGGTTCAGTAGCTGATTATGCTTGTGAAGTGGAGATTATAGAGTAGGTGTTCTGTGACCTGTTCGATTTTTGGGATATCTTTTACGTTTATTCTTTTATAGATTCCATTATTTTATTCTTGTTTTTAGAAATTGATAACCTTCATCTCTTTGTGTAGATGTGAGCCACTTCCAGATGGGCGTTTCTTTCTGGAGGTGAATATCAGCTTTTTGTCCCATTAGATGCTTTTGTTTTTGTACCATGAGCCTTCCTGTTAGCATGGTGCTTATTTACTACTTATGAGTTCATTAACAGGAGGGTCCAAACTGCTATAGGAGGACTTTTAAATGTAAATAGTCAATGTTCTTCCTTCTCCAAAAAAAAAAGTCTAGGTTCTGCACCATACACTAGCATGTATAATGTTGCATCCATGTAAAATATCCGTGGTGCACCTGACGTTTTGTTTAAAATGAACACTGCAGCTAAAATGAAAATGTTCTTCTTGAACACTTTGACCATTTCTCGCTTCAGCAAATTTAGAATTCAATATCTTTGCTAGATGAACCTTGGTTTTGGTTGTTTTCTTTTGAGGACGATTTCAAAAGACTATTATTTCCACCAGAGGCGGTGTCATGTCTAGATGTCCCACCATAATAAAGACGAGTTTTTGATGAAGCTTTTCTTTCCTCTTAAAGATTCTTCAAAGTTCTTTTAACTTGTATCTGATTTAGCACAAATTTATGCAGGTCGAAAGTCGACGTAGATGCCGCATCGTACGACATTGGGATCAAGATGGGTTAGTTCAATATCTAACTCCTTATTGGTAGAGATGAAAATTGGTAATTAAGTTTTAGAAGAAGTAAGAAGAAGGGCGCAGAAACACAGGTTCAGGTACCATATGGTTGCCAAATGAAAATGCAGAAAAGTAACTTCTGACCTTTTCTATTCTTTATGCAAGCAGGAGTTTGTAGGAAAGCAGTTCAAAAAGCTCACAAGAAATAAAGTTTCTCTGTAAAAAGTGTAGTTAACTTGAAGGAATTGGTTTCTTCTTGTTTCATACTTTCCTTTTCCTTTAATACAAAAAACAGAATGAAGAAAATGTTATCCTTTTTAATTTCTTTCTCAAAAGTAAATTTTCAAACAACTTTCATATAAAAGAGGCCAATGATTTGAAATTCTACAAAGGGAGGGGGTGTTAGAAATCTCTGGGTTGGTCTGTTGGTTGCTTTGCGTTAAGTCAGGAGATTGGATCCAATATGCTATCCCAAAATATAAAGCACAGTGCCTATGCTATAAATTTTCTATTATTCTACTATTTTATGCTTCTTTAAACTTGCTTATTATTGTTTTTGCCCCTGGCCATTATTATGAAGGTATCGTGTTGCTGAGGTTGAATGGATACATGATATATGCCCAGCCGAAGGAACAAGAGAGAGGCATGAAGTAAGTTGTACAGCAATTCTCTGAGAGATATTTGTCAATCTTTTTTTTTAATCCCTCCCTAGGAGCTCCCACCCTTTTTTCTCCCTTGGTGACTGGAACTCACAACCTTAGTTGTGGAAGTGAGGGGTGCACACCATCCGAGCAACTCCCTCTTGTTGATATTTGTCAATCCATTTTATGTATGATCCTTATTTTTGTGCTATATTAATCTTTTCTTATTTACCTGCTAAAAGAAAGATTCTTGTTTCTTGAATCTTGTGGCTCTGTTCGAGGATTTTTGGGGCAAACTGTTTTTCCTGGTTTTCCTCTGAAATCCTACTATTACTGACTGCCTTATACTTCATATGAGCAATTCATGCCTTTTCAATTTGAATTATGATGGAAAGTTCATTTTCCTTTCTCAAATGCTAACTGATATATACTGTGCACACATTTTTGTGTACTTGTATACTGTGTACGCACTTGTGTGTATGTAGTGCTTGTATAGTAATTCATTGTCAAGTGCTTAATACTTTCAAACTCTAGCTTTATATTTGTTGAACTGTAATTTGTCAATTGCCGATAGTTACTGGAGACGGCAAATAAGGCGGCGGCATTTGCTCAACAATGGTTGAGGAACGCACAACAAGTAGCAGGAGGTAAAGTCATTAATAAGGTTTTTCCTTTCTTGTCTTTTTTAGTGGCAAATGATTATAGTAGCTCCATTTGTAGGATGAGATTTGATGTCTTTTTTATCCTTCAATACATAGCTACAACGCTTCCATAGATAGGTTTTGAAAGTAGATGTACCACTTGCATATTAGGTGTTAGATTTTCGGCATGCTTGATGTACATGCTACAACACTTCATATTGGTGTGTTATCTATGAATCCTTATGAATTTAAAGATTGCTTTATCTATCCAAGTGGTGATCATGACCCGGAAAACTTGTCGTCCCTATCAAACTATACTGGAAGGCTTTAGGCAGAGAGCTGAGCTTAATGTTTCTGCTTTGCGTATTATAGTACAGCCTAATTATTCTTTTTGCTGAATATCCTTTCAGTACACATCATAACCTAGACTTTACATACAGATCGGAGACGTGCAGAACTCTTCAAAGCTGAAGGGTTGATGCCATCATCACAGGATCCTGAGTGCTTAAGTTTTTGGGTACACACTTGAATCCATGTTCAAGTTAAAAGCAAGTAGTAGGCATGAATTAGTTTTTTATATTTTTGGTGCCTAAATAAATGCAGCTTAACACTCTGACCAGTCGTAGACCAACAGAGAAATTAGACCTGCTTCAGATAAGAGATACACATGAGGTATTTGTTCTTTAACACTTCATTTAAACTCTCTTTTTTCTTGAGCTTCTTTCTTGGAGAACAAGGTCTTGCTACACGATGGATGTTGGTGTAGCATGTCATGAGCACTAGGCTAAAGGGCAGTTGAACAACTCAAGCAAATTGCCTTATTCTAACATAGGTCAAGAAGGATTAGAGACGTACATTTAGATGTAGTCAAAAGATGGGGTGGATCTAGTGCTTTGGCTCCTAGTTCATCCGAACCTAGTATTTTCGACTCTGAGTATAAGTTTTTATGTGAAAATCCACAAAAAAATTCAACAAATATTAGATCTAAACCCTTAATTATATAAGTACAATGAGTTGGGTGCTTAAGAACATTATTAGTCGAACCCATCAAATTGAAATCCCAAATCCGTCTGTCAAAAGTCATGTTTCCTAGGCACTAATATCCCTAAAACAAATCAAGGAACTATTACAATCTGAATGTTCTCCTTTTTCTCTGATTCTTTCTTGATTAGTCGCTTTTATTATCTGTTGATTGTGCTTAATTTATTCTGCAGAGGATAAGGCGAGGTCTGCTATACATGAAACAAGAAGAACAAGGTTGCCGGCTGCAATAATATATATTGAACATGTAATTAGTTCCTTTTACATGAAAACAGGAGAAGGCTGCCAGCTGCTATAAATTTTGGTCAACCTATAATTATAGTTCCATTATTTGTATTATCATTGGTTTTTCTGTAAAGCTCATTTTGATTTCAATATTTTTTTAATCCACATTTCCAGTACTGGAGGATCCTCCGCCCAATTTTCCTCTTTCATAGAGATATATTGTTGACTTCAACCTTTTATCTATTGTAAAGGCCCGCAGTGTGCATACAGTAAAACCAGAAGGACGAAGTTTGTAGCCTCGTTATCTCGAGGAGAATGAATCTTTTTGTTTGTATGGCAATACAATCCATATTATGTTTGCTTCATTCACCAAATTCACCGCAATATGAAAGGATTTTGAGTTGTATTCTGGAAATTATCAATTATGTTGACTGTTTTTTCGTGGCATACAACTTTAGGTTTGTAAATTTAGTTCATGGAATATTTGGCTAGTGGACTTATTTTTATGTTTATTACAGCTGCAAATTTTAGCGTGTGAGGAAGAATTTTACATTTTAAGGCTCTTACTTTTTTCACCGTCAAATCAGTTGTAAATGAATTAGAACCAATTAATCACGTGAATGAGAAAGAACACCAATCGAATACGTGTGTCATAAGAAAGACCATAATCCAAACTTAATTGGCATTAGAGTTGAAGTTATACACCCTAATTATGCTTATAAAAAAAACAATCCCAATACCATCGATGTAATTTAACATGTTAATTACTCGATACGTAAAAATATCATACAATGCTTAGTCGGTTAGTCAAAACTTAAAACTCTTGGCACTAATAGAGAGATATTAGCATACCTAAAAAAAACGGTATTTGGTCCGACAAATTGCATAAACAAAGGATGATTAACTGATTCTGCTGTAATGATAGCCATTTCCCTTCAAAGGTCAACTAATAAAAAAAAGGTTTTCCTTAAAGCATTATATTCCCAGCTGGATACGCGCTTTGGACTTTTGTGTTTGTTGGTACTTAATCACATCCTTTCTTAATCTTTTTTTTATTTTAAAAAAAAACAGTTTGAAGAAACAGTTTAGTGGATAATTAACAGAATCACTGAAAAAGTCTACCACTTTGGAACAAGTACAAGAAGGCACGTTCTGTCCTAAGTCCTAACATGTTAACAACAAATGTTCACAATATTCTTCTTTACAACTTACAAACATAGACGTGCTATACTCTCATTCAAGAATTTTGTCTTTCACTTATGTCTATTCAACAATTTTAGTATTCTAACATCTAACATTTTTCTCTCATACAACAAAAGATGAGAGGAAGAAAACACCCTCTTATCATTTTTGCTTTTCTTGTACTGTTTTTTGCAAATGTAGCTACTTCATCTTCAAAAGGAAAATTTACGCCGGCCGATAACTATCTGATCAATTGTGGATCCCCTGATACTACTTTGCTTGATGATGGAAGGACTTTTAAGTCTGACCCTCAATCTGCTTCTTACTTGTCTACTGATGAGACTATTTTAGCTTCTGTTAAGTCTTTACAAGAAAAGGTCACTTCTTTTTCCTCTGCCTCTTTGTTGTATCACACAGCAAGAATATTTGAAAGTGAATCAATGTATAGGTTTCTTGTCTTTAAACCAGGAAGGCATTGGATTCGTTTGTACTTTTATCCTCTTCCACATCCAAATTACAATCTAGCAAGTGCTATGTTCACAGTCACTTCTGATAGTATTGTTTTACTTCATGATTTCTCAGTGAAAGATACTAGTAAAGTTGTGTTCAAAGAATACCTTATCAATATTACTTCATCTCAATTCACCCTCAAATTTACACCTTTGAAGAAATCTTTTGCTTTTATCAATGCCATTGAGTTTGTCTCAGCACCAGATGATCTCATTTCTGATTCAGCTGCTGCAGTTTCCCCTGTTGGTGATTTTAATGGCCTGTCTCAATTCGCTTTTGAAGTAAGTTATCGGCTAAATGTTGGAGGGCCAATTGTCACACCTAAAAATGACACATTGTGGAGGACATGGTTGCCTGATGATCAGTACATGACATTTCCTGAAGGGGCTCAAAATGTGTCGGTTCCTCCTACGACAATCACGTATTCAGATGGAGGGGCGACGCCTTTGATTGCCCCGAGTTGGGTTTATGCCACGGCTGATATGATGGCAGATTCAGGGGTGCCAAACTCGAATTTCAAGCTAACGTGGGAGATGAACGTAGATTCGAGTTTTTCCTACTTGATTAGAATGCATTTCTGTGACATTGTGAGCAAAGGCCTAAATGAGTTGTACTTCAATGTCTATGTTAATGATGTGGTGGGGGTCTCTAGTCTTGACCTTTCAACACTGACTTCAGATTTGGCCACTCCTTATTACAAAGACTTTGTGCTCAATGCCACAGCCATCACCAACGGCTCGATCATCGTGCAGGTGGGACCCGCGTCAAACGTCCAGTCTATCCTCCCAAATGCCATCCTCAATGGATTGGAGGTCATGAAGATGAGCAATATGGAGGGAAGCTTGGATGGTCTGTTCTCATCTGGTGGACATCATGCAGGCGTAATGCCAAGATCACGTGGAATGAGAATTGCTGCAGCTTTTGGATTGGCAATCGGGGTTACAGCATTAGTATTGTTTTTGATGGCCATTGTTCGTCGGAGAACGAAGCCAACAAAGGGTTGGGAGAAGCAGAAGACATTCTCTTCATGGCTTCCTCTCAATGCCAGTTACTGCAGCTTCATGTCAAGCAAGAGCAAGACTAGTTGTTCAACTATCATATCGTCTGGCCGCAACTTTGGCCGTGTCTTTACTTTCAATGAAATCAAGAATGCAACAAAAAACTTTGATGAAAAAGCAGTCATTGGTGTTGGAGGCTTTGGAAAAGTGTACCTAGGTGTATCGGAAGATGGAACAAAACTAGCTATAAAGCGAGGAAATCCATCATCCTCACAGGGAATCAACGAATTCCTAACAGAAATTGAGTTGCTATCCAAGCTTAGGCATCGACATCTTGTTTCACTCATTGGTTATTGTGATGAACAATCAGAAATGATTCTAGTCTATGAGTACATGTCTAATGGTCCTTTGCGTGACCACATTTATGGTTCCACTTTGCCAACTCTAACATGGAAACAAAGGCTCGAAATCTGCATAGGAGCTGCTCGAGGACTGCACTACCTTCACACTGGTTCAACTCAGGGAATAATACACCGCGATATTAAAACTACAAACATCCTCCTTGATGAGGACTTTGTCGCAAAGATGGCTGATTTTGGCTTGTCAAAAACCGGTCCTTCACTGGAGCAAACTCATGTTAGCACAGCAGTGAAGGGTAGTTTTGGTTACCTTGATCCTGAGTACTTCAGAAGACAACAACTAACAGAAAAATCTGATGTGTACTCGTTCGGGGTAGTCCTTTTTGAGGTATTATGTGCAAGGCCTGCACTTGATCCTGCATTGCCAAGAGAACAAGTGAATTTGGCAGAGTGGGCAATGCAGCAGCACAGAAAGGGCACTCTGGAGAAGATCATAGACCCTCATCTTGCAGGAACCATTAGCCCTGAGGCATTAAGGAAATACGTGGAAGCTGCAGAGAAATGCTTGGCAGAATATGGGGTCGATAGGCCTGCAATGGGAGATGTTTTGTGGAACTTAGAGTATGCCTTGCAGCTTGAAGGAGCATCTCCACAGAGTGGTCTGCCAGTGAAGAAAGAGAGTGAGAATGAAAATTCGAATCCAACTTCTTCAGAACAGCCTGAAATGAATTCGAAGGGCAATAAAGAAGCTCAGCTCATTGACATCAATGATGATTCTGGAGTGGTGGTTGGTTCTCCTATGTTTTTAGAAGGTTTTCAAGGAAGATAACTGAAATAAGTAACTAAAACCAAAGATTATCGGCCTTTTTTATTTTCTTTCTGTTTTCATGGTTTTTACTTTAAATTTTCAAGCAATCTTGGGTAATCTGTGATTGATTTCCTGTTTAGTTCATATGACTGGAGACATGTCAGAAGTTTTTGTATCCAAGGATCTAATTGACTTTCCCCTTGTAGTTTTATTTTACCAATTTATCTTCAGTAAGATGTTAATTTTTCAATATGTCATTGCTCTCTGAGAGAATTTAGAAAACCAGCAAACTTGTAAAATGGTGAAATATATGTATTGAAGTTGCTTGTTATTAACATTTGACAGGAATACGAGTTAATCTATTTCTTGTTGGGTGTCACCTTGGCTTTTATGCAGAAAAAGAGAAAATGGAAGTACATAAATAGAACTTTTTGTAGTATCTAAAATACGTTACGTTTAACATGATAAAAACAAACAACTTTTGGAACGGACTAAAAAGAAAAGTAGGACAAGTATCCGCCATAACAAGTGAATGTCAAAATTTCAAAAATTAGTTGGAATGAGAGACCCGCAAGTTTACTGAAAGAGAATATCACATAGCCTGAACTATAGAAACATGAACACAAAATTTAACGTGTAGGTAAGGAACATTAGAAATCTATTAACATTGATATGTACAACAAAGTTTTTCATTTGTCAACATAATACACAATTACTACAGACATCCTCTTCTTCTTTCCAATCATTGTGGTCCCTCTAGCTGCCTAATGAAACCAGCACAGAAATCCAGGAAGAGGAACTGCGGACCGCTAATTCGTTGGAGATCAAGCAGGTATTTTTCATCCTGAGTTTTGTAGAGCTGTAACAGTATTTAAGCAAATCCACATCAGCGAGATTAATATATTTTTTTTTAAAAGGGCTCCTACTAGTAGAAACAATGGTATTTCCGTATTTAACTGGATTTTTTTTGAACACAAGTCAAACGAGCGATGAAGCTGAATACCAGAAGCTTAAATTGTTGTCCAAAATCATGTCACAGTTATCAAACAACCACTATGTTGAGAGTGGGAAAAAAGATAATCATACCTGCATTTCAAACTTCACAGTAGGTTGTGGCTGTAAATGTGTACTTATGGCAGTTGCATTGCTAATAAAATGATCATCATCATTCATATGATTGCTGGCCATGCTATGAAGATGAAGATCATGACACCATAAACACTTCATATTATAGTGCCCAAGTTTTTTCCATCGAACATTTAGTTCTAGCAGAGTCCCAAGAACCTGATTCATGATCTCCTTTGGATTTGCTGGAGACTGAAAAAGTAATCAACGTGAAATGAAGAAATTCACACAATATTTTCATTACATATACTGCAAGAAAACTAACCTGAAGTCCAATGAGCCACATTTTCTCTTTGGAAAATGGGTTTCCCAAACTCGCTTCTTCAGTAATTCCATTCCCAGTAAGCTGTAGATCAAGATTTGGAAACAATCCTGGGGAATAACAATCCTGAAGAAACACAGGAATGTAAATAACAAGGACCACCTATTGAGTGTGGAATACTTTAGACTTTAGTAAAAAGTTATCTGACATTTGAAGAAGCATAGCTCTAAACTAAGGGAAGGGTACGGAAGTTACAAAAGTAATATTGTTTAAAGCCAGAGCCCAACCACCAGTGTTCTGAAACTTGTAGTAAGAGTGACAATGTGAACCATAGTAGTTCATCTTGAAATTAGTCATATACAGAAGACAATGACTCTTGACATGATTTACAGATTTTCACCTTCATATTAAAGAAAGCCAACAGATTCAATCAAGCAAATATCAGGGAAACTGCTACCTCTCCTAATCCCTAAACACAAAAGAGGTTGTAAAATTCCTATTTCTGAGTTAATTAGATTATTTATAGACTCTGATACTATCAGTAAGAAGTTCAGAGGTGATACAGAAATTACGGTGAATTAAAATTAGAATATAGTTGGTGAACTACGGAACATAGTAGCATCTCTTCTTCCTTATTTGCGAAAAAAAGCAGCATGCTTGTACAAGGAGTATTTCATTGTGATGGGATTTCACAAATTATAATTTTCCTATCTACCTTGACAATCCCACAACAGCATGAACAGTTCTACAGATCACATATTCTTTTTGACAGAATGGGTAGTAAATGCAAGCCCAAAAAGTTAACGCTTTGAGAAATAATGAAGTAAAAATAAGAGAGGGCATACCACAGATTCCTGAAACTCAGCTCCTAGATAGCCACTGGTAGTTATGGAACGGTTGTCGTACAGCAGATAGTATGCAACAGTAGCCTGAGACGGACACAAAAAGGTATAAAGCAAACTGAAGTAATTAAAAGGTTTACTACACCTCATCCCTTTGCAATCAATTTGTTTGAATGCGACCCCAAACTTAGCTGAACCACAAAGTATATAGCTTCCCCCAAGGATCAGTAAATACACTGAAAAGCCTCAATTTTAGTGTAGAAATGTAAAACACAAGTACATTTACAATTGATAGATTTTTTTTTCTTTTTTCAGTACCATATTATTAGGCATATGCAATAGAGAAAACTCGCAAGAATAGAAGTAGCTACAACAAGAGACAGAATGCTGGTAGTGATGTAAGAAGCAACGTACATCATCTTGTATTCTCTTTTGCAAAGATTCAAGTAACTGGTCTCTATTGAACCCCATCCTAATAACTTGCTGGAGAACTTCCTCGTCAAGCTGCAGAAAGACAGCTTGTAGTTACAGCAAGAAAGAGTAAATCGAAAGAATTGCATACCACAGTATTTAACAAACAGACGATAATATGCATGAGGAACGAGATATATGGGATAGATGTGACAAGGTTTTGACATCTCCAGTCAAACGCGATCCTCTGCAATGGCAGCAAGAAACATAAGTTTTCCCTGATCTTGTAAGAGAAAGTGAAGATTGATAACAGTATTTTGATGTTCTCTGGAAGCATACTTCGTGATTCTTTTAGGTCACCACTTGAATTAATACAAGAGTAACAAGTGCAGAAACCACAAGAGCCAGTGTCCAATATGAGTTTCCATATATGCAGCAGAATATCTTGTAGGATTTGAAGGTAGCATCGACAAAAAAGGGTAAATCCAATAGGAACCCTTTCAGCATCATACAAGATACCTGTGTTATTAGCATAATAATGTTATAGTTACCTTTTTAAGATGTTGCCTAGCATCAGGTGGAGGAACCGCCAAATATCGAGGAAGATGAATTTTCAACCACTGGTGCTGACGAATATCAGGAATGGTTATGCGCTTCATAGGGTCAACAATTAGCATCCTTGGTATCAAATCCCTAGCTAAAGGTGACAGATGACTTGGAAGGGTGTAGACTCCACTCTGAATGACACATGTTCAACCATGTAAACACCACTACCTCAAACTGTAAAAACATGGAAAATCTAAGGAACCAGACAGAAAAGTAGATCAATGCACGTACCTTTATTTTCTTGAAAAGGTTAGGAATATTCTCATCGTCGAAAGGAAGTGTACCACAAAGAAGAGCATATAAGATAACGCCACAACTCCAAACATCTACCTCTGGACCAGCATATAATTTCCCAGAGACAACCTGCAAATAAATGTTGTCTATTGAACTTAAGCCTTCCAGATCAAAAGAGAAATGGACATCTTAAAGATTACAAACTGCACAGGTTCCCACCTCAGGAGCTGCATAATTTGGACTTCCACAACTTGTCTTCAGAAAATGTCCATCTCGCATAATGTTTCCCAAGCCAAAATCAGCTATCTTTACATTACGTCTTGCATCCAAAAGCAGATTCTCGGGCTTAAGGTCACGATGAACCACCATATTCCTATGGCAGTACTCCACACCAGCAATAATCTGTCCCCATTGAAACAACCAAGCAATAACGATTTGAGCGACACAAAAGAAACTACATTAATCTTGTAAGACCTAAAACCACAGTTAAAACTGTCATTTGCTCTATCAAAAGACCTAGAAAAAAATTATCTCTACCTGCTGAAAAAATTTCCGAGCTTCATCTTCCTGTAATCTGCCCTTTTCTACAATGTAATCAAAGAGCTCCCCAGACTTAGCATACTCCATCACAACATATATATCAGTTGGTGTCTCTATCACTTCATAGAGTCGTATGACATGTGGATGCACAAATAATCTACATATTTTTATTTCTCTTCTAACTGCACAAAGATAAAAGTAAATTTAGATGTTCCATGAATGACCGTCTAAATTCTTAAAGGAATTAACCAAGATGTGCTTCAAATGAACTTGTTTTAAACTTCACAAAAATATATCATAGCGGAAAGAATAAAAAAACGAATTTTGTTGGTAACTTAATGATACCCAGGTAGTACATTCATACGTTTTTCTTCCATGTCTGGAGTCTTCATTTTCCGACGGTTAAGGATTTTGATAGCCACTTTATGCCCAGTCAGCAAATGCTCAGCAATTTTGACTTTACCGAAAGATCCATGTCCAAAAGTTTTTCCAACCCTGTAGTTCCTTAGAAAAGGAGATTCTGCAATTCCACCACCTCTGGTACTCATTTGCCTATAAAACACCTGATTAACACCTCTAGCAATTTAGTCAAAACAGTTGGACACCTAGTTAATTCATCTTGAATCACACATCAAATCCATTCTGTAGTCATACAGATGATTAACTAAAGTTAACAACTTTAATTCCCAAATTATGAAATTAGGTCAATATGAGCATCAAAGGAAGCAGAATTTTAACCCTTTCCCAGAAACTTCGAGAGTTCCGCCCTACCTAGACAAGTTATCAGCTTAAAGATTCCGCAATCAATGATCAAGCAAAACGCTTAACATCGAGATCAAAGCTCAAACTCAGAAAATATAATTGCTAATTCAAAACAGGATTTTGCTCAACTATTGACAAAAAATAATCACAAAAAACAAGAATTTTGCAACTATTATACACAAAAGGCAGCAGAAACTGAAGTAAAAAAATAGAAAAATACCTAGAAAAAGTATGAATTGAATTTGTGAGAGTGCATGAGCGGATTTTTCTGGGGTAAGAGAGGGAGAAAAGAGGGCGGAGAATTTTAGAGAGAGTGAAAGGAAAGTGATTGGGAGCTTTGTCGTTAAAGTTCTCGGGTTTAGAATCTGACTCAGCAATACGTAACGGGATATGAGACAAATCGGTTACATCTCTTCCACTATTTATCGATAACGACAAAAGTTAGCCCAAATTATCGATCAGCCAGGTTCTTCTGGTCCATCTCATTGTTTTGGGCCTAATTCATCTAAACAAGGAAACTTACATAAATATACTATATTAAAAAAAATATTTATCATTAAGCAATAATATTTTTTTATTAAACACTTATAATATAATTTTAATATATTTTAGTGAGAATAATTTATAAAACTAATTAATACAAGTTTTATTCATAAATAATATATTTATCACACATTTTAATACACTAATAATATATTGTGTCAATTTCTTACCAAACAAATATAATATATTTTAAACACTTATAATATATTTATATTGCATACACAATTCACTTTTAATACATGGAAGATATATCATAATATTGTTATGTATTGCTATATAAATAAAAAGTATCGCTAAAATCAGTAATTATTTGTTAAAAAGTGTTCTCCCTGATAATGTTTTTTCTAAACAATGCTAATAAATTGGGAAACTTACCTAAACTTCACTAGTTTATGAGCTAATTACTTAGATACACTTTATTTTGTAATATTACTTATCAGATTTTGGTGCATCCAGATACATCTATATACGTTCAGATACATGTATCTTGAGATATATGAGATCAAGATTGGGTGTATTTTATTCTAGATATATTATATTCAAGTGGATTCACATGTATCTAGGATACATAGACAAATCTCAGTCGCCTCCCTTCTATCTCGCTCGTCAATCTTCTATGTATCTGGCATCCCCCCCCCCCACATATATATATATGTGTGTGTGTATCTTCCTCAATATATAGTAGGAAGCTATTAATAAATGGTAAGATATGTAATTATTTGAAAGTATAGATAGAATTAGTATATATATAAATGGATATATATCTATTAGGGTAGTTTTTCCTAAAAAATTTGCACGAATGCCTTTATTTGGTAGCCGTGTTTAATTTTTTTCCCTTCAACAATTCATTAATTAAAAAACGTGATAAAAAATATCCAATATCAAAAGAAAAAAACGCAAGGCACAAGTTATGTATTACAAGGTAAAAAATAATAATTGTTAGACATAAGTTCAATTTCAAAATTATGTCTTAAAAAGTTCATAACTCACAAGTAATGCATTAAAAAAAAACGCTAGGGACAAGTTATGTTCTACAAGGTGTAAGTTTAGTTTTAACACCCACAAAGCTATGCCTCTTAGTTCTCTAAACTTTTGTCGGATAAGGCAAAAATACTTTAATTTATGTCAAGTGAATTAGCTACTATATAACTTATATCGGATAAGACAAAAGTTCAAAATTAAGTCATAGTTAAGGATTTTGAATCCACAATATTTTATTAAATGAGAAATATGAGTAAAACTTAAAGATTATTCCAAAATAGAGGCAATTCGTGCAAAAACTTGACATTACAAAGATTAATCTGTCATGTTATTTATTGGAAAAATTATGTAACTAAGCAACATTTGCAACTTATTTATTGAAAACAACAACAGTTAAAAAATATTGTAAAAAAGAACAATATTTTGTTTATATAGCAAATTAATGGTATCCTTAGTTAGTTCCTAAATTAACTGATATGAGTATCATGTTTTGCTCACACACATTCTCTCTTCAATTTTTAAAATATTTCAAATTTGAAAATTTTCTCTTTCCTTTAATTACCTCCTTGATTAATCTTCAATAATCCTGATTTTCTCTCATCAAGAATTTCGGATTTCATTTTTTTTCTTCAAAAAATAGAATAATCTCTAAAAGGATTTATACAACAATCTCATTGATTCTGGTATCACATTTTTTGTATGTATCTTTTGCGATTTTATCTCCTTTTTAGGAATTTGATTTGTAGTTTGGGTTTTGTAGTTGTATTCTTCTATTTATATTGAACAGTTTTTGCATCCTTTGTATTTGTTTGAATCTTTCTATTTCTTTTTGTGTTTAGTTGCTTAGTGATTTCTCCATTTTCGGTTTGAGTTTTAGCTATGGAAAACTTCAAAGATTCCACTTCCACTCTAATGTTTGAGTCAAAGAGGACTACAGGAGGTATCTCATATAATCATCAATTTTTTAGCGATTAATTTTTCTCTTTTGATCTATGCATTACTCAAGGAGTCCTAAAAAATGTAGACTCTACGACTAAAATGGGTGCAAAGAGCAAATCTAAGTATCTACATGACCATATTCGCATGCAAAATCTTTCCCAAGTTCGAAATAGCAACATCATCAAGAAAAGAAAAAATTATAGGTACTTCATCTACTAGCAGCGAATTCAAAAAACTTGATGAAGATCAAATTAAGGAAGAACAACTTCTTGAACCTCAAACTTGTATTTTTATTCATTCTAGTTTTCATGTTGTATTTTGTATAATGAAATTTGTATTTCTTTATTAGTTTGTATTCATTCCAATATGTATGCCAAATTGATTTGTAGTTCCTTAAGAATCAAATTTGTATCCATTTATTTCTTTCATAGTTTAATTATATTATTATTTTTTAGAATCTTGTATCCTTTCTTAAATTGTATTCAATCCAATATGTATGATATGTGTATTTGTATTCATTATGCTTTTCATGTTTGAATTTGTATAATGACATATGTATTTCTTTATTAGTTTGTATTCATTCTAATAGGTATGCCAAATAGATTTGTAGTTATTTAAGAAGCATATTTGTATCCATGTACTTATGTAAACTTGTTTTCATTCAGAAAACATTGGTTTGTATATTTTTCAAAAACGTATATCCTTTCTAAAATTATATTCACTAAGTATATATACTAGTTGTATTCATTCCTATTTACTTATTGTATCTTGCATAATATATATATTTTTTTCATGAATCTTATATTCATTTTTAACCAATGTGTATGTGTATTCATATCTTTAAACATATGTAGGGAACTGATTTTATCTGTAAAAAATTAATCTACTTAAGAAAGCTCCATACATGCAGTGTTACGTTAACAATAACATTAAACTTCATCTAACTGATTATTTGTCTGAGCATCAATATAAGTTATTTCGTGAAAAAACATATTTTGGTCATTACATGAGAATTTTGAAAGGTGCATTACTACCTTTGATCTTATACTTCAGAATCATTCAATTGTATCTCAAATCAACACCAATTTATTTTGAAACTTCCTCCACTAAATCTTTAAATGTTGCATACTCTTTCATCATAATAGCTTCTATCGTGTAATCAACGTAGTAGTTATCTTCGCTTCATCTTTTCGAATGCATGATCTGAAAATTGATGCTCTCCATATCTAATTTGCAGTCCAAAAAAATTGTATTCCAATCATTCAATCATACAAATTCACAATTATAGTAATATTCAAAATTTATATTTTGGATACATTGCATTTCATGACAAAAAGTACTTCTTATCTATTTTGTATTTCACAATATTTTATATACAAGGTTCAATTTGTCTGTCACATCGGCAATATTTTTGTACTCTAAATAACTTTGTATTTCAATCATACAAAATACAAAAAAATAAAATCATGAAATCATACACTATTTGTATCCCAAACATAATTCAATCAAAGTACAAATATATTTTGAAGCGTAATTGTATTCTAATCAGATGTGTATTCGAAACTTCATACATACAAATTCAGTTCCATTCAAGTCTACATTATTTGTATCCCAAACCGACCATCATTAAACGTACAAATGAATTTCGACGCGTTAATTGTATTCTAAAGTGTACCATGTTGAATATAAAATTTAAATCACATCATTTAAATTGTATTCCAAACTGTTGTATATTAGAAACTTCCTACATACATATTCATGTCTATCCAAATAAATTTGTAAATTGATTTCGATAAAATTGTAATCATTCTTCCTCATAAGTTATTTAACAAAACTTTTGATACAATACCTTATCAAGTAAAGCTCAAAGATCAAATTTGAATTTCAACGAGTTTTTTCGATCGATTAGTTTCCACTGCTCCAATTTTGTATGCAGTAAAATCTTTACCAATGTCGTTCTTTATTTTTTCAGCAAAAAACTCTGACGAATTCAATTGAACTTGAGGAAAAAGGATGAATGTCAATGATGAATTCAATTAAAAAGGACAATTATCAATTTAGAATTGAGTTTGAGGAAGAAGGAAGATAATCTCCTATTTTGAGACTCCTAAATTATGTAACGTAAATAGTGAGAATATTTAGCATATTACCCAATTTGAAAGATTCTCTTCCATGATTTTCTGTAGTTGGTTATTTCTTATTTGTATTCTGTTAATTGAAACTCTTAAAAAAATACATAAATTAATCCAATAGCAAATCAAAGTATAGCTGTTTATTATAAATAGTGAAAGTATAGCTAAGAGGTCCTATTTAAGGCTTAATGTTTGCTATTTATGAAAATTTCCTTATTTATTCATTCAAGGCTTGAAAATGATACATGACAAAGCCTTATACTTCTAAAAGGGTCTAAGATTATGAAACTCAGAACGGCCCATATAACTACTGAAGTATACGACCCGGTTCCTATACAGATCCAACTCTTTTGACAGGCCTAGTCTTTAGTTGTACACTTGTACTTGTTAACTACTGGGAGGTTTACACAAATAGACACTTTGAATGCAACAATTTAAGTTTTGATCTCATTGAGAAAAGCTTTGCAAAAATAGATTCGTTGCCTCAATTAGGTAGAGAAATCTTGAACAATCCTTCCTTCTGCGATGCTCAGTTCTGTTCTTCCACATACCCGCTTTTGCAAGGCTAGTCAGAGGAGGTGTCATAGAGGAAACTGCTTCCTGCGTCTGCAGTTGTTGCAGCTAAACTAACGGAGGAAGAAAGAAGGAAAGGGTGGCGGACATCAAATAGATTAGATCAGAACTTCTTTCGCTTTGAACGACTTCAATCTTTTTGAATCTGTTAAATGGCTAGTCCAACTATAATAAGCAATGCAATTTTAATATTTTATCATACACGAAAAGAGAGGAGGAAGACAAAGGAGAAGGATGAAATGAAGAAGAATGGAGATGGGAGAAAAAGTAAAAGAAAATCTTTTTTTATTTATTTTATAAAAAATTAAATAAAATAAGAAATTGGGGGTAGGGGAAGGATAAATGTGTGAGAGAATTACGGATAATCGAATCTTCATCAACAAAGTAAAAGTTCAGGTAGCCAACTAATTAAGCTATTAATTCTGACTGAATATTACTTTTGGACAAATTTTCTTCCTAAGATCAAAAATTAAAGTAAATTTTATCTAAATTCCTTAGTGATTCTTTCCAATTACACTCTATCCCTACTTTTTTTAAAATTACCCAAAATTCTTTCTTTTTGGTCACTTCCAAATATATCATATATGTCCTGATACATCACGAAAAGTGATGTATCCAACCGATACGTGGCGTAAAGTGATGTATCCGACATCCTGATACATCATGTAAATGATGTATCCGATTGATACATGACGTAAAGTGATGTATCTTACATCCTGATACATCACATAAAGTGATGTATGTATCCGATCGATACATCACGTACAGTGATGTATCAGAGAATAGGAGAGAGTAAAGATTTTTGTAATTTTTTCAAATGATAAATTTTTTTAGAAAATATGATAAAATAAATTGTGTATTTAGATAATTTTTTCAAAATTGAATATACTCTTTTAAGAAAACTATTGGAAATGACTATCAGTCGAGTACAACGATGTCCATTTCAAGCAATCATAGAGGATGCGACGTCCTTTTTAAGTTGCTGTTTAGATATCACAAAAAAGATTTGTTCATTCATATTAAAATGCACACAGTTCTCACAATCCAAATTACATGTCATAAACATTATTGAAAAGACAAAAAGGAAGATGCTAACCTGTCTTATTCTCTAAATACAGACAATATAAGTTTCTATTAATGCCCATCTAAAAACTAATTTATGTGCTCATAATCCCATTCCTTATTTTTTTATTTCATCAATCAAAATAATTGGTGCCTACATGTTATTTTTAATTTCTATTAGATAAGGTGGAATACTTAATTAAACCTACACAGTCTGCCTTGTTAATAGAAATATGTTAATGTTATATCTCTATTCTTTTTTACTTGTATATTAAGAATATATTTTTTTTACTTATCAATTTTAACAAATTCATTGAGAATCAATGTTTCTTTCAAGTATGCATTTATCATTAAGTAATCATTTCCAAACTATCTGTAATAATACTAATATTCAAATTAGATTTGGATTTTCAATGTATAACTAATTAATAAAAAATACTTAACAAATGCCTTCTTAAGAGGAGTGCAAATTGCAAAATGGAGAAATAAAAGAAAATGAAGGGACTATATTTGAGAATACAATAATTGAAATTCTTAAAAATCATCTTAGCTCAAACAAATAATAATCATAGTTAAAATTAAAAATTACATTAATATATTAAGAAAAGATATATTCGATTGCTTGGGCATGCCAGTTCCTTCTAATTTTAATAATTGTAAAAAGTACAAATTTGTCAAAGTTCTTTTTTTCATCTCATTTTTCTTTTTACATACTCAATACAAACAAGATTGATGAATGGAAATTTTTATTCATGTCCTTTAATTAATTTTTTATATCTCAATTTTCAGAAGCCTGAGGCAAGGCAAGAAATAATTTTTTTTTTCATAAAATAAAATAAACGGAGAAGATTAGGCTGAGGAGAAAAGTCATATTAATTACACTAATAAGATGCTCAATATAATCATTAAATGCATAACCCCCGACAGCCCACCAAACTCATTTAAAGAAACAAGAATATAGAACTATGTACTATTATTGGAATATTTTGACACTTTTGCTACTTTTTTTCATATACAAAAATATCGAGTAAATTCCAAATCCAATTTGATCAAAAATATCTCTAACATAAATAAAAAAAAACCTTATTGATCTAAAAATATTCTTTAACCTAATTTCTTTTGACTTAAGAATATACCTTTCAAATTAATACGCTAAACTTGATGATTTTTCCAACTTTAAAAGGTCATGCAATTTTTTAATTGACCACCGATATTACTCTATTTGCTTTACAAGTAAAATTCATCCACTCCTAAACCCAACTCGTTGATCCGTTTCTTTTAACCTAAAACCATGTAAACTCTGACTATCACGGAATTTCTCAAGTCTTGAATTAGGTTAAAAGAAACATGTAAATTAAATGGATCACCGGGCTTGGAAATAAATTAAAAGTGTTACATTTATTTTTAAATTAAATAATATACATGGTCAATCATATATAATAAGCTATATTGTGTTAGTTTTATGGATATTTCTTGAGCCAAAAAAAATAATAGGTTAGGACTATTGTTAGGTCAATATATAGATGGATGGTTGAATGATATTGTGAATCATTTTTCATACGTTCGAGGCATTTTTTAATCTTTTTATGAATTCAAACATTTCATCCGTCTTTATTTATGTGTCATTTTTCACTAGTGAAGATTGAATGTGAATTTGGAGGAACGTTTTGAAAGGAAGACATGAGAAAAATTACAATATATAGTATTTTTTTTTTGGAGTATCTAATTTTAGTTCTAAAATATGAAGCTGATGTAATCTAATTTAATTTGAAAATTAATCAAATTAATTCTTAAAAAACAAAAAAGGTACAGTTGATAGTTTAGCTTTTCTCTTTCTTCATTTGAGGGTTTGAGTAGCTAAATATTTTCTTGCTAACCTTTTCGTATAAACACAGATTTAATCACTGCATTACATCCATGTGGCTCTCCATCAATGCTAATTAACCTCCATTTATTAGTCTAATCGGGTACTTACCAAAATATAAACACTCTAGCCTAATTTGTTTGATATAATAATAAAGAGAGTATTAAAAGAAAAATAAGGATTGAAATCCTATATATCCCGTACTTTGACTATTTTTACTTTTATTAAAAATGCAATGCACATGAATAAAGTCTACGTATATCTTCAACCGATTCAAAACCTAAATTATGAAATTACATTGCATAATGCAATGCACAAGGCATGAAATAAATAGGCATTTGTCCTATGAGTTGAAATATCACCATCATGGATATAGTTTAAAGGTTAAATTAACTTTGCTAATTTCTCTAAAAAGAATTATTAATTAAGTTTGACTGTACATAATAAGAATACAATATGTATGTTTCTACCAAATCTAAACCTCTCAAAGGTAAGTGGATTAAGAACTACTTATGTTAGAGCATTATTTTATATACTATAAGGATTAGTTAACATGCCATATAAATGGATAAACTATGGACTAATTAATATGGGAGTGAGTGAGATTAATTATTATTGTTAGGAGAAAAATCATAAGCATAGTGACTGAATACCAATAGATGCAAGTATTTGTGCATATATATATTCCTTACAACCTAAACAACAAGGATGGAATATGGACCCTCAACTAATTAATCAATCCACCTTTCAAGTGTTTTATTTAGTTTAGATGACTTTGCACCAACTTCATAATGATGACTCCTTATGTTAAATCATCATTTATACTTCAATATCTTTTCTTTCCTTCGCTTCAGCCTCAATCAACTCCTCTTCTATAGTCTATATACATATTCAATGCCAACATGACAAGATTAATAATTTCTACAGCGAAATCAGAAATTTAAATAAGCAAATTTAACATTTACTAAAATATCGCATTTGATATTTGAACTTGCGCCTAAATCAACTTTTAAACCCCTTTACCACTACATTAAAATCTCCCCTAAAGGGATAAATATTTATATACGGTATAAAAATGAAACTATGTCTTATTTGAATAATATAACTTTTTTCGGAATTTTTGATAGCACAATTGGTTGATTAGCATAACTTTTAGTTGAACCCTTTTGTCTCTTGCTATAACTTCACTCCTAAATCATTTGTTATAATTGGTTAAATTATAGTGATAATATAATTATACAAAATATTGTTATTTGTCAACATATAACTTAAATTCATAGAATAATATGCACGCACGTGCTGAATTTAATCCTTTCTTACAGTGCTGGGTAAATGTTTCCACAAACTTACTATTGAAAGTATTTGGCAAATCAAATGTGACGATGGTGATTAATCCTAGGATTAGGACAATAGAATTGAGGGTTACGGGTGTTTAAGAACCCACCAAGAACAAGTGGAATTATGTGTCATGTAAATATCTTTTATTTGTTGAGGCATTTAGCACTTAACCATGCATTAATCACGTAAACTGATGAGGAATCTTTTTTCTTTCCCTAATTATTAGTTACAATATATATATTGTTGCATGGGTCTTGTACGGAGGCTGCTTTAGCTAATAGGAGGTAAAGATAATAAAACTTCGTTATCTTCGATGCAAGAACGCTCGATCGCTTGCACATTAGGGGTAAAAAATAATTTGATATTATCAATAATTTTACATGTTATAGGAGGTCACATGCCTCAATTTTAGGTAATTAGTTCTACTTATTGTACCAAAAATTTTGATGAAAAGAAATGAATAAAATCTCTCTATCCTTAATCAAAGGTCTTGGATTCAAGTTTTGAGTGTGGAAAAAATATTGTTAAGTAAAGCTTCTCCTTTAAATAAACATAAATCTGAATTAGTTGGGATTCCAATATGTGTACCGAATAAAAAAATGTTTTTCTTATATTTATGAACAATTACTTGTAATTATCTTCTTGCGATATCAAAGAAGGCGAAAGCAAATAAAAATATATGAAGTTAGATCAAGACAAAATTATATATATATATATATAGAGAGACCTTGTAGTTGAGGAAAATGCCAAGACACCATGGTCAGCAAAAACATCATAAGAAGACGAGCATTGAGGAAGAAGCTAGTATTATCAAGGTTATGACTTATGAATGAGCAAATGCTTGACAAAGAAAAGCATACATAATACAAATGTATTGCTAATTGTTCACCGCTTGCTTTGCTTTGGAACTTCTTTTCACTTATTTCTTCTATGTTCGTTCAGTCCAAGAAAAAACCACAAATGTCACGTCCAGCTACCCTGCTTATGTCAGCACTCATTTAGTACGACTATTTTGCTGATCCAATTTGAATTTTACGCGTTTCTTGAGAAATAATAATTAATATGAATATATGATTTTAGGTGTTAGAAAATAATTAGAGGAATACGTAATTATATGGTACGTCTTTTGCTAAGAAGTGTGTAAAAACTTTTTAAATATATATAAATAATATGAACGGGAGATAATATTGACAAAAAGTTGTTCTAATTTTCTTATTTCTCCCAATTTTATTAGTATTCTATAGACAGTGACAAAAATAAATTTAAGTAAGTATGCTACTATTAATAACCTTGTTTACTAATCAAACCAGTTTGCATAAACAAAAGAACTTTTTTTTTTAATTGAAGTTACTTAGTTTAACCATTGATACAAATTTTGGGGGATCCCCTCAATTTTTGGCACAATCCCACTGATATGACAGTGTTTTCCAAATTAGAAAAAGAAACACTAATATTAACCAAACATTAAGAAGGAAGAAAATATTAAATATTCCACTTTACTTATTTCCTATGCTAGGATAGCCTATCTGCCCACAAATGTTGTGTAAGATAAAATAATTCCAAATTAAACAATTGATGTTCCAACACATTTGAAGTAAATTCCAAGAAAACCAAAAAAGAACTCTTTTCCATCACCAAGCAAGACATGAAAAACGCCTAGTTATAGCAAAGGTTCTCAATTGTTAATGATTTAAATGCTTTCACATTATTGAAAAAGGTGCAACCCTTTTAACATCCCACCTCCAACCCAAGAGTGTAATTTCTTTTCTTAATTTCTGTTAAATCAAATAGGCTTAAATATTCATGAAAATCAAATATTTTTGACAAACTTAAAGGATCAAAACTGTTAAATATATATATTTAAGGACTTATTTTGAATCTATCCACAGACATAAGAGATCATTTTTTTCATTTTCTATCACATTTCAGTGGAATTTTTACAAGATCCATTTAGAGTTACTTTTTTTTGATAATCGGAGCAAAATAAGATTTTTTTATGTAACTAAAAAAATATCAACGTTAGGATAATAAATAAAGGTGGATCTAGAATTTGAAAGTTCCATTTCTGCCGCTAGACCAATAATCTACTTGGGTATTGAAATTTCCAACATAAGTTTCTTTTTTATATGCATTTAACATATTATATTTCTCAATATAAATACAGAGTCACCATAAAAGTTACTAGGAGAATCCACCCTTGAAATTTTTGTCTCTAGAAAAAAAAGAGATTTTTTTTCCCTTCTAAAACCAAAGTTAATCCAACTAAGAAGAGGTTTTATTAGGAGAACACAGAGACAGAACTGAGAACCAAATTCCAACAAACTCACTCTTAAAAAACAAAGCCAAAACAACTCCCACTGCAAACTCCTCTTTTGTTATTGTTTGTATTTTTTAAAGTTGTTGGCCTATCCATTCCTTCCAAAAAACCAACTCTTTTTTCCAAACTACCATTGAAGATTTAGATTCCCCCATTAAAATAGAAGAGCAAAACATCAATATATATCTCTATTTTCTTGATTTTGCCAACCATCTTCACATCCCCCCCCCCCCCCCCCCCAAAAAAAAAAAAAAAAAAACCAAAAAATGGAAGATTACTCCTCTGTTCCAATGCAAAAAACAACCAAGATCATCAGAAAATCAATCTTTATTTTTCTTCAGAACTATCAGTTCTTCACTACAACAACAGCTTTTTTTACGTTTCCTTTTGCTGCTTCAGTTCTTTTATTACAATCATTCATCTATTCGTCATCTCTTTACCCAATAATTTATGAGCGTTTGCATTTACTTTTCGATGCTGCAGGGTTCCCTTCTTCTTCAGAATTCTTCACTCTTCTCAATTCCAAAATTTCTCAGACAATTGTGATATCATTTTTTTCATTCCCTTTTACCATTTCCTTTTTTCTATTCGCCAAATCTTTAGTAATCGAATCTCTTAACTACTCAAAACCATCTCAAAAAACTACAGTCCCTTCGTATTTCCACCTTCTTCTCACCCAAGTCTGTAACTCATTACTCATCATTTCCGCAAACTCCACCTGTTTCACTCTCCTCTTCTTCGGTTTCAATCTTTTTGATTATTTATTCGGGCTTTCGAATCCAAGATCAATTCTTTTGTTATCAGCAACAGGGGCTGTACTCTGTTCAATTATTCTCGCAAATACTTTAATTATTTGCAATTTGGCGTTGGTAACATCAGGAAATGAGAAAATTGGAGGGTACAAGGCGATTCTCAAATCTTGTGTTTTAATCAGAGGAAGAACAGCAACAGCATTATCACTAGCAGTGCCTGTAAATTTGGCTCTGGCTGCAGTTGAAGCTCTGTTTCAATACAGAGTCGTGAAGGCGTATTATCAAGAAAAAACAGAGCTTTTTCCTCTAGCTTTAGAAGGAATGTTCATTGCCTATATGTATTCAATTCTTCTGGTTCTTGATACAATAGCAAGCTGTGTTTTCTACAAAAGTTGTAAAACAGATGAAGTACGAATGTTTCCAATTTTGCCAATTTCGCCAATTTCGCCATATCAAGATGAAATTCAAGACAGAGATCAATGTATAGTTGTGAAGATAAAGACATTCGAGGAGTCCCCTTAAGCTCTTTTTTTTTCCAAGTGATTCAGAAGATTATGTTTTCTTGATTTATTTTTCAATTGGATAATAAAAAAAGAGTCTGGTTTCTGCAAGAGTAAATATAGTTGGAATACAGGAAGAGACTAAGCAATTTCTTGGGGTCATTAATCTACTTTTTTTTTTTTTTTTGTAATCTCCAGAATATCCATTGCTGTAATCTCTGGAAAGAAACTCTTGTAAACTGTCTATATTTCAATTTGCAATGCAAAGAGAAAAAACACAAATTTCTGAAATCAAGTTTATAGACTAGTGGGCAAAGTTGGTGCAATATGATTGGGAGATCATGAGTTCGAGTTATGGAAACAGTCTCTTACAGAAATATAATGTAAAATTGCGTATACAATAGACTCATGTGGTCTGACAACGCACAATGGAAAATGAAAACTTAGTGCACTAAACTGTCATTTTTAAGTTTATAGACTAGTGATATCGGTAGAAGTATCATGTATAATTGATGTAGGTTCGGTTCACACAATCCCTTTTCCTATAGTTGTAATTGAGATAGCTGTTGGAATGCATATTTTATGAGTAATAGTATATATCCCATCAGTAATTTCAATCGATCATCAAAGATTGTGGTGTGATAAATACTAACTCTCCACCCTTAACCAAAAGTAGTAGTCTTTGTGTTCGAAGACTTGAGAAACAAAAAAAATCTAGCGCTTTCCTTTAGTGTGGCTTATGCGTCACAAATTCGAATTAATCGAGAATTGAGGCATGTTGAATGTGATTGCTTCTCAAGTACCTAAAGTTGGACGAGGTTTCGCTTTGCTCAACGTAACAGTCAAGTTATGTTTCTGGTCGTATATACAAAATGTAACGTCTATACTGTTTATACATTTTCACTTATTAATTTTAGCCGTGCAAGTTAGTCAAGTTTTTTTAATTGTTGGGTGGGGGGAGGTGGTTAAGGTAGGACAACATATTCTTAACTTTTAAGAGAAAAACTTAGCAAATTTGATCACGGAAAATCATGAACCAGTGCCAAATGAAACAAAAGAAAAGACCAAATGTGAAGGGTTGGGAGATAATAATCCTTGGACTTGTTTATTTATTTGGAAAAAAGGCATAAATTCCTTCTGAAGTTATACCGAAAATTCAGTTATGCACTTAAACTATTATGGCGATCTATTATACACCTAAATTACCTAAAAGTGAAACTATTACCCCATTACAACTGAAGTGACAAAAAAAAACGCGTCAGATTCTGTAAAGTAAAAAAAATTAAAAAAACAAAATCACCCACCTACTCTTTTCTTCTTCACACCCACCTCCAATTACTCTCATTTTGAATCTTGATTTCTTTTCTTTCAAACCCATTAAAGTAAAAAAAATTAAAAATCAAAATCACCCCATCCCCACATCCTTTGTTCTTCACACTCACCTATCCTCTTTTTCTTTACTCCCATCTCTATTTACTCCCCATTTTGAATCTTGAATTTTTTTCCTTTCAAAATCCATTAAGAAGAAGAAGAATTCTTTTCCCCATTTTGGTGGAGAAGACGATTGGGGTTTGGGGGGGGGGGGGGGTCGGATGAATGGTTAATAATTAATTAGTAGTTAATTAGTATAAAATATAGTTAATAAAAGAAAAGTTAATTAATAAAGAAAAGAAAAGAAAATATAAAAAATTGGATGAGTAGTTAATAATTAATTAGTAGTTAATTAGTATAAAATATAGTTAATAAAAGAAAAGTTAATTAATAAAGAAAAAAAGAAAAGAAATATGAAAAATCGGATGGGCAGTTAATAATTAATTAAGTTTTAATTAGTATAAAATATAGTTAATAAAAGAAAAGTTAATTAATAAAGAAAAGAAAAGAAATATAAAAAATCGGATGGGTGGTTAGTAACTGATGGGTAGTTAATAATTAATTAAGATTTAATTAGTATAAAATATAGTTAATAAAAGAAAAATTAATTAATAAAGAAAAGAAAAGAAAATATAAAAAATCAGATGAGTAGTTAATAATTAATTAGGAGTTAATTAGTATAAAATATAGTTAATAAAAGAAAAGTTAATTAATAAAGAAAAGAAAAGAAATATGAAAAATCGGATAGGTAGTTAATAATTAATTAAGATTTAATTAGTATAAAATATAGTTAATAAAAGAAAAGTTAATTAATAAAGAAAAGAAAAGAATTTTTTTTTATAATTTTTGACGTGGCGATAACGCGGCACTGACGTGGCACCACGTGGCAGCGAATGTAATACACCACATACTATGAGAGTAATGTTATGCGTTCAGGTGTGTAATAGTTTCACTTTTAGGTAGTTTAAGTATGTAATAAATCGTCATGATAGTTTAAGTGTATAATTGACTTTTCAATACAATTTCAAGGAGAAATTGTTGCCTTTTCCCATCTTTATTTCGATTTGGGAGTATTAACAACATCATTTATTTATTTATTTTCAAATTGGGGGTTGGGGAGTTCGAAGATCCATACAGGTCTTTGGTAAGCCAGACTCATTTATTTATGTAGGTAAAGTAATTTTTTTTGTTTTTATTAAAAAGCCAAGGCTATCACTAGGAATGGTTGACCAACATGCAAGTGTTATAATCAATTGTTCAAAATTTGAGCCTTGATAATGAAGAATATTTTTATAGGAAGCATTTTATCTCGCTTTAGGAATCGACATAAATTTGAATTATTTGAACTAGTACATTTAAAAAACACCAGATGATCAAATAAAAAAACATATAATGTGCTATAATATATGACCTAAGTTGTTATTTGTTAACCTTAAGTTGAGTAAGCCAGAGCCCATCATTACTTTTAAGTTGGTACTTTTAAGTTAAACTACTTATAGAAGAAAAGAGGTTATGGTTTGGTTAGTAATTTGTGGGTAAACAAATTACTACCTCTTTAGATGACTTGATTTTAGTAATATGTATAGTATAGGGGTCATGTGTGACATTTAGCTTACGATAAAAATCTCACATCGGTGAAAACATATGAGATGAGAGAGGCTGAGTATATAAGTAAGCAAGTCTTACACAATTACACTCTAGTACTAATGCGTTTTAAAGTCGTAAGTTTAATTGGATATAAACTTTCATTTTTTTATGATTGTTTGAATGTAATCGATTAAGCGACGGTTAGAATGATTCTTCCATCTGAGGGTTAATGTGGGTGTCCTTCATACTCATTTGGATCGTGACAGATGATCTAATAGTTGTCTGATATACTTTTCAAACTGAGAGAGAGAATTTTTACAAGGTCAAAAATATCAACTCAATTAATATTTGATTCAATTACCGTTTTTTATTGAAAAGAAATTAGTTCTCATAAACAATACATCCGTGTGGAGAAAATAATTAAGAGAAAAAAGTATCACAACAACCATTGTATTTTATTCTAATTTAATGAGGGCTACAATTTTTACAAATTATATAATTCTTTTTTTTCTAATTACAAATTTAAAGGATATTTGATCTTGACCTTGAATTTCGAGGACTTGATCTAGTTTTGTACTTGAATGCAGGGCTTGCAAATTTTTATTATATTTATTGTATAGAAATTTCTTATTTTTATTTCTCTATTTATTCTTCCACTTCAAAATTATCTCGAAATTATATTAAAACCTTTTTATTTACAACTCTAATTTATCTTCGAATAATTACATTTCAATATCAGATATACCTCATATAGGGTGTAAGTGCAAAATATACATATGAAGAATAGGAGGTGCAAGTGCTTGATTATAAAATATAGGGGATGTATTTGAAATAAAGCTATATTATAAAGGTATTCAGTGTAAGTAACCATAATCAAAATATAGTATTTATAACATAATAGTCTAAAGTCTCATAGAAGAATGGCATCTCAAAAAAATTATTTATTTATTTATTTATTTATAAAAGATACATATATATGTTCTAGCACACGATTACCCCACAACATATCATATAGTTTGAAACTACTTAAAATATTTAAGTAAAATACTTAAGTCTATGCTTTTTGAGAAGCAGAAAATTAGGAGGCAAAAGTTATTTAATGATTAGGATAGTATTGAAAGAAAATAATATATATTTTTTCATTTATTAGAATAAACGAGTAAAACAGAAAATAAAAATTAAAGACATATATGACTAAAGTTGGATTACTTTTTTCAAAATCAAATTTTATTAATGTTTGGTCAACTTTTTAAAATCTATTTATTTCGAAAAGAAGAAAGAAAAACAATGACTTGTAATACCAACTCTCATTCCTTCCTTCTCATTCTTGTTATGTCTTTTTAACTTTTTTGTCAATTCTCATTTTATTATTGTGTTGCTCATCCACCTGGACCAAGTATTCATCTTATTGATGACATGCCTAGTGTTGATCCAGTTGTGGAAGTTAAGTGTGTACTAGGTAAACTCCTTGGAATTCTTATAACTCTAGTGTATAAATACCAAGAAATTATGAATGTTGTGCTTTATGGAATAAATAAACAGCCAATTTCACGGCATATGATCCTAAAAAGGAAGACAAAGGTTGGTCCATTCGAGCTTCTGGATTTTGGAAGAGTTGGAACAAACGTAATTGGAAGTTCGTTACAAATTGGATGTGAAACCACCTTTAATTAGTTATATATATTTATGTCGAGACGAAATTAAAATTTTAATTTTTTTTTTAATGAAACATTAGTTCGTGTTTGAATCAAGGGGATGAGTCGTTTTTTCTTGAAGAATTCTTTGCTTATGTTGTTACTTTTATTTGTTTGAGTTTTTATTTACTTTTTATTATTGTGTCCTAAATTATCATTCCAAAGACATAAAAAAATAAATTTATCATTTTAAAGTCGTAAGGATCTAGACTCGATATCGCTAATGGCTAAGTAGTGTGTTTCGTATTTTGTTTAATATCTCAATTTTACGACAAATCCGGTCCGATGGCTGTTCTCCACTAACCACAAGGATATAGGGACTCTTTAGAATTCTATTATCACACTGAATTCAATCATAAACTGGACTAACCTTGAAGATCAAATTATGAACTAGATGTGAAATTACCATAAAAATGGATTCGAACTTTTTTGTAATAGCTTGATGAGCTAAATCAATAAAAGATATTTACGCACGCTGTAGCACTTCCGTCATGAGGCGTAGAAGAAAAAAAAACAGAAAAGGCCTAGGTTGATCATCCAAATACGGAAATACCCATTGATTCAGATCCTTATTGGCTAGAGATTTAGTTAGTTAAAGAACATTACTTTTAATTTCTCTATACTTATTCATTTGAATTTCTCGAAAATGACAAGGGCAAAACTAGAATTTTATTTGAAAATCAGGTTTTAAACATCAAGAGGAGTTCGTGGTTGAAAATCCCATTAAAATTGAGCAAGAAACGGATTTGAAATCGTGAAATTATCAATTTTGAAATTTGAGAAAAAATCCCAAAATCCACATTGAAATCTTGATTTTGAAATATTTTTGGAAGATGAAATAATTAGGAAATGATTTAGAAATTATTAAGAGACTTACTCCAGCGAATTTCCTCAAAAGATTGCTTCAAAAATCGCCCCTTCTAAGCTCCAATTGAGTAACAATGGTGGAAATGAGAAAAAGAAGAAAGAAACCTGAAATATGGGCTATTTTTCGCCAAAAAGGGTCTGTTGACCGCGGTCAACTTTCACCAATATCATTCAAAACATGTGTTTTAACCCTCGGAACTCATTCAAAACCCTATAAATATGAACCAATAGTGCAAATTTATCATAAAACATGTTTCGGAGCCAATGGAATCATTGGATTTTTAAAAAAAGTTGTTATGTCCAAAATACCCCCACGGGCCTCTTTTATGCCTAAAACTCAACTTTTAGCCTAAATACCCAAAACAAACTCTAAGGTATCGGGACTCTAACCAACCACTCTACCAGATCAAACTCGATATTTCGGACGCGATGGAACTATCATTCCTAAAACACAAACGAAGCATGAAACCGCTAAGGAAAAGGGCAAAATGATCATTTCACACGAAAAAATAATTTCTCAAGAATTGAGACATTACACTAATTTATCTTCAAATAATTATATTTCAATATACTTAATTTCAGATATACCTCTTACAGGGTGTAAACGCAATATATGTGTGAAAATTATTTACACCCCCTAACATTATTTTAAAAATCAAACTCCCTCCTTAACTTTGAGAAATAATCATTCTCCCCCCTTTTTCCTAATTGAGTTTTTAAAATGTCTATTCTACCCTTGCGTTATCAACCTTTTACTTCTTATTTTTATACTTCTTTTAAAATCATAATTATTTTAAATCTATATAAATTTTTTTTATTGAAACAATATTAATTTCATCCTAAAAAAGAAAAAAAATATTGATTGAGTATATAATTTAATGTCGTTCTATAATGAAACAAATAAACCGAGAGAAAAAAATAATGTAATTAATTTTAACAGAATCTTTAATGTGATAACCTTATAAACATATTTGATGCAAATAATAAAAAATAATTAATAAAAATAAATATATATTTTTTAATGATTTCTTAAAAGATTATCTATTTATATTGTAAATAAATTTTAAATTATAATTTTTTAAAATCATTAATAATAATCAAAATTCATTTTTCTATATAGATAATAAAGAATAAGAGATAGGCATAATTACATAAACACACCCTTTTAATTTGGCTTCGGTTATCCTCTACACCCTCCAACTTTGGATGTGCACTAGTAGACACTTAAAGCTTATATAAAGTTGAGCAAATACACACACTCATTCTACCTAACAATTCACGTGAGATACATTCAAACTAATTAGTATTATGTCATGTAGGACACATATTATGTTATGTAAAGGACACATGTGTCTATTTGTTCAACTTTAAACAAATTCAAATATCTACTTGTGCACATCCATAAGTTGGAGAGCATAAATGTCAGTTATGGTCAAGTTAAAGAGCACGTTAATGTAATGCCTAAGAGATAAATGAAACCAAAATATGTATGCACATATTACATTCATACATACTTAAATGTCTGTAATATTAAAATAACAATCATAAAAAATAGCGTTAGATTTTGCATTAAAGTTATAAAAGGATTATTCTACGTATAATGTTAATTAACTTATAATAAAAATCTATAAAAACAAAAATTTAAAAATAAAATATTCAAGTCATGTTTTTTGATAAGCAGAAAATTAGGAGGTAAAATTTATTTAATGATAAGGATAATATTAATAGAAAATAATTTTTTTCATGATTTGCTAAAATAAACAAGTAAAACGGATTTTTTTTAATATAAGATTCAAGTAAAATAAAATGAAGAAAGTAAATATATATATATAATTCATTCATTGTGAGGATTTCATTTGATCTAGTTTTTAATAAGATATAATCTTCTTGTTATAAATTTAAGACATATTTGACTAAAGTTGGATTTATTCTTTAAAATCAAATTACATGAATCTAATTATAATGTTTGGTCAAACTTTTTAAAATCTATTTATTTCGAAATATGAGAAGTACTTTTTATAACAAAAAAAAACAATGAGTTGTAATTCCAAGTCTCCCATGATTCTCATTCTTGTTGTGTCTTTAACTTTGTCTCAATTTTCATTTGCTGATTCAGCTACACCAAGTGTTCATCTTATTGATGACTTGCCTAATGTTGATCCAGTTGTGATAATTAATTGTAGCCCTGGAATTGGTGTAACTTTTGTACATAAATATCAAGAAATTTCATTTGATGCTGGTATTACTTATGAATTTTATAATTGTTATGCTATATGGAATGATTCAACAACGAGATTCAATGCATATGATCCAATTAAGGAAGACAAAGGCCGTCCCATTGTTCATTGGTCCATTCGAGATACTGGAATCTGGAAGAGTTGGGACAACCGTTATTGGAACTTCTATTCAAAATGGATCCACAACTAGTGAAACCAACTTTGTCGAGACAGAATTAAAATTTATTTTCTTTTAATGAAAAACTAGTTCCTTTTTGAAGAATTCTTTGCTTTTTTGCTAAGTTCGTTATGTTGTTAACTTTTCGTTATTGTCCTAAATTATCGTTTTAAACTTTAAAGTCGTAAGTATGTAGTCTCGGGAGTGAACAATATTACTAGCTGCTAAGCGGTTATCTCATGGAATTCAACCATAAAGATGAAGTTAGTTAAAGAACATTAAAGGGTTTTTTTTTTCCCTTTGGATAAGAGAGTTGCTAATCATTCTTTGCTTCGTTTGGAACCATACATGGAAAAGTGACTTTCTTCCAAAATTTTAGAGTGGCAATTTAAGTATTACTCCCTCTATTTTGAATTTTTGGGCCTATTTTTGTTCAAAATTGTTCAAAGTTAGAGATAAACCCTTCATGCTGGTATGGCCAACTTTCCACATAATTATCATTAAGGGGTCATTTGGTACGAAGACAAGTTATATAGGAATTAATAATATAGGGATTAATAATGCATAATTATCATAATTAGGACTTGTACCTATTGAACACCTAAATTATTCAAAACATATGCCTATTAAACATAAAACGTTGATATGATAAAATAAGTGTACCTCACTGCAATTGAGCGCGTGAATGGATTCTTTTTCTTTTTAGATAAATTTGTACCTATTTTTTGGACACTTGGCATGCATCAGCTAAATAACTAAAAAAATAATTTAATTCAACATTAATCTCTTAATTCAAAAAGAGAACAACCCCACCCACCCCACACCCATTGTACCCGACTTCTTATTGCTCAACCCACCATTATAAAGATTTTAAATTCTCAACTTTAATTTTGTTTTGGTTCATCTTTTTTTTCTTCATTTTTTGTAAAAAAAATAAATTAAACTTGCTAAATGAATTTGCAAGAAGAAAAAATAAATTTGGGCATTGGAGTGAAAAAAGTTGACTAACATTCGTCCATCTCTATTTTCAGTCATTCTGATCGAGCAAACATCACCATTCAATAAACTTATTAAAAAGGATATAAAAGAATTCAATATACTTTTGATTTCTCTTCGCCGTTGATTTCAAAATAATTGTCGACGTTGATTTATTTTCACAAAAATCTCAATAATCATTGGTGTAATAGAGTATAGTTGGTTATCGGAGAAGAAAAAGAAAGGGCAAAGGGTTAGGTGGGTGAATTTGGGCTGGGGATATTTTTTCTTTTTTGTTCTTTTTGTTATCGCCGGAGGAATTGATGGCGAAGAAGAAAGAGCAAAGTAGGGGGGGGGGGAGGGGGGAGGAGATTTCTTTTTTTATTTTTTTCTGTCAATTAATTATCTGGATTATTAAAGGCTGAAAATATTTTTCATTTATTAAAATTGAAAATTTATAGTTTATTGTTAGATGGGTCCATATGCCACATGTCGTAATTTTATTTGTGATTTTTTCAATATAATGTGTGTAAATTACACGCACAACCTTTTTTAAGGCTAGCCGTTAGTTTAAGTTCAATAGACACACATTTGTTAATAATTGAGTGTCTAATAGGAAGTAATCTTAGTTGAAGGGTCTAAGTAAATTATGCGAACAACTTTAAAGATCCGTAGATGACTTAAGCCAAAAAAAAGGTGCTATAATGTATGACCTTGTTATTTGTTAACTTAAGTTGAGTTAGCCAGAGCCCATCTTACTTTTAAGTTAAACTACTTAAAAAAAGATAAAGTGGTTATGGTTTGGTTAGTAATTCGTGGGTACAAATTACTACCTCTTCAGATAACTTGGTTTTGGTAATCATGTGTGACACCTTAACCAACCACTCTAAGCTCTCGAGACTCTAATCAACTACTCTACTGTAATGATTTGTCTCCGTCGTTACGAATAAGTCAAACGAGAAGGAATTGGGGCCAGAAAAATTTGGATAGTGATTTGAAAAGAATTGAGTCTAGGCCAGACTTGGACAAATTCTGAGTCAGGTGAGGTCTAGGGTGATCCAGAAATGGATGGAGGATTAAACTTATAGTTTGATTGATTCATTGGATAGCCAAGACGATACAGAGCCTGCACGACTTTATGAAATCGTATTCGGACGAGGAAAACTCCTAGAATTGAACTTGGAGTGAAAGGTATGTGTTAAGACATCCTGGGATGAGGGTATGTTGTTATATGGGAGACTTGGAGACTCTTTACAAGATCTCTATCTCCGTATATCCGCCAGAGTGAGAATAACCCAGTCAGGGTGCGACCGCCAGAGCAGGATGGTCCCTTTGTGGCGGAACAGTCGCGACTTAATACGGGGTAAAACTCCAGAAAGGTATTCTGCATAAAAACAAATCTTAAGAAGTTAGGAAGCGACCTAGGGCGAATTCTTACTGATTTCCACCATATTTTGTGCAAAAGATAAGTAAATCACTCCCTTAATTCGCATTTCGATTTCTAGAACCTAGAATTATGGTTGGTGATCATTGGGGGAGGGGGGTTGCTAAAAACTAATGGTGGAAATTAGCCCTAGATAGGGGTTATGATCATGGGTTTGATCTAAGAGGAGAATTATGTTATAATTCATATGAATCAGGTCATTGTATTGATCATTTGTATGTATGTTACTGTTTTTAGACCAAGAACAAGCTGAATGAAATTGGAAAGGAAAAGCTCCAGCACTTTATAGTTTTCAAAGCTTGATTTCGAGGTAGGTGATGGTTTTTCTTCCTGTATGTGATACGTGTACTTGTTAAATTACTCTATTGTATACATATGTGTATGTGAATAGGAAAGAACTGTTGTTAAATTATTGTCCATGACTTGAAATGAACATTGCTGGATCATTCACTGAGATTGTGGTTGATTTCGTTTGTTTGGATCGGATTTCATGTTCTAACACATAATTGGTTCGGGTATCACATTTCAACATATAAATTGAATCAGGTGTCACATTCCGCCACAACTCTGGATCAGGTGTCACGTTCTCACACACAGTTTGGTGTCTGTAGGTTACATGAGAAGACCCTTATATGAAACTGTATGGTATATTGAGATTGTTGAATTGTGATCATGTTAAGCATTGTTAACGATATGATATATATATTGAGATTGTTGAATTGTGATCATGTTAAGCATTGTTAACGATATGATAATATATAAGTCTATTCTATATATATATGTGTGTGTTTACTGTGCTGTAATTACTTATTTCATATCTCACTTATTGGCTAGTCATATGATCCTACCAGTACACCATCGTTTTTGTGTACTAATACTGCACTTGCTCCGTTTTTGTTGAGTATAGAGCATCTTCCAGCGGCCATTGAGAGACCTCGCTTAGAAGATTGTTGATCTATCAGAGTCCAAAGGGTGAGCCAGATTTTTTTGGGCTATCATGAGCTTTTCCATGACTTGGTCCTTCATTTAGGACCTTAACTTTCAGACATTGATTTAATTTATGACTTCTGGGGTTGTATTCCCTTCTTTTAGACTTGTTGTTTCTTAGAGTTTTGGTACATCAACTTTCAGTTTTTAGGTGTTAAATTCTACATGCTTGGATCGTTGACTAGATTATTCTGAGTTTATAGGAACTCAGCCTAATTTCATTATTAAACCTGCTTTCGCATCTTTAATTTATCTATCTCTTGTGAGTAATGTTAGTTTAGGCTGAAATAGTGGTTCTCCCACCTGTAGGTTAGTGTCTGTGCCAATCACGATAGGTTGGGGTCGTGATATATACTAAATCAAACTCGACGTTTTGGATGCAATGGAATTTGACGAAATCACCATCCGACTCTCGGATCTTAGAATGTTGATGAAAGTCAACTATCTAATTAAAAGTTTTACCTAAGATCTCAAAATCACCAAAATCTCTCCCAATCGCATCGCGGACCACACAGATTATTTCTGAAACACAAACAAAGCATGAAATCGCTAAGGGGAAGGGGAAAATGATCATGTCATGTGAAAAAGTAATTTCTCAAGAATAGAAACATTACACTAATTTATCTTCAAATAATTCTATTTCAATATACTTAATTTCAAATATACCTCATACAGGATGTAAGCGCAATATATGTGTGAAAATTATTTACACCCTCGAAGTTTACTTTAAAAATCAAACTCCCCCACCCCCCACCCACCCCCAAAAAAAACTTCGTGAAATAATCATTCTCCCCCTTTTTCCTAATTGATTTTTTAAAATGTCTATTCTACCCTTACATTATCAATCTTTTACTTCTTATTTTTATACTTCTTTTTAAATCATATTTTTTTAATCTATATAAAAAAAAATTATCAAAACAATAATATTTTTTTCCAAAAAAGAAAGGGAAAAATATTGATTCAGTGTATAATTTAATGTCGTTCTATAATGAAACAAACAAACTGAAAGAAAAAAATAATGTAACTAATTTTAACGAAATCTTTAATGTGGTAACCTTATAAACATATTTTGATGCAAGCAATAAAAAATAATTAATAAAAATAAATATATATATTTCATAACAATTTCTTAAAAGATTATCTCTTTATATTGTAAATAAATTTTAAATTATAATTTTTTTTAAATCATTACTGACAATCAAAATTCATTTTTCTATATAGATAATAGAGAATAAGAGATAGGCATAATTAAATAAACATGCCCTCTTAATTTGGCTTCGGTTGTCCTCTACACCTTTCAACTTTGGGTGTGCACTAGTAGTTATTTAAAACTTATATAAAGTTGAACAAATAGACACACACATTCTACCTGACAATTTGTGTGAGATACACTCAAACTTATTAGTATTATGCCATATAGGACACATATTATGTTATGTGTGGGACACGTGTGTCTATTTTTTCAACTTTAAACAAGTTTTAAATATCTACTTGTGCACACCCATAAGTTGGAGAGCATAAATATCAGTTGGGGTCAAGTTAAAAAGCAAGTTAATGTAATGCCCAAGAGATAAATGAAACCAAAATATGTATACCTAAAGGGGATTCAAAAGATTATATATATACTTAAATTTTCCACTCTTTTTTATCTATATAAACATGGTAAATTTTCCATTCAATCACTAAACTAATATATTCTTTGTTAATTTCCCTTTCATTAATCACTCAACTTGTGTGTTAATTTTTCAAAAAATACAAACTTCTGGCACGAAAAATTACTCAAGTTCTGGCTTTTGTTGCTCATGACCTTTTTTAAGAAGGCAGCACCAACATTTTTGTATTTCTTGAGAAATTTATACGTAGTTGAGTAATTTTAGTGATACAAGAAAATAAATTTATGACTTTAATAATACAATTGACAAATTCAATGACCTCGTGTCAAATTAATTCAATCAATGGGTATTGAGATCCAAATTCAATGGATCTAATTTTTTCTATTTATTGTGTCAATTTTATCGGATGTCCTGAGAGAAACTCACTCCAGATTGAAAGAACCAACTACAAAAGGCATAAATTAATCATGAATATCTTTTGTCTTAAATTCTGTCTTTTTAATATATACAAACATGTAACCGTCCCATCAAATGAAAAAAAGTGCATTTGCTGAAAATAAAGTTGTTAGTTCTTGCTTCCAGGAGCTTACATTCGATCTCGTACAACACAATAGTTGTCTTTGGTAAGTAAAAACACTCTTGATCTCTCTCGACATATGAATGCCCACCGGATAATGTGAATAAAGAATGCAAAACTATGGTTATAAGGCAAAATTGTTTTTCTGGATGTAATATGTTTTAACTGAATAAAGATTTTACGAAATCTGAAGAGACTCTTCACTAATCATAGATTCATAGGATAGAAAGGGATGTTGCGCTTTGCGTCACTACAATATCTGTGATTTTGAATTTTTGATGTGTTATCCAGATACAAATAAGTTGTTTCCGGACTCGAGTCCGTGACCTCCTGATCACGCGGTTTGTCCAAAAAACATTGAGTAAACCTGGGAAAAGCAAAATTACAAAAGTGAACAAACCCACCAAAATTCCACAAGTAAAATCGGATGGGAAAAGCAAAATTACAAAAGTGAACAAACCCACCAAAATCCCAAAAGTAAAATTGTGAGGGATATAGTGTCTGTACGAGACCTTACCCTACCTCATGAAAACAGAGAGGCTGAATGCATACATAACAAACCGGTTTAAACTCGATAATCCGAGAACCTTAAACCAAGCAGCTGAAGCTGAGAAATCTGGATTAGACAAGCCTGCTTAAGCAGGAAAAAAAAAGCAGCGAAGACCTCAAGAAGAAACAAGAATATGCAGATAACTAGTGTGACTAAAAAAAATGAAGATATCAGAATATTTTCCAAAATTTGTATCTAGGAAAGGGGAGCTAATCCTAAAGCCTACATATTGATACAACACTATCTGCTAATAGAACCTATCCCTATCCTCTCCTATGCTTCCTGTACAATCAATTTCGTGGCAGGTTCCCATAAAAACTGACACAATAGGAAACCCCTTTTTCTATGTTACAATGAAAAGAATAACTTTGAATCTAGATATACTGGCTAGGCTTTATACAAACTGATGTTACACTTATAATTTACAGTTGGCATGGCGTACGGGCGGTTATTGGTAAGTGTTGGACATTGTGGAAACTACGTTTGTGCCAACACCGAGTCCAGCATGTTGGCTCTATCCAAATTCGCACTCTTGATTGCAGTATCTGTTTAATCATGTAGCAAATTTCTCCAAGTTTGGATAGCATTCATGATCACCTGCCAATCACAAAAATCAAGGCGATCAATTTATGGAGCGACAGGTTGCTTGCATCATCCAAGAGCCACGACAATGATGTGTCCGGTTCAGCTTCCTATCTGCAAAGCATTAACTGCACTCTGGTTTACAAGCCTGAACATTCTTTCTTGAACCCAAAGAATGCCAAAACACTTACATTAGGAGGCTTCTGGTCTGTCTTTGGAGGATATCCTCAGTTAACATGGTTAACCAACAGACAGATCATTCGACACCCAATATTCCCTGAAACAACGAAATCATTCCCATTCACTTGAAACCCTTCTTTGTTAGAGTAACTCCTTTGGCATTCTCCATTTCAGCCTCCTTCTGAACTTTCTTCCTTTCTAATTCAGCCTGCTTCAAGTTCTCTTCGTGAGCTTTGCGGAACAGCCTCACAAAATTTAAGAGGGTCGCCGTGACTGTACAGATTGTCAAACAGATGCACAAAAAAGGAGGAGGAAAAAAGATCAGCACCCAAAAACCTCAAATCATCAAGAGCATAAGTATACAAATGAAAATAGGGAAAGCATGAATGAAGCAAACAAAGGTAACACAGATCCATCAGATGCAACTCCAATTGAATTAAAATGCAGTAATATCTGTAATCATCCACACATAACAAAAAAGAGGTAGTTCCTGCTCATTCATATACAGAAAATATTTCTTCTCAAGAAACTTGTTTCTCTCTGGACAGTAAAAAAAACTCTAAATTGGTTTTTCTATTTATAACATTTACATTCTAGAGGTAGTTCCTGCTCATTCATATACAGAAAATATTTCTTCTCAAGAAACTTGTTTCTCTCTGGACAGTAAAAAAAACTCTAAATTGGTTTTTCTATTTATAACATTTACATTCTACCTCGGTACTTAAGCACACAATGGTTTCAAGGAGACCAACGTATGAATGTGATACCTTAGTAGAGGATCTGGACAAGGTTTAAATGTGCTCAGTTACACTTTAGATATGGAAGAGCATGTTGGTGGTGCCACTTACTTCATAATTTCATCAATTACTTATTCCAATTGGCAAGACATAAGGAAAATATAAAATTGTCATAAAGGTCAAAATAAACACTTCGCACAAAAATGAAAGCTTAAGCTCTATCTCATATTGCTAAAGCCCTAGACACTGGAAACCTCGATGAGGAAGACTCTCAGACGTATCCCAAATCGATCAAATCTCGTAAAATTAACATACTGATTAAGAATTCCAGCTCTTACAAAAAGCTAAAAAATGCGGTCATATCTTTCCATAAAATTGCGGAGCAGTTACTATGTCTAAGAGGATTAACACTAGACTAACTTTAACAAGCCTATTCATCTATTGTAGTTAGAATTGAAAATGACTAGGACATTGAAGGCAACAAAGTATAGTTCAAAACTCTTGAAGGAGACAACTTTCATCCGCTCAATTTCACTAACAGTCTTATGGAGGAGATTAAAAGTATATTGTACATAAGCTACCTTGCTCAAACGGACAGCGGGCAGGATCCTCACCGAAATACAGTGCAAGTGCATCTGCATTTCTGCCCTGTGCAAGTTATGACAATGAAACATTATATTGACATATAGGAAGATGACTTTGCAACATAATATAACAAAGAGATAATAAATCATGAAGGAAATTACCGCAACCGAATATAAATCCTTAACAGAGCCAACCTGTGCTTCAGCCACACCAACGAATTCCTTTAACGTCTGATTTGCAGGACAAAAGAACAAACCTATAAGGACCAATTTTTTTGTTCTTTTCCACCTTTTCATTGAGGGAGGGGGTACACTTATGTCTTCTAGAGAATGATAATGATAATAGTGTGCACAGAAACTTAGTACACTTTAAGAAACAATAGAAACAGAACCGTGTTGTGGTTATTGCATGATTCCATCAACCCTTTTGTAAAATGAATAAAAAAATAAAGGAAAGAGAGGAGACAAAAGGTAAATAAAGTCACCCAATTTCCAGAGATAGAAGAGGGCACAGGAGTTCAGACTCTTTTCATCAAAAGATACATGGGATTTTACTGCAGCAGCTTTATGCCATAATGAAGTTAAAATATATCTTGATTCACAATCTTTCCATCAGATCAAGAAATAGTAACATAGAGATACCAAGAATCGGAGGAAAACATAAGATACAAAACTGAGACAATTGCTTCAGAAGCAGATCTTTAAATTAATTTTTTAAATCTCACAAGACATTAGGAGGATATTTGCAGTCCTAAAAATTATGTCCAAGCTAAAAGTAACATCTTAACCTAATGACCAAAGGAGTGCTCTCAGACATCCTAACAACCATGTAGAATAGTTGCAAATATAAACACATAAAGCTAAGACAGTTGAAAAGAAATATAACCACCATCATTATCAAAAAAAAATAAAAAATACAACCACCATAATACCTTACGAAAAATTTCAGACACAGGGCCATCAGTCTCGGAAGCCTCCAGTTCTTTTTTAACTTTTTCCAAACCCTTGATGATTGCTTGCATTTCTTCAGCCAAAGACTTCAATTGTATCTGCAAGGAGAGACGAATTTCTAACCAATCCTGATAAATGCAAAGATATATAATCATATAGAGATAAGACAAGTAACCTTTGACGCAGCTTCCAGGCTTACAAGATCTACATGAAAATCTAAAAGTGATGGTGACTTGGAAGCAAGAACCTGAGAAAAGAAAAACAATTAGATATTAAGAGGCCTTTTGCTTTTATTAATTAGATAACACATTCAGGTAGACAAACAAATAAGTATAGAAAAAAGAAAATACTTCTCAGCTACAGAAATGTTCAGACAACTGAGAAAAGAGGCATCTCACGCCAAGAGAATAAAACTAGGAATAGTAGGAACGGCTACGTCAAAATCCTTTACAAAAGAGTATCTCACTGATGTGCAAGGAGAAGTAACCTTTTAAAAATGTGCCTTAGTTCAAGAACTATTGCAATAGTGTGACACATAATCAATCTTGCACCAAATAATGCCCAAGACTATAGCGCTTTGGCAAGATTCAGCGAACTATCAGATGATAGCTAAGGTCAAGGTCCTTGAAGAAATAATTTGTGTTTCATATTTCCAAAATATACTTCCCGAGCGGACCATCTATAGAAAGTTAGATCACACTTGAACACTTGTATACTGAAATAGAGTTATCACAGAATCGTTTTTAAGTTTACCTGATAATTTCATCAAGTAGAAAAGAGGTTAATTCACACGCTTAAAATGGCGAAAAGTGAATGGATGGACCTGTGCCTACTTGATAAAGACACAGATACTTCCTAAAGCAGCCATCATAATTTATTTTAACATAAGAAGGCCAGAGCAAAAGGGCTACAAGTGAAGAGAAGATGGAACAGCTTCATCACTACTAATACACATTTGTTTCATTGGTTTCACACAAGATCTACTTAAAGAGCATGTCTTTTCAGCATGGTAAGTTACTTCGGAGAATGGTGCAATGCTGCTGTCATAGATTATTTTGAACCAATAAGGCGTACAGGCAAACAACATTCAGAATCCCTGATACAGCATCCCTATATCACATCATAGGTTTGACTACATCCAGGCAGATGGACTTGGCATCTCTAGACAGAAGATACCAGATCTGATGCAGACCATATGACAGAAAAATGGCGAAATGCAGCTTGAACCAAAAAGAGGTTGTAGTTTGACTAACTAGATTCATTTAACCGCTTGATACTCCCTGCACTATGTTCTTCAGTTTGTTCCCACGAAATTCCACTCTGTAAGCTTATTACTCCATCCTTCCCAATTCCAGTGATGTAGTACTGGGCACAGAGTTTTATAGAGCAAGACCTTTAATACTTGTGGTCTAAAACTAGATATTTCTGTGTCTATACGTCATCTAATTAAGCATAAAATGGGTTTAAAAGTGTGTAACCATCTCATCTAAAAGCTTAAGATGTTAGAGAGAGCACACATTTATTTACTTAATTATATCATATCTCAACACACCCCTCAGTGCAGGCTTGATTCTTTTTCGTGACCCAAGCATGTGAAAATTCTTTTTCATAGTGGGTGGTAATGAGACTTGAACCAGGACCTCTGACTGCAGTAATACCATGTTAAAGTGGGAAAGCATCTCATCTAAAAGCTTAAGTTGTTTAAGAGATAACACATTTATTTACTTAATTATATTATATCTCAACAAAGAGAAGTTCAAAGTTAAATTGTTTTTAAATATAGAAAGATATCATTCTTTTTCGGACAGACTATAAATAAAAAAAAGTACCACGTTAATTGGGACAAGGCCGTACAAACTATGAATAGGTATATAGCTAGATGTAACATTTATCATTTTTGGTCTTTAATCTGGTACAAAGTAAAACTGAAGACAATCCACATAATTGGGACTAGGCTGTACTTCATTTTTCTTTCAGTGCCACGTATACCATGTAAAATGCTTGTAAAACATGACGTCATTTCGACCTCTATAGCAAGCCCAATGAAATGTACACACTTGCATATATATATATAACTAACAAAATAGAAAAAACCACACGTGCATCAAATTGAACAATCTTCTTGCCCCGGGCTTTCTTCACAGCATTTCTAACAAAGCGCTAGTGTTAAAATGATGAAACATTTTCATTTCATAGTCCATACTAAGAGCTGCTTGCAAATCATCACGTCTTTTCAGAATCACATCTTTTTTATCCTCTGAACATAATCTTTTCACATTGCTTTTCAAACAGTCAACTGGTGAAAAGGAAAATTAAAGGACGCATTGAGGAAATTCAGCAACAACAGTGTTTTCATGAGGTAACATTGCTGAAAAGCATAATCTAAGGGTACCATTTCTCAAAGTACAGAAATTGGAAAGAAGGCTGAAATAGTAAACATAATCAATTTGAAACATAAAGAGTGAAACTGAAAGAACATCCACACCTTACAAAGATAATGCATGAGTGTCATCTTGTTGTTAGTAGCACGAGTATCAGTGAGCTTCAAAAGACTGTCCAACTTAAATCCAATGGCAGAACCTGAATAAAAGAAACTTTCCGAACTTAGCGTTGGAATTCTGTACCAAAATTTCAAACTGCTTGAGCACGTACATTACAGCATCCACAGTATGAGATGAGGTCCTTAAGAACTATTTTATATGAAAAAGAACAAGCTCCATTGGAATAAACATAATAAATCCAAGCAAGATTTTATATACAAACAAATACCAAGAAACTGAACTATCCATGTCAAGGCACAAAACCTTTACTATCACTTATACGTAAGAACATATGCTTAAGTTTTCCAGATCTCCAAAATGCGAAAATCATCTAGCTCAGGAGCAAAACTATTGAGCAAAATTTGTTAGCCCTCTAGTTCCAACAGATAGAACAATGTGTTGGTCCTCTAATTGATTTGGAACAACTAAAAAGTGAGGTCACATATTTCATTTATGAATCAACAGAAAAGTATTATTTTATCTGACGATTAAGAGCCTGTTTGGATGGGATTATAGCTTATGGGTTATAAGCCAAAAGCCACAAGTTAAAATTTCCAACTTATGGCATTTGGTTTATATTTGTTCTTTTGGCTTTAAAACAAGTGCTTAAAAGCACTTTTTCATTTTATCCAAACACTACAAAAGATGCTTAAAAGCTATTTTGATTTAAAAGTACCTTAAATAAGCCAATCCAAACAGGATCTAAGTCCATGAAGGAATAAAGTAAGCCAGGCACAACTCGTAACTGATGGCAATGGTCCATTTGGTACCCATTTTAGCAATTTTATTCATCATCTAAATAAATAGTCTAAGCAAAACTTTTTCAGCATATATTATGTACTAGTAGTCTGCACATTGATGAATCTCTCAATTTATCTGAACTTCTCATTTGCAAAATTAACAAACTTTAACAACAATGAATCAATCTTGTGACTACTTTATTAACTTGCCTGAGCAAAGCACCACTTTTAGGGTAAAAGCTCTTGTCCCACTCACTTCAAAAGGAAACTTACAATGGACAATTGAAATCTCTAGTTGCGGTATTTTTCCTACTTTATCGGGTCGGTCAATCATTGTATTTAATTTATAAATTTGAAAAGCCACAAGTTCCACATGGAGGCAATTGAATTCGTCATATATATTTATCAAAATTTCCTAAATTAGTCTATATTAAGAAAGATGAGAATTTGAAGAATTACAAGAGGGATGGAGATTCTTACCTCTGGCAGTTCCCTGGTTCAATGTATTCCCTAGATACAGTATTTTCTTCAATATTTCCTTCAATTTAAGAGAATGTCGGACCTGCTACAAGCAAACTGTGTTATGCTAAGAAAATAGGGAAAATAAGGAAGAGAAATATAGAACCTAGAGAAGTACCTCTTCACAAGCAGAGTTCACTGTGTTCAAGCTTTTTTTGAAGTCCGTGACCTGAGATAAAGCTCATTTCAGATGATAGAAGATACTTATTTCAGAAGATCACTAGATGCAAACAAACCTGAGAGTTGAACTGGATCTTGAAGAGAAAAACTCTTAGTTTTGACTCTACTCGAGGCACCTTCATGAGCTCCAGAAAAAACTGGAAGACAAACAATATCAGAAATACCACCAATGCATTAGGAATGAGCAATAAGGTAAGTATCATATCACCCCGAAAATCAGTTATTCTTCAAATCGTTAAAACATAAAAGAACCATCAAGGCAGGGAAAAGACCCCATGGTTACAAGTATTTTCTGAAAAAGGGTAATGGAACAAGCAAATCTAACATCAACCAAACAAAAAGCATTCAAAATATTCTACAGAAAGACAACAATACAACAGGGTACAATTCATTATCATGAATATCTGATTTGTGCCAGACTCTCAAATTAGTTTTCTCTGAGACACTGAATATTTTTTTTGAAACTGGGAAAAAAAATTGGGAAAAATATTCAGTGTCTCGGAGAAATAATTTGACACTAGATATAAAAATCCCATCATTTCTCATCTGGAATAGCACAGGATATCGTGATGGATAGAAGCCAAATTTAGTTTGCTTCTCGTTTTGTGTTGTATCACAATTTTTGGTTCTTGTGGTGGTTCTTTGATATATCAGACACAAAAACACCTGTAAACAGGTGATTTTAAAAAAAAAAAATTGGAATTGGAGTTGAAGATGGATGCACACCTGCAGCTTAGCAAGGACATGACCTTAGAGAGGAGGGTATGGAGGTCAAGGATTAGGGTAGAGGTTCGTAGGTAGTCGAGCATTGTCTCGTTTCCCTTATCAGTATTGTTACTATTATTACTCTCCTATATCTTATTCTTCTTAGTTCTTACTTGTGGGATTAAATTGGACTGAAGTTGCCAAACTATATGGGTGTGAAGTAACCATATGTACACAATATATTCAACCTTGCATCCCGGTTCACCAAACTTTTTCCTAAAACCTGGAATAGCCAGACTTTCCTCACTCAAGCACTAATCCATTCCTCATGTTGAACATTGCGCCATTAAAGGTTAATGGTACAAACAAGCAACAAATTTCCATGCTTTCTCATCTTGTCCATCTCAGTAATTATTATTAGAGGAGTAAGAAGAATTACCAAGGAACTATCCCTAATTAGTAATGACCACATCATATACCAATATCAATTTGCCCATACCTACCATTGAGAAGGAAATATATTAGTCCTCTTAAAAATATTTATCGGCCAAAAAAGAAGCGGAAGGGTAATTTGCATTTATTGATGCTGGCTAATGGTAAAACAACCCTTTTGTTTGTGAGATTGCACTACTTTTAAATTGTAACTCAACGGCACCTACCATGGCTAAACCTAAAGAAAGACCTATGTATAGCTTCACCATTAAAGGTCCACACATCAGATAAAAACTCACAAGCACTATTGGGCATCAATTTTAATTGCCAAATGTAGCTGCTGCAAAATATTCAGATGTTCTCCCTGTTTTTTACTATACAAAAGTACAGATGGCAACATCTCACAGTAAAGAATGGAACTTGCAAATGAGGAATATCAATCAAGGAATAAAACTGAGACATCCTGGGACTCGGGAGATAACTATAGAACATGATCAGCTAACCTGTTCACACTTTCCCAGGAGCTCCTTATCACCAGTGTAATTCTGAGCAGTTATAATAGCAAACATTTAGCAGAAATAACAGTGAAAAAGTTAATTGGTAGAGGAACCAGAGTAAAAGGAGCAAGAAACAGTTACAGTCAATAGAAAAGCAGCAGAGTGCGGAGGTTCACCTTAAGAAGTTCCATCTCATCTTTTGTAGGACAAAACTTGATCAGATTCTCCACCTGGTCAGCATCTAAAATTGACTCATCCATTGCGAGGGCAGCGGCCTACAGACAAAACCACCAACCATACTGAAGTTTTTTGATAAGGTCAGGTAAACAAACCACCGTACTTTATTGGGTGACCGATAGAAAGCAAGCAAGCAAGCAAAATATTGAGAGCCTAGAGAACATCAAATAAACTAGAAAGAATGTTCAAGAATAAAGATATCACCTAGGTCTACCAAATACTTCACAGTAAGAGCTAGCTGCTAGATCCACCAATATGGCCCCGTAACTATCCACAAGGAACACCACAGGTGAATAATTCATTACTACAGCTGCTGCTATCCTTTACACCCAAATTTGAGGTTCTAAAACCTTCCGCTTACAAAGGACAGGCTCTAACAGTCTAACCTGAATTTTTCCACATTGTTCATCATATGCTAAAATAGAGCGAAAAGAAATAGTAGGAAAATGCAGGCTTTCTAACAGCTGAAAGGAAAGTATTACAAGGTCTAAGCATCATTCCCTGTGTCCTGGACCATTAGAACCACAATACAGCATCTCAGTTAACATTGGGCAGCTACAGCCACTTACCACATTTTTCAAGCGGAGGAATCCAACAGCATGAGAAATTCTACTACTCTTCATGTGTATTGTTAATATTATCCAGAAAAAAGCCGTACTGTTTGTTTTTAGTCTTAAACTTCCTTTGCGACAGAACTTGACATAGAATGGTGGTTCAAATGGGCCCTTGACATATTATAGAACATCTTTACGCAATTTAAGTGTAAGGCTGTGTACTCACCACCCTCGCTAGACCCCACATGTGGGATTTCACTGTTGTTGTTGTTGTTTACACAATTTAAATTTTAATAAGAACTAAGGGCTTTCTCATGTGTATTCCAAGTTAACATAGAAGCGGATTTTACAACTTTTAGGATATCAAGATCCTCCTATCTCAGAACACAGTATATAATTCTTGGCTATAGTCTGAACATGCTGACAATCAGGAACTTTTCATTCTGCAGTGATCAGGACAGGATGTTTCAATTTGGAAAAAAAACAAAAAAAAAAAAAACTCTTTGAAAAGGAAAACAAAGGAGAAAGAAATATTGAAGAGAGTAACATCAAACTTACCATCATGTCAGGCAGTGGCATTTTCACCTTTGTGAGCATAATTTCAGTATTATTTGCCCTCCTCAAGTCAACCTACCAAAAAAGAAATTACTTAAAGGAGAGACGTTGAACTTAAAGAAATCAAGAAAATAGAATTTCTTCAACCACCAAAATCCAATACGCATGTAAAGTAACTAAAAGCATTCATCTAGCAGGTATCAAGCAAGATAAAAAGAAACATGAAATGAATGGAAAAAGTAGAAGCAGGAAAGATTACAAGAACAAAGAATTGTGTCAGTAACACTCAGCACTCAGATTGTTATATCATATTGATTACCAGGTGAACCCTATCAGGTTTAGACCCAACAGACTTCCTTCTGCCTCCAGATTTACCCGCATTATCTGACTTGGGGACTGTAGCAGAGAAAAGAGTCTCAAGCTCTGAAAAATCGAATTCTGGTGACCTAGATTTGAAGCAACAATATTAGTAATTCAACTCGAGTATAAGCAATGTCAAGTTTCAAAAGCATGAAACGTACAATTGAGTCTCTCCATTTCTTTGTAGTTCATCCCATAAGCTTCCTTGCAGTGCCCTAGTTACCTTGCTCCAATGCAACGGCTTTAAGTTAGATCTTCTAGGGGCTACACCACCAGCTGCGCGTGAAAATCCCTGCCCTCTCCCTGCAGGAAGGCCTCTGGCAACTGCAGGTCCTTTAGCACCAAATGGTGGTGGTGGGGGAGGTCCACCACCTGGAGGTCTTGGAGCTCCCGGTGGAGGAGGTGGACCAGGTGCGCGTCCTCCCGGAGGGGGTGGGGGAGGTGGACCAGGTGCACGCCCTCCCGGAGGGGGTGGGGGGGGTGGACCAGGTGCATGTCCTCCCGGAGGAGGTGGGGGAGGTGGACCAGGTGCACGACCTCCCGGAGGAGGAGGAGGCGGTGGAGCTCCACGTATTGGTGGAGGTGGAGGAGGAGGGCGACCTCCAGGAGGAGGTGGAGGAGGTGGAGGGCCACCTCCCGGAGGAGGGGTAGGCCCCCGCATAGAAGGAGGTGGAGGAGGTGGAGTTGGCGCTCTAGAAAAAGGAGGGGGAGGAGGAGGTGGTGGAGTTGGCGTTCTAGAAAAAGGAGGGGGAGGAGGAGGTGGTGGAGTTGGCGTTCTAGAAAAAGGAGGGGGAGGAGGAGGTGGTGGACTTGGCGCTCTAGAAAAAAGAGGGGGAGGGGGAGGTGGTGCAGATGAAGTATTGTATAAAGGAGGGGGAGGGGGAGGGGGTGCAGATGAAGTATTGTATAAAGGAGGGGGAGAGGGAGGGGGAGCGTATGTTGAAGGAGGTGGGGGTGGTGGAGGAGGAGCATTTCGCAAAGGTGGTGGGGGTGGTGGAGGTGGAGCAACTTGCGAGCTATGTAGGATTCGTGGGGGAGGAGGAGGTGGTGGTGGTGGTGGTGGTGGTGGTGGAGGAAGAGAATAGCCGGTACGCATAGGAGGAGGTGGTGGAGATGTGGAACCCCCAAAGCTAGCCAATCTTGGTACAATGGATGCATATATAGGAGGAGGTGGAGGAGGTGGAGGTGGCAATGAACTAGATACTACTTCTGAGGAAGTTCCATGCCCCATCCAAAGGGGTGGTGGAGGGGGTGGTGGCAAGACCTTTCCAACATTTATTACACTGGATGATGAGGGCAAAGGTGGAGGAGGTGGTGGTGAGGGGGGAGGAGAAAAGGCACCCAGCGGAGTCATCCTCGAGCTAGTTGATGGTGGAGGCGGAGGGGGTGGGGGAGGTGGAGGAGGTGAAAATGACTGGATGTTACTTGAAAGTGACAAGGATGGCCTGCACAAAGGTGGCGGGGGAGCTGCAGCCAAAGCAGGTGGAGAATTAGGGTCTGGCTGAATCAAAGAAGCTGTCGTAATATTGCTCCCCTGTAAAGACAAATCTGAAGTAGCTGATGGTGAATTAGTTCCTGCTACCTCAGTATCAGAAGTTTCATGAGATGGAGCACTCGGCGATGGAGAAAGAAGCGGACTTGGAGGAGATGGATGAAGCTGCAGGGCCTGGCTTTCAACTGATTCTGGGGCAGACATTGTAGCAACAGATGCCTCAAACATTGACATACCCGATGCAGAACATGAAGAGTCTTTCCCTGAAACACGACCTGCTTCAGAAGAAGCTACAGCTTCTGAAGAAGCTTGAGGAGATGGTGACTGTAATTTAACCCCAGATTGAAAATCCTTGGTGAGAGCAAGCACAGGGGGAGCACTGTTATACCTTGATGGTGGATATGATACATGCATTGAACTAGTGTAAGAACCTTTGTTGGGAGGGATCCACCGGGACACTGCATTAGGCTTTGCTGGCCGTAAAACAGTGCCTTGGCTTTCCTGCTGTTTAGATTTATTTTTCGGACCTACCCCATCAGCGGCAGGTTTTGCACTGGAGAATGATTGTTTCTTCAGAGATGAGGCTGTCTTGTCACTTTTTTGTTTATTAGTATCAACACTCACCTTCTGTTGCAAACCTTCCCTCTCTAACTTCTTCTGTCTCAGAGTGCCTTCTTTATCTTGCTTTAGCTCCCCATTTTCTGATGCAGCACAATCCCCAGATATAACCAGTTCTGATTCCATGTTGCTAGTACCATTGGAAACTACAACCCTGGAGGGTATAGAGTTGTCTCTATCTCCTAAAATATTTTTTCCTGATGCAGAACGATTAGAATCCATCTTTCCTTCTTGCTTGTGATTTACTTCGTCTGATGCACAATCTTGAAATGCATGATGTTCCACCTCCTCTTTCCAGATTATTTCAATACTATCATCATCCTCCAAACTTTCATTGACAATGTGGGCTCCAGATTCCCCCCTTCCATCCTGCCCATCAACAGCATTGCTGAATATCTCTTCGACTTCAAAAAACTCCTCAGGTGAAGCACCTTCAGTCCCATTCTCATCCTCACTAGGCACTTCTTCAGTGACAACAGATGGAACAGCATCAGGATCCGAAAAGAGTACCTGGTACAGATATGAGTATTCTTCAACTTCACAATTTCATGGTAGATATTAAAGGGGGAACTAAATCCAAAGTGAGAAATAAATACCAGACCTCAGCTTTGAACCCTCTCGGAAATTGGTCTTTTGCATCCCACAGGACATCAACATCATCACGCAATAACATCAAAACATTTGAACGAATAAATGTGGTGTGGAACATGACCCTGAACATCATTTCTTCTCTTACTAGGTCATCTTCCAAATGGACACACTCGAGAACAACATCTCCTTGGACACGACAATGGATGTCAATTTTCACCCGTGAACACTCTTCCTGCAATGAGGAATGAGCAGACTACTTGAGATTTCAGCTAACTTATCTTCATACAAAGTCTCAACTTTAAAGCTGAAAATTACCTGTTGGTAGAAGCGAGCATGTTTTTTTGTCTTTGGAGTTGAAAAGAGGAGCTTAGAGCTCCTATTAGAGGTTGTTGAAGCAGGGTCCTGTCCATAGATGCGAAGTACAGGTCGACAGCCTCTCCCGCCATCAAATAGAGGAGGAGAACTAAGTATGATGCAATCTAAGGCAAAAGGTGTATCTGATGGAAGCCATTCTGAACCAAAATTTTTTCTGGAGATGTACTGGAGATATCTAAGCTGAGATGGTTGTGGATTCAGAGGTGACAAAAGATGGAGAAGCTCCCTAGGGGCCTGCTTGTAGACCATTTCAAGAGTTTTATGCTCACCGGTGTACTGTTTTCGGTACAAAAGAAGCCCAGCAAGCATAAAAGCAAGTACAGGCCAGCCTCCCCTCTCACAGTGCATTAACAGGACGTTTTGCTGACCCTCAAGTGAAAGCCAACTCTCACTCGAGCGCAAGAAGTGGTGGATCATCTCCAGAGGCAGAAGTGGACACCCTTCATACTGCCGAGGATAATCCATCACAGTCATATCATACTGGGACAATATGTCAGATATTTGGCTCCTCCTATCACCTTCCCTAAAGTTAAAAACCATGAAAGAAGCATCTGCACAGTGGTCCTGCAGCTGAGCTACAATCCCTCCCATATATGTCTTGTACTCATCTTCATCCAACACGTCAGTGGAGAAGCAGCAATCAAACACTGCAAGTATGACGTACAAAGGAAAAGAAGAGAACATGTCAATGATTACATTATCAACCCAAAGAAGCTACCGCTCTGAAGAACTGCCTACTTAGAGATAATGAAGACAGTAATATGGTTCTTCAAGAAGAATAGCCAGCAAAAAATGTCTTAGCTTCAACTTCTAAGCTAAAAGAAGCTACGTCACTAAAATGTAGGTACTAACTTTGCACATTTTTTCCGCAAGGAGTTGCATTTCCTCTTCTCTAGGACTTGCACTTATATTGAAAAGCAACCGCTGTAATTCCAAATGTAGCTAATAGGGATAGTGATCACAATAAGGAACTCAGTGATTGCAGAATAAATATCAAATTGGTGAACATGATAAAAGCAAAGTAAGTCCCAAGTAAAATGCAGAAACAAGTAGATACTGGAAACTTTTCTCAACACAGTTCATTAGCTCAAAAACAGAAGGAAACCCAAAATTAGATACTTTTAGGCGAGAAAAGCAGCAGCTTACCATATACTCGCTCAGAGATCTCTAGAAGCCGATCCGGCGGCTTCCTATAGAAGAACCGTCTGAACAGCGCCATCTAATGGCGCTGTTTCTCCCCTGATCGGATCCAAAACTCCCTAATTTGACCCTTTACTTGAAAGTACACCAAATTGACCCCTAAAGCAGATCTCTCTAGAAAATTCCCAATTCAACAGTCCAATTGATCTCAAATTAACTCCCTTCTAAAAATATAGCAAAAATTTACTTAATGCAGTACAATAATCACCAGCAGAATGCAAATACAGCTGGATTTCTTCAAATTACACTAGCTCAACCAATAGAACTCTCCAGAAAACACCAGAAGAAGTAAAATCGAGGTGAAATGAGTTGAGTCGTACGTTTAGGGTTAGAGAGTTGAAGAAGAAAAAAAAAAAAGGGATTAGATGAGAATGGAAGATATGATCGTTGCCATTGTTTTTAGGAAAGTCACATGGAGAGAGAGGGGGGGCAAATTAGGCAAAAGCGAGAAGAAACGTAGTGGACTGAAAAGTATGAGAATAGTCGTAAAAAGACAGGAAACTGTGTACTTGGATCCGGAAAGTACAACCGAGCCCAACCGACCCGAACCGCTTTCAGACGATGTTGGTTCGTTGTCTGATACGGAGTGCTGAGGGGCTAAATGGTCCATGTAGTACACGTGGCATATATAGACAGACAAAAGGCTGACACAGAGAGAGAGCGATGAGGAATTGGGGTATAGGGGTTGCGACCAAAAAAGCCAATTTTAATCACATGCGTCACCCAAGTCCAATAAAGTCCAAAGCACCCCGACCCGACTGAATCGGGTTCCAGTCCTATCTTTGTTCGAATTTGGATTGGTTTTTTTTTTTTAATAATATATAAATGTGTCATCTAACATATTTTTAGTTCGCACTCTTTAACTTTGAATGTGAACATGTAAATACTTAAATTTATAAAAAATTAAATAAATACACATATTTTATATGTTGACAATTCACATTTTACTCTTAGCATATCACGTAGAATATATATATCTATTTATTCAACTTAAGTGAGTGTGTCTGCATACTCAAAATAGCAAGTCATAAATATAAGTTAAAAAGCAAATTAAAAAGAATATTCATGTATTATGTTGTTTTTTTCCTTTCAAAAATTTTCATTTTTGTCACACTCTTTTGCCACAAATGGGTCGATTGAAACTTTTACTATATTAACAACTAACAATATGTACTTCCTTAGTTTTAATGTATTTGTTCTATTATTATTTTTAGTTAATTTCAATGAGAATGCTTTTTTTCTAGTAATTTTTTAATTCTAATTTTTTATATGGCATATTTCAGATCAAAAAATTAAAAAACATTTTTTAGTTCATTCTACTTATTTTTAGTTTAAGATCATAAAATTCAAAAGACCTTTTTATTTTTTCTAACTTCGTGTTAAGTCAAAATCAAACAAACAAATTTATAAAATAAAGAAGATAAAAATAATACAAAACAAAAACAATTATAAATAACTACAAACCCAATTGACTCCCCATTTTATTAAAATATGATAATTATTTTATACTGTAAAATAATATATTATTGGAGATATCTCTTCAAATAATTTTTCGATAATATTTAACTTTTTTATGATCTTTGTTGGTAATGGACAAGACAAAATATAACCCTGTGGGAAATAGCACGAGTAGGAGTGAACATTTAATTGGTTCGATTCAATTCTTAGATTAATGATTTGATAAAAGTGAAAATAGAACTCAAATTAATTTAGTTTGATTCTTTTTCAAGTTCTTTGAAATTAGATTTACATTATTTCGATTCTTTTTCTGGATTTTTTTTAATACATGATCATTGCATTTATGTAGTTAAGGACAAAACTACCATTTGATTTCCAGAATTGTAAATAATCTCATCAACTGCCATTTGATTTCCACCAATATTAAATATATTTAATATCACAGACAAAAAAAATAATTAGTACTCATCTTTGGTATACTCAACCAAATCAAGCAGCTCCTGCAGAATTTCCAGGCCAAGGTTACAAAAACATAAAATAGAAAATAATCTCTGATCTAATTTTTTGTCACGTGATAGCTCTTTTTTATTCTTCTTCTTTTTGGGGGGTGTCAGTGAGAAGCATGTTTGTTAATGCTTAGCGATATCTTAAGGTTTTATTTATTTATTAATAATAAATAAATAATAATAATAATAATATATATATTTAAAAAGAACAGTTCAGAAGATAAAATTAGAAAATAAAACAAAAAAGGAAGTGCTGAGCAAATATTTGGATGACAATATGCAATTGTTCCTCGGTTTCAATTTATTAACAAAACTATGGAACGTAGTGGTTACGTTTAAGATATATGTGATAGAATTAATTTTCTTTTCAATTAATTATATATTTTACTATATTATATTATTCGATCTTATTATTATTTCTTGATTTAATTGCAGGAAGGAGGGTCAAAAATACTCCTCAACTAATATGTAATAGCCAGTTTTACCTTCCATTATACTATGCAGTCATTCATATCCCCGCCATATATAAATTTGTCACTACTCACTCGTATTCCTCAATTGGAAGGAAAACTCCAAATCAAGTGAAATTATCCATTTTTCTTTAAAAATTACAACTCATCACCTAATTTTAACCCATGTCCGATCCTCTAACTATCTTAACCCAAACAAATTAAACTCATGTCCGACCTTTCTAAATATAACTTGTTGTGAATAGTAATGATAGTCATGACTGCACTTGAACATAATGCAAGTTCATTGTGTTTTACGATTTGAATTAAAAAAATATGGTGAATGATGCAGGAATACGAAGGGATTTTTTTATCTTCCATTAAAACGAAATAAGGGTGTGTCATTTCATTGATGTATAATTTGAAAAGGTTAGCCAAAAAATTGGCAAATTCATAACAACATATTAGGCTAATTTATTGGACTATAAATAATATCAAAATAAATTACGACTATTTCTTAAAATTGAAAATTAATTATAGAAAAGATAAAATGAAGTTTTTCATATTGTGAGTTGTGACTACTGATTAATAAATTTACGTTATCTTTGTTAAGTAAGTGGAATGTCCACTTAGGTTTTTAAATGAAGTGGGGCCCACTGAAAGTGGGCATCCCACTAAATTAACTCCTATATAAACATGCCATATTGGCATGAACGGATGTAGAAAAACAAATATTTTTTGCTTCGTTATATTTCTTCCTTGTTTTCCCTTTTCTCTGTTTCCCTTCCGTTTCCTTATTCTCTTCGTTAAAATTTGTTCAGATATAGAATATTTTATAACACGTTATCAGCACGAGGCTCCGGCTAATTTTCAAGGTAACAAAAGTGGTAAGAGTTTTATTTAATTTTATTTTTATAAAATGGCAAATATTTCCAAAATTGAATTTGTTGCTTTGGATATCTCTGGAAAAGATTACTCCTCATGGGCACTAGATGCCGAAATTCATCTTGAATCAATGGGTCTGGCAGACACCATCAAAGATGATAACACGGCATCTAGTCAAGACCGTGCAAAAGCTATGATTTTCCTCCGCCACCATCTTGACGAGGGTCTTAAATTACAATATCTTACATTAAAAGATCCCTTGAAATTGTGGAAAAATTTAAAAGAAAGGTATGACCACCTGAAGTTGGTCATGCTTCCACAAGCACGTTATGACTGGTTAAATCTGAGACTGATGGACTTTAAAAATATAACTGAATATAATTCTGCTTTATTTAGAATTATAGCTCAGTTAACTTTATGCGGAGATGAAATCACGGAACAAGATAAACTTGAAAAAACGTACTCCACATTTCCACCCGCGAATATGCTCCTACAGCAGCAATATCGCGAAAAAGGCTTTAAAAAATATTCTGAATTACTTTCTCACCTTCTTATTGCTGAAAGACATAATGAACTATTAATGAAAAATCATGATAGTCGGCCAGTTGGTTCTTTGCCACTCCCTGAAGTGAATCAGGCAAATTCTAACCAACGAGAAAGAGGCCATGGCCCCAGTCGTGGTCGTGGTCGTGGTCGTAGTCAAAGAAGAAATTTTAATCATGATGCTCGGCTGGCACCGAGAAATAACCAGCAATATAAAAGGCAGGGTAAAAAGCCAGAAGCTTTACCGAAGAATAATTCAGAAACAATATGTCATAGATGTGGAGGTGTGGGGCACTGGTCGCGGATTTGCCGGTCATCAAAACGCTTGGTTCAGCTATATCAGGCATCGTTAAAGAGGGCAGAAAATAATCCAGAGACAAATTTTATCTCTGAGGACAATATTGAGCCCATGCATCTGGATGTAGCTGATTTTTTTAATTTTCCAGAAGTAAATATGAATGTTGATAAGCCCGATAATATTTAAACAATTCTCTTTGTTATTGTATGTATTAAATATAATGTTTGTATTTTTCTTGATCCATGTAATAAAATAAAAATTTGTATAATAAATTATGTATTAATTATAATATTTACTTTCTTTCTTTGTGAAGAAAATATGGAAATGCCTCAAATCTTGTTTGGATCAATGATAAATCACGAGGATATTTGTGTAATTGATAGTGGAACAACCCATGCTATATTTAAAGACGAGAAATATTTTTCCAATTTACTTAGAAGAAAAGCTAATGTTACTACGATATCTGGCAATTCCAAAATGATTGAAGGCTCCGGAAGAGCTACTATAATTCTGCCTAAAGGGACAAAAATTGTTATAGAAGATGCACTATTTTCTTCTAAATCCCCAAGAAACTTGTTAAGTTTTAAAGATATTCGCAGAAATGGATATCATGTTGAGACATTAAATGAAATGAATATTGAATATCTTGGTATAACCAAGAGTGTCTCAGGCCAGAAATATATTTTGGAAAAATTACCAACTCTGTCTTCTGGCCTATATTATGCAAAAATTAGTGCAATTGAAGCAAATATGATCGTAAACCAGAAGTTTACTGATCCAAATATATTTGTGCTATGGCATGATCGAATAGGTCATCCTGGATCAATAATGATGAGACGAATTCTTGAAAATTCAATTGGACATCCGTTAAAAAAAGAGAAGATTCTTACAAATGATGAATTTTCATGTGCTGCTTATTATCAAGGCAAATTAATTGCCAGACCATCGACCCTGAAGGTTGGCATCGAATCTCCTGGATTTTTAGAGCGTATACATGGAGATATATGTGGACCTATTCATCCACCAAGTGGATTGTTTAGATATTTTATGGTCCTAATAGATGCATCATCTAGATGGTCTCATGTGTGCCTGTTATCATCTCGCAACCTAGCGTTTGCGAAGTTGTTAGCACAAATAATAAGATTGAGAGCGCAATTCCCAGATTATCCAATTAAGGCCATTCGCCTTGATAATGCTGGAGAATTTACATCCCAAGCATTTAATGATTATTGCTTATCAATTGGGATAAAAATTGAACATCCTGTTGCACATGTTCATACTCAAAATGGCCTTGCAGAGTCATTTATAAAGCGCCTACAATTGATAGCAAGACCTCTACTAATGAAAACAAAATTGCCAATTACTGTTTGGGGTCATGCTATTTTACATGCAGCAGCACTTGTACGTCTCAGACCGACACATTATAATAAATACTCTCCGTCACAATTAGTATTTGGTCATAACCAAATATAGCCCATTTAAGAATTTTTGGTTGTGCAGTATACGTGCCTGTAGCACCACCACAACGTACAAAAATGGGCCCTCAACGAAGGTTGGCCATATATGTTGGGTTTGACTCACCCTCCATAATTCGATACCTTGAACCGTTGACTGGAGATTTATTCACTGCACGATTTGCAGATTGTCGGTTTGATGAAACAATTTTCCCGCCATTAGGGGGAGAGAAAAAGGAACCCGAAAAAGAAAAAGAAATTGCGTGGAAAGTTTCATCACTATCACATTTTGATCCACGCACCCGCACATGTGAGCAGGAGGTCCAGAAGATCATCCACTTACAGAAAATAGCAAATCAAATGCCAGATGCATTTACTGATTTGAAACGGATAACTAAGTCACATATCCCTGCAGTGAATGTACCTATCCGAATTGATGTCCCAAAAGGACCATCTACAAGTATCATAGCTTCTGAATCTCAAACACGCCAGAAGCGTGGTAGACCGTTGGGTTCAAAGGATAAAAATCCTAGAAAAAGAAGCGTAAGAAATAATAAAGATGATACTACACAGGAACTTCCTGAAGAAGGTCAAGGTTTGAGTAATCCTGATATTCCTGAAGAAATCAGTGAACCCGATACTCAAGTGAATGAAGAACTTTCAATAAGTTCTACCGGTGATGAGATAAATTTAGATCGATCAAAAATTACGGTGGATAATGTTTTTGCGTATAATGTTGCAATTAACCTTATGCAAGATAGTGAAAGTCTTGAACCTAAATCCGTCGAAGATTGTCGACGTAGATGTGATTGGCCAGAATGGCAAAAGGCAATTCAATCAGAATTAGACTCACTTGCTAAACGTGAGGTTTTTGGACCAGTAGTCCAAACCCCTGAAGGTGTAAAACCAGTTGGCTATAAATGGGTTTTTGTTAGAAAACGAAATGAGAGAAATGAAATTGTAAGATATAAGGCACGCCTTGTTGCACAAGGATTCTCTCAAAGACCCGGAGTCAACTATGAAGAAACATATTCACCGGTTATGAATGGAATAACATTTCGATATCTCATCAGTTTAGTTGTACATAAAAATCTTGAAATACACCTAATGGATGTGGTTACAGCTTACCTTTATGGTTCACTTGATAATGAAATTTACATGAAAATCCCAGAAGGATTAAAATTACCTGAAGCATGTAAAAAATCTCGGGAAGTATACTCAATAAAATTACAAAGATCATTATATGGTCTGAAACAATCAGGGCGCATGTGGTATAATCGCCTAAGTGAGTACTTAATAAATGAAGGCTATATTAATGATGTTATTTGTCCATGTGTTTTTATTAAGAAAACAAAATCAGAGTTTGTTATACTCGCCGTTTATGTTGATGACATAAATCTCATTGGAACCCCTGAAGAGGTCCAAAAGGCAATTGAATATCTAAAGAAAGAATTTGAAATGAAAGACCTTGGAAAGACAAAACTTTGTCTAGGTCTGCAAATTGAACATTTAGCAGACGGAGTTTTTGTCCATCAATCTGCCTACACTGAGAAAATCTTAAAAAGATTTTACATGGACAAAGCACATTCATTAAGTACTCCTATGGTTGTTCGATCACTTGAAGTAGAAAAAGATCAATTTCGACCTCCAGAAGAGGATGAAGAAATTCTTGGTCCTGAAGTACCATATCTCAGTGCTATTGGTGCACTTATGTATCTTGCTAACGCAACTAGGCCGGATATAACATTTTCTGTTAATTTGCTAGCAAGGTATAGTTCTTCCCCAACGCGAAGGCATTGGAACGGTATCAAACACATTTTGCGATACCTGAAGGGTACGATTGATATGGGTTTGTTTTATACTAACAAAGGTTGCGCAGACCTTATTGGTTATGTAGATGCAGGTTATTTATCGGACCCACATAAAGCCCGATCTCAAACAGGCTATCTATTTACACACGGAGGAACTGCTATATCATGGCGATCTACAAAGCAGTCCATTGTTGCTACTTCTTCAAACCATGCTGAAATAATAGCAATTCACGAAGCAAGTAGAGAATGTGTGTGGTTGAGATCGATGATACAGTTCATCAAAGAAAGATGTGGCCTCGAAAATGATGTCAAAGTACCCACAATTATATTCGAAGACAATGCCGCGTGAATAGCTCAATTGAAAGGTGGCTTCATAAAAGGAGACAGAACGAAACATATTTCACCAAAATTATTCTTCACACATGATCTTCAGAAGAATGGTGATATTGATGTACAACAAGTTCGTTCAAGTGATAATCTTGCAGATTTATTCACAAAGGCATTACCTACATCAACTTTTGAGAAATTAAGATATAAAGTTGGAATGCGCCGTCTCCAAAATATCAAATGAAGCTTTCATCAGGGGGAGTAAAATACGCGCTGCACTCTTTTTTCCTTAACCAAGGTTTTGTCCCACTGGGTTTTCCTGGTAAGGTTTTTAATGAGGCAGCATTCAAGGCGTATTACCATATGTGTGTATTTTTTTCCCACTGGGTTTTTCCTAGGAAGGTTTTTAACGAGACTCAATAACTATGTATTTTATTTCTTGTAATTTTTTTTTATAGAGGCACATTACACGTGGACATCCAAGGGGGAGTGTTAAGTAAGTGGAATGTCCACTTAGATTTTTAAATGAAGTGGGGCCCACTGAAAGTGGGCATCCCACTAAATTAACTCCTATATAAACATGCCATATTGGCATGAACGGATGTAGAAAAACAAACATTTTTTGCTTCGTTATATTTCTTCCTTGTTTTCCATTTTCTCTGTTTCCCTTCCGTTTCCTTATTCTCTCCGTTAAAATTTGTTCAGATATAGAATATTTTATAACAATCTTTAATTAGTTACTTCATAAGTTATAACCTTGAGTGAAATTTTCGCTATCTAACTTCAAAGTCTAGGTTATGTTAGTAGAAAGCATATACCGTTTAATATATATTTTCTCCGTTTTATATTAGTTGATCATTTTTTATTTTATACAGTGCTTAGAAAATAATAAATAAGAAGATAATTGACTAATTCACCCCTTAAAAAACTTCTTGGGAATTTTACAAATAAATGTGAACACTTTGAAAAAGAATTAATTGCAAGGATAATAAAAAAATACTTTAATTAATATTTTCTTGATTTAGTAAGGTGGACAACTAATACGGGACAACTATTTCTAGTAGAATCATCAAATTTAACATAGGACGGAGGGAGTATTTGGAAGAAAGCTTATGCGTTGATGAAATTTACACATTTTCTAAGGTGTTGCTCTCTCCGTCGATCTTTTTTTTTGTCCATTATATATATTAGAAATAGACGCCAAATTTTATTTGTACAGTTTGAAAAATAAGAAATAATTTAACATGTTTTTAGCAATTATTATATTCACAGAATGATGTAGTAATTATTATATTCAAAGTGTGCTATAGTAATTATTATTCTATGTATTACTCTTTAAGGATCAGATATGTCAAGTTAATACTAAATAAATAAAGATGAACAAATGGAGTACTTATTATCATCTCCAACTTTTAAATATTCGATTATTCATAAAACAAATGACAAGATTAAAGTATATGGAGTTTAGACAGTTAAAATATTTAAATTTAAAATTAGGTTCGGACATTTGATTAGTTAATTTATGAATACAGTTTGTACACTTTAAGACCAAACACTTGCATTAAAGAGTTGTAAACAACCATACATTTCCAACGAGGGGAAGGATGGAGACCACGTTAAATAGGGCAGGGCATAAAAATAAAATGTTTGATATTTACTCCCGTGTCAAAGAATGTCAATAATTAATTAATTAAATTATATATTCGTTTCTCGAAAAATAACTTTTCTATTTGCAACTCCTCCTCTTAGAAATCCTATATAAAAAATGTCTTTGGTGGACATAAGACACACAACCTCTAAATTTTCAGTCATTAGTGCACGTGTTTGAAAGTAATTGTGGAATATTGGGAAGCGACTGATTACGATGATTTGCATCGGAGTTGAACCGAAATCGCTTTTAAAGCAGTGGCTTACTACGATACAGTGTTTATAATAAGTTATTTACTACTTTATAATTTTAATCTAATATCAATATTGTAGTACTTTTCCCTAACATATTTTACTTACTTTGTAGTGTTGTGGTAGGTAACCAAAGTGGTGAATAGGTTGGATTTTAACAACTCATGGGGTAGGGGTGGGGGTGGGGGTGGAGGGTAAAAATTAAGTAGATGTTTGATCATAGTCGTCGTGTAAAATTCTAGCCACTATTATTGTATATATCGAATTAGAAGTACAAATTTTGATACTAAAAAATAATTTCTAACTGTCAAAAGTGAGTTGAAAAATTAGTCATAAGTTGTTTTTCAAATTTGAAATACAACTTCAAGTAAAATTTGAAAATTTTATAATCAAACATTGATTTTCAAATAAAATATAAAATATAAAATTATTCCAAAAAAAAAAGATTTATAATTTACATGGTCAAATGGAAATATATGGAACAGGAAACCATTACATGAAAGCATAAATTGAATAGTTAAATGTATAAAATTTAAAAATAGCAAACAATATACTATTTCTTCTATCCATCTTTACTTAACACTATACTAAAAAAAGATGCCCAATAATACTTGTTCAATTTATGAAATCAAAAAATAATTTACACTTAATTCCTAATTTACTCTTATCATTAATTAGTAGTCATTTTCCTATTACATTTTCTAAGACATTGTATTTATTATATTCAAAGGGTGGTATGGTAAAATTACCCTTCTATTTATAGTTTTTTAAGAATTGTGCAAATTCAATAATGAACTAGTATTGTTGGACGGAGGGACTACCTTATAATATCGAAATAATATCAAACGTGGCCACGATTTAAACATTAGATAATTTCATATAATTAAGACAAAGGAGTAGCAAAAAGTCAACAGGTTTGCATTACATATTAATTATAATTATTTTCGAGAGAGAATTGAGGAAGAAAAAATGATTGTACTTTGATATCTCAAGAATGGAGGAGGAGAAAAGAAAAGAAAAGAAAAGACAGGAACATAAAATGTAGTAAGAATTAAACAAAGTCATGTGACCATAATTTGTTGTCATGTTCATGAAAAAGACATTGCCAATCATCATTTATCTTACTATATATACTATTCCAAAGATGCATGTAACAAAAGTTGGCTCTGATGAAACCGATCCTTTCGAACTCGTATTGAATGTTTACATCTAATTTTATGATTTTTTTTTATATAATTAAGTAATTAACTTAATAAGATAAAAATAACTTTCAAATAAGTGCTTAAGTTTTGTTAGGAGCCATTTTTGTTTAAGAAATATTAATTGATCCGACAATCCTTTGCTAGAAACCACATTTCGTAAATAAGTACAAGAACATATGTAAATACATAATATATGTTAGATTTTTTGACTTCGTCACTAATTTTTAGTGTATTACTCCTTTGTTTATTTTTACTTGTCCTCTATATTAAAAATAAACGTTTAATAATACTTGTTCATTTTATGAAATCAAGAGATAATTTATACTTAATTACTAATTTACCCTTATCATTAATTAGTAGTCAAGATATTATATTTATTATATTCAAAAGGTGATATGATAAAATTACCCTTCTATTTATAATTTCTTAAGAATTGTACAAAATCAATAGTGGACAAATATCATTGGACGGAGAGAGTATTTAAAGAAATGGGGACCCACCACGTGTTTGTCATGTGCTAATAATTATTTACAGACACAATTAATGGATTTTTTAAGGAAGGTGATGATGATGGTGGTAAAGATTATAAATTAGAGAAAAGTGAAAATATGGTAGATTATAAATTAGTCTAGATTTGATAAAAGGTGACAAACTTTATAAATTTCCAGAAAATTAGAGAAGTACTATATGATGCTGGGCATCATGTGTTTTTTGCCTCGTGAATTACTTTTGCTGACGGATTTCACCTTTTTAAAAAAAACAATCTTCTCCCTGGGATTTATATTTTTACTAAGAATAAAATTAGACCGATAAAATTTCTATGAAAACATAATTTATTAAATTCATTTAAGTTTGGATGAGTTATCGAGTCGTTCATATATTAGCTTAGTAGTTCAGCCTATTAAAATTTGAGTTGATACATAACTCAAATTGATCTACAAAAAAAAATTAAAAATATTTTTAATTTTTTTTATTTGATATGTGATATACAATCACAATAAAAAAAACAATAATTATGTTAGATACTAAAAAATAAATAAAATAATCAAAACATAATAAGATTTGGATCGAATTGATTATAACCCGTATTTTAGCCGAACGCCCCCAACTTATTAGTAACAATCTATGTGGAATATAATTTATTTATTTTTTAAAAAAGGAAAAAGTACAAGCTTTTATCTACGTTATCTTTAATAAAGCTTTAGAAGGGTGAAAAAGGAGGCGACGACTTTGTAGATGTGGGTAAATCATTCTTTATTTACTTTACTTTTAATTTCATTTTCTCCAACGGTTGGAAATGTGACGGAATATTTGGAGGAGAAAAAAAATACTTAGCCCGGAAATGTTTACCTATAATTTTCTTAGAAGGTTTTCGGAGGTTCAAGATGAGAGATTAGAGTAACAACTTATTTGAACATTTTCATCAAAACAATAAATGCATGATATGTATCAGAATATTCATATATAGTTATATGAAATTAATATTAATTCTTCTATGGAAGATATAAAATGTTTTTTCTTAGAATTTTATTTAAATATCGTTTCCATTTATTTGTAATCCACTGTTTTTTTTCTTCTTTTAAATTTCACAATAATTCGACCACTCAAGGTGGAATGGCACCATTGGCAATCGGCGTGAGCTCCAGACCATAATTTTACCCATTGGTGCATAATTAGTGTCGCCCAAAGTGAAAACCAAGCAATTGTGGCAAAGGCCCTTCAAATAATAGCCCATTGGTGGAGCCCAATTATATTAACTCAAGAGAGCAAACTCCCATGTCAATGATTTGATAGCATATCATATCAAATCATTATCCAACCAATGGTCATGCGGTCCTATTGAGATTGCTTACCTAACTTACATTACCACCTTTCATCTAATCACATTCTATATCTCATAGGACAACTTAAGGGAATTTACGAGAAAGTGAAGAGTTTTAGAAGAGCTAACCCAAATTCACATCACATGCATGCTGTTGGACTCCATGAAGGTGTAGCAACAACAACCACCACCCTAGTGAAATACCACTAACTGGAATCTGAGAAAGGTATAATGCACGCTAAGCTTACCACTTGAGAGACAAATCCGCGAGGTCTGTTGAGCCAAAGTGGACAATACACACCATGAGTCTGGGTCATGACAAAACTACTCATATTAACCGGTGATTCATATCCTCCCAATATGTAATTTTTGAGGAAATGCTATGCATCTTTTTCCTATGTATACTTGGATTTTCTTGGGCAATGACAACGGCCTTTCTCTAATATAACAAGCGATAAAGCAGCTGGAAAATGCGTCGGCTTCTTTACTCGGTCTCCTTGGAACAACTATATGTATCTATCAGCAAGGTACAGAATACACTCACTACTCTATGATGAAGGGCAAAAATGAGTGAGTTTTAACAGCTAAGAACTATATACATTGACGCCGAGGATGAGAGTGGAGAGGCAATACTCAGAGAATTTATTTTCAGGACCTTCAGAAATTTAACGAATGAAGGACGTTCAACCATTGCTTATTATCTTGAAGCACTTCCAGCTCTTGAATAAAGTCGGTTCTTAACTTTGTTAAGTCTTCTTCCCACTGATATTGATCGAGATCAACAGCTCATCGCATTCAGCTACTTTAGAGTATATGAGACTTTCTTGTTTGTTGTGAATCCACTGTCAAAATTCCTGTACCTCACTTCTTTTCTGTATACCGTGTGAATCGGGAGCACCATACAATCAGTTTCCATTTTTCCTCACTGAAGAAAGAAAGAAAAAACTCAGTAGGGTGGTTGGTGAATATAGCTAAGCAAAGACAAGCTGATTTGCAACTGTATGGAGTAGCAACCCACAAAATTGTTATTTACTCTTGTCAACTTCCAAGCAGTTGCTAAAACATATAAAGACCGTAGCAAAAAAGTTAATTACAGGTCACTTACCTAAATTTATAAATTCAGAGGCCTAAAGTATTATACACATAGTTGTGATTAAAAGGAGTCATCCAAAGTAGTGAAACATTTTACCATTGCTAAAACATATAAAGACCGTAGCAAAAAAGTTAATTACAGGTCACTTACCTAAATTTATAAATTCAGAGGCCTAAAGTATTATACACATAGTTGTGATTAAAAGGAGTCATCCAAAGTAGTGAAACATTTTACCTCTTTGGAACCATGATCGTCGAACAGCTTGGCGGATCTGGCGCTCATGTTTCTCCAGGAGTTCTTCAACTCTGTGTGATTGAGATAGCAAAGGTCCTGAGAATTCAACTTTGTCCATTTGATCCTGAACCTGTTCAGGTACAATTTTAAAAGATCAATATTAGTCCAATGAATAAATATGCAACTTCATTTCACGAGTTTGCAATTGGCTATACTCTCTCTGAATGTTTCAGTCACAAACATGGAGGCTTGATTATTCTGAAACATAGCCATCAATGTCTTTGTTTGGAAAAAAGTAACAGAAGAGGACTGAAATGAATCAAACACAAAATTTGTAACCTGAAAATCTCTAAATTCATTAATTATCATGTTTTTAGTGAAAGCTCCATATTAGAATAATCTTATCCCTTTATAGTAAGCAGGTTTTAACAATGCGAATAGCAAATGTGTATTTATTATATTTGAATCCTGAGAAGAGATTTTGACTAACCACATTGATCCTCTTGAAAGCTGTCTCCTCTTTCAGATAGAGAGCCAGTGAAAGTTCTTGTGAGTGATAGCCATCAGAAGCATCAAACGAATCTGTCTGCTCTATTTGGCTCCAATGTCGTTGCATTGCATGTTTGGTGGATTCATAGGTGTCACAGCCCTTAGAATTGGTGCGACTTCCATTTGTAGTTTCATAGTTTTCTTGTTTTTTTAGCTCCATGTTATTTTTAATATGAAGTGCACCTGAAGGTTCAAACTTTAGGCTTCTTGAACTTGATTTACTCCTTGATCTCATTGACGAATCATCAACCCGTCTTTTCGCCCATGCAAAACCACTTGATCCTGAAACTTGAAGAGGGCCAGAAAAGGGGACATCGCCTTGAGATGCATTCTTAATGTGGGAAGCCTCTCCCCTCAAATCAACGGATGGCTTAGGTCGCTCAAGACCTATAATAATGTCTCCTTCTTTTAGAGTACCCAGACTACTACCATTACTTTTAGGAACACCTTGATTTTGGACGGGTAACTTCTGCAGAGAAAAAAATCATTTAGCTTTCTCTGTCCATAGTATGCAAAATGAAGAAAAACTTCACCATAACGTTTTTTATAGGAAAGAAGGAAAAAAGAGGACCTCTTCAGGTGCCAGTTTATTTGTCGCATTCTGTTTTCTGATTGACTTTCTGGTTGTCTCAGGTCCACGGGCTCTCCCACTAGGCTTCTTCCTGAAAATTCTCATATAATTAAATCATAATATAGCAAGACCTATGCAAAAGGTAGAAAATGTAGCAAAAGCAAGAGCTAGTGTCAGCACTTAGGAGCAAGATAGTGACGAAGTACTATATTTCATTCTATCCAAACCAGTTACGCCATTTTAGTCAAACAAGTCATACTCTTACAGAAAAATGACTGATGGAAAGCACGCTTCCTCCTTGTCCTTTTGTGTAGGGTTGGTTTTGGGGGAGGGGGTGCAGAGGGCCATTGGGCAGGGTATTTTCCTTTTGTCAACCATTCCAATTTTCCCTTAAAAGAAAAAATATAACCAGAAAAATATTCAAAAAATTCTCCTAGCAGAATATTATCAAGTTCTCACCTTTTTGCTTCTTCACAGTGTTTGGCATCAATCTCTTTGCTTGGTGGATACTTTGGCAGGCTTAAAGGATCACAGGCGTGAGGCTTTGTCTTGAAGTACTAAAAATAGAATCCGGAAGTTGTGGAGTTAGAGATTTTGAAATTTATGTACTTATAAGATAAAGAACAAGGAATAGTTGTGCACGAGAGGGAGGATACATGCATTTACTATTAGCTAAAATTAATACACATAAATAACTTATCAGGAAAAAACAAAATAAGGCATATAAATAGTAAGATAACAAAGGAAAGAAAGTATAAACTAACATTTTTAAGTTTTAGAGAAGAGAGAACATGAGAAAGATGTCAAAAAGAGTCTTGGATGAAGAGAACATGACAGATTTCAAAATGCACTTGAACTACTCGAAAAATGAAAAAGCGAAGAACAAACAATAAAACAACACTTCCAGGTTTTAAGAAACTGAAAATCAAGACACAATGATAAGATAGGGAAATTGTCATTACCATATCAAAAAAGGAAGAAAAAAAGAAGAAATATTAAAACAATACCTCAGATGCAAGGGCAGAAGAAGCAGTTCCACGTTTCGGTGGCTCCACAGAAAGAAGAGTCTCTATGAGTGAGACTGCACTCTTGGTTAGATCTTTAAATGTGTCCCACAGACAGCTCTCATAAGGATGTTGCGGTTTAAATAGAGTTGCATGAGGAAGTTTAGATTTCTTCCAGTAATCATCTGCCGGGGATCCACATAGCTTAAAAATTTTATGCAGCTGTTCAACCTGTAGCACAAAAGAGCGCTTGTTCAGCTATTAATCATGCAGCAAAAAACTAAGAAGTATTCAGGTTAATTGGCTAGTGATGAATCAGTTCACCAAGAAACCTAAATGTGAAAAGTTTGAGCTAGATAGGCACATTGCATTACTAAGGAAAGAGGAGGATAGAACAGGATGAGCAGTAAAGTTTTCATGACGTACAGTTTCCACAGAAGTATGTTACTGATCTTCTATTCAATAAAAGTAGCTACGAGAAAAGGAAATTTGAGCAAAGAATTATTTTAATATCAATTGCATGCTTGTTTAACAAGATTGATGATTTTGACCATGTAAGTGTACTAAGAGATCTAATCATTGAAGGAGGTACCTCAGTTCTCCCCTGAAGAATAGGTTTACCAGTAAGAAGTTCACCAAACACGCATCCCACACTCCAAAGATCCACAGAGGCTCCATACTCCGTGGAGCCCAACAGAAGCTCTGGTGGACGATACCATAAAGTGACAACTCGGCTGGTTAGTGGTTGCTTCCGTCCAAGGCTACAGAAGTTTGCCAATCCAAAATCTGCAACCTTCAAAATTCCGTCATTATTTACCAGAAGATTTGCACCTTTGATGTCCCGATGCATTACACCTCGAGAATGACAATGCTCAATTCCAGACAACAACTGCTTCATGTAGCATTTAATCTGTAAAATGAGCCAGCTCATCTTTAGTCCAACAATAAGAAAAAACTGAGTGGGTAGAAGAGAAGGTAAAGTTTACCAAATAGCTTTACAAATCGAAACAGAAACGAGGAGGTCTTGCTTAGATATAAGCAGATGAATCCCCTCCCCCACATTCAAAAAAAACGCAAGGAATTTTTTTCACATGTATTTTGCAAACCATTAATTGAAAAGATTCAATTGACAAAGCTGCAAGGTAATTTTATGAAAAGTTAGCAAACCTGTGATTCGTTGAACTCAACTTCTGGAAAAGACAGGAGTCCTGAAATATCATGATCCATATACTCGAACACAAGATACATGCTACAAGACAATCTGGAGGTAATTAGACCCTCTAATTTGATGATATTGGGGTGATCAAGCCTGCGGAGGATCATAATTTCTCGTGCCATAAATCTAACACTTTCTGGCTCGAAGTTATCAAATCGCACCTTCTTCAGGGCAACTGTCCTTCCACTTTCTAAATCACGTGCTCTGAATACGCTGCTGTATGTACCCTGACCTATCTGTTAGAACAGTGAAATGGTATTGGTAAAAACATTCATCCGTTAGAAAACCTAAAGTTGCATAATGATGTTAAAAATCGTTAGAAAGTCCACCAAGTAGGAAGAAGCATATTGACCCTAGTCAGCTGATGAGCAGCAATCTTGAATTGGTGTATAGCAAATAAAAATGCAGTTTTATTTTTCTCCAAGAGTTTTAAGGTGCTTTCATCATTTAATATTTCTTTATGTTAATATAACAGTTGTAAAAAGTCTCTCATATTTCAGCACAGCAACCTTCTTCTTTTGATTCCAAAACTTCGCCAAATAGGTACTAGTAAAAAAATTCTCAATTTTTAAGAACTGGTAAAATTTTCACTTCTCAGCTACTATGGAACAGTGATCCAAGTTATTTATACAACTTTCAGCAGCTTAAATGTCAATGCAACAGTGTTCATGAACTTTTTTAAGAGAACTAATAACTTAGAGACCTAGTTGCCTGTTGCGGAACCGTGTGATCTGGAATCTGGATTAGTATACCAAATGAGCCAAAAAAAACTGAGTTAAATTGGCCCAAGAAAAGGGTGAAAAAAAGGGAGTTAGCAACTCAACCTTTACTAATTCTCCGGCTTCAAGTTAAATTGAAAGAAATATATGAAAAGGGTAGACTTTTCTCATTAAGCTAGCAGTAAACACTACTACATCCCCATTCCCTTTCCATTTTGGGACAACGCTTTCAACTAACAAGCAAAGAACCCCAAGAAAGAACAAATCTTTGATCTGATCTTATTAATTCAAGTTTTCTGTCTGTCTGCCCCGATTGCCCTATTCCGGGAAAGAAGAAAAAATAAGAGACATGATGCATCAATTGGTAAGAAAAGAGAGATAGATAATTCAATAAATTAACCAAGAGATTTAAGTAGGAAAACAGATTTCACATTAATTTATTTTGCTTTACATACTTAATTTTTGTTATGATTTACTTGAGGGAAACAACCTCTTTAGCTTAGATAAGGGTAAACCTGTGTACACACAACCTCCCCCAACCCCACTTGTGGGATTATGATAAAGAGGGCAAACACACACTACTCAGGTCTTGAATCTAGCATTGCTAAAGAAAGTACCCTGCCATATGAGATTCTCAGTATTACACAGTAGTAGCTATACGTTATCTGATATATCACAATCAAATGAAAAGTACTTATGAGACATTCCGAAACTACAACAGTATTACAAGACAAAATTAAGTAAAAGACAGCTACTAATAAGGACACAATTTCTGCAGTAACAGAGATTTATACACATAGCTGGCCTCTTGAGTTTTGACCATATAATTTTGGGAGAATATTTTGATAATTTATCTTCAAATATCTATTTGGCTATGAAATTTGATTAAATTTTCTTCTAATATTTTCAAGTTCCCCAGAACTGGTCTGTTCACCACACAAAACTTCAAATTTTAAAAACTCAATTTTTCAAGTTTAAACTTCAAAATCTACATCGAAATGGAGCATCAAATTATGGTTTTGGCAACAGACCTTTTCCAATTTCTCGAAAGACTCAGCTCTGAGAGGCACCCATCCTTGAATGGCTTCCCCTGCAACAGCACTGAGCCAAGCAGGCCAACCAGCAGCCACTTGTTCACCTTCCACATATTTCTGCAAATTCCCCAACCTAAAACTCACTGACTCACTACCACACCCAATCGAACTCGCCCTACCTGACTCATCCAACTCGCTCCCCCCACCACTCAATCCCGAATCCCCCCTCTTCTTCACCTTCTTCAAATCAAAATCCAACCCGAACCCACCACTCCCAACCCGGACCCTACCCGACCCGACATCTTCACCGTCTCTAACGAGAACCCCCGAATGATCAAATGCAGGAGTTACCGACACGGTTTGCTTGGACGCCACACAACCCATGGTGGACAAAAATGTCAGCAACGACGACCCAGCAGCACCATGAGAGACGTTTTCACCGGCAACAAAGACTAACCCAGATGAAATTCGACTAAATCTTGACGTGGGTCAAGTTCAGTTCTCAAGCAACGCAATGCAAATTCCAAATATATTTATACGATCAAGAAAACTCTGTTTAAAGTCACTTCTTTTTCTCTCTCAAAACTTTTTTGTTGCGGCAATTGCGGAAGAAGGGGAAATTGAGGTTATTAATGGGGTTAGCACTTAGCAGCAACGTAATGAAGCGCAATCAACGGAGAGAAAAGGAAGCTGCTGCCCTTTTTACACTGACGTTCTGCTACCTTTGTTTATAGGCTGTGTTTCTTGTCATTTGCCATTTTTTTGTGGGAAAAGAATGAATTTATGACAAAATAAAGAATGGGCAGTCTTTGAGAGCAACAAGTCTTTATTGACTTTTATAAGCACAAATTTAAAATTCTCTACTCTTATTTGTTCTGGTAGATTTTTTTATTTGGTAAAAGTTTTTATGTGAAATCAATAAAAAAGAGCTCTATATCAAAAAATAAACATAAAACTCCCACGATTTCATATTAACTGAATTTTTAAGTTAACGCACATATATTAAAAAAAATATTCAAGAACAAAATTTGAATCATATTTTTTTCTATTACCCTTTTGTTTAATCAACCTCATAAAGATAATCATAAATACAAGTAGTCTTTTATTATAATATAACATTGTAAGTTGTGTAGTTACTTCTTAGAAAATTATAAAACTTCATTGATGGAAAGAGTTAACATGAAAAGAGTTTAAAACATTTCTCTTAAACTTTGAATAATTCAATTATTTTGAACAATGATTTTTTTTTAGAAATTCAGTTAATATGGAATAGAGGGAGTACATAAATATATTTTTTAACTTAGCGTTAACTGCGCACAAATATACATTTAAAATTGTATAAAGTTAAAAAAGTAGACATACGTAATATATACAGGAACCACATAAAATATATATGTCTACTTATTTACTTATATACAAATTTAAATACATATAAATGTTAGAGAATATAAATATTAGATAGAAGTCAAATTAAAAATTACGTTTATATATTATGTCTAAAATAAAATAAAATATGACTTATATGTATTGACTTGGTGTGTTTCTGGGATATTCAATATGAAGTGGTTAATTTTGGATAGTATGTGGTATTGGCAAGTGTAGAGAGTGACAAAAAATAAGGCTGACAATCACCAAAAAGAAAGCAAATCCCAAAAGAGAGTGAGTTTGCCAATAATGTAACGCGTGGAATATACTATGTGTGTAGGAAACATGTTCGTTGAGTTGGTGTTGACTAATAACACTGTATTTATGTTTGACTATAAATGTATAGGTTTAGTTCAATATTTATGTAACAGTTGTGGTCTTAATGGAGAGGCTGCCAGAGGGACATCTTCTAGTTAATTATATTTAGAGCAATAATAATATATGTGGTATAATTTCATAAGTAGAATTTAAAGAGAGTAAAAGTAGATGCAAATTTTATTTCTATCACATGTACATTTATATTATATTTAAATAATTGAAATTAGAAATGAATAAGATGAAGTGAGAGAAGGAAGAGGACAATTGGGTGAATAAAGAAAGAAAAAGAAAAGGGAAAGTGAATTGAATGATGTAAAGAGAGGGAACAATGAGAGATGCTTTTTTCTTTTAATGCCTACTAGCTGTTTCACTGTTTTATTTCTATCTTCACTTTTTCCACTTAAATTTTTAGGCCCCCTATTAAGGCTAAAAAGAAAACACGACAAATATTTTTCATTTGTTTTCCATAAAAAAAAAAAAAAGCATAATTTCTGATGTTTGTTAAGTTGGTAAAAATTGTTCTCACAAATATTTATTTATAGATAACCTAACAAACACTAAAGTAGGGGTGTTGGGTAATTGAGGTGGGGTTGGATAGGGTCTATAAGAGTGAAATGTCAACTTAATTTTACTGAATTTGTTTTCGTGCAGAAAATATTTGGCCAATTAGATATTAAAAAAATTGGAAAATATTTTTCTTTCAAATCAAACATACCTTCAGGACGTGTTTAGTATAGAGGAAAATCTTTTCCATAAAAAATCTTTTCCCAGAAAATCTTTTCTTGAAAAATAAGTTGATTTTTTACTTACTTTTCTCATGTTTGGTTGATGAGTGGAAAATATTTTTCGATACTCAATCAGACTCCGACCCCAACCCGAGACCTGACCTCGATCCCGACCTTGATCTGAGATCCGAGACCAGAATCGAGACCCAACCCCGACCCTGACTCGAGATCCGATCCCAACTCAAGACCCAACTCTCGACGCCTGATCCAAGACCCAACCCCCACTCGAGCCCCGAGCCCCACTCGATACCGATCCGAGACCTGACACCCGACCCAAGAACCAACCCGAGACTCGATCCCGACCCCGATCCCCAACACTCGATCTGAGACTCAACCCCGACCTTCAATCGAGACCTGATCCTTACCCAAACCCGAGATTCGACCCTGACCCCGATTCGAGACCCGACCCCGATCCCTGCCTCGACATTCGACTCGAGACCCAATCCTGACCCTGATTGGAGACCCAAGCCATCCCCAACACCTGACTCGAGACCTGAATCAAGATCCGCCATCGAAATTGGGACTCGATTTTGAATTGGGATCCGACCCCGACATCCAATTCGGGACTCAATTTTTGAAATGGAATCTGACTTCGACATTTGACCCAACAATCAATTAGGGACCTAATTTCGACACCTAACATGAGACATGACCTCAAATTTCAACTCAAAAATCCAACTCTGACACCCAACTCAAAATCCAATCTCAACACCTGATTCGAGACCCCACCCCGACACCCAATTCGAAATTCAACCTCTAATCCTAACTTAATATCTGACTCTAACTCAATCTGAAATCGAGATCGAGAGTGGAGTCTCAAATCGACAATCAAGAGTCGGATTCAAGATTAGTATTGAGAATCGATTTTCGGGACTTAAGTTAAGATGGAAAGTTGAAGAGAGAGGTTCAAACTGATTTTGGAAAATACTTTCCTTACTTTTTTTAAGGGAAGTAATTTTCCTTAATTAAGTAAAATAAGTTATTTTAAAAACACATTTTTCCAAACATTTTAAGTCAACTAAACATGAGAAAATTAAAAAACGTTTTTTGAAAAATATTTCCTTCCTACCAAACACACCCTTAGTCTTGTTATTACTCCCTCCATCCCAAAAAATATCTCCTTCGTAAAAATATTGTTGAAATAATAATTTAAAGTTGGAGTAGGAATCTTGTAACACCCCCTAAAAATGTTGTATATGATGTTTCAATTCTTGATGAAAATGATACAACTTCTGTCTTTTGGACATAACTTTTCATAGGATGATCCAAATTAGGTGGTTCAAATTTCTGAATAACCCCAACGTCATTACCTAGGTCAAATAAATTAATTGTTGCAAGACATGGTGTTGTGACGAAATGAAGTGTTTGTAGAAGAAAAATCATATCTCACTGCAAGTATGATCCAAATCGATTGATTCTTGAACGACATGAAAGTAAACTTCTAGAGGAAAAAATCATATGAGACACCAAATCCTAATGAGTAAGTATCTTGTTCAAACGCAGCTCCGAAAAGGGTATTTCGTTAAAAGAAGGTTCATCTTACCAATCATGGAAAAATCTAGATCCATTTGACATTTTCCATGATATCAATAGTCTTCCATTTGACATCACCCATGATATCACAATCTTTCATTAAATTTTTAGATTTTTCTTTATAATTATTTTAATTATTGTTAGGTCCCTCCTTCACATCTATAAATACCCACCTTATTTCATCATTTTGTTCATCAAGCTTTCTCAAGCAACTCTTCTCTCTATACACTTTTTTACTCATTCTCAAAATATAATTTTAGTTCTTAGTAGTGTAGAAATACTATTCCGGTAATTCATATACTCTGGATAGTACACAAAATGCTCCGGCAATGAGAAAAGGCTAGGATTCAAGAGTATTCATTAAGTCCTTCGATTCTAAGTAACACTTCGGATTCCAGGTATGTAAGGCTTCAATGAGAGTATTCCTTCCACTCTCATGCCTAAAGTATTTTGATTATATGATAGATTATGTTTATTTTTTTAAGCTTTACTCTAAGTTATGTGGGTGTTTATCCATGGGTTCTTCCACCTATGTAGTCCAAAACTCTTTCAACTAAATCTCTTGATTTCAAATAATATTTTCTTATGGTTAATTCTCATTTTTACTTAATAGCATGAATCATGGTTAAACTAATGATTATTGGTCTATTTTGATGCAACATGATTTCATATGTATGAATTGATGGTTTGCAAGTAATTTCTCTATTTATCTCTTTAAAGGTTCTTGAAATTCATGGTAGGTTGGTTAAAGCATGATTTTTAATTAATAAATTTTAAAGTATTTATGCATATTCATTTACATACATGTTTGCAAGTTGAAGTGATTTAAACCCACCTAGTTTTACTATATTTTCAATGAAGTTTGACTTGAAAGCTTTGACTCCAAATAAATATTTATGAAAGCAATGTCTATGATCAAAAGGGAGTTTTATTAAATAAAACAATGATGAAATGCCGTGAATGGGGGATTCTTTATGCTATAAGGACAATTCTTGCATATTTGAATCACTAAAGTTTTTAATGAGCTATTCCACCGAATGTGATGTTTTGAATTCTCAAACTATATTCTATGACTATTTTGAATATTAAACTATTTTGTAGGACTGACTTAGCACCGAATAGGGCATTAAGATGAGATTTGGTAAGAAAATTCTAGTAGCAACCCCTTGTCTCATTAACTATGTGTCAACATAGGAGGCCTTGTAGGCTTATGCTAATAGATCCATGAAAGCCCTTAAAGTTAAAGTTAAAGAAATGAATGAAGTTGACGAAGTTCTACCCAGCAAGTAGTCTCCCTGGCCAACATAGGGGGTTATGTTAGATTATATGTAATAGCTCGCATGGTCTTAAATATTGGTTATGGTCATTTTTCCACAAAATGAATGTTTTAAAGGATATTTATATGATTAATTATGCATGTATTGTATTATGTCTCATATTACATAAATGTTTTAATGTTTTCTCAATGTTCATGCATGCTTACATACTTAGTACATTCAAAGTACTAACACATACTCTTTTGTCTACATGATATCACCATGTAGGGACCAGTGCTCCTCCCCGTTCTCCTCCACGTGGCTAGTTGAGATTTCGTTCGAAGACTACTTTTGGTGAGTTCTCATGTTCCAGAAACAATACTCCTTTATCTTTCTAGCTTATGATAAGTTGAGATCTTTAGAATACTATGTCATTTCTTTCTATTATGATTGAGGGTGAGCTAAGGACTTGTCTTAGCCCCGTTAAATCTAAAAGTTAGAGGTATTGTTGGACATATGTAAGTTGAAGATTTACTATTACGATTTTCGCTTGTTTATTTATTGTTATTACCTATGAAAGGCTAAAAGAATGCTTAGAGACTTGTTTGAGGTACTTTCGGGTTCCTCATTCTCCATGTCACGTCTAGGCCCTACGCTTGGGTCGTGACAAATCTTAAGTAGTTTAGATATGTTATTTGTTATCTGCTATTTATTCCTAAGTAGTTTAGATTTGTTATTTGTTATTCGCTATTTATTTAATTCATATCTAGTTAAAATTTATTTATCCTAGTTTATATAGAAATAGATTTTCTAGTCCTAGTTTAATTTGATTTCTTACTATTATAAATAGAAATGTTGTTAGATTATTTTCAATATACAGAAATACATAAAAAATACATAATAGAAAGATCAAGAGAGATCCTGTAGTAAGATTTAAGAAATTTGCATCAGAGCTTCTACGATCCAGATAAAGAATTAAAGAGTTTTTGCTGCCGGTGGACGGCTATGACCCATATATGCCGTCTATCTGGCCAATGATCATGATGACAAATGTCGAACGAATGATATATGCATGAAAATATCATTCTAGGAAGAAAGACTTACAAAAATATTGCAGAGTTAAAGAAGTGCAAGCAAACATGACACAAGATGAAGGAACTTTTCTCTAATTAAAAATTGGAGAAAGCAAAAAAAAATAATTGGTGGGAAGGGCATCAACGAGAGTTGGGGACAACATACTCCAACAACGATTAAAAAAAAGGAGTTGGTGGGAAGGGCATCAACGAGAGTTGAAGACAAAGTGCTCTAACACTAGACTGGACCTACGGGCCAGATAGACCGAGCCTTCGGACCAGGTAGACCGGACCTACGGGCTAGGTAGATTGTGCCTACGGGCCTAGTTGACGGGACCTGCGGGCCGGGTAGATCAAGCCTACGGGCCGGGTAAACCGAACCGACGAATCGAATAGACCGTACCTATGGAACGGTCAGACTATATCTATGGGGCATCATATATGTATATTGCATCATTTGAAAGTTGGAGAGAAAGAGTTCCAATACAACCAAAAGAATAAATTGAAGATTGAAGAGAAGTTCTCTAATATAACAACAACGACAAGAATGAAATTGAAGATTGAAGAAAAGTGCTTTCCAATGCAACAACAATGATAAGAAGAAAAAGGCAAGAGTAGACAATTTTGAATTACGTGAGAATGTTGGAATAATAATTTAAACTTGGAGTAAGAATCCTAAGTAGTTTAAAATTTGTTATTTGGTATTTATTTAATTTATGTCTAGTTAAAATTTGTTTGTCCTAGTTTATATAAGAATAAATTTTCTAGTCCTCGTTTAATTTGATTTCTTACTTTATAAATAGGAATATTGTTAGATTATTTTCAATATATAGAAACATACAGAAAATACATAATAGAAAAATCAAGAGAGAACTTGTAGGAAAATTTAAGAAATTTTGAGTTTATAAATAAAATATTTTTCTTCAAATATTAAAAAATTTATATTCAAATTCACGCTAAATATTAATTAGTTTTCCGAATTAAGACAATCCTCTCGAGATAAAGGGAGTAGCTATTAGACGATGACTCATTCTATATAAAAAAAATACAACTGTTTCAGATTAAAAATCTGTATCATTTTTATGTTATTTTGTTCATTTTTGTGTAAAACAAAAAATCATATTTTTCTAATTGATCATAGAACTTGACCAACATTTTTTAGCATGCTTGAGCCCAATTTCCTAGCTGGATTATGATGTCAAATCATTTTCAGTTACCTTTTTAATTATAATGATTACCATCCATGTGAAAAAAATTATTTATATACAGTGGAGTGCCACAAACTTCTTTGAACTCTTATTCTTCTTTAATTCTTTTTTGGCAAGTGTTTACCCATTCTCAATTAATTTCCATTTGTCTTATAGTAACCACACTTGTTTTATTAATGTGAACTTTAATTATATGTGATGACCTTATATGTGATGTCCAAAATCCAAAAGTAGTGGACATTGACTTCCAAATTCTCATGCTGCTTTGTCACATGCAGAAACTTTCCCCCTCTAATTTATTACTAATCACATAAAAAGTACTTAACTTTCCACATGTCCTTGTACATCATTAGGGAAAATAAGTAATGACCAAAAGAATATTTACTTAAAATCTAATGAACCAAGAAAGGTTACTTTAAAATCTAAATCTCCGCATATATAGAGTAGTATAAATAGTAAATATTGTGGAAGGTGGTTGGTTGAGAAAAGAAGATTATAAGATTATGAAAAGATTAATGAGTTGTATTGTTCAAAGTATGGGACCATTTTCATGTTTGATAAGTGATTAGCCACCAACATTCATCAAAATAAATGGAGAAGTCATACCAATAGGAATTGTGGTGCAGTGTTGAAATTACTCCATCCTTAATTATATGTTTCAGGTTTGAGCTCTGAATATAAAGAAAAATCATGTTGGGAGTGCCACATCCAAATGGACCCTATGATGCACGATCTAAATTTAGTTTCTTAGGGATAGATAAGCTACAGTAATTTATTGATTATATTAAGAAACACTTACTTTTTAACCAATTTCACTTTAATTACTTCCTCATTAAGAATTAAGAGAATCTACTATCTTTTTCACTTTTACTTTCTCTTTCACTCCAACCAAACACACGACTCAACATTTCCAAGTAGCCTAGGCTGAGCTGAGGGCAATCAACCAAACCACATAGTATTATTATAAGAGAAAAGCACAATCGATGCATGAATTATCTCATGTTACACGTGATTTGAGGAAGGATGTGCATATTCAAAGGCGTGTGATATAGACAGTTTACTTTGTGAATATCAGATTATCAGTGACTAATTTCACAACACAAACTCATAATTTATAGTTCACACGAAAATAATTCCACAACATGAACATGTAACTTATAAATTACAAGAAAATAATATACATGATTGAGTGATGATTATTTCTTTAATGTACGTTTGTCATGAAACCTAAAAGTTTTAAGACAACTCAGGTTACATTTGTCACATAAAAGTTCTTAGAAGAATATAATTTGAGACAGAAAATGAGGGAAGAAGCTAGCAACCATAAGAATCAACGTTAAAGAAACCAATGACCAAGTCTTCAATAAAGCTAATAATCATGTTTTCACAACTAATTAAGAACATGTGTATTTGAAGGTCTATGTACGATATGACTGAGTCATATCAAACGATATTCTCTTAGTTTATCATATACATGTGCTACTTGAACCGTTTTAATTTAACCAGAAAAAAAGAGGTCTTTGTTTTTTCATCTTTCCTACGATCAAATTCTTCATATCTGAAGTGCAGGAAGGATCATCTGACTATAAATGGCTCTCGTTTCTTTATCTTATCTAATACTATATTTCTAATTGCACTGCATCCATCTAAATATTCACATTTCTGCAACACTCATCGATCTTACGACATTGATGTCTTACCTTGTTTTTGTAGAACTTATTTTTCACTTTGATCAACGTCAATTCTCTCCTATCCAAGTACCCCCAGGCTGAAGGAAAACAACCAAAGAACATACTATTATAAGAGAAAACTCCAATTTGATGCACAAATTATCTCCATTTACACAAGATATGAGGAAATGTCACATTTAAGGGCGTGTGGTATAAGCAATCTACTCTGACATAAATATCATTAACTTATTCCATGACACGAATCAATAGCCTATAGATCACGTGAATATAGCTTTATCATAATTACTCTAAGATTTCTTTCAATAGTACAACAAGTGTCCATAATTAAATTTTCAAGTGCCATATTAAAACAATTGATTATAATATAATGAGTAGGTGTATAGACCATAAGTCCATAGATCCCTATAATTTTATGTAGCGGGAATTTCTGGTAATTAGTTGTAGCACGAAATCTTGCTGTTTGATTTTTAAAGGGGGGAAATAATTAAAACTGGCCAGTTCCCTATATGTTATAGGAGTTGGTTGGAATTTGTACACTACGATATAATGCAAATGGTCTAGTGAGCTTCAAGAAAAGTGGACCAAGTTTTTTTTTTTTGATTTTTTTTTTTTAGTTTCTCACTAGTTATTCGATATTTGCATTAGAGCTCAATTAAATTTTGACTCGTATCAAAATGTTTCATATTGACCGGAGGGGGGGGGGAGGGGCAAACGCTCCCTAACAATCTTTGATTGAGGAGGAAGAAGTACTTACCAGTCCACCACAACCTTTGTTGCTAAGTGGACCAAGTTAATAATTATGCCAAATGCACTTAAGTTACAATTACAACAATAATAATAAATTCAATTTAATTCCACGAATTGAGTATGGAAAGGATAGTATATATGCAGAGTTTACAGTCTTACTACTAATCTAGTACCATGTGAAGGAAGATAAACTATTTCCGACAAATCTGACTCAAAAATTAAGAAAAAAAATATTTTTCAAAACGGTTTTGGACACATAAAGTTAGGGAGAAATAATTAATATTATGACCTTGAAAGTCAAAATTCTTAAAGGGATTGTTTTATTGAGGTTAATTAGGACAAAAGTTAAATATTGTCCCGATTAATTACATTCTCATTTGACTACCATTTTAATTTACTTGAGTTAAACTTTTGTGGACTAATAGTATACCACTTTTTTACTCCCTCAAGTTAAGAAGACCTACACAATATATAACTATTTAATCATCGTACTTTGATTACTAAAATTGCAGAAAATAATTTGCTATAATGTATTACTAAAAGTACATATTGATGCGTATAAGTTATTTTTTTTAAAATTCTATCCCAAATATATATTAGATTTGTTTGTAAAGTATTCTTGAAAAAAAGAGAAGAAATTTGACCATTATTATATAGAGGACCTCTTGTTAAAAAATAAATGTCATAGATTGAGATCAAATAAGAGTATTAGATGGAATAAAGTGGAAACAAATCACATAAAATTTGGGAGTAATTTGACAATTTACTCTATTGGAACAAGTGGGATTTGACTTGATACCTAATTAGGAATATAGTGTGATTAAAACAACTTTAAACATACTTATGAATGATTGCATCACTTTGTAGTCCTGTGAACAATTATTATCAATCAGTTGTACTAAGAAAGCCTTGCCTCTTTAGATATTCTTTTGGCATATTATTCTGAAATTACCAATTTCCTTCGTTTCAAAATATGTATCATTTTAGTAAAAATTAATAAATACAATGTATAGTATATTAAATTACTCCAATTCAATTAAAATCTCTTAAAAATTGAACCTGAGTATAAGGTTATAGTTAAAACAACATACTAATTTTTGTCTTGAATTTCTAAGATAACACTTATTTTGGGATAGATTTTTTTGCTATGATAACACTTATTTTAAGATAGAGAGAGTATTACCTGCTTATTTTGTTCTTTATTTTTATTTTGCCTTCCAATTATGTATACATATTTAAAAAGTACAATTTTCAGATGAAGCAGTGTTATGTGACACCCACCGCTTAAAAAAATGTTTAGGAAATTTTGGACCATTTCAAACTCTACTAAAACCAGTTTTCCCTCCAAAATAACATTAACAATATATACCATAAATTTCCAAATTAATAGCAAAACCTAACTTTCCATCAATGAAGACCAAATTAATTGGGACACAAGTAGTACGTGTCGTCGTACCTCAACAACAACGTCTGCAAGTTGGTTTCAGAAACCTCTATTAAATTAGACTATACATATATGAGCTCATTTGTACAATTATGTTGACAACTACTCATTGAAATAAAATCATTTTCTCTACATAAAATAATAAATGTGCCTATAGTATATATCCTCAATATAATGGCCTTACCTATAAGGTTGTCCAAAATCGAGCTGTAATCGAAAAGTCAATCGCAAAATTAGTTTATTGGCTAATTGATAATAATAGTTTATCGGATTAATAGTTGGTGAACGAATTAAAAATTTATAGTTATCGGTTTATCGGTGTGCTCAATTTAATTATTGGGTAAACCATTAACTCATTACAAATTATCGTAGTTATATTTTTATCATAAATATATTTTTCAAATAAATATTTATGTGCATGCACCCTCAAAATTTAGACTTTCATATATTTCTCACTATGATTTATAATTACATAATCAGCAACTTAAGTAGAGGAAAAAAATTATTTTGTTTGATCAGAGATAAAAAAAAATTTGTGCAATTTCTCAAAAATAGTTGAAATGCAATTATAGTCATGATAGTTGAAACCACTTTTTGTTTCTTGTTAGCATAATAATGCTAATCATTCTGCTTCCCCATCACAAATCCTGGCTCTTTATTTTATTGATGAATCAATTCTACTACACACTGTGTCTTTTCTCCTTTTGCAAATTTTTCGGTGCAAAGCTAGAAATTATTATTATTATAATTTATATCTATTACCAACTGGTATATTATACTATTACTACCTCAAATACATATTTATATGACTGTTAAAATTTTACTAACCCATAAAAAAAGACATGAATAACGTACCTTACTAATCATAAAAATATTATCTCTCTCTTAAACGTCTTAATTAATTAAAATATTAAGGGTTAATTAGTTCGAAAAAGTAGAATTTGTTTCTTGTTTTTATAGGACATCAAATATTTTGAAATAAATTCAGCTTACGAAAATGAATACTGTTTTGGACCAGAATGAGGAATTATTGTGCAAGAAAGTCGAATAAATATATTTTCAAATGAAGTAGGCCAACCAACTCAGTGCTTGTATTGATACCACAATTTCATTTATCGACAGCAGTAACAATGTTTAGAGAAGTGTTTAATCACTACACAAAAAAACATGGAATTAGTTACGGGATTTGACGAAAATCCCTTAATATTTTGTTGCTAAAACACTTCTAGCTAATTGAATTTTATTTTAATTTATCACTAATTCGTAACTAAATGAGATTAGCATGAGATTTTAGTTATTTAGCTACTAAACTATATTCGTTGCTTATTCTTCGTTTTGTATTAGTGAATGTTGAGAGCAATAATATATTCATTCCTAAGCCAGCTAGACATAGACATATAACAACGTGGACAAATTTGCACCTATATATACATCTTTAATTGTTGTTGCTGCTTCATATATTTCTTATGAAAATTCATTGCTCTTGCTTCACAGACAATTTCTATGATAGATTTAGGTGAAGCAAATAATTCATTTTTTTTAATACAAGACTCCGAACCCTCCTTCAACTTTTGTTAATGCATAATGCTTAACAGCAATTAAATGTTCTCGCATTACATTGTTGAATTCAACCAAACTCACTTTTAATTTTGATACATTATGTCTGCTGGTAAGTGGTTTTAGGTTTAGCGGAGTGATGTGTGTGTAACGAAGCAGATTTTGGACCTAACTCCATCTCATTAATCATATTTTGGCCAATTTAATTTGGGGGCCGAGTTCCGCTATGATATTATGGTAAAAAATGAATTTTGAATCTAATTTAACTACAAAAGTTGGATTTAATGAGAGAAAAATTGTCTAAAGTTATTTTAGAGATCATCCGTCTCATTGACCACCATCAATATGGAACTTTTTCATTCTTTCGACATGTTGTCCCAAAATTTAACACTCGATATAATGTATTCGAGCAAAACAAAATTACTCACAAATAATTGGAAAAAAAAAATGAATTTGCAAAATCTTTAATGTACAATATATCGGCCCAAATTTTGTCTTCACTTTTCTGCTACAAGGAAATCTTCAGCATATGGGAACTTACAATGCTACAACGGCATTGGACCCCAACAGGGTAGTTTAATTTCATATTCCTTATTTCAACTAATAATTATGCATCAATACTAATCTCTACTACTCAATAGTTTGATCAAAACCCTATCCGAGTTGTTAATATTTGTATTTTTTTATTTGTTAATGTTATAATGTTATTGACCTTGAAAATAAGTGGTCTTTAACTTTTCACCCGCTTGCCCCAGGGACAAACCTTCGAGATCAAAAATCAACTTATTGAACTACAAATTTTGCCAGTGAATAAACAGGTTCTAAAGTTCAAAATTACCCACCTCAAATGCATTCTTGTAAAACCATATAATAAAACACACTTTACATCAAGCAACTTTTCTGCCTGGCCCAATATTTCAGCTGTTCAAACACAACACTTCACTACATATTCTATGGCCCAAATCGTACTTATGGCATCATCAGCCTTGGACCAGCGCTCAAACTAGAGTACAATACTACAGTACACAGCAAATGAAAGGCATACTTCAAGAGTTAACTCTGCAATGGAAAATTTGATCTCTCAATGAAGAAGCACTTCCAGAATTTATGATGAAATAGCTTTAAGATGCAGAAATAAGCTTTTACGATATTAGAAAGGTAGCAATATCAGAGTAGAGGAAATACGTAGTGAGTTCAAGAATCCAGTCACAACATATATAGTTGAATAGCAGTTATCTAGAACAACTGCTAGTGCAAGAAAAAGTAAAGAAGTTCTGGTTCTTCTACATAATACATCTTGTTTTGAAACTCTGTAAACATACACCAATACCACCTGCAGCTACTTGGGGCCAATGTCCTTGATACCACAAATCTGCTCCTCTCCCATGGCAGACATCACTGACAGAACCAGGTCCTTCCCCTCGGCAAAACCATCTTTGACCTGTGCTCATCAAATAGAAAAAATGTTAAGCGGGTCCAAGAATTCATGGTAAAAATGTTAATCTTGCATTAAGGAATTAGCTACCCTTGAAATCAAGAAAAATAAAACACGCAGATACTTTATGATCTTGGAGTAAATAAACCAATGCCTTGTGGAATCTAAGTATAGAGTTAAGTTCAAACAAATGGCTCTCGTCAGTAAATGTTACTGCTTCCATTAATATGATTCTGTGTTCAAGTATCACTCACTTAAATTTTTTGTATTCCAAACATAAAATAGGTAGCAAAGTAACATTGATGTCCAAAACAGATACTGTATTGATGCTTACCTGAGCCAGAAGAGTATCATCAGTTGGGAGCCTCAAGTCATCCTTGGTGTTACCATTTTCAGTCAACAGACTCACCTGAAACAATATTATAAGTGAGATAGGATAGCCAACAACAAGGAGATTCAAAATCCAAATGACAAATGGAGAAAAAGTGATAGCAAAATACGTACAAAGCCATCCTCAGATATATCAATAAGCTGGTAGTCAGTTCTATTCACATGAGGAACCTATAAAGAAAACAAAACATATAGGTTGGCAATAATTTAGTAAATGAGCATAGCAAAGCCGCAAGGAAAATGATATATCCAGAATCAGTTGCTTACATCACAATTGTGAGAAGAGGGAACAATATCTTCAAGCTTCTTTCCAGTGAAAATGTCAATTGCCACAAAGTGGCATTTAGCATGACCGTGCTTGCCTGTCTTGGAAGTCGAAACTTCAACCACCTTCAACAACAAATCAGACCTATCAGTACTTGTAATTATGAATCAATCAGGGAACATACAACATAACAAACAATGGGGGAAAAAAGGAGGCCAATCAAACCTTGATCCCAGAGCTAAAAACTAGATTGGACCTCCAAAACTTATATCACTGAAACTTCTGCAGTCACAGTGAACTTTTTATTTTGACAACCGAGAAATCCCCAAGGCCTAGTGGTGCACGGTTTGTAGCACTCCAAACTCAGGGATAATAGGACATATATTATAGTTCCATGTGTGCATAGGGATGAACCTAGAATCTAGACTCAGCAAGTTCAAACTGAGTACTATATTATCTTATTAATATATACAACTTTTAAGATTTTTTTTCATATGTACAATTAGTTTGTATAAAAAACAACGAGTTCAATAGAAACCACAGAGTCGTCCCAAATCAGCTTCATATTGCACTCAGTGGTGTAGATACATGGATTACAGGGTGTGATCACTCAAAACTATATTGTGTATATAGGTCAAAGATAACTTTCCAGAGACATATACTAAAGTTCTAAACATACTTAGCAAAATTTCTAGATTCGGCACTGAAATTTGCACTATATCAACCTTGTCTTTACCACATGAATGAACTCTCCGGTAGTACATGTGTGTGGAAGATGGTATTATTTCAACAGATGCAACCAATAGAAGGAAAACGAAAAAATTCATGAAGATCAAATAATCATACACAAACCCTAAAATACTCAGCAAAATCTAAAATAAGAAATATGAATAATCAAACAGCTGAAGAGCGAGAAAAATAGGGAGAAGAGAGTGACCTTGCAAGGACGATTTTTGATGACGATATGACCATTCTTACGAATAGTACCAGCTTGTTGAGGATATGTCTTTGAAGCTCCGGCATCGGCCTTGGATTCGAAGTGGTGCTCTTCGTCCGACATCGTTTTGATCTTTTTTTTTCTGGTTCACGGTTCGCCGGTGGAGAGGAATAAGGAGGACAAGTTGGGCTCTTCCAGTAGTACTGAGGGATTGCTTGTCTATTTCTTTTTGTATATATGATGATGCGTTCAAGTGACGCAGTCGTATAACGGTGAGATTTTGGAATTTTATTTTTCATCCTTATCCACCTTTTGCACCCTCCTTCGCTCTCCTTTTTTTTTTTCCCGAGGTGGGTGGGTTGTGGTAGGATTTTTGAACTTACAGTATACACTACAACAATAATTATATATCTAGTGGAATTTTATAACTGGGGTTTAAAGAGGGTAGAGTATATGCAGATCTTACAATTACCTCATAGAGATAGAAAGACTGTTTCTGAAAGACGCTAAGCTCAAAAGTATCAGTTTCAAGAAAAAGAAAGCAACAATATATATATATATATATATATATATATATATATATATATATATATATCATATCGGCTAAAACGAGAAGTGATGTAAATTTTACAAGACAAGAAAAATATCAATAGCAAAATAAAATGATAATCAAAAGGCAATAACAACACAACTATACTGGATTAGAGTCTGTTTGGATTGACTTAGAAGTTGGTTTGACTTAAAAACTATTTTTTAAGTCAATTCAAACGGGTTCCTAATTTTTTTAGAATCATGTGTGTTATATTTAATTTTTTATATAACAATATTCTATCTATTTCGAGATATAGTTTCATGTATCTTGATTCGATAATTTAGGAAAGTGGGGTTATCGATAATGATGTCACTCATTGTATTGGAATGACGTGGGTGAAGTGGAGGCTTGTCTCCGGAGTATTGTGTGATAAGAAAGTACCACATAAACTTAAATGTAAGTTCTATAGAGTAGTGGTTAGACCGATATTGTTGTAAGGGGTGGAGTGTCAGCCATTCAAGAACACCCATGTTTAGAAGACACAAGTAGCAAAAATGGGAATGTCGAGATAGATGTGCGAGCACACTAGGAGAAGATTAGGAACGAGGATATCCAGGACAAGGTGAGAGTTGTTTCTGTAGTGGACAAAATGAGGGAAGCAAGACTAAGATGATTTGGATATGTGAAGAGGAGATGCGCAGATTCCCTAGTGAGGAGGTGTGAGAGGCTGGATATAGCGGCTACGAGAAGAGATGTGATTAGATTGGACGTGACACAACTCCAAATTACCGAAGACGACATTAGATAAGACGATGTGGAAGTTGCGTATTGGGGTAAAAGGTAGGTAGCGAGTGTTGTCTTGATTTTCGAAGGGCTTAGCCATTTTCTTATAGTGTTTTACTTTTGATTCCACCATTACTTGTTGTTTATGTTTTGGTTATTGTATTATTTTGTGTTTGTTACTGTTTTCTTATTAGTTGTTTTGTTGCTCCAATGTCGTTTTCCCTTTTTCATTATTTTGATATGTTGTACTCAAGCTAAGGGTCCTTCGAAAACAGTCCCATTACCTCCATGAGGTAGAGATATGATCTGGATACACACAAACCTCCCCACATCTCACTTATGAAATTTCACCGAGTATGTTATTTTGTATAACAATATTTGATATATAACAACAATGTTACTTATTATATTAATACACTTTTTGTAAAATTATTTTTTATAACAAGTATATTCTAATATTGTGTAATATTATTTTGTAATAGATATATTATGTATACCATAAATATTAAAATATTTATAATAATCATCATTAATATTATGCACATAATAAATTTCAAGTATAAATATTTAAAAGGGGAAAAACTTGGAAAACTTTCAACCATAAACTATTAACTCCTGGTCATCAGATGACTACATCATTGGGCAACAATTCACCTTTCTCTATCAAGTAAACCAAGATTTATAAATTTCATTTCCACTTCACTTTTAGGCCAGATCAAATTATGCCAATGCCATAACAATTGTGTTCAATAATAATCTTAGTACCCATCAACTAATGATCTAATATGTTGGATGTAAACAAAAGATCACAATGCACAAACAATTAATGAGAGTGCTAAAAAGTCTAGTAGATATATGAACATGCACATTGCTTTCTCTATAAAATGAATATAGCAGTGAAATAAATTATAAGAACAGCAGCAGGTTAAGGACCATCATCCTCTTTTGAATTTTTTACTTTTTTGCTCTTTGTCGAAACCTCAAAATTCAACTTTAACAGCATCATGAGGCATTTCATATGCATCTTTTGACCTTGATTTCTTCACTCCAGCATTGAACCACACCTTATCAGACTTGTAGCTCTCAACGTTGATACTTGTGACTTTGACCCATACCAAGACCTTGGTCTTCATTCCATCTATTCCAGTGAGCTTTCCCCTTGACAGAGTTCCTTTGACGCGAGTAGCATATCTCATAACAGATGAATCCTTGAAGCAGACCTCACAGGTTGATGGCAGGTAGACAGTGAGCTTTGCATTTGACTCAGCGAATTCATAGCATATTATGTTTTGGGGAAACAGTCCAGGAGGCAGGTTGTATTCTCGCAGGAGATCAGGCAAAGATTTTGTAGGTTTGCCTAGCAAATTACAGAATTATTTGCATCATATTGGAGTATTATAGGTTGCGGAGAAATTGAACTAAAAATGCATATGAACTAACTTTGCATCCTTGAGATACTATCATAAATTCCAAAGGACAACTGTTGGGATTGCCACCATACACATCTTTTAATGCCAATGCTATCATATAGGGATGTGAACTGTACAACAACAACAACATGCCCAGTGTAATCCCATTAGTGTGGTCTGGAGAGAGTAGGATGCGTGCAGACCTTACCGTACCTTTGTGGGGTAAAGAGGTTGTTTCCGGTAGATACTCAGAGGGATGTGAATTATGTCACCCAAAATCTGTACAGGTTTCAGACCCCCTTAGGATTCAACTATAAGTTATAATGTGGCACAAATGTTAGCTGGAGTAAGCTTCCAGGAAACAGCAATGTGCTGCAATTTCATGACAGCTATTTCCATTGTATGAAGGACTCACATTTAGGGACCAGATTGTTCTATGCATTGATGACTAGATGCGACATTGTTTTTTTGAGGAATGGAGTGCAAAGAGTAATAGTAGTGACTATTTATTTCGATATATGCAGAACCATATAGAAGTGGCCACTAGACTTTCCTGCTTACTTCCAGTGGAGAAACAAAGTTATTTTCTTTCAGAATCAATCATTATATGCCATCCATGATAGACGAAGATTTGAATGTGATATTTAAGTCAAGAAAAAACTATAGGCAGACCAAAAATGCAGAGTTGATTGAAGTAACTGCATACCTTTTAGCTTGTTGAAAATCCATTTTGCCTTTTCTTCAACAGTGCTCGACAGATTCTGAAAAATGTGAAGTCAAGCAGAGTGATGAAGTGGTTACTTACAAGTTTATCTACATATATGTAATTAGAATAAACTGAATTGTCAAATTTCAAGTAACAGGACAAGGTTTTTGACTTTTACCATTTGAACAAACTAGACTTTTATGTCAAAGATATAGAAGTGATGCAGTCCAGGCACAAGTAAACAATGATGAAATCCTTGCCAATTTCTGCTACAGAAACACATTTCTTTACGATTTTCTGTTGTGAATCCGGAAGGTATGGTTATAGAATAACAGCATCTTAAGTATGAGCTTTTAAAAGATGTTGCTATGTTCAGCCTCACATTCCAAAAAGAGGATTCACTCCAACAGTTGAACTGATTAGCCAGTCTACTAGGGGTAAGTTCTGCGTACATCCTACCCTCCTCAAGTCCCACTTGGTCTATTATTGTTGTTGTTAAACTCAGAAGCCACTTTTCTCATACCAAAATAGGGGTGGCACTGCCACATATACAAAATGCTGTAATCATAATTTTACTTTGGGTGTTTGATGAAGTTTATATTCAGTTCTTAATAAGAGAAAAAACACTGCTCCAACGTTTACCCCAAAAATTAAAATAAATCAGTAAACCAGAAGTAAGTTCACACACAATGATTAGCACCAATTGTTGGTCCCAACATTCCTTTCAAATCTGCTTCGATATGTGTTACTTGAGCCTAAAGTCTTTGAGAAACAAACTGTCTAAGGTCTGGGTACATTCTGCACTCCCTAGATGGAATTTCACCAGGTATATTATTGGCACCAATCTAGCCCAGATTTCAACAACATATGAAATAATACAATCACAAAGTTGCATTGACCAAAACAAATAGTTGAGAAAAGAAAGAGGGAGCATACGGATAGATCATTAGAGATGTTGGAGATCTCTTGTTTGGCTTTCTTAGAAACCCAGAATGTACTTGATTTCAAGCTCACTACTGTAGTTAGTGCTTTCTCCATTCCAATTATGTAACAAACTACACACACAACACCCTCTTTTGGTTAGAGCTGACAAAGGAAGAAAATGCATCAAATATCCGTTTTTCTCTCTGTGAATGTGAATTTGGGTCCCTTCTTTCTCTATCACTGCTGTCATGTCACACAACTCATCATTTGTCTGCACTCACCATTACAAAAATAACGGCGCTCCAATAAGAAAAAAGAACAATTCTAGTGAGATATAGATTGGAAACATAAAAAATGTGAAATTTGAAATGATTTGAAAATTAGGGTAATATTTGGACATCAACAACTAAACGTTGAGTTACATGGAAAATTACGTTAATGCAACTTTCCTTCCGAGTTAATTTAACTGTACTAGTGTGACCAACTTTGAAAGACTGGTTATACCATATGGAAATTAAATAATTAAAACAACATGGTGTTCTGATTTGGGAGGAAAATTTGGTGTCATAAAGAAATTAGAAGTCTCTCTTATCATCAAAAAGTTTTTAGTAAGTAACAAGTATTCCTCTTTTGATAATTAAAAATATGGAATTCAAGTTGGAGTATAATCCCTCTATTTATCCAGCTGAAAAGTAAATAAATTCAGTAATAGTTGGTTCTTTTTTTTTTTTTTTTTGGTACATGAATTGTGTTCGTCTTTTTTAGGTGGCAAATAGCAATCATGTGATTTTGCCTTAAATCCAATCAGGCAATCATGTGGTATGTTTAGCATCTATTTGGAAATCATGTGATGGTGGATGCCCACTCAAATAATTTAATATCATCTTTATTTCTTTGCTTCTAAGGCTACCTTAGTAGTTAGTACATCATTATTGCTTGGATATTATTTTTAAAATGATTGATTGTGGATAGAAATTTTTGAATATATTTTACGGAAATGATTTTATGTTTAGATTAGAATTTATATTGTGCATTATCAAAGTTACACCTTCATTGTACATTATCAAAGTTTCTCTTTTGAAAAGTTAAGAATTGATTAGGGAAAAATGAACCAAACATGATTGTGGGAACTACTTCATTCTTAACCAGAGAGGTCTCGGATTCGAGCCTTAGATATGGAGAAAATCCTATTGGAAACACTATCTCTGAATGGGCATTGCAGTGCGCTAACCGAATTTAGTCGGGGCTCCACGGACTCCGGACAACAGATGGAGACTGGAAAAAAAAATTAGGGAGAAATGAAGAGAGATTCTTGCCTAGAAGTTCCTCAAACAACTTAGGCAGAAAGCAACATGATATTTGCTAAAGACAGAAACAAGTGTATTCATTATTACAAGTACCAGACCACAGACACAAGAGTACCATTACACAAACCAAGTATGTCTTTAGATAAGATAAAGTCACATCCTTTGAACAAAAAGTATACATATCCATCACTGTGATTGCAAAGAAGAGGGACAGATAGCTCTGACTTGATTTATGGCAAGAAGAGGTGTAACAAGACGGATTGCTCTGGCTTCTTTCGGAATGTGGTTCCTTCAAACATATATCACCTTCAGCCTTTGGGAAATGGGCTTATGCCTTACACTTTTTCTTGCTTCATAAGTTGTATAAATTCTCCAAATACTGCCCAAGAAAACGAAAGGATACAATGAGAATTTATACATAATTATGGCTTGATTCAAGCAGCTGCACTAAGATACAAGCAAATCCTGGTTTACTCGATAAAATTTGGTCTCAAAAGTTTGGATGGAAAGAAATAAGAGAAATTATTCTAGAAATACTTTTGTTCACTCAGGGCGTGTTGGATATGGAGGAAAACATTTTCCAAAAATGTATTTCAATTTTCTCATGTTTGGTTGGTCTTGGTGGAAATGTTTTGGAAAAGATTTTCTTTAGGAAAACGTGTTACTTCAAACTGAGGAAAATGACTTCCCTAATGAAACTTAAGGAAAACAAATTTCATAAGCGAGTTTCTAAGTTCATTGTCTCCTCCTCATCCACCCAACGCCGGCATCACCTCCCACCCTTGAAACCCCCACCCCCATAATATTTTGCTAGCTTACATATAAATGCTCTTGGGATAAAAATAAGTAAGAAATCCACTTGTGTTCCAAGAGAAACATTTTCCTCCCTACCAAACACACACTGTAAGGCAGCAGGATTTTTTTTATGAAGATTGACTTAGACAGCAGAATCCTAGATTAGGATTAATCAAAATAAAGTAGTTTTTCAGAAATTTTCTTCTGTAGAAGTGATTGGCCATTTGACATCATTATTCTCAAGATTGTACTTATCGTCTACACAAATCCTCATAGTAGACAGCAACGGTAGAAGTTTACAGCTAAAGGCAACCACTCAACTAATTGGTCGAGGTTAGTTCTATAAAAGGAGGATCGAGTTCAGATAAGTTTACCAGGATCTGAATCATGAGGCCCTGGAGATGCTTCAGGATGGTATTGAAGTGACATCAGCTTCATTTTAGAGGAGGCAAGACCAGCACAACTTCCATCATTCAAATTTACATGAGTCACCTCTACACCATCTGGGAGAGACTCAGGGTCAACAGCGTAGTTGTGATTCTGCATATGGAAGATTATTAAATGTTCAACAATATCATTAATAAGTGAACACCCAAGCCACACATTTGAAGTACAAACAGCTCTATTTAGTAGGTGTTTGGCCATGCAATTTGGAGTTTTGACTAAAACCAGTGTTCGGTTACGACATTTGAACAAAACTTCAACTTCAATTTGAATTTTGATTTGGGGTATGGGGAAAGGAGGTGTGTACGCAGACCTTACCCCTACTTACCTCGTGAAGGCAGAGAGGTTAAATCCGAAAGACACTCAGGCTCAAGTAAAACAATTCAAAGCAGGTTTGAGAAGGAAATACAATAGTGCGTATAATCACAAGCATTTATCCAAAAAAGGAGCATAGAATATGTGATTTGCTAATGTGGCGGCACCTTAGGATATTTTGATACTTGTTTATGAACTATGGTTTGCTTATTTGATAAGATGGTAAGAATTGGGAAAGTTGTGGATTTTCATGTTTATGAGAAAAAACAAAACTTTTGAGATCCAAATTGCAAGTCCAAACATGATTTCGACTTCAAATCATGGCCAAACCGACCCTTAAACTAAGAAATTAGACTGACATTATTATGCACGGACCGTAGTATTTAAACGGAAGTAACGTTGATGAACGGAGGTGCAATTGTACAGAAAACTTGGAAACCACAGAACAGCAATCAAGCTAAAATTCTCTATTGCACATACCTGAGCACTGATCTCAACACATCCATTTCGAAGATTTCGAACTGGATGGTTTCCTCCATGGTGACCAAATTTCATTTTGAATGTCTTACCCCCCAATGCTTGACCAAGCAACTGGTGACCCATACATATACCAAAAACAGGAATTTTTCCAATAAGTTCTTTTACAGCTTCAACTGCATAAGGAACTGCAGAGGGATCTCCTGGCCCATTGCTGAAAAGAACCCCATCAGGTTTCATCTTTAGGATTTCAGATGCTGGCCATGTTGAAGGAACAACGGTGATTTTACAGCCATAGGATGCTAAGCGCCGAAGTATGTTCTGCTTGATTCCAAAATCATATGCAACAACCTTCATTCAACGGAGGGGCAAAAGTAATTAGTTCTCTCACAAAAACAATGTTCTTTTCCGAATCTAAAAACTCTAACAATACTGACATTGAAAGTTTCTTTATTTCTTCCATTATCATTAAACTCCCAATCTGAGGCTGTTCTATCAACCCATTGGTAAGGAGATTTGCATGATACGCCACTGATTAGATCCACACCTACACAACGTAATACATAAATAATAAAATTCTTAAATTTTCCCAGAAATTCCAAATATATTTCACTTTATTTGGAATTTATGAAGATGAATTTTGTTTGATTATACTTTTTGCAAAGGAGAGAAGATAGCACATTATTTGGAATTTATGAAGATGGAGTTGAAAAACAGGTTTGGAATACTTCTCCAAATTTGGAATCCAACTCCAATTTGGATTTGAAAATTTTATAAACAAACACTGAGTTTGAAATAAAGCAAAAAATTATTCCGGAAAAAGTAAATAATTCCCATGACCAAACGGCTCCTTAAGGATAATACAAGGCCAGTAACTTACCCACAATGTCCCATGTACGGGACATTTCGAGAAGTTCTTCGTCACTTTTTGAATTTTCTGTGCTCAAGACTCCAATGAGGCTTCCATCTTCTCTTAATCTTCGTGTAATTGCTCGTGTGTCAACATCATCTGTTGCATGGTAAAGTGGTTAATATATCAGAGAATTTGAATTCCACAGTTTGACATGGAAATAACAAGTGGCCTTGTATAGGACACACATAGGACTTACATATACCCATGATCTTCCTTTCAGCCAAATAGTCACCGAGTGTCTCTGTGCATCTCCAATTTGAGGTGCTGAGAAATACAACAGGTTAATCTAGGGGTGTAAATGGGCAGGTTAGGCTGAATTTGGGCGGATCAAAAAGGTTGAGTTAATAAATGTGTGGGTTATTGACTTGCCAAAGAGTAATTTGGGCTGAAATGGGCTATAAAAGAAGGCCATGCCCAACTTGCCCAATTCTTACTAAATTTCAATTTCTTTGTTTTCTCTTTTATAAACTTTTAGTACCTAATAAAACTATATTTCTTCTTTATCAGCCCAGTATTTTGATGGGCTAAAAGGGCTAAGCTAATAAATGGGGTCATCGCTAATTTGCCCACCCCTAGGTTAAACTATAAACATACTGTTTGAAGACTGATTTGAAAAGCAGGGCACAGCGACCAAACCTGATACTTAAACTTCTAATGACTAATCCTGCAAGAAAGCACTGCATTGATTCTTCATCGTCTGCCCAGAGAAATTTCCAAAACAGTCAAGAAAAGATTATTCAAACAAACATAACAATTAATCATGAAATAAAAACACAAAACACACCAAAATTGATCCCAGTATTCCCGATATGAGGGTTAGTCATTAAGACAAACTGGCCTGCATAACTGGGGTCTGTTATTATCTCCTGGTACCTGCAATATCAGGAAATAGAAATCTCATATATTAGACGCTCAAAAGAATCTGAAAAAGAAAAAAAAGTGGCAAGTAGAAAGAGATGAAAGTAGAGAGGAAATAAATTCATTTTTTCCTGCATTCTCTGAATAACTCTATGAGGTACATCAAGCATCCAAATTATAGGTAGCGGAGATAATATATGCTTGGGATTTACAATGTCAACTTTCCGTCCTTTCTACATTATTTCCTTTTTCACAGGCATTTAAAGACTTCTTTCATTTTTCAAAACGACTCAACTTGGTGGTGTAAGATTCAAAATTTAGATTCCTCTAAATTCAGCCAATATAACATTAAAAAGAATTTCTCCAAAGAGATAGGAGGTAGATCAGATATTCGATACAAGGTTGAAGTGGCCTCCATGATGGACAAGATGGGGGCGGCGAGATTGAGACAGTTCAAGCATGTGAAGAGGAGGAGCGCAGATGCCCCAGCTCAAAGCTCCACTAGAATTCGGTCTGTACGGAGGCTATGCAGATCGAAGGAAAAGAAATGTTTTTCAACAGCAAGAAAGAAATACAGTATGGACTAATTTATTTATTGAGAGAATTTCGTGTATACGGAGGCTACGCAGATGAAAGGGAAAGAAATGTTCTTCAACAGCAAGCAAGAAATACAGTACGGACTAATTTATTTATTGAGCTGAAGTGATTGTCAATGATCTTATAAAAATAAATTTAATGGAATCACAACTTAAGCAAATTTCAAAAATGTGGGGGGGATGATTCTTCACAAGCCTATAGTAGTTCTATACTAGTTCATTATGAATACTCTGACTACCACCTAAATTGGACAAGACCGAAAGCTAAGATAATTTAGCACTTAACTTATCCTTTAAGAAGATATAGTCATAAAATTAGCAAGCAAAAGAAATTGTGTTGTACCCAGTTAAAGAGGTATTAAAAACAACTTCTCCAACTTGCGTTCCACGAGCACCAAATGATTTTGCCCTCCAAATTGAACCATCCTCAAGAACAAGTCTAGCATCTGCTACCTTCCAAGGTCTTTCAACCAGAACTGCAGCTCATCCAGCAAAATATACAATCATTTAGAGTTCTAATAGATGCTATTAATTTCAAATAAATCTAAAATAACAAGAATAAAAGGTCCTTGAGCTCATAAAATTAATGGACAACAATGCAAAAAGAAAACTTACAGTGCTGAACTAAGAAATGGAAAGACAACATACATGCACGATACTGAAACTGAGACGGGACAAAATATGTCTCAGCTTATGGAGAAACTAAAAAGAAGCAAACGCCAAAACCCAGAAAATTACAACAAACTCATTTCACGCTTTTTGTGCGACTAAGATAATAAAACGGAACGCAGACAAACTAAAGCCCCATAAAACTGATAAGTAAAGTGACCTAGCTTTCTCTACGATATATAAGCTGACTTAAATCCAACTTCTTCCAATGCCAAATTGCCGAGCTTTGGATCATGGGCTCGTAACAAAAGCACAGACTACAAACGACGAATCTTTTCCAAAAATGACGCATTTTCTGGACCAATTTCCATAAATGAAAAAAGAGAAAAATGTTTAATGTGGGCACCTTTGGTGTTTCTATTAACGGATCAGCCTTAACAGTCCGTAAGGGCCTTCAACATTTATTTTATTTATTTCTGGTCCAACAAAATGAAGAAAGCACCCCCACCTCTTTCTCTTTTTCTTTGATAAAAGTAGTGTCCAGACCAACTTGCACGCACCTTGTCTAATTCTACTGGATACCTGCCACCTCCCAGTGGTACAAACATGTATCAGGTAACTCTGTCCACCAAGTCTAGAACAGATGGGAAGAAATCACCTAGTGTTTTGTCTCTACTGGGATATGAGCCTGAGACCTCATGGTGCTCAACCCACTTCATTGACCACTAGCCACACCCTTGGCTGCATCTCCTTCTTTCTCTTTGTTCTCTCTTTTTTCATCTTGTATCCTTCCTAGAGTGGAATAGCATAAGCAGCACCTGCAAATGTTTCTTATATTCCCTGTTTCTTCCCCTCCACTCAAGAGCAGATTATTCTTGGTGCAAGAGTAGCTTGATTAAGTCTCCAGCTTACTTTTTGGAATTTTTGGATTCTCTAAAGATGTAATATAGCAGGAACTTATCAAAAAATACAAAAGGAAGTAATATAGCAGGGAGCTCTCTCCTCATCTGTTGTACTTTTTCTATATATATTTGATCTTAGGTGCATTTCCCTCTGGCGTATGCGATGCTGATAGAAAGCAAGGATGAGGCGGAGAAGTGGACGAATAGGAAACTTTATAAGATAGCGAGGAAGGAGGTGAAGTTAGTGGCTTCGACGGCAAAAACGACAGCTTTTGAACGCCTTTATGCTGAACTAGAAGAGAAAGGCGGGGATAGAAAATTATTCAGGCTAGCCAGGGCGCGGGAGAGAAGGGCACGCGATGTGGATCAAGTGAAGTGCATTAAGCACGAGCAAGAAAAAATATTGGTAGAGGAAACCCTTATTAAACAGAGATGGCAGTCATACTACCATAAACTCTTGAATGAAGAAGAGGACAGAGAGATTGTGTTGGGAGATTTGGAACATACAGGGAGGCGTCACGATTTTGGGTGTTGCAGAAGTATTACGGTCGAAGAGGTTAAGGGTGTTGTGCGTAGGATGCGCTGGGGAAGAGCGATCGGACCTGACGAGATTCCTGGGGAATTTTGGAAGAGCGCGAGCTCGATAGGTTTGGAGTGGCTGACTAGGTTATTTAAAATCATCTTTAAGACAACAACGATGCCCGAAGAATGGAAGTCGAGCATAATGATCCCCCTATACAAAAACAAGGGGGATATCCAGAGCTGCAACAACTATAGAGGTATCAAGCTTCTAAGCCACACTATGAAAGTGTGGAAAAGAGTGGTGGAAATGAGGGTGAGGAGAGGCGTGTCTATTTCAGAGAACCAGCTCAAATTTATGTCGGGACACTCAACTACAAAAGCCATACATCTTATGAGGAAACTTGTGGAGTAATATAGGGAGAGGAAGAGAGACTTGCATATGGTATTCATCGACCTAGAAAAGACTTACGATAAAGTTCCACGAGAAATACTATGGAGATGTTTGGAGGCTAAAGGTGTACATGTGGCGTACATTAGGGTGATCAAAGACATGTATGAAGGTGCCAAAACCAGGGTAAGGACATTAGTAGGGGACTCAGAGCACTTCCCAGTTGTGATGGGGTTGCATCAAGGATCAACTCTTAGTCCATTTTTATTTTCCTTGGTGATGGATGGATTGACGCGACAAATTCAAGGTGAGGTGCCATGGTGTATGCTTTTCGCGGACGACATAGTTCTGATCGATGAGACTCTTAGCGGAGTTAACGCTAAGCTGGAGGATTGGAGACATACCTTGGAGTCTAAAGGGTTTAAGCTGAGTAGGACCAAGACAGAATACTTAGAATGCAAGTTCGGTGAGACACCTCAAGAGGTTGGCACGGAAGTTAGGCTTGGTGACCATCCAAAAGAAAAGTAATTTCAAGTACCTTGGGTCTATCATACAAGGCAGTGGAGAGATTGACGATGATGTCACACATCGTATTGGGGCAGGGTGGATGAAATGGAGGCTCACTTTCGGTGTGCTATGTGACAAAAAGGTGTCACCACAACTTAAGGACAAGTTCTACAAAGTGGTGGTTAGACCGGCTATGCTATATGGGGTGGAGTGTTGGTCAGTTAAGGTCTCTCACGTTCAAAAAATGAAAGTGGCGAGATACGAACGTTGAGATAGATGTGTAGTCATACCAGAAGCAACAATATTAGAAATGACGCTATTTGAGACAAGGTAGGAGTGGCCTCGGTGGAAGACAAGATGCGAGAAATGCGACTGAGATGGATTGGGCATGTGAAGAGGAGAGACACAGATGCCCCAGTGCGGAGGTGTGAGAGGTTGGCTATGGATGGTTTCAAAAGAGGTAAGGGTAGACCGAAGAAATATTGGGGAGAGGTGATTAGACAGGACATGGCGCAATTACAGCTTACCGAGGACATGACCTTAGATAGGAGGGTGTGGAGGATCTATATTAGTGTAGAAGACTAGTACATAGTCTCGTTATTCTTCCACATTAGTAGGCGCATTAGCGCACTATAATTTCTGGTGCTTTGACTTCTGTTATTATCTATTACTTTCAGTATTTTGATTAATCTATTTTATCTGTGTCGCTTTCGTTATTTGCTTTCCCATATCGCTTTAAACTTCTTAGACTAATCTGACCTCTTTTTATGCTTCTATTGAGAAGACAGTCTTTCGTAAACAGTCGTTCTACATTGATAGGAGTAAGATCTACATACACTTTACCCTCCTCAGACCCCACTTTGTGGGATTTCACTGGGTTGTTGTTGTTGTAGGTGCATTTCCCTCTGGAATATGATTGTTGGGGTACGACCTGACAACTACCAGCATCTATTAGCAAAAGAAGTCAAAAAGGAAAAGAAAGTCATCTTTCCAGCCAGCCTCCTTAGATTTATTCTTATACTGATTGGGCTGCACTATTTTCTATTATATATATATATATATATATATATATTTCAGCAAAGTTTTGATCATTTTGGTTGGGGTAATTTTGGACCAATGATGTTGACTTTTTGAAACATTAAGTTTTTTTTTAATGTTAACTACTACTAGGAGTATTATATTATAGGGATGAACTGGTGCAACCAAACACTACACTTGTATAGTTGAGATATCAGCAGAAATAACAAATAATGGACAATAATCCAACAACCTAAAGAGAAAAGGAAAAAAGACCTACACGGAAATGAAAGATAAAAGAGCTCAACAAAGCATATCACTTGAATAGTTGAGAAAACAACAAGAAAATGCAAATGAATTCAGATATAAACATGAAGAGACACAAAGATGGAAAAGAACGACCAACCAGAAGGTGCACCATCCGACGAGAGGTTCTTCGAAGAGCATTTAACAGTGAAAACTCTGGAATTTGTAGAGTTTGTCGAAAAAAGGGCACTGGTTATTGTGGCTGTGGACACAACATTGTGAGCCCTCGCAGCACAATCCATAGCTTAGCTTCTGTGAATAAAAAATTCTTTCTTTTCTCCCTCACTTTTGATGAAGATGTGGATACTGAGCCCTAGTAATAATTTGGGCTTCTTATTTGTGTTGGACCTATTAAAACAATGCATACATTATATATATATATATAAAAATATAACGGAGCCGGAATTTTTAATTTATGAATTCTAAACAGCCAGACCTCACATATGGAATTTTAGTGAATATGTTGCTCATACTACATAGTCCATAGATTATTGGTATATATTAACGAAAATTTTTAAACAAATACAGGGTTCAAATAGATAGAAATACTCATTCATAGCTTACTTACTTCAAAATTCTTTCTTAAAAAGAAAAAAAAAACGCTGCTGTGTTTAAATATCATCTAGTATATGAAATTGAACTCTTTCAGGTGAAACTGAGTACAAATACGTCATATAGAAAGGTTTGTAATTAGCCTTTGCGTTTTCAGATTATTATTATTATTACTTTTTAAACACAAATTAGTATAACTTAACAATTTCAAACCATAAGAAATCAACTGGACCATTAATATCAGGTAATTAAAAAATCATTGATAAACATAAAGGAAAGTATAACTTACAATTTTGCCGAGGAAATACGCCAATTGGAAAGTCTATAGCGGCAGGTTAAAGTTTGTGAAGAAAACTTTTGAAGGCAGAAAGGGCTCTAATTTGGGCTCATTTTGTGAACTAGCCCATTACATAACGATTGGGTTGGGTCGATGTCCTTTTTACAACTGGGTTTCCAATTTTATTAGTAACATATAACACATTATAACATACTTATAATTACACTTTTGTAAAAACTAATCTAATGATATAAATAACCATAAGTGTTATAACTAGTAGAAACTTTTCCTCATCGAGCTGGCACTATTTTTCAATATATATATTTTCTCTTCAACTTGTTTCCTTCCACACTCGAGCCTTTATCGGCCCTCCACCATATCCTGTCCATAACATGCAAAATAAGGTACTTATTATCTACGTAATACATTTTGGTTCAATAAAGCTATTTTATAAGAAAGAAGAAAAAAAAGAAAATAATGCAAAATTAATCTTCAAGACCATTCCCTATTCAATACCAAAATAATTTTATTCCAAATACATCTATTAGGGTTTGAGATTCTTATATGACATACATTTTACGTCATAGGAAGACGATGGACAAAACCAACATGCCAACATCACAAGTCAATGTTACTTGTTAGTACATAGATAATGAGTTTTAGAGCTACACTCAAAATTCTATTTTTTTTAAATATAGAGATAATGACTTATAATATGAAGTTTAACTTATAGATATTAATGCATTTTGGATAGTATTAAAGGTTTGTTCATTAGCGAAATTTCTTTTTACCGGAAATTTAAAAAGGTTTTTTGTACGTCAAATCAAAATAAATAAGTAATAAAATATTAGAATAATTTGAATCAACTTGAAAAAACAATTCAATTACTCTTAAATTATTTAATTATTATCTAATTAAATAATTTAACGATTTGAACATGGCGGATTTACTAAAGCCTAAGGATGACACTGATTTATTGAAAAAATTATTAAATCCATATATACAATTAAAGGCAAAAGGAAATAACATAGAGAATATAAAGTCACACTTCTTGACACAAATAAGTGTGCAGCTCAGTTGGTTAGACGCTACAGTTCTATAGGCAAGATTACACATTTGAATTTACCTGGTGTTATGTTGATACACTTTAGGTTCTCCATTGTCCCTTCTCATAGGCTTATTTTTTGTTTTGTTTTTTCTTTAATTTTCAAAAAAAAAAGATATAATTTTCTTTTAAAAATATTTTTAAAGAAAAAGATATAATAGTGTACATTTATAAGTTATTTTTCTTAATATGATATTACATTATTTTATTTATTATTTCTCATTTGAAAAGTCCACACCACTAATAAAATAATCATGTGTATGCCACTGAATATGAAGTTTAACTTATAAATATTGAAAACATTAAAAACAATTCTATAATATTAGGTCGTGTTTAATTAGTATAACAAATAATTTTCTTTATTTTTCAAAACTACAAATCAAAGTGTTACATATTTTTTAAATTTAATACATATAAATTAAGAACTCTTATATTAATAGCACTTTTAAAGAGACTTAGCTAATCTTAACTGATAATATAATTAAACTTTACACTATTAGTGTAATTTTGAATTGCTACAGGACTTGATTAGGGCCGTTTGGATATAATTTCATATTCGATATTTGAAGTTGAATTTTTATTTAAAAATGCAATTTTGATTTTTTAAGTTTTTTAGTTTTTTTTCATAACACATAAAAGCCCCACGATTTGTGAAAACTATCAGAACTCTTTCAACTTCTATACAATCTTAGTAAATGAATAATTCATAGTTCACAAATAAGGTATCGAAATATTCTAAAACGCCGCATTAATAAATCACATATTTTCATATTTTATTAATTTATAAATACATGTTTGTGATTACAAGTTATTACAAATATTAAATACACATAATTTTATAAAGATCTACCAGTAAATATTAGTAGTAACTAGTTATTCTTTAATAAAATACTTTTACATGGTATGTACAATCTCTTCACATTGAGTACGAGTCATTTTAGTTTTTTTTCAAAATATAAACTTATATTAGTAGTAACTAGTTATTCTTTAATAAAATCTTTTTACATGGTATGTACAATCTCTCCACATTGAGTACGAGTCATTTTAGTTTTTTTGCAAAATATAAACTTATGAGTCAATTTTTACATTTTAAAAATAAATAAAAATAACAATTGGGAATTTGAAATTTTACTTTACAGAGAATTTGAAATTTAAATTCTTAATTTGAAATTAATGTTTCAATTTTGTGGAGATTTCATAAAAAGACACTGACTTCACATAAGTTATATATGTTTAATCAGATATTATTAGGACCAAAATAAGAATATGTCGACATTTCAAGCATTAAAGCAAATTCCAGAAGGAAAAAAAAAACGATAAAAGAATAAAGAGGAAATAAAGAGGGAGCGCAGGCAAACAAAGTTCAAAACGGCCGAATAACAAATTTATAGCAAAATATCAACATGGATTGTGATGTAATAGTGAAATGTTTTACCCATAATTAGCGACCTAGGGTTGGTGCTTGAATATAGAGAAAATTATGTTGGGAGTGTCACCTCTGAAAAAAAGTGCGCGATTAGAATTTAGCTGAAGCTGTATTTGGGTTTCGAACACCAATGGGAAAGAAACAATTTATAGCAAAACATAGAACAAAGCTGTTTTGTTTTTGTTTTTCTCCAACAACAATGCTCCTCTGTTGGATTCTTCCTTCCGCAGCTACAGATATTATCGAATTTTCCGTTTCTGTCATTCTTTCGTGTTTATAAATCAAATGAAATTCTCAATCTTATTGCTTCAATCTCACCATCAACAAATCTTTGATTTTCTCCGTCTTTAATTCTCTATCTTCAGGTAATTTCTTCTTCATCTTTCTCAAATTTTAAGTAAGTCCAGAAAAAGGGGTTGTAATGGGAGAGATTGATACAAAATCAATTGAATCAGTCCAAGCTGCCCTTTCTTTGTTCGGAGAGAAATCATGTGATCACAAGAAGAAATATAGATCCTCTTCATGTATCAATGTAAGCCAATTGGCCAAATTCTTCAGAAGTTTACTCTTTTTTACTTACATATGTGCCCACTATAATGATGTTGATGAAATATCATAGTAAGATATATTTTTCAATTAATTGTTCTCCGTCGTTAGAGATTGAAGCGTAGTTGTTGTTATAGTAGGAACTCTCTCTGTTTCAATTTATGTAATATGGAGTTTAAGAAAGAATGATTATTTTTGAAACTTTGTGATCTTAAACATGCCATAACATTTGTGTGTGGTTATATAACTTTTGAAACTTCTATATTTAAACACATCTTCTTCTTTTTCTTATAACCATGGTGTGCAATTCAGCTCGCCTGCGGTTATAAAATTTTCTCAAAATGAGAAGCTTTGAGTTGATTTTTCCAAATCTAGAAGTGTTTTAACTGATATGTGTGAGATACTATGTTCTTTAAACAAATTGATATCTTAACAGCCAATTTACCATGTCTAATTGGATATACTTGAAGATAAATATTCTTACTTGTTTTACGTTGAATTAACAGGCGATGGAGGAAGAAAAAGATAAAGGAAGTGTGTTGAAATACTTGGCAAACCTCAAAATTCAACTCGAGGCGAAGGATTCTGCACACAAACAAGCACTTCTTAAGCTAGACCATCACGAAAATACAGTTGATGAACTATACACTCTGCTAATGAGCTCTGAACTCGAGAAGGAGATTTACATGACCGAATGTAGAGGGTTGATGATTCATGTACATGAGCTTGAGTCAATAATTCAGGAGATGGATGACCGATTTTTGGAGTTTGTAATGATACAAGAACAGTTCTCCGGTGAGTTAAAGGCCACACAAAGAGAACTAGTGGCAGCAAGAGATGCTAAGCTTGAAGCCTTTACACAAGTAGAAGTGATGGAAAATTCTTTGAGAACCGAAAAGTTAAAGACTGATGAGCTATTGAGGAATGTGTCGAAGCTTAATGAGACTGTTTTGCATTTGAGAATGACTGCTACTGAGGCAGAAGAAAGCACTGCACTTTTGCATGAGCGAGAGGCGGAGTTGGAATTAGAAGCAGCAAATGCAAAGGAAGAAGTGGTTTTCATGAGACATCAATTGGGAATGATGCAGGATTTGGAGAATGAGCTATTGGAAAAGTTTGCACTTATTGATTCAATGAAAGCAGAACTCCAAGAATTGAATGAACTTCGCGCTTCTTCTGAGGTAGTCCCTTCAGATGCTGGTGCCAGTGAGGTGAAAAGGTTAAATGAAGCTCTCGAATTACAAGAGAGAAAGAATTGGGATCAGTCCGGTTATATTAGTCTATTGGAGTCGGAACTCAGACAATTAAAAGGGGAACTAAACAAAGCCAACGAAGAGGCTGCACATGCCGATGCAGATTTTGGAACAATTAGCACTGAGCTTGAGCAGATTAAGAAGGAAATGACTGAGACAAGAGAAAAGGAATCAGAAGCACACGTTGAGATAGCATTCCTAAAATCCGAGCTTCACAAAGAGAGGTCAAAAGTTGCAGCAGCAGAGGTTTCTGATTCAGTAGCCAAGAGTGAGAAATCAGCATTACATCTTGCACTTCAGCAGCTGGCCTTAGAGTTGGAAGAGGCTAAAAACGAAAACAGGAGATTAAATGAAACCGCGAAGGCATCTGAGGAAAGTCAAAATGAAGCATCAGAAGAGGAGTATGAGCAGCTGATCAAGCATAAGGAGCAGGTACATGAAGAACAAAATGAAATTCAAGTACTGAAGAAAGAACTAAAAACAGCAATGGTGAAAATTAGCGAGTTGAGGACGAGAGCTGAGCAGGCGATAAGCAGAGCTGAGGCAGCTGAAAAGGGTAAATCAGCACTTGAAAATCAGATAAAGAGATGGAAGGAACATAAAGAAAGAAAAAAGGCTGCATTGGCAGCACTTAAAGAGGAGTCCATTTCTAGAGAAATTACTGACTACAAGTCTGATACTTCTCTTAAAACACTACAACCTCTTGGTAAGGTTCTCAGGATGAAGTTCTAGTTACACCAAATCTATTGCAAAGCTTTTCCATAGGAATACAAATGAGATCCACAATACTATCATTGTATTGTCGATGGTACTACATAATTGGATCGCGTAAAGGCAGAAGAAAGAAAGCTCGAGCAAAGAAAAGCTGACCATGAACGAGCCTATGGTCAGTATATCTTTGAAAGCTCAGACAGAGAGAATAAGCGGACTCCTCCAGGGCTACTTAAGCCACTTTAGTGCAAAGGAAAGTTTTCTGTAATATAATTTTGCTAGTATTCAATCCAATTTTAATAATTTTCACAATTTGTGCGGTTTTTCATATTTATGAGGAAAAATACAATCTAAGAAATCCAATTCGTATATCCAAACAAAATTTCAATTTCAAATCAATTTGATTTCAATTTACCGATTTTAAATCATGTCCAAATGATATAGACAGTATGTAATAGATCTTATTGGGCCAATAACTTGAGCCTAGTATATAGTTGACATTTCTCTTTTACATATTCCTTGTGTTGGAATTGAAATGAGGGAGCCCAGCCCAAAAGGATACATCCTTTTTTAAAAAAAAATAATAAAAAATTGGGGGTAGGGGAAGGGGAAATTGGGGGAATTAGAGGTGAGAATCAATCCTCACCAACAAAGTAAAAGTCTAGATAGTCAACCAATTAATCTATTAAAATTTTCCTAAAAGGATTCGTCCTTTGCACATGCATTTAAATATTTTCAAATCTCTATAAATTTCTACAATTTAATTTAAATTGCTAAGAAGAATCTTACGACCCTTCTATGGCGAGGATAGTGATATAGACTGGCCAATCAAAATGGAGTAGTCGCTTTGGAATAGGTTAATTCATCAAATATTTTGTTAGGTTTAATTACTACTCCCTATTGCTCCTGCATGCCCCACTTATCACTACAAAAGAAAAAAAGAGTACCAATATGAGGTTTGTCTAAAGACAAAATTCTACATAGGTTTTCAACGGCGTTGTCTTAGTATATGTTTAATGAATTACACAGAAATAAAGATTAAGACTTGTTATTCTTTGTCCCACCAATCAAACGCTCTGGAAGAGTCTTGGGAGGCAAGTATTGGTGCTAAAGTAGAGAATGGTCAAAGGTCAAAGGTCAATGGGAAAATGGTAGATGTAATCTTGTTGAACACAGACACGTTTTAGTCCTTTGAACCATTTTTTCTCCATTATACACTCTTGTGTGTTTTTGACCTTACGCCATCTTTTTTGACAAAAGACTCATATATGAGTTTGCTTTATAGGTCATGGATCACGATCATTTTTATTTATAAGGTTTTAAATATATATGTTTAATAATATATATTATATAGACATGTATAAGATTTGAGTTAAAGCTATTAAATTATATCGAACTCATCAGTATAACAATAAAGATTTTCTTATATTATTAGTGTATTTTGATATGTAATATATATAAAATTCTCATTTCTTTAAGATAATCTATTAATGTTTGTATATAAAATAACTTACAATCTGGGGATGGATTTACGAGAATCCAATTTTTTGTTTGAATTATGTAAATGTATTAAGAAATTTATTAAGTTTATAATAAATATTTGATTTTGAACTCAATTATAATTGTATATTAACTCGAAATTTTTTATAGAAACTAATAAACTTTCAATTCAAGATTCACCTTTACCTATAATAGCCTTTTAAATGATGCGCTACTGCAATTTTTTTAATGCTATAGTTATATTTCCTTGGGGATTAATTGTTCGATTTGAGGATTAGTTATGATAATCTCAATTATCCTAATATTATTTTTATCAATAATTTTAATTTATTGTATTAAAAATAATATTACATATGAATATATATATATATATATATATATATATATATAGTTGTCCCCCCCCCCTCCAAAATGGGAATACCTTTTCCCCTTATGATAGGTTACTTACGTCAAATTCAAACCCCACCATTTCAAAAATTTCACTAATTCCAACCTTTCAAAAGATCACATCTTCAAAGTCTTATTTGTTAAGGACATACCCCCCCACAACCCACCCAATCTAGGGTCCCTTTTTCCATCTTTTATTATGTTTTGTCTCTACCTCCTTTTTCTTATTTGTATATTTTCTTATTTCTAATTTGATATACGATATTCGTATTGGAGCTTGACTAATTTGGATTCGTATCGTCTCGAGCTCCATTCAGAGGAATCGCTCCCTACCAAGATTTTTTTTTCATACCCCATGGCTCAAACCTGAGCTTTTAATAAAGAGAGGAACAATCTCATTTGTTGTACCATATCCTTTGGTGGTCTTGCGTTTATATTAGATCTTGGCATCTTCTCATATTGCCTAACGGAGAGAAAAGCAAAGTTTACTACAACAAATAAATTTACAATGATAATTAATATAATTATTGTTATATTATATTTAGCTATAGTAATATAATGTGAATATTTATAACTAATACTCTATATAAATATCACTAATCTAAAGACTTTAGCAACTCTAAATGTAATAAGATTAACTCAATTTTTGCTCAAAAATAATAATCTACTATCACTAATATTGTCTCTTTTGTTGTAATGGTTTAGCTTTTAGTTAATATATACTCCGGCTTAGTATGACTCGAAAAATATTTTTCAAAAGATAAAAAACATCTAAAAAGAGTTTTCACTAAAAGAGAAAAACGACTCTTTTTACTTGTGTTTTCTTCTGGTAATCCATTTAAAATAGTATCTAAATATGTAGTGTTTATAATAAGACAGTTTCTTCTGAAAATTATTTTGCGAATAATAAACTTTATGTCATACCAAACACAACCATAAGAAAAGTGGTGTTCCATTTTTTCACTTGTCATAAGTCAATTGTCATGCCATGTAGATTCAGTCATCGAGTTAGAATTTTGAATATGAATTCAGTTAAATTTAATAATTTTTGTTTGGATAGTATATTTGTGTTGACAAATTCATTAAATATATGTATATTTATATTAATTGTCTACTTTTTTTAACACATCTCTTAAGACATTATAATAAAAAAATAATTTTACTAATTTATCCCTTAATTATTTTTTTTGGAACTTTACAAACTTGTTAACATGCACTTTCAAAAAGAATTAATTATAAGGGTAAAATGAAAAAAAAATCTTGATATTTTAAATTAACAAGTAAGTTGAATTTACAACTATTTTTAATAATATAAATAACAAATATGGAACAAAGAGAATATTAAATTTAGAATTTAATTATTAACACTTGAAATTATCGTTCTAATTTCATAAATTAAAATTAAAATTAAAATATTGACTTGATACATAGATTCACGTGATATAGCTTTCTCGTCATTCCAATTTATTTAATACGAGCACAACTCCAAGTCTCCAAAAATAAAAGGCCTTAAAATGAGAATAAAATTCAACTAATTAATTCTAAATTCAGCGGTTCTGATTACTAACTCATTAGCTAATTAACAACACACTTTTATAGTTTACAAATAATATTTTCAAGTAATGGCCCATAATATAACCTAGTAGTAATTAATTAATGATGTTTTTATTTTTATTTTATGGTAATGGAGCATCAAAAAGAAGAAGAAAAAGGCAAACAATATGCTTCTGCTTTTTCACCTTTTTCTTTTGATTTTATTAAATCAGCTTCTAGATTGTTCCTTCATGTCCACTCAAAGACTTTTTGGATTTTTTGAGCATCAACAGTTGGATGTTGGAACTTTGACATCATGAATTACATTTTAGGAAAAAGAACAAAAGGGAATCCAACTTCCATTTTCGTATTATATGTATATATTACATGCATCTTCTCTCTCTTTAATTTCCCCCTTTTTCTCAAAGTGGCATAGGCCTTAATATAAGGTGAAGAGAAGGATATGGTGAAAATTACTTCTTCTTTTTTTGTTTTAATCCGATATATATCTGATATTCATTTTTGGGGAAATTCCAACTTTGGGGGCCGAAATTGGGGATGGATGGGGAGAGATGGGTACAACGCTCTCTACTAATAAAGCGACTTCATATTCATGCTTCAATCTGAAATTTTTAATTAAAAATAAAAGTATTTAACACTATATTATATCATTTGATAGCGATGAGAATTACTTATTGCATACAAGGTTGCAATTCTATGCGTGTTCTGCCGCTCTTTATCTTATACTAGTATTAGTATTTGTGAATTGCGTGAATAATATCATTAAAAAAATATTAATTATATTTAATTTTGTTCTTGCCTTTTTTTAGTACATTAAATTATATAAATTTAACAAAATGTTACCTACCGTTATATTTCTCAAATGATTGATGCTCCCGATCGATACAAAATCTTTATTGAAAGTAAATGATACGAATTGTATACTAGTCATAAAATAACTTTTATGTTAGTTGTTTTCATTTATTACATTATTTTCTAGCTAACAACGGTAAAATTTAAAATTCTACTCTAACCTATTTAGATTTCTTGATACTCTTTTCTTTTCTTTTTTTCTTTTTTTTTTGAAGCGTAAAAATTTTGATGAATCATGTAAAAAAAAATTGATCGATAAGAATCAAAATTTACACTTATTAGTTATTATATAGTACAAGATAGTAATCTAATGAGATAGCATCCACCGATCTTAATGCTCAAGCCTTTAATGAATTCCAACCTAAAAAAAAAAGATTTTTCCTTCCCTCCACAAAAGAAATCTATATATCTTCAATTTTCAAACTTTAAAAGTGAAATAAAGGCAAGCCAACTACTGGAGAGTGGATTTTGAACAACCACAATTCAATTTTGATTTTGCTAAGAATTACTATTACTCTCTTCGTACTCCATTTCAATTTACGCAACCTGATTCAAGAATCAGACTAACTTATTTTTATATGAATTTGAATATAAATTTTTTATTCATTTTACTTTTATATTTAAAATATTTTTAAAAGAATAATAATCAAACAAAGCATTGTGTGATTTCTAAATACTAACTAGGACACACAAAACGAAACAAAGAGAGTACTAAAACATTCAAAATATTAAGTATTTGTTTGAATTTCATTTTTGGTACAACGCACATGTATATCATTATTCATATACATATTTCTCTTTATAGCACCAATACCCTGAGACAAATTTTCACCAAAAAGTTCAACGTCGATTTTCAAGAGAGAGAGAGATTAAGACCTTCCTTTTCTCTTCTCTCTCCCCCCCTCCCCCCCCCCCCCAAATAATTTTCTATGTTTTAAATGCATAATAATGATGGATGGATGTTCTACTCGTTCACACGTGATTTTGAATCTAACTTTTGTGTGTAACAAGTTGTCCACATTGATAAAGTCTGGATTTCCGGCAAATTAACCAAAAAAATAAGTTAATTAACTTGATTAAGGTCGTAATCATGGTTCGTCCTTGTGATATTTGTCATTAACTCCTTTGGAATTAGGTGAAACTGTGGGAGATTTAGTTTACATAATCGTTTAATTAGAGCCAAATCATGGTAAAAGTATAAGTCAGCAAAACGGCAAGCCAATCATAATTCCTATACTATTTCATATTTTTAATTTTTAATTAATAACTAATTAAGTTGCGTGTCATTTTATTGTATTAATGAGAAGATCATCAGAATCTAACGTAATTTCAGATCTAACCAGTAAGTATGATAGATATGTTGCAAAATCCCTAAACATACAACAAATCTTGAATAATTAAATATTATTTAATTTATTTAAGCATGCCAAGAGGATAATATAATATAAGATGATCATCTCACCATGGGTTATATGGAACCCACTGAGTGAAGTACATTTTAGTATTGCTAATTAATTACAAAAGAAAATGAAGAATCTATTCAAACACTTTTCATAGCATCATTGAATATTGTTTTACTAGTTAAAAAATATAGTTACATATAAAGACGTACTACACCATATAAACCCACAATTTAAAATCATATCCGTTACATAAAATAGTTCCAAATGCTTTGATGGAAACAACTTTGATCTTAATGTGATCTTTTCAGAATTTGGAGAAGGAAGAAGGACAAAAACAATCTCAATAATTTTCTTTTCGGAGTCATTTTTATAATTCTGAAGGTATATAACTTTTCAAAAACAATCTCAATAATTTTTTTCCTTATTAAATATATAACAAATATATAATTATTTATTATTTAAATAAATTTGAATTGACCCATATGAATGACCCGAATCTAATTCCTCCGTAAAAAACAACAAAGATAACCACTTAAATATACTTAGGGCCGGTATGCTTTGAAAAACTTTGCCTTATCATTTGATAACTTTTTTTTATATATTAATTAATTCAAGTTCATTCATCACATTCAATGTAAGGTTATTAACTATGGAAACTATTTTATATCAATTCACGCATGGATTTTCTCTATAATTAATTAAAAGATTTTTTATATAGAAACAATTCAATATTATTATTTAATTAGTTTAATAGTCATGTTTTGAAACTTAATTTGGAGGATGCTTAAGACAATAAGGATAAACATGAAATTAGATACACTCGTGCGGACATGTCAGTGTCTACTAATTGTCTCTAATTTCCAAAAACTAAGTTAGCTAGTGAAAATGATGTAGTATCATCTTAAGCTAATTTTTTATTTACTTAAACAAATAATTTTGTGAAGAAATTTTTTAACAAACCTAACCACTATTCAAAGAAACATATCTTTCCTTTGACCAATTTTAATTTGTCCACGTATCCATCAAGGAAAAAACAACTAACACTACTAAAAAGAGTTCAAAAAGCGACAAAACAAAAAACGACGGAACGCCTAGTTCGTCGCTTATTTTGACGGTTTTTTGTGCTAAAAATAAATATTATTTTTATATAAATATTTTATATATTTTATTAAAAAATAATTATTTATAAATTAAATATTACGACGCCGTCCATCGCAAGTATTTATTTTTTATTTATTAATATTTTTTTAACATAGTGACGGATAGGGTCGCTAAGTCCGTCGCTATTGGTCAAAAGATTTGGTCAACATATTTAAAATAGCGACGGACTGGGTCGCTTTGTCCGTCGCTTTTTGGTCAAAATAGCGGTCAAATATTTTTTTAAAAGCGACGGATTTAGAGACGTCGTCCGTCGCTTTTATTAAAATATGTGGGAGACAGAACATATTTTTTCTGTTTTGTCTCTCTCTAAACTCTCTCTTCTCTCTACAAATCCACCACCTCCGTCACCGCTCCGCCTCCCACCTCCATCCCCCACCCCGTCGCTGTCCCCCGCCTCCGCCGCTGCGCCGTCCTATGGTGCTTTAGGAGTATTATTCATCTTTAAGAGGTTAGAGCTTAAACTTTATAAAAAAAAGTTCAATTTTTTTTATTTGTAATTTGTTAGTTAGTTAATTAGTTGATTACATTTAGTTTGTTGTAGTTCATTTGTATATTGGATTGTGAAATTAGTGAATGTAGTTATAGTTTTGATTTTAGGGCTTAAGTTAGATTTGGGTTGTTGAATTAGATTGTAAATTTTTTAGTAATTTGTGGTGTTAGTTAGTTAATTAGTTTATGTCATTTAGTTTGTTGTAATTTATTTGTATATTGGATTGTAAAATTAGTGAATCTAGTTATAGTTTTGATTTTAAGCTTTAAGTTAGATTTGAAATTTTTGAATTAGATTGTAAATTGGATAGTAATTTGTGATTTAGTAGTTACTTAATTAGTTTATTCTATTTAGTTTGTTGTAGTTTGTTTGTATATTGAATTGTAACTTAGGAAGTTTTGAAGTTTGAAACTTAATTAGAGGCTTGAGTTTTAGAACTTTGGAGCTTATAATTAGAATAATTTAGATACTTGAATTTTAGGATACTTAAATTTAGAAATTGAACTTAATTAGAACTTTGAAGTTGAATTTTTTTGTTAACTTCAGAAATCTTGTTGAAGTTAAGCTTCCTTTTGAACTAATTAAGCTAATGTTGAACTTTAGAATAACTAAGATACTCGAACATAGGAAATTTTGAAGTTTGAAACTTAGAAAAATAACTGAAATTGGATATTTGAATTATAGGACTTTAATTTAGAACTTATAATTAGAATAACTTAGATACTAATTTTGAACTTTAGGTTTGTATAATTTTTGAAATCTTTAGACATTGGAACTAATTAAGCTAAGTAGAGTTGGATATTTAAAGTCATGAATTTGAACTTTAGGATTTTTGAAGTTAAACTTAGAAATTTTTTAGGTTTGCATAAATTTTAAACTCTTTAAACTTTATAACTAATTTGAATAATTTAGATACTTGAATTTTAGGATATTTTAATTTAGAACTTCAACTTGAATGTCATGAGCTTTGAACTTAATTTTACTTGAATTAATTAGAATATGAACTTAATTATAAGTTGAATTAATTAGAAATTGAAATTAATTATAACTTGAATTAATTAGAATATGAACTTAATTATAACTTGAATTAATTAGATACTGAACTTAATTATAACTTGAATTAATTAGATATTGAACTTAATTATAACTTGAATTAATTAGATATTAAACTTAATTATAACTTGAATTAATTAGGACTTGAACTTAATTATAACTTGAATTAATTAGGACTTGAACTTAATTATAACTTGAATTAATTAGAACTTAAACTTAATTATTATATGAATTAATTAATTATAACTTGAATTAATGACAGTTGTAGTCTCGATGAATTGTAATCTTTATGAACTAATTAAGCTTGAATATATATAATTTTGTAGATGGATCATCATTTGTGGATGTATAACATACATTATGAAGTTAGCGGTGGTTTGAAACCTGAATTTATTGACGGTGTAAGAAGTTTTATCGATCATGAAATGACACTTGATATTTTTAAGAGAAATGGATTGGTTAGGTGTCCTTGTTGTGAATGTAGGTGCTTGAAATTTTTTAATCCAGATATAGTTATAGTTCATTTGTATGGTAATGGATTTAAGCCTAAATATTTTGTATGGGTTGATCATGGAGAAATAAATGGATTGAATAATATATTTTATAGTTTGTTGCCCATGAATGAATATAATATGTTTGCACCACATGGTCAAATTAGGGTTCAACATGATAAGGTTTTACATGATAGAGTTCATGAAATGGTCAATGATGCTTTCAGGATTCAAGGTGGGTTGGAACCCGAATAATATTTTAATGAAACTACTAATGAAGAAGCAAGACGCTTTTATCAACAATTAGAAAAGGCTAGTCGTCCACTATGTGAAGGGAGTCCGCATTCTGCTTTGTCAGTTGTAGTTAGGTTAATGAATATTAAATCAGATTGGAGTGTTCCTCATGCAGCTATGGACTCAATGGTTGATCTTTTGAGCAAACTGGTTAATCCTGAGTTTAACATACCTAAGAACTTCTATCAAACAAAGAGATTGGTTTCCAAGTTAGAATTGTCGTATGATAGAATTCATTGTTATGTTAATGGATGCATGTTGTTCTACAAGACTGATAGTGAATTAGAAAATTGTAAGTTTTGTGGATAAGTTCGTTATAAGAGGACTCCTACTGGAAAGATGGTTCCAATTAAGGCTATGCGTTATTTACCTCTTATTCCTACATTAAAAAGGTTTTATGCATCAATGAGGTCTTCCCCACATATGAGATGGCATCGTGAATATAAAAGGCCACCGGATGTCTTGTCTCATCCATCTGACAGAGAAGCATGGAAACATTTTGATAATATGTATCCTGATTTTGCTAGTGAACCAAGAAATGTAAGATTGAGGTTGTGTGCAGATGGCTTCACACCATTCTCTAATACTGCCTCACCTTATTCTTGCTGGTTTGTATTTCTTACCCCGTATAATCTTCCTCCTGAAATATGCATGACAAGTCTGTATATTTTTCTAAGCTGTGTTATTTCAAGTTCTCGTAATCCTAAAAGTTTGATTGATGTCTATTTACAGCCATTGATAAATGAGCTTAAACAATTGTGGTTTGAAGGCGTAGTGACTTATGATATATCAACTAAGCAGAATTTTGTTATGCGTGTTGCCTTAATGTGGACTATTAATGATTTTCCTGTATATGGGATGTTGTCTGGTTGGATGACTGCTATAAAGCTTGCTTGTCCTCATTGCATGGGAAATAGTAAGGCATTCAACTTAAAGCATGACAAAAAAAATCATGGTTTGATTGTCATCGTTAGTTCTTGCCAATGAACCATGAGTTTAGAAAGATGAAACATGTATTAAAAAAATAGGGTTGAAAATGACCCTCCACCTCTATCACTAACAGGACATCAAATTTGGGAGAGAGTTTCTCAATTGCCTAAAGTTACAGAAACTCCACCATCTAGACTTCCTGGATGGTGTTGGACATAATTGGAACAAACAAAGCATCTTCAAGGAGTTGTCGTATTGGAAGGATAATCTCCTACGACATAATCTTGATGTGATGCATATTAAGAAAAATTATTTTGACAATTTATTTAACACAGTGATGAATGTTAAGGGCAAGACAAAAGACAACTCAAGAGCTAGAATGGACTTAAAAGAATACTATAGGAGAAAAGAATTATGATTGGAAGAAATACAAAATGGTACAATTGTCAAGTCTAAAGCCAGTTATTCATTCACATTGGATGAGAAACGTGACATATGTGAGTGCGTTAAAAATGGGAGAATGTCGAAGGATATGCTTTGAATTTGGGTAAGCGGACAGATCTAAATGAAGTAAAATTGATAGGTATGAAAAGCCATGATTGTCATGTATTCATGAAACTTTGATTCCTATCGCTTTTAGCCATCTACCTGATAGGATATGGAAATCAATCACAAAGGTAAGTCTTTTTTTTAGAGATTTGTGCTCTTAAAAGTTGTTGGAAAGTACTTTAGACAGGATGGAGGAAAATATTTCTTTTATTACTACAAAGCTGGAGAAGATTTTTCCATGTGGTTTTTTTTTGATATGATGGAGCATCTTCCGATTCATCTTGTAAAAGAAGCCCGCCTTGGAGGTCTAGTTCAAACAAAGTGGGTGTATCCATTTGAGATGTAATATTTTTCTTATATAAGTAATTAAGTTATATTTCTTATATATACTATAATTATTAGTTAACATATATTGATATATACATTCAGAAAAATTGAAAGTTGTAAACAAACAATTAAAAAGAGGGGAAAGATCAAATGATCAATTGTTCAAGCTCATATTGCGAGAGAAACTAGTGACTTTTATTCCTATTACTTTGGGGATGAAGTTCCATTTAGGAGAAATAGGCCTAATCACAATGATGAAGATGATAGTGATCCGATGTTTCCACCGATTTCAATTTTTAATCAAAGTGATCGAGTATCTAAACGGCGTGAAAGATGAGGCTTTACTACTATGGAAAGACAATCAGTTGTGTCCTATATTCTGCTTAATTGTCCAAAAATTCAGCCATATTTTAAGTAAGTGTTAAATTATATTATCAAATTAAATATTAATAAGTGATTACTAACTATCAAAATTGTATATATCAATATCAGCTCGTTCATAAACACATGGAGCAATGAAGCCATATATACGAGGTTTTCTAAATGGCTAAAGGATTATGTAAGTGTGAAAGCTTATATTGAATCAATAGTTATAATATTTTCATTTTATAGTAAATTGTATTATTTTGAAATCAATTTGTAGGTTTATGATGAATACTCAAATGTCGAATATTCGTCATTAGTGAGAGAGATCGTATTCGGGCCTGAATCTCATATTCATATAATGAATAAATATTGTGTGAATGATTTTAAGTTTCAAACTGAAGAAGTTTCTATGCACAAGAAAATCAATAATAGTGGTGTGTGTGTTCAAGGTGATGTCGACGGTAATGGCCAAACTGTAGAATATTATGGTATCATTCAAGAGATTATTGAAGTAAGATATTCAGGTTGGCCTAAAAAAATAGTATTGTTTCGGTGTAAGTGGTTTGACCAATCACACAGAGGCACAAGGGTGGACCAACAACATAATATAATTGAAATTAAGCACACTTGACAATACGGAAGTTATGATTCTTTTATCATTGCCGAAAATATTAAGCAATTCTATTACGCTCCATATCAATTGCATAGAGATAAGGTTGAGCTAGTCCTACACATATTCATGTTGTGCCTTTTGAGACTATGGATCCTTTAGTTTACCATAGTCAGTTTCGCAGACCACGCGATGCTTATTCTTCTTCACCGGTCTGATATACTTCATATGATCAGACCTACCAACTACCCACAGAGGTTATTTCTCGACCCAAAGAGTAGAAACTTCGTCTATTCCATCTCCCACATCTCAGTCGCCTCACCTATCTACTCTGAGACTTAGAGATTCTAGTGTTGAGACTGACACTCCTACAACATCAGCTTCACCTTCTTCTGCTAATATACCAATGGCAGCACATGATATACCTAATCTAGATCCTGAGTAGAGGGACAGACTTAGGAGAGTCATGATTGAGCCTGATGGATCCTCGTAAGTTTAATATTTTTTTTTCTTGCTACATTAATAAATTATTCATGAACTAATTACATGTTTATTATGTGTCTTGTGGGTGACATCCTTCGAAGGAGGCTGCTAGAGCTCTTTAGGAGAGTGTTAAGAGGCTACATACTGAGCCCTATCACTCTTGGCGGGAGATTTCAAACAATATTCGTCAAATGATGTTTAATGAATTCAAGGTATATATATGTTTAAATCTATTTTTTAAGTCACGTTTAATATTTTTACTATACTTTACTTAACTAATTATTTAACGTTATTCATTTTTTCAAACTTTATGTACTTGGGAGCCAAGGTACAATATGGTCATTGCGACCACTTTTGAAAGAAAAGCGAGCGCTAGACTGTCTAGCTGGCTAAAGAAAGATAGGGATGATTAGACACCTTTGAGTTGGATGTTGCCTCATATATTTGAAGAATTATGTCATTATTGGGATATCAAAGAATTCAAGGCTTTGTCCGATCAAGAAAAAAAGCTAGAGTCAGCCTAAAGGGTGGCTCGTTGTATACCGGAGGTGCAAAGAGTGTTGGTACGATTCAGAGGAAGATGGTAAGATTTCTAAATTTTAAGTTTAAATTTATTTTCTTAAATAAATTATTTGATAAAATATTATTTCATTAATTATATTTTTATTTATAGGAAAAAGAATTGGGACGCACTCCCTATCGTCATGAAGTCTTTAAGAAGATTTATGTAAAAAAAAGACTAATGCGTCGGATCCGGATGAGTGGGTGGAGGAAAGAGCCGAACGAGCCTATGTCAGTTATTTAACATAATGTATAATATATTTTAATTCTAACTTTTATTTTTAATACATATACATATATATATATATATATATATATATATATATATATTAATTATAACTTTTATTTTAATATGCAGCAAGATTATGAGCGGCACATTCATGATATGGGAGATTCGATCCAACTAACGCTTGAACAATCCACTCAAATTTGGACAGAAAAAGTGGTCGGGGGCAACCACAAGAGTCGAATATATGGAATGGGCTCTAGAAATGATGTACGACGACTCCAATCAGGTTAGAAGGTATTGAATTGTCGCGTCAAGCCGAGGCCGTTGATGGGGTTCAGATAACTATTATGTTTCAGCAAATTGCAGAACTTACACGCGCATTGGAAAATCTGAGGCAAGAAAGGTTGAGGAGAAAAAAAAGTATGAATAAACAAGTTGAGCAAATTAAAGAACAAGTGTTCAACTTCGTCCGTTAGCCTCCGCCCCGTTATTCAAGAGGGTCTACTCCAGATGAATTCGACGATAGTGATGAATACATAACAAATAGTCCTTAGGTTCCCTATGTTAGTTTATGAACATTTTGAATTTTTTTGTTAACATTGAAACACTTTAAATCGTTCTAAATAATGACTTTATTTGTTTTAACTGTTTAATTATGTTTATTATTTTTATTTTGCGTATTTTGTTTGTTATTAGATGTGTTTGAATGGGCTGAATTGCTATAAAGTGAATTTAATTTTGATTGCAGATGGGCAACAGAAACTGAATATTCCAGAAAAACGACGGACAAAGTCCTTTAGTCCATCGATTTTCTAGAAATTTTTAAGAACATTAAGTTCAAAAAGCGACGGACGGAGACCAATAATCCGTTGCTTTTCTAAACAAAATTAAAACAAAAACACCACAGTCTGTCGCTTTATATTAAATAATTACTTTTTTTAAAAAAAATATGATGGAGTTAGTCAATTTTTTTATATATATTTTTTTATTAAAAAAATTGGGGGTGACGCATTCCATCACTTTTTTAAAAGCGTCGAGCAAAAAAGTGACGAAAGTGACTGCGTCGCTTTTTCATCGAATTTGATCAAAAAAGCGACGCAGTCCGTCACTTTTTTGGGTCATTTTTTCACATTTTTTTTAATAGTGTAATTTGTCTTAATACACTTAAATAAAAAATAAATTATCAAGTCAGCTCATATATGCATGCTGAGCTTAACAATTATCAATTATTTATTTATAACATATTGTTGAACCATTTTCTTCTTGTTTCTCACTATAAATAATTGAACATTATAAACCTTGAGTTAATTTCCTCTTCTTTTTTTCTTGGTTTAATGTTTATTCAAAGTGAAAAATGATATTTGAAAGAATAATTCGGAGTTCAACTTCAAAAAAGTGATAATATTTCATAGCCAAACGCCTGTGAGACCTTAATTTGATTTAAGGGTGAAAAAATATTGTTTATCAACAGAGAATTCAGAACTTTATCTCGCGCACAGAGATTAATCACGTGTAAAAACATATACGTGACTTTTACTTAATTTTATATCATTTTTAAATATTTAATTATAAACTCAGTTATTCTCCGATACCAATATCAATTTAAGCTCTTAATAGGAAGAGTCAATAAATTTCCGTCCATCTCACCCCCACGCAATGATCATGGATATCATTGATCATAACTTTGTCAATGTGGAGGAGACAGTCAAACATTTGCTTTGAATGAGTTTTATAAAGTTGTCTTTTTTTTTTTCTGTCAAATATAGTTTTTGTTTGAAAAATCAACCAACTAAGAAATGGCTTTCTTATCGAAAAGCATACATATTCTCTTCCCTTTATGCCAAATGCCCCTGTATTTGTGAGTGTTACTAATATATAGCGATACTTTGTCTCAATTTATGTGATGTTATTTAATTTAATTAAGAGTTTTAAAAAAAAGATTTTTAAAATTTATTATCTAAAATAAGTATAACTCAGCTCATTAAGAGTGACATGAAAATTTTAAAATTAAATTATTACCAAATATAAAAATGTATCGTTCTTTTTTTAAATGACTAAAAAAAGCGTATCACATGAATGAATTGGAAAAAAATGAGTACCTTTTTTTTTCCAATTTCAAAATGGTAGGTGTTGGTTTTAGCATTTAAATATTAATATTGGGTGATATTAATTTGCACACCAATACAATTCTCTCTTTAGTGTGCATCTTTGTATTTGCACACCAATGGTAGTTTATGTCTTTTTTTTTATCATCTTTAGTTAGTGCAATGTTACTCAATTCATTATGTTTTTTTTAAAACATAATTATCTCTAGTAAGTGGTGCACTAAATGAGTATTTCTTTTAACATTATTATCAATAGTAAGTGGTGCACTAAATGATAACTTCTTTTAACATAATTAACACTAGTAAGTGGTGCACTAAATGATAACTTCTTTTAACATAATTAACACTAGTAAGTGGTGCACTAAATGTTAATGATGACATTCCATTATTTTTTCATCTTTTGAATGATTTCCTCTCCTATAAATAGAGAGGTCTTCCTTATTTTGAAATGCAAGAAAATATTGAGTGCAATAAGTTTGTCAAAAAAGAGAGTTCTTATTAGTTGAAGGGAGGTGTTCTTTTTTGTGGAGTTTTAAACTCAACTCTTGTCCAGAGTTTGTTGAGTTATATTTTGTGATAAGACTATTGTATCCTGGAGGGGACAAGTCAAGAGGACTACTGCTGGACCGGTGAAAAGATTTGTTGCAGTGGGCTTGAATCTCTTTAAAGAAAGCGAGATATCCGTGCCTCAGCCAAGAAGTTAATTTATTTTCTTTATTTAATTTTTCAATTGTAATTTGTAATCTTGTAAATTCACCAACAATAGGTTTATTCGGAGAAGAGATAGTTGATTTGATTAAACTTATGAATGACAAAAAATAATCGTGAGTATTTTCTACTGGGATGACATATCAGTGCATATTTTAGTTTATTTTTCAAAATGTGAAATTTAAAGATGTGAAACACATTTAGAAGTGAGCTTACTTGTAAATATTTTTCAAGCAGAAAAATCAATATTATGTATAATTCCACATGCACATTGTTCCAAAAGATCGGCTTAACTTGTTATTATGAAATAGTATTAGCACAATCTGACCACATGTAAACCTTGACAATTTAGTGCTAGATTCCATTAAATACAACGTGGATCACAAATTTCATTTTTGTAATTCGATAATCGCTTTGAAACTCAACTAATTTGGGTCTTTTTTTACAGAATTTATTTCTAAGAACGCCAGTGGAGAATCTCATCCTTCCACCACAATCCATATTGGTGGATCACAAATTTCTTCATGTATCATATGTGTGATATAAATTTCTTCGTGTATCACAAAATTATACCCTCATAGCTTATTCTTTTTCCTTTTTTTTTCCATTTAGAAGTATTATTCACAGGATGAAAGAAAACCCTTTTTTGGGGCAAAGAAAGAACAATACGAAAAAAACGAAGAATTCCTCCACCATATAGACACATGTAAATTAATCAGATTAATGAATTTTGTATACTCAGATAATTCAAAAAATGAAGATACGAGTATTAAAAATACAGAATGTGAGGGAACACACGATTAAGACCAGGCAACGTAGTCAAAATAAAATCTTTCTTCATTGTGAAGGTCAACCCACCAAGCCGCCTCTTGCGGAAGTTTGATTCAAATAAGATGTTAGTTGAAGGCGAAATTGTGATGAAATTGTGTGAAGGGGTGGATTCGTTTAAGTGTTAGAAAAATATCATGATATTATATTGATACTGAATTAAAATTAAAATAGAAAACAAACATGCCTAGAAAAAATTGAAAGAAGAAGAGGAGAAATTTTTCTATATTGATGAGAAAAATATCAACACAACGTTTCGATCGTAAAAGTTTTTTTAATTCGAGAGAGAAAGATTTACTTTAATTTCAAGAAATGAACTTGGTTAATTCGAGGGAATGAACCTTGAATAACATTACTTTTTCAGGAAATAAACCTGATTAATTCAGACAATGGATTCAATTCTAGAACGGATCTCATTAATTCAAAAAACGAACCTTGGCTAACATTAATTTCTCAGAAACAAACCTGATTAATTTGGAAAAATAAATCTTTCATTAACAAAAATACCAACACTAAGTTATCAAAAATAGTATGAACTCTATCACCTTATTTTCCTCCTTCAAATTAATGGTCAATTTGGGCGGCTTTTTTTTATATGCCTCTTATTTCCAAAAGCTCTGGTCCTTCAAATTCAAAAGCCTCCTTCTCATCTTTCCACCAAAAAAAAACAATTAAAAAAACAAATACTATAACTACAAAACACCCACAACAAAACAGACCCTTTTTCAATTTTTTAATAATCACAAAACAAAAACTACTAGTACCACAAAACCTATAGTAGTATTAAATTATTCTTGCGTACGTGCATTTTGTATTAAAAAATTTGGTTTGGTCCATCTGCAGGCCCTCCCCCTCTGAAATTCAACTCCATTTTCCCATGTTTATTCCTTGCACAGAGATATTGTTTCTGAACTACCTAAACCCCTTTTCTTAAAAATACGGGAAAAAAAAAATTGCACAAATTTCTATACCTCTGACATAACAAGAACTCATCTGTCAACTTAGTCACACAACAAAGAAGAGGAGAACTAATACTGGAAGAAGAAGAAGAAGAAATCAACATTGAGTTATGTCAGAAGAGGAATCTGATATTCTTCTTCCTGTTGCATTATTCCACTTCTTGCTTCTAATCACTACAGGTTTGTATTTTCAAGATTCTTTTTTTTTTCTTCAAATTTTCAAGATTCTTGTTTGTTTGTTTTTTCAAATTTTCAAGGTTGTTCTTTTATGAACTTTTTTAGTTGACTTGCAATACTAAAGTTTGGATTTTTATGTGTTTGTGAATGAATTTTGTAGTTTGTGGAGACACTCTGGAGAGTGACAAGCAAGTGTTACTGAGTTTCAAGACGTTTCTTGAAAATCAAAATCCGATTAATAAAGGATACAGACATACAGAATGGGATTCCCTGGATTCGTCTCCATGTAACTGGCGTGGAATTTCTTGTGATGGAGGCGTTGGTCGTGTCACTCGAATCGATCTCTCTCGTGATAATTTGGCTGGGAAGATGTTTAACAACTTCTCAGCTATGACAGAGTTGACATATATTGATTTGTCTATGAACACAATTGGAGGGTCTATTCCTGCAGACTTAGGCCAATGTAAAAATCTGAGATTCTTGAATTTGTCACATAATATTATTGATGGGGAGCTTAATTTGACTGGTTTGAACAATTTGAAAGTGCTTGATTTGACCATGAATAGGATTCAGGGTGAGATCAGTTTAACTTTCCCTGGAATTTGTGACAGTTTGGTGGTTGCAAATATTTCGAATAATAATTTCACTGGTGAGATTGGAACTACTTTTGATCACTGCTGGAATCTCAGGTACCTTGATTTGAGCTACAATAACTTGACTGGGGAATTGTCATTTGGTTTTGATAAGCTTAAGGAGTTTTCGGTATCTAAAAACAAGTTTAATGGCTCTCTGCCTTCGTCGTTTTTCACTCCAAACTGCACCTTGCAGACTTTGGATTTATCAGAAAACGAATTTGTTGGAGAAGTGCCTAAGGAGATATCGAATTGTAAGAACTTGGAGGACTTGAATTTGTCTGGAAACAACTTTTCAGGGACAATTCCTAAGGAAATTGGATCAGTTATGAGTCTTCAAGCACTTTACTTGGGAAGCAACAATTTTTCAAGGGATATTCCAGAGACTCTATTAAGTTTAAGCAACTTAGTGTTTCTTGATCTTAGTAGAAACAACTTCAGAGGAGAAATACAAGAAATTTTCAGGGAATTTACACAGGTAAAATTTCTTCTGTTGCATGGTAACTCTTATACTGGAGGCATAGTTACCTCAGGAATTCCCAACTTAGTGAACCTTTCTCGATTGGATTTGAGCAATAACCAATTCTCCGGTCCATTGCCTGTTGAACTTTCCAAGATGAAAGGCTTGAAGTTTCTGATTCTTGCATACAACCACTTTAATGGAAATATACCATCAGTATACGGGGATATTCCGACACTTCAGGCCCTTGATCTTTCATCTAATAAGTTAACTGGTGTGATACCACCAAGTTTAGGGAAGTTAACCTCACTTTTGTGGTTGATGCTTGCTAACAATTCACTGACAGGTGGAATCCCACCTGAGTTGGGAAATTGCAGTAGTTTATTATGGTTGAATCTTGCAAGCAATCAACTTTCAGGGCCAATTCCACCTCAGTTAGCAAGAATTGGCTCAAATCCTATGCCTACTTTCTTGTCGAATAGGGCTAAGGATAAGGTCACTGCTGGCTCGGGGGAGTGCTTCGCTATGAAGAGGTGGATACCAGCTGATTATCCTCCATTTAGCTTTGTATATCCTCTCCTTACCAGGAAGAATTGTAGAAGCCTGTGGGATAAATTGCTCAAAGGGTATGGTTTATTTCCAGTGTGTGAACGGGGTAGTAATGTTCGTTCGAATCAGATATCAGGCTATCTTCAACTTAGTATGAACAAATTTTCTGGTGGGATCCCTCCTGAAATTGGCAGCATGCAGAATTTCAGTATGCTTCATTTGGGTGTAAATGAATTCGCTGGCAAGCTCCCTTCAGAGATTGGACAAATGCAACTAGTAGTCCTTAATGTTTCACAGAACAGAATATCTGGTGAGATTCCAAGCCAGATTGGCTACATTAAGTGCTTACAGAATCTTGATCTGTCTAGTAACAATTTCTCTGGTTTATTCCCAGCTAGCTTTAGTAACTTGACTGATCTGAGCAAGTTCAATGTCTCTTACAACGCGTACATCTATGGTACTGTACCAGAAAGTGGGCAATTAGCCACATTTGAGAAGTCATCATATCTTGGCGATCCATTGCTGCACCTTCCATCTTTCATTGATAACTCTACGAATAATGCTATAAACAAGGGTGGAAGTTTCAAAAGGAATACCAAGGTTGGTACACTTTTGGTATTCTTGGCTTTGGTACTGGCTTTCCTAGTTTGTGGACTTATGACGCTCGTTGTCTGCCTCATTTTAAAATCTCCGATAGATGCACCAGGATACCTACTGGAGGATTCAAAGGGACGACATGATCTGGCATCGAGTTCAGGTGGATCGTCACCGTGGTTGTCTAGTGATGTTAAGGTTATCCGTTTGGACAGAACAAGCTTCACACATTCTGACATATTGAAGGCCACATGCAGATTCTCAAATGACAGAATTATAGGAAAGGGAGGATTTGGGACAGTGTATCGTGGAGTCTTGCCTGATGGAAGGCAAGTGGCAGTGAAAAAGCTACAGAGGGAGGGAACTGAAGGGGAAAGAGAGTTTAGAGCTGAAATGGAAGTATTAAGTGGAAATGACTTTGGTTGGCATCCGAATCTTGTAACACTTTACGGTTGGTGCCTTCATGGATCAGAGAAATTGTTAGTCTATGAATACATGGGAGGTGGAAGCTTAGATGAGATCATCACAGATACAATCAAATTCACATGGAAGAGACGGATTAACGTGGCAATTGATGTTGCACACGCTTTAGTCTTCTTACACCACGAGTGCTACCCTTGTATTGTCCACAGAGACGTCAAGGCTAGCAATGTGCTGCTAGACAAAGACGGAAGGGCAAGAGTCACAGACTTTGGCCTAGCTAGGGTCATGGATGCTGGAGATAGTCATATTAGCACAATGGTTGCTGGTACGGTCGGGTACGTTGCACCAGAATATGGGCAGACGTGGCAGGCCACAACAAAAGGCGATGTCTACAGTTATGGTGTGCTGGCAATGGAGCTAGCCACAGGGAGACGCGCTGTAGATGGAGGCGAGGAATGTTTAGTTGAATGGGCTAGACGTGTGATGGGAGACGGAAGGCAAGGATTCACTAGAGCCATAATACCAGTTTCTCTTTTGGTATCTGGCCTAGCAGAGGGAGCAGAGGAGTTGTGTGAATTGCTTAGAATAGGAATAAGGTGCACTGCTGAAAGTCCTCATGCTAGGCCTAATATGAAGGAAGTATTGGATATGTTGATCACCATTTTGCGCAACCAAAGATCAGGATCCAGTCGTAGCACTTCTCCTTCATTTTGATGAATTTTTGTTTCAAATTACACAGCAAAGTGTCAATAGTTTTTTACACATTTGTACGTAACATACACATCACATTCTTCTTGTAAACAGTTTTTTTTTAGATTCTTTGTTCTGGTACTCTTGTTTGTTAGGATCATAATAATTGAAATGTGAATTAACTTTTCAAAGGTTTCCTATGGAAAGTTTGTCTTTGCTTTAGAGTTTATGTTTTGTGCATCGCAAAGAATTCTTATGTTTATCATATTATATACAACAAGAAGTAACTCTACGCATCAAGCCTGATGTGGTAATTTGGAAACTAGTATACTTGAACCTTGTTTAATAGTTTATATTGCACTTAATTATAGAGGGCAAGATAATTTACATTGTCAAACTCTTAGATTTAATACTTGTGTTTTGATGACAACAATTTGAAAATATTTTCTTTCAATAAGTTGCCCATGAAATGTTAAGATTGTGAATAGATAAGTGATGTTAGATGAAAAGAAATATTAATCCAAGTAGTTAAAAACCAATGGAGCCCTATGCGACACGAATCCGTCAGCCTCTAATGTGGATACCGAATATCAGAAAATAAAAAAAAAAGTGAAGGAGACAAGTATATATTGACCCACCAACCCACCCACAAGGCAAGTGTAAAACCAAGTTATGTTATGGAATAGTACATGATTATGTTGATCATCATCATAATTAATTATTGTTATAAAATAAACTAACTTAGCAAATTAAGAAGGAGAGAGTATGAAAAATAGAGAGAGAAGAGATTGAATATTGTTCCGTATCTATTTGGTATTGCAGAGAATAGCTTTTATAGCCAAAAGAATGAGTACAATTTGCCTATAAATTGTCAAGTGGGTCCTATTTAAATGAACATTCAATGTCTATAAACTGCCAAGTGGGTCCTACTTAAATGGACATCCACTTGCTCTTTAATACCCCCTTGGATGTCCATGTGAAATTTGTCTCATTAAAAACTTTACAAGAAATAATAAACATAGTTATCGTAAAAATCCATAAATATTGTGCCTCGTTGAAACCTTACTAGAAAAAACCCAGTGGGAAAAAGCCTAGTGAATGAAAGAGAGTACACACATCTGGTAATACGCCTTGAGTGCTGCCTCATTAAAAAACTTTACCAGGAAAATCCAGTGGGACAAAACCTTGGTTAAGGAAAAAAGAGTGCATCGCATATTTAACTCCCCTTAATGAAAACTTCATTTGATATCTCGAAGACGTAGCATTCCAATTTTGTATCTCATTTTCTCAAAGGTTGAAGTCGACAATACCTTGGTAAACATATCTGCTAAATTTTCACTTGAACGAACTTGTTGGACATCTATTTCACCCTTTTTTTGAAGATCATGAGTAAAAAAGAATTTTGGTGAAATATGTTTTGTTCTGTCTCCTTTGATGTATCCTTCCTTCAGTTGAGCTATACATGCAACATTGTCTTCATACAATATTATTGGAACATCTCTTTTCAAAGAAAGGCCACATGTTTCTTGATTGTGTTGAGTTATTGATCTTAACCAAACGCATTTTTGACTTGCTTCATGGATGGCTATTATCTCTGCATGATTTGAGGAAGTGGCAACCATAGTTTACTTTGTTGAACGCCATAATATAGTTGTACCATCAAATGTAAATAAATAGCATGTATGCGATCGACCTTTATGGGGATCAGACAAATATCCCGCATCTGTGTAACCAATGAATTGTGAGGTGGATTCATTTGAGTAAAACAATCCCATATCAATGGTCCCTCGAAGGTATCAGAATATATGCTTAATTCCATTCTAGTGTCTTCGTGTTGGAGTAGAACTAAATCTTGATAACAAGCTTACAGAGAAAGTTATATCTGGTCTAAAATTGTTGGCAAGATACATTAATGCACTAATTGCACTAACATATGGTATTTCAGCACCAATAAGCTCTTAATCACTTTCATGAGGTCGAAACAGATCTGTATTAATATCAAGAAATCTCACAACCATTGAGGTACTCAATGGATATGCGTTATCCATATAAAACCTCTTTAAAATATTTTCAGTATATGTTGACTGATATACAAATATCTCATTTGTAAAATGTTTAATTTGTAGACCAAGAAAAAATTTTGTCTTTTTGAGGTCTTTCATTTCAAACTCCTTTTTCAGACATTTTAATGCCTTTAAAGTTCTTTCGGAGTTTCAATAATATTCAAATCATCAACATATACTGCTATTATGATAAATTTAGATCTAGACCTTTTCATAAAGACACAAGGGCAAATTGTATCATTTTTATATCCTTCTTGTAGCAAATATTCGCTAAGACGATTGTATCACATTCGACCTGATTGTTTTAACCCATATAAGAATTTCTGAAGCTTTATTGAGCAATTTTTTTTGAGAATCCTTGTATGCTTCAGGCACTTTGAACCTTCGGAAATTTTTATAAAAATATCGTGGTCCAATGAACCATATAAATAGGCAGTGACCACGTCCATTAAGTGCATTTCAAGCTTTTCATGAACTGCCAAATTCATTAGATACTTGAAGGTAAGTGCTTCCATCACTAGGGAATATGTTTCTATATAGTCAATGTTAGGTCTTTGCAAAAAATCTTGGGCTACAAATCATGCTTTATATCTTACGACTTCACCTTTTTCATTTCATTTACGCACAAAAATCCATTTGTACCCTACTGGCTTGATGCCTTCAAGTGTTCAGATTATTGATCTAAAAACTTCACGTTTTTCAAGTGAAGTTAACTCTGCTTGAATTGCATCATTTCATTTTGTCCAATCATTTCTCTATCAGCGTTCATCGATAAATTTTGGTTCAAGATACTTATCTTGTTGCATTATTTCAATGGCAACATTATAAGCAAAAATATTATCGAGCACAATATCATTTCGGTTCCATCATTTTCTTGTCGAGACATAACTTATTGAAATTTCTTCATTCTCATTATTTTTAGGTACTTAGACCTCCTCGGTGGTATCACCATTTGTTGTCTCTCTGGGTTCTTCTTGAGCACTTGCCTCCAAATTATGATCATCTTGATCATTTATTCCTTTTCTTTTTCGAGAATTTTTATTTTTGGAATCAATTGGTCTTCCACGTTTTAAGTGTGGCCTAGACTCATTTGCCTGAACAAGTTGTCCTACCGGGACATCAACTCAAACTTGAGCATTAGCAGCTGGGATATACGATTTAATAACCCGTGAAAGTTTAGTAAATGCATCTGGCAATAGATTTGCAATATTCTGCAAATAAATCATCTTTTGAACTTCTTACTCACATTGATTTGTTTGAGGATCTAAATGAGATAGTGATAATGAAATTCAATTGCTTATTTTCTCCCCTTAATATTTGGTATACTGATTCATCAAAATGACAATCGACGAATCTTGCCGTAAATAAATCTCCAGTCATAGGTTTCAAATATTTTATAATAGAAGGAGATTCATACCCAATATACATTCCCAACCTTCTTTGGGGATCCATCTTTGTGCGATGCGATGGAGCAATTGGGACATATACCGCACACCCAAATATTCTAAGATAAGATATATTTGGCTCCTTTCCAAAAGCCAACTGTAATGGGAAAAATTCATAAAAAATTGTTGTCTTTATGCGCACAAGTGTTGCTGCATGCAAAATAGCATGCCCCCATACCAAAAGAGGAAGTTTTGTCCTCATTAGCAATGGTCTAGCTATCAATTCTAGACGTTTAATCAATGATTCTGCTAGACTATTTTGAGTATGAACATGAGCAATCGGATGCTCAACTTTTATTCCAACCGACATACAATAATCATTAAAGGATTGAGAAGTAAATTCACCAGCATTATCAAGACAAATTGTCTTTATTGCATAATCTGGAAATTATGCTCTTAACCTTATAATTTGAGCTAACAATCTCGCAAAAGTCATGTTGCAAGTTGATAATAAGCACACATATGACCATCTTTTAGATGCATCTATTAAGACCATATAATATTTAAATGGTCTACATGAAGGGTGAATTGACCCACATATATCACTCTGTATACGTTCTAGAAACGCAGGAGATTCAATCCCAACCTTAATTGTTGATGGTTTAATAATCAGTTTTCCTTGAGAACAAGCAACACAAGACAATTCCTTAGATTGAAGAATTTTTTGATTCTTCAAAGTGTATCCATGTGAATTCTCAATAATTCTACGCATCATATTGTAATCGGGATGGCCCAACCGATCATGCCAAATGATAAAATCATTAGAATCAGTTAACCTTTTGTTTACTATGGCATGTGATTCAACAGTACCAATATTTGTATGGTACAATCCAGAAGAAAGTGCATGTAATTTTTTGTGCACAATTTTCTTCTCCATATTTATTGTAGTAATATAAGGGTATTCAATCTTTGCTTCATTCACAGTCTCAATATGATAGCCATTTTGACGAATAACCTTGAAACTTAACAAGTTTCTTTGAAATTTACTACAATACAATGCATTATCAATTAGCAATATCATTCCTCCTGGTAGTAATAAGGCCGCTCTTTCAGAGCCTTCAATCAATTTTGTACTACCGGATGTTATATTGACATATGTCTTTTTAATATTCAAATGACAGAAATATTTCTTTTCTTTTAATATCGTATGAGTTGTGGCACTATCCAAAAGGCACATGTCTCCATTATTCATCTTGGATCCATTTGAAGACTGAGAAATTTATTTATCTTCATAAAATAAAAATACATAATAAGAGATAAAATAAGTAACAATATTGCTAAAAACATAAGTTGTTTTTCTTCTTTTCTTTTTAATAGATAAACGTAAAAATATGATAATCAAAAGTACATAAAAACAAAAACATATTATAAATCATATAATGAAATTAAACATCAATTATAATCCTTAAAGAAGTCTTCAACCTTTAAATGAGCAATATCATTGAGGTTATTAAAATCGTTATTCTTCAAAGCCAGATTTGCTTCAATATTATCATTATGCGAAGGTCTTGCCTCAACATTATTTTCAAATGCGAAGTGTGACTCTATCCGAACATTAGAAGAAGAGGTACCACCTCTATTTGCCTTTATTTTGAAGGAATTTTGATAAAGCCTTACAAAATGCTCAGGCGTCCGACATTTATTTTTTCAGTGGCCTTTCATACTACAACGATGACAGTTACTTCTTGATGGGCCACTTTGAGAACTCATATTGTTCTCCTTTTTATGTTGACCACTACCACCACGATTAATATATCGTCTTCTACAATTGTCACGTTCACGCACATTATTGTGGCCTTAATTTTTATTTTATCTTCTTTTAGACTAGGCCTGTGCTTCTACCACATTTGCTTCTGGTAACGGAGCAGTTCCAGTGGGACGGACTTCATGATTTTTCATTAAAAGAGCATTATGTTGTCCAGCCACCAGAAGGCATGAGATCAATTCAGAGTATTTTTGAAAATATTTTTCACGGTATTGCTGCTGTAATATCACATTAGAGGTATGGAAAGTAGTTATTTTCTTTTCCAACATGTCCTCATCATTTATAGTTTCCCCGCATAATTTTAATTGAGAAGTTATTCTAAATACATCAGAATTATACTCAATTACAGTTTTAAAATCTTGAAACCGTAAGTGCATCCACTCATAATGAGTCCTTGGCAATACCGTTGCCCTGAGGTGGTCATACCTCCCTTTTAAATCTATCCACAATTTAAGTGTATCTTTCACTGTCAAATATTCAACCTTCAGGCTTTCATCTAGATGACGACGAAGGAAAATCATAGTCTTTGCTTTATCCTGACTTGATGCTTTATTTTCTTCTGTTATAGCATCACCAAGACCCTTAGCGGTAAGGTGGATTTCAGCATCAAGTACCCGTGACAAATAATTTTTGTCAGAAATATCAAGTGCCACAAACTTCAATTTTGACAAGTTTGACATGATAAAAATTAATTTAAAAATAACAAATACAACTTAAAATTAAATTTCTTCAGTAGATATACCTAATATAGAAGTTAATTTTCTGGAAAAAATTAGAGCTTCGTGTTGATAATGTGTTATAAAATAAACTAACTTAGCAAATTAAGAAGGAGATATGAGAAATAGAAAAAGAAGAGATTGAATATTGTTCTGTATCTATTTTGTATTGCAGAGAATGACTTTTATAGCCAAAAGAATGAGTACAACTTGACTACAAGTTGTGAGTCCTACTTAAATCGAAATCCAATGTCTACAAATTGTCAAGTGGGTCCTATTAAATGTACATCCACTTGTTCTTTAACAATTATCTAGTACACGGAATTTGTTGCTAATTAATTAAGTCATCAAGTCTTTTGATTACCATTCTTTCTCATAGTGGGTGGCGTAAAAAAAAAAACATGAGCACTTGGAATTACATGTATATATCATGTGGTTATTGTCCCCATAATTCAAGATCATCTACTGTAGGTAAATTAATAAAAAAAATTAATGACTATTTACAAACATAGGACAGATATTTGACATGGTGGGTTTTGCAGAAAATGGAGTCAAATCATGAACATTTGAAGTTTAATTAAGGTGAATATATAGCACTAATGGACGTACTATTTCTAATGCATTGAATATTTTTACTAATTATAAACCACTGTGTTTAAGAATCGGGAAAATGATAGAAGGCGTAATAATTGGATTTAGAAGGCTTGTTCAAAAGAAAAAAAAGACGTGGGTGGCATTATGACTGGGGTGTCAGTTAGAAAGGTTCAACCAATATTCGTTCAATCAAGCAGCATTCTTTTTTTCTTAACTTAAGGAGAGGGAAGAGGGCTTTCTAAGAAGGGTTTGGGACGCTTCCAACACCTGGAAAACAATTTTCATGCTCATGATCCCAAGGAATTTGATTGATTCCTTTTTCTACATCTCCTCGGAGAACTTACTCTTGAAAGCTAAGCATGTTGCTATTAGAGGGCAAAGGAATTAGCTTATGATGAAGAATAACAACAAAAAAGTTGAAATATATTCTTTTGATATAACCCGCCGAATGATTCCCCAGCAGAAGGTTGATACTTGTGCTGATATTGATCCCCCCAAAAAAAAAATTCAAACGATTGTGTGAGAACCTTTTCTTCTTCTCAATCATTCGATATTATGTGAATTAATATATTACTGAATCTAATGAGTGAAACTTAAATTAAAGTAAAAAGAAAAAGTTTTCTAGTTTTATAAGTGTTCGCTTTAAAATAGAAAATGGATTCGATACAATTCAACAGAATCTAAGAAATGATCAAAATAGAAATGATTTTCGAATTTGATTCTATAAAAATTCCAGTTTCATTTTTGAATGAAGTTAGACGATACAGCTCTTATTAGTTTAATAGTTTACCCAAGAGTTACTCAATGAATCGGTTGATTGGAATTGCTTTAGTGAAGTAAGTATACATATTTTTAGACATAAAATTCATATAGAAATTAAAGTAGCAGGTTCAAATACAACTATATATAGTACTAATATGCTTAATTTGTTATAACTCATGGACGACTTACTCATATTAACAATCCAAGGACCAATCTTCTTAAAATTTCCATGAACATGGTCTACTTAAAGAGGCGTTATGTTCTTTCTCCAAAACGTCATGTTGAATTCTGTTTGTGTCGTTTCTTTCGGGGTTAGATACAACTTTCATATACCATCAAGGCCCAAATGATGGCGGACGTCTTGATCAAGCCCAAATGTAGACTTCCACCCTGGCCTACAATGTACCTTTGTTAAAATTTACTTTTAGTTATTGTATTAATTTTGTTGTTTAGTTTAAGATGAATTTGAATTTTAAATTTTTAGCTAGTTTGTATTAACTGTTGAGATATTTTAGATTGTTTTAAATTTTGTTTTATGTTGGCTATTTAAAGTCTTTCAATACTTACTTGAATCTACTTTGTAAACTCAATTAGCAAAATTAACGTTTGTCCATGATTTTTTTTTATACTTTTTTTTAAGAGTTAAACTCTGAAAAGCAACAATAAAATTTAGAAATTCAACTTAAAAGTTGAATTTCAAAATTTGCATAAATTTTAAAAAACAACAAAAAACTTTTTTCACTCCATATTATTACAAAAAATAAAAAATTACTTCAATTTGTATGCATGGTCAAACACAATTTTGGATGTGGTTGGGAGGAAGAAAAATATGTTTTAAAAAAATAAATAATCTTTTTTTACTTATTTGCTGGTATTTTGTTAGTCTAGATCGAGAGGCGTATTCCGAATCAGGGTCGGTTGAAAGAGAATTCTGAATTATATTTTTTTAATTTTACATAGAAAAATCATTTAAAAAAAAATAAATTTATGTAAAAAATGTTATGAAAGAACAAAATATAGTGGATGTTCCACTTTTATTAGAGGGGCCCACTAAATGGCATATTGCCTTGTCTCTCTTCCTTATCCTCTTTTTCCCTTGGCTATGAATAACCTTACAGATTAGAGAATTAAGACATATTGAAGAAACAAAAATAAACATAACTCTTCTACTTCTTTCTTCTGTCAGAGATCTCTTTTTCTTTCTATAACTATCTCTCCTTCTTATTAATTTACTAAGTTAATTTATTTTATAACACGTTATCAGCACGAAGCTTCATCACTTTGAGCTATTTTAAAAAGGTAACAAAAGGATAAGAATTTTATTTTCTTAAAATATCTAATATCTCTAAACTTGAATTTATTGCTCTTGATATATCTGAAAAAGGCTACTCATTATGGATACTAGATGCCGAAATACACCTAGAATCCATGTCTCTGGCAGACACCATCAAAGATGATAATATGACATCTAATCAAGATCGTGCCAAAGCCATGATATTTCTCCTTCACCATCTTGACGAGAGTTAAAATTATGGTACCTCACATTAAAAGACCCCCTTAAACTGTGGAAGAATCTAAAAAAAATATGATCACCTGAAATTGGTCATCCTTCCACAGATACGTCATGATTGGCTCAATTTCAGAATAATGAATTTTAAAAATATAACTGAATATAATTCTACCTTGTTTACAATTATAGCACAGTTAAATTTATGCAGAGAAGAAATCATTTAGCAAGCAAACTTAAAAAAATATACTCCACATTTTTACCTGTGCATATGCTCCTGCAGCAGCAATATCGCGAAAAGGGTTTGAAAAAATATTTTGAATTACTTTCTCACCTTCTTATTGTTGAACGCTATAATGAATTGTTAATTAAAATCATGATAGTCGGTCCGTTGGTTTTTTGCCACTCTCTGAAGTGAATCAGACAAACTATAACTAATGAGAAAAAGGTCATGGTCGTGGTCGTGGTCGAAGAAGAAATTATAATCATTATTCTTTTCTGGCACCGAGAAATGATCAACAATACAAAATGAAGAGTGAAAAGCAAGAAGTTATACCAAAGAAAAATTCAGAAAGTATATCTCATAGATGTGCAGGTATGAAGCATTGGTCATGGACCTTCCGGTCATCAAAATGTCTAGTTCAGCTATATCAGGTATTCTTGAAGAGAGCAGAAAATAATCCAGAGACAAACTTTATCTCTGAAGATAATATTGAGTCTATGCATCTGGATGTAGCTGATTTCTTCAATTTTCCAGAAAGAAATATGAATATTGATAAGCCTGATAATAGTTAAATAATTTTCTTTTCATTTATCTGTACTAAATAATATGTTAATATTTTTTAATTCATGTAAATAAATAAAATTTGTATAATGAACCATTTTTAATTATAATGTTTACTTTATTTCTTTGTGAAGAAAAAAATATTGATATGCCTCAAATTTTGTTTGGATCAATGATCAATTACAAGGATAACGACTCATGACATTTTTAAAGACGAGAAATATTTTTCCTACTTGCTTAGAATAAAAGCAAATGTTACTAAAATTTATGGTAATTCGAAAAAGATTGAAGGTTCCGAAAGAGCTACTATATTTCTACCTAAGGGGACAAAGATTGTTATAGAAGATGCATTTTTCTCAAGAGCTACTATATTTCTGCTCAAGAAAACTGCTATATCATGGCGATCTACAAAGCAGTCTATTGTTGCTACTTCTTCGAATCATATTGAAATAATAGCAATTCATGAAGCAAGTAAAAAATATGTGTGGTTGAGATCGATGATACAGTTCATCAAAGAAAGATGCGGCCTGGAAAATGATGTCAAAGTACCCACAGTTATATTCAAAGACAATACCACGTGCATAGTTTAATTGAAAGGTGGCTTCATAAAAGGAGACAGAACGAAACATATTTCACCAAAATTATTCTTCACACATGATCTCCAGAAAAATGGTGATATTGATGTACAATAAGTTCGTTCGAGTGATAATCTTGCTGATTTATTCACAAATGCATTACCAACATCAACTTTTGAGAAGCTAAGATATAAGATTAGAATGCATCGTCTCCAAAATATCAAATGGAGTTTTCATCAGGAAGAGTAAAATACGCATTGTACTATTTTTTCCTTAACCAAGATTTTGTCCCACTAGGTTATCCTTGTAAGGTTTTTAATGAGGCAGCACTCAAGGCGTATTACCAGATGTGTGTACTATTTTTCCTTCATTAGATTTTTTTCCCACTGAATTTTTTCTAGTAAAGTTTTTAATGAGGCATATTACACTTGGATATTCAAGAGGGAGTATTATGAAAAAACAAAATATAGTGAATGTTCCACTTTCATTAGAGAAACCTACTAAATGACACATTGCCTTGTCTCTCTTCCTTATCATCTGATTTCCTTGGTTATAAATAACCTTGCAGATTAGAGAATTAAGACACACCGAAGAAACAAAAAAAAAACATAACTCTTCTATTTGTTTCTTCTGCTTCTTATTAATTTGCTAAGTTAATTTGTTTTATAAAAAAAAAAAAACTTTTCAAAATATATAAACCAATTAAATATGAAAAATTATTTTCATGGTACAACACACCTTTGTGGAAAAGAATGAGGCTGAGAGAACGTGGCAGTCGCCCAAATGGTCGTACTGATTTGTACCAAGTGCACAATTAGCGCCTGATCATTTAGTTGATAATAATCATCTCCATCTTTGTTACTTCTTCCTGATTTACAAGTATTCTACTCAATTCTTCATTCTTCCATGGCTCTAGAAAGAAAAAGGTGAATCGGAACATTGATCTTCCAGTTTGTTTATTGTGCTACTCAATCGTTTATACTTTAATCAACTACTCTTTTAACAATTCCGGTCCAAATTAATTAATGGCGGAAGATAAGGGAGTGGAATATGCAATTCAGCGTGAGTTGCAATTTAAACAGAAGATTGCAAATTTATTTCCAGATAATGAGGTTTTTCCCTTAGAGGTACCTAACTCTGTTTATATCCATCTTCTCCTATATATATATAATACACATTAAGTACCTGGTTCATATACCTGATATGACATGATGCGACTTCTGAGGAAATGACTTAATGACAGGAGGGTGTGGAGATTGTGGATTAGAATAGAGAGTTAGTAGGTAGTGAAGGTTGTGCTTTTTGATGGATTTAGGCTTGGTAATGTCTGTCGCAATATTAGCCTTATTTTTATACTAGTTTTTTGCTTTTGATATATGTTATTTATTGTATTTTCATTATAACATTATTTTGTTGTTGTTACTGTTCCTTTCCTTTCCTGAAGGACTGCTTTGCATTGTTTTGCTTATTAGTTGTCATGTTTTCCCTTTTCATTACTTTGATGTTGAGGGTACTTTGAAAACAACCTCTCTACTTCCACGAGGTTGGTGTATGTTGTATACACTCTATCCTCTGAAACTCCACTTGTGAAATTTCAGTAGGTATGTTGTTGGTGGTGTAAATGGGGGTAGGGGAATGGGAGATGTGGGAGGGGATTACAAACTAAGGCGTAGAATCGAGCCTTTACTGTAAGTTCATATAGTCAACTGAGCTACTAAGTTTTCCCAACCCAATTTGTCACTTCATTCAATTGCTGTGTTTCTTGTTGATTTGATAACCTTTCACATGTCAGTTAGCCATGCCAGCCTTTTATTTCTGCGCAATTCAATTGAACTATGACTGCTACTCCTCTACACTTGCTATAATATGCTTGTCTTGAATGAGAACGAATTAAGATTTGGGATGTACTCTGCGTATCTGATAATCTATGTCATAGATTTGGCTCTTCTAATAGAACATCGTCGTAAGTTTTAGATAAAACGATGGAAAGCTTTGATTTCCAAGAGAAACAGATCAACTGATGGAATAACAGATTGCAGCCAAACAACAACAACATTTGAATCTGATGAAGAAATTAATGCTAGAGGTAATTCATCTTGAATTTTCCTTTCTTTTTTTTCTCGTATAAGTAAAACTAAGTTCTACAAATATCAAAGCAATTTCCGCGGAATGTAGCATTTATTACTGTACAGTTCTATTGCTGCTCTTTTAAGAATTTTTACTCCTGTCACTCTGTCAGGTACCATCTCAAGGAGCAATTCAAATGTAAGTGCTGATTTTGCGAGTTAACTTTGTATATCTGATGTGCTGTGTGTCAAATATTCAAAATCTAATAGAAACTATCCAAGTTTTAGGTAAAAAGACGGAAAGCTTTGATTTCCAAGAACAAGAAATCTGCTGGTAGAATAATTGATTGCAATGCAACAACTTGTATACACACCGAAGTTTCTCAGGAGACGTTAAAACATTTGGAATCTGATGGACAAAGTAATACTAATATCTACAAATATCAAAGCAACTACTGCTGAATGTTATTTTTCTTGGGCAGGCTGCAGATTTCCATTTCTGCTGTTACAATTTTTTTTCATCCTATAGTGTAAATGCTGAAATTCTGTCTTCTGCCCCTAATGCAGCGCTACTACCGAATCATTTTCCAAGTATGACATTGCCACCACGCCCATCATTAAGCCCTACGTATACTTACTCACGTAGAAAGAAACATGCAGAGTCCAGCAACTCTGGCTTTGTGTCACCTCAACAGCAGCATAGACCAAACATAATGCACTACTGTAAAGACTCTGAAGTTTACTGCTCTGGAGCTCTATGTTATGAGTTGCACTTGAGAGGCAACAAGCACAAGGTAAAACTGCAATACCGGGGAGATTCAAGTGTCAACAGAAAAAACAAGCAAGTTATAAGATGTGACTTGTGCGAAATTTACTGCCAGGACGAAACTTCATTAGAGATGCACCTTAAAGGTAAGAAACACAAGGCTAAAAAACAACATGAGATGGAACATGGAGGGAAGATTAAAGATGAGAAGGGGCAGCTATTCTGGTGCGAATTATGTCAAGTTCCATGCATGAATGAAGAAACTTTCACATTACACCGCAAAGGAAAAAAGCACCGGAGACAACTGTATGTTCTTGAGGAGAAGAAGAAAGCTGAAGCCCAAGGACTCTTCCATGCCTAGTTTCGAATCCACACAACAGAACGGGGACCGGTTGAGGTTCTTAGATGATTGAACGCATATTACACAGTAGCATTAATCACTTATATGTCCAAACTAAGCAAAATATTGATTGCAATATTGCTCCAAGTACTAGTTTTATAGGTGTCAATCACATTTCAGGTGCATTTTACTAAGTTATTATAGGTCTCAATGTGGTTAGAATTTTAAAAATTTTGTTTGTGCTCCTTACTTTTGTCTGATTATATGTAAGTAATAATATAAGAATTTTAGTTACTCTGTGTGCATTCTAGACATGCTTTGCAGCCAGCCCAACTTAGTTAACAATGTATGATATATCTAGGCATTTTGATAATCAAGACTATCCTAAGAGCTGCTATATTATGCATCAATTATATCCTACAAAGCATAAATGCAAAATGGTTTTCATGAAAAGTACTAAGCTGATGAAATTCGCAATTATATGTGATCTCAAGAGAGGTAAAGACATTGATGTAGACAGTCTACATCACCATCCATAGGGGTGCGGTCCTTTTCCAGTCCTTACGTGGACGTGAGATGAGATGTTTTATGCACCAGATTGCTCTTTTTTTAGAGCCGCCTAATCCTGTAATTACAACCAAAGGTTAAAATTAAAGGCAAACTTGATCTTTGATGTTGATCTTGTGCCAACAAAAAGGAAACACCTAGAAATCAGGTTCAAGACCCTTCAACATGTTGGAGGTAAGCTGGTGCAAGAGGAACATTGCCTAAAGAGAGACACAGACGAAAGAGATTATGACCGTAAGGGGTCGTTTGGTAGTTGGATAAGAAACAAGTTATTCATGTATTAATTTTCATATAACTTATATGGTGTTTGGTAAGTAGATAGGAAATAAGTTATTCATGTGTAAAATTAATACAATGTTTGGTTGACAATTTAGAAACATGCATAATTAATACATGTATAAATTATGAGGGAATCTATATATTATTTTATACAAAATAGAAGGTAGAACAACTAATATATGTATAACTAATTCCTACATAAAATAAAACATATATTCATTCATAATGGATCCTAACATTTCTAATAACTGCATAATTTTAAACAACAACCAAACGGACCCTGAATGCATAATTGCATATATAGGTGGACCAAATCATAATCCACGAATTTAAAGCCTTTTTGACTTAGAGCCCGTTTGGATTGACTTAAAAATTATTTTTTAAGTTAAGAAGAAAAAAATAATTTTTGTCTTCTTTTTTGTAAATTTTAACTTATTTTAAATATTTTTTTAATTTGTCAAACACTTCCAAAAAATTAAAAAAAAAATAAAAATTAATTTGACCAAATTTTTAAGTCAATCCAAAAACAAGTTCTCTCTGGTTAAAGTACTTGCCTAATACTTTTCCTTTTTGAAACAAGTATACATTTGGTTGACCCTATTAAATAATCTAAACACTAATTTTACCGTTTGAGAAATTGTCTGCTTACTTGCTAACATAGAGACAAGTAGGTAATTGGTTTAAATTATCGAGTTTTATATCGAATAACCTCTCTTTCTTTAAAATAAATAGTGCCTAATGAGAAATATTTCAACATAATTTGGATAAAAAAAATGATACTCCTCCGTTTAGTTGTCATGATAAGGTTTGATACAATTCTTAAGAAAAAATTAATTAGAAGTGTTGTTTGACTAATATATTCCCTATTAATTATTTAATTTTTATCTATATATGTGTTTCTTAATTCTAGAATAATTAATGTTAAGGGTAAAATTGGAAAAAAAAAATAATTCTCTCTTGATCGTTTAAATTGACAACTATTTTGAAACAAGTATTTTTAGTATACATGACAACTAAAAAAAAACGAAGGGAGTAATATGATTTTGTCAAAAGTAGAAAAGACAAGGGGTTGTTTGCTTTGTCCTTACTTTTCTGTCGGAAGTCTTAAAAAAAAAAGATAGATGCTGTCGTCCGGTCTGTAACTTATCTAAGCCCAACCCATACATACCTTTTCTCTTTTTGGGCCAATGGTGGACTCCAAAAGTTTATAAAAGCTCTTCTTTTGCCCAAACTATCCCACAAAGTTTCTTTCCAACTCTCATTGCCACCTTATCTTTTTTATATATAATAATTTTCGGGGGGGGGGGGGGGGAGGGTTAAACTCTCCGCCTTAGTTGCGGAAGGCGGAGAGTTCATCATGAGCTAATTTGTAGAGTTGTCTAAAGTTGAGTTAAATCGATAATGGATTATTTGGTTTTAACAATTTTGATAACACTTTAGATATTTTTTTAATTGGGTTATTAATTTTGTAACGACTTGATATTTTTTTAATGGGTCAATCGATAATTCGATAAAATAACTATTAACTTACAACTATACCTTTTTTGATATATAAAGTCCTTCACTTCGAGTGTGGTTTCATACTTTTAATTTTCATTGTCTCAATTTCTCAGTTATATTCTATAAGGTATTAGTGTTTTCTTTCAAGGAAGATGTAATCTACCTACTCATGTTCATGATTCATTTGGTCTGTCACATTGTTTCTAAGTGATTTTCATTGAAGAATTTTTTTCGTGTGACTTTTTAATGGTTTACATCAATAACCGATATTTAATGGTTCTATAATGATTTAACATGTCTACAAATTGATAACCAATTTAACTTATTATTACTTTCTCCGTTCCACTTAGTGTAATGCCATTTCTTTCTTAATTCACATAACGAAGAAAAACATTTTCAAATTTTAAAAGAAGTTTAGTTTATGTTTCTTATTTTATTATTAACAAAAAGTTTCATGTTAGTATTTTTTATTTATTTTATGAGACTATACCATATATTATTAATAGAAAATTTGTATAATTACATAAATATTATGATATATTGAAAATTATATTTTAAAAAAGAATCTTCATTTTTGTTATGAATAATTATTATAAACGGAGTAGGAATATGAGAATTTTAGTTTGGATACTAGTGGTGGGGGTCAGACGCATAGACAAGTGGTCATATCAAAAAGGGCAACCTCGGTAATTTTTCCAACAGGTGGCATCTTAGATACGGGAAATTAGTTTTATTCCCAATTATAAATGATAAAAATATATAAACATGTCATTGGATTTAATTTATTTATCTCTTTTAACTTTAAATATATATAAATAGAAATTTAAATTTATATAAAATTAAATAAGTAGATACATGTATCATAAATGACATCTTGCGTGCGATAAACTTGAATTGATTTATATTATGCCAACGTAATTTAAATATTTACTTATGTAGATCAAAAGTTTAAAGACATAAGTATCAGCTGAAATAAAATTAAATAATAAATTTTGTATATTATGCCTGCCTTCAATTTTTTTTTACATTAATATTTAAAAAGTAATATAAAAAGTTTTTGTACCCAACTAATAAAAAATTTAAATCCAAAGAAAATATACTAAAACTAACATTCCATTGTAAAATTAGATAATATTTTTTCTCTGCTTCTCAATTTCCTTATTGGGTCGTCAAAATCATTGGCTCTCTTAATTTAATATAGAAATAGTAAACTTTTAATTATATTTTATAAGTGGTATTCAAATCAAATAATATGTCTGAATCAGGACTACACATTGATAACTTAATATTTGTTGTATTTTTCTATCACCAATAATATAAAAGGGAGAAGACGTGAATATTTATTATAAAGAATGATAAAACACAAGGTGATACTGAACTAGATCTTATTATAAAAGAACTATAAGTGGTCGCTTGATTACCAATATTAGGATATTAATTTTGGCATAAAATTTATTTTTTTCGTGTTTTATTGTTGATATTAGCAAAAATCTATAAATTACCAAAATATTTTATCCCGAGATAATATTAATCCTAGGATTAGGACTGTTTATGATTCGATTTGGATCGGTTATTGATTAAAATAAAAACCAAATCAATTTAGTCTATTTTTAAATTTCTAAAACCAAATCAAACAAAATCATAACAAACCAAACCAAAAAAATAACCGTCTATTTGGTTATTGTCAGTTTGATTCAGTTTTTTCGGTTTGAAAATAGTAAGTTTGTTGAGGGGCCTACGCATCTCGAGAGACATAGACACCTAGTATATGAATAATCCACACGAAAGTTGTTGTGGCTTCAATTAAGCAATACTAGAGTTATCATTACACAAACAAAGTGATTTAGTTGAGCAATACTAAAATCATTATATACCAAAGATCAAAAGATCAAATCTTTATAACAAAAAAATAACTCAAGTCAACAATTGAGGAACTACTAGGGAGGGGTACAAGAAAATTATATACCAAAATTTAAGTGTTGGACTTGATAAAATGGTAAAGTTAAAAATTTAAATTAAGTAAAATTCAATAAAATATTTATATTCTATTTATGAATAATATATAAATAATTATAAAATTTATATATATATAAGTTCTCACTTGTTATTTCAGTGATTTTTTTTTAAAATCAAAACCAAATTAAAGAGTGTCAATTTTTAAAATTCGAAACCAAACCTAATCAAATATTATTTTTTTAATCGATTTAATTTGGATTGCGATTCAATTTAATTTTTTAACCATAACCATCAATAATCCTACCAGCATAATGGATATCCTTTTTTCGAAACAAAGGATTACGTGGAGAATGTTGCAATTTCTTTGCCTTAAGTTACAATTCTAATTTAGATTAAGTTAGTGATCAATGGATTGCTAATCTTTGGGCAGATGTGTTGATTATTCCTGATAATGACAAGCTGGGATTAAATTACACTTAATAGTCTCATTCAATAAAATGCTAACAACTATTAAAACTATATATAATAATAACGTGGATGCTGATTTATCATCTCTTGCATTTGACAGTTGATACAACTACCAACATTTCCTATATTTTAAGTTTCTTTATGCTACTCTTTTTGGTTTGATAATATTAATAGTTTGCTTCATTAGGCTAACTTATGATTCTTTAAAGAACTGTCATAGCATTATTAACTCAATTTAATGCTGGTTAGGCTAACTTTTCAAGCCCATTTATTGGGTTGGCATATGATTAAATTAAACTAGCAACAAGTCTTAATAGATTGTAGCTATTGGGAAAATATAAGTTCAATTAAGATTTGTTTTTTTCTGAGTGTCAAAGGCAAAGTATGGTATACATGACTATTTTTAACGTAAAGTTTCAAGGACGATTTGACTTAAATTTATACGAATCAAAATGAGTTATAAATTAATAAATAAGCAAGTTATTATCATTTTTAAAGGATATTTGAGTTGAACTGAACTAAAAAGCAAGTCATAATGTTTCCAATTCTCTAATTCTTAATTAGTATTAAGTTTTGATTTTTTTAATAGTTTTTTTAATAATAGTTTGATCGATACAAACGAGTATAAGGGCTTATTGCGTTTGTAGATAATTTAAGGGCTTGTTGTTTTGTTAGATTTGGATGCTTTCTACATAGATCCTTAATAAAAGGATACTCGTTGATCTGATAACTTTTTTTACATTTTGTTTGAATGGTTGTTATTTATTGTTTCAAATTTTTTTGTGCATATGGTATTATGAAATCTATTAATGCAATTATTTTGAGTTTGTGCCGTATACAATATCGGAAGAAAATCGCTCTTTATTATAATTTTATTTTCATTTTTAAAATTTAATTTCGAAACTTTTAACTTAAAATAAAAAATATATTTATCTCATCATATTTATTGGTAATGATACCTTAATAAAAAATTAAATATATTGGAAACCTAATCAGATACACACTATTTCACATCGATGGATATGTATAGAATAGTGATAATAGAAGGAATTTGCCACAAACACGTAAAAAAAGAGAAAGAAAATTATTTTGGAATAAAAAGATCGATGTGAAATAATATAAGTGGCCTAAAATAGGAAAGGAATAAAAATTATACTACCTTTTAGTTTTAATTTTGTATAAAATAGAATTTCACACAAAATAATAAAATTAATTAGTTTAAACCGCAATATGTTATGAAATTATATAAAATAAGAAGAAGAATAAAGTAGGGAGAAGAGAGAAGAATTCTTATTTCTCTTGAAGGATATTTAAGAGTTAATTACAATGAAGGAAAATCCAATTGACTTGGTCCTAAGTAGGATTCCTAACTTTTCTCCCAAGGAATCTATATAATAGACATTCACTATATATAATACAAATATGTTTATAACACTCCCCGTTGGATGTCTATTTGATAGATTATGTGCCTTGTTAAAACTTTACTAGATAAAATCCAGTGGAAAAAATTCTAGTGAAGGAAAAAGAGTACACATATCTAATAATACGCATTTAAGATGTTTCATTAAAAACCTTACAAGGAAAATCCAATGAGAAAAAATCATGTGAGGAAAAAAGAGTATATCGCGTATTAACTTCTCCTAATGTGAACATCAATCCAAAGACTTGAATCTTCACATTCCAAGCTTGTGCACCATCTTCTCAAAAATTGTAGTTGGTATAGATTTGGTGAATAAATCAGTCATATTATTACTTGAACAAATTTGTTGCACGTTGATATCACCGTTCTTAGGAGCTCATGTGCGTAGAAAAACTTTGGCGAAATGTGTTTCGTTCTATCTCCTTTTATGAATTATCCTTTTAGGATCAAAGAATTCTGCAAATTCCTCACTTCAACTTCTTTAAGCAAATAATCAATTGACTTTTGAAAACTCTTTAAGAGTTTCAATTCAAGACATCAACTTGTATAATAATATGAAAGATTCTTGATTGATTTAATCCATATGAGGATTATAAACAAGTTTTTCAAAAACTTGGATATGCTTCATGCATTTTGAATCCTTCAAATATTTTCATATCAATTTTGTCAAGTGACAACATTCATCTTCTAGTGTCTAGATTGCAAGTCAAATAAGCTTTACGCTTATCAAGATGCATCATTCCACCTTTCACTTGATAAACATTTTTACGTCAGCATGTTTTAATAGATCGTAAAATTTATATCATCATAATCTTTTACAATACTGCGCTATATTGTCTCAAAGATATCGTCAACGATGTATCATTTGTGTCGGTTCACAATGAGACATAACTTATTGAGATCTCATACTTCATTATTTTTCGGTACCTACCCCTCTCATGAGGTTTCATGAAGTATTATGTTGTAGGCTCTTCAAGAGCACATTACCTCATCATTATGATTATTTTTATCATTTGCTCCCCCTACTTTATTAAGGATTATTTTTTTTAGAACCGATTGGTCTATCACGCTTCATGCACGTCATAGACTCTGTCCTTCAGGACATTCAATAGGTACATTTTCAACTCTTGGTTGCTTCTTAGCTCCCTCTTATGTTAGACAAACTAACATATATCTCAATCTATTTTGGAGAATCCATCCTAGTGCATCATGGTATATTCATCAATCATATACCTCACATCAAAATTATTAGAAGGAAATTACATGGTCCTTGACCATAAATCCATTGAGAGGAAAATTGATCATAATTTATTAGTCTGATTCATACTTTTATATGCAATTTATCATATTTCAAACCATGAAGCTTTGTTCTCATAAGCAATGATTGACTATTTATCCGAGGCATTTAATGTCACATCAGCTTGGATATTTATCAATCCTATCAAGATGAATTGTCTTGATTACATATTCTAAAATTTATGCTCTTAGCTCAATTATTTTGCACAAACAATTTTGCGAATGTCCAACTGCAGGTTTGGCAACAAATCCACATGTGATTATCTTATAGATGCATCTATTTATCATATCACATAACAGGTGAACGGGTCCATATTCACCTTTTATACTTTTCAGAATTTAGGAATTTAGTTCCAACATTAATTGATCCAATCAACTTATCATGAGAACAAACAACAATTCTTGAAGAATCTTTTATTTCTTCAATATATGTCTATTACTCAGTATGCACATCTTTGGAATGACAAAATCGTTCATACCAACTATGCACATGTGCTATTTTCTTGAGTAAATTTCATATTTACTAATTGAGAAGAAAGTTTCTGAAATTTCCTTCTCAATTACTCTACCTCTTCTGAAGGTGAGTCATGATCTCATCATGATAAAATGCAAGTCCATATTAATAAGCTTCATTTTTGCACTATCACATTCACTTTCAATATTGGATTTATTTAATCCCAATCGATAGGCAGTGATCATTAAATGATTGAGATGAAAACTCTGTAGCATTATCAAGACAAATAGACTTAATTTGATTATCAGAAAACTGTGTCCGTAATCATATTATTTATGTCAATAATTTTGCAAACGCCAAGTTTTGAGATGACAATAGGCACACATGAGACCATTTTGAAGCAACATCTATTGGGACCATAAAGTATCTAAACACCATTATGTGGATGAATAGGTCCACAAATATCTCCATGTATACATTCCAAGAACATAAGCGACTCAATCTCAACTTTCGTTGATGATGGTCTAATCACAATTAACTTGCCTTGATATTTAAAAGAATCTTTAGATTTTTTAATGGATGTCCATTTGAATTTTCAATAATTTTTCTCATCATTATCAAAAGTCCTCATTCTTCATAAATGAAACACAATCATCTAAGTATATCAAATTATGATAACTTCGTACCTCACTCCACATTCATTAACAATATTCAATCACTTGCCTTCTTTCAGACATATTATGTATTGCTACCATACTCACTTTAGAGAATGAACTTGTATATGTAGCATTTATCAAAAGTTCTCATTATTCATGAATGAGACACAATCATCTTAGCCTATCAAATTATGATAGTTTAGTACCTCATTCTACATTCATGTGATTATTCAATTATTTGTCTTCATTTAGACATACTATGCACTGCTATCACATTCACAAGAAGGAATGGAGCACCACTTGTCACGGGGCTATTTTCAACGCCGCGTGGGACAACCAAAAACTGCTTTGACAAGGCAAGTTTAAGGCTAAGTCCTGAGAACAATCTTACAAACCGAAGGCAAGATTGACAATGACAAACAAAAGTCCACAAACAGTCAACAAACAAAGAACAAGAGCAAGAGATAAGTTTGGGAGGCAAATGCCAATTTTCTGGTTGTGATATATATTTTCTGAATGAATATACAAAGAAGTCCAAGGGACTTATATACTACAAAAAGAGGGGACAGGAGGCCCACGAAATTATACTAAAGAAATGGCACTACAAAAAGTATGTATAAAGAAAAGGCACTAGGCTGCTGGCTGCTGTCTCAATGGAATAGGTTTTGTGACTTTTCACAAAAAGCACATTATTTTGCTTTAGTCACCATTATATTATCATTATGGTGCATTAGGCTATAAATTGATGGGACTTGAACTCAACATCTTTCATCGAGGTACACCAAGACTCAAACCTGATGTCTTACCCTCTTGATGCGATTGGACATGAATCCATCGTCTTATCTTCTTGGTGCCATTGGACATGGATCCATCATTTTAGTCTCTTGGTGTGATTGAACATGAATCCATCGTCTTATCCTTTGGATGCGATTGAAACTTGAATCCATCATATTACTTCTAACCAATAGCATAATAGATTAATAAAGTGCATCAAAATTTACCCTAAAATATTAAAATAAATTACCACTTGATGTAAAAACAAATTTAACCATAATGAGGCTTATAAAATATAAATAAATTATACTCCCATATGGCAACACACATAAGACATACTTACCTCATATAAATCTACTATATTATCAACGTGTAAGAAAAATGCTGACATCAGTTTCGAATTTGAAATCGGTATGTAGCTTACATATTACATACTTTTCTGTAAGTTTGTTTCAGACCACGAGAATTCAATTTAAAATACAAGTATCATATAAGCTTTACATATTCATGGCAACTATCTACAAGCAGCAGTGGCGGATGCACATGGTGTCCAGGGGTTCATCCGAATTCTTTTTGGTGAAAAATTATACTATTTATGCATGGTTAAAATATTTTTTTATGTATAAATAGTAGATGTCGAACCCCTTCGATTAATTTGTATGTCTACTTTTTCAGATTTTAAACCCTTTATTAAAAATTCTGATTCCACCACTGTCTACGAGATAGAGTAGAGAGATAAACATATACCAGTGGTATAATACCACCGTTGATAAGTTACTACATTATAAGAGGGAGTTTCTACTTGGTGAACCAGGCAGGAGGTCAACATGCCTGCCTGGCAATTTAGAGGGTAGTCGACCAATACTATTGGTTAACAAGGAATTTGGCTGTCGTACATGTATTATAATATATTGAGTATCATGACTAAATTGCCCCTTGCTAAATCATGTCTCACATACCTTTTTTAATTACCTCCTATACTTTTCTCTTTGGCAACCGCGGGCTGTTTAGTCTTTTAAGAATTACTTCCTACGTTTAATAATAGTTGTCTATTATTAATTTAACACAAAAAGTTAGAAACATTAAATGTTAAGAGTAATTTTATCAAATCACCCTTATTAAATAAAGTCATTTAAATATTGAAATGAATAATATTTAATAGCAAAGGTAAAATAGACACATAATGATAATAAACTGTACAAGTATTGTTGGACATAATAGTATAGTGGACAAGTTAAGATGGACGGAGGGAGTATCTTTTTTGAAAAAATTGAATTCCTTTTTGGTTATTACATGATATAAATCGTAAATCACAATAATTAATAATTAAAAGATATATTAAAAATTTGATTGACTTTTAAAATTTTATTTATGCCACATACATTGAGACAAAGGGAGTAGTAACATACATTATTTTAAATTACATAAAAGTACTATAAATTAAAATAATTAACAACTTAAAATATTAAAAAATCAAATAAAATTTGAATGACTCTCCAAATTTTATTTATGTCACATAAATTAAATTAAGAAAAAATAACATGTATTAGATCCGTGCTAGCACAGACTCATATGTCTAGATAGTTAGGTGATGCAGACAGGAGGTCAACATGCCTGCTGGCTGCTTGTCTACCTAGGGATAGTTTTGGTATTTTATTTTTATAGTTTTTGCTTTAGTGTTGTTGTGCTTTAACGCTTTATGCTTATACTATTTGTACATTTTAGACAAAAATATCCTGCCAATATGCAGTTTTTCTTTAAATAAAAAGGATATTGAGACAAATGGAGTAATATATATTATTATTTGAAAATTATGTAAATAATATCATAAATTACAATAATTAACAATTAAAAATATTTAAAAGACATATAAAAAGTTCAATTGACCCTGAATCAGTGCCACATAAATAGGAATAGATGAGTAACATATATTATTTAAAATGTCGTAAAAGTAATATTGATCACAATAATTAAAAAATTAAAAATTAAAAGACATAAAAAAATTAGGTTGATTATCAAAATTTTATTCAGTGCCTCATAAATTAGGATAAGGAAAGTAATACGTAAAAAAAGTACTATAAATCAGAATGATTAACAACTTAAAATATCTAAAAATTATGTTAAAATTTAATTGACTCTTTAAATTTTATCAATATTATATAAATTAAGACAAAAAATAGATATTGGGCCAATGTTAGCACGAACCTGTGTCTAGTAATTATAGAAAACATCCTTTTTATCCTTTTAAAATAATAAAGTGCACAATAGTATATTTAATTAGCATATTTAATTAAGGCACAATTGCTTACCGTGATATCCAGTAAGATATCTCCATGATTTGCAAGTTTAAATACATAAAGTGATTGAAAGTAGAGTCTTGTGTGCTGATAACGTGTTATAAATTATATAAAATAAGTTTAAAAAAAATAGGAAAAAGAGAAAAACTTTTTATTTCTTTAAGAGTTAACTGACTTGATCCCTAAATAGGATTTCTAACTTTTCTCCCAAAAAATTTATCTAATAGACATTCACTATAATACAAATATGTTTATAACACAATACACATTCTTTTATTCATTCAACTAAACTAGTATATATTGAGATTGAAACTTTTGCTAATAATTTTTTACTTGAATTTCTATACTATATTGATTTTAAAAAATTGTGAAAAATTAAGTACATTTTTTGTTATTCATAATTGTTGTAAAATACACTAAATGGAGCAAACAAAACGGAGAGGATAAGAGAATTAAAAGGAGAGCAGAGGAGGAATTAAAAGAAGAGCAGAGGAGGAAAACAATTTCGTCCGTATTAGTGTGTTTAATTCTATGTACAAGGGTAAGAATTTATAGGAGAATAAGAAATGATTGTGGGCAAGTTGCCCACTTTTAGTGGGCCCCATATGAAGAATATAAAATGAAAGTAGGCAAGTGGACATTCCACTTATATGTGGACACTCCACTTAACACTCCCCCTTGGATGTCCACGTGTAATGTGTTTACATAAAAACACTTTACAAGAAATAATATACTAAGTTATTCTGATGTTGTGTCTACATATTTGATAATACGCCTTGATTGCTGCCTCATTAAAAACCTTACCAGGAAAACCCAATGGGACAAAACCTTGGTGAAGGGAAAAAGAGTGCAGCGCGTATTTACTCCCCCTGATAAAAGCTTCATTTGATATTTTGGAGACGGCGCATTCCAACATTATGCCTTAGCTTCTCAAAAGTTGATGTTGGTAATGCCTTTGTGAATAAATCTGCAAGATTATCACTTGAACGAACTTGTTGTACATCAATTTCACCATTCTTCTGAAGATCATGTGTGAAGAATAATTTTGGTGAAATGTGTTTCGTTCTGTCTCCTTTTATGAAGTCACCTTTCAATTGAGCTATACACGCGGCATTGTCTTCGAATATAATTGTGGGTATTTTAACATTATTTTCTAGACCACATCTTTCTTTGATGAACTGTATCATCGATCTCAACCACACACATTCTCTACTTGCTTCATGAATTGCTATTATTTCAGCATGATTTGAAGAAGTAGCAACAATGAACTGTTTTGTAGATCACCATGATATAGCAGTCCCTCCGTGTGTAAACAGATAACCTGTCTGAGATCGAGCTTTATGTGGGTCTGATAAATAACCTGCATCTGCATAACCAATAAGGTCTGCGCAACCTTTGTTAGTATAAAACAAACCCATATCAATAGTACCCTTCAGGTATCGCAAAATATGTTTGATACCGTTCCAATGCCTTCGCGTTGGGGATGAACTATACCTTGCTAGCAAATTGACAGAAAATGTTATATCAGGCCTAGTTGCGTTAGCAAGGTACATAAGTGCGCCAATAGCACTGAGATATGGTACTTCAGGACCAAGAATTTCTTCATCCTCTTCTGGAGGTCGAAACTGATCCTTTTTCACTTCAAGTGATCGAACAACCATTGGAGTACTTAATGGATGTGCTTTGTTCATGTAAAATCTTTTTAAGATTTTCTCAGTGTAGGCAGATTGATGGACAAAAACTCCGTCTGCTAAATGTTCAATTTGCAGACCTAGACAAAGTTTTGTCTTTCCAAGGTCTTTCATTTCAAATTCTTTCTTTAGATATTCAATTGCCTTTTGGACCTCTTCAGGGGTTCCAATGAGATTTATGTCATCAACATAAACAGCGAGTATAACAAACTCTGATTCCGTTTTCTTAATAAAAACACATGGACAAATAACATCATTAATATAACCTTCATTTATTAAGTACTCACTTAGGCGATTATACCACATGCGCCCTGATTGTTTCAGACCATATAATGATCTTTGGAGTTTTATTGAGTATACTTCCCGAGACTTTTTACATGCTTCAGGCAATTTTAATCCTTCTGGGATTTTTATGTAAATTTCATTATCAAGTGAACCATAAAGGTAAGCTGTAACCACATCCATTAGGTATATTTCAAGATTTTTATGTACAGCTAAACTGATGAGATATCGAAATGTTATTCCATCCATAACCGGTGAATATGTTTCTTCATAGTTGACTCCGGGTCTTTGAGAGAATCCTTGTGCAACGAGGCGTGCCTTATATCTTACAATTTCATTTCTCTCATTTCGTTTTCTAATAAAAACCCATTTATAACCAACTGGTTTTACACCTTCAGGGGTTTGGACTACAGGTCCAAAAACCTCACGTTTAGCAAGTGAGTCTAATTCTGATTGAATTGCCTTTTGCCATTCTGGCCAATCACATCTACGTCGACAATCTTCGACGGATTTAGGTTCAAGACTTTCACTACCTTGCATGAGATTAATTGCAACATTATATGCAAAAACATTATCCACCGTAATTTTTGATCGATCTAAATTTATCTCATCACCGATAGAACTTATTAAAAGTTCTTCATTCACTCGAGTCTCGGGTTCACTGATTTCTTCAGGAATATCAGGATTACTCAAACCTTGACCTTCTTCAGGAAGTTCGTGTGTAGTATCATCTTTATTATTTCTTACGCTTCTTTTTCTAGGATTTTTATCCTTTGAACCCAACGGTCTACCACGCTTCTGGCGTGTTTGGGATTCAGAAGCTATGATACTTGTAGATGGTCCTTTTGGGACATCAATTCGGATAGGTACATTCACTGCAGGGATATGTGACTTAGTTATCCGTTTCAAATCAGTAAATGCATCTGGCATTTGATTTGCTATTGTCTGTAAGTGGATGATCTTTTGGACCTCCTGCTCACATGTGCAGGTGCGTGGATCAAAATGTGATAGTGATGAAACTTTCCACGCAATTTCTTTTTCTTTTTCTTTTTCAGGTTCCTTTTTCTCTCCCCCTAATGGCGGGAAAATTGTTTCATCAAATCGACAATCTGCAAATCGAGCAGTGAATAAATCTCCAGTCAACGGTTCAAGGTATCAAATTATGGAGGGTGAGTCAAACCCAACATATATGTCCAACCTTCGTTGAGGGCCCATTTTTGTACGTTGTGGTAGTGCTACAGGCACGTATACCGCACAACCAAAAATTCTTAAATGGGCTATATTTGGTTCATGACCAAATACTAATTATGACGGAGAGTATTTATTATAATGTGTCGGTCTGAGACGTACAAGTGCTGCTGCATGTAAGATAGCATGACCCCAAACAGTAATAGGCAATTTTGTTTTCATTAGTAGAGGTCTTGCTATTAATTGTAGGCGCTTTATAAATGACTCTGCAAGGCCATTTTGAGTATGAACATGAGCAACAGGATGTTCAATTTTTATCCCAATTGATAAGCAATAATCATTAAATGCTTGGGATGTAAATTCTCCAGCATTATCAAGGCGAATGGCCTTAATTGGATAATCTGGGAATTGCGCCCTTAATCTTATTATTTGTGCTAACAACTTCGCAAACGCTAGGTTGCGAGATGATAATAAGCACACATGAGACCATCTAGATGATGCATCTATTAGGACCATAAAATATCTAAACAATCCACTAGGTGGATGAATAGGTCCACATATATCTCCATGTATACGCTCTAAAAAGCCAGGAGATTCGATGCCAACCTTCAGGGTCGATGGTCTGGCAATTAATTTGCCTTGATAACAAGCAGCACATGAAAATTCATCATTTGTAAGAATCTTCTGGTTCTTTAACGGATGTCCAGTTGAATTTTCAAGAATTCGTCTCATCATTATTGATCCAGGATGACCTATTCGATCATGCCATAGTACAAATATATTTGGATCAGTAAACTTCTGGTTTACGATCATATTTGCTTCAATTGCACTAATTTTTGCATAATATAGGCCAGATGACAGAGTTGGTAATTTTTCCAAAATATATTTCTGGCCTGAGACACTCTTGGTTATACCAAGATATTCAATATTCATTTCATTTAATGTCTCAACATGATATCCATTTCTGCGGATATCTTTAAAACTTAATAAGTTTCTTGGAGATTTAGAAGAAAATAATGCATCTTCTATAACAATTTTTGTCCCTTTAGGCTGAATTATAGTAGCTCTTCCGGAGCCTTCAATCATTTTGGAATTGCCAGATATCGTAGTAACATTAGCTTTTCTTCTAAGCAAGTTGGAAAAATATTTCTCGTCTTTAAAAATAGCATGAGTTGTTCCACTATCAATTACACAAATATCTTCTTGATTGATCATTGATCCAAACAAGATTTGAGGCATTTCCATATTTTCTTCACAAAGAAAGAAAGTAAATATTATAATTAATACATAATTTATTATACAAAATTTTATTTTATTACATGGATCTAGAAAAATACAAACATAATATTTAATACATACAACAACAAAGAGAATTGTTTAAATATTATCCGGCTTATCAACATTCATATTTACTTCTGGAAAATTAAAGAAATCAGCTACATCCAGATGCATGGGCTCAATATTGTCCTCAGAGATAAAATTTGTTTCTGGATTATTTTCCGCCCTCTTTAACGATGCCTGATATAGCTGAACCAAGCGTTTTGATGACCGGCAAATCCGCGACCAGTGCCCCATACCTCCACATCTATGACATATTGTTTCTGAATTATTCTTCGGTAAAGCTTCTGGCTTTTTACCCTGCCTTTTATATTGCTGGTTATTTCTCGGTGCCAGCCGAGCATCATGATTAAAATTTCTTTTCTGACTACGACCACGACCACGACCACGACTGGGGCCATGGCCTCTTTCTCGTTGGTTAGAATTTGCCTGATTCACTTCAGGGAGTGGCAAAGAACCAACTGGCCGACTATCATGATTTTTCATTAATAGTTCATTATGTCTTTCAGCAATAAGAAGGTGAGAAAGTAATTCAGAATATTTTTTAAAGCCTTTTTCGCGATATTGCTGCTGCAGGAGCATATTCGCGGGTGGAAATGTGGAGTATGTTTTTTCAAGTTTATCTTGTTCCGTGATTTCATCTCCGCATAAAGTTAACTGAGCTATAATTCTAAATAAAGCAGAATTATATTCAGTTATATTTTTAAAGTCCATCAGTCTCAGATTTAACCAGTCATAACGTGCTTGTGGAAGCATGACCAACTTCAGGTGGTCATACCTTTCTTTTAAATTTTTCCACAATTTCAAGGGATCTTTTAATGTAAGATATTGTAATTTAAGACCCTCGTCAAGATGGTGGCGGAGGAAAATCATAGCTTTTGCACGGTCTTGACTAGATGCCGTGTTATCATCTTTGATGGTGTCTGCCAGACCCATCGATTCAAGATGAATTTCGGCATCTAGTGCCCATGAGGAGTAATCTTTTCCAGAGATATCCAAAGCAACAAATTCAATTTTTGAAATATTTGCCATTTTATAGAAATAAAATTAAATAAAATTCTTACCACTTTTGTTACCTTGAAAATTAGCCGGAGCCTCGTGCTGATAACGTGTTGTAAAATACACTAAATGGAGCAAACAAAACGGAGAGGATAAGAGAATTAAAAGGAGAGCAGAGGAGGAATTAAAAGAAGAGCAGAGGAGGAAAACAATTTCGTCCGTATTAGTATGTTTAATTCTATGTACAAGGGTAAGAATTTATAGGAGAATAAAAAATGATTGTGGGCAAGTTGCCCACTTTTAGTGGGCCCCACATGAAGAATATAAAATGAAAGTAGGCATAATAAAATTTTTGAGTCCAAGCCATAAAAATACATTCTATTGGTAGGGACCATTATAAAATGGAGATAAATATGTAAATTAAGACATCTGATGATGGTGATATTTATGGAAATGAAATTTTAGGATATAAATACAAATAATTCTTTAATCATTTTTTTATAAGGAATTGTCACCGATTCACAAGTATAATAAAACTAACTTTTTTCATACTCAAAATCGTTCATTATAGCCCTAATATTCTAAATTCTCTTTGTCGACGTCGCCAAATTTATATATCAGAGTTCATATTAACCTCGTTCTCTATTAATCTATCAATCATTTTATCAGTCACTTCTTGCAAGACATTTCTTTATATTTTCACTTTTTGATAACATCTTTCTAGACCCAAAGACATATTCAATGTGGCGTTTCTGATTTTTTTTGAGATCTCCGCCGACCATTATGCAATGGAGATATACATGCAAATCAAGGTATTTGATGATGGTGAGATTTATGGAATGAAATTTTAAGGTATAAATATAAATAATTCATTAATCATTCTTTGTATAAAATTGTCACCGATTCACAAATATAATAAAAACAGCTTTCTCCATATTCAAAATCGTTCAGTTTTATAGCTCTAGCATTTTAAATTCTCTTTGTTGGCACCGTCAACTCTATATATCAGAGTTTAGATTAGTCTCGTTCTCTGTTAATTTATTAATCTTTTTATTAATCACTTCTTGCAATACATTTCTTTATACTTCGTTGTTTGATAACATCTTCCTAACCTAAAAGGCATATTTGATGTGGAGTTTGTGATTTTTTCTTGAAATCTTCGCCGATCGTTATGCAATGTAGATAAATATGCAAATCAAGGCATGTGATAATGGTGAGTTTTACAGGAATGAAATTCTAAGGCATAAATATAAATAATTCATTAATTATTATTTTTTGTAGTAAATCGTTAGTAACACAAATAAAATGAAAATTGTTTTCTCCCTACTCAAGATCGTTCAGTTTTATAGCTTAAGTATTCTAAATTCTCTTTGTCGGTGCCGCCAAATCTATATATCAGACCCAAAATAATCTCGTTATCTGTTAATTTATCAATCATTTTATTAGTCACTTTTTGCAATACATTTCTTTATACTAGTTCTTCGGCACGTGAGTTACACATGTATGCCATGTTATGTAGTGTATCTTTTTATAATATAATGTTTTTGTTTCTAAAATAAAACGTGGGTTTTTAACTTGTACTCCAATTATTAAGTCTTGATCTTACTGAACTCGAACTCTTTAGTCACCAGTCTCTATCTTCAACTCTACAGCTTAGCATTAACTCCACCGCTAGTACTATGTCATCCACAAATAACATGCATGATGACACCTCACCTTCGATTCTTGGCAATTGGCATCATCTATCACCAAGACAAATAAAAATCGGTTAAGAGTTGTTTCTTTATGCAACCTATAATCAACTGAAAATTACATAGAGACTCCTTTTATATTCTGTACTCAGATGTTAACTCTATCGTACATATCATTAATTGCCTTAGTGTACGCAACAGATGCTCCCTAGCCTTCAAATTTTCTTAATCAAAAGTTTATTTATCTTGATTTGCAACCTACGTTTATGTCAAGGCGATGAATCTCATGTCGTTAATCAACAAATTAAAAGTTATTTCTACAACATCAAAAATGAAGAGTTTTTTTGCTAATATAAAAATCAAAACATCATATTATAATGTTATTTTTGTTGTAGCCATGACTGATGAGTGAAAAACATTCATTAAGATGAACGAATTGGTTTGATATATTTATAAATATATATATAAAAAAATTAGCAGTATATGTTCATATTAATATGAATATCAATCTTAAAACAATACTTAACGTATATTTTCAAAGAAGAATAGAAGAGGACAAATCAAAATCTTACTTTTCCTTTATAGAATGCTTTCATTTTAAAGGTGAAACTCTATATCTGATGTCATAAACTATTGCAGCCATGAGCATTACAAGAGTCATTTGTGATGATTTTGCAGGATAGCCAATATATTTTTACGTGTCAATCCTCATTTATGGTCCAATAGTATTTGTAATGCTAGTAACTCCACCTGGGAGCACCATCATTCCTTTTATAGACCATGCATGACCATATCAGACATTCTACATTGGATCAATAGTTTAGGAATGGCAAGTGTTCAAACCTCTACTTATTCGACCATATCGCTTTGTTGACATGATCTTTTGCACAACATCTTCATAAATATAAGCAGCAACACATGTGTATTCCCAGCGACTCTATGACGATCATACACAAATGACAGGGAATCGGCAGGACACTTTGGTGTTTGCCGTTGGTTTGCTCTTGAACTACCTTAAAGGATGACCATAAAGTATTTTTTGTTTTATGAATTGAAGCGGTGACTTCTCGTCAGATGTTAATATTTTTCAGACGTGTGAATTGAAGCGATAGCTTCTCTTTGAGAGTAATTTTTTTAATGATTAAATGTGATATTTAGATTAGTGAAAAGTGCATTTTAGTTATTTAACATTTTAATTTTGGAGTTTCCACTTTTAAGATAGTATAGATATAGATTTTCGTTTTTTGATAACATATTCCTGGACCCAAAAACATATTTAATGTGCATTTTTTAATTTTGTTGAGACCTTCGCCGATCGCTGTGCAATGAAGATAAATATGCAAATCAAGACATCTGATGATGATGAGATTTATGGGAATGAAATTTTAAAGTATAAATATAAATAATTCATTAATCTTTTTTTTTTGTAGAAAATCATTAATGACACAAATATAATAAAAATATTTTCTCCATAATCAAAATCGTTCAATTTTATTGTCATAGTATTCTAAATTCTCTTTGTCGGCACCGTCAAATCTATATATCATAGTTCAGATTAGTCAATCGTTTTGTTAGTCATTTTTTGCAATACATTTCTTTATATTTTCTCTTTTTGATAACATCTTCCTGGATCCAAAAACATATTAAATGTGGGATTTTTGATTTTTTTTGAGATCTTCGCCGACCGTTGTGCAATGAAAATATATAAGCAAATCAAGGCATCTGATGATGGTGAGGTTTACTGGAATGAATTTTTAAGGTATAAATATAATTAATCTATTAATCCTTCTTTGTAGAATATCATCACTGATTCACATTAATAATAAAGCAGTTTTCTCCGTACTCAAAATCGTTCAGGTTTTAGCCCTAGTATTTTAAATTCTCTTTGTCGGCTCCTCTATTTATCAGAGTTCAGTCATTCTCTGCTTATTTATCAATCAGTTCTTATAATATATTTCTTTATATTTTTGCTTTTTGATAACATTTTCTTGGACCCAAAGACATATTTGATGTTGGGTTGGTGACTTTTTTTCTTTGAGATCTTCGTCGACTATTATGCAATGGAGATAAATACGCAAATCAAGGCTTCTGATGATGGTAAAATTTAAGAAAATGAAATTTTAAGGTATCAATATAAACAATCCATTAATCATTCTTTATAGGGAATCATCACCGATTGACAAACATGATAAAAATATTTTCTCCGCACTCAAAATCATTCAATTTTATAGCCCTAGTATTCTAAATTCTCTTTGTGGGTGCTGCCAAATCTATATATTAGAGTTCAAATTAAATCTTGTTCTCTGTTAATCTATCAATCGTTTTATCAGTCACTTCTTGCAATTTTTTTTTTTTGATAACATCTTCTTGGACCCAAAGACATATTTGATGTGGAGTTTGTGACTTTTTTTGGTCATTATGAAATAGAGATAAATATGTAAATCAAGGCATTTGATGAGGGTGAGATTTACGAGAAATAAATTTTTAAGGTATAAATATAAATAATTCTTTAATTGTTTTTTGTAGAAAATCATCACCGATGCAAAAATATAATAAAAACCATTTTTCTCCATATTCATAAACGTTCAATTTTATAGCCAATTCTTTTTGTCGATGCCGCCAATTCTATATTTGAGAATTTAAATTAATCCCGTAATTTATAATCTATCAATCATTTTCAATCACTTCTTACCATACATTTCTTTATATTTTCGCACTTTGATCAAAATTAATGCACGTATAAAAATTTAACTTTATGATCAAAAAATAAATTAAATTTCTCAAAACAAATAGGCAATACGAAGTGTAAAAAAAAAAACAAAAAAAACTAAGCATCATGAATGAAACTCGGAAGAAGTTTTACTTCACCCCAAAAAGAATTAGCATAAAAATAGTTTGAAATAGTATTTTTTGTGTAGGTCCATTTGACAAAAGGACAAGAATAGTGGAAAGAATCTACAAGGAAAAAAAATCCATAAATCGTAGGCTTCATCCTCAAGAAAAATCCAAGAAAAAAGATGTAAAAGAAGATAGTGTTGAGTGTTGACAAATAGCCATATATGCTTCTCTCTTCCAATGTAAGTTACTTCCATTTTCTTCTCTCTTTTACCTGCCAGACCCACTACCAGGAGCCGCATCTTCTTTCGTTAAAGGGACTTTACTGGTCCCAGCAGATCAGGAAAACGCCATTTTTTTCGTGTTTTTTTTTTTTTTTGATTGACAATGGACTTTCTGTAACATTTCTTTCTTGGCTTTTTCAACAAGCTGTCTATGATATTTCAGCTCATCTACACTTCTATCTTATGGATTATGATGGGTTTTTGTTGGATTTCTTTTAGCTTCTGAGTTGGAGCTAGTCTTTGGTTTACTGATCTCTTTCTGGGTTTTTTGTTTTCTGTGAGCTGAATCCATTTCGAGGAATTCGTATCTGGTAATTTCTACAAATTCATTCAGTTGTGTCATCATTTTGGATGATAATCTTAGTGGATTTGGTGTTGTTCTTCTAGTTGTTTTTTTTTTTTTTTGTTTGTTTACTTTTTATGGTTTTCTTCATCTGGGTACTTTGGATGTGAGTTCATAGATGCATCTTTGTTTGTGCATATTTTCGGATTTGAATGTTGGGATTCTCTTTTCTTCTTTCATCTCTCTTCTTCTTCTTCTTCTTCTTCTTCGCCCTTCTGAGTTTATGCATCTGTGCGGTTGAACGGTTGCAAGTCCTGTGACTGATGATTTGAATCGGTTGGATCTGTGATTGTTGACCCTTTCTTCCTCTTTTGAGTTTTGGCAATTTCTGTTTTTCCCCTTGTAATGTGATCTCTGTTTCCAAGTTTTCGAAGTCGAAAGACATACGGGTTTCTTTCTTTCTTTCTTTTTGTCCTCCTTTTTGTATGTTCATAAGTGCTTCTTGTTTTAATCGTGTGTTTTTATGGATGTTGGATTTATACAGCTAAGTGACTAAACTGATACTAGTATTTAAGTTCATGTCAATTTTCAGCTTTCTTCATTCAAATTGCATGGAAGATTTTTCAAGTCTGGAACCACCGGAGCATTTCAGAACTAATTTATGATACCAACGGAGCATAATTGTAGTTATATTTGAATCTGTAGTTGTGTTGCTGCCTCTTTATCAGAATCTCTATTTCATGCGTGATTCCAAAATTTTATAGTGTTCACAATTCATTTATCATTCCAATCTTGAACTTGACCGTGTGAAATAGATTAACACGATACAGGGAATTGAGTTTAGTTTGATAGAAGAGTGCATGACATATTCATAGAGAATGCATCAGTGTGCTTCTTTTCAATATAAATCTCCCTCTCGATACATCGAAGTACAATGAGTACTGTTTGACTTTTAAGAGGAAATAACAGTAAATTGAGCATTATGGAATAGTTCTCTCTCTTTTTGTGACCTACTTTTCAGTGTCTTTCTGTATATTCCATTCTATGTTATAACATGATGGTGTATTATTAGTGTTGTGGTATCAACTATCTCGTTTCATATGCATAACATTCTAAATTCTGCATTTCGTTTGTGTCCTAGGGTTGGGAGAAAAATGCACTGTACAAGCTATCTCCCAGGATACCATCCAAAAGATCTTAATGGCGGGAGCCTTAGTGGTAATTCGTGGTCTATACCACACAATGATATCGCCTGGAATGGTGCCAGAGGATTCTATGTTTCCTTGCCTCCATTTATGGCAGACCAGAACCTTGAATTAGTTCATCAAAAGGAAATATTGAAGCAGACAATACTCAATCATGAAACAATATTTAGATATCAGGTATGAACATGAGCCCTTGATGTTACCCTTCGAAAAAGATCATGTCATCATCCAATCAATTTAAGATGTCTTTTGACTGAACACTTGTATTTGTTTTGCATGTAAATTAATTATGTTTGTGTGTCCTCTTATGTTTTTTGAAGTGTACATTCTCATTTCCTTCCTTATTACTCCAGTGATCTAGAATTAAACTGTGGTACTAGAATCAATATTCTTCTGGATATTCTCCTTTTCTCTATCTGATATTCTTCTTCTTTGTTGTTTAAGGTGGGGCGGGACAGATATTTCTAATGATTGCATTGATGCTGTGGGTCTTTTTAAAATTATTTGTTGGTCTTGGGAGATAGTAGTCTTTGGGATGCTTTAATCAGTTGGTGATTCTCTGAATGGATCAGAACCATATACAAGTCTAAAACATGTTTTCTTTCTCAGGTCAATGAACTACATCGCGTATGTAGAAGACAAAGGGAGTTAATGGAGGAGATTAGGAGGAGTAAACTAGTGGAGGATCATTTACACTTGCAAGCATTAGAGTCGAAGTCCTTTGTGTCACAATTAAGGTCTGAAATTTCCCAGAAATCCCATTGCCCTCTGGTTTTAGACCTCACAAGCATTGAGCCATCTACGATACATGGAGAAACTTTTCAAGGTTCTTCAAATTCTCTTACTGGTCAGAGAGTGTCACCAGGTGCTGACTTATTGGCTGAACAAAATGTTACAAAAGAAAGGGCAATATCTTCTTCAAAGAGCAGTGCATCCAGGAAGAGAATGTTGGATCTTGAACTTCCAGCAGAAGAATACATGGATATTGAAGACGGAGAACAATTTGCAAGGGAAAGTCCTGTTCAAGGTCCCAATATTCTTATTTCAGAGCTTCAACCTCGGCATAGTTCAAAAGTCAACTTTGTTAATCCTGGAGATTCTTCAATTTCTAACTCAAGTCCTAGGGGTAGCTATGTTTTGTTTGACCTGAATGAACCACTGCAGCTTGATGAAGCAGGGGATCAAAATTCTGCACTTGAGTCTGTTAATGTTCATGAGGAAATCAGCAACATGGATCAGGATCTATCTGGAACAGTACAGGCTGAATGCTCAACTATGAAGAAAGAAGGTATTCTGAATATTCTCTGAAGACGATATCCTAAATACAATATATAAGCTGATACGATGCTCTTAACATTTGTTTGCACAAAATGGTTGCTTTTGTATTTCTTCCATCAGATCCTTTATATGTTCTTTGTTGTAAGTCTTCATGCTGATCCAATTAAATCTATCACTAAAATGTTGGTAGATTGAAATTTTCACTCATTTCATTTTTATTACCTGCAGTTACAGGGGGAGATATAAGCAACGTGAATTCTTCTGATGAAGTTTCTTCTATTGAGATATCACTTCTTCAATGTAATCAAACAGCAAGTTCATCTCCAAGATTTGTAGATACAAGTCATAATGGAACCAAAACTGACAAATCATTGCTACTTTCTTCTCGGGAAAAAATTAAGGAGATACCCTTCGCCGTTCAAGCTCTTCCATGCTTTACTACTAACTCATCACTCAGTAAGAGTCCTAACTCGTCTGCTGGGAACTCTAGTCTCACTGGAAAGAAGAGTGACCAGTACAACAGTAGTGCTTCTAGTCCAACTTCTGGCACATCAGGCTCTTGCTTGATGAAATATGGTGATAATGAATCTACATCTGGAAAAACTGATGCTGTTAAGTTATCTAAGAGTCCAGATAGAATAAGTTCAATGAATGGTATGGACTTGAATTGCATACCTTCTGCTGACTTGTCTGACAATCAGTTTACTGCCCCTACCTCCAATATTTCACATTTGAACCTCCCTGAAGGCGGAGAAAGAGCGATTTATGAAATCGATCGTGTCCTGAGTCCTGATTCTGCAGTTGAACCTGGAAAATCAACCAGGGATAGTTGCTTTGTAGGTCCTGGAAGTGATAACAAGTTTCTGACAACTAATTCTTGCATTAGCATGTCTTGCATCAAGGAAGAAACTTTTTCACCTGGTCACAGTGAAGCAACAATGACTCCCGTGGACAGAGATTCGGAAGCTCCTGTAAGCCCAGAAAACAAGGAATGTTCTCCACATGGAGGAGATTCTCTGGACAAAACAATTGGTAAGTCTGTCCAGTGGTATAAAACAGACCACATGAGTGATCACACTGGAAAAACTGACAGGGCTGCAGCAGAGACCCTGCTTTTTATTTCATCATCTGTTGTACGGGATTCAAAGACTGCCAAGGGTGGACCATCTGAAGCCTCTCATGACACTCTGGGCTGGCTTGCTGATATTGCAACTTCTTTGGCAAGTAATCCGGAGAAAGAGTTTGGAGAATTCATGTACCTCCATTGTCATCGCAATTGCAATGAGGTCGTTGAGCTCACACGCAAAGGGGGAAAAGAGAAGGAAGCAGTATGCAATACTTCTCATAGTCAGAAAAGGAGGAGCCGACCTAGGAGAGCATACTATCAGAGGGTCCTTCAAACAGAAGTACATCCTGCTGGTGCTTCTGTTTCTCTGCATCAGTGGAATGGAGGTCTAGAGTCACCTGCATCTGCTGCATCAGAATCAGGTCCATGGAGGAAAACTCCACGCAGGGCTAGTTCGAGAAGTAGGAGATGGTCCCCTATTGTGAGGAGAACAACATGCTCACTGTTACAACCACATCCTAGTAATGACAAGCAGGGCATTACAGAGAGATTCTTGAAAGGCTGGGGGTTAACAAAAGAGCGGCAAAACAGTCGAAGACCTCGTTCTATCTCCTCTTTTAGCTGATGAGTTATTTTGAGAGCCAGTATTTTGTGGACACTCGTGGAAATATTATATGGTGCACAAAGTTGATTCATAGGAGTAGTTTATTTTTGAGGCATTTCTACTCTTGGAATTTATGTACAGGTAGTAGCCCGAATTCGTATAGCATACTTATTTTTTTTGGTGCAATGGGGAACTACTCATGTTGTAGTTGTAATGGTAATGACAAAGATAACAACAATTTGTTGTTAGTTTGATAGACCTCTTCCATCTTTCATGAATTTACAGTATATGTTCTCATGAAATCTTAGTGAAAACATTATTAGATGCATATATATAATGTGATAAAAATTTTGGTGTTTTGTTTGGTTGTCAAGTTTGTGGATAACGTATTGCATCATTTTTTCCATAGTAATGAGATAAGTTATCCCACCAGGGATAAGTTATCCCATAGGTGGATAACTTATCCCAGGATAGCTAATTTCATCATAACTAATTCTGAAATAACTTGTTCCAATCAAACGATCATACAGAATCATTTGTTTATCTTTTTTATGAATATCCATGTTAAGATTGCTCGTAAAAGGAAAGAAAAACTCACTTAATTCATGTTAAAATGCCAATTTTTTACTATGGATATATTACAAACAATTAATAATCCAGATTTGGATATACTTTTATTTAATTACTAACTTTTGGTTGTTGACTTTAATCTAGAAAATATATTTTTATGCATAAAAGATTTGTTAATAAACACGAAGAAATCTTTGCAATATCATTTTCTTCCATCTAAAAGATGGTTATTTTCTGTTAAAACTGTTCATTTTTAATTTTTTTTGAAAAACTACCTAATTACTCAAACATTCATATCATATTTATTAATTATTCCTATAGTTTGAAATAATTACATATTATCTCACTAATTAATAATTCATACCAAATTTTAAATTAAATACAACTAAATACATGCTTTTTGTTACTAAATATGTTGAAATAGGAAGGGAGGTGAGTGAAATTTGTTTATATAATTCAGATATATGTGAATCACACTATATACATATATTTGACATTAAATACACGAACGAGATAGAAAGGAGGCGAGGAAGATTTGTCATGTGTCCCACATACATATAAATCCTCTTAAACAATGTATTTAAAATAAATTACATCCTATATATTCGAAATTCAAAATGTGGTTAGATTCGTTAGCGTCAAATGGGATAGGCTGTTCGGGTTGGGTCGGGCTGGTTTTGGGATAGAATTTGCTGCGAGAAAATCAGAAAAGATGGCGGCGAAACAGAACCGAAAGCAGCAGGAGAAAAAACAGTAACGAAATGGGAGACGCAGAGCGGGAAGGAGAGAAGAAGAACTTTGTGATACATATTCCTTCCTATGAAGAAGTTATGGAGAGTTCTTCTCAGTCCAAAACGACGTCGTCCTCATCTTCTCTCTTCAACCCTACCCCTTCTTTCTCCCAAGCATTCAAATTCGTCAAGAACTCCGAATTCTACTCCCCTCCCCCTCCCCCGCCTTCTCAGCCTTCTTCCTCCTCTCAATCCGCCACTCCCAGGTCTATTTGAATTTTCACAATGTTTGTGCCTTTGACTTTGTAGCATTTGAAATACTGATTGGCTTATGAGTTTCTTTTTGATTTGTCTTTTTTCATGGTTGATTATAGACAGGTCAATAGTTCAGATGTTCCCGCTTCATCATCATATTCTACGCCCTCATCTTCAGCTAATCGAAATGCTATACTTGTTAGCAATAGGCAGGTGAGATTTTTGCCTTACTTTTATTTAATCAACATTGCATCTGGAGAATTTCGCAGACTAGCTCAAAATTTTGGATTAGCCTTGTCCATCTATTATAATAAGAATTAGATGCAAGCTTTATGCTGTAATTAGCCTCCACCTTCACGGGAACATGTAATTTGCTTTGTGAAATTTGGTTCATTTTGTTTTGCTAAGCATGGTCTCCACCTATTATATTCTTTGTTTTAATTGAAGTTAATCTATCCACAATTAAAGAGAATCTATTAGCATCAATATTGTGTCCTAGTCATATGACTCTATAAACTGGTTGTATGCCTTTTTGCACTTGAACCAAAAGACTAGTTTCATGCATGGGAGATATCAAAGTGGCCTTCTTAGTTATCTGGCCAACGTATACGGCAATGGACTACAAGAACAACAACATACCTAGTATATTCCTACAAGTGGGGTTTGGGGAATGTTGGGGTGTACCCAAACCTTACCCTACCTTTGTGGGTTAGAGAGGTTGTTTCCGAAAGTCCCTCAGCTCAAAAAAATCACTTTTCAGAAAATGATTTGAAATAAATACAAGAGTAAAAAGTTATGATGAAAAGATTGAAGAAAGAGAAGTACTGTCAATATAGATTATGAAGATAACAAAAGTAAAGGAAACAACAATAGTAATAAAATGATTAAAATCTAAGCATAAGATTGTGCTAGGATAATAGTAATAGTACGTAAGGGAATGCATAGATGCTCCAGCCTAGAACTTGTTCTACCACTGTAAAGAGAGAAACCACATCTACTGCCTACTAATCGTATACAATGGACTATGGATAGCAAATATATTTAACTGACACGTACAAGCTAGAAACTGAACAAACAAGAGATTCTTTGAACTTTAGCTTTCCAATATTGAGTGAATCCAAGTTGCCAAAAATAGTGGTGCGACTCTGAAATGAAGATTATGCATGTATGTATTCTGTCGCAGGAAGCTATTTGTAAGTTTTGTCTATTTATTTTGTTCTTTCTATTCTGATGCAGAAGGGAAATCCGTTGCTTAAACATATCCGGAATGTGAGGTGGATTTTTGCAGATATTGTTTGTGACTACTTATTGGGCCAGAACACTTGTGCTCTTTATTTGAGGTTTGAAGGGCTACCAATTTCAGTTCATCTTGCGCGCAATCTATTGGAAGAATCATATAGATTCCGACAATAGGTGCCTGTATTTGATTTCTTATAATGATTGCTTTCTTTTCTTACAAAGATTGTTTACTAAGCTTGACTTGGTAGATGGTTTTGTAAAATGTACATTTGTACGGTTTTCCAATATTGCATGTGATTATTGCTTGACATTCTGCCTTTCTTTATTTTTCCTTCCCTTTTCTGGGGTAGCCTCCGGTATCATTTGCTTCATCCAGACTACTTGTATTTTCGGATTAGGGAATTGCAGAAGAACTATAGACTCCGCATAATTTTGTGCCATGTTGATGTTGTAAGCCCTTTAATACTTTTGACATCTTCATATTTGCATTGTGATGCTTGTACAATAACTTGACTCATGCTCATGGTTGTATCCTGTTCCAGGAAGATGTTATGAAGCCTTTACTTGAAGTTACCCGAACTTCTCTCCTTCATGATTGCACTCTGTTATGTGGATGGAGGTATCTCTTATGTTCCAGTAGATTTATTTCACAAAGTGGTATGCTTGCTTAGAAACATCTTGGAATTCCTCCGAGGTTTCTGCTTTCTTATATGTCATGGCTCATGACTGCACATCATCATGTCCTTCCCTGTGCGTCTGTGCCACATAAGGATCAGTTGAGAAAAGGCAACTCTTGTTGTTGCTGTTTCTGTTTAACATTTGTATAAGTCAGTTTTTGGCAATCACCATAAATTGCTTAAATTTTTTAGTTTGGAAGAATGTGGACGGTACTTGGAGACGGTAAAGGTTTATGAAAATAAGCCCGCCGACCTCATTCAGGGCCAAATGGATGGAGACTACCTATCACGGGTACGTGTGTAAGTTGATTACAGTTTATGGTTTTTTTCCCTCTAAGCTCTCTGACACTGAAATGTGGTTTATTCTTTCTTTTAAGCTGAATCATGCCCTGACGGCAATACGACATGTTAACAAAACAGATGTTGTGACTCTTGGCTCGACATTTGGGGTATGAGTGAAATTGCAGTGGAATGTTTTTTTTTCAAGTCAGTTCCTAAGACAGTGGCATTCTTTGCAGTCTCTTTCGCATGTGATGGATGCATCTATGGAAGATCTTGCTCGTTGCCCTGGAATAGGAGAGCGCAAGGTATCTTTCTGTGATCCATGTTCTCCAATTTGTTTGCTGTCTTTCTTTTTGTTCTTTTTTGCGTGCTGGTTGTATTTCTTTTATGGTTTTGTTGGATTAGTTTTTCGTTTGGGGTAATGAGAAGGTTATTTGTTTTGTTGCTGGTTGTCATCTCAAATAATAATGAGGAAGCTCATGTTATTCTAGCCACATGCATCAATATAGTGTAAAGGCTACTAGTATTCGTGATGGCAATTAAGGCAATTTTGTCTCGTCTCACTGCCCCTCTGGTTACGTTTTATCATAGATGTGCTTTGTGAATGGAAGCAGGCTTATAGAGGATTGGTGAAGCAAAAAGTCAATAACTGCAACTATGCCTCAATCCCAAGTTAGTCGGGCTGGCTATAAAAATCCCCAGTATCCATTTTGCTCCATTTAAACCTATTCTTTCCTTATTATAATTTAGGTTCCCTACCACTAGAAGTTCTTAATATTTTCCATTGACATACCAATCTCATACAAGAGAAAGAAAAAGACATTGAGCTAGTTATTAAGATCCTTAAGAGGGCTTCAGTGCTATTGCCAATTACTTCTTTGTTTAGTTTGATTTACTCATCGGATTTGTGATGGATCAGGTAAAACGCTTGTATGATGCTTTTCATGAACCTTTCAAGCGAGAAGTGCCAAAACGCCAATGCATTCCAGAAACTGCAGTCGCTAATGAACCTCATCCTGGCTCCAGCAATACAAAAGAAGATGAGAAGGAAACTGTGGATACAAGCAATTGTCAGAAGAAAGAACCCGAAGTGACTGTCAAGTCAGCACTTTCTGCTGCTTTTGCTAAGTACTCGCACAAAATCGCGAGAAAGACGAATAAATCACAAGAAGAGGAAGAAGGGAAATGCAGTGCTAAGGAAGAATCTAAAACCGGTGACACGAATGGCAGCAACGACTTCTGAATCTCGGTATCTTGAACCAAAAAAGAATAGGTTTCTTAGTCACTTCTTTTCATGCTAATGTTCCTAATTTTATATTTCTCCATTTGTTTGATTTCTTTTAGTAATTCCTTATAAATTGATGGGAAACTCATAGAAGATAATTAGTGAACAAAGATTCAGAAGATGTTTGGACATGATTTAGTTGAGATTAAAAAAAAAGTAGCATTTGAAAGTTGAAATTGTGTTTGAACATAAAAATATAATTGGAGTTTTGCCAGTGAAAATTTTAGAAAAAAATTGAAAAAAAACAACCACCTATTTTTCAATAAAACAAATTCTATATTTCTCAGCTTAATAAATACTCCCTCTACTCCCCTTACATGTAGCAGAAAGGCTTGCAAAGTTACAATTTGCTTAACCATGAAAGCATCACTGAAGACCTTTACACAGTTTTCATCCACCTATGGTTTCCGCGTATATACAATTTCAGCTTTGGCCGATTTCCCAACTCGTGAAATGCCTGCCCAGAACCACATGAATCCAAAGATAGCCGATAAACCCATCGATAAAATCTCGCTTATGAAATTGATTGATTCTTCAATCTCTTCAAATGGGTTTGCTCCTACTGCTCTTCTATTCCACGAATTCTCTCGTTTCATTGATTGTAATTTATGTAATACACTTATCAGACGCTATACAGATTCAAAAAATCACTCGCGTGCAGTTTTCGTTTATACCCAAATGCGTAAACTGAATATCCCTCCTGATTCCTCAACATTCCCGAGCGTTCTCAAGTCAGTTGCTCAGTTATGCTACGGAAAAGTTGGAAAATCCATCCACTGTAATGCAATTCAACTGGGTTTCACTTTTGATATTTATACAAACACTGCTCTTGTCTACATGTACGGCATATGCCAACAACCAGATGATGCTCATCAACTGTTTGATGAAATTCCCAAACGAAATGTAGTTACGTGGAATGCATTGATCACGAGTTATACGCATAATAGGATGTTCAGAGAAGCAATTGATGTGTTCAGGGAAATGCCAGCTTCTGGGGCTAAACCAGGTGAGGTCACTATGGTTGGAGTTTTATCAGCTTGTTCTCATTTAGGAGCTCTGAGTCAAGGGCAGTGGATCCATGATTATATTGTGAAGAATCGGTTGAGAGTGAATGTATATGTTGGTACTGCATTAATTGATATGTATGCTAAATGTGGAGATATTGATGAGGCAAAAAAGGTCTTTGAAACTATGGGGGTAAAAAATATTTATACATGGAATGTATTGATTTCGGCATATGCCATGAATGGACAAGGGGAGGCTGCATTGCAGACTTTCGATAGGATGATTGTAGAAGACTTAAAGCCTGATCATGTTACTTTCCTGGGTATTTTATGCGCTTGCTGCCACCAAGGTTTTGTTGAGGAAGGTAGAAGGCTGTTCTCAAGCATGATAGATCAGTTTGGATTGCAGCCAAAGATTGTGCATTATGGGTGTATGATTGATCTACTTGGACGTGGAGGGTTCTTGGATGAAGCTATGGAAATGATTCATTCTATGAAACTAAAGCCAGATGCAGTAATATGGAGGACACTACTTGGTGCTTGTAGATTTCATAGAAGAGAAGAACTTGGTGAATTTGCTTTCCGTAAGCTTCTGGAACTGGAACCAGCGAACGGGGAAAACTACGTGTTAATATCAAATGTTCACACTCAAAAAAAGAAATGGACTGAAGTTGGAGAAGTTAGGGAACTGATGGACAGCGGCGGAATCAAAAAGATTCCTGGATGCAGTTCAATTGAAATTGAAAATGCAGTTTATGAGTTTAAGGCATCCGATCCACTTAAAACAGGGCATGAGGAAATCCATAAGATGTTGCAAGACATGAAAAGTCAGTTGAAATTAGCTGGTTATGTGCCTGAAACAGAGATAGCTCTGTATGATATTAATGAAGAGGAAAAGGAGCATAATCTGATATGCCATAGTGAAAAGCTTGCTCTTGCATTTGGGCTGCTGCATTCATCTGAACCTACATTAAGGATAATGAAGAATTTAAGGATTTGTCAGGACTGCCATCAATTCTTTAAGCTTGCTTCAGCAATTTATAAAAGGAATATTGTTGTTAGAGATATAAAGCGCTTCCATCATTTCACTGGAGGTCTTTGCTCATGCAAAGATTATTGGTGATACCTAGTATATATAGGTGATGTTATGTCGTCTGACACATTAGGGGCACTTACAGCACAGAGACCGGCAAATTTTGTCTCAGTTCTCAGCCATCAGACTTGGGTAGTTATTTCTTCTTTGGATGGATGGATAACTGGAGATATTTTAGTTTTTCCCTGGTATATACCAGACATGGCCTAGCACGACATGGATAAAATCCAGATACAGTTTATGGTGTTTGATACTGCTGTGCAGATAGAGCATTGGCTTGCTGACCTGTTCAGAACCTTTTGAGGCAATTGTGAACTTCTATTCTGTTTGGGTAGTCATGCTGCCAATATCTTTGCAGTTTCTGGAGTTGGTTTGCTACTAGAAACCTAACTTGTGAAAGTTTTAGTCCTTGATATTTGAGACATATTGGACTAGGTTTAACAGAGCTTTTTTTCATTTTAGTGTATGGCTCTGCCAAAGCCCCTAAAGATTTCAGGAACTGCTGAATGTGTGCTTTGAAGGCTCTCAAGTGTCAGAGCTCAGTTGTGTTTTTTCAGCTGTGCAAAACTGATGTGCTGACTGTTTGCCTTATCCATGATCTTAGGTAGTAATGGCATATCTCAGTTAGATGACTGATTTTCAAGTTTGTAGTAGAGTCTCTTGAGCAGATTAGCTGTTTTGTCAGGTGAGACACATTTTGACATGTCTCATGTGTGGATTGTGCACTCTCAGAACAACGCTATGAGAACTTCACCTTTTAGACAACAATGATGTTGACGTAAAGTATCTAAATCTATGCTGGAAAATGCGTACACCAAAGGTACACCGTGTTATACCCTAATTTCTATTTTTCACGTAGTTATATCTTCTTTTCATAGGATCTTCAGCTGCAATTCTGGTATGACTATTGAGGCAGAATATGTTATTGCCATAACAAATGCATTCTTTCTTGGGCCAGCTTTAGCAGCTAGGTTTTGTTAGCCCATAAATCTGTCTGTGCCTTTTATCATGAAATAAGTCCTTCACTTGAGGGGCTTTTAAGTGAAGGAAACTCCAATAGTTCCATGAAACCGTTATATCGAGCCTCATTTTCATTTAATTGGGTGGCAACGTATTGAGGAATGAAATTACAAATGGTGCTAATCAGAACATGAATGCGGGTCTTATAAATGGATTTCAAATCACATATCATACAATAGTTTCTAGAGAATTCAGATAAAATTCTTTAATAAAAAGGAGAACAAAATTTCTTTCATGAATACCATCATCTTTTCTTACAAAGTCGAGCATTCAACCAGATACCTTTTTGAATTTCCATAGGTAGGGATGAAGTCGAAAGTAATATGTAAAACTTTTCTTTCCACTCCGGTAGAAGCTAGTAAATATAAATAGTGGAACAAATCTGCTCAGAAAATAAATGAATTAAAATTGGTCCTACTCCATCTGTAAACATCTGTATTTATGCTTTCAGATTCAAAAAGCCTCGGGACCAAGGTGAGCGAAGTGTGGGCTTTGATAAGCTGCTTGTAGCATCTCACTGTCATCATATGAATCTCGATATGTATCCAAGTTTGTATCTGCATTTCTTAGTGCTGATAGGCAGAGTTCTTTCCTCCATTCTTCTAAATGTGGGAATCCTATGTAGTCTGCATACTTGTCACAGTACTGCCAAAGAAATTCAGTCAAACACAACATTTAGTAGGTTTTCCTAGTTCCGTGGCTTAAATGCTCAAGTCAACTTGTGACAATTGGTTTTTGAGCAACTTCAATAACTTTACCTCAAAATTAGCAAGATCATGGGTATTATGCTTTGGAATGCCAGCAACTTCTCTTGAACGATAAAATTCCTTGATGATTTGCATCATCTCATCCCATGAGGGGAGTGTTCTTTTCCCAGACAGCAGCTGGGCAATCCATTTTGCTTGTGACTCAAAGAAAGGAAACCCTATGAGCTACATTATAAATAAGAAAAAAGAAAGATCTAGTAACTGATACTCCATCTCTTTTTAAAAAAAGATAATAATCCATTTATGGACAGTAATCCAAAATAGTGATAGAAGCTGTTTTTCAAGAATATAATTAGGACTAAAGCTATTTCTTAAATTTGAAATTAAGGCACAATTAATTATTGGTTGATTAATTGTTGTACAAATGTGTAGGGGTTAACAGTTGGGAAGTGGTTGTGGTGTGGTGGTAACCAGGAAATATCCCTTCATTTTTAATTAGAGGTCCCGAGTTTGGGCCCGGAGAATGGAACGAAACCGGATTTGTCAGGAAGTGGTTACCTTTCTGGGTACACCAATGAAGGAGAGAGAGGGAGCAAGAGAAGGGGGGAAGGTATGCTCATAAAGTGGGCCCACTCTGTCATCATCAACTACTACCATTCCTTTGGTGTCAAGAAATGGAAAGGAGTAGGAGTACCTGTACAATGCAAAAAAAAAAAAATTGGATTTGTCATTATCCAGTTGCTGTAACAAGATTGTTTTCACTTTAAGACAAAACCACATCAAAGCACTTCCTAGTTCTGTCTCACTACTTATGGTGAATTCAAAGTACTTTTTACTACACAATAATTCTTTTATCTTTTTGAAATAAGATTATATATATTGAAGCTACATAAGACAGAATGAGATTAGAATGTCTAGTAGATGGATGAAGTCCTCAAGCTAGTTATAACATCACTTGGGTTTTATCTTCGGCCTCTACTTTTAAACTCTCTTTTACTACTAGCAAAGACAAGTGCATGGAAATAGAGCATTTTACCCTGTACAGTATATGATAGTGTCTGCAACGATTGAAGTGCCATTTACGAACAATACCCTCCCATCTTCATGTAATGAATCTATCTGCATTTTCATTCTAAATTAGTTATATTATCGAATATATGAAAAATGTCTTGGGGTTTTCTTGTTTCAGTTAACTGCATCATCAAATTTTTAATTTAACAAACCTGAGGACGAAGATGTAAATTATGGTGCTTGGATATAACTTTTGACAATCCTTCAGAAACATCAAGAGATTTGGCACTGAGATGGATCTCCTTTGCCACATCTACAAGCTCCATTCCTATATCCTGACCACTTAGTGAGTTTCCAACCACCACAACTACCTGCTAAGTTAAAAATAGTTAGCAAGTTGTAAGGACAAGAGTTGAAGTTTGTTTCAAAACAAAGTTAACTCTTCTTTAAGAGAAAACTTAGATGATATAGTCATGTAGTCCACTGTTGGCAGTACTGGAATTTTGTTTTATGTTATTGGAATATAGGACATGCACTGGAGTTTGAATTATGACAACATGAGATGTTATAGCTTGACAAAGTTTCGAGGGATGTTCTCTGGAGGTGTCTGGATGCTAAAGGTGTTCTGATGGTGTATATTAGGGCGATAAAGGATATGTATGCCGGAGCCAAGACTCAGGTTAGGACGGTGGAAAGTGACTTAGAGCACTTTCCTGTTAAGATAGGACTACATCATGGATCTGTGCTGAGTCCTTTTCTTTTTGCCCTGGTGATGGATGAGCTGACACGGTCTATCCAGGAGGAGGTTCCATGGTGTATGCTATTCGCACATGACATAGTTTTGATGATGAGACTCGAGACAAAGTTAATGATAGGTTGGAGGTTGGAGACAAACTCTGGAGTCCAAAGGATTCAAATTGAGCAGGACCAAGACAGAGTACATGGAGTGCAAATTCATTGGTGCGATGGATGAACAAGGCATGGAAGTAAGGCTTGCCACTCAACCTATCCCCAAGAGAGAAAGCTTTAGATATCTTGGGTCCGTCATCCAGAGTAGTGGGGACATCGACGATGATGTCACGCATCGCATTGGGGCAGCATGGACGAAGTGGAGGCTTGCCTCTGGAGTCTTGTGTGATAAGAAGGTACCACCAAAACTTAAAGGTAAGTTCTACAGAATGGTGGTTAGACCATTGTTGTTATATGGTGCGGAGTGCTGGCCAGTCAAGAACTCTCATGTTCAGAAGATGCATGTCGCAGAGATGAATATGTTGAAATGAATGTGTGGACATACTAGGAGTGATAAGATTAGGGATGAGGTTATTTGGGAGAAGGTGAGAGTGGCCTCTGTGGCAGACAAGATGAGAGAAGTGAGACTGCGAAGGTTTGGGCATGTGCAGAGGAGGTGTGTGGACGCCTCAGTTAAGAGGTGCGAACGATTGGATTTTGGGGTTATACGGAGGGGTAGGGATAGACCGAAAAAGTATTGGAGAAAGTGATTAGACAGGATATGCGCAACTTCATATCACCGAGGACATGACCTTAGATAGAAAGGAGTGGAGGTCGCGTTATGGTAGAAGGTTAGCAGGGATAGAATGTTGTCTTGCCCTGTGACGGTTCAGGGTAGGTCTTAGGTCTAGGCGTGCCAGTATAGTTGTGTTGTTATTGCCCTTTGATTATCACTTTATTTTGCTATTGGTATTGTTCTTGTCTCGTAGAATTTGCATGATATGATTTGTATATATACTGTTGCTCTCTCTTTTTTTGGGACTGATACTTTTGAGCCGAGATACTTTCGAAAACAGGCTCTCCATCTCTATGAGGTAGTGATAAGGTCTACGTACACTCTAGCCTCTCCAGACCCCACTTGTGGGACTTCATTGGGTATGTTGTTGTTGTTGAGATGTTATAGCTTATAGATTAATTATGTTTCTGGATCTTGCAACACAATTATTATTTAAAATAGAAAAAGTAAAAACAGATATCATTCATTTCTATGATTGTAGAGATTTTTTATATTACCTCATTCCGAAAGGGTTCTGGCACCCTGTAAATGTGGCTATGCATCTGCTTTCTTCTCCATGCATCCATTCCTTATCAAACAAAACAGATGAAAATCTTTTAGTGTCACTTTTATACTATCGGATAGAAAGAACAGAAGTAATTACAAACTCTACATTATGTGTTTATGCAAGTATATAATTCATTCTGTAATCAACTTTGATAAAAAAGTCTGATTTTCTTATTCAACTGTACCATGAAATGACCTGACTATGAAGGAATTGCTTTGATTGATAATGTTAGTTATAACTCTGGCATCTTTTTGCTACAGTACCAATACAATTTGATCAACTTAGTAGATTAGTATTTTACTTTTCAGCTTGCCATATTAAGCTTGTTATGGTGATCAGTTACCTGTTGTTTTAGATCAACTTTATCTGATGATAATGTGCAGTATCAGTCTATCAATGTACAAAACTTAAACTCGAGTGAGAAAAGATATGGAGATTTTGACAAACCTTTAATGTTGGGTAACCTTGGTTGAGAGTAATGGCCAGTTGCAACAACCACAGCATCAAAGACTTCCTCCACCCCTTTCTCAGCTTCCTTCTCTTTGCTCTTCACAATCCATCTCAAGTCCTTGCCAAATTCAGGATAATTCAGCATCCCCACATACTCAACCTTAGTATTGAATCTTATCATCTCCCTTAGTCCAAAGTATTCACAAAAATCTTGTAAATACAAGAGAAGCTCCTTGTGTCCAGGAAATCTCCTTGGATCTCTCCCTTTCTTCACCACAAAAGGAAAATCAGTAAACCCCATGATCTCTCTTGGTGATGTCAGCCTTAATGATGCATAAATACTGCTATGTACCATTTGGACATTAGTCCTTCCTAAAGCATCTTCATGTTCAACTTTAGGTTGATATAGCCATTGCCCTCCCACATCATGGTTTTGTTCAAAAACCACCACATTGTGCCCTTCCTTCCTCAGCTCCCTAGCTGCCACCAACCCTGACGGTCCAGCACCAATTATGCACACATTCTTGGACAAATTTCTCTCAGAAACCATGGTTGATACTGGGAAAAACTCCTGGAAGCAATGCAGTTTAATTCTTGTGTTTTATGTTGTTGGAAGTTAAAAATGATGTGTGTGGGGGTGGGGTGTATGCTGGGAATGAGAAAAAATGAGACTGATTAACTCTTATATATACTACTATATCTTATAAGGGAGATATGTTGGGAAGGAGACACGTGACTAAATAATACTTGTTAATTTGGTTGGTTTATGTCTCCATGAATTCCCATTTTGGAAAGAAAACTCTTGTCGTTTAACCTTGAATTTTTTTAGGTGGTAAATACCTACCCTATCCGGTGTTTGCACCAAACCGAACAAATTAACCTAATCACATCTTAAAACTTAAGAATATATAGCACTTAACTATGGTTTGAGTGATAACTATGTATACGAGAGATACATGTCTTGCATGCATTGCTTTGATGTAAAGTTATAAACACAGTGCGGGTACATATTTATTTCTTTAAAGTAGCCTTTAATTTTGAGTCATTAGTTCTACAATTCTTATTCATTAATCATTAAAATAGAGAGCATTTTTCCTTCCTTCTACTTTAATAAAAAGAAAGAATTTGTTTCCACATAATGTATGTCAGGGGAACATGGCTTCAAGCAGAAGACTCACCCTTTGGATAACTTTCATCCAAAGGTGGACAAAGCTACCAAAACAATTGGCCACTTGTATACCAAAACAATTTCTACTATACTATCAGCATATACTATCAGCTGCGGAGCTAGAATTTCAAAATTTGAAGAAGTAGACACATGAACTTGCCGAAGGAGGTTTAGTATCTACTATATATACATAAAAAAATTATTTTAACTATTTATAAATAATATAATTTTTCGCCCCGAACAATAGATGGCTCCGCTCGTGTATACTATATATTGTTATTAATATGACGTGCATGCGGTGCGACCCACTAATTTTATTTATGTAATAATAAATAATGATACCCTAAAGACTTGTTTAGTAGTAGGTGATTTGATTTGGTGGGACAGTTTAAACATTCCTTAGAGTCTTTCTAAATTACACTATAATTAAGTTGTTGTTAACTGACACATTCACATATAATATTATATAAATCAACAAAACTGTATTTGAGACGTTTGCGATAACGTTAATTTATGGTGAGTTTTGATTTAAAAATATAGTAGATCATAATAATATGTTGTAATTTCCTAGAACCCCTCGAGCCATGGGATATATAGCTCTACTGTGCCACTTCCGCTTTGATCATTAAGGGTAAGTGACTAGAATTATTCAGGTATTAATAATGTATGATTGCTTATACAAAATTTAATTATTTATGTAATAGTTACTTTATTTTTTGTTTGTATAAAATAATACATGAATGACTTATACTGATAGTCAAACACTATACTTGATGTGTTGAATTTTATGCATATCAATTAAAATGCTACCAAAACATGTACTAGTTCTATTGATTTTAACATATGAACAATTCGATTCTTAACCAACAATCCTTGAAATGTTTGTGCGAAGTTTGTAGTAACATGAAATGTCAGTTTTTAATAAGTGGTGGAGTCGAAAACTTCATCAAGAAAATTCAAAATAGAAAAAGTTAAATACATGAATAAACTAAGAGAATTCAATATTTATTATATATATATATATATATATATATATATATATATATATATATATATATATATATATATATATATATATATATATATATATGATTTAAAAAGTTTACTTATCTATATAGTATATTTTCTCGATAAAAAAATTCAAATGAAACTCTTACACCTAACTTCACCCGAGAGTTTAATAACAAAAGAAGAAAGCGAAAAATAGATTGTTTCTCTTGTCATCATATCAACTTATTACTTTCATGTTAAAACCTCAAAATTATCACAATAAAATTATTTAAGTTTATAAATTCCCTATATTTAGACCAATGAGAGAAAGAGAGAGATGCTTGACTTGGAGACTTGGAAAAATAGATTGAAGTATACATTTAAAAGGACAAGTTGAAAGTATATAATACTCTTACCTGGTTAGTAGATTGAATAATCTATGCTTAATTACCTACATGTATGCCAGACTATATTTTTAAGGCACTCATTATCAGCTGTATTTGACTTGCTCACTAATTTTTTGACTTCAATCTACAACAATTCTTACCCCCCAACACACCACCCACACATCATGGAAATATTTTAAAATTAAATTTGATAATTGACATGCATGTTATGGGGTGGTTAATTTTAGAGATTATATAATAGTTAAGCAAATAAACATGATAGTTAGATGCTAAACATAATTAGGTTATCATTGTTATTATATATAGCATTTGATTTCTCCTTTCTTGAAGCCAAGGGAACATCAATAATCATGACGTCGTGTTACCAATTCACCATGCATATCAACCTTTTTTTGTTTTTGTCCTCTTTAAACTTAAGAATAATGAAAAAAGAGGTACATTTTCATAGCACTCATGACTCTTCTAACTTTTTTTCCTCTCATATTTGATGTAGGTTAGTATTTGTTTTGGGATTCAATTAATTCAGATTTATGTCGCGTGTGATCAAATAAAGTGAAAGTGCACTTAATTATCAGGATTTTTTCTTATTATGATTCAAATTGAGATCTCTGATTAAGAATGAAATGATTATATTCATCCCACTCCAATTTAAGTGATAATCTTGCACTAGAGTATGATTTTCATAATTTGTAGCTAGTGATATTTCTTCTTGGGGTGCAATTCAAGTATAATAGGACAAGCATGACTCGTGTTTTACACTTAAATAAGTAGTACTTCTACTAGTAAATTATGAGTCACTTGCTTGAAAATTGTGGAGACAAACATCATTGGTCAAGATGATGTGGAAAAAGGCATTTATAGACTCCTTTTTTAATATACTTTCAACACCAACTTTATTTCATAATTAAGGACCATGTCATTGTTGAAACTTAAAAAGCAAGGTTTCGAAAAAGAAAAAAGATGAAACGTCAAAAAAGGTTTATGTCAAGTTTCTCATGCAAATATGCAATTATTAAAGTCTCGAGCCTTGGAGTTTAGTTTCTTTTATATTGTACATTGTACAATGCTTGGCCTACAAGTTAGAAATTTTGCTTCATGGATCCAAATAATAAAAGTTGTCTGACAAATTTTCTAAATCTTTTCTTTTTTTGTGAAGTGGGATGTTAAAGTTGATTTTCTTTTTATTATTAAGTTTTCCTTTTTATGTGTTGGGTGATGTTGTTTAAGTCTTTATTTGCTCTTTTGACTAGTTATTCATGCATTTAGCTAGAGTTTGGCCTCAAATTTCAAATATTCTTTGGCAAGTTATTTTTGGGTAAAGTTTTGATGAAGTTTTACCACGTGTTTGGAGACAGATTTCTCAAAGAATATTTGACTGTTTCAAAAAATATTATTTTGTACCCATAAGTACTAAAAATTATTGAAAATATCCATAAGTTTGTATTATCATTTTATAATGAATATGTTTTGTTAAAAAAAACCTTATAACATAATTGATAAAAATCAACAACAACAAAATAACAATATGGGCAAGAGCAATACATTAATCGTATTAAAAATAAATTGTTGAAAAGAATAGTTTGGTTATTTATTAATTGATAGAGAAGTTATTTAATGGTGTTGGTTGTCCACACAAATGGAGTAAGTTGGTTGATAAATATTAGTTGGAATTAAAAAATTATGAGTGTTTTAATAAAATATAAAAATTTGGGTAATTTTTAAAATTTTAAAATTTTCCAAGTTCTAGTTTTCCCTAGAACTTGGGAACTTGGGATGTTTGCCAAGTAATAGCAAATTATATGGCCAAACATTAGTTTCCAAGTTTTTTTCAAGTTTTTCTCAAAAACTACTTGGGGCCAAACGGCACCTTAGTCTTTAGACCGAGCAACTGATTATTTCTTTTAAACTCCTCCCTGGCAGCATTTCATTTTGCTCTCTTCGTGACTCGAATCCTCTCTTGTCGACTGAGCAAACTTACTCGATATCCTTTGTGAGTTGATGTATAATCCTTAGGCTAAAATCTTTTCTTTGAAGGTTCGAAGATGGAAATGAAGAGCCAAAGCCCAAAAGTTCAGATGATTTTCAAATATATCCACTTTTAAGGACTATCTTTTAAAATATAGCCAGCATTTGCAAAGCTACAATTTAAAGAGTGGAACTGAGATATATTTGCAAAATGAGCCAAATTATTTTTAACAAAATAGCTGATTCAAACACTTCGAAATATACATTTATCTGCAATTAATGTCATCTCCCAAGCAACTGCACACAAGTTTCATATAATTAGTAAACTCACTTCAGAATTATGCTGCTCGAATTCTCCAAAATTAAAATAATGCATCTAACACAGACGCGCCAATATTTTTAGAGAATCAATCAACAGAACCAGGAGGTCTCTTAGGGGTCAACAGTTTAGCACCGGGGTGCTAATATAGAAGAATTTGTTTAGTGACTTTTTCTTTTTATGAACGAGAAATAAGTTTGGAGTCAACTCTTAGGACCAACCACAACCTATATTCCTGATAATCAAGATTTTTTTTTCTCTATTTTTTGTTAATGTCAAAGCTTATCTATATCCCATGCATTAATCACGCTTATTCTTACAAAAATATTTGTCTATGAATTTTAAAATTCCCCTCTTCTATCTTATTGTTTTATCTCTTTATTTTTATTTTTTCATTTTGTTTTCTTTCTTTGCAATTTTAGAAATTCTGCTCCCTCAAAAAATTACCAACAAATTGTTAGAGTCCCTCTCTCTTTGCTTTTCCATTCCCAACTTATCAAGAAAAAGGTATAATATCAACTTTGATTTTCCACCAGAATTTTCATTTTTTGTTTATGTTAAATGGTTCTTGATTGTGTTCTTCAAAGATTGATCTCTAATTGAAGATGAAAAGAATCCATGTTAATGAAATATTCAATTCATTTTGTCTGAATTTAGGTTTTGGTTTTGCTTCTTGACGTAATGTTTGAATTAATGATACAATCTAATTAATTTTACACGCCCAGGATGAACTCAATATTACCTTTTAAATTTAAATTTATCTTTCAATAGCAATTTTCACTTTTCTTTATCCCTGAATTTGTTGCAGAATAATGTAGATGATAATTGGGATATATGGTCTAGGAAGTAAACATATTTATTAATTTTGATCAAAGGATATTATGGGATGTTTTATTTATCGAAACGAAATGACATTTCTTTTTCTCATAAATTGGTGCATCATACGTTTCTCTGTCACAACGTATTTTTGTTACTGAATTGTTGTCAAATATATATCTGCCAGATCTATACGTCTTTATAATCATATACAATTTGTTACTTATATCTTGATAAGAGTTATCTAATTTGGATGCATTAATTTAGGTAATAAGAATAACAGTGTATTTTGAGGAATATTCAAATGGAGGCAGAAGTGCAAGCTGCAGAATAAGTACTTTCTTTTCATCCTTTTACAATGTTCTTCGCTTAAAAATTGTTGTCCTGTCAATGCATAATAGCATATTTTCTTTAGCTTTCCAACTGTTGATCATATCCTTCGAATCATCTTGGTTACGGTAGGTTTTTATATGTTGACCTATGTTTTGTCAGACTCTCCCAAAAAATGTTATTGAACCTGTGTCAGATATGCATGTCGAACATTTTTAAGAATCCGACCAACATAGATATTAACTATGGGGAATGATATGGTTATGTTTAATCATACAAATAAGAGGACGGAAAAACATGAGTGCCACCAAATCTTTACTGGTAAACAGGATATAAAGTTGCTTTTTTATTGGTATCAGTTTTCTCACAGGTCCTTGTTTTTTTCCCCACTAGAATGCTGCACTTGTGAGATTTGTCTATGCTTCTTATAACCTTTTCTCGGCAAGTGCTTGAATTTAACAGTTGTGAAAACATGAAACGAAACAAGCTATGTGAGATTCTTTACTAAACCTCTCTGTATCTCATGATATATCTGCAGTGGTACTAGTTTCATTGCTCTAGCTCAAAATGACTGACATGGTTGTTGGCATACCTGCACATTTGGAGAGAATTGAGCGTGAAGCTCGCTTTTTGAGAAGGAACTCAACTGGCAGCTTAGGCATTCAAATTGCTAAATCCAAGGTCTTGTCACGTTATCTGAGTGATCCAAAAGGTTCTTGCCATGACGCTTGCAAAGGTGCTGAACGTGATGATCAAACAACAAAAGCAAGGACTTCCCTGCTGAGTAGAACTGTAGCAGCATCAGAAAAAATACCAGAACTGGCTACAACTGTACAGGTGCAGATAAGGAAGAGACCACTACTACGCTCAAGTAAGCTACCTGTGAATTTCAAGAGGCGTGAAACTGCTAAAATCCAGAGACAGGAGATCCCAGCATACACCAAAAGATTAGCTGTTTCTGTAAAACAACGAAATGGTTTGAAGATGAAGTCTTTGCAGGAAAATGCTAATTCTATGTCCAGAAGCCATAAGCTGAGGATAAAAGGATACAGTGACATTATCATACCAAGGGGATCATCAATTGCACAGGATTCTCTGTTGGGTGGAGCAACCGGCACACCAAACAAAGGAAGCGGGATGGACAAGAACACTGGATCTTCTAAGTTGGGCAACAAGAAGGCTGTCGGAAAACCTGCAAACTTGGAGAAAATTGAGCATGAACTCAGTTATTTGAGAAGGAACTCAACTGACAATTTAGGTATTGAAATGGGTGACTCCAAGGTTTTGTCACGTCATGTGAGTGTTCCAATAGGTTCTTCTGACGCTAACAAAGATGGGGTGGAAGGCAACTGTAAAACAAAGGTGAGGACTCACATGTCCACAACATCTGTTACATCATCAGGAGAAAATTCAAAACTGGCTACAACTGTGAAGTGCCAGATACGGAAGAAACCACTACACTCAACTAAACTACCTGCAAATGTCAGAAGGCTGAAAACTTCCCATAGAAAGGAAATGCAAGCATGCACCAAAAAATTAGCTGTTTCTGCAAGTCATCGAAGTGATTTGAAGCTGAAGCCTCTTGAAGAAAATGATTATTCTGTGTCAAGAAGCAACAAACTAAGCAGAAGAAGATACAGTGAGAGTCTTATTACAGGGGGTTTGCCAACACTTCAGGGGTCTGTATTGGATGATGCAACCACCAAAACAAACACAGGAAGCAGGAAGGATAAGGACACTGCATCTTATGAGTTGAGCAAGAAAAAGGATGTTCGCATGACAGCGAACCTGGACAAAATTGAGTCTGGAGTTGGCTATTTGAGAAGAAACTCAACTGGCAGCTTAGGTATTGAAATGGGTGAATCCAAGGTCTTGTCATGTTCTCTGAGTGTTCCAACAGGTTCTCCCCAAGAAGTTCACAAATACACAGTGGAAAGTGATCTTAAAAAGAAGGCGAGGACCCTCCAGCCCACAAGACTTGTAACAGCATCAAGGGAAGTCCCAGAAATGGCTACAACTGTCAAGTTGCATATAGGGAAGAAACCATTAAGATCAAGTGCGCTACCAAATTTCAAGAGCCTGACAACTTTTCGAACCCAGGGAAAGAAAATCCCAGCATCCACCAAAATAGCTGTCAAAAAAGGATCCTCCGGGTTGAGCAAGAAAAAGGATGCCACAACTATTTCCCTCTCTACAAGAATTTCTGTGAAGAGGGTATCAGGCAAAAAGTTAAATAACAATTCCCCAGGAATGGTATCTCAACGCAATAAGCAGATTAGTCTTCCTAATAAAACAGGCGGTGTGGATTGTAAAGATGATCCAAACAAGGTAGCTCATATTAATAATTTGACCGGCCTTGCACGAACGAAGAAAGTGCAACCAAGTCATGAAAACTTTCCAAACAAGGCATCTCAACTTAGAAAATGGACTAGTCTTAAGCATGACAAGATGGAGCTAGGAAGTCAGAGGAGTGTTCCAAAGGGAACCTTGTACATCAGAGAATCAAAGACTAAAAGCCAGAGCATAAAGATCTCTCGGGAAAAATGGAAGGCCAGAGTCTCGTCCTTAGATAGGCATGGCCCAATAAGAGGAAAGAAACCTTCACTCCTCACTCTGTCAACTTCTCTACATTCTGATGGCAGTAGCTCCGGAAAGCTTGGCAACAGTAAATCATCCCTATCATCAACTTCTGCATGCGAGTCTGTTAATGGTGATGCAACAGTCAGCAGTTCCAAGAAAAGTGGAACCACAAGTCCAAACCAAGATATAAAAGCTGGAAGGGCTGCAATTTGCAGTCCTAAAAATCTCAAGTTCAGGACAGGAAAAATAATTGATTTTCAATCTGAGAAACTCAGTCCAAGGAGACTAAAATTCAGGCCGCCCAAAATACTAGAGAACAACGGAAATGGAAGTGCTCGTGTTAGAGGAAGAAGCTCTCGGAGATTTATTGCTTATGGAAAGTCAAATGCTGCTAAAGATGAAACTATGAAAGTTAATCTTCGACACCACTATAGACGAGACAAAAAAGAGGTTCCAATCTTGTTCAACAATGTGATCGAAGAGACTGCAACCAAGCTTGAGGAGACCAGGAGAAGCAAGGTCCAGGCTTTGGTAGGTGCTTTTGAAACTGTAATCTCCCTTCAGGATCCAACATCCTCACCGCCAATTATTTGCAGATGATAACTATGTGCTTTGACACAAGGGATCTGTATATATATTAATAGATAAATTGAGTTACGTAACTGAAGCAGTAGGTGCAGGATTTCAAGCACTCCTCTTTCTGAATATATATACTTTCTAACTGATTCTATTTACTCCGTAAATGTCATTGAACAGGTGTAGTAGTGTAGTTGTAAGTTATTTTTGTAACATGACATTATATTTTACACTTCTACACATTATTCATACTTGTGTATTCTTTGTCTAAGACAATTGATCATAATTAAAACATCAAAGTTTGTCCTCTGTTGCAGTTTAAAAGATAACAGAACAACAGAATTTTATAGATACCAATGGATACTTACATTGCGGTAGATAGAATCAATAACGTTTTCTTACTCTTTAAACATTCTCCTAGAGTTGAACAACCTAGGAACATGAACTAGATTTTTCACTCCATGATTGCTTGATGTCTCTTATGTAGTATCTACAAACAAGGGAATAGGCACTGAGTTGTATCCAAAATGAGCATAACTGTGTAACATATAGGAGGCGCTTCACATAACCAAAAAAAAAGAGAACTAAAATAAGATAACAGAGAAACATGTCTTCCACCAGAGACTTATAAGAAGAAATTGCTGAACATAACTATTCTGATTGATTTGGGTGCAAAAATATCATGTTTCACCAAAGAAAAAGGGTTTACTTTTAGCTGCTACTTCTTCCTAATGCATACATATACCATGTGTTCATTTCATGCATCTGAGCACAACAATTACTTGATATATAAAAACAAAAAAGTCTTTAACATTATTTCTCTCCATCAGATAAAGAAACGCTCCTAAATCTACAAAGCTAATAAGCATTAGAAGAAGTATCACTCAGAATTGCTCCAAAACGGAATGCAAAATTAAGTGTCAGCTTCCTTTCCATATGCATTCCTATATCTATAAATAGGGCTACGTATCGATCGGGTCGGTTCGGTTTTGAAGTTTATCGGTTATCGGTTGATAGACATGCCAAACTGTAATAGAACTATTAAGATATTGGCTTATCGATTATTGGTTAAAAAAGGGCAGCCCGGTGCACTAAAGCTCCCGCTATGCGCGGGGTCCGGGGAAGGGCCTGACCACAAGGGTCTATTGTACGCAGCCTTGCCTTGCATTTCTGCCAGAGGCTGTTTCCAAGGCTTGAACCCGTGACCTCCTGGTCACATGGCAGCAACTTTACCAGTTACTCCAAGGCTCCCCTTCTCGATTATTGGTTATTGATCATTATTGGTTCGGTTATCGGTTTAACCGTTAAAATTTGATTTTAAAAAATTATTGAAAATCGCTTAGAAACAAGGTGACAAACCAAAAGAACCATGCACATGAGTTGATAAATTGTGTCTTGCTCAAAAGCAAATGTAAAACATTGTATAATAACCAAGAATTTGAGACAACAAGAAATAAAAGTATGAAAACTAAAAAGGATTTTATATATCGAATAGTAATAAATATAAATTATTAAGTTACTATCGGGTTATCGGTTAACCTGTTAAGAAAAAAATTTAAACCATTAAAAATCGATAACCCGGTAATATAAAAAATTAAAACCATTAACAAAACCGCTAAATTAATAACCCATTACCGATAAATTAATAACTTTTTTTTCCGTTGGATTTATTGGTTTCGGTTCGGTTTTGAACAACCTGGAATAAGAAATAGTACTAATTAATTTCCAGTATTGCAAGGTCCTCACAAATACCCTACCATTTGCAAATCTCAAAATTATACTATAATTGAAAAATTAAAATGAAGAATACAGGTTAGAACACGGTCAGGCCTCAAATTTTCATACAGGAGATCACATCGTTGTTGAGATCAAATTCTTCAAATTTCAGCAACACTCAACTTACTTTTACTATCAAAGTTAATTAATCAACAAAAAATAAAAATCACTCGCAAAATTATCAAATTTCAGATCTAACTCTACCACGACTTCCTCAGTTATGTGACTTCAACAGAGAGGATGGTTTTACCGGGGGAGACAAAGAGTCTTACCAGCTTCTTCTTTTTTTGTTTTTTTTCTTAGCTGTCCGGTACCTCGTTGATGTTTCAGAGCATAGGATCCCATTAGAAGAGAAGGGTTTCCATTGATTTTTTCATACTCAAAACTTGAAGGACCTGATTCATTACGCCACATTTTTTTTGTGTGTGAGTCTTAAAAGTTCCAGTAATTAATTGAATGAGTTACTAATATCCGCTGAATACATAATCTTAAATATTTAGAGAAAATGATCAAAATGGTCCTTAATGGCGTTGGAATATTTAAGTCCTTTCATATATCATGTAATTAAAATAACTATTTAACATATAAAAAATATAATTATTTTATTCTTTCATATATGCACGTATGTATCGCGTTAATTAATAATAAAATATATATAAAAAAATAAATTATTGTGTGTATGATATTATTAAGTACAAAAAGATAAATACAATATTCATTTAAATAGTAAAAAGAACATTACCACAAGATGCAATAATTGAAAAATAAAATTGGATGCCTTCAAAATTTGCAAAGAAAAATAATTCAGTTAAGTCAGATATATAATATATGTAGTTATGCATATTTTATGGCATGAACTAATAATATATTATATAGTTGCATCTCACCTAATATCTTCTCATAGACGTTGTTTTTAGGATATGTTTTTTTTTGTTGTTGTAACTTTAATTGACCTATAATAACAAAAATTGTTATTGACTACATTGAATGTTCATCTTAAAAAGTTCAATATATCATTAGCCATGTAAGAAAACATACCATAAAAATGTAGTCTAACATTAAAAAAAATTGTGACAATGCAATTGGATTTTGAATTGTTCAAGTTTGCCAGAATTATGATGAGCGCATTATTCTTCAAAACTAATGTGTATAAGAAATAAATTAACTTTTATGTTGGTAAATTGAATGAACATTCATATATAAAATATCAATTGACAACTACACTTGAAACATTAATATCCATTTTCTGTAGTATAATACGTTAAGAATGAACCAATAAAAGTGCATAATCTATAAACAATTGATAATGTTAAAAAACTAAAGAAACTGACCTCAAGTAAGAGGGGGGAGAGACAATATAACCGGGAAAAAAAACACAAGATTTAATGCTTGAATAACCTACCACAAATTTAAAAAGAAACAATAAACTACTATTTTACTTACCCTCATCTCCAAGTAAAGTAAACATAATCTTAATTGAAGAAAACGATAATAATTAATTTAACATAAAACAAATACTAAGTAAAAACAATGTGTATTGGAAGCAGTACTTGAACGTGAAAAAGAAGAAGACGACATATGAGGTATTTTAATTATGATACTTAATTTTAATTTTAATTGGACTCATAAATAATCACTAACCATAAATAGAATACTGAAGGGCCGGCCGGTGAGATGAGCCGGGGCGGGGCGGGGCGAGTTTATTGCCAGGTAAATTGAGAAAGAAAAGAAAAAAAATTCACTTAAGATAAATAAAATGACATGTCATATTTTTGTTGGTCATATCTTAATAGAGTGAATTTTGAAGAAGTTTTGACAAAGTTAGATAACCTTTTTGTTAAAAAAACAAATAAACATGACTTAATTGGATAATTACCCATGGGGAGAAATCATGCTATGAAGCTTTTTAGAAAAAATCTAAAATTTTGAAAGAGATGAGTCGTCCATTTATTCCTGGCCATGGAATGTTAAAACATTATAGAGTCACTCTCCATAAGGATAGAATTTTCCTTTCAAAATACAATTCAATCATTTGTTGTATTAATAAATAATTAGGTCCAGCCTGTTGATAAAGATGCAAATGGCCTGGTCCAAATTTAGCATTAATGGCCTCAAACTTCAACTTCATGAGCATGCATTATTAAATAAAGAGATAAAGTGTCCAAAACACATTTAAACTCTCACTTTTTTTTTAATTTCATACCTAAATTATTAGGAGTGTGAATTTCATACCTAAACTGTCACTTATTAATTTGAAAAACACACATCAATGGTGTGTGTAATACACTCGCTATTTTATTTAAAAAAACATTGTCACATGGCATTGCATATGAATAAAATATTGGGAAAACTACACAAAATAAATCAAGCAAGTAAACTATTTACTTAAATTGGACCTACCCCAATTTATTTATCCTGATTGGACCAAAGACCCAGAGTAATTACAGCACTGTCTCGTCCCTTCTTCATGTGACGGACCCATTTCCATCTTCACGTAACCTTCATGATACTATTATAGTATATATATATACTATGATGGTATCAAGAAATAATTGAGAAGTGTTTTTACTGCAGTTTTTTTTTCCTTCATGATACTATCAGAGTATATATACACTCATATATATACTTTGATGGTATCAAGAAGTAATTGGACAGTTTATCCAGTGATTAGTTATTTTTTACTCCTTGATAATGGCACAATATATGTATATACTCTGAAGGTATCAAGGATAGTAAAACATTTTCACTATAGTGTTATTCAGACTTTGATATCTTCATGATACTGTCAGAATATATATATATACTATGATAGTATCAAGAAATAATTGAGCACTGTAGTGTTATTCAGACCTTGATACCTTCATGATACTATCAGAATACATATATATATATATGATAGTATCAAGAAATAATTGAGCACTGTAGTGTTATTCAGACCTTGATACCTTCATGATACTGTCAATATATATATATATATATGTATATATTCTAATGATATCAAGAAGTAATTGAGCAGCGTTTTTTCCTTGATGACACACGCGAACTATTCCTAAAATATTTCACCTTGACAAAATAAAATAAACTTTTAATATTAATTAAAAGTTAAAAATCAAAGTATTACTATCCAAAAAAAAACTTATTTTTTTAAAAAAATAATTATTTTTTTTAAAATAAAAATTTAAAATATTTTCTCACCCAACTCTATCACCTCCCCCACCCCATCCACCATGTCCCCCACCCCCATCTCCCGACAATCTCCCGCCCTTATATATTTTTATTTTTTTATATAAAATATTTTTAAAATGTTTTGACTTCACCTTCTCTCCCGCTCCTTCCTAAAAAAATTGATATTATTTTAAATTTTTTTAAAAATAAAATTCTACCCAATCCATCAAACCCTCCGCTCCAATTTATTTTGATTTTTTTTTTTTACATTTTTCTCATTTTGTGTTGGATATGTACATATATTTTTAGGAAAATATTTTTGTACTTGCATACTGAATATAACAAAAAAAAAATTAAAAAGTCTTGCATCAAGTAATATATATATATAAACACAAAATGAGAAAAAAATTAAAAGCAAAGAATTAGATGGGTGGGATAGAATTATTTCTTTAACAAACTAAAACAATATCTAAATTATTATATGGGGGGGGGGATAGACAGAGATGAAGTAAGAATTTCTTTTAAATTTTTTACAAAGAAAATTAAAAAATAAAACTAAAAATTTGGGGCGGTTGGTGGTCGGGGGGGGGAGGTATGGTGAGAGGAAGTGGTGGAGTGGGTAAGGATAATATTTTATATTTTATTTTATAATTTTTTGGGGATAGTAATACTTTAATATTTAACTTTAACTAATTTGATTTTTCTCAAGGTGAAATGTTTTGTCCATGTAGAGTGTGATGTGATAATTTTTAAAAAAAAATAAAAAAGAGGGTGTAGTACACACACCATGATCCATGATGAAAGTGGAATAAAAGGGAGAGATGTGTTTCTCAAACTAAATAAATGATAATTTAGGTATGCAACTCATGCTCCTAATAATTTAAATATGAAACTAAAAAAAAAGATAATTCAGATGTGTTTTTTGACACTTACTTCTTAAATAAATAATAAATGGACAAAAAGATTTAGCTGACAAATTAATGAATTCACTTAACCATCCTTCATTTCTTGAATTTAATGTAGATTTGTGATTTCTAGATTAGTCGTATCAAGTCATGATCATGACAAGGTTGCTTCCTTGTAGAACCCACAAAAAATCTTTGTAATTAATTAGGATCAATAGCACTGGTCCTCTTTTTAGTTAGTTACTTATTTTTGTTGGTTTTTTTTTTTCATTTTCTTCAAGGGATCGGAGAGGGGAACAACATAACTTATATGATGTTGAATCATTTTTATATAAAATTTAGGGTTGCGGTCGATCTATAACATGATTTCTCCATTCTTAATAAGATATCTTGAATTTGAGCTTTAAAATAAAAATAAAAAATTTAATTTGAATTTAAATTAGTCTAATCTCCAAAATGGACAGGGAATATTGGAAATAATTATTATAAGTTAGGTTCACCATTAGTTTGTTTTCCTCCTGAATCCTACATATGGTATAAATAAACTATTACTATTAGACTCTTGTGGTCGGGCCCTTCTCCGGACCCTGCGCGTAGCGGAAGCTTTAGTGCACCGGACTGTCCTTTTATTACTATTAGTATTGAAAAGAAGAGTTTCCACCAATAATATAAAGGCTAGGGCTTACACAAAAATACAACATCTCCTTGAGAATATCTAAACTATGGACAAAGAGAATTCATCTGTTTCATTTCATGATGATTTTCAATGATTGATGATACGAGTCGGGATTACTGCAAATCTTCTTCAGCTATGAAAACTCTATAAATCTTTAATCTTCTATATTAGTATTTTACTATTCAATAATATAGTGGAAAACCGAGAAAAAAAAATCTATATGGTTTGATTTCGACCTATCTTACTCTGACTTAATTCAAAAGTCGCAGATCTCGTTCTCAAAATTAAATAATATACTTGGGTGGTACGGTGGAGTTTTCTAAAAATGAATAATGCTCATTTTTTCCTACGTATATCAATTTCAAGATGTTAATGCAAATTATGTACTTTCTCCGTTCATTTTTATTTGTCTATTTTGAATTTTGTATGTTTTTTTAAGAAATAATGATTGATATAAGTTTTTACTATAATACTTACTTGAATTGATGCTTAGTATTAGGTCCTGAACAATGATTTCATTAGTTTGAGCAATAAGTAATTATGCTAAGAATAAAACATGAAAAATAATTAATTTTTTTTTATATACATTAAAAGTGAGAAATAAAATTAATGAAAATTAATTTTTGGAATCCTGGAGTCTGGACATTTAAAAGTGAATGAAGACCGAAGAGTATTATACGTAAGTAGAAAGTTTCTACTAGAAACATACTCCTTATCAGAAAATATTGAAGTAATGATTGGTTAAAAAGTTAGTATGATAAAACATATATCCCAAAATAGATATAGTATATAGATTGGAACGTGGGATTTCACTAGCTATGTTGTTGTTATATTTCACTAGCTATGTTGTTGTTATATATAGATTGGAATGGAAAAAGTGTAAGAGCCTGTTTGGATTGACTTATAAATTGTTTATACATTATTTTCAATTTTTTTGAGTGTTTGACTGGTCAACTTAAAGTCATTTTATGCTTAAAATAAGCCCAAAAAATAATTGAGTCTATTTGACTTTGCTTATCTATAATGACTTATAAATTAAAAACAGTTTATAAGTCCCTTAAAATAAGTTAAGTCAAACAGAAACTAAAGTCTTTTAAAATATCTTTAAAAGGATGTGCAGGCAACAATTCGAGTTAAATGGGACATTGTCAATAGACTAGTCATTATAGAGTAACGTTTTCAATAATTAAATATCATATATACTTCTTGTGATTGGAAAAGGAAAGAATCAATAGGTCAAGGATTCGCAGAGAAATTCTTCTGGTTTTAAATTGTGAAAGACCCATTAATTTCGTACAAATCATTTGATACACGAAATGAGATAGATAAGAATATCACATGGATTAAAACAACTAATTATTGAACCATTTTAACCTCGAAACTACTAAATATATATCCATAATCAACGTGCAAATAAAATAATCTCATAATTTAGTTATTATTAAATTATTGACTAAATGCAGAGTAAAAAAGGGAGGAATGTGTTGGTGTTTTGGTTGAGAATGACCTTCACCAAACTCATTTAAGTATATAGCTTCTGAACAAATTGTCTTTAACTAAACTTTGTGTCGGCATAGTATTAATTTCTGAAACATTTATTTCTTTTTATTTGTAATTTACCTAGTAGTTTTAGTTTTTTCCTCCTTTTTTTGGGAGATTAATCTCAATTCACCCGATCTAGAGCCCGTTTGGATGTAAAACCCCTTTTTAACTTTTGGACGTGTTTGCCTAATGTTAATTTTAAGCCATAAAGTTCTTAAAGTCAGTCAAAAATAAAAAGTTAGGATTCCTAACCTTTTTTTTAAGTGCTTAAAGTCATTTTTTTTACCATGAAAATTACTCTTATATCCCTTATATTTTAACTAAATTCCCAAACTACCCTTGTTATTCTTTTAATCCTAAAATTCATATCATTTTCTTCATTTAAGCACTTTTATCCAAACACTCAACTGCTTATTTATAAAAATAACTTTCAGCACTTCAAAGTTCTAAAAGCACTTCATACATAAAAGTTATTTTTTTTAAGTCATCCAAACGGGCTCCTAATATTGAAATAGGTACACTTAACTTGCACTATTAGTCTCATGTTAACTATGGAAAAATATATATTGGAGGAGCAATATACTGTATACATATTGCCACCTAATATCTAAAACCTTGCAATTCTTGGATACAAACGATAATACGTACTACAAATTATAGAATTAAAAAAAACTTTCAGTTTCTATGATCTGTTTGGTCTAGTCCCCTGGTTCAACTTGCTGCCTGTTATATCCGCAGATTGATTAGCTAATTGCTGCCGATACAAAGCTGCCATGTTGTTGAAGTAGTCCATGTCCATCGACTGTACGTTGTCGTAACAAAAAACAATAAAGTAAAACGTAAAACAAAAATATAGTCAGTATAGTACTAATAAATTAACAGTTAACGAATTTTTTACACTAAACGTGTTAAATTTACGTCTTTTAACTGATTGTCTGCCTTATTTTTAACTCTAGACTAAATAACTAGCTTAGATGTTTTAATTGACGTAACAGTGTACAGAAGTTAAACTTTAATTTCAAACATGGATAAATTGCTTACTTGAGGTAGAAAAGCGCTACAAGGGTTAGTAAAAGGGGCGGAATTGGTGGTAGTATTGGTAACGTCAGGGATAACAGTATTAGCCCTGACGACAGTATTAGCTTGTGTGGCTGAAGGAATAATAGCCGGGGCTGCAGGCTGCAGGCCAAAGGCTCCTGGTGAGATGAATGGAATATTAGTGGGAAGAGACTGATCAGTGGTTGTGGCAGCAGCAGCAGCGCGAGCTAAAGCAGTCATATCAAACATCCCCATGCCCATGCCAAGACCAACACCAACGCCCATTCTCGCTAGTAATGACATCTGAATATGTTGATGCATTCCAAAAGGCATTGTCATTTGTGGTGCTATGTTTCTTGCAGTACTGCTCATCAATTGAACTTGCGCTTGTAGTTGCTTTAAGTAGTCTATCACTTCATCAAGCATTGATGCTTTATCTGTCTGCAAAATTCAGCATTAATCATAGGTTCATAACTATTGTTTTTGATTTAGTGCATGATGAATGAATTTCACCATTTAGAGGAAAGTTGATTTTTTTTGTTTTGTTATGCATGTTTATGTTGATAAAATTACACACCTTACTTGCATTTGGTACCAATCTCTGCAGAGCTTTCATCCTTTGGTTAATTCTGTCTCGGCGTCTCTGCACCAAAAAATAAAACAGCACAACACATGCTATTAGTTAGTACTCCACTAGCTAGCTAGTAGTGCCAGAGCCAGGACTTTTACTAAAGGGATTAACACACATAGAAGTCGGGAGGATTCAACTCTACTATAAAAAAAAAAGGGCAGACGCTACACTAAAGCTCCCGCTATGCGCAGGGTCCGGGGAAGAATCTGACCACAAGGGTCTATTGTATTCAACTCTACTATATATACATAAAAGATATTGTACAATATATGCCATTATCTGGTGTAAATGATATTCTTGACAGAATAAATGCAAATTGTACCCGCTCTGACTGGTTATGAACAGCTGCTGCTCGGCTACGTCTTGATGAGTTGGACCTTTTTGTTTCATGTTCTTCCTTCTTGTTTTCCTGCTACAATCAATTGGTCATGACATATTCTCTAGAGATAAAGTATATAATAAAGAGGAAATACAAACTCATTTGTAGTAGCTAGTTTAGTCTTATTTTCTCTATTTGATGTATATTCTTACGTATATAGGGCGTATACGTTGTTATAACACTAGTTAAAATCTGTTCTAAGAAGAGAATTATATACCGAGCCACCACCATGACAAGCAGAATCTTCATCACAAGTGGTTTTGGACTTGATGCTACGCGAAGACTCATCAAAGGAAGGCCATGTGACCATGGTGGTGTCATTCTCCCTATAGAAGGTAGCGCTGGCACTTGCACACGCGCTACGTTCTGCATACTCATGATCACCAGCTCCGACATATTGGGGGTCAGATTCTGATGGTCTCATCCTCTTTTTAGCAAACACTGTTGCTCGAGGAGGCGCCATTTTTTGTGAACTCTCACCCCATTTTCCTCCACTACACAGCACACCAATTTTCAGATCCTGATCATCATTTTGGTCATAATTTTGATGAATTGAAGTCTGATTCTTCCCGTGGTGTGTGGCTTGATGCACAATGGACTCTAATGTATCGCCGGTTCTTCCCAGTGTCTGTTTTGCTTGTGACATGGAGAGTATGCCCCCTAGTCCATGCATTCCTAACTGCCCCTTTTCCCATGTCAGCTCTGCAACTTCTTCACACTTACTAGACCTGAACTTTTCAATAAAATTAAGCATATGAAATCACCACCAGGAGGAAAATCTAACAATATTGCTCGGAAGAATCATTGATAATTTCCTCCAGCAGACTATATAAGTATCAATAAGAGAATAAGACATTGAAAACTAGAAATGGACTATATAACACATATCGAACCAGTAAAGGCAGCTCCACTTATAATGTTTGATCGATAAGAAGAAGAACAAACATGATTCAAGAAAACTGTTTGCTAAAACGAGTCATACATGGGGAGAAAATGATTAATTGGATTCTGCTGGTTATGCACGTGAGGATATTTGTTAGCCTCTTCTGCTTCTACGACTTGTTCTTGTCTTTGATGCATTGGATTCCAAGTTGGTACCGTACAATGATTCATGATGATGAATATGATTATTGAGTAATCTATTCCTTTTCTCTGTTTCAGAATATTGAATTCCACTTCTTCGTCATATATACTAAAAATTAATTATTCTTATTGCTTTCTGGTCCCCTTTTTGAATTGTCGTGTTCAGATGTTTAATTATATACTGAAACACAACATCTGACATAGCAAGAAAGCCTGGATTTCAAATGGATATCTCTCCATATAAATGTAGTTTCTTCTTACCTTCATTCCAATTAAGATTTCTTGAAGTCAGGTGGGGTTGCAAGCACTCAATGCATTTAGATTTCTAGTGTCTCATTGTTTTTGGACCTACATAAATATTACTGCTACTATTCCTCACCACAAGCTATTGAGGTCCGGGCTCCATAGAAATTTAATGTCTGAACAACAACCTGTTAGGTTGGGCCTTCAAATCTGAGGATGCCTTCAATCATCGAGAGTTTGTTATCGCGATATTCCTTGAGGAAACAAGTTTCATAATCTCTTTTCTTAAGCCTGAATTTCGTTCCTATCATATTACAAAAATAGATTTCAAAAGTGCTATTGCATTTGTTGAATTCTTACTGCTGCAAGTAGATATTTGATATTTTTAGTTATATTTCCTTAAACTTTCACGAGAGAAACATAGATGGAAAACTATTTTTGTTGAACAGTGTGGTGGTTGGGGACCCAAGTTTTTTAGTTCGCTTTAATTTCAACTTTTCATATGACATATTTAAAATCATAACATTAAAAAATATTTTAGTACATTCTAAATATCTTTAATTTAAAACCACAAGATTCAAATTTTTTTTTCCTTTTTTTTAAAACGTTGTATGTTCAGGGTTCAGGAAAATCAAAATAGAACAAACAAATTGAAACAGAAAAGTGCTTATATACAGTTGCCAATCAGGAGCGGCTCAAGCATATTATTGGCCTAAAGCGAAAATCGAACGGAGGCCTTAAACTTTAATATATAAATTAATTTATTTTTCTTACGAAGTTTATTCTTCTACCTCTTTGAGATGCAGAATTGTCAATTTTTTTAAGACCGATTCTTTTAATAATTCTTTTTTCAAGTGATAATACATTTTTTTATAAATAGTCTCTGGTTGCATTAGAAAAGCAGCTATCGAGGTTTTAGGGGTATCGAGAGGAATCTGTAGTGATCGTCAAGGAGATTGGTGGTGGAATGGAGAAGTACAAGGCAAAGTGAAAGCCAATAAGATTGCCTATACGGAGTGGTTGGAGTGCGTAGATGTGGAGGAGAAGAATAGGCTTAAAGATATCTATAAGAAGGAGAAGACGGAAGTGAAGTCGACGGTCACCAGTGCTAAGACGACAGCTTTTGAACGCCTATATATCGAGTTAGGAGAAAAAGGTGGGGACAAGAGATTATATAGGCTCGCCAAAGCGAGAGAGAGAAAAGCCTGTGACCTGGATCTAGTAAAGTGCATCAAGGACGAAGAAGGTGAAGTGTTGGTGGATGAGACCTCTATTAAGCAAAGGTGGAAAGCTTACTTTCACAGACTCTTAAATGAAAAAGGAGACAGAGACATTGTACGGGGTGATTTAGCGTACTCTTATAGTCTTTGGGACTTTGGGTACTGTAGGTGTTTTAGGGTTGAGGAGGCTAGACGTGCTATTAGCAGGATGAGGAGGGGGAGATCGACCAGGTTCGATGAGATTTCGGTGGACTTTTGGAAGAACACTGACAAAGAAGGTTTGGAGTGGTTGACTAAGTTGTTTAATATTTTTTTGAAGACTGCTACGATGCCCGATGAATGGGGGTGGAGTACTATATTCCACTGTACAAGAACAAGGATGATATCCAAAACTGTAATAATTACATAGGTATCAAATTGCTAAGCCACACTATGAAGATTTGGGAGAGAGTGGTGGAGATGAGGGTGAGAAGAGGAGTGTCAATCTCAGAGAACCAGTTCGGATTCATGCCGGGGCGATCGACTACTGAAACAATCCATCTTATACAAAGATTAGTAGAGAAATTTAGAAAAAGAAAAAGGGATCTCCATATGGTGTTCATTGACCTTGAAAAGGCTTATGAAAAAGTTCCGAGGGATATTCTCTAGAGGTGTCTGGAGGCTAAATATGCCCCGATGGTGTATATTAGGGCGATAAAGGACATGTATGTTGGAGCTAAGACTTGAGTTAGGACGGTGGGAGGTGACTCACAATATTTTTCTATTAAGATGGGACTACATCAGGGATCTATACTGAGTCCTTTTCTTTTTGCCTTGGTGATGGATGAGCTGACGCGGTCTATTGAGGAAAAGGTTTCATAGTATATGCTATTTGTGGACGACATAGTTTTGATTGATGAGACTCGGGACAGAGTTAATGATAGGTTGGAGGTTTGAAGACAAACGCTGGAGTCCAAAGAGTTCAGATTGAGCAGGACCAAAATAGAATACTTGGAGTGAGAATTTGGTGCTGCGATGGATGAAGAGGGCACAGAAATGAGGCTTGTCACTCAACCTATTCCCAAGATAAAAAGCTTTAAATATCTTGGATCCATCATCCTGAGTAGTGGGGACATCGATGATGATGTCACGCACCGCATTGGGGAAGCGTGGATGAATTGGAGGCTTGCCTCTGGAGTCATGTGTGATAAGAAAGTACCACCTAAACTTAAATGTAAATTCTATAGAGTGGTGGTTACACCAGTATTGTTAAATGGAGTAGAGTGTTGGCTAGTAAAGAACTCTCATGTTCAGAAAATGGATGTTGCGGAGATGAGGATGTTGAGATGGATGTGTGGACATACTAGAAGTGATAAGATTAGGAATGAGGTTATTCGAGAGAAGGTGGGAGTGACATCTGTGGCAGGCAAGATGAGAGAAGCAAGACTGAGATGGTTTGGCATGTGTAGAGGAGGGGTGTCGACGCTCCATTTAGGAGGTGCGAACGGTTGGAGTTGGGGGTTTTGCGGAGGGGTAGGGGTAGATCGAAGAAGTATTGAAGAGAGGTGATTAGACAAGATATGACACTACTCCATATCACTGAGGACATGACCTTAAATAGAAATGAGTGGAGGTGGCAGATTAGGGTAGAAGGCTAGTTGAGATATAATGGTGTCTTGCAGTGTGTCGGTTTAGGGAGTCGTAGGTCTAGGCGTGCCTTTATAGTTGCGTTGTTATTGCATTTGATTATCACATTATTTTTCTATTGTTATTATTCGTGTCTTGTAGAATTTGCATCGCTTTTTTGCCATTATGCTATATATATTGTTTGATTTTCTCTCTTAATTGGGATTGTGACTTTTGAGCCGAGGGTTTTTTGGAAACAGTCTCTCTATCTCCAAGAGGTAGTGATAAGGTCTGCGTTTATCTTATCCTCCCCAAACCCCACTTGTGGAATTTTACTGAGTATGTTGTTGTAGTCTCAATACTTTTTCTAAAATAAACTATAACCTATTATTTTTTGGGCCTAAAACGCTTGCCCTTTTTTCTAACTCTATCGAGCTACCCCTGTTGCCAACAGTGGTGGCTGTGGATTTTAGTTGCTTCGACCTGTGACCAACAACTATATATCCAAATAAGTTGACTGTATTATATTTACTGAATCTTCAAACATTTAGATGTCATGTCCATCCCATACTTAGGTCCAATACATGGCCGGCTACAGGGGGGTGAAACAACTAAAGCATGGGTTTTAGGTCCCAAAATTTTGGAGGCCCCATTTTTTAATTATTTTTTAAAAATTCTATGTGGATATTTGTATTAGGGTCTCTAACAAATTGGAATTCATGTCTCGTAGTTTTTGAAATTAAATAGGAAAGTAATATCGTCTGCATCTATAACGACTTCTGATTTATATACACTGCTAAAAGGTTGAATTACTCCTTTATAAGATTATTTTTATTTTTGGACTCGACTTTGATATCTCTGATTAAAATATAAAACAATAAATAAAAAATTTTGTGGCAATTATATATCTATGGTTATGTCTTGTCTCTCTCCTCACTGATTTCCAAGGGATGTAAAGATCTCAGCATATAAAATTGAGAATTCTTTGTCAACATTTATTTATTTGGACAATGGCGCTACGAGCTAACTTGTGCACAATTATTCTGTCATGTATTTGTTACCCCTATCAGTACATATATCAAGTACTATCAGGTAACTCTACTCACCTAAAGTTCGGCAAATTGTAATGGATAGATGAAGATTACAAAGGCTGCTTTACTTCATTACATGTATTGGCATATCTCATATTGGGAAACAATTGACACATATGTTCTTATTAAATCACTTGCCAGCTAAGCTTAGACACCAGGAAGAAACAGAGACACTCTGTAAAAATTAATTAGGATCCATCCTTGTGGCTAAAACTTGTCAAGTAGATTGGTAACATTTTGTCATCAAGTGCAAGGTTGGCTGATAATTTCTTAGTTATGAATCCTGCCTATTTAGTTTGGTCCCCTGTCCCTACTACTATTGTCAATTTTGCAACATGTACATGCATCACATTCTAGTCTCTTCTAAATGGATAAATTTTGTGAAGTTTTTAGCTACAAGAGCGAACATTTCAATAATTTTGTGCGTGTGCTTAGATTTCGTCGTGTGAAGGGTATGTCATGGTGGGCACCTCCTAATTAATTCCAGAAGTGGATTTTTTTTGTTTTCACATTTTCTTAGTGTTTTCATTCATGTTTCTTGGATTGGTATGAGAAAGATTCTTATCTTTGTTCTCCATATTATCCATACTTTAATGAAAGATGCCATCAGTCAGTCATTTATTAGAAATGATTCAGGATGTGCATTTGGACCTCACTTCGTCAGATTACACTCGATATGTCGTTTGTTGTTGATTCAGGAATGACACGTACCTCATTTTCCTCTCAGTGATCCTCCTACAACTGGCATTTGATTGAGGTGGTTGCCTTAAGGTTGAGGAGATGAGAGGGAACTTAGCCATATGTTTATATACATCAAGCCTTGAGCTAATGAGTGTCTTCAATTTTTTGTTTTAGTCTGGTAGCACTACTCGAACGAATAAATGATGGTATTCTTCACCAAATGAGATTATTAGACTTCCTGTCGCTGCCATGCTGATTTCTGGAGAAGCAAATTCATACTAATACAGTTACTAAATCTCATACCATTCCATTTTTGTCTGTTTGACGACCCTCGTAGCATGTGTCATTTTGGAATATTAGTAACATTTTGTTCGACTTAGCTGGTATGTCACATGTTGCAGGGGTCGTCAATAGACAAAAATGGGACTAGATGTGGACTCTGCATCCCTAATACACACTCTATTGACTGAGAGCGACAAGTTTAGAGTATTGGATGCAGGGGCGGAGCCACCTTACAATCAGGGGTTCATCCGAACCTCCTTCAACGAAAGAAAAATTATATTGGTTAAAATAATTTTTTATGTATATATAGTAGATGTCGAACCCCTTTGACTGACTCCGCTACTGATTGGACAGAATATTTCAATGAAGTTAACGAATGTCAAATAGAGATAGACGAAGATAGTAGATTTATTCGAGTGTCATATGGAGAGTTGGAGACCAATAATAAAACTGTTGGCCAGTTCAAAATTTCAGTTGGCACTGCTTAAGATTACATGTATCTGACGGAGTGAAATTCATCCGATAAAGTGGCTAAAACTGCAATGATTTTTCTGTCTATGAAATTAAAGTTGAAACTGCAAATTCATACTATTACAGAGTTTCGTCTAAAAAAAGTTTTGAATTCTAATACGCTGTGATAAGTTTTTTCTTATTTTAGTTAGGAATAATTTTGTTAAAATTTTATTTTTTCTATTAAAAGTTGGTTATTCTTACTCATACTTGGGATTACTAGTATTTGAGCTGGTAAACAAAGCTAAGCTACCATTTCAAATGTAATTAGAATTAATGGAGTGGCAGTAATAAGAATTATGATGGAGTGGTAAGTACTCGTTTGGTGAGATCGCGTTTGGGAGTTCAAACTCTGGATATGAAATTGCCTTTGTTAGAAAATGATTAACCTCAATTATAAAATTTTGACAATGTAGAACTCCAACACTGATATGACATGAAATTTGAAATAGGTACCATATGATACAAGTATGTAAAATGATGTGAAAATGAATATTTTATTGATGATAGATCCTTTGAACTCAAAAACATGGCGAAGTTAAAGGTTGAAACTTTGTGACAATAATTTTAGGTTCGGACAAACTTTGTTATAAAAATTACAACAATGAAAAGAAAACTCTAGCATAATATATTGAAATTTCACTTTAAAAATTTTGGAACTCCAAACACACTTTCAATTTCATCATAATATGATGGAGTTTCATTTTTTAATTTGAACTCATAATACATTGTATTTTCATCTTTTAGGTATAAAATAAGTGAATTAATAAGTGACTAAACATTAAATAGTTTTGAGATTATAACTAGTCCGTTTCCGAAGTATTGCATTTGTTAAAGGCTTAATACATAACAACCTCCTAAACTTCTCATGATATTTTATTTAAACATTCAAAATAATTCATGTTTCAATTAGACACTTTCAGTTTAATTTTTTTCCAAAACCTTTAAGAGGGTTTTTATTTGTTTGTTAGATATGTAATTAAGTTAACCATATGAAACATGTTATCTCCTCTAATTATACATACTAATTAAAATATTCAAATCCTATTGACTTATTGAGACGAGTGCATATAATTAAAAAATATGATATATTTTATGTAATTAAATTAATTATATAACAGATGAATGAAATACATAGATTTTTTTCTTCTAAATATTAAATTGAGAATATTAATTACTAACGTTTCATTAGAAGTTGATGTGTTCAATTAGATAATATTTAATTTAGATGTTTAAATATAATAACTTGACAAGTTTAAAAGACTGACAAAACCCACGCGACGCGGTTCAAATTATAAATTGACAAAACAAGAAATCAAGAATGCCGCGCGGCTTTCACCTTCACTAGTTCCTCTCACCCATCGGAAAAATGGAAGAAGAAATCACTGAAGAGCAAAGAAATAGGGCCGAAGCCAATCGTCTTGCTGCATTGGCGAAGCGCAAAGACCGAATTTCTGAACCCAATAACAACTCTTGGAAGCTTTTCAAATGCAGAAAGCTTTCCGGTAATGATGGTTTCCATAAGCCTCAAACACCCTCTCCCGTCAATCCACCCCAAAGATTTAGGGCCAGGATTGAAATCTGCTCGCCGGACTCGTTCTGTGTCACTCCAGCACCTCTGGAAGGGTTTACTTATCCGGGTGAAAAGAATTGTTTGGAGAAACTCAGAGATTGTCTCTCATGTGTAAGAACTTTTTTCAAGATAGTATGTTAGTTTTAGCAGTGTGAAATTATATGTTGCGTTTGCAAGAATTTCAACTGATAAATGGGTCTGGGTTAATTTTTATGTCCGCAAGAATTTCAAGAACTTGTATGCGTGAGTTGATTTCGTTTCTTCTGTTCATTTGACATCTATGGTATGGATGTTTTTCAATTTTCATATGTTACTTAAAAATGACTTCCCCAATGGAAGTAGGGAAAACAAGTTGATAAGTGATATTTCAAGTTTATCCCAACCCCTTCAACCCCCACTCCTTTACCATCCCACCCCCGAATCCCCATTTCCCAAACACTAGAAAATAAGTAAGAAACACACTTGTTTTCCAGGAAAATATTTTCTAGGAAGTCATTTTCCGTGGAAAACATTTTCCTTCATACCAAACACACGCCTAATGTAAGTCAACATTTAATCTTTTGTGGGCTTAGATGTACATTTACTCCTTAAGTTAATGGATAAGAGGATGGGATTTTGGTCCTTTGAAAGCATTGACAAATTTCGGTAGGAGGGAATTGGTGTGTCTTTAAACCTCTGCGTTCCTCTCTTTCTTTCTCTAACGGCACATTCTCTTTAACTCTTAATTGATCCAAAGCTTCTGTGTCGTAGATTGAGTAATTGATGGATCAAGTAAGTTTACTGGTAACTGAAGCTTTTATCTGTTGGCAGTCATTATTTCAGTTAATTGGTTGCCAAGATATTAATCAAGAACTCAATCATGTTAGTTTTCTGATCAGGTGGCGCTGTTGCATTGCACTCAAACGACTTGCGGGGGAAAGGCTTGTGTCTATAATCTTAGAGATTATGAGGCAGTTCTGAGGTCTATAAAGAACTCTAAAAGCATTGAATGTGAAGAGATCCCTTGGGGAACATTCAATGTAGTCGAGAGACTTTCTAATTCCTCAGCCGCAGGTCGATGGATACCTTGTAGGCCAGAGCATCTTCTCGATGAGAAGGTTGATGAGTTGATCAGTAAACTTCCTAAAAGATTGTTGGATACACTTCATCCTTTTCAGCTTGAGGGTGTTCGATTTGGATTGAGAAGGGGTGGTCGATGTCTCATTGCAGATGAAATGGGACTAGGGAAAACTCTCCAGGTAATGTTACTGAAATAGATAGCTGAATATTTTAGTAGTAGCAGACTTAGTTTCCTGCTATTTAATCTTTGCTTCACCCTTCATCTTGTGCCCATGTAGTCTATCCTGCCCTTGTTAGAACTCTGCGAGTAGTTTATATGGATCTTCTTCATGTTGATGTATGTTTGAGGTAAATAGCTGTTTAGAAAGCTGGACAATCTTTGTCGGTAAGTGCACTTCTTCATGTATTTAACTCATTGTAGGCTAGATTTTTGTCCATTCAAATACTTGTTGAAAAACTACATTGTTAAAATAATTTGTTCAAGTTCTGATACTTGAGTTGGCTTGATTCGACTGAACAAATTTGGTAGAAGTTACGGTAGAACTGAATATCGCTTAGATTAAGGAAAAAAGTTTAAATGCTCTTAAATTGGAAATTTATAGTAACGCTTAAGCATGACTCTAGGCTGATACTAAAGATGAATTCTTCCTTGGAGCTTTTGGCACCATAGGTTGGGGTTGGGGTGCAATACTAGTCTGGTGTTTTTGTGATAGTCAATGAATTCAGTTGTGTATATTTGTGTTAATCCTATAATTCTTTTTCTTTTTTTGCATGTGTCTTAATGTGTGTGCGTTTCCCTACGGGTTTTGCCTCAAACTGTTTGTTTTGAAAATCTAATATTATTTTAAATTCTATACCTTCTTCCGGAGCTTACATTTTATGCAAATAATTTCTCCTCTAATATTAACTCAAATTTTGTATTCAGGCTATCACCATTGCAAGTTCTTTCATGGATGAAGGTCCTATGCTCATTGTTTGCCCAGCTATTTTGAGATATCCATGGGCTGAAGAATTGGAGCGCTGGCTTCCTTGTTTACCTTCTGATATTCATCTGGGTACTGTTTTAAGCTTGTCCACCGCCAATAACCATTTCTCTTCCTTTATCTCCCTCTTTTCCTTTCTGAAAAGTGATGGCTTAGATGATGCCTAGTGAAGTCATAGTCATATGGTCTTTTTGTTATAAAAGCTGTTGTCATGTATATGTTGATTTAAAGATCCTGAAATAGGTATGTCAATGTTGGTGTTTCAGCATATCATTTTTGGGGTTCATTAACTGTTCCATGACTGCATTTGTGTTATTAATGTACTTGAGTTTTTAATCATCTCTTGTCTTCTTAAGAATATTTATTTTTGAGGAAGGTAAAATTGTATTCTTCAGCATTAAGGGTATGCTGGCAACCTCCAAAAGTTACAAGGGGAAAGTAACCATGATTACAAAGAACCTAGGAAGTCTTAACTCTCTCCTTAAGAATATTAAGAGTGGACCTTTCATGTTATTGTATTTTCCCCGTTGCTTTCTTCCTTCTGTTTTCATTTATCTCTCATTCAAGGAGAAGGGTGGTATTGGGAGACTGAAGAACAGTTTGTTTGTGAAAAAAACAGAACTTCAAGTGGTGTATGATAATTAGCACGGGCATACTAATGAAGGTCTTGGTGTAACTTTTCTTTGTTGTTTACCACTGCCCCTTATATTTAGGAGTGAACTGATGGAAGTTTGTTTCAGTTTTGCCTATAGATAGAGTTCTTTTCAGATATCTAACCGGGTATATAGCTCTTATGGCACCTCTTTTTTGAGTAAATTTTAGATGAGTTGGGTGGATAGGTTCTTTAACAAATAACATCTTTACGGTGGCCTGGAAGTCAGGTTTACTTAGGCAATAATTAGATTGATTGTGTTATCCAATAAGTTTACCTACTTTACTTTCATAAGGAGAATACGAGTTCTGTTCTCATCCTTATTTGGATAATTTTTCTCTTTGAATGGTCTTTATGAAGGGTAAGTTTCTTGGGACTATAACTGAAACACTGAACCCTTGATCAGACTCTGTTGTGCATGAATAACTAATTATGGGAAATTCATTGCTAGGCATGAATTGACAGACCTCTTCCCATTTTAATGTGTAAAACAAATAAATCACTTGTTGATCTCAACCTAAAGAAAGCATAGAACATGATTCTTTTATCATTAGTATAATTGCATTAAAAAAGCTGTTTCTTTGTTATCCTTGTATAATCCATTTCTCCTCCTTGTTTCTATGAGGTCTTTTATATCAAGTTCTGATGGAAAACAGCTGTGTGCTATTAACTATATTTGAATAAACAAATGAACAATATACTGTTGGTTTCCTCGTTTTAGAATTTATCGAAATGTATGAATTTCATTCATCTAGAACTAGCATGACTAACTTGGCTGCCCTTAAAGACTTTTTTTCATTTTATGTTTTTAGGTCTGTCATTTATTTTTATGTTTTCATTTTTTCATCTAGTTTTTGGTCACCAAGATAATCCTGCACGTTTACCTAAATGTCCAAGAGTTGTGGTGACATCATTTACGATGCTTCGTCGTTTGAGGAAGAGCATACTGGAACAAGAATGGGCCACCTTGGTTGTGGATGAGTCACATAATTTACGTTGCACAAAGAAAGCAAGTGAAAATGAAGAGGTACAAAGTCCTTTCTGAGAAAAAAATTAGAGAATCTTTAGATGACTTAAGGTCAAGTTATTTTCTAAGTAACTAGTCAAAGCAGTGTTTACTTCAATATTTAATTTTTAACTTTTGGTTTAACTATTTACTGATTGGGATAATACCAATTGATGTTGAGGTGAAAAATGTTGGGGTATTGATCCCTAAACATTTGATTAGTGGCATTAATAACCTTCCGACTAAATACTAATGTTTCACGAGTCTCTTGGTTGGTGAAAGGATGAATTACTATTAATGACACTACACATAAGGTGGCATAATAGCTATCTGTTTAATGGCGCTACTGTGCAATTTATCAGGCTTAAAGCCTTGATTAACTACTTTTTAGCTACAATCTCAAATAAAATCGTTGAACTGAACGCAACATTATCTATGCTAGAGTTTCTCTATTTTCTAGTGATTATAGATGTTGGTGATGCACAGTCAAAACCTGTAAATAGATTAAAGAGAAACAAATTGTCAACTGAATACTTTCCAGTAATGGTGTATGATGGGTGTAAGCTTGATTGGCTGCTAACTCTCAAGTCTCAACCCCAAACTTTGAGGTTGTCATAGATCAAACTATTGTTGGATATTTACACCTCAAACCTGAAGACCCACTTGATGGACCCAGAAGCAATGAATGAAACACTACAAGTCCACAGCTTTTGTATAGTTGCTGATAAATAAGTAGATAGAGAGTCCATGTCAAGTTCGGGTGGAAGTCTCAGACTTGTCATCTTGGTTCTCTGTCATATAGTACATTTGCCAAGAAATAATAGTTCATGGAGGTTAGAGAAGAATATAGGTAGAGCGGACTTTTGAGAGACAGGAAAATCTTGATTAAAGAAGGTGTGTGCTTTCTCTTCAATAACTGTTCCTTGAGTTTATGAGGCATGATGCATTACATTGAAACTTCGGGTTGAAATTGAATTATTTTTTTATCAGTAGTGCTTAGAAATTAATTTCACTAGGAAAAAACGTTTTTAAGTTTAGTGAGTGAAAACTATTATTTCACCTGAAATACTCCACAAATCGGCTCCTCAAACTTCAAAATCTCCATTTCAAGTTGAAATTGAAATAATGGACCAAACTGAGAAGCAAACATTAATTCAAATCTTTGAAATACAGTGCACGTCCAAAGGGGAGCCTCATTTTTAATGATTAGTTACTGTACATACACAATAGTCTCCAGGACTTTGATCTAGTGGTAAGACCACACCACGTGATGTGTGGGTTAGGTGGAGCCACGGTTCGGACCTCACAGACAAAGCTAGGTATTTAATTAGAGAAGGGTAAAGGGGAGGCCTATTATCCACCGAGTCTCGAACCGTGCTCCACTAGTCCTCGGAATTTCTTTCATAAAAAAGTTACTGTACATACAACATACACAATATTTATTATTTTAGTGCATATGCATAAGCTCTATTTTGTTGTTTGACAGATAACAACTGTTCTTGATGTTGCGACAAAGACCAAGCATTTAATTCTATTATCCGGGACTCCATCTTTGTCAAGGTGTGTATTGGCACTTTTACTGATCCATGGTTTTTGAAGTTCAGTTATCCTTAAAAGGCAGTCTCAACATGCTAGTGTACATTTATTTTTTATGTTATGTCAATTTTCTGCATGTATCAACTGCATTCTGATGCTTGTTTCTTGTTTTCCTAAATGCTCGCAGACCTTATGACATCTTTCATCAGATAAATATCGTATGGTGAGTTCCTTATTTCTCCATTTTCTCAGAGTACCTTTTACTCTGTTGGTCTTAAATGATCATTAATTCTCTTCTCATACTTCTTTCATCTAGGCCCGGTTTACTTGGAAAGACTAAATATGATTTTGCAAAGACTTACTGCAACGTTAGACTTGTTCATGGCTGCCAAGGGAAGGTTTTCCAGGTGATTCTTGTTCCTTCACATATTGAATGAGAGGCCATCCCACTGGAAAATGTTCATGGTTTGGTTCTCGCAGGATTTCTCAAAGGGGGTTCGCTTGGAAGAGTTAAATGTGTTACTGAAGCAAACTGTTATGGTATGACCTTGTAGCTCCTTATGGCTTCAATTCATAGTATATTTCATGATGTACTTTTTGTCCTCATTATCCAACTCTCAGCTACTCTTCTGTAAGTACCATGGTGTCAAACAACTGATGTCATGTTGCTGTTGGTTGGTTTACTATCCACTATTTCATTTCGACAGACTGAAGATTGTTGTACAGTGGAGTTTGATATTTAATGATGAGCCAGATATATTTTGAAACCAGATTCGCTCAATTGCACTTTTAATTGGTAAAGCCCATATGTTGTGATTATATTTTCCCATATATCAGGATCAGCTTTTGCTAATGACAACCAATAACAATTACCGGATTTAATTGCACCTTAAAATTCTCATAATTCCCATATCTTTATCCCCTTTTTATAACTGTTTGGCAGGTTTTATTTAAGTTGAGGGTCTATCGTAAATAGCCTCTCTATCTCTACGAGGTAGGGACTAGGGGTAAGGTCTACATAAACTCTACCCTCCCCAAACCCCACTTGTGGGATTACACTGGGTATGTTGTTATTGTTAAAATTCTCATAATATATGTCCCCTCCTTCCCAACAAGTAACCTATTGATTAATTTTTTGTCTCAACTTACATAGATACATTTATTTTCTGTAACATACTGTACGTGATGTACTTTCTGACATATACATTAGACCTTAAAAAAATAGTAATTTAGAAGGTTGCAGTTGAAGAATAGTGTTTTGACTCTTGAGATAGTGAGCCAGGTCGTCATGTTTTCCATGGAATGGAGTAGCATGGATTCATGTACACAAACTCTTGCTATCTTAATACAGAGTGCTTTCCACTGAGATAATGAGAATCTAGTTAGATAAGCTGAATTATTAGAACTAGAAATGCTGCACTGTTATTTCTTTTGTTTCCTACTACTTTTTTTCCCTCCAGATGTTGAAAACTTAGCTCTTATTCTTCCTTTTTTTTTATATCATCCAGATACGTCGTTTGAAGGAGCACGTGCTGTTGCAGTTGCCGCCCTTGCGACGCCAAATTATTAGTTTGATTTTAAAGAAATCAGATATTTCTCAGGCGGTGGCTACCATTGACTTGTTGAAAGGCAGAACATCTGGGAACAGTAGTGCTAAAGAGGCTGAAGGTGTAATCAATGATGAGTCATGTGCTAAAGATGTAGAGAAAGCTTTTGAGAATTTAAAGTTTGTTGCTGAAGATGTGCAATTGGAAAATCCTGAAAGAGTTGATGGTATGTTTTAAATGTCCCTAGATTTTCGGACTAGATTCTGTTGTTTGGTGCTATTCCTTGTTCGCTTTCATCCATTTTCCCAGTTTTTATGTTTTATATGAAAAGCAACTAGCAATAGTCAATATTACTTTTTAAGGATAATAATATTTTTGGTCCCTCAATTATTGGTAAATTCTAATTTTGGTCCTTGTGATATTAGGAAACATATTATAGTTGGACTATAATGACACATGGATAATTAAATAGTTGGATGGTTAATAATTCTAGAAATTTGTGGATATTCACAAGCAAATGGATCGAAAATACACATTTAAACTAATTGAAGATTTAATGTGTTTAATCAAATATCACTAGGACAAAAATTAGAATTTTACCAATAATTCAGGGGCTAAAACTGCTGGTAGCTCTACTTTTCATTTAGCTTATTGTTACCTTATACATGGAATTTTTTTGCTTCTTTAAAATGGGGATGACTGAAGAGAACACAACTTGTCACCAAAGCTAAGATATGGATACATAGGCCACTTTTTCGATAAGGTCAAGTTTTATTAATAAAGCACCAATGGTACAGGAATTACATACATAGGTCACTTTTGAATCATATCCAAAAAGAATAATAAACAAATAAAGAAAATGAAAAGTAATGTAATTAGGTTCTTTGGTAAATTTAAGGGCAAATTATGGCTGTGCTAAACTAATTGAAACTGATGTGGATTTTCAAAGTGGAGGAAATGAACCTGGAAGAATGTGAAGATGACACATCACACACTATATTATATGGACCTTTTGACCATAAAGTAACTATCAAGGCCTTAATTTCTCAAGGGATTGCAGCACTTTCTGCAATACAGGCAAAGGAATGAAAGGTCAGGCTATTTTGACAAGGCTTTGAGTGTGATTCATGGATCAGTGCTACATGGTTAAGACCCCTCCTAGCTCTTATGTGGGTAGTCTGAGGAGGAATAATCTTTTGCATCTGAGGAATAGCCTCTTGTTTCAGATTTACTATTGATGCACCCTTTAGTTCCTGGTTCGTATAGATGATTGTGTGGCTTTTGCAAATAACCATGTTTAATGTAGGCTTTCTACTTTTTAGTATAATGCTTGTATACAGTGATTTCTCCAATATCAATAAAATTATTTACCTTACGGAAGAATTACCTGTGAGGTTTGTATTTGTTGAAAGGCTTTTGACATAATTGCACCTCTCTGTCTTCTTGTCAGATGATACTGGCTGTTCTATATCTTTAAGAGAGCTCTATGACGAAGCGCTTGGCATTGCAAAGTTGCCAGGATTCTATGAGTGGCTCTCTATGCATCCAATCATTACTGAATTGGATGGTGAAGAAACGATGGAAGCAAGCCGCAGTTGTCATAAAATGATAATATTTGCTCATCACCATATAATTCTTGATGGTGTACAGGTGGAATCCCTTGTAATACATGCTAAAGTAGACACCACATGTCTATATGCATGGACAAATTGCTCACTTCTTTTTGCTGTATTAACGAAGTCATTAAATTTCTCGTGGTTTGACTCGCTCCCATCATTGTCGTTTCCTGTGTAGGAGTTTCTTTGTCAGAAAGCTATTGATTATATTCGCATTGATGCAAATGCATTGCCCGGTGATAGACAGTTAGCTATTCAATCATTCCAATCAGCAAATGAGGTTCGTAAATCCTGCTCTAGGTAATTTAGCATACATCATTACTCGTCACGAAGGCAGTCCAAGCAAATTCCTTTGCCTGCCCATGTGATACTAATCGAAGGCTTAAGCAGCGTTTACAATTTCATGAATGAAATGGATTTCATTGGATATAGATCGATTTCTTCCTTTTGTATATTGGTGTTGATGGTTCTCTGTTTCTGCCATTAATTTGGATGTAGTTATGCAGTTGAAAGGAAGACAATTTGGCTGATCTGTTTTGATTTTGATAACCAGGTTAAGATTGCGCTTGTTGGAATACTCTCAGGGGGCTCTGGACTTAACTTAACATCAGCGCAACATGTCGTGTTCTTGGAGTTGCCTACGAAACCAGCTCACATGCAACAGGTGAATCTGTTAAACCCCAATATCAACATGTTGTAACAGTGAAGAAAATGATTTACTTAGAAGTCTAATCTACTTCATACTCTTTTTCTTTTGCTATCATTCTATTCGATGGTGGCACTAGGATATACATGTAGCGTTTATGTAAAGAGGCTATGTTGTGTAACACTATGGATTTGTCTCTCCATGTATGATTTATGTGTTGATTTTTTGGTCAAATTGTGCTCAGAGGCATCTCCAGCCTATTAAGCAGAGGTGTAAGTTGGTAAAAATCTTTTATTGAGAACCCGATTTCATTTGTTTCCAATCATATCTTTTAGAAAGGAAGAAGGTTAGCGAGGTCATTATATTGAAAAATTAGATCTCTCTTTCTGCTTACTTGTCTTCTTCCTTCCCCGCTGCACTATGTGTTGCCCTTTTCCCAGCTTCTCTTTCTTCTTCAGCAGATCTAAAACTGCTCTAAATACAATATTCTGTTGCAAGGTCAAAGGTTTGATCCTTGTTTTGAACAATATCCACTAAAACTGCTCTAAGAATTCAAAGATGGCGCACACACTTGGGATGTGCCTGTTTAGTGGAGCATAAAAGACGTATATCTGACCAGTGCTCTTTAGATTTGTTTTGTATGGTGCAATGGAGCTCTGTGGTAAGCCTTACGGGCCAGATGTGTTAATTTCTTTTCCCTTACTGAACTCATCATTACATCTTCCTCGGGAATGCTCAACCCAGAAAACTAATAGAGATAAGCATCACTTTAGAACTATTGACAATGAATGAACTGATCTATGATTTTATAACATCCCTTGAAATCTCTTACTTCACTTTGTGCTGCACACTTGTCTGACTGGGAGGTGATTTTTAATAAAATTGTACAAATAAGTGTGAGGCGCCAGCACCAATAGAATACTACAGATAAAACTTGAATTTCACTAAGCAGTTCTGACTTACATAGGCTGTTCTCAAGCATGAATACACAGTACTCCTGCACATTAATGAAGCCAGATCATAAGCTTTTATATTTCAGAATGCAGAGGTTTACATGGTAATCCTAGGAGAGGTAGCCCTTAAAATTGTCCGCGTAGATTGGAAGCTGAAGTGTACTAATATTAGACACTTTTGTCAATAGTGAGTGTTCCCAACATAGACTTCTTTCTTGATTTCAATTTTCCTTGCTGGTGGTTACATGCTGTGGGTGCCAATTATTCTCCATTATCAATGTCAACATTCAGTGTCCCATTCAATGGCCTGTCCATTTTTCTGCAAGATCTTCTAAATGTTGAAATATTTAGTTCTTGTCTGATTGTTTGATGCTTATATGCAGTCTAAACATTTGTAGGCCGAATGTAGAGCTCATAGACAAGGGCAAACAAAGGGAGTAAATGTATATATTTTCATTGCAAAGGTGATTTTCTATTTAATATATATTACATATTTATGTTAGAGTTTAACTTGGGAAATTATTTTTTGCTAATTTTACTTGATACCTTCTTTCCAGGATACTTCAGATGAGCTTCGATGGCAAAAACTTAATACAAGTTTGCGTCAAGTTTCATCTACAATGGATGGGAAGTATGATGCTTTACAGGCAATAGAGGTATTATTGGAGTACTCGTTCATTTTTGCGCATAACATGGTTCTTTACAATTATAAATTTTTCTATTTAAGTTGAGCCTTGCGACTGGTAAAACCCATGCTTTTTCTTTACTTCAATTTAAAACCCTACAATTTTAGTAGAAGATAATATTGAATCTACTCATCTAGAATATATAACATCTCACTTAAGAAAAACTACCATGAAGACTCAGGTCTCCTTACGAATATCTGATGAATTCTATGGTTATTGGTTTGTGCTTCTTTAAATAAATTAAAGAACAAATCACATTCTTGTAAACTCTTGAAAGTTAAAGTTGTTGCTGTGGAACAATTATACAATCTTTGATCAAACAATAAATTAAAATTCTTTGAAAAACAGAAGCTAATCAAATCTTCCAATTTGGTAGTGAGTGGTGAATTTCTGAGTCTATTGTGCATGTGCTCTCCATTGGGTTGTGCAGTTAGGCTGTCTAGACTGGCTTTTATAAACCAATTAAATTAAAATGTCATCCCATTCCTGAATGTTAGCGTTGTGGTTCTTCTTTACTGTTTATCTGGTTCCTGAGTAAGGTTTATGTTGATAATCATGTGTGTCGGGTTTAACTTGCATCATATATTTATTGATCCATGGAGATTATTTTATTCTCTGTACTCTGTAGGTATTTGTTCATAGTCTAGTCCCCTTTAAGGTGCCCTTAATGATGTGTTCTTTGGTACTGTTTTTTTAACCTTAAAAGGTATATGCAACTGACACCTATCTTGTGTAACTCTTGACATTATTGTTTGTTGTATTTCTCTTAAAAGCTGACAGTAAGGTCTGTTACCTCCTGTTTGACTTTATTAGTGTAACTTTGTCCTTGACTTTTGTCTTTGGTATGGATGATGTGATTTTCTATTGACGGTAAGCTTGGTCTGGCAAATAGGTTAATGATGTTTCTTACCTTGAGGAATCGGATGTCAGAGAAAAGAAGAGTGAGCATTTAACAACTGAGAATGCTGGAAATGGTCAAGTTGCTGGAGAAAAAACAACTGTAACTGAAGTCCAAGGCATTCATCTAGATGTAGATCCTTTTGAAGCTCATTGTGATACCTACAGGATTGATGATAAACAGGACGGAACTAGCTCATTCTTGTCGAAATCAGACCTTCATACGGTATTGCATCGGACGGGTGCCACTTTATGTCTCTACTACATTAAAGCCCCCAATGCCCTAGAGCATCTTCCTTTGCACTCACCTCATTTTTAGCCCATGATTTCGCCACCTTTTTTTTTCTTTAGTTTGAAAAGATTTTTAAAAGTTACTCCACTTAGATTTAGCTTATGATTTTAAGTGATATTAAAGAATTAATCCAAAAATTGCATGCTCTGTGGAGCTTCAGTTACATTTTTATGTGATCAGTCTAGCGTTTTGGTTTATTCGACATGCTTCTTGTTTCTGATTTTTCTTGATATGGCCTTCTTTTGCTTGTCTTGATTATGGGAAGCCCACTACTTCCACAATAGGGCATGAAGAATCTTCTTGCAGAGCTGAAGTTTCTGATGTTGACTTTAGTTCTGCACATTGTATAGATGTTAATGAAGCCAAAGAACAGGACTTACAAGACAAGGTATTTACCTGGATTTCTGTTCTTATAACATTGAAAAATCGGAAATGCCCTTGAACTATGCGAAATTGAACAAAAATGCCCTTGCCGTCAATAGTTTGGTCCCAAAATACCTCTATTTTTAGACCAAACTATTAACGGAGGACATTTTTGTTCAATTTCACATAGTTCAAGGGCATTTTTAATCCTTTTCCATTGAAAAATTAATCATACTTCTAATCTTTTATTTCTGTGCACAGTTCTACCCTCTTTCTTGTATTTTGGAGGGTTGTATAGACCACACTTACTCTGTTACTCGTGAATTGAGAATGTAGGGCAAAGGTGTATCCCCTGAATTAGAAGTAAACGGCGACATACTTGTAACAAGCCGTTCTATCCAAGTAGAATCGCTCCGTTTTGAGGTAAAATTACATTGATTTTGTCTTAATTGGCTATCTCCTTATCACCTGCTTTCCCCTCAATCCAGCTGAAATGTTGGGAAGGAGTGCAGGGATGAAGGTTTGGCTGTTACCAGAATCACAATGTTCCTAGTTGATGAATATACATATCAGCATAAAGCTCATTCTCGTTGTCATAAAGTGCTTGCTGCTTGATATGAATGGAACTCATGCACTTCCCTTGTTTAACTTGTGGTTATAATCTTGAATTTGCATTTTTTAAGATCATTTCTGCTGTTAAAAATGGTATCAAAAGCATAACAAATTGGTGTTGGCGTAGAAGAAGGGTTATATTTTGGATACCTAAATTTTGTTTGGGTCTTGAGGCTTCTTTAGGATATTACTTTAGAAGACCTAGATATCCAATTAATTATACAGATTACAGATTGTTCAAGGTCAACTTTCCATCGAATGGTAATCATTATTTAGCTTTCTCCACATAGTAAAGAAAGAAGTAATGAACGTCAACTCAGTCAGGATTTGAACTCATGACACTTCGGTCAGACTAGTGGTTTCTTGACCAGTAGCCTCCTCCCTACTGGGGAGGGGTGGGTGAATGGATTGGGATGTACATCTGCAATTTGCTTCGTTTAAGTTGAGTTAGTTTTGATTTGTTTGTGTGCTTGGACTTCTATGGTTTCAGGTCAGCCAATATACAGGAAGGATTCACCTGTACTCATGTATTCCTGGAGTTGATTCCAGGCCAAAACCACTTTTTAAGAATTTCCGGCCAGAGGAAGTTTCTCTAAAGCTGCCCCCTCTCAAGGAAGTTGAGAAAACAGCTTATATTAATATCAACGATGATATGAGTTGTCGGTACGCTCTAGTGGAATTCCTCAAACAATGGAGCAAGTTGAGTGCAATCGAACGAAGGAAACTGATTGGAAAGGCCTTGCAACTTCCGTTATGTGTTGAGTTGTCCTATTTAAATGAAAACCTTAACCACGATAATGGGGTATGTTATTTGCTTTTCTTTTGTCTTTGGGTTTGTTCCCTAATCATTAGCCTTTCATTAGTGACTTACCTCTGGTTATATCTGTTTTTGACTCATCAGAATTGGAAGGTGGTTTTAACTCTTTAGTATGTATTGGTGTTATTCTTTCAGGGACTGCTGAAAGGTAGAAGTAAGAGGAGAACTACACCGTTGCATGAAATTAGCTATCCCTTACCGCCAAATGCTGTCTGGAGGAAGATCCATCTTTGTAATGGGAAAGGGAAACAAGAGAAAATGTACACACAGGGGTGGTCCGACAAGGATGAACCACTCTGCAAGCTCTGTCAAACTCCTTGCAGGTGAGTTCAAATGTTTATTTTGGGTAAAAATGAGGATAATGTTTGGGTCACTAATGCTTTGTTGACTTTATGTCCAGGAATGCCAATGCTAAAACTCCTGACTACTTTGAAGATCTCTTCTGTAACTTGAACTGCTGTGAGGAGTATCACCTTAGAACTAATAATAGATCAATTCGTAATGTATGTTTTCACTTATATTTTTACTAAAATGAGTTTTGCTCATGCAAGAAATCCTTTAATTGTTTAACCTTGGTACTTCTAGGCGCTTTTCCAAATTGAGCGTGGCATTTGCACAAACTGCCAACTAGACTGCCACAAACTCGTGGAGCGGATCAGAGCATTGTCAATTGAGAGTCGCGAAGAGTATATTGGCAAAGTAGCCCCAAATTTGGTAAAGCATAAGAAATTGTAAGTCCACAAATTAGAATAACATTCCATTCATGCCAAGGTCTTATGTTTTTCCTCATAGTTTTTCTTCTTGGTTTATACATATATGTGAAATCAATGCATGTGTGTCGAGGCAATTGTTTTAAGCCATAATTAAATATGTACTGACCATCTCAAGAAAGAGAATGTAGCACGCCTGTATCAGTCACATGTCAATGTGTAGCTTGTGTGCAGCAAGGAGCATTCCTGTTTTCCTGTACCCTTCTTCGTTTAGTTGATTCTTTGTTTTCCTCCTAGTACTAACTTCATTTTCTTCCTTTTTGTCTGTTTATGTCCTTATTCAACTATTTTGTTTCATTTTCCCCCCTTTCTGATGTTATTTTGTGTATAGTTTTTGGTGTAAACTTATGATGAATATGTTCAGCTAGTAAGAATGTACATGTTGGTTTTTGTCAGAGGGAAGAAGAATCTATCCTAGGCATATTGAAATAGCACCCCTTATCCTAGAACATCCTGGTTATTTACTCTCTTGTCCTTCTTAGCTATTTTGTGTTCCAATTGGTATTATCTTAAGATGCGTGGAGGTAGCAGTGGCATGACAACTAGTCTTCAAGAACATAAAAGAATTCCAGTCTACTGATTTAGGAACTACATACATATGTACCTTGATGGGATATACTTCACTTTAAGAAGTTATGCTTACTTTAAGAATTCCAGTATACTGATTTAAGATGCGTGGAGCTTTTCAGTAGTTATGCTTACATCCCCCATCCCCCTACACACGTATAATTAACTTCAATCCTAAATGTTAAACTAAGGGAGCTTTTGGGGAGTTTAACTACGTGAACAGTTCTCATTTGCTTAAACACGCCCCCCCCCCTGCGCGCGCACACACAAACATCACATTTGTGTTGGACAAAACCAGAAAATTTGAAATGTGTGTAAGGCAAATAACACAAAAAAGCTATCAGCTTTAGTTTGCTAGTGGTCTATGTATTTGCTGGAATACCAATTAATTGTTTGCATTTGGCAGATTTCAAAAGCTTGTTCAGGACCCTGTTGATGGCAATGCATGGCATGCGGATCACATTATACCTGTATACAAAGGGGGAGGTAAATGACGAGAGAAACTCTTCCTCTTCTTGCAAAGTTTTTGTTCAAGGGTCATCCTCTTGAAGTTTTTGATAGATTTACTCGGATGACCTCTGGTTCTCTCTACTCTCTTCTCATTTCTATTTTTGTGCGAACAATTTTCCTTTCTCTTTCCCCTCGCCCTCTACCTTTCTCTTTCTACTTAGTCCCTTCATTTTTCTGACCTTTTTATGCATCATGCATCTACTTTTTCACTTGAAAATTCACACTCCCATCTTCTTGTCTTTTGAAATTCTTGCAGGTGAATGTAGGCTAGAGAACATGAGGACATTATGTGTTGCTTGTCATGCTGACGTCACTGCTACACAACATACAGAGCGGCGTTTGACTAGACTTGTGGCAAAGAAGAAACTCAAAGCTGTCATGAGCAACCTCAAAACTATCAATAAACCCAAGCAAAAAGTGGATGAACCAGAGGTATGTGGTTTTCTAGACATCACTGGTTAATTAATGTGTAGCTTTATTGAGTTTGCTCCATTTGTCAATAGAATACTCATATGATAAGCTAGATTGTTCACAAAAAGATCTCGGATAATTGGGGGGATAGTACAGATATTTATCTCTGTGAGTAGGATGTATTTGCAAATTAATTGTAATTTATATCACTTTGGCCTATTGATGTAACAATCTTATTTGGGGCACACGGTTCTGGGTTGTTGGCAACGTTATGCTGTTACTATGAGATTGAGTTCTGTTTTCTATTTTGCTGTTTATTTTCAGGGTTCACGGCATTCTGATGTTGAAGAGAATAAAGATGAGGATGAACTTCTAGTGAATGTTCCAGGAAGTGCATATTCAATTAGCACTGTAAGTCAAGAATGAGGAAATTCAGAATGAAAAGCTAGCACCAGTGATGTCTTGGGTGAGCCGGGTCATAATGACGTGCTGCCCACTGCACAGAGCTTACCTCGGCCATGAGGAGAACTAACTGTAAATTTTTTTGGGGATGTTTTATTTTCTTGAAGAAATAGGGAATGTGAGTGGGTTTCTGGATACTTGCACGATTTATTATTCCATCAGAATTGGTTAGCCAATTGTGTTTTGGGGCGTGTTGTGGGAAATTTTCGAAGTGATTTGCTGTATATCATGCTGCTTTGTTTCAACTTTTATGTATTCAATTTCTTAAAGGAAAGGGTTGAGGTACTGAAAACCTTGTGTATCCACTATATAAATCATTGATATGGTGTGTGAGACACCTTCCTGAAGTTTGGCTGGTCTTGTGTAGCTTATTCAATCACTTGAGCCGAGTTCGTATTTAGTTTCATAAAACAACATACGTAGTGTAATTCCACAAGTAGAGGGAGGATCGGATGCATGTAAACTTTACTCCGATACCTTTGTGGACTGGAGAGGCTGTTTTCAATAAATCCTCGACTCGGAAAGATTAGTGTCATAAAAACCTATGTAATATGTAGAGCAAATAATTACACTAGCCTACCACAAGCTAATGAATTGCACCATCATTAAGCCTCCAACAAACTCCTTTTGTTGGCAGATGATGACCAACGATGCTCCACTTGCCGTTATTTACCTACTCATCTGTTCTAATTTATACGACTCATTTTCCTTTTTAGTTTGCTTAAAAAAGAAAGATTTATTTTTATATCTAGTACCAAATTAATTTTAAAATATCCATTTCACCCTAAAAGAAATGATTTATAACCACACAAACATCTACCATTTATTTTAGACCACAAATTTCAAAAGCAAGTCTTTCTTTCTATAACTCATGCAAATCAAACTACACCATATAAAATGTAAGTCTTTCTTTCTGAAACTCCACGCAAGTAAAACTACATATAAAATGGGATAGAGGGAGTAACTCCTTTGTTTATATCATAGATAGGAAGTTCTGATTGTAAATAAAGCTTTCTAAGGAAAAAATAGCGACTGGCTTTAAAGTTAAGTAGTGCAGTTAAGATATCACTAAAATCAAGCAACAGCTGCTGCAGTAGTCTTATTAGTGCTTAAAGGAATCTACATCCTCAATTTTTAGTTCTTTTTTAGCAGTTCCGAATGAATAACCTGTAGTATCTCACGGTAAAGAAGATTACAGTGTCATATACCATGCTTATTTGGCATTAAGCACTAAAAAAAATGGATACACCTTAAAGCTATACAGTAAGTAAATTCATAATTCTCCATTCTCATTGCAAGTGATTGCAGCAAAAAACTCTTCTGCTTTATCAAGTACGTCAGTAGATAGTCTAGAGTGCAACATCCATGCGGCAGTGCTCTCTGGCACAGGTGAGTTGCTCTTCAGACTCTTGCCTTCACAAGGCTTTACCACTTTGTTCTCTCTTAAGCTTCGGTTCCTGGCAGTTCTAGTACTCGGCAATGTACTGCCTCTCTGGGAAAGGAATCGGGGATTGCGTTGACTGTTGCGGTTTGACTTAAGTGGGAGATCAACTTGAAGGTTTTTAGTATCAGAACCCAGCTGAGCAGATGCACCAGCCTCATCTAGTGATGGATTATTAGGTACGGTAAAAGAATTAGCAGAGGGAAGACTACTTCTACAAGCTTTCAGCAAAGCAAGGAGCATATCGGTGCTTAGTTCTTGCTGAATGACATCCTTGTTCTGCTCACATCCAAAGCAGGCAGCAACCATGGTACCCGCCAAGACTGGCATTAACTCAGGATCACTAAAGAACATGAAAGGAAGGTCGCATACCTGTTTCACACAATCCACAGTTAAATTTCTATTTTTCAGGTGAAGTCTAAGTAGAACGAAAGATATACACACCTTGTGAAGAATAGTAGGGCTCTTTCCCCATCGAAGAACAGCTTGGTTTTCAGGATGGAACAATGAAAAATAACCAAGAAGCGGCAATGATTCTAGCAGCAGCAAACCGATCTGAAACAGAAAACACCCAAATGAAAAAGACTAAATAAATTAGTCCTGTACTCTGTCAACAAGGAAAGAAACCAGAAACCATGTGAAAACAATGAACCCAACAATTATACAAAAATCATTAACAGCTAATGCTGCTCTCTAATAGGAAAATGCAATTACTCTTTAATAATATGCTTGTTTCCGAGGAACATTCTCATTCTATTCCTGGAATCCAAAAAATAAAAAAGTCAAACAAGACTAAAATATCTAAACATCAGAACCAGTGCTACGATAGTGAGACAGCCAATCACCAAGATTCATTTTTGCTGTAGACCCTGTATGCCTAAAATCTTTTATATTTTATGCAAGTGTAAATGTCTTTCCAAGCTATTGTCCATAAGATCTCAAGATCATCTTAATCAGAGAAATTCAGAGGGCGGGCTGTTTGATTGCAGACTTGCTGTTTTTATCATTCAGACTTCAGTCAGGTCAGAAAAGTTACAGAAGGTTCCAAACAAAATAAGATCCATCCAATTCAACCCGCACAACTTTTAGAAAACATATTTGATGATATAACCGAGAAGTTCGTTAATAGTGCTGATCAATTCAGGCCTTCATAGAGTAAAACCTGTCTTGTCTTTACTCAACGGTTGCAATATGTTTTTAGGAACACCAAGATTTTCTTATATTAAACTATACTTTGTTACCAGAGAAATATAATCTATATAAGAAAAGTTGGTGTTCCTGAGAAATGCCCAACAACCATGGAGCAATATACTGACAATTTTTCCTATAGTGCATCAGCTTAAAGAATAGGAAAATGTGAGTTTAGGATCTCTTTCTAAATGAAAATGGACAATTTTCCTTTCTTTTTTTTGGCACCCAAGGGTGTGACCTAGTGGTCAATGAAGTGGGTTGAACACCATGAAGTCTCTGGTTCAAATTTCCATTAGAGACAAACCACTAGGTGATTTCTTCCATCTGTTTTACCTTGGTAGACAGAGTTACCTGGTACCTATTATCGGCGAGAGGTGACAGGTATCCCGTGGAATTAGTTGAGGTGCACCCAAGCTGGCCCGGACACCACCATTATCAGGAGAATAAAGGACAATATTTCAGCTTAAAATATGGGAACTTGTGAGGATCTTATGATTGTACTTTCTTCCCTCCAACCAAATGACAGTGGCTTTCCAAGATTAGCATAAACACTTAAACGGCATTTTTCTATGTTCATTGAATCATATGAGCTGTTCAATCTGAAGGCCAAACATGAAAGCAAAAGCACCAGAGTGTCACCTGGTCAGTTGCTGTGCCCCACTTGCTTGTGCAATAAGAGAGAAGAAAACTCATCAAGTGAAAAAATTCCATTTTCAGATCTGGTCGGGCCTGCGGTCCAGCAAAGAGAATAAAGAGTTCTTCTTAGCATCTTAAACTTTAAGAAGAGAAAGTTGATACAAATAGTTGCAAATTAACTTACTAGCATCTTCTGGATAAAAGATATGTCAATTAATGCTAAATTGTTCAACACCTTCAATACACCAGTTGCGACTTCTTCAAAATTAGATGGAAGGACATAGGAGGCCTGCAAAGCAAGACAATCAGATATAAAGTAGACACAGAACTAAGCAGATCACAAGTAAACCCAAGGTTAGGTTTCAGCTTACTTTTTATAAAGCTAGAAGCAGCCAACTTTATTGTTAACATATGAAGAGTTTCAAACAATTACTTCCTGGTACTAGAATGAATCGATATTACACGCTTATGAAAGAGAATTAATAAATAAGAACAAAAGTAGCAAACAAATATCGCATTGACGACATCCTAATTATAGACAAGGCCCAGTAAGACTCATGAACTTTTGAATTTGCACAAAATCTGAATCCTGCAGAAAACCTAAAAGCTAGATTTTACAAACAAATTTAATGGGATCCACAGTTTTACCTGCTGTTCAGAACATCTATTATTAGCCTGTAATAATACAGCTGTCAACATGGATGGAAGACAAACTAAGCCAGTCTCAGATATAGCAGAAAGAAGAAACTTCACAGCCGGCTTCATCACTGACTCATTTCCACCAATATGACCTTTATTATTATCTTGAGATTGCTTCTCGTCTGTCTGAAGATTATTGTACGTCATGTTGCTTGTAGATTCCTGCAGTACATTTGCAGTTTCCATCCTAGCAGCAACTGAGTCAACTTTGTCAGAGCTCAGATCATTTACAACTGCACCCTGATGTTCTTTTATTTTAGGGAATTCATCCAGAGGGCTATCCTCCGGTACATCCGGCAAACACAAGGCTACACCTCCATTTACTTCAGGAAATACCAATTTACCATCATTTCGGGAATTACACAAAGGAGAAGAAGACTTCAAGTCCCCAGCTTCAGCAAGTTCAATGTCATTCTTTTCATTTATATGAGTTGATACACTAGGAAAGTTTTTACATGTTAATGAAGACGCATTTCTGAATCTGAATGTAAGAACCGCCAACAGATTTACACCAAGAAGAATTGATGAAGGGAAAGGAGAACCTTCTACAGGTGGTCTATCATAAAGTGCAAAAAGATCCCGTAACCTGTGAATAACTTGATATGCAATAACAAGCTCTATTAAACCATCTTGCAGTTGAAGGGCACGTTCATCCGTACTTGTATGACCAATAATTGCTGCTGCTGTCCAAAGGAAACCATCCAGAACTTCAGACATTAACTCCAACCTTTCAGTTGATGCCTTACATGTGACCAGGTTGGCAGAAGCAGAGCCATTTGATGAGGCTGCAATTTTGATGTAGGTTTCAAGAGCTGCCGCCAACATGGGGATGATGGGGGGCAGTAGATTTTGAGCAAGAAAATAAGACTTGTTCGCAGCCACGGAAAGTACAACTTTCAGAAGCCTTAAAAGGCAGACTGTAACCTGGCAGCTTTCTGGTTTTGATGTGTGAGATGCGGGAAGTGCAGAAGCAATAAAATCAACCAGACCAGCTTGACGAGAAGCCTGCAGCTCAGCATCCCTTCCCTCCAAAAACTAGTTGCAACAGAGTGCCAGAAGCAGTTAGTAACAAATATTCATGAACCAAAATTGAACTATTAAAGCCACAATAGTTTCAAGAACTTATTCTAGTCAAAATGCTGTTTATGTTGCAGTTCTTCACAGTGGAATAAAGTAACTATTTATCTTAATGCCACTAGATTTGTCATTGTGAACAGGAATGCAAGTGAAACAAACTTCACAAGTGTAATATATCACCTTAATTATTTCAGCTGTTATTAGTCCAAAGCTCGCAGCCCCTTCTTTTCTTGCTTGGCGAAGTCTTTGAAGTTCTTGAAGCCACTTCGCAATTTTCGCCCTTGCAGTTGCCACTGCAGTTCGATATACAAAACCTGCATTTTCTGTACTGATTGAAGGTTCAGGACAATCATACTTCAATGCCATAAGTCGTTGGCGGATTTTTTTGATCCTTCGTTTTAACGAATGCTGAGTAGTGATGTGGCCAGTAGCAAGCATCGAGCCTTCAGGAGCAAAGCCATTGCTTTCGTTATTATCCTCACAGTTATTGATCGGTGTAGCTCTACCTTGACCCTCCTTAGCCACAGAACGACGAAATAATGGTGAAGACTGATCTCTGAAATCCATTGAAGCTCTTTCCCGTATTTGCTCCAGATAAATTTTACGACGCTGTTCACTTTCTCTGAGTCTTTCAGCTAACTTCTGGGCCAGGAGTTCAGCTTCCTCCTGTTGGGCTTTGGCTCGAACCTCCTTTCTCCGCATCTGTTCCATCGTCTTCGCTTCGCGTGCGGCACTTGATGCTTTACGCTCCTCTTCCCTTCTTACTTGTGCCTCTTCCTTTTTCCTTTGTGTCTCTGCAAGGCGCTGCAACTTTTCTGCTTCAATTAGTTTCTTGCGTTCCAAGACAGCTTCTTCCCTTGCCATATCTTCTTTTTGTTTAGTTTTCAGCACTTGAAGTTTCTCAGCCCTCCTCAACTCAGAATCATGGAGTTTCTGGCGCAAGATGAGCTTTTTGTTCTCTTCATTGAGTGAAGTAATGAATCGAACTTCATTTACTTTTATGCTTTCATCACCCGCCCTTCTTACTACTTCAGCTAGGTGAGCTTCATGGCGGGATTCACTACGCTGGTGCCTAGCGTACATCACTTCTCGCAATTTCATACTACGCACGGTTTGCCATTCACTTACACGGTTTAGCTTTTCAGATGTTCGCTGAAGTTTTTGAACTCTCTCTGTCTCAAGTTCAGTTCTAATTCTCATTGCACGTGCATGTTTCTCTTCCGCTTCTTTTTTTAAGTCAATAGCTGACTTCTTCTTTTTCTCAGGAGACATGAGTTTGTCGTGCAAAGTGCGTGCACGCTCTGCACTTCTTCTACTTAAGCCAGGTGAATATGAGAAGCGAGATGAAACTCGGTGTGGTGTGGAGAGTACATCTTCCCAGTTCCTCTTCTCCTTCCAAGCATCCATTGATCTCCAGGAGCTTCCATTTCGCTTTTCCTTGTCTCTGTCATAATGTCTTTTCAAGTGATCTATAGGCTTTAGATTTTTCTCATTATCTCTCTTGTTCTTTCCATTGACAGATGTGGAAACCCCCTCCTTAGAAGCTAATCTAGATGCATGAGAAGCAGACCTTCCCGAGTCAACATGCCTCTTCTCTCTACTCAAATTTCCATGAGAAGGATTTAACGCATTACTCTGCTTCCTACTCCTCTCTAATGATTCATTTGAACAGCTTTTTTTGGCACCTTTCTCATTAAAGGTCTCCAAAACACTAGTACTTCCACAATGATGATCATAACAATTAGGGCCCATTTTCTCCACACCTGTAGCTGACAAACTAGCTCTTTCATGTTGAATTTTTCGAAAAGCCTCCAGAGATGAAGCCAGTATTTCTGCCCTGTGCGGTGAAGTTGTCATCCGGCGCACCTGCATTCAGAAGAATGATAGATTTTGTGAAATTGAAAACGGAGTAGATAATAAATTTATCCACGTGTCTTTGTGTGTATGATATGCATTGATACTTCTAAAAGATGCTGTAATGCATTGATACTCCTAAAAAATGCTGCAATTATCCAGGCCACAGATGAAGCTACTTACCATATTGCTTTGAAAGCCTTGCCACAAACAAAAGAAAAAGATTGCTTATTTAGAATACAGGAAATTCGAGAAATGGTCACAAGAGGTTTCTCGCTTCATTTAGAATGAGAAGTTCTTGGGTTTGGTGTAAAGTCTCCTGTTTTAGCTTTTCATTCCATAGCTTTCATTTCCCAAAAATACCTCATATTTCCCTATGTGTCCTTTTCCCACAGATCTTTGTACTGATTATTAATGACGTAAAAGGCATTTCCTACGCAACACTACAGAAGGGAAGCAGAAAACAGTAAACATCCAGAAACAACTGCGCTCCATCAGCAGGTATTCCTGTAGTTTCCCAACATGAAAACACCACACACAATCCCAAGCAAGTCAAGTTTAGTCTGTGTTCTGCTTCACCAATTACTGATCAGCAGAACAGAACTTCAGGATAGAGGCGAAGGACTTTTTCAATTTTATATGCTAAATAGAAGGCTGACGTCTAATGCCAAAATTACAGGTTCTTTTCTTTTAGCTGATTTCAGCCTTCTTAGAAAAGCTAGAAACTCCTCCACATTCAGGCAGTGCATCTTCTTTGATGCACTTTTCGGGTATTTTCTTTCCCAGATATCAAAACCAGTGTATATTCATTAATTGATGTCAACATTTTTATTTTCCCCCTCAAGTTCTCTGTTTACTCCTCTTAAACTAACTCTTTGCAAGTACATTATAATCCAACAGTTTTCTGTTAGTACTGAGAGTTGAGTTCCTAATATTGGCATCCATCACTGCGCTCATTTTCTAGCTAATTTCTTTTTTGATGACGTATGGTATTTCACTAGAGTGTTTCTATCTAATTTCTTTTGAGTAGAATTCTGTATCTCAGGTTTTAACATGGGGAGAAGAGAATCTTGTCCTCTGTGTGAGAACCTCCAAAGTCATCAAGCCGTACTTATGTTGGCAATACTCCATCTGTAATTTCATGTTGTCCCTCATGGTAAATAAAAGTTGGTCATTACTGAGCCAAGGAACTCCAGATACCGCTTCAGCAAGAACAACAATCATGAAAGAATTGCCCCACTTCCCCACAACAAATAAAGGAAATGTGTAATCAAAATCATTTTTCCTCTAATAAGGTCCCGAAGAGGGTGTCCATTTCATGATTGTTCATCCAATATCATATAATAAGTAAAAAGTAAATTATAAGGAAATTTCAGAAGTAATTCCTCCATTTAAAGAATTGAAGGACTTCCCAGCCCCAAACTGTGTGTGCTGCAGTACCCAAAACAAGGTAAAGCAATTGCAAAACCATTCATTTAGCATCAATAGGTATACATTATGCCTGGGGAGTTGGAATAATAATGACTGGTCTGCAGATATTTTAGATATGCTTGCATGTAATTCATACTACAGTTTTTTAACTTGCAAATGGCAGAGATTGCTTTGTTTATGTGATATTGTTTTAGGGTATCAATATGAAACATTGAAAGATGAGACTAGATAGAGTACTGACCTCCCATGAGAGAGCATGTGGTCTGCGATGGTTAGACTTCATGGTAAAAGGTGTTCCATCAGTCGCATGAGAACTGGATTTTTTCAGTCTCTCAAATTCCTCCACTCTTGAGCTCAATTCTTTAAAATCAGATGTAGCTTCATCAAGAACAAGAATAGATTCTTTTGTTTGCTCCAGGTCACATTCCAGTTCACAGAGTAGGTAGAGTTCATCTACTGCCCGATTAAGATTCTCAAAGAGAAAGCACCAGAGGCGTTGCCTGAACCTTTCTTTACTTTCACCACTGTCTTCAGCATCAATACTGCTCGAATTAGTTTTTGATAAATCCTCAATGATTGAATTAACTCGTTTGTTCCTAAAATCTTCATTAGAAGACGCCAGAAAGGACTGCCCAACGTTTCCTGATCCTCCCTTAGTAGGTGATAGTGACTCTGGATCCTGGGAAACTACCACTGTTTTTATATTCTGTTCAAGACTAGGCACTTCAGGGATTTCCATGCAAGCTTTGTCACATTCGACATTGGGCATACCTACCCCACTAGGCCCTTCTCTGGCAGCACATTTAACCTTTTTGCCAGGACTCGTGCAAGTGTCACCTTTTTCAAGCTGGGTATAAGCAGCAGTAGCATTAACATCTTCTGAAGATAATTCCTTCATATTTGGAGACAAAGTATGAGAGCCGAGAATTTGATGGTTTTCATCCTCAGTGGTTGCAACCAATCTATTTTGCTCTCGATCAGTTGTAGAAGTGTGTGCAAAAGAATCATTTGTTTGATCAGTTCTTCTACTAAGCAGATCATGATTTTGAATGTCACCAAACTTAATTTCTCCTTGGACAGTACTTCCAAAATGAGATGGTAGAGCTCTATCATCCAAGTCACCCCACTTGATTTTTGATAGGATCTCATGGTTAATTCTTCGAGGATGTTCCTGACAGATTCCTTGATTAGAATCTGTTGAAAAACCTAAACTAACAGAAGTACTACCATCACTGACTACACATTTATCATGGACAATCACTGCATCTTCCTTCGGAACGGACGTTTCGCCATCATGTATAATACAAGGGCGACTTCCTGTTGAATGCAGAACAGCCGATTTAAAATCCTCCTTCTTTACAGTCAATGAAAGCTGACTGTCTGGATGGCCCGAAGCAATTCCTTGAGATGATCCTCCAACCCAACCATGCAGCGAAAACTTTGAACTGTTTCTGTGCTTCTGCACAACAAGTTCACACATTGATTAACAAAATAGACAATGATCCAAGAATATGAAACTAGCTTGGCTAATTCACCAGTTTATTCACTAAATGGTCCACTAATATACCCAATTCTAACGCAACCCACTAATCCAATTTCAGAAACATATTGAAAATGACCATCTCTTTATCAAATAACTAAAATGTAGCTAATCCATCTACGTTAATTCAAGACTTTAATCCAAAAGAATACCTAAAACACCAGATTATCAGGCTGTACTTTCTTGATTTAGGCCCATAACACAACTTAAACATGGTTCTTGATGATTTCTGCTATAATTAGTAAACCCCATTTTTCTTAATCATCTTTCAGCTTAAAGACAAAAACTAAAATGATTCAATTGAGAAATGTATGCGCGAAAAAGTTCACACCTTTTTCACTTGCATCCATTCAGAACCTTCTTGATCATCCCCTCCTTCATTGCTCTCCATCAACAACAGAATCTGAACCCAAAAATTACCTCCTTCAATAAATGTGGCTGAAAATTTGAGTAATCAAGGATGAGTTTTGATGTAAAGAAACAATCAGGGAGAAGGAATTTTTCCAAAGAAAACTTCAAAGAGCTAAACTTTTAAGGGCTATTTTTGTTCCTTTTTATTTTTTTCTGTTTTTAGGGTTTTTTTGAGGGTGTGTAGTGAGGACCTCCATTAAAGAACCTAACTGCATAAAAGAATGTGTGAAACCAATTTTTTAGTTGGAAGCATTGTTTCTGTGAGGAAGAAGATGGTGTCTTCATGACCTTTTTTTCTTTTCACTAATATATCCTCCAAATTTGTCCATATTGACATTTATGTCCTCTTCCTTCTTTTTTCTCTCTCTTTTCAAGTACATTAAAAACCGCTTAAAACATGTAACTATTAGTTTGTTTGGTCAAGATTTTAATAGATAATAATTGCTTCTGATAAATAGGCGAAGTTGTCATATTTGTTGTGATTGAGCATTTAAATACATAATAAAGTGTTTTTGCTAGATATTTTTAATGTGTTATCAAATGACCGGCCTTAAGGAGCTCCTTCAACTGCGTCCTTAACTTCTCTAACTTGGGTAGAGCCATGCGGTATGACGGGTATGCGGGCGGCCTTGCTCCTGGATCCAGCTCGACCCTGTGGTCTACCTCGCGCCTTGGATATAGATATCTCAACAACTCTTCGGGCATCACGTCCTTGTTCTCTTCAAGCACCTTCTCTATGTAAGGTGGCAATGCCTCTTTAGCACCATTGTCTTCATCTAAGATCGCAATGGTGGCTACGAACGTCGGCTACCCCTTCTTTAGGCCTTTTACAAGCTGCATGACTGACAGGTGGGCTTGTCCTTCCTTCTTCGGCATCTTGACTAGAGGTACCATGCAGGGTCCCTCTTACTCCATCAATAATAGTTGTTGGAGATAGGGATCGATCATCGTGTGGTACCGTTGGAAGAATTCTTGCCCAAGTATTATATCAAAGTTATCTATGGGGTGACAGTGAAGCTGGTCTTACTTTGCCACTTGCCCAACGTGATGTCCACTCCATGAGCGACTCTACACACAGGAGTCAGTGGGGCATTAATCGTCTTCAGGCGGGTGTTGCTTGGCCCATAACTTATCCCTAACCTAGTTGTCGCTGTCTTGGTCATGATGTTGGCTTCGGTCTAGAGTCCATCATAGCACGAGCTAGCCATCCGTTGATGGATATGTCAATATATTGTGCGGAGTAATCTCCCACCTTCTCAGCTTGCTTCGTGATGGCTCGGCATAGCTCGATCATGCCTAGCTGGGTCGTGTCCGAACTTTACCCTTGGTCCACTTCCTTGTCCTTTTGTTCCTGTAGTATGGCACCAAGGTTCTTCATCTCCGGACACCTAGCATAGACGTGAGGACCTCTACATATATAGCAGCCGCTGCTCTTCGTGGTCTGCTCCTTCCTCTCGGCATAGCCCTGTCGTCCGAACCTCCTACCATCGGACTTGTTGGCATCATGATTCTTGGTAGGAGGGTGTTGCTCCTTGCCCTTATTATGATCTCCCCCACCTTTGGCATGAATACAGTTTGTTTCCTTGTCTTTGTTCTTGTCATGCCTATCATGCCTAAATTCCGTCAGGGCTTCGGCTTGGCTAATGGCCTCATCGATGGTGCTGACTTGGCGACGCTCCAACTCTGTCTTGGCCCAGCTTTGCAGCCCATCCATGAAGTGGAAGAGCATGTCTTCATCGGTGAGGTTGGAGATTTGAAGCGTAAGGGTAGTGAACTCCTTCACCTAGGCCCGTATGCTACTTGTTTGCTTCAATTCCCGGAACTTGCGTTTGGCCTTATAGATGACGTTGTTGGGGAAGAAGGCCTTCTTAAACTCATCCCGGAATTGCTCTTAGGTGTTGATGGTGCATACACCCTTCCCGATCTCAGACTCCTTGCGCTTCCACCATAACATGGCCATCTCCAAAAGGTATAGCACGACTGTGTTGATCCTTGTCTCATCGTTCTTCACTTTGTTACACTTGAAGTAATTCTCCAAGTGCCAAAAGAAGTTCTCCACCTCTTGTGCATCACGAGCACCTTTGAACATAGGTGGCTTGGGAGCCTCAATCTTGGCCTCCCTGTCCGCGCTGGACGTTACGCATCTCCTTGCTTTTACGTTTCCTTGAGTGATGCCATCTCAGCCTTCATGGTCTCTATCGTGCTTAGCGCGTCCATGAGCTGACACTCCAAGAAAGTGATCACCTCTTTCATCTCGTACTCGGCCGCCTTGCGCACATCCAACTCTTTCCGGATGTTGTCATTTTCCTCAAGGGTGAATTCCTCTAGAGACTTGAACTTGCTATCGAACTTGTTCAAGCGCTAGACCAATATCTCTACGGCCTACCGGGCACCATCCACCCTTGCGATCCACTTTATGTCGGGCGTGACATCTACGAGCTCCTCGCCTCACTCATCGTCACTCACCTCAGTGGCCGAGGGTGAGTAGGATGTTAGGGCCTCGCTTGGTGTAGGATCAAGCGGCACCTCCTCATTTCTCTTAGAGTTTTTCTTTCCCTTGCGGTGCTTCCTTCCAACATCTTGCTTGACGTTGCTCTCTCACTTGCCATATCCCTTAGTAGAACCTTGCTCTGATACCACGTTGTCACGGACTTAGACTTTAACTAAGACCTCCGTGCGGCACTTGAAAACTTACTCACGAATCTTTCACGATCTTACAAACTCAAGTAAGCCTTTAAGACTAGATCGCTAAGGGAACGCTAGATTATAAGAAAGACAAGAGAGCTTTTATGAAGAAAGTTTTGTATTACTTGGAAGAATGCTTGATTTTCTGGATGGTTTTCTACAAATGAATGCCCCCTCTATTTATACCAATCCTAAGGGGCTCAAGTGTAAATAAAAATTGCTATACAAGTCCTTCCATATTTACAAAGAAGTTCCTATTCTAGAATTTTCTACACTCTAGAGAATTCCAAGTCTTTCGAGACTTCTCTACAAGTCTTTCGAGACTTCTGTACAAGTCTCTATAAGTTTCTAGAGTCTTCCATTAACCTCTCCAAGACTCTAGGTTCTTTTCCCTTCTTCATGATCAAGTGACGGGTCATAACACTAATGCATATAATATGATATATTTATATAGTTAACGTGTCTACGAAATAAGCGTTTGAGAGTATATACAAAAAAAATTCCGAAATTTTGAGTTAAAAATATATAATAAATATTTTGTCATGTGTTCAATGAAATAAATCATAGTTTGTGTGTCTATATAAAAATTTGCAAGCAAATCAAGAAATAGTCGGTGCATTCTACTTTCTTTAACCAAATCTTTTGAATCCTCTATTTTCTCCGTGTCAATTTATATATTATTATTTTATAAATAGTTTTAAATAAAAATATAGAGAGAGCGCGCTAAATATAAAATAAATCAAATTAAGCGTAAAAATAAAATTGAGTTACTCAAATTGCCAGAGAGAGTAAAAATTATTGAACTTTAAACTAATCGAAACAAAGCAATCACACTTGTTCCCCCTCTATTTCCTAAGTGGGACCCTTTTGAATTACAAACTTCTGGGGAAGGTGGTAAGTTAGGTATGCTAAAAGAAAAACGTGTATTTATGTACTTACTGATAAAATGAGGTTAAGAAGGAAGAAATTATTTCCTACAATTTTATTATTTAAAATGGTTTAGAAAAAAAATAAGAATAAAGTTTTTTAAAATTAATATTTTTTTATAAGAAATAAGATTATTTTTTTAAAAAAAATATTTATTCGAAAAAAGGGCATTTTTGACTCATTTTGTAAGGGGCGTTTTTGGACCATATTATCAACAACAAGGGCATTTCTGGTATAAAGTATTGACGACAAAGATATTTTTGGACCAAACTATAAATGTAGGATATTTTTGTTTATTTCGCATAGTTTAAGGATATTTTTGAACCTTTTCCAAATAAATTCTTGGATTGAACATTCATTAAGAAAATTATTTAAGTATATAAATTAAAGGTTGCTTTCTACTATTGTTTTTTTGATTATTTTTAAATTAGTCAACGAAAAAATGTAAAATAGTTTATAACTTCATTAAATGATGTGTAAATATGGAAAAAAAATTCAACAATTTTTTATACGTTGAATAATTCACTTATTTTGATCTGTGAAAAAGTCTCAACAATTTACTTAATATGAACTAGACGGAGCATAAATTTAGAACATATTATAATTTAGAATTAGAATTTCAAATTCATAAATTTTAATTTTAACTTGACCTTTATAAATAAATAGTTGTAATAGATATGCTTTAATTCAATTGGAATTTTATTTTTAGAGATCAAATCTTAGGCTCAATTCGCATATTTCATGTGAAATTTTGATTTTAGCTCTAACAACAAAAATTAGCCATGTCGGTGGTTATGCAGATACAGAAGCAAATAATTTTTTTGTGATCAAAATTAATTATAATCAGAGTATTTAATTAATGCTTGAAATTTCCTACTTTAATTACACTCATTGTATATATTTTCAAACACCTTTAAAAGCCTATTTATTCACTTTTCCATATGATTTTTCACTGTGTGCTGCCTCATCAGTGATCAACAGTAATATTCTGCAAGGTATATTTTTCTATTTTATATATACTATATTCTGAAGTTAGTGAGGACATAATCTTAGATAGGAGGATATATTGAGGTCGAGAATTAGGTACTAGTAGATAATCGACATTGTCGAGTTCTCATTATTATTATTATTATTATTATTTCTTTTTTATTGAGTTTTTTTTACTTATTTGTTATCTTTGTTTCGTTTATTGTACTATTTGTTGTTGTTACTATTTTTTTCTTTATTGTTTTGTATATGGTTTCTTCATTAATCTTTTTTTTATTCTAGTGATTTGAATATGCTTTATTTGAGTCTATGATCTATTGAAAATTAAACAATCTTGGTGAGGCTATATACACACTATCCTTCCGTGTCTGTGACATTTTAGTATTTCTTCCTTTCTTCCTATTTAAATACCAATCAATAATTGACTATAAGCTAATGGTTTTGTTTGCACCTGGTTTTACCAAAATCCATTGGATGTTTGTCTATTGATCAGTATATTGACTTCTTTACACTACAAATGTTTATCACAATCTTTACACAACTAGAATATTAACAGACTACAATCACTTTTAAGTAACCATCCAGTACCCAAAATTTCCTATCCGACTAAATTTGTATAGCATTAAGTGTTGGAGTAAAAAATTTCATTAAAAAATATTCAAAATATAAGAAAATAAACATATGAAAAAATAAAAAAAATTCTAACATATATTATATAATACATACAACTTTTTTTTTTTGTACTTGTCTAACACCTTTTAAATAAGGACTGACTGCCTATTAGGGCTATAAAGAGGAAACAACTTCTTATTATTGGTGACTTTTTCATTCTCCAGATTTAAATCTGAAATTCTCAATTAAAAAAAAAGTTTTTTATTCAACTCACCACGTCCGAAATATTATATAGCGTGGTGTATAAGTTTGTAGAAGGACTTTCTTTCAGTAGTGCAAGAAATCATGATTGGTTATATTATTAGTATTAGATGAAAGTGAATAAAAACATAAAAATAGTACGTAATATAATTTCTTGTAAAAACCAATTTGAATTAGTTATGCGCAAGTAGTATCTGAACTATTATTAAATATATATATTTATTTTTTAACTGAATGATGGTGATATTTCTAAGTTAAGTTAAAAAAAGGAAATAACTAATAATTGATGTACGTTTTAATGAAATTTGAAATATGTGGGCGAAACATTTAGCTAGCTTATAGGGTGTAAAGGCATGACTTTAAGCTGAAGACAACTTGGAATCCAACACAAAATAATTGGACAAAGGTCTATCCACCTCATTATATGGGGTATTTAATTATCTTTTCTATTTTTCTCCCATTATTTGTCTGCACTTTACACGAGCCACTGTTTCTGTACATATCTACCAAAACTGAATGAATGAATGATGGCTGTAAGTTGATTCTGACACTTATCACAAAAAAAGCTGCAATTTTTATCTGATTCCTCAAAAATCTGAAGCCAACCCATTTCATTTCACTCACTATTCTTCACATTTACGCTGATTTACCCTGTTTTTCTCTCGGAATTTGTGCTTAGATTAGTGTCATTATGTTGTATTATTAGTGTTCGACGTTCTCATCTGGGGGTTGTGAGGTGAAATTTCGTTCATTTAGCTATGTTGCTCATACTTTTTAAAAATTGATGCCTCACTCGTGTTGAATCTTTAATAATGATATACTTTTGGAGTGATATTTTTGAAGAGTTTCTTGTTTTTGGTTAGTGTTTGGATCTTGTTAGCTGAGTGTATTTAGTTAATTTGTGTATTGTGTGTTAATGTGGATGATAATAGAGTGACTTGACTTATACTGCTGGTGGAGTATTTGTCTTAGACGTGAAGAAAAAGATTTCTGAAAACTAATAACAAAAAGTTAAAAGTCTTTTAATTGATTCTCGATTTATATATGTGGTGTTTAAATTAATTTACATATTTGGAATTTTCTTCTCTATCTTTAATTCTTTATGACTGTTGTCCTTTATAAATAAGTTTCTTGATCTGGCTACATTTGACTGACTCAGAGTGTTCAAGGTTCTTTCTTTTTGATTAGCACGAAACAACAATTTGGTTTGCTTCCTCATTTCCCATTCATATTTTCTTAAATCTACTTGTGGTAAGGTCTGTAACAAGGGTTTGCATACACTTTAACCTGTGTGTGTTGTTGTTGTTGTACTTTCTTAAAGCTACATTTAGTTGTCAAAACACAGTACTTGGTTTATTTTATATACATCCAAGAGATGAGAAATTCAATTTATGATATTCCAGAAGGGTACTGGTATATATAATTGAGTTTTTACTTTTTTATCTAAGCTTCCTGAAAACACCATGAAGTTTTGGATTGGCAAAAATAAATCATTTTGTTAATCTACTTAAGAATAGAGTTGTTAACCTTTTGTATGATGTTGTCCAATGAATGTTACTATATTTGTATGCTTGTTAGAAAGAATAACTTACAATGAATGTTACTATATTTGTATTCTTGTTAGAAAGAATAACTTACCCTTTAAAAGTCTCTTAACATTTATTTGGTTGCTTCCTCTTGGCAGTATATGACTAGGTTCAAACAGGAGTGAATTCGTGGAGGTTAATCTTCTAATGGACTTCAGAACCTTGTTGTTAATCTTTTTGGCACTATGCCCTGCATTATCTGCAAAAACAGTTAAAGAAATAGTACTTACGATTGATGCATCTGTGAAAATTGCCTGGACAGATGCTAATTACATTTGTGCTACCATTGATTGGTGGCCTAAAGAGAAGTGTAACTACAAGCAATGTCCTTGGGATTCCGCATCTATTATAAATCTGGCAAGTCCTACTAGCTTGTTATTGAAGGAATATGTTGTTCTCTAATATCTAATAATATAAATATCTTATCGAATTTCTGGTTAAGGAATAAGTGGTCAGTGTTCATAACTGTGTTTTGATTTGTCAGGATTTATCTCATCCATATCTGGAAAATGCTATACGAGGTTTGCACGTACCATTATGCCATAATTTTTAACTTGATTCCAATTTGTTTATGTTATTACGTGTTGTACTCTTTTCTGATTTAAATTTATTGGTGATAACAGCTTTCAAGGGTTTGAGATTACGGCTTGGAGGTTCTTTACAAGACCAAGTAATATATGGCGTAGGCAACTTGAAATCTCCTTGCGGTCCATTCACTAAGCAAAAGGATGGGTTGTTTGGATTCTCTAAGGGATGCTTGCATATGCAGAGATGGGATGAGCTAAACAACCTTTTTAAGAAGACAGGGTAAGATTGACAAATTTTGTCCTTCTCCTAATGCATGTAACCATGTCCTGGCTAATAATCTGATCTTCTCCTAGGCTGCACGTTCCGGCTCAATTCTTTGTTTGTTCTTCTCTTCTTTTCTTTTCTTTCCATTTACTACTTTCAATCTACAGAAGCTATTGAGGAAACATTCGCCTCCAAGTTTGGTTAGTGCCCAAATTTTCCCACTTTCATCTTTTTGAATGACTCTTTGAAGGTCAAAATTGATGACATTCCACATCCAATCCATGACTCTATTATGTCACTACTTCTGAATCATAAATTTGCATCCACAACTTCGAGAAACCTAATGTGGAATATTGTACTTGAAATCTATATTTCTTTTTACACTGAGGACTATTACCTATACCAAAAAAGTAAAGTAAAAATAACTCTACGACTGTCGAAAACTTTCCATGATTCTAAAGTTCCCCCCTTGAAGTTCATTCTAGTTTCACTGCATTTGCTGTAGAGCACTTGTGACTTTTGGCTTGAATGCACTGTATGGGAGACGACCGACAAATAGGCATGTGTGGGGAGGAAATTGGGATTCCAGCAATGCCCTTGATTTCATAAAATACACTGTTGCCAAGGGCTACCATATACACTCATGGGAATTTGGTATAATTTCTGTCATATTTCTTTCTTCTTGCAACTTTATGTAAATCTCTTTCCTTTACCAGAGCCAGAGAGGTTCCTTTCCTTAATCATGCTTTTCTCGTTTTGTAGGAAATGAATTGAGTGGTAGCGGGATTGGTGCAAGTGTTAATGCTGTACAGTATGGAAATGATGTTATCCAGCTGCACAGTCTCTTAAACCAAGTATATAAGAATTTCCGTGAACGTCCTCTACTATTAGCACCAGGAGGATTCTATGACCCTGGGTGGTTCAGCAAGCTCCTTCAGGTTTCAGGGCCTGGCACTGTCAATGTCTTGACACATCATATTTATAATCTTGGCCCGGGTGAGCTAGTGCGAACCTTTTTCCCTTTAAGATTGGAGTTATATTAAAAGCCTCCTCGACTTAGAAAGTCTAGTTTGTATTGTAAAAAGTAAGCTTCAATTTAATTAAGAAAGGACTACTTTAAACTCATAAAAACCATTGATGAAATCTTAAATGTTTTTGTTTATCACACATGGTCTCCCTTTTGCTGTTATTTGAATTATTTTGTTGGTAAGATCATTTGAGATAATAGAAAGCTGCATACAAATTCTTTTTGCTGGTCAATTTAACTAATCACGTTATCTAATAAAAGAAACTGAATATATTCCTATGGAAAAAGAAGTTTGTACATGTGCGTTGCACATGGAAGAACTAAAGATGAAAATGTAGACTTTAAAAACCATTAACATTTACTTGATAAAAAAACAGCTTTTTTCCTTAAAAAATCTCATACCATCATGGTTTGTTGTTGTTCTTGTTGTTGTTTTTGAAACTTTTAACTAGTGTAATCTTAGTACTCCATTTACATCCTTGAAAAATTGACCGCTTCAATCTATTTCTTCATGTGATTATTTGCTTAGTTGTTTGAAAGACTCTAGAGAGTTATTCTGGTTTATTCTTATGTAGTTTCTTTCTATTATCTAGATTCTGGTGCTGGTAAATTTATTTATGTTAATTAAACCAGAAGTGTTCTGTTTCAGGGTCCGATAGCAAGCTAGTGGATAAAATTTTAAATCCTGAATACCTGAGTAGAATAGCAGGCACATTCCGCAGTCTTACTCAAACCATTCAAAGAAATGGTCCTTGGGCTTCAGCTTGGGTTGGAGAATCTGGTGGAGCCTACAACAGTGGAGGTCCTAATGTGTCTAACACCTTTGTAGATAGCTTTTGGTAAAATTTCTTGCTTAATTTATTTATAGTATTAGCTAGCAGTCAAGTGAAACAATTCCAAAGACCTTTAATATGGATATAGGTACTTAGATCAGCTTGGGATGGCAGCCAAGCACCATACTAAAGTATACTGCAGACAGACGCTTATAGGTGGAAATTATGGGCTACTTCATACCAATACGTTTGTTCCAAATCCTGATTATTATAGGTGAGGTGCTTGACTACTTTATTCAAGTTTGGCTTCACTCTTTCATTAGAAGGAGCAGGCTGTTAATTTTCATATTTATGTATTGAAGTCCGTGAGAATCTGAGAAAAAAGTTTTGATCCTTCTGTTTTCAATTTGATACAGCGCACTTCTTTGGAATAGACTGATGGGAAAAGAAGTTCTTGATGTTGTCAACAGCGGAGCACCACATTTGCGCTGTTATGCCCATTGTACAAAAGATAGAGTATGTGTATATCCTGATTCACTTATGTAACATTAGATGCATTACTACGTTGGAAAATTGTCTTGATAACAAGTGCTTTAAACTTCTTTATTTGTTTTCCTTCTGTTGCATAAGCTATCATGTCAATGTAACATATATTGTGGAGGCTCAGACATCAGATATGCTCTTAGTTAGACTAACAAAGATGCAATTACTCAAGTGTTTCTCTGATATTGTTTTGGAATCAAAGTTCTGACACATAAGGACCATAAGCTATTTAGGTTTGTGAACCCTACAGGGGAAGTTATAACTAGATGAATTATGTTGCACTCCTCCATTTGTAGGCTCTGCAATAAGCCTTAGTTGATTTTTCTTCTCCTGAGGGAACACTGTCTCGGTATGAACTTATCTGCAACTGGTGTATACACTAAACCAACTAATGTAAGACGTGTTTTTCATACATGCACTTATCACTTAGCCATGGTTAAATAATGTGTTTTTCAACTTTTAACTTTTCACTGTCAAGGATAAATGATTTGGTTTTGGTGTAAACACTGGGGCAGTTGAGTGTTTGCACACCAACTCTGCCATTTGCCTTAGTTCGAAAACCAACCTTCATATTCTTGCATATCAGAATTGCAGCCAAATGACTCAACTTATGCACTGTGCTACTTATATTTTGCTTTGTTCTGAAAAAAGGATCATCCAAAATAAAGGATTATACTCAATTCCCTCCTGTGTATATATCAAATGGCCCAGTTTTGGTGTTGCTTAGTCCACTTTCCTCTCATCTTTTGTTCTCATTTATGTGTATGTGCTACTGTCTTCAAAATCTCTACTTGATTATTTGCATCTCGTACTATTGCCATTGACCATAACCGCGTATTAACTCACTGATGTTGCCTTTTTGCAGGCAGGTGTGACTTTACTTCTGATAAATTTAAGCAATCAGATTCAATATGCAATCAACATCCAATCTAGTGCAGATACCAGCTTGCAAGTTGGTGAGAAAAAGGATCACAATAAGAAGTCACTCGCGCACAGTATTAAAGAAAGTGTTTCGTGGGTAGGAACCAAATCATCAGATGTTACATTATCTCGAGAAGAGTACCATCTAACTCCCGAAGTTGGCAACATTAAAAGCAGAACAATGCTCCTCAACGGGAGATTATTGCGACTCACAGAAACAGGAGACATTCCAAGTTTGTCTCCAATACTTGAAAATCTAAATTCTCCAATATCTATTGAACCATTGTCCATCAAATTCATTGTATTTCCCAATTTTAATTCTCCCAGTTGTAGATAGGTATTATTGAGAGCTTCAATAAAAATATAATGTGGCTACAATAAGATCAGCCCCTTTATAGTCGATTATAATTTTACATGGAATAACGCATTATAGAATCAAATATGTCAGTTCAACTATTCCTCTCATCTTCATCTACCTATGTTACATTTCTTTTATCCTTTTTTAAATTTAGTTCATTTATTTAATTTATGTTTTTAGCTTTGTGAATGTGGGTTATAATACGGTAAATTAGCAGAATGATGTAACTACCAATTAAAAATCCAACAATATTATCTTGTTTTCCATTTTCATTTAAGCATACTTACACCGACACTTCTCAAACAACTTTGGTTTTATGTTATGACAACAAAAAAGATAAGGTGATAGGTTGTACGTAAAGTTAAAGAACAAGTTTTAGGTGACAATTAAAAAAAAAAAAGAGTTTAGGTGACAATTTATGTATATCTATACTATCTTTTAAAAGTGGAAACTTCAAAATTAGAAAGTTAAATTACTAAAATACCATTTTATTTATTAATCTAAACATTCAATTTTTTAATCATTTTTAAAAAAGGTTACGCGTGAAGAGAAGCCAACGCTTCAAAAAAGCCATTACTTCAAATCACACATTTGTTCTTAAAATAAAAAATTATTCCCACCATCTGTGGTATCACTGACGCACAAACAATTCACAAGAAAACAAACGGTACATATCGAAGTGCTGCATTAATTCCCTGTCGCCGATGTTTCGCTGGCCAAATGCCATCGTGTTTGTTGAAAAGTAGTCCCTAATGGAATGGACTACACTTACAAAATTCTATAAAGGAAGTGACTACACTTATTATAGAATTGAACCAAAGTATTCTATAAAGAAAGAGTAGCCGTTAATTCTCAGGGAACGTTGAAGAAACTGGTTTTTATTCCTTCTCTTCTATTTTATTTTTGGTAATGTTAAACATTGTTTTAAGATTGATATTCTTATTACTTTGAAGTTATATTGTTAATTTGTTTTCTCTACCATGCTTATAAATATATCATGCTAATTTAGTCATCTTAACAAACATTTTCACTCATGAGTCATTACTAAAATAAACACAATATTACAAATTGATAAATTGAAAATATTTTTTTCATTGGTAACCCCATGTAGTGAAAAAAGTAATAATATTAGCTAAAATCATACATCTGTATGTTATAATATATTTGATATTCAAATTAATATTAAGCTCCCAATTTTTTTGGTGTTTCGGGCAGAGCTTTTGTTCATTAACACGATGGGATTCATCGCCTTGTGCTTAGTGTAGACCGCAATGATCAAGCGTAAATGAAATTTTCTTTACGAAAATTTGAAGGCCAGAGTAATACCTGTTGTGTACACTGGGGCAATCAAAAACACATCAGAAAACTCCGTTGATGAGGTTTGTCCCTTCTTCAGCTTCTTGTGGTCTTAGCAGCTCCCGCTGAAGCAATTGTAGCAGCTCCTGCAGAATTCCTCATCTGCGAGCTATTGGGGATCTATTCTCAGGAAGGAATGAAAGGACTGACTTTCTTTACCTAATAACATCTTAATCTACGATCATGTATGATAGAGTTTAGATTTGAGTACAGACAGTAGGAGGGGACTCGCAACACTTTTGTGGAGGTCACAAATTAGGGTAGAAGGTTAGTAGATAGTAGAATGTTGTCTTGCTTATGCCCTTCCATACAGATAGTCATGATATTTCTCCAGTAGTTTTTAGTCCTTTGATTTTTGTTTACACTCGATTGTCTTTTGTACTTCAATTATCGTACTATTTTATTATAATTTTTGCTCGTATTTTCAGAATACTTGATCATGTTTTCTATAGGTAGGGTAAGATTTAAAAGAAAAAGCCCCTCTACTTCCCAATATAGGATAAGATTTGCGTACACTTTCCCATTTATGGAATTACACTAAATACATTCTTGTTGATTCGAAGAAATTTGACGAGAAATTTAAGTGCTTAATGTTGACAGATTTACGGAGAATCCTTAATCTCATTTACGGTCAATCAAAAAGATGGATTGTCCTTATGCTCATTTTGTAAATGTTTCTTTTACTTAGTTCAAATATGATCCTTCAATTTCTTTAGCTTGTCTCAGAAATTGTTTTCTTTGTTTCATTCATTTATCTCACTCAAAGTGCAATACACTCTTGGTTCCTTGATACTCACTCTATTAAAATTTATTGCCACTGTGAACTTTAATGAAATCAATATTTTAAAAATATTTTTCCCATTATATTAGCATGGGAGAATTACAATTTATAGTACTATGTCATTTTATATCTAAATTATAAGATCTAAAATAAAAGTATCCACAAAATTGAAGGGTCATATGGTGCTTTAAAATTGACTTAATACATCACTTAGTCTTGTCATTAAATTTTATTTAGATACTCGTTATGTTTCAATTGAACATCTGAACACATGATAAAGGGTTACTATATATTAGACATTTTTTATTCAAATTTTAGAATTTTTATTGTCTGTGTTCTCAAACATCTATTAGATAGTTAAATTAACTACAAAACATATGTCACCTCTTTAATTATGCATATCAATCTCTCTTGGAATAAGCATGAGATTTTACGACTTATTGAGACCAATGTGTATAGTTTAATAAAATTACATATTTAAGCAATATGAGCATTTTGGGAACACACAAATCTTCTTTCAAAATTTGAGTTGAATGTGTTTAGTGAAAACAGTTCATTATGTGTTTAAGTGTTCAATATAAACATGACATAGTTTAAGTGGATAAATAAAATATACACAAGTTTAAGGGGATATCGATATTTTTTTGCCTTTTCGATTAATTCAATCCACAATTTGTATAAAGGTGCACTGAGGCATACAACTCATGGGTTCTATATTTATTCTTACGAGTTTTTAGTTAATAGTTAAAATTTAGAGATGATGAATGTTTATTTGAGTTCAAAGTTTATGAGGCATAATTTTTTCTATTTCTTTGATCCGTTTTACTGTTCATATTCATAAGTTTAGATAATATATACGGAAGTTTAGATAATATTCAATTATTTTAGCCTCAATAAAATATGTCATCATACTTATATTCCTAAGTTTAGATAATATACAATCATTTTAGCCTCAATAAAATATGTCATTATATGACGATGCAATCGTTCACAAAAACCTTACATTTTATTCTATGATAAATAGGTTAGTTACCCCAAATTTTATTTAAGTAATATTGATATTATATTATAAAAATATACACTACATAATATGGCATACACGTGTAAACGATGTGCTGAAAGACTAATTTCTAAAAAAAAAAAAAAAAAAAGTAGTAGTTGGTGGTCAATTTTGGGCCACCAAATTCTGCAACTGATAAGAATGGGGTAAAGCGAAAAGTTATGAGCAATGAGTTTAAATCAAAACAAAGAAAGAATAATTTTCCATTTTTTCTTCCTTTGCAGTAAAGGAAATTTTCCAATCAAGAGTACGTCAAGGATTATTAGTGGGATGTAGTGTCTCAAATTTGAATTTGGAACTAAATTACTTAGTCAATTTTTAGTCTTCTATTGAGGAATTCAAAATCATATATAAAATTTTAAAAAATATCTTATATATATAGTATAACTTTTTGTATAAGGATCCGATGAACCTCCTTACATCTTCTAAATCCGCCCTAGATTGTTGGAACAAAATATTGTTATAAAAAGCATTTAATATAATATAATATTAATATTAAAAAGTAATAATGGATGTCATTTTTCCATGTGAGGCCCACCTAACTTGCCCAATTGTTAGTGAATTTCAATTTGTTTTCTACCTTCTATATTGGCTAAAATAGCCGTGTTAGCAAAATAATAGGGATACACTGATACGAACTCTCTCTCTGATCTCTCTCTTTCTCTTATTTTATTTTTCTCCTTATTTTGTGAAATTAGTTTATTTTATAATACGTTATCAACATGAGCCTCCATCGTTTTGAACTATATTTTTAAGAAGGTAACAAAATGGGTAAGAATTTTATTTTCTTAAAATGTCTAATATTTTTAAACTTGAATTTGTTGCTCTTGACATATCTGGAAAAAGGCTACTCATCATGGATACCTGATGCAGAAATACATCTAGAATCGATGGGTTTGACAGACAACATTAAAGATGAAAATACAACATCTAATCAAGACCGTGCCAAAGCCATGATATTTCTCCGTCACCATCTTGACGAGGGATTAAAATTACAGTACCTTACATTAAAGGATCCCCTTAAACCGTGGAAGAATTTTAAAGAAAGATATGACCACTTGAAGTTGGTCATCTTTCCACAGGCACGTCATGATTGGCTAAATCTGAGATTAATGAATTTTAAAAATATAACTGAATATAATTCTGTCTTGTTTAGAATTATAGCTCAGTTAAATTTATGCTGAGAAGAAATCACTGAGCAAGATAAACTTGAAAAAAACATACTCCAAATTTCCACCCGCGAATATGCTCCTCCAGCAGCAATATCACGAAAAAGAGTTTAAAAAATATTCTAAATTACCTTCTCACCTTCTAATTGCTGAGCGCCATAACGAACTGATAATGAAAAATCATGATAATCTGTCTGTTGGTTCTTTTCCACTCCCTGAAGTGAATTAGAAAAATTATAACTAATGAGAAAGAGGTCATGGCCCCATAGTGGTCGTGGTCAAAAAAGAAATTATAATCATAATGTTCGGCTGACACCAAAAAATGATCAGCAGTACAAAAAGAAGAGTGAAAAAACAGAATCTTTAACAAAGAAAAATTCATAAAGTTTATATCATAGATGTGGAGGTATGGGACACTGATCGCAGACTTGTCGGTCATCAAAACGTCTGGTTCAATTATATCAGGCATCCTTGAAGAGAGCAAAAAATAATCAGAGACAAACTTTATCTCTGAAGATAATATTGAGCATATGCATCTAGATATAGCTGATTTCTTTATTTTTTCAAAAGACAATATGAATATTGATAAGCCTAATAATATTTAAATAATTTTCTTTTTATTTGTGTGTACTAAATAATATTTCTAGTCCATGTAAATAAATAAAATTTGTGTAATGAGCCATATATTGATTATAATATTTACTTTATTTCTTTTTGAAAAAAAATATGAATATGCCTCAAATTTTACTTGGATCAATGATCAATCATGAGGATATTTGTGTAATTGATAGTGGAACAACTCATGCTATTTTTAAAGACGAGAAATATTTTTCAAACTTGCTTAGAAGAAAAGCAAATATTACTACAATTTCTGGTAATTCAAAAATGATTGAAGGCTCTGGAAGAGCTACTATATTTTTGTCTAAGGGGACAAAGATTGTTATAGACGATGCATTATTCTTTTCTAAATCCCCAAAAAACTTGTTAAGTTTTAAAGATATCTGCAGAAATGGATATCATGTTGAGACACTAAATGAAATGAATACTGAATATCTTGATATAACCAAGAGTGTCTCAAGCCAAAAGTATATTTTTAAAAAATTATCAACTTTGTTGTCTGCTTATATTATGCAAAAATTAGTGCAATCGAAACACATATGATCGTAAATCAGAAGTTTATTGATCTAAATATATTTGTGTTATGACATGATCGAATATGTCATACTAGATCAATAATGATGAGACGAATCCTTGAAAATTAAACATGACATCTGTTAAAGAACCAGAAGATTCTTACGAATGATGAATTTTCATGTGCTGCTTGTTATCAAGGAAAATTAATTGCCAGACCATCGACCCTAAAGATTGACATCGAATCTCCTGACTTTTTAGAGCGTATATATGGAGATATATGTGGACCTATTCATCCAACTAGTGGATTGTTTAGATATTTTATGTTCTTAATAAATGTATCATCTAGATGGTCTTATGTGGGTCTTTTATCATCTCGCAACTTGGCGTTTGCGAAGTTATTAGCACAAATAATAAGATTAAGGGCGTAATTCCTAGATTATCCAATTAAGGCTATTCGCCTTGATAGTGCTGGAGAATTTACATCCCAAGCTTTTGATGATTATTGCTTATCAATTGAGATAAAAATTAAACATCATGTTGCTCATGTTCATACTCAAAATAGCCTTGTAGAGTCATTTATAAAGTGCATACAATTGATAGCACGACCTCTACTAATGAAAATAAAATTGCCAATTACCGTTTGGGGTCATGCTATCTTACATGCAGCAACACTTGTACGTCTCAGACCGACACATTATAACAAATACTTTCTGTCACAATTAGTATTTGGACATGAGTCAACTATAACCCATCTAAGAATTTTTTATTGTGCGGTATACGTGTCTGTAGCCCCACCACAACGTACAAGGATGGGCCCTCAACGAAGATTGGACATATATGTTGGGTTTGACTCACCCTCTATAATTCGATACCTTGAACTGTTGATTGGAAACTTATTCACTGCTTGATTTGCAGATTGTCGGTTTGATGAAATAATTTTTCCGTCATTAGGGGGAGATAAAAAGGAATCGAAAAAGAAATTGCGTAGAAAATTTCATCACTATCTCATTTTGATCCACGTACCCGCACATATGAGCAGGAGGTCTAGAAGATCATCCACTTACAGAAAATAGCAAATCAAATGCCAAATGCATTTACTGATTTGAAATGAATAACTAAGTCAATATCCCTGCAGTGAATATGTCTATCCGAATTGATGTCCCAAAAGGACCATCTACTAGTATCATAGCTTCTAAATCCCAAACACGCCTGAAGCATGGTAGGCCACTGGGTTCAAAGGATAAAATTCCTAGAAAGAGAAGTGTGATGAATAATAAAGATGATACTACACAAGAACCTCTTGAAAAAGGTCAAGATTTGAGTAATCTTATTATTTTCGAAGAAATCAATGAACCTAAGACTCAAGTGAATGAAGAACTTTCAACAAGTTCTATCGGTGATGAGATAAATTTAGATCGATCGAAAATTACGATGGATAATATTTTTGCATATAATGTTGCACTTAATCTCATGCAAGATAGTGAAAGTCTTGGACCTGTAGTCCAAACCCCTGAAGGTGTAAAATCAGTTGGCTATAAATGGGTTTTTGTGCGAAAATGAAATGAGAGAAATGAAATTGTAAGATACAAGACACGTTTTGTTGCACAAGGATTCTCTCAAAGACCCAGGGTCAACTATGAAGAAACATATTCTCCTGTTATGGATGGAATAACTTTTCGATATCTCATCAGTTTAACTGTATATAAAAATCTTGAAATATATCTAATGGATGTAGTTACAACTTACCTTTATGGTTCAGTTGATAGTGAAATTTACATGAAAATCTCAAAAGAATTAAAAGTGCCTGAAACATGTACTAAGTCTCGGGAGATGTACTCAATGAAACAATAAGAATTATTATATGGTCTGAAACAATCAGGGCGTATGTGGTATAATCATTTTAGTGAGTACCTGATAAATGAAGGTTATATAAATAATGTCATTTGTCCATGTATTTTTATTAAGAAAATGGAATCAAAGTTTGTTATACTCGCCGATTATGTTGATGACATAACTCTCATTGGAACCCCTGAAGAGGTTTAAAAGGCGATTGAATATCTAAAAAAAAAATTGAGATGAAAGACCTTGGAAAGACGAAACTTTATCTAGGTATGCAAATTGAATATTTAGGAGACAGGGTCTTTGTCCACCAATCTGCCTACACTGAGAAAATCTTAAAAAGATTTTACATGGACAAAACACATCCATTAAGTACTCCAATGGTTGTTCGATCACTTGAAGTGGAAAAAGATTCATTTCGACCTCTAGAAGAGCATGAAGAACTTTTTGGTCCTGAAGTACCATATCTCAGTGCTATTGGTACACTTATGTTCCTTGCTAATGCAACCATACCTGATATAACATTTTCTGTTAATTTGCTGGCAAAGTATAATTCATCCCCAACGCGAAGACATTAGAACGGTATCAAACATATTTTGCGATACCTAAAAGATACTATTGATATGAGTTTGTTTTATACTAACAAAAGTTATGTAGACCTTTTTGGTTATGCAGATGCAGGTTATTTATTAGACTCACATAGAGCTCGATCTCAAACAGGCTATCTATTTACACACGGAGGAACTGTTGTATCATGGTGATCTACAAAGCAGTCTATTGTTGCTACTTCTTCAAATCATGCTGAAATAACAGCAATTCATGAAGCAAGTAGAGAATGTGTGTGGTTGAGATCGATGACACAGTTCATTAAAGAAAGATGCGGCCTGAAAAATGATGTCAAAGTACTCACAGTTATATTTGAAGACAATGCTGCGAGTATAACTCAATTGAAAGGTAGCTTCATAAAAAGAGACAAAACGAAACATATTTCACCAAAATTATTCTTCACACATGATCTTTAGAAGAATTGTGATATTGATGTACAACAAGTTCATTTAAGTGATAATCTTGCAGATTTATTTACAAAGGCATTACCAACATCAACTTTTGAGAAACTAAGATATAAGATTGGAATGCGTCGTCTCCAAAATATCAAATGAAGTTTTCATCAGGGGGAGTAAAATACGCATTGTACTCTTTTTTCCTTAACCATGATTTTGTCCCACCGGATTTTTCTGGTAAGGTTTTTAATGAGACAACATTCAAGGCGTATTACTAGATGTGTGTACTCTTTTTCTTTCACTAGGATTTTTTCCACTGGATTTTTCCTAGTAAGATTTTAACGAGACACAATATATATGGGTGTTCAGGATATTTGTTCTTTCACTAGATTTTTTTTTATATGAACATTCAAGAGGGAGTGTTAAAAAGTAATAATGGATGTCATTTTCCCATGTGGGGCCCATCCAACTTGCCCAATTGTTAGCAAATTTCAATTTTGCTTTCTACCTTCTATATTGTCTATAAATAGCTGTGTTAGCACAATAATATGGATACGCTGATACGAACTCTCTCTTTCTCTTATTTTATTTTATTTTATTTTATTTTATAACAATTAAAAATTAGTTGGAACCGACAAAAAATAACGAGTGAAAATGTCATAATGATTTGTAGCACCAAAAATGATTGCTCGATATGTAAGGGACCAAATGTGGAATATTGAAAATATTTTTCTTTTTTGGTTTTAGAACCTGAGATTTTTCTTGATAAACCTCAGCGCCGCATCGACAAACACAATCGTACTCCTGAAAACCTTGTAGAAAAAAATGGCATCGCCGTCACGCCGGGAAGTCCTTACTCTTTTCCGGTCACTTCTACGTACGGCGCGTGAGTTTCCCGATTACAACGTTAGGGAATACACTAAGCGCCGAACAATCGATGGGTTTCGCCAGAACAAAGACCTCTCAGATCCTTCTAAGGTCACCGCTGTTTTCTCCGATGGTAGGGCCCAGCTCGAGGTCGCCAAGAGACAGGCCGTAGTTTACTCTCTCTACGCACCCAAAGTCAAGAGCGTTATGGAATTGAACCAGTAACTCCATTGAATTTTCGTCATTTTTAATCCTTTTTTGATAATTAAAACAATAGAATAATTATGTGAACGTTGAATAGTTCAGCAATGATGGATGTGAATCTCTTGAGTTATGAATGGTGTTTTGTAGAAAGCCCTAGGGTTTTGGTTCTCTTTTTTGTATCATCAAATATCAAATGTGATGAATGTCACTACCCTGTATTGTTGATGTTCTTTAACTGATAGTACTTGGTTATGTATTTGAAAGAAACGATTTTCCATAAAGATCTAACCTTGTTTTGACTTGAATGCTTTTGTTAGCTTAGCACAATTTGATAGACAATATTTTGTAGATAGATTAGAGGTTGTTGTTTTCATGTGCGCGGTGAATACTAGATTGCTAGCACAATTTGATAAACAATATTTGGTAGATAGATTAGAGATTGTTGTTTTCATCTGCCCGGTGAATCTTAGCACAATTTGATAAACAATATTTTGGTAGATAGATTAGAGATTGTTGTTTTCATGTGCCCGGTGAATTGCTGGTTGCTGTATTGTATGCCCTTATGGCATTGTTGGCTGGCCATCTATCATAGCTCTTGGTTTCCAGATTGTTTGTGTACATGGATTCGGTTAAGTTCATCAGTTTGTTGACTGAGTGACTGTGGGAGTAACTTGATTCAGATTTAGCTGATGTTGCACTTGTTTGTTGTATAAGCACTGTAGAATTAGCAGTGTGTTCTGCTTAAGTTTGTTACTTTTGATATTATGCGGGATAAGGAAACTGCATGGCCAAAAGTAACAAAGCAGTGCAGAAGTTGAGTTTGCCTTGATGACCGAAGGCAAACTACTAAAACCTTAGCAGCTTTAACCAACTACTGAGGGTAGCTTTAAGAAGTACTTGAACCTAGAAATTATAGTTTGTGATAATGTTGTTGAGGTTGCCAAGGTTTTTTTGGAAACAACCTCTCTATATCCATGAGGTAGTGGTAAGGTCTGCGTACATCCTACCCTTCCCAAACACCACTTGTGGGATTTCACTGGATATGTTGTTGTTGATAATGTTGTTGAGGTTTTCGAGTATCTGGACACTTGGAGAATTGAACAAAGGTGCACTCATGTTTGTCATGTGGAGTGATCTTTCTGTCATAGGAGTATATGTAAGTCCTCACTTGGATTAAAGAAGTTGGAAGAATAGCAATTGAAAGGGAAAGGCCAAAACACAGAAGGTTACAACATCTCTATCTTTCTCGATTTCATTATCATCCTCTGTTTAAATTAGGTTGACAAGAAATTTACTTTTTTTTTGGATGCGTATACGTCCTTTTTCCATGCCCCTTCTCAAACTTTCAGCCTCCTTGTCTGTTTGTTTAGGTGAACCACAGTAAGAGAAGTCTAACTCTGAAAACCACTGCCTTTGCTTAGCTCATCCTTTCTTGTTTTCTCATGGACCAGATGACGCATAACGACTGTTTTCCATAACTTCTCTCTTCTTTATCCAAATGTCTTTTCTCAATATTGTTTTCAAAAACGATGAGAAGGGCTCTAACCAGCTTATCTTGCCAATTTATGCTCAATATGATGATGGCAAATTCCCTCTAAACCAAGTTACAGTATGCCTCAAGTGTATGTTACTCTACAGAGAATACAGCAATTTTACTGTGACCACACAAAGATCTTAATAGCAATGGCTTTATAGAGTTCTTGCTCCAATAAACAAAAGCTATGAAGGCATTCTCTATATGAAAATTTCTTCTTTTTTCCAGTGTGCGCCCCGTTACTGGTATTTCAATTGCTTTATATCTTGTGTGCATGAAATGGAATCCTACGGCGTTTAATCTTGGAAAGCAACAAGAATAATTCTCATTTGTGCAAAATGGTGCACGGAATGTTAATAAGGTATAATACGCTTGGTATCCTTCAGTAACTGACAATATGAGGATGAATCGGGGACCAAATGGCACCAATTCTAAAGGTGCAAAATGGGAAAACGAGAAAATTGAAATAAGTAAATTTCAACAAATCTGTTGATCTGCAACATAATTACCAGGAAATTAATATCTGATCTTCACCCGTGTACAAAAACTTCAGAAGTAACAGATGAAAAAATTGGCATTATGAAGAATTCAGAGGAGTAGAAATAACAAAGTAAAAAAGAAAAGCATGAGCACGCTAATATCTAGTGCTAATAGATGAGATAAATGCTAGGTTATTTTCCAAGTAAGTGGCGACCATGCCGGTTGGCCCCTTTAACTCGGAAATTGAGCTCATCTACATCATCTTGAAAATGATCCAGGGATTTGTTCTGCCTGCAATATCCAACAACATATGCAGAAATTCTTAGAAGTGATTAAGAGGAATAACATAGTACATGAAACTTGAAAGTACAATAAGAAGAGGAAAGGGGCAGGGGAAAAGAGCAAGGATGCTTATGATCCTTTTAAAGAAGATTTCACTATCTTGAATACCAACCTCTCGATTTCAGACCCCATGTCAATAGCCATATGTTTGAGCTCTCCTAACAGGTTACTGAGATCTGATAATGCGTCATCTTGCTTCGCGTGCTCAACCTGTCAAAATTTCAAAATGGTTTAGAGTTGTTTCCATCGCTTTCCCTTAATGCGTTAACAAAAGAGGTTCTTCTGTAGTTTAATGAGATGCAAGAGGGATTCTCTCCATTGTCCAACTCACGATCACTTATTTCTCTACCCCTCCGAGCAGATCCACTCTTTCATTCCACAAGGAAACACAAATAGAATACTCCTTCCCAATACCCTGGAAAAAAAGGTGGAGATATAGCCCATGAAGTCCTCTGTCAAATGTAACTTTTCCTTATCCTCTAATTCCTTATATTTTAGCTAATAGTTGAAGCTAGAAAGCAGTAGCAACAACAACATACCCAGTGTAATCCCACCAAGTGGGGTCTGGAGAGTATAGAGTGTACGAAGACCTTAACACTACCTCGAAGAGGCAGAGAGGATGTTTCCGAAAGACACTCGGCTCAAATGCATCAAACCCACATAAATTAAGAAAAAAACAGTGAAAAACATAGTCGATAATAATGAAAGCAGTGTAAAGTCCACGAGAAGGAAGCAATAATAATGGCGCAATATGAGATAATCTAAACAAAATACACAACATATGGCAAGAACTACAAGGATAAGACTAGTACTACGATAGACACTAACAAGCCTAAACTTATGCACTCCAAGACAATACTCCACTCCTACTAGCCTTCTACTCTAATACGCGACCTCCACTCCTCCCTATCTAGAAAGGAGTAGGGTTTCTATAAATCATCAAATGTTATTCTGCTTTACAATCTGGAATCAGGACTTTCAACTCAAGAAACAAGTTCTCTAAGAACACTAGAAATAAACTCAACAACATACCTAGTATTGACAAGAGAGAGTTGCTCGGATGGTAAGTACCCCTCACCTCCAAACCTAAAATTGAGGGTTCAAATCTCCAAGGGAGCAAAGAGGGTGGAAGCTCAGGGAGGGGTTATAAAAAATAAAAAATACCTAGTGTTGTCCCACGAGTGGAATCTGGAGAGGGTGAGGTGTACGCAAACCTAAACCCTACCCCTCCGATAGACCCTCGACTCAAAAAAAAAAATTAGAATGAGGACATTCCCATAGATATGAAAATAGAAAATGATTTCCAAATCCAAACAATTACTAAACCTATAACAAACCAACTGCTGCTAAGTCAGCAGCCATGCAACAAAAGACGATGTTGAATCAAATTGGTCATACGTGGTGCGGTGAAGCTTTCTCCAACCCCACCCCATCGTCCGGTATTTCGCAAATTCTAAGCTTTTACATCTAGGTTTTGCAAAGTGCACAATTATTAGTCAAATTGTTGACGAATTATGGTACTATCAAACTAATTTGCTTTGCTCATTCAAATAAAGGGGAACTAAAATCCCTGTTCTGTTTAGGGTCGCTTGCCAAAGGGAATGGACTGTCCAACAGGTTAGGGGACACAAGAGGTTGGGTCTTATTGGGATTTGAAATTCAGGACGAATTTCCAGAATTGAGAGGTGACTAAGCTTCAGAGATTGCTAACCTTACTTCATAAGCAATGTGAGCCCAACGATAGACCCAATCAACTTGTTTTAAGACTTGGAAGCATAAGTGAGAGCAAGTTTATCTTCCTATTATGCAACAGCCTAGAGCCAATATCATTCTCTGAACCATTTATATAAAGGAAATTTTAATGCCAGTCACTATTTTGTCCCAAAGTTTTATCTTCCTAACATGCAACAGCCTAGAGCCAGTATCAATTCTCTGAACCATTTATTTAAAGGAGTTCTTAATACCAGTCTTTATTGTTTCAAGTAACATGTATGTACCTCAACTTTCTGCAGTGCATTAGTAGGTTCTTGAGGTGGTGTTCGTGAACTCGAGCGTTCCTTAGGTGCAGAGCTCAACCCCAACTTTTCTCTCTGCTCCAGGTGGTTACCCCTTCTTTGAACTGGATCATCTGCCACAATAACAGATAATCAGCAGTTTTCTCAATAGCCACGACCTCCCCATATTTTTTTAATGCCTTCTATATCTTAATGCCCTGTTAGTTTTTTCTTTCCCTGCTCACAAACACCAAAGCATACTTGATGAGCAAGAACAAAATCTGATGAGTTACCTCTAGTAATTATTGGCCCTGTAATTGAGCGTATCTTCTTAGGCTTCCAAGTCTTAGAAAAAAAGCCTCCAAGAGTACCCAAAAGTTTTTCACCCTATAATTAAATTTGAAGCTTTAGTTTCCAGATGATAAGCACAATATCAGAAGGAAATAACAGATAAAATCTTCCAGATCAAGAAAGTGGTAACAAAGAATTTTGTAGTTATGAGGCAAATGTAGGTTAAGGAGGTGGAACGGGTTGAAGCAGACTAGTTTATGTATGCATTATAAAAGTTTAAACAAAATCTATATGCCCTGCTAAAGACTATGTAAAGTTTCATCTCAAAATGATCAAGGAAATAACCTACCATTCAGCATAAATTTCAACAATATTATGAACCGTTCAATGAAATGACTGAAGAATGAAAATTTGCAAAAGCAAGAATGACAGATGGTTATTGGTAGTCCATGATGATATAACGGGTAATGCTAATCCACAACAAGTTCTTCTTTTGCAAACTACAAAATGCAAGACTTAAAAACCATACTCTGCTAAGGTCATGCTCAATGTCAGCTGCAGTTAGGTGGGATCTTGTAATTTGTTCACCCTGCTGATGTAAGGCGATTACAGTTTTTGTTGCATCTTGTCTGATGTCTTCTGCAATCCTCACGCAGTTGTTAACAGTCTTCGTTGTCTCTTCAGCCTTGTGTACTGCATAGTTTTCCAACTCCTGTACAGTTTGGTTCTCAAATCCTCCAGAGTCCCTGAAATCATTCTTGTATCTGTTTCTTTCTGTTGATGTCGCAGAGTATGCAGATGAATGAGTCCGTTTGATATCATCATCATCAAAAGGGTTTGTACTCAAGTGTGGGCTAATTAGAGAAGGCTCTGATGAAGTTCTCCTAGCAGGTTTTATAGTTTGCTTGTTGTCAGATTCGTTGTCAGAATCAAAAGGATTAGAACTCGAATAACCATTGAATCCAGGATTCACAGAGTGATTCCTAGCACTCCGATGCAAGGGCGACTTCTTTAGCCCGAACATTTTCGAAGGATAAGAGGTAACCTTGCTTTGGTAGGAAATATTCAACTAATTAGGGAATGTACCTGGAGAAAAAAGCAAGACAAAGCTATCAACAGTGTTTTATAACAGTTCAAATTAGTTATCAAGAATCATCCATAACGAGAAAATTCACTTGACCATACTGCTGACAAACATTGAAAGTGAAAGTTGGTGGATTCTACAAAGATTCACAAACCGCTTTCGAAAATGCAGAAACTATGACAAGAACACTCAAGACTTAAATTCCAAGATTTAAGCACATAAACTAGTAGTTATTAGTATATTCTGAACAAGAACAATAAAGGGTCCATTTTTGGGTTCTGAAGGGTACTTACAGAAAGGGAATCAAAAAGGGACCAAAACACCCACCAAAAACCGTCTTACAACAATGATCTGAATATTCAAGGAATATCATGTCCGGTTCTAAATGCAACTCCTTTTACAGTTCCATCCCTTTTTTCCCCCAAATCAAATGAAGGATCAAGAAAAATCCCAATTAATCTGCCGTATTCCTTCATACTGAATCCTCAAAAACCCAGAAATCAAGACAAAAGTGCAGATTATTTCACTAAAGAGTAGAAAAGATAGCCGCAAGTGATAATTTCGGAAAAGAAAGTTGAGATATAAATCACAGCAAAAAGGAAAAGGCAAATCAGTACAATAAGCTTTGCGATTTGAAGAGACCCAGATGAATAAAAAGATGAAAAATACCTGCAAATGAAGGAACACTGTGGATTAGGATTTTGGAGCACCGAGATTAACGCCCCTCTCTCAGAGAACCAATCCACCGAGAAAATCTAGAAAGAGAGAGAGAGGGGGGCAAAGAGAGAAATAGAGGAGCCTATTAAATTCGAAAGTGGGAACACCTATATATTTAATGTGTCAAGAAGCATGCAAATAAAATGAAATATGTCTTTTTAACTTTTATTGGGTGGACAAAATTGAATAAGCAGATACACGTATTTTATGTGAAATAAGATATAAAATTATCATGTAGGACGAATGTGTTTATTTATTTAAATTTTGAATAGTTAAAATGCTTATTTATAAAATAATAAAGATATAAGTCATATTTATATAATATGTCAAATAAAAATAATACAAACATTAACATAACTTTTTAGGAAGAAATTATATTTTGAGATATATTACCGAAAAAGGGTTGGTGAATAGTGTTGGGTATTTCCAAAGGGAAGTCATGGATGGATTTCGTCGTGAATGCCGTCTCACTCGAATTTATTACACTTGACTTGTCTAATATAGTTTTATATTTCGTGTAATTTGCAAGTTATTGTATATGAGCAAATTTATTTAATGCACTACAATTCTCGGAGGTGCCGGAAAAAATTATATGAACTTTCAATTTGTTAAAAAAAAAAGAATAATAAATAAAATAATAAAATAAGCGTGTATAGGACGACTTTGCCAATTGGGCAAATTGGACCGTTTCTTCTCCATATTGCGTAAGACCTGACCCGCTCCACGTCAACAAAAATTAATTAATTATTACCAATTTTTTCATAATAATTTAGAAAAGAAAAAAGAAAAAGAAAAGGAAAGTCCAATAATTTCAGCAAATGATCCATTGTTAACAAATTGCTTTAATTTGTCTTCTTCCATATCTTCAAATCGATGCCAAATATCAACGGAAGTTATATCTTCCTCATCACTTTTGCCATTTTGCTTGTCCCATTTATCATCATATTGAAGAAAAAATTCGTTTGTTGCGCCGAAGAATCGCCGCCACATTCGAATAATGCCGCCGATGGAATCTCCTCATGTCCGCCGGAAAATGGAGCTGGTGAAGTAGCGATTGGTATTTGCGATGTAGTGAAAAACAGTGATTGTTCAATTTGTATAGCGGAAATTAAAATAGGGGAGATTTGTGCGATTCTTCACCCTTGCTGCCATGGATTTCATGTTGCTTGTGTTCGTCGTTGGTTAGAAGATAAAGAGACGTGCCCTTTATGCCGGACTACTGTTAATACTGACTTGTCACGTACAACACGGTATCGAAGAAATCTCGCATCATGACTTGATTTCTAATTAATGGCTAACTTAGCTAGAGCTACGTGGTTCGAATTGAATCTCGTGTAAATTCTTTTCTATATATACATTAAATTTTTTTTGCTAACTTTGTATATATAAAGGCGAGCCACGGTTTGCAGGTTGTTAGTTCCTGCTACAAGCAATTTTGCTAACTTTTAATTACATTGATTGTCGTAGAATTGTTGCATCCATGTTGAGTTATTTGAGATTCTACTACGATTTCCACTGCATTAGCTTCCATTTGGCTTTCAGTTTTTGAAATTGTGTTTGGACATTTTTAGTTCTTTGAGATTCTACTTCTATTTCTAGCACAATGCTTTTGTTTGGCCATATGTTTTGAAGTAGAAATTTGAGTTGTTGAAGTTTTGATATGGAAGACTTTGATATAGGATTCGGCATGATCTTTGAGTACAAACCGGGAGGACCAATTGACCAAAAGCTACATAAATGTTGGGACCTTTTTATCTTTTACCAAAATTTCCTTGTTCTTTTCCGCAATTTCCACTATACATAGAGCTCTTCAGAAACCCCTTAAGTTTCAAACTAAGATCTGATTATGAGTTATTTAATAGTAAGATGAATAAAAAAAAAATTCAATTGGATGGCATGTTCCTAGAGGGCACAATGAATTTGGTGTCGTTCCTCGTTTACTGTTATATTTATACTTCATTCTTTTAACAATTCATTACTTTCTAAAGAGTCAGGCCTGCCCCTCAGTTTTTGTTTCCAAATGTGTGATCCATCGATTTTTATACCCACAAGCCACAACTTTACTACATTAATAGAGTAGCTCTTTGCACTTGCTCATTCTGATCTTTCATCTCCCCAGAAGAATCTTGTCTCTTCGTATATGGCCAAGAATGTGGACTCTCCATTTGAAATTCCGTCCAATGTAATCTGTTTTGTCTTAACCCCAACCAAAATGCTTTCAAGAGAGTAGGTAGTTTGTTTTTAGACACAGTTTGGATTGACTTGTAAGTTATTTTCAGCCGTTTTGAGTGTTTAACTGATCAACTTAAAATCATTTTGTGCTTAAAATAAGCTAAAAATAATTATTGAATATATTTGACTTAACTTATTTAAAAATAGAGGCAAAAAAATAAGTTGGGCTACCTAATATATGTTTGTTGTTGTGGGTCACACGAGGGAGAGGAAAAAATGAACAAAAAGGAACGGAAATTGGGTCTTAGATTTTTGGTAAGACTAAAGTTTTTTGTGAATAGAAGAACTTTAATTTGAAAAAAAAACACTCTCAACCGGTTTCCAACCACCTTCCATGACTATAGATTTCACATCTGTAAGCCTATCACTAAGCAATGGGTGAAACTTCCTAATCCAAAAACCCGTTATGCTACCGTGAAAGTTGCTCTTATTGTGCTGAGATCAAATCCCCTCCACTTCAAGATTATAAGGTTGTCGTCCCCTCGGACTACTAATAATCATTATATGAAAATGGGGCTCTATTACAACCATTGTGAGGTTTTTGATTCAGATTATTGGGAGTGGAGGCGAGCAAAAGATTTGTTGTTTCCTCAATTTCCCCTGTTTGACATGTTTGCTCCAGCAGTACATGCAGGTGGTTTGATTTATTTCAAAGTAGATGATGGTCAGGTGATGGCTCTAAACTATAATGGGGAAGAGGTTTTTCCAAGGTTTTATCTTCCAAATCCCAGTTTTGATGGATTCAAAGATAGTTATCAACGTCACCGGCTTGTGGAGTATAAGGGGAAGCTTGGGTGTACGAATCCCGAAACCCTAATTCTTATCTACTAAGCTGATCTGTTTGCTAGTTTCCAACCACCTTCCAGGAAACTAGCAAACATAGTATTTGTTATTTTAATTAATTATAGGGAGAAAAAATAAAAAATCTATATGAATAGAGATAGCGAATTATGTTTTAAATTGTTAATATATAATTATCAAGTGCTCTTCTTATTAATATAAATCAAATCTAGTTATTTTGTTTACTCGTGAATTTCTAATTTTTTGAATTTTTATTTTGTTATTCACATCTTTTTAATTTAAAATTTTATGGACAATAATATGTGTATTATCTAATTACTTTATTATATTTTAAAGTATTATCTCCCCCCGCCCCCTTCTTTACGTATATTTTTCTACTATATTTTAATTACTTTTTGCTAGTTTGATTTTGAATTTTTTGTTTTTGTGTGTGTGTTACATGTAATAAGTAGTTGAATTTTCTTATTTTTTTTTTATTTCAGTATATAAAATGTTGAGTTTAAATTTAAGTTACTTAAATTTTTATATTTTAGTGCTCATTGAATTCATTATTTTGGAGATAACTACACTATTTTTCTGATAAATTGAGGAACTTACGATTTTTTCTTTATAATGTTAGGAGAATTCTCACCAACTTAGTATCTATTACAAATATATAACTCAAATATAAATTGAAATTAGTGGTAAGTTTCAAAATGATTTGTATATCTGATAAGATTATCAAAATTCAAAGAGTCTGAATTTAAATACAGACTTATTATATAGTTTCAAATTATGTACTATTAAATATATATTTTTTAGAACACTTCACTCATATTAATTCAACTTTAAAAAAACTACTTACATATGCAACGTGTGGATAGAATAGGCTATTAAAATTCAATGTTAATCAATAAAATGCATAGAAAATCGATTATGTAAATGTTATGAAAAAAACACCTTAAATAGGTCAATAGGAAATATATAAGAAAAATTTTCACGTGAACAAAAGTTATTGAATTACCAGTTTCTCAATCTTCTTGTCTTCATTCAAAATCTCATGCAACATCTGACTAAATAAATAGATTACCACACACATACAAAAAATATATGAATACTTATTTTAATAAAATAATAATATAAAAATAATAACAAAAGCTAGCATTTAAAAAGCTAAAATGCTTGACTAAAATTTTTGATAAAAGGTTATCAAAAAACAAACAAACAAAATAAGAACAAAACAAATTACTTACTTCAATTCGAACCTATATATAATAGCAAAAATATTAGCCTGTAGTACGACAATTGCTCAACTACATATAAAAATTAAAATATTAAAACATACAGAGTTTTTAGAAAATGAAGAATGTAGTAAATATATTAATCAATAAAATTAATGGTCAATAACAAAAAAAGAGAAGAAAGCTTAATATTACATACAATTGCAGGAGTATGTATAAGAAAGGTTAAGAAGGTAGAACTTTATTCTAACTAGGGGTGTGCAAAAATCAAACCGGCCGATAAATCAAACCGATAAAGTGTTATCATTTTATTGCTATTGGGTTATTGGGTTAACGGTTAATTAATGATTTTTAAAAAAGATATTATTGAGTTATCGGTTCGGTATTGGTTTTTAATATTGGTTATTGGGTAAATCAATAACCCATTAAAACTATAATAATTTACTATTTTTTTTTTAACGACCCATAAGGTAGAACTAGAGCTTTTTATTTCATAAAAGATTCATCCCATAAATTTTTAATGGGTATTTTGGATTATTCGATAACTATGGTTATTTAATTGAGGGGTAAATTTAGATAACTTATTTAATTAATCAGCTAAAGTGGTAATATATTTAATTTCCTATACCACTTATTTCATATTTATTAAAATATTTAGTAGGACTATGACTTTTAGTACTTAATTAATTAGAAAAGAAAAGAGAACATGACAGAACAAAATAGGAGGGTTTGAGAAAGAACGGACGACGGCGACACAATTAGCAGTGAAGACCGACGAATGCTTCAGGTGGTCAGGTAATTAGCCTTTAATATATATGTAGAATGCATGGAATTCAATACTATATTATTCTTGATATAAAAAAAAGAGTTGAGTTGCAAATTGCTTTGTGTATGCACGTAATCTGCTAGGAAAAATTTAGTGAACTTGGAAAAACGGCTTATTGGCATTCATGCCAATCACGGAGTAGTGATTCATTGGAAGATTGTTATTATTATTATTTGGTGGATAGGAATTGAATATTATTAAATGGTGGTTCTGCAAATTGTTTGCATGGTGCGCCACCTCTATTTTCTAATAGATATCTCGCCTTTAATGATTTTCAGTTAATTATCATATTATGTTTCATGTTTTAATATATTGAGATATGTAATCAAATATTAGGTGTATTGTATTAGAGGAATATCATTAAATTTGTGTTATTGAAAGAAATTGAGGCCTAATCCTTACTTAAGATTTAGGAATATGAGACTTGAGATATTAGTTCGTATCAAAATTTATGAATTTGATTATAAATTTGGATGGGTTGTTGGGTTTAGGTTAAACATATTTATAATATTGGTATATATAGATTCGGTTGCTTACGAATATTATATAATTGATAGATTGAAAACGTTCTGAGGCATCGAAGAAAGGGAAATCACCGGTGAATTAGCTTGCTTGACTTAGGTTCTTCAGTTGAGGTAGGTTATGATTTATTCTATATCATAGATAGACTCTTAATAGTGATTGATAGTCATTGAGTAATGTGTGAAGTTTACTATGCATTTAATTATTGTGGTTTGGATGGTTGATATGTTGTTGTGATTGGTCTGAAATCCCAAGACCATGAAATCCATAATCTTGAACTTGCCCTATCAAAAATGGTGTCTTGAATAAAGAAGGCTTAATGAAATATTGTTAATGAAGTGGAATGTAATAATAAAGAATGATAAATTAACTATATTTGGATCGGGTGTCACGAGCCAACACATTATATTTGGATTGGGTGTCACGTTCCGACACGGTATATTTGGATCAGGTGTCACATTCCGGCACAGTAAGCTCATAGAGCTGGCGCTGGTACTCTGCAAAAGATGGGTGAATTGGCCTGCTGAACCGATCTTGCTTAGGGAGGATGACCATCTTTTAATTGAAGATAAGCACCGAAAGTAAGAAAAGTGAGGCATTCGGGACCTATTCTAGTAGAGGAACCAACCCCGAAAAATCTAACCAAAAGATAGCTAAGTTTCCGTCACCAAACTTACGTCAGACTATGTGGTAGATCCGCTGAGAAAATGTGACATCTTTGGTGGATGATTCGGGGCGTATCACCTAGCTAACGTGGAGAAGGAAGGAAGAAAAGACTTAGCCCCAACGAATTGATTCATGTTCTTAACAGGCTTCTTGACTCCACTGCTATCCACCTTGAGTCGACTATTGATTTGTCGCCCGAGACCGTTTTCCTTTCGTAGAGAAGTGCACTCTTCGAATGTGGGTAGACTCCCTAGCAGTCAATAGGAAAGGCCAGTATAGAAGGTAGAAGTAGCTGGCCTATAGTAGTCAGCCTAACCAAAGCCTCACGACAACATAAAATTAGCCTTATGAATTGAATCTTAAGTAGGGGGCCTCAAGGCCTATTCCCTTCTCCTGTCGACAAGGATGAATCCAAATATCTCTTTGAAAAGCCTTTTCGCGATAAGCTGATCGTCGGACACACAAGCAAATCAATGTTCGGCAGTGGAATATCATCTTTGGGAACATGCTTTATTGAGAAAAATAGATGCATACGCGAACACATCCATCCCTCTTGGGCATGGAGACGATGTTCGAAATTCAATCAGAATAATCTACTACCTTAATGAAATCAGTATAATAGTAACTAGACAGTTGAAGAGAGGATGACGTGGCTCCTCAGTTGCGTCGTACTTCTTGCTTTGAAACTTATTCGGATGGCGCGAGATATGATACACTTTGCTTTCTCCATATGCGCTTAGACTTTACTTTTTCCCCCTTTTCTATTCGATTCAATATTTTGTTTGAAATTTTGCCTTATTCCATGAGATCTAGAAGCACTTCTATAACTTTCAACATTGATTTCGTGCTTGAGTTGGAGGGCTCTCCCTCCATCCATCGAGTCAAGTAATTCGCTATCGGAAATTTCTCCATCGCTTATCTCATGCCATGCTTCTTCTTTTTCCGAATCGGTTCTTAGTATCAGTCAATCAAGATTTGCCATCAAAAGAGGTATATTTGGATTTGGTGTCACATTCTTGCATGGTATAATTGGATCGGGTGTCACGTTCCAACACGGTAATATTAAAGGACAACAAATTAAAATGACTTAATGCTACCAATCTCCAATAACTCATTTTTCAAAAGAGCGTGATGTGGAGGCCTGAGTTCTCATGTGTGATCTTGATATTATTGACTGATTATGTAATTGTTCATTGTTTGTCACTTGATCTTGATCTTGTCAGTTGCCACCTGTTAAGTGTCATAATTGATTTCCCGTTATTACTTTATGCATATTAATTTCTATTTTGAGCCGGCCGATGAGACCTACTTAGTACATGTTGTCCTGTATTGACATCTACTTGTATTTTTCCTTATTTTATTTTGTGGAGTGCAGCGAGTGTTTCATCGACTTCGACTCGACCTCAGCTCTAGCTAGTGTCCAGCGCATCAGGTTCGAGGGTGAGTTATTCCTTCTAGCTCGTGTTGAATTCTCTCGGGCATGGCATGATGTCCTTAGATTTCGGACACATTAAGTTATTTATTTATTTTTGTATTTGATATTTTCAGACTTAGTATTTTAGAATTAGATGTCTTTGAAGTGATGACTTTCAGGTTTTGAGAAAACGTATCTAATAGACTTTAGTAGTTTTATTAGTTCTTACTCTCATAAATTAAGCTTCCGCGTTATTGTTATATTTTATAAGTTGGGTTTATGTCATTGGTTCTCCCACCTATGAGGTTAAGTGTGGTGCCACTCATGGCCCATTTTGGGTCGTGACATTTTTACTTATACACAAATATTAAATAAAATATTAATATAAATATATAATCATTATATCATACTATTAGTGCCCTACATAATTCACACTTCACACTACTTCAAAGTTCACAATGTATTTACCCTACGCTTTGCTGTTTTAGGTTCATAACGTCAAACTCAAAATCTAAAGAACCAAGAACAGTTACAGCTACGGTTTGCAAATTGCAACGATGACGACAAGGGTTAGCCGATGGTTAGGGTTGTGAATTGTGAATTTGATTTCACTCCTTTTTTATTTCCCTCTTCTCCCTTTTCTGAATTTTCCTTTTCTCCATACTCACTTTCTCAAAAAATTCAACTTCACTGGTAAATTCGAGTTCGCTGATAAACAATTAAGAGATTATTTCATCCTAATTGAGGTTAAATCAGATGAACATTTGAATAATTTTTTTAAGAAACTTTTTTTCCTTTTTCGGTAATTTCAATATTCCGAAAATTGTTGGAGAAGTCGTATCTTTTTCTTGAAAGCATTTTCTTATTGGTTGAACCGGAAACTAAACCGTTAAAGACTGAAAACCGATAAATCAAAAATCGATAATAAATATCTTATTGGTTTAGCATATTTAAAAACCAAAAATCGATAAATCGAACCGATAATACTTGAAATCGAACCCAACCGACCGATACCCATCCCTAATTCTAACTCAAATTTCATTTAAATTCAAATTCAAATATTATATTAATTTTTTTAATGGAAGATTTTCTAATTACTTTTCTTTATCCTTAATTTTTAAATTAAAATGCATATTTTTTCTACTAAGCTAAAATTTGAAATCAGGATAATAATTGTATTTTTTCCCCCGCGTTCCCCCCAACCTCGCACCCTTTTTTTTTAACTCATTTATTTTCTTTTCTTTATTCTTTCTATTTTGTTTGTTTGTTAGTTATCTTTCTATTATTATTATTATTATTATTATTATTATTATTATTATTATTATTATTATTATTATTATTATTATTATAACTATTTATTTATTTATTATTATTATTACTATCATTATTTTTTTAATTTTATTTAATATAATATCCATTTTAAAAAAGAAGAAGATCTTTTTGTTACTCTCTTATTCTTGATTTATTAAATACAATGATAGTTTGCTTATAGTTAACTATTTAAATTGAGAGAAATATTTGGAATTAATAAGATATCCTCTCCCTCTCCCACTCCCCTACATTTTCTCTTTTTTCTCATTTATCTTTTTTTGTTCTTTCTTTCTTTTATTTGTTATTTTTCTAAAATAGGATTACCCCCACCCCTTCCCCCTTCCTACGTTTTCTCATCTTCTTTCTCTTTCCTTTTTTTTGTTATTATTATTATTAAAGACACACAATCATATTTTTAGTTATATTTTTATATTTTTATTTTTTAATTTAATATTTAAATTTATTTTATAATATCTGAAAATGATAAGTTTATTAAATAGTAAGAGTTCATTTAGAACTCTTCAACCATATGTTTCTACTTTTAAGCTAATCGGTAATCTTTTTTTTTTTAAAAGTTTAATATTTTTAAATTCAAATACTTTCATTTTTTCAATTAAAAACTTTTATTAACTTTGTCTTAAAATTATCAAGTGGTTTTTTCATAGCTTGCCACCTGACTTAACCACATTGCAAACTACTCTCCTATATAGATTACTAGATATATACTATGACTATGATATAACATTTCTCACTAATACAAGGCACGAACAGCGCACACCACACGCTAGAGGAAAAAATAAGATTCAAATAACTTTCATTTGATGACCAAGAATAAACAATTTGAGAACACATCAGAGGCTGCATCACATAACAACTCTGTCCAATCTTGATACGAGCAGTTCTAGGATAATCTTTAATACGCATCAAGATTTACAACATGTTTAGATACATTGAATTTAGACATTTAGGTATGATAATATTGGAAGATATTTCATAATATTCCCTACACCTATAGAATATTTTATATTTGCTGATAGAATACTTAGCATGATGATATAGATATAAGCAATTGCAGCATAATACAGCACAATCAAGTTGATGGTTCTAAATAAAATTAAATTGCGGGTTCAAATAAAGGATTTCTCTCTGCTTTTTCAATCCTGATAACACAATCTCCATTGGTAACTTCAAAAATAGTACATTCATAAGGAACATAACAAGCCACAAATGTAAAGATAATTGTTCAATGCATGCAAGATGCAAATGCTGTGCCATATATGTTGACATACAAATATAGCTTAAGATGCTTTACAGGCACTCATAGTTCTTTACTTGACCTGCAATTTTCTCCATCTTGTCCATGACATTGAGTACGTTCTGGAACAGACAGTTTTGTAAGGAGTAGACCAAATATCTCCATCAATGGAAGTATGATATGGCAAAAACAAAGGTATGATAAGAGTTTCTTTGTAATCAACACTTAATTGTAGAAGTCATTGCTAAAGCTTTCAAAATCTAATCTTGATCAGTATTCAGCTTACAAATTCAACATCAAACATTTGTTGCAATAACTTAAATCAACACAACTTCTGTACAAAACTTAAAGATGAGAAGTGGACCAAATATCTCCATCAATGAAAGTTTGACATAGCAAACACGAAGGTATGGTATATTTTCTTTTTTATTCAACATTGAACTTCACAAGTCATTGCTAAACTTACCCAAAAAATCTGATCTTGATCAGTATTCTGCTTACAAATTCAACATCAAACACTTGTTGCAACTACTTAAATCGCGTGTTTCAAATCAAAAGATCAGAACATTCAAAATTGGCAATTCTTATTCAGCTTTCTATTGATGTATTAATACCTATAACGGAAAGTTAATTACTCAATCTAGAGAACACAACAAGGATCAAACCAAGAGAGGTAACAGCAACACATGAGTAAGTAACACCTTGAACGCGAACAAACAACAAGTTCAATTGCTTAGCAGCCTGGAGAGTAAGAGTCAAAATCTGCAACCTAGCTTGTTCTTCCATCTTCTTAAAGAAGTAAATCGGCTTCAGCGCTCGCCTCAACATAAATGCCAAAGAAAATGGTAACCCAAAAGCCAAGAAACTCTGTATTGAGATCTCAGGAATCGGGGAAGACTGAGTCTTGTAAGTGATCCAGGCTCCTAAACCAAGCTGAACAAGCCCAAGTACAGCAAATGCTTTGCTCAAACTATACATTGTCTTAAGCATTTTCTCGAGCACTTCACGGGTCTCATTTGCAAGTGGCGTAACGTCACGCTCAACAGTTGGACCTGTGATCTCCTGGTGCTTAAATTCAGGGTTTTCACTCGGATACTCACTAGGGCTCTTTGGGTTCCCACCACCCTCATTACTAGATGAAAAATATCTCAAATTTTTCATCTCCCCTAGAAACCCCTGAGTTTGAAACTTGATTTTCTTTTGGAAAAGTGATAAATTGGGTTTGGAGTTTTGGATTATGCCAAGAAATGGTGGCTGATTTTGGATAAAAGGAGTTGATTTGACATACGAATTGAAGGGGGTTGAGAGTTTTGGGTTTATTTGGGGATCTCTAAGGAATGAAAGTGGTGAAGAAACAGAAGGATTTCTAAGAAGTTTGGTTGTAAATCTGCGAGTTACTGTAGACGCCATAGCTGCAGAAGCAGAGAGGTATTGAGGAGATCAACGAGGAGCACAAGGTTTTCGATTAAGCCACTGATAGCAGTAGTCAATGGCTGCTTTGCCCACGTTATGTTGTATTTTGCATTTTCCGGATGGGCCGAACTGAGCTTCTCTTTTGTAACCCAAGTTAGAGTCCAGTTAATGAAGTCCGACAAGATAAATTACCTTAAAGTATGAATTCTAAAATTTGAATGTTAAATTACCTAAATACTCTTAACTAAAAACAATCCTATCTTGCTTGTCCCCAACCCTACGACATTGCACTACAAACTCCTTGTGAATAGTCGTCACCTACAACTCTATCCCGAACAGATGCAACGCATCAAATTTTTCTCTGTAAAACACTCAAATGGTGATCACAAATTCACCTCAAACAACCAACTTCTGCAAGCCACAAGCAGGATAATTCCTTATTAAATCAAACCTTCTTTTCACTATGCTATTCATTTTCCCTTATGCAGATTATCCACATTAACAATGCTCCTTCTCCCACTTAAGGCCTTGTTGATGCTTAGGTCAAAGTGCTAACCACCCTTAATGATTTGTAAGTCACACGTATGTTTAGTTGCTATTTAGTTACATTAACAGTGCTTGGAAAACCCGCTTACGACCTGGTTTATGCTTTGGTGAAAGTGCTAGCCACCCTTAACGATTTGTAACTTACACGCATGTTTAGTTACAATTTATAACCATTCACTTACATATGTTACATTTGGTTAAGATACACACCATCGAGAATACTATGTACTATAACAGTATAATAGATGAAAATCTTGCAACGTACCATCCTCCACATTTCTTCTCTGTTCAACTTAGTCTGTTGTGCTCTCAACTTTGGCATTCTCGCATTAGCATTGATACATCGTCCCTTACATTTTTCACTTTAACAAAAAACTGAATTAGATGGTTACAACATCGCCCCTTATAAATTTTCTGTTGAACAAAAAACTGCACTAACAGTGCTCCTTCTCCCTCAAAACACACTAAAGGGTTGATTTACGCTTTGGTGAAATTGCTAGCCATCATTAACGAGATGTAAGTTAAGTTCATATTTAACTAGAATTTACATTTGTTCACTAACCTATATTACAGTCGATAAAGATACACACCCCCATCGACTTTTTAATACTCTGTACTTTAACAGTTGAACTAACTAAAATCTTGCACCATGTCATCTTCCACACTATTACTTTCTATGCTTTGATTACTCAACTTTACCTGTGACGCTTTCATTATTTATTAATTATTTATTTAATCGTTATTTGTTATTAGTCTTTATTTATTTGTTATCTATTCGTTATTTGTTTGTTGTTTTTCTCATAAAGCTTTTAATTTTCTATTCTTATCTAACATTTTTATGCATTTATGCTTTTACTGAGCCGAGGGTCTCCAGGAAACAGCCGTCCTACCTTGGTAGGAGTAAGGTCTGCGTACATTCTACCCTCCCCAGACCCCATGGTGTGGGATTTCACTGGGTTGTTGTTGTTGTTGTTGTTGTTGTTGTCATCTTCCACACTGCTTCTCTGTTTTACTTAGTCTATTTCCATCTTTGGCATTCTTGCATTAGCATTGATACAACGTCTCTTAAATTTTTTCACTTGTCCTAAAAGAATAGCAAAAAACTGGACTAGATGGTTTCCACGGGCACTAGATGGTAACCAGGTGATTTCCCTTGAATCAACAAGCATATGGACTGTTATTTGTGTGTAGGAGTACAGAAAGTAGCGTCCCGTCATTTATAATTTCATTCTTTTTTTTTATATCTTGCGACTTGCGTCTATCCTCGCGTTTTCAGCAAGACTAACTTTTACCTCTTGTAACATGTTATTAACACACGCCGCTCTCAACATTGGTAACACTCGAACACTTTCTACTGTAAACTAATTCGTATATGACAACTATTTTAAAGAGCGACTATCAACACATGGTTTTAGATTATAAGATTTACAATATAAATTAACTACAATCACAGACACGAACTAATCCTTCTCTCTCTCGAATGTATGCCCGGTTTTCGTCGAATCTTTTTGATCACCTTCAAAAACAACATGAACATTGATACTTCATCCCTTATTGATTTTACCTTAATAATAACCTGAATTAGATGCACTTTATTTGGACTCCCCCATTTTCAATTTATTTGTCTTATTTTGCCCGCACACAAAGTTTAATATGGTAAAGGACACTTTGTTAGGACCGAAAATAATTAGGTGTTATGCGGAAGCTAGCAAAGCAAACCTTGAATGACCATGAGTAAGAAGACAAACGAGAAATATACCATAAGAGACACAAACATTTAACGTGGTTCGGTCAACTGACCTACGTCCACAAGAGGAGATGAGCAATCCACTATAAATATGAGAGTACAAATAATTGAGAGAAATAACCTCACACAATGCACTCGGAATAAAAAGAGGTTCACACAAGTGTTAACGTAACACTTGTGTCTCACCGTTTCTCCCCCTACACAAAACTATCAATGCCCCTAGGACTACATTGTGAATTGTAATGACCTTGAGGGTGATTTTCAAAATTTTGTACAAAAACGCGTGAACAGTAACACGCGTGAACAGTAACTTTTTGGACAGAAAATGCCCCTTTCTTCCCATTTCAATAGTTTTCATCATTTGTTTGAGTTCTTGAACTCCTTGAGGTGATTTGAGAAGAGATTTTCGAGGCAAAGTGTTGGGTAAGTGATTTTTGACCCAAAACCTTCCTTTTTCATTAAGTTTTTGACGATTTTAACTCTTAAATTTTAGTTTCAAACCCCAAAAATCTTTGTTTCTTCCCTAATCCGAATTTAAGGAAAATTGTGATTTCCAACTCGTTTTGAGCTCTATTTTTATGGGTTTTTCAACCATGAGTTCCTTATTACCAATAGAATGGGATTGTTCAATAAATTTCCAGATTTGACCCTTTTCGAAAATAGTTAATTTTTAGACCATTTTACCCCCGATTCCGAAACCTATCAATATGGGTGTCATTGGACTCCTTGTGACGTGTATGTTTCATTGTTGATAGTGGGTTGTCATTCCGGGCACTGAATTCTAGAGTTGCTTGTCCGGTGGAGGTATTCGAGTGTGGTTTCGGCAATTGAGGTAGGTTTGGCTATCTTTCTTTGAGATTGAGATGGGGAAATTAGTCATTCATATGTTATAGACTTTGGGATGGGGTTGTAGTATGAGTTGAGAATGTTATATATATTGTGATGTCTGTGTGGAGGCTTATTTATTAATGTGTTATCGTGGCGGGGTTTATTTGTATTACATAGCCCGTGTGGGGGCCTTATTTGTTATCTTATTTGCTTTGAGAGCATGTGAATTTTGATTTTCCTAAGAGAGAGGCTTGAGTATATTATTTGACTTGTGATGCCGCCTAAGAGATTGAGTTGGGGGTTTTGAGCATACTTGAGTATTGAAATATTGTTGAGAAAGGGGTGAATATTTAAATGAAAGTGTGTTCTTACCGTTACTATTTATTGAGAGTGAATATCATGTGTAGGTTAAGTTTTGAGAACTTTGAACCTTATACCACATGTGAGTTGATTATTACTTCCATGCATATGTGTTTTGATGCATTCATCCTCATTCATCATATCATGAAACATGGGAAGTTGAGAAATATGGAAATTCTTTTTGAGAAAGAAAATGAAACACCTTTAAACCTTTGTATCTTGAGTCCCTGACCGAGGCAGTTTTCCGGCAGGGTAGTGGATGCATTGTGATCCCAACCTTTGTATCTTAAGTCCCTGACCGAGGTAGTTTTCCGGCAGGGTAGTGGATGCATTGTGATCCCAACCTTTGTATCTTGAGTCCCTGACCGAGGCAGTTTTCCGACAGGGTAGTGGATGCATTGTGATCCCAACCTTTGTATCTTGAGTCCCTGACCGAGGCAGTTTTCCGACAGGGTAGTGGATGCATTGTGATCCCTTGACCACGAGGAGGTGGCAAGGATAATGAGCTATTGTGATTGAGGTATATGGTCAGCAAGACCCCCATAGGTCCTGCTTGGTAGCACAGCTCGGCAGGTGTATACGACAGGCTGTGCGATAGTCTTGATTCCACCGTACCACCACATCATTGCATCATCATATTGCATTGCATTGCATTGATATTTGTGCTTCTTGAATTATCTGATTAATTGTGATTATGAGCTGTTATTATGGGTTTACTTTACTCGCGCCAATATATATATAAACTGGCGGCATCGATGCCGAAGTGGGACTTTTCTGTATGCAGGTGGAAGCGTTCCTTAGTTTATTTCATAGGTTTGATTAATTCCTTATACTCAGTCAGCTAAAACCTACTGAGTACATGTGAATTGTACTCACCCCTACTTCTGTGTCTCTTTTTGATGCAGATACTAGTCGGGGTACCCCACGTGGCAGTTAATATTCTACCGGATTGTGTATTCTCAAATTAGTGGTGAGGTCCCAGAATTCGGATCGTCACTAGTCTATCTTTATTTTTCAGTCTTTTGTACCATTCAGAGACTTATGTTGTATCTTCAGATTCGAACCTTGTATTAGATGCTCTTTATACTTATGACACCAGGTTTTGGGATAATTTCTTCATTGTTTTTTTTTATTATTATTTAAATTGTGGCATCACTTTCCCCTTTGGGAGTCATATATGAATTTTATTTTTAGGGTTACACATCAGATTGGGTTTTGAGATGTGTGCCATCATGATCTCAGTTTTTGGGTCGAGACAATTGGTATCAGAGCACTAGGTTCACCGATCTTATAAGTTAAAGCGTAGGGTGTCTAGTAGAGTCTTGCGGGTCGGTACGTAGACGTCCGTACTTATCTTCGAGAGGCTACAAGATACTTAATAGGAAAATCTCTTTCTTTTTACTCCCTTCGTGCGATTTATTCATATCAAGTGTTGTATACCTCTGATCTATTCCTTCTGCGCAGATGGTGAGGACTAGAGCCACAATTACTGAGGGTGAGGATGCACCTGCTGCTCGAGCCCCAGTACGCGGGCGAGGTAGAGGACGTGGTGGAGTCAGGGGACGAGGCCGAGCAAGGGGAGCGGCACCTGCTCGTGGACGAGCTAGAGAGCTATCACCTGAGCCCATGTATGAGCATGAGGATGACTTAGAGCAGAAGACTGAGGAGCAGAGGCCATCCCAGCCTCCTGTGGTTCCCGATAGTACTCCGATGCTTCAGGAGCTATTGGTTCGATTATTGGCTAGACTGGATGGTGCTCCTACCTCTGGTATTATTTCAGGTACTATAAGTTCTCCTATCACAGTTGGTGCTACACCGCCAGTTCAAGGGCCTAGTATAGGGTTTTAGACTCCTAGTTCATCATCAATGCCTTCTATTGCACCTCCGAGATTTGCAGCTCCGCCAGTTTCTGCTAATGCTGCCATGTCGGTAGCTGAGCAGAAAAGTTTCGAGAGGTTCGTTCGATTGGCACCTCTAAGGTTTGATGGTAAAGCCGGAGAGAAAGCCTATGACTTTTTGACTGAGTGCCAAGACAGGTTGTTCAACCTAGGCATTTTAGAGGCACATGGAGTTGCTTACACTTCATATCAATTTGCGGGAGTGGCCAAAGAATGGTGGAGGTCAGTTCTTGCTCGTAGACCTATTGGTTCTCCTATGATGAGTTGGGAACAGTTTACTGAGGTGTTCCTCGAGAGATTTGTGCCTTATAGCCTTCGTGATCAGCGTAGGGATGAGTTTGACAAACTGGAGCAGGGCTCCCTATCTGTATCTGAGTACGAGACTCGCTTCTATGAGTTATCTCGTTATGCTATGTCGAGTATTCCCACCGAGTTCGAGCGGATTTGCAAACTAGTGAAGGGATTCGCCGGTTATCTCCAGGAGGCTACAGCCTCTCTTGTACTGTCTGGGGGTACGTTTCAGAGTATTATTGATCATGCCAGGATGATAGAGAGTATCCGACGTGCTAGACAGGGCGGGGCCAAGAGGTTCCGTCGGCAGGGTCAATTCAGCAATCATTCCTCCCAGGGTAGAGAATATTCGGGTTCAGGAACCCATGGTTATCAGGGAAGACCAGTCCAGGCAGCTATTCAGGGTTCTTCAAGCTCCGGAGGTCGTTTTAACACTTCTAGTTATTTCCCACGGAGTTCAGGTCCTCGAGGTTGTTATGTGTGTGATGAGTTTGGGCATAAGGCCCAAGATTGCCCCAAACGTGCTCCTTCTAATGGATGGCCTGGGGCACCAGTTGTTCGTTCTATAGATGCTCCAACTGTTCGAGGTTCTTCGCAGAATACTAGAGGTGGCACCCATGGTGCTAGGGGTAGAGTACGAGGTGGTGCTCGTGGTGGTTCGCAGGCTAAGGGTGACCGTCAGTTATGCTATGCTATACCGGGTAGATATGAGGCAGAAGCCTCTGATGCAGTTATTACAGGTATTGTTCCAGTTTGCCATCGTTCTGCTTCAGTATTATTTGACTCAGGGTCTACCTATTCTTATGTGTCGACTTATTTTGATGTGGGTATTGATTATGTGAGTGAGTCCCTTATTGTGCCTATTACTATTTCTACCCCAATAGGTGAATCTTTAGTAGTGGATCGGGTATACAAGGGATGTTTGGTGATATTTTCGGGTAGAGAGACCCGTGCAGACTTGATTTTATTAGACATGCTTGATTTTGATGTGATACTGGGTATGGACTGGTTATCTCCTTATCATGCTATATTAGATTATTATGCAAAGACCGTGACCTTAGCTTATCCCGGTTTACCTAGCTTAGTATGGAAGGGTAATTCGAGTTCGTATCCTAGAGGGGTGATATCTTATATTCGTGCTCGTCGCTTGATGGATAAGGGTTGTTTATCTTATTTGACTCATGTACGTGATCTCACCACGGAGTCATCTCATATAGAGACTACGAGGGTAGTGAGAGAGTTTATGGATGTATTTCCTACAGACTTGCCGGGAGTTCCTCCTGACCGTGATATCGATTTTGTGATTGATTTGGAGCATGACACTAAACCCATCTCTATTTCTCCTTATCGAATGGCTCCGACAGAATTGAAAGAGTTGAAAGAACAATTGGAAGATTTATTGAAGAAAGGGTTTATTAGACCTAGTGTATCACCGTAGGGTGCACCGATTTTATTTGTGAAGAAGAAAGATGGTACTATGAGGATGTGTATTGACTATCGACAGTTGAACAAAGTCACTATCAAGAACAAGTATCCTCTCCCTCGCATTGATGATTTATTTGACCAGCTTCAAGGTGCATCGGTGTTCTCAAAGATTGATTTGAGGTCGGGTTACCATCAGTTGAGAGTTCGGGAATCTGATATCCCAAGGACTGCATTCAGGACTCGTTATGGGCATTATGAGTTTGTGGTTATGTCCTTCGGGTTGACTAATGCCCCGGCTGCTTTTATGGAGTTGATGAACCGGGTATTTCGACCTTATTTGGACTCGTTTATGATCGTGTTTATTGATGACATCTTGGTTTATTCCAAGAATGAGGCGGATCATGTTAGGCACCTGAGGACAGTCCTTCAGAGATTGAGAGAGGAGAAGTTGTATGTAAAATTCTCTAAATGTGAGTTATGGCTTGAGTCCGTGACATTCTTGGATCATATAGTGACCAAGGATGGTATTATGGTTGATCCAACCAAAGTTGCAGCAGTTCGTGATTGGGTTAGGCCTACTTCGGTTATCGAGATTCGGAGTTTTATTGGGTTGGCAGGCTACTATCATCGGTTTGTTCAAGGATTCTCTTCTATTGCAGCCCCATTGACTAGGCTAACTCAAAAGACCGTGGCATTTCAGTGGACTGATGAGTGTGAGGCGAGCTTTCAAAAGCTCAAGGAATTATTGACTTCAGCACCTATACTAGCCTTACCCGAGGAGGGCGTGGCATTTATTGTGTTTTGTGATGCTTCGGGAGTCGGCTTGGGTGGTGTATTGATGCAAAAAGGTAGAGTTATAGCTTATGCTTCTCGACAGTTGAAGGTACATGAGAAGAACTATCCTGCCCACGACTTAGAGTTAGCAGCGGTGGTGTTTGTTCTGAAGTTGTGGAGGCATTATCTCTATGGAGTGCATTGCGAGGTCTATACTGACCACCGTAGCCTTAAGTATATCTTTTCTCAGCCGAATCTAAACATGTGGCAGCGTAGGTGGTTAGAGTTATTGAAAGACTATGACATTACCATACTTTATCATCCGGGCAAAGCTAATGTGGTAGCGGATGCCCTAAGTCGCAAAGCATCTAGCATGGGTAGTTTGGCCTTTCTTAAAGCTGTGGAGAGGCATTTGGCGTTGGAGGTTCAGTCATTGGCTAGACAGTTGGTCCGACTTGATATTTCTACACATCATGGTATTTTGGCCTTTGTGGAGGCTAGGTCTACTTTGATGGACCAGATTCGTACACACCAGTTTGAAGATGAAAAGTTGAGGGCCATTCGAGACAAAGTGTTGAGTGGTGAAGCAAAATCAGCCTCTCTTGATCTGGAAGGAGTTTTGAGGATTAATGGTCGCATTTGTGTGCCCAAGGTTAGTGAATGGGTACGTATGATATTAGAGGAGGCTCATTGTTCCAAGTATTCGATTCACCCGGGAGTGGCAAAAATGTTTCATGACTTGAAACAACACTATTGGTGGTGTGGCATGAAGAGAGACATTATTGATTTTGTGGCTAAGTGTCTAAATTGCCAACAAGTGAAGTATGAGCATCAGAAATCGGGTGGTCCTATGCAAAGGATGCCCATTCCTGAGTGGAAATGGGAGCGTATCACTATGGACTTCGTGTCTGGATTACCCATTGCATTGGGTAAGTATGACTCTGTCTGGGTGATTGTGGATCGATTGACCAAATCAACCCATTTCCTTCCGGTAAAGACTAGCTACAATGCGGATCAGTTAGCTAGGATCTATCTTCGTGAGATTGTTAGGCTGCATGGGGTGCCTATCTCTATTGTATCGGATCGGGGTTCAGTGTTCACCTCCCACTTTTGGAAGGCATTACAACGTGGTTTGGGTACGCGGCTAGAGATGAGTTCAGCATTTCATCCCCAAACCGATGGTCAGTCCGAACGGACTATTCAGGTGTTGGAGGATATGCTTAGGTCCTGTGTGATTGATTTTGGTGGCCGATGGGACCAACACTTGCCCTTAGCAGAGTTTGCCTATAATAACAGTTATCACTCCAGCATTCAAATGGCACCATTTGAGGCATTGGATGGTTTGATTCTGTTGCGGTTGATGCATTGGATACTGACTTACTTAGGGATGCTGTGGAGCGGGTACATTTGATTCAGGGTCGACTATTGACAACTCAGAGTCGTCAGAAGAGTTATGCTGATAGGAGGGTTCGTCCCTTAGAGTTTATGGTGGGTGATTGTGTGTGGCTTAAAATATCGCCCATGAAGGGTGTAATGAGGTTCGGAAAGAAGGGCAAGCTTAGCCCAAGGTTTGTTGGCCCGTTTGAAATCCTGAGAAGAGTAGGTGGATTGGCGTATAAGTTGGCCTTACCCCCTAAATTATCAGTTGTCCATCCGGTGTTTCATGTTTCCATGCTTCGCAAGTACATACCGGATGAGTCTCATGTGATTTCTTATGATGCGGTAGAGTTGAGTCCGGATTTGACTTATGAGGAGGAGCCGACAATTATTCTAGATAGGCGGCTTCGTAGACTCAAGACCAAGGAGGTCGCTTCAGTCAAGGTGCAGTGGCAGCATCGGCCTGCTGAGGAGGCGACTTGGGAGTTAGAGTCTGATATACAGGCTCGGTACCCTCAGCTTTTTGAGACCCCAGGTACTTTATTTTATCTTATGTTCGAGGACGAACATCCTTTTTAGTGGTGGATATTGTAATGACCTTGAGGGTGATTTTCAAAATTTTGTACAAAAATGCGTGAACAGTAACACGCGTGAACAGTAACTTTTTGGGCAGAAAATGCCCCTTTCTTCCCATTTCAATAGTTTTCATCATTTGTTTGAGTTCTTGAACTCCTTGAGGTGATTTGAGAAGAGATTTTCGAGGCAAAGTGTTGGGTAAGTGATTTTTGACCCAAAACCTTCCTTTTTCATTAAGTTTTTGACGATTTTAACTCTTAAATTTTAGTTTCAAACCCCAAAAATCTTTGTTTCTTCCCTAATCCGAATTTAAGGAAAATTGTGATTTCCAACTCGTTTTGAGCTCTATTTTTATGGGTTTTTCAACCATGAGTTCCTTATTACCAATAGAATGGGATTGTTCAATAAATTTCCAGATTTGACCCTTTTCGAAAATAGTTAATTTTTAGACCATTTTACCCCCGATTCCGAAACCTATCAATATGGGTGTCATTGGACTCCTTGTGACGTGTATGTTTCATTGTTGATAGTGGGTTGTCATTCCGGGCACTGAATTCTAGAGTTGCTTGTCCGGTGGAGGTATTCGAGTGTGGTTTCGGCAATTGAGGTAGGTTTGGCTATCTTTCTTTGAGATTGAGATGGGGAAATTAGTCATTCATATGTTATAGACTTTGGGATGGGGTTGTAGTATGAGTTGAGAATGTTATATATATTGTGATGTCTGTGTGGAGGCTTATTTATTAATGTGTTATCGTGGCGGGGTTTATTTGTATTACATAGCCCGTGTGGGGGCCTTATTTGTTATCTTATTTGCTTTGAGAGCATGTGAATTTTGATTTTCCTAAGAGAGAGGCTTGAGTATATTATTTTACTTGTGATGCCGCCTAAGAGATTGAGTTGGGGGTTTTGAGCATACTTGAGTATTGAAATATTGTTGAAAAAGGGGTGAATATTTAAATGAAAGTGTGTTCTTACCGTTACTATTTATTGAGAGTGAATATCATGTGTAGGTTAAGTTTTGAGAACTTTGAACCTTATACCACATGTGAGTTGATTATTACTTCCATGCATATGTGTTTTGATGCATTCATCCTCATTCATCATATCATGAAACATGGGAAGTTGAGAAATATGGAAATTCTTTTTGAGAAAGAAAATGAAACACCTTTAAACCTTTGTATCTTGAGTCCCTGACCGAGGCAGTTTTCCGGCAGGGTAGTGGATGCATTGTGATCCCAACCTTTGTATCTTGAGTCCCTGACCGAGGCAGTTTTCCGACAGGGTAGTGGATGCATTGTGATCCCAACCTTTGTATCTTGAGTCCCTGACCGAGGCAGTTTTCCGACAGGGTAGTGGATGCATTGTGATCCCTTGACCACGAGGAGGTGGCAAGGATAATGAGCTATTGTGATTGAGGTATATGGTCAGCAAGACCCCCATAGGTCCTGCTTGGTAGCACAGCTCGGCAGGTGTATACGACAGGCTGTGCGATAGTCTTGATTCCACCGTACCACCACATCATTGCATCATCATATTGCATTGCATTGCATTGATATTTGTGCTGCTTGAATTATCTGATTAATTGTGATTATGAGCTGTTATTATGGGTTTACTTTACTCGCGCCAATATATATATAAACTGGCGGCATCGATGCCGAAGTGGGACTTTTCTGTATGCAGGTGGAAGCGTTCCTTAGTTTATTTCATAGGTTTGATTAATTCCTTATACTCAGTCAGCTAAAACCTACTGAGTACATGTGAATTGTACTCACCCCTACTTCTGTGTCTCTTTTTGATGCAGATACTAGTCGGGGTACCCCACGTGGCAGTTAATATTCTACCGGATTGTGTATTCTCAAATTAGTGGTGAGGTCCCAGAATTCGGATCGTCACTAGTCTATCTTTATTTTTCAGTCTTTTGTACCATTCAGAGACTTATGTTGTATCTTCAGATTCGAACCTTGTATTAGATGCTCTTTATACTTATGACACCAGGTTTTGGGATAATTTCTTCATTGTTTTTTATTATTATTATTTAAATCGTGGCATCACTTTCCCCTTTGGGAGTCTTATATGAATTTTATTTTTAGGGTTACACATCAAATTGGGTTTTGAGATGTGTGCCATCATGACCTCAGTTTTTGGGTCGTGACATGAATGCTACTAAGTTAGAAGGAATAAACCTCTATTTATAGAGTCATTAACTTTTTCCTATAAGAAAAAAGACTAGCCAAATATGGAGACATTGTGTTTTCCTTATAGGAAAAGGAAAACCTAATTATACTAGGAAAGTCAGGGCAAACACCTAACAATTCTCCCCCTTGGCCTGAATTTCTGACAAAATAAATTTGCTCCACCTTCTTTACATAATCTTCAACAGGTTGCATCTCCATCTTCAAAATCTCCTCTGCAAAATCTATGTCTCGGCACAGAGAATTTCTCTGAAAAATTTCTCCAACGAAAATCTTCATTACTGTCAAAAAGTTGCAGCTAGAACTGAACCCGCCAAGATGAACACCCATTTTAACCTCGCTCTGATACCAAGAAAAAAGACTAGCCAAATATGGAGACATTGTGTTTTCCTTTTAGAAAAAGGAAACCTAATTATACTAGGAAAGTCAGGGTAAACACCTAACAATTCTCCCCCTTGGCCTGAATTTCTGGAATGCAGTGAAATGGATACTAAGATATTTGAAGGGCACTTCAAATATAGAGTTGTGCTTTGGTAGTGGCAAGCCTGAACTTGTATGTTACACAGACTCTGATTTGGGAGGCAATCTTGACAATTCAAAATCCACTTCTGGTTATTTGATCACTTTTGCAGGGGGAGCTATTTCCTGGCAATCTAGACTATAGAAGTGCATAGTTCTATCCACCACAGAAGCCGAATACATTGCTATCACTGAAGGTGCCAAAGAATTACTTTGGATAAAGGAATTTATGAAAGATCTTGACTTTGAACAGTCAAGGTTCGTCTTATTCTGTGATAATCAGAGTGCTATTTATCTCATCAAGCATTCCACCTTTCATTGTAAGTCCAAGCATATTAGTAGAAAGTATCATTGGATTAGAATGGCCGTGGAAGAGAAATTATTTGAGGTTGAGAAGATACACACTCATGAAAATCCTTCAGATATGCTTACTAAAGTGGTAATCGCAGAAAAATAGGAGTTTTGTAGAACAGCGGCAGGCATAAAGCCTGTCAAGAGTTCCTCCACTTGAAGCTCATTTGGCCCCTTGGCTGGAGGGGGAGTTTGTTGGGCTATGACCCATGTTCCAGCCAAAGGCCCATGGCCTAATCCTATTTGTAAAAGGATTTGAATAATTCTCCTAATTTGGTTTCCAATTCTATTTGGAAAAGGATTGGAATAATTCTCCTAATTTGGTTTCCAATTCTATTTGGAAAAGAATTGGATTTATAATCCTAATTGGAGTTGGTTTTGGCTTTAGGAAAAAGTACCACTCTATAAATAAGATGATTTGAGAGAATTATGAAATTGCTCATTGGTATTGTCTTTGAGAGACATTAGGCACATAAGAGAGGTTTTTGAGAGAGCTTTCAACAAGAGAGAAGAGAGAAGAAAATAGTGTTTTCCGCAAGAGTTTTGTCTCTCCGATCAGCAACCTTTAAATTACGTTTTTCGATTCATTAATCGTTGGATCGGGCTGAAATTTTTACTGAGTGTTCCTAACATCTTAGTGTTTGATTTGAACGGTGGAGATCGGATTTGGTGTCATAATCATCCCATGTTAGGTCCCGAACAGTAGCTCTATTTTGGGTGATTTTCTTCCTATTACTTTTGTTGTTATAGCTATTACTTCTCCTTACTTGGCAATTGTTGTGTAGCCATTTAGGAGAATATTTGTAACCCTCTTATTGTTATAGTGGAGCAATTCGGATTTTGAAGATCCCATAGTTGTTACCTTCAATTTGAAAGGTTTTTCCACGTTAAATTTGGTGTTATTTCTTTTCTCTGTTTTTGGCTTTGCATCCTTCCGTCATAACAAGTGGTATCAGAGCTTTGGTTGTCTATCAAGGATTTTTTGATGGAGGGTAATATGAGCAAGATGGTGTGTTTAAATGGTAGTAACTACAACATATGGAAGAGCAAGATGAAAGATTTACTGTTCGTGAACAAGATGCATCTTCCCGTTTTTTTTGCTCATAAACCCGAGAATGTGACAGATAAAAATTGGGATTTTGAGCACCAACAAGTATGTGGATATATAAGGCAATGGGTTGAAGATAATGTTCGCAACCATATTGTGAATGAGACACATGCTAGAACATTGTGGGAAAAGTTGGAGATGCTTTACGCTTCAAAAACTGGCAATAACAAGTTATTTTTGCTAAAGCAATTGATGACCTTTAAATACAAGGAGAGCAGTCCTATTCTTGATCATATAAATGGTTTTCAAGGTGTTCTTGATCAGTTGTCAGGAATGAGTGTCAATTTTGATGATGAAATACAAGGGCTTTGGCTTCTTAATACTCTACCAGATTCTTGGGAAACTCTTCGAGTTTCTTTAACAAATTCTGCTCCCGGTGGTAAGGTTACTATGGAATATGCAAAAAGCGGTGTGTTGAATGAAGAATTCAGAAGAAGATCTCAAGGCACATCCTCACATTCAGACGTTCTCTTTACAGAAGATCGAGGGAGAGGTAATACAAGAGGTTCGAGAAGTAGAGGTAAAAGTAGAAGCAAGTCAAGATCCAGGTATCGAAATGTTTCATGTCATCATTGTGGAAAGAAAGGACATATTAAAAGATTTTGCAATCAGTTGAAGCAAGAGCTTAGAGAAGGAAAGAAAGAAGAAAAAAGACTAGCCAAATATGGAGACATTGTGTTTTCCTTTTAGGAAAAGAAAAAACTAATTATGCTACGAAAGTCAGGGCAAACACCTAACACACTTTTGAATCATGAGTTTTAATATTAAAGATATGCATAAAGTGTCAAAAATACCTTTAATCTTGTGTTTGTAACGTGTGATGTAGGATGTTTGAAATGATTAATACATATGTGGGTTCGTAAATGGAAACCACTAGCAACCTGTCGATGAGCCTTTAAAATAAAAGCTTTGACAGAAAATACCAAAAACACTCTACCGGTGGCGCTAAGGCCTATGCCAACAAGAATTATTCGACATATTAAACGAGCACCCATAACTATGGTGCTACCATGAATGTCTGTGTTCCTAACCAAGTTATGGAGGTACTGGTCGTCATTTCCACTTCCCGCACTTTGAATAGACACCAACGTCCAAGTGATCCCAAACTGACGTAACTCCTCACTTTTCTCTCTTTAAAATAGTCAAACCCATATCGTATTTTCCCAGCAAACACCCAACAATAAATGAACAGGTATTCACTGTTACATCCGTTTATTCAAGCTTACTGTCTTAGTAAATCAAACCTTCTTCTTCACTATGTTAGTCGTTTTCCCTTTACGCGCAAATTATTCACAAAAACAGTTTTCCTTCACCCGCGAAACACACTTAAAGATTGGACGCTTTAGAGAATTGCTCGCCTTATTTTTAGGTACAATTCACTCACCTGTTTCACCCCATCAACGTTCTTATACTCTACAATGTACGCAACAATCGAACTGCTGAAAACCTTGCAACACACCATCCTTCACACTGCTTCTCTTTGTACTTAGATTGTTACCGTCTTCGGCATATATTAAATGGAAAGTGAAAGCAATTCAGATTCATTCTTTTTCTACAATTTCTTTCTTCTCTTGATTTTTTCTTTCAATCATCCTGCTTGGTTATACTTTCTGACTCTGTACATTGATTGGAAACTAGCTAAATGTGTAGGATCACATTAAAGATACAGGAGAATGTACAGTCTTAAAATGCTTACGTACTTAGTTAAAAGAAGGGATCTACTTCTCTGAAATGAAATTAAGGTTGAAGGACATGTTCATGTTCTTATCTTTCGGCAGAAGGTACAATTTAAACTTCTTCTTGATGGCACCTATGGCATGTAGCATAATATATACAATGTCTTGTAAATTGTGAAATTGATATCATAGGGATGGAGCAAGAAAGTCTAAAATTGAGCTAATCTTTTAATTGGGCTTAATAACTGAGAGTGCATGAGAGTGATTGAACATAACTTTATGAAGAATTCAGAGACCAAAAAGACGTTTGGTTCTGAAGAATAAAAATAGAATCTTGTTAAAAACACTTCACTGACACTTTATTTTGTCCATAATAGGTATTACTAAGCAGCCCTTGTTTGCAGGTTAGTCTTATTAAGTTCTCACTCCATCAGTTTCCTACTTGATTTTCCTATAAAAAAGCTAATATCTGGAAACAATTTTCAATATGATGATAAATAAAGCACAAGGTCAAACAATTTCAAATGTTGGATTGTACCTACCACAACATATTTCTCACATGGCCAACTATACGCAGCACTTTCAAGAGAAATATCAATGGCCACGACTAGAGTATTGGTTATGACTAAACAACCAGGTCAAAAGATCAAACATACTACGAAATATCGTTCGTGTCTGAAAGTAATCAAATTGGAAAAAAATATACACATATCATGAAGGTAATGAAACTTCCATTAGTTGTATTCATGAGTTTTGGGGAAGAAGAGTCGTATGGGGAAGAAGAGTTGTATGGCCAACACCAGAAAACTACCATAGAAGCCTCAGCTATCTGGTAGAATTAGTTATTTAAAATTATGCTACAACTGTTTTGGTATTACTTAAAGGTGACATGTATTTCATGACTCAGTGTAAATAAGAGTCCGAAATGTTAATTCATGGTCAATTAGTTACTTACAAATTGGCTAAATCTTCGCTGTCAAACTAATAAGAAACTTTGAATACGACGTTCTTCAATTCCTGCCCTACAACCAAGGATAGAAATAGGTTAGGCAGTTACTTAGTCTGGCGTAATGTAGTATTATTTACAAACCTATATTTGGAGAGCCTAAATTATAGGTTACAACTAATCATTTACATTCTCAAGAAACAAAGCTTAAATTATGCCCCTATTGCATATCCAATAGTTTGATAAATTATAGTATGAATACAGTTTTCCAGTTAAATAAATCTCAAGACTAGACATACACGTGCAACGCACGTGTGGTGAATCTAGTTAGGGAAAATATGTGATATACATTTACCATACATCACTATAGTTTGAAAGAATTACCATTTATAGTTATAATTAGGGTTTTATTATAATTTTCTCTCTCCTATCTTCATCTCTCCCTCTCTCCTCTCTCCTCTCTCCTCTCTCCTCTCTCTATATGCACTATCGCTCGCCTCTCTCCTTTATGTCTGCCCTTTCTTGCTCGCTCCTCTCCTCTCTTCCCCCTTTCTCTTTGTCGCCTCTCTCTGACCCTTTTCTCTCTCACTTCCTCCTTTATCTCTCAATACAAATACAAATAGTAACTGTCAATGATATAAATGTAAATGTTAATCGTCAATATACAAATACAAATGGTAACTTTCTCAAAGCAATAAATGATAACAAACACAAATATAAAAATCAAACTGGTATTCACTGATATAATTTATTCATTGATGCAAATTGTATTCAGATATAAATTGTATTTATTTTATTGATTGATATAAATTGTATTCAGATACAAATTGTATTTAGTGATACAAAATACAAACATGCAATGCAACAAATACAAATACAATGGCAATAGATACATACAAATGCATTTTGTTACAAAATACAACATTGATACAATTGTACTCGTTGATACAAATTGTATTTCGTTAATACACTTGAACCTGATAGAACATTAATAACATTGTATTAGTTGATACAATCGTTTCATTGATACAAATTGTATTCAGATACAATTATATTCATTGATACATATACATACTAGTTACATATATACAATTATCCATCAGATATACAAATACGATTTGCCTCTCTCTTCTCTCTACCATCTCTCTTGCTCAGTTCTCTCCTCCCTCTCCCAATCTCGCTCGACTTTCTCCCTTTCTAACATGTAGCTCCGAACAAACTCTAGCTATTTGGCCTTCTTATGTTTCAAGTCTTAGCTATTTTTAAAATTTTCACAAAAAAGGAACTCGCTAGGCTTCATTTATCGAAAGATTCTGGCTTTTGTAATTTTATAATTTTTTGAGATTCTTTCGATAACCTATATTAAAGTGATATCTATTGAGTCTGATCTATTGTGTAGAGCGTAAAATAGTAACATAATCGAGGTCCTTATTTATCTGCTTAGTTTTCAGTATTTAAGCAGTTTGATAGTCATAACTATGGGTGTACATGGACCGGGTTGGTTCGGATTTTTTACAAACCAAACCAAACCATTTGTGTCGGGTTATTAAATCTATAAACCAAATCAAACCAATAAAAGTCGGGTTTTTCGATATCAATTTTCCTCGGGTTTTTCGGGTTTTTTCGGGTTTTTTGGGTTTCTCAGATTTTTTGGGTTTTTTCGGATTTTTTCGGGTTTCTCATAGTATCTAATAAAAAGCACAGAGCAATGCTTCTTAAAAAGAGTTCTAGTACAAAATATCAACATATAAGATGGAGGCACAACACTGTTTGAAGTTTTAACATTATAATATAACTTTATAAGATAAGTTTTTTTGTATATTATTTATGGGCTACTCAAGTCCAAATCTAAATGTAAGAAAGAAAACAAAAATTATGAAAAAATTTTAAAAAATATTTATAAATTACATTTTAATAAATATTTTTATGTATAACATAATTTAAAAGTAGTATATCTATAATCGGGTCGGTTTGGGTTCGGTTTGACTTTTTTTAGTTAAAACCAAACCAACCCTATAATGGTCGGGTTTTTTTTTCAAACACCAAACCAAGTCAAACCAAACCACTAGTCGGGTTTTTTTTTCGGTTTGGTTCGGTTTATCGGTTTAGTGCGGTTTATCGGTTTGTCCTGTACAGCCCTAGTCATAACCTTGAGGTCACGGGATATGACCAAAATATACAAAATATATACATTAATTATGAATATTATATGTATAGGTATGTATATTTAGTAAGTATACACAATCTATATGTTTTATACATTTTTTGGTAAATTAATTGGCTGAAATGCTTATGGTCATAATTATCCCCTAATGAGTATTACCAGCCTTTTGTATTAGTTATTGTACCAGATAATCAATTTTATGTGTGCTATTTAAGTTTTATCTAGCTTTTCTAAAGTATTTAACTTGTAATCGATTTTAACAATTTTCATATTCCGTGTTATTTTGCTCAACATCAACCATTGCATAACAATTTATCGTCTCTCTCATGCATTGTTATCAAGCATTACAAGTTTTCCCAAAGATGAGAAGTCCATTTTAATCACTTCACTCCTTAGATTGTTTGGGCCAGTTTTTCCCGATAAAAGATAAATATGAAAAATATGTTCAAAACTAATCAACATATTATATTATTTGATATATAGAGATGTAAATGTTGTGATAATACCATATTAAACTTTAGATATGGCCTAATGTCAACTATAGATATTTAGATATGAAATCAGGCTTTAAAATTGGGCATTGCAAAGCCTAATTTTGAACGTCTTTTGATTTGAAATTGAGCTTAACTTTAGACCAATATGTCTGAAGTTCGAAATTTGATACCCATACTTTTAACTTACATCAATGTCATTGATTTAAAATTGATTCTAAAAGGAGCAAAATATGAAAATATTTTATCATTTCTGACTATGTTTTAAATAATAGTCTTCCAAGAGGTTATTTGCGCACGTGCTCCCCTTCTGTTACGCCACTAATTGTGAGTGGCTAAGGCTTAAACCCAAAAAGTAATTTGCCCAAAACTAGGGATGACAACTGGGCGGGGCGGGGCAGGGCAGGTGTGGAGCGGGTTGAGCTCAATCCGCAAATTTTAAAAATTGCCTCTTTCCGCTCTGCATGATATTTTTTTTCATTTTCAATCTGCCTCGTCCCGCCCCGCATAAATTTGGTCCGCATAAATTTTTATATTTTTTTCTTTTTAATTGAGTTTAATATGAAAAATAAAATTCGTAATTTTTTTTTCATTTTTCGCTAATTAACATCTCAACTACTAATTAATTGTTTCTAGTTAACATTTCAACAATTATTTCTTAATCGTTAATTAACTCTAATTAACATTTGTCTAGTTTAAATTTTTTTAAAAAGAAGTCAAAATTAAAGTCAAAGTTTAATATAAAAAGTTTATATCTTTGATTTTTACTAATTACAAAAATTTAATTTTCTTCAGGTTCCTATTTGATACTTTAAACCCGCAACAACCCGCAACCCGCTTTGCATCAGCCCCGCCCCGTATAACTCTAAATCCGCTCCGTCCCGCCTAACTCTAAACTCACCCCGTACTCTCTGCATTGCCATCGCTACGGCCGAAACGGAAAGTTATATTGCTGGATGTGGTTGATTTTTCGTTTAACTAATAGTTATTATCTCAAAAAATTATATTTTTTTTTAATTTCAATTTCCTTCAACAAGAAGTGACATTTAGAAATAATAATTACAGTTGAATAATCATCTAAACAATCAAATCACGGAATTGGATAGACAAGAATATTCCATGAATTGAGATATCTGAGAGAGCTGACAACCCTACATTATATATGAATTTTGAAATTAATCAATAGTCATAACCAAATATGAGATAAAATAATCTCATATTTTATTACGAAATTATTATTCTTATCCAACCAACCAAATCACACCAAAAGGGTCAAGTGGTCTGGAGAATTAAAAAAAAAGATTTCCGTATAAAGTTTTATATCAAAGTGCCAAGGCTAATTCCCAATAATCAGAAAATCAATACAAGCAACAGCCAAACAGATATGCGCAATGGCTTCCTAATAATCTCCAATATATATATATATATACTCACTCCATTTATAATAAAAATAGAATTTCAAACCATTATTAATAAGATTAATTTAATAAAATATATTTTTAATTAAAATTTTCTTAAAATGTATGACAGATCAAGAGTTCAAGTAATATAAAACGAAAAAAAGTATATATTTACACGTTCTATCTTTGATTAAGTCCACCTGTGAATAATCAGTAACTTCAATTACGACTTTTTCGATCATTAATTTTTTGGCATGTGGTCTTAGCCACCACCATATCTTTTGACACAACGAAATTTTATGACTTCATCTAAATTCCCGAATTTTGAAAGGGGTGAAAATCTTATCTAAAATTTTATGATTAAAGAAAATGTACATTTTAATTTATTTAATTATGTCTTCAAATAATTTGATTATCGTCAACCGATGTCTCCAACATGTAAAACTTGTGAACCAACGAATGTTGAATAAACTGCACGTCTAATTTGGTGTTCTAATTAAAGTGGACTAGGTAAATGAACAATATAGAATATTGTGGAGTGTAAGAACTGTAAAGATGAATTTAGCACTGAATTATTTTTTTAAAAAAAAATATATTCTTTTGTATTGTAGAGGTGGCCCAATCTACTTAAGTCTCCCTTTTTCAGTTGCGTGATAAATGTTTGTGTATAGCATTAAAGATTATTGAAAAGCACTTGCATATTGTGAGACTAATAAGATGAGTTGTCAACTTGTCATGTTATTTGGTAGGTCTCTAAATTAAACAACCAACTTTAATTTGAGCTCACTTATAATGGATTATCTTTTTAATTTTTTTCTTCTTCATAGTATATAGTCCCATCTTCACTCATTTTCCCTTCAATCCCAAGAAAAAATTATTACACTAGAAAAAAAATTACTCTTCATGTCTAGCTCAAGATGAATATTCAACAAAAGAATCCAAAATAGGAAAAAAAAAAGTTACATGTTGTACACATGAATTACCATTCCCTAACTAAAATTTGTAAAAGAAATTCAACAAAAAAAAATAAGGGGTGCTTAATATATGGTTCAATGAGCAAACTTACATTGTCGATCTCAAGCGAGGATTGAGTAGGTTAGACAGCTAGCGTAAAATTCACCAATTTTGAGTTGAACTTAAATGAAACAGTAAAGATTTATATAACCAGCCGACCTGAACGTGTTAGAGACTGAGGCATAGTTATTGTTGCCACCACTAATTACTAGTGTGAAATTCAAACAGTTCAATCATGTAAAGAATCAATGAATCTGTACACTTTGATGAAATTCCCCAATGATCAGTTAGAAAGAAGGCCCAATAGTTGCTCATGTTTGTGTCTGCTGTCAATCCACCATTGCTGGAATTCAATATGCTTCTCAGTAGTGCTAGAATCCAATATGTTATCTTCTTCTTCTTCAACAGGAGCAGGCAAATTTAGATCCAAAAAGTTTCTGATTTCTGGTATTGGTTTTTCTACTTCAACAGTCTGGTTATTGTTATTGATGTTTTTTTTGGCCTCAGCAATCAAATGGGATCTCTTATGACCACCTAATGCTTGACCTGATGGAAAAATCTTGTAGCAAATTGGACACTCATGCATCTTTAGCTGCTTCTTGGATCCACAATTGTGCCTAAATTCATTAATTCCACTCTCATTGCTGCAATTCTTGATGTCAATGCTAGTACAATTTTCACCTTTAGTGTTTTTGTGGCTTGCCCTGTGACCACCGAGTGCTTGATAGGAGTGGAAGCTCTTGTTACAAGTAGTACACTCAAATTTTATCTTGTCATAGTTTTCTTTTGGATGAGAATCCATTTGTGACATAACAAATTCGTTGTCTACTTTAATCTTCTTCTTTTTCTCATCTCCAAGAATTGGAGGCTCTGATTTGTCCCTTTTTTGACCATTTGTTGGAGACTTATTAGAGGTCTCACCTTGTTCTGTTTTCCAATTTTTTACTTTCTTGATCAGCTCTGATTTGGTACTACTACTCATCAATCTTGATTGCAAGAAGTGAGAATTGTTATCAGAACACTGATCAGTAGTGACATGATTGTGACCAACCCAATTTCCAACATCCCTTGAAAGCAAGATCAAACTCATAGCAATCTCCTCTTGTTCATGCTCAATTTCAGATACACAAGGGGAAGCATTAGCAGCAACAGTTAAAGAAGAAGAAGTTGTAGGAGCCATATACCTCTTCATCATCCTTCTTCTTGATGATCTCTTCTTCTTCTTCTTGTTTCTTGCTGCTGCTGCTTCAGTATCAGATTCACTAGCACTGTTCCAAGAATCTTCTTCTTGTGATGATGAGTGACACTTCATGTGCCCAAATAAAGCTTTCCAAGATTGGAAACTTTTGCCACATTCCTTGCAAACTTTGGGAAGCAAAGTATCCAAATCTTGAGAAAATTTTGAAGTCTTCTTGGGATTCTCCCTTAGCCCATAATTAACACTTTGATTGCCCATATCCAAATTAACATTGTTACTGGTACTGCTGATGATCAAAGCTGGAAGCTTCTTTCTTGAAGTCTCCCCATCAGTTGTATTAACCATATGAGACCTCATATGACCCCCTAAAGATCTACCACAATGGAAACTCTTGTTGCAAAATTTGCAAACATGTTTCAATACTACTTCATGATCTTCATATCCCATTGAATCAAAATTCAAGAATCAAGAATATCAGATCAAGAAAAGCAACACAAAAAAAAAGTCCAACTTTTACCTAGTCTTGTTCCTCCCAATTGCTCAAAATGCTACTTAGTACAACTTAGTATGTCATACTACAGAGTAAATCAAGAAACAGTGAACAAATATCAAGATCAAATTTACTTCTTCTTTTCTCTCTCTCTCTCTCTCTTTAACAACAACAACTACAAACAAAGACTATGTTTGGCAAATGGGAGGAGAAATCCATGCATGGAAGCAAAGATAAAAAGAAGTGGTAAAGAGGAAAAGATAGTACTAGTAGTAGTAGCACGTGTACTCAACTGACAATTCTACGCCAACTCAAATCCAACGGCTGAGATTTAGCATCTCTATTTGTTGTAATGAGCTGATCTTAGCTTAGCTAGGAAAAAAAAAACTTACAACTGCTCTCAATAACTATTCTTTCCTTTGTCTTGCTATTAAAGAAGCCCACAACACTAAAATATTAATTTTAAAGCTTTCACTCTTTGCCTATTATTCTGGTACTATGTACTATTGCTTCTTTTGTTTTCTTTTGATTTGACAAGTATAAAGTTTAAGAGCGAAAAAAAAGTATTATCAAATTTATAGGCTAAAATACTCTTTGATCATCTATGTGGTTATAAATCACTTATTTTAAAGTTAATTAAATTACTTTCAATTACTAAAAGATGGCATTGTTTGGAATAAACTAAAAGAAAAAAACTATTATGTAAATTTGGACATTGAAAGTATTATTTTATGAGTTTAAAATAAAAGATTTTGCGTTATCGAGTCACCTAGATGATAATTAGTGGCAGATCTAGAGCATAATTATTGAATTTAAGGGAGATTCAATACTTTTTTACTAGATCCTGCATATATCCCTTAAATAAATATAAATATTTGATTGTAAATTTATTTATTATTACATATTAATTTTGAAATCGTTATAAAACTCGTAAACTTTAAATCTCAGATCTAAATTTGATGATAATTATATGTAATTGGTATTGTAACTCTTTACAAACTTATTTTTAATTACTATATATCTTCTTCTTTTTTTTACGAAAGATACTTATTTTACACTTAAAGAAATCTTTATTTTACATATAAGAGATATTTATTTTTCATATAAATTGATTTTACATCATTTATCTTTTTTCATTTACAAAAATAGAGTACGAGGAAGTGCGTATGGAAAATAATTGACGAGGCACAGGGCGAAATTAATAATAATTTGGACGTCTCAAAACAAATTTTAGATGTCTAAAGGTTTCAGGTTGAGCATGATTAAAACCGAGTACATCATAAGAGGCAGATGAGTAATCACTTTTCTGTTACAAGTTGAATAACTTTCTAATATAAAAATTATTAGTTATTCGTATTCACATAGTAGTAAATTAAATTAGGAAATTCTAGCTGGCTAACCCATAAAAATTTCTTGAATTTAGCTTCAATTAGTATATAGATTATTAGTAAGGTAAGTTAAGTTGCCGGCCTAAATTAGCAAGATGGAGCCGGCTTTTCATAGCACTAACCGCAACGTGAATATGTCTTTGTTAATTATTAAGTGGACAAAGTAATCACATTTTTGGCCTATTAATATGAAAGTTCCTTACCTTTTGTGCTTGTTTTAGCCGGCATTATTAGTGCACCTTTAGCTGTGAATTTTATTTTTCTAATTAACTTGTTTACATATTAATTAATATATGTTTGTGTATTTACGAGGAACACAAAAGAACTCCCTCTTTATTTCCTACCATCTCTAGTACTTAATTAAAAACTAAAGATCAAACATGCATGTGCTTGCACATTATTTTGTGCCTAACTTTGGCTTGTGAAACTATACACAACTACATGCACTTATGATGATTGTTTGAGGCAAAAATGTCTCGTGATTGACCGAAGAATCTTGGATTTTAAAAGCCTAGATTTTAAAGTTTTCTCGATTGCCGGGCAATGGCAAAATCAGAATTTGAATCAGAATTTTTATTAAGGAATTCAATATCTACTATATATACATAAAAATAATTTTAACATTTTCATTGAAGGGGGTTCGCTTAGTCCCTAGCTGATTCTGCCTCTGTTGATAGGTAGCATTGATTAGTTAGATATCTCGAATTTAAGCCTATGAAAATGAAAAAAATAAGTGTTTTCATTAGTCATATTAGTAGACTCTGATTATCACATGGTTGTTAAAATAAAACAAAAGATGTGGCTAGCTTGACATGTTAATGGTAAAATGGCTTTATTGCAATTCTGACTTCTTGTTGCATACCAAAAAATTTATAGTGTTGAACAATAGTTACAGTTGCCACATATTTTATTCCCAAATGAATGAAAAATATAAATGTTATTCCCACTGTTTTTCCAATTGAGTGTGGTAATTATGTAATGCAAGGATGCTAAATATAATAATATATTCCCACTGTTTTTCCAATTTCCTCTAGCTGACTTACTAGGTGTCTGGTGAGAAAGCTGCTCAACCACTTCTCCTTAATTAAGGTGTTACACCAAACCAATTGGTGTCAAGTGATGATTCCACACATTTGATATTCTTAGATCATATAGATAATTTTTTACTATTAATTCTTAGTTCACATAGTTCGACTAATTTCATGAATATCTACATAAAAATCACTTGATAAATATCTATACTACTTCTTTTTGAACTTAAGATCTTGTGATTTTCAATTTACCTCGTCAACAACCACTCATAATTTTGACAAAGAGATCCAAAATTTTGGCCTATAAATAAAGACGGGTAAGAATTTCAATTTTATGAGTTTTGAAATTTTCAAATATTGGCTATTTCAAGTGTTATTCTGGATTTGAAATTTAGTATAAATATTTAATGACGTTCTTAAGACAAATATATTATGAAAAAATTACCTAATTACACTCCCTTATTTACCATATTTTTCATTACTCCCATTCATTTCAAAAAATTCTTTTTTCCATCCGAATACATTAATTCAGTAATCCGGATACATTAGTTCAGTATTCCAGATACATTAATTATGATTCATAAATTATCTCTATGTTCAATGTATCATGCTTTAAATGTTACCTGCTGATACATAAAACCCCCAATTAATATATCCGGATTATCATGTTTTTAAGGGGGTTTTGTAAATTAAAAAAGGTTAGGAAAAAATGATAACTAGCCCTTTACCCTATGTGATTTATTTAAGTTATACATATATTATTTAAACAAAAGCTACTGAGTTCGGCGAAATTCATATCCCTTATTTTGATGAGGTTCTACCATGTGGCTCAATTTATTACATACTACTACTTGACTAACTAGCACTAATGGACCAAAGATTAGGTCATCCATATCCACATTAAGATTTTATCTTTTGGTAAGAAATGAAAAGCCTACCAATTAGAAGACAATTGGTGAAAATGATGAAACACATACAAACATTTGTATATGATATGTTATTATAAATTGCCCAAAAGTGACTTCACTTGAGAGTGAAGAAGTCTTTTTTAGGTATTTTGTTTTACCAAAAGTGGATGCTACATATTGACAACTAACATTCTTCCAAGTAAAGTTTGGCCACTCCTTGTCTGTCTTCTCCCCATATATGCCCATTATATATAAACATTTTGATGCCCTACTTTGGCTTTATGCTTGCTCATGCCCTTTCACTAAATTTGAGGAAAAGGGAGAAATAGTGAATCTTTGAATTACTATTTATTTAATATTGGATAAGCTTATTTTCCACTAGGTAGAAGCAAGGCTAGGTACTAGCATCCACAATTACCCTATATCTTATATATAAAAGTCTAAATATTTGCTCAAAATTCATTCACGCTTGATATATATATCAAATTGATTAAATATCATCCACTAACTGATCAAATTAGCCAATCAAAATTGACTTCAGTCATTATATATTGAACAAAAGCAAAAGCTAACTACCTATGGTTTAGTGATATTGGTTAATAATAGTAAATGTTATGCATTCATCATTGGGTTTTTGTAAACATCAGGCATGGGCAGGGGCGGAATTTAAGGGTTCAAGGTTTTTATTCAAATTCTATTTTTGAAAAATTACATCATATATCCAGGTTTTAAATTAAATTTGTATGCATATATTAGTATATATTGAATTAACCAAGCATAGGTAAGTTTTCCTAATTTATGCTTGTTTCACCAGCTACCACTATTACAAATAAAGAATTTTTCCATCGTGGATCAATGGGATATTTGTGTTTTTTCACTCATTTTTTACTAAACCAACTCACTGTGAATAACACATTCTTATTGAAATACTAACCTAATTTTTTCCATGTGAAAATAGTATTATTATTTTTCTCATTTGTTTAATCAATATATCTGGATATTTTTCAATGGGAAAATAGTAATTTTTTAGTAGTGTATGACATTTTTCTAAAGTCAATTTTTACATTTTTCTCCTTTTTTGTATTTTCTTTGTTAAAAAAATGTATTGTACAAGGCTCTATATTTCAGCAAATAATTCCCTTTTTTGTCATACATTATGAATCCAAAACTGCAATTCACAGTTTCACAGATGTTGCCATTAATAAGGTTAAATTTTTCTAACTGTGATTTGTCGTTATACCTAAGTAAGTTCTTCTGATGTTACGCAAATTACTCTTTTAGAATTACCTAATTGGGTACGTAATTAACTCTCCTTTTTAAATGTAGATACAAATTAAAGTTGGTTTTCTTAGGTTCATAGCATTTTGGTCCCTCAGTTTTTAATAAATTATAATTTTAATCCAGTGATATCTGACTAAATATATTTAACTTTCAATTAATCGAAACGTTTAAATTTTGATTCTTTTACTTCTGAATATTCATAAATTTGCCATAATTATTAATTATTCCACCATTTAATTACTCATTTGTTTTGTTAAGTTAGTATTGTTACCCGATCTATAGTTGATGGTACTACTAATTGTTAGAATATAATATACCTACCTCTACATAAACAGATAAAAAACATACATTTTAATTGATGAAAGTTAAATGTGTTGAACCATATATTATAAAGATCAAACTAGAATTTACAAATAATTGAGGCATCAAAAGTGCAATCATCCGATCCTTTTTCTTAAAAAAATAATGCCAACGAACCAATAAAAGAAACTAGACAATTTCTTCTTATTTCCTTAAAGTAACAAATATTTATTGTATAATAGCTGAATATGTGCGTAAATTAACTCGAACACTAATATTATAAAAGTGTGACTCTCGTGACAGATCCCTTTTACCTCAAGTCAAAGCAAGATCTACCAAAGCCTTTGTTAATTTGTCGGTCAGAAATGGAGGAGGCTTGCTGAGGAGCTTCACTTATTCACAAGCAAAACAAAGCAATGTGTTGTACTATTGTACTTTTCTCATTTGACTTTTTATTCTAGGTTCAGTATTCGTTTTAGGATCCGATTAATTTGGAGTCGTATCGAGAAATTTCACTTTGAAAGGTAAATGTTGATATCATTTAAGAAGGGTTTTGATAATAATAACTGAGAACCAGATTATGGGAACCTGATTTGCGTGTTGGATGGTGCAGTGGGCAGACGCGAAAAACTGGACAAATCCTTGTATAAGTCAAGACGGCACAATAGGACTCCTATAAGGAAAAACATATCCCACCGAGGGAGCAACCCCATTTTTCACCTTGAATTGGTCAAAATATGCGGAATTTCTGACCATCTAGCTAATAATCCCGTGGAAATTGAGGTTCCACAAGCGGGTCGGTGGTGAGAAGGCCGAGAAAGTAGTATAAAACAGAAGTTGTGCTTTCCTTGTAGGACTCAACTAGGTCTTCAAAAATCAATGCTATAAAAGGATAATGGCGTACAAAGAATTTGTGTGGCTTTTACAAATCTGAAATCGAGTCTTTTCAAGCAAAAAAGCAAGGTGGCATTTCAAGAGCAAAAACATTAAAGAAAGAAGATCTAGAGTTAGGTTTTCTTTCTGAAAGTTATTTTATGAGTTTGAACTCTACTTAGAAATATTATTGAGTTATAATTTTCTAAGGTAGAAAGTGAGGCTTGTAACAAGAAGTGAGTTTGACTTCTTGGAGAGTTTGAGTTGCGATTATAGTTAATCGTTAGAGTTTAGGTATTTGAATTAGTTCCTTGATTATTAAGTAATAAGTTGTACTCTAAACTGCTCTTTGATAGTTAGTGAAGTTTGGGGGAAAATCCTGCGAGGTGTAGGTTGTGGTTTTTCTTCCCTTGAGCAAGGAAGTTTTCCACAATAAATTTTGTGCCTTGTCTTTACAGTTTTAATTTCGTATCACTAGTTCAAGAACCTGATTCTTGAAATCGTTAGGTGGTCTAGGTTTCTTCAGTAAACATTTCATACTCTTTGAAGTCATATTCAGAATTCAAACGAAAATACCTTGATTAAGAATGAAAGAGTATTGACTAGTACTACTAATATAAGTAAAGCTAATCTTTAAGCTTAATTGGCCCACTTTGTGTGAATATGAGATCTGGAGAGCTAGGTGACACATACAGTTTCCATGATTAAAGATGTATTAGAATATAAGTAAAGTTCCTTAATGATAAGCACGTCAACCATTTTAATTAATATAAAATATATAATTAACAACTATATTAGCTAGTTTTTGCCTTGGTGGTTAAGCTCTTGAGGGTTCATGTTGAACTGTATCTTTAAGTTGAGAGCAGTTAGATAGTAACTTTTTTCACCTCAACAGTTTGATAGTAACTTTTTTCACCTTTTTCTTCCAGGCTAATTCAAGATTTAAAGTCTTTAACTTTTTACAGTGACTTCAAGCTAGTTTATAATTAAATATTTATAAATACAACAACTTTCTTGATATGTAAATAAAATTTGTATGACTCGTGAACATATAAATTACACTGTAGATCCGTTCTACTCTACCCCAAATTTACCCAAAAATCCTAAACTATATAAGGGCATGATCATATACAATTACAAGAAATCTTTGTTATTTGAAATATTGGTGTAGAAGCACGCAATGGAAAGATTGTATGATTAATGAAGTAGGCGAGAATCATTTGAAATTGGAATTCAAATTCTAATTCTTTTTTTTTTTGAAAAATAAGCTACAATGATCATGTTTTCCATTCCTTATTAGTGAAATTATTCGATACATATATTGGTGAGAGGTATCAAATATTCAGTACACTAGTTAACGTCTAATAAACCTTATTTATAAGATAAAGGGTTTGTATTCGATAGACCGTTGACCCAAGAAAATAACAGGAGCAAAAGAAACCAATATTATATATGACAGTACTTCTAGTGGAAGCAAATCTGTCAAGCAATGGCACAGACTATGTGTCTCATCTCACGTATGCAAATATAGTAGTTACATATAAATGGAGCTACTAGGAATCCATCCACCGCTAATTCTTCTTTTTTATTTTTTCTTCTATTTATTTATTTATTTATTATATGTGGTTATAAAAAGGCTAATAATGATAAAGGGTGCATGTGTTACTTTTTTTTTATACAGATGAGATGGACAATGGTTCATGTGTTCATTCATGGCAACATCTCATCTCACCAGCAATGCTTAAGGAATACTCATATCATATATTATATAAATAAAAAAGGGGTCAATGAAATTATAAACAAAAAAAATCCCAACTGAAGTTATTTATGTGGGACCTATGTTTTACCTGTTCCTTTGGATGGATATCATCTATCATGCAAGAATTGGTTAGGGTAGAGCACTCTGCCACTACTTCTTTGACTTCATAATTTTGTTAATATAAGCCACCCCCCAGGGTACTTGCTACCTGTACTTTGCTACTTCCCCTTTCTATATAAAACCCCATGTGGGGTGCCAGAATTAAAGATTGTTTCTTTCATGTCTGAACATTGTCATGATCTAAATTACTGCATATAACAATGGAATGTATTGAAAAGTGCAATAACTCTTTCCTTTATTAAATAATCTATCATCACATTTTGTGTAACTATATTATAGTAATAATGATAGCTAGAAAAGATAGCATGGTAATAGCTAAAAAGATAGTTTTAATTGAAAAATGTATCACACCAAAGTTAGAACTTGAAGATTTAATTGTGAAAGGTACATGCATAAGGATATTTAAATTGGGATGAATTGAGCTATTTGATTTAGGAAGGGCATGGGAAACATTGAATGGATTTTCATTTATATGTACATATATCTCCCTAGGAATGCCCACCCTCTTTTTCCATTTTTTATTTTTATTTTTGATAGTTCGAATCTACAATTTTAAAATTAGAAGTGAGGAGTGTTTGCAGCAATTCTCTCTTGTCAGGTCAAATGGACAGTAGTAGTAGAATTTTAAAGGATATTTCAATTGGACGAAAGCTTGAGATGTGGCAGAATCAAAAAGCCCATAAGCACTAAAAAGGCACACGCAGGTCCTGCTGGAATTACCCACTGTCTCCGGCTGCATCTAAGGGCTGATTGTCTACATGTTGACAGTCACTATGATGGCCCACAGTTACATCTAAGGGTGCGATGTGCATTGTCATAGCAGGCGCAGATATCTTCTACTCATATTATATGTATATATATTGTTGAAAAATTCAGAAAGTATGGAGTAAATTCACATTCCCGTAAAAGGATTCTACTATTTATCTGATTACTTGCACTCAAGGGTGTGTCTTAAGTGATGAAGTTGGTGCAAACTTCGAATGGAAAAGGTGGGAATTCTAGTAAAAGACAAAAGTTATTAGGGAAGATTACGCTTAAGCTATTTGTAAACAATAAAGTTACTCAATACATGTGTTGGTAGAAAATAGCAGATACCCGGCCAATCAATGTCTTCATAAAGAAGTGATGGCCACAACCAGTACCTGCTACGGCCATGAGCTTCCTCTTTACATGACTTGACTTGATTGATGCCGTCAAGTCAATCAAGCAGTTAACACTTCACTCTCAATGCAACCAACTCTCCTTCTAAGTTGAATTATACAGTTTACACTCCACTCTCAATACAACCAACCCTTCTATCTCGAATAATATGCCACAAAGTATAGGCAAATAGAACCCATCCTTCCACAAAAGGAAGTATCTTGATGTTCTTGGTTCCTCAGGACAAACGCAAAACTAGCATGGTGCCTGATAAGTCAGACTTCTGGTACGAATACCTTCAGCAAATTCAGAGTCTTAATAGTGATTCTATGTGTATCAAAGGTATTCATATCCAATTGAAAGTCGCAGGCTGAGAAATAGAAAGAGGATAAATAAAAAAGAGTGGTTATTCTGTACAGAACTAAACTTAAATAATTTAAAAGGATCTTCATCTTCCTTTTTTGAAATATGGCTTAATTGACCATATAGCTAACTTTACAAATATTATTTTAAGAACCTACTGTCAGACAAAAGCTTCCTAGGAATCTGGTGTTAAGTCAACAAAATGATGGCTACTGTCAGCTCCAAAAGTTTAGCGTCCATCAGCTCATGCAACACCCTTGCAATGCCATTTCTTACATCTGGGTTGGAAAAAAAAATACTCCCACCATTATGAATATACAAGGGAAACTGAAACCTACACATGAAACATTACCAGATTGATTCCACCACACAGCCCAGCCTCTACAGCATGAATGTAAATGTGTCAAAACTTAGCTAAACCCCTGAATAAAAGAATCAAAAACCCCTTCTTTTTTGTTGAAAGAGAAACTAGAGTCGGACTAAAGCTTAACCCCCTAAACATCTCGGCTCTTGTATATCCAGGCTCCATCACCAAAGACTTCTTCAATCATAGTGTGTGTTGGTAACAAATCAACTTCATTTCTGGCACAGCTCAAGTACCCAACATCCCATTCTTTGCCATTACATGACTCCAACAGACTATCATGCTTCGTGCCACTGCACATAGCAGCAATATCGCTTGCCCAATGTTTATCGTTGTTAACCTTCCCTAGTGATGATTCTGAAGTAACCCCAGCTGCATCAGTGGTAAAGGAGCCACCTTGGACTTCTTGCTCAACCACTTTATTTGATAGTCCATGGTCTTGAGGCTGCATATTAAGTTTATAACTGCTGTTACTATCAAACAACTTACCAGGACATGATTCCTGCACATCAGTGAAGACCTTCCTGCTACCAAAACTTTCAGGCTTATAATCTTCCCATGTAGCCTCACCCACATCCTCATCATATGTTCGTCTATCGTGCTCCTCATGGATCATATTGTAGCTGAGATCATTATGATAAGCTGGGGATTCAATCACAGAATCCTCATCTTCATCCGTCATTTTAGCTCCCTCGTCAGCATCATCAACAATGTCATGCCACTCATCATTATCACTGTCTATGTTCATTGGATCAAATCTATTCTGCTCAGCACGTTTTCGCAAAATAAAGACATTAAAATAATAGCTGACAAGTTCCTCTCTACTCCGTGAAGGAAACTCAATAGCAAGATGGTTCCAGAAATTCTTGCCTAAGGATGCAGGATTGGACAATACAACCTCATGAAATAATTCCTCTTCCTCTTCACTCCATTTTTCTGACACTACCTCTCCCGTGTCACAAAAACCCAACCTAACAAATGTCTCCTCGCCAAGGGCTAGCTTTAGTTTTTCCCTTGCTTTGATGATGTCTAGCCGAACACATCTTATGGAACCTATATCTTCACAGGAGCATTCAACTCTTCTCTCTCCAAGAGTCTCGACATGATCTGCAAGTAGCTCCATTTTACGCATCGGAATGATAGTCCTTCCAGCATGTTTATTTTCATCGGCTTGAGATGGCGCACTCAGAGTTTTATGCATACCCTCTATGCACGGCTTATCCTTGTTACTACATGGTGTCCATTCTGGTAGCTCTGCCTGAAAATCAGGTCCAATAGGGACCATCTTTTGAGGATTACTTGAAAGAGAAGAATATATCTCCCTGTGATGAGCAGCAGCCCTAAACGGATGATCAAAATAGTAATATTCAGGAGACGACATTATATGAAAAGGCGCCTCAGGCCTGATGTCTTCCTCACTGGTGCTACTGGTGGGCCAGGAAGAGTTTGAAGCAGATCCATGAATGCCCATCTCAGTTTCCTTTTCAGAAGAAAAAAGAACTTCAGCCACATTGTAACTGTCAGGTTTCTTGTTTGCATCAGGGATGATTCTTGAAGAGTTGTCCTTGTCACCACCTACCAAAACCCATAGATAACAGACAGTCCGTCAGAAAATGGAGCAAAAATATTCATTTAAGCTCCAAAATCTACTCTTACAAGAGCCCGTAAAGTAAGGTGTAGAGAAAACTACTCCAACCTTAAAAATACTTGGCAGGTCTTACAGTGTACAGCACTCAACCAGTGACTGGAAGCATTTTTCACAATGGTACATAAAGCAGCAAAAACAGTGTGAAGAATATCTCAGAGCTAACAAAATAATTTCTTGTTACCTGAAGCATAAGCATCCACAACTACTGATTCACGAGAAAGTTCCAAAACGGAAACTAGCTGACAGCTGGGTTCATGTCTTGGTTGCTTAGATGAAACCTCATACAGATCCTCTTCACCAAAAGGCCTTTTTTGCACCATAATTAGCTGCAAGGAACTAAATATATATGAGATATTTGAACGTAAAAAGGAAGAAGTTGAAAGATAAAAGGCAGAGAAGGAAAATGCCTTCAAGTTCCACGTGTTCTAATAATATGTAGCAATGCATATAATTTCATAATTGCATTAAAATCCCACTAAATCAAACACAGAAAACCTATAAAGATGAGCATTTCAACCCACAGCTATACAACCTCATAAGACCATTTAAAATCAAGTATAACTGTATTTTCTAGCTGAAAAGAAATATACTAACAAAAACACCACAGCAACTCTCAATAAACAGAAATACCGACACAATATTGTTAGTATGATTTAGGAATACAGTCAGACAACTGACTTAATGATAGCAGTAGTCAGAATCTCCGGTTTGATCAGGACAAGGAGTCCCATTCATTCGTTCATCAAGTGACTAGCCAACCCCAGGAGTGACTCTATTCAACCTGTCTTGATTGCCTAGCTAATGCTACCGTCGCAAGCAACCTCTTAAAGAATATGGAGTGAACGACCCTTCTATCTAGATTTTGATTCTGCTCGGGTGAGCTGTCAAGCATAGTAGCCTGAAGCCTCGTAGGGGCACCTATCTGACTATGAATGGTTATACGCACTAGAAGATATTGACGGGAACAAAATACAAACATCAAGTTTCCTTTTAGGGCTGCGCAATCAGCAAATAAAATACCCATCTCATTGTAACAAATACAAAGACAAGACTATATTGGCAAGCACGACAACATATAAACCAGCCAAAGGAGGCTAATTACGATAAGTGCATACAGTAATCATGAAGCTGATTAAGTTTCTAATACCTAATTAGTGATACGTGGCACGGGAATAGAACAGTGACGCCACTGAAAGTAGTTTCATTATTATAGTGTTGTGGCCCTAAAGAAAATCATAATTATAGTGTTGTGGCCCTAAAGAAAATAAAACTGAAAAAGAGACCCATAAGTTTGACCAATTACATGTAGCATATGAAACAACAAAATTGACATTAGGGGAAATTCGGGTACCTTGAATTGGTGTAGCGGATTTTTCAATTTGAACAACTCGAGGACGGGAATAGAAATTGGGGGTAAAACAATTTTATTTTTTTGGCAAATTGAGGGGTAAAAATAAGAATTGCAAATTTTATGAAAACCCTAACCCTAGATCCCCAAAATCAGATTCAACTCTTCAATCAAAAATAAAATAATAAAATTCAACCCAAAATTGGTTCAAGGAAATTAAATTGAAGGCGAAAGGAAACGGATGAAACAAGAAATCCCAAAATCCACAAACTATTAATATCAAAAGAAGATCAACCCAGTTTTTCTTTCACAAAAAACAGAGAAATCAAGGAAGCAAAAACAAAAGAAAGATATAATAACCGATGAATTTTACAAAACAAGCAATGAATCGAACAGATCTAGAAGATACAGAAGAGATCTAAACCCTAAAATCGAAATTCGATTTACCTAACAGATATAGCCGAAAGAGGTGTCAATAGAAAGAGGAGACAACGAATTAGACAAATCGGAGATTGATTCGAACTTTCCGAGGAGAAATCGAGGTCGATTTGTGGGGAAGAAGAAGATGGAATGGAATTGGGGGAAAATCGATGAAGATAAAAAGGTGAAGCTAGAGCCCTAGTGGGTTGCGGAATCTGTTATCGGGCGGGTCCGAAATTAGCAACGCTGGAGGTTCCAAAAAGTTGCGCCAATTGTAATTTGGCTAGGTGAATAATTGCACGGATCCCGATGAGATTTAGTAGCCTAATTGGTTTAGAAATTAATTGGTCATTCACGTGCTGATTTATATTGGAATAAATATCACGTGTTCGAATTATTTCTTTTTGTGGCTATTTACTCTTATTTATTATTTGTATGGATATGGAAAAGGATATAGTGAAAGATAATTACTTATCCTTTCTCGTGTGAAATTTTCTCACGTTCACCATTTTTAATATGTAATAAAGTGTTTACTCTTTTAGTTTATTTTTAATTGTTTATTATACTAAATATATATATATATATATTATTATTTTTTTACTTGTCCAATTTAAAAAATTAATAGATAATTTATCTATTAGTTTTAAATTTATCTTTATTATTAATTTAGTTATTTTCTTTGAATTCATTTTATTGATTGCTCCTTAAGAGGTGTGTCAAGTAAATATGAACAAAAAGAGTATTTTTACTGCTAAAATTGGGAGTTTGACATGAATGTGACATTTAAGAGACATTATAAAATTAAAAAAAAATCTACTAGTAGTAAATCTTTGTCTAGTCAACTAATAGAAGGCAAAAATCAATTTACATTAAGGGTTATACGATTCAAGATGTAGTATTTCTTTTGAGTATAGCTATATTTATATCTCAATCAAAACTATTCCAGTTTTTTTGTAATAAAATCAAAAGATTAGGGAAATATAAATGACAGGAGAAATATGCAAAATGTGCTGGTGAGGATAAGGGGTTGCATATAATGCAAATAATTCTGGGATAGTTTTGTTTTCAACTTTTTTCTCAAAATGTGCAATTTTAGCTGGATATGTATTTTTTCTTGAGAACTTCAAAAATATGTAAAACGCATATGTGAAAATGCAATTTACATGTGTTCTGAGTTAATTAAGGTAATGGACAATCTGGAAAGCTTAAATCACACTTAGAAATTAAATTTATAAATCGTATTTCGGAAAATGATAATGGAGTTTTGTAGATACTTGTGTGCATGTTATAAGAACTGATATATTTATGTTACAAAAGGTTGCACAGATAACCAGGTTTAAGTAAATATATACATAGCTTTAACAAAAAGAAACAACTGTTTGTTAAAATTGAAATACAGACCATTTACAATTATATACTCTAACACAGCATAGATACATTGCCCAGTTTGTCAAAGTTAACAATTCCATGAAGAAATGTAGAAAGGCCTGAGCAAATTCTTGGCAGTCAGCAGTAATAACCGTTCATCCACGTCAAACAATTTCAACGCCTCACATTTCCACCCAACTGCAACAACAAAAATAGGCCAGCAGTTAATCAAATGCATCACCTGATCTGGCAATTCATCATACTCTGTTGAAAGAAATTTGGCAATCAAATGAACTGGTAGATCTATCTATCTATCAGACTCAGAAACTTGCCAGACAACAGAGTCCTGTTGCAAAGGACACTGTCTTTAAGCAATTATTTCAGGTACCTTTTTCTAGATTGAGCATTCCACAATGGATACCTTCAATGGCAGATCTATAAGCCTATAACTGTTATACAAACATTGGTTGGGGCGTAAATGATAGTAGAAGCAATATGGTAGGGAGGTAAGATCAATGCTAAAATGCATATCAAGCAGTGACATTAGCATAAGCCAATAACTGTCATACAAGCATTGGTTGGGGCATAAATGATTGCAGAGGCAAGATCACGCTAACATGCTTATCAAGCAACGACATAAGCATTTACAACAATGAAGTAGTTGAATTTAGATATTACAAAAATTACAAGCAGATGCCACCTCTTTTTGAGAAAGTGGTTACTGCATAACTATGTAGTAGTATGGGAAAAGTTTCAACAACAACAACAACAACAACAACCCAGTGAAATCCCACAACGTGGGGTCTGGGGAGGGTAGATTGTACGCAGACCTTACTCCTACCAAGGTAGGACGGCTGTTTCCGAGAGACCCTCGGCTCAAAAAAAAGCATAAAAGGGGGTCAGATAAAGTTAAAAAAATTCAAAGCGCTATAGAAAAATAAATAACGAAGGCATCACAGATAAAATAGAGTAATCAAAAGTACTGAAAGCAATAAATAGTAATAGAAATAGCAGAAATGAGAGTACAAGGAATTGTAATGTGCTAGTGCGCCTATGAATAGGGAAGAATAACGAGACTATGTACTAGCCTTCTACCCTAATGTGGGTCCTCCACAGCCTCCTATCTAAGGTCATGTCCTCGGTAAGCTGTAACTGAGCCATGTCCTGTCTAATCACCTCTCCCCAATACTTCTTCGGCCTACCCCTACCTCTTCTGTAGCCATCCATGGCCAACCTCTCACACCTTCTCACTGGGTCATCTGTGTCCCTCCTCTTCACATGCCCAAACCATCTCAGTCGCATTTCCCGCATCTTGTCTTCCACCGAGGCCACTCCTACCTTGTCCCGAATAGCCTCATTTCTAATCTTGTCGCTCCTGGTGTGACCACACATCCATCTCAACATTCTCATCTCGGCAACTTTCATCTTTTGAATGTGAGAGATCTTAACTGGCCAACACTCTGCCCCATACAACATAGCCGGTCTAACCACCACTTTGTAGAATTTGCCCTTAAGTTGTGGTGGCACCTTCTTATCACATAGCACTCCGGAAGCTAGCCTCCATTTCATCCATGCTGCCCCAATACGATGTGTGACATCATCGTCAATCTCCCCGCTGCCTTGCATGATAGACCCAAGATACTTGAAACTACTTCTCTTTTGAATAGCTTGGGCACCAAGCTTAACTTCCACGCCAACCTCCTGAGGTGTCTCACTAAACTTGCACTCTAAGTACTCTGTCTTGGTCATACTCAGCTTAAACCCTTTAGACTCCAAGGTATGTCTCCAATCCTCCATCTTAGCATTAACTCCACTACGAGTCTCATCAATCAGGACTATGTCATCCGCGAAAAGCATACACCATGGCACCTCACCTTGAATTTGTCGCGTCAATGCATCCATTACCAAGGCAAATAAAAATGGACTTAGAGCTGATCCTTGATGCAACCCCATCCCAACTGGGAAATGCTCTGAGTCCCCTCCTACTGTCCTTACCCTGGTTTTGGCTCCCTCATACATGTCCTTGATCACCCTAATGTATGCCACAGGTACATCTTTAGCCTCCAAACATTTCCATAGTATCTCTCTTGGAACTTTATCGTAGGCCTTTTCTAAGTCGATGAATACCATATGCAAGTCCCTCTTCCTCTCCCTATATTGCTCCACCAGTCTCCTCATAAGATGGATGGCTTCTGTAGTTGAGCGTCCCGGCATAAATCCGAACTGGTTCTCTGAAATAGACACGCCTCTCCTCACCCTCATCTCCACCACTCTTTCCCACACTTTCATAGTGTGGCTTAGGTTTCCTTTTAAAAAAAAGAAAAACAGGAAGTAGGGATATAAAAACAAGATTAACAAGATAGAGTGGAAAGGCTTACAAAAATTACAGCAGCATTGGTATCACAAATCAACACCCTCATCAAGCCCTTTAGAACTAATTATCACATTTGAATCAATTTGTTTGTCAAACTTCATCTTACGCCTGGTTTCAAATTCTTGAAATCCGTCCATCTGAATGGAAAAAGGTCAGTTGAAGATCTCTGTAAGTGACTTTTTCAGGATGCACGGAAGTGAACACAATTGTGACTTACTTGTTGAAATTGGTCCATGGTGATGGGATTGCCATGTAGGGCTATGTTCTGCAAGCCCTTGCATTCTCTTAATAAATTTGAAGGCATCTGAGAAAATGAGAACCAACAAATCAATAGCTAAAATATGGAGAAGCATGAACTCCAGGATGATAATGCATTAAACACAAGAAACTATTTAGAAGTGTAAACAGATGAGCTCAGATGTGGATTACTTCGCAAATATCTATATTTGGCACAACGAACGTCTCATGTATCAAGTTCAAGACATGAGGATGTTTCAATACCAGTATCCCCATGTAAAGCTTCTTCTACATTTAAGGAAAGGCCTTTTTGTGGATGTCTTATAGCTGATGAAGAGCTATATAACATATTTATATACAAGTCTGCTGAGTAGCCGCGCGCGTGTGTGTGTGTGTGTGTGTGTGTGAGAGAGAGAGAGAGAGAGAGAGAGGACACTCAAGCGTCAGAAGAAAATCTCAGTCTAACAAAGTAAATATTGCTTTTAGTTACATTCTGTGAGACAGACCGTACAACTTTAGATCTACTTGTGTGTGTGTTTGTGAAAGAGAGAGAGAGAGAAGAAACTCAAGCGTCAGAAGAAAATTTCAGTCGAGCAAGTAAATATTGCTTTTAGTTACATTACGTGAGAGTTGAGACAGACCATACAACTTTAGATCTAATTATGCTTAGCATACTTTTACATACGTACATGACTCTGAGTGTGAGAATGAGAGAGACACAGAGGAAAGTTTGGAAATTACCTGTTTGAGATTATTATTGTTCAAACAGAGTGATTTTAGCTGAATGAGATTGCAAATTGAACCAGGAAGCTCTTCCATGGAGTTATCTGTGACAGGAACTTCCAATCATGAGCCTTGGGAGAAATCAGTAAAAGTACCAACAGTGAATTGGAGATAGAAAAATAATACTGTATATCAGCTCAAACTGTAATCAACAACGACTAGTCGCCCCACATGTAAGACATTAAAGAGTTGCTACTGTTCAATTTGATATGCATACAAAGCTACGACACCCAGGAGTCCAAAGGAAAAGGAGCGAAGAAAGAATCAGAAGAATCATGAACTAAATATGAAGGTACCATTTGCCTGCAGTTCTTCCAAAGAGGAGCAACTTCCAATTGATTCAGGAAGACACTTTAACTTGTTGTTTGAAACATTCAACAAAACCAACTGCATTGCCAAAAGATATTATCAATTCGACAGCTCAAAATGTATCAGTGAAAAGGAACTGCTAAGATGTCAGTCTAAGCAGTACCACCTTCAACATGATCTAGAATACTAGAACTCATAAGTAACCGATAATATTTTTATAACAATATGTGCAAGTGTAAAATAGTTCCAGAGTCAACAGAACCATTGAACTTGATTCAGCACCCCCAAGACACAACCACAAGAACTTGAATAATAACTTATAACTGCAAGTCTACACAACAGTGACAACAAAAAGATAACAGGAAACTTAAAACATTAAGCAAGGGCTGTGACAACTAAATAAATGTCACAATAAGGTGGCTTAATAGCACAACTTGATAAATTAATTGGGGATTCTTTCCTATTTACAGAGCAATTCACTAATCAAAGGCATTGGCAAGATCAAAACTTAAATAATTCTGTTGTCAGCTAAACGCCTTTACAGTAAAAATATTTTAACGAACAATAAAACTATGTAGGAGTAAAATCTTTATTAGCACATTAAATTGAACACAGAAAGGAGGTAACATATAGAGTGTAATAAATCACGCACACTTCGCAAGCTCCCGATTGTGTCAGGCAAGCTGGTCAACAAGTTTGCAGAGACAGACAGACGCTCAAGTTTCACCAACTGCCCCACTGAATACAGGAAGTTTCTGTAGTTAGAACAGAGAGTATGGCTCATATAAGAGAAAAGGAATCCACTTAACATGACTGATATAACATATCTGGACTTACATTCATCAGGCAAGTTTGTGATTCGATTCCCATCAAATGTTGCCACTTTCAAAGACTGAAGCAATCCCAGATTCATGGGAAGGCGCTCAATAATGTTATCAGCTAAAATCTGAATACAGATAATTGGGGATACAAGTTTTTTGCTCTTAGTATCAGATTATATACTTAAGAAATATGTTCACCATTAATACAGGAAAAGCCTAATGATATGGTTAACGAGTAATAAACAAGAAAAAATCTCAGATTAAAACCATTAGAAAAAACCATAGAATTATTCAACAAGAAAAGTAACAGGACAAGCAGAAGAGTTATTGTTATGGTCCATTGCAAAGTCCCACATCGGTGCTACAAAGTGCTGATGTGGGGTATTTATAGCCTTTGGGCTCTCCCACCTTAATAATCAGCTTTTGGGGTGTGGTTCTCCCTAGGTTATAACAGTTATTCTATGATTCATCTACTCAAAATTATACCTTAATCAATGATTTAACAAGATTTTAATGGAACAAACTACCAAGTACAACCATCAGCTAGCAATAAACTTCTAACGGAAAACCAAAGCTTTGCTTAGATATCATACAGTAATAAATTCAGGGTGTTAAGCAGAAAAGAGAGAAGCTATGTAACCACTAATAGCATGCTACATCTTCTATTTCTTGACATAAAAAAGTTCTATTGTTTGACCAGCAAATATCGAGATTGAATAATTGCCCAGTTATATTGAGAAACCAAAGACACTTCATCTGGCGAACATACTGCATACCTCAATATGTTCCACCTTGATATCAGATTTTGATAATTGCTCGACATATTTTACTAGCTCACTGATAAAACAATGTCAAGTTGTACTTTCTTATAATCAAAATATACGCTACAAGATTTAGGAGTGGCTAATCAAGTAATCAGCAAGAGTATTCTTCCCCTTCAACAAACATTTTTTCCGTGTCTACATTTAAAGTTTGACCTACCCTCCTTAGGTCCCAATCAAGAATAAAAACAGAGAACTATATAGTATTAATGTTGCTTATTCCACTTCCTACAATTACATTTCAGGTATATTGCTCTCTTCTTCTCTCTGCCCTTTACAAGAGCTCATATTAAGTTGTTTTCATTCCAGGAAAAATCATTTTTCCAACATATTTGCTCAACATGAGTATTAATGGTATCCCACTTATCAAAGTCTTTATGACAGAATGAAGAATTGCTTTTCTTCTATCTCTATTGACATTGCCTTCTGTAAAAACTCTTTTTACCCTAGTAAATTTTCTCCTATAAAGATCAGGAAAAAAGAAAAAGGAGAATAACAACAAATAACGCTCTAATTGTTTGCCCCATATCTGCTCCATAAACCAATTTCATTAGTTTTATATGCATTTTGGCTGCAAGTATACGAGTTTGATACCTTCTCGACAGCTAGCATTTATAATATGATGTGATGCCCATAACAGTATAATTTTTTTTCCAAATAGAATACAATTTTTTTCTAATTAATGAGGCCCTTATACATTAACAGACATCACAAAAAAAGAGAGGGAGAGCAGGATGTCGTACTTACAAGACGTTGCAAGTTAGTTAGTTTGTTGATCTCCATAGGAATTTCAACTGTCACAACAGAAGAGTGAGAATTAGCTTCCAGGAAAAGAGTCTTTTTTAAGAAAATAAGATAAGTATACAAAAACAATCTTCTAATAGAATTTGTCTTCATACTCTGAAGTGATAAGAAGACAAATTAGGAGCTCAAGAAACTGAAGAACAATACCCATTTTATTGTGTGTTAAGTCGAGGGTACGTACAGACCTTTCCAGGTCAAAAACTTCATCAGGAAATGTCTGTTCAAAAAAAGGCTAGTCAGGAAATCACAAATATGTGACCTTTTCAAATGGACTAAATATGTCGCCTTATTTAACTGTTTTAGCATTTCATCAGAGTAAGCATCATCCATCAAAACAAACAAACAGGCAAAAGTAACTCCTCCGACAATGATTTGTTTCTAATGGGGATGGAGGGAGTAGTTTATTACTATTCCGACTCTACTTCCCACAAAATGCATTTGCTCACTTTAACCACCTCGTGAATCAGACAAGAAACAACAAAAAGATTTGCATGGGAAAATCTCCTCTATAAAGATGCTTGATTATATTTCGCTATCCTGGTTAACTTAAAGCATCTCTTGGTGTGTAAACTACAAGCTCCGTGTCAAGCTCTACCATACCTAGCAATGATCATTTATGTTATGGCATTTCACTAGATAAGACGGTTAACATGTTAAAGGACTTCAGTATTTGCGTCAGTGGAAAAAGAATGTACAACTAACAACAACAACAACACAACATATTCATTGTAATCCCACAAGTTTGTTCTACCTTTGTGGGGTAAAGAGGTTTTTTTCCCATAGACTCTCGGCTCAAAAGAATGTATGACTACCATTTACCTAAAAATTAGTCTAATAGAAAACTCATCACTTCAGTTTTAAAATTTCGAATGGTTTAATGAATTTCATTAGGAAACGTAAATATGAATAGAATAATATTATTTAAGGGAATAGTGCTGAACATTTTTGGAACGACCAGAAATATAAAGATTGCATACAAACGCTAATCAAATAAACATGAGAATACAATGAAAATCAGAAATAGTGAAACGAAAGGTCACAAATAATTGATCATGGAAACTAACATGAGATAACCATTGTGAGATTACAATTAAAAAAAATTAGATGTCTAATTAAACTTCTTAAGATATTAGGAATAAAAAAGGAGGAACAAAGGGAAATGCCTTCAATTTGGAGTCGCGTAAAGCGACGATTCCAGTAGAACGCCATCGCGAAATTGTGACAGCATCAACCGGTTTGCTACTGCGGCACCCCATTATCGATGATTAAAAATGACGGATTTTTCTCCAACTTCTCAGAGTTATCGACTGAGAAGTTGGTGTATAATGGATATCCCCGAAGGAACCCAAAAGCGTTGAATTCGACGACCGTGGAACTCAGAGAGAGAGAAATGCCGAGGACTTTTGAACGGAAAAGCGCGTTTGCTTTTGATTTAAGGTGGGGTCGGGATTCTATTGAGTTTTTTCTTGTCACACACGAGTTGATATAAATATTCCTCTATTTTATTTTATTTGCTTTTTTCTTAATACAAGTTGACCTGTAATTTATACATTTTATGTGTCTTTTTAAGTAATTTAAGTGTTTGGTACGGAGGAAAATGTTTTTCACGAAAAATAATTTTCTAGAAAATATTATTTTTGAAAAATAAGTGGATTTCTTATTTATTTTTTTAGTATTTGGTAAGTAAGCAAGTAAGAAAATATTATGTCAATAACATTTATATGTTATCTAGCAAAAATACTATGAAGGCGGGATGGAATGGAAAGTGGGGTTCGAGGGTATCGAATGGTGGGATGGTTAGGAGGTGGGGGTAAGTGATAATAAACTTAAAATGTTGCTTATGCAACTTATTTTTTCTATTTTTATTATTAGAGAAATCATTTTTCTCGTTTTTAAAAAATTTATTTTCCTAGAGAAAATATTTTAATCAATCATATATAAAAATTTAAAAAACATTTTCTTTTCCCACATAACTAACACATAATACTGAGAAAAATGAGTTGTTCTTATTGTTATAAATAACTTTGAGCATATGAGGTAATATTGGTGCAGCATAGTTACAAATGCAATATATTAAATAACCAACTTTAATTTGATGGTATTTGATAAAGGATTAAAGGGTTTGCGATTCTATGCAATGAGAATATTATATAATGATGTAATAAGTTTGATATTGATACACGGTACTCGATAATGCACAACACAATTTTATGTGTATAGCATATCTAAACTGCTACTTCCTAAAACAATAATAATACCACGTCTAGTGTAATGTGGGATCTAATATGGGTAAGATGTACTTGAACATTATCCATATCCATTATCATTGTAGAGTAAAAGGACTATTTTCGATAGACCCTCGACTCGAACGAGTATAATCAAAGTAGGATTGCAACGAAAGCAACGACAATACAAAGATTAACGAAGAAAATGAATCAACTAGTACAAACAGAGACTAACCCCCACATAAAACTACGAAAAACTCGACTATCAATCATTCTTTCATCTTAATTCTTGACCTACATACATTCTTATTCAGGGTTATGTTCTTAGTAAGTAGAAGTTGTATCATGTCTTGTCTAATCACCTTCATATTTCTTCTTCATCCTACCTCCACCTCTCATAAAATTTGATATAACAAACTTCTCACACTTTTTTTGTGATGTATCCATATACTCTTTCTTCACATCTGAATAACCTCAATCTCATCTCTCTCACTTTGTTCGACACAAAATATAACTCCAAAATCTATTTTTAAAATATCTTTGATTTTAGAGAAAATGACATAATTAGTTCCTCACGACAGAGGCAGCACGGGGTATTAAACTTCCGCTATGTGCAGAATTCGGGGTTCCAAATTGTCCTTTTAATATATTTATGAACGATTTTGATTCTTAAAGTTTGTCAAAAGCGAGCATCTTTGTTTTTTGTCAAATAATTAACATGCAAATTATTAGAAAAATGATTTAAGATACTCATATTTGGAGGTGTATTTTTTTTGCTATTTCTAATTTATTTTTAGAGTCCAATGAAACTTTTAAGACGTAATATCTATATACTTGTTTCATAATGTATTGTATTGTATTGTATCGTATCGTATTGTATTCTTTTAATGAATACAATGTTTGGATAGATTGTATCGTTCTCCATCGTTACATAATGTCACATATCCATGATTCGAATAATAAAACTTACTAGAAAAATAAGGTACAAGGTAGATTTGCCTTGAAAAGGTAGGATAAAAGATGAGATTTAATTATTAAATAATAAATAAAAACAAAATAAGAAGAAAATATTAAGATAACGACGCGAACACAACAAATCGATCGTTATATAAGATGGGTCTTTTCGTCGTTATCTAACGATGAATTTAGACGATACGATACAATAAAATTTAAGTAACAATCAAAACAAACATTATATTTAAACTAACAATACAATATAATACAACAAGTAACAACCATCCAAACAAGTTGTTAATGTTCGGTGTAATTTTTTTTATAAATAAATATTTATTAAAGACAAATAATATTCGCTTTGGACAAATTAAATTGCTCAAATATATATCCAAAGGATCATTAATTAACCCAAAGCATAAAGGATTATTTTCGTTAGCTTCTCATAGGAAGTAAATCACAGAGTTTGGCCAAGCAAACAAGCTCCAATAAGCCCCATTCGGAGTTTCAAAATTTACAAGCCAAAACCCTTTCAGCGGTTCGCGACGGAGTACAAATTCCGTGGCCCACCAATTTCAACCGTCGCCGGAATTGTCGACTTTTCCGTTGAACTTGATTCCTTACCTCCAGTGAATTTTTGGCAATTTATTAGTAAGTTCCTAATACTTCTATGTCGCTGGAGCTATATGTCCCTCTCCCATCTTGTAATAGACAAAACCCCAATTCACTTGCTTCCTGTATGTCATTTTAGAAGCTAACCTCTCGATTCGTTTTACATGTGTGGTGGTTCTACAATGTGATGGTGAACTCAACGCGGTTCAACTAGTTCTCAATTTTTTTCTTTCTGAATAAGAAAGTTATATTTAAAGTAAACAAGGGTGGCTCAATAGAACGAGAAAGCCATTTTTTTTAATAAACGTATCTTATCCCCTCGTGGCGATCAGGGGTTGAACCACACACCCCAAGCCTTATCATAAATAAAACAGAAAAATACAAGGTGGGATACATAAACCTAATCTTCGATTCTATGGTGGTTCATAAGTTGACCGTCCTACTAAGGGCAACTGATGCATCCCCGATACTAGCAAATGAAACCTAAAAACTATGCATCTAAAGCATAAATATGGGAGACTTTCTCTCTACGTCATAAAGGAAAAATCTAAACAAAAAACGGTGGTGAATCTCACAAAGACTATAATTTCAATCAAGAATAGCCAGAACGAGGAGCATCAAGTAACCCAAACGAAAATCGGATGAGAATCGCATACGCTGCAACTGGGTGTTCAATCCAAGGATGCAACACAAATAGGAAATCATGGAGGCTTCTTAATCCGTTTGGTCTTCCTCAGTCTGAAATTAGCTAGGCCGATTCTATCTAGCATGTAGTATCCTCAAGCACCATGTGGTGGACTCTGGAGAGTATTGCAGTGACCTGGAGTGGTGATGGTGTGACTATGCTTGGAAGGAGCATCCAAAATTTAGAAACGTGAGTTACACTTCTTTAATTCTTTTTAAATATATTTTATTCTCATAAATTCTAAATTTTTTTTGTAATATATTATAATTTAATAATTTTTTTTAATTGATAGTAAGACAAGAATAAATATATAAAAATTATTGTATGTTACATAACAACACAAATGTTTAAATCTCTCTTATTGATTATAGTTTTGAATTTTTTTTAATAAAATGAAATGTTACATGAATTATCAAAATTATTCTAAAAGTGTTTAAAAATAAAATTAAGACTTTATTTCATTAATTATGCCAATTAGAGTATCATTTCTTATATAATATTTCGTAATGCTTTAAATTACAAGAATCAATATTATAGTGATTGTTACCTTTAGAAGACATTTAAAGTTAAGATATTTAAATTTAATTATTTGATAATTTAATTAGTCGGAATTTAAAATGTTTAATAAAACATTTCAAAGAATTAAAGATAATTGTACAAAGTCAACCTTAAGACATGATTAATTCAAATTGAAGTGAATTAGATAAATTAAGAAATAAAAAGTAACTATAAATTTAACTGTTTATGAATTTTTATTATAATTATATCAATAACAAAATTTCAAAAATATGTGCATAATAATTACTAAAAGATTAGCTACAACCTATAACAACAAATACATAATTTTTTTATATTCTAGTTAGGGTTTTTCCAAGTGTGCTATTGGCGGTGCTTCCGTTAATATTAACATTTCAACATATGTATGTATCTCCTTCATCTCTTGTCTGCTCAGTGCTTTTGGTTCTTCGTTTAATCGGTCGAATTTATTTCTTTTTTGTGCATCTTCGGTATGTTTTCGTATTTGAGAGAACTGAATTTGGGGGATTTTTGGCCTCCTTATTTTTTGGAGCCCAAAGCCACTGCTCTAGTGGCTTTAGGGTTGAGCCGCCCTTGAAAGTAAATTACCAAATCTTTCTAGTTATTTCTAGTTTAAAATACATGTTTACATGTAAATTGTTTCGCGTCAACAAGCTTTTGATTTTCCAGCGTACAGTGTTTAGTGTTAGTGTATTAATGAATTTATATGCTAATTTTATCAGGTACAGTAGCAGTTTTATAGTCTTTATTGTCTACTAATCCAGGTTAGTTGTTTAGCTATTCGCAAAGACCTTCTGAATTGTGAGATTTGATCATTTGAAATGGTAAATAAGAAATTTGCTTTTGATTCTACTGCCTCTTATTATCAGTGAGCTCTGTTGGAAATTTGTCTGTTTCCCCTCTCCTTAAATTAGAATTGTTTTAAAATGGAGTTGACATTTATTATTGAGTTCTTCTCTTGTTGAGCTTTTTGATTTTTTTAACATACAGTTTAAACTACCTTATGGGTCCTCTGTTGTGTTGTTCTGCACTCAATTAGTATATTTTTGAAGGTAGTCCTTGATTTTTGGCCTCACTTTACTGGGTATTTTTTCCTGACTTTTTTTGCATGACAGACAATGGACCACTACTTTTGAGTATTTCATTGAATGGTTTATGGCATCCTGATTGAAATTATATTGAACAAAATCATGCTTATTGTCTGTAGTATTTTAACCTGAAAAGGTTGTTTTATTACGATAAGGAATGCACCTAAGTATGGGTTGCAAATGGGTGATTGGGTAGAATTTGTGCGAGTTTATAATGGGTCGAGGAAAAAATGGGTCACAGCCCAATCCGTCCATATTTGTGGGTCAAAAATGGGTTGGGTGACTAATGGGTTGACCCATTTTAATACATATATGAGAAATCAATTTATTTTTAACGAGGAATATATCACCCAAATAAGAGATGTAAGAACCATATTGATATAGAAGAACTTGAAAAATAAAACTTACGTCAAAAGCTATTGCAATAACTCAAAATTTACTTTTGGAATTGTACCGGATACAATTTAAGATCAAAATACTCTTTCTAGCATGTTATGTCGAGGATCCATCAGAAACAACCTCTTTACCTTCACAAGGTAGAAGTGAGGCTACGTATACACAACTCTACCGATACCCCACTTGTGAGACTACATGAGAGATGTTGTTTTTGTGTGGGGCGACAAAAGGAGACAAAGGTCTGCCTCATCGCGGCGCTTGTCTTTTTGAAGTGAGACGCCAATTAATATAAAATTAAAATATCTGATTACACATATAAATAATCAAAATTTCAATAGCAATTTTCATAAGAGAAGAAAGTTAGTGTATTAATTAGTACACACCTAAACTGAACTGGGCAGAAAATGGAAATAAGTGGACTGAATAATTATAAGGAAAAAAACTGGTCAGAAACCGGAAAACAGAAGAAGAAGTTGTGCAAGAACAAAGAAAAAGAAAAAGAATGTATCTGTCGGAAACATAGGAGAAAGAAGAAAGAAGAAGAAAGGACAAGAAAGAATAAAGGAGAAGAAAGAAGAAGACGTATCCTTTTGCAGATGAAGAGAACAAGGAGAAGAAGAGAACTCGGTAGTCTGAAAAGAGATAAGTCCAAAAAAACCTAAATTAATGTATACTCTTTCCAGCACAAGAGTTGCTCTTATACCTAAAACCAATTTGCACTGCACATACATAACTGATGGATACAGAGAATAAGCAGTTTTATAATATCTATTATCAATAATATCTTCAAAAAATATTTTCATAAACAGTTTGAACTACATAAAAATTATAGAACTTGTTGGACCAATATAAGCACATAGAAGTAGAAACTGGTAAACACTTATAATGACTTTTTTATATTCTTTATAAAATTGTTGGCTTTGCTTTGTGAGGTCAACATTAAGAAATCCTTGAGAAAAGTAGGGAACTATATAATCATCATACAAGGGTCAAGCATTCAGAGAATGTTCAAAAGTTCCCTGCCTAAATGAAATATCGCTTGGGCCAGCAGTGGGAGACTAATACAAATTTATTTGAAATTGCATTCAACCCGTGTTCAACCTGCACTCAATCGTTTTTATCCATTTTATTGCGGGTTGAAAATGGGTTGACCATATTTACCCACATTTAAGATGGGCGGGGTTAGAATACTGGCAGGCGGGGTGGTCAGGCTAATATGGGTGAAAATTGCCACCACCACACCCAAGGTGTGTGACCTAGAAGTGGGATGAGACCAAGGGAAATTAAGAAATCCCAGTGAAGGCAAAATAAATAAATAGGTGATTTCTTTTTTCTTCCTATTTACCTAAACCTTGGTGGGGGAATATTTGGGTACATGTGCTAGTGGAAGGTAGGAGGTATCCGATCGGGTAGTCGAGATGTGCTAAGCTGTTGACAAAAAAATGTATAATAAGGGGTAAAATCATTAGCGCTATTATAATACCATTCTGTTAAGTACTTGCTTAATTTGCTTCCGTTTTTATAAAACCATTCTGTTAAATAGTTGTTTAGTTTGGTTCTAACTAAATGTTTGGCTAAAATCACAATGTCAGAGAACATAGTTGTCCCCTTTGTTGGACATTGGAAATTATAAAATATAGTTACGTATAAGAAAAAGTTATTTAAAGAAAATTATCAAAATGGTTTTGGCTTCTCTGTGTTTAAGGAGATAATGTGTGCACAAGGTCCCGTCATTGCCAACAAAGCTTCTCTCCTTGTCAACAAAAAAGGAAAAAAAGGTTATAAGTTAGCTCTCTGGGTCCAAAATACAGGAAGTAATGGAATTTTAGTTTTCAAAAGTTTGGGTCATACTCATGGTAGACAAACTGGCTTTGCATATTGAATTTGATTTCTAGCCTAGGTTTCTACTTTCTATTTACTTTTGTGTACTGATCTCTGATTTTACTGTTATTTCTTTCAAAGTGGATCCAATGCATAGCATAGTGTGCTAAAAGAATCATGATATGGGTGAAATTATCAGTACAATATGAACAATGTCATTGATATATTCTGTCAAGTTTTAATTCATCTCTATTTCAATTGGTGAAGTATTTGATTTACTATTTTTGATTTCAAGGATGCAGAAGAATTGACTAATAATGATTATTTAGAAAGATAAAAAGCTTATTGTCTGGTTTGTATAAAACAAATCAACTGCAGGCATATGTAATGAAAGTTTTGTGTAATGGAGAGGTAGGAACTCTAGCAATGTTGATGCAAAGATGCATATTAGTAAATCTAACTTCCATTGTTGTGTATTTTGTTGCTTAATGCAGTAAAAAATGGGGTCTGAATTGAGGATGTGGGTTTCAGACAGATTAATGTCTCTCCTGGGGTACTCACAGTCCACAGTTGTCTCTTATGTTCTTAATCTGGGTACGTCTTCTTCTTACATTTAAATAAACAATTGTCGCGGCAACATTGTTCATAATATCATTTTCATGCAGCTAAGAAAGCTTCATCAGCTGCTAATCTAACAAATCAGCTTGTAGATGATATGGGTATGTCATCCTCTAATGAAACGAGAGTGTTTGCTCAAGAAGTTTTTGAGAGAGTTGAACGCAAGACAACAGGGCCAAATGTTAGTTTCTCTTGCAATTTCAGTTATTTCACAGGGTTGGACTAGCGAGAATTCTTTTGGTAAAACATTGTGATTTATATCGTAACACTTGGTGCCTCTTGTTCACCAGCTGTATTTACAACAAGAAAAGGAGGCTGCAATGTTGGTGAGGAAACAAAGAACGTATACACTGTTGGAGGCTGATGATGAAGATGACAATATTGTTGGTGTGGAAAGTAATTCCGTTCCCTCTCAGACTAGGAAAGAGGATACCCGGATAAAAAAGTTTAGGAAGAGGATTGAGACCCATGGAGATGAAGATGATGAGGCATAGTGCTTATACTCTTCTTCTTGATAGAATTGAGTTTTATTTCTGATGGTAAGCTGCTGTAATATTGAACTTGTCTTAACAAGTTGCTTTGTTTTGACTGAATATGACGGTGCAGGTAGTTAGGGATGAGGAGGATGACAGACGAGTTCGGAGACGAACTTCCCAAGACCAAGATGATAGTGACAATTCTGAGGTACAACTTATGGTGTATTGTTTTGACTTTTTTGCTCGTTCACCTTCTCTACACTCAGAACTCCCGATCCACTTGACGTTAACTGCATGTTTTCGGTTGCAGTCAGAAGAAGAAATACTTCGGGACCAAAGAGAGAGGGAGGAGTTGGAACGACATATCAGAGAGCGAGATGCTGCTGGGACTAGAAAGGTGAGCAATCTTAACATTGTTTGAACCTGTGTGTGCTTAGATATCAGGCTATGTTTCTATGATTTAAATTCGCTGTCAGTTTGTTTTCGGTGGAGAGGAGTGTTCAAGTAATTCGTAAATCAATCTATTAGTTCTCGACCGTTTTAGAGTTGTAAATTGAAGTGTGGATGCACTCTTGACATTTAGAGGTTGGTCCCTTACAATTACAAATATAGTGGGGTCCTCTTGTGGATTTGACTATTTTTAAGCATCTTAAACCAGCAACAACAAACACACAACAACTATGCCTCAATCCTAACAAATTTGGATCGGCTGTATGAACCCTCACTGGCTATGTTCCCCAATTTAATTCTTCTCAGGCCAACCTATGTGAGGATTCATCATGAATTGACTAGTTTGGTTAGTTTTACACTAACAACCTACCACAACCCTCATCCTTTTTCCGGGCTTGGGACTAGCGATGTGAGCAAGCTCACAATGGTGGAGTTAAGCATCTAAAACCAGCAATTGTAGATAAAGTTTTTTATTTGAACGTCTTTGTTGCTTTAGTTGCTTTCAATTTTAGAAGTGTAAAACTGTGGCACATATTCACCAGTTATTTCTGTGTTTTATTTGCTGTCATATTCATCATCTTCTAATAGGTTACCAGTCTGAGCATCACATGCTTTGATTGTGTTTTCTTTTGCATCTTTGCAGTACCTTCTTGGTACTAGCCTTAGTAAATACTTAAAAAATGAAAAGGAAGAAGCTTTGATTGTGTTTTTGCATTGATAGCACTATTTCTTTTGAAGGCCTTTCTTGATTAGTTTGATTTTTCATTTCGAAGGTGATTAAATAGAGGCACGTATGTGCAGGATTTTCCGTGTTATTTTACTATTATACATCATTTGTGATAGGTTTTAGTTGGAATATCACACCCCTAGATGTGTTTCTGCTTTGACATATTTACTGAACTTGTTCAAATCATCTGATATGATTTATTTCCGTGTCCATTAATGAAGGTCAGATTTATTTCTTTTGTGCCAACGTTATTTTTTCATCTATCTTTGTTCTAATGCGGTATTTTGTCTTCAATAACAGTTGGCAGAGCCAAAATTAACAAGGAAGGAGGAAGGTACCTTACTGTAGATACAATTCTTCCTGTATAAATTTGTTTATTTTTCCTGTTCTTCAGTAGAAAGAACAGTTTATGCAAATGAGCTCACACATGAATAAATGACAGAAGAGGCAATCAGGAGGTCTGATGCATTGGAGCAAGATGACATTGGATCTTTAAGGTTCATCACCATACAATCTGGTTCAGTATTCTATTATTATCATATATCTTACAAAAAATATTCTTGCTTCAGTAACCACGTAAATCATCCTTAACTTGGAATACCTCTTTTTTATGGTTTTTTTACTTGTCTATTTTATTCAAAGGAGGTAATTGAAGTGTGTTTGAGTAACTAACCATAAAAAAGAAAAGAAGAAGAAAGAAAAGGGAGGTAGATTAAATATGTCTTGTAGTTCCAATGTTGTTGGTCTTGGGAAAACATAATTTTGCTTGTTGGTAGATATGATAATAAGGGATTTAAATTGGAGCTTTTTGACTTTCTTGGCTTAGAGTGTGGATGTCATTTTTTTGGTTATTTGAATATTTCACTCTTAAAGAAAAACCAAACAATAGATAGATCTGCGGGTGGCATATAAGTTAAATTTCAGGCTTATCTGCTTTTTGATTAAAGATGATTTGATAAGTATGTACAGATTAAGAACATGGTTCAACCAAAGTAATTTGTCAAATCATCCTGACTGTCTAGTTTGCATGTATAAATGGAACAATAAGTTATTTTAATATGGAATGCGTCTGTCTGAATAATTTCATACTTCTTTCATTCTAAACAAGTTAAATAAGACTTGATGCCTTTGTTCTTCAAACATCTTTTCTTTCTTATTATCTTCTGTACCCTTAACTCGTGGCATTTCATCCGTTGTCCTTTATTCTTCATAAAAACAAAGAATTAGAAATTCTTTCATCTACTGTCCTTTTTAATACCCATGAATTGTTGAATATCAAGATAGATTCCATATTTGAATTTCCAATGCATCAAGTGGGGGTTTCTACCCTCAGTGTGACATGTGCCTGACAACACCACTTCATGACAATCCCATCTCCTTTTTAAGTTCTTGCATCTCAGAGTTGAGAGGAGAGATAGTACTATGGACAGAAAAAGACACATCATTTTTTTTGTACTAGAGACTATATTCCTATTCATCAATTCTAGGGTCGATTAGGGATATCATTGAGAAGCACTTGGTGTTAATACATAACAAGGTCTTGTTGAAATAGTATGATATTATGTTATTGATTGAATAACTATCTCACACATTACATTTTCTAGGGCATCGCGTTCCACATTTAATGTTCCCTATTTTTCTCTGTATTTGTTATTCTTTACCCTTCTTCCTGTTGTATTTTTTTTTTTGGCCGGGGGTTGGGGGGGGGGACTACTTTTGTCATTCAATTTAAAATACACAGTCCAATTACAGTTACCAGTTTTAAAAAGAAATACACGGTCCAATTTGGGATGAGATACTGCATCTTTGCCTCTGGACCTCCATGAAGGACAATCTTATATTACAGGCCTCAGTAGTCAGATCTGCTATAACTATGTGAAGAATTTAGGGCAGAAATCTGAACAAATATACTTACGTAAACAGTTTTTCCGGCAATCTCACAATATCTTCCTGAGCTTTGAATAATACTATCACCCATCAATCCTTGTGATTTTGCACAATGAGCATTTCATTTGGCATTCTAACATAATTTGCAAACTCTCATCCCAATTTCATTGTGATCCAGGAAAGTTTCAAGACAAGAATACTTGAAGAAAAGGGAGCAGAAGAAGCTAGAGGAACTCCGGTATTTACATGACTGTACATTATAGTCTACACCATCACTTATTATATGGAAGTAAATTACATTGTTCTATGTGATATAATCTAAAAATATTTCATTGTGGTTACTGGTCAATGTCTAACCATATTTGTGGTATTCCAGAGACGATTTAGAAGATGAACAATACTTGTTTGAGGGAGTGAAGCTGTCAGAAGCAGAGGAACGTGAGCTGAGGCAAGGAAATACAACCCCCCTCCTCCCGTTTTGATGCTCATCCCGGAATGATTCTTAATTTGAGATTTTGTTTTTTTACTGATTTCTTCTCGCAATTGATTCTATAGTGAATTTACTCCGTAACACTTGTATATTTCAAGACTTGTTTGTTGCTACTGAGAGATTGCATGATGTGAAGAGCATCTACTGTTATTGAATCCTAAAGTGCCTTGTGTTTGTCATTCTCTTCTAGTAGCTTATATATGGATGGGTATTACATGCTTATCTTTCCTGCTCCAGTGGAATTCCTAATTCTAGTTAACATAAAGTCATCTAGTGTTTTTCATCAGTTGTCTTTTTGGTTATGAACTTGATTTTATCTCACTACTTGTTCAATGCTTGTGATAAAATATACAAATTCCTGTGATCATTCAGAGTGATAAAATGTCATCGTTCCCTTATCATATGAAGATTCTGATTAGTACTTGGTGAATTCTTGTGAACATGGAGTTAGTGCCTTTCTGCATTTTCCTTTTCTGTTCCTTTTTAAAGCGGGGGGATTGCTTTGTATATGCATATGCTATTGTGTACTCAGGACCTGTATAATTTTGCAGATATAAGAAGGAGATATATGAACTTGTTAAGAAGCGATCAGAAGATACTGGGGACATGGACGAGGTAATTAATATTCTGAATATTTTTTCGCTTCCAAGAACACGTTTCATCACATTAGTTATTTTTGTTGTCTCTGCCATTTATTGCTTTGATTTCTTGTTGCTTGTCATATTCTCTAGTATCTCCATGGCTTTCCCTCCCACACAACATACAGGCAAAAAGTAAAAAAAGAAAAATGAGATCTAAATATCACCGTTTCTTTGTCTATTGTTCCCTATGAGTTATTTATTGCTTTGATCCAATAAAGGCTACATCTGGGTACTTCTAACTAAATGATGAGCTTTCCTTGCGCTAATCTTCCTTTATGAAAGACTTCTTTTTTATCCCATAACAATATTATTTCCTTATATATTCTCTTAAGGCTTGATAATGATTTTGTACACTTGAGGAATAGCCTTTTATACATCTGATATTGGTTTTCGATGCACCCACAAGGTTCTTATATGTGTAGATGATTCAATGTCATTTATAGAAAATTATATCTTTTTGTATGGTTTTCTACCTTTTACTATTTTTGTATACTTCTTGTATTTGGATTTTTTCGCCCTTCGTAAATAAAATTTGTTACTTCATGAAAAAAGCTTCTCTTAAAGCTTGAATGCAGTTTATTTTAGAATTTTGATGAAAATGCTTAACCTCTGGATTTTTTGTATGAATTATATGTTCCGTTCATAGTTAAAATAGTGGATGATTGTACCTTTTCTCGAAGCCCTCCTTAAAAAAGTATCAAGAATTGGAAAAGAAAACCTCAAATGTTGTTTTCGCTCTTTCCTTTTCTGAATATACTATAGGATATTGGGTTGGGGGGGCACTGTAATCTGAATTTTAAGAATTATTGGAAGCCCTATACTATTATTATTTATACTTGGTTTGTTTTCTTATCCAAAGTTTACTGTACCGAATTATTCATAAGATAAGTCTAAATCATGGCTAGTGGCAGAGCTTGAAATTTGATTAAGGGGATTCCAAAAAATTTAAAAATCGTCACACTTAGGATATGAACCTATGTCAAGGGGATTCAACAACTTAATATATACAAAAAAGAATTGTTTTAATCTTAGTTGCATAAGGTAATTTTTCGGTGAACGGATTCAGTTGAACCCCCTTCACAAAAGGTAGCTATGTCCCTAATCATGGCGAGGTGAGTTTGATGCTTTGTTACTAGTGCCACCAATCTGAAGAATACGTGAACCTATTGTAAATATTAGAAATAGGGAATATTAAATAAGTTGATTCCGGGAGACGGAATTTGAACTCTATGCCTTGTTCCATTTTATGTCAGTTTTCATGTGAAGATTCCTTATGGTTGCTTTTGTTTCAAATACAGTATAGGATACCTGATGCCTATGATCTTGAAGGTGGTGTGAATCAGGAAAAGAGATTTTCTGTGGCTTCGCAGAGATACAGGTTAGTCATATTGACAAAGATATTTGTAACTGTTGCTCTAGCATATAGAGTTGTGCAAAAGTGTGTGTTGGTCTTAGAGAGTCAATTTTTATTACTTAAGAAGTTTATATGGTCTTATATTTTGTTTTGACATTTCCAGGGATCCAGATGCTGCTGAAAAGATGAATCCTTTTGCTGAACAAGAAGCATGGGAGGACCATCAGATTGGTAATCTCTGATTCACCTTACTCAAAGTTTTATGAACTTAGAAGTTTTCGAGTCTCTAAATTTGGAATAATCGCAACACAGGGAAGGCGAAGCTTAAATTTGGGTCAAAAGACAGAAAGTCAAGATCCGACGACTATCAGTAAGTTCTAGCTTTTCTCTCTCTCTCCCCCCTTTCCCATGTATGTGTATGATGTACATGCATAAAGGACGGTATGGAAGAATTGGCTTCTGTATTTTACAGAGAGGTGTATTTTACTGTATCGAGGATCTGAAGGGTAAGATGTTTTCCACCTAAATCTTATTATTTTAAAACCTAAGAACTACTTTGGTGCAGATTTGTGTTTGAAGACCAAATTGAGTTCATAAAGGCAGCCGTAATGGATGGTGTTAATGTATGCCTTCTTATTCAACCTTGTCGACATTGTTGTTATGCTAAATCTTCTCTTGCTAATTTCTTGATCATTGTTTTAAGATTTTTTTTTGGTTTGTGTTTAGGTTGACCAAGAGCCTTCCACTGATTCAATAGAGAAAAGTATGGCTAAGTCAGCGTTTGAAAAACTCCAGGTATTGATTTGTCAGCATCATGCTGTGCAATAGAATCAGCGCTTATGGTTTTCCACTAGTTTATTTTATAGTTTCCTCATATGCGCGAGACTGCTAACATCGGTGAATTTGCGTTTGTATTATATCCAATATAAGTATGCCATCAACATCACTGCTCTGTAAATCAAAATGTGGTTGAAGAAGAGGGGTGGAAGTTTACGTATGGATAAAATGGAAGACACAGGGGCGTCAAGTCTAACTAAAAAGGGACATTTAGGCCGAACAACAGCATACTACAGCGACCAGTGCTGGTCTCTCCCTTCCTGCTTAAACCATTTCTTATCCCTTTGGCTTATTGTGGAAGAGTTACCGACCTTGCAGGGTCTTTCTTTTCCTTTTACTATGATGGGTTGTGCTTTGGGGCTTCAAACTAACAATGTATATATGTGTGTTAAATCAAGTGATCATTAAATTTATGCTTTCTGTGGATTTCTTTCATATAATATATCATGGACTGTCCTTATAAAAAAATATATCATGAACAGTATCATCTCCCCTGCTACTTATTCACTAAAAATGAGGTACTGTAATTACGTACACTTTTGGAAGAAAAAACACGAATCTACTATGTATGTGCATGTGTGTAGATTATATGTATAACCCATTGAGTGTTTGTCTAGGGTTTTTTTTCCGTGCTTTGCAAGGTGAGAGTTACTGAGGGATTACATTGACCATATTGAGTTAGAATTTTTAATTTATATTGCCGAAATGGGTGAGTCCCTTTGTAGAATTCGGTGGATGGAAATTGAATACGAAGGTCTGCATCTATTAAGTTCTGCCTTATCTGTTAGAATCCTTCGCTTTTGCTCTCTGGGTTTTGCAAGTTATCATGACCTCTATGTTTTCATTGAGACCAATTTTGCTATATAGACCACAGGTTGTACCTTCCATTTTTTATGTTTGATTTGTTGAAGCTCATTTATACTAATCATCTTTCGTGGATACATTTTAGGAGGATAGGAAGACCCTACCAATGTATCCCTACAGGGAGGATTTGCTCCAGGCTATTAATGATCATCAGGTTAGGTTGGTCGGTTGCTTGCATATGTTTATTACTTTTCTTTGTGGGTCTGAGGCTAGTTATAAAGCCCTTTCCACTTATTTGCTGTGTGTACACTGTATAAAAATTGGGTGCTTGTTGCAGGTTCTTGTTATTGTTGGAGAAACGGGCTCCGGGAAGACCACCCAGATACCACAGTATCTGCACGAGGCGGGATATACCAAACGTGGGAAGGTATAGATCTCTCTTATATAGAGTATAGAATGTATACTGCACCCTCCAAAGGGATGTGATTGGAACTAAAAGAGAATGTCACATGATTAGTGGAGGAGGGATATGCTACCTTACAAGCTCCTATTTGATAAGTATGTGTGGATTATTTGCACAAGCACCAAGAAAGTGCTGACGCTACAAAAGTTCAGAGGACTTATCCTTTAGTTTTAGTAGTCCAAGAAGTCCACCACTTGGGCAAAATCATTTTCACTTATTAAGTTACCCCAACGAAGCTTTAATCTATAAGCATCTAAAATCGACATAGTGTATTGCTTTTGTATTCAATTCAAATCATCTAGTATCTCTCAGCTAATGCAGGATGCTTTGTGAACTAGGCTGCCCTTTATTGTCTCTCTTTGGACTGTGCAGAGTAATCAAAAAGGTGTTCTCCAGAAAGTTCTTATATGCTTCCTAACTTTTTATTCCTAGCCTCTATATAAAGCATCCTTGACGTCTTTTTTATTGCCCATTGTACTCCAAAAAGATCAAGGAAGGAGTCCAAAAAGTCCACCAATTTGTCATATCATTAAATTTTAAGTTATCCCCAAAAGCAGAAACCAATAAGCATCTAAATTTGACATAATGCTGCTTCTATATTGCCTGCAAAGGATCTATCGTTTCTCTCTCCAGACTGCCAAGAGTACACAAACGTATCCTCCAGAAAGTTCTTATATGCTTCGTAACTCTTTATACATGCTCCCTATTTATATCATCATTTAAGGTCCTTGTAATGCCATCTGTACTCCAAAAAGATTAAGGTCTCTCCAGATTTGACCGATGGGAGGACAATGCAGAAAAAGAGGTTTTTGGCCATTGATACATCCTTCATGAGCTTTACTCTTCCTGAACACTTTCGATGCCACGGACCATTTGCAGCTTTTCCCACCAAAATCTTGTAATAAGATTTTTCAGTAAACAATTCTCATATCAGCTACTGCCTCCATATATGATTATAAATATAAAATGGAAGAAGAGAACACATGTTTTGTTGCTTCCTTTCTAGCTATGCCAAACACTTGAGGGAGAGATAGTAGAATTCATCCCACGATGAATGTAAATCATAGCATACATTGTCATGTAGAACTAACTCCATTCCTCAGAGGTGGAATATGATTGGAGCTATCAAAGAGTTGTCAATCTCATTTCAAACACAAATTTTGTTACAATTAGTCTTCTCACCTTGATCTTTTTTTCTTGTTGAGAAAACCTCCTTACCTCTATTTATGCTTAATGTGTTGGACTTCTCAATTACTCTGGCTTTTGTTGTTTGGCTATATGTTGTTTTAGGTTTGGTTGTGGGTCTTGTTTCTGCAATTCTTGACAGTTCTCTCTCTTACTCTGATCAAAGACGATTGAAATGTTTCCACATAGTTTTTATGAATTATTAAGGGCATTCATGTATCTTGTGTATAATTTGGTTTGTCTGCCACTATATTGGTAATTTTCCGGGAAGAGTTTCTTATTTTAAGGACTTTTACCTTTGTAGTATGAGGAGTATTTTTCCAGAATCCTGCATTATGGTATTTTAACTTGCGTTGATTCTGTGAGGACTTCTCCATGGTTGTGGCTTTTGTGTTTTCTACTTTTCTAACTAAACAGTGTTTGTGTTTTCTACCTTTCGAGTTGTTTTAGCTCATCTTACTAGAGAGTTCTTTATTCTTTTAATAACTAAGCAGTTTTTGAACTTGAGCCATACGTTTGTTGTGATTTTTTTGGTAGTGATCTTGTTTTTAAGGCAATGTTATCTCCTTTATGTTGATGCCATCAAACACCTGTTCTTAGCGATGTAGAGATGGGATCAGATATAATGTCTTATGGTTTCTGAAACTAATATTTGCTTCTCATAGATTGGATGTACTCAACCTCGTCGAGTTGCTGCAATGAGTGTGGCTGCACGCGTATCTCAAGAAATGGGAGTCAAACTTGGCCATGAGGTAAGCTTTAGATGATACGTTTGTTCATTTATTAGTTAGAGGTGGTATGTTCGCTATTTTGTAGCAAATATGTTAAAGCTGTCTTGTTCAAATGATATTTGTACCTTAGAGCTTGGAGATATTTCTTGGCAATCTTTACATCAGGTGACCTATATGTAATGATTAAATTCATCAATTTCAGGTTGGCTACTCTATCCGGTTTGAAGATTGCACCTCTGAGAAAACGATTCTGAAATATATGACCGACGGGATGCTCTTACGAGAATTCCTTGGTGAGCCTGATCTAGCAAGCTATAGGTTTGTGCTGTAATAAATGATCTTATCCTTACCTAACTCTCAAACCTTCTGATCTCTCTAAGCAAGTGTCTGGCTTTTCAGTGTCATCATGGTCGACGAGGCACATGAAAGAACACTTTCAACGGACATTTTGTTTGGCTTGGTTAAGGCAAGTTTTCCCTAGTTTAGTCTTTATATCTTTTTTGAATCCAGTAGCCTTTAGATCTTAATATGATGGCTAACTCTTGGTAATAATTAACCTTTGTTTGGAAACTGGGAAGCAGCCAAAATTGCAAACTCTTTCCTTGTTTGTTTGTAAAAGCAGCTGGAATTTGTCCTAATTTCTTTACGTTTCAGTAAAAGAAATGTGGAGGAAATTTAATTAAAAAATCTCTTCGTAGAAAGGCTTTTCCGTGGGGCTCCCCAAAATTCTCACTTTGATGCTCCATGGAAGGAAAAAGATTATTTTCTCCACATTCTCATAGTAAACAGACAAACTGTTCTCTGTTATTTCTCCTTCCCTAGTCAAACAAATGATTAATAATTTTATGGTGGCTGGTGGGGTTTTAGGGATTAGTGAAGTAGGATAGAGTGTAACAAATTTGCATTAGTCTCTTTGGCTTTCAATTGCAACACTAATGTGGTGTGAAACTGCATCCCCATGGCCCTCCTGTCGCTAACAATCAACTTTCTTTATAACAGGATATTTCTCGATTTCGGCCTGATCTGAAGTTGCTAATATCAAGTGCTACTCTGGATGCGGAGAAGTTCAGTGATTATTTTGACTGTGCTCCAATATTTAAAATTCCTGGAAGGCGGTTTCCAGTTGAGATACATTATACGAAAGCTCCAGAGGCCGATTACTTGGATGCAGCAGTAGTCACCGCTCTTCAGATCCATGTAACTCAACCCCCGGGTGATGGGGACATATTAATCTTTTTGACTGGGCAGGAGGAGATTGAAACAGCAGAGGAGATCATTAAGCACCGGATAAAGGGCCTGGGGACAAAAATTGCTGAGCTGATAATTTGCCCAATATATGCAAATTTGCCAACAGAATTACAAGCCAAGATATTTGAGCCCACTCCTGAAGGGGCTCGTAAGGTTGTCCTGGCTACAAATATTGCTGAAACATCATTGACAATTGATGGGATTAAATATGTTATTGATCCAGGATTTTCTAAGATGAAGTCTTACAGCCCTCAGACAGGAATGGAGTCATTATTGGTCGCTCCTATATCAAAGGCATCTGCGAACCAACGTGCTGGTCGATCTGGAAGAACAGGTCCTGGAAAATGCTTTCGGTTATACACTGCATATAATTACATGAATGATTTGGAAGATAACACAGTTCCAGAAATACAAAGGACCAACCTTGCAAATGTGGTGCTCTCTCTCAAGAGCCTTGGGATTCATGACTTGCTGAATTTTGACTTTATGGACCCCCCACCAGCAGAAGCTCTACTTAAAGCGCTGGAATTGCTCTTTGCCCTTAGTGCACTCAACAAGCTTGGCGAGTTGACTAAAGTTGGTAGAAGAATGGCTGAGTTTCCTCTAGATCCCATGCTGTCCAAGATGATTGTTGCCTCTGACAAGTACAAGTGCTCTGATGAAATAATAAGTATTGCTGCCATGCTTTCTGTGGGGAATTCAATCTTTTATCGTCCAAAGGACAAACAAGTCCACGCAGATAATGCACGGATGAATTTTCATGTGGGAAATGTGGGAGATCATATCGCGCTACTAAAGGTTAGTTGCTTAATGATAATAACCTTTTCTGGCACATCATATTCCTGGTCAGTATAGGTTTTTCTAGCCGCATGATATTGTGTTTTGCATGTCTGCTTCACATTGTTATCTTTCCTTGATCAATGATCAATCCCGTCTCCGAAGTACATCCACATAAAGACAAAGTAGAAACAAGTGCATATGGCAGACTTGCCTCCAAGAGGAAGTTTTACGGGGTCGGAGTCAGGCATGACAAACCTTTTGAGTTGAAAGGTAAATCAAAACAAAGACGTATCTTATATGATCAGGTAAAAATAAGTGCTACCATGTAGGCATATGTTTCTTTTGGTGTATGGGTAGGGTACATCTGTAGGATGTTAAAGGAAAACACAATTGTCTTTGTCCCAATTCAAAATAATTGCTATGTCATGAGAACACTCTATCATTATTTAGTTATTTGAAAATTTAGCTTGCCACCTTTAATGAACTAACGGAAATACAGAGGTGCTGCTTGGGTGCATATTGAAAAGGTGATCTTCTTTATCTATTGTTGTTTTCCAGGTTTACAGTTCCTGGAGGGAAACAAACTTTTCAACTCAGTGGTGCTATGAAAATTACATCCAGGTTGGTATGAAGTTCTGTTTTTACGGTGAGATGGTCTTTTCTTTTTCTTTTTAGAAAGAAGAAATCTAATACCTGAGTAAAATGCATGCAGATTACTTTCATATTCTTGTGATGTCTGAGTAAAATGCATGCAGATTACTTTCATATTCTTGTTCTACATTGATGTAGCTCTTTTCTTTTCCTTGTTGGAGGAAGCCATCTAGCCCAATAAAATGCATATTGAGCTATGACTTAAGATTCTGGTGCTACAAAATATTAAAGTGAAACCATGTTCCGTTTGAAAATTCTACTGTCATTAGAAGATCACTTCATCTATGGGGCTTTAGCTAAAAAGGGCATTTAGTATTTTCCATTCTCTAGAATTTTATAATATTGCATTGAGACAGGCTTAAATGGAGCGACATAGACAATAAGGATTCATATAGCTAACTCTGACTTGCTTGGGACTTGGGCATAGTTATTGTTGTATCATATACAAGGCTACTGGAAGGAACTTTTCCTAACTGGACTGCAACTTTTATACAAAAGGGGTTTGGGAGGAGGGATTTTAGCTTTTAGCATGACTGAGGTTGATTCATCATTGCTACCTATAATGTTTAATGAAACCGTTCTTTTAACTTTCCAGGTCAGAAGCATGAAGAGAGCACGGGACATCCGAGATCAATTGGAAGGCCTGCTGGAAAGGGTGGAAATTGAATTGACTTCAAATGATAATGACTATGAGGCTATAAAGAAGGCTATAACATCAGGATTCTTCCCCCACTCTGCAAAACTACAAAAGAATGGATCTTATCGAACTATTAAGCACCCCCAGACAGTTAACATTCACCCCAGCTCAGGTTTAGCACAGGTAAAGGATTTTGTTTACTAAGAAAATGGAAAAATAGATAGTAAAAGAGCATAAATTATCTTTGTTAGGATTATTTTCTTGGCTTCATCATTTTACTTGACTCAAGATATGGTATTCTTGTTGGCAACTTAACAATTGAGATGTTAACACAATTTAAAGTTGGTGATTGTAGATCAACCACCTATTGAGCTTATTTGGTGGCACATTCATGGTTTCTTCCTAAGATTTACTAGTCTTCGAATGATCATCCCTGAGAACTGATAATTCTGTGTTGTTTGAATAATTATGATTTATGACTCAACCGATCAACGTGGTTGTTAGAATGGAAATAGGTGTACACAATCCTACATGGAATAAAAATAGAAATATGAATAGTTTATAGTATCCTACTTGGGAAAGGATTATTTTATAGTGTCTATAAATAGGGTCTTTGTGTAATATTGTACTTACACAATTCAATAATATTTTTCTCCTATATTTCTCACATGGTATTACAATATGTTGCAATTGTTATTGTTCTTGTCCTGTAAAATTTGCATCGCTTTTCGTTTTTGTCACAATGATATATACATACATATATATATATATACATACATATACATATATATATATATACATACATACATATATATACATACATACATACATACATATATACATATATATATATATATATATACATACATACATATATATATATATAATGTATATATTGGTTTTTCTCTCCTATTTGGGGTCGACACTTTTGAGGCGAGGGTCTTTCGGAAACAACCTCTCTACCTCCATGAGGTAGTGGTAAGGTCTGCGTACATTGTACCCTCCACAGACTCTATTTGTGGGATTTCACAGGGTATGTTGTTATTTCTCACATGGTATCAGAGCATTGGTGAGAAAATTCAAAGGTAGAACCAAGTCACCGTGCGCCAATTTTCGGTGGCTGTTGGGACAGATTTGTGTCATCTTTTGTTTTGTGGGTGTTGTGCGAAAATCAACACCACCACGAGACTCAAAAGGGCCAGGCAACCCAACCCCAGCCAGAACCACCGAAAATTATCACCCCATGCGCCGATGCGAGATTTGACTCATGTGTCGGCGAGTGAGAGTTGTTTCGGTCGATTTTTTTGAGCAATTTTTTATTTGTGGTCATCTAGCCATTCCGACCAGATCCGTGCAGTTTTTGACCAGATTCGATCACCGAAATTAGGGTTCCAGTGACTTCCATGCTTTTTTTGGCGAATTCCAGGCTGTTTCCAGTGAGATTCAGATTTTCCGGCAATCAAATCTCTGTAATTCAGTGTTTCTTGTTGTTTTCAAGACAAATTTCACACCATGTCTTTTGGGTGATGTTTTTGGTTCCAAAAATATGGGGATTGGAAGTTCAACCACTATAATCTCTTCAGAACCGTTAATATGAAGTTCAAATTATTTCGCTTGAGCTTTTTCGATTGGGTTGTGGTGCAAGGATCAAGGTGTTCAAGATCACTTAACTAATAATGCTTGTGTGGTAGATGAAAAGGGGAAGGCTAGTGAGGAAGATGCAAAAGCCAAAGCACAATGGGTGAAGGTTGATGCTCAATTATGTAGTCTCCTATGGCGATCTATTGATTCCAAGTTGATGCCCTTGTTTCGCCCATCCCAGACTTGGGAAAAGGCTCGTGCTTTATACACTAATGACATATCTCGATTCTATGATGTGATATCTTGAATGAACAACTTAAAGAAACAAGAATCCGATATGTCTACTTAGGACAAGTACAAGCAGTCATTGAGGAATTTGAAATGTTGATACCAGTTACCACGAATGTGGAAAAACAAGAAGAGTACAAACATACGTTGTTTCTAGTTCTTACACTTGCTGGACTTCCTACTGACCATGATTCAGTGCATGATCAGATTTTAGCTAGTCCTGTAGTTCCTACAATTGATGAATTATTCTCTCGTCTACTTCGTCTTGCTGCGCCTCCCAGTCACAAAGTAGCCTCATCACCCATCATTGACTCCTTTGTTCTTGCATTTCAAATCATAGAAAAACGAACATATCAATCTATGGAGAATCGGCGAGGAGGAGGGCTTTTGGAAACCTCGATCCAAGTGTAGTCATTGCCATTAACTTAGGCACACTCGTGACATATGTTATATTTTGCATGGTCCACCACCCAGTTATGATCTTGTTGCTCTAAAGGAATATAATGAGTTCCTTCGAAATTGTGCACCAGCTTGAGGGGGAGTGTTAGAATAGGAATAGGTGTACACAATCCTACTTAGAATAGGAATAGAAATATGAATAGTTTATAGTATCCTACTTGGAAAATGATTATTTGATAGCGTGTATAAATAGGGTCTTCGTGTAATATTGTTCTTACATAATTCAATAATATTTTCTCCTATATTTCTCACAGAGGTCTTATCTCCCCCTTCCCTCCCATTTCAATCCTTCCAGTTCTCTTTTGATGTGGTAAATAGTTCTATTATTAATGGGAAAGCTCCTGTTGTATACTAGCAATATACCAAAAGGCAGAGAATCGACAACGTAATGTGATCCTTTACTATAACATCCAATCATCTTGACTAATTGGGATCCCATGAGTGCACCAAGAACCGGGATCAAATGTACATACTTGTACTCTTTCCATCGAGAGCTCTACTATTTCTTCCTTCCACAGAACCTAGATGGTGCTAGTGGGACAACATTCCAAGCCCTTCAAGTTGTCTTCCTCATTTTAAATTTTCAGCTGGAGAGTGCCTTTTTGATTGTACCCGTCATCACGCATTACTGCTTCAACCATCTCAAAATATCACACCACAGACTATTTTAGGTGGTCTACATGTTCACGTGAACATTTGCACTGACATGCATTTTCTCTTTCTTAAATGCCCACAATTTTGTCTCCTTCATGGACAAGTGAAATAGCTTCCCTGACATCACGACTAGTAAGTATAGAGAACTCGATTTTCCCCTCTCCAACAGCTTGTGATATAGTGGCTTCAATGAAAGCAATCCATATCTTACCCCCTCCCATCTCCATGAGTTGATTCTACTTCCACCCCCTACGATGAAGGTTATGTTATTGATATTGTTTGACCGTCTCAACCAGCCAATGAGGTCTTACCTTCCCCGGCCCTCCCATTTCAATCCTTCCGTGCTTTCAAATCCTTGCTCATATTTTGTTATGCTTTATATATCATGTCATATATATCATCATCATATATCATATCATATATTATTAAAAGTGGGTAGCTCCAACCTTCAAAGTTGGATTACCATTTTGCCCTTCACTTAAACACTATTTCTATTTTTCTATTTGTATAAAATATTAAAATATATTCTAATAACTAATAAGATATAGATGGAATCAGTTTTAAAGTATTAAAATGTTTATTAAATTATGTACTAAATATATATTGGAAGATAGAAAGTCTTTAAAATTAATGAAATAACTTAGCAGTTCGTTACTATGTGGAAGTCCAAGCATATTCGAAACTGAAGAATTGTCTTGAAAGAGAGGAAATTATTTTCCTCAAGTGAGTACATTAACCAAGCTTCTCGCTGGAGAATTTGGAATGGTGCAATTGATAAAATAATGAAAACAAAATGATTCCTTTTTAAATGGATACAATAACCAAGCTTCTCTTATTAAATTTTGAGCTAAAGAATTTGAAGAATTTCAATTGATACAAACGCTATTTAGCTGGTCAGTTTTCTACACTGTTTATTCATAACATTTCATAATAAATTGAGCCTTTTCTACTACTCATAACATCTCATAATGAATTGAGATATTCTACTATTCTTAATATCTCATTATAAATAAGTCTTTTCTATTATTTCATGTGGTTAACATGTTCACAATTTTTTGAATCTTCTTCTCCACCATCTTGAGTTTCAGATGCTTAATAAAGCATAACAATTGGTAGTTTATGCTTCCATATTTCTAGGTTTCAATTGTTATACTCATATTTTTTTACAAGTAATGTTGTATTTTCCTTTTTATACTCTGCAATAATTACTACAATCATCTCCCTTTTTTAATTTACTTTTAATAATGTTCATGTGCTTGAGTCGAGGGAAGATACTGTGACTTCTTATGGCATTTGAGTTGATCATGATGTGTTCTAATATATGTATTAGTTTATTTTTTATTTTTTATGCATAATAGTCAATTATACGCGATAGATACTTTTATTATATGCATATTTATATATGTTCGAGTATGTATTTATCTTTAAATTAAAACACTATATATGTCACTAAAGTAGCATGCAAAATTTTCAAACCTTAAACTTTTGAGTTTTTTTTTTGTATGTTTTGAATTTTCTTTCATAGCAAAGAGAGAGTCCAATAATATGTATCTCACTTTGAAATTTTTCTTTTGCAATACAAAAATCGTATTAAATTTTTTGGGATAAACGTGCAACGCACGTTCCCAAAAACTAGTGTGTGTATATATATATATATATATATATTAGAGAAAGAGTTTTGCTTTGTATATTTATGTTGACAAGACATGTAACTTGACCTTGATGATAATAGCAATTTCATGAAAATCATTGTGCTTTTGTGCTTGCACATTGTAGGTTCTTCCCAGATGGGTTGTTTACCATGAGCTGGTCCTGACGACTAAGGAGTACATGCGGCAGGTTAGTCCGTCTCTTTTTCTCTTTCTTTTTTGTTTCTTATCAGGATTATTATTACTCTAGCTGTAATGATTCACAGAGATTTTAATTGGGGGTTGTCCTGGCAGGTTACTGAACTTAAACCAGAATGGCTTGTAGAAATAGCTCCCCACTACTATCAGTTGAAAGATGTTGAAGACTGTTAGTTCTCTTACTCTCTTTTATGCCTGCGGGTGTTTTAGTTTTTTATTTTCAGTTTCTGTTGGTCTGGCTGCTTTATTGGTGCCTCACGGCACACTACTAAGCTAGTGTTTGGCTATAGATTCCCAAATATTTTTGGGAAACCAGATTTGGGTGATTTGGAAACATATTTCACTTTTTTTTAAAAAAAAACATGTAACATGAACTATACTCATAAGTTCTAAAACCTATCAAAAATACCCATAAGTTTGACACAAAATTATCATTTTTATAATGAACTAGATAATACATTACGCAAATTACAGTCGTGTGCACCACAACAAAGGACAACTAAAATAATTAGCTTCAGTGTTTCATGCATTGGAGTACAACGTAACCGAATGAAAATAATGGTTAGCTCAATCTTTTTGTAAGTCGTTGAGCCATTTAACTTGATTTTTTTGGTCACATGAACGAATATCTTACGAAAGTTGGGGTTAAGCAAGACAATGCCCATGAAAAATTTTTGTTGGCTAAATTATGCTTTTCCAAGAACAATTACAACTGGGTAGTCACAGCTGCTTTGGAGTAGATATCAATTTCAGGAGGGCATTTAATGAGGAGAAAGGGTAAATAGAATTAGTTGGAGTCATAAATAGATGAGCTTTTTTAACAAAATATGAAAGTTTGGAGTAAGTTCTAAAATTTTAAAAGAACTCAACAACTATATTTTGGCCCCACACAAGTGTTTGGTAGATTTTGAATTTTTTTACCAATTGTTTTTCCCAAAACTTAACAAATTCTATGGCCAAACAGATTTTACCAAAACAAATTCCCAAAAAGTGCTTGCAATATCTATGGCCAAATGGGTCCTAAGAGTAGCCTCCCATCTCATTGTTGAGGGACCTGCAATCCAACCTGGATGTTGGATTCAAGCATGGGACTAGTTATAGTCATTTTTTTCCCCAATAATTTGTTGTTTCCATTGGAGGAGTGTTAGACTGCACTTGTTCAAATGATTAAAAACTTTTGCAGAAGTAAATGAAACATCTTACTTTTTGCAGTCATATGCCTAATTGCCTACCACTAGAACGATATCTTTATAAGCTGTGACTAGATTCATTTACTGAAAGAATTAACATCTTATGACAATAAGAACCTAGAGAGTTAGATTCAGTGAGACCTGCTGAACTAGCGAGTCATCTGAAGGAGTTATACTTATAGTCCTTGGAAATTTAAAATGCTTATGTGCTTGGTGCATTTTGGGGATTAAAATATTCAAAGGATAATCCTAGAAAGTTTAAATACTTATTGCACACATCTCCTTGAACCAAAATATCTAATGTTGATGCAATTAATTATCATCTTTTTTTGGAGGTTTGGTAGTTGAATTTGAATTTGAGAATAAAAAACATGATTTTTTTGTTCCATTTGTTCGATTTCAATAACCTAATATTGTTGCTCAATGTTTATATGTCGTATGCAGCTAGCTCAAAGAAAATGCCTCGCGGAAGTGGCCGTGCATCTTAGGATCAACCCCTTTTTTTGGCAAAGAGCAGTGTCAAGATAATGGCTTATGTTAAGACTTGGATATTTCCCCATTATACTGCGAAGGTGGAAGGAATCTGCTAACTGAAGAAATCCATGGACATTAACTGATACGATTAGATAGTTGTATATACGATTTTGTAGATTCTTCATTTATTTAGATTAACGGTTGTAATTCTCTGTATGTGCCTCTTTCTGATTCCATTATGTTGCACGGACTGTCTAATTAATGAACTGCACCTCCTTTTTATGGATTACTCGGAGTGTTAGCTATATTGTGGTTAAGCCATTTGTTTATCCAAGAGAACACTGTGATGAACTTGGTATGGATTTTGAGTTGGCCGAGGAAAATACTGGTAATTCCTGCAGAAAGGCCAGATACATAGATGGCCCCCTCAGAGTTGACACCAAATCCCATTTTGGCACCTCAACTAAAGTTAGTTCCTATTGAACACTTCAACCCCATCAAAAGTGTCTCTTGGCGTCAACACCTATGTATTTGTCCCTGAAGAAAATTATTCCTGTTATGTGTTACTTCAAATAAATTTGATGGTGGAAATGTTATAATTGAATTCTGCATGTTGTTCGCTTATCTTACGAACCAGTAGAGCTTGTATCAACTATATATGCTTGTGGTTCAGTGGTTCTGGATCAGGAAATGAACATCTGAGCATAAGTTGAATCCGCTGGAAGTATATGAAACTCAGTAAACCAGACTTTCATCTGTGCATAATAAGTAAGTTAGACCAGTCTTTCCTCTCAAGCAGTTGTTTCCTTGAACAAAGATGAAGGATACCTTTTTTCCCATGCAAGCATCACATTTGAGTTTAAATGTTTTTTAGAGAAAAGGTTACATCTGTTTAGAATTTCCATAATATTGCGAGTGTTTTTGAAGTCGTATCACAGGAGTGTAAGAACCAGAGATCCTCCTCTCTGAAGATACAGAAAGCGTTCATTGCTGGATCTGAGGGGAGTAAAAGAGTGAAAGATATAGAAAAGACTTTACGTAAAGCAGATGTAGAGAAAACGGATGAAGAGGTCTTAGGTTGTTCATGAGTTTCATAGCTTAATATAATTACAAGGCATGGTTGTTGATAAATTTGGAGGGAAAACTGATACTTTACTTGATTTTTTGAGTAATTATTGATAATTAAGTTTACTTCAGGCTGAATACGCCCTTAAACTTGCAAGTAACTTTTATGTAGACATTCAAACCGTGGCATGTTCCAATTGAGAACCTGAACATATGATAATTCATAATTCTATGGATTGACTGAATCAACAAGTTCTTAGAAGTCATTAGCTTCTCTTTTGCTCATCTTTCTTTGATAAATGAAAAAGATCTTTCTTGCATCCAATGTTGGCGAAGAAAAGAGAGATTCTAGATTTACAAAATTTATCAAGAAGAAAATGCCCCAGTGAATCAAAACGTTTGTTTTTTATTATTGTACTACTATAGGGAGATTATATTATGAGCTAGGAAAACAACAATTTATAATGAAAGAGAAGTAAACAAGAGAAACATATTCTCAACCATGCTTAATAGGAATAAGAAGTTTATGGCCTGACAGGGGAAAAAGAATAATTGAAAGAATTGGATCTTCCTCACTTCTAGTGCTTAAACCAGGGGAATATGGGAACCTGAAGCTTTCTTATGCCACAGCTGGCATATCCTTGAGCCATGCATCCAAAGGTTTCCCAATGGAGTAGACGATGAACCCGATTTCTCTGAGCTTTGATGCATCAACAACGTCCCTCCCATCAAACACAAATGCAGGCTTTTGCATGTTATCATAAATCCTTTTGAAATCAAGTATTTTGAACTCATCCCACTCAGTGAGAATGCAGAGACCGTGGGCGTCTTTTGTTGCCTCATAAGCATCCCAAACCACGTTAACTTGCTTCACTCCATAAGGGCTCATTGGCTGGAGGTGAGTTGGATGGTCCCAATCGAACTTTTCCATTGAAAGATCTCTTTGTATTTGTTCCTGAGTGACCTGTGGATCATATATGCTCAAGTGAGCATTGTCTCCCAACAAGCCTTTGCAGACATCAATTGCAGGTGTTTCCCTAGTGTCACCTGTGTCTTTTTTGAAGGCAAATCCAAGAATGGCAATTTTCTTTCCAGAAACTGTGTTAAACATGGAGGAGACAATTCGATTAACAAAGCGACTCTTTTGATAGTCATTCACCTTGATCACTTGCTTCCAGTAATTGGCAACTTCTGGGAGGCCATTGCATTCACATATGTAAACCAAGTTGAGGATATCCTTCTGGAAACAAGAACCACCAAAACCAACACTGGCATTGAGGAATTTGGGTCCAATTCGGCTGTCCTTACCAACAGCATTGGACACCTGTGTAACATCAGCCCCGGTAGCTTCACAAAGGGCTGACATAGCATTAACTGATGAAATCCTCTGGGCCAAGAAGGCATTGGCAGCGAGCTTCGAGAGCTCAGCTGACCAGAGATTGGTGCAGATGATTCTGTCTTCAGGCACCCAATGCGCATAAACTTCTTTGAGGGCCTGGATTGCCTTTTGCCCTTCAGGGGTGTCTCTTCCTCCAATTAGAACGCGGTCTGGATGAAAAAGATCCTGAATTGCGGTTCCCTCAGCAAGAAATTCTGGATTCGAAAGGATCTGATAGTTAATTCCCTTACTGTTATGAGTGAGGATCTTCTCTATTGCCTCAGCTGTTTTAACCGGAACAGTTGATTTCTCCACAACAATCTTATCATTCTTGGATACATCAGCTATCATTCGAGCAGCACTCTCCCAGTATGTAAGGTCTGCAGCTTTTCCAGCTCCTAGTCCTCGAGTCTTCGTTGGGGTGTTAACCGACACAAAGATGATGTCTGCTTCAGAGACATGTTTCTCTACCTCAGTGCTGAAGAAAAGGTTCTTTCCTCTGCATTGCTTCACCACGTCATCAAGGCCAGGCTCATAGATAGGCAACTGATCGCTATTCCACGCTGTGATTCGGGAAACAGAGATATCAACAACAGCCACTTCAGTTGAGGGGCATTTGAGGGCAATGACTGCCATAGTTGGTCCACCAACATATCCAGCTCCAATGCAACAGATCTTCACCATCTTTTCCTGCAGTATGAAACCTGGAAAAACAGTAAAGAACTATATTCAGGACTGATAAAAACGCGCTATCAAGCTTTGTTTGCTCTATCCTATTTATAATCATAACAGAATGTAATTCTCCATGTGGTCTGATGTTACGATAGGCTGTAAAAAAACAAGAAATCTATCCAGTAAAGAACTCTATGAGTGCTGTCTAGATGTCATCTTTACATTTGAACTTGCATTAGTAAAATAAGAAGCAAAGTGAATCTATTAGAGGAATCATATTCCAAAGGATATCTTTTTTTAATTTGCCCAATTAACAACCACCATCTTCCCCCAGTGTCCTAATCAGCCCCCAGAAATATGACTTCCATATGTGAATCATCTGATTAAAGATAAAAAAAGACTTCCATATATCTTTTTTCTCATGCCCCAGTAAAAGGGTCGCGTCTACATACTCAACATGTGTCAATAACTTTTAGAAAGCATCATCCAATGCACAAAGTTGATACTATAAATTAGGAGTTTTGCAAATAGTTTAGCCTTGCAAGCCTCATCCAATGCACAAATATGTAGTATCAAAGCATATATTACCACCAGCAAGTGACATAGAAACAAAAAATGATGCCACTATCTTATTAGTAATACACAAGAATACACAACAACAGCATAACCAGTGTAATCCCACAAGTGGGGTTTAGGAAGGGTAGCACAAACCTTACGCTACCTTAGAAGGTAGAGAAGTTGTTTCCAGCACAAGAATACACAAATAAACTGGTCAGCCCGGTACACTAAAGCTCCAGTTATGCGCAGGAAGAATACACAAAGAAACTGAAATCAAGAAAATGCTAAAATTTGATGACAAAGAAAGGAGCAAACTGAGACAGTACTACACAAAAATTGAACTAGAAATCCTGCAAAGAGAAACAAGAACTATAGATCCCTTCAATAAAAGTTACCTCAACAGGAATTCCCACTTACTTTTAGAAAAGGGAAATAATCACAAGAAGAAAAGATAAGTCTTGATTCAGAAATCAAATTTTGTTATAAAAGGGACTCAAAAGAGCTTCAGTGATGGTTCAAAGAATTGGAAAGGACCACTTTATATAATGGGCAAAGAAACAAAGGGTGTAAGCCAATGGACTCTCAAAAACCAAGTAAAGTGCCAAATGTAAGATTTGAAGTCTTGATTTGGAATGTTCAACACGTTTTCAAAAGGGACCTTTCAGTAACTAACAAGGGAAATTCCACCACCTTTGTTTTTTTCCCTGTAGTAACTCAGCAAAGAGTTTACACGTTGAACTAGTTTCTCACCACACCTCAATCAAAGTTCAATATTGAATGAATGCTTTAAAACTCTTACCAACTTTTTCTGCAAAAAATTGTATTTTTATCAATTTGCGTACATTCTACTTTCAGTGGCTAAATTATTGTTGTTTAAAAGGATAAAAAAGATAGCCTTGGTTTTCCATCATGAGGGAAGTCCATTTATCCAAAAGTAAAAGACTAGATTTTTGACAAATTTGATCTTTTACTCAAAACTCAATTCAAGAATGGATTTTGAACAAAACCCAAGTAGGATAAATTGAAAGGGGTTCAAAAAAGTTTGTTTTTTTTTTTTAAAAAAAGAAGTCTTTGGTTTTCCATCCCAACAACAACCACCCCAGAGAAATAAAAAAAAAAGCGTCCATTTACCAATAGAAGAAAAAATACATTTTTGACAAAATAAAAACTTTTTTCCTTATTTTGTGGAACCAATTTAATAAACAGCAAGTAAAGTTATAACCTAACAAGAAATTTTTTTTTCGGAGTAACTGATAAAATTTCTGTCATGTTACCAGGAGCTCGGGTTCAAGTTTGAAAATAGCCTCCGACAGAAATGCAAGATAAGACTGCGTACAATAGCGGAATCTTTAGTGCACCGCTTTAAGAAAATGGTTGTTCAGAAGGGGCATTTGAGTGTGATTAAAGAAAGATTAATTACAGGTATAAGCATGTATAAAGTATGATTGAGCAAAAAGAATTATTTTTTTTAAAAAAAAATGTTCAAAAGCTTGCTTTGAAGGCAACAGAGTCTGAGATCAACGTGCTGGTACCTGAAAAATTGACGTCAAAAAAAAAAAGTTGCTGCAGAAGCTTTAACTTCACTACAAAAGAAATTAATTTTGCTTCTTCTATTTCTTTTGGGGTGTGGTAGGAAGGTCTCGAAATATTTTATTTGAAAGTTATTGTTTGATTTTTGATTATAACTCTTCAGAGAAGGATTTTTTGGTTCGAAAAATTTAACTAACATAAAAACAAGATTCATAAAAGGTATAAGGTATAAGAGGGACAACTTATTCCTACTGAATTTGTGTGCACCGACAAAAAAATCACTCATTATATTTTATGTGTAAAAATTAAAGACCATTCTAAAATAAGATTCATGTAAAAAAAAAGATTATAATATTTCACAAGTTATATTTTATGCCCTTAAAAAACTGATGTCTTATTGTGCATAAGTTCAATTTCTAAGAACAAAAACTAAAGTCTAACCTGTTAAAAGGGTAAAAGTTGAACATTGGCCCGTTTAATAGATAAATCGTGCAATTAATAAACTTATGTTTTTTTTAAAAAAAGTGTTAATAGGTAAATCGCCGTTCTCCTTCTTGCTTAGTAACGCATGGAAATTGAAAATGCTTCATATTAACTATTAAGTATTATTATTAACATTAACAATAGGAAATAAATGCTTAAAATGCTTCATATTCTTTAGATAAATAATCATAAATCATTCCATCAGTGAATATCCGATTAAACAAAATATATACAATCAAATGACGCCAATTAAAATGGTAATTAATGGTACCAAGAGTCTAGAGATATTACATTGCACCTTCAAATGCATTTAATTGATAATATATTTTTCTAGATGAATATACTTACTTAGATGAATGCATCTTAGTAAAATTAAGGATCTGATGACATTAAATTATACTTTCTCCAGGTCAATTTATTTATTTGATTTTGATTTAACACTAACTTTTAAAAAGTAAAAAAAATAACTTTTGGATCTTATGCTCTTAAGCTAAAAATATCTAGAATCTACATCTTTTAGTCTTGTGCTCTTAAACATGTCATATAAAAAGTTGAAATTACATAGTTGTCCAAAAAAAAATTAAAACAGAATTAAATAGTTGTAAAAAAATTAAAATTAAAATAGAGTTACAAGTAAAAGTGGACGGAGAGAATATTTATTTCTCTTCGGATCTGAATATATGATGGTTGTGTTTGGATAATTGTAGTTCCTTCACTATTAATCAGATATCTCGAGTACGAGGTCTGAAAAATTTTAGTTGGGAGTGGTGCCTCCAAAATAAGGCCTACAAGAGTGATTCAGCTTTAGTCGATTTTCAAAGCAATATTGGACATTGGGGTTTGGGTTTGGGGGGGGGGGGGGGGTTATATCATGTTTATAATCTTTCCCATATAATTAAACTAAATTTCTGTTTGCCATTGTACCTAATTACTGATAATAAGTATAATTAGAATCGTGTTAGTTCTTTATGATCTATGACCCATCAACATATTATAAGTGCCATAAAAAATGACACTCAAATTATTAGTATTCCTTTATTTTACGTTTACAATGCATTTGGCATAAAATAAAACAAATTCAATTGGTCCGAAATTTTTATTAGGTACTTATTTATTTTATTATGTACCATGAGAATGAAAATTAAATTCAAATAATTTGTCTTTTTCATTGTTATGTTTCTGATTTTCATTCCAATCATCAGGCTTTACTTTTTCTTTTCTTATAATAAAAATATTTATGGCGTGATGAATTAATAATTACATAGGACCTTTCTTGGGACTAGTTATTCATCGTATGAAGTTGGTCTAGTTGAGTACGTTTGATAAAACGTTTCTAAGAATGCACCAATTATTCTATTTCTAGTTTTTTAAAAAGACAGTTTAAACATTTTACATTAGTTGGATTCTAGAAAGGTCACGCATTTTAAGGAATATGATATAGACAGTCTATTCTAATATAAATATTAGTGTTACTTTCTTAATTCTAATCCACTACATATAAATTACATGAAAACAACTTTACTATTACTTCGAGTTCTAATAATAATAAAAATAAAAGAACATACTATTTCTGAATGGTATAATACATAATACATAAATATGACTTTTAACTTGGTTTTAGCTGGCAACTATGACCTCTAACTTTATTAGTGTACAAGTAGGCACTTTAACTATCCAAAACTTGAACAAATAAACGCATTCGTCCTACATGGCATCCTACATGACAATTTTGTATCTTACGTGGCATCCTACGTATATTATGCCACGTAAGACACATGTGCCTACTTGTTCGATTTTATATAAATTTAAGTGTTTACATGTTCACACTCAAAGTTGGAGGGCATAAATATAAAATGAGACCAAGTTAAAGAATGTATTATGCCTTTCTGAATTGGTCAAACTCAAATATACAGGAGAAGCAAATCTGCATGTGCCAATTGCTTTTGCTTTCAAGAACAAGCAATGCCGATCAACGATCATGGCCCTTGCCGTTCGATTTTCCAATAAGAATTTATTATAAAATAACCGGTTGAATTTACTATTTAATTTTCTGGTCGTTATATAAATTATTTACAATTAAATATCCTCAGATAATTTTTAATTTAAGCACCATTAACGGTTACTTGAGTTGATTCTTTTATAAGTGCATCTTTATGGAGTTTTGACGTAATTGGAAAAAATCTGTCATTCCTTTGGTAAATTTTCAATTTGTAATACATGTTTATAGCAAGAAAATTAGCTCATTTGATGACAAAACCAGAAGCTAAAAGTAAAAAAGAACAATCGATGTCAGAGAGAACTTTTTTGAACTCTTCCTTCACATCTGTTTTAGTTAAATAAATGACTGAATTTAGTTTATGCGCTTGTTTAATCAAGTCAAATTGTTATCATAGAATTGGTCAAATTGTGGCTATAATATCAACTTGGGTATTTTATTGTTAAAATTAAACTATTCTCAGTTTGGACTTCTTCCAAATGTTAAGAGAATGTTACGAAACCGATTGCTTGATATTGTTATGATCATATGCAGAGTACTACATCGATTTTGGATCGAAAAACTAATAAGTCGTCTCTTCACTCGAACGGACGCTGACTAGTTTTTTCTTTTATACAAACAAGCATTTCTAATTTCCATATATATTTTACACGTGAAATGAAAGAACCTAAAGAAACAGAAAGAAAAAAAGAGCAAGAGGTGGGGTTTTATACCAAACTTTGATTTACTGCTGCAAACTAACAAATCACTGTGTTGGTGTCTAAGAGAGTCTGATGGCCATTTCTTGAAGAAGTGCCCGCTTCTGTGACGCGTCGATCACTTGATTAGATTCAGCATTCTCAAGCACATCGGCAATTATTGCTGCTGCATGACCTAGAGGTTCTTCTGCTGCTCTCTTCAGCATGAAGGCCTGTAATTCAGCAGCACGGACACATTTTAGATACTGTAGCAATTTTGATAAATTCGACGAGAAAACCTCCTCAAACTATGGCTAAAGAAGAAAGAAACAAAGAATATGCAAGTGATGGGATCGACCTGTCCATGATGTGTTATTGTCAATGTACAGGGTTGCTGATACCAAGGTTCACCATCTATTTGAACAGGAAATGCAGCAAAAAGTTGAATTTTGATCAACTGACCCTGTGCAAGCCTCCGAGCTTTGGAAAGCCCCACCTGTTTACAAGAGCAGTAACCTTATCACAAAGGAGTGAAACCTAAAAAGCAGCTGAAGATCAAATAGACAAATCATGCCACACACATTTAACCAGGAATAAATTCATTTAGACTGTTACAAAGAAAAGGTCGAAGAACTTCAAGGCTACAGAGTGTAAGAATAGAAAAATAGAAAATGATAGTAGAAAATGATAGCTGTAAATTGCTTTAGTAATCTGAAGAGGGAGAAGTAAAAAGGCAGAAGATTTTTTTTTTGTTCTCTTTTTTCTCTTTAGATGTTTCATTACATAAGCTCCTTATATATATAAAGTGTGAGAATTACAACCACATAACAAGCAAAATATCTCACACTATGTACATATGTGGCTCACGTTTAACCACCACTCATTTTAACTCAAAAGACTTGCCTACTACAAAAATATCTACAATCTAGGAGTTTCTAGAGAAATCTTAATTTCCTAAGATAGACAAATCAAGCCAACACATTTTAGCCAGGAATAAATTCATTCTTCAAAAATAAAAAGACTAACCATCAAAAAGTGCTTTACCAGGACACATTTTAGCCAGGAATAAATTCATTCTTCAAAAATAAAGAGACAAATAACCATCAAAAAGTGCTTTACCAGTTAAACATCTGCTATAACTCTTGTCAGAGAATCACCAGATGTAGTTATCAGATGTCTTTACAGCAAGGACATGAACACACAACATAAGAAAATGCCTAAGGAGAACTACTTTAACACACTTGAAAATTTCCTTAAGAAAAAACTGCTCCCACATTAATGCGTATGAAATTGTTTCGTATATACCTGAAGCTTCCCAAGATGCCACGTCCCAGAAATGCTAACAACCTCCAGCATCTTATCATGCATGGATTGAGGATCAAAATTGTCATAGTGTTCATCTTCATTCTGCCACAAGTCTACTCCACCCATGTAGCTTCCAATATTAGCTACGAGAACACCTTCTGCATCCTAGAGATCAAATCACAAAGTCATAACTCATCATTAAAGATGAATAATCTTTTAGTTAAGTGGTTTCAAGACTGCAATTACTCGCTAAACATCTCTAAGAAGAAAAGACTGAATTATCTACCAAATTTCCAATATAAACTTTAGCACCTTTCATCCATGATGGAAGATTTGTTAGTATTTTCAGGGAGTTGAATAATTCTTTTGCATCTTCTATAAGAACGATGAAATTTGGAAAAATATAAACTGAAGTAAGATATCACATATCAAATCACTAATAAAAGCAAGCATTCGCAGCTCAAATGTATTTTCCATAAGGACAGTTAAGCCTTTTGACACCACCTCGGGAACTTCAATCTCGACACCATCAACCTCCACCCTAACTTGCCATGGAAAATCCGCAAATGTCCAATCCATGAAACTTCTTGCACCTTCTCTGGCATAAAGAACTTTATTCATGAACTGCAACATTGTTGCAAGGAATTTCAGTCACGAATGCATATATAAAATAAAAAGATAATACCATGGAATTTTTGAACTTGAATAAAAAGATAATAACATGGAATATAACTCAGTTATATATGTAATGCCCAAAAATTTCATACAAATGCCACAAACAAGACTAATACACAAATGATGCAGTTCACTACATAAAAGAAAACAGAAAACTATCACAGAGAGTCAAATCTTAACATAACAAAACGGCATTCGCAAAACCACATTATTAGCCAGTACAGGCCTTGACTACCAAGCTCAGTATGTAGACTAATAGGGATGGACTTAGCTTGCTATTATACTCATAGTGTTGAATTTATTTCATCTCCATGGAGGAGGGTGGACTTGTCTTGCTATTGAACTTTTTCCAGTATGTCCTTATTTATTTTTAATGTTACACAAAGGAATGTAGATCAGATGCTCTTCACTTCATCTTATTTCACCTGGATTTTATTTTTCAAGTAATTCATATCATCAAGTGCACCCATTCCAATTTTCAGCCCAATCAAATGATCGGCTGCTGCTGATATACCTCGTGGTAACAAAAACATATTGTTCTGGGGTATATCAAGGTTCATCTTCGGTTCATATTTCATCGACCAATCCTTCCTAATTCACATCTTTGTGGAAGAATTTCTTTTGTAATTACTTGAGGAAGGAATCAGAAAATACCGGATCATGTACACAGGCAAACTGTTGATAAAACTCCAAAGTGGCATTTTCTTTTGACCCAATTTTTCTCTCTCCTTATCCCTCAGAAAAGAGAAATTATCAGGATAGCAAACATTCTCTAGAATTTCTCTTAGATCCCATAGCTGATGATAGAACTAGAAGATATGCACGGTTTGAGACTCAGTAAATAATGGGCCCGCGCATAGCGGGAGCTTTAGTGCACCGGGCTGCCCCTCTCTATCCTTAAATACCCGATTTCTGTCTAAGCCAAGGTTTGAACCCGTGATGTGCACCTAACCCACCCAACACGCCCTGCTCTTACCGCTAGATCAAAGCCCTGGGGACAATAACAACAGAATGACCAATATAACAAAAGGAGTCTAGCCAGAAGAAGCAAGAAGAGTTAACTAGTCATCAGCCGCTAACAGTGTATGGACCTTCTCACAGAACAGGTCTACTCATTCTAAAGTGCTTTAGACATAGAAGAGCATACAGAAACATATATATCACCAACCCCCTCAAAGGGATTGATAGTAAGACTGCAAAGACAGAAGATTTGAAGCTATCAAACAACGTGATATTCAATAACCCAAGATATTCAGTTATAAGCATCTTCAAAAACCGATGAGTATCACAAGCATGCAGATATGCTCATAATCCTGACCTCGACAGAGAGACATATAATGTCAATACACAAAACTCAGCAGATCAGCTTTACAGTTGGCATCATAATACATGAACAGGGCTCAAATGTGCACATAGAATTCAGCGCTATAAAATAGAAACATCAAGCTGCAGTTTCACCATTCTGCATCTGAAGAACGCTAGGACTAAGATATTGTGCAATAGAAGTGTTATCTCTCTTCTCGACATTGACCAAAAACACTTGATATGAAGAAAACATCCACCCTAATAAAAAAGGACAAGAAAACATCCAGGTCTGAGATATTATGGTAGCTACGTCCCACAAATCCAGATTCTTCTTTGAAGAATTCCTTCTTAAGCAAAAAAAATTCCAAAAAATGTAGATGTACTTACCTTATTTGAAGATAATGTCATAGAGAACCTGAATAACCAGGCTGACTCCATGAACATTTGGATGGAAGAGATGACCGTTACAAGCATATAAATCTATCCACAGTAATTATGTGAACAGTTCAATGACTTTCATTTCCACATAAAACAGAGGCAACTAATATCAGGAAGAAATATGGTGAAATGACCAAGAAACTGGGCCGCGAAACCCCCTCAACAGGAGCTAAGAACGCTCTGAAACTATAGCATAAAGTTAAGTCTACAGTAAAGTTCACACGGAAGCTAATTTGTTCCTTTTTCCACAACCCGACACTAATCTTATCATGATGTTATATGATGATCCGTGAAGGTTACTTTATCATCACTAGATCGGATCGACTGTCATAGCACAAGTTTGAAGCTACAGACCTACTCTTTGTCAAACAAATTATGACAACCCAATTTTGTGTCCAGATCTCTAGTAGAGCATAAATTAAGGTTTGCATGGCAACTAATTTGTTTGTTTTCGCAACCCAAGACCAATTTTATTATGATGGTATACATATAAGACATATCAACTATTAAAGCAGTATTTGAAAGCTACAGACCTATTTCTTTATCAAACCAAATCCACTAACCTACTTATCATGCTTCACATGATCTTATGGAACATAATCTGCATACCTGATTGTAGAACTTCTCGGGGTTTTCCTCCCTCATATTATGGATTTCTAATGCAACCTTTGCATCACAACCAACCCCTGGAACATCAACAAGGGACACTCATCAAATTTTGCAAGGAAATAATAATAGAGAATAAAATTGGAGAAGTGAGACACTGATCATTATATTCTCCAGTGATGCAAATATAATATATTATCTTCCGTCAAGAGAAGATCAATCACCATACCAAGATAGTTGTTCAAGAACTTCGGAGGTTGAAGCAGCTTTCCCTCCTGGTTTACGATAGAAACTTTCCATCTATCAAGGATGGTTACTGCTGCTTGTTCTATATCATGTAAAAGTGTGCAAAGACCGCCTTGTCTCTCAACTGAACCTAAACCACCTCCCCAGTAAAGAACTCGAGCCAAATCATTTCCGGTCCCGGCGGGGAGTATTGCCACCGGTGGAGGAGAAACATAGTTTTGTTTATCTATGGTATTCAAAACCCAGCCAACAGTTCCATCACCTCCACAGACAAGAATCCGGAAGTGTGGCACCCTTCTGAAAAGATGCAGACCAACTTCCGGTCCTTCTGTTGAACTCAACTCAAAGACCTAAGTAGCATATCCATGGAAAATCATAGATCAAAACAATGGCTCGGCGGAAAATATTCATGAATCTACTGAAAAGCTAAAACACATAAAAAAGTTTTTAAAACAGAATAGACAAGTCGCATCTTTAATGACGTTCATAAGGCATTATCAAGTCGCTTAAAAAGGAAATTAGCAAGCCGGACGCACCGAAAACCTGGTAAACGTGAATAATGTAATCATATAATACCATATTTGTACCTTCTCCTGATAGAGATCTACCTCCATTCACCACCAGACCAAGAGAAGAGTTAGCTTTGATTTACAACTATATTAGTAGTATGAAAAGATATCTTATGCAGATAAGTGGATTTCTTAGTTATACGTTTAGATAAGTCAATCTTTAATAATGGAACATTATTAGATGGCACACAATTTACAATAGTCCATAGAAATGTGTCAAAACACATCGAAAAGCATGGGGAGAAGATGACGCATAAAATAGGGATCTTTTCCAGCAGCTACAAGCTCTCTAAGCCATTTAAAGGACAGAAGAATCAACTAACAACCTATGGTGGTAACATTCCTTAAAATGTAATTGTTGTGCTGATTGACACATCTCTACACAGAGATAAGATAGCAAGTAGTTCACAAGATGGATGCTAAAAGAACAGTGACTAGATAAGGAGCTTCATCTCACCTGAACTGGGTTTAATAGAAGGTTCAACCGCTGCCTAAGTGAATCTCCTCGTTGAGCTCCACTTTTCTTGTTTATAAAAACTAGCAGAGGTCTGGCATCCGGAGGCAAATCAGTCAATTCATATTTCTGCCCCATTAATTGAGATTCATCCTTCTGAGTAATGGATGAACTCCTCTTGAAGCTGGGTATAGATATCAACTTTTTCACACCACTGTCTTGCTGCTGATCCACACCCTCTCTATTTACACCACAATTGCAATTTTCATCTATTCTACAATTACCATTCACTTTATGAGAATCAAAAGTGCATTCAGCAGTTGTGTCCTCAACAACATCACCATTGCTTGTCTCCGCAGAGGTCCCACTCCCATGTTTCTCATTACTGTGCTTGTATTTCTTGCTTTGACTTATTATACTAGCACGCACTGAAGAAGCAATTTCATTGGCACCTTGTGTGATAGAACTCAACAGTCCGCCCCTGTTAAACTCTTTCACATAAAGTGGCGATAGAATAAGCCTTCTGAAAGGGCCCAGGTCACATATATCACCTGTTTCGTTGAACATATTGGCATGACAATCAACATGAACTAGGCGTTGACACCATAAGCAACACCATATAGGGGACCCACCAAGAAATGAACTTGGCTCTTCGCAGTAGCTGCAGAAATAAGACTCATCAGGTTGATCAGCTACCTCTGTCCAGCGCACTGCCCACTGATGTACCACATGTGGGTATCCAAACATAGATGCACATTTACAATCCTTGTGAGCATTCGATGAGCAACTCAGATGAGCTGCTGCACCACATATGCTGCAACGATTAAAAAATCTTTCTGAGGCAACAATTGGACCAAGAGTCTGAGATGGAGAAATGGACTTTAAACAGACACAGCATTTTAAACTTTTCCCTCGAGAAATGGTTTCCAAAGCCCAAGTATGAGGAGCCGCAGGGACCTTATTCCTTGTTTTTGGGTTTTTCTTTGACCTGGCTATGGCTTTCATCCAACTACCGTTTATGTTCCTTCTCCACTGGAAAGCTGTGTAAAATATAGTTACAATTCCTACTAGACCAGCAATGAAACAGGAGAAAATAAACAGACGGGATTCTGCCACCTCAGAAGGATTTTTGCTGATCCAGCTAAGAAGTGTAAACTCTGATTCTCTATAATCTTCCATTTTAAAATTCTATATTTCTATACTTAATACACAACTACATGTATGCTAGTATAAATCCGAACCTAGACAAGTATTAGGCTATGAAGAACAGCATCATGCACCTCCTTAACACGATCACAATCTAAAGCCATGATGGTGTTAGTATTCCATTTTTCCCCAATTATGCAAAACATATTAGCTTACTATTCAGTATAAACCCAACCAACAACACTTGGAAACCTTAGTCCAGAAATGAGGATACTTCAATTCAACACATCCTTGAAATCCTGCTTATTCACTTTGACCCCTGAAGAGCCCTAAATCTTTGAATCAACACAACAAGAAACAAAAATAACCTGCAAAAGATGGGAATAACATTTACATCAGTCATCAGACAGTGCCCAGAAACATTCCACTAAACCTTATAGCTGAGATCATGTAACAGTAGCCTAATTTTGGCTAACGGGAAAAATTCAAGATGAAATACATTTACCAAATATTAACCAGAAATTAAAACTATTTTACTGCATAGCTGCATAGCTCCTAAGGGTGTGGCCTAGTGAAGTGGATTGAGAACCAGGATGTCTGAGGTTCAAAGCTACAAAAGACAAAAACACTAGGTGATTTTTCCTTATCTACCCTAACCTAGGTAGACAAAGTTGGTGGATGGAGTTCCCCAATACCTGGTTGTCGTGGTTAGGTAGGTGACAAGTATCGGTAAAACTAGTCGAGGTGAACCCAAAACTAAAGTTACTTAAAAAAACAACTTATTACAAGTAACTCACATATGCAAACTTTTGCACAAAAGATCGCACTTCACAACTATCATTGGCATTAAACCAAAAACGTTGTACTTGCTTCTCGAGTTAATTGGTTGGTCAGAGAACAAAAAAAGGATTAGCAGATAAACGATATAACAATTTCAGACGAAATTCCTTAGAAATGATGGAAAATTAAACCAAAAAAAAGTAGTAGTTATAGTAATATATTAGGAAGGAACCGAGAGTGAGGAAATGGCTGAAAGTTCATTTGGGATTAGAAAGACGAAGAAATTAAGATGCTAATACAATGAGCAAAACCATAAGGAATTGGTAGTTAACAACCCCTTACCGTATTAATTAACAAAAGAGATTGGATTAGCGTTTGTTTCTCTGAACAGAATCGTAGCTGCGAAACCCTGGGCGTTGAAGGAAAAACGGAGAATCGAATTCCAAATCTGCAAATGCAGAATTTAGTCCTTTGTTGATTCGGTTATTAATAAAGTGTTAGGCAAGCAACGGCTTAATTATGATTTGTTATACAAGTTTCTAGACTGTTGATGCATATTCCTAAGCCTACATCTAGAGGAGGAGCGATGCATCGGAGATCCACAGGGCTACACGTGGATTTTTCAGAGTGTGTCGACTAGCCCATGTCGGAATTGGGCCCTGCTCTCTATAGATTTATACTGAAGCAACACGTTGGGCACACGGTGCTCATGACCTATGCCCGTTGCCATTTTTATTTTATTTTTCGTTTTCTAATTAAATTTTCAATTTCAATAAAATCAGTGATTTGACAGAAAAAAAGATATTTCAATTAACAAAGGAAGGTTTGGATAAGCAGTTGAATATACAATTGCTTGCAGCATGAAGTTTTGTTACCACTAACATCAAACACTTCATGTTTGAAGTTATTTCAAAATTAATTGCTATATTCAAATTTATATCAAGAAAAAGTAACTTGAACCAATTATCTATGCAATTCCTCTTGCATTACATTACCGGCATAACTCGTTAAGAGTGTCAAATCAAAAGGAAAGCGGCAAACATTTGCCATATCTTTAGTAGGACTCAAATATCAGTCCAAACAAAAGTTGAAAATACAATATGCGGTCACGTAACTGAGTTCATAGGCGTTTGCGCAGAGCTTTGGATTAGTAACCTTTATTACTTCGTGTATTTCGAATAGAATTCTGTTTGATTTACAAAAAGTTCTGATTGTTGTATCAAAAAGTCTGTTCTTGGTTTTAAGAAAGAACTAAACACTGTTGGTTTTAGGATATGATACTGAACACGAATCTAAATCGAATGAACACTACAATCTCTTGCCATCATGATGGTCAAAGAAGACTATGAAATTATAATCAGTGCTCCAGCTATCTTGTTGTCCCAAAAAAACTTTCTGATCAAACAGAAATCTGGGGCAACAGGATATTTGTCCAGTAAATATGGGAAGAATCAAATTGGAACGACAGTTCTCAACTTATCACTTAAATTTGATAACTCACACAACATTAGAAAATGGACTAAAAACTGCATTTAGCATGGACATATGTTACCCATCGAATATTAACTGCTAAGGATATTTAACCTTGAAGGAAATCATTGTCTGAATATTAAATGGATATGTAAAACAGAAGCACATTGTAATCGCACATGCAGGTTAAGATGTAAAGCACATAAGAGTGTGAGTCAAGAATTTTTTAAAAAGAAAGACGACTTTTACGGTTTTACCTCAACGCAAAAACAGAAAATAAACAAGGCGGCCACACTAAAATGAGACACCCAAGTAACATTTGAAGTATTTAAAGGACAAAATTAGCATACTGATGCAAAAAGAATCCCAAATTAAAGATAAAAGAGCAAAACATGCAGAAGAAAAAGATTCAACAATAACCTACATCTATAATAGGTCCAAGCTGAAATTATAAGTTGGAAATAACTCATGTAATCATAAAAACGCCTCCTTTTTCATCTCTTAATTGGCAGCAGTAATTCTTCCAGCAACTTGGTCAAGATCTCTTTGGCCGTTGGATGTGATTCTCCTTCCACTGGGTAAAAGGTAATAACAGATATAAATCAGAACACTAAAGGTAACAGAAACAAAACAAATACTACACATTTCTTTATCAGAATATACAGAAGAACATTAAATACGACATGTTACCACACATAAAGCAATCATTAAATAACTAAATAATTCTACTAAAAAGACAATAATTATTGAGACACCAAACTGAGGAGTTCTTCCTAACCAAAAGAATTTCATGCCTATGGCAAAACCATAGAACAAGAAAGATGCAATTTGACTGTGAAAAGAACATGTACCCCTTGGGGTCAAAGTCAATGATGTTCATGGTTTGCAATTGCTGAAGGATGTGACGTGCAACTGAACCACTGCTCTTGCAGAAATGACGTGGACGGCTTCCATTCCTCTGGTTACCACCATAGATTCTTCGGAATCCACCAACACCAATACCTCCTCTCAAATAGATCTTTCTTGCCATAGATGCTGTCCATAAAATTCAAAACAAAACAGAAGAAAGTTCAGTAAGCCAAAATTTTAATTCACATGAAACCTTTCTTCAGTGTGAGGAATTAAGAAAGAACATACCAGCCCTAATGTAGTACCAATCAGGGTCATATGGGGCAAGCTCTTTCAATTTTCCAGTTTTGACAATGTCGGTCCACTCGGGAAGCTCCAACTACAGATACAAAATTTAATAAGCAGCAAATAAATAAGATCATTGTGATTTTCACCTCATATAAAAACAGTCATTCAGCAGCAAGCTTATCCAAAAACTAAACAAAACACCAGAGGGGAAAACAGACAGCAAGCTAGTTCAAAAACCAAACAACAACACTAGAGGGGGGAAATAAACAGTCTTACCAATAATAAAGGGCAGACACACTCTCCCTACTGATCATAATGTATAAGCTGATAGGATTTCAACTTTTTCAACATTACAAATTCAAGTGCTAATGACTGGATTCTACATCTAAGTGTATATAATCAATGAATGTTCTTAACACAAATAAACATTGAACAAAAGCTAATGTGTTCTGATGAACCGTACATATATATGGTGTTACATCTGTATCTGCCTCACATAAAAGGAAAATCTCATTCTCTCACACTCAGACTACACATTCTCTAAGGTAACCAAACAAGATATACAGAGAGTATGCGTATTAAAAAAACACAAAAGCAGATTCAGGTACAAATCAGAAACATACAACAAGCTTTGCAGTCCTAAAACGGAAATTAACAGAGAGTTTGGCATGATTATAGAGAGTCTAGTGATAGTAGTATTATTTAATGTATAGATTGGACGAATCCCTGACTCCCCAAAACCTCTACAGTCTAAACACTTAATAGACAACTTTACCACACATATTGAGATGTATCCTAGCCAAAGTATAAGCAAACCATATACAAAACATATCTAACAAAATGATATATATGATCTAATTAAAATCATTACCCTAACTACATCAGACACGGTATAAACTTGTATACACATACAAGTACATCGTGCACGCTGAGTTGCCAGAGGAGAGATACGAGAGAGAGAAACATACCTTGCCGGAGCGCTTGAGGTGAGCGGCGTAGGCCTTGACGAACTCGTGTGGTGAAACATCCTTTACATTTCTCGCCGGCTCCATTTTTTCGCTTCGCTATCCTTCTCCTTGCGGCGCCTTGTGCGACTCTCTGCTCAGCAAGGGTTTGTAGTGTAAGATGGAACAAGGAGTTAGATAGATGTGGAAAGGCCCATTTACAAAGCCCAACACTGCAATCTTAAGTGTTTGTTGGTGTTCTGTTTATTTATTTTTTTTAAAAGTTATCAATATTTTTAGCTAAGCCCATGAGAAAATAATGGGAATCACACTTTACAATTTTCTTTCATTTCTATGAAATTAAATAATAATTTTTAACTTGTTTAAATTGACATAATTAACATTAAAAAGATTGTGTGCTCTAATTAGGGTAAGCATGGTAGGGTATTAAAAGTTTCAGTTTAATAATTTTGATTTTCGATTTGTAAAATCATTATTAAATTAATTTAATTCGATATGGTCCAATATTTTTAAGTTCAACTTTGATATTTTGCGGTACTATGAATCTATTTTTAAATTTTTCTTTCTCTATCCCCATTTCTCTTCTTAAAATTATAAATAATTTTTTTTTTAAAAAAAAAAAAAGAAAAAAAAAGGAGAGTGTCAATTTGGACTATCCCGTCTCAACACTATTGGTTTGAGAGCTTTTTGAAGTTTCAGGGGCCGAAACGGATCAGCCTACCATAGGAATGGGCTTTGAAATTACTAGCTTAACATTGTGTTGTGCAGAACGTCAATCCTTCATTATTTTTAATTTCAATCTTATAGTGATTTAGAAATTCTAAAATATAATATTTTTCTACAAACTAATATACAGAGTGTTGCAAGTTAAATTTTAAGCTGACAAATAAATTATTTCGCTAATTCTCATTAAGTACTACAAATTTGAAATTACACACCCAAAAACAAATAACTTTCATGCTCACAGTGGATGCCCATAATTCCTTGTTGATTGTCAAAATATATGAAATGTCAATAGTAATATAGTATATGTGTGAGTCATTTTTGAATGCATTCATATATGAATTTCCTCATAACTTATACAGATATTAGTTATGCAACGAATAACTTATTTCATATTTATCTACCAAACATCATATAAATTATATAAAAATAATACATAAATAATTTGAATCTAATCCAACTACCAAACAACTACTTAAAAGTGTCATCAATAGTGTAGTACATTGTAAGTTATTTTAGTGTCAACAATAGTGCAGTACATTGTAAGTTATTTCATTGTTTGTTTTTTGTTATAAATAAAATGACAAATCTGTTGTAAAATACACTAAATTGAGCAAACAAAACGGAGAGGATAAGAGAATTAAAAGGAGAGCAAACGAGGAAAAGAAATTCTTCCGTGTTGGTGTATCAAATTCTGTGTACAAGGGTAAGAATTTATAGGAGAATAAGAAGTGATTGTGGGCAAGTTGCCCACTTTTAGTGGGCCCCACATGAAGAAAATTAAATGCAAGTAGGCAAGTGGACATTCAATCCAACTTGCTTTTTAACACTCCCCCTTGGATGTCCACGTGTAAGGTGCCTCGTTAAAACCTTACTACGAAAAATTCAGTGGAAAAAAAGAGTACACACATCTGGTAATACGTCTTAATTGCTGCCTCATTAAAAACCTTACCAGGAAAACCCAGTGGGACAAAACCTTGGTTAAGGAAAAAAGAGTGCAGCGCGTATTTACTCCCCCTGATGAAAGCTTCATTTGATATTTTGGAGACGGCGCATTCCAACCTTATGCCTTAGCTTCTCAAAAGTTGATGTTGGTAATGCCTTTGTGAATAAATCTGCAAGATTATCACTTGAACGAACTTGTTGTACATCAATTTCACCATTCTTCTGAAGATCATGTGTGAAGAATAATTTTGGTGAAATGTGTTTCGTTCTGTCTCCTTTTATGAAGCCACCTTTCAATTGAGCTATGCACGCGGCATTGTCTTCGAATATAATTGTGGGTATTTTAATATTATTTTCTAGACCACATCTTTCTTTGATGAACTGTATCATCGATCTCAACCACACACATTCTCTACTTGCTTCATGAATTGCTATTATTTCAGCATGATTTGAAGAAGTAGCAACAATGGACTGTTTTGTAGATCGCCATGATATAGCAGTCCCTCCGTGTGTAAACAGATAACCTGTCTGAGATCGAGCTTTATGTGGGTCTGATAAATAACCTGCATCTGCATAACCAATAAGGTCTGCGCAACCTTTGTTAGTATAAAACAAACTTATATCAATAGTACCCTTCAGGTATCGTAAAATATGTTTGATACCGTTCCAATGCCTTCGCATTGGGGATGAACTATACCTTGCTAATAAATTAACAGAAAATGTTATGTCAGGTCTAGTTGCGTTAGCAAGATACATAAGTGCACCAATAGCACTAAGATATGGTACTTCAGGACCAAGAATTTCTTCATCCTCTTCTGGAGATCGAAATTGATCTTTTTCCACTTCAACTGATCAAACAACCATTGGAGTACTTAATGGATGTGCTTTGTCCATGTAAAATCTTTTTAAGATTTTCTCAGTGTAGGCAGATTGATGGACAAAAACTCTGTCTGCTAAATGTTCAATTTGCAGACCTAGACAAAGTTTTGTCTTTCCAAGGTCTTTCATTTCAAATTCTTTCTTTAGATATTCAATTGCCTTTTGGACCTCTTCAGGGGTTCCAATGAGATTTATGTCATCAACATAAACGGCGAGTATAACAAACTCTGATTTCGTTTTCTTAATAAAAACACATGGACAAATAACATCATTAATATAGCCTTCATTTATTAAATACTCACTTAGGCGATTATACCACATGCGCCCTGATTGTTTCAGACCATATAATGATCTTTGGAGTTTCATTGAGTATACTTCCCGAGACTTTTTACATGCTTCAGGCAATTTTAATCCTTCTGAAATTTTCATGTAAATTTCATTATCAAGTGAACCATAAAGGTAAACTGTAACCACATCCATTAGGTGTATTTCAAGATTCTTATGTATAGCTAAACTGATGAGATATCGAAATGTTATTCCATCCATAACAGGTGAATATGTTTCTTCATAGTTGACTCCGGGTCTTTGAGAGAATCCTTGTGCAACAAGGCGTGCCTAATATCTTACAATTTCATTTCTCTCATTTTGTTTTCTAACAAAAACCCATTTATAGCCAACTGGTTTTACTCCTTCAGAGGTTTGGACTACAGGTCCAAAAACCTCACGTTTAGCAAGTGAGTCTAATTCTGATTGAATTGCCTTTTGCCATTCTGGCCAATCACATCTACGTCGACATTCTTCGACGGATTTAGGCTCAAGACTTTCACTATCTTGCATGAGGTTAAGTGCAACATTATATGCAAAAACATTATCAACCGTGATTTTAGATCGATCTAATTTTATCTCATCACCGAAAGAACTTATTGAAAGTTCTTCATTCACTTGAGTCTCGGGTTCACTGATTTCTTCAGAAATATCAGGATTACTCAAATCTTGACCTTCTTTATGAGGTTATATTGTAGTATCATCTTTATTATTTCTCACGCTTCTCTTTCTAGGATTTTTATCCTTTGAACCCAACGGTCTACCACGCTTCTGGCGTGTTTGGGATTCAGAAGCTATGATACTTGTAGATGGTCCTTTTGGGACATCAATCCGGATAGGTACATTCACTGCAGGGATATGTGACTTAGTTATCCGTTTCAAATCAGTAAATGCATCTCGCATTTGATTTGCTATTTTCTGCAAGTGGATAATCTTCTGGACTTCCTGTTCACATGTGCGGGTACGTGAATCAAAATGTGATAGTGATGAAACTTTTCACGCAATTTCTTTTTTGTTGTCGGGTTCATTTTTCTCTCCCCCTAATGGCGGGAAAATTGTTTCATCAAACCGACAATCGGCAAATCGAGCAGTGAATAAATCTCCAGTCAACGGTTCAAGATATCGAATTATGGAGGGTGAGTCAAACCCAACATATATGCCCAACCTTCGTTGAGGGCCCATTTTTGTACGTTGTGGTGGTGCTACAGGCACATATACCGCACAACCAAAAATTCTTAAATTGGCTATATTTGGTTCATGACCAAATACTAATTGCGATGGAGAGTATTTATTATAATGTGTCGGTCTGAGACGTACAAGTGTTGCTGCATGTAAAATAGCATGACCCCAAACAGTAATTGACAATTTTGTTTTCATTAGTAGAGGTTTTGCTATCAATTGTAGGCGCTTTATAAATGACTCTGCAAGGCCATTTTGAGTATGAACATGAGCAACAGGATGTTCAATTTTTATCTCAATTGATAAGCAATAATCATTAAATGTTTGGGATGTAAATTCTCCAGCATTATCAAGGCGAATGGCCTTAATTGGATAATCTGGGAATTGCGCTCTCAATCTTATTATTTGTGCTAACAACTTCGCAAATGCCAGATTGCGAGATGATAACAGGCACACATGAGACCATCTAGATGATGCATCTATTAGGACCATAAAATATCTAAACAATCCACTAGGTGGATGAATAGGTCCACATATATCTCCATGTATACGCTCTAAAAAGCCAGGAGATTCGATGGTCTGGCAATTAATTTGCCTTGATAACAAGCAGCACATGAAAATTCATCATTTGTAAGAATCTTCTGGTTCTTTAACGGATGTCTAGTTGAATTTTCAAGAATTCGTCTCATCATTATTGATCCAGGATGACCTATTCGATCATGTCATAGCACAAATATATTTGGATCAGTAAACTTCTGGTTTACGATCATATTTGCTTCAATTGCACTAATTTTTGAATAATATAGGCCAGATGACAGTTGATAATTTTTCCAAAATATATTTATGGCCTGAGACACTCTTGGTTATGCTAAGATATCCAGTATTCATTTCATTTAGTGTCTCAACATGATATCCATTTCTGCGAATATCTTTAAAACTTAATAAGTTTCTAGGAGATTTAGAAGAGAATAATGCATCTTCTATAATAATTTTTGTTCCTTTAGACAGAATTATAGTAGCTCTTCCGGAGTCTTCTATGATTTTTGAATTACCAGATATTGTATTAACATTAGCTTTTCTTCTAAGCAAATTGGAAAAATATTTCTCGTCTTTAAAAATAGCATGAGTTGTTCCACTATCAATTACACAAATATCCTTTTGATTTATCATTGATCCAAATAAGATTTGAGGCATTTCTATATTTTCTTCAATAAGAAATAAAATACGTATTAACACATGGTATATTACGTAAATTTTATTTATTTACATTGTCTAGCAAAATACAAACATCATATTTAATATAGATAAAAAGAAATATATTTACATATTATTATTTTTATCAATATTCATATTTTCGTCCGGAAAATTAAAGAAATCAGCTACATCCAAATGCATGGGCTAAATATTATCTTCAGAGATAAAATTCGTCTCTGCATTATTTTCTGCCCTTTTCAAAGATGCCTGATATAGCTGAACAAGGCGTTTTGATGACCGGCAAATCCGCGACCAGTGCCCCACACCTCCACATCTATGACATATTGTTTCTGAATTATTCTTCGGTAAAGCTTCTGGCTTTTTACCCTGCCTTTTATATTGCTGGTTATTTCTCGGTGCCAGTCGAGCATCATGATTAAAATTTCTTCTTTGACTACGACCACGACCACGACCACGACTGGGGCCATGGCCTCTTTCTCATTCGTTAGAATTTGCCTGATTCACTTCAGGGAGTGGCAAAGAACCAACTGGCCGACTATCATGATTTTTCATTAATAGTTCATTATGTCTTTCAGCAATAAGAAGGTGAGAAAGTAATTCAGAATATTTTTTAAATTCTTTTTCGCGATATTGCTGCTGCAGGAGCATATTTGCGGGTGGAAATGTGGAGTATGTTTTTTCCAATTTATCCTGCTCAGTGATCTCTTCTCCGCATAAATTTAACTGAGCTATAATTCTAAATAGAGCAGAATTATATTCAGTTATATTTTTGAAATCTATTAATCTCAAATTTAGTCAATCATGACGAGCTTGTGGAAGCATGACCAACTTCAGGTGGTCATATCTTTCTTTTAAATTTTTCCATAATTTAAGGGGGGTTTTTAATGTGAGATATTGTAATTTTAGCCCCTCGTCAAGATGGTGACGGAGAAATATCATGGCTTTAGCACGGTCTTGATTGGATGTCATATTGTCATCTTTAATGGTGTCTGCCAGATCCATTGATTCTAAATGAATTTCGGCATCAAGTGCCCATGATGAGTAGCCTTTTCCAGAGATATCAAGAGCAGTAAATTCAATTTTGGAAATATTTGCCATTTTATAAAAATAAAATTAAATAAAACTCTTACCACTTTTGTTACCTTGAAAAATTAGCCGGAGCCTCGTGCTGATAACGTGTTGTAAAATACACTAAATTGAGCAAACAATATTAGAACAAAATAGATTAAGAAAAATAGGAGAAAGTATATGTTCGTATTTCTGTATCTTAATCTAGTCTATTTTACAACAAAATCAACTTAAAAAGAGGAGGAGAGAGCAAATGAATAGTCTTATTGTTTTTTTCTCTTTTGTATATTCATTTATGCTTACAAAAACAGCTATTAATAGGCTTAAAAGAAGAAACAAATTATAGTGGAAACACATAATAGTGGAGACAAATTGTGGTGGTGGATAAAATATAGTGAAAATAAATTGTGGTGGAGGATAAAAAATAGTAGAAATAAATTATGGTGGAACATAACATGGGCATATATTATTTTACAACACTCCTTCGTAAATGTCCATGTAAAATTAAGGTTCTAAAAACAAGTATATATCTTTATTCCTAATATGCATTAATTGTTGTCTCGTTAAAAAACTTACCAGAAAAAATCCATTGGGATAAAAATCTTGGTTAAGAAAAAAAGAGTGCAGCACGTATTTACTCCCTTGATGAAAACATCACTTAATATCTCGAAGACGACGCATTTCAATTTTATATCTCATTTTCTCAAAGGTTGAAGTGGGCAATGTCTTGGTAAACATATATGCTAAATTGTCACTTGAACGAACTTGTTGAACATCTATTTCACACTTCTTTTGAAGATCATGAGTAAAAAAAAAATTTGGTGAAATATGTTTTGTTCTGTCTCCTTTGATGTATCCTCCCTTCAGTTAAGCTATACATGCAGCATTGTTTTCATACAATATTGTTGGAATATTTCTTTTCAAAGAAAGGTCACATGTTTCTTGAATGTGTTGAGTTATTGATTTTAATCAAACGCATTTTTCAACTTGCTTCATGAATGACTATTATCTCTACGTGATTTGAAAAAATGACAACCATAATTTGCTTTGTTGAACACCATGATATAGCTGCACCACCACATGTAAATAAATAGCCTGCCTGTGATCGACCTTTATGGGGATCAGACAAATATCCTCCATCTACGTAACCAATCAATTGTGGCGTGAATTTATTTGAGTAAAATAATCCCATATCAATGGTCCCTCAGAGGTATCTGAATATATGCTTAATTGCAATCCAGTGCCTTCGTATTGGAGAAGAACTAAATCTTGCTAACAAGCTTATAGAGAAAGCTATATCTGGTCTAGAATTATTGGCAAAATACATTAATGCATCAATTGCACTAAGATATGAAATTTCATGAGGTCGAAATAGATCTTTATTAATATCAAGAGATCTCACAAGCATTGAGGTACTAATGGATGTGCTTTATCCATATAAAACCTCTTTAAAATATTTTTAGTATATGTTGGCTGATGGACAAATATCTCATTTGCAAAATGGTCAATTTCTAGACTAAGATAAAATTTTATTTTTCCGAAGTCTTTCATTTCAAACTCATTTTTCAGACATTTTACTGTCTTTGAAAGTTATTCAGGACTTCTAATAATATTCAAATCATCAACATATACTACTATTATGAAAAATTTAGATCCAAACCTTTCATAAAGACACAAGGCAAATTGGATCATTTGTAAACCCTTCTTTTAGCAAATATTCGTTGAGACGATTGTACCATATTCGCCCTGATTGTTTCAATCTGTATAAGGATTTTTGAAGTTTTATTGTACAAATTTCTCGAGAATCCTTGTATGCTTCAAACACTTTGAATTCTTTCGAAATTTTCATAAAAATATCGTGGTCCAATTAGCCATATAAATAGGCAGTGACCATATCCATTAGGTGCATTCAAATTTTTCATGAACTGCCAAATTTATTAGTTACCTCAAGGTAATTGCATCCACTACATAGGAATATGTTTCCATATATTCAATGCCAGACCTTTGCGAAAATCCTTGGGCTAAAAGTCGTGTTTTATATCTTACGACTTCACCTTTTTTATTTCGTTTACACACAAAAACTCATTTGTACCCCACCGGCTTGACGCCTTCAAGTGTTCGGATTATTGATTTGAAAATTTCACGTTTTTCAAGTGAAGTTAACTCTTCTTGAATTGGATTCTTCCATTTTGGCCAATCATTTCTTTGTTTACATTCATCGACAGATTTTGATTCTAGATCCTCGTCTTGTTGCATTATTTCAATGGCAACATTATAAGCGAAAATATTATCGACCATAATATTATTTTGATTTCACCTTTTTCCTGTCAAGACATAGCTTATTGAGATTTCTTCATTATCATTATTTTTCAGATACTTGGACCTCCTCGGTGGTATCATTATTTGTTATGTCTCTGGCTCTTCTTAAGCAATTGCCTCAAAATTATGATCATCTTGATCATTTATTCCTTTCTTTTTTTGAGAATTTTTATATTTGGAACAATTGGTCTTCCACCTTTTAAGAATGGCCTAGACTCATTTGCCTAAACAAGTTGTCCTACCGAGACATCAATCCGAACTTGAGCATTAGAAGCTTGGATATGCGATTTAGTAATCCGTTGAAGGTTAGTAAATGCATCCGGCAGTTGATTTGCAATATTCTGTAAATAAATTAACTTTTGAACTTCTTGCTCACATTGATTTGTTCAAGTATCTAATTGAGATAGTGACAATGAATTTCAATCTATCTCATTTTCCAATTGCTTATGTTCTCCCCCTAATGTTGGATATACTGATTCATCAAAATGACAATCAGCGGATCTTGCCGTAAATAAATCTTCAATCATAGGTTCCAAATATTTTATAATAGAAGAAGATTCATACCCAACATATAACATATATTTTCAACCTTCTTTGAAGACCTATCTTTGTGTGATGCGGTGGAGCAATTGGAACATATACCGCACACCCAAAAATTCTAAGATGGAAAATGTTTGGCTCCTTTCCAAAAACCAATTGTAATGGGGATAATTCATGAAAATTGGTTGGCCTTATGCGCACAAGTGCTGCCGCATGCAAAATAGCATGGCCCCATACTAAAAGAGGAAATTTTGTCCTTATTAGTAATGGCCTAGCTATCAACTAGAGGCGTTTAATCAATGATTCTGCTAGACCATTTTGCGTATGAATATGAGCGACCGGATGCTTAATTTTTATTCCACCGACATACAATAATCATTGAAAGACTGAGATATAAATTCACTAGCATTATCAAGACAAATTGACTTTATTGCATAATCTGAAAATTATGCTCTTAACCTTATAATTTGAGCTAACAATATCGCAAAAGCCATTTTGCGAGAGTTGATAATAAGCACACATGTGACCATCTCGTAGATACATCTACCCAAAATTATAAAATATTTAAATAGTCCACATGAAGGATGAATTGGGCCACATATATCACCCTGTATACGTTCCAGAAATGCAAACCCAACCTTAGTTGTTGATTATTTAATAATCAGTTTTTCTTGGAAACAAGCAACACAAGATAATTCTTTAGATAGAAGAATTCTCAATAATTTTGCGCATAATATTATAATCGAGATGGCCCAACCAGTCATGCCAAATGATAATTTTGTTATGGTCAATAAATTTTTTATTTACCATGACATCTAGAAGGGAGCCTTGGAGTAACTGATAAAGTTGTTGCCATGTGACCAGGAGGTCACGGGTTCAAGCCTTGGAAACAACTTCTGGCAGAAATGCAAGGTAAGGCTGCATACAATAGACCCTTGTGGTCAGGCCCTTCTCCTGACCCCGCGCATAGCGGGAGCTTTAGTGCACCGAGCTGCCCTTTTTATGTGATTCAACCACATCAATACTTGTGTGGTATATTCCAGAAGAAAGTGCAAGTAATTTTTCATACACAAATCTTTTTTTTGTTTTTATTATAGTAATATAAAGGTTCAATCTTTCATTCATTAGCGGTTTCAATATGATAGTCATTTTGGTGAATAACTTTGAAACTTAATATGTTTCTTTGAGACTTACACCAATATTGTTCCCCAGGTAGTGATAAGGTTGCTCTTTCAAAGCTCTCAATTATTTTTATAATATCGGATATGGTATTAACATTGACCCCTTTCATAATCAAATAAGAGAAATATCTCTTTTTTTAATATAGTGTGTGTTATAGCACTATCCAAAGGGCACATATCTACATAACTCATCTTGGATTCAATTGAAAACTAAAAAATTTATTTATCTTTATAAAATAAAAGTACATTATAAGAGATAAGATAAGTAACAATATTGCTAGAAAACTTAAGTCTTTTTTTATTCTTTTTAAATAGATAAAAGTAAAAACATGATAATCAAAAGTACATAAAAACGACAACATATTGTAAATCATACAATAAAATTAAACATCAATTATGATCTCCAAATTAGTCTTCAACCTCCAAATGAGTAATATCACAGAGGCCATTAAAATCGTCATCCTTCAAAGCCAAATTCGCTTCAATATTACCCTTGTTACTTGAGAAAATCTTACCTCAACATTATTTGCAAATGTTAAGTGTGACTCTATCCGGAGAATAAAAAAAGAGGCACCACATTTATTTGCGTTTATTTTAAAGGAATTTTGATAAAGCCTGACAAAATGCTCAGGCGTTCGACATTCATTTTTCTAGTGGTCTTTCATACCACAATGATGATAGTTACTTCTTGAAAGACCACTTTGAGAACTCATATTGTTCTCCCTTTATGTTGACCATCACCATGACGATTATTATATCATTTTCTATCATTGCTACATCCACGCACATTATTGTGGCATTGATTTTTATTTTGTCTTCTTTCAGACTGGCCATGTGCTTCTACCACATAAGATTCCGATAACGAAGTAGTTCTAATGGGACGGGCTTCATGATTTCTCATTAAAAAAGCATTACGTTGCTCAACCACTAGAAGACATGAGATCAATTCAAAATATTTCTGAAAACTTTTTTCACGGTATTGCTGCTGTAATATCACATTAAAGGCATGTAAAGTAGTTAGTGTCTTTTCCAACATGTCCTCATCATTTATAGTTTCTCTTATATTATTTAGAGAACTTAAAAACTGGAAATATTCATATGTATACTTGTGTTTAGGATCTAAAAATAAAATAATTATATCATCTAAACATACCTTATAAGAGACTTCGTGCTGATAACGTGTTATAAATAAAATGACAAATCAACTTAAGAAGAGGAGTAAAGAGCAAATGAGTAATCTTATTGTTTTCTTCTCTTTTCTATATTCATCCATGCTTACAAGAATGACTATTTATAGGCCTAAAAAAGAAACAAATTATAGCGGAAACACATAATAGTGGAGATAAATTGTGGTGGTGGATAAGATATAGTGGAAACAAATTATGGTGAAGGATGAGATATAGTGAAAACAATTGTGGTGGAAGATAACATGGACATATATTATTTTACAACATTTGTTTGTTTATTTTGAATGTATATGCAATTGACTCCCTTCAATTTTATTGTCTTGTTGCTCTTTTTCTTTATTCTTCTTTTCTAATTTCTGGTAATCATTCAATTTTTCTTTTTTATATTTTATTTTATTTTATTCAACATATATTTTTTTTCAATATCCAATTCTACACAACTTTTGGTTTCCTTACTTTTGTCCTTTTTTTCTATATCAATAAAAAAGATAATCAAAATTGAAATATACCAAATTAATGGTAGTATATTATGATACTCATATGGTATATGTCATATACTAAAGGGTATTATAGAAGATTGGTTTATTCTTTCAAAAAAAATACTACCTAGTCATAATATCAATATGGTATTATATATTTACAAGGTACCATAAAAGAGTGACATTTAATTTTTTTGAAAAAAATTGTGATATCAATCTAGTATATATCATTTTGATATCATAGAAGACAAATTCATTCCTTCAAAGAACACGATTTAATTTTATATGATACCCACATGATATATATCATATATTAACATAGTATCAGAGTGGACTGATTTATTCCTTACTAAAATACTACCCGTTCATAATACCAACATGATGTCATATGTTGAATATACAATTGCTTGCAGCATGAAGTTTTGTTAACACTAACGTCAAACACTTCGTGTTTAAATGAATAGCTATACTGAAATTTATATCAAGAATAACTTGAATCAATTATCTATGCACTTCCTCTTGCATAACATTACCGGCTTACTCTTTAAGAGTGTCAAATCAAAAGGAAAGCGGCACAGGTGAAATGGTAGCAGGGAAAAGTAGAGAGCATTACGATATCTTTAGTAGACTCAAATATCAGTCCAAGCAAAAGTTGAAAATACAATATGTGGTCACGTAACTAAGTTCATTGGCGTTTCGCAGAGCTTTGCATTAGTAACCTTTATTGCTGAGTGTATTTCAAATAGACTTCGGTTTGATTTTCAAAAAGTTCTGATTGTAGTATCAAAAAGTCTGTCCTTGGTTTTAAGAAAGATAATTTAAACGATGATGGTTTTAGGATATGATATTGAACGCGAATCAAAATCCAATGAACACTACACAATCTTTTGACATCGTGATGGTCAAAGGAGCCTATGAAATTATAATCAGCGGTCCAGTTATCTTGTCGTCCGAAATAAACATTCAGAACTTACAGAAATCTGGGGCAACAGAATAGTTGTCCTTTAAATACGGGAAGAATCAAATTGGAAGGAGAATTCACAACTTATCACTTAAATTTGACAACTTTCACAACATTTGAAAATGGACTAAAGAGTGCATTTAGCATGGATAAATGTTACACATCGAGTATTATCTGCTAAAGATTTCTAACCTAAAACGAAATCATTGTCTGAACATAAAATGGATATCCAAAATTGAAGCACATGGTAACCATACATGCAGGATAAGATGGATAAGCACACAAGAGTATGACTGACTTTTACCTCGACGCTAACACACAAAAAAAAAACAAGGCAGACCCACTTGGAAGACAGCAGCCCAAGTAAATTTAAAATATCTTAAAAGGACAAAATTAGCATACTGATGAAAAAAGAATTCCAGACTAAAGATAAAAGGGCAAAACATGCAGACAAAAAGGTTCAACAATACCCTACATCTATAATACGTCCAAGCTGAAATTATAAGTCGGAAACAATTCATGTATTCATAAAAAACTCCTCCTTTTTATCTCTTAATTGGCAGCAGTAATTCTTCCAGCAACTTGGTCAAGATCTCTTTGGCCGTTGGATGTGATTCTCCTTCCACTGGGTAAAAGGAAATAACAGATATAAATCAGATCACTATAGGTAACAGAAACACAAGAAGTAGCAGCACAATCAAGAACAAACAATGTGACAAATGTGGCGCTTGATATTTATTTTGAAGGTCCTTTACGGCCCATTCACTTTACATTTCTTTATCATGATTTATAGAAGAACAAGAAATGCAACATGTTACCACACATAAAGCAATCATTAAATAACTAAATGATTCTACTAAAAATAAGTATCATTATCAAGACAGCAAATCTGAGTAGTTCTTCCTAACCAAAAGAATTCCATGCCTATAGCAACACCAAAAAACAAGAAAGATGCAATTTGATGGTGAAAAGAATACATACCCCTTGGGGTCAAAGTCAATGATGTTCATGGTCTGCAATTGCTGAAGAATGTGGCGTGCAACCGAACCACTGCTCTTGCAGAAATGACGTGGACGGCTGCCATTCCTCTGGTTACCACCATAGATTCTTCGGAATCCACCAACACCAATACCTCCTCTCAAATAGATCTTTCTTGCCATGGATGCTGTCCATAAAATTAAAAACAAAACAGAAGACAGTTCAGCAAGCCAAAAATTTATTTCACATGAATCCCTTCTTCAGTGTGAGGAATTAAGAAAGAACATACCAGCCCTAATGTAGTACCAATCAGGGTCATATGGGGCAAGCTCTTTCAATTTTCCAGTTTTGACAATGTCAGTCCACTCGGGAAGCTCCAACTACATATACAAAATTAATAAGCAGCAAGATCATTGTGATTTTCACCTCATATCAAAACAGTCATTCAGGAGCACGCTTATCCAAAAACTAAACAATACACCAGAGGGAAAAATAGACAGCAAGCTAGTCCAGAAACCAGATAACACTACTAGAGGGGGGAAATAAACAGTCTTTGTAATAATAAAGGGCAGACACACTCTTCCTACTGATCATTGTGTATAAGCTGATAGGATTTCAACTTTATGGTTTCAACGTTACAAATTCAAGTGCTAATAACTGGATTCTACATTTACATGCTTATAATCGATGAATTTCTTAACACAAATAAACATTGAGCAAAAGCTAATGTGTTCTGCTGAACCGTACATATCTAGGGTGTTGCATCCGTATCTGCCTTACATAAAAGGAAAATCTCATTCTCTCACACTCAGACTACACATTCTCCAAGGTAACCAAACAAGATATACACACAAAGTATGCATATTGACAAAACACAGCAGCAGATTCAGGTTCAAATCAGAAACATCATGTAAGCTGATAACAAGCCTTGCAGTCCTAAACATAAATTAACACAGAGTTTAGCATGATTTTAGAGTCTAGTGATAGTATTATTTAATGTATAGATTGGACAACTCCCCAAAACTTCTACAGTTTAAACACTTATTAGACAACTCTACTACACATATTGAATTACATCCTAGCCAAAGTATAAGCAAATCATATACAAAACATATCTAACAAAATGATATATATGATCTAATTAAAATCATTACCCTAACTACATCAGACACGGTATAAACTTGTATACACATACAAGTACATCGTGCACGCTGAGTTGCCAGAGGAGAGATACGAGAGAGAGAAACATACCTTGCCGGAGCGCTTGAGGTGAGCGGCGTAGGCCTTGACGAACTCGTGTGGTGAAACATCCTTCACATTTCTCGCCGGCTCCATTTTTTCGCTTCGCTACCCTTCTCCGTGCGGCGCCTTATGCGACTCTCTGCTCAGCAAGGGTTTGTATTGTAAGATGGAACAAGGAGCTAGGGTTTATATATTTATAAGGACTAGATATATGTGGAAAGGCCCATTTACAAAGCCCAACACTGCAATCTTAAGTGTTTGTTGGTGTTCTGTTTATTTTTTAAAAAAAAAATATCAATATTGGGAAAATATTATTTATCTACACATACTTATTTATCATATTTTTTATTATTTTTTATCATTTTTATTTCAAAAATCCTTTTTTTTCATCCAAAACCTCACTCATTCGGATACATTACTTTTTATTTTCTCTCTTCATATTTTCATTTCTCCAATCTCTCATATTTTCACTCCTTCAATCACAATAATTACTTCATTCTCAATCGATTTCAACTTCTTCAATAGGTAATTTTTCATCTTCTCCATCCGAAAGTTCACCCATCTGTGTTTTGTTAATTATTATTTTGCATATTTAAAGTCATGATACATATAGATGATTCTCCTTTTATCATTGGGATTGCCTAGTTAAATTTACATAATATTGATCGTGTTTATGATTTTGACGACGAAGATTGGATTGAAAACAGATCCAAATGATTGCACGATCCATTATCAATGACGAATCACAATGTTGAGAAGGGGAAGGCGAAGACGAAGAATGATGTATCTTTGTCTTCTAAAGTGACCATGGAAAAAAAAGGGGGGGGGGGTAGAAAAGTTTTTTGTTGTTGTTGCTTTGAGCAAATGAATTGTTGATTATTATTTTTTTCGATTTTTGTTGTTTATCTTTTGTGATACATATAGGTATAAATTTTTAATGTATCTAATTTTTTTGTTTCTTAAATTAATGTAAAATGCCTTCATTTCAACATAGTGATACATTACATTTAAATTGTGTTTTTGAGATGGATAGATTTATAATGATACATTACAATTTATGTATCTTGTTTAAATTGATAAGTACTGTATTTCTACTACATACATTAAATAAGTAATTAGTGCTCATAAGATGTTAGATTTGAGATAGATACATTATCATGTGGTGATCGCTAAGTATCGGATATATTTATTATAAATTTGAATTTATGTATCGTGCCTAGAATATTAGTGCATGATACATTACTATTTATGTTTAAGAAATATTGTAATTTTATAAAAGATACACTATACATATAATTGTTGTCAATAGCATTTTTTGTGTGTGATACATAACACAATTGTGTGTTGATATGTATACGATACATGTAATAAAGTTTAAAAAACTGTTGAATTCGATATATATTATGTATCATGTACATATCAATTAATTTGATATACAATGTCTTAACTATAGAACATTAAGGTTTTATGTATCAAGTGTATTTTTATGGCAATGTGCACAGACACATAACCTTCTAATTTGAATAAATATGAAAAAAATTTATTATTACAGATACATAACAACAACTGATACATGGTAAATTATATAATTTGTAATAATCATGTATCAGATAAATAATTAAAGGCACGAGACACACAAATTTAGATACAAAAATAGATCAGAACTCATATGTAATAGAAAAAGAGTATCAACAAAAAATAAAAACAAAAACAAATAGTTACTCTATCAATATTATATCATATACATAATTATTAATACGACACAAACTGATATTATTATAAAAACATTAGTATTTATGTATCAAGAATTATATTTGATACATAACCTTTAAGTTGAATAAGTACGAGTGTGTGTATCTGGTAGTAAAAGGTAAGAAATTTTGTTATGTATTTGATACATACAAATACACAACTATCAACATGATACATACTAATTTGTGTTTCAATAAATTAAGGTTATGTATCAAAACTATTATTTGAACACGATACATTGTACATGGTAAAAATGTAATGTATCAAAATGTTGAAATGAATGCATTATGCTACATTAATTTCAGAAAGAAAAATAATTAGATCCATTAAAAATCCGAACTTATATGTATAAAAAAATGAACAAAAAGTAATCGAATAAAACTCAACAATTTGATCTGTTGGAAGAAAAAAAAATGATGATGAAAACCTTATATACTTTCTTCTTTACTCTGTATCAACTCTCGTAGCTTTTTTTCACTTTCGGCAATGTCGCAATCCATGGATCTCGACCCAAAATTTTTACCGGAGCCACTAGCAACTCGGCCTTTTCCCCTATTTTTCATGCTTTTTTTCGAAGTCGATTTTGAAGTCGAAGATGAATCCTTATTCGACTAATTGGGTAATCACAATATTAAAAGATAGAGAATCATCTATATGTATTAAAAATTTGTCGATGAAAAAGCCAAAAAAAAAAGTAAATTGATAACTGATTACTGGAAAGAAAAAAATGAATGAAGAAAAAGATGCAAAAGAAAGTTTGTTACGATTTGGGATAAATTTGAGAGAAGAAAATTTAAAATTTGAATTGTTACCATTTTGAGAGAAATTGATATCAATTTATTTAGAGTGATTTGTGGAACTGAAATTTTATTTTACCTCTAATCTCCTTTTAGGTTCAACAGATAAGTTCTGCAATGTATCAAGATTTATGTAACCGGATGGGTCAAATTTAAAGATTTTTTTGTAAATTGATAAAGGAGAAGGATAGGACGTAATTTGTTATTTACACTATATGACTCCTAAAAATTATACAGTTTTTTTAGCTAAGCCCAAGAGAAAATAATGGGAGTCACATTTTACAATTTTCTTTTATTTTTATGAAATAAAATAATAATTTATAATTTGTTTAAATTGACATAACTAACATTAAAAAGGTTTTGTGCTTTAATAAGGGTTGAGCATGGTAAGGTATTGAAAATTTCTGTACAATTATAGCAATTTTTTATTTGTAAAATTATTATATCATTGTTATATTAATTTAATTCGATATTGTTCAATATTTTCAAGTTGAACTTTGATATTTTACGGTACTATAAATCTCTTTTTCAATTCTTCTTTCTCTATCCCCATTTTTCTTCTTAAAATGAAAAAAAGAAAGAAGTAGGAGTGTCAATTTGGACTATCCCGTCTTAACACGACTGGTTTGAGAGCTTTTTGAAGCTTCACAGGCAGAAACGGATCAGCCTATCATAGGAATAAGCTTTAAAATTATCAGTTTAACATATTTCTAAGAGAGTCACGAGTGTTGTCGACCACTAATCCTTCATTATTTTTAAATTCAATCTTATCGTAATTTAAAAATTCTAAAATATAATATTTATCTACAAACTTATAATACACAGTGTTGCTAATTAAATTTCAAGTTGACAACTAAATTATTTCGCTAATTCCTATTAAGTACTACAAATTACACACACACAAACAAAACCCAAAAAAAATTAAAATCTTTCATGGCCACTTAGCTATCTATCTGGATGCCCATAATTTCTTGTTGATTGTCAAAATATATGAAATGTCAGTAGTATTATAGTGTTTCATTTTTGAATGCATTCAGGGGTTGTTTGGTAGTTTATTAGATTTATGGTGGTATTAATAATGTTGTGATTAGTTATGAGTGAATTTATGTATTATTTTATGCTGAAATTAATTATTTATGTATTAGTTATTCTACCTTCTATCATGTATAAAATAATACATATATTCCCTCGTGATTTATACATGTGTTAGCTATGCATGTTCCAAAATTGTCAACCAAATATCATATTAATTTCATACGTGAATAACTTATTTTATATTTATCGACCAAACGTATTATAAGTTATATAAAAAATAATACATTAATAACTTGGATCTAATTCAACTAGCAAATGACTCCTTAAAATGTCATCAATAGTGTAGTACATTGTGAATTGTTTCTCGTTTGTTTGTTTATTTATTCTGAATCTATATGCAATTTGACTCCCTTCAATTTAATTTAATTTTAATTGTTTTCCTTCCTTTTTTTTCCCTTTTTCCTTTTTTCCTTTTCTCCATAATCTAACGTCATTCATCTTTCTTGAGCATTTTATTTCATCTTTTCCATCATCAAATCTCATTTGTCTTTTTGCTCTTGTTATTTATAATTTTTTAAATTTTTTTTGATAATTTTCAATCAATGTTTTTTTTTAATATTTTTTTTCACGATCCAATTCTTCACAACTTTTGGTTCACTTACTTTTGTTCCTTTTTTTCTATATCAATAAAAAAGATAATCGAAATTGAAATATACCAAATTTATTGTAGTATACTATGATATTCACATGGTATGTATCACATATTAAAGGGTATTGAGAGAATTGATTTATTCTTTCGGAAAAATATTACCCAGTCATAATACCAACGTGATATTATATATTGACAAAATATCATAAAGAATTCACGTTTTATTTTTTTCGAGAAAAACACTTAATATTATGTAATATAAATCTATGTATATCATTTATAGACATGATAACGTAGAAGACAATTTCATTACTTCAAAAGTACGATTTGTTTTTATATGATACCCACATGGTATATATCATATACTAACATAGTATCAGAGTAAACTGATTTATTCCTTACAATACTACTACTCAATCATAATACCAAAATGATGTCATCTACTAATAGCCGATAGGGTATCATAAAGGAGTGATATTTCATTCCTTCGAGAAAAAACACTTGGTATTCTATGATACCAATCTAGTATATATCATCTATCGACATGATACCATAGATGACAAATTTATTCCTTTGAAAGAACACTATCCAATTCTACTTGATACCCACCTTGTATATATCACACACTAACACAACATCATAGCAGACTGATTTGTTCATAAAAAAATACAACTTAATCCCCGATGATACCACATTGTATATATATCATATACTGCAAATTGGTTAATTCAATAAAAAGTATAGTCTTCTATAATACAGACATGATATGTATCATATATTGACACAATATTATAGATCTTGTTCACTTCATCAGAAAAGAACTCAATCCTCTATGATATCACCTTGGTATATATCATATACCGAAAGAGTATCATGAAAGATCAATTCATTCCTTCAAAAAAGCTAAGTTTTCAATGATACCAATCTGATATATATCATTTATTTGACATGGTATCATATATGATTTGTTTATTTTGATATTTTAGTTTTGTATCATTTTAGCAAGTTTTAGTTTCAAATAAAAATGATAGTAGTCTTGATTATTCCTTCATAAGGATATATATATAGAGAGAGAGAGAGTAAAAAAAAAGTCGAAGCTTAATTTTATATTATTTTTAACAAGTTAACCTTTATTAAAAAATTTACAAGAAAGTCATTAATATTTTAGATATAAGTCTTAGTTTCATTTGCAAAAGAAAAAAATATAAAAATATATTTTCTATTGTTTTAAAAACAAACAACAATAATATACCCAGTAAATCTCACAAGTGGAATCTGAAGAAGATGGAATGTACGCAGAAAAAATCTTAGTCACATATAATACCATTATAGTATACGGACAATATATCATATCTTGATAAAGTATAAAAGATGATTAATATACGATTGATGTCATGTTGGTTCATACTTATGTCATGCTAATGTCTTGCGCGAATAGAAAAGAAAAAGACATGGGCAAGTAGTCTAGTAATTCCTCTGGTCTGAATATGTACTCATGAAATTAGTTTATGGATGGGCAAATTTCAAGGAATTAGTTTGCCTAAAAGAGAGAGTTTGTGTATTTTTTTTAACACCTGCCTCGATTTTTTCAACAAAATGGATATTGTTTTCTGAGTCTCAGCATAATTTTTAAAAGTAGTTATCTCAAATTATTATTATTTTAAAAATTTAAGTTAAAAATTAATTATTTATTTCTTATTTTCCCCTTAATAATTATTGTCTTTGAAGACAACAAACGAAACACCTGGATTATTATTGATGTTCTGATTGTTCAAATATCAAAGAAGGATAAAATAATTTTTAAAACAACCCTCTTAATTATTATTTCTTAAGAGACATGTAAAAGAAAATCACAATAGATAATTTGACCATCATAAAAATTTCATACAGATTGCTATTCATTTTCGCTCTATTTGTTTTATTTTTGATCTTTTCATTTTCTCTGTCTTTTTAAGTTTTATACTATCTCGTATCCACCATGAGATAGATAATTACTCATTTAATGTTGTTAAATAAATATGACAAAAAAAATTGAATATCTAGAAAACAATTCTAACTTTGAGTGTTTTACCAACTATACAAACATATTGTAAAATCGAAGGCAATTAACATTTACAAAGAAATTGGCATAATTTGGCTCTCTTAATTGATATGAAGTATTTGAGACTTTTTACATTGAAATAATAATGACTACAAATGTTAATTCTTTGATATTTTTACCAATACCCACTTATGTATGTATCGTATTTTTTTTCTTATTCAATCATTCGTTAATTTTCTTTTATTGAGACAAGCCTATTTTTCCCATTTAATTACATGAAAGTGAAATGAATATTACGTTTTTTTTTTTTTTTTGATATTCACTAATGTAATTATACGTTATGATGCTTTAGTTGACTTCCACTCTTTTTGTTTTTTGTTTTATTTAATTAGTAGTAAACATCTATGTAAATAATCTGATTATGTTAATTCACAATTAATTACATTAAAGACCCAAGACTATAGAGTAACAAATCACTAAATTTCCACTTATCCTACTTTTCTCATTAAACTATAAGACAAATGAATTAATTAACTCCCCTAATTCTTTTAGCAAATTTAAACTGATGTGGATTTGCTTACTTATAACTTATAAGCACGTAAATGCAAATCCTAACTAATTGGGAGAAATAGCAATTGATTTAATTTATTTAATTAATTTTCCAAAAGTAACTCCATTATATCCAAATTACAACATGTATTCTCATTACTGTAATTTCCGGGTTTTTTTCATGGACTTAAATTTTATTTCCGTATTAAGAAAATATTTTGGCAATAAATTGTATGTCCATAGCAAAGCTATTATCCAAAGCAAATCAACCAGAGTTGAAACTAGTTTAGAGAAATATTATTTTAGTTAAAATGGCCAAACACCAAAGTTTCTTCATTTTGTTTATCACATTTGTTGTTATTTTTTTAGTTGAAGCATTTGAAAGTAAAGAGGTAGATGGAGATTTGGTTGCCAAGGGATGGGAAAATGCACGTGCTACATTTTATGGTGACATAAAGGGTGGTGAAACCATGCGTAAGTTATACTTTTACCTTAATTCCTTATACATTATATGTTGTCGATATAGCAAATTTTACTATAAAAATTATTTAATTGACCATCTTTTATTATACGGCTACACGGCGGTGTTGATATATGTTACAACATATAGATCAAAAATGATTTTTTCATCATGTCTAACCTATCATAGGTCCGTAACCCTCCTCCTTTGTTCAAGTTTAGGATTGGCACTAAAATTTTAATTTATTTTTGTTTATTTTTACTTCTTTCCTTTTTTGTTTTTTTAACTTTTCTTTTGTACTTTCTCTATTCTAATATAAATGAATTTCTGACTTTTTTTATGGTTCAACTGAATGAATTTTTCAAAATCTAAAGGTGTATCGATTTTTTTCTTCAAAAGTACCCTTCTCTTTTAATGTGTTTTCATTGACCATCTCTTGTTTTAAGAAAAGTCTGGGAAGAAGTAAAAAGGTGATTTTGATAAATTTCTCTTTAATTCATGTTTTTAATTAAATTTCTTAAGGACTGTACTAAATCCCCCAAAAATATTTATTTTGGAACAAAGGGAGTATAATGTTGGTTTTTTGATGAATTTTAATAGGGAATATGGACAGTAGAATTCATATAATAGAATCCCAATTATTATTGTTGTTAAATAAATTTACCATCCAAAAAGGGAACAGAAAATTACAAGTTAAACTTGCTTAGTTGGTGAAATTCCTTTTACCTTCCATTAATAATATCAGGCTAGTGGTTTGTGTCACTCTCGAGCAAGTGAAAGATACTATGAACCATCTCATGGTTTAGTATAAAAAAACTTTTTGGTAGAAATGTGGTATTGTAGGAGTGGTTTCACTTATGCATAAAAAATAACACAATTTTAAGTTTGATTTTTCATAATATTTGAGCCGAGGGTACTTTGGAAACTGTCTATCTACCTCCACGAGGTAGGGGTGAGGTTTGGATACACTCTACCCTCTCCAAACCTCACGGGATTTCACTGGATATGTTGTTGATTTTTCATAACATACATAATAACATTTGTAACAAATTTATTTGAATACTATATTTCAGAGGGAGCTTGTGGTTATGGAAACTTATTCCAGCAAGGTTATGGTCTGGAAACAGCAGCACTAAGCACAGCACTCTTTAACAATGGATCAACCTGTGGAGCTTGCTTTCAAATAATGTGTGTCAATGCTCCTAAAGCGTGCCATCCAGGCCAAGTCATAACTATAACTGCCACCAATTTCTGCCCTCCAAATTACACAAAAACTACAGACATTTGGTGCAATCCTCCACAACGACACTTTGATCTGTCATTGGCTATGTTCTTAAAGATTGCTGAGTACAAAGCAGGAGTTGTCCCTGTTGTTTACAGAAGAGTCAGTTGCCACAAAAAAGGAGGTCTCAAGTTTGAGATCAAAGGGAATCCTAATTGGATTCTTGTTCTTGTTTACAATGTGGGAGGTGCCGGAGATGTTGTCAACGTCAAAATCAAAGGATCTAAGACTGGATGGCTACCAATGACGCGAAATTGGGGACAAAATTGGCAGACTTCTCAGCAGTTGTTAGGACAATGCTTGTCTTTCCAAGTACAAACGAGCAATGGCAAATGGGTTCAATCTGATAATGTTGCTCCTGCTAACTGGCAATTTGGTCAGACATTTGAAGCGAAGAATAATTTTTAGTGATTATGTATTGTGGAAAATTAGTAGCTTTTAATTTTTAATCAATATAGATTATGATCTTTTCTCCAAGTTTTTTGTTTCCGAATAAATTCTCTATATTTGAGTGGACATTGAGCAAGGAAGGAACAAAAAAAGAAGCCAAAGGTGTGGTCTAGCGGTAAATGAAGCATGAGAACTATCAGGTCTCATGTTCAAATTCCAGCAAAACCTACAATACTAAGCAATCAGTTCTTGAATAGGCGGAGGTAGCAGGTGCAAGAGCTGGCCCAGACACGTCTAAAAAAGGAAGGAACTAAAAAGGTCACTAATCAAATACGCAAATAGTAACTAGGGATACATATCCAGAACAAAATTCACATCATCTTGGTATCACAGAGAAATAGGAAAACTACTTTTGTGTCTCTAACTACTATATCATCTATGGATCTTCATATAACTTTAGTCGTTCAATAATACGAACTCATAATATTCAGCCACTTGGAATTTCTATCTATTTGATCTTTCCTAATACACAGCTTTAGACCTGGCTAATTCTTCAGAATTGAGGAAAAAACTAGCGGCAAAACGCAAAAAGAACCATCACAGACCCTTTTTAGTCGGAATTAGAGATAAACTTCACCTCTTTTTGCCAAATGCTTGAGCATGACTTCTGGCAAGAATAACCATCAGAACCCCAATTCCAGAAGCCATCCCAGCTCCAAAGCAGAATGAGGGCATGTGAACAATTGATCTTCCTTTGTTTTGCATCACTTCCCAATGCAATTGAACATCATCTGCGTGCCATAAGCTCATGTGTACAGCCAGTGTCATTTTCAGATCAGAATCAAGTGGTGTGCTTAGAACTTGCAAACACACTGGACAAGAAGCTTTCAAAATCATTCCTTCTTTCATTATAGTGACTCTTCCAGCAACTGCTATCGCCTTATCTCGCAATGGCTTGCCAAAGGGCCTAGAAATCTACACAAGGATTTTAGCTTCAGAAGAAGATAAATTGCAAGATATGCTAATAGGCACGACTTAGTGGCATATTAAATTTCAATTAGAGTAACTGGCCTACCATTATAAGCCTACAGAGCCGTTGCCACGACATCATCAGCTGCCTCCTCATCTTCTAGGACTGAACAACTGTGAATAATTAAAATGAAAGTTGTTCTCTGCAATGATATTTCAGGAAAAGAAACAAATCAAAGTAATGTATCACGAAATATCAATACGTGTTTCTTGAGCTAAATTAAATATTAGCCGATGGTGGGGTCTAGTGGTTAATGAAGTGGATTGAGAACCATGAGGTCTCACGTTTAAATACCAACTGACACAAAAAACATTAGGTTATTTCTACAATGGTGGAAGCAGCAAGTACCCCGTTGAATTAGTCGAGGCGCACACAAGCTTGGTCGGCCACCGCAGTTATAAAAGAAAACAATATTAGCCTGATTCATGATTCTAGTTCTGCTTAATGATTTTTTTATCTAGTTTAACACAAACCTCAATGAATATTAGACAGAAGATAATATAAACCTATGTTTTACGCTTAGATAAGGTTAAGAAGGATTTCAAATAATTTATTCATCATCCTAAGAAATATCAACCAAAAAATTTGAAACAAAAACAACAACATACCCAATGTAATCCCACAACCACAAGTGAGGTCTGGAAAGGTAAGATGTACTTAGAACGTACCCCTACCTTTGTGAGTCAGAGAGCTGTTTCCGATACACCCTCACTACAACAATGCATTACCAAAACAGGCAAAATAAAATAAAATAAAAATTGAAGCATTGAGTAAAATTGAATTAAGGAATATTATATATTGCTCTTTCACTAAACTACTTCACGACTCTTCTGATAGCAACCTAATTCATTCGTCCAACTCCAACTTAAAAGTCAATTTCTCCATATTTTCTCTCTTTTCCTTACAAAATTTTTACAGGCCCATGATGCTTCACTGAACTACACTACATTATTACGACAAAAACGAGCAAATCAAACACACACACACTAGCACTACAATGAGCAACAGTACTGCAACCGATTTAAGCCGAAGGAGATCAATTTCTCCATTGCTTGGTGTAAAATAAGCGCAAAATTTTCAAATACAGCAGGAGAATCTACAATGCACATATCGATTTCATAGCAAGTTCAAGGAAGGCACATATATGTACTATCGTTTGTGTTAAAGCTAAAAAGAAATTCCGACAGAAGGGTACCGTGCTGAAGCAGCTTCGCCGGAAAAACCTCGCCGACGATCTTTGAGTTCACCGTATTTGTATTATGGAAGTTAATTCGTTGGAAGAGGAGAATTCTTCCGAAAGTAAAATTGGGAAAGTTGTCTTGGTGGCGAAGTAAACTAATAAGAGGGGAAATTCTTTTTCGGTCAACAGCTTTTTGACTTATGTAATATGCCATAAATTAAAATAAGTTAAAGGTTATAAATTGATCCACTCTAAAATACTTTAATTTTTTAAAAACTTACAAGTATTTTAATTTGACAAAGATTTTTAACTAATTCTTAAAACACATTTTCAACATACAACTTCTAATTTTTCGGATGGCTTAGTTGGTTGGAGAGTGGTCATCCATTTCTCAATGTCTTCTCAGTCAAGCTTATCTCACAAAACTTGCCTAGTGCGTTTTATATTTTTTGTGTGATTTATAGGCTATTACACATTGAGAGATTTACTCAGTGTGCATAAAGTGTTCACTCGAAGAGCAAAGACTCTTATAGAGATTATAACGGCTGCGAATTATCTGGAGTTTCCAAAAAAAAAATATAACTTCTAACTTCCTCTTCATTTATATATGTCATTCGTCTGTTTTACTTGCCAAAATACTTGTAAATTTATAAAAATAAATTAATTTTGTTATTTTTTAATTAAACGGGCTCGAGAAAGAATTATTGTTAAGATTCAAGGGGCAATATAACAGCGAAGAACTTGCCACTTAGTTAAGGAAAAAATTTGGAATGCATAAATATCTTTTATTTTACAAATTTATCATGATTTGCTGCTTCTTTTTTTGAAGTTTATTTCAAAACGAATAATCCATTTTTTTTTTGCAACACTTTAATTTCAACTTTTCACGTGATATATTAGGCCACAAGATTAAAGAATATTTTGATCTATTTGACATAAGTTTAATTTAAGACCACAAAATTGAAAAATCTTCTTTATTTTCTTTAACTCCGTGTCAAGTTAAATTAAGTCATTCTTCTCGGAGGAAACAATACTTAGCAAATGTTAATTTACAATTAATTTATAGAGAAAGCCCAAAATGTGTCCTTAATTTTCAGGCTTTCTCTGTATTGTGTCTATTCAAGATAACATAATTGACCGAGAATTCAGTATGAAAGAACTCCTGCTCAACGGATCAAAAGTGCAACAAAGACAGCACGATAATAATTCTGAGGAACTCTTCTCGACAAAGTCATTTAGCACCTCGATAATAACATTATGGGTTAAAGGTCAAGAGGGGAATCGTTATCCAACATAAAATAATTCATAAATTCTCACTTAATTTAATGCATGCATTATTTAGTACCATCAACAATAAGCATCAATTATTATTCTCGTACGACAAACTAAACATTGCATTAGTTATGCATGAATTAATTAATTTTTCAAATTCTTCCTGCAAAACATTCTACAATTTTGTGCCGGATTTATGCCATTTATTCTCCCCAATCTATCCAACCAAACGATATTTTAATGTTTACATTGGTATATTTATCAACATTTCACATTGGAAAACTTGCAAAAACATAGTAAAATGTTATACTAAGTAGTTCTTTAATCTGTTTAGGTTGATTTTTACAACACAACATGATAAAGTAGGGGCAGCAAAATTAGGCCACAAGAACATGAACTTGAAGCGACCCACCCATTTAATCCCAGCCATCTAAAAAGTGGACTCTTATGTAGCACAGATTGGGCTGATATATAGACTAAATTAGCCATAAAAATCATACATGTGTAATTTCACAAGTGAAATCTGAAAGGATGGTGTGTAAGCAACCTTACCTTTACCTAATAAAGATAGAGAGGTTGTATAGACCTTCAACTCAAATAATGCATGACAACAATCAAAATATAGCTATAATAAAAAAGAGTTTTAGTAGGCACTTAAAAAATTATGGAAAAACAAATTAAAAAATTAAAACTCAGTAAGAATTAAATTGGTTGAATTATGACCCGCCTGTTAGCCCAACCCATTACAGACCAAGTAATTTTTGAGTGGTTGATCCTCCAATTTATTAACTCATCTAAGAAAGTGCGATCATGCAGCAACCTGATTTCTAGTAAATCAAACAGTTAATAGCTTTATAAACAGTTCACTGAATTCACATTGCTTGACCAGATGGTCGATATCTTAGTCATGAGCAAAATACTCTCCAGGAGCGTCATCTTAAGTAAAATTGAGTTAGAGATTGACCAGATGCTCGATATCTTAGTCATTTTATACGTTTTTGGCTTTCTGTAAGCAACCACACGGAACAAAATGTTAAGCCATCCTTGCCTGCAGCAGCAGTGACCAGAGAATACCCAGACATTGACATTGCTAACAGCTGTTAAGGGATTCTATTTGTATAAATATATCCTTTCTTTGCGATGTCCGCAGGAGGGGGTGAGGGTGGGTATCAAAAAGGTACAAACAGCGAACACAACAATTTCGCAAAGCTGACATTCATATTTACCTACTAAGATAAGCCTAGGCATCATATATTTACCTAGAAGATGAAATTCAAGTACACTACACCTGACCTTAAATAATTACCATTACATTCACAACACTGAACTAACTACATATGGACATCTCTCTATCTCTAACAATGGAGAGAGAGAGACATGGAACGAACCACATTTCTTGACAATAGACATAATCGGCCTACATGCAAAATGGACTGCCTATATTGCATTCGAGGTAGCAAATTTAGAGACAGTTCTTTCAGCAATTGCTTTGTGTGGCTCTATTTCTGCTGCTGCTAGTGCCAGTACATAATTAGCAACAAAACTTCCAAGGGATGTGGAGCTAGTGGATTGATGACGAGAATGCGGAAAAAATATTAACTAAATCAATGATCACAGTGAAAGACATTGTACCCTATTAGGGAGATTTTGAGGCATTGGGAGCGCAGTTACGTATCTTTGCAGAAAAGGTTTATGGCTATGCGCAGCAGCATCTGTTGAAGATGACTCAGCACCACTGGATTGCCCCCGACCATGAAACTTTGCAAATCGATAGAAGACTGAGAACTTCTCCAGATCTTGTCCTTCCACTATCATGTCTAATAGTGCCGCTCTCTTGTCCAAACTGTACCATAGTGGCAACAAAATCAGAAACATGTGAATTGACAAGTGTCCTTGTCAGAAACACATCAAAGATAAAATGAACTCCATACATTAATAGGAAGCATTTATGGAAGCAGATAAAAGGACAACAGCAGAGTTACTGATTAAAAAAATTTAGCAGTGTTGATTTTCTCAGAACAGACTAGATGGCTTTATGCACATGCTGTGATTGATGAAGTGCAGGGCAAGCAAATATATACTCTCTGGAAGATTTCGTCCAAATTAGCCCTATTTTCTTCATTTCATGAAGTGGGAAATAGCGGTAATTATGATAAAAAGACCTGTTACCCACATCTTTCAATTTTTGAAGATGTGCTAAATCATTAGAGAAGATGTGATTTCCAAGTCTAAGTAAACCTCCATTTGTCCATTTAATTTAGATCTAGTTGATAATTTAAATCTATATCTATATTATATTAAAGGCATGAATTCCTAACTTGAAAAGTTAAATAACTTAAACGCCCCTCTAATCTTAAAAACCTAATACACCTGCTAAAATAAAAGAAAAAACTGCAGCTACAAACTCCCCCAACCAAGTTTCGTACTCTTTTGAACAGTCACAACCTTCAAACACAACACAATTGAAGTTAATCGTTTTGCCAAAAGTTCCTTGGTTAGACTGATCTATATAACAACATTTACATGTCAAAACATACAAGGAAATGGAAAAAATTGAACACGGTAGAAAACAATAATATACTTCAATCTTAAGATGATGTCCCTCTTCCAGAGAAGTTTTGTTCGGTTTCTCCAGATTTCACAAGCCCAACATCAAATTTTCTGTTTGACTGTGTTGGACCTTGAATGTTTCCACAAATTATATGAACCAGGTTAAGATTTGAGCATGGAGGGGAGAAGTATAAAAGTTGCACGACAATTGTAAACTAGATTCTTTTTCCCAGTTTTTTCACCCACGTTCTGCTTTAATTTAACTTTTAAATCTTTTTCCCTGTTTTTTCACTGTGTTCAACATATTATTCTTCTATGAAGCAAATCTTAAAAATCATGATTTGTGTAACATTAAATGAATATTTATAATGGGTTATTTAACTTGATGGTCGACAAGATGGGGATGATCCCTAAGCAACTTATCAACATGTACAACATGATCTCCGTTTTTAATCAATTAAGATGTCTTTCCTTATCATTACAAATATTTAGAGATAGAACGTCAAACTTCAAAGATGTATGTTATAGCATCACTCCTATATATATTTGTCTCTATATATCTGAATTACTTTTTCAATTGCTTTATTCTATTTTGTTGTTTATCACTTTCCTCAAGTATTTCAATCATTCCATGAATGATACTAATTTTAATGCCTCCATCCCAATATAAGTGTTAGATAGATTGGATATGGATTTTAAGAAATAAAGGGAGACTTTTGAATTTTGTGGTCTTAAATTAAAGATGTTTATAGTCTTTTAAATCTTGTGGTCTTAAACTTGCCCGGTGGAATGTTGGAATTGGAAAACTTACTAAATATGGAAAGAGACATTCTTTTTGGGACATACCAAAAACAAAAGTAAGACACTAAAATTGGGACAAAGGGAGTAGGTATTTATTATTATTGATTATTTTTGTTTTATAGGAAGCAGCTATGTTCTTTACTTCTTTATAGAGGTGTATTTATGTGATTGGGTTAGAGGTCATCAATTATCTTCCTCATTTGATTTTTGTAATATTTTTCTGTTTAGTTTGTCCTTAGTACTATATTTAGTTCACTTAAATATACTTGTCAAGAGTATCAATTTATATATTGCATGTCCAAAATTAAATGAATAAGATGGGACTGATATCATGTTATAAGTTACGCTTTGAATCATTGGTTGTGCCTCTTCGACATTTTTTTAACCCCTCCCTCGGAACTCCCACGTTTTTTGCTCTCTTGGTGACTCGAACTCACAACCTTCGGGTTGGAAGTGAGGGGTTCTTACCATCTGAACGACTCTCTCTTGTCTGCCTCTTTTGACATTAATATCAAATTTATTGAATAGAATGTGCTACACGTGTTTTTTGCTTCTTTATTAGTTGAATTTAAAAGCATTTCTCTATATAGTATTGCCAAAAAAATTCACTTTACAAGTACAAGAAGGTAAATTTTCTAATCATATATATATACTCGATTAGACTTTAGAGGATTAATTGTGCGACTTTTAATGCCTTCTGTTTTAAGAAAAATATATTATGTGTTGAAAGAAGTTGTCGTTTGAGAGGTTGAAGTTGTTTTTACACAACATGTTCTTGTTGTTAATCAGTAATCATTGATAATTGCAAGATGTGATTAAAAGATGCTTCTATTTTGTTTGTTATTTAACAAGTTGATCGAAATATTGTAAGCATAGGTATTTCCTCACAGTTCAGTAATGTAACTTTCATAAAACTGAAATAAAATGAAAAAAACATATTTATCTTATTAAGCTCTGATTGTTTATCTTCATAAATTTAGACAATATCCAATTATCTTAATCTCAACCAAGTCACCATACAACAATCACCTTAAAAAAAAAAAAAAAAACTTGTACTTTGTTTTTCGAGGTGTAATTACCTACTCAAAATTTTATTTAACAATATAGATATTATTTTACAGTAGGATGTAAAACATGGGTAGGCACACGTGGCGAGAACCTAGTATATTTAAAAGCACGAAGGTTCTTAGCAAGATGTTGTTCACTTTTCTAGCCTTTAAAAATTGCTTTCACACTAGACAAAGTAGTCATTTAACTATTTCTCCAATATTGAGGACTTTAAAATAAATTGTTTTTTATTAAATCTTCCTTTATTTGAACTATATAAGCAATTCTAATATTTACGACCAACTAAAATATTGCTCAATATGCCTTTCCATATTTAAACTACCAAAGCAAGTCCACTAACAAAAGAAATAGATCTCATGAAAAATGTAAATATTAGTCTAATGAACATAAACCAAAACAATAACAGTTTTATATATATAAGCTCTCATGACTATCCAACCCAAACTCCCCCCACCCCCACCCCCACCCCCACCCAAAAAAAAAGAATATCCTACCCGAGAGCTAAAATATCTATCATTCACGATTCACTTTACGATATTGTTACTTAATCTTCTACGTAAGCTATGACTCTGCCATTTTAATTTGAAGTAATTTTCTCCTTCAGTTGAAAAATACAGTATTTCACATTTCTTAGATTTTCTTAATGTATTTCTATGATGATTATTTCTTTCCAATACTTCATTTCAAGAAACAAGGGATTGCAACTCATAACTATTTGTTCTATTTTCTATTGTATATGTTTGCTTGTGTTAATGAGAAAATATTGACACAAGATGAGGCAGGAAATCTGGAGACACTCTTCCCAGATATACACAGTATGGTTTTTCAGCAGCAGAGTACAATAGCTGAACTGTGGACCCTTCATGGGTGGATTTTTGTATTTAGAAGGCACCTCAATGATTGGGTCCAAGAGTTGCAGAATTCTTCAGCATCATTGAACAATTTAATGGCTTGGAGATAGGGAAGGACATATTGCAGTGGTTGGGGAACTGTTAAGGGACATTTAAAGTGCAGTATATAGGAAGTTGAACCACCCAATTATGCCAGTACTGGCTAAGGAAGCTGTGTTGACACGGAAGAATTTGATGAAGAGGGGGATTCCACTATGTTCTAGATGTTTTTTTTGGTAGGGAAACGGCAGAAACAGTCAATCACTTGTTCATCCGGTGCAACGTCACTGGCCAATTGTGGAGTCTGTTCCTATGGCTCAAATACATCTCATGGGCCATGCCTGGTAGAATTTCAGAGGTCTTATACAGCTGGGAAGAAGCAGGATCACAAGCAAAGAACAGAAGCAACTGGAGAATCATTCCTGCTACTATTTGGAAAGAGAGATATCTTAGAGTTTTTGAGAATAGGGAGAGTAATATGCAGCAAGTAAAACTGAATTGTATTCTAACTTTGTGTTTTTGGTGTAATTAGATTTACTCTAACGACATTGTCTCTATCATTGATGTTTTAGACTCATTGTAGGGATAGGACTGTGCCTTTAGAGTTCATTATGTAAAATATGATTTTCAGTACAACCCATGTACTGATTTACATAAATAGAAACAGTTACCAATCTCAAAAATAATGAGAGATTGGTCAAATGCCCTCCCCCCCCCCCCCCCAAACCTATTACCGGATTTCCAACTACACACCAATACTTCACGGGGGTCTTATTACCCCCCTAAACCTTTTTAAAGTAGAATATATAACCCCTTAAGTGTTGAGTTGGCACAGAGAGTGAGTTGATTTGTATTTTTCTTTTTCTTTTCATTTTCTCTTCCCTTTTTTTTGTTCTTTCTATCTCTTTCACCATAGCCAAATGTCCTCCATGAATATTTAGGTTTTCAACTTGTGTGAATTTGGATTGAAAGGGATTTCTGCTTCAACACTTACTATTACGATTTCTTCGCTAAATCAAGAACCATTCCTGTTCTGTTTTTTGAATTTTTGTTTTCTCTTCTTCATCCTTGAGTAACTGGTAAAGTTGATGCCATGTGACCAAGAGATCACGGGTTCAAGCCTTGGAAACAGCCTCTGGCAGAAATGCAAGGTAAGGCTGCGTACAATAGACCCTTGTGGTCGGGCCCTTCCCCGGACCCTACGCATAGCGGAAACTTTAGTGCACCGGACTGCTCTTTGTTCTCTCTTCTTCATCACTGTCCACTTTTTGATTTTCAAAACCCATTTTTATTCCTCTGATTTTCATGGTTTAAGCTCAAATCTTACCTTCTGCTTACAAACCCCACTTAAACCCAAGAAATTTCTTTTTCATCCCTCAATCTAATCTTCCCCGATGTCAGTTTTCCCTTAATTTTTACTCTAGCCCCAAGGTTGGCATAACCCAAACAATATCCTTCATCTTTCTCAGAGAAGCACCACACCGATTCACCCAATTCCGACAAAGGCGTTGAGCTAGTCCTTTCCCCCTTCCTCTCATTATCTTCCTTAGTGCTATTCTCCCATTGCAAATCTTCAAGATCTATTACTAATCTTAATTCCTTTCAGCGTTTTTTACTCGAAAGAAAAAATGGAAAAGGAAAAAAAAGGAGAAAAGGGAGAATATAAAAGAAAATCATAAAATAAATAAAAAGATTTTTTAAAATAAAAAAAGACAGTATTACGTGGCAGGCGCATGCAGTTCACCACTTAATACAAATCTGGTTGTGATTTTTAAGGTAGCATATATTTCACTTTTAAAAGGTTTAGGGGGTAATAAGACCCCCCAGTGTTATCAAAGGCGAAAAGCGCAAAAAAGCTCCGAGGTCTATTGGGGCTTTAAGCGCAAATAAAGCGTGGGCTTTAATGAAAAAAGGCGCAAATGGAAAAAAAAAATACAAATATATATGTTTAGTCCAAAACTAATAATTACAAACATGAATGACAAATATATGACCAAAGAAATTGAAAAAAAAACTATGATAAAGTGAAATATCAATTGTTTAGTCACTTCTTCAAAAGAGGAAAAATTTGTCTTAGAACCTTGATGACGACACTGAAGTGCACATAAAGCGAGGCGAAGCGCTCATACCGTTTTAATTTGTTTGTCTTTTTTTTCTAGGTAACTCCATCAACGTTCCAAATGACATGTCTTCCACAAAATTTAAGGAAATTTTAACAAATTATACATATCTTTAGTATAAGACCACGGGTTCAAAAGTCTACTCTATTTTCTTAAATTTTGTGTCAAATCACAACTAAGACAAACAAATTGAAATGAAGGTAGTATATTAATACTACTTTTAATTTCTTTTCTGCCTATTGTTAGTTAAGATATTTAATTTAAAATATGATATTTAAGAATTAAAGTATTAGTTAAAAGCACAAAGCTCTTACTTGAAATGTTGATCTAACTTTTTACCATTCAAAAGGAATTTTCATACTGGATAATATTGTCATTTGATAATTTATAAATATCTAGGACTTTTGAATTAATTAATCTTTTTATATTTATAAAAAAGGGGCAGCTCGGTGCACTAAGCTCCCGCAATGCGCAGGGTCCGGAGAAGAGCCCGACCACAAGAGTCTATTGTACGCAGTCTTACCTTGCATTTCTATCAGAGGCTGTTTTCAAGGCTTGAACCCGTGACCTCTTGGTCACATGGCAGCAGCTTTATCAGTTACTCTAAAGCTCCCTTTCGAAGAATTAATTAATCTTTATATATTTATAAATGGGTTAAAATCCTTTACACCCCAACTTTAAAAAAAAAATCAAACTCCCTCACCTTGTCACCTATTACAGGGAAGGCAAGGCAAGGAATGGCAAGAAAATGAGACAAAGGCGCCGCCTTTTGTTTTAAAAAAAAACGAACATCAATTTAAAAGTTAAAAAGGCAATATTAGGGCTTATTTGCACAAAGCCACAAAGCACGACTCTCTTCTTCAACTTCAACTTCATCAAAACGTACGTCTTTTCTCTTCTTCTTTCTCCCTTGCTTCACGGCTTCTTCTTCTCCTCTTCTAACTTCTTCTTTCGCGGCTCTTAACCAGTTCAGTGCATTGTGCACAGCTTCTCATTCCTCTGTTCTTATATTTTGTTCTTTATCCTCTGTTTTATATATTCTTCTATTTGCCTCTTCTTTAAAATAAAAAAATCTAATCCTTCTATTTTTGTTTCTTCTTAATTCAATTTAGTTACATACTAATTAATATAGTAATTATTTGCTCATCTATTATTGTTATTGAGATTTTGGTTATTTATATGTGCAATTAAATAATTTTAAGTTTTTGGTATTAATTGGCAGCTTCAAAAAGGCGAGTGTCTCACCTTTCGCTGCGAGGCAAACCCTTGTCGCCTTTCGCCGTCCAAAACACTGATTGAGAGGAGTCTTTAATTTTTGTCATAGAAATACATAATAATAAAAAAGTGACACCAAAAAAAAACTCAAAGTTGGAAACGAAATTTCGTGGCACAACTCCACTAGGTTTATGAGTATACATTCTATATTATAGAAGTATAACCAATCTAATTTGTTACAATTTGCTTATTTTAGTGAAAATGAGAATTAATTGAAAGAGAAATAACATGGGAAACTACTAAGAACACACATTTTTTAAGCTTTAATTCTTATTTATAATTTAAACAAATATTTTAAAATTATGCATTATATATTAAAAGATTGTTATTGATGCACTTGAGCCGAGGTCTTTCGAAAAAAGCTTCTCTACCTCCATGAGGTAGTGGTAAGGTATGCGTACACACTACCATCCCCAAACCCATTTAGTGGGATTCCAGCGGGTATGTTGTTGTATATTAAAAGATTGTTAGTTTTAAATATAAATTTTTCAATAATCGTAAGGCTACACGTGCGGGTCACGTACACGCTATATTAAAAGCACGAAGCCTCTATGTGAAATGTCGTTCACCTTTTTTACCCCTTTTAAATAGAGTTCACAATGAACGAATCCATAATTTAATTATTTTTCTAATACTTAGGATTGAAATTGAATAAAAAATTTCCTATTAATTCTTTCCTCATTTTGATCTATGTAGGAAGTCCTACTATTTGGGATTTAAAACTAATTAAGATTTTACCTTATATAAATTTTATCCTTATTTGAATGTCCTTACAATGAGTAGTAATCATTAATCAATATTCACTACTAACGCTATTGAATGTTTGTATTACACTCTCTTAGTTCATAGAGAACTAGGATTTCTAAGAACTAACAAATCTACTTTAATATCTAATTCATCCTTGTTTCACATAACATCTTCAATTTTTTTTCTCCTTTTTTTAATATTTCTCTATGTGGTTGCTATTTGTTTTAGTTTTCAAATTTAAAAGTTATTTATTGATAGTAGAATTACACATACACACAACATACCCAGTGTAGTCCACAAAGTGGGATCTAGGGAGGGTGTAGAGATGTTGTTTACGCTAGACCCTCGGCTCAAGGAAAAACAGTCCAATGCAGTCCAGGAAGAGAAGCAATGGAAATGAAAGCATAAAAAGCATTCTGAATAGTAACTTCAGCAAAATAATGCGATAATTGAAAGCATAACAAAGTGAGTACCCAAAGACTAGTAAAGAAATCATACCAGACTTCAGCATTTTGTGCAGTTCTGCTTTAACTAAGCAGACAATTTCTATTCATATTACAGACACCTCCAAATATAGAAGTGAAAATAAGAAAACATCAGTGTAAATAAAACCACCAAGCTCAAATGTCATCAACTTCTTAAATATCTCGTGAATACTGAACTCATCTTCTATTCGAACCTATTCAAATGCCACAAGGAAAGACATCCCCGATTTATTACATGACTTGATTCCTTCAACTATATTTATTTCTCTCCCACCACTACTAAAAAATAAATGACTAGGTGTACGTGTAGTATAATACGAATATATTTTAGTGATGGAAACTGCTTTTATTAGCATAAAATAAAGACAAGCATAAACAAAAGATGAACCATTTACCTCACAAAGTCACTTTCTAACTTCCTAGCTCTTCCCATTAACTCCTCCACAGCTCTGTCAAAGTGATGTCTATCATTTCTCTCAGATGCTTTGCACTTGTCGGGAAGACTAGTAATTCATCAAACAAATTATTAGGACCTCAGCAACAAATTTGTAGATGCAAATTAATCAATCTCAAGTAATAACTAGAGCATCAACAAAAAAACAGCTAAAATGTGGACGTCTCAAGGCTGGGAACTTTTAGTAAGGAGAACATTGAATAATTGGAGGTAGCTAGGTTGACTGAGTTCTGCAAGCAGATGGAAGACTTTAAGGGTTTACAGAGGGGATGGATACATTGTGGTGGCAGGGCATAACAGTGGCAGTTATAAAGTGAATGCAGCATAACAGATCTTGAATCAATCTTCACAGCAGATTATTAATTGGTCATGGAAGCATATTCGTAAAATCAAAATACCCTATAAAGTAGCCTGTTTTACTTGGCTGCTAGCAAAAGAGGCTGTCTTGCTTTGTTCAAGCCTCAAGGTGCTATCTATGTGGGAAAGAAGCTGAGACAGTTAGACCCTTATTCTTACACTGCAGGATAACAACTGTGATTGTTACCATGGAAGCATGTTCTGAAAATCAAGATACCCTATAAAGTAACTTGTTTTACTTGGCTGCCAGCAAAAGAGTCTGTCTTGACCCAAGATAATCTCACAAAGAGAGGAATTTCACTTTGGTCAAGCTTCAAGGTGCTATCTATGTGGGGAATAAGCTGAGACAGTTAGCCCTTTATTCTTACACTGCAGGATAACAGAATAGTTATGGAAGATCTTAATTAATGGAAGAGGTATATCCTGTACAATGCCTAGTTAGATTATTGAAGTTCTTTTATATTGGGATGAAGCTGGTGCTGGAGCAAGAGGATAGAGTTAGATGGAGGATTATCCCAGTATGTGTTTGGTGGGCAATCTGGAAAGAGAGTAATTCCAGATGATTTGAGTATAGTGGCAGCTCAGTGCAGAAGATCAAACCAACTTCAATTTTGCTTTTCTGCTTTTGGTGTAAACAGAAGGCACTGTATCAATCCTAGAAATTCTAGAATCTTGCTAGGAACTAAAGAACAGTTTTCTCTTTTAATTTTGCTCATTGCAAATATGGTTTCAGAACAACCTTTGGACTGATTTTATTTATATATACATAAGTTACAATCTCAAGAAAAAAAGAGTAATAAGTAGAACTTACAGTTCTTTGCCATCATGAGGTGTATCGGTATCAGCATTCGAGCAAGAGACCATGCTGCATGCATCCCCTAATGCCAATCTGGAAATGGAGTAAGCCACACTCCCATGCTCCGATTTAGCATCAGCAAATAGAATTGCTGTTGGCGGAGGATAAAATAGTTGCTGCATAAGCTGAGTGGTCAATATAAGCCTTCTTCTAGCTTTAAGCCTTGGTGGCCCATCATCAATAGAATCAATTTCTTTAACCTGTAATCAGACGAATATAGAATGTCAGAAATGAAATGGCAACCAAATAACAAATAAGATGATTATAGAAGACAAATCAAGACACCTTTTCAGTAAGCCTATTAACTGCTTTGGCCCACTCTATATCCGACAGGCTGCCAAAGGAAAATTAACATGCATCAACAAACATGATGTTGGAAATAACATAACCAAACTGAAAACAATAGATGGAATAACAGAAGCAGCCAAATAGCTTCAAAGCAAGGGGATCTATCAAAGTTATTGCACAATAACAACCTGATTGTCTGATCGCTCCATAGATCCAGAGAAATTTCTTTGTACCAAGGAGTGAATTCATATGTAGAACGTTTCCGCTTTTGGGGCTTCATGACTGGATTCTGCTGATCAACGCTCATGGGCAACGTTTGTAGAGAAGAAAAATGTTCAGTTCCAGCAGAGTTGGCAACTGATCTTTGCCCGAGATTACCAATTTGACTTCTATCAGCAGTTGCATGGATTACATGCTGAATAGAGTTAAAAGCATACAAACCACTGGTAGACTTCGCAGAAGTGAAAGGTTGTTCCGCTGTCTTCATGGCAGCAGCTCTGTGTACATCATACATCTGCAACATCTGCCCGTTTTTGAAGCTTCCGTACTGATTGAACCATGATGGGGCCATATGTGGACTAATCTGAGTTTGCTCAGGCATAACAGAACTAGTATTGCTGTTATGAGAGCCAGTCTGAGATTCATCCTGTCGAAATGCAACATCATGAGCAGTCATCCTTCCTCCATGTTGAAATGATAGACTTCCCTGCAAATCATCTGGCCCAGCGTAGTTTAGCATTCTAGAATCAGCAGACGGAACTTGCTGAGTAGCTGCACTGCTGTCTGGTACCATCATTCTTTTGAAGGCCATATTGCTTGGGTCGGTCTCCGCATTTTTCATGGTCCACATTTGGTTTAGTAAGGAATAACTTTGATTAGGAAAGCTATTTGGTTTCAGTGATCGGCCAAAGGCTTCAATATCTCTCTGCATAGAGGTGGATTCGTGGAGATTCTTGACAATAGATTCTCTACCCTGTGAATCATCCATCTCCTGCACCAAGTCCACACTTACAGTAGGTACTGGCTCAGAAGTGTTCTCCTTTTCTCGCAGCTCTTCCCCCTCGACAGAATGCAGAGAATTCACTGAACCACAGCCAAGTTCAGACATGAAAGTCCCTCCATTATTGGCATCTTGATCACCTTGCCTCTCTGAAGCAGATAATGATGATTCCATAATATTCATCTGATTCGGCTGGGGGATATGAGAAGGATCCTTGCTATACTGACTACTAAAAAGGTGCGGTGGTGGTGGAAAGCTGGTCTGCATATTAGTTAACTTTTTGGAAGATGCACCCTGCAGAGTTATCCCAGGCATTAAAAAGGATGGAGAAGCTGACACTGGCTCCTTGGACGAAGCTTGATTAATGGAGACGCTTCCATGGGGACCATTAGCATTACTTAACTGACACTTCCCCATAGAGAGTGTGGGGCTATATGGTATATTGCCAGCCCCATCTGGCAACGGTCCTCTGCCAGAATCTCCTTTTTCTGTTGAATGGGAAGCATGTTCATCAAAAGATACACCAATGGACTGATTTGTTGAATCTTTCCCACTAGCCCTAACCATGTGGGGATTTTGAAGCGGATTTCTCGAGTAAGTATGACCAGAAGCTGATTCAAATGCTGAAGAAAAGTTCCCAGACATGGTGTGCGCATCAGCTTCTTTAATTGTACTTCCTGGAACTCTAGATGTGTTATGCTGCGAATCTTGCTGTAAGAGATCAGAAGGGGAAGGCGAGGATTGAGCCTGATGAGGACGGAGCATCTGCCCCCGACTTTTCTCTCTAATCTCAGCAATAGAATGGCTTGAATGTAAAGAGTTAACTGCTTCGATAGGACCTTGGGATGACAAGAGACGGGTTTGGACTGATATCTGCTGAGACGGAGGGCCAAGTTGAAGACCAAAACCTTGAGAGGCAGAAGACTGACTTCGCCAGAGGTGTCCAGCAGACCCATCAGAATTTTCGGCTTCAGGAATATCAGACGATGCTTTATGTTCATAATTGTTGAAGTGAGTTGTAGAACCACGCTCTCTCGATGGGTCCATCTTCTGAAGAAGTTGTAGCATGTCTGGACTGCAATGAGAAAACCAGTCAAAAGCATCAGATCTATACAGCCTGAATTAAAAGATTAAAGCTGAATGTTCCAAAGAACCATCTAAAGTTACAGCAGATAACTTATTAAAGCTATCACTGTGTACCTAGGAGATTAACGAAGCATGTGTATGGGCAATATGTGAGTCGAAATTGGAAAAAATAGTGTTTGAAATTCAAGTTGAAAAAAGGTTTGTGGAAGTAGTTCTGTTTGGACATAAATTTCATTTAGAAAAAGAAAATTCCTCAAACTTAAAGATTTCTGAGAAACGTCACTCGAAATACAACTTAAACTACTACTTATTTTATGCAAGTTCAAATAATATTCCACTTGAAACCCAAAACTTCTAGCCAAACTTCAACTTGGATATAACTATCAGTATTTGAGTACTGAAATAAATAATTCCTGCCAGACGGGCATTTCTAAGTTATGAGAACACTGAATTGACAACCTAGATTTTGGAGCCGTATTTGGTGGTAGCCCAAAAGATCTATTTATCAGTGTAGACATATTGGATGCACCGCCAGGAAAGTCGCCACCAGAGTGCACCCCATAGCCTTTTTCGTCAGTCAGCTCATCAGATGCACGCACCTGTAAATTAGGACACAGTCTCCTTTAATTACTGACCAAAGGTTTATAGAAATTAACAGAATTATATTATCATAAATCAGATATAACACCTTTGCCAAATCTGCCTCAATATTAGGAACCTGAGCCAACAGAGACTGTCCATAGTGGGCATTCTGCTGCAACATAGGCTGAGAATGAGTAGAGTGTTTCATTCCACAAGTAGGATCTGCATCCTTATCCACGTTTCCTATAGGGTGATGCTGAAACTTGTTAGCCCAAGAATTTCTACGGCCAACCTCATCAGACAACTTATGCTTCCCAGTAGGTAGAAACCTTGAATCCCTAGCATCTGACAATACATTTTCCCTAACATCACCAGCAGAAGAATGAGGGGATAAGTTAGAGCGATGGCTGTCATTTGAGTTCTCCTGTTTATCACTGTTCTCCATCTCATGCATTTTACCCTCTTTGTCGCCAATATCCGGAGATGAGTGCAAAAGCTGGTTGTCCTCAGAAACATGATGCTGTAAGACCTCCCCTTTGCTGACACTAGATTTTACCAACGGATCAGCATTCTTCCAATAACTAGATTGATGATTATTTTTCAAGAACTGACTAGTTCCCTTGCCACTCGTCATGGTACTTGAGTTTGGTATTGCGGCAGAATTATGCAAGCCAAAGACCTCAGAATTTGCTTGGGGACTACCCACAGATGATTCTGTGTGCGCCATAGTAACCGTAGTATTACGGCCAGGATTAGAATTCCATCCCGCACCCCTACGAACAACTTCACCTTGAATGAACTTCTTCTGATTGTAATCTACTGCATCTCCAGAGGGCATTGCAGAAACACTCCAACCAGCTGATTTATTGTATTGTTCCTTAGCTCCACCAAGCTCGGGTGCCAAATTACTAGAAATGTTTTTTGAAATCATTTCCCTGTCAAGATTTGAAGTCTTCTCAACCATCTGACAACCTTCAGCACCCAACATCTGTGATTGACCTAACTTAGACCACTTATTTCTTTCGTCTGATGACTGCACAAGTCTTTGAGAAGAATTTGATTGCAGACTCTTGCCTGGCTCAAATGGAAACCTCTGCCCCTGAACATTGTGATAGCTATTTCTCATATCGGGGCTACCAGAGGAATGAACAGAAACAGAATTCAACGATGAGGCTTGGGGCAAGTTGTCTTCGGAATGAGTTGTTTTATGTCTCTCACTGTTGGATGTCAAGTTGGGACTCCCGGAAGGAATTTCAGCACCATGAAAATTTAAACCAGTCCACTGCTCCGGTAGACCAACATCACTGCTAGAAGTTTCTGCAACAGCAGACTGCATAAGAGCACTCCAAGTACCGCCTTGGATAGATGGAGTCCCATCAAGCAATTCAGCACCATCAAAAGGATTACCACCTTCACCGCTCATAGGGCTCTTGCCAAAGGCGGCCCATATATTATCATCTGAACCAAATAAAATTCGTTCTTCTGTAGGATCTAATCCTACTTTGTCCTGTGAGGGAGAAGCTCCCCCTGCTGCTTCCTCCTGTGCGGTTTCTGGAGGAACAGCTATATCCAGTCTGCCACGAAATTCGTGTAGAGCTGACGCATTTTGCATACTATCAACTTGCTGAAGGTTACCCACATCCATTGGATTAGATAGAGCTTGGCTTGGAGCATCTCCAAATACATTATCAACCTGGAGTCTCTGTCTAGAGAGGAAAATCCCATCCTGCCCACTGACTTGATCTGCTAATGAAGTATATTGATTAACTGGAAATGAACTATTAAAATTTGGCATTTGCTGCACTGCTTGCTTATCTGTCACCCCTTGTGAAAATTGGTTTAGAGATGGTCTTGAACTAGAAACAGGAACTCCGTATAGAGATTGATCAATCTGTTGAGGAATCAAACCCATTAAGTGTTGTGCTTGGCCATTATTGGTGGGAATGAGTCCACTGGAGGACCCTTGAAGTACTAGAGAACCACGCTGCGACCAGTTTGTGTTGCCAAGCTCATTTGCCCAGGAATGATTTAATGCACCAGAATTCGCAGTGCCATTAAATAATGCAGAGGAATGGACATCAGAAGTTAACTTGGGACAGGAAGAAACTTGATTCAATGTATTTTGTTGCCTTGCTTCCAGTTGATGAAGTTGTTGTTGTCTCTGAAGTTCTTGCATCTTCATGAACATAATCTGCTGCTGAAATTGCTGCATGTCATTAATCCCAGACTGCTGGCGCTGCAAAGAATGCAGCATGCTTGATTGCTGCTGGGAGATTTGCTGACCACCAAAAAGATTGCCACTGACAGGACTATCCGAAGGTTCTGATCTAACAGATACTCCTGTCTGCTGCTCAGGACCCAACCATTGCTGTGACTCAAAAAAAGATGAGCCTGCCGAGGCTATATTATGTTGATCAGAACTAGTATCAGGAAAGTTTGTTTCATCCTGCCTTGTCTGGTAAAACTGATTACCATACATGTACCCATTCAAATTTGGCTGCTGGCTCTGTGACTGGCTTTTACCAAATTCAGGTCTTGGAATTGGCTGTGTAAAATTTAAACCATGTTGCCCATTGAATGGATAACTGCTTATTCCTCTCCCAGCGTCTGCATGCAGGAAAAGTAAGAGATCAAACACAGCAAGCAATTAATAGTTTAGAGAACACACAACATGTTAAATTACCAGAGTTCTGCAAATTGTAATTTTTCATGTTGGAACTCAGTACACCTATTTGTCTCTGACTTCCAGCCCACATATTGCCCCTTGAAGTTGGCCAATTGATGTCCGCTACCGGGGAATTATGTTGTACTTGTGACAAGCTGTCTTGTGCAAAAAAATTGTGAACGCTATCTCCAAATTCATTGCCAGGCATAGATGATTCTCCAGAACCTTTGACTGTAAAATTTTGCAACTGAATCTTCTAATACTTGGCATTACAATCAGTGTACTACTCAGAGCATATACATGGTCACTTTGGATAACTATTCTCAGCTGTCTGTCTTGAAACTCCTGCAAGAAGATCATTCCAGTTTTAATTAAGAGTTGCAAAATCATGTTGTAAGTGCCACATTGTCAGGTTCTTCGTGATAATATTTCAGATGAAAAAGGTGGTCTGACGTAAGATTTGAGCATTAACATTGATGAACTACTTCCATGCATAAGCTATATAAACTACAGAAAGAAAAATCATAAGGAATAAGTGCAGGCATTGAAGCTCAACACTATCCTTCCGCACAAATCAAGGAAACGACCTAAACGGATGAAAGAGAGAACATGATATAAATAAAAAGAGAAGAATTGGAAACAATCCAAGATTAAACCAATATAAAGCGTCTAAATGAGACTACCAAGCGCAGTAGACCATCAAAATTTCAAGGCAACTTTTCAAAAAAATCCTCTCCCCCAGTGTACCACACAAAGGGAAGAGATGGAAATTTGTGGAACAACTATTATTCTTTCTGTTCTTTTCTTTTTGTGTGTGTGGGGGGGGGGGTGATAATTTAGCAATCAGATGATATGCTCACAAGTCACGTCTAACAAAGACACAAGGATTCAGTTGGAATTGTGGTAGATAGAAGAGAACACGCAGGGCATGGAACGTGGCTCCATTGGCACTTATGTGAGTTATTAGGAGAGCAGCAAATAGGAGACTTTTTGAAGGGATAGAGATGAACTTTTTAAGATTGAAAAGCAGCATTTTATCCCTTATTTGTTTTTGGTGCACCAATGAAGTTCCTCTTTGTATTGACAACTGGGTGTTGTTCTTGGAGAACCATATATGTAGGTCTCTACTTTTTGGTATACCTCATGTATACAGGTTTTTATGCCCAAACTTTTTCAGAAAACAAAAAGATGCAAGTCGCACACATATAGAGGAAAAATAAAAGGTTGCCTGAAAGGGTAGACCATAAAAACCTACATCCTCTTGAAATCTATCAATGGATAATAAAGCGGAAAACAGAGCACAATGAAGCAAAGTGGCCATACAGCCGATACATACTGGCTAGGATTAAGGTTTAGACAACATTGCTCCACTTATATAGTCTGGTGTTTGACATAAGTGTATTTAATCAGTTAAGGATTCTATGTTATCGCATGGTCAAGTGTGACAGTGAGAATCTCTAATTTTAAAGACACGACAATTTGTCCTATAATATGATTCATTGAGAATCAGAATCAAACGAGCTGAAAGGGGTAACTGGTTACTGTTGATTAGTATAGTCAAACCAACTAGTTCGAGAATAAGGCATAATAATAATTGTTTGTTGGGTCTTCGAGATAGATTTTGCCTGCAAAGACTAGAAACCTTTCCAGGCACAGTCAAAGGCAGGCCATCAGGATTGATAGGATAAATTCTATCATCATGGCTGTAGTGAGGAATCAAAACTTGAACCTAACATACAAATCAATGCGAGCTTTAGCTTGACTAGCTTAGTAAAGAATGCTTTTTTGCACATGATCTCAAAATGTTCCAATGCGAACTAGTGGCATAAATCAGGACACCTACGGAACACAGCACAGGTCAAGTTGAAAACTAATCCTCATGATTAATAAATTTGTGATGCTTGTTCTTATATAACATGGTCATGTAGTCCCAGAAAATTTAATGATTTAGCATTATAAAATTATTGCTCATGTGACCACTTTATTTTGCATTACAAGGAAGTCAAATCCCTAATCACAATTGGAAGATCACACTATACTGCTCTTATAATAAGGTGCTACCCTCTCATCGAGACCCTACAACTCATTCATTGTAGCCCCAACTATCTTCACTTCTGCAACAACTCATTTCTACTGCAGTACATTTAGATCACCTTCCTAAGCTGTGAAAAGATTACTGAGAATAAACCTATTTGAATTTGCCATGCCACATGGTAATTGAAACTTATTCCATATTGTTGTGGTTTAGAAATTTGATATAAAATTAACTCAGTGAAAGAAACAAATAAAATAGCCAAGTCATTTCGACAATAATATTCCCAGGAGACGGCTACTCTTAGTGGAAACATTAGCAAACAGTTTAGCACCTTTTGTTCTTTGAAATGGTAGGTATTATGGATGTCAAAGGATCACAGAATTTTCTCATAAAGTAACCAACTTTAAACTATCAAAGAAGTTGCAAAGATGGATCTCATACTTAATTCCCACTTAAACCTACAGCTTAGTGCTAATCATCCGTTCACATTGCACTCATTTGGAACAACCTTGCTCATAACAGTCTGTACAAAGAACATATAAAAATTCTAAATTGTTGGTTAGAGAATCTAATTATAAAAAAAGGCATCATTTTTAAACGACTCCATGTGTTGTCTGAAAAATACTCAACTAGCATCATGATACATAGATTTACTCAATCAAGAACAAAGATGATAGGAAAATATGTCTAATTCACTGTACTGAGGCCGGAAAAATACAAGAACCGTAAAAAATCGAGTCCATCCCATTAAAAACAATGCATTCCACATAGATGGAGAAAATTAGGGCTCGTCATAAGATATGGAAGAAAATTGTTAAGCAAACTTACCTAAATGTCGAGGCTGATATCAATGGAGCTCGAAATCGGCCGTTCAGTTATCGGAATTCTAGGGTTTTAAATCAGCGATAGAAATTGCGGTGCTGTGAGAGAAAGAGCGAGAGGGAAATGGAAGAGCCCGTAGAGAGAGATAAAGTAATCGAAATAAGATTTAAACCGAAACAGTCCCTAAATTTTAAGGTATAGTTTAACTGGGTCCTTGACTATTTACATTGTGCATAATATAATTTAAGTTTACCATTTTGCTGCACTTTGGTCCTTCATCTGCCAAAGTCAAACGAAAGTTAATAAGCTCAACAGACAAATGCACGGTAAAAATGTACCCATAGAATAATTTTTAAGTTTGTATTTTGTTCGGATGATCATGATCATTTTTTTACATTAGCCTTATCATTATCAGTAGCTAGTTCTCCCCAATTAACAAGATGAGGCTTGGATGAAGACAATAAACATAAAAGAAAATAAAATCAAAACAAAACTCCATTGTCATTTTTATATTTATTAAGTTAATCGTGTTTGATTTCAATTAATGATTACTTATGATAATTAACAGTAAGTTAACTTATTCCAACTACATTTTCTTCATAAGTACTTTCTCTCTTTTATTTTCTTTCATCTTCTCAAAAAAAGATTCCAACTTTCACTAAAATAACAAGTATATCCGCAGATAATGCATAAAAATATTTTTTTACAAAATATTAAGTAAAAAAAATTAAAATGCTATTCATATATTTGATGGATGAATAATCATTAAAGTCTAAAAAAATTACTAAAGAATGTTCCTTTGGTGTATTTATGTTGCCTTTTAAAAGAAAATCATATCTTTTTTTATTGATGAATTGCATAAAATGAATAATTTTTTTATTACTTACTAATTATCATCTTTACCCAATAGCACAGCGTGTTTGATTGGTAAAAAAATTTGATAAATATTTTCCTAGGAAAACAAGCTCATTGAAACTATGGCCTTGATCTCCAAATAAGTTTTTAAATAGTCAAAAACACTTTAAATTCACAAATAAGTTGGAGATGAAGGTGATGAGTTGGGATCTTTTAAAGCCGAGGCACGAGGGTTATGATTTTATCATTTTATATTTCGGAATCAAATGACTTCCACAATGAAAGTAGAAAAAGCAAATCGCATGGATTTCTCCCCACTCTCATAACCTGTCACCTCCATATTAACTCCAACCACATCTCCATTCCCCAACCCTACCCCTATCCTAATCTGATCTTATAATTTTATCTTTGATATATATATACATGTTTTTAGGATGATATTTTTTACTTATATACCAAACAAACAAAATAAATATTCAATTGCTTGTTTTTTTAGCAAATGTTTTTTTCCTATCGAACAAATCTTTAATCTTTAATTTCTCTTATCAAAGCCGAAATTTTGTAATCATATTTAAAAAGTAATTCTATTCTCAGTTTATATCGTCTTGACCTTGCAAGCTTGAGGCACTTTGCTAGATAATGTTAATTTGCGGTCTTCAATAGTATCAAACTATTATTAATATGTAATTTTTTTTTTGATAAGAAAAATTCCAATCACAATTATAAAATTTGAAAATTTTAAACACAAAAATTGAAAAAACATAACGATTACTATAGGAAGGAAAGCAAAAGACGTACTTAACAACTCTGTATCACCCCAGATCTTTTGGAGGAGGAGAAGTTCTTGGCGGTGATCTTCTTTTTGACATATATGTTGGATCTCTGTATGTGAATAATTGAAGTTACTGATAAAAAAAAAAAATTATTATTAATGTTGTGATTGTTGAGGTTTGTAGGCATTCCTTTTTTAAAAAAATATATTTTTAAAAAGTGATATTCAAAAAACAATAAACAACGACATTTATAAATACGACATTATAATAACATCCGATACTGAAATTTGTACACCCCTTCAAAATTATAATTGATGCTCCGGAGAAACATTTCAAATATACCCACTAATTTTGATATTCATAAAGTAATAAACTATTATTAGATATTAATAATACTTCCTCGAGCATAATTAATGATTATAGGTATCTCCAGTCAACTGACTAATTTGAAAATAAAATATGTGTACAAAAAGTAAAATAAAATTGCCGCTCAACAAGTTCGTTTTGAAGTCACAATTAATGAGAACAATTTTAAATTTTTTGCATAGGTCATTTTTATCAAAGACTCATATAAACATATCACGAAGGTATCCTTCAATCAACACTGATCGCAACAACTATTATTTTAACTATAATATCAATATAATTATTTCCTGGTGATCAATTAAGGAAAGATCATTATAGTTATTATTAAGGGGAATTTTCGCATATAGATATTCAAAAATATCTTAATTATGCTCCATAGTTATAGTTTGCTAATTATAATTTGTAGCTATAGTTATTGCAATATTTGTATAATACGCGCAATATTTGTATACGTTTGTATAATTCGCTATACAGTTCACATTTTTTGTATAACATTTATATATTTCACTATACAATTAATGCATAATGTTTGTATAATTTGCTATACAATTTGCAGTGTTTGTATATTTCGCTATACAATTCGATTCGCGCACAGTGTTTGTATAAATCGCGCGAATTATACAAAACTCAACTATATAATCGCGCGAATTATACAAAACTCAAACTGTAATTGCAGCTAGATGTTTGCCGCGAGTCATAATTAATTCAAACTATAGTTATATTAGCTAATTAACTATATATATTTGTTTATCCGCATAATTTTTCTTAATATTAATCATAGTAACGGCTTAGATCTAATAATAACGTAGATGTCACTATAATTTGGAACTCTCATATACTTTTTAGTTAATATAATTTTAATATTATTTTTCTTACATAAAAAAACAAAACAATCTTTAGTTGACAAGAGCATTCTCTTCAGAATCATCTATCTCATATTAGTAATTTATAAAGAAATAATTGTACGTAGTTATCTATATAATGTATTTATTTTTTTTTAACAGATAAAAAGTTATATTTTAATATGTACTATCAGAAAGGCCTTCTTTTACGTCAAACATTGTAGCTTTCATACATAATAAAATGTGTAAGCGTAAATTATATTTTTTTAGATGATTCACTTATTATGCATTTTTAAGTTTAATAAAGGCAATATAAGGTTGGAAGTTTATTTTGTAAGTGGCGTACAAAATAGTCGATATATTATTATATTTTGCTAATGATATTTTAATATATGTTGCAAATAATTCTGAAATATAATTGCTAAGAAATGCTTTATGGACTTGAACACGAAAAATATTTATTTATTGTTCAGATAATGTTCGTCATTATACCAAATAATTCTGTCTATAAATATAGCAACAACATTAATAGATCTCAGTTATTATTTGAAAAACACAATTTAATTGGTAATAAATTAGCATGCTAAATTAAATCACATTTGTTTCTCAACTATACTAAAATTATGTTTAACAAATATTACTTGAGTTGCGTTCATGAATTTTTTGTTATCCGAAAATATGGCGCAATTTATTTTTTTTGAGTCTTGATGATTATTAAAACAACTAAATCAGCTATTTAAATAGATTAGGCATTTAAATATATAAATTTTGCGCTGCTTGAATGACTAAACAATTGACACATACAATTGCCTCAACAATTAGAAAAGTTATTTAGTAACTTTAATCGTTGTTTGAGAGTTGTTTAAATAACTCGAACAAGCAGTATCGTACGCATAATTTTATGCAAATAGTGTAACCATTCTAATACGTAAATAAATTATTATAATATTATATAAAAAATTAATTCGAATAATATTTGCTAAAATAAAACTCGAGTGTATTACTGTAACTCTTTTGATTTTTTTAAAAATATATTCAAAATAATCTCACAAAAAATAATACTAGATATTCTTTTTCTATATAAAACACCAATCAATTATTTTAGGATTGACCATTTTTTGATTTCCCCATTTTTTTTCTACTCAATCAGTCATTTGAGAAATAAAGAAAAATACAACAATAAAAAAATAATAAAATAGATCAATAACATAATTGTTTAAATTTTGAACTCATATTTGTGTTATAAATTTGAGGTATTTTCTCAATAGATTTTTTTTTGGTCAAATGTTGTTATTTTCTATTTTTTTTATTTCTGCAGCTTAATTATATAGATTTTAAAATATTGTCTAAGAAATGTCAATTTTTTTTGCATATTGATAAATTTATTTTTCATACAGTTGTTTGACATCTCGAGCTGTTGTTTGAGAGTATTAAAATATTACTCAATAATTTATCAATTGTTTGAAATCTTCTCAAGCGGTTAGTTAATTCAAATAAATTGATAAGTCATTTAAATAATTATTTATAAAATATTATTGAATAATATCTACTGCCCTTTTTTATTGAATAATATTTAAAGTTTTATATTTATATCAAGGTTTTGTAAATAATTTTTCTCAAGGTCTTTAATTTTAAATAAAAATTATTGTAATTAAATATCAATTCAAAAAGGTCCCTTTTAACATATATATATGTAAATTAATTTTTTTAATCAAAGAGCTCAAGTAAGTATGAAATTGAATGATATGTTTAAACATATAATTGATAATTATACTTGTTGAATTATATATTTTTGTTTAAATGATAATAATACAAATATAATTTTAGAATTGATCATTGTTAATTCATTCGGAAAAGGGCCAAAAATACCCCTAAATTATAGGAAAAGATTTAAAAATACACTCCATCCACCTTTTGATCTAAAAATACCCTTTTATTCATCTTTTTAATTTAAAAATACCCTCTTATCCACTTTTTTGGCTAACTATAACCCTTCAAATTAACAACTCTATTTTTATTTTTAAAAAATATTTATCATATGTCATTTTCTTATTGGATGAAATAAAAATCTCATTTTTTTTCATAATTTATCTAAGCCAAAAATAATATATCTCTTCAAGACCCCCCCCCCTCCATTTTTTTAAAAAGCTACATTGATAAATAAGACTAGGATTTTTTTATCCGATTAACGAAAAAAAAACAAGATTTTTTTTAGTTTTTGGCTTGTTTTCTCTTTATTGTTTAATAATACTTATTTTTGACAATATAAATAAAATAACAAAAAAAAATTAGTTATACGTATAACAAAATTATTTTTTAGTTATTACAAGATAGTAAAAAAAAAATTAGTTAATACAAGATAGTAAAAAAAAGTAATTTTTTTTCTATTACAAGATAGTTTTTAGATAGTTATTGTAAAACTATCTTGTAATATATATATATAAGATTTTTTAAATAAGTTTTTCAAATTTATTTTCATAATTTATCCAAACCCAAATAATATACATGCTTGATGATCATAAAAAATAAAATTAAAAAAAAACTACAGGAAATAAAAAAATTATTGTTTTAATATTTTTTCTCATAATTTATCCAAATCAAAACAATATCCCTCTTCATGATACCAAAACAAACTTAATAAAAAAAATAAGAAGAAAAAGCTACAACAATAAAAAAACTATTAGATTTTTTTTATAAAAAAATTGGGGTCTTGAAGAGTAAAAAATTAGTGGAGGTGGATTTTTATTTCATCCAATAAAAAAATGACACATGATAAATAAATTTTAAAAAATAAAAAAAAGGGTTGTTTGTTTCAAGGGATACAGTTAATTTAAAAGGTGGATGGAAGGGTATTTTTAAACCAAAAGGATGAGTAAAAAGGGTATTTTTAGACCAAAAGATAGATATAAGGCATTTTAAAACCTTTTCCTATAACTCAGGAGTATTTTTAATCCTTTTCCATAATTAGTTGAGCGATGTTCATCATTATACAGTATAACAATATAGACATACAAAATCATTGCTAATGAACGTAGATTTAAATTACTTTACAAAATTAACATCTTATATTAAAATATAATTTATTAATGTCAATTTGATATTAAGGGCACATTATACATGGAGTCGAACAAGATTTATCCAAACCTCTTTCATCGAATAATTATGTTGTTAATATATGAAATTATGTTTTACGTATATATAATAAATAAATGTTGAACTTTATTAGTATAAATCAAAAGCATAGTTCAATAGTAAATGCTGTTTAAATATTTTTAGAATGCTCGTGTTCGTTTCTCGGTAGACACATTTTTTTGATGGGAGAGTGTTAACTTCAGATGTAACTCATGTAAGGATACAAATACTATTGAACTTTTAAGAATATCATATATTGTTAGCTACTCACTTAAATATTGAGAAATATTAACACGGACATAAACAACACATCCAACAAACACTTTTATAGAGTTATATTTTTCAGTTCTAATACGGTATAGCGATTTATTTAATAAATTATTTTATTTGCAATCATAAAGGTTGAAATCTTTTTTTTTCTTTTTCAATAATTGTAGTATGCTAATGTTATTTGTGTTGTTATTATGAATTTATAAATGTTGAATGGCCAAAATATTTAAAACACAAATTTTACACATTAAACACGCCTCTCAACCAAATTTGTTAGGTCTTGATCAATTTGGTGTGATTTAATTTGTACTTTAATTAATGCCTCATTTCTCATTGTTATGTAAAAACAAATAGTTTAGTTCATTAAATTTTTCTATACACTATCTCGAAAAAAGATCGAACAAATAAATTTATTTGTATATAATTTTTTTTGATGTAACCATGAATTGGATCTATAACTTTGTGGAGACACACAGTTCTTATATTTATGCCACGTCCTTTGCATAACTCATAAAAGATGAAATGAGGAGAAAACGCAAACATAAATGTAGGGTGAATGTAATTCCACTCGACTAAGTGAAAGAGCTGAAAAGGAAGCTCGACCTACAGGGAGAGGGGTCTGAAAAAAGAACAGAAAAGATTATTTCACTATATTTTTTACCAGGGACAGAGCCCACCACGAGAATCTCTTTTTTATTGGGGTGATAACTCTGAAAAGAAAAATTGTCAATCTTTGGCTTAAGAAATAGGGGTCATTTGGTTGTTGATCAGAAAGGTGTACAACTCACTCGATCCACTCATTTGCTAGCACTATTAACATGCATTTTTTGAACCCTTTTGTTAGAAATACTATCTCTGCCATTGTTTGGTATACTTGCAATCTGACCAATCAAGTGAAAGATAGAAAACAATAATGAACTCAATACACAATTTATACGGAACTCTAGAATTAACTCATTTGGAATTCAAGAAATTAGGTTAAACTCAACTCATTCTCAACAATCGATAGAATTAGATATAGGGCAGGTGAGCGAACTCAATCCAACCTTGTGGTTAGTCTTACATACCTTGAATGAAAATTGGACAATCAAAAATTGAAGATTCGACTTGATTTCTCTGAACCCTAGCCTTCACTTTTCTCCTCAGCCCTAATTCTCAAAGTTTAAGAGCATAATTGATAGGAAAATTACGCTTATGAACAAATATGAGGTCGAAAATAACCTCAAATAACGTGGGTTAAGTATAGGATGGGTGGAGAAAAGACCGGAATGCCCTTCACTGGAACTGAAAAACGTAAGAAAAAAATACACATAAATAGCATTGGTGAAATGTTTTTTAAGTACAAAACATAAATCGCATTCGACGTATATGTTTTATGGCTTATTTGCGTGAAAAAGGATTCTGCCCAATTTTGAGAAAAATTGCACTATGGCGGAGCAAGTTCGCGACGCGGACTGGTCGCACACTTCTCTAGAATTACAATTTTGTCCCAAAAAAATATTTTTTGATCCAGTTGACCTAAAATTCAACCGAGATCATTTTTTCGCATGATTTTTCTCCTGATCGATATTCTGACCTCGGATTGGTCAAAAAAATTAGGGATGATATGTTATGCGAGCGCGCTATCCTCTAGGGATATTTTAGTAATTTCTGAGGTATAACAATATCCCCCCTTGGATCATTCATCCTTTAATGATGACCAAGCTAAGAAATTGCACAAGGCACGAGCGCAAATCAAGAACTCAGATACTCAAAAACTCAAACAATCAATCCATCATTACTCGGACTTAAAAATACTCATCATATACTTAATTCAGAATGAACATCTACTCTAAGATATGAAAAAAAAAAATATTACCATCAATATCGTCATTGGAAGGCACAAATGCAACACAAGAACTCAAAGACTCAAGCTCGTGAATAACTCGCTCAATTACTCAAACTTAAGAAGGTACTATCTCAGAGATAGGAATAGAAACATTACCTTTAATTTCGACATTGAAGCAAAAACAAATGAGAAAAGGGCTATAATCTCCAACGTTTTCGTCAAAACTTCTCATAACTTCGGAAAAAAGGCGTATGAGCATGATATAAGAGTATGGCCATTGTGAATTAAGCGACATGACCAATAGCTTTCAAGATTAAATACTCTTATTTTTACATATAACTCTCCATCAGATGCAACTCATAACTCCCACCGGGATACATATGACTATTTTTACCAAGGCCTAGGACTCCAGGTCTAACTATATGCTTTTATTATGTCCAAGCCTAATGCTAAGTCACAGGGTACTACACATAATATAATTATGCTAATCTAGAGCATAAGCTTCATGTTCTATACCTCCATAGAGAACCTCATCTCAAGAGTACTACTCCTCTCCATTACATTTAACCAACCTCGAGTCCAAATCAAGAAACATCTAATGCATCGTACATTCATCCACATGTCATCAATACTACATTCAAGCCTAGTTCTATAACCATTTCAATACACTTACTTCAAACCCTCAACAAGAAATCATCAATAGACTACTGCAATCACTCACATAATGACCACCACACATGTAAGGCAATCATTCTAACCACTTTATAGATTTCTTGAAGTCAACATTTCTTAAGAATTCTCATGCCAATCTTAGCATCTCTACACCAGCAATTGCATTAACTTCTACCAAAAGGTACACCAAAATACTCTTACCTATCTATTTCACACAACAAGATCTCATCTCGCTCTTTCTCCATGTCTATAGCATTAAATGGAATAAGTACACCACAACTATCATAATAGAAAACACCCACTCTCTTCCATCTGTTGCCACTCATCTACTATTATCAACATCACTATCAAGATTGAAAATAAAGGATTACTGAAAAGGCTTAGAGCGACAAATCGTAAGCACAATTCATTTAAGAAATCTGATCTGAGAACATTTATAATGTAACATGGTCTAACTAGCTTTTAAGTCCTATCATGGATTAATGAAACTGAGCATACTCCAAAACATAAAAGCATATATCATGTTACAAATAACATATGGCTGGAAATTCTTAGATTCATGGAATAAGATTGGGATCACTGAAGGAAGTTATCACTTCTCACTTTAGGAACTGAACATGAACATGAATCAACATAAAGTGTATGGGTATGGGCTATCGGTATGACACTTGTACACAAGACAGAAATATGGTATCACCTCAACTGAAGTATAAGAAATGTAAGAGATGGAAACACGCTGATGACTCATCCTGGTCAACTCATCACTTTTAAAAATTCAAGACTCACTTTGATTTATTACCTCATTATCTTCCCCTTAGCTCGAAGGTCACTACTCTGAGCCTGCGGACTGATTCTCTACACTTAGCTATAAACATACTGTTTGTTCCACACGACAGAATATCACTATTCATAAGAACACTTAAACTCTCTGATTATACTATACCCAAAAATACCAAATTGCTATTGGGGTCTCATTCTAAGATATTTCCCTTAACTTCCTTTTATCATTTAGGCATATTTCTATACCTACTGCTCTTATTGGCTACACGTCTACTTTCTCTAACTCTTATGATCTAATCTCTTCTCTTTGGCCTGCTAACACTCATCTTTTAGGTTTACATTTTCCTAACTTAGTTGAAGAAAACTTGAACTATATGAGGAGACTCACCATCATCTATATACAACTCAATTCGATCCAATTTTTATGGATACTAAATAAAAAAAAACTCACATCTAGCCTTCTCCATATTAGTAACTAAAGGATACTAACTAGTCACCCAAAGAAACTCATAAAATTAGAGTCTCATACAATTTTATACTATTTCAGATACACATTTTAAGTCTCTTCTTATCAAATGACTTAGCCTCAATTCATTATTTACATCTAAGGGTCACATACCCCCCATTCGTAACACAGATTCCTTGCAAATTAATATCTTAATCTCCTGCATACGCCATGTCAAGCCTACTAAATCAAATCTTAAAACTAACATTATCATGCTCATAATGCTATCCCCTTTTTCTTCACACCACTCATCTCAAATTCAAACTTAGGGTCTAGTACTAACACGCACATCACACACTACTCACATACTATAACGACTTACAACTACTAGGTGAAATTTAAGAAACTCTTACCTATTAAGACCTCATGACAAGTAATCGATCTTTATCTCACAGTTTGTCTAATTATAGTCTATCACCATATCTCCTTTCATAACCTAGGGACTAGTTAGCCATTCATTACACCTTATTTCTTAGCCATGTTCATGACTCCATGAATATCATGGGGCTCTTCCTACAACTTCATATGTCCAGCTTAGATCTACCAATTCATGACTACTTCTCCATTCAGTCTACCACCTATAACTGGTCTTTACTAACACACTGATACATCAACATAACTTTTTTCTAGGTTCAAGTATACTCTAACTCATTCTAACCGACAACTCTTCTTCTACTTTCTATCATGAAAGCTAGACGATACTTACTACATCTAGTCAAAGTCAAAGGGACTTGACTTCTAATTCCATTGCTTACCTTATAAATACCCAACTCTAGGTAAATGTCTCAATCAACCACCATTCTCACTATTTGGTTTCTACTCATTTAACTCCATCTTTCTATCTGCGGGATCATTCTACGAATCATAGCTTACCATGCCTCAAATCACATTCTATCGGATGATGACACTAATCATTTAGAGATATAACTTTTCTCTCGAGGATAATATTTGAAGCAAGGTTTTAGAAAGGAGAGTATAGAAATATATATTCCTCTGTCTCAATGCACGATTCATATGAATGAGGGTGCATTCTACTAGATCAATAGACTTAAGCACATTAATTGACTTCTCTCTAGACTGGTGTTGTCTCTTTACTCCCTAAATACTTTATCTGAAAGTAACTCATCAATAAGAATCTGAGTTTTATTGTTCCAATCATTCTGAGTATGAGGGGTAGTCAGACGGATTCGAGCAACAAACAAATTAGAAGTGAACTCTTATAGAGTTAAACTCTATCGCATGAACTCAGAGTATAAAAGAAGTGAGATAAATTTCTAATGTCCTATAGCCTCCTAATTATAAGTGTGGTGCACGACATCCATAAGCAAGACTAGACTAGACACGACTTCATATACACTTTAGGACTTTTTAACTTTGTGCTTTGATACTATGTTTTTCACGCTCCAGAAAGGTACCATAGGAGTGAACGACACTCAAAGACTATTGCTAGTTCCCAAGTAAACCACTGGGCCTGTTCACACATTCATTCAATCAATAGAAGACTTAACTCATCAAAAAAACAACTCAATATGATAATCAAATGGATAACTTATAGAATAAGGCCAAATGACAACAATCTATCTTATCAAATCAACAAGACCAGTATAAATGAGACTAGCCAAAAGATAATATTCAATCAACACATCAACAATCTAGTTTATGAAGCCTCTGTCAATTGTTTAAGTGGTGTTAGTGACAGCATCATGGCTACCTTAATCAAAATAAAAGTAAAAGTCTAAACTCTTAAATCTAGATGATAAAATGGTGGCATCCTCCAAAAGCAGGAATGACTCACTAATCAGCTGAAATATGAAAAAAGATCTTTAACGATGCGTCTGTTGATGATCTCTAGACCCTGTCTCTGCATCATTAAAGGTTTCAGGCATAAATAGACGTCAGTACGTAGAATGTACGAGTATGTAATATGGCATAGTGAAACACACGTAAGATAGAATATCATCAACTCAAGTAACTCAGTCACTAGCAAGGAACTCAATCAAAATATTATAAGCAAGAGTAAGGTTTAGACAAAGACCAATCATATACAATCCAATCCAATCCAATCCAATCAAAGTGCTATCAAGACTTATATGAGAGTTTCTCTTATTCGACAACCACCACTTATGAGTAGTGATAGTATAAAAACCCGATGTTGTTGCCATATCCATTCAATACTTTGCTAGGGTAAAGAACGAATCAACCAATCAAGGATCGAACAATCAGTCAAGTCCTATCATGTCAGGATAATAAAGTAGGGAACATCCAACTTAACGGTTCAATCCTCTCCTATGTTTAGCTATTTAGTTATTAAGTTCGAGTTGTTACTTACTCTTACCCAATTCGGTGTTCGATACTCCTTGCAAGACTCAATACTCATAAGACAATCAATCAGTTCATCAGTTCTATCTAATAAATCATTTCCATCAATTAATTATCCAATCATTCCCATTCATTTATTTAAGAATAGTTTGGACAATCATTTATGACAATATTCAGTTGAGACCACTCACCGGGTTCAATTATAAAGATACAAAGGACTATCAAGTTTCATCAAGATTGCTCACATCCCAATCACAATCATGCATTCACACGTTCAAGGCTCTAGACTCAATCCTTAGACATATACATCAATATTAGTCAAAATACTATTACACTTCGTATGGATGGTTGTTACGTATTATTTTCTAACGTATCGTATTGTATTATGTTGTATTGTACCGTACATGATTGTTTTAATAAATATAGTGTTTAGATAGATTGTATCGTTCTCCATCATTATTTAATGTCATACATCTATGATTTGAATGATAATTTTACAAAAAAAGTAGGATACGGGGTAGAGGTGCTATGAAAAGATAGGATAAAAGATGAAATATAATTAGGCGGAATGACTTGGGAGACACTTGTACTTGGCTCCATTTGTCACCTGAACCCTTCTACTCACGACTTTACCAAGTGAACACTTAAAGTTATTAAAACACGTTCTTTTAATCTCCTCTGACCATTGACCAAACTCACATGGCGTTTATTTGCTGAGTCGGATAAAATGTGTGATTACACATGTTTAAAAGCAAGTGAAGACAAATTTTAATTAAAAAATATTAAAATTTAAAATCAAAATATAATATTTAATAAAAATAAAAGAGAAAAGTTTACAACCTTCCCATTCCCATTTACTGTTCCTTTTCTTCTGCTTTGTTGCCGCTGCGGCCATTGTCCCCCACCCTCCCCCCTCATCCACTTCTTCTTCAGTTCTTATCTTTCTCCATCATTTTTCTACCGTCTACTTATTTCTTTATTTTTCTCTTCTAACATAAAAGATTTACAAGAGAAAAAAAGGAAAAAGAAACAAAGAAGAGAGAAAACAAGATTTTAATAGCAAATAGATGAAAATGTTTAGAAGAGAGAAAAAATGAAAGTTTGGAAAAGATTAAGATTTATTCTAGTTAATTGAAGAAATCAAGAAAGAAAATGAAGTAAACTTTTAATCCAATCCAGTTTCAACCAAACAATTCTCCGGCGGTGACTAACTATGAATAAAGTGGTCGGGCAGACATTTTTTTCGGTGAATCAGTTTCAAAAGACTAATTTTGGAGATGAATTTGAGATAATTTCTTTTAGAAAATAGTATTTATAATGATAAAAATAATGTGGCAATTTTTATCCATGTGTTAATTTTTTTCCTGATGTAGATAGTGACGTGTTATCCACATCAGCGCGATTGAGAGACACTCATGGTGAAAGGAGTTTAAAAGAATGCATTTTCATAATTTTAAGTGTTCACTTGGCAAAGTCGTGAGTAAAAGGGTTCAGGTGACAAACGGAGCCAAATACAAGGATCTCTCAGGTCATTCCGCCATATAATTATTAATTAATAAATAAAGACAAACTGAAAAGAAAATAATAAGGTAACGACACGATCACACCAAATCGGTTGTTACATAAAATAGGTCTTTTCGTCGTTGCCTAATGATAGATTTAAACGATACGATACAATAGAATTTAGGTAACAATCAAAACAAATATTGTATTTAAAATAACAATATAATACAATACAATGGGTAACAACCATCCAAACAAGGCGTTAGAATTTATGAAATAAGTAGTTTAAATCATTTGTCCGAGAAACAATTTCGTAGAAAACATCAATTTCGTAATATTATGTAAAATATGTTAAATTTAAGAAAATTATCTAAAAACACAATAATGGGAGCTCAATTCATTCATAAATTAACCTATCACAATTATGGGGCACATGGAAGAATAAGGTTCATGCTTTAGTTTAGCCTTACATACCTAGGATGAAGATTGAACAATCAAACATTGAAGATTCGATTTGATTTCTCTGAACCCTAGCCTTTTTCTTTTCTCCTTAGCCCTGGTTCTCAAAGTTTAAGAGCTTAATTGATAGGAAAATTACGCTTAGGAACTGATATGGGGTCGGAAACGACCTCAATATGACGTGGATCAAGTATAAAATGGGTGGAGAAAAGACCGGAATGCCCCTCACTGAAACTGAAAAACCTAAGAAAAAAATATACATAAATCGCATTCGTGGAATGCGTTTTATGTACAAAACATAAATCTCATTCTACGTATGCGTTTTATGTACAAAACATAAATCGCATTCTACATATGCGTTTTATGACTTATTTGCATGAAAAAGGTCTCTTGCCAGATTTCGGAAAAAATTGCACTATGGGAGAGCAAGTCCGCGACGCGGACTAGTCGCGCACTTCTCTGGAATTGTAATTTTGCCCCAAAAATTTATATTTTGATCTGATTGGCCTAAAATTCAACCGAGACCATTTTCCCACATGATTTTCCTCCTCCTGATCGATATTCCGACCTCTGATTGACCAAAAAATTTTAGGAATGATACGGTATGTGAACGCGCTATCCTTTAGGGGTATTTTGACAATTTCGGGGGTAAAACATTTATTACACACAGTTAACCATTATAAAGCTTATTTTAATTAATATTATTTGCATTTAAAAATAATAGTTGTTACTTTGAGTGAATACCTCAATAATTCAATATTTGTATGATTTAGGTCCATATTTTTATTTTTATAAAATTTATTTATAATTTTTTTAATGAAGTGGATCAAATCTCATACGCGGCTGATTAAATTGGAAAAAAAATTATATTTATCAAAATTTTATATTAAATTAATAAATATGATGCAATTATAATTTCATCGTGATTAATCAATATTGATATTTACTTTATTAAATTATCTAATCATAATAAAACATATTACTTGAGTATAGACATCCGATTCATTTTCATGCCTCGGCCCCTTTTCAATCTTTTTCATTTTTTTGATAACTATTGTGTTAGTATTTTTTACAATAATAATCATCAACTTGTTTGGTTATCTTTTAGTTGTATAAAATATTAATTTAAATCACATTTAAACCACTCCGAGTACATTTTTTTTAGAAAGTCCGCATAACTTCAAAAGAATCATTCTTTATAAATCAAGTACCGTTCAAGCAAAGGGTGCATTGCCTCTTTGAGCGAAGAAGAGAGGGGCTTTGTAATATTGCTCAAAGAAGGACGACATACCCACTCACGACAATAAAGAGAAGTAGTGGTTCGAATCCTCCATTTCCTTGGTACCCGAACCGGAGAACTATCCACAAGATGTAGCACTGAAATTGAGACTTTTTTCATCAAAGGAAAAAATACGCGGGAGCGGTACCAAATCGAGGCAAATTCTGAATACTAGATATGACCTCAAAATAACAGGGGGCCTTCTGGACCCTTGGAAAAAAAAGAAAGCTGAAATCAAAAAGAAAGAAGAGAAATTAGGCTATTTTTCTCGTGAGAGGCCGCCTGCCTGTGACTCAGCATGGGAGAAGGGGACGGAACTGCACACTTTCATGTTTAGAGCATTGTCCGAGTGAGTAGGCAGCGCCTACCAAGCAAAGCTTTCTTGAGATTCCGTGCGGTCAGAAATTAATACAAAGGGCTTCAACAGGAAAGTCGCCTTTCTTCGTTCATGGTTCGATATTCTGGTGTCCTAGGCGTATAGAAACCACACCAATCCATCCTGAACTTGAGATATTTTCATTTTATAGAAACTTCTACATAATTTCACCAATCCATTCAGAACTTGAGATATTTTCATTTTATAGAAATTTCTATATAAAAAATTATGGATAATTTCCCCTCAAATATAAAATATATTTCTCTTTATAATTTCACATGAAACAAATGTATAATTAGGCTCGTATTTTATGATAATGATTCTATGACATATATCTTTTCATTTTATTGAAAATCAATTTTATAATACAAATGCTTATAACCTTTTTCTATATGCCTTTAATAAGCTATATATTTCAGTTGAAAGGCATTTCCAATTTTCAAATTTAAATTGGGTGTTATGATATCACAATTTTCAAGATTTAATTTGTTAGAAATGATAATGATGAATTTATCAGAGATTCATAAAATTAGTAGTGGTGAATGCTTATAACCTTTTTCTATTATGCCTTTTTTTAATAAGCTATGTATTTCCGTTGAAAGGCATCGCCAAATTTCAAATTTAAATTGGATATTATGATATCAAAATTTTCAAGATTTAATTTGTTGGAAATGACAATGATGATTTTAGCGGTGATTAATAAAATTAGCCGTGGTGAATTTAATAGACATTAACAAAATAATGATAGTGAGTTTAGTAGCTGTTGGTAAATTTAACGGTCGTGATATTACTTTTTATGATATTAAAATTTTCATAAATGATGCTACGATAATTGAATTTGATGATGATGATGATTATATGATAAAAATTACAATTTGGTGGTGGATGTGTTAAAAAAAAGAAGAAAATTGTATGAATAAAAAGAAAAAAAATTAAGATTTAATTTGTTAAAATGGATAATGATGAATTTAGCGGTGATTGATGAAATTAGTAGCAGTCGATTTAATAGTCATTAATGAAATAACGATAGTAAGTTTGGTAGTCGTTGGTAAATTTGACGGTCATCGTAATGACTTTTATTGTATTGAAAAATTCAAAGATGATGTCACGATAATTGAATTTGATGATGATGATACTATGATATGGATGTGTAAAAAAAAAAGAAAAATATATGAAAAAAATATTAAATTAAATTATTGTATTGATATGGCACACTCACATTAAGCATATCATATAATAATGAAAGTATTATTATTATAAAATCACTTCAATCATACTTTGACTATTACCAAGGACATTTATGACTTTTCCTTTAAAGAACTAAAGCCCAAAATCAGTTTATAACATTTTTGACCTTGTTGTGAATAAATCCAACTCAGATTACAAATAGGGACCCACAGTTTGTTTCGCTCCCAGACAATCTCCGTCACCGCTAAGATGCTACGTGTTGAAAAGAACACAATCGGTCACCGCTTGTGACAAATATGAAAAAACAAGCAATTATTATTGGTCTGTCATATTTTAAATGTAACAGGCAGTCAATTTAGTGAAAACTTCAAATACAGGTGGGATATTACTCAGCTTCACACAGTTTTCTGAGAGGCGTTACAAAACAGTCTCCCAAACTGAGGAAAAAGGCTAAAAAAGCACCGAATTGAAGAGAAAAAGAGAGAGACAGAGAGCAAAGAGGAGCTATGGTGGGTGAAGAGAAGAAGAGGCATCAGATGATGCAAAACCTATTCGGTGACCAATCCGAAGAGGAGGAGGAAGAAGAAGAGGAGGTTGAATCCGAACACGAATCCAATCGTCAGCCTTCGGTTCGATTTTTTTAAAACTTTTTAAATCCAAATTTCTCTGTTTTCGATTAATCGACTTGTTTTCGTAATGAATTTTTAGTCAGTGAATTAATGTGATATGATTTTAGTTGATTTTCTGTTGAATTGTTAAACTTGGCCCTAATTGGTTATAATTTATATCATGTATGTTTATTGGTTCCATTTGTACAAGAATGATTTCGGAGGGAGAAATGGAGTAGGTTTAATCCAATTTAGTACCAATCTATACTTGAATGTGTGTAGCCAGCTCAGTGGTTTGAATGAACTGTCTTGTTCTATGGCATGGCAGCCTAATGAATGTTGAAATATATGCAATTTACAATGTTAACTTTGAATTTCCTATTGCATGAATTTGTAAAAGTCGAATCCTTTCTGAAAATTAAGAATTAAGGGATACTTTTCCTATCATCATTGATATATACATTTTGTACAGATGGTTGGAATCACGGATGATTCTCTCTCAGGCAGAATTTTATTGCCTATTGGTGTTATTTATAGCGGTAGCGTGCAAAGATTTGTTGGGCCATAGTTGTATAGTTTTCTTTGATTGTTTTAGTTTTTTTAAATTCTATCTTTTGCCCTCTATTTGATGACAATACTTGAGGTGATCTAACATGCTCTTATGTGTTAATGTCTTGGTCAAACAAAATAAAAGCTTCATAATTTCAGTCAATGTTACCTTTGCTTCTTGGAATTGGAATTCACATTTTTCATTCTTATTTGTGTCTGGTTACCTAAATGTTTAGACTTTGAATGCTATTATTTTCTTCTTCAGGATGACGGGGATGGAGGCGTGGAACCTGAAGGAGAAGGCGAAGGAGAGGGAGAAGGTGATGTTGATGTTGATGGAGAAGGTGATGTTGATGGAGAAGTTGATGTTGATGTTGATGTTGATGGTGAAGGTGAAGGTGATGGTGAAGGTGATGGGGATGGTGAAGGTGAAGGTGAAGTAGAAGGCCAAGGGGAGGCTGAGATGGAGAGTGAAGGTGAAATGCAAGATGTTGATCCTGGGCATGGAGAGAGTGAGGGTGAAAGAGATCAGAGTTCTCAGGAAATAGAGGTTGGTGATCAGAGGGTACAAAGTGAAGGAAGAGATTCAGAGAGTGATGAAAAAGAAGAATATGGTCAAAGAGTAGTGACTAGTAGGAGGCGGGAAGTAATTGACAGTGAATCAGAAAGATCTGAGGAAAACCACTATGGTGACAACGAAGATGAGGAAGTAAATCAAGCAAGAAGTCCAAGGTAATTGGTTGTCTGTTCCTTCCTGTCTCTACTTCTATTCCCCTCCCCCCCTCCCCTCCCTCCTGATGTTTTTGCCCGGGGAGAATGTAAAAACATGTTTCGGTCTTCTCATAACCAGCTCATGAGTCCTATTGCAACTGCTCATTGCTGATTCTGCTTGAGTTTATCCGTTGTAAATCCTTCATATCATTCGATATCATATAGCATATGTGGACCAGTAGCAAAAAACATTATAAAAGGTTTGGTTACAGGTGGAATTTTGATTTCTCATCTTGGTGAAAGGAATTCTTCTCTGATGTTGCGATGTTGCTTTGTAGCATCCAATTTTTTTTTGATCACAGTGATCTTTTGTTTTGCTGTAGGTCTCCTGGGGAAGAGAAAGATGAGGCTCACTTATCCTCTGCTCCGGAGATTCGTGATGTGTTTGGGGATTCAGAGGACGAAGAAGAGGCTGATTATGTTGTTCAGAATAAAATCGATGAGGAGCAAAATGTTTGTACAAGTGCTCAATGAGGAGTACATTTCAACTTCAGTAGTTGTTTGGTTCACTTATGGATTTTAAATATTTCTCATTGCAGATATCCCCAATGGAAGAAGAAAATAGCTATGGAAAATTGAGGCAAGAAGATATTATACCTGAAGATGATGGCGGATACGAGTCTGAAGAAGAGAATGTGGAATCTAAAACTAAGGAAAAACCAGTTGGGCCCCCATTAGAGCTGGAGATTCCATTGCGTCCACCACCAACTTATTCAGACAACGTCAGTATTCTTTCTTGTTTCTACTGATGTAATTCAAAAATATTTTTTGTGTTTCAGAAACATTACCCTGAATGATTCATATCTAGACTAACCAGTAGAATACACTTGTCCGTTATATTTGTCACTACATTATTACCATCATCATCTTCTAATTCTATCATCTGTAGAAGAGGAGGAGGAAAAACAATAACTTCTTGCTTACAATGCTTTAAAAGTCTTTTCTTTGAAACCTTTTGCCTGTTTATAGTTTTTGAGCCAAAATAGGGCAGGCACCTTATATATATATGTATATATATATATTTATATTTTTTTTTTCAGTATGAAACTTGAGGATCAAAGAATGTTTCCCCACCTTTTCCTCATTTGAGTATTAGACATTCTTTTTTTTTTAGAAACTGGTAACTTCGTATATTCCTCAAAAGAAAGTACTAAAACTGTACTGGTCAATTTTTACAACATGTACTTCAAATCCTACTATCTTTTACTAAATTGAGTCTAGTACATCAATTATGGAGATAGTATCATTTGAGTATAACTGATTACACCAAAAACATAGTAGCATAAGACAATTTAGTTTGACTTTTTGCATACTAGTCTCTATACTATCAAAAGCTCTAGAGTTCCTTTCCTTCCATATTGCCAACCATATACTAGCCGGGACAATTCTCCATCTGTCTCTGTTCTTGGATTGCTTTCCTGCTTCCTTCCAACTCTTCCAACTCTGGATTGCTTCTGTGATCTTGGCAAGCATGGTCCATGACATACCCTTAAGATTCAAGAATAACCTCCATAGTTGGCCAGTTATCTTGCAGTGTAGAAAGAGATGGTTAACTGTCTCAGCAGTTTCCACACAAAAGAAACATCTAGAACATAATGGTATCCCCTTCCTTTATAACTTGTCTTGAGTCAGTACAAGTACAACTTCTTTGCTTAACAATCAGACAAAACATGCCACTTTGAGTGGGATTTTTGACTTCCAGATTCCTCTCCATGGCCAGTGACTTTGAGGTTGATTGGTGTGGTTCAGCCAGTTGTATGCACAACCCACCTTAAAATTGCCCTTCCAATTGCCTTTCCACCACAAAATGTCTTGACCTCCTTCCTGTCCATTAAATTGCCCAATGGTGTTGAAAAAATCTGCTACCCTTGAATCTCCCAATCATTTAATTGTCTTCTAAAAATGAAGTTCCACCCTTGAGGAGTCTAGTGATCTACTATGGTCTTCTATTGGTGAGATACTAGAGAATATATATCAGGATACAAGACCTCTAGCCTACCTGCCTCATGCCAAGCATTCTTCCAAAATTCTGTTCTCTCCGTTCCTCATTTAGGATTGTTCTTCATTATTGAACTTCCACAAGATTTCATCCTAAAGGCTTTGCTCTGATTCATCAAGTTCTTTATTCACAGCAGTGATACAATGTCTGATCCACTGGATCCACTTCATCCCAAATTCCATTCTCCCCATTGTGATCAAAAGATACTTCCAATTAACATGATCATATACTTTTTCCATGTCTAGCTTACAAAGTATTCCAGGTTTCTTTTGCTTTTGTCTGGAATCCACTGCCTCATTAGCTATCAGCTCTGCATCCATGATTTGTCTTCCTTGGATAAAAGCCATTTGCCGGGAATCCACAAGTTTAGCCATTACCCCTTTCATTCTCTCTGTCAGAACTTTAGCAAAAAGCTTGTAGGTGCTGCCTATTAAGCTGATAGGTCTGAAATCTCTCAGTTCCTTGGGATGAGAGTAATAAATGTTGCTTTCAAACACTTCCTGCTCATAGAAGTTTTAGAAAGCTTTCATGACGTCCTCCTTTACCACCTCCCAGCATTTTAAGAAGAAACCCATGGTGAATCCATCAGGCCCGGGTGCCATATCAATTGCACACATTTTCAGACATTTTAGAACTTCACTCTCCTCATTAAGGTTCTGGGTTGATAAAAAAGGCTGAAACAATAATGACAAACATGAATGTTCTAAATATTTGACAACTCGACGTGAGCAATGGCAACATGTAGACCAACTGAATTTGCTGTATAAAAAGAAATAACTGGACCACAGTTAGTCTGATTGAAAGTTTTCCCAAATAGAAGCTTAAAATCTATCCAAGGTTTTCAGAGGATAAGCCATGATATACCCACCGTCCAATTTCTAATATGGATTCTTTAAATCCAAGGTGGTTATATCATGGCTTATCCTCTGAAAACCTTGGATAGATTTTAAGCTTCTATTTGGGAAAACTTTCAATCAGACTAACTGTGGTCCGGTTATTTCTTTTTATACAGCAAATTCAGTTGGTCTACATGTTGCTATTGCTCACGTGGAGTTGTCAAATATTTAGAACTTCTTTCATGTTTGTCATTATTGTTTCCGCCTTTTTTATCAACCCGGAACCTTAATGATTGATAATATCATTTGGTGCGTAATCCTGAACTTTTTATTTGTCCACTTTCTTATGATGCAGATGAGCATGATCAAGGTTTCTAACATAATGGGCATTGATCCCAAGCCCTTTGATCCAGAAACATATGTTGAAGAGGACGTTTTTGTGACTGATGAATCTGGATCCAAGAAGCGCCTAAGCTTAGTTAACAACATTGTTCGATGGAGGAAAGTTAGAAAGCCTGATGGCACAACAACTGTAAGTGAATTATATTTCTCAAAAAAAAACTGTAAGTGATTTTGAAGAAACTCGTTTATATCTATATGCTCGGGCATGGATCAGAAAATCATCTCATCTCTGATTTTCCTGATGATTTAGGCAAGTTTGTGTGGATTTCATGAGAGAATTAATACGCTTCTTAGATGTAGATTCATTAATCACAAAACGTCACCTTCAACACAGTTATGCTCGGGCATAGATGAAGGTGACGTTTTGTGATTAATGAATCTACATCTAAGAAGCCTATGTACTTAGTTAATAATACTGTTTGGTGGAGGGAAGTAAAGAAACCCTGGGAACATACGCAAGTGAACTTTTGCATAAACTCTGTTATATTTATATGCCATGGCATGGTTTCAGAAAATGAAATCATATGAAATAAGCAATTTTGCACTTGTTTATGTTGCACATGCTTGTTGATTCATCAGTGTAAGTTGAGCTCTATGGCATGTGTTGTCTGATGATGCTAGGAGATTTTTTTTCTGTTAAAGAAATGGAACTTTTGTTGTTCTGAAGTGTTTATTCCACATAATAGTTAAACTTATCAAAATGTTAGTGGAAGAAAAATCCGAGGGTGTGGCCTAGTGGTCAAAGAAGTGGGTTCTGAAGGGGGTCTTGGGTTCAAATCCCAATCCCAACTGAAGCATGATCTTTTCGAAGGGAAAAAAAGAAGAAATAAAAGGCATAAGGTACATCAAATGAACATGAAATCAAGAAAATGAGGAGGTAATAATTAATATATAATAGGTTATGTTTCTAGTCTTTCTTAAAAAAAATATTAATAGGCTATCTTGACTTTGACGTCTTTGGTGGCTGGTCAAATACCGCTGATATCTATGTTGGAGCTAAAGCTTTCAAAGCTGGACCATGCAATGACAAGTAAAATTCCCCTTCAACAAAATAAGATTAAGGTTATGGTTAAAAGGAAATTCGTGTATTAGTCATAGAGACTGACATAGAAAGTAGAAACAGATAGTACTATTCTGCATCTTCTTGAAGCCAGCAATGAAATTTCTTATTACTTCATCAAAAAAAAAAGTAAGTAGAAACAGATACTTGCATGTCTCTATAACTCTACAAGGTGGACTGCTTGTTAGTTATTTATCATTGGTCATACTTCAAGAACACTTTATTATTTTATGTGAGTTTGGATTCACAGGTCAAGAAAATTTCTGCATATAGCATTTCCTGGTACTGACTGAATGGATGTTTCTGTATGTAGGTAGAAAGCAATGCACGCTTTGTGGAATGGTCTGATGGCAGTGTGCAATTAATGATTGGAAATGAAGTTCTGGACATATCTACGCAAGATGCGCAGCATGATCATTCACACCTGTTTCTTAGACATGGAAAGGTGAAATCTCACGTGCAAAATCCTATTTACTTTGGCTGGGAAATTTCTGGAAAAATAGTGGTCCTTTCGTCAAATCAGCAGATACACACACAACTTCACAAAAGAAAGAGGAACTTGTACGTAGTTGAGCCTTTTTGAGGTCCTCACATGTTTTTTAATCAGTGGATAAGTTGTAGAGATCACAATACGCAAGAGTAATTACTTCCTGGTTGTCTCTTAATCCATCCCTGGATTGCTTATCTTTCCTCACCACCGGAAGACTCCTTTCTCCTTAACTTTTCAGATAGTTTACCAGTTTCCTCCCTCAACCTGTGATCTTTCTCCCTTTTGCAAAAGCTCGGCTGCATGTCTCCCTCACCCCTCTTATTATTTGATATCAGACTCTGACCAGTCTGTCCCAATTTATGTGCTCTTTCTATATTGGGATGCGTTCTATCCATTCCAATGTTAATGAATATCTACACAACTGACACGACTTTGAAGAATTCAAAGTCATTTAGCTATTCAAATTCAAACTATGATAGTGTTTTTTTTTCTCTATCAGAGTAATTTCCACCTAATATAGTAATACTTCTTTCCATTACCAGCTAATGTTGTAAAGAAAATGTACATTGGGACTGGGCTTAACTGAACCTTAAAAAAGCTAGCTAGCTCATGAAATGAGATTGTCCAAGATTTTATAAGGAAATAATACGTTATCCCTCAACCTTTGTCATGCTACTTTTTGTTCAGTGAAGACTACCAGTTAGACATTTGGCTAGCAAGGGAGTTCATATGCAGTTATCGATTGATTCTTTATATTTTTTATATCTTCTTTATTCCTATTAAATATTAAGGGATCAGAAGCTGAAAGCTGTTCCACTTTAAGTTAGGTAGTATACTAGTATTAAGTGTGAGATCAGCCTACATAACCGGATTTGATATCAGGTTGACACCTATGACTTGCAAATATTAACATTGTTGCTGCAATTGAACTTCGATGAATCATATTTGGATTGAATACTATTAAATTTTTCTATCTCAATACCTACAGTCTATGTACTTTATGACATTTATTGCATTGTGATCCTTAGCATAAACACCTAACTCGCAGGGAATACTTCAATCACAAGGGAGAATTTTAAGCAAGATGAGGTTTATGCCTTCATCATTGACATCGAACTCTCACCGTTTATTGACTGCCCTTGTTGATTCACGTCATAAGAAGGTTTACAAAGTGAAGAACTGTTTCACTGACATTGACCCTGAGAGGGAGAAAGAGCAAAAGGAGAAGGTAAAATTGATGGATTATATTTTGCTTTTTTTACATTATAGCTGGCAAGTTGACTTTGACTTTCTTTTTGTCTATGAAGGCTGAAAGCCAAACAATCAGAGCAGGTGTACTCCTCAATCGGAAAAAGGAGAAGGTCAGCCGCAAATACATGCCTACGTTACGTAGGGAACGCCAACTCTCTCCTGGTTTCTTGGAGGATGTGCCTGAGGAGGTTAGATATTTTTTTTTCATTTGTCATGCATATTGTAGGAAAGCATTATTCAGTGGCATGATATATAGAAACCTCCTGTTCCCTGCTTGCTCTGAAGTGGGTGAATTATCTGTTCAACACAATTCAATGTTTATATAAGTGTTGCCTTGTGGAAGACTTTAGTCGAACTACTTGGCATTCCATAAGAAAAAGTTGCCACTCTGATCTATCATATCTGCCTATTTGAATTTTCTCCCATTATCAGGAAGAGGATACTGATTACTATGACTCTCGACGGTCTGCTGCTCGCCGTCGCTTTGAAGAAGACTTAGAGATGGAAGCTCAAGCTGAGAAACGAATCATTAATGCAAAAAAGGTTCAAAAATCAAGTGGAATCAAAGAAATTTCCCCTTATTTTTTGTTACTTTTTCAGCTAACCTGAAGATTCTCCCCTTTCAGAAAGATATTCCTAGGCAAACATCATTGCCTGCTTCAAAGCATTCTCGACGCCCTGTTGATTTTGATGACAGCGAGAAGGAGGAGTCTGAGTATGAAACCGAAGAGGATGAAGAGGAAGAAGAGAGGTCTCCACCGCGTAGAAGGGCTGTCCAGGAGGAGCCGGAATATGAAGAAGAGCAAGAGCGTGATCAGGGCGAGGAGGAAGAAGCATATGATGAAGAGTCAGAAGAGGAGGCTGAGGTAGGAAACTGTTCTTCACTGTCTAGTAATAGCCCATCTGAATCTTCTTGATCATGTATTGCATTTAATAAATAGGTAACTGTGAGAAGCTTAAACTTTTACTGGGAAGTTCCATACTTTTGTTATTTCTTAATCTGCCAGTTTTAAACTCTTGTCCCAGAACTGTTGTAAACTTCCTAAACACATAGGCCTTCTCATATAAATTAGTGAGATGGTTCAACAAGATTCATTTAGTGTTCGACTCTGTGTGCCATTTTCCTGGGCAGACGTGTCAGATGTTCTCTGCTCAGTAATTTGTTTGAGGATAGTTTTATAAACATGCTGATCAGGGTAAGGCTTCCTCAGCTGGAGTTGCTGAGTAAGACCTTAATGATTGCTAGATATGCTAGTGAGACTTTCAAGACCACATGGGCTGCTTGCCATATCCCTGTCCCCTACTTTTTTGCATCAATTTTGTGGCACTACAAGCTATCAACTGCTGTATCTGGTTTTTCTGTGTGCTGACTGTGTAATAATTTGGAGATGGGACTGTTCAAAATGTGAAACCTGTTATGTCGTATTAAATTAAATATCTACGAGCAGGACAAAAGCTACAAAGCTGCCAGCTTGGATTTCAAAAAGGATAATTACCTTATCTAGCTTATTCATCTAGTCGTCGAATCTTTGAAAATACTACTAATTTTATTAGATCTGATTTAATAATGATAAATGCTTTTAGCATAAAAAACACTTGTTCAAGTGTTTAATTTTATAAAAAGGTAATTCAATTTCATTTTTTTGAAAAGGCAATTTTTGTTGTTAGAGGTTTTGGAAGAAATTCTTGTTGTGAATTCGAGTTTTTGTTCCTAAAACTTGGCTAATATTTTTGATGAACAACTTGCCTCGCTAATTTAACCTGTGGAGTTTCTGGTTGAAGTTCATTTTTCTAATGAACAATAGAAGCACGTTATAATGATTGTACCATACTCCACCAAGGGATGCCATAGAGGTAAAAGAGTCTGAGATGTGGAGGAACAAACTTAGAACCAAATTTTGAATCCCGGCAGAGTCGACAATATTAACTGAGAAAGAAATCCACCAGGGCAAAAATTCCAGGAGAATCTTTCCATCTGTCCTAGCCTTGGTGAGTAGAGTAACTCGATACATGTGTTGATGGGAGGTAGCTGGTAATTGGCGAATTAGTCGTGGCATGCACAAGTTGGCTTGGATGTTACTTTTAATATAAAAAGAAAAGTAATTGTATCAAACTTCTAATTAAGTGTTTGTATACACACTATATGTCTCCAAGATGCAGTGCCTCCCAAAATGGGGCATTACAATTATATCATTGATCGCTTTGGTATTTATTGTCCGTCGACCCCTTTAGGTAAGAAAATGAGATATATATGGACTATTTCTGCCAATGTGAGCTTTGCAAAGTGTTGTTGATCGGAAGCTCGGATAAAGGTGATTTTGGTATGTGAACAATAACAACCACAAAACCTAGTGTGATCCAACAAGCGGGGTCTAGGGAAGGTGGGGTGTACGCAGAGTCGCAAACCTTACCCCCTACCTTTGAGGGGGTAGAGAGGTCGTTTCCAGTAGACCCTTGGCGGTATGTGGACAACTAGTTTAGAAAAACTTTGCTCATTATGATTCCTCTTAACAAGGCCTTAATGGACGAGATTGATATAAAGGATTCATGTAACCGACTCAAAATTAGTTCGGATCGAGGCTTAAATAATTAGAATTGGTATGTAGAGCTATTATGGAGTAAGAAGATTTACATCAAAGACGCACTGTTATAGATGCCCGCTGTTCACTACCTTTTTGGACCTAAGACTTTAATGGAAAGGAGATCAAGGTTTGAAGCAATTATGCAGCTTGATACTTAATAATTGTTTCTTTGCTTCTGTAGCAATTTTGGTGGTCATCATTGCACGGAAATGAGGGATACGTTACCATAGGGTCTCAAGACAAAGGGTTTGGTTCATTGACCCTGGATGTCGTTAGAAGGAGAAATTGAATCACGAGGTTCAATTAAAGCAACTAAACAGGCTGACAGAATCCATGTCAACATTTCCCATGAAGAAGACTCTTTATAAACACTAAAATTTTTGGCGAAGTTCATAATGTTAAATATGCTCAGAAGAGGACAATGCAAAGGAAAACTGGAACAAAATACAAGATGAGTAGTATCTGCCTAGGTGCTATTCCGATAGCAGAAGAAAATGGTTCTCTAGTGCTTTAGAGTTGAAACTAAAGTGTCTACATCGCTTGAGCAAAATCAAAATTTTTAGTGCATCGAAGTTGCCTGAGTTATCGACTACAATAAATGTCCTCTTCATTTAGCCTTGAAGAAATGATATGATCGGGGTTTCGATAGAAACATAAAGTATTTTCCCTTTTTCTAGCAATTTCCTTTTATTGGTCAATGTTTGGTATTTGTTAGCAAGGGAGGAAGAATATTGGATGATGAATGCGATCCGTTTCATCACTTACGAAATATGGATGTCTCATGAGTTGTTCCGTGTTCCTGGTGTTTCATTTTCTCACGGTAGCTTGTCCTCATGCATGGAGGCCCGTTAGGGCTATTCAAAAGTAATGCACTCTTTCTAAAATTTCATGCTTTTGATGCAAGGTCACATTTTCTCGGGGTATTAGTCTTCCTCTACCGGTTGAATTTATTTTTCTAGAAATATAATTGGATTTTATAGATCGTAAGAGATCAGATTATAATAGCATGCGTATAGGAATAGATGGTTTTCCACTCCATATTTCCAAAACATTCCACTTCATGAATGAGTTAATTTTACTTGTTTGAGTGAGCCCTTGGTGTCACTTCACCGGTAATATTAGGGCCTAATGCTTGGATATAAGGTTTTTGAAATTGAAATGCTGGATGACACAATAGTACAACAACAACACACCAATGTAATCTCACAAGTGGGGTTTGTGGAGGGTAGAGATTAGAGTCTATTTCCGGTAGACCCTCAGCAAGAATGACACAATAGTAAACAAGAGTAAACCATTGCCGGTGTAGGCAGGTGCAAAAGTCCATTTTGGAGAAGTTAGTGAGGTCGTATTTGCAATGCATAGTTATTTAAGGCGTAGAATATCAATAAATCAGCATGGGTTACACATAATGTATGAGTTAATTTTTTTTACCTATTAAGAAAAAATATGTAAGACATAAAATAAATGGATGAAATGAGGTGTGTTACGAGAAGGCTATATTGATTTTCAGAATAGTTGAGCTCATATTTTTTGACATGGCAAACTACTTGACCTCATTGCTTAATTTTTACCAGATTCCAACTTGAGGCTGGCTGTATGGATTTTCAAAACGGTTTAGGTATTTAGCTAGTTTGATATCTGGTTATGCAATTTTCTCTCTAGTTTCCATCTTTTAAATAAAATGAAAAATGCATTAAGTTCGATGTATAGGAAAAGTTCTCGAAGTGAAAGGCAGAACTCCAAGTTTTTTTTGAACCCCTCCCTAGGAGCTTCCGCTTTATTTTTATTTTTTGGCTCCCGTGGTGGCTCGAACCCACAACCTTAGAGTTGGAGGTGGAGGGTGCTTACCACCTGAGCAACCCCTCTTGTCGCAGAACTCCAAGTTCGATGTAGTTCTTCAACAATAATGAAGAATTTGAAGCGCTATTTTAAATCGCCGAAATTTAACTTTTGTCCTCACCTACCACATACCATCGACCCTTTCTTTTAAATTTGTATCGTATACTGCTTGCAGCTTGCCACCTTCTTCAACTTACCAAATCATTGATTGCATTTACCTAAGCCAATGACTGCTATCAGAGGCAGTCCCCACCAGCACATAAATTTGCCCAATCTCTACTCTTCCCTCTTCCCAAATAATTTCAGTATGATTAGCGAAGTATTCTTCAATGAATTTAATCTCCATGTGAGAGGCCAGATGAAAATGCATGTTCAGTGTTTCGTGCTCCTATGTTCATGCCGAGACAGCATTAGCGACATCCAAGGATGAGATAAGAGGGATACTCCGGTACACAAACATAATGGAAGAGAAAATGGAATCTAACTTCAAAACAAACGAGATCATTTGGAAGGAGAGAAAACTGTTTACTAGCCTCAGGGGCATAAGGTGGACTATGCCTGAAAGAGCAGGTCAAGCTCTAGTAAGCTGGATCAATGAGGGTAGTGGCAGTATAGACAAAAATAGATGGAGAATTGTCCCAGCAGCAATATGTGGATCATTTGGAAGGAGAGAAATTCAAGATGTTTTGGAAGTATCAGTAGCCCTTTTACATAGGATTAAAATGAACTGCATTATCACTTGTTGCTATTGGTGTAGTTCTGAGCATATAGATGATCCTCTAGCCATTATAGACATCTTAGGATCCTCCTAAGATGAAATAGGACCTCAAGATAGTTTTTTTCTTTTTATGGTTGCTGAGCCTAGCCTACTCAGTTGTTTGTAGCTCTGTGATGTAAATTTTTGGGATCGCAACCTTAGTGCTGATACATACAAACTTGTTACCTTTGTCAAAAAAAAGAAAACTAGATTTCTTCAGAAACAGTATGAAAATAACAAATCTGTAGATTTTAATGGTAGATGGAAAAATATTTATGGCACTGATCTTGAAAAATTTCCTGCCTTTTATATCTTTCACTCTCCTTCTGTGCATTCTTTCTTTAATTTCTCTTCTAAAGTTTGATTCTTCTGAGTATGATGATGATGACCATCATATTTGGTGATCAGTCCTGTTTGGAGTCAACAAATGCAGCAATCAGGGGATCTCCCAGTAAAATTTGATTATTCAATGACGGTATACATGGTTCACTCTAGTTTTTAATTTTGGTTGACAACAAGTAATCCAAATAGGATTTTACCTTGTTAACAATCTCAGTCTTAGAAAACTGCACCTCAGCAGGACGCAGGCTACACACTTTTATGGTGTCTGGCTTCTAGAGGAAAAATTGGAAGGGAGCATAGATCACAGGGAAATCAATCTAAAATTTCAATCTTCGGAACCAGAATGTCCCCCGTTAACATGCTACCTCCTACCTGCTCTAAAGTTGATGGATCACAGAAATATGCTTTCTACCCGTACCTTCTAGTTCTTTTTGGAGTTTCCTATTATGGTTAAAAAGAATTGTTCTGCGCTGATTAATACTGCTTTGTATGCTAAATCATTAAGTTGGGACTCCAATTCCCTGCAGTTTGATGAATTTACTTATCTGAATTTTGATTGTTAAAGTTTTCTTCCTTTTTTTTTGTGGTTCAAAATTCATCAGGAGCCAAAGCAAAATGTTAGGGAATCAGCACCAAGTCATAAGCGGAAAGGGATTGAGTCAGATGAAGAATCTCCTCCAAGGAAGAACCCAATTCATCGCAGAATGGCAATTGTTTATGACAGTGATGAGGACTAACATGTAATGGCATGGAATCTAAGACAAGTGAGTGTTGGATGTGAACTAATTTAAGCTCCCTGTCTGACATGCTTCTTCTGTGATAAGATGTCAACGCTTCTTTTTGTGATGAATGTATGACATACTGAGTTGTATTTTCATCTTGCATATACATGTCTCTGCTCTGGAGAGTTTTTTTGCCCCATCATCTTTTGTCTTCAACTCTACTAAATCACAAGTTTATTGCATCCGTTGAAAGATTAATTGCCAAACGTCCTGTTTTGCTTGTAAATTGATTACTGGAGTTTATGTGTAGTTGCTGGCGTTTGGCTGTAGCAATTGAACTAGGTCAAGTGCATGGCTTTTTAGTGAGATTTGCAGACTAGTTGCAATAATTATTTTCCATCCAAAGACATCTTGAAATTGTGAGCTGGAAAGCTTTTTGTTATTTACTTCCTCTGTTTCAATTTGTTTAGCTTACTTTCCTTTTTAGTGGTTCTTTCTTTTGACAATTCTTTAATTCCAACTTTCCTCATGAGATGTTTAAAACCAAAAGATTAAACGACATTTTGGTACATTCTTCATATATTTAGTTTAGGAGCACAAGTTTCAAAAGTCTTCTTTACTTTCTAAACGTCATGCCAAGTCAAAATCAAACAAACAAATTGAAAACTGAGGAAGTATATAAAGTTTGTGGCTGCACAGTGGTCAAGAAGTTCTTTGTGGTAGTCTGGTAGAGTAGTAGTAGTAAAATTATCATCAGCTAATGAATCATCATATTGGTTCTAGCAAAAAATTATAATGGTTATTATATCTGTATGTATACTATCCAGAGTTAGGAATGATGGTGAAGCGGTGGTGCATGGTTTTCTTTGAGATATATGTACATCTTTTATCAACTTTTAACCAGAGTTGCTTTGAAACTTAAGTGCTAAATTCTATCTGTAAGGACCTATTTTTCTAGTTTTCACAAAACTGCATGCACACTGGATTTTTGGGATTGAAGTTTTGAAGTGTTCACAACCTTTCTTGATCAGGTTTGCATTTGCCAGGCAAATTTGCACAGGAGATTGTCACAGGATGGAATGGGACGCTCAAAAGCCTGGGATTTGAAAAGAGGCATCAAGAGCCTGAATGTTGTTCAGTTATACATCATGACCTCCCTTAGGTTTATACTTTCAGATATCTTTCTCATGCTGAATTTGGCAATGAGCCGTAGCAGAACTGATGTTACCTTTTTCTTCCCTGTCGTATGAATTGTTGTTTAAGATGGATATAACCTGGGTTTTTTATCGGTGACGTATTTATAAATGAAACTTGAAACTTAGTACAGCTTGCTGTTGTCTTTTCTTTACATGTTCATCAGTTTTTCCCCTTGCTCAATTCAGCAGTTATTCTGTAACTGTACGAAAGAGAGTGGCAAAAGCATGTTTGCTTTGCACCCTTCGGTTTCTGTTCTTGTAGTTTGCTTTCTGAAAAAGTCCCATAGAGATCATGTGGAACTGATTCACTAAAATCTGGTCAGTCTTGATTTTATTCTAGCTGCAAAGAACCAGGGGAGCAGTTTGGGCTTCTGTTTTCTGGGATGATTGAGGTTTCCAAGCATCTGCTGGATATCTTCAATGCAGGCGCTCTTGCTTATAGTGGCAAAGATGCTTTGTCTGTTTTAATGTAGTTTTGTTGAGCCATTTTGTGATGGAACAACCCAAAATCCAGTTATTTCAGCTAATCTTTCAAATTGGTCTCCGAAGGTAGTGAAATCTCTTGTGGGGTAAGTTTCGACCTGCACTGCACCAAAAGGGCAACGATCTGGGCACCATCTCAAAGAAAGGCTCGATGAAATAGATATATCTATTGAGATGCAAACTACCTATGTCCAGATAGAAAGAACCTATGAAGCTTTTACTATTCAATCAAGAATTTAGAGTCGTCCAGTCAAAAACTGAGATTTTGAGCCACAGCCGTTGGTTCTTTGGATAAGTGCACAAATAGCCGTATTTAGGACTTTGTTTAAGGAATAGTCGACGTTTATAAAGTTGTTAGAGTTTAATCATTTCAAAATCAACTTTCAGACACTTGAGATTGAAGTTGAGAATTGTTTATCTGAACTTTTCAAATTTCTAATAGCCGACTCTAAAGTTAGGCTTGACGGTCCCAACATTTCACAGGCTAATTTTTAAATTTGTAGTCTTTTTTAGTCAAATTTTGATTTCAACTTATTTTGAAAAATACTTTTGGTGATAAACAATTCATGTTTGGCTAATCAAATTAATAAACACTTTTGAGCAACAAGTAGTGTTTCGTCAAACTTTTAAAGTGTTTTTAGTTGTATTTTCTCAAAAGTGGTGTTGGGAAAAAAACTATACTTCTTTTATCTTCTGGGAAAATAACTTTTGTTACGTCCCAAAATCACTTATTTTCTCTCCTAAAACTTGGTCAAACATCTCACTTTTTAAAAATTAACACTTTTAATCTCCCAAAAACTTGACCACGATTAGTTTTAAAAACATTGAATAGTATATATATATATAGGAAGCCTACTTGTAAAGCCTGTAATCAGATTCTCTATTTTTCCTGTATATCCATTGTTTGATGTTATAATAACCATGCCAAAGAAGGATTATTGAATACACACCTTTGTATTAAATTAAAAAAATACAATAATTGCAAGTTTTTCCCCTTCACATTCATAAGATTATTATATCGGTCTTCTCTGTTTTAATATCCTAATCCACTAACCATTTATTAGAAGTGTAACACCCCTAAAAATATTGTATATGATGTTTCAATTTTCGATGAAAATGATATTGTTTCTGTATTTTGAGAATAACTTTTAATAGGATGGTCCAAATTAGGTGATTCAAATTTATAAATAACCCGAACATCATTACCTACAATTTTTGTGGACCATATTTTAAGTTTCGGAGGTTAAGTAGGTCAAATAAATTAATTATTGCAAGACATGGTGCTGTAACGAAATAGAATGTTTGTAGAAGAAAATTCATATCTCATTGTACGATGCTCCAAATCAATTGATTCTTGAACAACATGAAAGTAGACTTCTAGAGAAACAATTCATATGTAGACACCAAATTCTAATGAGTAAGTTATCTTTTTCAAATGTAACTCCAAAAAAGGGGATTCCGTTAAAAGAAGGTTCATCTCACCAACCATGAAAAGATCTAGATTCATTTGACATCATCCATGACATCACAATCTACCATTAAATTTTCAGATTTTTCTTTATAATTATTTTAGTTATTATTAGGTCCCTCCTTCACACCTATAAATGCCACCTTATTTCATCATTTTGTTCATCAAGCTTTCTCAAGCAACTCTTCTCTCTATACACTCCTTTACTCATTCTCAAAATATAGTTTTAGTTCTTAGTATTGTAGAAATACTATTCCGATGATTCATATACCCGGATAGTACACAAAACGCTCCGGCGAGGAAAAAATGCTAGGATTCAAGAGTGTTTATTAAGTCCTTCGATTCTGAGTAACGCTTCAGATTCCAGGTATGTAAGACTTCAATAAGAGTATTCCTTCCACTCTCATGCCTAAAGTATTTTGATTATATGATAAATTATGTTTATTTTCTTTAAGCTTTACTCTAAGTTATGTGGGTGTTTATCCATGGGTTCTTCCACCCATGTAGTTCAAAACTCTTTCAACTAAATCTCTTGATTTCAAATAAGATTTTCTTATGGGTAATTCTTATTTCTACTTAATAGCATGAATCGTAGTTATACTTATGAATATTGATCTATTTTGATGCAAAATGATTTCATATTATGAATTGATGGTTTGGAAGTATTTTCTCTATTTAGCTTTTTAAAGGTTCTTGAAATTCATGGTGGGTTGTTTAAAACATGATTTTTAATTGATGGATTTCAAAGTATTTATGTATAATTTCATTTACATTCATGTTTGAAAGTTGAAGTGATTTGAACCCACCTGATTTTACTATGTTTTCAATGAAGTTTGACTTGAAAACTTTGGCTCCAAATGAATGTTTATGAAAGCAATATCTATGATCAAAAAAGAGTCTTATGAAATGAAAGAATGATGAAATGATATGACTGATGGATTCTTTATGCAATAAGGACAATTCCTGCATATTTGAATTACCAAATGTTTTAATGAGCTATTCTATCGAATATGATGTTTTGAATTCTCAAGCTATATGCTATGACTAGTTTGAAGTATTAAACTATTCCATGGGATTGACTTAGCACCAAATAGGTCATTGAGGTGGGATTCGTTAAGGGAATCCTAATAGCAACCCCTTGTCTCATTAACTATGTGCCAACATAGGAGCCCGTGTAGGCTTAAGCTAATGGATCCATGAAAGCCCTTAAAGTTAAAGTTAAAGAAATGAATGAAGTTGACGAAGTTCTACCCGAAAAGTAGTCTCCCCGGCCAATGAAGGGGGTTATATTGGATTCCATGTAATAGCTTGCATGGTCTTAAATGTCGGTTATAGTCATTTTCCCACAAAATGAATGTTTTAAAGGATATCTATATGATTGATTATGCATGCATTGCATTATGTTTCATATTACATAAATGTTTTAATGTTTCCTCAATGTTCATGCATGCTCACATACTTAGTATATTCAAAGTACTAACGCATACTCTTTTGCCTACATGATATCATCATGTAGGGACCGGTACTCCTCCTCCTTCTCCTCCACGTGGCTAGTTAAGATTTCGTTTGAAGACTATTTTTGGTGAGTTCCTATGTTTCGGGAACAATACTCCTTTATCTTTCTAGCTTATGATATGTTGAGATCTTTAGACACTTACTATGACATTTCTTTCTATTATGATTGAGGGTTAGCTAGGGACTTGTCTTAGCCCCGTTAAATTTAAAAGTTAGACGTATTGTTGGACATATGTAAGTTGAAGATTTACTATTATGATTTCCACTTGTTTATTTATTGTCATTACTTATGAAAGACTAAAAGAATGCTAAGAGACTATTTTGAGGTACTTTCGGATTCCTCATTCGCCATGTCACGTCTAGGCCCTAGGCTTGGATCGTGACAAGAAGTTCAATACAATTTTAAAACAATTTACTTTAATTGAAAAATTATCACAAAATGTAATTATTTTATTTTTTATTTTAGTGATTTTTTGTAAAGTCAAATTTGCTATCACACGATTGCTAGTATTTAATTTTTTTAGCTTCTAATTGCTATATCAATTAGTAGTTATATATCTATATTTAAATAATAGTTGGTTATTAACTGTATATTAAACCAAAAATATTTGATCAAAATCTGTAAACCTATTTTTTAAGATGCATAATTTTACATTTTTTAATTCAATTTTTTTAAACTTAATCACACTTTGTATAAATAAAGAAAATCTTTTAATGTATTGAAATATATATTCTTATAATACTATTTCAAAAAGTATCAAAATATTTGGTCAAAATTTTTAGACTTATTATTGGTAATAGTAGAAATTGTATTTCTATAAAGATGATAACTTATAACTATATAAATTTCAAAAATCTTTGGTTGTCTCTTAAATTTTTTTTCTCAATCAAATATCATCACGTAAATTAAAACGGAGAAAGTTGTGATTCAAATATGTGACATTGTAGCTCATATATTTTTGAATCTATATGCTTCTTTTAACAACAAATGAAATTATTTTCTGAATCATCTTCCTCTTAAAAAAGAAATTGCAAAATAAACCTTTTTTTAAAAAGAAAATAAAAAAATAAAAAAAAATAAAAAATCTGTTGAGATAAGAATGGGACCCAAAGTGAATTATGCAAAATATGGGCGTGAAAAATCTATATTCCAGTTCAGTCTAGTAGTCACCAGAAACACAAATCATACATTGCCACGTTGCAGTTATTGAGTTAAAAAAATTCTAGAAATTTCCAGGCTTTTCTTTTTCATTTTGTTTTTTCTGGTAAGTTCTAGGCTCATCGTTCAAACTTCGAGAATTCTCCGTTTCCCTTAACATAAACACTTCTCTCCTTTCTCACTTCTCAACGAAAAAAAAACAACAGTCGAAACTCACAAACACAAATTTGATTCTCTCCGAAGAATTCATCAAAAGGAATTCTATTATTATCTGCTCTTACAGTTTGGTTCTTGTTACAGGTATGCTTGCATGTCCCATTCATTTTCAGTTTTTTATTTTTAAAAAAGGGAGTTTTGGGTTATCGATAAAGTTGTTATGATGTTAATTACGTTTTCAAGCTGTGAAAATAGTCTTTTTCAGCTGGAGCTTAGTGCATTATTTTATTTTATTTTATTTTTGTTTTTTGGGGGGGATTGGGTCTTGTTTCATTGTGTGCGTAATTGATTATTCCATTGAGAATTCATGCATGGTCGATCGGTTTTATGTGTCTGATGGAACCCGTAAATTCTTTTTCGTGGTTGAGTTGGTTGGGAAAACTTAGCTGTTTTTCTTATTGATCATTGTTCTCTGTTTTATGAGTTAAATTTTTGTTGGGTTTAGTTAATATAAGTGAATAAGTTTGTTTCGGATGATTATTTTCAGTTGGATTTTCGTAGTTTTCTTTCTAGATTGATTTAATGGTTTTTCTCATTGTGTGTTCTTCTGTTGTTGCAGTTTTTCGAAAGACAGTAATTCATCATGAATCCAGAAAAATTTACGCACAAGACAAATGAGGCTATTGCTGAGGCACATGAACTGGCTGTGTCAGCAGGGCATGCTCAGTTGACACCCCTGCATATGGCTTTGGTTTTAATATCTGATCACAGTGGTATTTTCCGGCAAGCGATTGTCAATGCTGCTGGTAGTGAAGAGATGGCTAATGGTGTTGAAAGGGTATTTAATCAAGCTAAGAAGAAAATCCCTTCTCAATCACCATCACCTGATCAAGTTCCAGCAAGCACATCGCTTATTAAAATGCTACGACGAGCTCAATCGTTGCAGAAATCTCGCGGTGACAGCCATTTGGCGGTTGATCTGTTGATTTTAGGCCTTCTGGAAGATTCCCAAATTGTTGATCTTTTGAAAGAATCTGGTCTTAGTGCAGCAAGAGTGAAATCAGAAGTTGAGAAACTTAGAGGAAAAGATGGGAAGAAAGTGGAAAGTGCTACAGGGGACACCACATTCCAAGCACTTAAGACCTATGGTCGTGATCTTGTGGAACAAGCAGGAAAACTTGATCCTGTGATTGGTAGGGATGAAGAAATCCGAAGAGTAATTCGGATTCTATCGAGAAGGACTAAGAACAATCCGGTGCTTATTGGAGAGCCTGGTGTTGGTAAAACAGCAGTAGTTGAAGGGCTAGCACAAAGGATTGTTCGAGGCGATGTCCCAAGTAATTTGGCTGATGTTAGGATTATAGCATTGGATATGGGAGCACTAATTGCTGGAGCTAAGTACAGAGGTGAATTTGAAGAGAGGTTGAAGGCTGTACTGAAGGAAGTGGAAGATGCAGAAGGGAAAGTAATTCTCTTCATTGATGAAATACACTTGGTTTTAGGTGCTGGTAGGACTGAGGGGTCTATGGATGCTGCCAATTTGTTCAAGCCAATGCTTGCAAGGGGCCAATTAAGGTGCATTGGTGCAACAACTCTGGAAGAGTATAGGAAATATGTGGAGAAAGATGCTGCATTCGAAAGGCGTTTCCAGCAGGTATACGTCGCTGAGCCTAGTGTTCCTGACACTATAAGTATCCTTCGAGGGTTGAAGGAGAAGTATGAAGGGCATCATGGTGTCAAAATTCAGGATAGAGCTCTTGTTATTGCAGCCCAGCTTTCGGCTCGATACATTACATGTATGAACTTTTGTTGAATCATCCATTGTGTCGCTAATTATTAAAGGGCAGCCCGGTGCACTAAAGCTCCCGCTATGCGCGGGGTCCGGGGAAGGGCCTGACCACAAGGGTCTATTGTACGCAGCCTTGCCTTGCATTTCTGCCAGAGGCTGTGTCGCTAATTATTGTTAGATATATTAGATACAAAGATAACTAATCTGTAAATTTTTACTTCAGGTCGACATTTGCCAGATAAGGCTATTGACTTAGTTGATGAGGCTTGCGCAAATGTGAGAGTTCAACTTGATAGTCAACCAGAAGAAATTGATAATCTTGAAAGGAAGAGGATTCAGCTGGAAGTTGAACATCATGCTCTTGAAAAGGAGAAAGACAAAGCTAGCAAAGCTCGACTTGTTGAAGTAAGTGTTATATATCCCAGAAATGCTTTTACCTATTGTTCTGAAACCTGTATAGGGTATGTATGTTAATAACATAATTACTTTTCAGGTGAGGAAAGAGCTTGATGATTTGAGGGACAAACTCCAGCCTTTGATGATGAGGTATAAGAAAGAGAAGGAACGGATTGATGAGCTGCGAAGGCTTAAGCAAAAGCGCGATGAACTCACGTATGCTTTACAAGAAGCTGAAAGGAGATATGATCTTGCTAGAGCAGCAGATCTTAGATATGGTGCTATCCAAGAAGTGGAAGCTGCAATAGCAAATCTTGAGAGTAGCACAGATGAGAGTACAATGTTAACAGAGACTGTTGGACCCGATCAGATCGCGGAAGTAGTTAGTCGCTGGACTGGTATTCCTGTTTCAAGGCTTGGTCAGAATGAGAAGGAGAAATTGATTGGTCTTGCTGATAGATTGCACCAAAGAGTGGTCGGGCAAGATCAAGCAGTTAAAGCTGTTGGTGAGGCTGTGTTGAGGTCTAGAGCTGGATTAGGAAGGCCACAACAACCAACTGGTTCATTCCTTTTCCTGGGGCCAACTGGTGTTGGGAAGACTGAACTTGCTAAAGCTCTTGCTGAGCAGCTCTTTGATGATGACAAATTGATGGTCAGAATTGACATGTCTGAATACATGGAACAGCACTCTGTTGCCCGATTGATTGGTGCTCCACCAGGGTAAGAACCCTTTAACATATTAGAAGCTACACTTTTCTTAAGATAATTAATAGTTTTATGTCTCTTGAGTTATGAATGCTGAATATGTCCATGTGTCTGCAGTTATGTTGGACATGAGGAAGGAGGACAACTTACTGAAGCTGTAAGGAGGCGCCCTTACAGTGTTGTGCTTTTTGACGAAGTGGAAAAAGCTCATCCTGCTGTGTTTAATGCCTTGCTTCAAGTGTTGGATGATGGAAGATTAACTGATGGTCAAGGTCGTACTGTTGATTTCACCAACACTGTGATCATTATGACCTCAAATTTGGGAGCGGAGTATCTGTTGTCGGGGTTAAGTGGCAACTGCACCATGGAGAAGGCTCGCGAAATGGTCATGCTGGAGGTATGTTCGAACATCCTATTTACTGCAAATTTTTTAGTGCAGGTCTGTTTACATTGTTTGTTAGAACAACAGGTTCTAACACACTTGTCTTTTTGTTTTTTGTTTTTTGGTGACAGGTGAGGAAGCAATTTAAGCCCGAGTTACTGAATCGGCTTGATGAGATCGTAGTGTTCGATCCTTTATCACACGAGCAGTTGAGGCAAGTCTGCCGTCACCAACTGAAAGATGTGGCTGGCCGTTTAGCTGAGAGGGGTATTGCTTTGGGCGTTACTGAGGCCGCGTTAGATGTCATACTTGCTCAGAGCTATGATCCGGTTAGTACTAATATCCTCTACTTTTTAACTCAGAAAATCCTTTTTCGTAGTGTGACAATGGAGTTGTACTAACTTTCGTTATCAATTGCAATCAGGTGTATGGTGCAAGGCCTATTAGAAGGTGGTTGGAGAAGAAAGTTGTAACAGAGTTATCAAAGATGCTTGTGAAGGAGGAAATCGACGAAAATTCAACTGTGTACATAGATGCTGGACATGGCGGGAAAGATTTAACTTACAGGGTGGAGAATAATGGAGGGCTTGTGAATGCTGCTACTGGGAAAAAGTCTGATGTACTGATTCAGCTACCTAGTGGGCCAACGAATGATGCTTCTCAAGTAGTGAAGAAGATGAGGATTGAAGAAATAGATGACGATGATGATGAAATGGCAGAGTAAAGAAGGTTGAATCACTCTTATCAAAGATGAACATATGACTGTTACTTGTTTAACCTTTGTTCAATTTTACATCTACAAGAAGTGAATGTATATGTTACATTCACAAGTTCTGTTGATTATGTTGTTTTGTTTTATGAAATTTGAAAATGTCTAAATAGACATGTATTTCTCAGATTTGCTGAAAAATAATATTTCTCAAATCTCTTTGCGTTCCGATTTTGTTCTTGCAAGTCTTTTGTCTTTAAAATGGATCGAGGTGGGCTTTCCTGCTAACTATTCTAGTCCCATGAATAGATCCATCGGCTTCACTGTAATATTTGGGCTTTCCTGCTAACTATTCCAGCCCAATATATAGATTCATATGCTTCTCTTCATTATAGGACACCCGGCCCAATAGAGGGAATCAAATTGCAGAAGAACTAGCAAAAATGAAAGGGAAAGTGACAATTTGTACTATAGTACCCCTTCTCAAATGAAATCACACTTAATACCTCATAGTGGGTAAAAAGTTTACTAGACTGTCCATAAAATCTTACTTACAATACATCGAAGGGGAAAAAAAGATCACTAGAATTATCCATGTAATGTCTAGCATTAAGATTAACAACAAAAACAACATACACTTGAAATTTCACAACTGGGTCTGGATAAAGACACTCGATGTCTAGCATTAAGATTCTTTAGCATAATTTGAACTTCTTTTAAGTTGTACTCCTATTATTTTCTCATAAATATGAAGACGACACAAATGGTAAAAGTATATAGAAATATTCTAAGACATCGATCGAATTAATAAATTAATCTCACATTTTCATGTTCTTTTAATAAATAAATATTTATGATTACAAAACTTTTAAATACATATAATTTTATAAAGATTTATTAGTCAATTATTCTTTCACATGGTTCGAATAATCTCTTCACATCAAATATGAATATTTTTTTTACAAAATGATGCATCCCCTCCGCCCCCCTCCTATGACCTTTTTTTTTTTTTTTTTTTTTTTACAAAATGTGAACTCGTGGCTCAATTTTTACATTTTTAAAAAATGAAATTACAATTTAGAATCTCAAATTCAACTTTTTGAGGATTTTAAAAATTCAAATTATAATTTTAAATGCAAATACTAATTTAAAATTATTTATCCAAATGCCTAATTTAAATTTAGTATTCAATCAAACACACGCTAGTAGTAATTCGTTTCTACAAAACGTTTGAGTTGTCAGAAAAGGGAAATAGGACGAGAGAATTGCAGGCTACAAGTTGGGTACTACAGCTTTGCTTGAATACTTTTTTAGTACAAATATTATTGAAGCAGTTTTCCTTGTATTCTATTTTCTTTCAAAATATCATAAATGTCAGTTGTAGGTAGAATTTGTGGTTCATACAAATTGCACCATATTAATATTATATCAGTCTCCATTACGGTGGCGGATTCAGGATTTTAAATAAGGGGGTTTAAAATTTAAATAAGTAGACACACGAGCTAGTCGAAGGGGGTTCGACATTTATTTTATATACATAAAAAATTATTTTAATCATGTATAAATAATATAATTTTTCGCCGAATAAGGTTCGGATAACCTCTCGTGGCAAGGTAGGTCCGCCCTTGGTCTCCAATAATAATTACACACATCCACTCTACGTACTAATCAATGACAAGATATTGGACTCCGTGCCAACCCAGTCAATTTGAAATGAAAATTTTAAGAGTCAATTAATTTTTTTTTATGATTTTATAAATATTTTATATTTTAAATTATAAATTATTGTAATTTATAATATTATTTATATAATTTTTTAATAAATATGTTGCTCCTTTTTTTCTAATATATACGATATATATAAAATTTTGAGAGTCATTTTTTTTTGTTTTTTTAATATTTTAATGTGATTTACAATATTTTTTACGTCATTTTAAAATAAGATATGGTACTCCCTATATCTGAATTAATTTTTAAGTTGTTAATTATTATGATTTATAATATTTTATATTATTTTAAATAATCAATAATAAATATTATCTAATTTATGCGGTATCGGTAGAATTTTAAAAATCAATCAATTTTTTTATATATTTTTAAATATTTTAAATTATTAATTATTATGATTTGTAATTTTTTTACATAATTTTTAAATATATAATAGATTTAAAAATAAAAATAAAATAAAAAAATTAAATTAGAAAATGTGCAGAATCACCAAATTGACAACCACCTGTCTGCTTCCAACTTAATAAAGTATAATTTTTTTTGTAAAAAAATTATGATTAAACCACCTAACTGTATTTTAAAAAAAATCACAAACTTTGACGCCTACGTGTATTTCAAAAAAATCACAAACATTTTGATGCAGGGGAAAGAGGAAGTGAATTCGGCCAGGTCATTATGGACCTTTTCTTGTCATTAAATAATCTTCAAATTTGATATATTTATCAAAATATACATGATAGCTATAGTAAGGGGTCGTTTGATTTGGTAACGTGTATTAAAATAGTGTTAAATAGAATGTATTATTAATGTTTGTATTAGTTATACTTGCATTAATTATATATAGAGAATATTTTTTATACATTATTTGGTTTAGTGTATTAAAAAATAACATACATTTTATAAAAATATTTATTTACAAAAATATCCTCAACAATTATGATGAAAAAGATGTAAAAGGGGTTTTGAGGGGTAATTGGATTTTTAACCATAATAATACAAGCATTAAATCCTCTTGTATTACTAATACCTAAAAATTCATGATATTAGCAATGCAAGCCTTAATACATAATAGAGTATGCCATTGAAAAAGTGTACCAAAAAAGTACTACTAATATATTTAATTAATGTATGCATTATTTTTACTAATACACTTTACCAGTCCCTAATAGTATAAAAAAGTAAGGGTAAACATTAACCCATAGAAATAGCACTATTTATTGAGGAATTCATAAGAAGTCGGTTCAATGCATCAATTTACACCACTCTTAAGCAGCAGCTATGTTTTACATCAAGAATAACCTTCTGATGAAGCAGCCATGTCGATCACCTACAGTGTGCTTTAAGACTGTTATTATAGAAGTAGTAATTTTAAATTTATAAATTATAATAAATTATGTATTTTTAACCTATTTTTTTAATACACAGTGAATTAAAAAGTATTTGAATTATAAAACCACTTGTATAAATAATTTTAAAAAGTGAAGAGTGGGAAGTAGTATAACTTGATGCACAATCCTATTAATAAAAAAGTAACATTTGAATATAATAAAGAGAGTTTTGGAGCCCATAAGAAAAGCTTATCTGCAGCAATATGGCATTAAAATATTAATTGATATTTTAGTCCAAAAATAAAAAGGTACATATATAATGAAATGAAGTAAATATTTAAAACACAGAACCAAATTTAAAATGACTAAATTGCCCTCGATTGGAAGCAGGCATGTTGACCATGATCTGCTTCCCTAGCCTCTTCTCTATATTAGTAAAACTCCACTTTCAGTCTTAAAAATGGGATGAATTTTAAATAAATGGTGTGAATATATTATCATTGTCTAATAAATATATATATTTATCTTTTTTATTAACAAATTCAAGTAAAAAATAAATAAAATGTCATTTGGCTTAAAAGATTACCTCATTCATTTTTTTTTAGTTTCTACAAATTCGATACAACTAAAAAAACCTCAATTTTTTTTTATTCCTACCCAATCCAAGCCCATTTTATGATTGAGCAGAAGATAAGTTTAGTTTTTTTCACTTTGGGTAGGATCTCGAACTGTAAACAAAATGAATACATGGGGCATTTTTTAGAGGCTATGCAATACTTTTAGAATTCTAAAACTTTTCTTAATTTAATAAGTATAAATTTTATTAATTTGAAAAATAAATATGCAACGTTTATTAAATGACAAGAATATATATATGTACCACATTCCAACAGTACCTAAAATATAGGAAGACGCAATTTGCATTAGTTGACATTGTTTCGTGTTTCATCAGTCACCAAGCAACGCAACTAATTATATAATATATATAGAGAGAGAGAGCATTCATATTTGTTTGTACTTACTAGAGAGAATGTAAAGTATGTTTTTGTACACACGCTTCTATTACTTGATCATGATTAATTGATACAAAATTTCACTTCATTAATCAATTGACCATTATCAATTTTATTAATTTGATATAAACATCCAATTATATGGATAAACTTGTACCCTAAATCATTTCTTGTCAAAAAAAGGAAAACAAATACAAGAGACTTTTTGTCCCTTCAATAATTTTCAAGTATTAAAAACACCTTTAAATTCGACGTGAATTATTAGTTTCATTCCTGAACTATTGACATCCTTAAAAACGCTCATTTACTTGGCTAACAGAACTTAAATACACCCCGATCTTGCAACATGAGTAAAATACACCTCTAAATTCTCGTCAAGTTTAGGGGAGTTCTCAACATTTCTCTCTGTTTTTTATTAAGAGTTCATGTTCCTACAAGAGTTTGAGACCATTTGTTGTCATGTGGCAGATCGGGGGGAGGGGGGTGTATCTAAGTTTAATTAATAAAGTAGAAGAATGTTTTTAAATCTGTCGATAATTCGGAGATGAAACTAATAAGTTGCGCCAAGTTCATCAGTGTTTTCAAAACTTCTCTCCTTTTCTTCATCAAAATACCTAATAAAACGAGCGAATACACTATTTAGAATAATTATCATTAGGTGCTCCTACATGACATTTTTTTACTTGTACACACTCAAAGTTAGATGCATAATATAGATATCAATTGAATTCAAATTAAATAACATATTTATGTATTATGCTTTTTCAATTTAACAATGACCAAATATTTCAAAACTTCAGCTTCCCGGAAGAATAATAGAACCTGATTTAGAAAACACAATAACGTGGCAGAAATAAAATACACTCACTGATAATTGGCAACTACCAACCCGTATAGAAAAATAAGAAGAAAACAAATTACAGCAAAATAGTTAAAAAAATCACTTGTACCTGGTGTTAATATTTGTGGAATTATGTGATTATTCTTAAAAATTAAGTTATTTAAAAAATAGGTATATATTTTACTTTACTTAATTATGCTTTTAACGCATCTCTCACCTTTATGTATATGTTTGATTCTTTTTCATAGTACCAAGAATAAGTAGATTAGAACCCTAGACCTCTTGTAAGTAAAAGCTTAACAGAACCAATAGAACAAGTCTAAATTTTGTATGTAAATTTGCTAATACATATTAAGTATTATCTTATTCTACGCGAAAATTTTTGTCATAGATTACTGTTTAAAGTAGCGTGACACTAACATGTGAAAATTTCTTTTAATTTAATAATAAGTGACAGTGAAACTCGGGCTTGAGATCTTTATCTGCTCTGAAGAAATAATCGTACACTTCAACAATATCAAACCAATAAACATATGAAATGAATATTTTTCTTTCAAAATTGAGGGGGCGAGGGCGGGGGGAGGGGGGGGAAGGAAAATGGACAATAAATTACATGATGGAAAATCAAATCTTCACTAATAAAATAAAAATTTAAATGATCAACCAATTAACTCAGCTAGAATGCGTAAATAGCTTTGATTGTGTGTATTCATTTTAAAAGTTTTACGGCTAAAGTTATAGGTTATCACTGCATTAGCATGGTCCCGCTTTCTCTTTTTCTTCTATCTATTTATAGTCCGTGCTAGCTAGTAATATTAGTGTCCAACTTTTCTTTCTTAACATTAGACATTACCAAATGGGTATCTTTTCCTCAATTCTATACACTATTATTTTCTCTTTTCTTCTACATTTCCTTTTTACGTTATTTTTTCGTAAACGTTATCCAGTGCCACTACCACCCGGTCCAAAACCATGGCCAATAATCGGAAACATAGTCCATCTAGGTCCGAAGCCGCACCAATCCACTGCAATCATGGCCCGAACTTACGGGCCACTCCTGCACCTTCGCATGGGGTTCGTGGATGTTGTGGTTGCGGCTTCGGTTTTGATAGCGGCTCAATTTTTAAAAACCCATGACTCTAACTTCTTGAACCGCCCACCGAACTCGGGTGCGAAACACATGGCTTATAATTACCATGACCTTGTTTTTGCACCTTACGGACCCCGGTGGCGCATGCTTAGGAAAATTTGCTCTGTTCATCTTTTTTCCGCTAAAGCTTTAGATGACTTCCGCCATGTCCGACAGGTGTTTTTAATTACTCTTTATCTATTTTTACACCTACCAAATTTTATATAGAACTACTGCAATTGTCTGTGACATAGATTTACCTGCTATATAATTTAATTATGTATTTCTGCATATATGAGAATTATTACGTGCGAGATTAATAGCATGATATATATCTTTTGTACAATCTTGGTTAAGTAATGCGCATTTTTTACTTATTTATACTTGACCAAGATAAGTATATTGATTGATCAAAATATTAAGTGCGGACAAATTTTCATAATTTAGAATTATAGAGACTTTATTTAAAAGACGGTTTCTGAAGTTTTTCCAAAAAGTTCAAAACTATGCTCCATTTGTCGATCTTTTCTTTCTTTGTTCTCCCAAATAAATTAAATGTAGCTCAGCTCAAAAATAGTAACTATATACTCCAAGGCAAAAAAATTAAATATTAATATTTATATATAAAATTTTAGCACTTAATCATAATTTATCAACATGTATTTTTATCTCATTAAATCACTTAATTTTAATAAATTTCTAAAATTTGACATAAAAATCGGATGCGATAAGTTCCTTAGAGTTCGTCTATATAAATTGGCTTTGGAAATCCATTTAGTAGAACTCGTCCACAACAATAAATTTAGGTGGTTCTAGTAGCGACGATAAAACTGCTTTATGGTAAGGTTTACATTAATAGATCACGTTTAAGATAAGGTATCTGTACTTGCAATATTTACTTTTCTGGTCGGCATAGAGCTTAATTATTCACCGGATTTGAGTTTTGAGTATGTAATTTTTTATTTTTTTTAATTTGAGTTAATATTACTTCCATATGTACCAAACATCAAATTAAAAATAAAAATAATATAATAATAAAATTACTCCCGGTTAAGATCCGCAAAATCAAATCCAATCCGTATAAGAGAATTATGCAATGTTAACTTCTCTTTTATTTTATTATAAATAATGATGGCCAAATTCCCCAGACCCCGTGAGATTTTACTGGTTGTTGTTGTTGTTGGTTGTTGTTGTAATGATTGCCTAATTACAATTGCAGGAAGAAGTCAGAACACTTACGCGCGCCCTAGCAAGTGCTGGCCAAAAGCCAATCAAGTTAGGGCAGCTGTTAAACGTGTGCACCACGAATGCACTTGCGCGAGTGATGCTCGGGAAGCGGGTATTCGCCGACGGCACTGGCGGTATTGACCCGCAGGCGGACGAGTTCAAGTCAATGGTGGTGGAGATGATGGTTCTCGCCGGCGTTTTCAACATCGGCGATTTTATTCCGGCGCTTGATTGGATGGACATTCAAGGCGTAGCTGGAAAGATGAAGAAGCTCCACGGGCGTTTCGACGCGTTCTTAACATCGATCCTCGAAGAACACAAGGGAAAGCGAACTGGAGAAAGGAAGGAACAGGGGGACTTGTTGAGTACGTTGATATCTCTGAAAAATGAAGAAGACGACAATGGAGGAAAGCTTACTGATACAGAAATTAAAGCTTTACTTTTGGTATGCCTCTTTCCCTCAAGTCCAATTAACAATTATCTCCCAAATTAAACATCTAAATGGTGTACTTAACAATTGTTCTCGATTGATGCGATAATTCGATATTTGCATCAAATTATATTTATTATAATTAAATAATAAAGAATATATGTGAAAACAGCCTCAACGTATTATAATTAAATTATAAATTACAATGAAGGATGTATTATGTAACTATAACTTAATGATAACAACATATGTGAAAAATCATCAAAGTTGTGGAATTAATTATGAGGTCTCATGTTAAAATTTCAATTAAGATAAAAATATTTAGTAACTATAATTTAATGATAACAATATATGTGAAAACATCATCAAGGTTGTGGAATTAATTATGAGGTCTATGCGAAAATTTCATTTAAGATAAAAATATTTAGTAATTTCTTTTCATCTATTATTATTTGACTTGAACTTTTTTTACAAAATAATAAATAAAAGTGATATTTTTACTGTTGTTATAAAGGGGTGCTGAGACGAATGATGCGCCGACAACTATCCTAAATCTTTGTTGAAAACTGGAAATATTGATGAAGAAACCTAACTTGTAAGAGTGACTTAAAATTCGACTTGATGGTCCAATTAGGCCTAGATGCCTTAGTTGCTGCCTACTTTTATACAATATTTGAGTTATAGTACTTGTGATGGTGATCTCCCATGCATGATTAATACTTACTCCTGTCATTTATTGGAGTCCATCTGGACTCGAATGCCCCGCTCCACCCGATTGGACATTATATGAATCAATGCATTGTCTTGTTGTCCATTCAAATTAATAGTTGTAGTATTGCTTTCGTTGTTGTCCATTCAAATTAATAGTTGTAGTATTGCTTTCGTTGTTTCTTGTCCTTCAAGTTATGTTATTATCTATTAATTTCAAGTTATGGTATTATCTATTAATTTCTTGTATATTGGTTATCATTTTTTTTGTTGTAGTTTTGCTATTTCATTTGACTAGTTTACCTAGAGTCGAGAATATATCAGAATCAAGCTGCCTATTTTTGAGGTAGAGGGCAAGGTCTGCGTACACGTAATCCTCTCAAACTCCACTTTGTGAAACTACACTAGATGTTGTTGTAAGTTCTTGTATATGAGTTCTTAAATCTAGTTGTAAGTTGTTGTGTATGAGTTTTTAAGCGAAATGCATATTTATAGACAATCTTAACTTCAAATATCTCACTCAGTTCATATTCAAACGCCTGCTTAAACCTTTGTTGGTGAATTACTGCAGAATTTGTTTGTAGCTGGCACAGACACGTCCTCTAGCACTGTGGAATGGGCCATTGCAGAGCTTATTCGTAACCCAAGAATACTGGCCCAGGCCCAACAGGAGATCGACAAAGTAGTTGGAAAGAACCGGCTCATTGTGGAATCTGACCTGGCCCAATTAACTTATTTGGAAGCCATAGTCAAGGAAACTTTTAGGCTTCATCCATCAACCCCTCTCTCCCTTCCTAGAATTGCATCCCAGAGCTGTGAGATCAATGGCTACTTCATTCCAAAGGGCTCGACACTTCTCGTCAACATTTGGGCCATTTCTCGTGACCCAAATGAATGGGCTGCTCCATTAGAGTTTAGGCCCGAAAGATTCTTGCCTGGAGGTGAAAAGCCCAAAGTTGATGTGAAAGGAAATGACTTTGAATTAATTCCATTTGGAGCTGGTCGAAGAATATGTGCTGGAATGAGTTTGGGTATACGTATGGTCCAGTTGATGACTGCAACTTTGATCCATTCATTTAACTGGGCTTTACCCGGTGGGCAATTGCCAGAGAAGTTAAACATGGAGGAAGCATTTGGGCTGACTTTACAACGGGCTGATCCATTAGTAGTCCACCCAATCCCACGGTTAGAAGCCCAAGTATACGATGGCTGAGCAGCCCAATTAGCAGATGACATGTGGGGTAAATGTTAAATTGTCTCTATATTCTGTCCATTTTGTTTAAGATTCTAATTTAGTAGTTACTAGTTTCTATTGAAAGATCAATGTTCGTCTGTTAGAATAAGGTGGTGTGTGTTTCCTTTTCTTGTTATGGTTAATTAAGAATTTTTTTCATTGAACACAATGATAAATCTAGTAATTGTCACTGTGTTTGCTCATGCAAATTAAGTGTTGTCTCTGTGTTTGCTGAAAGAGAATGTGACACAATGCATAACCGTGTCGTTTTAATTTGGCCCTATCTGATTTTATGTCCACCAATTTAAAGTGTGCATAAGTAGACATATGCATTTTATGTGGCATTTTATATGTCAATTTGCTTTCTATGCGGCCTACTACGTGTATTATACCACGTAGATTTCATGTATCTATTTGTTCAAGTTTATATAAGTTTAAGTGTCGATTTATTCACACCAAAATTGGAGGACATAGTTATCAGTTGAGACTAGGGCTGTTCACAGTTTTGGTTAAAATCAAAATCAAACCGAATAAAAAAATCGATATTTGATTTGGTTTGGTTTTAAATTTGAAAAACCGATAATATTTGGTTTGGTTATGGTTATAGTAAAAAATAACCGAATAAATAACCGAACCAAATCGATAATTATATACATAAAATTTATAATTATTTATATTATGAATTCTCTAGTTAATTTAGTTTAAATTTGTAATATATTCATTTTAATGGACAAAGTTGTTTGTATTTTGGAACCTTTTGACTTGTTCTTTTAAATCTAAACTGCGTTGCAAATTTGGTCCACCTGATTTGCCATCAGCATGTCTTTCCCTCAATATGCAGTAAAGTTCGCCTTTGCGGGCCGTGAGAAAAAAAGAGCTTCATAAGAAATTTGAAGAATGTAGAGAGAGAATATTTCAATTGTCCCGGCTAGTCATATACCAAAAAAATGAATCAAGCCGACAATAATCAAACTAGTGGTTATTATTTTACTTGATTTGGTTATGGTTTTAGACATTTAAAAATTGATTAAATTGGTTTGATTATGATTTTAATCAATAATCGATCCAAACCGAACCATGAACACCCCTAGTTGAGACCAAGTGGATATGTTTGTGTATTAGCCAAATAGAATCAAGGAGTATTGGTATGTAAAAAGGTTTTAGCAACATCAAACTAGAATAGGAGTTACAAATTTGGCCGAATTCAATACCGTTGGTCCAAGTTTTATGTATTAAATTTTTTATTGAATGTGTACAAATTATTAATTTAGAATTCAATAATTTTAAAAGAGTAAAAAGCATCAATACATACTCCTTACATTCACTTTTGCATGTTTTGTTTGGATTTTACATGATTTGCGTTTTATAAAAAAATATAATACCCATATTAATTGATGTTGGTCTTAAATTTTGAAATATTGTTTGAAGAATAAGTAATTAGTCTTGAGAGTAAAACATGAAAAAATATTTGTTAAAAAACGAGTAAAATTGAATGGATAAAGTAATTGCACCACCACAAATTATATTATTGAAAAACAATTTAAGTATCCGTTTGTTCACATTTATTTGCCAGCTATTTCAAAAAAAATTATTTTACTTGTCACTTAAATATATAAAACAAAGAACACTTTTTTTTCATATTTTTATCCTTAATATTATTTACTTATTTTTAAATTATTTTTCAAAATCTAACACTAAACACTAATTAATATGGATAAATATCATTCTTCCTTGCAAGTTGCTACAACTTACATGGAAAAAGAGGTGGTTTGGGGGTGGGCTAATGCACTAGACCCCAACCTTTTTTTTGTCCACCAAGAGGGGGCCACACCACTCAATCCTCATTATTATCATTTATCACTGTATCACCTTTGTTGTATTTTTGTTGTGTGTGAAAATCCTATCACTTTACCCAATACAGAGAGCACTCCTCAGTACTCACTCTTTCACACTCACACAACATACAACGTACATTAGTGTGTTTTTATCTTCTCCCCCTTACTGCACCATTCTTCATCCCCAGCCTCTGTTATCCTAATCTTATCATGTCTGCTTTTGTATTTGCGATCCTCCTTTTGGCCATGGCCGGCCACTCAAGTAAGATCCATTTTTGTTTTCATTCTAATTAACAGCCTTTAAAGTTAATTTGTGCTTCTCCTGCCGAAAGCTGCATCTGGTATTATAATCAGGGGCGGATCCATAATGTCAGAGTTATGAGTTCACATCAATGTGAATCCAGCAACTTTTGCTTGAACTTGTTAAAGAAATTTTCTAAATATTTAACTCTGAACGCAATTATTATTGTATACATTCCCTTGAAATTGTTGTAGAAACTCATAAACTCTAAATACTGGATCCGTATCTAAACTGTTGTTGTTGTTGTCGTCGTCATATTCACCTTTTTGTTCTTTCTACATTTGCAAAATTCTCTATTTTTGAGGTGCAACTTCATTTGTCTGACCTCTTCATTTAAAAAACATTGACATTATTTTATATTTTTTTTGGAGTTGAATTTCCGGAATCATGTTATCAGTAAAATTTCAGAATTTAATTTGAAGTTTCTGAAATTTGAATAATACCAAATATTTACTTTCACGTTTTTTCGTACTAATAAAAACTAAAAAAATAGTTTCATTTTTGTATTTATGGTCAAACACAATTCAGTTCGTTTCTACTTAAATTAAACCACAATAAATGAGGCCTTAAATTTGTATTTTTTTATTTTTTAAAATTTAAAGTCTATTCTTTTAGTTTTTTTTTAAGATAAAAGGTGTTAATATATTTGAAATTAATTTTGAGATGCAATATTATTTCTTTTTTTTTAAATGAAAATATTTACTTCTTTTTTATAAATAATACTCCATCCATTTTACTCGTTGGTCAAATTTTGACTTGACACGAAATTTTAAAAAGTGATAAAAATTTTCAAATTTTATGATCTTAAATTAAAGATATGTATAGACTATAGTTCACTATAATATCATTTAATCTTATAATGTTAAACATATTAATGTGAAAATAAAATATTGACAAAAAAACATTTTTTTAAAAAATGAATTAAAAAGATATCAAATATGTAAAATGCAATACAATTATTTAGTTATCTTTTTAAAAAATCTATAGTAATTTTATGATTACTAAAAATTGATGCATTCAAATTTGGAGGTCTAAAAGGATGCCTTATTGCCCCTGGTCTAGTTTTATTAAGAATGGTCTGTAAACTTACTCTTTATTCGTATTTCTCTCGATATCGTAGATGCTGCATGGTGCGCTTGTAAAGGATTGAGCGATGCAGTTTTGCAAAAGACACTGGACTATGCTTGTGGAGCCGGGGCGGATTGCAACCCGGTCCATCCAAACGGGCCTTGCTTTAACCCGAATACCGTAAGAGCTCACTGCAATTTTGCTGTCAACAGCTATTTCCAGAAGAAGGGCCAAGCTGCCGGAGCATGTGATTTTTCTGGCACCGCTACTGTCACTGCAACTGATCCCAGTAAGCAATAAGCCAATCCCCACTTTACAAAAAAATCAGTAAAGTTATATTGTTTTATACACTCTGTAGGACCTCTAGTACATAGAAGTAGTACAGAGTATTAGTCCATTTTTTTTCGACAGACTAAAAAGAAAAATATATCACATAAAATAAGATTAAAAGAGTATGATTTTTGGAGATATTATTATTTTGTGGTGATAAATATTTCTAATCTTCTTTTTGGATCTTACTATATACAGGCACAGCTGGCTGTGTTTATCCTGCTACTGCAAGGTAAGGCTTTTTGTTAAATGAACGGTTCCCATTTTCATTTTACAAGTCCTCTGTAACTTTGGCCCATCCTTTTGTTTTGTCTAATTTTGTTATGGTTACCTGTTATTCTTTTATACACATTTTTTTCCTTTTTAACTGGGGCAGGGGTAGGGGTTGAAAAGGTGAAACGGGAGAGAGAATTATAAGATGGATAATCGAACTTTTACTGACAATATAAAATTTCAAGTAGCCAATCAATTGAAATATGCATGTTACATTGTAATGCAGCTAGGACTTTTACTAGTAGAATTCATAATATAACATAAATTAATACATGAATAAGTTAAAAAGATTCAACATATAGTAAATACGAAAAAAAGAAGGGAATATTAACTCATATGCATGATGTAATTTTTTTCTGAAGAGGGTGTTAATCGCCTGATATAATGTGCTACTTAAAATATAAACTTTGTGATATAATGTGTTACTACTTAAAATATAAACTTTCTTCATGTTAGACTCTTTTCAATGTTAAAATTTTAACACAATATATGAACTATTGAATTTCCTTGACATACCAAAAAAATTCTAGTATAATAACAAAGGTTCTTCTAAAATTACTTTACGCCAAGGATTTAAAAATTACTTTAGGTCATTCGTTCAAATCTCATGTGCGGCACTTGACCATCTTTTGAATTCTCTAGTATAATAATTTTTTTCTATTTTCCTCTTTTATTTTCTACGCTGTTTCCTTTTTGTCCTATCTTTCTCTTTTGTTAGTCTCGATAAAGTGTACACATTATAAAACATGTTCCCATCTTTCAAATTACTACTACGTATTTTTTGAATCGTTTTATATATATGCCAAATTATGTCCAATCACCTTCTAATTCCTTTTTTTCTTTTCACTTTTATCTAATCTATATTAGCTCTTTTTGTCTTAAATGTTGAAAAGTGTATTGCATTCTTATCATCATGCTTTTGACTGATTGACAAAATTATTGCTTGTACTGTTTATTTAAGTTTTCTTTTCTTTTTCACTCTTTTGATAGCTTTTTCACAATGCTCCAATTATTTAACATCCAACTAATTCACATCTTTTTGCACACATCAGTAAATAATTCTAACTATTATGGAATATTAAGTAGGCGTTTAGCCATAAATTTAAAATGTTTTTTACTTTACTCGAACTTTATGAAGTTGAATTTATGTTTAATAAACTTTTTACAACGGAGATAAAAGATCGCTTTATCTGAAATTAATGGAGATGAAGTTGTCAAAAAACAAGTTTGGAGCCCATTTCGTGAAATTCAACTCTGAATTTTAAAATTTTATAATCATAAGCTGATTTTGAATAAAATGAATAATTTTCATGGTAAAAATCAGTAGTAGTACCTGAAAAATTCAAGCGGTCAAAAGTTGGTGGGGGTGGGGTTATAAATGTCATGATCAGACACTCTGGCCCCACTAGATAGTGTGTTGTCTTTGTCCTCATTGAAGAATAACAAATTGATGTTTGCTGGCAAAGTAGTATTTACTAACTGAGTAATTGAAAACTGTAAACGCCTTCAAATAAGGGCTGGTGATTAGATAAGGGTGGTGTTCTTTTTCTTTTTGGTTAAATACATCAATAATTCTTTAACTTGCCAAAAAATTTCATTTAGATATTCAAAATAAGACTTGTTTTAATATTTGAGCATCTGAACACATAATAAAGTGTTTCTACTAAATACTTTTGATTCAAATTTTGAAGAAATAGTTGAACGTATTTTTAGACAAACACAAAGTTTGGACTAAACTTACTTAGTTCGACTGCAACCGTATCTCGATGGCTAGCTCTACCCCTTCTTGTGTTACATCAAATTCAAATAACACTTCTTAAGGGTTACTTATAATTTGATGGCTTCTGCTATATAAGTTATTGACTTAACTTTTAGCTATGCCATTTTAGGCATTAGACGATACCTACGGAAAAAAATTTATCGTGGATAAAGAGTGTTTAGACACGAAAATTTTCATATTTAGCTACGATGTTTGTCATGGTTGTATATGCATAATGTTATAAGTAGTAATTGATTGAACTAAAGAGATACAATTTGTTGGCTTACTCTGTTTTGAAATGTTTAGTGTATCTTTTTCTTCTATTGATTACCTCTTGACAAGTTACTTCTTTATTTAGTGGCACGTCTCCAACGACTACAGGCTCCACAACGACTACGGGCTCCACCACGACTACGGGCTCCACCACGAAAACACCATCCACAACCACAGCCAACACGGGTGGATCTCCTTACGTGACAAATCAGGGTGTATTAGGAGGTGTCAACAACGGTTTAGGTCCGTCGGGTGCTGGCATGAACACAGATATGAGCCATGGTGGGATTTCACTGCAACAGGGCAACCTGATTTCCTTTATAACCATTATTATTATTATTACTGCACTTGCATTAATTTGAGCTAAATTAGAGAAGAAATTCCACTGTTTGTGTACTATAAGGGGGTCGTTGTGGGGACTTAATGTTAAAATTGTATGAGCAGAAATGGGCCTATGCCTATATATGCATGTGATGCTATTACTGTAATTGTTGGTATTTGTTTGTCCCTTCCCATCTATTTTGATGTCTAAAGATAGTAGTTTTTTGACTCCTCTCTAGTTGGTTTATGTGGTGATTAATTAATGAGAACCTTTCAATCCTTGTGTTAATGATGTTTTTTAATAAAAAATTTACTCAACTCATTTTGTTTAAGGTTTTAGTTCCCACTGAGGGTGTATATCGTTGTTTTTACACCTTTAAATCATTTTGAATTTTTCAGGTTAAAAATTATGTGTGTTTTACTTTTCATACTCTTTTAACACTAAGTTTGCCTACAATTAGTTGGTAAAAACACTCACTAAATCATGTTCATCATTATGTTTTTAGAACTCACAATCTTAGAGTTGGAGATGAAGAGTGTTTACTATCTCGCAACTCCTCTTCCTCTTCTGGTGCCTATTGAGTGTCTTAATCAACAATACCATACTATGAAGATTGACCACTTTCAGTTATAAAGATTATCTATGAACAAAAAGCAATTATTAAAGGTGATGGCACTAGACTATTCCGAGTTAGTTGAATAAAAACGTATATTCAAATTTTTTTAACTGTGATGACACTCGACTACCCAAGTCAGTTGAATCAAAACGTATATCAATCCAATTTGTACTAGGAAGCTAAAACATACAAGTCCAAAACAGTTGAATTATTAATAAAGATAAAGTCGAATAACAATGTAAAAGCAAAACAATCTCCCAAGAACCGGTGTTACATTGTCATGAGCAAAACTAAAAAGACATGGTACAAATAACTCAACTAGTACAGAGATCAACAATGAAAATGCAAAAACATAAAACTAGAAAGGATTATGTCAAAATTTGAACCAAAATTACTCAATTCAGCCAAACACATATGCCATGAATATAGTTGCACTATCATACATAGCCAACCAACAAATTCACAAACTAGATTGCAGGTAGCAGTAGTAATAGCTTCTGTTAAAGAGCTATATTAAAGCCATTTTTGAAAGTCGTTTCCGAGACAACAATGTCCAGCGTTCCTATATTTTCTTCAGCTATCATGTCTATCTCCATATCAATCACTTTGTTGCTGCCCCCTTTGGTACATCCATCTGTGTCTTGTCCCACGCGGTAAAATAATCCCCACAGGAAATGCTCGCTGTTCCATCCTGCAAGAACATCACAAGGTGAAAGACAACTCTACAAGTATAAGAAAAGAATATAGAGATAATAGACGTAATTTGAGAATCACTGCGCAGGGCTATGGATGCAAGTATAAGTAGCTCAACATCATTAATAAACGTTCTCATCACCAAATCTTTGGTATGCATGAACTCCACCAGATCAGTATATATCTCAGACCTACATATAATAGGGAATGCGAATGATCAATTTCTAGTAAAAACATTCCTGGGCAAGGATGCAATTCTACTTTGCAACCCTTACCCCTTTACGGATTTAGATATATAAGGCAGAAACTGACCTTTCTCTCTCACTTGCAAAGAAATACAGTCCTATATCTTCTTTTTCCGGACAATGATTGTTGAATAGACTTGCCCAGATATCCCTACGTGGAACTAATTAAAATTTAAGAGTATGAGGCAATAGCCTTGAGAACTCATACACCTAACGTCTAACTCGAAAAAGAGAATGAGCCTGGATACAGTTATTGAGCATCCCAGGTGCAAATTTCATAGCACCTGAGATGTCAAAACTTCCCCTGAAATGCAAAGAGGAAGAGAAAAACTAATAATTATAGGGAAGAGAGCATGTATTCTTGTTGAATGGTGCCAATTCCTCAAATAAATGAAAGATCATCAATATGTACATGTAGTTGTTACTCCTATACCTTAACCACTAGGTCATTTCCTCGGGGACCAACATTATGTTGTTAACTATAAAGTGTTATATATTTATCCGTACTTTTCAATAAATAAATTACAAAGAAAAGGAGGTTAATCAGTCAGCTGATTACTAGCAAAGATGGCCATCCAAAAATAGAGATGAGCTGAATTTGAATTAGTAATAAATATACATGATGAAGGGTACTTACTTCCAGGAATGAACTTGAGCAGGATCATAAGGGTGTGTCATAAGTGGATTCATCATTACACTCGCTTTCAGGGCATCGGGACTCCTAAGCTCCAGAATGTTAGAACCACCAGGACCTAACAAGCAGGCTACATCAATTGGATGGAAGTACTGTAGTAAATAAATTTTGTTAAGAAAGATTTGCAAATATTGATGGTGTAAGAGAGATCATTATTTTGAAAGAAAATATCAACTCTAGATATATCAATGGCATTATTTTTAAAAATATTAATAAGAGTATATGAAAGAAAATGAAATGAAGAGGATAAATCTAAACAAGTAATGAATACAAGAGATGTTGGTGAAGACTTAACTTTAGAAGAGGCAGTATTTAATAGACTAAGTGCTTCTTCAATAGGTATATATCTCGTTTTTCCGGTCTATACCTCCTTTTCCCAGTTAATACCATGCCCACCACGAAACTTTAAACATTTCTTTGGTGGCAGATTACTCTGACAAATCTTTGCAGAAGTGTGTAACTTGGATCTCTCAGAGTACTTATTTTCCGATTTTCTGACACATTCTTCACAACACCAATCATCTGGTGCATCTTCAAAACAGCCCACCACACAATACCTGAAAGGAAGAATTTTTTTTAGAGGACTACGTGTGCATAAAAAATACGAACAGTATTTAACAGAATCAAATGCCACAACATGCTAACGAAAGAATCAATATATACTTTAGGTGGAACTCAATATCAAATACCATTTAGGATCTGACAGTAAAGAATGCTACAAGGATTAGACAACTCGAAGAGATCCTTATTCTCCCTAAGAGGTCTATTCCACTTTTCACTCCTATTTAAGATTTTTAAAAAGGAAGCAAAGCTGATAGTCTAATTAGTAATTTCCTTCGAAGAGGAGCAGCCCCTTGGTGAAAAGATCAACTTCTCTCTCGGAAATGGCAAGTTTGAGTTTTGGGATTGGGACAATGTTTGAGGTTTGGGATTGGGAAAAATTTGAGGTTTACAAAGAACATACACGTATGGCACAAGGTGATGAAGCAAGTATGGATCAGAGAGTCTTGGCTTTCAGCTCGCCTGACTGCCCTTTCACACTAAAGAGAGAGAGAGAGAGCGCGCTTACTGGTGCACGTCAGCATCTTTACATTGATAACAGGTAATAATTGCTGCTTCAAAACCTATATCACCGCAAATTTCACAATTTTTTTCCAGCAAGTTCACATAGAAAACACGAAATTCAGAATCTGACTGACTCTTGATCCAGCTTAAGTGAAGCTCATACACAATATCCGAATGTGGCGCAAGCATAGAGTAAAAACTAAATTAGGACTTGGGACAATTGAACTGCACACAGACCCAACAAACAACAGCATATCGATTATTATTGTCTAATAGAGATGAAAATCGTAGTTGTTAATAGTTGTGTGATATATAAAGCTGATACATTGTTTGGCGATCAAATCCAGAACTTCAATACCACATTATTGATGAAGGCAATGAACAATATTTTGAGTAAATTGTCAAGATTTTCTCTTAATCTAGTCACTTAATGATACAGAACATGTTATTAATCTTCCAGTTGCCATCTCAATTTATCTACGCTTTTATTTTTTAATTTTAAGAACATCCGAGCATTAGAAATACTTTACCAAATATTCTTCAATAAAGTAGAATAAAACACATTTTTTGGATAAATCACACTAGGTAAGTTCAGTGAAATCAGCTCCACCTCTTTGACCCTCTGACCTTTCTTGGATATCACCACATAAAACTCAGTAATCCTTTCGGGTGTTAAAAAGCATATTTACAACTTTGACTTTTATATTTTGCATAAAAGAGGGGAAAAAAAATTCAAATTAAATAATAATAAAAAATAAAAAAGGCACACGTTTAATCCACTCTAATCATCCCAAAAGGAATGCCGGCCTTTTGTCATGGAGAAGAAAGACAAATGCAGAGGCATTGATCGCATGAACAGCTCCTACCGGTAAAACAAATATTCTCTTCATTTTAATTTATTTAATTTATTATTATTTTCAGTTCTTTTTTAAAAAAAGATTATTTATTTATTTTAACAATTTTCTAATTTCAATAAATATTTTAATACTTTCAGCATTACTGTCCTTTTTATTTAACCTTTTTAGATTCTCTGTCATAGATCAAAATCAGACAAACAACAGATGAAATTGGAGGAGTAAATACTTACAAATATAGTATAATATACTCTTCCATCCCAATTTATATGACACCTTTTAAAGAGATTTAAATGTTCCTTCGACATAATTTTTTCCAATGTCTTTTAAATATTTTGAATTATAATTAATTATGACTTATATTTTTTTTATAGTAATTTCAAATATGTAAATTTCATTTTTAAAAACATAAAAATTCTTGTCAAAATTCAACTAATTTTTTTTAAAAAAAAAATTCTTAAAATTCTAACTGTGCCACACGTAGTAAGAACTTACTAAACAAAAACTTAGGGTTTACCTTGTGGGGCTGTCGTCCCTTTTGCCTCGGAGAGTGAGTGGCTATTTGCGATCCACAATGGCACACCAACAACGAAAAAAAATCTAAACGGGTCTACACATCACACAACTTTTGAGTAATAAATTTAATTTCCGACCAAAAATATAGAATTTACTTAAAATAAAGATAAAAAAACACATGTGAAATGAACAATGAAAAGATAAACATCATACCTTAAAAGTTGAAACTCAAACCTCAAAACGCGATAAGTAAGGCTTGCTCAGTTGGTTAAGCACCTTCACCCACGACCGGTAGGTCCTGGGTTCGAGTCACACTGGAGGGGAAGTGTGGAAACACTATAAATCCTCCAAAATGGGGGTAAAAAAAAAAAAAAAAAACTCAAAACGCTCAAATCAAGGTGTATTGTAATGATTAGTTTCTCTTGAGGTATACTTATATATAAGTGAAAAAGTAGTAAATGTAGACCTAAAAATTATAATCCGGAAAGTATAAACAGATTATATAAAAAGTAACTAATTAATTATAATATGTCGACTAGTTGTATACGGATCAAACAATCAAGTCAAATTGAACCAAGAAGTAACGGAAGAAAAAAATTGACTTATGCTTTGATTTGATTGATCTAGCGTTGAGAAAAAACCCCGACCACTCTTTATTTGATTTGGTATATATATATATATATATATATATATAAAAGAGGAAAAGTAGTAAATGTAGACCCAAAAATTATAAACCAGAAAGTATAAACAAATTATATAAAAGTAACTAATTAATTATAATATGTCGACTAGTTGTGTACGGGTCAAACAATCAAGTCAAATTGAACCGAGAACTAAGTCAAACGGAATAATTTTTTTGACTTATGATTTGATTTGATTGATCTAGCGTTGAGAAAAAAACCCCGACCACTCTTTATTTGATTTAGTATTAACAAAAAAATAAATCAAATTGAACCCAAATCAAATCGACATAATATATATTTTACACTCTTTTATACATCAAAATTTATTAAATATAATCTTCTTTGTTAATATATTTTAAATTAGTTTAAATTAATTAGTTGAAACAAAAAATAATATTGTACAAAAAATTATCGCATATATGAAATCGAGTAGAGTGAGCAAACAATGATGACGACGCAAGAGGAGCCTCTATTCTCAACCCTTAAATAGTTGAAAGAAGTATTTTTACTTAAAAGTATAAACGATCTCTTTTTCACCACCAATGATGGAAGAAATGAATTTTATTTTCCCTCCATTTTTCAATTCACATTACACCTCATCTTTAAAGCTTAGTCTTTAAAAAAATCCAACAATCCGGCACATGAATGAGAAATGGCTATATTATGAAAATATGCATGAAAAAATTATGTGTTATATAAATAAGAATTAATCGCATATGAGTAAATATGTTTTTATTTGAACTCTACATAGTGAACATACATCGAGTACACTTGGTCAATTAGTAGATTTGATATTTTTGAATCGTCGAGATCTTATATATACCTAGACAACATATTTCACTCAATTAATCCTTAATCGTTCTTGGTTCTTATTGTTGTTCGCTTCAAGTCACGAACACACCTGATTTTATGAGAACGTAGAGAATTGGTCATATACTAATTATTCTTGAGGTGGCTTACATCTTACACTCACATAAGTAATTTCAAAACGTGTAACCCATAGATACACTATTTGATCATATCATGTCAAACTTATAAATTATTTAAAAGTCTCAATACTTTATCCTTGTTTCTGAACATTATCTTATTATAAGATTAGATTTAGTTTAGTGACAATATTGAACCGTTATTCATAACTTTGTTTGGTCTAGTTCTGATACCAAATTTGTCACGCTCCGAGAGGGTACCCTAGGCGTGGCCGACACTCAGAACCCATCTCTGGCCTCCGAGAGAACCACTTGGTCCCATCACTCATTCGTTCATCAACGGAATACTTAAGTGAAAATAAGAATACTTATTGTTGTTCTCGCCATCATCAACATCAAATGAAAAAAATAATCTTCAGAAGAAGTAGTTTCAAATGAGAAGTACTCCAATTACATCATCAAACTCCGTCTATTAAGCCTCTAACACTATCAGACGGTGTCAATGACATGTCCATGACTACCTCAAAAGAAACATAATACTCAACAATAATAAAAGAATAAAGAGTTCTTTCAAATACAAGAAGGACTCACCAATTAGCTAAAAAATAATGATCTTCAATAATGCGTCTGTTGAGGATCTCTAACACCTGTATCTGCATCATAAAATTATGCAGGTCGAATGACGCCAGTAATGGAATGTATGAGTATGTAAAATGGCAGGAAAGTAAGGACAGATATAAAAAAACTCCTCTCAGGAAGACTCGGCTGAGAACTCAACATCATCTCAACATCAATATGTAATGCAAGTTTAAAAATAATAATAATAAGCAATGCTTACTTAGTTGGGAGTTTCTCTAACCGATAACCATCACTTATGAGCTAGTGATGATACAACGAAGCGATGTCGTTGCCACATCTATCCAATACCTTGCCAGGTTAAAGGACATCACCATCTTGGATCCAATCATCAAAGTCCTCTTTTGGGGACTTAAAAGGCATGGCCTCCATCCTACGCTAGCTACGTAGTTCTGAGATTTGAATCAATTACACTCTTACCCAACTCGTTGCTCAATATTACTTCCAAAATATGTGCTCATATTAACCTCATCATCTAGTCTTATTGGAAAAACATCAAACTCATCTTATTACCTCTTCATCAATCATTACACTTCAACACATTATTTACATCTCATCAAAACATCTTGCTCAAAATATAATTTACTCAAATTCATTTAAACTCAATTCTTTTGCTCTTTCAAAACTCAATAAAATACATATATAGTATTACTTCAAATTACTTTTTTTGTCAATAAATATTAAAAGCCAACATCTTTACTCAAAACACGTGTAAAAATATTCATGAACATCAAATCAATTAGGGTTCATGGGAAAGTAGCCACAAACAATAATTTCAATAATATGAGAGATAAAAATATTAATAATCTCAATGCATAAATATATCTAACTCAATAGAAGAAGAATTAGCTCATTTAGAATTCAAGAATTACGGTAAAACTCAACTATAACTCAATTATGATGAATTTAATTATTGGACGCATGGACAAACTCAATCCAATGCTATAAATAGCCTTACATACCTGAAATTTGAAACTTTACTCCGAATTGAAGAACTCAATGACCACTCTTGAACCCCTAGACTTTTCTCTTCGCTGGAGCGTTTTGTGTACCACCCGGAGTATAAAAATCACCGGAATAGTATTTCTACACTACTAAAAACTAAAACTATATTCGAGAATGAGTAAAGAAGTGTATGGAGAGAAGAGTTGCTTGAGAAAACTTGATGAATAAAATGAGAAAATAAGGTGGTATTTATAGGTGTGAAGGGAGGGACCTAACAATAAATAAAAATAATTACAAAGGATGATCTTGAAAATTCAATGGAGGATTGTGATATCATGGATGATGTCAAATGGAGGACTATTGATGTCATGGGTGATGTCAAATGGATCTAGACCTTTCCATGGTTGGTGAGATGAACCTTCTTTTAATGGAATACTCATTTTTGGAGTTGAGTTTTAACAAGATAACTTTCTAAGTAGGATTTGGTGTCTTTATGAATTGTAGATATAGAAGTATACTTTCATGTCGTTCAAGAATCAACCGATTTGGAGCATCCTACCATGAGATATGATTTTTCTTCTACAAACACTCCATTTCGTCACAGCACCATATCTTCTAAAAAATAATTTATTTGACCTACGTATCCTCCGAATCTTAAGATATGGTCTTTATGAAAGTTGTAGGTAATGCCGTTGGGGTTATTCAAATATTTGAATCACCTAATTTGGACTATTCTTTGAAAAGTTATGCCAAAAATACAGAAGCAATATCATTTTCATCGAGAATTGAAATACCACATACAACGTTTTAGGGGTGTTACACATGTGTAGTTAGCTGTAACTATCATTGAGGTTCAATTACGATATGCAACTCAGTATTTTGATGAAGCTATTTCAAGATTACACTACAAAGGTGCCGATGACACCTTGATTGTGCTTATGTTAGAACATCATGTATATATATTTGATGTGCTTAGTAATACATACACAAATCAGTCTACTTTTCTTTCTGATATCTTTTTTCTCACACGAAAATACAAATAGTTTTATTTCTTTAATTAATTAGAAAACCCATAAAAATCGTGTCCAACAGATTAGAAAATAATAAATCATTGTCTAATAACTTAGCTACTACACCTTAACTAGACATAATACATAAATATGACCCTTAACTTGATTTTTGCTGGCAACTATAACCTCTAACTTTATTAGTGCATAAGTAAGCACTTTAACTATCCAAAAACTTGAACAATATATACATTCGTTCTAATGGCGTCCTACATGACAATTTTGTTTCATACATGGCGTCCTACTTGTATTATGCTATGTAGGACACGGATGTCTACTTGTTCAATCTTATTCAAGTTTAAGTGCCTACTTGTGCACATTCAAAGTTGGAGAGCATAAATACCAACAAAAGCCAAATTAAAGAGCATATTTATGTGTTATGCTCTTTGGTTAATATAACTTTCATTTTCCATTCAAGTACATAACCATCCAATTGTTCTACTATGAAAGCAAGAATCAAGGATAGTAGGGTTTTAATTTAATTATAGGTTCATAGTCAATTCTCATTTTTAAGAGTTAGAAATCCTTACAAATCCTTAGAAATCACATATTTTCAAATATTTCTCATTTAGATAAGGAGCTTGATAAGTTGGGATAAAAAAATGAGAAACTTCAAAAGGAAATCCATTACTTTTATTATTAACTTATAAAAAATTCACTTGTTTACGAGCTAATTTTTTAGATTCACGCTAGTTTGCAATATTACGAATCTTATCAAATTTTGGACTTTGGATACATGTATTTGGCGCGTTCAGATATATCCAAATACATGTATCTCAGATACATGAGGTCAAAATTAGGTTTAATTTGTTCTAGATACACTGATCCAAGTGGATTCACATATATCTAACGCTAGCTCTCGCTCGCCTTTCTCATATCTCGCTCGCACTCTCCTCTCTCCTTGTATCTGGTATCCCAAATATATGTATCTAGCACAATTCACATGTATATGAGGATCTCGCTCTCCTTTCTCCTTCTCTCGCTCGCCTCTCTACTTATTTAAGTATATCTGGTAGCAAAAATACATGTATATAAGTATATTTGACTTGAAATATGATATGAAATTATTAATTAGTGAGATAGTATATAATAATTTTAAATTATAGTAAGAATTAGTAAATATGATTGAAATATTTGTCTAATTAGATAATTGTGTCAAACAACTTAAAAGTCTAACTAGCAGTTTAAAAACATTTGATTTTATCAAAAAGTTATCGATATTATTTCGATGCAAGCAATCCATGTGTCATCAATTCATTTATATTTCATTTGGTGACATAATAACAAAGGATATATGTGTGTGATACACGTTATTTAGATATTTTAATATAAAAATATAAGAAGTAAACGGAAAGTAAGAAGTTTGAAAGTTCATTGTAATCAAGATAAGTTAAGAATATGAGATCTTTTCTCAATTTATACGTTGCTCGTGACTTAAAATATATGAGAATGACATATATATTGCGCGACAAGAATATATACGACTGTCAAATATAAAAGGAATATTACTTGAAATGTTAGATTTTAGTTTTGATTTTTATGTCGTGTTTTGATATGAATTCGGCATTGTATTAATGCATTTCTCTGCTAGTTATACACCCAAAAACATGCCCTATCTATGCATCTATTTGAAATTCATGATTTAAATATTATATGTTAAGACCGAGCTATTTGTTCATATGTGATGTTGTGGAGCTGAGTTGTGAAGGATCGGAGATTTTGTGTATTTGAGGTTAAATGACATATTGTTAGACACTCCGTAAGTTCAATATTGATATACTGATGCGGACTATATAAATCTGAGATTGAAATACGAATGAGGATCGTGTGGGTCCAAATTAATACAAAAATGATTGTTGAGTCGGACTGCTATGACTATATACGAGGACTCTTTTGTGAAATCAATGATTTGACTAATTACCCATATGGATTTTTAAGAAAATCTTTTTAGTAGAGTATATTTTCCTTAATACCAAACATACCCTAACTTTTTCCTCATAATGACGTGGACATTTTAACCATATAAAGCAACAATTTTACACTGACATATAGAATACATAACTCCTCACATTTAGAGCTAAGAGGTCGTTTGATGGGATATATAAGGTATAATAATTACAAAAATAAAATATAATATTATTTTATTCTGCGTTTGGTTAGAGGTATTAGGCAGTCCTGAGTTTATTTATCCCACAATTTATATCTTAGTGATAGAATAAGTTATCTCATATACATGATGGAATAACTTATTTTTGAATAATTAATCCTGAGATAACTTGTTCCCAACCAAATGATCCTTAAAAATGCCAAAAATATGAGTCATTTTTTATGTTATTTGGGACCTACTGCTTTAGTATATTTCACTTGTTCAATTTTAATTGTTCATTATTTTAAAAATAATTTTTTAATTTTAATTTTTCAGTTTTAACATATCAAAATAAAGATAATTATATTTTTTCATGTCTTCATTTTAACATTAATTATTTATTCTCTAAATTATTTTTCAAAATCTAATACTAAACATAATATGGTAAAATAGTCACGTGAGCAAATGAAATAGCCATTTGTTTGTCGGTGAGCCGCTGTGGACTGAAATGGCCAGTCATTCTCCGATGCAAAAGGATCCACGCAGCATTCATGAAGCCCACGTAGTAAAACTCTACTCATTTTATATTATTATTTGTTTGTTTTTCCCCATAGCTAATGTTTATGCGATTCTGCACTCTTTTTTCTTCTCTCTTTTATAGGAAATATAAAAGGAAATATTGGAAATCTGGATTAAGAATTGTTCATTTTTTCGGGGGTTTGTATGACTGGAATCAGTGTTGCTAAAACTTATCTTTTCTAGTTTGATTTGAATTGATAATTGTCGTTTCATCAAATTGAATTTGTTGCAATAATTATTTTCTGAATTTATCCTTATTGTTCAAATTGATAAAGTATAAGTTAATTATAAGATGCTTAAAGAGATATATAAAGTAATTTAGATTAATACTCTATTGAATATCTTTTTTAAGGATGGACAAAGCTCGATAATTAGATTGTCTAAGCTGGTGTAGACACTATGATTATATTAAAAAAAAAGTGAAGGAGTGTTCAACACTTAAAATGAAGGATAATATGAAATAATAGAATAGTAATGAATATCTACAACGATAGAAAGTTTCACTGACATTCATTACCTGTTGCCATGATAAATATTGCCTTTTTGTTTTCTCAATATAGATTCTTTGTTATTAGTAGAAGGTACTCCTTCTATTCCATATCAACTGAATTTTTAAGGTAATGCACACATTAAAAAAAATATTTATGAACAAAATTTGAATTATATTTTTCTCTATTATCCTTTTATTTAATCAACCTCATAAAAATGATTAAAATTAAAATCATAAATATAAGTAGTCCTTTATTGGAGTATAACTTTGGAAGTAGTGTAGTTTAACTCCTAGAAAATTACAAAACTTCATTAATGGAAAGGGTAAACATGAAAAAAGTTTTAAATATTTCTCTTGAACTTTGAACAATTCAACTATTTTGAACAATGAAAAAAATTAGAAATTCAGTTAATATGGAATAGAGGGAGTAATATTTTAAAATATGATTACAATACCAAGAAGGTATTGCAGCATTATAAAGGAAAAATATCAATTCATTTTTATTATGTGTATATAATCTAAAATACTTGTTCCAATAATATAAGAAATCCTTGGCATAATTGATAAAGTTATTGTCCTACAACGTAGAAGTCATAGGTTCGAGCGGTGGAAACAACCTCTTACTTAAATGAAGGGTGAGATGGCACGCAATAGAATTTTGTGTGGTCCGACCCTTCTCCAAACTCCTCGCATATAACTCGGAGGTCACAGGTTTGAGCGGCGCAAACAACCTCTTACTGAAATGAAGGATAAGATGGCATGCAATAGAATTTTGTGTGGTCCGACCCTTCTCCGAACTCCTCGCATATGGAAACTTAGTGCACTGGACTCCTGACTTCACATATACGGAAACTTAGTGCACTAGACTGTTGCCACGATCCAAATCTGGGCCATGATGGCGCCTACTATAACCCCCGAGTAGGCAAACCAAATCCAACTCAAGCGGAAGTCAAACCTCAATTTAAATAAATAATTGACATAAGGCAGAAGCAAGAAGAATATAACAAAAGAAAAGTCGGGCCAATGTATAGATATGTAAATACGATACAAACTATCCAAAAAGGCTCGAAAGTGACCAAAATGGCGAACTAATGCTAGACCAACCCCGGTCCTGGTGTCACCTATACAGAAGCTACTAAGCACAAAAGCTGACAATATGTATATACAATACATAATTGACTATCCCAAAATACAAAGTAGTAGCCAGTACAAAAGAATGAAGATAGCAAGTATCTGAACGCCGGAAGCTCACCACGATCAAGATCTGGCACAGCTACAGATGATCAGGTGCGCGCTGGGAGTGGCTCGAATTGGAAGCTGAATTAAAAAGATGCACAGGTGCAGTATGAATACCAAATAATGGGGTACTCAATAGGCATCATAGGCCAATCGAGCTTAGAAAGAACAAATATATAATAAGCAGTACGATAATACTAATAATAATAAGAGGGAAGCATAAACTATGATTACAGGGAAAGAGGGTACGGAAAGATCATACAATACTCAAATAAATCCAACCAATCAGATAATCCCACTAATAATCTCAACTCACAAATCTTGGAAGAATGCGTAAATGTAAACTAGTAGATATGGATCAAAATTTCCAAAATATATAATGGAGCGCCTTAAATAATCCTCGAACTCATCAATATCGAAACAATAACCTAGAATATGTATCAACGGGCTGCCCGGAATTCACACCTCGAGCTTATCAACGGTGAATATAAAAGTGTAGCCCAAAGTCAATAAAAAGGTCGCCCCAAATCATACCTTGAGCTCATTAATATCGAAATAATAACCGGAATATGTATCAACGGGCCACCCGTAATTCACATCTCAAGCTTATCAATGATGAATATAAAATTATAGCCCAAAGTCAATAAAAGAGCTGCCCGGAATAATACCTCGAGTTTATCAATATCGAAATAATAACTCAGAATATATATCAACAGACCGCCCAAAATTTACTCCTCGAGCTTATCAATAGTGAATATAAAAGTGTAGGTCAAAATCAATAAATGGGCCGCTCGAAATCATACCTCGAGCTCATCAAACCATGAAATGCCATAAATAAGATATCACCGATTTTTTTCTTAAATTCCTCATACTCATTCATCAACCAAAAGTCTTAATTTCACCATTTATTCTTTCTTAAAAAAAAGGTTTTCAACACCGATGAGGCAAATCAAGACAAGTAGCATGTCAAAAATCATATATTACTCAAGCCGGGTAAAAATTCCGTCAAAGTCACCAAATCACTAACCTGAGACTCTGGTGTACCACAAGCACGGTCTTGAGACCAACAATTCAATATCATAAGCATAAGTCGAAATCACAAGAAATGGGCAACCGAAACCAAACAAGTCAAACAAGAAGCATCTTAGTTCAAATCACCTAGAAGCAAATTCTAAGGATTCTAAGCGATGCAAACAAGTTAAGATAGCACCTACACTAAGGCCCCAACGGCTAAAACCCAAACTAGTTACTAACGATAATCATCGACTCCAAATTACTCATTAGGATATCAACACCTAAATCACCAACCTAATCACACGTTACTACTAAAAATACACCAATTTTAACTAAGTCAAGTCTAACAAGAGGAAGTCATAAGCTACCTCAAGATCGAAACTGCACACGAACCGCTAAATCAAAGTTTTTTCCTTCTGAATGACTCTGAACGCTGCCATAGCTATCAAAAATAGAGTCTCCACGTCGTTATGATCGTTTTGACACTAAAATCATAACTTTTGGAGACACACTAAATTTTTGGGTAAAAATGAGAATGTGGGATCCGCATCAAAATTTTTAGAACTATCCCAAAAAATGGGTCCTAATCAGCCCCCCGAACTCATATCCCAAATTGAAACACAATTCAGAGTTCGAAAACACCACAAAATTAATAAGCAACAACAATCCCAAAACTAAGCTAAAAGAGAAAACTATGGCAGCAGTGAATTTTTAGGAAATTACCAGAAACGGGGTCCCAACAACTGAAATTAGCCATACCACGACGATCCTTATAAGAAACCCCAATATTTGGACTCTTGAATCACTGAATTCGGATCTCAAACGAAGCTTTCAAATTAGTTTCTAAACTCACCAATGCGTTCTTTTCGAAAAACCACACAGGATAGCCTCTTGAATCACTAAATTCGGACCTAGAACACCCAAAAATTAAGTCCTAAATTTCTTCAAAAACTCACCCAAAACATACACCCATTGCAGCAGTTAAAAGCGAAATTTTACCTCAATCGGAGCATTAATCGTGAATTCCAATGACTCCATGACATTCTTCTCTAGAAAACTCACAAAATAGACCTTGGATCGCTGAATTTGGACAAGAAATGAGCAAGAACTAAAGTCTCAAACTTTGATAAATAGGTTGTTCGGATTACTATTCACAGCATAAGCCAAAATTTGATTTTGATGCTTCGGACTCATCTGGAGTCCCATGAACACAAACCATATATGAAATTTTATTGGAAACAACATTCCTGACTGAATGGAATCGACGTATTTCCCAATGGTGATCGTTTCAATGAAATGTTGACAAAAGTCAATGATTTTCAAAGAAAGACTCATAAATCGCACAAACGGCCTAAAACTCATTCAGAGCACCTTGGGAACCAAACCAAAGGTCGTTCTAGATCAAACTCGATGTTCTGGAGCTAACCACACTGATAAAATTTTTATCTGAGTGTGTTTGCTCGAAATGTTGACTGAAGTCAAACTAGGCCAACTTTAACCTTAAAACGACTTTTTGCACAAATTCAAAACGGGAGCCTCAAAAAATATAACGAAGATACTTCTAGGCCTAAAATCACCCACTGAAACCAACGGAACCATCAAAAATCCAATTAAAGTCTATGAACTCGAATTGTTGACCAAAGTCAAACTTAACTCATTTAAAACCAAACTTTTCAATTTAGGACTTAAATTCTCCGATATGACCCCGAATTCGATAACGAAGGTACTTCTAGACTAATTTCCACATTATGAAACTGATAAAACCGACAAAAATCCATTCTGAGGCCCGAAACTTCAATTGGTACCAAAACTCACTTTGGGGCAACTTAAACCTATAAAACTCAAAAACTCACATATTTCCAAACTTTTGACTATTTTTTCCAAAATCAACCGCGTAAACTGATCAAATAACACCTAAGGAAGCTAATAGGAGGGTTAAAATGGCTATTAAGGTCATTACAATTGTCCTTTGCTGAAATCTGTATGATAACACATTTTGTATGTCTTTCCACAAGGTTCAATCCCTAACAACATGCCCCTCGCTACACTTCCCATTTCATCCTTCAGTCTCATTCCTTACTAACAAACACTTTATAATCTTACCCAATGGGTGTTGTCGTTACTCAAGCCTTGCAATTCTTGCTCATCACTTACTCATTGACACATATGGAATTCAATAGGAATTGAAACTTATTACTTTAAGCTCAATTGTACGAACAAGAGCAGAATAAACAGGTAACTTCTTAAATATTTGTGTAGCCTCTCAATTATAGGAATTGTTCTTAATTCGAGGGTCACACCGTATGGTACAAATATTTGGTACCTTTGACCAACTCACTAAATGATTTGCTATGGTTAACAGTCTTTGATGGATAAAATATTCATCTTTCAAAAATAATTATATTCCATCAGATGTAAGAGATGACATGTTACCCATACTGTGAATAGGTAGTATTAACTTCTGAAGTTCTCAACTCTCAAGTAAGTTTGTCTAGTTTGTTTTTCTTTTAAAAGAAGCTCGGATTCAGTACAAAGTGCTATAATAATATCTTCTATATCATTAAGGGACTAAATTAAGAGAAAACCTTGACAATTTACAAAAATATTGTTCTTTTTCTTCAACAACAATGTGGTACTAAAGTTCTGGATTTGATCGTCAAACAATATATCTGCTATAGTGATATATGATTTATATCACTGTCACACAACTATAAGCAACTTTGATTTTATCTCCATTAGGCAATAGTAATCAATACACTGTTGTTTGTTAGGTGTTTTTTCCTAATTATTTTGACTGCAGTTACAATTATCCCATGTCCTAATTTATTTTTACTCTATACTTGCCCCATATTAGATTATTGTATTGTTGTTTCGCTACTAAGAATTTTTTCTTTACTCCAAAGTCAACTTACTGATTTGTTAAAATTAGATTGAAAATATTTTAACATCAATGCATACTGCACTATGGTTGGGTTTTTCTTTTTCCTTTTGCTGCAAAGATAAAGATTATATAATCATATTGCTTTAGATGGACAAATAGACTGGAGAGATTTATTTTATGCATCAAGGTTTATACTCTAACTACAACAGGTTGACTTTGTTGTTCTGAAAACTCCCCTTTTCTGTCTAAAAGAAGATGCGGCGGAGAATGTTAATAGCAACATAAATTGTGTCCAATAGTAAAAGAATAAAGAACAAACCAGCAAACTTACGTAGAGTAAGTATATAGATAAATGGTCTTCTGATTAACCAAAAGAGAAGCAGATCGAATTTCTTGTCATGTATTTAAAATGGCAAGAAGAAAATTGGTATTTATACCACTGGTTTTTATTATCCTTTACCTCCTTAAAGTGCTTCTTAAGGAGGAGTACTAGAGGTGTTTCCGTGTGCATCGAATGAGATATAACAAAAGAATATTTTAGAAAAATGATTTGTTTGGATAATACTTGGAAGGCACTGGATATGCTTATATACTTATTACATATATAAGCATGTGAGCATTAATGAAGATGAAAATATGACATTGCTGATTATGATTTACCTTTGTGTAACTGATGACATTTTGTAACTATTTTTACACTGCTATAGTGTAAAAATGTTGACATGCACTAGTAAGTTCTCTCTCTCTCTCTTTAGCGTGAAAGGGCAGGTAGGCGAGCTGAGAGTCATGACTATCTGATATGTACTTGTTTCATCACCTTATACCATATCTATATGTTCTTCGTAAACCTCAAACATTGTCCCAATCCCAAACCCCTTCTTTTTTGGTTTACTTGCTATTTCTAAGGGAGAAGTTGAAAAGTGCTCCTCTTGAAGGAAATTTCTAGTTATATTATTAGCTTTGCTCCTTTTTTTGAAATCCTAAATAGGAATGAAAAGTGGAATAGAACTAAAAGCCTAAATGGAAGTGATATTACCTCTTAGGGAGAATAAGGACCTATTCGAGTTGTCTAATCTTTTTAGCATTTTTCACTATCGGATCCTAATGGTATTGGATATTGGAATCCACCTGAAGGATATATTGATTCTTTCATTAGCAAGTTGTGGCATTTAATTCTCTTAAATATTGCCCGTATGTTTTATGCGTACATAGTCCTTTTCCTATTTTAAAAAATTCTGCTTTTCTCTTCCTTTCAGATATTGCGTGTTGGTCTATTGTGAATATGCGCCAGTGGATTGGTGTTGTGAAAAATGTGATATTGGCAAGGGGGTAATGTCTTCATCAGGTGGACTAGAAGATGAGCATTTTGAGAAATTCAAGTACATTCCTTTGCAAAGATTTGTCAGAGTACGGTGCAATCAAAGAAACATAGTATGATTCTAGGTGGGCACTGTATTAACTGGAAAAAGAAGGTATAGACCGAAAAAATGATATCTACATATTAAAAAAATACTTGATCTGTCATCACGCATCAAGAAATATAGATCTCCACTGATAAATACTATCTCCTCATGAGTTGTATCAACAAAATTCATGGCAACCATGACTAGGCTTGTTAAAATTCCCTCGAGTCACGGTTGTCATGGATTTGGTTGACACAACTCTTGAGGAGATGATATTTATTAGCGGAGATCCATATTTCTTGATGTTCGATGATAGATCAAGTATTTCTTCAACATGTAGATATCTGTTTTTTCTGGTATGTATGTATCTCCTTTTCCCAATTAATACCATTCCCACCAGGATACTTTACATGATTCTTTGATGACAGAGTATTCTGACAAATTTTTACAGATGCATATAATTTGGATCCCTCAGAGTATTCTTTTTCCAATCCACATGATGGAGAAATAACCCACTTGCCAGTATCACATGTTTCACAACACCAATACAGGCGCAGCTACAAAATAGCCCAGCACACAATACCTAAAAGAAGAGAAAAAGCAGAATTTTTGAAAACAGGAAGAGGACTACGTGTGCATAAAAAATACAGATAGAATTTTTGAGGTTTACAAAAAACATATAAAGAGAGTCATTATTTTCAGCTCGCTTGACTGATTGTCCACACTTTCATGCTAAAAAGATAGAGATAGAGAACTTATCGATGCACGTCAACATCTTTACAATAATGGAAGGTAATAATTTCTTTTTGAAAACCTCTATCACCGCAAATTTCACAAATCTTTTTTTGCAAGTTCATATAGAAAACAAAAGAAATTCATAAGCTGATAGACTTTTGAATGGAATGAGGGGACAAAATATCATCATATATACAAAGCTAAATCATAATCAACACATTCAAGTTCTCGTCTTCTTTTAAACATGCATATCTGTCATAATAAATTCCCATTATACAGTAGAAGTATATTGACGAGTGCATTCCAATTATCATCTAGACAAATTATTTACCTAGAATACCAGTTTTCTTCCTGTCATTGTAAATAAATGACAAGTCATTCAATCTACTTATTCCATTTAAATTTGTTGTTTTATTTTTTAATCTTATACCATTAGATACAATCTACGTTGCTACTACCATCCTCCCCTACTTCTTCTTTTGGAATGGAAAGAAGATTTTTCATAACAACAAAGACAACCTGTTATAGAGCATAAACCTTTGATCACATGAATAGTTGTTACGGGTAAAACAAATACTTCCTCCATTTTGATTTGTTTGATTTATTTATTTTGACAACTCTTTAATTTCAATGAGTATTTTTGTAGTTTCAGCATTACTGTCATCTTTTTACTTTGTTAGACTCTCTGTAACATGTCAAAATCAGACAAACAACTAAGAAAATTGGAGTAAATACTAAAGAGAAGTATAATATACCTTTTCATCCTAATTTATATGGTACCTTTTAAATTTTGAAAACATAAATTCTTAAAAACAAACCTTTTCAAATATATAAATTTTATTTTTAAAAACATAAAATAATTATGCAAAAATCCAATAATTTTTTTTAAAAATAAATTCTTAAAATTCTAAATGTGGCACACGTAATACGAACTTACAAAAAAAAAATTAAAGTTAGGGTTTACCTTGTGGGGATGATGTTCCTTTTGCCTCGGAGAATGAGCGGCCATTTGCATTTCACGGCGGCACGCCTACAATGAAAAAAATCCGAATGGGTCTTACAATGACAAAGTTTTTTAGTAATAAATTTAATTTCAAACCAAAAAGAGAAAATCCTAGCAGTAAATTTTGCATATTTCGTGTTTTTGCCGAGAGTACATTGGACTACTGGGAGGAGATTCTTTCTCATTCATCTCTTCTTTTTTTTCTTAGGTTTATGTTTGCTACCATGTGATTTTTATAATTTTCATAGTTTCCCTTAAGGTATACACACATCTATAAAATTTACTTAAATTAATGATAAAAAGCACATATGAAATGAACAACGAAAAGATAGACATCATACCTTAAAAGTTGAAACTCTAATCTCAAAACGCACAAATGAAAGTGTCTATAATGAATTAGTTTCTCTTGAGGTATATATATATAGGTGAAAGTATGTATATTGTGTATAGAGACAAAATGATAAAAAGAAAAAATAGTAAATATAGAATCAGAAATTATAATCTAGAAAATATAAGCAGATCATATAAAAAAATAACTAATTAATTGTAATATGTCGTCTAGTGGTGTACGGGTCAAACAATCAAGTCAAATTGGACAGAGAACTAAGTCAAATTAAAGAAAAAAATTGACTTGTGGTTTGATTTGATTGGTTTAGTATTGAGAAAAATCCCCGGCCACTCTTGATGATTTTTGGTATTAACAAAAAAAAAATCTAACTGAACTAAAATTAAACCGACAATATATATATATATATATAAGGGTGACAATTTCAACCCATTTAAGTAAAATGAATCCATGTAGTCCATATTTATTTAAATGGATCACTCACATTTTTTAAATAGGTAAATATGGATTGACCTATTTCAAAAGTTCATCCAAATATGGAAAAAGTGGATAAAATAAAATATGGACATCCATATAGACCCTAAGATCACCCAAAATTTCTAATTGCACTAAAAAAAATTAAAAAAAAAAGAAAAGAAAATTGAGGCGGGTGCGGGTGGGGTAGGGTGGAGGGTGGGTGTGCGAGCAAAAAAAAAAATTCAGATGCTCTGGAACTTGCACCTGGGATATTCAATAATTGTATCCAGGCTCATCCTCCTACCAGAGTTAGATGTAAGGTGTAGGGATTCTCAAGGCTATTGCCTGATACTCTTGAATATGAACTAGTTCTGCGTGAGGATATCTGGGAAAATCTATTCAACAATCAATGTCCGGGTAAAGTAGACATAGGAGTTAGGACTATTTCTTTGCAAGTGAGAGAGCAAGTTCAACTTCGCTTTATATATCTATCCGAAAACAGATAAGGGTTGCAACGTAGAAGTGCGCCCTTGCCCAGTAAAATTCCCACTAAATCATGTTCATTACAATGTTTTCCATAGGCTAATAAAAAACTCATTAAAACTTGAGTGAACAAAAAAAATTTAACAAGGCAATTCACTTCTTCTTGTGCCTATAAGTGTCTAATTAAATCAATAATACCAAACTAAGAAGGAAACATATATAATGACCATTTTGAGTTATAAAGGTGATCAACGAACAAGCAGCAAAAGTAAACTTCATATTACTAAAATAAGAAGTACGTAACATCTATAGTGTAAACATGGAAATTAATGTATGTGATTGTCATGACTCAGTATTTCAACTGTGATTGCACTCGACTATCCTAAGTCAATTGGATCAAGACGTATATCAACCCAATATTTACCATACGAGAGAAGCTAAAACATACAAGTCTAACAGTTGAATTATTAATGAAGATAAAATCAAATAACAATGTGAAAGCAAAACAATCTCCCAAGAACTGGTGTTACATTGTCATGAGCAAAACTAAAAAGACTAGTAAGATCAACAATGGAAAGTAGTTGTCGAGACAACAATGTCCAGCGTTCCTACATTTTCTCCAACTAACATGTCTATCTCCATATCAATCACTTTGTTGCTGCCTCCTCCGCACATCCATCTGTGTCTTGCCCCATGCGGTAAAATAATCTCCACAGGAAGTGCTCGTTGTTCCATTCTGCAAAGGTGAAAGACAGCTCTACAGTTACCAGATAAAGTATGCATCAAGGAAAATCAGAAAATACATTCATCAAGGAAAATCAGAAGTTACATTCTGTTGTGCATAGTCCTAATAGTAGAATTCAAGCCATATGAAGAGGAACTGTCAAGTATCTTATTCTCTTACATGGTTACTTTTCATTTCAAGAAAACTAAGTACATAAGAAAGCAGATTACCTAAAAATTCATTGAAAATGAGAAAATAATATAGAGATTATAGACGTACTTTGAGAATCACTGCACAGGGTTGTAGATGCAAGTATAAGCAGCTCAACATCATTTATAAGCGTTCTCATCACCAAATCTTTGCTACGCATGAATTCCACGAGAGCAACATATCTCTTTGACCTACATATAATGGGAAATGAAAATCAATTTCTAGTAAAAATACTCCTAGGCAAGGGGGCACTTCTACTTTGCAACCCTTAACCCTTTATGGATAGATATATAAGGCAGAAGCTGACCTTTCTTTCTCACTTGCAAAGAAATACTGTCCTATATCTTCTTTACTCGGAATATGATTGTCGAATAAACTTTCCCAGATATCCCCACAGGGAACTAGTTCAAATTTAAGAGTATTAGACAAAAGACTTGAGAACTCATACACCTTGTGTCTAACTCTAGAAGGAGGATGAGCCTGGATGCAATTATTGAGCATCCTAGGTACAAATGCTGGAGCACCTAAGATGTCAAAACCTCCCCTGAAATACAAAGAGGAAGAGAGACTAATAAATTATAGGGAAGAGAACATGTATTCCAGTTGAATGGTGCAAATTCTTCAAGTAAAAAGATGATCTTCAATATATATGTAGTTTGAATCGAAGGGAAACTTTCTGAGGTTAATCAGTCAGCTGACTACTAGCAAAGATGGGCCATCCAAAAACATAGATGAGCTGAATTTGAATTAGTAATAAATGTACATGATGAAAGGTACTTACTTCCAGGAATGAACTTGAGCAGGATCACAAGGGTGTGTCATAAGTGAATTCATCATTCCACTCGCTTTCACGGCATCTGGACTCTTAAGCTCCAGAATAGTAGAACCACCAAGACCCAACAAGGAGGCTACATCAATAGGATGGAAGTACAAAAGTAAATAATTTTTTCAAGGAAAGATTTGCAAATAGTAATGGTGTAAGGGAGATCATCATTTTGAAAAGATATCAACTCAAGATATATCAATGACATTATTTTTAAAAAATTAGTAAAAGTATATGATAGAAAATGAAATTTCTAATGAATAAAGATATAAGAAGAGGATAAATCTAAACAAGTAATGAATACAAGAGATGTTGGTGAATATTTAACCTTAGATGATTGTACTTGTTTTTTGCTCGATTGAGCTGTTCTGAAATTTGGAAAATTGTGAGGTTTCATATATCTTGTTGATCCTAAAGAATACTGCACTTTTCTCTTCTCAGGAAAAGAATTTGAAATTTGTATTTTGGGTTTGCTTAAATTCTCTCGGGTCTAAGTCGTTAAATAGGGAATGTCTATATTATGAAAATATGCATGAAAAAATATTGTGATATACGAATAATTAGGATTAATCACAGTAAGTGTTTTTTTAATTCTCTATAGTGAACATACACTGATACACTTGGTCATTTGATATCTTTGAACCGTCGATCTTTTATTTATACCTAGACAACATATATCACACAATTAATCTTTAACCATACTTGGTTCTCATTGTTGTGTTCGTTTCAAACTTGAACACCGCCTGATTTCATGAGTGCAAAGAGAACTAGTCTTACACTAATTCTTCTTGAGGCGGCTTACCTCTTACACTCAAGTAGGTGATTTCTAAACGTGTAACCCGTAGATACACTATTTGATCATGTCATGTCAAACTTAAAAACCATTAAAAAGTTCAAACACTTTATCTTTGTTTCTAAACATTGTCTTGTTATGAAATTTGATTTTGTTTAGCGACAATGTTGAACCATCATTCATAACTTTGTTTCATTTCCTAAACCTAGATCTTGGGATCTCCGTTCAGCTAGGTAGAGTTACCATTATGATGATTTATCCTCGGCCATAATTTCATTTCCTTTGATGATTTATAAGTTGCCTCTTCAGTTAGGCCTTTTGTTAGTGATTTTGGCACATTGTCTTTTTACTCTACATAGTTAATTGTGATAAATTCATTGATGCTTAATTACAATATGAAAACCAACCTTTTGATGAAGCGTTTTCAAGGTTACGCACCGACTCCTACAAAGATAATGTATCTATTTGTTGTGCTTAATAATATACTAGTCTCTTGCCACGCGTTTTACGCGTGTACCCCATACTAATAGATGATTTTTTTTTGTAAAAATATACATAAATATTTCTAAAAAGTCTATGAGTTATAAAATAAAATTATAAAAAAAAGTCTATGATTATCAAAAGAGGAATTTTCGCATATAGCCACTCAAAATTACCGTAATTATGTTCCATAGCTATAGTTTGCTAATTACAATTCGTAGCTATAGTTATGACAGCGTTTGTATAATTTGTGCAACGTTTGTATACATTTGTATAATTCACTATACAATTCGCAAGTTTTGTATAGCGCTTGTATATTTCACTATACAATTAATGCACAACGTTTGAATTATTCTCTATACAATTTGCAGCATTTGGCTATCTATCATGAGAATTTTAATTAAGGGTGACAAAAGAATTTCAAAATTAAGAAAAAGTAATTCAACTCTTAATTATTGAGTAGATGTGATAATTTTAATATTAGTCATAATGACACAAATTTTAAAATTCTCAAGTTTTATTATTTACACAAAAACTCTATCTTTTCCATCCCACCCCTTCCCCTCCTACCTTTCTGTCGTCGCCATCCTTTGTCCTTTTGTTGTCGTCACCGCCATCATCACACCTCCACCACCACCAATTCTTACCCTTATTCCTCCACCGCCACCACTTCCTCCTCCTTCATCACCACCACTTCCTCCTTTTTTTCCTCCTCCACCACCACTGTTGCCACCTCCTTCTCCTCCACAGTCGCCCCCACAACAACCACCATATCCACCTTTGTTGTTACCACCAACATCAACACTTTTTTTGCTGACATAACCATCATCTCCTTCACATCACAACTGCTGAAGTTGTTGAAATAGATGACGATATCTCCTGTAACAGATAGGGATCTTTTTCCATCTGTTGCAATAGATAGCAATAGCACATTGCTATCTATTGCAACAATTGTCCGGACATCTGTTGCAACAAATTGTTATTCTGTTGCAATATATTACTAATATGTTGCAATAACTTGTAAAAATAAGGACAAAAAAAAGAGCGCGGTAAAAAATGATGAACATCAGTGGCGATGATAACAACAACAAAGCCTATAGAGAAGAAGAAGAAAATAGAGAAAGAAATAAAAAAAAGATGAGTAGGGGTGTGTATCAGTCGGTTCGATTTGACGATTAAGATTTGTTGGTGAAACGATTATCAATTTTTGATCCTTAACTGTTTAATTTTTGGTTTAACCAATAAGAAAATGCCCATAAAATAGTTATATGACTTCGCCAATAATTTGGCAGGACAAGAAAATAATGTAACTTTACGGAATATCATAAAATAAAAATAGTAGTAACTAACATGAAAAGAACTATACAAGTGCAATACAAATAAAAAAGAACTAGGACAATAATGTGAATTGAAGGCTAGAGAGCAAAGGTAGCAACCAATAATGTATTGATGTTAATATTAAATATTTATGTAGGGTAAAGTAGTAAATTACTATTGCCTGAATGAGTTATCGGTTTACCCAATAACTCGATATTGAAAAACCAATATCGAACCAATAATTCGATAATTTTATTTTATAAAATTATTAAAAACTCACTACCCAATAACTCAATAGCAATAACCCATTTTGTTGATTCGATTTATTGGTAGGTTCGATGTTTGTACACTCCTGAAAACGAGGGAGAGAGAAATCTAAAAAGAGAAATAATGAGAGAGAAAGGAAGATTAAAAAGATAATAAAGGAAAAAATTTCAAAAAAATTGAAATTTAAAAAGCAAGGGAAGACTTTTCAAAATTTTCGTATATTAATATATACCCAAAGTTTTTTAATTACTCTAATCAAGTCTACTTTTCATTTAATCCATTTGACCAAGTCAAAGTCACCAAAAACAAAACAACACTTAAGAGCGTGTAATTGGATATAATTACATTCTTTGACATATTTGATAGACCAAGTAATTACTTGGTAAGAGAAGAATTGAGTGTAATTGATGGGGCATAATTACATTCTTCAATTCCCAAGGAAGGGTAAGGAATTAGTGTAATTACACTATGTAATTACATGAAACTTTTTAAAATTATTCTTTTATTTCTATTTCTATTTTTATTTCTATTGTTTTTTTAAAAAATATTTTTATTATTCTAATAGTTTCTAAAAATATATTTATTATTATTTATATTACATTTCCTTCTCACTCTCAACCTTTAGTTTTTTCATTTGATTCCATGCAATTTTTCATATTATTTATTTATTTATTATTCTATTTTTTTATTTGCATAATTTTGTTAGTATTCTAATTTTTAAAATCATATTTATGTACGTTGTGTTAAAATTTGATATAAGAGTATTATGTTAATTTTTTTGTTTTGAATATAGAATTTTTGTCATATTTTCAATTTTATTTGTTTTAGTATTATTGACTTAATATTTCACATTGCAAACCATTTATTATTTAGTTAAACTTGATAGATTATTGTTTTTCCAAATGTTTTAATAATTTTATGACAATATATTTATGATATTAACATTTTTGTCAAATCTTATACTTTTAGTTTTTTGATTAAATTAATTAAAATATACTAATTTAAAAAATATAAATAAATTATTTTTTAGAATATTAGTTAAGAGCATATTTTTATTAATTAATATTTAATTTAATATTATTTATAATGGTTCTTATTTGTCTAATATAAATTTTTAGTTTAGATAATTAACTTTTATTAGCTCTAAGTCCTCACATTTAGAGCTAAATGCCAAAATCTGAGTCATTTTTTGGGACCTACTAAGTTATTGCCCCGAGTTTATTAGTAGTATCAAAACATACAAGTGAAATTATCAAAACCACGTGATAACAAATGAACAATTATGAAAAAATGGAGGAGGTGAATGAGAAAGAATCTCCTTCCAACTACTCTCTGCAGAAAGGTGAAATGCATTTACTTTTTGTTGTCTAAAATTAAATTTATTATACCCAAAAATTGTGCTTGTAGGACCGTTTTGGGACTTTTTTTTGCCTTTGTTCGTCTGTGTGCCGCCGTGGAGCTCAAATGGCCACTCTTTATCGGATGCAAAAGGAACCACACAACATTCATCAGGCCCACATGGTAAAATTCTGCACTTTTTTTTTTTCATGGCAAAAGCCGACATTCTTTTCGGGATGATGATTAGCGTTGGGATTAAGTTTTTTTAAAAATAAAATTGGGAAATATAAAAGGAAAGGTGGTAAATGTGGAGTATTTAATTTAACTAGTAATTTTTCTGAAAAATGCGTTTCATTTAACTCTATTTTATTGGAGAATATTTCGGATTTCTGTTTCGCGGATGCTTTTTTAAATGGAAAATAAAAAAGATTTAGAGGATTTTCTATTTTACTAGGTTCATCGATCGGTATGACTTGAATCAGTTGCTAAACTTATCTTTGATTTTGTGTAGCATTTGTAAAGATACTCAGGATTACAAAGGAAAAATTATATTTTTTATTATGTGGGTATATAATCTAAATACTTGTTTCGGGTAATGGAACAGAATCCTTGGCTTAATTGGTAAAGTAATTGTCAGGTGATTAGGAGGTCACAGGTTCGAATGATGGAAATGGGTTTTTGGAGGAATGTAGGGTAAATGTTACCTACAATATAATCTTGTGGTCCGGCTTTTATCCTTATTCAGACTCCATGCAAATGAAAATTTAGTGCACCGAACTGTCATTTGTATGCTAAAACATTCTGTATGTCTTTCCACAAACTTCAATGTTCATCCAACGGGTAACTTCTTAAATATTTGTGTAGCCTCTCAATTATATATGTGATCGTCAACACACCTAGTTCTCTTATACCACTTATGAACATTATAGGTAGGTAGAAGACAATGTCACAAAAAAAAGGCATGCGAACCTACATTAGGAATTTTACAAAATAAAATATGACATGAGTATGGTGTCTATGGTACTTCTAAGTCACACATGAGACAAAGGCCGGCACTATACCGAAAAATATACAAAATGTCACTTCATAAGCAAAAGTGCATCAATGATAAATAGGGCTCACCACAAGCCAAGGGAATGAGCGGAGTGCCCAACGAGGATCAGTGCCGCCCTAAGAATTCATACGTGCATCACAAAAAGATGCAGTACCTTGACAAAAAGGAAGTGAGTACATGTGAAATAGTACTCACATGATGAGGTGAACCCAAATATAAACGAAATATTAGAGAAAATAAGAGAATATAAGTTGTACTAGCGCCAACTTATTGCTATACTATTTCTCTATCAATATAATCACCACTTCTTTTATCAAATATAAAAGGGTGGTGTTTCTTGGGTCATTGTTTTCACATGTCTTGGCTTAACAAAACCAGTTACCTAACACAATCTATGTTCATATGGCCCCTTTAACCAATACCTGATAGGAATTGTTCTCAATTCGAGGGTCATACCATGTGGTACAAATATTAGGTACCTTTGACCAGCTCATCAAATGATTTGCTATGGTTAACAGTCTTTGATGGATAATAAATTCATCTTTCAAAAATTGTTATATTCCATTAGATGTAAGGAATGACATGTTGCACATACTGCGAATAGGCAGTATGATCATGTCAATTGGGAGTTCTTGCTCAATATCTTAAAACAAATGGGGTTTGATGAGAGGTGGTTGAGATGGAATGAGATCTGTATAAAAACTGTTTAGGTTCTCCATTCTGATAAATGGAGAACCTACTGATTTTTCCCCTCAGAAAGACGTCTCAGACTTGGAGACCCTCTGTCCCCTTTCCTTTTCATCTTAGTCATGGAAGGATTCGACAGCATGATGAGGTTGGATACTCAAAACACATGGCTGCAGCCTGCAAGGATTCAAAGTTGGCAGTATCTCAGGGGTGGATATGCAGATTTGTCATTTGCTTTATGCTGATGACACTGTTTTATTTGTGAAGCTAAGGAGGAGAAAATTAGAATTGTCAGAATGATCCTGGTAGTCTTTGAGGCTGTCTCAGGTGTGGCAATCAATTGGAGGAAGAGTTGTATATATCTTATCAAAGAGGTTACACAGATCCAGGCCCTGGCAAACATTTTGGGGTGCAAAATTGAAAAATTCTCCACTGTTTATCTAGGTATGCCACTTGGAAATAACCATAAAGAGCTAGTGATATGGGATGGTATAGTTGAAAAAACTGAGAAGAAACTAGCAAACTGGAAATCTCAATATCTATCCTTGGGTGGGAGAACCATTCTGATAAACTCTGTACTAGATTCCTACCTATGTTATGTCCCTATTCCCCATGCCAGCCAAGTGGAAGAAAGACTTGGTAAATTGAGGAGGGACTTTCTTTGGTCGCGAATCAAGGAAGGTAAAAAATACATCTTGTCAAATGGCAAACTGCTTTGCTGAGTAGAAGCTCATGGGGATTAGGGATCAGAAACCTCGGGCTACAAAACAAGTGTTTGTTGGCAAAATGGTTGTGGAGTTTTGGAAGAGAGGATCAAGCACCTTGGAAGGTAGTTATTAGTAACAAGTACGGCCAGAACAGCCCATGGTGCTCCAATATGGTGAATAACACATATGGTGTCTCTGTCTGGAGAACTATTAGAAATTTATGGAGTCAACTACAGCACAACATTAGATACAAAGTGGGCAATGGAACCAGGGTTCTTTCTGGAAAAACCACTGGATTGGTCAAGGCTCCTTGATGTCTTCCTATCCAGATATATATACTCTCAGCTCTTCTCCAGATGCCATGGTAAATGAGGTTTGGTCTGAACATGGGTGGAACTTAAGCTTCAGAAGGTTACTAAATGACTGGGAGATAGGGAGAACAGCCGAGATGCTACAAACACTAGATGAGTTCAACGACACATCTGGAAGCAGATGTAATGATTTGGAAACACAATCTTGATGCTATCTTGTCAGTCAGCAGATTGTACAATAGGAAAGTGAAGGAACTTCCAGGGGAATCTCTGGACCAAGAAGAATTAAGTACCAACTAAAGTGAGGTGGTTTACATGGCTAGTGGCTAGAAGAGCTGCCTAATCCATGAGAAGCTTCAAAGAAGAGGCTTTCAAATAGCTTCTTGGTGTTCACTGTGTAATGGGCATATGAGACCAACAGCCATTTATTCCTCCATTCTAAAGTCACTGCTCAACTATGGGACATTTTTCTAAGCAGAACACACGCAAACTGGACAATGCAGAACACACAGCAGACCTTCTTAGTTGCTGGGTGAGGAGAGGGGGGAGTAAAAGCCAGAAGAAATGGTGGAACATGATACCCTCTTGTATATGGTGGACTATCTGGAGAGAAGGAAACAAGATGTGTCTTGAAAATACTGCAGAATCAGTGCAAAAGATTAAATGGCATTGTATGAAGACTTTATTTTTTTGGTGTAAAGAGGAGGTTATAGAGGAGGCTGGACAGATTTTAAACTTTTTTTCTTCTGTATAAGTTTAGTAGCAGCTTTCTTGAGTTGTTTTTTTTTTTGGGTCACTGATGTAAATTTTTTTGGTGGTTGCCTGCATACCCTCATTGCTGAGGAATACAACTTTCCCTTTATCAAAAAAATTCTAAAGTTCTCAACTCTCAAGTAAGTTTGTCTAGTATGTTTTCCTTTTATAAGAAGCTTGAATTCAGTGCAAGTGCTATAATAATATCTTCAATATCATTAAGGGACTAGATTAAGACAAAACCTCGACAAATTACTCAGAGTATTGTTCTTTCCCTTCATCAACAGTGTGGTACTAAAGTTTCGGATTTGATCGTCGAACAATGTATCAGCTATAGTGATCTATGATGTATATCACTATCCCACAACTATTAGCAACTTTGATATTGTCTCCATTAGGCAATAGTAATCAATACACTGTTGTTTGTTAGGTGCTTTTTACTAGTTATTTTGAGTGCAGTTCAATTATCCCAAGTCCTAATTTATTTTTACTCTTATACTTGCCCCATATTAGGATATTGTGTTGTTTCGCTACTAAGGATGTTTTCATTACTCCAAAGTCAACTTACTGATTTGTTAAAAATTTAGGTTGAAAATATTTTACATCAATGCATACTGAACTATGGTTGGGTTTTTCTTTTTCTTTTTGCTACAAAGATAAAGATTATATGATGCGTATATTTCTTTAGATGGACAAATAGACTGGAGAGATTTATTTTGTGCATCAAGGTTTATGCTCTAACTACAAGTCTACAACAGGTTGTCTTTGTTGTTCTGAAAACCCGCCTTTCCTTTCCAAAATAAGATGTAGGGGAGGATATTAATAGCAACGTAAATTGTGTCCAATGGTAAAAGATTAAAGTACAAACCAAGAAACCTACATAGAATGAGTATACAGATAAATGGTCTTCTAATTAACCAAAAGAGAAGCAGATCGAATTTCTGGTCATTTATTTACAATGGCAGGATTAAAACTGGTATTGTACCACTAGCTTGTACTGTCCTTTATCTCCTCTTAAAGTGTTTCTTAAGGAGGAGTACTGGAGGTGTTTCTGTCTGGATGAGATATAACCAAAAAGTATTCTAGGAAAATAATTTGTTTGGATAGTACTTGGAATGCACTGGATATGCGTCTGCTGCAAAAGGGGGATTCATTACATATACAAGCATGTGAGCTAAATGAAGATGAAAACATGATTTTGCTGGTTATGATTTACCTTTGTGTAACTGATGACGTTTTGTTTCCTCATTCTTCATTCTGTTCATATGGTAATCTTGATTCTGTGTGACAAAAGAAGCTGAATGGAGCACTTTGATAGCATCTAGATCCTTGTTCATTGCCAAAACCAGAAGACAATATGAGCTTCACTTAAGTTGGATCAAGAGTTGGTTATGAGCTTCACTTAAGTTGGATTAAGAGTTGGTTAGCTTCTAAATTTCTCGTCTTTTCTTATGAATTTGCAGGAAAAAAATTGTGAAATTTGCGGTGATAGAGGTTTTCAAGAAGCAATTATTACCTGCTATTTGTGTAAAAATGTTGACGTGCATCAGTAAGTTCTCTCTCTCTCTTTCTATTTTTAGCATGAAAGGGCAGTCAGGCGCGATGAAAGCCATGACTCTCTGATCTGTGCTTCCTTCATCCCCTTGTGCTATATCTATACATTCTTTGTAAACCTCAAACATTGTCCCAATCCCAAACCCCTTCTTTTTTGGTTGACTTGCCATTTCTAAGGGAGAAGTTGATCTTTTCACACAAGGCGCTACTCCTCTAGAAGGAAATTGCTAGTTAAATTATCAGCTTTGCTTCCCTTTTTTGAAATCTTAAATAGGGATGAAAAGTGGAATAGAACTAAAAGCCTAAATCGAAGTGACATTACCTCTTAGGGAGAATAAGGACCTCTTTGAGTTGTCTAATCTTTCTAGCATTCTTCACTGCCGCATCCTAATGGTATTGGATATTGGGTTCCACCTTAAGGATACATTGATTCTTTCATTAGCAAGTTATGGCATTTAATTCTCTTAAAGAATGCTTGTATCTTTTATGCATACATAGTCACCCTCCTGTTTTAAAAAATTCTGTTTTTCTCTTCCTTTCAGATATTGTGTGGTGGGCTATTGTGAAGATGCACCAGTGGATTGGAGTTGTGAAGAATGTGATAATGGCAAGGGGGTAATGTCTTCCTCATGTGGACTAGAAAATGAGCATTCTGAGGGATCCAAGTTACATGTCTATGCTGAGATTTGTCATAGTACTGTGCGACCAAAGAAACATAGTAAGCTTCCTGGTAGGCATGGTATTAACTGGGAAAAGGAGGTACAGACCGGGAAAACAAGATATCTACCTGTTGAGGAAGCACTTAGTATGTCATCAGGCATCAAGAGATATGGATCTCCGCTGATAAATACTGGCTCCTCTAGAGTTGTGTTGACCAAATCCATGGCAACCATGACTCGAGGGAATTTTAGCAAGTCTAGAGCTCATACTTCAAATTCTTTTCCTGAGAAGAGCACAGTGCAGCAGTCTTTAGGATCAGCAGGATATACAAAACCTCAGAATCTTCAAAATGCCAAAATCACTGAACAGAGCAAAAAACAAGGACAATCATCTAAAGGTTAAGTGTACACCGACATCTCTTGTATTCATTACTTGGTTTGATTTGTCCTCTTCTTATACCTTTATTCTTCAGAAATTTCATTTTCTATCATATACTCTAATTAATTTCTTTTTAAAATGATGTTGATACATATGGAGTTGATATTATCTTTCAAATGATTTATGTTACACCAGCAATATCTGTAAAGTTTTCATAGAAAAATTTACTTACTTGTGTACTTTCATCCAATTAATGTAGCCTATATTTTAGGTCTCGGTGGTTTTGCCATTCTGGAGCATAGGAGTCCCGATGCTGTGAACGAGAGTCGAATGATGAATCCATCTATGACACACCCTTGTGATTCTGCTCTAGTTCCTTCCTGGAAGTAAGTACCCTTCATCATGCACATTTACCAACACAGGTTAACACGGTAAACTGAGCTCCAAAAAAGTTCAAATTCAGCTCATCTCTGTTTTTGCATGCTAGCTTTTTGTACTTGAAGAATTTGCACCACTCAAAAAGAGTACAGGTTCTCATCCCTATAATTATTAGTCTTTCTCTTCTTCTTTGCATTTTAGGGGATGTTTTGACATCTTAGGTGCTCCGGAACTTGCACCTGGGATATTCAATAATTATATCCAAGCGCATCCTCCTTCCAGAGTTAGACGGAAAGTGTATGAGTTCTCAGGGCTGTTGCCTTCTACTCTTAAATTTGAACTAGTTCCGCGTGGGGATATCTGGGCAAGTCTATTCAACAATCATTGTCCGGGTAAAGAAGATATAGGACTGTATTTCTTTGCAAGTGAGGGAGAAAGGTCAGCTTCTACCTTATATATCTATCTGAAAAGGGGTAAGGGTTGCAAAGTAGAAGTGCGCCCTTGTGCATGAATGTTTTTAGTCGAAATTGATTTGCATTTCCCATTATATGTAGGTCTGAGATATATATTGCTCTGGTGGAGTTCATGCGTATCAAAGATTTGGTGATGAGAACGCTTATAAATGATGTTGAGCTGCTTATACTTCCATCCACAGCCCTGAGCAGTGATTCTCAAAGTACATTCATAATCTCTATGTTCTTTTCTCATTTTCTTATTCCCTTTCAATGAATTTTTAGATAATATGTATATTAAATCATGCTCTGTAGAAGATCAATTTTCCTGTCTATCCAGAAGATTTTACCTTTTTAAGTTGGCGATACTTGTTTGGTTTCATTTGAGTATAAATGCTTTGATGTGTTAAGTCATCAGGTCAAGCTCAGAAGTACTGATTTTGCATTCTCTGATTCTTATGAGAAAGACTAGATCAATTATCTGTTCCTTTTGTGCAACCGGGGGCTGAAAAATATGTAACTTGGATTGTTTTATCTGTAGTTTGTGTGCCTTGAATGTAAGTTTAAATTGTATCATGCTGGGATCTAGAAAGTCAAAAACACTGTTTTCATTCGTATAATCCTCACACAAGAGACATATTATACACTTTCTCCCTTTTCTTATTTTTCTTCTTCAAAAAAAAGGGAAAAACGATCTATATACAAACTGCTATTATCTTCAAAACACCTTGCATACCTCTGTTACCATACAGTCCACCATACACAAGATGTGATGATACTCCATTTCTTACGTCTTCCTCTACTACCCCCCCCCCCCCTTTTCCCCCACAATTTACTAACTCCATTGTGGTTGCTGGCATGGTCGAGTTGAGGCCAAACTTACTCAAAAATATCTGCCACAGTTGTCCAGTCAATTTGCAATGTAGGAAACTAGGAATATGTGGCTATCATTTTCTGCACTTCCCGGACATAGAAAGCATCTTCAAGATAGCTGGATCCCCCTTCTTCGTAGAAGCACCCAAGGGTGTGGCCTAGAGGTCAATGAAGTAGGTTGAGAACTATGAGGTTTTAGATTTAAATTCTAGCACAGGCAAAAACACAAGGCTGTTTCTTCTCATATGTCCTAGCCTTGATGGACAGAGTTTCCTGATACCTGTTGCTAATAGTAGGTGGCAGGTATCTCATGGAATTATTCAAGGTGCGTGAATGCTGCCCAAACACCATGGTTATCAAAAAAAAAAAATCCCCTTTGTAGACTTTCACAAGTCAGACACGCTCTTTTGATCACCAACCAAGAAAAACACCTCACTTTAAATGGAGCTTTTGCCTTCCAGATTTTCCTCCAGTGACAGCTTTGGACTTGCTCTTTGGTGGAGTTCAAGAGGAAATATGCTGACTTTACTGTGAAGTTTGCATCCCCTTTACATATAATGGAATCTTCATCCTGGATTGTACCCTTGAAGCTCTCCAGGGTCTTTGTTAGCTCAATAGTTATAATGATTAGTGACATCCCAATCATTCAATAGTTTCTAAAAGAAAAGTTCCATCCTTGCAAACTCAAGTATCCTCAGTTGTAGCCTCTGGTAACAGGCTTAGAAAACACATCTGGAAACAACTCAATCAGAGGGCCATTTCCTAGCCAATTGTCATGACAAAAGGAGATTGTTTTTCCATTCCCACAGCAAAATCCCTCATATGTCATTAGATTTGGCCATTGAACGTTGATGGATCCCCATATGCACAGCTGTAATGGGCTTGGTGCCCCAATGTATATTGTATCTCCATAACCATTTCATTAGGAGATTCTTGTTTTGTGTTCTCGAGTTTTTAATTCCAGGGACACCTTCTTCTTTACACTTGGTGACTGCTTTCCAGCTAACTAAATGAGAACACTTCTTATTTCTGTTTCCTTACCACAAGAAATTTCTTCTGAGTGAATGTAGCTTCTTTTCCACCTTTGCAAGCAATAGAAAGAGAGACATTACATAAGTAGGTAAGGAATCCAACCCCACATTTATCAAAATAACCCTACCACCAGAGATAAATATTGAGATTTCCATCTAGCTAATCTCCTTTTTGCTCTCTCAACAACTCCACTCAAACCTCCATTGCCTTATTTCCTAGAGCCAAGAGACAGACTCAAGGGCAGCCTAGTGCACTAAAGCTCCCGCTATGCGCGGGGTCCGGAGAAGGGCCTGACCACAAGGGTCAATTATACGCAGCCTTACCTTGCATTTCTGCCAGAGGTTGTTTCCAAGGCTTGAATCCGTGACCTCCTAGTCACATGGCAGCAACTTTACTGGTTACTCCAAGGCTCCCCTTCAATTATTAGAAAATGTGTCACATGGATTGATTTATCTGTAGTTTGTGTGTCTTGAATGTAAGTTAAAACTTGTATCATGCTGGCATCTGAAAAGTCAAAATCACTGTTTCATTGGCATATATTACCTACACTTGTAACATATATATCGCACACTTGCCTTCTTTGTGTAGTTTTCTTCATTAAAAGAAATGATATATATAAACCTTGTTAATTTGCTTTGTTGTGTACTTGCCTGAGTTTTCTTGATGCATACTTTAGCTATGGAGGTTCATTAAAATTTTGGAAGGCTGACCTACCCTTCAAGATATGATTCTTTCAAAGAGATTATCTGATAATTAATTGCATAAGAAAGAAGAAGATTATCTGATAATTCTGGAGCTGCATCTCACCTTGTGGATGTTCTTGCAGGATGGAACAGCAAGCACTTCCTGTGGGGATTATTTTACCGCATGGGACAAGATACAGACGGATGTGCTGAAGGGGGCAGCAACAAAGTGATTGATATGGAGATAGAAATGATAGGGGGGGAAGATGTCTGTACAGCCAATAAGGTTGACATGGAGGCTTATCATCAGAATGAGGTTGAAATGCCGATAGACATGATAGGGCAGAAAGATGTCTGTACAGCCAATAAGGTTGACTTGGAGGATTATCAGAATGAGGTTGAAATGGAGATAGACATGATAGCTGGAGAAAATGTAGGAACCCTGGACATTGTTGTCTCGACAGCTACCAGAAACGGCTTTGATACCTCTTTAAAAGGAACTGTTACTTCTGCTACCTGCAATGCGTCTGAATCAGCTACTCCTTTGGTTTCAAGAACCTCCGAGGGTTGCAAGGAACTGCTTCAAGTAATCAAACGCGAGCCTGTTGATGACTTCCCTACAGGTTTTATGCCCCGTTTAACGCCTACTAAATGAGTGGCGCCACCTGGAAGTTAATCATGGTTGCTGCCAACTTCTTGTGATTATCACTACTTAATTTGAATCAAGTTCATTAGGTATTGGACTAGCTTCAACGAAAAGATCAATTTATGTTAGCTTAGCTAAGATGTTTGTTCCTGGCATTTAGGTGTAAAACTGTTGCAAGTATTTTCTTGTTGTTACTGAATTATCCGTAAGTAGGTCTGGTTTGTAAATTTGTTGGTTGGGTATGATAGAGCAACTATTTTCATGGCATATGTTGAAGGTATGTTGTTTGACCAAATTAAGTAATTTTGGTTCAAATTTTATATTTATCTTAAGAAATTTATTAATATGTTTAAAGTATTTAAGTTAGGAGCTAAGAATTTAAATACTGGAACGTTTCATATTAATCTCAAACTTGGTTGAATTGCTCAACCAATTCATTTTTATTTCATATGTTTTACTCAAAATTAAATATTCTTTCGACTTTCTAAAATTTAAATAATTATTTTTCTTCTATTGCATCAACTAGTTTCATGGGGATTTCCTCAGGTTTCTTTCTTATACTTAAAGTTTGCTTTATGAATTCCGACATCTTATGAACAACACAAAAAAACTCACTAACATTTTGAGATTTTTGTGAATTTTACACCATAGGATAAAATATTTTTTGATAATTTGATGGAAGAACCTAAAGACAAACACTTTGTTTTGTAAGAACCCTTTTCATTCCCTTTAAGTCATTATATATGTAGCTAAAATTATTGCAATTAATTAATTGTACAAAAATCCAGAAATTGCTGACAACAAAATTTTATTGATGTACAAAAATAAAAATGAAAATGGATATTATCGAATAAACATACGTAAGCTTAATAAGGTATTTTAAATAGAATAGAATTTCCAAGTCATAAGTATATAATATTTCGTAATTATAGCTTTAATATTTTCTTGTACTGCTATAGATTAATTAACATTTTAAACTGCATATTCTGGTCATAAAAATGACATGTAAAATGAAAAGAAAGGAGTAACACCAAATTAAAACCAAAAGCGAAAAAAGCCTTCATTTGGTATCTGAACCAGAAAAATTTCATTAGCATTAGACATTACAAAATATTTGGAAAAACATTTTCTCTAGAAAAAATAAGTTACTTAAAAATAAATAAAAAAATTCTAATGAAAGTAGGTAAAACAAGTTGTACATGTGACATATCAAATTTACTGTGTCCTCTCCATCCACCCGATCCCCCACCCACGCCTTTTGACCATCCCACCCTGAACCTCCATCTATAAGATTTTGCTAGATAACACTTAACTTTTTGAACAACATTATCTTGCTTACTTAACAAATATTAAAAAATAAATAAAAAATTCATTTATTTTTTAAGATAACATTTTTTAGAAAATCATTTTTTGCGGAAACTATTCGAATTAACTATTACTCCACTAATTGATTTCCCAAATTAGGATCAAGTGAGATCCTAAATATTCCATATATAGTTAGGTCAACCAAAGGAACATTATCGGAAAGGAAAGAAGTAATATCGTAACTTGCATTCTTTTTCTTTTATCTTTTTTTCTTCTGTTCTTTTTTAGTTGTCACGTATAAAAATATTTGTTTTAAAATAATTATGAATTTAAACAATCAAAAAGAATTACTTATTTTTTTCTAATTTTTCCCTCAACATTAATTATTTTAAAATTAAATAGACACATATATAGATAAAATTAAATAATTAATAAGAAATATATTAATTAAACAATATTTCTAATTAATTTTTTCTAAAGAATTGTGTCAAACTTTATAATGACAACTAAAAAGAAATTGAGGAAGTAAATAGCAGTCACTTTCACACACAAAAAAAAAGAATAAAAAGAAAGGATCTTTACATTAATCGAATTGGACAAGAAGGAATTGTTTGGATAAATTCAAATCTTTAAGAAAATAAAAAGGACGGCAGTTCCTAAGTAGGGCGTAAATATATTTAAAGTTTCCCTCCATTGCATTTCAATTTTCAAAACAATATTGGGCTTTGGGTCAGAAAGTGGGCTTTTCTCTAAATAGAGCCCATTGTTTAAATATGTCAAATCTGAACTGTATCGCCTGTTTGCCAATCACTGTGTACTCACTAGTTGATTGATTTTCTCTCTTCTTTCTTTCAATCAATACTCTTCAATGGCTTCCGATTCTTTTAGGTCGTCGGAACGACGACGTGTGGGGCTGATATATGATGAAAGAATGTGCAAGCATTCCGTTCCAGTTGGTAAACATCCAGAGCGCCCAAATCGTATTCTTTGTATCTGGAACAAGCTTCATTCTTCGGGAATTGCTCAGAGGTATATCTTCATTTTCCTTTTCCTTTTCTTTTTCCTTCTGTATAATCGTTGACAACAACCGATTATTTTCTTTTTAATTTTTTTTTCTTCAGATGTACTGTTTTTGATGGAAAGGAGGCGGAGGATGAACATATATCTTTGGTTCATACGAAAAGGCATATAGATTTCATTAAAAGTATTAGTTCACAGGAAGAGTCGAGGAGAAAAGGGATTGCTGCGAAGTACAATTCTATATATTTCAATGAAGGTTCTTCAGAGGCAGCTTATATTTCTGCTGGTTCTGTGATTGAGGTAATTAATCGCGTTTACCTCCGTTTCATTTTACTTCGCCTTAAACAAAACTAGATGTTTTATTTTACTTGCCCATTTTAGCAAAGCAATAGAATTTTATTATTTTCCCCCATACTACCCTTAGTATTAAATAACTATAAGTTGAAAAATTTAGAGTTCTAAAGCATCATTAATAAGCTTAGTTTAGTAAAATACACTTCTAATTAAAGCTTGGTTAAGGGTGTGCTAGGTCAACAGTGGCCAAGTAACATGTAACTAAGGGAGTATTTAGTTCTTTTATAATCTGTCAGAAATTGTTACAATATCATACATGCTGTCTTCCTATTTTAATTATTTGGTTGGAGACTATGTAAACTTTGTGCACTTAAGGGCATTTTGTAATCTGCTTTTTGGACATTATATTGTGGATCTTGTATTTTGGATGATTCTTTTGTGCTTTACTGTTTTGTGATGATCAAGTTTTAGTGTTCTCCCACTATTCCTGATCCATGATATTCTTTAAAGCATTGATCTTGAGTATACCATATAGGTTGCTGAGAAAGTTGCTGAAGGAGAACTAGACTCTGCCTTTGCCATTGTCAGGCCTCCTGGACATCATGCAGAACCAAATCAACCAATGGGATTTTGTTTGTTCAACAATGTTGCTATAGCTACACGATATCTCTTGGATGAAAGGGTAAGAGTTAGTTTCAGTTAGTGAAACATAAGGTGGATTCATATCTTTTATCAGTTTAGTGAATCAAATCTAAGATTTTACATATTATCCTGTTAATTTCCTTGCAGCCTGATTTGGGGATTAAAAAAGTTTTGATTGTTGATTGGGATGTCCATCATGGAAATGGCACTCAAAAGATGTTTTGGAAGGACCCTCGAGTACTCTTCTTTTCTGTGCATAGGTACGTGTGAAAGTGCTATTCGTTTTAATCCATCAAATGTAGCACTTTAGATAGAAATAATGTTCAACTTTGAGGAAACAATTTTGGCTCAAACTTGGCCCATCTCTATTGTCTTCTTTCTGCACTGCTTGTATAGTCTTTATGGTATTTCTCGACCACTTGAGGGCTTCAGGATGTAAATAAGCTGACAAAGATGATTATTTGTTTAAAAAAGTGTCAAATTTAGTCTCTTATGGTGTATCATTGTTGGTCTTAATTAGGCACGATTTTGGAACTTTTTATCCTTGTGATGAAGCTGGGTCACATAAAATGACTGGTGAAGGACCGGGAAAAGGATACAATATAAATGTTCCCTGGGAGCATGGCTGTTGTGGTGATGCAGACTATCTTGCTGTGTGGGATCATGTCTTGATTCCTGTTGCCAAAGAATTTGGTCCTGACATTATCCTGATCTCAGCTGGATTTGATGCAGGTTAGCTAGAGCTTGGTTTTATCCTCTGTGGGTCTTCTCATCAGTTTCTGTTGTGTTTCTCCTATCTCATATTTTCTCTCTCTGGTTCAATTTTCATTTTTAAGGCTTTTTCAGCATTTTAGGGTATTGCTATTCTTGGTTACCAATGTGGTTGACTGTTATTGATGTCTGCATGATGCAGTGTTTGAATCAATCCTCTATTTTACTTTTCAAATTCATTTTCCTTGTACCTGATTTTTGTAGTTTCATATTTGATTTTAGACATGACTTGGACTTCCCTTAAGATAATGTAACATTTGTATCCTTAACCTATGAGACTAATGGTTTCAATTTTTAAAAAAAGTATAACACTTAGTAACACTTTACAAAGATGATTTTTATGTAAAGCTTTGGGATAAGGATAGGAAAATGCCTGAATGTGTGTCTGGTTTGTGATGCAATGTCCTTGTAAATGGAAAAGATGGTTGTTTTGTATACACCTGCCTTCTAAAAATCTATCAAGTACTGAACAACGCTAGGATCTTGGGAACATGTGCATACTTGGAAAGAGTAGTATGATTACTGCTATTTGTGTTTCCAGAAAAAACCCTTTTCATTTTATTTCAATATTTTGCCCTTTTTATTAGTATAAATCGAGCAGAAGGGAAGAGCTTCCAAAATCCTACTATTAAGAAAAAGGCTATGAACACTTATCTAACTTCTAGCTTGTTAGGAATGGGATTCGTAGGACTAAGACAGGTAAAGCCGAAGTATACAACCGTGAAAAAGAATTTACTTCTAGAAAGCTCATTTTTTAGGTATTTGTATGACCTTAAGGACTCTTTTAAAGTGGATTAATACTTCATTTGGTATAACAGAAATAGGATTGTAAATCCAAAAGGATTGGCGCATAGATACTGCTACTGATGAATAAAGGATCTGGACTTTCACTTAAATTGAGTATTCCTGCTATTTTGATGCACAACCTATCTCATACATCTCTTAAGATATTGCTTTGGGATTGATTTCTCCTATACATGTGTTGGTTCTTGAATCTTCAGTAACTTTCTTGTCAAGACCTTTTGTCATTGGATATTTAGCTTAAATGAAGTTTGGCAACATGGGATTATGAGACATAGTAAAATCCCTGAACTATTATTATAAATTACTTTTTTATCTCTTTGTTCTCATGTATTTGTCGAACTGCTATTCAAATTGGCAATCATAGTTTTCTTGCTGACTAATCTGATTCAACAGTCTTTAACAGTTTTGATGTTTAATGTGATAGCTATTGGCGATCTTCTTGGTGAATGTTGTGTTAGTCCACACGGATATGCTGTAATGTTGAACAAGGTGAACTCTAAGTGACTGTTGCAAGTAGTCGTTGATTTTTTTTCACAATGATTGTCTTTGCTTTTCTTCTGTTTATGTCATTCTTCCGGTATTTATCCTTTTCTTGTGATTTGTTTCTATAAAGTACATGTTTAGTGACTTTACTTACCTTTTTTATTTGTATATTTTAGTTGTTGGAGTTCGCCGGAGGCAAGATTGTAATGGCACTCGAAGGTGGATATAGTCTGGTTTCTATAGCAAATTCTGTACAAGCTTGTATTGAAGTGTTATTACAGCAAAAACCAATTATTGGATCTTCTGAGGCTTATCCATTTGAATCCACATGGCGAGTGATACAGGCTGTAAGGATGTTTCTGCCCTAGCCCATTGTGCTGCTCCTTGTTCTTCCTTTTTATCTAATTCATAGCCATAAAGTATACTTCTGGCTGAATTTTGTGTCTGTGAGTCAAATTTCCTGCATGTTAAGAATTTTGGCCTTGCGGTTTAAGGCGTGTGTACTTAGATTTTCATTGTACGCCATAACTGTGTTCAGGTACGTGAAAAGTTGAGTCCATTTTGGCAATCACTTGCGGAGAGATTACCAGAGAAAGTAACTAGCAGGAGCATTCCTTACTTTAAGGTCAGATTTCTTTTTCTTGCTATTTAAGTATCATCAATAACCTTCTCGAGAACAATCTCTCCAACTCAAGTTGTTGGGGGCATGTATTGTAAAGCATATGTTTTGAGGCATGAAATATGTGCCTTTTAGTTTTTATTTGTTACTATTCGAAAAATAAAAGATATAGTTAAAATGAAGAAGAGATTGAAGAGATGGAGAAGAAGTTATGATGCAATGCGCGATATGCTGTTGAGTTTAGAAAATTCTAGACATTAGGAATTGTCTGCCACTTAGAAACAATCTCTCTACCTTTGAGGTAAGGGTAAGGTCAATGTACACTCTACCCTCTTTAGACTTCACTTTGTGGGACTACAATGCGTATGTTGTTGTTATTGTTGTAAAAATTGTCTGCCGGGGATGTAGCCTCAAGGTTCGTAAGGGGCACCTGGTCCCATAAACATTCTATAACAGACAATCAGATTGGCATGGAGCCTTGATAGAAGTGCCTTGAGCGGAATCCACTGTTATGGAACTTGAATTGCTGATATCATTTGGATCATTGCACTTCTTTGTTATGATAACAATAATGTCACTTTGGCAATCATCTATATATACATTAAAACTAGGCATAGACAAGGTGATGTAGCACCTCTCGATGTCCAACAATTACATTTTTCTTCTTTTTGACTTTTTTCTCCTCTTTATTTTCTAATCTATATCTATAAATACATTAAAACTAGGCATAGACAAGGTGATGTGGCACCTCTCTATGGCCAACAATTACACTTTTCTTCTTTTTGACTTTTTTCTCCTCATTTTCTAATTAAAGTATTAAAGGATTAATTATTAACTACCATATTTATTGAGAATCAGTATAGATTAATCAATAAAATCAATTAATTCTATATCAATTACATGTGTTTTTTTAAAAAATTTCCACATAAGTAAAGACAGTTTATTTCTCTCCTTGTTTAAAGCTTTTACATAAAGTTTCAGTTATAAAATTATTTTTCACCCGATTTTCAGAAATATGTAAATACAAAACATGAGGTCAGCGGATCAAGGCCATTTTTTTTGTACTTACAAAGCATTTTTTATCTTGTACTCCTATTGAAACAACAAACTTTATTACATCAATAACTCTTTCTTCATTTTTCAAGACGTCAAACATCAGGAGATACAAAGTGGGAACCGAACACCGGGTGAGAAATCAAAAGAAAGAAAGGGAATCCAAGGCTTCTATCAAGCGATTTATATTTCATTGATTATAAGTAGGGTGAAGCAAGAAGAAGAAAGGAAGTAGTAATTAGAATTTTTGCTAAAGTTCTGTCCGGCAACGACAACCTATTTGATACATATTGCAATATAAACTCATGTATGAATGCATTTATTTTTTCTTCTGTCATGTCTACCCTTTTTTCATTGAAGCACTATGAATTTATAGCCTGCAAGCTTGATCTTGTAAAGGCTTATGATCATGTGAATTGGGCTTGCTTGATCAATGTCATGAAGTTGATGAATTTTGGGAACAATTGGCTTGATTGGATTAGATTTTGTAATTCTACAGTTAGATTTTCCGTCTTAATAAACGGAAGTCCTCATGGCTATTTCAAGTCTCAAAGAGGGTTGAGACAAGGAGACCCCCTATCACCTTATCTATTTGTTTTAGTAATGGAAATGTTGAGTAACATGTTAAAAAGGGCTTAATAATTTGGTTGGATCAAGGGATTGTGTAGTGGGAGAAGCATTAGTAACAGTGTGATGTTGTCTCATAATTTATATGCAGACGACACTCTTTTATTCTATGAGGCAGAGAAAGAATAGTTTCTTTATCTCAGAGGAATACTATTGATTTTTGAAGCAGTGTCTGGATTGAAAGTAAATCTAGGAAAGAGCAGTACATTTGGTATAAATGTTGATGACTGTATAGCCTATAGGAGACTTAGCAAACATTTTGGGGTGTCAGGTGGAAAACTTCCCTATTATTTACCTTGGATTTCCACTGGGAGTGAGAAGGAATGACCAGAATATTTGGCAAAGAGTTTTGGATAGATGTGCCAACAAATTGACTCCCTAGAAGAAGCAATATTTGTCACTTAGGGGAAGACTCACATTGATTAACAACATTTTGGATAGTATGCCTTCTTATCTAATGTCATTATTTGCTATGCCTTATGCAATTGAAAGAAAGATGAACTCTACGAGGAATAAGTTTTTATGGGAAAGAATTAGTAGCAATAGAAAGTTTCACTTAGTTAGATGGCAAGTGGTCACTAGTGGAAATGAAGGGGATGGATTGGGAATTAAAAACTTGAGACCGCACAATAAAATTGTGTTGTTTAAGTAGCTTTGGAGATTTAGCAAGAATGAAGGGGTGGTCTGGATCAAAATAATTGAAGCAATCTATGGTAGTAGACAAGGCTGGAATCCCCCTTCAAATATTTCATACACTAGAGGGGGAGTATGGAAAGGGATTTGTAAATTATGGGCTGAGTTTCAACAATTTACCAAATTGGAGGTGGGGAATGGAGTAAAAATTAGATTTTGGACCGACTTATGGATTGGTGATAACTGCTTAAAACAAAGATTTCCTCTTCTTTTTTTTCAATTGTTGCAATAACAAGGATGGAGTTGTGGCTGATTTTTATTCCAACACGGGATGGAAGATGAATTTTAGAAGGAATTTGAATGATTGGGAAATTGATGACTTCTGTCAATTGCTCCTTCAACTGGATTATACCCATATTGATCAGAGTAAGGGGGATTCACTAGTATGGACAGCTGCTAGTAATGATGGGACCTTTTCGGTAAAAAAGTGTTATAGTCTTCTAATGAAGCAAACAAGATTTTGGGATACTAGTTGGTCATGGAAAGGGATTTGGAGAACTAAAGCTCCTATAAAGATAGCTTGTTTTGGTTGGATTGCAGCATGGGGAGCTTGCCTTACTCAGTATAATCTTTTAGAAAAAGGGTTTTGCACTAAGTAATATATGTTACTTATGTGAAGAAGAGTTGGAGACTGTGAATCACCTTATTTACATTGCAGAATAGCTAGACAATGTTGGGAATTTTTCTTCAGTATTTGCAGGATCTCTTGGATCATGCCTCAAAGTGTGAAGGAATTATTGGAGAATTGGCAGCACCAGAGAACACAAAGCTTTGAAGCAAATCTAGAGAACTATACCTTTGTGCATATTCTGGACCATCCGTCTAGAAAGAAATAAAGCTTGTTTTGATGGGCAAAAAGACCATATTTCTAGAGTTAAAAACAAGTGTTTACATAATTTGTTTTGTTGGTGTAAAAGTAGTTTCCTTGATAATATAGATCAATATATGAAGTTTTTGGAGTTGCTTGTGAGATGTTGTAATTGGCTGTATGGATTTTCCCAGTAGTCTTTTGTAACTTTTGATTTTGATACCTTGGTACTCGGTCAATAAACCTTTACCTTATCAAAAAAGATAATTTATAGGAGAAAATAAATTAGAAAACATAGGTTATGGGGATATGGAAGGAAAATGCATACAAACAAAGAGGAGTGAATAATAAAGGATAGATCCCATATAATATTGGCTGAAGTTAGAGTTTAATTAGCAAATAATGATTCATTTAGTTTGTTTCATATATAGTTGTATTAGTTTATTCCATATATCGTCTCCTTAAATCCTTTTTTGAGAAAAAAAAAGATTTAAGGCGACGATATATGGAATATACTAATCCTACTATATATGAATATTGTTGTATTGTTCTAATGGTAGGGAATATTACTTAAAGAATGAGATTTTAAAAAAGGGATATTCTTAGAACGTTACAAGGAGAATAATGAGGGAATTGCCGTGGGATTTAGAGTAATTTTTCGGGAAGAAAGAAAGATGCCAAATGTATTGATTGTAGTTGTGTAACTATGAGAGGTGCGGTTCTAACTTGTGAGGAAGAAATGAAAAGGAGATAATCGGAAAAGAGAGGTACAAAATAAATGATTTAAGTATCATTTCCTTTTTTTGGTTTTTATTTAGGAATATATATTTTTAGTTCATTCTAATTTGATTTTTAGTTTAGCATTATATATATACAAAATTCATATAAAAGGAAGATGTAAGGGAATGCATAAACAAGTATTAGTAGGGACTGAAATTCCTAAAAATTATCTTTGCTAAATTGGTTGGTACTATGTATTACTTCCTCCGGTCCTTTTTACTTGTCACATTTTGCTTCTTGAGAGTCAAAACTGCATGAACTTTAACCAACATTTTAAAATATATTTTTTCATCATATTAATACGCAAAGGATTGCAACTTACAGTATTTTTCATATTGTTTTCCAGTAGCTAAATTTTAAATTTTAAATATTGAATTATTCTGACTCAAGTTAGCTTCTAAAATTATTCAAACTGACTCTCTTAAAGAATTGTAAATGAAAATATTTATATTTGTAATTTTCAATGCATATTTGTGAAAAATTGTCAATTATATCTTGAATAACTTCATGTAAGATTTTATTTTGTTGATATTATTTTTGCGAGATAACTTCATGTAAGATTTTATTTTGTTGATACTACCTCCGTCCCATATTAGACGGACATTTTACTAAAAATGTTTGTCCCATATTACTTGATCACTTACTAAATCAAGATAGAATTAATTAATTTTTTCCTATTTTACCCCTACAATTAATATGACTTTTTGAATGTAAACAATTTCCAATACTAGCTATTTCTATACTCTATGTATATTACATTGATATAAACAAAGGGCAAAATGGTAAAGTTATACAATATATTAATGATTTCTTAATCACCGTGTAAAGTTGGAAGTGGCCATCTAATATGGGACGGAGGTAGTATTATTTTTGTAAATTCAGAGATGCTCTTTACATGACCGTGCAAAGCGTGGTTAAGTTTACTACTAGTAGTAAAATACCCCTCTTATTTTTGGTTGCCATGTCCTTGGATCGTTTTGGTGTCTTGATTCGTCAGTTCACTAATTAGCATGAACTAATTGATTAAGAGCTCAGTTCATAGAATTAGCGCTGGCAAGGCTTTGTGCAAGACTTAAGGTATGAGGTCACACATACTAACCAATGGATGCATTGTGTGCAAGTATCAGTTTAAATATTGACGTTTTGGATGGATTATTAAGCTTTACTATGCTTCCCAAAATAAATGAACTTTTCATTCACAATGTGTCACCAGGAAATCCCTGGGAAAACTTATGTAGGCCAAATGCTTGTTGCTCCTTTACTTTGATATCATTTAATTCTTCTAATATGTGCAATGTAATTATTTATATATTAACTTTAATATATTTTGTTACTTTTACTTCAGGTTGTTAGCTCTGATTCTGAAGATGAGTACAACACCTTTCCTAACAGGGTATCACAAGATTTGGAGAACGATATTGAGAATGTAATACAACCATTTTCAGACCTGAAAGTTAATGATGGCACATGCATAACAAGTAAAATATTTTTTTCCTTGCAAAAATTTGCTGTTTTATTTCTGGAGATGACTTTTAATGATCTTTGAATTTACACAGGTCAAGCTAGCACTAATTCTCACACTTGGAGGGAAGAGCTTTCAAAGATTGATATATGGTATGCCACATTTGGATCAAATATGAAGCTATCAAGGTTCCTTTGCTATATTGCAGGAGGAAAGGTATAGCTATCATTCATTCTTTGAAATACATATCTTCATTATAAATCTCCTGCACCACGGGGTAGTGAGTTGTGAAAAAGCATTGAACTGCTACTTTTGGCCACTCCCTCACTAAGTGTGTGGCTTTATTCTTCTTGAACTTCTACAACCTCATCTTCCTTGTTAAATTTCAGAATAATCTTAAAACTTACCTCATGCATAAACCGAATACTTGGTGTTCTACAGTAGTATGGAAAAGTTGTTCTAATGGTTGATAGTTTCTGAAGAATATAAAAAAAGAACTGAATAAATTACCAAATATGTTTCTCCAAGAAAAAAGACAGAATACATAATCAACCCCCTAAACTTGTCCTGATTTTTCATTCAAGCACCTCAACTGAGGGCATGACGTATCAGGTCCTAAATATCTATGCATAACGTACTTATTGAACCCTTCATGGAGAGACTGAAAAAAATAAAGAGCGGGTAGCTCACACACGGGTATGTGACGAAGAAGACAAATAAAGAAAGACATGTGGCTCTTCCTATGTAATTCTTAATTATAAGATCTTTTGAAAAAAATAATCTATTTTTACATACGCACGCACACACAGTGCCCACCTCCCCTCTCTTGTTCGTTATTCTTCGAAAATCCCCAAATCATCTTTCCTCCTCTTCCTCATCCACTCCATGATAAGAATCGGGTTAAGAACCTAAGTTGCTTCACTTTGGGTGCCGCACCCATGTCGACACGTCATGAGTGTGGGATTCATATCGGATATGGTCTAACGATTTTGGGTAGTTTGACCAAAATCAATAGAGAAATCCGAGACAGATATAATGATTGCTTATTCAAATTTAATAATAAATAATAAAGAGATGCATCTGTACTTCATAGTAGTTATAGAATCGAACTTGCTCTCAGAGATTCGTGCATTACTTTCCTTCCAAATAATCTGCCATAATTTAGACCTTTTTTTTATTGGTCTATTTTTATATAATTGAATTATTTTTAGCCAAATCCTCACACCCGTATCCATATCTAGATCCATACTCGGTACTCCCGAATAATAAAACTTAGATCATGAAGGATTTGATTTTTATTAAATTAAATTAATGGATTAAAGCTAAGTTACTCATAACAATTCCATATGGATGCACTGTTTGGAGAGCAATTAGAAACCTGTGGCCTTGAATGCAAACCAGAATCAGCTTCAAGGTTGGCAATTGAGAGTATAACTGTTATCTACAGTTCAGTGGCAGTTTTTAACAACCTAACAGAGGAAAAGGATAGGTTGGTGTTGCAGAAGGAAAACACAGGAACTAAACTCAACACATGAAAGGATAAGGAACACTCACTGTCTGTTCAGTATTACTGTATATGTGGAACTAAACTCATCAGAGGCACACAAGGAGGATTGGCCATGGAAGATGATCTGGAAATCAAAGATGTCCCTGCATGCATTTGGTGGACAGTGTGGAAAGAAAGGAATAGGAGGTGTTTTGATGATAAGTGGTGCAACTTGTAAGAGTTTACAATGAATTGCTTAGCTCTGTTGTATTTTTGGTGTAAACATTAGATGTTCAAGTTGTAAGTTGTAATACTTTTGAAGGGGACTACATATTTTGATGTAGTATACTTGTGGATATATAGATTGTTTTGGTGTAAAAGAAGAATGTTTCTTGTAAGTTTGCAAGATAAACTAATAGTCACCACACACAAATATATAAAATAAGAAAAACCTCTCAAATAATATTAAATAGTTATGTTCTTCCCTAAAATAACAAAATTCACCCCTTTATATATTAGGGGAAAACTATTCTAAATTACATGGGATTCGAATCTTACTTTTATGGAAATAATAAATACTAATACCTAATTACGAAACTTTTAAACTAGGAAAGCTTGTTAAATAATACGGAACTTCTTCCCTAACCAAATAAGGAAAAAATGGCATAATATGCACCAAAACACATGCCTATCCTTGACTCAAATTGGGTGTGAATCAGACCCCTTTTGGTCAAGATTTCTGCCCATCTCGGAGCTGAATTTCATCTCTTTTTGGTATGAATTTTCAGCTCCTTTCTTGGGCTCCATGTGCGTCCTGTCTTCCTCCTCTTGGACTTGGACTGGAACCATGAAATACGTGTAACACTTAGCCCACTCTTCACCATAATTTTTGGATTTTCTTCCACGATAAACATCTTCTTGGGCTCATCCTTGGACATTTCTCCCATGATAAGTATCTTCTTGATTTCCCATTCAAACCTGACAACCTTTAATGGAGGTATGCATCCATGAATGCTATCACTCCACCGTCTTCATCATGAAAAAAAATGGCATGCCTACTACCAAGTTGTCGTCTTTCCCTGCAGTTCCTCAATCAGTTTTGCTGTTCAATTGTATCTTAGGAACTTCTCTTTCAAACAATCCTACTGAACGATTTGGCTTAGATTCCTTTGTCCCTAACAAGCAGAAGGATGAAAAAAAGTTTAAATTAGAAAAATGATAAAATTAATGATCAACAATCTGGTCCTAGAAATGCCACGATTGAGAGTTCTAAACTGAACTTCAGTAGGAATCAGGTCACTCATGTATGGTTTTTTGCGAAGGTACGGGTTAAGTGGTGAATACAGCGTCACTTATGAAAGGAGTGGGAAAATGGAGAGAGGTGTGAAAGGAGTCTGCAAGTTCAAATCTGTGAGCATGAAATAGTGGAACAGGCGTACTGTTTTCTGGGCCTTATGGCATTTGAAACTAAGAAGATTTATGGGGTTTGAATATCGTATAGGACTCAATAAGAGGAGCACTGAGTTGAAAAAAGTTGCTGGAAAAGAAGTAGTTACTTGAAGTAGTTGAAAATTCATTTTACTGTGAAATCTTTGTGTCTTTGTCAAGTTTAAGATGCTATCTATGTATTCAGCTAAAAGAAAAATGAAACAGCGTCCTAGTGCAATTAGAACTGAATGATGTGAGAATATTTCTTACTAGATAATAGTATTGAATGTTTTCCATGTATATTGCTACCTTGAAATGGTTTTACATATTTGGGTCATAATGATTCCGAAAAACTTTAATGACTGTGTTAGTCAGGCATCTTATGATAAGAAACTAATCTAATGTTAAGATGAGATTGTTGCTGATGATAGGGTAAAGAATATTTGACCTTTCAGTGTGTCTCTACGTTCTCTTTATGCATTCCAGGTGGAAGGCATGCGAAAGCCATGTATTGGTTCGTTGGATAAAAGCAAGCCAAAGGAGATCAAATGGGAAACTTTTCCCCATCGCCTATTCTTTGCTCGTGAGCATACGGCTACATGGGGTCCGGGTGGGGTTGCTTTTCTTCACCCTGAAAGCAACAGTGATGAAAAAGCTTACTTGTGCCTGTATAGGATAACGTATGTCGTTCTTTCCTTTATCTGAAATGTTTCTCCTATCATGATAATTAGGAGTTTGTCGTTTTGTTGGCATTTTTTAATAAAGACCTTTTGACTCTTGGTGATTTAGAATTATAACTTAATCTTCTTTTTTCTTTTTACAGGCTTGAACAATTTAATGATGTTTTACTTCAAGAGAATAATTCGAGCTTTGACATGAATTGCCCTTTGTTTGACATGACCGACTTACAATCTATTGAAGAAAGAAAATGTGTTCCAGTGGAGGCTCTCAAGGTGTGATTTTACGCTCTCTGTATAGTTCTCATGAGTATTATTCTCTACACTCCCATATTAATGGCTCAAGTAGTTAGCATATAATGGTTCAAAAACTATAAGATTCAAATGGGCATAAAACAATGGTAGCATAAGATATAACCATATATTTTCTGTTAATTAGTTCACTCATAAACATGCCAGGCTGTGATGGATGGAAATTTTATCCTGACAGTGAAGGATAAGTATAAAGGAGGAAGATTGTGGTTGGTTGGCAGCTAGCTAAATATAGTCTTAGTATTGATGAATCCCCTTAGTATTTAGTTCATGAGGATGTCCTCTCCCTGGCATGTGTCTAAGTTGTGCGGACTCTTCATATTTGTTGCTGCACCCGTGTCGACACAAGACAGGTGCGGGTGCGAGATACGTGTGGGATTCGGTCAACCCACATCGGATACTTTGACCAAGAGTCCATGGACAACCTACATCAGATACATCAGACAGGTGCAAGTGCGGGTGTGGGATGTGGTCAACCCACATCAGATACTTTGACCAAGATACTTTTCCTCTTGGTCAATATTCGTAGCTTCATGTTTCAAGCCAAACAAAGAGATGCTAAATATTCAAGCGGTTGTGTTCCAACTTATGGTAGACAGTAACAATGGTTTGTAAGGAGAGTTAGTTGAAGATCTTGAATGACTTTCTCTATCTTTTCTGAGGGGAAGAATATCTTTTTCTTTATAATTATATTTTTATAATATTGAATATTTTAGCCGAATCTCCGCACCCGTATCCATACTCGGATTCGTATCCTCGAATCTTAAAATTTAGATTATGCCGAATCCGACTCTCGGATTCGCATCCGTCTTGGACACCTGCACCCAAGTCCGAGAAACTTAGGCATGTGTTACACCTGTATTAATGAGTTAACCATGTAGGAATAAGGGTGAGATTTAGTACAATAACAACAACAACAACATATCCATAGTGATCCCACAAGTGGGATTTAGGGAGGATAGAGTGTACACAAACCTTATCCCTATCTTGTAAGGAAGATAGGTTGTTTCCGATAGACCCTCGACTCAAGAAAAACATTTCAAAAATTAATTGAACTATTCACCTCATCAAAAAGGAACTGGAGGGCTGAAATGGGAGGGATGAGAGAGATAAGACCTTGTTGATCTGTTTAATCATAATTAGCCAAACAATATATAATCATTAGTTCTCAGGGATGATCATCCCAAGACTAGTAAATCCTAGGAAGGCAACCATGAATGTGCCCCCAGGTAAGCTCAATAGGTGGTCAATCTCATCACTGACTTTAAATTGTGTTAGCATCTCTCAACTATTAAGTTGTCAACAAGAATACCATATCTTGGGTCATGTGAAGTGATGAAGCAAAAAAAAAACTGAGTAAAGATAATTTATGCACTCCAAATGCCCGTTATTTTGTTAAAAACAGCAATCATAAGTTTCTCTTGCATCTTGAGTTTGTTGTCTCTGCCAAGAAATTTAGAGCCTCTAATAACTAGCAACATCTTTTTTTCTATTTATTTTTCCATTTTCTTAGTAAACAAAATCCTTTACCTGAGCTAAATCTGAACTTGGGTGAATGTTAACTGTCTGGGGGTGTCTAACAGTTTGATAAGATCCATTCATTTTTAGTTTTGCAGAGTGAAATTTAGTGAACCCCAAATTTGCCGAACAATTTATTACTATTGAAATGAAATGAAATCAATGGAGCAGAATGGATATAAATGACGCATATTGTCTACCCCAGCTGATTTAGGATTGAGAGGTAGTTGATTGATTGATAGTAAAAGATGACTAGTATTGCCTTAAAAAAGAATGTAAGAATCTTGGAACTACAGTATGGTTATCCTTTTGTGCATCAAACCCATCAATGCTTGATAACAGGACAGAAAAGTTTTTATCCTATCCTAGTAGTGTTCATTCTTACCCTCCGCCACAGACTTCTGGTCTTTTCTTGACATAACTCTGAGCTAGATCATTTTTCTCATTGTATGATTTTGCTTGACTTTCATGTAGAATGGCTGGTACCATAATGTGCTTTACCTGGGGAAGGAGAATGGTATTCCCATTTTGACAATGACGTAAGCATGTTGCCTTTTTATTTTTTTAATGCTCTTTCGTTTATGTATGTTCTTGTCCAACTGAATCTCATCCATAACTTTTCTGCTTCTCTATCAGATGCCGACTTTCGGATGTTGATAACTTCAAATTAGGTAAAGTAAGTATGTGCAAACCATCTAAAGAATATGCCAATACTCTGATTAGAGGTTTGGTAGAAGGAAAGCAGCTATCGGAAGAGGAAGCCACCACTTACATACAAGAAGCAGCTAGCAGAGCGTTGTGACTGCGCTTTCCTGCTTGTTTGTTTATACAGTTGCGAATTCAGCGTGCAGTATGGGGTAGCTGCTAGATAATTATGTGACTACTATGTCTAGCAACATATGCTCCAGAAATGTTATTGTGCCATATTTTTTGGGGAAGCAGCTTCTTCCGATTTGGTCAGGGTGTATATAACTTGTTCGAATAACTTAGATTTCTATGTGTGTAAATTGTTATTGGTTCCTGCTTTCATTGCAGTATTTTGGTTTAGCAGTGAAATGTATTTTGCCCACAAACTTCTCTGATCTTGTCTATTGAATTTGGCAGTTAGTAGCTGATCCCAGTATTTGTGAAATGAATACATGTGATATTGTGGTTTAGAAATGTGCAAGTGCAGTTGTTAAAAATGACAGTTGGTATTTAATTATGGCACAGTTGCATTGATATTTATTCTTTCTTTTCGAATCATCAGAGTTGAATAGTTACTAAACGAAAACAGACTACTAGAGACTTGAATTTAACCATGATGTAAATGATGCTGTTGCATATGAATTCTTGTCTATTGGCTAAAATCAAGAATACTGAGCATAGAGTTGGATTGAAGGAATAAGGAAAAAATTTGAAACCAAGTATTTAGACCCATCAGTAAAGTGTCATCTATTATCAAGATACAAAATTCTTTGATTTTTTCAACTCATTGGAATATGGTATAAAATGATGATGCTAAATCGTACACAATGATCTATAAACCATAAAGAATAAGGAACAAATAATCGGCCTCAACGATCCAGCAATCAGCTTGAATTGTAGACACAGTTAATGAGGATTCTGTAATATCATCGCCATTTCAGTTTAGCATGCCCTGTTGATCCTAGATGCTTGTGTAACTGATTCCTGTGGTGTGGTGGAAGAAACAGATAATTAGATATGGAAAAGAAGAGTAAATATGACCTCATTAATCAACATAGAGATTCAGGACTGAGCCTGCATCGCAGACCTTGAATCGAATTCCTCCCCACATGTATCACACAAGTTGCTTGAAGATTTTGATTTTCCCTGGATTCAAAATGAAACTGTGTTAGAACACATAATTCCAAAGTTTGGTTTCATTCACAAACACATCACAAGACAACTAATATAAGGTTCTTTGTCCTTTTAAAAGATTCACTTGAAACCCCAAGAGTAGATAACTGCAGAAACGTAGTTGTAAATTCTCAAAAATTGTCCAAGAGTCAGGAGAGGAGAAAGAGAAAATCACAATGAGATTGACATCAAACTAGAAAGGAAAATCTTCTACGAATGAATATTTGAGTACCTTATGTTTCCTTCCTTTGTTGGTTGCATCTTTAGTTACATCTTTGGTTGTATCTTTTGATTTGTTATTTTTGTCCTTCTTTGTGGTAGTTTTCTTGTTTATACCTTGACTTGGAACTTTTTCACTATTTCCTGAAACATCATCTTCTCCTTTTTGATCATTTGCAGTTTCTACTGAAGACTGGGATGACATCCCCTGGCAAGCTGAGCTATCATTATTTGCACTATTTACCTCGACACCAGTATCAACTTTAGTCACACAAGATCCTACATCTCCTCTCCCCCCTCCTCGTGCTTCTTCTTCTTCTTCTTGTGGTCTCCTGTTTCTTTGTCTCCTACTACCCCTATTTCTCCTAGTACTCCTAAGATTATTATATTCCATGAAGTCCATTTCATCGTTACTGGTTTCATTCTGTGCTGATGTTTGACGACTGCCACCTGGACCTGCATTCTTCCTACTTTTGCGGCCAGATATCATAGCTTCAAGTACATTATCTTCATCATCATCTAATCCAAGTTCATCGGTCACTCCCTTTAAATCACTGGCACTTTGATAATTAGTGGTCTCATCTTCCTCGCTGCTCTGAACGTCATCATCCTCAGCCTCTTTTTGAATTCGTGTACTACCTTCTAAATGCTCGGCTAACTCATCCAACCCATCATCAGCAGATAAATCAGTTGTTCTATCAGCATCAGCTACATTTTGCTCCACACTTTCCCCATACTCCACCACCCCAGCAAATTCATCATCTTCCTCATCAAAAGCTTCTCTCAAAGCTGCCACCTTCTCCTTATGCTTCTTGGACTGCTCGTGATTTTTCCACTGTTTCTCACTCTTGAACTTCTTCGAACACACCACACAGTACAGTTCATTCTCGTCTGCCTTCTTTTTCTCATCCTCATCTGATTCTTCCTCAATTCCATCATCGTCTAATTCCTCTGTTTTCGCCCACTCAGGCTCTACGTAATTTTTTGCTCTCTCGGCCTTCTGTCTCTCGAGCTCCTTCCTTCTCTTGCGTTCCTCTTCCTTTTTCTTCTCCATTTCCTCATTCCTCTTCATCTGCATGTCAATCACTCTCTTATCTCTCTTTTTCACAAATTCTGCTAATCCTCTAACAGTCTCATTGTATTCCCTTCGCGCCTTTTTCCTCAGCTTCTTGTTCTCATCCTCCATAACCCGCCTGGACTTTCTATTAGGTCCCGCCATCACGTCATACTGATCTGCCCAACAAAAGTCCATCACAGTAACGAATCCTAACCAATAGTTATAGAATGCAGTCACCTGAGCATAAGGACTCTCCAAATTTCCCATGAGAGGAGCTTCTTTCGGCAAATCTGTACCTAACTTCCTCGCGAAATTCAAATCGTGTTGATAGATTTTCTCGAAGAGATCACCATACACCTTGTAAAATCCCTTCCCCTTATCGGAATATCCAGAATACACTGAATTTGAAAAGAAGGAGAACAGGTCCGGGACAGAACCAGAACTGGACGAATTCCCTGGACCGGAATTGGAGAAGAGTATCTGAGAGCGGTGCGAATCGTACCAAGCGCGCTCCCGCGCGTCCGAGAGAACCTCGTAGGCGTTCACAAGCTCCTGAAATGCAGCTGTTGCTTCGGAATCCGGCACGCCGGATCGAACCAGCTTGTCAGGGTGGCGTTGCAGCGCGAGCTTCCTGTAGGCGGACCTGATCTCATCGGCAGTGCAGTCACGGCTCACGCCGAGGACCTCGTATAGGCATCTTTTCTCCGACGAAGATGCCATTAACGCCGGGAAAGAAAGAATAGTAGGTTTCTTTCCTCCTGTTTGGTTGGCGCCTGAAGGGAGCTTATTAGGGTTTTTCAATGGGGAAAAAGGAGGTTGGTCGCATAGGGGCTGTTTGGCTGGAAAGGGCTTTAGAACGGACTAACAATAATTGTGTCCAAAACAAGGTTGTAGTATTAGGCAAGTGAAAAATCCAACAATGACTATATAACAAGAAAATATGTGATAAAACACTCATAGCTATAAACAACAATAACGACATATTCAGTGAGGATGTACGCAGACTTTATTACTACTTTATGGAGATAGAAAGACTGTTTCTAAAAGACCCTCGGCTCAAAAATCATAGTTCCAAGTAAGAGAGAAAAACAATATAGATAGCATAATTGCCAAAAAAAAAGCGATATAAATTTACAAGACAAGAACAATAATGATAGCAAAGTAGTATGATAATCAAAGGTAATAACAACATAACTATAAAGACACGCCTATACCTACGACCACCCTAAACCGACACATGGCAAGATACCATTCTATCTCTACTAGCCTTCTACCCTAATCCACGACCTCCCACTCCTTTCTATCTAAAGTCATGTCCTCAGTGATATGGAGTACCGCCATATCTTGTTTAATCACCTCTCTCCAATACTTTTTTGGTCTACCCCTACTCCTCCGTATAACCCCCATATCAAACTGCTCGCACCTTCTAACTGGGGCGTCCACACCCCTCCTCTCTACATGCCCAAACCATCTCAATCTAGCTTCTCTCATCTTATCTACCACAAATGTCACACCCACCTTCTCCCGAATAACTTTATTCCTAATCTTATCACTCCTAGTGTGTCCACACATCCATCTCAGCATCCTTATCTCCACAACATGCATCTTCTGAACATGAGAGTTCTTTACTGCCCAGCACTCCACTCCATATAACAACGTTGGTCTAACCACCATTCTGTAGAACTTACTTTTAAGTTTAGGAAATACTTTCTTATCACATAAGACTGCAGAGGCAAGCCTCTATTTCATCCACGCTGCTCCAATGCGGTGCATAACATCATCATCGATGTCCCCATTACTCTGGATGATGAATCCAAGATATTTAAAGTTTAACTATAATAATAAAAAATTGAGATAAGAATGAGGAGGGGTGTTCTATCTCCAAGAACCAATTTAGATTCATATCGATGTGATCAACTACAAAAATCATTCTTCTTATAAGGTACTGAAGCAATATAAGAATAAGAAGTGACTTAGACATGGAATTCATTGACCTCAAAGAAGCATATGATAAAATTTACAAGGTGGTTCCATGGAGATGCTTGGAATTTATAATGTACTTGTGGTTTACATTAGGGACATTAATGACATGTATGATGGAATCAAAACTCGGGTAATTAAGAATAAATAAGTTGAATCATATCACTTTCTGATTATGATGGGATTATATTAGAGATTAACTCTATAAGAATAAATAAGTTGAATCATATCACTTTCCGATTATGATGGGGTTATACTAGAGATCAACTCTTAGTCTATTTTTATTTGCTTTAGTGATAGACAAATTAACGCAACATATTCAAGGAGAGGTAATGTAATATATGTTCTTTGCAAATGACATAGTATTGATTGATGAGACAAAGTTGAGTTCACAATAAAATAAAAAAATTGGACAAATACTCTAAAATCTAGAGCTTTTAAGTTAAACAATACTAAAATAGAGTACTTATACTCAAAATTCTGTGACATAACTTATGAAAACAAAGATAGAAGCGGAGATCGACAACACAAGTTATACCTAGAAGAGAAAATTTCAAGTATATTGAATCTATAATTTAAGCTAAAATTTTTCAACTAGATCGAATATCAATTTGCACTTCATATGTTCCTTTTCATATGACATTGTTTTATTTTTGATTTCTTTGAAATGAATGATATTTTATATATTTTAATCTTAACAATCTACTATAATCATAATCTTATTTTATTTTTTTAATTTTGTGTCCCGTCAAGTACCTCCTTATAAAATGAAGCAAAAGAAGTACTCCTTTTCATTTCATAATGAAAAACATCATTATTTTATACGGCCAAAAAATAATAAATTGCTAAATTTGAAAGTAATCTAATTTAAATGTTTCATTATACTAATTATGGCAAAGTTTCATAGTATAAATGTTATGACATATTTAAGATGATAAATTTTGTAAAATTTATGACTAAATAAAAATATTAATATATCTAAGACCTAAATATTAAAAAAAATACAAAATTCTATTCTTCTTAAATTGTGAATCAAGCTAAATGGGACAACTATTTTGATAGTTTGACCAAGGGATGTTCACGATTTGAGTAAAAATCAATCTAAATCGATTAAATAAATTAAATTAATTTGATTTTGATTTTACATTTTTAAAAAATCGATAATGTTTGATTTGATTTTGATTTTATTCAAAAAAATTGAAAATAATCAAATTGAACCGACAATATTATGTACATATTTATAGTTTTATATAATTATATATACATAATATATTATTTTTTTATAAATAATTTTAAATTTCTTATATATATTTTAATCAAAATTTATTTATAATTAACGGAAAATTTAATGGAATCACCTTGGAGACATGATATCTTGAAAAGAAAAAGTAGTTACGGATGATGTTGACATATATCTCTTTGCTAACTAATTATTTTTTCTAATTCCCAAATTATATCAAACCAAATCAATCTAAAATTGATAAATATATTACTTTTATTTAATTTGATTTTAATAATTTAAAGACCAATTAAATTCATAAGCCACTCCCAGCCTCTAAATCACTGATACTTTGATAATTAGAACCCGTTTGGATGGACTTAAAAAAAGTAACTTTTATGTATGAAGTATTTTTAGAACTTTGAAGTGCTGAAAGTTATTTTTATAAATAAGAAATTGAGTGTTTGGATAAAAGTGTTTAAATGAGGAAAATAATGTGAATTTTAGAGTTAAAAGAATAAAAAGGGTAGTTTGAAAATTTAGTTAAAATACAAGGGATATAAAAGTAATTTTCATGGTCAAAGAAAATGACTTTAAGCACTTAGGGAAAAAAAAGTTAGGAATCTTAACTTTTCATTTTTGACTTTTAAGAACTTTATGGCTTAAAGTTAGTATTAGGTAAATACGTCCAAAAGCTAAAAAAGGTTTTAAATTGATTTTGACCAACTTAAAGCCCATTCAAAAGGGCTTAGTGGTCTCATCTCCCTCGCTGCTCTCAACCTCATCATCCTCACACTCATCTTCTTGAATTCGTGCAGATAAATCAGCATTCAATACCTTTAATTTGCTCCTCACTTACCCCATCCTGCATCAATCCAACATATTACTAATCAATAAGTAAATATAAGGAGGCGAAGTTAGAGATTTAATTTTATAGTTCTAAATTTGCAATGATATATTTGAGTAATAATAACTAAGTTCTAAATTTGTGATGATATATTTAAGTAATAATAAGTAAGTTCTATAGTATATTTTAATGATATCAAACAATTTATCAAGCAGTTTATTCTTCATATCATCAGAGGTAAAACAAGGAGTATGAAAGTAGGTATCTAATGGTAAATGGTTTCTTTTTTTTCGGTATAACAATAATTATCTCTTTTTATTAGTCCAAAAAATTATAAATTTCTAAATTTGAATTTTTTAAAATTTATAACTTAATAAATATATTAGTAATATATATATTTAAGACCCTAAATATTTAAAATTCCTTTTTTTCCCCTTAAATTTCGTATCAAAGCCAAATCGGGCAGGTACTTCGATAGTTTGACCCATTCGTCAGCGGAAAATGTAACGACGTCGTATCACATCAGCTTTTTTTAAAACACTGTCGGGGGTAAAAATGTGCACTCACCCAGCGACTCGGACCCTTACTGTGTCTCAGCTGACATTTCAAGCGACTGTAAACCCTAGCTCTGTAAATTGGTCGATCTGCCAAGAGGATAAGCCGGAGGAGGAAGATACAGATCAGATCGAATCGGATCAAAAATGGCCATGGCTGCGTTGAGGCGTGAGGGAAGGCGTTTTGCCACACCTCTGATTTCTCCCAATCCTGCCAATGTTCTTCGTTCTTCTCTCATTCCTTCCGAGTTAGTTTTCTTCCAATCTTACACTTTCTATCATGTTTTTTTGATGTATTGCATCGAATCTGTAGACAGTAATGAATCGCATTGTGTTTGGTTGCTATCTCGTTGTGTTAGTTTGGCTCTGTTGTTCTTATTCTGATTAGAGGTGGAATGGGTACTAATGATTGGTAGAGATGATCCCAGTTAGTTTAGGACAGAGGGAAAATTAATTGATTGACTGCTCCTTTTTTTTTTGTTGTGATGGTGGTGCTGAACTAGTTTTTGCGCACTTAGACCAACCAAGGCTTACGTAGATGGGAAGGATTCACCTAGTTTCACGTCTGGCGAAATTTCGAACCTTCTAACTCTTCATCCGCTGGGCCACCACTAGATGGCAATTGCTTTGTTTTGTACAAGAGCACATTTATCTATGATGAAGCCTCAGCTAGCTAGCAATTTAGGGTTGAAATTACCTCACAAGTTTTGGACGACAATGTTTAAATTTTGTGTTAAATCTCTATGAAGGTTTATTAGTCAGTTGGTGAAGTAATTTGGTTCGAGGAATTTGTTCAGTCCGTGTTGTTATCTTTGACAAGGGTGAATTTCTCCTTTTCTCTTCAGTCAAAGGAGGTAGCTTGCTTTTCATTCAATCTATAGGCAGGAAAAACACAAAACCGTTATTGTTGCTTCTCCTTTTCTTCCCAAAGTGATCTGTAGCTCAAAATCCTAAAAATTGATGGTGTATGTTGTAAAGCTTGTATGAAGTTCACTGGATTAAGATTTGTTGGTGAAACGATTATATATTTGTTACAATTGGATTTTTTATTTTTTTTCAGATTTAAGAGTATACTAGTTATTAGAGCAGAAAGAAAGAGGTTGCCTTAAATTTTGACCTTATATAGACTTGTAATTGACATGATCTGAGATTGGATAGTCATTTTAGAACTTGGAAGAAGCACAGAATATTAAGAGTTTTTTGGAACAGAAGTTGTAATGAGAACAATTGTAGTAATGGATAAGTTCAAATAATATCTATCTGTTAATTGTGACTTCTTTTGGATGGATTATGGGGGTTGATACACTGACATGAAGTTTGTTCCATGGGCCTTTATGTATCAGCAGGAGATTGATGATCTCCCTATCTGCATGTATAAAAGACTCATGCACAGCACCTTGGCTTATAATAATATATTATTATCCATTAGCCTGTCCTATTTTTCAAAAAATCATGTTCTGTTTGTAGCGTTTCTACTTTTTTTATGACCTACATTTATATGCAGGGAACCAGTCTTGTCAGGAGTTCGATGTATTTCAACTCAAGTTGGTAAGAGTTAGCCTTAATCGTTTGATGCACCCCCCTTCTGTTGTCACTCCTATGTTCTCGTAAACTTCTCTACCAATTTTCTTGTTGCTACATTAAGTTTTCACATTGAGCATTCCCTTGGGCAGTCAGAAACAGGATGAAGAGTGTTAAAAATATCCAGAAGATTACAAAGGCTATGAAGATGGTTGCTGCTTCAAAGCTTAGAGCTATTCAAACTAGAGCTGAAAATTCACGTGGCCTATGGCAGCCATTTACTGCACTTCTTGGTGACACTCCTAGTAAGTTCCTGATTATCTGGATCTAACCAAATTCTTGTATCAGTTAGTGCGATAAAGTGGTGGAAGGATAGGGATGAATCACCTTATGAGAATGTCTATTCCCATAATATTTTGAGTTGAGATACTTCATATATGTGGGAAAAAGGATAAAATGAAATTGTCCTCCTCTCTCTGCCTGTTGATTTGCAGTCCAATGTCATTGTTCTATGTCTTTGATGCAACAACTAAGTAATCATCTTGTGGTCATGAGTGTCGTTGATGAGACTTTCTGAAATACCTTCAGTTACACCGGAGTTTGTAATTGGATGCCGTCAACTTTAAGCAGTCAACAAGATTTCAATCTTTGGCTGGTAACACGTCTAATGTTTGCTTCAGGTGTTGATGTCAAAAAGAATGTTGTTGTTACCATTTCCGCAGACAAAGGTCTTTGTGGTGGAATCAATTCTACATCTGTCAAGATAAGCAGGGCTATGCATAAGTTGAATTCTGGTAAAATGCAAGATTGTTTAATATTGAATATATCTATTCTTGAGGAATTAATTTATTATTGCTTAATTTGTAATTGCTAGGTCCTGAAAAGGAAAATAAGTATGTCGTCTTGGGGGAAAAGGCAAAGGCTCAGCTGGTGCGAGATTCGAAAAAGGACATTGAACTGATCATGACTGAGTTGCAGAAAAATCCTCTTAACTACACACAGGTTAAGATGTTTTACATCTTCCTTATTACAACTTTGTGTGAAGCACACCCACTATTTGTTTTCTTTATTGTTGCCGACTATTTGCTGAAGACGTGCGGCTGTAGGCTCACTCTCTGGTACATGGATTTTTCATTTGCCTTGGCTTACCCTTGCCTTTGGTGTGACATGGGTGATGGTACTTTGTGCATGATATTCAAAATACAGGCAAATTAGCAAGAGACTGGATGTACTCATATTATAATTAAGGACTGAACTTACATTTTTCGGATGCTTGCGCACACCCTTTTTTTTTTGTAAGGATACTTGCACAAACCCTTTTTTTTTCAGGATACTTGCACACACCCTCTTCTTCTTTTTTTAAGGATACTTGCACACACCTTAATTTAACCAGATCATTAGCTGAGTCCATGTAATATAGTCTCACATTTTTTTACTTGTTTTGGTTTTATCTGTATATGTATCTGTGATATAATTTGTGTTGCATTTTTTTTTACAGAAATAGTAGATATTTGAAAGCTATGTCTTACTCGCCTTTATTTTTGTTTTTGAGAATGTAAACTTTGGCAGATTTACATTCTTGTTAGTTTTAAACTTGTGTAAAAAAAATAAATTACCTTTTCTTCAAAACATGTGTAAAGCGAACAGTTTGATTGCATTTTTTCAACTTCAAATTTCTGTGAATTAAATGAAAATCTATTAGTGGTTTCAATACTTATGCACTAAGAGTATAGCAACAGCTATTTTATTGATTTCCCTAGCCTTTTCCATCTACCGATTTATGCCATTCCTCTTGCAGGTTTCTGTGATTGCAGATGACATCTTGAAGAATGTCGAATTTGATGCACTGAGGATTGTTTATAATAAATTCCAGTCAGTTGTCTCATTTTTGCCAACAGTGTCCACTGTACTATCTCCAGAGGTGCCTAAACTGAAAGATCTTGCTGTTCACTTTGTTTCTTTCTATTGTGAGTATCTGTTTCTTGGAACAAGTCCTTTGTGGTTTAATGTAGGTTGTGGAGAGGGAAGCTCAATCTGGAAAGCTTGGAGATTTGGATTCTTATGAAGTTGAAGGTGCTGAGACAATGGCTGAAGTTCTTCAGAACCTAACTGAATTTCAGTTTTCATGCGTAAGTTTTACCTTTTTAGTGTTAGAATCCTCTAATAAGTTTGCTATTTGATCTTCACGGCTTCCAAATAGTACTGATTTGGTAGTGGGAGAATGAAATTAGTCTTGACCGTGTTTCAGATAGATGTATTGACTGCTAATAAAATGATTTCCTTCAAGGTGATGAGTATGATATTGGTGTGTTCTAAAATTGGGTAATGGCAATGTCTTTTCCAGGTTATGTTCAATGCAGTTCTAGAGAATGCTACTAGTGAGCAAGGAGCAAGAATGTCTGCTATGGATAGTTCCAGCAGAAATGCTGGTGACATGCTTGATCGTCTCACTCTTACTTACAACAGGTCTTACTTTTCACCCTGTCTCTATCACACACGCATTTGCACTGCCAAGCTCTCATACATGCATACTTTGTTTACACAGATAATTATGAGGATAACATAATATAGAAAGTTCATCAGTTGTTTGTTGTCTTTCATTTTAACCGGTCTTCTTCTAATTTTTCTGTGAACCAGAACCCGCCAAGCATCTATCACCACAGAACTGATAGAGATCATATCAGGAGCATCAGCACTGGAGGGTTAATTGGACAATGCTACTGCTTTTATTTGACGGAGGCAATAAAAAGATGTGTAGGCTTTCTTAGCACCCTGTGGTGACCAATTATCAGTTTTGATTTATGAATAATTTCCTGGTTAACTTTATTTCTGGGAAAAAATTGGTTTAGCTGTTGCAAAATATTCACAAATGCCGTTTGATCTGTTTCCCTTCGTTTTTTGTACCAGGCCTGAATGGCCGTTACTTGTTCAAGAAAATTTTCTTGAAAAGCTCTTTGCCTTTATATTCATGTTTTGTCTTGTAAGTTGAAATGTAGGCCCTTCCATCAAGTTTCTTCCCTATGTGAGATATTCTGGTCCACTGTATGGATTTTGTGAGTGTTTCTAAATCTAATCTGGTTCTATCAGCCTAAAAAATTGGCTATGGAACATTTACAACCATGACAGTTCGATGGTATTAACTTATGTATAGTTTATATTGGTGCACTTGCAAAGGTACCTTATTTCTTCAGAATGAAAGTGCATTTAGATGATTGTTATCTTCTGAAAGAAGCTTAAGTTGGTGTTACTCTTCCAACATGGATGGAGTCTGTACCCTATATTTCTCATCTCAAATGCTGCCCTTGGAATTTATCCTGGGGAATATTTTGTATTCCATTGTTCAAAATTTTGTCAATATGAGAAGAGTATTAGTGCTCAGTTACTGCTGAAAAATATCAGTGCTTCAGTTTAGTTTAGGTTTTCTTTTCAGCTTAACAGCAGTGTAGACGAGCTCTTGCCATTATTTTTATCAAGAGAGACCATACTACAATCTTATTGTTGCAAAATCTTTGATAAAGGACTGGAGATCACTTTTAACCTGCTGCAGATAACCGTGTGTTATATTATCTTTTCTTCTACCCAATTGTTGCAGAAGTGTTTAATTGTCAATGTTGCCTCCATTGACAATGGTAGTGTAGGAAACTGTGTTTTCTGGCTTTCATATCCCTGTTTTAAGGGGTTGAATGTGGATTATAAATACTTATACACCGAGATGGCATTTGGACCCAAATGAGACGGAGTCTGGAAAACTGCCAATATGTTTTGGAACCCCCCTCCTCCTACAGACTGGATCATTTCATTGTCATTTAGAGTTTTTTTTATGGAAATAATTTGAAGGTTCTTGAAGACGAGATTCTTTTTTCTTATGAGAAAAACTTGTTGGAACTTGGAACTGTGATATGTGATAATGCAACACAGGAGCAGCTAATTCCTTGCAGTAGATTTATAGATTGTTTACTTTGTCAAATACTTAAAGCCGGCCACATTAGTTTCCAAAAAAACCCTGCTTTCTCTATAGTCTATTCAAGACTAAATAGTATTATGATTTGTCAGTTACTTTTGTTTAGACTTGGTGATTGTAAATAATATCTCTGTTTAAATTACCAACTCTGTATTCCAATAATCTCTCAGCAAAGGAAAAGCAACCAAGATATTTCTTGAAAGCAAGTGTCAAACTCAATCAAGAGGGGGAAGGAACATAACCAATATTTTCTCCCTCAAAATAATCATGTTGTCAATTCTTTACTTGTTTCTTGTTCCTATGGTACAATAACTTTTGGTGTTATTTTTTATGCAAGATGGAATCATCTCTACTGACTCTTGTCTGTTAGCAAAAAGAGGTGAATGGAAATGGTCCCTTTGTCCTGCTAGGTTCGTTACAACCCATGAGAGGAATGCCTACTACTAGCTAGATCCCCACAACGTGACAACATGTCTTTCACTTCACCTTTATAGGGCTTTTTTTTCTTCTTCATTGATTTGTTTGGTGTGTTTGGTAGGAAACAAGACCCTGTTTGGATTAGCTTACAAGATCTTTTCAGCTTTTTTGAGTATTTGATTGGTCAACTTAAAGTCATTTTGTACTTAAAATAAGCCTCAAAAAATAATTGTATTTGTTTGACTTAGTTTATCTAAAACAGCTTATAAGCCAAAAAAGTAAGTTGGGTTATCCTAGCTTTTTTTTTAGCTTATAATAAACAGTTTTCAGCTTATAAGCAGCTTAAACAAAACTTATCCAAACAGACTCTAAATGTTTTCCATGTTATTTTCTCTATTTTTCAAGTGTTTGGTAAGAAAATAGAAAAACTAACGTGACAAATTATCTAACTAAAGGAAAAAATGTTTTAGTTATATACGATAATGGTATAATTTTTTAAATTATCAAATGTGATTTAACTTATTATAACACTTACATTACTATTTTTTCTAGGTCACAAGTTTATACTACTAATTGTAAATATGTAATTGCCTTTTAAGTGATTTGATTGTGATATTTTTAAAACCGTCTTTAAGGTTGTTAATAGAGCTCCAATGCCTTTTAAATAACAATATATCTCTCTCTAAAATGCCATTAACCAAATTATCTCACGATTCAACTACAAATTCCAAATCATTTGAGAGATCTTATAATATTTCATTGAGGTGGATTTTATGAAAAGTTTTTCTTGTGGTGTGATAATAATACCCAAATATGCCACTTCAGGTGGTGGTTGAGTTGATTGGGCAGGGGTCCGGGGTTTTATATTACATGTGTTTCTTGATTGAATTTATTGTATGAGGTTTATTTAGTACAGTTTATATCTTTTAATGTGATTTACAAATTATTATACTAAAATAGAATTTACTTAGCGCGTCCAAAGAAGGAAAAAATATTTGATTGAGTGTTTTTAAAAAATTAATTATTGATTTTAGCGATATTTTTTATTTATTACCATTTATAGCAATACATAGCAATACTATGATAAATCTACACTTGTATTAAAAGTGAATTATGCATACAATATAAATGTATTATAAGTGTTTTAAAATATATATTATGTTTATGTAATAAGAAACTGACATAATGTATTATAAGTCTATTAAAGTATGTGATAAATGTATTATCCATCTATAAAACTTGTATTATATCAACAACAACAACAACCCAGTGAAATCCACATCGTGGGGTCTGGGGAGGGTAAAGTATACGCAGACCTGACTCCTACCAATGTAAGACAGCTGTTTTCGAAAGACTCTCGGCTCAATAGAAGCATAGAAAAAGGTCAGACAAGAATATTAGAGTAGATAAGTAGATAACGAAAGCGGTCCAAACAATAGTATAATCAAAGCACAAAAAACAGTAGATATTATTAGATAATAACATAAATACCATAAATAACATAAATCATAATACAAGAAATCATAGTGCGTTAATACGCCTACGAATAAGGGGGAATAAAGCCGCTATGTACTAGCCTTGTACCCTAATGTGTGTCCTCCACACCCTCCTATCTAAGGTCATGTCCTCGGTAAGTCGTAAATACGGCATGTCCTGTCTGATCACCTCTCCCAAATATTATATATGTTTTATAAATAGTTCTCTGCAATATCTATTAAAACTGTATTATAAATATATTATAAGTGTTCAGTAATTTTTTTTTATTACTATATATGATAAATATTTTCTTAATTTTGTATATTTATGTAAGTTCCCTCCAAAGAATAATAGTGACGGTTCCATGTTAAAAAAGAAGAAGGAAGAAGACCAAATATGATTACGATCTAATTCAGTAGTGGCTGTGGGTTTACTTGTTGCTCTCATTATTTCCCTTTTAAGATAAAGTCAGTTCTCATGATAACTACTAGTGTGCTGCTTGTGGATCATATTCTTTTAAATGGTTCAAGGACCTTATTTAATTTATGCAGGGTTCAATGAAGATCATGATTTTGAATTGTGGCGGAGTCAGAAATTTTATGAAGTATGTGTAATTTTTTTCCCAATTATGTTAAGGCCTTGAGGGTATGTAAAATTTAATATACATTTATAATAGTTAATATCTAACCTATGTATATCACATAATTTTTTAATAAAAGATGTGTATCGAATCGCCCTTCGTCTTAGATGGCCCCAACTATGTTGACATCTCAACTCCACTACCGACCCCATACTGGCCCCCAAAAAATATACAAAATAAACATAAGTTAGCCGTTAGCTATTTTGAAATACACATGATGTAAAAAGTATTCCAATCACACGGTTCTCATGATCTTCTTCAAATACTTATTTATCTTTTATAAGTTTTAGGTGTATTTATCTTATATATATACTTATGTTACACTGTTGAACTCTAAAGACTTGAAAAATAAATATAAAATGAAAATATAGACTTGGTCTTTCGGATTGGCAATTGCAAGAATGTGACATTGCAGTCCATCTTTAAAGAGTTGAACAATTTCTTTTCATTCTTCAAAAATTGACATGGTTGAAATTTTCAGTTGTCTTTTTTCTCTCCTTATAAATTATTTGATTATCAACCGAAAAAATAATGAAAAGTTGAATTTGAATTGTCAAACTCTAGATAAGCTCATAGTAAAGTTCACGAACCAAAATCACATTATTCTACGTAAGGCGTTTTGCTCGTCTTATAATAAGTACATGTTATCTAATCTGAAATGATTCTTTTTAGAAATTTGAAGAGGGTTTGATCCGTCGAGCGTCTTTCATAGACCAAAAAAACCTAGGCGGTCTAACCTAACCTCGAAAATGTGATAAAAAATCTCAAATATTATTACTTAATCAATAATTTGATATTGTTATAAAACAACTATCTTAGCAAATTAAGAATAAAGGAAAGACAGTAAAAGAAAGAGTGTAGAAAGAGAGAAAGTTGAGAGAATTGAGTGTATATTTTTGTATTACAGACTTTGCCTTTTATAGGCAAATTTAGAAAAAAAAAACTGCGAGCTACAGTACAAAACGCTTGAGTCTACAGTGAAAATATTATTCATCTACAATAAAAATATTATTCACTACATTGAAAGTGAGTCCCATGGACATCCACTTTTGACTACTTTTACAACATTCCCCTTTAGATGTTCATGTACAAAAGAAAAATTCTAGTGAAAGAACAAATATCTTGAACACTCATAGATGTTGTGTCTCGTTAAAACCTTATTAGGAAAAATTCAGTGGGAAAAAACCTAATGAAGGAAAAAGAGTACACACATCTGATAATACGCCTTGAGTGCTGCCTCATTAAAAACCTTACCAGGAAAACCCAGTGGGACAAAACCTTGGTTAAGGGAAAAAGAGTATAACACGTATTTTACTCCCCATAATGAAAACTTCATTTGATATTTTGGAGACGAGCATTCCAATTTTATATCTTAGCTTCTCAAAAGTTGATGTTGGTAATGCCTTTGTGAAAAAATCTGCAAGATTATCACTCGAATGAACTTGTTGTACATCAATATCACCATTCTTCTTGAGATCATTTGTAAAAAATAATTTTGGTGAAATATGTTTCGTTTTGTCTCATTTAACGAAGCCACCGAGCTATGCACGAGGCATTGTCTTTGAATATAATTGTGGGTACTTTGACATCATTTTTCATGCCGCATCTTTCTTTGATGAACTGTATCATCGATCTTAACCACACATATTCTCTATTTGCTTCATGAATTACTATTATTCCAACATGATTTGAAGAAGTAGTAACAACAGACTGCTTTATAGATCGTCATAATATAGCAGTTCCTTCGTGTGTAAATAGATTGCTTGTTTGAGATCGAGCTTTATGTGGGTCTAATAAATAACATGCATCTGCATAACCAACAAGGTCTGCACAACCTTTGTTAGTGTAAAACAAACTCATATCAATGGTACCCTTTAGGTATCGCAAAATATATTTGATACCGTTTTAATGTCTTCGCGCTGGGGATGAACTATACCTTGCCAGCAAATTAACAAAAAATGTTCATATCAGGTCTGGTTGCATTAGCATGATACATAAGTGCACCAATAGCACTGAGATATGGTATTTCAGGACCCTAAGTTCTTCATTCTTTTCTCGAGGTCGAAATTGATTTTTTTCCACTTCAAGTGATCGAACAACTATTAGAATAATTAATGGATGTGCTTTGTCCATGTAAAATCCTTTTAAGATTTTTTCAGTGTAGACAAATTGGTGGACAAAGACCCCATCTGCTAAATGGTCAATTTGCAGACCTAGACAAAGTTTTGTCTTTCATCTCAAATTCTTTCTTTAAATATTCAATCACCTTTTGGACCTCTTCAGGGTTTCCAATGAGATTTATGTCATCAACATAAATGACGAGTATAACAAACTCTGATTCCGTTTTCTTAATAAAAATACATGGATAAATAACATCATTTATATAACCTTCATTTATCAAATACTCACTAAGGCGATTGTACCACATACGCCCTGATTATTTCAGATCATATAATAATCTTTGCAATTTGATTGAGCACATCTCCCGAGACTTAGTATTTGCTTCAGACAATTTTAATCCTTCTGAAATTTTTATGTAAATTTCATTATTATGTGAATCATAAAGATAAGTTATAACTACATCATTAGATGTATTTCAAGATTTTTATGTACAGTTAAACTGATGACTACTTTTACAACAAATATCCATTGTTATATAGATCTTGCAACTTACTATAATATTTCATTTGTAAAAATAGACCCAAAAAATATGACATATAAAATTAATTATTATCCATCTTCCATTTGGGTATAAAAGTAACGCCATTTTCTAGCAAAAATCCTAATAAAAAAAATATATTTTTATCCAATTGGAAAATTTCTTTCTGTAAAAACCTGCGCCTTTCTGTGTAGATAATGGGGCAAAATGAGAGGAGGACCCAAATCTCCAACAAATGCCCCAGCACCTGCCTGCTCCAATCTTGTGTGCCCTTTTTTCTCACCAACCTCTGAAAAAGAGTGAGTTTTTCTCTATCTTGAGCATCCCCAAATCATTTTCAAGTTTTTTTTTCTTATTTATTGTTTTCATCACCTTACAGTCCTTTACTTTATAGTGGTGTCTGAGTTGGCTGAAGTTTTCTGGTGTAATTGGTTGGTGGGTTTTGCACTTCACCGCGCCTTTGAATTGGGTTGTCTTCAGATTCTTTTGTTATTTTTAATTGTGGGACAAAATTGTTTCTTTTTATTGATTCGTCGTGCGCTGCAGAAAGGGTGTTTTTGCGTATGTTTTTTCAGGGATTGAGGTTGTTGCTCGTCGTTATCGAACATGGCTTGTGATTGTTCTTAAGGTTTGACAAGTTGTATTTGGTGTTTCTGGATATTGCCGCTATTCAGAAAAAATGAGAAAATAGAATACTTTTTGACATTGATTGTTTGATTGAAGAGTAATCTAACCTCATTTGGTGATTTTTTGCTCTTTCTTTCCCGTACGCATTAGGGTTCTTGGCTATAGCTTCTCAAGAACAGAACTTTTTTTTCCTTTCTAGAGAACCTAGATAAGTTAGTCTTTGTTTCACTTGGAGAAATTGAGGCAATCCTTGTTTTTTTCATACCCTTTTGAACCAAAGCCTGTTCATTGTGATTAGTGCCCTCCAATTTGATTTCTCTGGCACTTATCTAGTTTTAGCATTGGAGTAGTTTTTACCTTTGCCATATAGATGATTCTAACAGGGAGATTCCGGTTGTAGAACTAGGCTAGTATATCTGCTGTGAGGATTGCAGTGAACATGGATATTTGGGTTGTGGCTGCAGCTGCTGGTGCTGGGTATGTGGCCCAGCATTGGAAGAACCTCTTAAGAAGCCGGCATGATTTGTTAGAATCATCTCCTGGGAGTCCTAGTTTTGTAAGAAATGATTCATTAACGCGTATGCATCAAGTCCTGGATAAGAATTGTTCCTCCCCTGTGCAGACACCTAGAAAGAAACTAGGTGAGTGTGCTGCAGAAAGATTGGCTTTCCATGATCCAGAAGTGGCTTGCACCAGCAGTTTAGCTGGTGAAAGAGTACGGATGTCATGTGATTCTGATAATTTCCATTTGACCTCTGGGTTGCCTAGTGATAAAGAACATCAAGGAGATCAGGGTGGAAGCATATGTGGCAACATCAATGAACTGGGATATGATTCGTCACTTCCCCCTTCTACGGTTGAATTGGCCTTTTCTTATGGTACTTCAAGGAAAAAGAACAACCTTAGGAGTAGAAGAAAAATCGGGCATCTTATAAAGCCTTTGAATTCTCTAGAAAGTTGTCTCATGGCTCAATTATACAAGGAACATGGTCAAGTTGAAGACTATATTTTCAGTGCAAACTCTTCACCATGGACTCCAACTGCAAGGCCTTTTGTAGTTACTGACGGTAGCAAAATTATAAGCAGAGCTAATTCCAATTCTTTAAATGCCCCAAGAGGTGCTGGACATTATAAGCAGCAGGATAAATTTTCACCAATGAATACTGTATTTGGAGTCCCTCAACTACCTAGTGTTGGATCCATGGAGCACCTGAGGAAAGACAAGGTGAAGGATTCTTCCAGAAGATCTAGTGATTCCATTGGAATGAACAATGAGAGACACAGCAGTTTACAAGGTACTTTTTTTCTGTTTGAAGTCCGATTTTTTCATGGTTTCCTTGGTAAAATTTAATGAAATAGATACATATTATATTCCAATATTTTGAGAACTGGAATAGGAACATTCTCTGGAAGAATTTAAAACCAGTAGGGGATGTAGCTCCAGATAGTTCCATCAAGATATTATTCTAGCGCACAGCTGTGCAATGGTAGTTAACTAAACTTTCACATAATGGAACTCATGAATGAATCATTCTTTTACCTGCAAGGTTGCAACAGTTGATGGAACACAAAATAATTTGTAAGAGATTGTCATTTTTTACCGTAATCAGTGTCATATCTGTTTCTTTCTTTGGACTTCTACTTGAGATACTGTAAGATTAGCTCTCTACTGTCCATGACTTTCCTGCTAATGGCACAATAAGTGAATACTAATTGTTTACTAACTTCTAATTTTCTTTTTGGACAAGAAATACTAACATCTCCTACAATCCCACCCTATTATGGTTGTCTTGAATCAGGATCATCTCATCGTGTGCTTCTTTTCTGTCTTGGAATATCCGTGGGTATGATATCTTCTTTCTGGAAAAATAGAAAGGAAATAGATAAGTTAAATGAGTTGTTGAGACAGTCAGAGAATTTGGTTCAAGATCTACATGAGGAACTTGAAATGAAAGATTCATTAACTGTGAAAGAGCTTGCCACTGAAGATTGTGAGTCACAAGATGCACATAATGATTCATCAAACAATGGAGCCTTACAGGTGCCTTCTCCTAAAGGGAAGTTGGATAAGTTGTCAACAAATTACGATGAGGACTCTCAAAGTCAGAAAACAGAGGAAGAATCTAGGAGTAAAATTGAAGCAGAGCTTGAAGCTGAACTGGAGAGGTTAGAATTAAGTATGAACTCGTCTAAGTTGGAGGGGAAACTTGCAGAGCTAGATGAGGTAATAATGCTTTCTGATTCATTTATATCTTTTCCGTGAAGCAAATCTAATATGCAATACAAATTGCTTACTTGGATAATCTATTCTTGAAAATACAATTATCTTATCAGAGAAGTTAAATTAGGCACTATAGGCACTTAAGCATTTTGGTCCAAGATCTACCAGTTGGTTAACTTCGACAGCTTATGAATTTATGTTATTTCAAAGAAGCCCTAGAGCTTATGGTTGGTAACATATAAGCTCGATTAGTTCATGGGTATATAGTGCTTGAATTTCTTTCACTTCCGTTGTTTTTTTCCCGATCTGCTTTGATATGCGTTTCCTTAAGCCAAGGGTCTACCGGAAACATCCTCTCTACGTCCCAAGGTAGGGGTAAGGTGCATACACTCTACCCTCGCCTGATCCCTGGGTATGTTGTTATTGTTGTATGGTGCTTGAATTTTCTATTATAGTTGACATCGGAAGTTGGAACTAAAGGACAGTGGACTTAGAATCCTATTTTGGAGTTTAGAGTTTGGATATCTAAACTATTTCACAAGGTTAAATTAAGCATCTAAGGGTGTGGACTAGTGGGAGGAGAATCATGATCTCATGTTAAAAGCCCAACAGAGGCAAAAGACACTAGGCGGCCAATTGCCTAAACCTTGGTGGGATAGATATCCGGTACTTGTGCGGGTGGAGGGTAACAAGAACTGGTGGAATATCTACGGAGCACTTTACGAACACTACAATGAAAAGTATGCCTCAATCCTAAGTTGGGGTTGGCTATATGAATCCTTACTATCATTTCGCTCCATTTGGATGCTTAACAAACCCTAAACTTGTTTAGCTTAGACATAGAAATAATTATTCAGGGGATCTCTATTGCTTATTGATCTCTGGTGGGTATGTTGCATATTGTTGCCTAACTCTTTGGTCTCTAATACTTCTGTTAGTAGGATGTGTACCTTATAATTATTTTAGTCGAATGATCAGAACTAATATCTTTACTGAACTTTATGAAAAACATTTGTTGTTCTCTTAGACATTATATCCTGACTCTTTCTTCAAGTTCTCCCAATTTTTTGCTCTCGCAGCTCTCTGATCTGGATAGTATAGGTAGACAACTTTGTTTCAGCTTATACTATATCAGGAGGGCTCTTCTTTAGAAGGTTGAGAAAATTTTACATCATGACGTTTCTGGCGAATAAGTTTCTGTGTTTCAATTTGCTTGTTCTGGTGGTTAGCCTTGTGATCTAGTGTGCAATTTGGGCGTATCTTGTGTTTGTATGCTTTCTTTGTGTTGGAGATCTTCTTGATGTTTTCTTTTCCAGTTTTTTGATGAATTTTTTGACAGGCTTTAATCAGTCGCTATGATTTCTAGCTTTTCCAAGAATCATCAATCTCAATCTTCATCAAGTTGCTATTATCCTTGATCTTCTAATGAGAAGTTTTCATGTCTTTACCAGGAGGACCATTAGGTTTATATTTGTAGGATCATTATCATCCATACTTGGTTTCTAGGAGGAATCAAGGTTATAGTTCGAAGAATTCACAGTAGAGTCCTCACGAGAGACTTAGAAGTTAATGACTAGTGCAACTCTTTTACATCCACTAGGAAATGAAAATGAATCTCATTGCTATACGACTTAAGTCGTCTGCTATTTTAGAGAAGTTTAATAAGTATTCAATTTTTTGCAGCTTGATCCAGACTTTGTGACAGATCTAGCCAAGGGGGAGTTAAGAACTGAACTCTTTAATAGTCAAGCCGGAGGTCAACCTTATGCAGATCAGGATGGTAGCGGGACCTCGACTCCTCATCCTGTTAACTATGCCGTCTCACCTAGAGAGCTGAGGTTGCGGCTGCATGAAGTCCTCCAATCACAATTAGAAGAACGGGTAAAGGAGCTTGAGATGGCACTTCAGAACAGTGATAGGAAAGTTCGGTATATGGAAGCAGAACTTGTAAGTTCTTGGAGGGACTCCTCTAACAGTGAAGGGGGTTCTTCTTCCACCCATGGTAGTCCTGTAACTAAAGTTGAACAACGTACAGCAGACCAGCCAATGACAATCAATTTACGGGGGGATGCTTTAGATGCATATAACGAGGCTTATGACGTGTTCACAAGGTTAAATTCAGAGGAGGATGTTGCTGTTGCATCAGGAGTTATGGACATCAACCGCCAAGAGAATTCGCGTTCACGTGAGCATAACTTTGACTGGATTGAAAATGATAGGATGAATGAGGAAAGTGATGATGAGATGGAAAAGTTGTTAATTAGGCATATTGTGGAGAAAGCAAAGAAAGGCTCTCCAGCAGTTTTAAATGTGCAGAGAGCATTGTTCTCCCTTGATGATAATGAACATTGATACATTCACAACATATAGATAGTGAAAGCGGATTATAGATTTTGCAGTTAATTGACTGCTTTTATGAACACAACTTCTGAGCCAATTTGCCTGTATTCTCATAAGATGAAGCCTTCTTCAGACCCCCAAATCTCCTGCTCTAAAGTTCTTAGCAGAACTTTTGAGCATTTGTATAAAGTATAGTCAGTTCTAAAATCAGCTTTTCCATTAGTGTTTTTGAGGAGAAACAATGTGTTTGGCCAACAAGTTTAAAAAGCATTTTTGAACAACTAGTCTTTAAGTGTAGTTTTGTCAAAAATAAGTGTTTTTTCAAAAAGTGCTTTTAGGGAAAAAAAACAACTTTTTAGCTTTTGAAAAACTGTTTTTCCTACTTTCCAGAAACACTTATTTTTCTTTCAATAGTTTGGTCAAATATTTTTTACTTTTTAAAAATGAACACTTTTGTATCTCAAAAGCTTGACCAAACAGGCCGGTAATCAACTTTGAACTACCAAAAAAATGCCTGTTCTTGCCCCCCTGCCCCCTACCCAAAAGAAAAAGGGTAGGCGATATTTAATTTTAAAATTTTAAAAAAAATATGGGATTGGAGTTGTAACTTACCTCCCAAAGGTATTTAAGGAAAAAAGATGTGCACTATTAACATAAAAAAGATGGGGATTAGCTAGACATGAAATTAAAACAATAGTGATCTTACATATACAACGTAGAATATTTGATTTAAAGAATTATCAAACATAGAAAACACTATTATCAGTAAAATAAACTTTAAAAAAACACTTAAATTAAAATTGGTCGATTATAATTACCAATTGTAACTTTATCTTGTGCGTTAAGGCCTTTAATTAATACATAGGGATTTACCTTCTTTTCCTTTTTAGTTTCTTCCCCATAAAAGTTTCTTCTCTTACTTTTAGCCCTTTACTATCTCACAAATTACATCTTTTTTTCTTAATTATTTTCCAAAAGCCTTTTAAAGAAAATGTTAGTACTATTGACTTTCTGAGTTTAGAAGTCTAATGAATAAATTGTTAATTCAAATTTTAAAATAAAGAAAATGGTCACACATCGTATGTGGGGCATTAGCTAATTAATGCCAATTATTAAGACATGAGTCCTTAATCACCTATGACTCAAACACTTAAACTTTTCCCTTTTCTTTTCAAAGTCCCTATCCTCTCTCTCTCTCTATGTATATATATTAGTGCATGCATCATACTAATTCATTAGGTTTCTTCTACTGTGAAGAATCGGCAAAGCTTTTGGAGTACTTCACAGGTTAGACTTCCAACAACGATGTCCGGTTAATATACAATAATAATTGAATTTATAATTCAAAATTTATAAAGATTTGGTGAATTCGTATGCCGTGTTCTACATCCGTCATTGGTTCATGTAGCATGTTTTTAACATTATGGAGTTCAATTGTGTTTTTTTATTTATTTTTTGGATAGAGATGTAGTTCAAATAAAATTACTTTAGTTCTCTCCGTGGTGTTTTAACCTTTTAAACATGTTATTTGATGTTCTTGTTGATTGAGGCGAACGTAGCTTTTAAACTATGGGCTCAATTAAATCAACATTTGTTGACATTACATATTAAAAATATATATCTTTTGTCTCAAATTAGTTGTTCTATTTGTTTTTTTTAGAGTCAAGTTGATCAATCTTCGTACTACTTAATGCAATTTTTCTCGGAAAAATTCATTTTAAATTTTTGGTCAAAATTCAAATAATTTATCTCTCGAAAGAAGCTAAACAGAAACATGACAACAAGGAGATCACATTTATAATGGATACACGGGTACAAATCTAAAAGTTGAGCCCATCAACTTAAATAAAAATCTTGAATTCTCTTATACTAATCTTTAAGTTCTCTTATGACTAGGTACAATATGGAGGAGGAGAAGAAGAAGACTCTCGATGTGATTTCTAGTTTTCTCAAGCACGGCATTAAGAAGCACGATAATGCTCGTGAAAATACTACTAGTAGTACGACAACAAATTCGTCTAAAGATGAAGACGAATGGATCTTTTTAGTAGAGAATCAAAGGAGAAAGAATAATGTCCAACAAATATCAATATTTCTGATTGTGGTTGGTATGGTGCTGCTTTATGTCAACTATTTTGATGTGTTCCGTGTAATAACAGGCAAGGAAGGTGGTACCATTATCTCCAGAATCATTAACTTGGGGGCTGCATTTGTTATCGCTGTTACTGGTCTAATTTTGCGGGATAACACTAAGGATGTGGAGTATTAAGCCTTTTAAACACTAGGTTTTCTTTTATAACTTCTAGTATCTTTTAATTTGTGCCTCAAAGTACTTTTTTTCTTAAGTCGCGGTCATATTTTGTCCCCCCACTAGAGTGACCGTTTTTATGTTTTTTTCTGAAATTTCATCAGTTTAGATATTCACTTGAAGTTGAAAAAGAGTAATTGAAAGTTTTGATCTCGTAGTTTATTGTCTTTGAAATATTGTTGTGTGGATACGACTTTTGACATAAACTTTTATCACTTTTTTTCATGTACGAACTAAAAGTGTTTACAATGACAAATTCAGTATGATTTTACAAATAAGGTATGGAATTCGATACTTTCAACTAAAAAAAAGCACTATAAAAAATAAGTTTGACATGAACTAGTAGTTTTATTCTTTTGCTCAAAATGTAGTTTATTGTCTTTGAGTATTGGTGTGATCTTAGATCAGTCGTCAATCATGTCAATGATTCCCTTATATAGTATGCTTTGATAGATAAGTTGAATCATGCTATTTCTATGAGTAATGTAATTGGTGTCTTGATTGCAAAATCCTCGAAATCGAAGAGTTTGGCATTAGTTCTTTGTAAAAAAATTTATATCATCAGATCATTAAAAAAATAATTACAAATACCTTTATAATTAATAAACATTGATTAATAACCTTAGGTAAAATAATTGCTAAGTGATCTATCTTCATTATGTTATCATTATATATAACTTAAATTCTTCCAAAAATGAGCCAAGGAAAATTATTGTACATTAGGTCCAATTCTTGTTTGTCATAAAACAACTAGTTGAATTGTGACTTTAGGACAAATAAATTACACTTCGTAAATTATAATATGTTAATCGCATGAGTGGCTGAGTTGGTATAGGTATTCCATAAAGGAGATTATGAATCGAATCTAACCCCTCAGTTGTGCAATACTAGTGCATCTCCCCCATATGGTCCCTTCTAGAAGCGGATTCAGGATTTTGATTTTTTGGGTGTCACGCTATTTTGAACAGTAATCTATGATAAAAATTTCAGTATAGAGTAAGATAATACTTAATATTTATTAGTAAATTTGAGGGCCCGAACTTGCATCCCTATGGTGGTAAACCTTAGCTTTAACCACTGACACTACAAAACTCATTATTTCTAAGGGTGTCATATTTAATATTTATACGTTCCTTATAAATATATAGACAAATATATATGTATATACAAATTTTCAATCGAGACCACGGAGTGGAGTGACACCCCTCCGATCGATGTAGATCCGCCCCTAGTCCCTTCTCATCGGACTTATCAAGTGAAGTGTGATTTTCGAGCTATTATACAAGAGCAAGTTTACCTAATATATCCTCTCAATCGAGCTCGTCCCACCAAAGTTGACAGCTACAAATTTTCTTGGAATTTTTGAAAAGACAAAAATTACAATGTGGTGCGTATTTAAGGTGCCAGTCATCGCTATGTTTGGGCCGGGCTCTTGGATTAGACCAGCTTCACAAATTCACAATTCGGGTCGGGTTACCTTTTTTTTAAAATCTCTCAATATCCAAAGTCAAAATTGGAAATACCCAAAATTTCCCAAGACTATCAACTGAACCTCACCGCCCGTTAAAATCGAAAATTCTTGCCGGAATCGGAAGTTTAATTCAATTTGGGGTTCCAATGGACGAAAATTCAAATCCCAGAAGCGTTCTTGATTCCCTGGGTGAAGAAATAGTGAGAATCGTAATACCAGTCTCAATTTGCATGCTCTTGGTGGTTATCCTTGTTTCAGTATTAAACAATGATTCAGATTCTTCAGGCCCTTCATTTACCTCAATAGCCACAGTTGCCTATAATGAGAGCAGCTCAGACTCAAACTGGGACAAATTGAAAGGTGCCCTTTTGAATGCTTTAGTCTTTGTTGTTGTTGTCACTTCTGTTACATTCCTTTTGGTCTTACTTTTCTACTTCAGATGCACCAAATTCTTGAAATACTACATGGGCTTCTCGTCTTTTCTTGTTTTGGGATTCATGGGTGGTGAAATATCTCTCTTCTTGATCGGAAAATTCAGGATCCCCATTGATTGCATTACTTTTGCTTTGAGTTTGTTTAATTTCACTGTTGTTGGGGTTCTGGCTGTGTTTATGTCAAAGACGGCAATTATAATTACCCAAGGATATTTGGTTATTATTGGAGTGTTGGTTGCGTATTGGTTTACACTCTTGCCTGAATGGACGACTTGGGTGCTTTTGGTTGCAATGGCATTGTATGACCTTGCAGCTGTTTTGTTACCGGGTGGGCCTCTAAGGCTACTTGTTGAGCTTGCAATATCTAGGGATGAAGATATCCCCGCTTTGGTTTATGAGGCTCGACCCATTGTTAATCATGACTCAGTTCAAAGGGGTGCTGTGGTGCAAAGGAGAGTGTGGAGAGAAAGACGGGACAATGATTTTGGCTCTGATGAAAATTTAGACTCTAGGTCTAACTTGAATTCAACCATCAATTCTAGTTTGGAATCAAGCTCTGGTCTTGAAAGGCTTCCATCAATCGGCAGTGATGCGAATGAGAGGAATGCTGTTGATGTGGAGGATGGTCAAGTTTCAAGACCAGATTCTGAGCTGGCTGCACCGTTAATTCAGCATAGGATAAATGTCCGGATGAATTTACAGGAAGGGTCAAGTGATGATTTTGCTCTTGAAGGAATTGGTTTGGGATCCTCAGGTGCTATTAAGCTGGGGCTAGGAGACTTCATTTTCTACAGTGTGTTAGTTGCCAGGGCTGCGATGTATGATTTCATGACAGTTTATGCATGCTATCTTGCTATTATTGCTGGTCTTGGTATCACTCTGATGCTTCTTGCATTTTATCAGAAAGCTTTGCCTGCTCTTCCTGTGTCCGTTCTGCTAGGTGTCTTGTTTTATTTGTTAACTCGGCTATTGCTCGAGACCTTTGTTGTACAATGTTCGATGAACCTGTTGATGTTTTAGGAACGTGATTTCCTCATTGACAATGGATTACTTTCAATTAATGATATTTCTTCACTTGTACCTGTTATAACATCTTTTTTATTGTTTTGACCATGTTCAAGTTGGCCGATTTGCAAGTGTGGATAGATTAGTTTTAGCAGGGGATTTTTTTTGTGAAATAAAAGGAAAGCAAGTTGTGGTTCAATATGTCTGAAATGAAGAAGTGTTACTCCATGGATACGAAACATACGAGCTAGCTGCGATATCTTATCTACTAAAAGAATTAGACTCTAGAAAACCATTATATGCCAACGGGTTGGTATATAGCTTATGCCTTTTATAGTGGTGCATGCATATCATAGAAAGGCCAATTATAATTGGCATATGGCACAAAACTATCAGTGTTGTTGCATTGCCAGTCTGCCCACTTGCTTAGAGTGACCAATAACCTAAAGCAGGGAAGAAATTGATTTTACGAAAGCACAAGGTGACTTGGGCCAATGGTCAAGTAATTGTGAGTCAAGCTAAATAGAGAGGGAGGGCTAGGAAAGCGAAGTATGGCTGGAATGTCTTTAGTTCTTCTGGACAGTTTGTCTTTAGTTAGTAAGACCTCCAAATCTGTATTAGCTTTAAAGTATTTTTTCTATTTTTTATTGGATCATTCATAGAAGTGATTGATATCTTCGATCTAGGAAAAACAATCTCAGTTGATCTTTTTTATTTCAGTCAGATGGAGTTTTACGGTTTCATTAACAGAGAGACGTGCATTTCTGGAATCTAACTAAATGTTGTCTTTCATGATTGACCTTCACAAACGCAAAGGTGGAACAAAATTACAAGATTGCTCATCATCGTGTTTTTTTTTTGACTTCACTGTGTTACTTTTTAGTTTTTAGACATATATTGTACTCAAATTTCTTGAGTGCCTTTGACAATTCTTAGGGTAAGTTCCTTCTTTCCATTGCAGAGGAATGTGCTTGAATAGAGTCATCTGACTGACTGACCATGACTTTGAGGTGTGAAAAATTGCACTTTTATCATCAAAATTTCACCAGAAAGTATTGTTTATTCTATTGTTAAAGTAAGTTTTGAGTCTTGATCGTCTGTTTGAGATAACATGGCTCATCAGTAATGTACCTGACCACTATGCTTGAGGGAAGTAATTTGATTCATTTGACAGAACCTAAATACGAAATTACGAAAACCGTGTTCTTCGAAAGCTGCAGTCATTGGACCTATAACTTTGGCTCAAAACCATGACTAGAACATTAAGCGCCTAACAGGTCTCAGTCCTTATTTTCCTTATTGTGAAAAAGGTCATATGGAAACTCAACAATTATTTTACACCTCTGCCAAAATTTTCCATGAAGTTAGTAGGAGTGATTTCATCTATAAGTCTCTCACGTTCAAAAGATGAAAGTAGCCGAGATGAGAATGTTGAGATAGATGTATGGGCATACCAGGAGTGACAGGATTAGAAATGGGGCTATTCGGGACAAGGTAGGAGTGACCTCGGTGGAAGACAAGACGCTGGAAATGCGACTGAGATGGTTTGGGCATGTGAAGAGGAGAGACACAGATGCCTCAGTGCGGAGGTGTGAGAGGTTGGCCATGGATGGTTTTAGAAGAGGTAGGGGTAGGCCGAAGAAATATTGGGGAGAGGTGATTAGACAAGGCATGACGCAGTTACAGCTTAACGAGGACATGACCTTAGATAGGAGGGTGTGGAGGACCCATATTAGGGTAAAAGGCTAGTACATAGTTTCGTTATTCTTCCGTATTAGTAGGCGCATTAGCGCACTATAATTTCTTGTGCTCTGACTTCTGTTATTATCTTTCTATTACTTTCTGTACTTTGATTACTCTATTTTATCTGCGTCGCTTTCGTTATTTGCGTTATTCGTTATTTGCTTTCCCATATCGCTTTGAACTTTCTAGCTTTATCTGACCTCTTTTTATGCTTCTTTTGAGCCGAGGGTCTCTCGAAAACAGCCGTCCTACCTTGGTAGGAGTAAGGTCTACGTACATTTTATCCTCTCCAGACCCCACGTTGTGGGATTTCACTGGGCTGCTGTTGTTGTTGTTGATTTCAATTTTCATCTATAAAATGGGAAAAAAAAAAAAAAAAAAAAAGGGAGAATATTAAGGGACAGGGATTATTACCAAGGAAAATCTGAAGTCTCTTAAGCTGGAGTTGGCATCTTATGATTCACATTCTTTGTCAAATTGATTAGTCCATTTCATTACACTGTTTGTTCTTTATACTTGTGAGTTGTGATTGCTTGGGCAGATAAGTATTGGATTTTATTGTTATTTGACACTACTGAAAGTATGGTTACTGAGAGAAGCGTGTATTTCTTGTATAACTCATTCGAGAAACTGCAGTTGCTTGTAATGACCAAGTTTCCATTGACCTGCAATTTGTTTGAAAATGAATCATGATGCATCGAGTATACTGGAGTGATTGAACATGAGTCTACCAGATCATTGGTTACGTGTTCTGATTACTTGAAGATTACGAGGTTTTGTTTCTGTTACTGAAATACTTCCGACAGTGGTGGCATAATCTTGTCGTTCTTTCTAACATTTCTCCATACTGGTGACAGGTAGTAATTATACACGCAGGTATAGAGTCGTTTAGGAAAATCATCTAAACAAAATAATGTCGATTTGGTAACTAGTTAGAGTTATGTGGGTATTAATAATACATAGATTAGTTATGATGGAATCTATGTATTATTTTATGTAGGGTATAGTTATTCCATCTTATATCCTGCATATAATAAACATAGATTCTCTAACTCATATATATATTTGTTATGCGGGTTTCTAAATACCAAACCAAATACCGTATTAACATATTGGATCCTATACATAGCAAAAGAATGCTACCAAACATGGTATTATTACTCATGCAGGATTTAATAGATGAATAACTTGGCTCCTAACAAGCTACCAAATGACCTTGTAAATGTATCAATCACCAGTATATTAGCCGCTAGCAACATTGTTCCCTCTACAGAGTCGAGACCTAAACACCAACAAAGGTTTTACTTTGAAAACTACAGATACAGGTACAAGGGAGAAGACTTGGAAACAACTTTTTCTTTAATTATGAAGCATTTATGATACATATGCTCAGTGACAATCATGGGGTACTGAGTTTCTGCAAAGGAAAGAGCATAGCAATTAGAAAGGAAAAAATCACAATAATTTGATAGGACAAAATTGATCTTGTGGTTGACAAAGAAGCTAAGCAGAACGTCTAAAAGCAATAGAGGGAAAGAAAAACACACCGAGTACATTGAAATATTGCAACCATTTGTGCGGCCTAGAGGTTAATGCAGACGGTGAAGAAAACCAAGGTTTCATCCCAACAGAAATACACAACGTTGGGTGATATCTTCATTTCTGCCTAGAGCCTTGGAGGCCTAACTTATTTGAACCTTTATTGGTGCTGGTGGGAAGGTAGCAGGTCTGATGAATAGTCGAGGCGTGCTAGTTTAATGGGATAGTCTATGCGTGCACAAACTGAGCCGTACAGTATTGTTATATTTTAAAAAGGAAAATTTGAAATACCTTCCGTGTCCTATTCTTTGCTCTAGAGTCTAGAGCATGTGCTCATACAAGTTTTCCCTTTTACCTGTACAGATGTATTGAATGCCACGACTTAAATACCTTATGTTGTTAGGCCTGTCTGTAAGACTTTAATATCTAAAGTCGTCAACTGTCTTCCAACCTTTATGGCTCAGTGGTTGTGATCACTTTTAGCCTACATTGTTTGGAATTTCCCAAAATATCATCAGGTGCATGTTGAATCTTCCAAAAATATTGCATTCTTGGAGGATTGAGGCAACATTTTTTAGGAATCTGAATGTCATAGCTATGCTAATTCTAGAGAGAATGACATCAAACAATTCATTCTGGTAGTTAATGCAGGATTATTGAATTGGGAGGTCAGTAATTTAAAAAGAAAAATATCATATGAAAAAAATTCATCTATGTAAGCTTTACACAATGATTTGGGACGGGTCACTCATGTTGCAAATGATCAGCAACAGAGTGTTAGCAAGAATGATAGAGAGTGGAACACAGATGAAAAGGAATGCATATACCATAAAGTTACAAAACTAGATTGAACTCGAAAACTATGGACAGCTATACATTTTGTGTTTGTGTTGGGGTGGGCAGGGGCGGAACCAGCTTGTAGTTAGGGGGTTCATCCGAACCCCCTTTGGCGAAAAATTATACTATTTATTGGTTAAAATTATTTTTTATCTATATAAGATAGATGTTGAACCCCCTTTGGCGGAAAATTATACTATTTATTGGTTAAAATTATTTTTTATCTATATAAGATAGATGTTGAAGCCCTTTGGCTAGTTAGGTGTTTACTTCTTCAGATTTTAAACTCCCTTAGTGAAAATCCTGACTCCGCCACTGGCGTTGGGGGTGGGGTGGGGGATTACAAAGACAGTAAGGTTGATAAATTACAAAAGATAAGGCAATTGAAGACTCAATGCAAGAAAAAAAGGGAGCATACACTACTGTTGTTCAACTTTCACCTCCTCCAATGATGATTAAGAGACTTTGCTGAACCTTGAAAAAAGTCCAGGAGATACTGCTCCACGTCCTCTTCTGTGTATTTGATGTGCTTGTCACTGAGAGATTTTCTCACCTGTCCAACAAATGTCCGGTAGGCATGAACAACCCTTAACGCGATTGAAATATTCAAATCATCTCGAAGCTCAATGTCTGGAATAATCCATCCTGTCTGGTTCTTGTACACATCCTCAAAAGCTATACTGAAATTTCTGCACCTCTCCTTCAGAACTGCCTTCCCTGACTTCTCATAACCAGTTATCAAAGATAGGATGGAATTCCATGTTTTTCTCTCGTAGCTTTTTTCGTGCTGCACGTATTTTACGATATGTTCTTTTATCCACTCATCACCAAAACAGGTTCTGAGTTTGGATTTCTTGATTTTCTGGACCATGTAATGGATGTTGTTCATCAAAAAGATGTGCTTCAAAGAATCATCTTTATATAAATTGGACCTATGTTCAAGGTTGGATTCAAGCATGGATGCTATTGACTTCAAGTGAAGAGCCAATGGACATGGGAATTCGGAAGAAATGTCTAGCCTGACCAGTGCATCAACAACTCCACCTGAATTCTCCACCACTCTGTCCTCTAGAAGGAATCTCAGGGTAACATAATATTCTGACAGAAGCATGAAATAATTGATTACATACTTGGTCAGAGGATGAACACCTCCTCCTTGGAAGGGAGTTGTTGAAGTGTTTGAAGCAATGCGATTCCCCAACCCCAGAAAGATTGATTTTGCAGAATCTCCAAGATTTTTCAGGAGTTCATGGTACTCCACTTGAATGAAATTACCATGGCTTTCACAAAACAAAGCATCCACATCTTGACAAAGACCACTTAGAAGCTCATACATATCGAGTAAACAAAAAAGACGTTCTGGTTGAAGGGGCCCAATAGCTACAGCTTGGCCAAAATTCAAAAGACACATCATGGCATCCTTTGAAGCCTCAATGAAACATGTTGAACTAACAGATTCAAACTCACCAAGAATCTGATCAAAGAGGTTTTTCTCACTAGGGAGATAGAATGCAATGACATTCTTCGTTGCCTGGCGCCACTTCTTAATTCTGCAATTCAAGCAACTCCAGTCCATTCTCAGCACATCTTCAATGCTGATTTGTTGCATCCAGAAAAGCCTCAAATATTCATGCAATGCATCTTTCCAGAATCTGATAAAAACTTGGCAAAATTCCTGAACGTAATGTGAAGTGAACATCAGATCTGCAATAGACTTGATATGAGGAACAACACCTGGATGGACCAAATCCATTATTATACCTTCTTCTGACTCAGATCTACTACTATCCAGGCAAGATATTGCCTCAACTGAGTCATCCTCAATTGAGACCATCGTCTCTTCATCAACAGCGATCTCTTCACAAGAGTGGAACGATACATATGCATGCCCAAAACACTGCTTACTCTGCGCAAGAATGTTGATAACTTCTTCCTGCAGCCTTATCATTGCAATTTGCAACACACTGTGAGCTTGGTTAGTAAGTCTGTTTTGTTTCCTGTTCTTGTTTGGCATCATACTTTCCAAGCTCACTATTATATTCTGAATTTCTTCTACATTTTGCAGATACTCAAGAAGTTTATCAGAAGGACCAGTATCCCATATCTTCAAACAATTTGACTGCAAGGTCATGATCTTTGCCTGAGCTGACTTAAACCGACCTTCAATCTCTCTGAGACTTGTGGTCTCATCCTCTTTTGCTTCGGTCATTGCAGCCAAATGAATGTCAAGATCGGCTAGAGTCCTTCTAACTTCATTGCTCAAGCTTGTCCTGACTTTTAACGCCTTCACAAGGTGATGAGCTGCAGCAATTACATGTTGTTCCTCCGATTTATCATCATCCATTTTCAGGCAAGAGGTTAGAACAGATTGATTTAAAGTAAAAGGCCTAAACTTTGGATGACACTTCCTTCCTGTATCTTGAAACCAATCTATTTTTCTGATAAAATAATTAATCAAGAAGGCCAAAAGGCTACTCTCCACCCCCTAGATAAATCTCAAGTCCTCAACAGAATTTATAACACAGACTAGTGACCAGAAAATACCCTCAAATCCTCAAAAGGTCAAGATTCTCTAATGAAATAGGATAAGTTCAACAAAGGGCACCAAATTCAATGTTTTACACAAAATTGGGATGGACATGAAAACGTATCAAATTTCAAAGAAACTAAGGCAAACATCCACAAATCACATGATTGCAACAAGAGAGAGTACATGGTACAAGATAGTCATCAACGGGCAAATACAGTTAAAAAGAATGTTAAAACCACAACATAACAAAACCAAAGTTCAAGTGCTAAAAAGGGATTAAAGGAGTGTGTAGCTCAGCTCATCAAGCCAATGTTGTGCTTGTTTCTTGGAGCTCTCTCCTCAAAGATTACTTCTTTGAGTCAAGAAAGAACAAAGATCTCTAAAAAAGGATGATGAGATGAAAAGATAAGTAAAACAAGAGTTTCTGAATATAAAGATTACACCTTTACGCGTTTTGTTGGAAGATAATGGTCCAAACAAAACAAGGACAAAAGGGTATATCGTATAGTGGTAGACTATTGAGGAATGAGATTTGTTGCTGCATTTCCAACAAGTACTTTCCCACTAAAATGCAGGAACTTTAGTGGTCAAAAGTGGAGAAGAAAGAAACTTCTTGTAGACTTAAGCAAAAAAACAAATTCAGCTAACCTAGACTTAGACACAAAATTTGGAGTTGTCTATTATTTCCTGTGTCCCATTTTAATGGTCATGTTGTGTTTTTTAAAAATTAATTTATCTAATTTTTAAAATTAAATTATAATATTTTGACTTAATATTATAAAGTAAAAAAATAGATATTCAAATACTATACGAAAAATACAATAAGTTATAATTTTTTTCATATCAATATGATAAAAAATATATCTTAAAATGTTAATCAAAATTCATATAATTTGACTCTAAAAAAGAAAATCACGACAACTAAAATGAAACGAAGAGAGTAATAAGTGCTCCGTTATTTAAAAAGATAATTAGTAATGACTTACTTTCCTTTTTAATCTGTTAAAAAAAATATTTTTTTTTTTTGATAAAACTTTAATTTTAACTTTTCACGTGATATGTTTAAAGCAATAAAGAACATTTTAATATATTTGACATAACTTTAATTTAGGACCACAAAATTAAAAATTTTCTTTGTTTTCATAAACACCCAGTTAAATTAGATTATTATTTTTCGAAACGGAAGGAGTATTTACAATTCTTGGGAGTGATCCACTTTTTTACTCAATGTGTCTTTGACTATTGACTCTGGGGAAGTATTGAGAACAAAAACGGGTAGGGTTGGAGGAACCACCCATCAGAGTCCAGACCGTGACTAATTAACGTTGAAGTGTTAATTATATACAGTCAGATTAACGTAAGTGCCTAGGTAATTCATTTTGCTGTCGCTTATGTCGCCTTTTTATTTCCTTGCCACCACCTGTATGTGCGCTAAAAGATTTATCTGCACCTTTATGTTTACACTAAGTTGCAGATATATGTATTTATATATAGATCTTTAGCATATATTTATGATTATTTTCACTTAATTAGATCAATTCACTCTAATTATTTTATCGTAATTTTCTAAACTTATATGTAGTTCAAATAGACATGTTTCAAATAACTCAAACAAACAGCTTGCAAATATTTTTCAAATAATCTCACCTATAAATAAACCTAAATTATATATTTGTTTCAAGAAAAATAAAATGTCTCTCTCTCGACCTCAAATAATTTGACAACATATCTTATTTTGTACTTTTATTATTATTTTATGATAAAAAAGTTATTTTTGACTTGTTTACCGAAATGCTGCACTTGAAGAAAATACTTTTTAAAAGTGTAACATGTCATTTGCTTCGTGGAAAAAGATGAGATATTTCAGGTTAGATTTGTGACTAAAATGTTATTTTATTTGATTAAAAAGTATAATTAATTTTATGATAAATTTAAATTTTATTAATTCCGCAATAATTTTGTACACGAATCAAATAAATCATGCTTTAAGTATTTTTATATAAAACCAAAAAAGATCTTATGCTTTTCTTATTACTCCCTCTGTTTTAACTTATAGTCTTAAATCAAAAATATGTAATATATAATAAAATATTTTTTAATTTTATCATGTTAAATATGATTTTTTTTTTGAAACTAATGAATTGCATAAAAAAAAAGTAAGTTTGCTAAACTGATTGTGAATGCGGCCAAACACGGTGTTAATCTCGTAACCGTACACCGTACTCCGGACAAAAGGTCGTTTGGGCACCATGGAATCCAGCGCCAATGTCGGTGCCCTTTGAGGATTGCCGTTCTGTTTTTGTGCGTAATTTTTCATTCATTCGACACTGTTCATCCACACAATAAGAGACTACATGAATAACGAGGGTCAAACGGGTTTTTTGCTTTTCAGATCAGCTCCAAGGGCAGTCGTCGCCGGCCGGAAATTATCGGTTCGACGACGACGCATTCTTTTTGCAGATCTTTAACTAGCCATTTTTTGGGCTCCATATGGACGGTTCGTAATTTATCGGTTTATTCATTTTTATCCCAAATGTTACAAAACAAAATTCTTAACTTTATCATATTTTTGATGGGTTTTCGCTTTTATTCTTATTTTCGTAAGGTAGAGCCCTAATTGCTGGGTAATTTGGACGGAGAATATTAATTAAGAGAGCATTTGCACTAGTATTTCCCATTGTGTTAGTTTGATTAACTCTTATATTAATTTTTTTTCTTTGGAATTGGTAATGTTAATTAACTATTATATTAGTTTTATGGGAGAATGATATATTAAACATTTTTTCACTCTGTTTTGAGCTAGTAACTTGATGGTGCAGTGTGGAAGGTTTTGAACTATTTGCTCGGACACTCCAAAAATGCACTACTTTGGAGGATCTGACTCGCACTCGATGGCATTTTTGAAGAGTCTGAGCAACATAGGTTTTGAAAGCAAGAACCAAATAGTTTTTTGAAGTGATGCTATAATAAATCTATTTCAGCACCATTTGGTGCAGTTGTCTGACAATTCCAAGGAGGCTATTCTTTTTTCTAGAAACACTAGAACTGTGGAGGCTATTTGGTTAACTAAAGTTCATGACTAATTTGGTATAAGTTCTCTTAGAAACCAATGGATTGGAATGAATTGCAAATTCTTTACCAGGAACTTTTGAGCCAACGTGAAGCATTAAGCCAGACTCCATCACATATCAGGAAAGTGTATCAACTGTTAGATGAATAACACCGTTAAGTAACTTTTGGACCTTGGTTTAGTCAAAGAAGAAAAGACTGAAGACTATTGTCAGCTTCCTTATGAAAAAAAAGAGACAGTAGTCTCGACTATTACACTTCAATGTGACAATGAGTATGCGAGAGTGCATTTCAAGCTCAGTCATCCGAAAACCTTGTGTCCTCTGGCACTTACCTTTAGTGTCACCTTGTAGTTTCTCTTGGTCTATAACTTATACTGTTTTATGAGGGATGATTCATGATTGGAAAGAGTAACTCTATAACTATTAGAATTGAAACACATATATCTTGCTTGTTTGCATCCTTCTATTCAGTGCTTGTCCCTTTGCATACACACAGGCAGTCCTTGGGCTCAGGAATTTTCTAATAGTTGCATTTCAAGTTACGGTGACTCATTTTTGTTTTTGCTAATGAAGATCATGGTGACTCGTTTTAGCTTTTATTTTTATCTTTGATGTAATGGAATTGTTTGGTCTACAAGAGCTTGAGGTGAAAATGTCAAAAAATACTGCTTTTGTATCACGCAACCTGTATCCCCTCTAAGAACGTTTTTGGCTGCCATTGAATTGTTAAGACATCTTTGTTGATTGTATCCTCTTACGTTTAACATTGCTGTCTAATATATTAGAAGAATGTGGGTTTTAAAGAAACTTTTAGGTCTGATTGCTATACTTTCCACCAAAGTTTAACAGTTTGTAAAATTTTAAGCAAGGATAGAGTGGTTGAACTCTTAAATGCCACAGACAACACAAGACAGAATAATGGTTTCTATGGCACTAGCATACATACAAGAACTCAGTAGTACATGCTTTTTCTTCTGGTTTTCGCTGTTTGGCTTTCCAAATCTCTTGTTTAGCACGGGCAGTAAAATGCAGGATTGCCTTGACTGTAACCTCAAAATTGGTACGACCTTGTCCAAAATCAGTAGCACAAAAAAGTAAAGTTCTCACATGGAAATCGTTGTTACAAGCATAGGGCCAAGCAGAAAGCTCATTGTAGATAATTCATACCTGAAACTTTAATTTGAAATTTAAATTATTGATTGACTTGAACATTGAATTAACTCTGATTTCAGTTCTTTCTATGGCAGTAGAGGTTTGAACTCTTTGGTTGGTATGGCAACTTTGCATGATGAATTTAGTCAGACATCTTCAGCTATGGAGCCTAAGCATGTTACCGCAACTGATGGAAAATCAGGGACACCTCCTACCCTGCAATACATCACCTGCAATACATCACCTGACTCGACACTGAATGCCCCCTTTGGCAAGGCTAATTATGAATCTGGTGATTCCACTGCTAATGTTAATAACTTACCCAAACTTGATAAGGATAACAATTCACGGTTTTCAGACTACAAAAATCATGTTTCCGGGAGCTCCACCATTAGTAGTGAATCCTTAAACCATGATGTGTCTCGTTCCATGTCACAGTCAGAAGCGACTCAGTATTTTTCCAGGTCAAGCTCTGGCAGTTCGTCTACCACAGAATCACCTCCCATGCAAGTAATGGAGCACCCCACAAACAAAGCTTATAGAATCCCTTCTTCAGTGTTTGCTAGAGATGAGTCTGCAAATCCAGCGGTGGAGTGTAACTTCTCACGAATCGTTATTTAGCATTCACATGGGAACTATGAGTTTTACCAAAGATGCTAGTTTTTGGCAGTCAGGTGAGCTGGGTGAGCTAGGAAATCCTGGAGACTTCCCCACATCCCCTGCTATGTGTGACTTCTCTCCGTACCAGTCAAGTCACGAGATGGATATGGCTGAAGTGGAGGTCTCAAGGGGAAATGAAGATTTAAATCATGAGAAATCTCTTGCTGTAGGACGTATTTCTCCTAACTCAAACTCTCGTATGATACATTGGCAAAATTGTTTCCTTGCTGTTAATTTAGAGTGTCGACAATCATTTCTAGTTGGAACATTACTTCTTTCTATCTCTCTTTCTGTGCATACAAGTATAGTGGGACACCTACATTTTGACACCAAAGACTAATGACCAATGGTCCATAAATTATTATCTCCTTCTGCATGACCTGTTTTCTACTTACTATGAACATATCTTGTGGTTTCATCATTTAAATGATCGACTTTATATCTGGACCCTGATCTTCCACTAGGTAACATGGACATGTATCTTTTGATAGATTACTTTTTCTGATTCACATTTGTGTGGTGGGGTCAGGGCTGGCACTTGAATAGAATGTAAGGGAAAAACTGAAAGATAATATGAACTGTCTCTGCATAGATATGACTTTCAAAAGGTATCAGTGTTAACATTATGCTTCTTTGCAGTTTCCGTATATGTGACAGTATAAATGAGAGATTGACCGACCCATCTGTCTAAAAATGAAGGGAATCTGGATAAAAATTATTCAGGGCGCATGGCTGCTCTAATTAAATCTAGCCCAGAGCAGAAGCAACCTCAGTTAGAATCAGCAGAGCTGCATACAGAACCGCTGCCTCAATCAGAGCCAAAGACCCTGACAGCAACTGAAAATGGAGAGAAAACGAAATGGTTTCCTTGCTTCTCATGCTGCTCTTCCAGGTCCTAGGATTGCTTTCCTAACAGTCCCTTTGTTTCTGGCAATGACATGGTTTTAAGTGATGAGTTATACAGAATGACGGTTGCATGGTTCAAGGAATAATACGATTAGTCCAGCAGTGCCGATGGGTGTGGTGCATGCCAAGTGAGTTTGATAGTAACAACATTCATAAAAAGGTTAAAATTGCTAGTTTGATGCATTTTTTGGTAAAGTATGATGACTTGATCATCCAGTTTACTGGTCTGTCCTTTTGAGAGCTGCGTGTTTCGTCCAAGAGTGCTAATTAGAAGATTATGAAGGCCTTCATCAAAAACCTTGCTTCCATTTATGATGACAAAGAAAGGACTTGTGGGATTCTGATTTTTAAATTGGTTCGTGTCAAATGTAAACAAGCAGGAGTCTGTTTTCCAGATTTTGTTTGATGCTGATGAGTCAGAAATTATAGACCTACATGTTTGTAAGTTTCCCCCATCCATTTTTTTGACATGCAGTGTAGATGAAGTTCCTGATTGATTATCGGTTAGTTGTAAATCAAAATTTTCACTGTAATAGAGAGACAAGGAGAAATCTTGTATCTTCCTGCTGCCAAGAGTTTTATATGTTCATATACAATCTTGTCCCTGAAACTTGAATATTTTGCTAATGTAATCTGATAGATCGTAGTACTTTACAAATTTATAAGATATTTTCATTTTTATACATTATTTTTAAAAAGTCATTTTCATTGGTCATTAAAAATCATTTCCAACTGATGTTTTCGAGTCAGATTGTAAATGATTATAGCATATCCTTAATGAACTAATCAAAATCTTGTTTCAGTAAAAAAAACAAAAAAACGTTTATGATGGATCGTTGTAGTGATTAATGCAGTCAACTGAAAAATCAGAATAAATAAAATTAGAAGTGTTGCAAGTAATTGTTGTTTTTATCATTTAAAGAGCTCCTTTTTTTTTTTAGTTAGAAAATTAAAAGAGCTCCAATGTCATATATTATATGAAAGATAATTAATTATCTAAACTATTCTACGATTTGACTTAGAATTACATGACACAAGTAATACAATTATTGGTTTTGGGGCTAGAATTTACGAGGGAATGTTTGACTTAACTTCACCCTAAACCAGATGTTTTGGATTCGAACCTTGGATACAGAGAAAATTATGTTAGGTGCATTACCTTCGAATGGACCCTGCAGATCGATTTGAATTTAATTGGAACTCCAATGCAGATTCCAAACTAATTGTAAAATCAAACCAAAAAAAAGCCTATAAAATTAAAAAGACTTTTTTCCTCATTTTATAAATTTTCCCCGCTTCCAACAAAATATATGGCGGCAAATTTAACTGAGTCGTCAGGTTTTCCCTCGGAAATTAGAAGTTAAACATTTTCCCGCCAGTAAAGTCAAATGAATAATTTCGCCCAAATCCAAAAACAAATCCCCGCCAAAAACTCTCAAGTACAAAACCCCTCTTCTCCATCCTTCTTCTTCTTCATTTCTCAACTATTTTCTCTCTTCTTAATTTCTCCCTCCATTTCTTTGCCTTTTACGTTCTTCATTGGGAAAGAAACAATGGTGAAAACGGTCAGCCCAGATGCCATTTCAACTATTTTAGCTAACCCATCGCCCGATTCTTCTTCAGATCTTCCTGAAATTATTGTTCAAGTGGTGGATCTCAAGCCCACCGGCAACAGATACATGTGAGTCTTTCTTTTTTCTTTTTTCTTTTCGTTTCTATTTGTGTTCGTTTTGTCTGTTTAACCGTTCAGAAACTTGATCTAATTGTTTATCCAAAAACTTTAGTATACATGTTACTCTACACGATTTGTTTGTTTAGAAGCGAGGGTAGCTTGTTTATTTTAAATCCATTGAAAAGTTTTTTGGCTTGTTGATTCCCGTTTCTCTATTTGGGGGAAAAGGCACTTGAATTGATGGATTGTTCATTTTATAGATTTAGGGTTTCTCATGTGACTTATCTGAGTCTTATGTGTTGTTTCTTATGTTTTATTGTCTTTAATCGTCAAATGATTTCTTGTAGCGAAAATGAATAAATATTCCATTTGCAGGTTTTCAGCTAATGATGGGAAAATGAAGATTAAGGGCATTCTTCAATCTAGTTTGTCATCTGAAGTTATATCTGGGTCAATACAGAACCTGGGTCTTATTCGGATTATTGATTATACACTCAATGACATCCCAACAAAGAATGAGAAGTGAGATTTTTTTCAACGATTGGTGTTATGTTTAATTCGTTTTGAAGGAGGTTTATATTTGATGTTAATGAGTTGATTAATTTGCTATAGGTACTTAATTGTAACTAAATGTGAGGCAGTGTCTCCTGCTCTTGAAGCTGAGTACAAGGCTGAAGTGAAAAGCAAAGATACTGGCATTGTCTTGAAGCCGAAGCATGAAGAAATTGGGATTGTTTTGAAACCAAAACAGGAATATCAAACTAAATCTGCTGCTCAAATTGTACATGAACAAAGTGGAAAGTGAGTTTTTCTGGTCATTTTTATTTTTTTCTGGTTTGTTAGCAGACAATATATTGTGATATGAATGTACTGTAATAGTTAATTGTGTTGTATGTGGGTTAAATCTCAGCATGGCACCGTCTGCTCGAATGGCAATAACAAGAAGAATTCAACCACTTCTTTCTTTGAATCCTTACCAAGGAAATTGGACTATTAAAGTTCGAGTAACTAGCAAGGGTAATATGCGAACCTACAAGAATGCTAGAGGAGAAGGCTGTGTTTTCAATGTTGAATTGACAGATGAGGATGTAAGCACAGTTTCAGTTATCCAATAATTATGAAAGTTCAATCTTTAATGAAGTTATTCAATTGATTGTATAACTAACACAGATTTACCTTTTATTTCAGGGTACCCAAATACAAGCTACAATGTTTAATGAAGCTGCAAAGAAGTTTTTTGACAAGTTTGAATTGGGGAAAGTCTATTACATTTCAAAGGGAACTCTTCGAGTAGCTAACAAGCAATTCAAAACTGTTCAAAATGATTATGAGATGACTTTGAATGAAAGTTCTCAAGTTGAGGAGGCTAGCAATGAAGCAGCTTTTATTCCAGAGACAAAATTTAACTTTGTCCCAATTGATGAATTGGGTCCATATGTTAATGGCAGGGACCTTGTTGGTAAGAACTTGCAAACTCAATGTTTATATTCTTTATGCTGTCTTTTCATACCCTTTCAACAAAGAGTAATTGTTTCAAGCAATGAATTGTAGATGTTATTGGGGTGGTCCAAAGTGTATCTCCTACAATGAGCATACGGAGGAAGAGTAACAATGAGACAGTCCCAAAGCGTGACATAACTATTGCAGATGAGACGTATGTTTAGATACTGTAAACAACCTCTCTTGTAGATTTTGGTTTTCTCTAGCAACATGAATTTAACATCTTATACTTTCTGTATCAGGAAGAAGACTGTTGTTGTGTCTCTCTGGAATGATCTTGCGACCCATGTTGGACAAGAACTGCTAGACATGGCTGATAAATCTCCAGTAGTTGCAATCAAATCCCTTAAAGTTGGAGACTTCCAAGGTGGTTGCTTCATTTCATACAAAACTTGTTCCTATATGCATGATCTCTTCATTGTCCCAATCTCACAGTTCCTTAAATTGTGTTTCAGGAGTGTCTTTATCGGCATTAAGCAAAAGTAATATTGTTGTGAATCCTGATTTACCTGAAGCCAAAAAATTGAGATCTTGGTATGACTTTACTTAATGGGGTAATTGATTGGTCCCAGTTGATGTCTATGTTGTCTAAAGGCCGCACTTTCATTTTTGTTCAGGTATGATTCTGAAGGTAAAGAAACTTCACTGGCATCTGTCGGTTCTGGCATGAGCCCCTCTATGAAGAGTGGAGCAAGATCTATGTACACTGATAGGGTCTCCTTGTTTCATATAACCAGTAACCTGTCCCTTGGTGAGGAGAAGGTATATATTCTTAACCCTGGTTGAAGATAAGTAACTTTATATTCAGAGCAATTTTGATGCTATGTTCTTTAGAAACTGAAGCTTATTGTACTGAGAATAGGACTCACTAATACATGGAGAATTATGTAACATCATTGTATTAAATTGTCTTTTTCTGTTTGGTGGCAGCCTGTGTTTTTCGGCTTGAAAGCATATATAAGTTTCATTAAACCTGATCAAACCATGTGGTATCGGGCCTGCAAGACATGTAACAAGAAAGTTACTGAAGCTTTTGGGTCTGGGTATTGGTGTGAAGGATGCCAGAAGAATGATGCAGAGTGTAGTTTGAGGTGAATGTTGGATATATAGTCATCTTAAAACCTTCCATTAACCTGTAATGCCTACTCATGTCCCTACCTTTATTTGTTGATCCCAGATATATAATGGCATTGAAAGTTTCTGATGCAAGTGGTGAAGCATGGTTCTCTGTGTTCAATGAGCAAGCAGAGAAAATACTTGGATACTCTGCTGATGAACTTGACAAGCTTAAATCTGAGGTAAAGCAGTTCACAGAACATCTCTTTTTTTTGTGCTTGCTTTATGTCTCGACAGCTTGTGATTGACTTATTTGAGTATTCCTATTTCTCAGGAGGGAGAAATTGCATATCAAATGAAATTGAAGGAAGCTACATGGGTTCCTCACCTTTTCCGGGTTAGTGTTGCACCACAAGAGTACAACAATGAGAAAAGGCAAAGGATAACAGTCAGGGCTATTGCTCCAGTTGATTATGCAGCAGAATCCAACTACTTGCTGGAAGAAATGTCTAAGATGAACATTGCTATGTAATGAGGCTAGCCAAATCAAGAATATTAGATTTATTTTTGCTATATTTATGTCTGAATGCTCACTAGGATTAGTTAGTAAAACAGTTGTAAATATGTCTCATTGACTTTGCTTAATAGCAATTCAGCATTTTGCATTTTAGTGAATGAACCTTTTGCAGTTTATCATCTTTTGTTGTGTATTCATTGTTTAATGATAGTGCAACATTTTATCTAATGGAGCATTCCAATTCTTGGTATCACATATTCACATCTATGAGCAGTTTATTTATGTATTGTGTAATGAATAAACTTTTGCAGTCTTGCAATTTAGAAGTTAAGATTCCACCAAAAAGCTATGGTAGATTTCACTTTGAAACATTGCATTAGGCTAGAGACTGTCTTTTATAATTAGTTGTTGCTGGATATTTGTTTGTGCACATCTTCTCTTTATTTCCTGTGCCTCTAGTAAGTTTTAGACAGAACTAGAGGTCCTACTGATTAGTAAGTATTACACAGAAGAGACACCAATACAATTACTGTAGCTGTTTTCTTTGTAGATAAATTGGGATTTGTGATCCCAGTAAAGATTGGTTCAGGATCATGCGGTCCTTTTTTATCAGTTAGGAAGGATTGTAGCATTTATCACTGAAATCCTTCCCGTTGCATCTCCATTATTGGATTGTTTACCAAAATTATGTTGCATACTGCTAGGAATCAAGAATCATCTGAAAAAAGTTTGCATAATCTGATTGATCATTAAGTTTCAAAGTATTTGTTTCTTCTTTTTTATTGAATAATTCTGGAAGAGAAAGGATACTGCTAAATGACAGCTTTTTAAGCTTTAGTTGTGAAGTTGAAATTAGCACATGTAGTTTGGTGGAACAAAAGAGATAAGCTAAAACCAAGTGTTGATCTAGCAAGATCAAATTGTAGAATATTGTCCTCTAGTTGATATCCTCCTATAACTATTGAAGTAGTAGGTTTAAGCCCTCCATTCACAAATCCTAAGCAGATCACATCTTGGCTAACTTTCACCATTGAATTTGCACCAAAAATCCTCCAATAAACTCGTGGAGTCTGCAAAACAAGATCAATGGCAGGAACAGCTGGTCCAACCCTCGTGCTACCAACACTTTTTGAGCTGAAACAAGTCTCGAAAGGTGCCACAGCAGCCACTCTGGTCACATTAGATAACTCATTGATGAAAGCTTTAGTCACAGCATCATATATGGAAGTTTCCAAGATTGAATAAGGACTCCCTGTGCTGATTTTGGTTCCACCATCTCCTCTCTTGTCAATCCCAAGCAATTTTTTGTTAATTGTCACTGGTTTGCCATTGACTCTAATAGATTTCACTCCAATGAAGTACTCTGAGGAAGATTCATTCAGGAAAGGAACTGATCCAGTACCAAAAGGGTTGGTGATCAACGGCGTAAAGATGAGATCTTTAGAGACATCAATTTTTGGAAGCATCATGACATCACCAAAAAATATGACACCAGAAGATTGTGTGGATGAACTCAAACAAACTGCAAATTTTCTTGGGAAGCTGAAGATTTCAGCTAATTGGGAAGGAAGCGAAATACGATTCCTTCCCAATCCAACAGTACCTTTCACCCCACTAGCCAAACCTTCAGTCAAGAATGTAGGAACACAAGTGAAAATGAAACTCGGGATCTTAACAAACTTACCAGGATTTGATCCATCAGTGGATTGTATCGACAAAACGTCTTCAGTAATTTCACCACCATCATATAAAGTCTTGATGAATGGATTTTCTGGGGTGTTATAACATGCATTATTGTTGCAGCCAATTTTAGGAGTACTGGTGGTGCAGTTTCCACAAGTGTTAACTTTGGAGATGGTACATTGAGTTGAGCCACAAAGAGCTGGTCGATAAGTGGAACTCACATAACCATTTTCACAGTCTACCCATAAAGTTTGTCCACCAAGATGAATTGTTAACTTGATGGGCACAAGAGGAGTTCTTTGACCAATTTGTGTGATGTATTGGAGAGTAGATGAGTCTTTGGTCACCGGAAGGATGAGTCCTTTGGTCTGGGGAGAAGTTTGGCCTATGCAATATGAAGAAATGGAGAGGAGAAGTGAGCAAAAGAGGATCAAATAGTAGCTAGTGAAAGCCATGATACAAGATTAAGATGTGATGTCGAAGTATGGACTATGCAATAAGAAGATTTTGTTTTATAGAAGCATTGTTTTCAAGTCAACTCCATAACTTATTTAATTAAGTCAACGATTTGGGAATGGATCTGAGTTATGACACAGATATGTTGTCGATGAGGAGGAAAAAGTCAGCAAATTGGAATACAGCTGCGTAATTTGACATTTTAAAAAAAAAAACTAAAGGTGAAATGCATTTCGAGCGCAACTTTAACTTTCAAATACGTTTTTCAACTTAATTTTAAATATTTAGCAAAAGATTCAAATCCAAAGATTTCACTTCTTTCTTGTTTTAATGATATTATTATTTCATAGATAAGAATAAGAAGTCAAAATTAGATTCTTTTTCTTCTTTTGAAATGAAAACATGTCATTGGTATTGGGAGGCTCGCACGCTATTAGCTCAATGGTAGAGCTCATTCTATTCATGTCCAATTGCCTACTAAATAAAGCAAATTACTAATTCATGGAAAATTGAAGACAGAGCGGATTTAGAAGTGCCCCTTCATAGTCCTTAAGAGCCTGTAGCACCTTTTGCAAGGCATTGGCCTAATGCCATTGGCCGAGAAACAAACACAGCTGAATAGTAATTTTGGCGTTTTAACAATTTTAGGCACGTTCACATATGAAACAAAGTGCCCAACAGTCTCAACGCCAATGTAAGAAGCGTTAATGAAGGGTTTCCAGGGCTGTTAATAACAGGCATTATTGTTGCAACCTGGACCAGGGATATGAAATGGCATACTCAGGCATGAGATTTTGGTACATAACCAACCAACCTATAGTTCTGTTGAGAGTCCATCAAGCAAGAAATTGACAGGAAAGCATGAACAATAGGCTCAATTTATTGGTCCTTTGTTTTTTTCCCCTTCTGCTCTTTCATTTCCATGTCACAAACATATATAGAGTATCCAGAAATTCAAGTACTAAGGGGCATCAAAATACAAGGTGATATAGCTGTCCTAGACAATTGAAGGTAAGCTAAACTTCTAGTTCATAAGATTTCACACTTCCATAAAGGGGGAGGAGGGAGGGGAGAGGGGAAGGCAGAGATTAGGTCTTCATCCAACTGGAATCTGAAGCTGCGAATGAATATCAATCGTCCTTTAGATAGCCATGAGATCACCATACTGGCGCATCAAAATGATGGACCCAGCAAAAAGAGCAGTAGCTCGAAGCAGTTTCTGCAAAAGCAAAATGCAAAAAAGATTAAGGTAAAACTATATAAAGCCCAGAAAATGAGAAACGTTGATCATATCATACACAACCTAAGAGTCTGAAAAAAAGTTTACACAGGTATGAATCTCTCTATATATATCTGATTATGAAAAAACAAGTTACATCTTTTGATAAAGTAATATTCCTACTGATTTGGGACAAAATCATTATACATATAGTTATACACACATGTTTACATATATATAAAACCCAAAAATCTAAACCAAATATGCAACCAACCTATAATTCTCTACCATAGTTTTAGTCAAGCAGCCAAATCTGATCCATACCTCACACTCACACACAAATCATGTTAGGTCAACACGAGTGTTACACGTGGTCTTGAGGTATCTGTGCAACATGGCTATGTGACACAATGGTTCAAACATTTTACCAACCACTGTGTCATTGTTCCTTTGTTTTATCTCATTAAATAAATAGTTATTTATTATAACATAGATCAGGGTTTGTCTTTTGTCAAAAAAACATAGATCAGGGTTTGACCAACATAAACCTAGTAGCTTAGCATTGTCCTAAGCTTAGGTTCAACCTACTACATGGCAGAGTAGCTTAGCACTATACACACAGTTTCTCTCTCCATCGAAACCCCTAAACACATTGATTAAAAGGATGTTTCTTTCCTTCCCCGATAAATATCTTCCCACAGAAATTATCTCTAGCCACCTTTCTTGCCTCCAATCCCTTGTAGCCTAGAAAAATATCTATTTTTGAAAAAACATTTCCTACCCGCTGCAATCTTCAATCACCTTTTAGCAAATGCAAGCTAAGAAGGGATCTGTGGTGTTTTCTCCTCTCCAAATACCAAAACCAAACATTAGAAGGCAGAAAGAAAAAGTTCTTCGTATGCTTTTCTTCAGGCAATGAGTACTCGTGGGAAATGGGGGTGTGAAAGCTTTAACGGAGGCAACATCAAACCTCCAGAATGTAATGGCTTTAGAAAAGCAACAATGTGCAATTACCAAAAAGATGTTTTTGGTGAACTTATGGAGAGGGAAAAAAGGAAACAAAGAGAGCCAGAATAAAAAGGGGGTGGGGGTGAGGGTGGAAAGAGAATTAGGTTTAATTTTCTAATTGAAAGACAAAAGGGTCCTCTTATTAAAATATTGTTAATGTGTTGTTAGGGACATTTAACGGAAGGCAAAGAATGGGTACAATGCTAACCTACTATATGGTCATAATAGGTTAGCATTGCACCCACATTCTAGTTTCCTTAAATGTCCTAACATCTCATTTAAGAAGTATTAGAGTGTGAGGGACTTTTTGTCGTTCCACCAAAAATCTATACCCAATTCTCCTTCATCTTTTTACTTTATTCACTGTCAGAGTTAACCCTATACCAAAGCTCTTCATATCGCTTAACTGTTACCTTTCAATTCAACCATTAAAGCTTCTGCAACCCATATTTGACAGAATTTATTGCTTCTCGTGGAAAATCACAGCCATAAGTCTTTGTTTCTGGCCCATGCAATAGAATAACCTTCTTCTCACGAAAGATTAGATTGTTATTTCTGTTCAGACTTATCAACTTTTTATTTGTTTACAACAAAATACTCTTATACTCCATTAATAATGTTTTGTTTCGCTAGTTGAAGAAGATAAATGACCTAACGATTTGTGTCGTGTAATTAAAGAACTGCAAGGACCAAAATTTATTACAGAAACAAAAAGATGATTTCTACATATGCTAAAGAAGATGAATGTTTTCCTCTGTGCCATTTTCTTTTACAGTGAAGGACAACAGGTCCCTAATATTAATGAGGCAACGAGGGTCATTTAAGGAAATTAAAAAAATGAATACAACGGTAACGTTAGATAAACACTTCTATGTGTACATACGTTCAGTGAGTCATAATTTATTCTATATGCGTTACAAAGAAAACATGATTTGAACAATAAAGACACTAAAGATATATTTACACAAAACAACAAAGAATAAAAGTGAAGATTTTATGCTTGAACTAAAGGTTCAAGAAGACAATCTTATGTGAAGTATGTAATAAGAATTAACACGTTAATTCGAGAAATCAAATTGAACTTTTAATGAATTAACTTATTAGTTCGAATAACACTGTTTTAGAAAACATATAAGATCCATCCTTCTGAATATTTGGTTTAGGCAGCAAATCAATCAAATTGACAATCACATTTTCAGACACATTCTTTCTAATCCTAACTCAAATCTCTTAAGATCCATATGTAACAGGCTTAACTAAACACTTTACGTTATTCATCAATAAAATGAGTATAGTCGCTCATAAACTCCACAACAACGGAAGAAGACAAAACAAAGACCGAAGCAAATTTCTCTCTGGTTACTGATATGTATAAATGAATAACAAAAGGAGATACCTTGTTGAGATTCCATTTTTCTTCGTCAAGAACCTGAGAGTGCCAGAAAGCTTTGACCTTGTCAACTGATATCACAGAGTCCGCCATTGAAGCTTGTCGAGTGAAGGAGAGTGCGACTTAGAGCAGCAGCAGAGATCTCTTAAGGGGGTTAGGGTTTTGGAGCTCTAAGGCCTTGAAGGTTTTATTAGGCAATTTCATACATTCGGGCGGACAATCGGGTTCTCTTCACCCAGAAAGGGCATTTTAGGTTTTCTACTCTCATTTTTTTTTTCTATTTTCCAAAATTACAACACAATGTACTCGTTTTTATTATTTTCCCTTTTACCATATTTTATTTAAGTACTCCTATTTAATTTATTTATTTTTCACTATTTAATAAGTGAAAGTTTTACGATATTTTGTAAATTTTATGTCTATTAACCCTCTAGCAACGTGTTGCATGTTTATACATATACGCTGATACTCATCGTTTAACTTTTTCTTATTTTTTCGTAATTTCATTTTATGTTATTGTGTCCATGGATATATGTCTTGCATGTTCGATTATTGATACTTCACATCTCAATTCCAACAAATATATTTTTGTAACTATTTATTCTCAAATTTGCTCAAGCCGTCTCGATCATAAGACCATTAAAGCAATCGCTTGGGACATCAAATTTTTTAGGGCTCCCAAATTTAATGTGGAGGTCATTGTAATAATTGTGAAATTCAATAGTATTTAATTAATTATAGCATTTTTTTACGTGGCTATCTATTTTGTTAATTTATTTATATTTTGATGATTATCATGAACCTATATTATAATTCTTACATTTATCTTTTTTATTCCCGAATCAATTTTTATTATCTCATTATTGAATATTTTAGCGTCTACCAAACGGTCAAACCTTTTGCATTATGCAAAATCTATTGTTTTGTATTTATAAAAAGATCAAATTTATTTTTTGATTTATTCTTTAAATTTTAAACACAACAACAAATTCATTCTAGTATCATTATATAAACTTTTTAAATTTTGAGTCAGATTCTATTATTTTAACTTTATATTATATTTCTTCATTGAATATTTTCATTGTTAAAATTCTTATTTCATAAAATTTACGTACGTCCTACCTTCTCGAGATTTCACTTGTAGGATTACAATTGGATATATTATAGTTATTCAATTTACATATGATAACTAAACGAAAAAGGTCTCTCTGTGTAGTTTGGCTTTAGGCTCCCGAACTTGTTGAAACGGCCCTGAATTTGTTTATGTTGAAATCGAGTTTGAACTGTGTTATAATTAAATGATCGAGAGGGTTTTAAATGGTAATGACATATTATTTTTGGAATTTCTGCTATCTTCCCTTTCATCCTTTATAGATGATCTGATGAGAATATAGAAAGTCCCACCTCCTCTTAAAAAAGGTAGTAGTACAACGCTTTTATTCTACAAATATTCATATCAATAAACTTACAAAATTGTAAGAGTATTTGGTTAATTTCTTTTATCTCTCCATTAAATATTTTATTTAATTAATACCTATTATAATAAATAATTTTATTTTTCTAAACTATCGAACATTTTGAGACAAATTGAATATATCAAAAGGATTAATACCTGGAAAAAAAAATACTATACTACAAAAAAATAAAATTGCCTCTTGTTTTTGTTAATCAAAAAATTCTATATTTAAAGAATTTCCAATTGAGGAAAGTGAGTGGACGAGGCAAGCAGGCGTAGGACCAGTATGTCCAACCAGGAACTGACACGTGGAAAATCGACCGGTTAGAATTAAATCAGACATTTCGTGCTATCTTCTCTGGGTTTTGGCCTCACAAAGCTCGAAACTTGCTTTAGCTTAGAACTCTTTTAGCCCCAAATAATTGTAGTAGTGAAAAAGAAGAAAGAAGAAGATGATGGAGGCCATTACGATTACACGTTTCTCTGCTTCAAACGCACCACTTCTAATCCGATCCATGGCTACACAAAAACCAACTCCATCTACTACCAAAACCGTCACTTCTAAAAAGGTTAGATTTTTCATCTATTTACTTACATTATAATTTATATCTCAGCATTTACATAAACTAATAATTCCAACCAACTGACCTAGTAAGACACGCAACCTAATGTGTTCCTGAGAAAAGGAATTTATTCATTTTTTGGGTATCAAACGGGCGTGGTAACATGTAAGAACTCTTGAATGAAGAAAAAGAGATTTAACTCAAGTTCGTTTGGAATCGGTAGCCAATCTTATTTTTGATAGTGATAGTTGACAATTGAAGAGTAGCTTTGGATACGAATTAGAGAAATTCTGTTATAGTCATTTTTAGAGTTGATTTCTCGAATGGTGACAGTGAAGTAGTAGTTATTATCTCACAAAATTACTTTCTTTGTAGAATCGAGGAGAAAGATGACTTTTTGAGATAATAACTATTAGTTCAATGAGAAATCGACATGTCATTTCTATATATTCAATGTACTCTATGCATAGAGGAATATGCATATACGATGAAATTCATATGTGTTTAACATTTCACTGCAGACAACAACTGTATTTCCAGTAGGGGAGAAACCTCGGCCGAGCAATTCTTCATCTACCCCACCGGTGAAGTTATTGACAAGAGTGGAGCAATTGCGGCTGTTAACTAAAGCAGAGAAAGCTGGTTTATTATCAGCTGCTGAGAAATCTGGACTATCTTTGTCGACAATAGAGAGACTTGGTCTTCTTTCTAAAGCCGAAGAATTGGGGATTCTTTCAGCAGCTACTGATCCTTCAACCCCATCTGCACTCTTTAGTTTGAGCTTGGGATTGTTGGCTGTGGGTCCTGCTTGTGTGTATCTGGTGCCTGAAGATTACCCTTGGCAAATTGGTTTGCAGGTTGTGGTTGCACTGCTCTCTGTTGTTGGTGGCTCTGCAGCATTTGGAGCCTCAAATCTTGTTTCCACTTTGCAGAAAGTAAATTGAAATGTAAGCTGCAAAATACTTTCAAAATTTCTCTTATATAGTATAAATGTTTGTTTTGTTCAATTTTGATTTTTTTTTGATCCCTTGCAATCTAAGATATACATTGTCCTTTCCGGTTGAGCATTAGTTCATTACGACATCAAATCTTGTCTGGATAAAGAATCTTGATCTGCACTTTTCATTGCAGCAATGTAGTTTCTTGTAATTCAATGATTGAACTTCTTTTATCTTATTCGACGTATTATTAACTGGTAGGGTGAAAACTAACTTCGATATATCTTTGGATCTAACGTGTATAATTCATGTGGTGTGTAAACTAATTGTAGTGACATTCGAATTGCATCACTATAGAACATCAGTTTAGTTGCTCCTCCGATCCCTAGAGGCTAGAGTCCAACATTGGCCAATAGGTATATACGACAATCTGAGGTTTATCTAGCTGTTCTTTTCCTGACTCTCTAAAGACCGATTATAATAATCATCATCCAGCAGGAAACTTAGATGAGTATGGAGTGCGAACAGCTGAGGTTGATAACCAATCCCAATGCAAAACTTTTATCATTTCTTGATTTGAGTGTGCCATCCTTGTGCAGGAGTCATGCTAATCTTCTTTGTATCGTTCCAATTTTATTGGATTTCCTAGAAACAAAACTCTTATGTACATATAAAGCGGAATTGCTAATACACATGTATATCTTTTGAAAGACACTGTGCCACAGTTGAACTTACTGAACTTTGCTAACTTGTTGGGGAGAATGCTGTACAATATAACTGCACTGTTCTGTGAAGGCATTGTCCTTTACCAACTAGTTGAAGGGGTCAGAAACTTAACCGGACTTTTTTCTTTGCACTGCCATGTATGTTATACTAATGAACATATCATCTATGCATCAGACCAGAATGGGATTTAAAGATTAATGAACAGTCTTTTGATTCAAACAGTGTGTCAACTAATCTGGATGTTATCACAAATTCTGGAATGTAGTCAGATTGCATGAGCTCAGAACACGAGTCTTGTGCTCTTACGTAGAGTCAAACATAGGCCAATATATGTGACATCCTAGATATGTTAAGTGAGTAAAGACCAAATTAACAATCATCATCCATGAATCAACTCACAGAGTGTGGAGCCGTGTGAATACCTGAGGTTAACACCCAATGCAACAATATGCATTTGAAAGGGAATTGCTGATACACATCCATTTCCTTCTAGCCGCTGGTTCTTTACACACTTGAATCTTAGATAAAATTTGCAAACTAGCTGCAGAGACTGATATGCAATGCTATTAACTAAACTGTTCTGTTCTGTTTTGTTCTGTGATGGCATCATGTCAAATAGGTCGAACACAAAGTCCTAATTAGACAGGCTCACTTTAACGTTGTCAAAGAAGTTTTTCAGTTTTGCTGATACATTAGTTATGTATCTGATACATCATCTTTAGCTGTAGAATAGTTAATGCATATCAGCTATTTATAGATAGTATCTTAATATAAGGTATGATTGGTTCTTTAAATGAATTACTGATCTAAATAATGGAATTAATTTGTTAAAAAAAGCAACGGTTATGTTCGTGAAGATTCAAGCCAAAAAACAGAGCATCGTCTCGAATGGAAAAAACAGAGCATCAATTCAAACCAAAGTCGATTTCAATTTTTTTTTCCATTTTTGCTGATACATAAGTTATGTATCTGATACATCAACTTTAGCTGTAGAATAGTTAATGCACATCAGCTATTTATGGATAGTAGATTGAGATAAGGTATGATTGGCTCTTTAAATCAATTACTGATCTAATTAATGGGATTAATTGGTTAAAAAAGACAACAGTTATGTACATGAAGTTTCAAGCCAAAAAACAGAGCATCAATTATGTACTGCAGGTTTTTGATACATCAGTTATGTATAAACTGTGCTAATTAGAGTCTGATACATCAATTCTGATACATCAGATCTGTAGTTGATACATCAGTTGTGATACATATGTGTGAAGTTTATTTCCTGCAGTTTTTTGATACATCAATTAGGTATAACCTGTGCTAATTAAATACTGATACATCAGTTCTATAGTTGATACATACATTCTGATACATATATGTGAAATTTATTTTCTGCGGGTTGTTGATTCATCAGTTAGGTATAACATGTGCTAATTAAATACTGATATATCAATTCTGATACATTAGATCTGTAGTTGATACATCAGTTGTGGTACATATGTGTGAAGTTTATTTCCTGCAGTTTTTTGATACATCAATTAGGTATAACCTGTGCTAATTAAATACTGATACATCAGTTCTGTAGTTGATACATACATTCTGATACATATATGTGAAATTTATTTTCTGCGGGTTGTTGATTCATCAGTTAGGTATAACATGTGCTAATTAAATACATCAGTTATGATACATCAGTTCTACAGTTGATACATATATGTGAAGTTTATTTCCTGCAGGTTGTTGATTAATCAATTAGGTATAACATGTTCTAATTATATACTGATACATCACTATAGATACATTAGTTGTGTAGTTGATACATAAGTACTGATACATATATGTGAAGTTTAATTATTACATATATGTGATACAAAAGTATATGTATCAGATTCATTAAAAAATGGTAAATGTTATTGTGATACATAAGCATGATGCCCCGGACAGTCAAGTTTGATACATTAGAATATGATACATAAACTTTGATTTTATATTCGAGTTTGACAGATGAGAAAAACATACAAATCTTTTCAATTGATATATGAAAAAATTATTACATTTCAGTTGCTTACTGATTCTGATACATTACAATTAATGTATCAAATACATTAAAACAGCAGATACATCTAAAATGTTTACTATTACAAAAAAAATGGTTATAATCTTCTTGATGACGTACTTCATTCCCTGCATTGACATGAAAAATGGTTAAATACAACTTGAACTTTATACATAAATACGATGTATCAGACGCATTAAAATATTTGATACATGAGAATCTGATACATACAGAAGATCTATCAGAAGCAGTAAGGCTTCATAAATTATAATCTGATACATAAATGTAGATGTATCAAAATCATTAAAACTTGATACAATAGAAACTGACACTTAAACACGATGTATCAGAAGTAGTAAATCTCCAAAAAAATGATATTTTAAAAAAAAACACTATGTATCAGATGCGTTAACGCTTGATACATGAGAATCTGATACATAAACAATATGTATCAGAATAAAAAAACCTTCATAAAAACGGCATTAAAAAAAACTTAATTGAACTCATACCTTTGGGAGATTAGGGCGTGTTGTAACCCCTTCAATCTTGTTGTCTAGTTCTTTGGGTGTATGTTTAACTGGAGATTTCGACTTCAATTTCTCACGTAGCTTATCCATCACTGCTGGATCGTTACGATGTTTGGATGTAACCTCGTCGTAACCTTCCCAAGATGAATCAGAAGCAGGTGAAACAAGAATTCCTTGATTTTTATTCAACTGTGTGAGACCATGAACGGATTCCATATGTATCATTGAAGATATGAGTTAAAAAATTAGAAAAATTTACAGAAGAAAGCAAAGGATACCAATTTTTTAGATGTACTCAGAAATTCAAAATCTCAAAAACTGATGAAGAGGATTGAATTTAGGCGAGGATTTAGGGAGGAATAGTGATGTATCAGTGAGGGAGATAGAGTTAAAGAAAAAAGAGGGATTTTAGATTTTTTTGGTATAATAGGGAATACAAGTAAATATGGTATTAGAATATGTGTAAAAGGGTAAGTTTTGCTTTTAATTATGCTATGGGTGATCTAGTAATCTGTTGTGAGGTTAAAGTCGTAACCTTTAAAATATTATAGGTTTTAGATGATTAAAAGTCATAATCTATCTACCTTAAGTAATTGACCTGATATTAATTTGGATCCGATTTTGATATACATAGAGAATACGCAATTAATTCTTCTAAGAAAAGTTTACAAACGTTGATTAAATAAAACTTGATCTCATTCATAATTTAACTTTTAATTGTGAATTGAAATCTTTTGTGAGGCTTTTAATACTCTTTTAAGTTATTTCTCTACATTCTAATTCAACATCATTATCATCTAGCTCTGATCAAATTTATGTATATCGCCTTTTGAGCTAATTTTACCCGTAATGAAACTGGGTAAAAGTATGAATAAGAAAGGCAGCAAGGTTGTTAGACATATAAGTTTAATAGTAATATATTTTTTTTCTTTGATAATTGTGGTATCTGGCCAACTTTCGTACACTTTGACTAATTTTACGGGATATCTGCCACTTCCTACCAATAATAGGAACGAGACAACCCTGTCCACTAAGGCCAAGACAGATGAGAAGAAATCACCTAGTGCTTTTTGTCTATACTGAAACCTAAGCCTGAGACCTCATGATTCGTAACTCACTTCATTGATTACCAGACCTTTACAATATATATATATATAATGTAATTATACTAAATCGTTACATAAATTGAGATCGTGTAGTTGGGCCCATTGGTAGGTGTTGGTTATGAGTGGAGGACAAGCCGTTGGGTTTATTTTTTTTCTTCTTCTGGAAAGTGAGTAATAGTGTGCATTATTGGAAGCATGCATTTATCATTGAATTCATCACGTCTGGCTTCCTTTTTCATTTCTTTGTTTTTGTTTGAATACAAAGGAAACAAAAGAAAGTGTATGTTGCTGTATTGGGATCTGAAAATAACTGTCTCAACTGAAAGTGACACTTCATAAGATAAGAGTTACCTCCTAGCCCCAAATCCTTACTTTCTTTTAACACTTCACTGCATGCTCTCTTGTCATCTTTAATCCCTTATTTCATCAGCACCACTCTCTCTGCTCCTCCGTTTATTTTTAATTGTTTAGTATTAATTTAATAAATAAAATGATAATTTTACTATATAATAATAATATTTTGAAAATAATAAAGGAGATATGTCTGGACATGTGAAGATCGAGAAAATGTGTAGATGCATCAGTAAGGAGGTACGAGAGGTTGGTTATAGCTAGAGGGCACGAGGAGAGGCAGAGGTAGACCGAAAAAGTATTGGAGAGAAATGATTAAACATGATATGATGCAAATTCAGTTTACCGAGGATATAACCTTAGACAGAAAGGTGTGGAGGACATGTATTATGATAAAACGTTAGTAGGTAGTGTAGTGTAGTATAGTTTTGCTTAGGGTAGTTGGCGTTTGTCATTGCACTAGTTGTATTATTGTAGTTCTTGTTTGATATCCATCATTATTTATATGGTTTTCAATAGTATATTCTAGTATATTGTTCATCTTGTTTCGATTATTGCACTATTTTGTTGTTGATTGTTGCTCCCTTCTAGGGCCGGCTTGATGCCTTTAAAAATAAGTCATCCGCCTTAGGCCCCCAAATTTGAGGGGCCCCATTTTTTAATAATAATAAAATTATCATACGGATTTTTTAAAAAAAAAAAATACTATATCATTTGAATTTATTTGTCTTACTTTTTTTTTAGTTGTTTTGAAAAAAAATGTTCCTTTCTTTTTTGTCAATATTTTTTAATTTTAACTTTCCACATTATATATTTAAGACCAGAAGACTAAATGACATTTTGGTGTATTATACATATCTTTAATTTAGGATCATAAGATTTGAAAATCTTCTTTACTTTTTTAAAATTTCGTGTCAAGTCAAATTCCGTCAAACGATTGAAACAGATGGAGTTCTATTTGAAGAAAAAAGTAAACATTTTTATTATAAAGAAAGAAATATGTTATCTCAAAAATAATTTTCAATATATTAACAATATTGCCTCTTAAAAAGCTGGAAAAATAGACTTTAAATAAATTTATTTTAAAAAATAAAAATTTAAGCCTCCTATTTATTTTTGGCATTATGCCCCTAAGATGTTTGAGCCGCCCCTGCTCCCTTCTAGTAGACTTTGCACTATTTTCTTGTGATTTGGTATAATTTTCTCCTTTGTATTTGGGATTGCTACATTTGAGCCGATAGTCTTTCGGAAATAACTTCGCTACCTTCACGAGGTAATGATAAGATCTACGTACACACTCTACCCTCCGCAGCACTTGTGATATTTCACTTAATATGATGATGGAGATGAATTAAATTTTGAAAATAATAAATTTAATGATTTGAGAAATTAATGGCTATAAATTAATAACATGGATAAATTAAGAATTAGTAAGTGATAAAAGTAAAAGTAAATGGAAAGAAACGTAATCAAGAAAAAGCATCAATTGCCTCTCCAGCAATTAAAGGGTGGGACTATTTTGCAGACTCTATTTATAATCTGTTAAGAGTAAAAAATTGTAAGGTAAGTGACAGTTTATCCTAATATTTTCTGAGTGAAATAAGTCATGGTGCTGCTGCCCAGTGCCCACACGTACTCCTTAATTCTGGCCTTGAAGCTTAGTAGCAGTTGCTAGCACAGTCCATTATTCAGTCTGTTAGTCTGCAGGCCAGAACATCACAGATCGATACAGTATTATATATGGGACGATCCTAACTTTATTACCCCTCTCTTTCAATTTGTTTGTTTTGTTTTGATTTAACATGAATCAGAGTTTAACCAAGTAAACAAGACATTTGAATCTTGTACTAGTATTAAACATGTCATGTGAAAAGTTGAAATTTCTGTTCATATAATGTTATATAATATTATATATTGAGATACAAATCGTAATATTTGGAGTGTATATCTTTAAAAACTACAAATTTTGTTCATAAATCGCATTCAATACATCTCTTCATTTTTGCTTCTTTTTTTGTTGATATTTGAGCCGAAAGTAAAGTAGAGTTTGGAATAGATTCCATTTTGAGAGAGTTGAAAAAGCACTCTCTGGTTGAATGGTTCTATACATTTGCCCTTTCTCAACACATTTCTTTAGACAAAGACTCCATTTTTTCCTCTTTTCGGATGATAAATCTTTCTCAGAAATGGAGTGTGAATCAAACCCATGTTTCAAAAAGTCGTTGCTAAAAAAAGAAAGAGAATTTTTTTTAAAAATGAATTAAAAATAAAAATAGGACAAACAAATTAAAACGGAGGGAATATTTTTTATATTGCTTCACAGTGGGGCAATAAGTTAATGATCCATTCATGATTTCTTGCACATATTTTTTTCCGTATTTTTTTTGGTTGCTTTGCCCTATATTTGGTTTCACTTAATTCAAGCACAAATTAGATGAATATGAGTATTCACTTGTGTTGGTGTTTGACCTAATTATCTTTATCATAATTGAGTTTTCTTCTGCTAAAAAGAAAATACAAATTTTCATTTTTGGCTAATATCCTTTTTGTTGAAGGAAAATATTTTGGACTCTTTATAGTAAAGTGAGGCTTCTTCATTCTCACTTGGTATAGCATCCACATGGCTTCAAAAGTCTTGTTTAGTGAGAAATATTTAATAGACACAAGTGTTACTCTGTTACTCGTGCAAACTTCTTTTTCCTAATGAATTTTGTGAGATTATTTCTTTTGATACTTTGCAATTTCTTTCATAAAATCTATTACTCATCTTTTTTATCTTTTGTTGTCTGATTTATTATATCTCAAGATTATTTTTTGTTAGCTTCCGCAAGACACCTAGTTATTTGATAGGGTGACTTAGGAATAATTAATTAATTAGTTTTTGTCTACGAAACTAGTTGGGATTTACTGGTGGAAAAGTTTACTACCAACTTGTGAAATTTGTGGCCAGGGTTCTAAACATTGGATGCTTTCTTGCTCAATATTTATGAACTAAAATTCAGTAATGATAGTATTAGCTTTTGGCCTGTTATGATTGTAGCCAACTCTACTCCTAAGGAGATGCGGCCTGTCAAAAGATATATCTTCTTAATTTTTTTCATTAGGGTTTACCCGTGGTCAGAGGTGGCTCAATAAGATTGGTTACATACAGTCAACCTTAACGGAAGACTTTAGTTTTTCTTTATTAGTGAGAGTTTGATTTCCACTTTATAATTTCTGTTCCATTTACCCATAATTTGTACTCTAGATCCACCACTGTACTGAACTCTTCCCTTATTTAAGAAAAGAAAAGGCAAGTTATGAATTCGATAAGAAATTCAGAATTTATATACTTCAAATCGCGACTCTACCTCTATCAACACTAATATGTTTCATTATATAAGTGAATTAATTAATTACCCAATGGAACAGTTGATTGTAATTTGATCATTCTAGCTGATCTTGTCCTTTTCTTTCTACAGTTGTTGTTGGATGATAATAGTATTAAATTCATTAAGTTAATATGTCCAAGTTGCAGCTGCTGCATACAAAAATCTCACTGCAAAATGCTACAAGTGGATCATTATATGTGTGTACTAAGTGGCAAAGTCTTTTAAGAGCTTCTATATTATTATTGGTTGGTTGGTCCCTCCTCTACAATTCAGCATATATATAGCTTTGGGGATACCACTAGATCTCCACTAGTTTTTCTAACCAATTTGTTTCCTTTTTGAGACTTAATGAAATTAATTACTCATGAACATTCTTATTTTCATGTATTTCCCAATCTTTAATTTCTTCATCATAATAATTATGTAAACTATGTTACCATCTTTTAAAAATTGCATAAACAAATTGTACATAGTGTCCTTATAAATTAAAAGAGAATAATTAAGATATATGGTACTCTACTACCAACTTTTGTCAAGGATTTCTGGTATTCCTTGCTTGTGTAGTACTCCCTTCCCTTCGTCTAAGTCTATGTGATGTATTTGATAGAAATTCAGTTCAATCAAAAAAAAAAAACTTTATAAAGAATTTGTGATCTAAAACTCATGATTATGTGGGCATGTAGCTAGAAATAAACGATAACAACATAGTCAATATAATTTCATAAGTGAGGTCCGAAAAAAATGGTGTGTATATGCAGCTTACTCCTACCTTGTGAAGGTAGAGTTGTTGCCAATAGATCCTCGGGTGGCTCAAGTAAAACATATCAAAATGATTGAAAAAAGGAAATTATGAATAGTGAAGGAACCTATAGAAAACAATGGAGAAAGAAACCATAGCAATAACCACTATAACAAATAAATGATTTAGTGGCAATTATTTAGCGGCAATAATATACTTGTCACTATTTATATTTAGTGGTAATGATAAATATGATATTTATAAACAATAGTCAATACAAATGCCGCTAAAGACTTTAGCGACTCAGGATGCAATGACATTAACTCAATTGCCGCTAAATATTTTTGCCATAATAAATATTGCAACAAGAAGAAAAATATATCGCCACTAAATGTCTTTTCTGTTGTAGAGTGAACAAAAGTACGATAACTGAAGCAAAGAAAACAACAAATAATAGTAGAATTAAAGAATAATATAATAGGAGAGTACTAATAATAATATTGATAAAAAAATTAAGACCACATTCAAATATGAGATGAGGCTAATTAGGTTTCATTTGGACATGCAATATTGAATCTAAATGTGAAATCAAATTGATTTGAAGTTGAAGTTTTGTTTGAATATGTAATGTGGATTTTTGAGGTTGTATTTTTTTCTCATAAACATGAAAACCCTACAGTTGTGAAAACCATCAAGATTTCTCTAATTCTTAAACAATCTTACCAAATGAATAAGCCATATATTGTTCATAAACAATAAATTATATTATCCTAAGGCGTTGCATTTGATAAATTGCATATCTCCATGTTCTTTTTGTAAATAAATGTTTACAACAAATTTTCAAATATCTATAATTTTATAAAGATCCATTAATTAACAATAATAATAACTAATTATTCTTTAATATAATTATTTTACAGTGTTACAAAAAAATCTTTTCAAGCCAAACTTGAGTCTTTTTTTGCAAAATTTAAAACTAAGATGATTAGCCATTTATTTTGTACTACTAGTAGTTAGCAGAAAAGCAGTAGGCCCTTTTTCTTTTCTTCTAACCCTAGGGTGGTCCTTGTGAGGTTAACAGTGTACCTCTTTTTCGCAGCATCATTAAATAATATCACAACTTAAAATTAAAATATGAAAATGCTAGAGTGACTAGCTTCTTGATTAATTGAATGTTAAAACAAAAACTATTCATGATGGAGTAGTCTAAATACGAGAAATTAATTTCTATTATTGCATTAAATTAAACAATAAGCATTATTGTTCAACTGGCATATGGACCAAATTAAAGAGTTATCATGACCATATTTACTAATACTATACAAATTTTATACATCATCGATACATAAAACAAAAATTCATTTTTATCAACCCTACGAGTGAATTATGTGTCAGCTTGAGTAAGCGCCACGTGGCCTTGGATTTGCCATACTTCTACTTTCCTCTTCTGAAATATGACATATAGTGAGAATCTAACATTTCTTCTTTTCACCCAATTCCATAACTTATCCTTGTAAATTTTTTCTCTGTATATGAGTTATTTCTCTTGGTCAAATTTTCTCCATAATATTTTAAGAGAAGTTAAATGTTTATCAAGAGTTGTTAATTCATGTTGAGGCTGTGCTAGATAGAAGTTGTAGTTTATCTTCTACAAAACCTAATTATGTAAGGACAATTTGTGACCTTTTTATAATTTTCTGATTATTTATACAAAATCTTGAACCATTTCTTAGATCTTAGTCATTCTTACAAAGTCTTGGTTTTTAGAGAAATTATTTTGGAGGTTCAATTAAGAGCAACCCTAATTTTACAAGTTTTCCCAAAAATTGCACATAAGCTAGGATCTACACAAGAAAATTTTCATTGATTTCCTTATATTGGTTTTCTTTTTGTGCAACATAATTTGCAATTGTGCTTTAATCAACTTCATTTCTCGATCTAATATTTTTCGTTGTGTTGTTGATCTTTTGTAGATCGATGATGATGAAGAACGACTTATGATGTATATCATGAATAAGGCAAAAGAAGAATCAGGTGGAACTAATGATAGTAGATTGAACTTAAAGACGACTAGTACACCACCATCAAGTTCAAGGCAGTGGGGAGCCTCTAAAAACCCAAGAATTGTACGTGTATCGCGTACTTTTGGAGGGAAAGATAGGCATAGCAAGGTGTGCACCGTAAGGGGGCTTAGAGATAGAAGAATTCGGCTTTCAGTTCCCACAGCAATTCAATTGTATGATCTCCAAGACAGGCTTGGACTCAGCCAACCTAGTAAAGTTGTAGATTGGTTACTCGAAGCAACTAAACAAGATATCGATACTCTTCCACCACTTCCAGTACCACCAGAATACTTTACTAGGTTTCAACAACCACCCCAGGAGGACTACTCTAACGTTCATGATGTCCAACAACTTCGTTCTCACTTGTTCAATGTGAATTCACCTTATTTTAACCATGGAGATCAATCAGGGAAAAACAAATCAATTGCTTCAAATGAGGAACCACATCATCAAGAGGATAATATTTTTCCATTTGGCAATATTCGATCATCTAATTTACCAGGCATGTCTTTCAATTCTTGTAACTATCAACAATGGGAGCCTAATTCGAATTTGTCTTTAGGTCATTTTGGACATAATTCATTTTCATCCCAAATAGATGAATCTTTTCATGATCAAAATGGTAATTTTCCTCTATCGTTGGGATTATCTTCGCCTTTTCCCTCGGGTTCTCAATTGTATTTCAATCCAATAACTACAACATTTCAACCTATAGTTCCATCTCCTCATATGACAAATTATCTCATTGAGAGTACTCATGATCCGAGGGCGCGTATGAACCATTTCAATTTCTTAACCTCAAGTACTTCACACAATAATCCACTTGTGATGCCAAGTACTCTTAATTTGATCAGTTCCCAAATGAAACCCTTCAGTCTCAATGATGATCCCAGATGGATTGATTCAAGAGACGATGATGATGATGATAACCAACCACATGAAGGTCGCACCAACAAATTCTTGAATTATAATTGGATCGATCAGAAGAAATTGTAGTATGTAGTACTGAGGAGTGTCGAGGCTAAGTACTCCAAAATGTTGGAGGAGGAGGAACACTTTCAAATTACTCGAATTCTGATATTGTTGAAGACAAGTGGAGGAAATGAATCTTCTTTAATTCAAATCTTTTGAATTAAAGTTGTCCTGGATTGTTGTCATGAGCAAACATAATCATGCTACATTCCTTCTTCACAGGTACAACAAAGTATAGTGAATTATTCGATTTCTTGTACCATATTGGTTTATAAAGTTTTATCTCTATTCTGAAATACATAATTTCAAACTATATTACCACTGCGTGGTATAAATTAAATGATGAGCATTATATATTTAATATATTTGTAGTTCTTTTTTTGGTGATTCTAAGTAGTAAGTGATATAAATCTACATTTTGTGTCATAGCTTCTTTTATTATTGAAATTGGAATAACCTTTATACAATTGAAAGTGTGTTTAGCATTAATTTTTGCAGTAATTTCTTAAAATAAGCAGCTGTCATACTAAAGTCTTTTTCTAAGTGCTACTGGGATTTTCATCATTATGTCATGGTAATGTAATCGAAATCCCGATAGTAGAAGAGGAGAAACTCCAATCGGAGCAAAGGTTGGGTCTGTCCTGGGAGTATTTGACTCCGTTTAGACCCTGAGGCCATTGCAAATATGATGCAACAAATTCGGAACCCTATTTGTGGTCAACTAGTTGTTGTTGATACCTTTTTCTCAATTCCTTCTTCCATAACGAGAGCTCGGAGAACGAAGAAATAAGAACACCTATGAAGAATGTGATTAGAAATTAATCCGAAATAGAGTCCAACCACAATGATCCAATTGACTTTATAGACAATAAAAAGATTATGAAAGGTAACGAAAATATTCAAGCTCGATTTTGTCAAGTAATTATAAAATCGATACATAAGATATTGTGCTTAGTTGCGTACTAATTATAGACCTAATTAGTAATATAATAACTTCATCATCTTCTTTAATTTTACTAGAGAAACATAAAGCTTCCCCAAAATTGTAAATGTCCTTATAGTTATATTGTTCTTCCCCAGAACAAGAATAACTTCTCGTACGTCTCAAAGTTTTGCTCTTGTAAGTATGAATGTTACCAAGAATTAGCTAGGTTGGTACTAGTGCATGCATAGTTACTGAATTCGAGTCTCATCGTCACTCATTATTTCACCTGCTTAGGGTCGGGTGTTGGACATATATATAACGATCGAGTAATCACCAACATACTTCCTTCTTTTGTGTTTGATGCAAGCTATTCATGGAAAATACCACATATTTGCAATCCCATTTTTTCTTCTTTTTTCTCTTTTCTAAGAGAACTGATATCACTTTTCTTAATAATCGTCTAGTATATATACAAAATTAAGTTGTTTCTCTATAAACTACAATCAGCTTTTTTCACTACTCTAATTTGCTAGTTATTTATTGGAAGTAATTAAGAACCTATAAGTCTGATCATGAGTTAATTAGAATATTGGCAGATGTAGAACTTAATTGTTTGTGAGACCACAACGAAGTTTGGGACCAGAAGCATCTAAAAGTTGATTAATGGAGCTTGAAATTAAAATGTATTTTATTACTCTAGTGTATATGTTGACAATTTCTCTCCATTATATCCAATTAGTTTGGAATTTCAGATGAGATAGTCACATGTACATTTTAACATGGCCATCAGAGTCACTCGTTTGGCTTATGAAAAGAGAATCATGCCTCACGTAATCAAGGGGCATGTTGAGTGTATTCTCTTTAACAATTTAAACTTTTAGATAAAATGATCGTACACTTCAATACTTCTAATTAACGGAGTTGAATTTTATAATCTGTCATCGGTGAAACCGCATGCCTGCAAATTAAAGAAGTAATTCTTTGTTAGTTGTTACTGAATAGTATATTAATTATTACTAGACCCTATTTGCCGACCTAATTAACCTCTTGAATCTTAACTCATTAACCAGCTTGATATAGTAGAATAGTAGTAGCCATATAGGAAAGATATATTTCCCCGCATGCATATATATGCATGTTAAAGTCCTCCTACGCTCATCAACCACTTAATTAATGTTGTCAAAATAAGTTTAAATTGCCATTAACTAATTAAAGAGACATGCCGTGCCAATTTGCATCCTACATATATTACGCCACGTAAGACACATGAGTTTATTTGTTCAATTTTATACAAGTATATGTAGTGTCTAATTGTGCTCACCAAAATAAAAGGGCATAGATGTCTGCTAAAATCAAGTTAAATGGCACGTTTATATATTATGTCTTTAATTATTACTACATATATATTCTCATATTCCAAAACTAGAAAGTTAATTATGACGAAAATCAATCTGCTTGTATAATAAATATTGCTATCTGTTTTAATTTGTTTGTCTTAATTTGATTTGATATGTAATTTTAAAAAGAAAAAAAGATTTTTAGAATCTTGTAATTTTAGACTAAAGATATGTATAATGCACCAAAATGAAGGGAAAGTAAAGACAAATAAATTGCTCTTATACCATTCAAAATTAATTAAATTGTCCCTGCACTTTTTGAAATTGCCCAAATTTTTCATTTTTTACATTGGGGTCCTTTCATGCCCATTGTCATTAGCGAATTGTCTCATATTTGCCCTTATCTAATGGATCTCCAACGTGAAATATGTGATAGAAAGAATGTGCAGGTGTAGAGCCTAATTAGCTTATGATTAGTATTTGAATATTGAGATAGCTTAGGATTTGTTATGATTAGTATTTTAATATTGAGATAGCTTGAAATTAGAGTTCAATCCTAATTGAACATAGAATACATGACTATATAATGAAGTTGCTGTCTCAAGTAGAGAAGCAAGAAGAGAAAACATAGTAAAAAAATTTGTATGTTTACACTCAATAATAGTCTATAATCTTCTCCATAAGCTCTCGCCGCATGAAGAAAATCTTTGAGAAATAACACCCAAATTTACCCTTCAAACTTTTTTCTGTGGTTAAAATTACCCTAAGGTTGAAACTTGTACTACGGGTTAAAAGGCTAAATACATAATGGGTCGGCGAGAAAGACAAATAAGTTATTCGATCTATTTTGATTAAGGAAAAATTATACGGATAAGAAAATATATACTAGTTAATTAACAAATATAGCTATAGTTTGAATTAATTATGGCTCGCGGCAACCATTTAGCTGTAATTACAGTTTGAGTTTTGTATAATTCGCGCGATTATACAAATGTTGTGTGCGAATACAGTTGAGTTTTGTATAATTTGCGTGATTTATACAAACATATTGTGTGCGAATCGAATTGTGTAGAGAAATATACAAACACTGCAAATTGTATAGCGAATTATACAAACGTTGTTCATGAATTGTGTAGTGAAATATACAAACGTTATACAAAAACTGTAAATTGTATAGCTAATTATACAAACATATACAAATGCAGCATGAATTATATGAATGTTGCTATAACTATAACTACGAATTGTAATTAGCAAACTATAGCTATTATATAGCATAATTAAAATAGTTTTGAGCGGCTCTATGCGAAAATTCCCTTCTTGATTAATACAAAATACAAATTTGATCATCATTTTCCTATTTATGATTAAGAATTGTTGGTCCACATGGTCAAGTATAATCGTAATAGAGACAAGTTAAAAAGAAACCCTAGAAAGAAAAAAAGAATAATTCTCTTAAAGAGGAATTAAAAGGAAGGGGTTATATGAAATGAGTAAAAGCATGGAAGGAAGAAAAACTGAAAAAGAAAGGGTATATTAATGGAATCTATAATTCTTCTATGTATGAAAGGGAAAGGAGAGAAACAATTGGATAGAGATTGGATTGCATCATTACTCTATATATATTATCAACATTATATTCATGACACTAGATCCAAGAATTCTTTTTTTTTTTCAAAAAAGAATGGCCATAGCAGCAACAAACTCCAACTTGGGATAAGGTGTTCTTTTTCTAAAGTAGAAAAAAGGTTTATGTGGTCCTCTTTAGAAAATAAAATAATACTACAATAGTACTACTAGAACTATTGCTTTTATTATAAGTTTGGACATGCATGTCATAAGGAGACAATTTATTTTTGAGTACTAGCTCGATCGTGAATCGTGACTCCTGACAAATGAAATATTGATTTCTTCTTCGTGGCGAAATTATCCTTGTTCAAGAGAACTTAATTAATTACAGCCAGGGTGTTCGATATGAAGAAAAATATTTTCTATTTTTTCATATTTAAGAAACTTATTTTTTTAGAGAAAATAATATCATTTAAAAGATTTAATATATATACTTATTTATTTTTGTCGGTACAAAACACACCCTTAGTATTAATGTTACCAGATGCTGTGGTCCAATATTGATTTATTTTTATTGATTTAAGATGTATTATTTTTAATATTACGTTTGATTACACAAATATAATTACATGCTTAGAAAAAAGTATTTTAAAATAAAAATTAAAATACTCTTATTTATGTTTAGATGAATAAGTTGTTGCAGTCTCACATGGGTGGCATGATCTTTTTATATGATCTTGGGCAATTCTCCTTTTATGAGCTATTTTTTTGGATTAAGTTAGGTCAAAGATTCATTTCTTTATCAAGGTATCAAAGTCAAGTCAGCTTAATTCATTGTTTTCGATGTTGGGTCCCCCATTGTATATTATCCACACTCCAGATGTTTAGTCATGAGAGTCCTATATAGTGGATTCAAAGGTCTCTTGGTCTCCTTATATATGATCTTTGGTTATCTTCCCTTCATAAGAATATCTTTGAGATTGAGTAATTAGGCCCAAGATTCATTTCTTTATCATAAGTAAATAAACTTCAATAAGTGACATGTATATGTGCATATATGAATTCTAGAGTGCATAAATTATGAGTAAATTACTCTATGGGAGAAAATTCCATAAATTGGGTGTTTTGTGTTTGATTGGTAATGAATTTAAATTGATCTATACATGTACCTACTTCCCCAATCCTACTACAGTTGAACTAAAGATAGCACTATAAGCAATTAATAACATATGTATAATGTGTACACGTGTTTACTCATTTTAATCCGTTTAAATTCAATTCTATTCGCTCATTTGATAGCCCCAGGAGCAAGGTCTGTTATAGCTTTTCTGAATGGTTTCATTAAATCTTGAGTTCAAAGCCCAAGTCTAAATTAACCAAGAAAAGGGTATGGTACCACAAATTCCAAAATTTTTTGGTTCAACAATTAATCCCACAAAAGGATCAGTCAAAGAGTCTCTATCGTAACTTTGCTTCCAATGTTCTCAAAGATGGAAAGATATATTCCTATGTTGAATGAACTGTTGTGTAAAGCCTAAATTAAAGCTGCCATTGGTACATGGGGACAAATAAAAAGTTGTAACAAACTACTTTTCCCTCACTTGAAGTATGTTGCTAATTGAGAGAATATCATAAAACTATAGTCCACTCATATACATTGCAACTAAGCGGCTTTACTCCCCCGTTACTTTTTTACTTTTTCACATTTCGCTTTAAGAATCAGAGAAACTAATTTTTGGAGCAAAATTGTATTAGTATTTTAAATTTTAAATTTGGATATTAGAAAACTATATATACAAAAAATATTATAAGTTGCAAGCCTTCTCATATTAATATGATGAAAACGTATATCTTAAAATTTTGATCAAAATTCATGCAACTTGACTCTCAAAAAGAGAAACGTCACAAGTAAAAAGGAGCAAAGCGAGTATATAATTTTGCAAAATTGTAGCCAACAAATAACAAGATTCAACATGCAACATGAGTTGTTTTATATTAGTTACGGTCTCTAATAGGGAAAATGCATAAATTTTCCTCCCGAAATTGTATCGAATAGTCAGTTACACACTTAAATTATCATGGTGACCTATTACACACTTAAACTACATAAAAGTGAAATTATTACATACCTAAACGCATAACACCACTCCCATAGTATGTAGTGTATTACACTCGCTGCCACGTGACACCAAGTCAGTGCCACGTCATCGCCACATCAGAAATTATAATTTTTTATATTTCTTTTCTTTTCTTTATTAATTAACTTTTTTTATTAATTATATTTTATACTAATTAACTCCTGATTAATTATTAAGTATCCATCCGATTTTTTATATTTTTTTCTTCTCTTTTCTTTATTAATTAACTTTTCTTTTATTAATTATATTTTATACTAATAAGCTCCTAATTAATTATTAACCACCCATCCGATTTTTTATATTTATTTTCTTTATTAATTAACTTTTCTTTTATTAACTATATTTTATACTAATTAATTATTTACTACTCATTCGATTTTTTATATTTTCTTTTCTTTTCTTTATTAATTAATTTTTTTTTATTAACTATATTTTATACTAATTAACTCCTAATTAATTATTAACCACCCATCTGACCACCACCACCACCACCCCCGAAACCCCAATTGTCTTCTCCACCAAAATGGGGAGAAAAATTCTTCTTCTTCTTAATGGATTTTGAAAGAAAAAAATCAAGATTCAAAATGGGAGTAAATGGAGGTTGGTGTGAAGAAGAAGAGGGTAGGTGGGTGTGAAGAAGAAAGGATGTGGGGTTGGGGTGATTTTGTTTTTTTTAATTTTTTTTTTTACTTTATAGAATCTGACACGCTTTTTTTTCTTCTTGCCATGTCAGTTGTAGGGGGGTAATAGTTTCACATTTAGATAGTTTAGGTGTGTAATAGATTGTCATGATAGTTTAAGTGTGTAACTGACTTTTCCATATAATTTCAGGGAGAAATTTATGTATTTTCCCGTCTCTAATATTAAATAGAATCTATTAGTTTCTCAAATGCATCTACCAAGCGATCCCTTAAATGTTACAATAAATTCGAAAGAGTTGCATCTTAGTTCAAGATAAAATAGTAGACATAGGAAAGCGGTCAATATATAAGTTAAACTCAACCGCAAGGAATTACATATATAAGATCTGATTATAAGAGTAGCTCTTAATTAATTACATCATACATAGTAAACAAAACTTGATTTTTTTAAAACGAAACATCCCAAAAATGAAATTTATTTTGCAAGACTATAGAAAAGGTACACTAGCTATTACAGTCTTGACAAAAGATTATTAAGAGCTGTGACAATATTATGATAAGAGCCCCATACACGTGGCACATCCTTATCCCTAGCTGCAAAATCCATTCTTGTAACATTATTGAACAGAATTGAATACATTTTCCTCAATTCAGGCCTTTGTTTACCTGGTTTAGCTTGAATTATAGTATAGATATCTTGTTTCAATAAAGCTGAGCTTTTTCTCAATGCTTTTTGAGCTTCTTTCCAAGATTCTGCCTCTAATAATTCTTTGACTTGTAATAAATTATGTGCATGAGTTTGAATTCCATTCTCTGCTTCTTCAAGTGTTTGGTCTGGAGTTGTAATTCTGAAATCAAATGCATTGGCATTTTGTTGTTCACTTTGAAGGATGAATGAAATTGTTGGGCAAAGAATTATTACAGTTGTTCTTCTGGTGATGTTGTGGGAATTCAGGGACATTTTTTTTGGTTTGTTTAAGGTGGGGTTGTTAGGAATATTGGAACAAGTAAAAGGGGTTAATGGTTTGTTTGGTTTTTGAAATGAATGTATCAGTGCCATTTTTAAGATAAAAGGAGTTTTTGATTGTTTAATTCAAGATTGAATAAAATGGATTGGAGGATATATGGAAAAAATTAAACGTACAAAGAAAAGGGAGTGATATAGAGGCCCTTTTGGATTGGCTTAAAAATAAATCAATCCAAACAGGCTAATAGTTCCCCCGGCGAGGATTCGAAATCGCGACCTTAAGCAAACGAACCACCACTATGCTAGTGAGGCACATTGATAATATGTATGAAGAAATATTTACTTTCTATTAGTACATATGAATATGTATATCTGCTTTTATTTTATAATTAAATAGTTAAACTCGTAAATCATATCCATAAAAATCGTTTATCTAACGAGCTAAATTTAAAATATCTAAAGCCAAAAAATAAGAAAGCAAACTAACACAAAAATACAAGAAATCCATGCATATCAAGTATTTTAGTATTAGTACTTATTGTACTCTTATATATGAGAATAACTCAGCATCTTCCGGTCGTGCTCTTTGCTTGAACAACTTTCGATTGTCCTACCTGTTTCAGCTATTTGAAGCAGGTAGCTGGTTATTAACGTGTCTATTTATATTCATTTTTGTATTTTTTTAATTTTAATTTTTTTTTACTCTTTTGGAATATGTTATATATTATAAAATTAAGTGCGAAGTATTATAAATTACAATAATTAGCAATTTTAAATTTTTATGTAAAAAATACTATAAATCATAATAATTAGCAACTTAAATTGGGACGGAGGAAGTAACATATATTATTTGAAATGATGTAAAAGGTATAATAAATCACAATAATTACCAACTTAAAAATTTATGTTGGACTGTAGCAAAATCTAAATAGTTCTTGAAATTTTATCAGTGCCACATAAATTGGAACAGAGAGAGTAACATACATTATTTGATATTTATGTAAAAATTATCCCTCTCGAAAACAAAGATTTGAAGTGGTCTATAATTTACTGAGTATTTGGAAAGGTACTATAAACCACAATAATTAATAATCTAAAATATTTAAAAGACAAATAAAATTTTGATGCGACATAAAATAAAAAAATAATATGTATTAATTAAAATAACATAAAATGTATAAATCATAATAATTATCAATTTTAAAATTTTAAAAACATAAAAATAATAATTTTCAATATCACATTAATTGAGAGAGAAAAACAAGCATATATTGAGCCCATCGTAGTACATTTGATAAGAAAATACAAAAATAGCGTTCAATTTGATACACCTTCTAAACTCTAAAGAAATATATATATGCATGCGGTCAAATTTTTACTTTGGAAGACACATGTTTATTGTCTCTAAGAAAATGGAAGTTCGCTAAAGATGCGAAGAATTCCTAATTCCAAATAAGGAGAAAAAAAAATTCAATGTAGGAGAAATTTTGATTGTACTGATGAAATGAAAATTGTCCAATACTATATATATCGTCTATGATTTTGAAACGAAGAAAATGTGTGCGCAAATGAATCATACTACAGGGATGTTTAATTTAGCTGGTAACATCATAATAAACTGGTAGGTATGTTGGTAATACAATTGACAGTTTTTTCTTTACAATAGATCCAGGACACAATTTGAATATTCCTGAATTATTTTACTACTCAATATAAATAGGTGAAAACGTAAACAAAGAGAAGTCAAGAATGGAATGGTAGAAATGAGACTACTTTGTAAAGAGTTGTCTACGCCTAGTTGGTTTTGCTCTCAAACCAGAACCATCACCTCTCACTATCTCATCAACTAAATCTTTAAAGATCATCCGCTCCACGTCCAGGACTACACTCGATATCTCACCTGTGAAAACTGTCCAACTCTCTGAACGATGCACCACGTCGTCCAGTAGTATGTTTTTCCACTCATCTTCCTCATCTTCCATGTTGCATTTTGATGGTTTAGCTTGAAGTTGTTCTATCTCTGAGCACAAGTCCCTCAGAAGCCTTTGAGCATTCAAGGTACTCTTTGCTAGCTTCTGGGACGTCGACCATGGCTCGTAAGAAGGTCCAACTAGCACCAATTTTCCAGCAAGACTCTCATTAACAACATCAAAGATGAGTTTCCTACGTATCTTTTCCTTCGGATTCGACTGCCTCATCTTATCATTGCAGAATTCCTCCTTAAGTAAAGTGCTTGCCTTGGTTTGTTCCAAGACTAGGAACAGCTCAGGGTTGATAGGATGACCTGATGGATGGAACTGGAAACTTGTTAGGCTCGATCCAAGATCCCTGAGAAGAAGTCCTGAAGCCAATAAGATCTCTGAAATGTATCTGTGGTCTGGGTTTGTGTTCTCACAGAGAGACGCAATATAATCCGTGCGAGCCTCATCATGGTTGGAGTTCAATCTCCTGAGCTTCTGTACTAAATTCTCAATGTTTTGCAACTTTTTTCTATTGATTTCTGAGGAGAGACCAGAACTGGTGGCATCAATCACAAGTGTATCAGATCGATCACACTGTGGAGGACTGGAAAATTTATCAGCAGTGCTGCAGCTGTCATCTGTCACAAAATAAAAGAAATGAGACAAACAAATAGTATCCAACTTCTTAAGCAGTGTATATATCCTGAGACCTGAATAGTCGGGACTGTTTTAGTCTTTAGAAGGGCAAGGGACTCTGACAACATAATAGAGACTCCTATCTGATATTACTTGCTGAATGTGGCTATAATATTCATTTGAGCAGCTTTAAAATATTTGCAATTGATCTTTATTTTCTTACTAGAATAGAACTCCAATATGTTTAATTTTGAAAAACAAAGGAGATCCAAGTGCATTGAATAAATTTGTGTCCAACGTGGATGGCCTGATCTTAAACAAGTAAGCTCTTTTCAGTGCCAAAATTGTGATGTGCTATTGAGAAGCATTTTTTAAGGTTTAATACCATTTTCCGTTGTTCCAGCTGACATAAGTGACCAGAACATGAAAGGATAAAAGCCAGAACTGACAAATTAGTGCACATAAAGACCATATAGATGTACACATAGATGTAAGTGCCTTTTTAGCTTAACATGTTACTATTCATGTTTCACTTTGTTCTCTCAAAGAGATTATAGTCTCTTGCTCTAGTTGGGTCTGAGACTCCTAAGGAACTAAGCTTGTGCATTTGCTTTCTCTGTTCTGGAGAGATCCTGCTCACATTTCAACGTCCTAAAAGACTTCCTTAACTCCTATTTTTCCTTAGGCTGTCCGTGGCCTATTTTATTCAGAGATTTAGTCTCCCTTCTACTTATCTTCCTGTTGTATTATTTAAAATCCTGCTGGCATTCACTTATTTGTGTGGCGATGGATGGATCACTACCAAGTGAATATTCCTAATCAGACGTTTATTTTCAGCTCACTAAATCTACAAATATATCCTCAACATGTCATCCAAATAAGGTGCTAGTTTCATTTGTTATTTCCACTCATATTTGCTTATGTAGACGTGCTTATAATTTCTTCACAAAAATACTAGGAGAAAGCAGCACCTTTCATGACTTTTGGAATATGCTTCACAGGAGAGGGTGATTCATCCATATATAGAGCATTATCAAGAACCGAGACCGGACTTGGATACTCTGGGGCAGGTTCAGCTAACATTTCATCCTCAGAGAGCACCCGAATTGATTTCTGAAATGGAAATCACAGAATCAAACATGTTATGGCATGCTTCAAGTACTCTATATATGGCACAAATAAATGGAACTTCTTACCTTCTCTACCAAGTCGCATCTCAGGTAACTGGATGCTTCAATAGATGAACTCGGGCTGCTTGTCACCTCAAGAGACTGCTCGAAACTAGTGACTTCAGAATCGACTTTTGAATCTGCTACCACATTCCCGTTGGATTGACCAGAAATTTTACTTCCATGGCAACTCAAATTCCTTAATTCACTAGTGATCTCACTCACATGGTCATCATGTTGCTGAATGTTTGAAATTCTTGACCTTCGTCTTCCACCGGGGGAACTAGCTTCTGTATGTTGCTTGTTTGACTGTCTCCTCGATCTGTTGGAATCAGATGGAGGTGTGGGCGGCCGAGATCTTTTCTCTAGCTCCAGTCTATTCTGTTGTAATCTTGGGCTGATCGATCCTGAGCTCTTTATTGAGCCTGAGATGCTCTCTTTAGGAACCTGTTGGGACCTTGTTGAAATTTGTGGAGGTTTTGAAGTTCTTCTTGCTTCATTGGGATTCACTGGACTGCTGCCATAACTAGTTCTAGGTTGATGTTCTTTAGCAGTTCTGCTCGTAGCATTACCCTTTCTACTGACAGAGTCACCACCATGAAGTGGAATCATCGAAGAAGACGGAATATCAGATTTTTCCACTAATTTTGCTGGCTTCATGATCACTATTGGGGATTCAAAATTCCTTGAAGAATTTATCCCTCTCTTTGTTGGAGCAGTCACTTGATCAGTCTGCCTCATTCTCTGGTTTGCCAGTTTTGCACTCTGTGCAGGACTTGCAAGCTTCTGGTGATGCTCTTTGTGACCAGTAAAATTTGAATCCTGCTCCTCTTTTTCTGTCTCAAGGAGGCCCTTTGCCTGCATTGCTTCCAATATCTGTTTAAGAGCTCTTAGATCCTTGCCTGAATGGGTGAATTCAAGATCCTTCCATCTCTTTTCTATCTCACTGTAAACAGAAGGAAAGGGGTGGGCAGGCTTTCCTGGAGCTTTTGTTGTCCTGGATATAGGTTTCTCGTACACTCGAGTCCTATCAGGCTGCTTCCAGGGTGCTGGTTCAATGGGAACCCTGGATATAGGTTTCATAGCCATATCAGGGTTTCTCCACCGAGGAGAAGTAGGTTCTTTCCACAGGTTCTTAGAGGAATTAGAAGTTCGGATAGGCTTGCACGGATCAGATACTTCTGAAGACCAAGAAACAGGTTCTTCAACTTGTGAAGATTTGCTCAACCCCGTCTTAATGTCAGTTGATGACATGGCACCAGGTAGTGTTTCAAGACCCATTAGCTTTGCCACAACACTAGGAGGACGAGCCTGAGTTCCAGATGCTTGCTGCAGGGTTGGAGACTTTGCATTGGTATTACCACTATCCTTTTGCATAGATTTTGAGGAGAAGTGAGATTTTGGTTCTGAGTTCAAGCTTCGTACTGGACTAACTCGACTGTCCAGGGAAAGTCTTGGTAGCTCTTTAAGCTTAAGAGTGGATTTGGAAATGTCTCGCTGTTCAAATGGTACAGGATTTGTTTCCCTCCCATCATATGAGAACCGAGGAGCATCTTTTGAGACTGATAATATAGAAGTATCCTTTGAATGATATGATAATGATCTCGTGAGTTCCCTATGTTCACTTGAGTACCAAGGTGCTTCCCTAAGTTTAGCAAGAACTCTGAGAGATTCCTTAAGATCAACAGGCAAATTCTGCTTTCCATTTGGGCCCGAATCATAAGCCCCATCAAAGTTTTTCAAAGCCTGCACTGGCCTTGGGGAATCCCCGGGCTTTGACATCAATTCTGTTACCTCTTCTTTCATTGCAGGTCCAGCTGAAAACCTCTGAGCTTCTCTATTCATAGAGCCCTTAACCACATCCCGAATGTCAAGAGATTGCCTACCAAATTGAGGTGATGCATTTGATTGGCCTGCAGCTGGTTCTCTTGAAGGAGTTTCAGCAAAACTTAGTCGATCAAAAGCTGAAGGCTCTTGTTGACTTGTTTTATTATAATCAATAGAAGAAAAGGAAGACGAACGTGAAGAAGATGAGAATGATGGTCTCGACGATTCAGTAGACAATCTTTGTTTATCTTGCAGAGTCTTGTTTGTGTGGTTTTCCTGCAATGAAAAGCAGTGCCGTCAAGCTTTCAGGATATGATATTATAGAAATTCAGCTGTGAAAAGATACAAGAGTCATTAAACACTCGCAGATTTGGTGAGATGGAAAAGAAATAAGTGGACTTAAATCCTACACTTCAAGTTTAAGAAAAGAAAAGAAATTTACAACAATTAGATAAAATTATAAGAAGAAAAGAAACCAAGTTGTTATCAGACATCAGTCAGAAGTCTTCCTACGCAAACATAAAATTCGGTGGTGTCTATGTCCTTGTCAATCACATTCAAGATGAACTGTTTGATGTTAATGACCATATAAATATCCCAACCGGGGCTTAAATGTTGATACTTTTCAAAGTTGAACGAGAAAGAGACAGAGGACTGAGGAGAGATAGCAAGTTAGCACTAATAACTCTTACCATAGCTGGTGATCTTTGATATGTGCTAGTGTATTCTTTTTCAGAAGTGCCACTGCCAAAGTGAGAGCTTCCTGTAAGAAGTCAGATTTACATGATGTTACAAAATGATGCATAAAAAAAATCAATTGAAGAATCCTAGAAAAATTGAAGCACCCCCTTGTTATATCATCTAGTTGTTATATATAAGTACAATATCTCAAAATTTTCCATTGACTGTGTGACAGGAATTGTGATATTTTGAGAGCCAGATGGTAAGTTTCAAGTGTTGACATGAGAACATCAATGAAACAGAGAAAAACTTTTCTCTTCATCAAAGGATAACACAAGTAATAGGATGAAATATTGGTTTACATTTTCAACAAACAAGCAAACACCACTATTCAAATGTTGTTGGTATAAGAGAAAGTAAACACATTCTATCATGAACCTGTATGATATATTAGAATTGGACACAATGAAATATTACCAGAAGTGAGCCTTCTGGGGCTGTTGCCGATTAGGCGCCTATTAGCAAGCATACTTTGGCGATCAAATAGTTGCAAGATCCCTGTCATACATCCAATTTGCTTTTGCAGATCTTGATTGTCTTCAGTCAATGAATGTAAAAGTTTAGCAGCCATGGTTGTATTCCCTTCCTCTTCAGCAAACACAACCTATAAAGTCAAATCCTCTTTAAACTATTACTCACTTTTTCACAGGCCAATCAGTGCATTATTACTCATCTCTAGATAGTCAAAGTCAATATATCTTCAGAATCACAGCTGGAGTCAGTTCCTCACCACACAAAGCAAAGAAGAATCTGGAAAACCTCTCCTAGGCACCATCACCACTTCCCTCTTTTCCTAGGAAACTTAAGCTTTCATGAGCCTCTAATGCTAGGAAATTAGAAGCCTTCAGACTGATGAAACAATGCAAATCATCTCCAGCAGCATTCTTTCACCTAATTTGCAGGGTACTCACCTTACTATATATCAAATTTTTTCAGTTTTCATCATTTAGCAACACCCCCGAAAAACCAAGATTTGATTTTTACTTCAGAAAACCAAGCTAATGGACTTGTTTTCTCCAGTACTTCACAAAGATGCTCAAATTTCTTGTTTCAACCTCTTCTAGTGAAAACAAGAACGAACTGACACACCCCACAAGAACAAATCAAGTTCTTTTCAGCATATAAGACCAAACTACAATTGATTTTCTTGAAAGCACCAGAAAAACTCAAAGAACCCAAAAAAAACCAAAAAATTGAGCAAAAAGCAATGCTAACATCAATTTGGGAAAATCACAAAGTACCTTTCAGTTCCCAAGAAAGTGAATAATATCACTGCATTAGTGCAAGAACTGTAAAGGGGCTACCACTGTAGATCTATATTTAAATGTTGTTTTCTTGGAGAAGAAAAAAGAGGAGCAAGAACAACCCAGAGATTGAAACAAGTATTGTATTAGAGAGAGAAAAGAGAGAGGTACATGTGCTTGCCAATGAGTTGATTGTGAAGGAAGAGTTGGCAAAAAATATTAAAGAAATAGTACTGTCATCAAGATTGATACTAATAGCATAATTAGTAATTTAGTATATCGATGTAGAGGGAAAATGGAGAAGGAGAGAGAGAGAGAGAATATGTTTTGCAGGCCTTAACCTTCCCTCTTCCATGTGGACTGAATTACATGGGGATGGGGGTGGGTCTAAAATCTGTCTGCATCTTCATGTGATGTTGTCAGCTCATGGATCTAAATTAACCTCATTTTGCTTTCACAAATTTGATCTCTAAACACCATTTAGCTCACATGATGAATCTAATTTGTGTCAATTATGGTGTTAAAGGTCAGTTAGCACAAATTGGCATTAAGAATTTCTTATGTACTGAATAACTCTAATGTCTGATATTGTCACAGTCTCACATTAGTTATAAATAGGTCTTCTCATATGATTTTAGATAATATTCAACTCATGAATTAGTTTTTTATTTATTGAGTTAGATTCAAAGTTTATTTTGTATCATGATATTATAAGGTAGACATAGTTTAATTCTTGATTGATCTAATATTGAGCTATATATTATGTTGTTCAAATTTTAGATGTCCAGTTTTGAAGGGAGTGAAGTAGCCATAAGTGAGTTTTTTGGTCTCTTTAATAAGATCATGGCTAATTTAAGTTAGTTCATGCATTTTCTTATCAAAATGCTTAAATCAATTGTTAAAAGTGTACTGTTTCTGGTCCCTTTGCCCTTGAGAGGAGCAACAATTTACCCACCAAACAATTTACTTTGGCTGGTGAGATTGCATTTCCTTAATATTTCTTTTCCTTTTGGGGGGGAAATAGGAAAGGGCAGTCTTTTGAAGAATATTTATATGTTGTAAACTCGTATAAACAGGAAGAAAATTTTAGTTTCTATTCAAAAATGAAAAAGGTAAGTTTGTTGCTCCTCACTGTTTCTTTATTTTTAACTTGATACGAAATTTAAAACAATAAAGAAATTTTTTTAAATTTTATGGTATTAAATAAAAATATATAAAATATACCAACAATAACATACTCAGTGAAATCTCACAAGCGGGGTCTAGTGAGGGTAGAATGTACGCAGACCTTACTATTATCTCATGGAAATAGAGGGGTTGTTTCCGAAAGACCCTCGGTTCAGAAAAAAATGATGCAAATTCTACAAGATAGGAACAATAAAAATAGCAGTATAACATGATACTCAAAATGCAATAACAACACAACTATAATGACACGCCTAGATCTACGGCCAATTCTAAACTGTCACAATGCAAGACATCATTCTATATCTACTAGCCTTCTATTCCTACTAACCTTTTACCCTAATTTGCAACCTCCACTCTTTCCTATCTAAAGTCATGTCCTCGGTGATATGGAGTAGCGCCATATTCTGTCTAATCACCTCTCCCCAATACTTTTTCGGTCTACCCTTATCCCTCCGCATAACTCCCAAATCCAACAGCTTACACCTCCTAACTGGTGCATCGACACTCCTCCTCTACACATGCCCAAACCATCTCAGTCTCGCTTCTCTCGTCTTGTCACTCCCACCTTCTCTCGAATAATCTCATTCCTAATCCCATCACTTCTAGTATAATCTCATTCCTAATCCCATCATTCTTAGCGTGACCACACATTCATCTTAGCATCCTTATCATGCACCTGAACATGCGAGTTCTTGACTGGCCAGCACTCCACTCCATATATATAACAACTCCGGTTTAACCACTATTATATAGAACTTACCTTTAAGTTTAGGTGGTACCTTCTTATCACACAGGACTCCAGAGGCAAGCCTCCATTTCATCTATGCTGTTCCAATGCGATGTGTGACATCATTATCAATGTACCAAAATATTATTTAATCATATAGTTTTTAACACATCATATGAAAAGTTATAATTACAGAGTTTTTGAACAAATTACAGAGTTGTTGAACAAACAAAGAGGTATTCTTAGACTAAATAAAGTAAGACAAACAAATTAAAATGAAGAGAGTAAATTATGGTTTGCAATTTAGGTTGTATAAGGAAGTCTTATTAACCTAGCTCCATCTATGGATGTGCAAAAATCGAACTGATTAATAAATCGAATCAAAAAAAATGTTATTGGGTTATTGCTATTGGTTATTAGGTTAATGAGTTTTTAATGGTTTTATAAAAAAAATTATCGGGTTATTGATTCGATAATGGATTTTAATATTGGGTTATTGGGTAAACCGATAACTCATTAAGACAATACTAATTTACTACTTTACCCCTAAATAAATATTAAATATTAATATAAATACCTTATTGGTTACTACGTTTGTTCTTTAGCCTCCAATTCACATTATTGTCTTAATTCTTTTATTTGTACTGCACTTGTAGAGTTCTTTTCATGTTAGTCACTATTGTTTCTATTTTAAGAGCATTCCACAAAGTTATACTATTGTCTTGTCGCGCCAAATTGTTGGAGAAGTCATATAATTATTTTATGAGCATTTTCTTATTGGTTAAACCGAAAACCGAACCGTTAAGGATCAAAACCGAAAAACTGAAAATCGATAAAAAAAAATATCTAATTGGTTTGTTATTGATTTAGCATATTTTATAATTAAAAATCGATAAACCAAACCAATAATACCTAAAACCGAATCGAACCGGCCAATTCGCTCCATCTACTCATTATCAGTTAATTAGTCATTTGGATACCAAAGCAAAATAATTCACTCTCAACTTCTAATTATATGAAACAAAACATGCAGAAAGGCCAGAATCAAATTAATACTTAGTAGTTTGGTGAGACATGCCAGTTGAGAAAATAAAGTTCTATGAGTAATTAAGACTAGGGATGTTCATGGTTCGGTTTGGGTCGGTTATTGATTAAAACCATAACCAAACCAATTTAATTGGTTATTAAATATCTAAAACCATAACCAAACCAAGTAAAATAATAACCACGGGTTTGGTTATTGTCGGTTTGGTTCGGTTTGATTCGGTTATTCGGTTTATGACTAGCCGAGATAATTCAAATATTCTCTCTCTACATTCTTCAAATTCTTATGAAGCTCCTTTTTCCTCACGACCCACGGAGGTTCAAAACAGAAAAGAAAACAACTTAAACATTCGGAAAAAAGAAAGAAAACAACTTAAAATCAATTTAAAATTTGAAAAACTCCTTACAAACCTTCTCAAAATTTGACAACCTTATACTTAGGGTTGAGGAGTTGAGGTTGCTCTTGAGCCTTCACTGTTAGTCTATGACTGCGAGTTTGTGAGTTTGTGACTTTGTGAGAAACCAACGTGAGAGGAACAAAAATGTAAAAGGAAAACACATACTAGGGTTTTAAAGTTTTAACTTTTACTTTATGTTGCTGCTCAAGTGCTTATTAGAAATTTAGGATTTAGAATTTAGGATTTAAAATTGGGCTTGAGAGTTGGGCTAATGGGCTTGGATTGTTGGACTTGGACCGCTGTTTAGTGTTTATTAGAATTTATAATTGGGCTTGAGAGTTGGATTTGAATTGTTGGGCCTTAAAAATAAGTATATTAATATTAAATTAATAATTAAAAGGTATAAAATATCTTTAATTATTTATGAAAAACTAATATTATACATATAAATAATTATAAATTTTAAGTATATAATTATCGGTTTGGTTCGGTTATTTATTCGGTTATTTTTTTCTATAACCATAACCAAACCAAATATTATTGGTTATTCAAATTTAAAACCAAACCAAACCAAACCAAACTGAATATCGGTTTTTTTATTCGGTTTGGTTAAATTTTCGGTTTGGTTTTGGTTTTAACCAAAACTATGAACAGCCCTAATTAAGACCTATCTTCAATATAGAATATTCATATTATATAATGTCAACTTATACAAACAATGAGCAGACTGGCTTGTTTTTTTTTTTATTTATTTCCATAGGAATTTTTTTAATAGAAATAAACAAAGGAAAATGGCCAGAAATCCAGATTAAAAAGTGGCCAGTTTTCTTCCTAAGATCATGATTAATCATTTTTATATCAATGTCTTAATCATGGTTTAATTAGGACAGCCTAAGACTACAATGCACGCGTTTACACAAACTGGCACAGAATTAAATGGATGGCCGGTACTAATGAAGCCATTTATTATCTTGTTGGTACTTAAGGGTTCTTTACGTTTGGATATATTGTGAATAAACTAGGGGTGTCAAATCTGATGAGTCAAAATGAATTAATTTAATAAATATTTTGTGTTAAAATATGGTTCATAATTTTATTAAGTTTTTATTATTTTATTTGCTCTTATAAAAAAATTCTTTATTATGGTTATATATAATATATCAAATAAATGAAATTGTCATTTTCAAAATATTTTGACAAGATTTTTTTATTGATCAATTTAGATTATATATCAACTCAGTTTTTAATTGGCTGAACAAATAAATTAACGGATCAGTAACTCACTCAAACTCCAAACTTGAATGGATTATGTTTTTACAAGGTAATTTGTCACGTCCTCTAGTATGAACCCTTGTGAACAAACCGAAAAATTATATAAATCCACAAATAGCCATTTTTCAGCCAATGTTAATAAAAAATAATAATTACTTTCATGGAGTTTTATTTCTAAAATTTAAATCATGATAATGATTTTTTTCAATTATAGGACTAAAAAGTGGCTAGCCTATTTTATCGGTCCATATTATATTTTCCTTTTTTAAAGATTTTTGTATATTCTATCATATTTCTTTTATTTTAATTTGTTTGATTTATTTTTCTTTTTAATTAATTTTTAAAAAAATATTTCTTTTCTTTTTTAACAATTCTTTAATTTGAATAGAGGGAGTAATGTTTTAGGCCTGAACATATGGATTAATTAGACATTCACTTACTCTTAAAAATTAAGATTTTTAATTAAAATATATATTCTATTCTTTTCTTTATGAGGTTAACATAATTATCACAGGGATATAAGGATGTATCAAAGCTAAATTTAAAAAAAGAAAATTAAATACCTTTTTAATTTTGTGAAACGTCAATTATTCTGAACCAATTTTAGAGGCTAGCTAGAACAGGTGTGGGTGTAAATTCAAACTAAATGCAAATTAATGAGTCACAATTTAATGATGAAGTTAAGGCTAATTATTGGCTGTTTGACCCTATTAAGAAAAGCTGAATCCTTGAATAGTTTTTTAATACAATTATAGAAGCAGTATCTTTGAGAGGAAGAATCAAATTACGTCCAAAAACTTTACAATATATTTTAGTCTAGCGAAGAAGGGTACAAACACCTAATGCGCTGCCTAATTAAACCACTACTTTTAACTACAATAAAAATTAAGTAATTTATAATTTTTATCACTTTAAATTTTAGTGGACACAATTGTTTGGTAAATATGATGGTAGGAAATAACAGATCATATGTTTGAATTATTAGTTAATATATGTATAAATTGATTCGAAACCACAAAATATCATATATATATATATAAACTCCAAGGGGAAAAAGTTCACTTCAACTAAATATATGTGATAGTCTTACAACGTAGGTGACTATGTAACTAAAGAATCGATGGGGATTTTCCGTTGCATGCACGCCTTATATAATATCTTTAAGTTATCTTTTAGGCTTAAGTTTTTTTTTTTAAAAATGTTTGTTATCAATTATTGAGGCTCGATTAAATTCAAATTCATGAATTGCAGAACCTTTTTCTTAAAATGAGTCTAACAAGAATTTTTGTATTCCCACGAACTCGAATTTGAGACTTTTAATTAAGAATAAAAGATGTCAATTATCTACCACACAATTCATATTAGTATCTTTTACGCTTATATAAATGTCATCTTACGTACGTTGCATGCAAATCATGATTATTTTACTATTGATTTTAGCTTTGCCACGACATTCTTTTTCTCAAGTTTTGCTGCTTCTTTTTTCTTTTCTTGTTTTTCCCTTTTTTTGGAGTAACAAAAATTATTCATTCCATACGTGGTCTTGAAACCAAGAAATTCACACGATAAGAAATATAATAGTTAAACTTAAAATGCTTCACTCATTTCTTGATAGTAGTGAAAAATAATTAGCCCCTTCTTGTTTCATCTTTACTTTACAACTACCTTTAATTAATTCCCCAATTTTTATGATATTGATATAAATATACATATGGATCCTAAGTAAAATACAATTTGAAAAGAATAAATTTGTGGTCCATGTCACCCAACAAACCTTGTTTCGTACTTTGTGTCAAACCAAACACATAAATTAAAGATAGGAAATTCTTAATTAGATCTTACTTAATTTAAACAAGAAATTAATAGGTAGCAATTGGCGTACGTACGTGTTGACTACTGTTAAGCACAGTATATTAGAAAACAGATCAATCATACTATTATATTAAGTTCTTCTACCATATTATGGTTATGCATGCCAGATGTGCAAAATCACGGTCAAATCATTTTTCTTCTACTAGTTTAATTATATGTCAATTGACATTCTTAAAAAAAAAAAAAATCACCCCAAAGAATATATATACTCCTTTGTTCTAATTTGTTTGTCTTAATTTGACTGAGGACGAAATTTAAGAAATAAGAAAACACTTTTGAATCTTAATTATGATTTTAAATTATTTTTTTTTATATATATATATAGTATATCAAAATGTTATTTAATCTCATAATCTTAAATATGTCATATTAAATATTAAAAGTAAAAAGTTTGTAAATTATAAAACAGAAATTCTTTTTAAAACAGAATAAAAAAAGGTAAGCCACCCCCACCCACCCACCCCACACACCCAATTGTTCAACAAGGTCTTTGGCTCCAAAGTTTCATGCTTATTTCATTGTTTTACGTTTGGATGAATTATGAATTAGAAAATCATGTTTTCGAATTCTGAAGTACTCCTATATAAAAGTATGTTTTAAGAAAGAATAAATGACAAAGTTTGATGATGACCATTCAACAAGATTAATATTCTCTTCTGTCCATTTAAATGTCCTTTAAATTTTTGCAGGCTTATTTCGAAAATTGTTTAATAACATTAATCATGAGGGTTAACTGATTAAATTACTTTTTACTCTCCTTAAATATTTATAATTTTTCTCGAATATTATATAAATCACTTACTAGAGTAAAATGATAGATTTTAAATTTATTTATTTATTAATGTCTTCTTAACTCCCTAAAATTGATACTTATTTTGGACCAAATTTATTTAGTTAAAACGACATTTAAAATAGATGGGAGATAATACTCTTCCTTCCTCTCAAATTATCTTTGGTGAATTTTAAAAATAGTTTTCTCCTTGTTAGTTTAGAAGTTTAAGACAGGATTAAATTATTATTTTTTATTTTATCCTTAATAATAATTGTTTTTGAAGACTAAAAACACCTTCATAGAGTACATATATAATGAAGAGAAATTATACTAATAAGACATAAATGAGGGTAAAATAGCTAAAAACTCCTTCTAATTAATATTTTCTTCAATAGTGTGTAAAAGAGAAACACAACATATAAATAAGAATAAAATAGTTAAAAAGAACTCCTTCTAATTAATATTTTCTTAAACATCATATAAAAAAAATGCAATATATAATTTACGACAAATGGAGTAACTTTTAAGGACCAGAAATTAAAGTTTGAGAAATCATAACCCTATGTAGCAAGTTTTGTGCATACATAAATAAATATGTACAATAGTAGTAGGACCTATGCACTTCGCATCATGATGAAATAATGTGAATATTTAATTTCGCCATAAATTTTGAAGTCGAAGTTTGAAAATTTGAAGTTGTATTTGGACATGTTTTTTTCTTTTTTTATGAAGTTTTGCGAATGAAAATTTCAAAAACTGGATCAACTCAGTTTTGACGAATTTAAAAATATTTAAAAATCAAATTTCATGATCAAAGATATATTTAAAAATAAATTTTTAAAATCTGATCTAATATCTATGGCGAAATGCTTTTATAATATATACGAAGACAAAAATAAAATGATGTTTGATGTGTAGGTCTATACAAGAGACAGAGTGGTTTGAGCAAAGGACAATAGGTGAGAGGCACATGCAAAAACGTGAAATAAGAAACCATTCCAAATGCATGTGAGGTGCCTTTAATTTAACTCTATTAGGCAATAACAACTCAATCATATTAGTCATGTTCTAACCTACATTTCTTTCAATTCTACTATGCTTTTGATTGCTACATTATGCCCAACTTTTTCTCCCACAATCCTAGCTACTTTTACATAACATATAAAAAATCTTAGTGTAAAGTGACATATCATTGCATAGAGTTGCGTAAGATCATTTTTTTCACCAAAAGTTGGGGCTCAACCATCCATAGTTTATCCAATCTAATCATTAATATGAAATCGTGAAACTTGTGAGGAGCAATAGAGGCCCCATTAATGTTCAATATCTTTTTTATTTCCATCCTCCAATATTTAATATCTATTTTAGCGTCCCAACTAGTTGAGATTCGCATGGTTAAATTCAAATACAAGGAAAAACGCTCTCGGTCCGTTATAATTTTTTTCATTTTCAGAACTCTGACAAAAATCAATGACATATGAGGTTCATAATTAATCACACTGTGTATACAAGATCTATTTTTATATATTGTAAATATTGAATTTTAAAAACTTCTCATAGATATATTTTTTTATCGTTCAAATTCTTTTATTAAAAATTCTGACTTTCTCATCGTCCGAGACCTCAGGCATAAGGGGTATATATCTTGCAAAGCCTATCCTCCAAGTTCCAAAGAAAAGAAGAAAAGACAAAATAAGGCTACTAACTCATTAATTCTTTTCAACAAATGAAATTTCTTGAAAGCAAAAGTTAGTCTATTTAATAAACTTTAGGCTTATCATTTCTAAAGTAAAAGTAAACCTTAGCTTTTGCTTTTTGTTTCGGAATACCAAACTTCTAAACCTAATTTTTGTAGAATAGTCTATCATCAAGATGGACTTTTTTATAAAGCCCTAGATTTTGTTTACCTTTTAGGTCATCAAAAAAGGGTCATGACTCATGTAGATGTAATCAATACAATTAGGTAAGCAAAAGAGTTCTATCTATTTGTGGTACTTTCATTAAATTGTAATTCATGTATATATATCACATTTTGTAGTTATTGTGAAAGCAACTAGTTGCTTAAAATTGACAACCCAAAGTTATTGTGCCCGTGACATTAGGGACCATGAATGTTGAGTAAATAAGGTTTTTGTGGTTACACATCACTAAAAAAACAAAAGAAAAAAAAAAGAAGAATAAGGATTTGTCATAAACAGTCGTTTATCTAGCTGTTTAAAACTAAAAATAGCCAGCAAATGCATCATGTGTGTGCGACTGTGTATAATCAATGTAATATCGACTAGAAAAAGTAAATTGTGAATTCAATCAGCTATTTGGCAATTGAAGAGAAAAAAATGAGACAATTTTTTTTGGATGGAAGGTACAAATGAATGCAATTAAGCTATCCAAATCATAAAATAAATTTCCAAATCTAAAGCACATGCTTAGACAAGTTGATTGTAATTAGTTACCTAATAACTTCATTAGTAAGTTGGTTGATAAAGGACAAGGCACCTAAAAAGTATTACCTCATTCTAACCACAAACATCTCATTTACACTATCCTCAACATATTTGGGCTCTTCATAGCTGTCAAAAGGACCCAAGTATGGACCACGACCACCATTATTTGGTTAATTATCACTATCATAATTCATAATTGTGGGCTCAATTTTGTATGTGTATCCAGAAATGAGAAGTATAAAATTAAGTTTAATGTTTTTTGTTTTTTTTTGGTATGGTGGAAGGGAAAATAATGAGAAAAGTAAAAGCAATTTGAAGTTGGTTAATGCACATGGAAGCATATGGTAGGTGTATATAATGAAGCTAAGCTATATATAGCTTCTTAATACTGTACTCTGATATATTACAGTTGAGTTGAATAGACATGTAATAATATATTATTAGTAGATAGTGATATGACTAATAAATTCTAAACTACCACATAGGAGAATACAGAGAGAGATTGTGATGTTGACAGTGACGAGGAAGGTGGGCAACTAAAATCTTGAATTCAAACGGGCAAAATATTAGCTACTTAATAATTTTGTCAGCTATTATTGTATCTGCAGCTAATTTGCTTTGCTGATCACAGTGCACCAGTCTGGAATATAAGGTACAAAATGACTTCAACAAGACTGGAAAATTTATAAATTTTGACCAATCAATTTGGGAATTTGTTCTGTGAAGGAAGTAGATTTTGTAATATGGAAGAAAGCTAGATGTAATTAACAAACTATTAAGGTTAAAAGTTTCTTGTTGTGACCTAAGACAAAACAGGAGAGTGATCAAATGACTAACTTGAGAGGCAACAACAACAACAAACCTCGTTAATCCCACAACGAGGTCTTGAAGGGTAGGATGTACTTAGGATTGAGAAGAATTCAATGAGAAAAACTAAAATTCATCCATAAGGGACAAAAGGGATAATGACATAATTTGGTCCAAAAAAATACAACAAAACAATTAATACGTCTTTGTTCTTGGATGGAATTTTACAACATGAACTTCCCTTCGTTACAGCTTGCAACAAGAAGAATATATTTGACTGGGAAGGAAATATTTTACAGTTTTGGGTCAGGGATGAGGCTACTATATCCACTAACTGTACGAAAATAGCTTTCTCAGTTGCTGTGTCCGCGGTGTAAAGCTTGCAAAGCAAAAGGCAAAATATTCAATCCCAACCAAAGCAGGCATCGCAGCTAAAGCAATCCAAAAGATTGGGCCAACTGAGTAAGACAGAAATAGTTGCAAAAATTCAAGTGTTGCATCAGTATTGGTAAGTTGAGAATCTGTTAGCACTATGTTCTGGAATGCATGTAGCGGCTTCAATGACCTTGCAATAGTAACGCCAAGATACATTCTTCTCGGTGATTGGTCGTTGACCAAATGGATTACTCTCTACATACTTCTGAACATTTTCAGCCATGGACAGTCCTTCAAGATAAACACGCAGATCACCCTCTGGTCCTGTTGGCAATTAATGAGATGAAGCTTATTTAATCTTGGCAGCACTGGATGGATATAATACTACTACATCACTAAAAATAGATTGGATACAATATTATTCAAGTCATATTCATGCACTCACAGGGGATACAACTATCAATCATACCTAACACAAATAGAGGAATTACTTGAACCAAATTTATTCACATAACGTAAAGCACTTAGTTATATAATTGTAAGTATGGATTTGAGAAGAAGCTGCAATGTGGGAAACTATCAAGTACAATTTGAGACCCAGTTAGAAAAGATGAAAATCCAAGGACAGAGAGTTCAGCATCTGGTAATGCAAGGTAAGCCTTGGAAACAGCCTCTGGCAAAAATGCAAGGTAAGGCTGCGTACAATAGACCCTTGTGGTCGGGCCCTTCCCCGGACCCTGCGCATAGCGGGAGCTTAAGTGCACCGGGCTGCCCTTTAGAGAGTTCAGCATCTATTTGCACAATTTATACGAAAAATGCCCAACTGGATGATGGATGGAGTGTAATCCAATAGCCGAAGTTCAAACTTAATAGTCTGATTAACCATCATGTACATGTTTGAGAGAGAGAGAGATACGCACCTAATGAGTCATCTTTCTCATCCGTGTATAGGTATGTATTTGGAAATGCTGCTGTGTTTGGCTGAAAATAAGAAAACACAATGCAAAATCATATATTTAAAGGTCATGGAGGAAGGCTCCCAGCAACAAAGAAAGGATTAATACTCACTGGATTACACAAGGCCTTGTGAGGAGAATCGTCCAACAGAAGTGTATTTGACTCATCATATTCACCCCTCTCCCATGGAAGATCTGGTTCAAACTTCTCCCATAATTTTTTAAGCTTCTTCAAAATAATAGGTTTGCTTCTCCTCTTACCAACAACAGGGAAACCAGTATCAGTGCAATGAGATTGATCCTGCATAACATTCTAAGTTATTGTACTGTGTTGAAAGATATGAATGAAAGAAACTATAACAGGAAAAGGCTAGGCTGTCAATTTCATTAGTTCACATTCATTATCAAAGTTCATGAAATAACAAGTATTTCTCGTCTTTCATTTCCTTGAAGTTGTAGGAAAACATGCCAATTTATTAAAAAATACATTTTGAGGGAAACAAAATTTTGATTGATCAAGATAAGCAATGTAGCACGAGAAACTAGAATTAAGCGCTTCAAGTTTTTGGTACTAAAAAGTCAGTTTCAAATCAAATGTAGGAACAGACTATTCATGGAATATTCCGTTAGTCCTATTTACCAAAGCATTAGATCCTCTCCTTGCAATCTTTTTATCCAGGGATGTCCTCCATGAGGCCTACTAAACCAGCCCCCAGGGATTCTAAGATATCTTTAGGTCTTCAAGCAACAAGGAAAATCGAGAGCGAGAGACGAGATGAGTTGAAGAAGACCAACAGAAAAAGAGAGAGAGAAGACCCACACCTACAGTCACTATATTGTGAAGCTATAGTTACTACAAATTTCAAAGGACAATACCAAAAAAGATAATTCCCTGCATAGAAGTATCTGGAGCATTCAGTTTTGAATTGGGATAGATTTTGGATAGTGTTCACTTAGTTGATGTAGCCTAATAGGTGGTGGTTACTCTTCTTAGGAGGTGATTCTTTGAGTATTCTGGGAATTTATTCAAAGGACTATATCTCACACACTACTCAGCAGGGTTTTCACCCCACCCCCACTCATGTATGGAGTAGATTGTCTTATTTTAAAAAAGGGAAAAAGACTACAGATTGAATTCTAGATATCAGACAAGAAAAGCAGTTCTTCAACTCACAAAGATAGAATTCAAAATATCATACTCTAAAGCTAGAATTCAAAATATCATACTCTAAAGCAGTACAATCCTTCAAATCAAAACGACAAAAAGAATGGCGACCACCTAAATTACAGCTGAATCCCAAATGTCAGACAATAAAGACATAATAATATGCATTGAAACCAATAAAAAGGAAAAAAGATTATGCCACCCAATCCAAAGACAACACATGCACAAACACACACACAAAGATAGTGATATATCCATGTATAATCATTCGAGAGCTATTTCCTACCTGACCCAAAATGCAACCACAAAGGCTGTTTTTGTCCAATGCATTATCAATTTTTTGGAAACAATCTCCTTAAATGAAACAAGAAAGCAAAATGCATGTATTTACACACACGCAAAAGATAGTGATATGTCCATGTATAATTATTCGAGAGCTATTTCCTACCTGATCCAAAATGCAACCACAAAGGCTGTTTTTGTATAATGCATTATCAAATTTTTGGAAACAATCTCCTTATATGCAAGGTAACTGGTAAAGTTGCTGCCATGTGACCAGGAGGTCACGGGTTCAAGCCTTGGAAACAGCCTCTGGCAGAAATGCAAGGTAAGGCTGCGTACAACAGACCCTTGTGGTCGGGCCCTTCCCCGGACCCTGCGCATAGCGGAAGCTTAAGTGCACCGGGCTGCCCTTTTTTTTTTTTTAATCTCCTTATATGCAAGAAGGCAAAAAATGCATGTACTAGCCCGTGGCTCAAATTTATTAGTTTACAACCCATCAATGGGGTGATCATATACAGCTTCATCAATGCCATAGAAAGACACAAAGAAAATAGTAAAATGGAAGAAGAAACCATAATATAATCTTGGGTGCTCATACAAGAAAAGACCATACTGAAATCACTTGTGCCTTTTCACTTGGACCTGATTCTTGTTGTAAGTAGGTATAATTTCCGAGGGCTGTTTGATCTCCAAATTTAAGCAACCAGGCATTTGGTGATGCTTGCCGACAAAATGAAATATAACTTTGACCATGCACTGGTCATTCAAACGTATATTAAAATCCAAGCTCACAAGATTTTTTTTTGTTACTGGTGCTTTCAGATTAAAGTTTACAGACATACACTGAAGCTAATTTATCATATTGAGGAAGAACAGATTTTTACCCAACAGAAGAGCAATTTTTCCTTGGCATTTCCCAGTAGAAAATCAAGAACCAACTCCACATTCTTCCTGAAAATTTGGACAACACACATAAATATGATTACACATATAAACTTCATAAATATGAAAGTGACCAAAATTCGGAAACTACCTGATCCTCGATGACCAAACACCTACATTAAATTTCTCTAAGCAGAATTGCAGAAAATCATCATTAAAAGGCCTTTTGAAAACTGGTAAAACAGATGATAACTCAGTTAGAAGATTTTTCAAGAGACAAAGTAGACTTCAGATGAAATTTTTTGCACAATCCTACCTGCTTTCCCTGGAACAATGGTGTCCACTTTGAAACCATACGGCACATGTTGAAGCGGAACAATATCAGCAAGGAGTCCATTCAGATCAAGTACTAGAAGCTTTTTATTTGAACGTCCATTAAGCGCTCTCCTCAATGGAGGGAAGGCCCCAACATTTGTGATTTCAGTCTTCTCATCTATGAAAGCACACAAACTTGAAGGAGAAGAACTACTTTCAGCTAAAGATTGTCTTTCCTCATCGAAAAATTCATTGGTTGAAGACCCAAAAGCGCAAGTGCCAACATTCTCCACGAATGATGGTAAACTGTTTCCAAGAATACTGGAATTCCTTCTCCTCTTTCTGAAATAGGTTATTAGTACTCTCAGTCTTGGATGTACTTGTTGACTCCTTGTAACAATGACAAAATCATTAATCTCAACAAACTCACTGCTTTCAGCAGGCAAAGTGATGTCCACATCAGCGGATTTTGTTTTGCTCTCTTGAATCACGGCATCCTCCACAATTGCTGGTATAGTGCTTGCAAGAGCAACAGAATTCCTTCTCCTCTTCCTGCAATAAGTTGTTAGCACTTTTGGTCTTGGATACATCTGTCGACTCCTTGTTTCAGATGCAAAAACAGTGCATTCACCAGGCAAAGTAGTGTCGACGTTAGTGGACTTTGTTTTGCTCTCATCCTCCATGATATCTGGTACACTGGTTGAAAGAGAAATAAAAAAATTTCTCTTCCTGCAATATGTTATTAGCACTCTTGGTCTTGGATACATCTTGGACTCTTCGTTTCAATTGCAAAATCATCTTGATTTGGCTATACTTGTATGTAGCCAGCCATGTTAGCTCCACATGAGAGCCTTTTAAATAAAGGCTAAAAAGGCACTCATCAGTCAGCTCGGCCCCTTTCCTATTTCGCGGGGGAGGGAAACAAAAATAGAGTGTTTCTAGATTTCTCCTTAACACATAAGTGGTAAATATGAAATGGAATACTTAACCTGCTAAAACGAGTATTTAAGTTAACCCAATAAACTTAGCGCTTTCAGCAAACACACTGATGTCTATGTTAATGGCCTTTGTTTTGCTCTCCTGAATCACAATATCCTCCAAAATTGCTTGTATACTGCTTGCAAGAGCAATAGAAGTTCTTCTCTGCTTCCTGCAAGAGGTTATTAGCACTCTTGATCTAGAATATATTTGTTGACTCCTCGTCTGAATTGCAAAATTAATCTGATTAAACTCACTTCTGTTAACAGGCAAAATAATGTCTACGTTAGTTGATCTTATTTTGCTCTCTTGAATCACAGTATCATCCAAAATTGCTGGTATATGCTGGCAAGAGCAATAGAATTCCGTCTCCGTTCCCTGCAGTAGGTTATCAGCTATCTTGATCTTGTACATATTTGTGGACTCCCCATCTCAATTCCAGAAGCATCAACCTCGATAAACTCTAGGCTTTCAGCATGCAAAAGTGATGTCAATATTAGTGGCTTTTGTTTTGCTCTCTCAAACTACAGCATACTCCATGATTGATGGTATACTTCATCCAAGAGAAATAGAATTCCTTCTCTGCTTCCTGCAGTAGATTATTAGCACTCTTAAAGTCAGAATATATTAGCGGACATCGTCTTGACCTCAATGAATTAACTGCTCTCAGCAGGAAATTTGATGCCTATGTATGGCAAACTCTCATCACAATGCAACTTGTTTAACATCAAATCTAAACTACCAGAAAAGCAATCCTTAGATATGTCAATGTAGAGACCATCACTAGGTTTGACATCTTGACTAGTATCACTAGGGAAGGATTACCTTCTAGTTACTACTTCCTGCTGTTCTTAAGAAGATATACATTGTTGCTATTGTTTATCACCATATGGAGATATAAATCAATGGTAGTGTTGTTTATCACCATATCTCCTTCGCAGCATGTGTCAACTTGCAATTCTGAACTCACACCTTTAAATGAAAAGCCTCTTCCCTGCTACTGGAGCAAAAGGTACATGTTTACAACTAACTATTCTTCCCTTTTGATTGGTGACTAACTATATTATTTTCAAGGGACAGATTTGTCTCTTCAGCTTGTTTCTCATTTTCTTTTACCTTTCTGGGGACTCATATACACAAAACTTCTTTCTTGTGAATTGGTTTCATTTAGTAAAAAACCAGTGATTAGAGTTCATTTCTAGAATTGTATTCCTATGGAACCTCTAAAGCATGGTCAACATTAATTATACAAAATCACAAAAAAAAATACTCTCCTATTTTTCCTATTTTCTATTGTTTCTTTTTTTGGCCCGCCATGTAATCAATGTCGGATCCAAGATTCTAACTTGATGGGCTTAATCTTTATAATTTTACCAGTGAACCCATTGCACTTTTAAAATGATGGGTTCAAAATGTGTTAACTGAAAACTTTGGTGATATTTTACCTATATAGCTAAGCTCCATATTAAAATTACAGGGTTCAGTTGAGCCCATATCTTGTTAGCTACATCCGCCCACTGCATGTAACGAAGGCAGGCATACTTGCTATGCTCCCCTTCTACGAATCAGCACTGCTGTTTACTCTATTTTTCAGTTCACCACATCCTTACTAGTTCTCTTTTTAGCATACATAATATGGAAGCGAACAGCCAATTCCTGGATGCCAATCTTAGTGCTATGCATCCTTTTCACAGATTAGTCACCTCCATATCAAGTGAAACACTACCAGCAATGAGACTTTCACTTTCCCGTTGATACTTATCTATCCCAAACAATTGAATATCACATCCCAACTATATGTTAAGCAACGTTTAATGACAATAATATAACAAAGGGATAAACTAGATTAGTTTGTTTTCTCCAAATCAAGCTAACATGAATTTTAGAGCAAACAAAACACCCCCTAGTCAATACCTCGTAAAGACACATACTTTCTAGGATTAGTAACATCATAGTGTCACCCCACTGTCCCATCTCATCAAGTCCTCGTGTTTGAGTTTTTTGCAAAAACTTAATTGTCAGTACACTCACTCGTAAGACTGCTTGATACCGTGTAATCACAGTCCAAATAAGGGGAAATGCCTATAAATTAATAGTTGCAGTCAATTAAGCACGCGCAAAATAAAGTAAGATGAGTTCAACAGAGTCAATTTTTAGAGCATTACCATATTTGAAGCACTAAATATACATGAACAAGCACGCTCATATTATTGAACAATTTCCAGAATGAAGTAAAGTTGAAATTCAAATAAAACCTAAAACTCCAAAATATCCAGATCGAGCACTTGAATCTGTCAGAAAAATATAAATAAGTTGCGGAAACAGCAAAAAATTAGAGCCGGCGGATGAAGCTACCTGAACGGGAGAATTCCGATCTACTTCAAGTCGGCGATGAGCTTTCTGAAACACAGAGTAAGAGGTGACGTGAGACAGTGGAGTTGGGGAGTCTGAACTATGAAGACGAGGGATCGGAGAAAATGGGGTTCAGTTTTGGTATTCCAAGAGATTGCGGGAGTCTCAGAATTAATATTGCTATTCCCGAAGGGGGCAAATGAGAATATACTCGTAGGGATTCGGGTCCCTCCTCCCAATCGCACCAGTCACCAAATGTTTGCATTCACACGGCGCATATTCCTGAGCCACCGGCAATGATGGCGAACAAACTTTTTGAACAAAAAATTTTTGCGCCAATTCTCCATAATCTTTGTGAGTATCTTTGTTATCTTTTTCACCAATCACCAGGATATTCTCTTTATAAGAGTCATATTAATGTTTAGCTCGTCGAAAATAACTTATAACTTGATTAAAAATAAGTTAAATTAAACACACATTAAACCCATCAACTATTGAAAACTTATAGTATTTTCCAAAATTCACAATAGTAGAGTTTAGAAAAAGGAATAATTAATAACTAATGCGTTAATTAGTATATTTGATGAATGGGCACAACTCAATAGTTATTTTCAACACCTATTATTCAAGTTATAAATATTAGAAAAAAAAGTTAAAATTATAAAAAATAGTGGCACTGCCACGTCAGCTTTAATAGTCAACCGTTAAGTGGAAGGGTATTTGTAATTTCTTTTGGTAACGGCGAGGATATATTTGATCCCAAAAATAGTTAAATGATATCTTTGAGTTATTTTGAATAGTTCGAGGATAATTTTGATCCATTTTCAAATAAAAATTTTGAAAATCAAAAAAAAAATTAAAGTAAATAAGAAAGAATATGACATCATCTAACATAAAAAGTCCGATAATAAAAATCAACCGAAATGAAAAGAAATTTGCAAGAGAAAATCAAGATATATGTATTGAGATTTTTTCTTCTCCTAATGGAAATTTTCATAACTCCTGCATAAAAAGAAAATAATTTGGTTGAATTCCATCTCCTTTTTAACCGTTAAGGCAACTGAGAAAATCCAAATTATTTTGTATCTGATGTTAGTATTTATAAATATAACGATCGAAATTTTAATCAAATTATGATATTATTTTTTCATTTTAGATATTTTAAACCTCACCTTAAAAGGAATAAAATTCAACAATTGAAACACCCTCTTCCTTCCTAAAATTTAAACTATTTCATGTGGAATGTTAGTATTGATAAATATGATGATCAAAATTTTAATTATACGTTGATATTATTTTTCATTTTAAATCTTTAAACTCCAAGAGAAAAAAATAAACAATTGAACTCACCCCACCCCATCCACCCCAACCCAAGGAGGAAGGAAATGCTATGAAATTTGAATCTTCCACTTTGATCGTGAGAAAGTTATCATGAACTTATCAAGTAAGCTAGGCCTCAATTCAATTTCAGCAATCATTTTCTATTTACTTCTTTTTTTTTAAGTAAAAAAAAATAATCTAATTTCACAAAGTTCTTTATCATTAAAGAAGTGGATTTGTAGATGGGTCCTGGGGACACAGATTAGCAATCACTTTAACATAGCTTTTACGACTAATTTTAATCCCGAAAGAGTAATCACGTGAACTAGACAAAACTGAAAAAAGACAGGGTCAAAAAGATAATTACAAAAATTCAAAAAAATTACGAAAACGACCTCCTAATATCCCGTTATTTATTTGCATAAAAGTCCAGCCATGCAAGCAGGCACCACCCACTACACTGAATAGTGTTTCAGATATTTTCATATCTTTTCCATTGCTGCGCGTGCCGTTAGTTGTACCTATAAAGCCCGACTGCTCGTCAATCGATTTCTCCGCATCTTCTCTCCACAGATCTGATCCGAACTACTCAGGTACCTGCTTCTGCTCTCTGGTTTTGCTCTCACTCCCTTTGAACCTCATTTTTATTTTTTGAAAGTCCGATCGCATTGTTGTTGTAGTTCGTCTTCTCTGGATCGGCGTTTTGGTGTTGAATTTATGCATCATTTTTTCCTTCAAATTATCGTGGTTTCGGATCTGAGTTTATAGAATGCTGTTGATATGAACAGTTTTATGTGTTGTACATAGATATGTGTGCGTGCAATGTACATAGCTGATTCGCTGGCTTTCCGTGTAACTGTCAGAGTTTCGATCTGATGAAATTCCAATAGTTATCTAAAGGAATTAGAAGAAAATGATAAGTTTAATAGAACAAATCAAATATTTGATCCTACAGATATTACTAGAGTAGCGTTATTTTGTGATGTTTCTGGTTCTGGATGATTTAACAATTACTGCACATACATTTACTGTAATCTGGTGTTGCTTTTGCAATCTGCAATGCTGTATTGGGCTGGAGGATGTATTTTTGTCTAAATTTTGAGTTTATTACTCTATTTCCTTGGTTGCAAGGTTTGCTTGCTAATTGAGGGATGTAAACTGGTTTCGGTAGATTGGATGAGTCAATAATAATATTAAATCTGGCTCAAAGAAAGAAAAGATAATTCCGTAACAGCGTATAATAGATCTAAATGGACCCAGAGTTACTTCTAATATCATAGATTCAGATGGATATGAGTTCTACTTCTGCAACTATTTCATTATAATAGATGTTAACTGGTTTTGGTAGATGGATGAGTCACTAATAATATTAAATCTGGCTCAAAGAAAGAAAAGATAATTCTGTAACAGGCGTATAATAGATCTAAATGGACCCAGAGTTACTTCTAATATCATAGATTCAGATAGATATGAGTTCTACTTCTGCAACTATTTCATTATAATAGATGTTAACTGGTTTTGGTAGATGGACGAGTCACTAATAATATTAAATCTGGCTCAAAGAAAGAAAAGATAATTGCGTAACAGGCGCATAATAGATCTAAATGGGCCCAGAGCTACTTCTAATATCATAGATTCAGATAGATATGAGTTCTACTTCTGCAACCATTTCATCATATGTATGCGTGTCTATTCACAAAATATTTATGCCAGTGTTAATGTTTTCCTACATTGTAGTCATATATTACCAAGTTCTGAATTGTGTTTGTACTAATAAAAGAGAAGTTCTGAATTATCTTTGTTATTTCTCAATAAGATATGCTTAGTTTCTTATAGGGTGTTTCATGGGAAAGAGAAGTTATAGACTGAAGAGGGAAGGAGAAGTTATATAGACCAAAGTTTTGGAATTTGAAATGTAAAATGTTCTTGTAATCTCTTTATAAGTTTCTCTCAACTTTCAGCTTGTTAAAGAACCTGGAGGAATCCATTTAGACTTAATGGACCATAAGTGATACTTCTTTTTTTTTCGGGAAGGGGAAACCTGGAGGGGATACTGTTATTTAGTTTACATTTCACACACATTTCACACATATTATGGTTCATCTTTATGAGGTACACTGCAGTGGGTCATAGAGCTTATTTGTGCTTTCATACTTTTTGTTTACAATGTCTTGTAATCATTTCTGAGATTGTGTACCGCTGCTTTGAGCAGAATCAATCATTTAACAGTCGAGAGATCATGGGTCGTGGAGTCAGCAGTGGTGGAGGACAGAGTTCCCTGGGTTACCTCTTTGGAGATGGTGAGCCTCCAAAACCTACTACCAACAAGGTAGAAGCTCCACAGAATCAGGGACCTACTACAAGCGATCCACAGAAGCCTACTGCAACTGCACCAGCTCCAAATGTTAATAAGCAGATTCCAGCTGGCATCCAGGGGCACAATTCCAATAACTATTTCCGTGCAGATGGACAAAACACTGGGAATTTCCTCACGGTAAGATGCAAATCATCCTTCTTTCAAAGTCGATTTTACAATGTCCTTGCAGATTACTTGTCCCCTCCTACTCATTGGTTCTTTCTTTATGATTCTCATGGCTTTGATCAAATGAATTAGTTTTTAAAATGACAGCTTTCCGAAGGTGAATTTTACATGGAAGCAGATTCTTTAATGAAAAAATTTCCTATCCATTCTCTATTTAGTTCAGCACTATCTTCTTACATTCTTGATTCTATCACCTCCTTCAGTTCTTCTGCTTCAGGAGTATAATCATATCATCATATATTACTAAAAGTGGGAAGATCCTAACCTCAAAGTTGGATTACGATTTTGCCTCTATAATAAATTAAATCATATAATATTAATTAATATTAATATCATATTATATTATATTAATTATCAATTAATATAAATGTTGACCCATTGAAATTCCCAGCTTTTATGCCTAGGTCCTTTAAGCTTCTTTACATATGTTTTTTTTACTCCTTTAGCTTCCGGCAGTTTTTACTCCTTTAGCTTCTGGCAGTTGATAAAACTTTTCATATACTTTGGCAGACTATAAAATGCACTATGAAGAATGTATCTTCAAGTCACTTCTATATCAAATTATTTTCATTTCTTCTCTGCAACAAAGATACAATACCTTTCCATCCACTATCTTGTAATTACTACCATTCACATTCCTTAGCCGTTAATTATTACATGTGTGGTAAAACATTAATCAAAGCTGTTACTAATGATCATTTTATCCCTATAATCAGGTGTTTTTCAGAAAAATACAGTCATTTGTTTGGTCGAAATTTTAGGAGCTTTTTGTTGTAGCATGTACAATATGTAATTGAGATTTATTTTTTTGACAGTATATATTTTTATAATAAAATTTATTCATGTTAAAAATAGAGATCTTGTATACAAATTTGTTTGTTGTTACCCCTTCTAAATTTGTCTCATGCCTTTGTTAATTTCATTAAAGGTTTTACATCCATTTATTAATTTTTCAATCAGGAATTCATCGACATAATCATACCATGAGAGACTATATTATCTCAATTAGTTTCACATATTTCTTGTTTGATAGCAAATGCAACGTTTAATGAATAAAATGTTAATGGTAAAATTAATATTATTTATTTCAACATTTTCTATTTTATAAGTCAACTTTCTAAATATATAGAAAATTTATAATAATAATAAGGGACAAACCCCAGAAACTAATTGTGGATAAAGACAGCCAATTTTTTTCTGAAGCAAGTTCTTTTCCAATCGTTATTTACTTCAGGCCAACATGCTTCTTGATTCTGTCGCATCACATTTCTGTTTGTAGCACTTCCGTGTTCCAATCATCTGGGATTGTTGCCATCATAACACTTTTACTAACTTTCAGGAGGGGAATATAATATGAGAACTGAACCATCCTGTTCCAAAGATATTATTTTCCATTCTTCATCTAGCTCAGTAGCATATGCTTCTTCTATTACTAATTCTATCACATCTTATTCCCTTCTTCCTGCCTTTTACACTGGGTGATATTGTCTTGTCTATTAAATGTTTGAATCTCGTCTCTTTTCAGGATCGCCCATCTACCAAAGTGCATGCAGCCCCAGGTGGTGGATCTTCCCTGGGTTACCTGTTTGGCGATGGCAAGAACTAGTTCCTTCTGTCCAAAGATGAAACTGTGTAGTCATGAGCAATGATGAGACTGCTGTTACTGTATGTTGGTTTATTTTGTGTCTGGGTAGACAGTGTCAGCATTCAGATGATCCAAGTGTAATATGATAATCCTTTCCTATTTACTGTTGGGATATATACCCAAAGCTTCAACTGTGAACAATCCTCTATGCCTGCTTAAGGAAATCAAGTTTTAGTTCGTGTTACTGTTGTTTTAGGATGCAATGATTCTAAAAAACTGAACGTAATCTCCCAAAGTGATTATGAACAAGCATTATACTGAATCATTTGCTCTTTTCATTTTTAGATGTGATAGTGGATGTATTTTAAGTTGATTAAGTGTCTGTTTGACTTAACTTATTTTAAGTAGCTTATAAGTTGAAAATATATAAGTTTTAAAAAAAAGTTGGGGTAGTCCAATTTATTTTTTGGGGCTTAAACAATTGATAAATTGTTTTAGATAAGCTAAGCCAAACAAATTTAATTATTTTTTTGAATTTATTTTCAGTATAAAATAATTTTAAGTTGGTCAGTCAAACATTTAAAAAAGTTGAAAACAGTTTATAAGTAACTTATAAGTCGATCCAAACGGGCTTTAAGTACCTGTTTCTCGGTGCAAAAATCTATATTCACAGACCACAGTCAGCCTTGGAACTTGGGTAATTCATGGTTTTATTAAGGATGTTTTCAAATCAATTAAGTTGGGTTAATGATTTCGTTTTTGTGATTATTTTTTTCGTTGAGTTTTTTATCGACTTATATTTAATTATATAACAATATACTCCCTACCACATATTAGACTGACTATAGTCAGCAAATATTTGAGATTTTTTTGAAAGAATATTAACTTATTTAAGTTATATATAGCTTCCTCCAAAAAAAAACGTATGGAATTGTTTAAAAAATTAGCCATTTCAAGGAATATAAAAAATTAAACAATAAGTTTGTTTTTGTGCAAATAAATAAATTTATAGTTGTGACACCAAAACATCTTTAACAATAATTAAATTAAACGATGAATAATTAAAAGACTCAAAGAGTTATTTTAAATATAAATAAAATTTTGAAACTATCAAAATAAAAACTAATTCTGGCTTTCTTGTTCGGAAAATATGAGTAATTTGAACTTAAATAAAGTCAGTTACACATATTTTGAAAAAATTATAGACTAATACATGAAAAGTCAAGAGAATCTTGAGTTTTTATTTTTGAGTTTATATTTTGTGGCCCATAAACTCTAAATAAAGTGATGTTTGTCCCTGAAAAATTATGAGTTAGATCGTCACAAATGGATCCAAAAAATTTGAACTTAATCAGAGTCGATGACATATAAATGGATAATTTATTAACTAATACACACGAAAGCCAAGATAATCATGAATTTTTGTTACATTACGCATAAACTCCAAAAAAAAGAGATGATTATTTCTGAGGAATTTTGAGTATTCTTTACTAGGTCATCACGAATGGATCCACAAAATTTGAGTTCAAACAAAGTCGGTCACACATATTTCAGAAAGTTTATGGACTAATATTAACACATGAAAATGAGATAATTATGAATTTGTATTTCATGATACATAGATTCCAAAAAAAGGCAACAACTGCCCATGGAAAACTGTGATTATCATTTACTAGGTCTTCACGATTGGACCCACAAAATTTGAGCTCAAATAAAATTGACTACACATTTTTTGAAAACTTTGTGAACTAATACACACGAAAAATTGAGATAATTTTAAATTTTTGTTTCATAACTCGTAAATTCCTAAAAGAGTGAAATCTGCCCCAAAGAAACTATGACTATCATTTGATAGGTGATGTCACAAATGGATTCACAAAATTTGAGCTCAAACAGAGTAAGTCACACATATTTTAAAAAATTCATCGACTAATACACATAAAAAATTGAGATAATCTTAAATTAATATTTCATGATCTATGAGCTCTATAAAAAAGTGACGTTTACCCTTAGAAAACTATATGTATCATTTATTAGGTCATCATAAATGGACCTACAAAATTTAATCTCAAACAGAATTGGTCATTTATACTAATAATATTCATAGACTAATTCATATGAAAAGTGGAGATAATCTTGAAATTCTATTTCGTGATTCATAAACTCTAAAAAAATTTATGTCACTCCTGAAAAATTATGAGTATCATTTACTAGGTCATCACAATGTACCCATAAGGTTTGAGCTCAAACAGATCCTGTCACACATCCTAAAAATTAATACACAAAAAAGCCAAGATAATCTTGTATTCTCGTTTCTTAACTCATAAACGCTAAAAAATGACTTTTTTTCTTGTAAAATTATGAGTATCATTTAGTAAGTCGTCACGAATGTACCCACAAAATTTGAGCTCAAATAAAATTGATCACACATATTTCAGAAAGTTTATGAACTAATAATACACACAAAACATTGAAATAATTATGAATTTTTATTTTGTGACCCATAAACATCAACAAAAAAAATAATGTTTGCCCATGAAAAACTATGAATATCATTAACTAGATCATCACGAATGAATCCACAAAATTTGAGCTCAAACATAATTGTACACACATTCCAAAAAATGCATAGACTAATACAAACAAAAAATCAAGATAATCTGAATTTTTATTTCGTGACCCATAAACTCCTAAAAAGGCGACTTCTTCCTCTAGAAAACTATGAGTATCATTTACTAGGTCCTCACAAATGAACCCATAAAATCTGAGCTCAAACAGATTCGGTCACACATATTTCAAAAATTTATGGACTAATACACACGAAAAGTCGCGACAATCTTGAATTAATATTTCATGATCTGTAAACTCTGAAAAAGTGGTGTTTGTCCTTGGGAAACTATGAGTATTATTTACTAGGTCATTACGAAACTCACAAAATTTGAGCTCAAACAAAATCGACTACTTATATTCCAAAAATCCATGGACTAATACATATGAAAACTGAGATAATCCTGAATTCCTATTTTGTGACCCATAAAGTCTTTAAAAAGTGACATTTACCCCCGATAAAACTATGAATATCATTACTAGATTGTCACGAATGGACACATAAAAATTAAACTCAAATAGAGTCAATCACATATATTTCAAAAAAATTCATGGACTAATGCACATGAAAAGTCGAAATAATCTTTGAAACCTTCGATTAAGTTTTTGATCCTTGATATTACTAAATGTTAAAATTCTTACCGTATTCATATTTATATACATATAAATAGCAACAGGGAATTTTGTCGGTCAAATTTATTCCAGTGTTCTGCTCTTTCTCTCTCCTCTCATCTTCCAACGGTAAGTGACTCCCCCACCCCCACCCCCGACCCCCCTGACCCCCCCCCCCCATCTCCATCCCACCTACACCCAAGCCAACACCTCCCCTAGCGGCCTCCGGTGAAGACTATTTCCGGCCAGATCTCCCCCCCTTCTGTTCTCTCTCTTCATCCCTTCCTTCCTTCTTCTTTGTATTTTTTTTCTCTTCTCCTTTTTCCTCTTTGACTGCGATCGAAAATCCTCCACCAGTAGATTTTCGGGCAGTTTTTGCACAGGTATTTCGGTATTTCCGGCGAGTGAACAGTTTCCGGCGAGTGAACAGTATTTCCGGCACATGAACAGTATTTCCGGCGCGTGAACAGTGTTTCCGGCGCGTGAACAGTGTTTCCGGCGCGTGAACAGTGTTTTCGGCGCGTGAACAGTGTTTCCGGCGCGTGAACAGTGTTTCCAGCGCGCGAACAATATTTCCGGCGTGAACCTGGTTCTTTTCAACTGGAGTTGGTACCTCCGGTTTCCAAATATTCTTTGTTCATACACTTGTCTTTATATTTTGCTGACTTTAGACCATTTAATACTTTAGTAGTTCATACGCGTTTTCGTGGCTTTGGATAGTGATGGTGGATTAGGGTCATGTTCTCATTTAGGGTCGGGGACGAGGGTAAGGAGGGGTAAATGGGTTAAAGGAGAGTCTAGACTAAGAGTAGGTTCTTGGAACATTGGGACGTTAACGGGAAAGTCAATAGAGCTAGTTAAGATTCTTAAGAAAAGGAGGATTAATATAGCTTGTGTCCAAGAGACCAAATGGGTAGGTACTAAAGCTAAGGAGGTAGACGGGTATAAGCTTTGGTTCTCTGGTAGATCAAAGTATAGGAATGGGGTAGGCATTTTAGTAGACAGTGATCTAAGGGATCAGGTGGTGGAGGTTAGGAGAATCACTGATAGGATGATGTCGATTAAGGTGGTCATTGAAGGGACCACTTTGAACATTATTAGTGCTTATGCGCCGCAAGCGGGCTTAGTAGAGGAGGAGAAGAGGCGCTTTTGGGAGGATTTGGACGAGTTAGTGGGAAGCATACCGCCTACTGAGAAGCTTTTCGTGGGAGGTGACTTCAATGGGCACATCGGGTCTATTTCGGGAGGGTATGACGATGTGCATGGAGGCTTTGGTTTTGGGGACAGAAATGGAGGAGGAGTTTCACTTTTGGAGTTCGCAAGAGCTTTTGGGTTGGTGATAGTTAATTCGAATTTTCCAAAAAAGGAGGACCATTTGGTAACCTTCAGTAGTTCGGTGACTAAGACTCAGATAGACTTTTTACTCCTTAGGAAGGATGATAAAGGTCTGTGCAAAGACTGCAAGGTCATTCCGATAGACAACCTTACAACCCGACATAAGCTCTTGGTAATGGATTTAGGGATCAAGATGACGAGGAAGAAGAGGGTCGGGAATGATCGACCTAGGATCAGATGGGGGAGTTTGACCACGGCTAGTGCTCTAGAGATGGGAGAGAAATTGAAGGACATGGGGGCCTGGAATAGTAGTGGGGATGCGAACAGTATGTGGGATAGGACGACTAGTTGTATTAGGGTTGTAGCAAGGGAAGTGTTGGGAGTCTCGACAGGCAGTCGTAGTCGACATCAGGGGGACTGGTGGTGGAATGTAGAAGTGCAAGGGAAGGTGGAAGCAAAGAAAATGACATACGCGAAGTTGATAGAAAGCACGGATGAGGTGGAGGAGTGGACGAATAAGGAACTTTATAAGATGGCGAAGAAGGAGGCGAAGTCGGCTGTTTCGACGGCAAAAACGATAGCTTTTGAACGCCTCTATGCTGAACTAGAAGAAAAAGGTGGGGATAGGAAATTGTTCAAGCTAGCCAGGGCGCGGGCGAGAAAGGAACGCGATGTGGATCAAGTGAAGTGTATTAAGGACGAGCATGGAAAAGTATTGGTAGAAGAGACTCTCATTAAACAGAGGTGGCAGTCATACTTCCATAAACTCTTGAATGACGTAGGGGACAGAGACTTTGTATTGGGAGATTTGGAACATACAGAGAGGCGTCGCAATTTTGGATATTGCAGGAGTATTAAGGTCGAAGAGGTTAAGGGTGTTGTTCGTAGGATGCGCTGGGGAAGAGCAACCGGACCTGACGAGATTCCTGGGGAATTTTGGAAGAGTGCCAGCTTGGTAGGTTTGGAGTGGCTGACTAGGTTATTTAATGTCATCTTTAAAACGGCAACGATGCCCGAAGAATGGAGGTCGAGTGTAATGATCCCTCTATACAAAAACAAAGGGGATATCCAGAGTTGCAACAACTATAGAGGTATCAAGTTACTAAGCCACACTATGAAAGTGTGGGAAAGAGTGGTGGAGATGAGGGTGAGGAGAGGCGTGTCTATTTCAGAGAACCAGTTCGGATTTATGCCGGGACGCTCAACTACAGAAGCCATCCATCTTATGAGGAGACTGGTGGAGCAATATAGGGAGAGGAAAAGGGACTTGCATATGGTATTCATCGACTTAGAAAAGGCCTACGATAAAGTTCCAAGAGAGATACTATGGAAATGTTTGGAGGCTAAAGATGTACCTGTGGCATACATTAGGGTGATCAAGGACATGTATGAGGGAGCCAAAACCAGGGTAAGGACAGTAGGAGGGGACTCAGAGCATTTCCCAGTTGGGATGGGGTTGCATCAAGGATCAGCTCTAAGTCCATTTTTATTTGCCTTGGTAATGGATGCATTGACGCGACAAATTCAAGGTGAGGTGCCATGGTGTATGCTTTTCGCGGATGACATAGTCCTGATTGATGAGACTCGTAGTGGAGTTAATGCTAAGATGGAGGATTGGAGACATACCTTGGAGTCTAAAGGGTTTAAGCTGAGTATGACCAAGACAGAGTACTTAGAGTGCAAGTTTAGTGAGACACCTCAGGAGGTTGGCGTGGAAGTTAAGCTTGGTGCCCAAGCTATTCAAAAGAGAAGTAGTTTCAAGTATCTTGGGTCTATCATGCAAGGCAGCGGGGAAATTGACGATGATGTCACACATCGTATTGGGGCAGCGTGGATGAAATGGAGGCTCGCTTCCGGAGTGCTATGCGATAAGAAGGTGCCACCACAACTTAAGGGCAAATTCTACAAAGTGGTGGTTAGACCGGCTATGTTGTATGGGGCAGAGTGTTGGCCAGTTAAGATCTCTCACATTCAAAAGATGAGAGTTGCCGAGATGAGAATGTTGAGATGGATGTGTGGTCACACCAAGAGCGACAGGATTAGAAATGAGGCTATTCGGGACAAGGTAGGAGTGGCCTCGGTGGAAGACAAGATGCGGGAAATGCGACTGAGATGGTTTGGGCATGTGAAGAGGAGAGACACAGATGACCCAGTGAGAAGGTGTGAGAGGTTGGCCATGGATGGTTACAGAAGAGGTAGGGGTAGGCCGAAGAAGTATTGGGGAGAGGTGATTAGACAGGACATGGCTCAGTTACAGCTTACCGAGGACATGACCTTAGATAGGAGGCTGTGGAGGACCCGCATTAGGGTAGAAGGCTAGTACATAGTCTCGTTATTCTTCCCTATTCATAGGCGCACTAGCACATTACAATTCCTTGTACTCTCATTTCTGCTATTTCTGTTACTATTTATTGCTTTCAGTACTTTTGATTACTCTATTTTATCTGTGATGCCTTCGTGATTTATTTTTCTATAGCGCTTTGAATTTTTTTAACTTTATCTGACCCCCTTTTTCGCTTTTTTTTTTGAGCCGAGGGTCTCTCGGAAACAGCCGTCCTACCTTGGTAGGAGTAAGGTCTGCGTACAATCTACCCTCCCCAGACCCCACGTTGTGGGATTTCACTGGGTTGTTGTTGTTGTTGTTGTATAAATAGCAACAGAAGTTCCGTTTCACCTGCAAGGTAATTGTAGTCGATATCTTGGTATGCAAAAATCCTATGACTTTGCTATGTTTTCTTGCTATACAGAACATTTAAAAGTCAAATTGAGATTGAGATATTAAAGTATATTCTCAAGCATCAAAAATAAAGTAGTTGTCGACTAAAAATGTCATTTTTAGCATCCACAACGTGCTTGGTGGTATATCTCAAAAATAAACTACAATTGCACATTAACTCAAGAATTAAAATTATTATTTGCCAACCATATATATATATACATATATATATATACACATACGAAAATAACGACAGAATTGGATTACTATAAAAAGGGAAATACCTAAATATGAACTAAGAATGTGAAGGTAAGAAAATTTTAAAAGAAATGGGTAGAGTGCTTATCCTATATATATTTAAAATTATTTACATTTTCAAACTTTGTTTCAAAAATCAAACTTTCCCTCGGCTTTGAACAATAAATATTTTCCCTTTTATCCTAATTGACTTTTTTTTTATACTTATGTTATCCTTACATAATCAATCTTTATCCTTTTTTTTTTAATTTCATAAATCAAATATAAATTATTATTTTTTATAAAAAACAAATATTACTTTTTAGCTGAAAATACTAGTAAATATATGTACTATGCTAAGGACGTTCTACGACAGAATAAATAAGAAAAAGTTAATTTTTTTTTAGTAATAATTATCACAACTCTAATATCTATCCCATACAAAAATTTATGTCTAATCACTACTCTATAGAACTTAGCTTTAAGTCTAGGTGACACATTCTTATCACTCAATACTTCAAAAAGGAACTTACATTTCACCCATTCTACTCCAATACAATATGTATCATCATCAATCTCCGTGCTTCCTTGGGTCATAGACCCAAAATACTTAAAGCTTCCTCTCTTAGTATGACTTGAATATCAATCTTCACTTCATACATATGTCACCAAACTTACACTCTGCTTTAGTCTCACTCAACCTAAAACCTTCAGATTCTAAAATCTATTTTCAAACTTCCAACCAATCGATAACTCCATTGCACATCTCTACAATCCATATTATATCATTTGTGTATAACACACACTACGACGCCTCCCTTCAAATATGGGGCGTCAAATCATTTATCACTAAAGAAAAATAGAAAAAGACTAATAATTCCCTAATCATGACCTGAAAATGTTCTGTCACCTCAACTATTCTTATCCGAATCTTAGCTTCATTGTATACGTTTAGTTGTCCTAATTAGACTCCAAACATCTCCACAAAACATTGCTAACGATTATAATTTGCTTTTGAACCACCTAGAACTTTGCTTTTAACAAGTGAGATAAATATTTATATAGTCAATTTGGTTCAGTTATTTTTTGCTACATTATTGTCATTAGATGCCTGCAAGTCATATCATATGCTGGAGTAAGTATACTTCACAGCTGCTACCCTCTGGACGTGCATAAGGTAAAACCTCCGATCCTATGCAATAACTTACAAACAACATAGGAGAGATAACCCGCTCTAAGCAAGCCCTGTGCGACGAGCTCGACCTAGAAAGCAAACCCCTTGCTTTCAGCAAGGGGTTTCGAGCTTCCGACCTCCAACATGGAAGCCCCCAGCCCAAAACACTGGGCCAACAGTAAGTACACTTTGAGTAGAAGCTGCAAAAAATGATAATGAAACAGGCTAGGGAGGCGGATAGCAGTTCATAGTTAATAAAAACCAGCTCGACTGGAAATTATATTGTCTACTTGCAGCTTTAGTGAAAGTAAAGCTTCTACTATTAGCTAAGCTGGTGACCACACCACAGTCAATAAGATTCTTTGTTGCTTATAAAATCATTGGGAATCTTTACCCAAAAATATCAAACCAGATGAAAATGAAAATGTGATACCCTCAAGCAGACTATAAATAAAGCGGTTCAATTCCCTCTGCAATCTTCACAAATGGTTCTCATATTGACAAACCGTCCTGGAGGACTGTAGAGAAAGGGGAATTCTAAGAAATAACCGCCATCTTGAGGACACAATTGCACAAGGCTGATCGGTGTTCCATTGATTCTTATCTGCGAAAACAAATAAAGCAAAAATGAACTAACAATCTCTGACATATAAGCACATTATTGTTGAGGAGCAGAAAGTCTGCTTCTATCTATTTATGGTGAATTTAACAAACTTTGCACCAAGTTTTTTTATGAGAAATGCCACTGTTATAGGAGCATAACTAATGCTTCTAAGATAAGAGGTCTGCGAACAAGCATCTTTAAGTCTAACATTGGCAATCAATACTCAATTGTGTCTATCTTTAGACACAATACATCTCTCTATTAAATGTTTAGTAGTAAAATTACCTTAATGAATTTGATCGAGAGAATCTTCTTCCAAGCTGTTTGATTCTGTCACTCCAAAAATGGAACAGTAGTCAATTCAAGTGCAACATGTAATTCTGCCAACAATTTAAATAAATGATAAATCATCAGGAATAGGTCGCCAAAGCCAATTTGTCCCGAGAGTTGGGCCTAAAGAGACCAGAGGTCTAGCTGTTTGTGAGTGCAGAAAGCAGAAAGATCAGAACTGTAGCAGATAGCCAAGTTCCTATCCCAAGGGAAACCAACAGAGATAAAGATGCTGACCAGTAGAAACCATGTAATCTTACTCCCATGAAAACCAAGGTCCTCTATCATATGTAAATATCCATAGAAAGTGTTTTTAGTTATTTTAGCGAAAAAAGGCAGCATTTTTCTGCTTTTCTAAGACATATTTGCCTCAGAAGACTAGGTAAGATATTGCAAGAGACGACACATAATTGGAACTTAGGGAAATCAACACATTATGGGTAACAATACAAATGGTAATCTTTTCAAGATATTAAACATAGCAATCAACCAGAAAAACCTAATTTAACAACTTCTTAAGAAGAGATGAACTCTTCAGGAACATCATACGTATCTATTCATTGAAAAGCAAAGATTTTATTTATAGTACAAAAAGGGAAACCAACATACCAAAGGATTCCAAGTATTTGTTCATACATTCAATGAATTATCTTCAAGTATTTAATTAAAAAGGCATTTAACATGTTTCAATTGCCAACACAAAATCAGGATGTGAGAAACTCTCTTTTTTTCTGTTTTTTACATGGTTTTGGAACAAAAAAAATGGTAATAGATGTTTGCAGAACAAACAAAAAAATAAAGCACAAATATGATACTGAACTGGATTAATCTAACAGGTCTGTCCAAAATGGTAAATCAGAAGCCAAAACAGATATTCACTAACATTTCATTTAAACACAATTGCATTTGACTGTCAACTTTTGGAAGAACTCTACAATTTAAAATGAAACAGGGCAAGAGCAGCACAGCCTAAATGTAGAAATCCTGTTTTGCCTTATTGACCGACTGTATATCCAGCTGGCACGGACAAGTTGAGATAAGATCAACTAGCTCTTTTGTTGTCTAACAGGCACACAGCTCAGTCTCAAGCAAGCAGAATGTTCTTTACTACTTTTTCCCTTTGCGTAATTACTATCAGAACTGGGAAGTTTTTAAATCACAACGTGGAAATACTGAAGAGAGCGTACTAATTAGTAGAGCTCTTTTTGAGGAGAAAAGATGAAAACCAAGACAAATGTTTTCTGGAAGGAAAACATTTTATTCATAAACTCATAAATATCTAAAACGGTTCTACAATTCTCTGCTACTTCTCACGATAGAAAATAACTAGCAACGCCTCTATTTATAATAGTGCAAAACCTAATTTAGCTAAGACTAGAAAATTTATTACTATATTATTTAGACTAAAAAATCTTATTTAGACATGAACTAAATAAATACTAAATCCTAAACAAATTTGATTTGCTACTCCAACTTTGAATTATTCTTCTAGCATTCTCCCAAAATTCAAAGTTGTATACACCTGCCTTTTTTCTTGTCATTGTTGTTGTATTGGAGTACTTCTCTCCAATCTTCCAATTTTTTGTTTGTGTTGAAGCACTTCTCTCTAACTCTCCTTGATGCACTTTGACACCTAACACCCAATTTTGTTGATTTACTAGTAATCAACTTTCACTTTCTCTGCCCACTTTTATCTAACTTTTAGAGAAAAGTTTCTTCCTCTTGTTCCATATTTCCTTGCACCTATTTAGATCTGCACTATTTTGGCATCATCCTCTCGATATGATTGTTTTTCATGCATGAATCATTGGCCCGACGTTTGTCAATATATCATTCGCCAGACGGGCGACACATTGGCTAGCGCCGCCCACCGACAATGGAAGCTATTTGATTCTCCACCAAGATCGTAGAAGCTCTGATACCAATTTGAGGGCAAATATTTTATACATGAACTCATCAATCTCCGAATGTGTTCTACAATTCTCCACTACTTCTCACAATAGAAAATAGCTAACAACACCTCTATTTATGTGTAAAACCTAGTTTAGCTAGAACTAGAAAACCTATTCCTATATGATTTAGACTACAAATCATATTTAGACATGAATTAAATAAATACCAAATCCTAAACAAATTTGTCAAGACTAAATTTTCAAATATCAGTTCTACACAATATCATGTTTGGAATAGCTAGTTTTTTTTAAATCTCTTTTTCATCTGGTGTAATTCCATGGGCATTGTTGATAACATTCTCCTACATAACTTCAATTGAATTGGGGAGCTTCATTTATTTTATGTAATTCCCTAAGACAGGACTGCGCAACATCAACAACTCCATGTATACTTGCTCATCAATTGAAAGCTTTTCCTTGTAAAGAGAGAAAGATGATGTATTGTCCGTGTAGTACCTTTTTATGTTAAGGTAAGTTTCATGCAAACTAATAAATATGTACCTGCTCCTCATGCTCAAATTAAATGACGTATTTCTTATAGGTATTCAAGTGACACTAGGAATGGAGAAAAGGATATGAATCTAAATAAGAAAATTGGAAACAGCAGGGGAATCTTATCTGGTTCCATGTTCCATGATATTCTTGGTTATGTTTGGGACCTTGATTTACAATCAAAATATTAATAGCTATAGTTGATCTATTGCATACGTGCAAGGGCACTCACTCAATCTCTCAACAATGAGACACATGAATGTTTTCATATCTTTGTAGACGATACAAAAATTATTAAAAGTAAAACAAAAATAACCAAAGCCTTTCAGACATGAGTTATTTTTATAAGAAATTCTTCCACATTAACAAATTTAACAAGTCAACAGAAATTATTACTGAGATTTGGAGACTAACAACACTGTGTGATGTTGACTATTGAAGTCTCATGGGATTGGTATCCACCAGGTAAGGGAAGCTTTTAAATGAGTAAAACGAGAATACACTACTTTTGCATCAGATGAAAAGAAGAGGAAGCTTAAGCAATTTTAAATGGAAATAACCTACTACTGTATAGGGGACACTAATTCGCTTGATTCAGACAGAACCAGAAAATTCCACTGTCATGTAATTTGTGACAAGATCTAAATACTAGAAACATGCAAACGTCACTAGAATTTAAAGAGGGTTCTATATTAAGAACACATCATAAAGCTGTGGAAAGGCAGGAAACAGCCAATATTATCCCCCCTGTGGAGGGAGCAGCTAGCTGAGATTCTAAAGAATACAATCAAATCCTGTCATAATAATAGTTGTCAGCTATGCTATGAGTCTCTGACACATTTTATCTGAATTGTCTCTAAGGTAGATAACCCTATGACGTCCCCAGTTGTGCTTCATGGAATTAGCACCATTTAGTTCTGCCGTGGCCAGTTTGTCCAACATCTTTGTCTACTGATCAATGCTTAATTTAGACTATCCATAGAAGATGGAGTCCGGGAACAAAGTCAAAGACCATCAGTTCATGGTTTTGAGGAATTTAAGTTGAACCAGAGACAACACTGTTCACATATGGCATGATAAAGTTTACGCTGAAGAATTGGATGTGAGAGTACAGTAGATGATCTTTGTGAATCTGTGTTCTTACAGAAGAAAGTCAGCTTCATCTTCATACCACAATACGCATACTAATAAACTGGGGCCACAATAGTAAAGGGTTGCTGAATTTATGTACTGTAGACTTATCTAATACAGAGACAATGGTAGCATCCATGGTGACATATTTACATTATAGAGCTTGGATAAAGCTTTGGAAGCTAGAGAGAGATCGAGATGGTGCTTATCGTGGAAGATGAGCCCAAGAAATATGGCAAAGAGTGGGCCAAGTGCTACAAGTTTTTCGTGGTGCAAGTCCAAATCTAAGAGGATGAAAATTGGGCCTACATGGAGACCAAGAGAAGGGCCCCACATGGAGCCCAAGAAAGAAGGCTGAAATTTCTGCCCAAAAGGGCTGAGAATAACAATGTACCCAGTGTAATCCCACAAGTGGGGTTTGGAGAGGGTAGTGTGTGCAGATCTTACTCCTACCTTATAGAGTTAGAGAGGTTGTTTCCGATAAAATCACACAGCTTTTGGGGCTCCAATTCATGCCAAGTTACAGTAAACTAGGCATGTGCTTTTTGGTTAAAAGTTGGGACACTTTTTCCTTTTTTGTTAGGTAGTTTGAGATCAAGTGTGACATCAATTTACTTGTTTTCCTAGTTTAAGCTTTCCTTGTTAGGCTTTTACTATTTGTTATTTTCATAAACGTAGGATTCAAATCCCATGTTATTTGGGATAGGTTTCCCCTATACATAGGGGTGAATTTTGTTCTTTTTAACAATATTATTATTAATATTATTCGTGAGTTTCTCTTCTTTACACCTTTGCATGTTGGCTACTTGAGATTTAGAACAATTCTTCTAAGAGGTAAGATTGATTCTTTAACAAGATATCTTTGGTTCTTATTCATAAATTAAAGAAGATAGTCTTATACTAATTGTTAGAGTAGGTTAGAGTATCACATTGGTTGGGTAATGGAATGGTCGTCTGTTTATATGGATTTGGACAATCCTCCCCTCATGAGCTAGCTTTTGGGATTGAGTCAGGTCCAATGGTCATAACCTTCACTGGGCCTCGTATTAATTACATTAGTAGCAAGCTCGATACATACATAGTATCCTACTAGGAGAAGGATTGTCGTGTAGTATATATAAATAGAGCTCAACGTAATAATGTAGATAATAATTCAATAATATTTTCTCCTATATTCTCACACTAATTATTATCTCTAATTTCTTCGAAATAGGGGTCAAGATCACTTTGTCATCTAAGTTCTTGAATTGACTCCATTAGTATCATAATTAGCTTTCATCCGTTAATTTTTTAATACTAAGATCAATTAGGGTTCCTAGCACTTAATTTTAAAACTTTATTCTTGAATTTCACGCATCTCCCTCTGAACACCAACTTTGAATTTCTCTCTTTTTGTTTTTGTTTAAAGAAAATTGATTAGCCAACATGAATATTATAACTAAATGTATCCTCCTAATATTGACAAACAACATGGAGACTGTCTGGAATCACCATTAGCTGATAGGCTTAATATGCTAAGTAAGGGGGTACTTCACAGAAGTTACATCTGTAAAAAAAATTCCTACAGAGCCCAACATAAAGGAGTCACACTGATTACAGGAACTAGTATAATGCATCTACCCACATGGAGGAAATTTCACCTCCTTAAAGAAAATGCTTAAAAACAGAGGCCATAACCACTTGAAGAAAATGAATGAAGCCATCTTAATGGAAAAGGCAAGTTCAAATAAAAAAGAACATTGCTCCGGATTCTATAACAAGTCAAATATTCCAAACTAACCAGCAACAGTTCCTTCAGAAACCTGAGTGTTTGAAAGAATAATTTCATATACAAATCATTATTGGTCAAAACAAGATAGAAGTAAAATTAGTAACATTTTGTCTTTTACTATATATGAAGTCTGAAAATTAACAGCGCGGGACTAGAATGGTACTTTCTCCATCCCATTTTAGTTGTCATGTTGCGTTTTTCGAAAGTCAATTTGACTAATTTTTAAAGTTAAATAATATTACTTTAACTCAATATTATAAAGTAAAAAATTAGATATTCAAAAACTATACAAAAAGTACTATAAGTTACAATTTTCTTCATATCAATATGATAAAAAATATATATCTTAAAATATTAGTCAAAATTCATATAGTTTGACTCTCAAAAAGGAAACCATGACAACTAAAATGGGACGGAGGGAGTATTTTTCTGACTTCAAACAATTGTATCACTTCTATTTTTATCGAGAAACCAAATCTTACAAGACAAGCATGGGAGTACAACATTTACCTTAAATAAAGGATTCACGAGTCATTGGTAGCAGAAGAATTCTCCTTAGAGACCTTAGTACCGTAATCTACTGCATTAGTTACCATACCACTTTCCAAATTCACAACATGGGACACGTCATGAACCTGCTATAGAGGCACTTGATCAGAAATCATGTCAAAGTAAAAGTTCAGAAATAACCCGCTTTGCTAAAAAAGAGACACGTATAGTGAATCATGCAAGACAAGAAGCCAGCAGCAATGGCAGATATGTAGCTCTAATGGTAATTATAATGCTTTGGCCGATTCACTCAGAAACCAACCCTCCTGTGGAGGTACTCATAAAGGCCAGTTATAAAAAGGAAAAGAGAAGTGGAGGATAGAAAAGAAATCAGAACTTTAAAATTCATAACTTGAAAGAAATGCTTCCTTTTTTGTTTCACATTACTGCAAAGAGAGACAGTGAAAAACGACTTCTTTGAAGAGAGAGAACCAAAAGCTTGAACAATGCTGCATGTTATTTATAGATTCACTTCTTGACACATGTCACTATGGATTTGAAGAAATATAATGAAAGTCTAATTCCGCTAGAGAAAGTTGAATATGAACTAAACCAATAGAATAGAGGAGTTTTTGACTCAATAAGTAGTGGCAAGAAAGGAAGCAGCACACCAGGACAAACTCCTTTTGAATATCAACTCAAGGCCTCCTTCCTTACTCGGTTTGAGTGTTTTATCGAAGGATCGATATAGAGAAAAAAATCCTATATTTCTTATCTAACTCACTACCATGGAATAATATGTTAATTAATGAAATCAGCAAGGGTTTGAACTGTGGAGAAGCAGTTTAGAGAGTAAGAGTATTAAGATAAGTATACATGCACATCAAGTTTAGTTAGCATGAGAAGGGTGAAGTTAAGGTGAGACTAGATGGGATTGTGAGGCCAAAATGCAAACAATTCAGGTATCTAGGTTTCGTAGTTTCAAGAGAACGGAATGATAGATAAAGTTGATACGAAAAGAATTAAAATCGGATGGTTGAAATGGAGTGCTATCAGAGTGTTATGTGATAGAAGGATGGCTACCTAAGGATGTCTACCTAAGAGTAAAGTAAGTTTTACAAAACAGCTATAAGACCAACAATGTCATATGGTAGTGAATATTGGGCCTGCTAAAGTTCAACATATCCATAAGATGAGTGTTGCTGAGATGTGATGCTAAGATGGATGTGTGGTCAACTGGTCATACAAGATAAAATAAGATTTAAAATGACTAAGGATGCAAGTAGCACACATTGAGGATAAAATGAGAGAGCGTCACTTGAGATGGTTTGGTCATATCTTGTAGGTATGCTCCGCCTACAGATGCACAGGCCAGTAGTGTGAAACTATAGCGTATGAAGGTGTTAAAAAAGGACAGTGCAGACCTAAAATCACATGGAATGAAGTTGTCTCGAAAGACCTACAATTTCTTGGAATCAATAAAGATATAGATAAAGATAGGGCACAATGGAAGAAAGAAAAAATCCATATAGGTGATATCTACTAGTTGAAATAGGTTTTAGTCTTGTTAGAGAACTTCTAATATTATCATTGTTGCTGTTTTGTGTCTGTATTGAACTTATTTTTTCACTTTTATTTTTGTTTGGTATGATGATGACATGAGTTGAGCTTGAATGGACATGTGAGGATTCATATAGCCAAGTTCAACTTGTTTGGGACTGAGGTGTAGTTGTTATTGTAGGCTAGAAGCAAACTTAAGCATGTGATTGAAGAGGACTGCTACATGCGGATTGATGTCTCAAATTGCCAAGAAGAGAATACATCAGAGCTTGGTCATAAAAGCCTATATCATTAACCAAACTTGAAGCAATCCAGATTTGTTGCTTACTCATATGCTTTGTATATAGAATTCTTGCTATACAGTCTAATGGTCATCACAAATTCCTCATGTAATTTCAAGAGGATGAAGATTGAATTTTTGGAATGGAAGTGGCAAGCCCTAAAATCGTTGTTTAAAAGCTGCAATCACCCATGGTTGCACGTCAAATGCTAAAACTAATTCCATAATATAGGAAATGCTGCAAGGTGAAATAAGAATAATGATCTGTACAAACCAACGAGAAAGGAGATTCCGTATTCTTGTGCAAGCTGGTACTAGTACAAATTCTTCTTTAAGATGGGTATAGCACAATTAAACAATTTATTCCACAGAAAGAAGGTATAACCTCATGGGCTGGTGAAGCATAAGAGGGGAATGGACTCTTCGTGGTAGCATCTCCAACTGGGGCCTCATTTCTGATAGAATTCCCACATGAGACATCTGCTTGCTGGAAGTCATTTACATTTGTTTCTGAAAGTCTTGTAACTTCTCTAACAGAATTATGGTCGCCATTCTGCTTTTCTCTATCAGTTTCGCCACTTCCCGTATTCCTAAATTGGAAAATACGTCAACATCATCCAAAAATCAATAAGTGAACCAAAATTTTGATAAATACTGAAATTCTGCTACACTTATCAATCAAATGAAGAAATCAGATCATCATGCACCTGATAGAATCATTACAAGGAGTCTGTTCAGGTCTTGGTTTGGTGGAAAATAGTAATCCACGAAGGCGTTTTCCATCTATAACAGTTTCAACGGTATAGCCATTTGGAAAACTCTTTGTGACCTTTGCTTGAAAAGTCTTCGTCCCCAGAGGAGTCTGGTGTTCGTTCTGCCGACCTGCCACAATACCAAATGCAACTTCAGAAGTCAGTTCAACACCTGTGACACCACTGTTTCCTGCTTCAAGCATTAAATGCACTACACACTGTATCACTTGTACAAAGTACACACACAAAAAAAATACTATTTATCAGACAACATATGACATGCTAGGACACTTTAGTTCTCCTGGAAAAAAAGAAGACTCAGAGAGAAGTGAACATGTTCGATATCTACTCACACAACCATATTAAACTTTGCCCATAACTTAGAGCAAGGAAACAAAAAGAAATATTTTTGTGTGTGTATGTATTGTGTATATATAACAACAACAACATACAACATACCCAGTGTAATCCCACAAGTGAGATCTGGGAAAGGTGAGGTGCATGCAGCCTTACCCCTCTACCTTGTGTATATATATGGATCCACATTGAGGCTTGCTTATGAATTATCATCTGATCATTCCTCTCTAAAGTTATTCCAGTCTTAAAGGCCTCCTCTTACCAAACATTTTGTCAAAATAAAATGATTAAGGAATGGCTGGCCACAAATAATTAAAGAAATCACATTGAAAAAGATAAAAGTAACTCATAAATGCATTAACAAGGAGCGGCTTCAGTAAGACAATTCTCAGGAAGTACAAGGTGGGAAATTACAAAGTAAAATCAACAGGATATGAAAAGGTTACTCACTTGGCAGTGTATAGTTCACAGGCAGTTGGTGATGAACATTAGCGCTATTATCAAATCGATCAAGAGAATTATCGCAGGGAGAAGCTAAAGCTTGTTGCTTCTGGCATTTTAACTTCAACTGCTTCCTCAAAGACAATTTCTCTATCCTTCTTTCGTCTCGTTCAGACTCTCTAACAATGCCTAGTGATATGAACAGAAAACAAGATTCAGATATTTATCAAAGGGATATCCAGAAAGTGCTAAATAAATGTTGTAACAGAAATAAGTAAAAGTCAACGGAAACTAATGTGGGTTTTTGGAGGACTCGATGATAGACCTGTATGTAGATAATACATGTCCTCCAAGGGTTGAAGTGTGTTATTACAACCACCTATGAATACAAGAGCACCTCCCAGGTGTGGATCTAAACAATCCCCAGCTACTGAGAATCTGGCGGATGGGCCCTCACCAGTGAGCATGACCTCACTCCATGTACCAGCAGCTGCATGGACATTCAGAAGATACAGCATACAGTCAATTGAATATCATGTATCTCTTTAATACACAACAACCACGACAAACACCACAGACGTAGAAACTCTCAGTTTAGAGGTTAACAGAAGCATATATTTCCTGAATATACATCTTACATAGCTTTTGTGATTCTCAATGATGAATGCTAACTAAGATCCACCAATCATCACTTGCTAAATGTTTCAAAACAATGTAGAAACACTATGATCTTAGAATAATAACTTTTTTATTAACAAGTATCCCATTGATGTTGAGGGACCATACAAATTTGATGAGCTAAACCGAAATTCATACAGTTGAATGTATGAAAGATAGCGAAATTAATCAATTTCTCTAGTCGTTTGCTAGACTGGATCTACTTCTCCAAATTGTTTGAACAATTTGCACTGAAATTTCAGAGACACGTTATGTTACCCCATACATAAAGAGACCTCTCCAAACAAGGACAGACACAATAGAGAAATTTAGACCAACATTTGCCCGGATATTTGGTTTAAGAGAAAGTAATTGCATTTCTTCCTACTCAAATGCTCTATCCCTCGTCAAGTATTACCAAAAACAAAAAGTGGGCTCCATGGTAAATAATGCACTTGAAATTTGAAGGGCAACATGGGACACATTCCAGCTTAATAGAAATCATGTCAATGGGGAAAAAAACAAAAAGAAAATGCACTTGAAGAAACACAAAGACAAACTCATTTTGTGAGTCTTCAGCAGGAGAAATGATAAATGCTGATTGAAGAACAAATAGAAAAAAGAAAAAGCACTCCGACCACAAAAAATAATAAAGCATGATCAATATTCCAATCATTTTCAACCACATCTATTCTCATTACACAACATGAAAGTTGGGCCCGTCTCCCCTCCACCCCAACCCCACGCCCAACGCCACAAAGAAAAACAGAAACATCTACACAATGGCTCCATCTCTGCCATTATCGCCAGCTCAGATCCATCTCAAATATTGTAACTTCAGTCCAATCCTACTTTCAGAAGGAATTTGTGGACTTGTCATTGTCTTCCATACTTTACCAACCGTCGCAGTTTCTTCCTTCTGCCTTCTTTGCTATATCCTTGTGTTTAACTGTTATTTGATTTTTTTAATGCTTCTCCCCCTTTGAGAGGATGAGGGACTAGAGGCTTCAAGGAACAGCTGAAGTCATCACAGTATAATAGTTTCATTTGTTTGCTTTTTCTTTGATAGGAGAAGAGTTAAGTTATATGATCTAACAAATAACATACCAACATCAAGCACGTAAACGTCATCAAATAGGCTCTGGTTATCAGTGAAACCCCCAAAGACAAACAAGTTCTTTCCCAATGAAATGGTTGTATGCCCAGCTCGCGGTGGCAAAATCTGGCCTGTAGTATTCAACTTGCACCAAGCAAGGGTATCTACAGAAACAGGATGCCAAAATAGTCATAAAACGTAAACCTAGTACTAGAAAAACAACTATGATGCAACTGTAACTTTTACATTATGCAACTTCAAGGCGAGTTTCTTAAATACCTGTGTCAAGTATATGAACATCTGACTGATAAAAGCTAGATGTGTCTTGACCACCTATGATAATGATCTTACTGTTCCAAGATGAACAGGAATGGCTCTCACGTTTACTTGGTGGAATGCCTGAAGGCTCAATGCGTTTCCACATAAATGTCTCTGAAAAATGACAAAAAGTATTAAAAGAACTTGTTTATGAAATAGCCACCACCAAGGATCACGTGTTTCTTCCCCCCTCTCTCTCCCTCTCTCTCTCTCTCTCACACACACACATATAGAGAGAGAGAGAGAGAGATAATATATAGATATAACCATCTTTATAAAGTAAACTATATGATATCTATGATATGTTCAAAACAATAAACTTAATAGAAAGGAAAACCAAGAGTTGTATGAGATCTTTACTTAATAGAAAGGAAAATCGAGAAGCTGTATGAGATCTTTAAAATGGATTTCTAACTATTGTGCAAGACTTTAGATTTTTGTTGACAAGGTAATCTGTAGCCGCTACCCTTTGGGTGCGCATAGGGTAAGTGCAGCCCATGTGCAATAGCTTGCATACCACAAAGGAAAGGTAAACCGCACTAGGCAAGCCCCGTGCGACGAGCTCGACCCATACCCCCCCAGGTTGTCGTAGACAAGGGTTTCAAACTAGAGACATCCATTATGGAAGTCCCAAGCCAAACCATCTGAGCCACCCCAAAGGGTTTAAGACTTTAGAATTTTATGTAGTTTCATGGTTTTTAAAGTTGCTCACACCATCATGTTGTTATGCGCAAGTCATAATGAAAAAAATCTCCATACTTGCACATACCATACTAGCCAAATGCAGTCTACCATTACCCACCTTAATAACACACACACGCATAGACAAACCTGTATTCAGCACGTAAACATCATCATAGAATATTTCAGTGCCATCAACGTTGCCACATCCACCAAATATGAAAAGCCGTTTACCAATAAGTGCTGCACTGTGACCTTCCCTTGGATTGGGGGGATCACCTCTTAGACTGGGTGATATCCATGTATTTGAAGCTAAAAGAATGTAGATTCAGCAAATTGTTAGGTAGTGTGTAAATCATTGGGAACAACTGATAGAATTCCTTATATCTGCTAACTTTCAACATTCAAACAAAGAGAAAGAACAGAACATTTTTCATCTCATAATATCATTCTCTGAAAAACATTGCACATTTGAAAAATAACAAGTTATCTTGAAGCTCTTTTATTGTTTCTCATATGAAAAACCACCCTAAATCTTGTAAATAGCCCCTGATCTATGTAATAAAGTACTATCTTGGATCTAAACCGGAGTATTGATGTTCCAATAGAACACAAGGCAACATAACTTCCTAGTATCCAGAATTACTGCATCTCATGGGTATTCTTTTTTACACAGTTGTCCTTTCGTACACATTTTTTGTACTACACAACAAAGAGAAATGCAGCAAAAGCAGCACGAAAAGTAGTGACCTAAGGGTTTGTCCTCATACCATAAGAGGATAGATCACCTCAAAATATTTGAAAATTTTAATTTAGCTTCCACAGACAACAGAGGCAACTATTAAAATATTAAGCAATAAAAGAAATGATCGTTAAGATCAAAAGCACTAACAAGTGTCCAAAATATGCAAATCGTTAAGAGAATCTCTCCCATTTGTTCCCCCAAACACAAACAGATTATCTCCAACGGCTGTACAACTGTGGCTGTCCCTGGGTGAGGGCAAAGCTCCCTTCGTCACTGGCTCGCTCCAAATTCTATTAACTGAAAAAAAGGGAACAATGTAAGTATAGATATATAAAATCTTCCTCCTATCACTGATGCAACAAAACTTGTATATGTATCCGCAAGTGAGTATGAATACAATCAGTAGAAAGAACTAAATGAACTCGAAAATCAATTCCTGAAACCCTTTCAAGAACTAACACTAAACCAACAAGAACCTAAACCCCAAAATCTTCAGAACAAAACGAAAATTCATACAAAAAACCCTAAAGAAGCAAAACTGATGAATGCCCACAAAAAACAAGAATTTGAAGCAAAACCCAGAAACAAGAATGCAAGTAAATAATTTTTACTTGAAAGAAAAACAACTCACCAGTATCAAAGACATGAACTTTGTTGGTATGTCTGTTGTCATCGCCAAAGCCACCAAAGACATAGAGAAGCCTACCTCCTTGGACAGCGTTACAGGTGTGTCCCCACCTTTTACCAGGCCCACCACCTCCATGTACACCCACCCTTTCCCATCTCATGTTTAACAAAAAGTGAAAATTCTTAAAAATAAAAGCGGCTGCGAAGTGCGAAGCAGTGAAAACCAGAGTATTTATTTATCATGCAAAATTTTGATCAAAGGTTAATTGTTTTCATCGCCCCATGTCTAAGAGAAACGGTCATCAACAAGTGTCACACTCCCCGTACGCTGCACGCGGAGTGGAAATTATACTGATTTTACAAACTTTGGGGACTATTGTTTTAATAAGATAAGTTATCTCTCAGAGCGTATGTAGGTACTAGATAATTCTAGATCCATTCAGTATATTTTTGTCTTAAATTTAAATTTCATATCTCATAATTTTCACTCATTTCATTAATCATTAGCACACCCTTGGGTACTTTTTTCTTTCACGATCTATTGCTTCTTACGTGATAAATAATTTGTTTATAATTACTACATTTAAATATTATAATGTACATTAATTAATATTTTGTGTAGTTCAAAATATGGTTAAGCAACGATCATAATGAATTTTTAAAGTTAAGTTTAAAATACATTACTTCTCACGTGATAAATTATTTGTTTATAATCATTAATAAGTAAATATTATTGCGTACATTTATCAAAACTTTATTTAGTTTAAAATATGATTAAGCAACGATCATAACGAATTTTTAAAGTTGAGTTAAAGATAAATTATTTCTCTCATGATAAATTATATGTTTTAACTCAATATATTTAAATGTTGTGACTTAAATTAATTAATATTTTATTTAGGTCAAAATATGGAAAAGCAATGATCATAACAAATTTTCAAAGTCATGTTTAAGACAAGTTACTTTTCACATGGTAAATAATTTTGTTTATAATCTCTACTTTAATATTGTGGCATAAGTTAATCAATATTTTATTTAGTTCAAAATATGGTTAAGTAACAGTCATAACGAACTTTTAAAGTCAAGTTTAGAATAACTTACTTCTCACGCAATAAATAGTTTGCTCATAGTCTCTACATTAATGTCATGACGTAACCTAATCATAAGCAACGGTCATAACAAAATTTTAAAGTCGAGTTTTAAATTGCTTCTCAAGCAATAATTTTTTGTTCGTAATTTCTACATTTAAGGGTCTGACTGATGTAAGCTAATCAATATTTTATTTAGTTCAAAATATAAATAAACAATGATCATATCGAACTTTTAAAATAAAGCTTACAATAAATTACTTCTCTCACAATAAATAGTTTATTTATAATCTCTACATTAATGTTGTGACCTATGTTAATACATATTTTATTTACTTCAAAATATGATTAAGCAATAATTATAGCGAACTTTTAAAGTCAAACTTAAAATAAATTACTTCTTGCATAATTAATAATTTTTTTATAATCTCAACACTTAAATGTCGTGCAATAAGTTAATCAATATCTTATTTAGTTTAAGATAAGATTAAACAATGATCGTGACAAACTTGTGAAGTTAAAAATAGGGCAATTGCATAAAGAACCTTTTAAATCAAGTTTAGAATACTTGTTCTTCTTCAATTTAGCTATGTATGGTACATAGCATAGTTGAATAGGACTAGTGTAGGTTACTTTCTTGTTTTCTCATGGAAGGGGAGAGTCTCCCTCATTTATGTTTTCTTAGTCGATTTGTACCGGGAGGAGTCCTCTCATAGGTTTACTGCTTTCTAGTTATAGTTAGTCTCCTTTTTGTATCGGGGATGAGTTAGCCGACCTTAATATGTTAGCCGACTTATGAACCACCATAGGATCGGAGGTAAGGTTTATGTCCTCCTCCTTGTATTTTTACTTTATTTATTTATGTTAAGGCTTGGGGGTGATGCTCAACCCCTGACTGTGCACGAGAGGTGGGAGCCTCGTGTAGGGTCTGTTCCCATAAAAAAAAAAAATCAAGTTTAGAATAAATTACTTATTGCAGAATGCATGTTTTGCTTATAATTTCTAGATTTAGTGTCGTGACAAGCCAGTCAATATTATGTTTGGTTCAAAATATGATTAAACAAATGTCATAATGAACTTTTAAAGTTAAATTTAGGTTAAATTACTTTTTGCACAATAAATATTTTCCTTATAATTGCTACATTTAAGTGTGTGAAGTTAATCAATAATTTGTTTAATTCAAGATACGGTTGAGCATCTTTCATAAGAACCTTTTAAGTCGAGTTTAGGATACATTACTTATTGCCTAATGCATTTTTTTTTGTAATCTCTATATTTACGTAATAAAGTAAGCTACTTAATACTCTTTTGTTTAGATCAAAATACTGTTAAGCGACGATTATAATGAACCATTAATTAAAATTGTGTACTTCAAAATCCCTTCAGCATCTAGTTAGTAAAGTATAGATGCTTTTCCTAAGTTTTGAAATGGTTAAAATCAGAAGTGGCGCATGCATGATACGATATGGAACTATCGTCACAAATCTGTCATTTATGGAACAATCATTATGGCAGCTCCTTACACTTTGTGTATGAGAATGCAAGTTCACTGAACATTTGTGCTTGCTAACAAGGATGAAAACTAGTTATCAGATTTGTGTCCCTGCAACTGCCTCCTCACCAGTGCTGTGTAGATCCCATTCTTGTTCAGAAGGTCATCATGTGTGCCACTTTCCACTATTTGACCATCCGAAACAACAGCTACAGTGTTCGCGCTCTTGACTGTTGAAAGCCTATGCGCAATGACAAGAACGGTTCTACCTTTCATCAGGGAATCCATGGCATCCTGCATAGCATATACATACATTTATACAAGAGATCTCATGCCATTTAGTTGAACAATCAAAGGAGATCTAAGGCAGTCAGGTATCAAATCAAAAGCAGACCAGACCTGAACAAGATATTCACTTTCAGCATCCAGAGCACTCGTGGCCTCATCCAACAATAAAATCGTAGGGTTCATCAGCAGCGCTCTAGCTATTGCAATTCTCTGTTTCTGACCGCCAGAAAGTCTCAATCCTCGTTCTCCGACATGGGTTTTATATTGTTCGGGAAATTTGGATACAAATTCATGAGCATTAGCCATTTTCTGTTCAAACAGCGATGTGATAACAGTTAGAATATTTGCAGAAGACTTTAATCAGACATTAGGGGCATTGAAACTTACAGCTGCTTTTTCTATCTCATCACTGCTTGCTTTGCCACCCAATCCATAGGCAATATTTTCTTCAATGGAACAGTTAAAAAGAACAGGTTCCTGGCTCACTATACTAACCTGACATTTTCCAGAAGAAATAAGTACCTTAGGAATCTATAACTTGTAAAAGCTGAAACAAAGTCATTTTTATCTTTCAGAGGTGGGGAGGGGAGCCTGAGGCTACGGACATGTTGAAGAATGGTATGGTGAGGTGCTTATGAGATATGGTGCGGACATTTTTATATTTAGTTCCGGTTACCTTATGGTGTAGGTGCTTATGAGATATTTCAACCAGAGAAACCCCATTGAGCAAGATCTTCCCTTTAACGGGATCATAGAATCTTTCTATCAAATTTGCTATTGTAGTCTGCAGCAAAGAATTCATGAGTTCTCCCTCTTTTTGACAAACTATAGAAACTTCAATGGAACTTTAACGACACAGGATCTTACCTTTCCACCACCACTTGGACCAACCAGTGCAACCTTTGAACCAGATTGTAGTTTCATTGTTATACCCTGAATCAACAGAAGGTTTTCTCTTTTCTGTCAACAACCATTTTTGTTCATGTAGGTACAAGTTAAGAGGATATGTTCCTCACCTTGAGGACCATGTGGCTAGGACGGGATGGATAGGCGAACCAGACATCATCCAGTTCTACCTCTGCAGCTTGATCTCTGTAACAAAAGCAACCAACATTTGATTTAATCTTGTGGGACGTGACCGGCTATAGAAGCACAATCTGAATATTATAAGTCACAATTTTGCCTCTGATCATGAGAATCAGAGGGGTTAAGTGCTTCATGATGAAAGTTCTGATATGATGGAACAAAATATATTATAACGACAAAGTGTATGGATGCATGTCAGAATTGAGGATACGAGAAGAACGTGATGCAGCAGGAAAGGCCAGCTTTTGGCAAACATCAAAAACATCATAAGTCACAATTTTGCCTCTGATCATGAGAATCAGAGGGGTTAAGTGCTTCATGATGAAAGTTCTGATATGATGGAACAAAATATATTATAACGACAAAGTGCATGGATGCATGTCAGAATTGAGGATACGAGAACAACGTGATGCAGCAGGAAAGGCCAGCTTTTGGCAAACATCAAAAGAAATGAATTTGCATTTACAATGCGAGAACCAAAAAATGCATGCTTTTACTTCTAAGTCAGCTGGATATTTCAATATAAACAGAACTTTTAACATCCAGAAAAGTTAAAAAGGCATTTTCACATTGGTCACCAGTTGCATATTATCAGATGAGTTATCAAGCATCTGTTCATAAATTGTCTTCCCATGAAACTAATTATTGTGTATGCCACAATTCCTTATGAAACTGTAATCTTTTAGCGGTAAAGAGGTATTGAGCAACAAGAATAAAGGAACAAACCCCAATGGACATAGGTTTCCTGATTTTGGCATGGATGATGTGCGGTCCAAGAGCTGAAAAACCCGTCTGCTGGCTCCAGCAGCTTTCATTGCTACAGTATATAATCCAGAAAGACCAGATACGGATGATCCAACTGTAAGAATGTAAAATTGTTACATCAATAAAGGATCTAAGAAAGAAATTAATAAATGCTAAAATATTACATAAGTTATGAGGCATCAAAGGTACATTTCACTTCAGACATTCATCAAAAGACAAAACCAGTGAGGGGGTCACCTGTTAAGCTATACAGTATAAAGGATGTAAGAGCTCCAGGTGTCATTGCGCCTTGGATTGTCAGAGTGGCTCCATATATTACTACTACAATAACTGATAGAGTAGATGCTGCATTTAAACTTCCAGAGAAAAGGCCAACCACTTTCTGCAGAAGAAAACACAAGATATCAGGTTTTCCTTCTCATCCTCTTGCCATCTCTCTTATTCTCTCTCCTTTCTTTTCTTGTCAGAGGTGGAAGAATTAAGCAACTCACAGCTTGTCCAAGCCCAAGATTTAAGGTTTCATCAACTTTCTCCGAATAGCGTGAAATCTCATAATCTTCCTGCGCAAATGATCTCACTGTGCGTATGGCGCCAAAAGTTTCCTAAACACAAACTTCACCTTGATTACATGAGAATAAATTCTCACCATTGATAAAACTCTAGGATACTATGTTGCTTAGAATATTGAGAAAATAAGAAAAAAAATGAGGTAGTAAAGGATAAATATTTTTGAAAAAAATTTGAAGGATACATAGTAACTACCAGCAAACATGAACTTCACAGCAATGTGAATATTCACAAAACACTGCAAAAAGACCCCAGCAGCAACTTGAACTCAACAGAATTAAGTAACAAGACTTTGTAGTATCATTTTTTTTGTTGAAAATTATCACACTGCTTCAAGGGAGTATAATTAACATGACTTCTCTTGGATGGAAATCAAGTGACGGCACATTTATGAACTACTTTAGAACTAGTTCAAATGAAAAACTCCATGCAAACATTCATTTTCAGAGGATGCAATATTTAGTTTCTACAAGTTCCTTTTGAAGTACAGTGGTTCATTGCTAGGGGTCCAAACAACAATCACTCTGTCAATGCAAATTCGGAAAGTCTACTTCCAAAAAACTTTAACTAGAATACAACAGTGTATTTAACATGCAGGAAGGAATATTGAGAGAACCAGTTAACGTTACCATACTTTGTGTAGAAACGACTACCTATATGAGCAAAGTGACAAACCTCAGCAATGGACGAGGCTACTGCTGCAGCAGCTTGAGTTTTGTGGGAAAGTTCACGCATGTAGCGACCAAATCTGCGTACTGCAACTGATATGACTGGTACAACAGCTAGCGACAACACTAGATTTATATTTTAAAAATCAGTAAGAATATAAGACAATAAAAAGAAGCTAGAAGGTGATAGGAAATCAAATACTATCTTTTCTTAAAAAGCTTTTATCCCTTTACATGTTAATTTCCATGATGTTTGAAACATAAACCCAAGACCAATAAATGCAGTAGCAAGATTCCTCAAAGCCTCCGAAAGATTAGTAGTTGCGGCATTCTTTATGATCTGGGTATCTTCAGATAGCCTACTGAGGAGCTCCCCAGTTCGAGTAACATCAAAGAAAGCTATCTCCTGAAGAATGCATTTGTCTTTAAGAAAAATCTTAAGGATGGAAAGAAAAACAAGACCAACTCTAACAAAGTGAGAAAGATAAAACTTAATTAGAGGAAATTAGCCAGGAGTATGTAGTTACCTGGTGAACAAGGTGACTTAGCAGGCGCTTTCTCAAACAGGCTACAACCCTTTCACTAGCAGAAGAGAATAGCCATGCTCGAAGTGCCGTGCAAACAGAACTGTAGGAGGCAATTGTTGCAAAGTTAGACATCACAAAATGCAATTGAAGGGAAAACCCATAGTGGAGGGGCCAAGTGTCTCATTGTGCCCCCTTCTCCCCATATAAGGGTAAAATAGTAGAATACAACCTCCATGCAATTATTCAGGTTACCCATAATTAAATTGAAGATTTTATTTAGCAGCATGAAAAGAGAGAAAAAGAAAGTTGGCCAAAAGTTGCAGGGAATACCCAACAATGACAATCAGAAAGATTTCAAGTATTGTGTTCTTGACAGCATTTAAAGCTTCTGATTTCTGTTCAGGTGTTTGGATATCACCTGAAACAATATCAATTATCTTTCCCCCAAATTTTGGCTGCAATTTGAGCATTATAAAGTTAGTGATAAGAAAATCTATGAAATCCAGCTTTTGCTTCAGTAGAAAAGCAGTGAAGTGAAAGAGGTACCTACAATCAAAATGCTTGATGTTGCTGCAAACAGCAAAGCAATTGTCGCAAATACCAAACTTCCTGCTTCAGGCTTCGCCTGCAAAACAGGTGCATGTTAAAGGTTTAATTTAACTCCAGTGTCCACACAGTTTGCCAAAAACAGACACAAACAACATCCACTTACAAGTGAAAGGACTCTGCCAAATCCCACATTTGGTGCCTGAAGATGAAAATGAAGTTAGCTACTTGTACACTACAATAGGTAGTAATACAGATGATTTGAAAGCAAAACTTAATTTACCTGAACAGAATCACCATGCTCAAGGTCTCCTAGCTGACCATCTTCAGCACCATTTCTCTTTCTCCCTAACTATAAAAACGAAACAACAATAAAAAACCCAAAAAAATAATCAGCTAAAATACAAATCATCTCCTTGCTCAACCAAATTCTCAAAGCTACTAATGTGATACTCCTCACAATTAGCACTACATGCTTAATGATTATGAATCTGAAATAATAAGTTATAACATAGATACACGTTTCTAACTTTCTATGCAGTAAACTTCAAATTGGACAAGCTTCCCCTTAAGCCTTAACCAAATAGAGATGGATTAAGTCAAGTTTCAATTGCCATGACGATGTTCTAACCAAACTAAACACCCAGGATCCTATGAAGCATAAAACCCCATGCAAATATATACAATCAGAACTTGGGGCTAATTAATATAGTGACAATATAGAACATCATGACCTAACAACCTCAATTCGCAGAAAACTTTCAACTCCGTACAATAAATGTTGCGTGCGATTCAAACACATAGAAATGATGGATTTACAGAGGCCTATAAACAGAAACTCACAAAACCCAACAATGAAAGGGGGATTTAAATTTATACTAGTTAATAGAGAGAAAAACTTACAGCAGGTCTGTCTAACAATGGAGTTCTGGCATTACCCAAGCCATGCCCATGCCCATGGCCGTCCATGGATTCTGAGTGGAAGTGTGGTGGTCACAGGTAGAGCTCCAAAGTTTCAAAATGGAAGGAAGTGTGGGAGTAAATGGTGAAATGGGTGGGTGGGTTCTTATATTTGATTTGTATATAATGTGACGAAAGAATTTGTCGTGTAGCATTGATAAGTTATCTTAGTGGGGGAATTTCTTGGAGATCAAGACGGAAGACCCCATGTTCCTCTTGCTCAGAATAAAGACAGATTTTATATAGGTAATTGCTTATCTCATTTGCAGGCATAACAATTTTGTCACACTAACAAGTGTTCTCAAATTGAATCTTTTTGACCACTTATATTTTTCAAGTCAAAATATAGGGATTTCAGGATAAATATGCCTTTTTAAAAAATATAAGAACAAAATATGATTGAATGATTTTACTGCCTTGTTGCTTATAAGCCACAGGAAAATTAGCCATACGTGGCTGAAAGTAACTTAAAATGAGTTACTTCCTTAAAAGACCGAAATAAGTCGTTAAAAAATGGTGGGCCCAACCCGGTTAGTTGGGATCCTTGACTTTTGAGCATCTTTTCCATCTTCAAAATAAACGGCTAAATATTGTGTGTATTAAAGCAATTCAAATAAAGTGATAATATAAATTAATTACTAACTTTAGTTAATTGTTATTGTTATTTTTAACGTATCACTTGAAAGAATATGGTTAGCTAATTAGATAACTAAATTAAACTGTGTGATACATCGATTCTTATCTATTATTAAACTGTTATAACTTTCTTGGAAAATGGAAAGACACGAAAATGGCTTATAAATTTTAATGAGTAGTTGCTTGGAAATCAATAGCACAAGTCCATGCGTAGACTAAAGTCTCACCAACTCACAAGTGTTTAAAGTAGTACAATATCATTTTCCAAATCTTGCACTCGTGGCTTACCACTCTTTACCTAAATTATTATTATTATTATTATTATTATTATTAGCCCATTGGAATGGCATTTCAGGCTTATTCACTATTTATTTTAACTATGGAATTTTGCAAATATTTGTAGACATGAATTAGTTACGAGAGAATCTATGTGTTGTTATGTGTAAAAATTAGTTATGTAGGCTTAAGTTATTCAAATAATATTAGTTATTCTACGTTTTATCTTGCATAAAATCATACATAGATTCTCTCATAACGTATACATATATAAGTCGTGCGGATTTCTACATTACAAATCAATCATTATATTAATATTATAGATAAATAACTTATTTCTTAATCAACTACCAAACATAGTATTATTTATAGGGATAATACACAAGTACACTCCTCAACTATAACCAAAATCGCTAGGACACACCTTAACTATACATGAGTTTTATAACCCTCTCCCCCCCTCTGAATTATTTTAAAGTGTAATAAACACACCCTTCAGTACTAAGGTGGCACAGAGAATGTGTTCACTCTCTTGGAGGCATGTGAGAGACGAAAAAGAAGTATTAAAATATGATTAATTTGGACGCATGTCCATTTTCATTATTAATTAATACACATAAGTAGTTAACATTAAAACTTAAGTTGATATATTTTTAATTAATTTTTTAAAATAGAGCCCAATTTTATCATTTTTAGAAATATAAATATTTTTTCACAACATACTTAAATTGTCAGTGATTTTTTCCAGATATTTCATCAATTTGTATAATACCAGAAGAATTTTTCTTTTTTACTCAAACACTTAACATGAAATTCGGGGAAAAAATTGCATATTAGAGACTTAGTTTAGGAAATTTATGGTGAGCACAATTTAAATTAAATTCCTTTTTTAAAAAAATATTTTTTAATTATCCTCTCAATCATCAATTGTCTACGTCATATCCCAACCTACCCCCATCACAACCCCTCGCCCCAGCCCTCACCCCCGATTTAATTTTTCGTTGATATAGCACCCCCACCCTTACCTCCAACCCACTCCAGTTTCGGTTTGATTCTCAAATACAGTGACTCCCCGCCTCCTTCTCTTCTTTTTTCACATCAATTAGCCGGTTACTTCATCTTGCCCAAATAATTTTTGAATGAGAACAGTTGTATTTCATAACCCAAATTCGATCAACAAAAGGACCGCAATGTTTAATTTTTCTCGAATTGGAATTTCAATTTTAGGGTAACTTCTTCGATGTAGATTTCAGATCAAGTTTTATGAGATTCATTTTTTACTTTTTTTGTTCGGTCACAAATTTTAGTTGGATACAAGAGATCCAACATTTTAAATTCAAATTGAATAGCTTGAGTTTTTGACCATTGGAGTGTTATTTTGTGGTAGATTTAGAGGTAGGTGATAAAATATATGATTTCGATGGTGATGAAGGAATGAATTTGGAGGAGGGTTACAATTTTCATGGTGGTTGCTATAAGTTTTAATGGTGGAAATAGTGGGTTTAGTGGTTATGGGGGGTGTAGTGATAGTAATGAAGGAGGGGGAATTAAATGACATGGATTTTTTAATTATTTTTTTTAGATCTGACGATTAAGTGATGTGGCGCTGACGTAAGAATGATGTGGAGGCTAGTGTAAAACACTTCCCTTCACGCGAGTGATTATATAGGTTTTAGGTGTGTTTATTACACTTTAAAATAATTCAAAGGGATAATAGGACCATGTATGGTTAAGGTATGTCATAGCAATTTCGATATAGTCGAGGGGGGTACTTGTGTATTATTATATGAAATTTACGCACTCACGTTCATGACCAGCTCTATGCCTTACAAAAATAAGGCAATTGCCTTAGGCCCCTAAATTTGAGGGGCCTTATTTTTCAACAATAATAAAATTATTATAGGTACTTTTAAAATAAAATAAAATTATATTATCCATTTCAATTTTTAGTTTAATATTCAAAAGTCTTTTTTAAATTATTTTTTTTATTAAACTTCAAACTCTAAATGAAGTTAAAACAGACAAACAAATTGAACCGAAGGTAGTATTATTTATAAAAAAATAATTTTTCCTATAAAAAGAAAGAAACTGTTAGGAAATGGATGTTGTTTTCCCAAGTGGGGCTCACTTAAAAGTGGACAAGTTGCCCACTTGGTCTTCTTTTTCTTCATAGTTGTTGCTTGTCTTCTTATATAAATGTCATCCTTGGCATTAAGAAGAACACACAGAGATACACTGATATGACAATTATCTCTTGTTCTCTCGTGCTCTCACTATCTTTCTTTCTAATTAATTTACAAAGTTAGTTTATTTTACAACACGTTATCAGCACGAGCCTCCATCGCTTTGAACTATATTTTTAAAGAGGTAATAAATGGGTAAGAATTTTATTTTCTTAACATATTTAATATCTCAAAACTTGAATTTATTGTTCTTGATATTTCTGGAAAAGGCTACTCATCATGGGCACTAGATGCCAAATTACATCTAGAATTGATAGATCTGGCAAACACCATCAAAGATGACAATACGTCATCTAGTCAAGACCGTGCCAAAACCAAGATATTTCTCCGTCATCATCTTGACGAGGGGCTAAAATTACAATAACTCATATTAAAAGACCCCTTTAAACTGTGGAAAAATTTTTAAAAAAGATGACCACTTGAAGTTGGTCATGCTTAGGGCTGGGCGTTCGGTATTCGGTGCGGTATTTTCAAAATTCGGGTTCGGTAATTCGATAATCAGTAATTCAAAGTATATACCAAATACTGAACTTTCAAACTTCGATTTGGTAATTTAGTAATCGATAAATCAAATTTTGATTCGGTACGGTATTCGGTAATACCAAATTGAAGTCGAAGTCCACTAAACAGCAATGTTAATTTAGTTGTGTTTAGTCATTTGAGCTTTTACTAAAACCAACCGTCAATAATTTTATGCATTTCATTGTCATTTTATTTTTCTCTTCTTTTGGATTCAAGTTTATTCAATACATTCTCAAGTATTTGTGTTGTTTCGACTTGGATGGAGCCAGTTGACAAATTTTTCAAACTTCTTACTGATGAGTGGACAGAACTGTGATATATCAAAATCAAGGATATGATTTTTCTGAATTTTAGAATTAATTGTCCAACTACTGTTTTGAAAAAAATGTGAAAATGGAATATTGTCAATGATGGCCAGAAGGATAAAATATTATTAAAAGTTAATTATGGCAAACAAATGAAAATGGACAAGTAAAGAGAATTTAATTTCGATTTACCGAATACTGAATGGTATAATTGTAAATCCCGAATATCAAAACTGAAATACCAAATTTTATATTTCAGTATTGAATACCGAATTGAATTACCGAAATACCGAAATACCAAAATATCAGTTCAGATCAATAATTCAGTTTTTGATATTTTATGCCCAGTCCTAGTCATGCTTCCACAAGCACGTCATGATTGGCTAAATCTGAGATTAATGAGTTTCAAAAATATAACTGAATATAATTCTGTCTTATTTAAAATTATAGCTCAATTAAATTTATGGAGAGAAAAAATTACTACAACAATAACAACCCAGTGAAATTCCACAACGTGGAATCTGAATAAATGGAAAAAAACTGTCACGATCCAACTCCGTTGGACGTGACTGATGCCCGAACTGGACACCCATACACATATATGTTGTCTATAACCAATTCACAAGTAAACATAATATGGGACTTAAGGAAATAGAATGTCATATCAAAACTGTCCCATATTTATATATTAATGCGACCTGTCTCCTGAGGAGTTATAACATCAAAGGTAATATGATACGTAAGCCGACAAGGCTGCCACTACACATCACATTCCAAAATATACATGTATATATGTAAGCCGACTAGGCTGCCACTATGAATAGGAACGTTCCTAAATATATGTCATACTAGTACAGCTGGATAACATATATATACCACTCACATATATGTCTACAGACCTCTAAGAACATCAATAGTAACATATGACGGGACAGGGCTCCGTCGTACCCATGGATAAATAAATATATACATCAAAATATCTATACCGAAATTCTAGGCTCCGAAGCAATGGAGCACTTCCAAAATAGTTGAGTGAAAATCTTAAGCTAGCGGATCCCCAAAATGAATATCTGTATCTGCGAGCATGAAACGCAGCCCTCCCGAAGAAAGGGGGTCAGTACGATATATGTACTGAGTATATAAAGCATAACATATCATAAATGAGATCACATCTGAAGTAGAGATTCAGGAGACAAGTATGATACTCAAGAAATCACTGTACATGTGCCTTATGAAATAAAATCATGCATGATTATATCATATATCATATTCGGCTCATTATGTACTCGGTGAATCTGTCATATACATCTATTATATTTGGACCATCATGGGGATCGACACCATCATCACATCATCATGTCATCATATCATATCATCGTATATGTATATATACCGTACCCGGCCCTCTAGTAAGAGACTTGGTGAATAATGTAGTGAAACTGTGCACGAATACATATCCGGCTCGGGACTCGGTGAAAGATACATTAAAGCAAGTACAAGTAGAGTAATGAGTAACCATATGCATTTAAATCTTTATTTGAGACTCAATAGAATAATTAAAATGGACCATCATTTGAAAATCAAGACAATAGTCATTTCAAGTAACCTTCGATTGCCGTTATAAATCATGCCAAATATGAATTATATCGAAGCATAAATTATACTAAAATATGAATTTTACCAACTAGGATGGCTGGAACCATACATATAAGTCAAGGTATAACGATCTACATTCTGAAAATTTAAAACATTAGCCATCCTAATATACCTAAGAATAAGAGTTTTTTTGGAATTTATACTTTCGTCGTTCGTTTGTTTCATATGGATCATGCCAAAAGAAAGAAGTTAGCTTTACATACCTTTAGGGTTACTTGCACACAATACGTATATGCTGCCCAATATTGTCTCAACCTATATTAAAATGTTAAGCACTATGGTTAAGCTATGGTAAGGCATAAAACGTACTCTATCGTTAGTAGGTTATTTCTGAAAATTTGGACAGTATCTCCCCTGAATTTCATCACCATTTTTCGAGTATATAAAAGCAAAACTGGGTTTTAGAGTCTAAATAAAAGTTTTAGATCTATGCAATATCTTTTCAAAACATCTTTAATCACTCAAAACAGAGCTTTACACATGAGTTATGCTAAAATTACTAACAGCAGTCCCATCCAAAAACGGGTTTGCCAAGCAAAAGTCTAGGCAGCAACTCCCTACAATTCGTACTTTCTGATTAACTCCAAAACAGCCCAAACAATGCATAAATTCAGCACCATTTACTTAACAACAACAACGACCTTATTCATAAGTTATATATCAATAAATCCCTGCACAACTACTTTAAAAGTGACCTTAAAACAGTCCACATCTAACACATGTCGACAACAATATTAGCAGACAGATTTCTATCTCCAATTAGCTCTTGTAATTAATTCAATTTAACCCATATAAATATGTTATTCTACTTCAACTAATTTTTACACATCCTTTATAGTTTACACCTTAAACATCCCTTAACCATATCATACACAAAAACAACATCTAACAGCCCCAACATAACTTACAACACAATAGCATATTTGAACTCAAAAATCCTTACACCAAAAACATGTAAAATCTCTTCTCAATTTCGTCTTTAAAAATACCAAAAATGAGCAATAAATTTTCCTTTAACATCTTTAATTTCCTTATTAGACTTATACAACAATGTCCTAAATCATTCTTCTCAAAACAAACCAAAGATCAAAGTAATTCTCAAAAGTTAGAAACCAAAATTTTTGGACAGCTTTCCAAAATTTTCAGATTTATGTTTCCAACATCCATAGCATGATTCCAATGAATTTCATGGAAGAATCAAGTTAAAATAATAAATAATCAACTTACCTTAACCTTGGAGAGATTTTTGAAGTTCAAGGAGTGTTGGGACGTTATTGGATAGGTTTTGAGATAAGGGAGAAGTGGGAGACAATTCTGGAAGTTTTGTGAAGTGTAGAGCTGAAAATTGTCTGATCTTTGTTCCTTTTAATGTGGCTCTTTTGGATCGATTTTGGGCTAATTTTTGGACTAAAAATAGTTTATTATGTGAAAACATATTAGGCTTTTGTCCCAAAAAAATTATTGGAGTTTGGCAACCCAAAATCCTCATCCATTCCACCAACAATGGGCTGCCAGAAAAATTTCAGAATTGGGTTTTTCCACAATTAACTTATATTGGCCCAACAATAAGTCATTACTTAGCTTAATAGTACCATATAACCAACCCATTAAATATACACCATGTCCGAATCTTAATACCTATTACTTCAACTTACTATTCCTCTTAGAATTAAAAAAATCACATGTCACCTTTAAAATTTCAAACAATTGCCACACTCTCGATCCATTTCCAACCAATACATTCATCTACAAGTCATGATTTCTCATACATATATGAATATTCCACACTGAGTACAATATACTAAAATGTTAGCAAATAAAAAAAATATGGGGTATTACAAAAATATACTCCACATTTTCACCCGCAAATATACTTCTGCAGCAGCAATATCATGAAAAGGGTTTTAAAAAATATTCTGAATTACTTTCTCACCTTCTCATTACTGAAAGCCACAATGAGTTATTAATAAAAAATCATGATAGTCGGCCCGTTGGTTCTTTGTCACTCCCTGAAGTAAATCAGACAAATTATAACCAATGAGTAAGAGGTCATGGCCTCAGTCATGATCGTGGTCATGATCGAAAAAGAAATTATAATCATGATGCTCGGTTGGCACCGAGAAATGATCAGCAGTACAAAAAGAAGAGTGAAAAACCAGAAGTTTTACCAAAGAAAAATTCAGAAAGCATATGTCATAAATGTGGAGGTGTGGGGCATTGATCACAGAATTGCTGATCAAAACGTCTGGTTCAGCTATATCAGACATTCTTGAAAAGGCCAGAAAATAATCTGGAGATAAATTTTATCTCTGAAGATAATATTGAGCCTATGCATCTGGATATAGCTAATTTCTTTAATTTTCCAGAAGACAATATGAATATTGATAAGTCTAATAATATTTAATTTCTAACTTGCTTAGAAGAAAAGCAAATATTACTACAATTTTTGGTAATTCAAAAAATGATTGAAGGCTTTAGAAGAGCTACTATATTTTTGCCTAATGGGACAAAAATTGTTATAGAAGATATACTATTCAATTCTAAATCCCCAACAACTTGTTAAGCTTTAAAGATATACGTAGAAATGAATATCATGTTGAGACACTAAATGAAATGAACATATTATGCAAAAATTAGTACAATTGAAGAATATATGATTCTAAACCAGCAGTTTACTGATCTAAATACACTTGTGCTATGACATGATCGGATAGGTCATCCTGAATCAATAATGATGAGACGAATCCTTGAAAATTCAACTGAACATATGTTAAAGAACAAGAAGATTCTTAAGAATGGTGAATTTTCATGTGTTGCTTATTATCAAGACAAATTAATTGTCAGACCATCGACCCTGAAGGTTGGCATCGAATATCTTAGCCTTTTAGAGCGTATACATGGAGATATATGTGGATTTATTCATCCACCTAGTGGATTGTTTAAATATTTTATGGTCCTAATAGATGCATCATCTAAATGGTCTTATGTATGTCTCTTATCATCTTCCAACCTAGCGTTTGTGAAGTTGTTGGCACAAATAATAAAATTAAGGGCGCAATTCTCAAATTATCCAATTAAGGTCATTCGCCTTGATAATGCTGGAGAATTTACATTCCAAGCTTTTGATGATTATTATTTATCAATTGGATTAAAAATTGAACATTATATTGCTCATTTTCATACTCAAAATTGCCTTGAAGAGTCATTTATTAAGCGCCTACAATTAATAATCAGACCTCTACTAATGAAAATAAAATTGTCAATTATTGTTTGGGGTCATGCTATCTTACAAGCAGCAACACTTGTACGTCTCACACCGACACATTATAATAAATACTCTCTGTCACAATTGATATTTGGTCATGAGCCAAATATAATCCATCTACGAATTTTTGGTTATGCGGTATACGTGCCTATAGCACCACCACAACGTATAAAGATGGGCCCTCAATGAAGGTTGGGCATATATGTTGGGTTTGAGTCACCTCCATAATTCGCTTCCTTAAACCATTAATAGGAGACTTATTTACTGCTCGATTTACAGATTGTTGGTTTGATGAAATAATTTTCCAGTCATTGGAGGAGAGAAAAAGGAATCCGAAAAAAATTTACGTGGAAAGTTTCATCACTATCTCATTTTGATCCAGACACCCTCACATGTGAGGAGGAGGTCCAGAAGATCATTCACTTATAAAAACTAGCAAATCAAATTCGAGATGCATTTACTGATTTGAAACGGATAACTAAGTCACATATCCTTGCAGTGAATATGCCTATCCGAATTGATATCCCCAAAAGACCATCACAATCAGACCTAATACAATATTTTCTGTTAATTTGCTGGCAAAGTATAGTTCATCCCCAACGCGAAGGCATTGAAACGGTATCAAACATATTTTGCGATACCTAAAAGGTACTATTGATATGAGTTTGTTTTATACTAACAAAGGTTATGCAGACCTTATTGGTTATGCAGATGCATGTTATTTATCAGACCACATAAAGTTTGATCTCAGACAAGCTATCTAATTACACACGAAGGAACTGTCGTATCATGGCGATCTACAAAATAATCTATTGTTGCTACTTCTTCAAATCATGCCGAAATAATAGCAATTCATGAAGCAAGTACCGAATGTGTGTCGTTGAGATCGATGACACAGTTCACCAAAGAAAGATGTGGTCTGAAAAATAATGTCAAAGTACCCACAATTATATTCGAAGACAATACCGCATGCATAGCTCAATTGAAAGGTGGCTTCATAAAAGAAGACAGAACGAAACATATGTCACCAAAATTATTCTTCACACATGATCTTTAGAAGAATGGTGATATTGATGTACAACAAGTTCGTTCAAGTGATAATCTTGCAGATTTATTCACAAAGGCATTACCAACATCAACTTTTGATAAGCTAAGATATAAGATTGGAATGCGTCGTCTCTAAAATATCAAATGAAGTTTTCATCAGGAGGAGTAAAATACGCGCTACACTATTTTTCCCTTAACCAAGGTTTTGTCCCACTGGTTTTTTCTGGTAAGGTTTTTAAGGAGGCAACAATCAAGACATATTACCAGATGTGTGTACTCTTTTTCCTTCACTAGGCTTTTTTTCACTGTTTTTTTCTAATAAGGTCTTAACGAGACACAATATCTATCGGTGTCCAAAATAACTATGTATATTATTTTTTGTAAAGTTTTTTTTACACGTGAACATCCAAGGGCGTGTTACAAAATGAATGTTGTTTTCCCAAGTGGGGTCCACTTAAAAGTGGGCAAGTTGCCCACTTGGTCTTCTTTTTCTTCATAGTTGTTGTTTTTCTTCTTATATAAATACCATCCTTGGCATTAAGAAGAACACACACAGATACACTGATACGACAATTATCTCTTGTTCTCTCCTTCTGTCACTATCTCTCTTTCTAATTAATTTGCAAAGTTAATTTATTTTACAACAGAAACAACTTTGCACCTCAAAATAGTTTTTTTTGAAATATATTAATAACTTTGAATTTTAAAATAAATCCAGAAGAATACTTTCAATAAAAAAGTACTAAGTATTATTCAAAATTTTGAGGCCTCCGATTCATTTTTGGCTTTAGGCCACTAAAATGCTTGAACCGGCCTCTGCTCACGTCAAAACCAACTAACAGTAATCGAGTAGCATGGTATCTTCAAAGATGCCATCAATTGAATGAACATCTGTTTGGAATTGGGCCTCATCCTAAACGGCAGAATTACATGCAGGCCCGTTGTTATGTTTACATTGCAAGTATTGGACCAAGTCCAATGTTAGAACTAAATTGGGCTTTCGGCACAAACTTTTTCATATCAAGAAATTGCTCTAAATCAAGAATGAACGGGTGAAAATCAACTCGAAATATTCTCCTTATGAGGCAAACATTTTCCTCGAGGGACAAAAATGCAAATGACCCAAAATTTCTTCTCCTCCACCACCGTCGACATCTTCTCACTTTCTTCAGTATATGTAAATCATCAGAATTTTTGCCACGAATCTTGACCGATCCCCTAGGATTCGAAATGGTGACACTCCAACATTCTATTTGAGTGATTTTGCAAAAACTAGTCACCCTCATGGAGGAAAATTAAGTTATTTTCATACAAACCGTTCAGGGTAAAAAAAAAGAAGAGAAAAAAAACTTTCAAAGTCGATGCGAGATAAATTCTTAAATTGTTATTCCACTTTATTATTATTCAAAAAAAATGGGGAAGGGAAGAATAAGAAAGGGATTACAAGAAAGGGAATCGAATTTGAACCCTCACTAACCAGATGAAAGTCCGTGTAGTCAATCAAATGAGCTACTAAAATCACCGCCACTTTATTTTTCAATTTGCGGATTTAGAACTTATGTTAGAAAAATACTTATTGAGGGAATTTCACCATGGAGACAAGAGTGCAATTAATGATGAAGGGTAGAATGAAAATGAAATTTTTGCATCAAACTGTGAAATATGATAAGCATTTCCCAAAGCGGCCAATTGCCCCTTCTCCAAGTTACCAACTTCAAATATAGATACTGCATGAGATCTCAACATGCCACATTTGCCTAAACATTATCAAAAGTTGTACCAACCAATTTATTTTTCATACTCTCGTGATTTGTATATTGGAATTCCTAAATACTCATATAGTATCAGTCAAAAGGGTTTTAAATTTTTTGGTTCTATATGTTAGGTATAAGTAATAATAGAAAAAATATCTTATTTGGTAATTAGATAGATTATTAATTTGGTAAGAATTGGGTAGGTTGAATTATGACTCATTATTTAATGTATGTTTACCCAATTCATCGTAGCCCAAGCAATTTCCAAAGAGTTAATAGCCCGCTCATTTGTAAACTCATCTCATTTTAACCCGTCTAATTAAATTCAATCAAATCTGCTCATCTTACACTCCTAAATGAATTTAGGGTTCATTTGAATTTTCATTGTCAGAAAATTAGAGTGCATATGTAAGGCTAAAATTGTTTTTTAATGCACGCATCATATTTATTAAATGTTAAATTACCTTGATTTTTTTGTATTTATTTCTTTACGTTTGGCCTAATTCTCTAACGCAAACCAAAACACTTGTGAAATTATTCTAAAATTATGTCTCAATTTAAGTGGCAGAGTTGGAATTTTGAGAATCAAAAGAATATATTCATTTTGACGGTAAATTCAAGCATATAATCTTTTAATTTTTTTTATGCATCGTCAAATTATAGTTTCACACTCAAAGTCACATGCACTGACTAATCCACAAATCATAAGAAGCCGACAAGATTGCTTTCATTAGATTAAAACTTAAGAATAATTTGGAAGCAAATCTATATCTAAAATTGGAAGAACAAAAGTAAATCTTCTTTGGAATATTGTCTTGGTAACATTAGGCCAAACGTAAATTAAAAATATTCACTTAAACACGAGTATACATCAAACATGTTAAATAATAGATTTGTCTCCATCAAAGTTGGAATCTAATAATTAAGATTTTTTTATAAAAGGGGTGGAATATAAGTCGGAAATAAAGGTAATGCATACTCTAATAAGAGTGCTTAGCAGCTGTATTACGAGGCTGCTAACTACACTATTGCTATCCCGAGCGAAGCTAGAATATTAGATTTGAATTCGACCAGACTCAGTAATTTTAATTTTATATTTATATCAAAAAATTTATTAAATATATATAATAGTTAATAGCCTTGTTATTAATACCAGATATTGGCAACATCATAGCCACATATCGAAAAGGATAGTCGATCAATTGAACACTCTTCATTGAAAATTTTTATGGCATATATAGAAAATTATACTAAATATATAGGTAGAAAATTATCTAATATACATAAATATTTAATTTTGAATAATCTGTAGAGTATTTCTGATTTCATCATTGAATATTAAATAAAAGGTGTCGATCAAGTGGTAAACACCTGCCTCTAACCCTGATATTGTAGGTTTGAGTTAGACAATCTAAAAAGGTTAAAAGTTCTAGGAAGGGATATATTTCAAAAAAATATCCAATAATATAATTTTTGAAATTAAAAATTATATAGTTCAAATGACGACTTCGTGACTTTACTTATTGAATAAACTCTTTACTCCATGATTTATTTTTTATTATAAAATTTTGCTTGGATATAGAAGCGTTGGAAGTTGGTGCGTGTGGCTGCCCCAATATAGCACCAAGCCCTTTTAATGTTTTGTTATAAGAACAACTTCCTTTTTTATTTTGGCATTTTATGGTGCTGGTTGGATCAAGAAATTGATTTGAAGTGAAGAAATTATACCCACAAAAATAAAGTTAGATTTGGATTCTCAAATTTATGCTGATGAATGATGATACGAGGCCTATTTAAAGATGGTCTAGCAAAAAGAAAAAGAAAATATTTAGATTTTACTTTATAGTTATTGAACAAACTCCCTGTATCTTACTTTGGCATTTAATTTAGATGGACCGTAACATATGCTTTATGAACTAATATGCTTTACTACGCATGAGGATTATAGTAGGACGACTAATATATATATAAAAAAATGTTACAAGTCTTAAAAAAGCAATAACTATAGTCAAACTCAGTAATTAATTAAGGAAAATTTATATAAATGTACTACATTAAGAAAATATTTATCATTTATTGTAATAATATATTTTTTTCACTGAACACTTATAATATAATTAAAATACAATTTTAATACATATTAGCAAGAATAATTTATAAAACTCATATAATACAAGTTTTATTCATGGATAATATATTTATCACATACTTTAATACACATATAATACATTTTGTCAATTTCTTACCAAAATGGTATAATATATTTTAAAACACTTATAATACATTTATATTGCATGATTAATTTACTTTTAATATATGGAAGATATATCATAATATTATTATATATTGTTATAAAATGGTAATAAATAAAAAGTATCGCTAAAATAAGTTATTATTTATTTAAAAGTATTTTTCCTAATAATTTTTCCATTAACTAATGAAATTTTGAATTTTTTACGAGGCTTGAACAACTTTTCTTACTTTGATTTGATTTTTATGATATGAGTTGAGCTCAAAAGATGAAAGTTGTCGAGATGAGAATGTTGAGATGAATGTATAGGCATACCAAGAGCGACATCATTAAAAATGAGGCTATTCGGGACAAGGTAGGAGTGGTCTCCGTGGAAGACAAGATACGGAAAGTGCGACTGAGATGGTTTGGGCATGTGAAGAGGAGAGACACAGATGCCCAGGGCGGAGATGTGAGAGGTTGGCCATGAATGATATCCGAAGAGGTAGGGGTAAGCCGAAGAAATATTGGAGAGAGGTAATTAGACAGGACATGGTGCAGTTACAGCTTACCGAGGACATGACCTTAGATAGGATGGTATGGAGGACCCATATTAGGATAGAAAGCTAGTACAAAATTTCGTTATTCTTCCTTATTAGTAGGCGCATTGGCGCACTATAATTTCTTGTGCTCTTATTTCTGTTATTATATATTACTCTCTGTACTTTGATTACTCTATTTTATCTGTGTCGCTTTCGTTATTTTCTTTCACATAACGGTTTGAACTTCTTGTACTTTTTAGCAGTATCTGACATCTTTTTATGCTTCTATTGAGCCGAGGGTTTCTTGAAAACAACCGTCCTACCTTGATAGCAGTAAGGTCCGCGTACATTTTACCCTCCCCAGACCCACGTTGTGGGATTTCCCTGGATTGTTGTTGTTGTTGTTGATATGAGTTGAGCTCAAAACTTAATTTAACATAAACATTATAGGATTTTAAACATGAATTCACATTTAAAATTTTTAAAAAAAATACTTTAAAAACCTAATTTTCAAATAATAATTTATTTTATATTTTGAATCACACTTTTATCTGTCTAGTTCTATTTTGATTAATCCAAATCTGTGTAAGTAAAGCAAACCTCTTTAGATAACGTCTAACTTCACTAAATTTGGACACTGTTGTTGTCAAAGGATGGGACCTGACCAAGACAGTAGTCAACCTTCATGAAAATTTGTCGTAAGTAAGAATGTTGCAACTTGTGCCTTTTGATGAAGATATTATGTTATGAACAACTTGCAATTTACACTATTTTTTTCTTTTTTCCTATTGGTTTGATCATCAATTTTTATTGATGAGACTAAGCAAGTGGTGGTTGGAACTTGTTGTTGATCAGATATAGGATTCCGATTCCTATTTAGGTTAGATTACCAAGAATTTAAAAATCATATTATCATTTGCGTACTACTCTATTATACTCTTTCACGAATTGAATTAATACCTTTTATTTTCAAAATCATGAATTTTATTTTATTTTTAAAAAACTCATTGTATTTATGTTGTTTTTTAAAAGTTTATCATCATATATTGATAGGGGCTACATCACGTGTGTAGTCAATATCTTGTATTAGTAGTAATTGGGTTCACAACTAAAATATTAGTGTATATACCATAATTAAAATAAATTAAAATTGTAAATAAAATAACAAAAATGAATAAAAGAATAAATATAGATTGAGGCGTATACATCTTATTCTCTTTAAGAAAATTCAAGTCCATTACAGTATAATCTACACTGATTCAGTATAAAACTCTTGACTTGCTCCCTTCAAGATACAACGGTCTAACAACATCATATAACTCAAATAACTACGGATTAGTTGAAGAGTCCAAAGCTCCACCATTAGAATACCTTCCTTTTACATAAAAAATTACTCTCTTTGTAGTAAATTAGTTGAAGACTTGAACTATTTTTCTTTGTCTCAACTCTCACTTTCGCTACACTAACCTTACTGCACACTACATTAATGTTTTCCACACTTTTCATAATTTTGCATACCCATCACAAAAAAAGAGACACCGCTTATTTATAGGTGAGGATTCTTTTTTGTATTGAATAAGAAGAGTGGGGGTAGTAATGTGGTAAATAAATGACTTAGAAGTTACATAAGTTATTAGGCATAATAACAACAACAACAACAATCCAGTGGAATTTCACAACGTGGGGTCTGGAGAGAGTAAAGTGTACACAGACCTTACTCCTACCAAGGTAGGACGACTGTTTTCGAGAGACCATCAACTCAATAGAAGCATAAAAAGAGGTCAGATAAGGCTAAGAAGTTCAAAGCGATATGGAAAAGCAAATAACGAAAGCGACACAGATAAAATAGATAATAACACAAATCAGAGCATAAGAAATTATAGTGCGTTAATGCGCGTACTAATAAGTAAGAATAACGAGACTATGTATTAGCCATCTGCCCTAATATGAGTCTTCCACACCCTCCAATCTAAGGTCATGTTTACAAGACATAATAAAGTAGAGCATAACGTAGTGGTTACATAAGTTACACAAAAATAATTGACCACATTTTTATCAATTTATATCCACTAAAATAATGCACTTCAACTTTAGAATTTAAAATTAAAATATCATGCTATAAAATAAATATTTGATTAGCAAAATTCTTAGTACATAAACATGAATAGAACAAAAGCTACTAAGTTTATGTGAACCCAAATTATACGTTACAAATATGTTACACGACATGAACCCAATAGCTAGCTTTTACCTAAATCATGCATATATTTCATGAAGAAACCTACTTAACATCCATAAATATTTGAGTGTGTACCTAGTTATTATCATAGTATAAATTTAAAGTTACAGTAAAAACTCGTAAATTCCAAATAATGATGCATAAGTTAACACAAAGCTAGCAATAAAGCAAATAGGTTGTACAAAGAACCTTAAAGAAGGATTGAAAGAGAAAGAAGAAGTCAATCACAGGCTTGAAATGACTAGGGACGATGTTAACAACATTAACCATGTTGCTTGGGATATTTTCGTTTAAATGGTTGTCCTTTTATTAACTTTGTCTATGATTTAGATGTTCAAGTCCTTATTTGTAGACAATAATGGCACGTCCTTAATCACGTACATTGTGAGGCACCTTGATAACTAGTACTTAAGATTTTGCTTTGTCAAATCAACCAAAGCCGTTAAGAATTAATATTAAGGTTACGGAAGTGGGAACACCAAAGAATGTCTTTGCATTATAAAGAGTTTCATTGCTTATTTCATGCGTTATAAATGAATGGCCTTACGGAGTAGTTTGGTATGCAAATTAAATTATCGTGTGGTTATAATTTTCTGGATTGTTATTATTTCAAATTAGATAGGATAACTCACAAAATGCATGATAAATTTTATCTTAAATTTAATAAAATTGAAGTGGCACGATTATATGAGAAAAGTATGTGTTAAATGATGCTTAAGTGGCATGATGACATGCCGAGCCATCATATTTAAGTTGAAAAGATTACCAAAAACAATCGGTGAAAGGTATCAAAGGGGGTGAAGAAGGAGAATTCTGTATTTTACAAGTGCAAAGCAAGGTGTAAATTTTTTATATATACTGGTAGAGCATGATTAAATACAATTTAAACTTAGAATAGGTAAGTTTTACCACCATTCTTTGGAATGATTTGCACTAGGCTATGCGAACTTCGTACTAAATAAACTGTCTAGTAATATGCAAAATGTGGTATACATGACATGATTATGATTTTATGAAGGACAATAATATCGTATAAGGTCTTATTTCATTTTTTAAAAAATAAATAAATAAGTACTCCCTTTGTTTAAGTTAGTTTGTTGGTTTGATTCAGCAACTAAGAGATGTGTAATACGTATGTACATTAAAATGTTCTTTGCATTCTGTAATTTTAAATATGTCATACATGATTATGATTTTCTGTATTTGTTAGAACTAAATAGATTTGTACTCCTATATATTCTTGTTACTCAATAGAAGAAGACATTTTGCTCAATACAATATTAATTTTTAAAAACAAATATTTGGGAAACATGAAAAGACGATTAACTCTGAAATAGTAATTATTGGTATCTAAGTTTATAATAAAATGATTTGATCTAGTACTCTAATTTAACAGTAACAGAATTTATAGAGTAGGCATTAATAAAGAGAATTATGCTCTTACAATATGATTGAGTGTTTAAAAGCCATTTCGCCACTAATCCTTATATGCGCCTGTGATCATCAACAAAACAAGTGAATATTAATGATTTTTCTTAAGTTGAACAGTATGCCGCATATTTCTTTTCTTTTCTCTATTTATAGCACAATTTGATACTCACAAAAGAGACACACAACAAATTTACCATAATAATAATTAAAATTATACAAAATTATTCCTCCATTTTTTTAATTTTTTTTTTATCATGTGCTTGTTTTTGACTTGTCTGTCATTGTTTAATGATAGAATAATGTAATCAAAGACAAGTGAAAATTTTATGTTAAATATGAAAATATGTTACTACTATTTTTAAAAAACAATTAATAAAGGCAACGCAGAGTCACAGGTAGAAAGGAGTATTTAATAAAAAAGTAAATAACTTAATAAAATTATTGGTCTATTTTATTTTAGATGATATCGTTGAGATATCAAATAACTTTTCAACCATAAGTTTAAAAATTTGAGATAGTGTAAATATACAACCACAATATATCCAGTGAAATTACAAAAGTGGAGTCTGAGAGAATAGAATGTATGCAGGTCTTACCACTATTTCATTGACATAGAGAGTCTGTTTCCGAAAAACGCTCGGCTCAAAACTCACAACCCCAAAATAGTGTAAATATAAAGATTGTATTTATCGAACTACTCTTATCTTTTCAATTTATGTTTTTTTTTATTTGATTGAATATGAAATTTAAGAAATTATATATAAAGAATATACTGAATGCTATGACTATAAATTAAAAAAATGTATATTATTATAATATATATTTTAATCTTGTGGTTTAATTGAAAACATTGAATTAAAAGTTGTTGAATTAGAAAAATAAATAAATTTTAAGAGGATAGTGTACTTGAAACGGAGGCTCGTAGTAACTTTTTAACCATAAGGTCTACTACTATTTTAAAATAAATTCAAGTACTATAAAATTCTGTTTACAGTACTTAGTAAATGTCATATCTTATTTTAAGTTATTTAATTTAAAATTTTATTTTCATAATAACATACCCTATGTAATTATATAAGCGAATTTGGGGAGTATTGTTGTGCAAATTTTATCTCTATTTTATGAATATAAAAAGGTTGTTTTAATAGACCATCGGATCCACTTCATTAGAGACCTCTCTCGTCGGTTAGGTAGACAACATGATTCACTTATGGCCGAAGCCGTGGGTGTTCGAGAAGCACTAAGTTGGCTAAAAGAACACTTTGCAGCAACACCGATATTTGTAGAAATGGACAATCTTTTGGTTAAACAAGCACCAAAAAAAAATATGCGGAAACAACTCTTACTTTGATGTTATTATTTCATGACTGTAAAACACTCACGTGTGGCTTTACTTTTATTTCTGTCTTTTGTTAAAAGATCAATAAATCAATGTGCCCCACCAATTAGCTCGAGCTTCGGGTTCTATGACTGATGTTATGGAGTGGATAATAGATCCCCCATCTTTAATTCATGATGTACTCAACTTTGATTTGATCAATAATTAATCAAAATATATATTTAAAATAAAAAATAATATATATATAATGTTTAATCCCCTAACCCAATATTTTATTTAGGGATGACAATGGAGCGGGGTGGGACCGGTGCTCCTTAACCCGCATTTTTTTTAACCGCCCCACCCCGCCCCGCCTCATACAAACCTGCCTCACATAAATTCGTCCGCATAAATTTTATGTTTTTTTTCCTTTTTAATTGAGTTTAATATAAAAAATAAAATTCATAATATTTTTTTCATTTTTCGCTAATTTACATTGAAATATGAACTAACTAATTGTTTCTAATTAACATTTCAACAATTGTTTTTTAATCGTTAATTAATTATAATGAACATTTGTCTAGTTGAATTTCTTTTTTAAAAGAAAATTTTAAAATTAAAGTCAAAATTTAATATAAAAAGTTTATATATTTTAATTTTACTAACTACAAATATTTAATTTTATTTGAGTTCCTATTTAATATCTTAAACTCACATAAATTCAACATCTACCTTACACCGTATTAATTTCGATAATAATTAATTCAATCCGCTCCTCATTTGCCCCGCCCCATCTAGCCCTAAATCCACCCGATACCCGCTTCCTAATTTTGTTCAATCTAATCTACTTCTACTAATCTTTAGTCTGAACATAGTCAATCGCTACACCGCCTCAACGCGACATTTAAGTAAATGAAAACAGAAATGAACTATTTATTGCTGAAGAGGAGAGTGTACTGGGTGGGGGCGACAAGTCCTGCCATCAAAAAAAGCATAAGAATATGAAATTAAATGTAAGATACAGAATTATTAATTTCATTTTTAAATTATTGACAACTTCAAAAATATTTTTTTACTTGATAAATTAAATATAAATATATTCCTGATTTGTAATTTGAGTAAAATATAGCCGTATATTCTCATTAAATTTAGAAATATTTTGAATACTTCTTACAATTTTTTATTAAAAATTTCATGCTTCAAGTAAAAAATATTTTTAAGGTTGTCAACAATGTAAAAATAAAATTAATAATTTAGGTGAAATTAAAAGATATTTTCTATACATTTGTCTTAATTAATTAGATTGATGAAAAATTGAAAAAGAAAAATCTGTATGAAAGGAAAGGGAGAGTCGTCAAAATAAATGAGTTGACTATTAAAGAGTGTAGAGTGTACTTGGTAAGGGTCTGTAGCATTTGTCACCACCCCGCTGTGCCTTTGCCCCCTGTAATAGGTTGATGGTACAACACAATCTCTATAGGCCCAGTTTCAGGATCCTTTGTAGGCTGTTCAGTGACACGTATATCATCACGCATCAACCATTACATTCGTTTTCAACTAGACTAGTAAATGTCTCATTTACCCAAAGCAAATTCATCTCGTTTCTTCACCCAACTAAATTTAAAATTTTATTTACCTAAATTAAATAACTTCTTTAAGGATCATAAGTTAAAAATCTCAAACTTATAACTTCGCTTAAAAATATCTAAAATTTCTAAATTTGAAATGTATTTAATTTTATTTTTTTTATAACACACGGATTTTAAAATAAGTTTAAAAAATATCTAAAACTGAACCGTTAAATGTTTTAAGTTTTTGCGTTATAATACAGGCTGTAATAGAGTAGTGGATGTCATAAAAAGCACTACTAGTATTGGTGTAGTTGGATAGTAGAGGTAAAAAAAAAAAAAAAAAAGGCTAGTTTATTGGTGACCTGATTACAAAGGCAAAGGTGATCATGCAGACGGCGTTGCAGAAGATTCACTGTCCTCGCAAATCGAAAAAATAGCAGAGATGTCTTTGGACCAATTCTAGCGAAGAAATAGAAGCCTTTTGGTACAAAAGGCAACTATTCTGCACTGTCATTTGCCAACCTGGGTGGCGACTCACTCATCATACCTTGAACCAAGAGATACGTCCCTATACCGCAGAACAATCGTGGGGGGTGGTTGTAACACAGTAATTACTCCCCCGTTGTCTTTGGTATCACTCAAAATATTTTTATATTTGATTTTGTTAAAAAAAAATTAAAATATTTTATATTGAAAAGTAAATTACTTAGTAATGAGGAGGAAAATAACTTTCTTTTATATATAAAAATAGAGAAAACATTACACAAAATGACATTTTAAATTAATTGTGTTCCTTTCTATCATCCAAACACATTATTCTTTAGAACCCGATTGGATGGGCTTAAAAAAATAATTTTTATATTTGAAGTGCTTTTAGAATTTTTGAAGTGCTGAAAGTTATTTTTATAAATAAGCAGTTGAGTATTTGGATAAAAGTGAATATGTCGAAGAAATGAGGAAATAATGTGAATTTTTGGATTAAAAAAATAAAAATGATAGTTTGGGAATTTAGTTAAAATATAAGGAATATAAAAGTAATTTTCATAGTAAAAAAAAATGGCTTTAAGCACTTAGAAAAAAAAGTTAGGAATCCTAACTTTTCATTTTTGGCTGACTTTAAGAACTTTATGGCTTAAAGTTAGCATTACGCAAACACCATAATAAGCTAAAAAGGGTTTATAAATTTGTTTGACCAACTTATAAGCCTATCCAAACGGGCTCTAAGTTCGGCAGAAAATATTTTTTTTAAAAATAATAATTTAAACTACCTTTTTCAAAAATTAACACAATATTTTATTATTTGACAATACTAAATTCAGATTTGAGTGATTGGTTGAATAATAAAACATATATTTAACTACTATTCCAAAAAGATAATTATTTCATTTTACAAAGTTTCCAAATATGTGCACTATTGAATCTATCAATCAAGTAAACTATCATCATATAAAATAAAACTAAGGAAATACAATGCATACATGCATAAAGTCTATCGTGATTTTACAATTAAGTGGTAGATTTGATTAATAATTACTATTCATGTTTCAAAAATAGTGATATTATATTCTTGTCAGTTTGTGTTATCCCTTTATTAATTTGAAAACAATTTAATTGGAATTATATATTTTACCTTTAGAGGTCATTTGATTAGAGGGGTAAGGAATACAATTTTAGGTTAAATTTTGGTTTAGCTTATTCCCCGTTGGATAAAAATATATATTTCAAGATTAATAAATTTGAGATTATTTATAACATAAGTATTATTGATTTTATATCAAATTGTCATGTTTAATAACAATCATGATATTAAACACCAAAATCGCACAATTGCATTTTCCAACATTTTTATTCCATAATCTTTTAAGAAAATCAACGTTAAATTCGAGCTTTATTTAAACTAAACTACATACAAAGTATTATATAACTTACTTTTATTTATAATGAACCAAACATTTACAAATAAAAATATACACATTAAATTAATTTGTCAATATAATTTTATTATCGTTAATTTTAGGATAAGTTGTTCGCATGCCAATCAATCCATTAATGAACAAGATTTTTTGCATGTAAATGTTATGATATATTCAACTCTATGAAGTTTCAAATATCTCATAATCTACATAAATAATATGAAATGTTTAATATTATAAGTCTTATATAATTTGTTTCTTAAATTTAATGTCATTTTTATATAACATTTTTTCTTAATAGTGATTATTTATAAATAAATAAAAACTAATAACAATTTTTTTATTGTAGGTAAGAAAATAAATTATTCATCTATTAAAATTAATATATCCAGTACTCCTATCATGTTTAACATCATTTTAATTGTTGTTTATAAAATTCAACACAAAGTTTATTGTTTAGTCAGCATACACCCTCCCACATCAACTAAAACATATCCTATCTTCCTTTCAATTTATGTTGCCATATTTTTATTTTTAAGTATGTTTAAAAAAATATCATTTTTTTATAATTAAAATAAATTATTGTGCAAAATCTTCTTTTAACATTAAGGAAATAATTATAGATACATAAATATCCTCTAGTTCATATTAACCAAATTTTCAAAACTTTTTTTATGATGCAAATAAGTAAATTATTCAAAGTCCAAAAAAATCATTGAGACATTTTTATATATTTAACTTTCATTTAATGAGATTGTTATGTACTTTATATTTTCTAGAACACTACTAGTTTGAAATAATTAAACAAATAATAGTGAAAAATAGACTTTAATTTATATCCTTAAATAATTTTTCAAAAGAATAGTCATACTATAACAATTCACTTAATATGAACTTTAAAGAGTATTTGATGTTTGTTTTAAATAACGAATTTCAAATATATTTTTTTCTATCTTAGATTTTTTTTTAAGTCAAATGATATCATACTATATGTAATGAGACAATTTAAATAGTCCATCCATCCCATATTATCTTTCAACTTTCACTTTAAGATTACAAAATCAAAATACTTTTCTACTATTATAAACTAAATCAAATTAATTAAAACAGAAGAAATATATATAAATAATTAAAGTGTAATCACGAAACAGACCACGCACGAAAATCCTACCCATCAGTTTTGTATGGCGGCGCCGTTGCTCAGAGGAAATATTGAAACTGTAACGCCTCCCCACTTTCTAACTGTTACATTCCATGCCCCCTCCACTATTTCATATTAATCGAATTTTTAACATAATGCATACCTATTAAGAAAAGTATTTAAAAATAAAATTTGAATTATATTTTTCTCTATTATCCTTTTATATGATTAAATGTGAAATTGTAAATACAAGTAGTTTTTTATTGGAGTATAACTTTATAAATAATGTAGTTTAACTCATAGAAAATTACAAAACATCATTAAAACAAAGGGTAAACATGAAAAAAGTTTTAAACGTCTCTCATGAACTTTAATCAATTCAACTATTTTGAACAATGAAAAAAGTTCTAAAAATTCAGTTAATATGAAATAGAGGGAGTAACATTTTAGAGTAATATTGCTTTTCTTTATTTATTACATTTCACTCCATTTGACATGATTATTTTTTAAAATTATTCAATACATTTACATTTCTCAGGTATTATTAGGAGTGTACATCGGTCAGTTTGATTAATCAATTTCAGTTTTTAAATACATTAAATCGATAACTAAATCAATAAGATATATATTTGTTATTGATTTTTTTGGGTTATTGGCTTTTGATCTTTAACGATTTAATTTTTGGTTTAACCAATAAACAAATCCTTTCAAAACAAATATACGACTTATCAATCAACTTGACACGATACAAGCGACGTTCTTATCGTGGATACTCACAATTCACAACTCTAGCCATCACCTAATCCTTGTCGGTGTCGTTACAAACTATAGACGCCGCCGTTTTTAGTTCTTTAGATTTTGATGTCGTAAACCTAAAGTAATACTAAAGTCTAAAAGGTAATAAGTGTGAATTGTGAGTTGTGTAGGTTACTGATAGTCTGATATAGTGATTATATTAATATTAAAATAATAAATTATTATAGTTTTAATGGATTATCGATTTATCCAATATTAAAAAATTAATACCGAATTGATCACCCAATGTTTTTTTTATAAGAACATTAAATAATCGTTAATCTAATAACCCAATAGCAATAAATCAGTGACGGAGCTAGGATTCTGAATAAGAGGATTTAAAATCTCAATAAGTAGACACACGGGCTAGTCGAAGGGGGTTCGATATCTACTTTATATACATAAAAATTATTTTAATCATATATAAATGATATAATCTTCTGCCGATGGATTGGCTCAGCCACTACAATAAACCAATAACATTTCTTTCTATTCGATTTATCGTCGTCTCGATTTTTTCACAACCGTAGGTATCGTGTTGAATTAAAATTAAATTTTTGATATATATATATTGAGTGACTTGACTCCGTTCAAGTGCTTGCTAGAAAAAATCTCTATCTTTTGATTTTGATTCTTTCAAATCATTCCCTCAAGAGATCCGATTTCATTTTATTGAATTTGAAATTTTGATAATTCTTTTATAATGATAAGAAAATAATGCATTTTAAATTTAACATCCTACAGAACTATTCCTAGCACAAATAGATAATGAGGTCATTTTTATATAATTTTTAATAATTCAAAGATATTTTAGGCCCTTTTTCGTTTGTTTTGCAATTTGTCTTCTCTATCTCCTCCTCATTCTTCTCCAATTATCACGTTAAATTTTTTCTCTACTTTTAAAAAAACTAATCATAAATTTATATTTTTAAAGAATCCTCTATATCATTTTAATACTTTATAGTCTTCATATTTTGTAAATCAAAAGTGAAGAAAGAAAGAACCGGCACTTCATTGTGGCCGCTATTTTCATGATTTCACATATTGAGTATCGATCTTAGGATGTTGAACTCTTTCAAGAAATACGATTTAAGTTCTATTTTATTAGATCTTGTAAGAATTTTTGTTGATATACGGCTTGGAACCGCCGGAAAGTCTAACGACGACTGGTTGGACGGAGGTAGTAGCGGAACGAAAGATGGACCTGGCAATGATAGTGGTCATATTTGCTCGGGTTATTTCTTGTAAGAAAAATAAGGGTAATATGTGTAGGAGTAAAATATCTAAAAAAAAAAAAAGCAAAGAGAAAAAATCAAATCATTTTAATTTTTTTTTTCATGATTCGTACCATCAGGAATACTAAAATAATAATACCAAATTGAATTATGCATCTAACAATTTTCAATATAGATGTCTAACCTGCAAAATCAAATCAAAGAAGATAAAAAAATGACCAATCAAAAAGACAAAAGATGAAGAGAAATGAAAATAAAATAATCATCATATAAGTCTCAAAATAATTTTTTATAAGAGTGATTTTAATGTGTCATCAATTTGTTTAATAATTTTTTGAGAGTTATGAATATGAAAGGTTAGGAGTTATGGACATTACTAATATTAATTAAGAGTATAATTTATGTATTAAGAAAATGGTTTTATAAAGTAATAATTGAAAGAAATGAGAGAAAAAAGCCAAAAAAAAAAAGAAAATAAATAAATATGAATGGAGGTCATGGAAAGGTGCCACATCACTTTATCTATGATCCTCCTTTATATATATAGAGAGAGATAGAGAGATTTGAAATACCAAATCATCTTTTGAAATTAGTGAAGATTGATTGTTGAGATCCTATCCATTTAAGTGGTGATTTTTATTTCTTCGACAGAGAAAGTTTTCCACAGTTAAACTAAAGTTATTTACTTTACTATTTGCTCAACTAGTCTAAAAAAAATTGGTTCCTTAGACGAGTAGTTGTACTAGTTCTTTCAACTAGTTACGCGCCCTATATGACGCTTAAAACACGCTTAATTCTGGAATAAATTATCTTATACTTTAATTAATTTAACACTTAAAACATGCTTAATTCTAGATTAAGTTATCCATATTTTATAACCAAACAAAAAATAAAAAAATATTAAAAAATTATTCCATAATTATTTTGTTTTATTCATCACACAAACGACCTATAAAGGAGAAAAAAATTATCCCCCACTTATGATAATAACGTATTCTTCTTTCGCCTTCATTCCTTTTGCCCGCAATCTATATATCTGGCTTTATATTGTCCTCTACAAATATTATGTGCTTCCAAGAAAAATATACCGTCGAATAAATTTTATCAAAAAAAATAAAAAAGTAGAGAAGGAAAAAACAAATGCCATAATTATTAAAAGTGTGTATACATACACATATCAAGTTAGCTTTGTGTGTTGCAGAAATTTTATTCATCTATGAGAGGGACGAAAGTCGATACCCTTGTGATGAGGTCCCCAAGAGATAAATTTAATATTGATAATATAAGAATAAAAATAAAGATAAAAAATTAATAATTATTATTTAAATTTTCATTTAGTAGTCATGTATATTAAAATTAGTTATTTCTGAATACTTGTTAATTTAAGAAAATCAAATTTTTTTTTCTTTTCAATTTCACTCTTAACATTGATTATTTTAGAACTAAAAGCCACGTAAATTAACAAATATTAAGAAACTAATAAGAAATATAATGATCAAATTAAGCTTTTAGTTTTTTTTCATGGATCATGCAAAATCGTTCATATTACTACTACTAAATGGGAACAGAGGAGGGAGTACAATAATATTGTTTTAATAAAATTTATTCGAGTAGAAATTATTCAAATGAATTTATTTTGTCGCAAAAAACAAATTTAATAAGAAAATCATGTGTAAATTCCATATGGTGAAATATTTTTACAAAAAAGTTTCCAAAAACATACTGTATTGGGAACAGAAAAAGACATTTTCTAGAAGGGATGTCTTCAATACTATTAACTTCCATGTTTATAACTATTAAGAATGTCCAATTGAATCGTCACTGGATCGTTTGGCTGATAGATTAATTACACTCTTTTCGTTTTTTTTACTTATCAAATTTTAACTTGACACACCTATTAAAAATAATTATTAATATAGTGAGTTTATTAGTTTATCCTATTAATTGATAAAGTTTTAAACATATTTACTCACTATATTTTTCAAAGACATTAACTCAATGTTAATAAATTGAGGATATGATAGGAAGAAAAAAATTGTCCAAAACCCCTCCACCTGAATTCGAATAGTAAAAAAAAAATTAAACTAAAAAATATTTAACAAGTAAATAAGAATGGAGGGAGTATATAATCTGTAACGTAGAAATTGTTTAACAATTAATACAATTGGAAAAGTGTTGTGTGGAGAATAAATAATGTATAAAGATGGTTATACATAAATAAAAATAAACTATGAATTATTAAACAATGAATAAAAATAATTTGCTGCTACAGTTATTTTTTACTATAATTTCTTTTCCTATTTGTTTGTGTCACGATCCAAAATGGGTCATGAGTGTCACCCACCCTTAACCTCCTAGGTGGGAGAACCAATGATGTGAACCCCAACTTATAAAGTATAACAACAACGCGGAAGCTCAAACTTATAAAGTACGAATTAACAATCTACAAGAGTTTACTACTTAACGTTTCCCAAAATTTGAAAGTCATCACATCAAGGACATATAATTCTAAATACTAAGTCTAGAATGTCAAACACTAAAATAAAATAAGTGACATAGTTCGTGTCTGAACACTAAGGACATCATGTCATGACTAAGAGAATCCATCACGAGCTAGAAAGATAGCTCACCCTTAAATCCGATGAACTTGAGACGGACTAGAGCTGAGGTCGAGTCGAAATCTGTGGAACACTCGCTGCACTCCACAAAATAAAACAAGAAAAGATACAAGTAGGGGTCAGTACAGGACAATATGTACTGAGTAGATATCATCGGCCGACTCAAAATAGAAATCAATATGCACAAAGTAGTAGCGAGAAATCAACCATAGCACTAAACAGGTGGCAACCAACAAGAGCAAGTGACAACAAAATGAACAATTTTATAACCAGTCAACAACATCGAGGTCACACATGAGGACTCAAGCCTCCACATCACACTCTTTTGGAAAATGAGTTATGGAGATTGGGTAGTATTAAGTCATTTTAATTTATTTTTCTTTAATATTACCGTGCCGGAATGTGACACCCGATCCAAATATACCATGTCGGAATGTGACACCCGATCCAAATATACCGTGTCGGAACGTGACACCCGATCCAAATATAATTAATTTATCATTCCTTATGATTACATTCCACTTCATTAACAATATTTCATCAAGCCTTCTTTATTCAAGGCAACATTTTTGATAGGACAAGTTCAAGATTATGGATTTCATGGCCTCGGGATTTTAGACCAATCACAATAATATATCAACCATCCAAACCACAACAATTAAATGCGTAGTAAACTTCACACATATTACTCAATGAATATCAATCACTATTAAGAGTCTATCTATGATATAGAATAAAAACCATAACCTACCTCAATTGAAGATCCGAAGTAAAACAAGCTAATCCACCAACGTCTTTCCTTTCTTCAATGCCTCCGGCCACTTTCAATCTATCAAATATATAATATTTATAAGTAAACTAATCCGTAGACATACATACTATATATATGTTTAACCTAGACCCAACAACTCATCCAAATTTATAATCAAATTCCTAAGTTTTGTTACCAACTAATATCTCAAGTCTCATATTCCTAAATTCAAGTCTAGGGTTAAGTCTCAATTCCTCCAAATAACATAACTCTAATAACATTTTTATAATATCATACCTTATTATTTATTTACTTATCTCAATATATCAAAACTTGAATCATAGTATGATAATTAAAGGAATAAAATATATCAAAAGTAAAGTAAATTAAAGTCTAAAAGTTTGAAATAGAGCAACTCATCTGTAGGAGTAGTTTTAGCTTTAATATTTGCAATTCAAAAGTTTTCGAAAATACTACCTACAGTTAATTATGTTAATAATAAATTTTTCTAATAGATAATTTTTTCAACCATTAAATTCATGAAATAGACAATAACTAACACCGACTGTTTTAAACTTTTGTTATTATATTCTAACAATTTCATCATATGTAACCCTCTCAATTCTTTTCTCAACATTATATCATTATTGACTGATCATTAGCCCTCAATCATGCGCCTTAATCTGCCACCCAACAATATAATATACATATTATGTACTCCAGCATCAATTTACACATACAAAGACAATTCCTTCTTTAAAAATATTCATCCAACATTAGTGCGGAAGATAAGATTTCGACCTGAATGCTGCCGTCGTCGTTGATCTATCCGTCTTAGGGTACCAGTAATTTATGGTATGATAATAAGAAATACTAATCCCTATTAACTTATTTTAATAAATAAAGTGATATAGGGTATTTAATAAATTATCACTTTAGCCCACCAATTAAATCAATTATCTAAAGTTACCTCTCAACTAAATAACTATGGTTATCAAATAGTCCAAAATACCCATTAAAAATTTACGGGGTGAGTCATTTATGAAATAAAAAGTTCTAGTTCTCAAAACGACCTAATGGATCGTTACAGTATGATATATTTTATTTGAGTTGATGATACATCAAAAACAACTTCTCTATTAAGCGAACTTAAGAATATAAATAAAGCGCTTCCTTTAGGTCTAAAAAAATTAATAGTGAATTTTATGATTTTTTTAAAAAATGATATTAAAAATTGTAAAAGAAGGAACACAATTTATATAAGAAAAAATAAAAGCACTTTTTACATCAATATAACTTTGAATTAAATACCTCAAATCTTCATAATAATAATTAATATTTTTACTACAATATCCAATATAATGTCTGACAAACAAATGACTGCAATCTTATTAAGTAGAATTAAATGTTAGTATTATAAATAATAATCCTAGTACGTAAAGTTAGTAGAAACTTAATAAAATTTTAGTTTTAATTTATTACGTGTACGTATATTTATATTTAAGGTATCTTATTAAAATTTGAATTTAGAAACTAATTTAATTGAGATGTTCTTGCTCTTTATCCTTATATGATATTGGTAAAGATTTCACTTAATATCGTTATTACTATTTTGAAGAATTTGACTTTTAATTTGATATAAAATAATAATATATAAATGTTCATATATTTGTATCCATATTAATAAGTAAGATATTTTGATTATCCATATTAATTCTATATAACCAAAGACCTCTAACTATTCGTACAAAAAGCAATGCATCCCAAACCCAAAGGTCAAAATTGCCCATAATTGAGTGTACTTTACTTGGCTAAAAAGAAAGAATACTTTAAATTATTACTTTATAAAAAACATATTTTATTATTTTTAAAACACCTAAAAAAACCAGTTTAAAGTTAGTGAGGAAATCAAATAATTGATGTTTTTGAAATTGTTTCTCAATGATTAATTATTGGAAAATGAAATTTATTATGATAATAATATGCTCTAGATTATTATTTTGTCCCATTTCATTATTTTACTAAAAATAAAACGAAATGCTCTAAATATTTTGAGCACTTTAAATTTGAACTTGATTGATTCAATTAAAGTATTAATGTTTGTTTTATTATTCAACAAAAAAACCTTTTTTTTTCACTACATTCAAATAATAATTGTATAAGTACACAATATTTCTTCTTTTGAATATGAATTTTGATGAATATTTTTAAAATTGAATTTTTATTATATTAATATGACAAAAATTATAACTTATATTACTTATAGTATAATTTTAAATATCTTAAATTTTTAAAAATTAAATTAATTTAACCGTATTCATTTTTAGAAATTAATTAAATAAAATTGAATAAATATAAATACTGTATAAATTGAGATGAAAATAGGTTTTTTTCCAAATTGTTAAATTCTAATATAGTCCTTTCTACGAAATTCTTTAAAAAAGAATGATTAATTAGTACTTTATCATTCAGTATTGTTTTTTTTAAAAAAGTTAATTTTCTTTTTCTTAGATAATAATTTATGAAGAATAATAATTAAATTTGCTCCCTAATAACTCTCTATTTAACCGTTATCTCACGCTCTTGGTCTTCTCCACACCTCCACTGCCACCTTCTCTTCTCCACTTCCCCTCTCTCTCTAGTCCCTTTCTCTCCCAAAAGATTTCACATCGTAACTACTCAACACCGCTAAAAACAATCTGTCTTTGAAGCTCAGAAATGTATTCTGAATACTCTCTTCTCTTCATTCCGTCCACTGCTGTCCTTAACTATGAGCTTCTTTTCTTTTTTATCCTCTTTCTTGCTGTTTTCGCCTTCTGGCTTACCCCCGGTGGGTTAGCTTGGTCTTTCTCTAAGGCCCGTGTCTCCATTCCTGGTCCCTCTGGTTTACCTGTACTTGGGTTGGTCTTAACTTTCACTGGTTCCCTAACTCACAGATTGCTTGCAAAGCTCTCTAATGGCTTGAAAGCTGAATCGTTAATGGCGTTTTCAGTTGGATTTACTCGTTTTATAATATCTAGCCATCCTGAGACTGCGAAGGAAATACTTAATAGTTCGTCTTTTGCTGATAGACCAGTGAAGGAGTCTGCTTACGAATTGTTGTTTCACAGAGCAATGGGTTTTGCGCCTTATGGTGAGTATTGGAGGAATCTGAGGAGGATTTCAGCAACCCATTTGTTCAGTCCAAAGAGAATAGCATGTTTCGGTGATTTTAGGGGAGAAATAGGTACGAAGATGGTGAGTGAAATTATGACTTTGATGGAGACAGATGGCCATGTTATGGTGAAAAGGGTTTTGCATTTTGGGTCACTGAACAATGTGATGAGGACTGTTTTTGGTAAAAGTTACAATTTCAATTCACACGATGGACGAGAGTTGGAATATTTGGTAAGTGAAGGGTATGAATTGCTTGGGATATTTAACTGGAGTGACCATTTTCCTTTGTTGGGGTGGTTAGATTTGCAAGGAGTTAGAAGAAGATGCAAAGAGCTGGTGGCTCGAGTAAATATATTTGTAGGGAAGATCATTGAAGAGCACAGGTTGAAGAGGGCCAAAAATGCTGAAAATGCTGTAGATGAAGGTTTTCATGACTTTGTTGATGTATTGCTTGATATGGAGAAGGAAAATAAACTGAGTGATTCAGACATGATTGCTGTTCTTTGGGTATTTTTTCTTTTTAATCTTAGCTCTTTTGAAACATTCAAAGATTCATTGATTCTTATTGTTCAAATATGAATATAATTTTATGTGTTCTTTTTAATCTTTTTACTCCCAGTATTTATTCGCTTACAAGACTTTATTTTGTTGTTCATGTATAGGTATGTTTCGACTAGTAGTCAATCGTCTGGTTTAATTTGCTTCACTCCTTAGTTATTATGTGTATTAATTTTCTATCTTATCAGTATTTATCATTGCCTTTTTCCTCCTGTTAAATCGTCTCTTTCTTGTGTTTTGGTGATAAAGAATCTGAATAATCTTAGCTTTATACAATCCATGATAGGGGCAGTACTGATATTCTTCAAGTCTTTTTCTACTATTTTTTCAGCATCATATCCCTGTTTATTTGATTTGGTCTTCAATTATGTAATGACGTACTAATACGTTTGTTCTTTTCAGGAAATGATCTTTAGAGGGACTGATACTGTGGCCATCTTATTAGAATGGATTGTTGCCAGGATGGCACTACATCCAAATATTCAAGCCAAGGTTCAATGTGAAATAGACACTGTGGTTGGTACTGATAGAGCTGTATGTGACTCCGACTTGCCTAATCTGCCATATCTTCTAGCCATAGTGAAAGAGACTCTAAGAGTGCACCCTCCTGGTCCCTTGCTCTCATGGGCTAGGCTTGCAATTCATGATACCTGCGTAGGTCAGCATTTTATCCCTGCCGGTACCACAGCCATGGTGAACATGTGGGCTATTACACATGATGAAAATATATGGTCACAACCTGAAGAATATGTTCCAGAAAGGTTCTTGGTAGATGATGTAGCAATCATGGGTTCTGATCTTAGGCTTGCTCCATTTGGTTCAGGGAGGAGGGTTTGCCCGGGTAAGGCAATGGGACTTGCTACTGTTCAGCTATGGCTAGCTCAACTGCTTCAAGAATTTAAATGGGTTCCTTCTGATGATGGCATCAACTTGTCTGAGAGCTTGAAATTGTCATTGGAAATGAAACACCCTTTGGTTTGCAAGGCTGTTTCTAGGGTTCATTGAAAGCGCTTGGTTGGTTTCCATGTTTTGGGTTGTTGGCTTCTGCTCGTCTTTGTTGATCTCAAAAATGAATTTTATCTGCTATTAACGAGAGATCGATCAGACTTGTTTGTAAGTTATGCTTATAGATGTAGTTTTTCTTAAGTTGTCTTAGGGGAAGAAAGATAGGCTAACCCAAGGTTCCGTTCACTTGGTCCCTTTATGGTAGGAATTTGTTTGTCGTCTTTGGTGTGGTTCTTGCGAGTATTTCAACATGCCTTGTACACAGCTTCTTTTTGCAATATCCAAAGCAATATAATTTCTATCTTTCTTATCAAAGACTAAACGTGTCTCCTTTGTTCTTCAATGCTACGTTGCTATAATCTCTAAAATGTAATTTAGTCGTGCAACTTGATCTACCGTCACATGTGAACTCAATTAGTTCTTTAACTTTCAAGTGTAAACTTTGCTATATTTGTGTAAACAGTAGCATGCAAGTGTGAACGGCCATGGCGATTATGTTCTTCCATGTTTGGTTGTTTTTTTCTGCTGTATTTGTCCTATATTTAACACTTGTAAATCTGGGGATGCCGTCTCTTGGTCCTTGCGTTGTCTTGTACTACAATTAGTAGATGGGAAAAGATATTAAATTTATTCAAGGGGGGTTTCATATATGACCATTAACTTGTTCTAATCCGTTTTAAGTAACTGACGAATGTTGTATAATTATTATCACGGGTACTAAGGTAGTCAATAGTCATCATAATATTTCCTCAATAAGTATACGTTACAAATTCTCATTAAGTATCATGTGATTAGTGTTCAGTAATAGCAGTAACTGTTAAAAAGTTGGAGAATCCAAGAAATACATACCCATAAGATTAATCTAGAAGAGTGAATGATGATAGTACATGAATTGTTTAGGGTTTTATTTTATTTTTTTAGTCTTATTTAAAAAGAATGTACATTTTCCATTTGACAACGTTTTAATTCCAATTCAATAATTTTCTTTGTTTTTGTAAACTTTGGGCAATTAAAAAAATCAAACAAATAAATTAAAAGAGAGTATTGTTCTTATACTTAATAAATTATGATATATAAATTATACGAGTATTATTTTTATTCTACTTAATACATTAAGGGACTGGTTGGAAACAAGTTATTTCAGGATTAATTATATTGAGATTTGTTATTTCCACCATGTGTATGTGGGATAACTTTATTTCAGGATTAATTATATTGAGATTAGTTATTTCCATCATGTATATGGGATAACTTATTCCAATTTATCCCATCACTATGGTATAAATGTGGGATAAGTTATTCCAAACATGACACGACCAAACAAGATACCAAAATTTTATATCAAAGACTTTTTTAATTCATGACTATTTATTTTTATTTCTCATACCAAATGAGTCCTAATAATATTCCTATTCTAATAAACTCTAATTCATTTTGATGAAACAAGATCCTCATAAGATCTACTTAAATAATAAACAAAAACCTTTAATACTCTCCTAAACAATTTTAAAAACCTTTTATACTCTCCTAAACATGTTAACTTATGATAAATTGTGAGCTTGTCCCTTTTATCAGCTTTATTCTTGTTAGCTTTATTTTGTGCTCTCTATTAATTCTTAGCTAGAAAGCATTGCCTTTTGAATGTTAAAGTAAAGCAAGGAAACTACTAAGATTCTCTTTGCTCTCTCTATTGCTTAGGGGAATTTTGGTTTATGATCAGATAATAACAAAAACAACAATGTGGTAGAGAAACAAACAAATGATTGAAGAATAATATTATTAATGGTCATTTGATGCTATATATCTAAATCCTACCTAGCTATCTAACTATATAAAAAAATTGTACTACTAGTTACTTGAATATTTTTTTTTCTATATAATTACATATACCCATACATAATAAAGCTTTTCTCCTTTTTCATACATGTATATATAAAAAGAAAGATGCATTCAGGATTTGAATATCCAATATTCACAGTTTTTATTTTTGCCCATCCAAATCAAAACGCAACTTGCCTTAGATTCTTCTTTTTTTAGCCATTAATTCTCATCTTTTATTTATTCCTTTCACCTCTTCCATGAACTAATAATGTAGTACACATTTTTTTTTTTGAGTAATTCATCACTTCCACGTTCAATAATTGGGTTGGCACATGGATTGTAAAACGGACAAACTAGAATTTCACCTATTTTTATTGAGTTTAGAATTCAACCACAATTGATTTAGTTTATTAGGTTCGAAATCTACTTTAATAGTTGGGATAGGTAAGAGGGTCAAGAAGCTACTAAAATAAAGTCTTTTGGGGCCTGCATTTTTATCTGTACTGAATTCTTTGATTAATTTAAAATTACGCTATGCAAGATCGATTAAAGAGGAAAGTTCTCCCTAGAAAGATTTGTTTTTTCATTATGAGGCCTGAACTGGCCAAGACTTCTAGTTTAGAAAGAATTAATGAGACCCAATTTTCACTCCCTCTAAACCCTTATTGTGAATGAGAAGATTATTAATAATTTAATATCTCAAAAAGCTAATTTTTTTTTACTTAAATAAGAATATTTATGATGTTTTTATAAGAAATAATATAAGACCCTCATTAAAATTTGACTTTAGACAATCAATTTTATTTAGTTGCCCATGTTTATTATTATTTGGTGAATAATTTTTAAGCACGTGTATAGAGTTCAAGCCAAGCTATTTATTTCGAATGAATCTATAAGTTACATTTTACATGTACCGTAATAAATCCAAACAAACAAAATCGAAATTACATTAGCCTTCCTATTTCTTTTCCAAAAAGAAAAGTTAAAAAATTAAAAGGTGAGCACATTGGGTTATGATCCAGTAGTTACTTAATTCAATTAAACTTAAATGAATTGGATCATAATACTCATTTATAATAAATTTGGCCGCTTTTAACTTAACACGGTGATTTGACACGGCTTGTTCATTAATACCAAGTACTACATGAAAAACCAAACCGCATATCCGTACACAAACTAAGATATGGACGAAAGCTTTTATAAAGAAATAGGAATATTGTAAGGAAATATGGCATCTCTGATTATTTGTTACTTTCGATATTTGTTTTGAATTTCGATTACTGATGATATGATGATGTAGGAACTGGGAATATATTACATATATCATAAGTGGACAGGGAAGAGTAATTATTCCTTTGACCACCAATAGTTTTTTTTCTTCATATATAATTTTTCCTGTCTCTCCAACTTCTCTTCCAAGTTTTCTCCTTTAAAATTTGGAATATTAGCTACCTACACCACATAATTTGCATGGATTCTCTCTTGGGATTGTGCTGATTATTTTCTTACTTTATTAGATTTCTTAAGGTTCCCTTTGCATTTATTTATATATATATATATATAATAATATAAAGTTAAAACATGACAACATGACTAATGACTACCTGTTCCAATTCAAAGGAATAATTAGTCTCAAATTAAACTAATAGTTCTTATATATATCCAGGTTAGATAGGAGGAGCCTTGTTAATATGGATGAACTATGTTATCTATTTGTAAACTGTTTCGGTAGTATATGATGAATATTATATTATATATTTTATATAAAGTATAAACAATTTATACATAATTTTGTACATATTTTCTAAACTAGTTGATCAACATTTTTAAGCTGTTAATTATTTGCCAATTAAATACTAGCTAGATGCTTAATCCAAATTACATCAAAAGGTTAATCAAGATCTTAAGAGTGATTTAATTGAAGAAATTAAGTGTAGGAGAAGCCACCGTGAATAGTGTTGAATCCTTATACATACCATATGAGGGGCAACAAGGAGTACATAAGTTGGATGCAAAAAAAGGAAAAGCCCAAAGGTGAATTAACAAGATTTCCTTGCTTTTCCTGTGATGCCTTCTCTCAATTATTTGCTTTCGGAATGACAGAAGCATGATTTTTATCGACTTCAACATGGGTCTATTATATAATAAATAGTATAGTTTTCTGACAAAAGGGTTCAAATGAAACCCTTCCTCTTCCTCTACTCAAGCTAGGCCCCTAATTTGGACAATCTAATTTCTATTTACGCGAATCAATTATTTTAAAGGTAATCTAAGGTAATTACAACAACAACTAGGTCATTATCGTATCAAATAAAATAACAGTGAAAGAATAAGTTGAAATTAAAGGTAACTATCCATAATATATCATATTAGTAACTTTTCAAAAATAAGGATCCGTAATAAATTATATCAGTAACTTTTCAAAAATAAGAATCCATGATATATTATATTAGTAACTTTTCAAAAACAAGGAACAACTAATTGTCTATAAACATGTTGAATTATACATAAAAGTGTATTGCACTCAATAGTGGAACCAAAAATTCAAACAAGGAGAAAGAACTCTTATATTAAGGTTCAACAATTTATATATACAAAAGAAAAATTATATTTTCCCTATTTACATAAGTATAGCTTTCAATGACTTGCACACGAACCTCTCTATCTCTGCCTCTAATTACATTGTCGATGAATATAAGTTAAATTTATGGGTGGGCGTATATACAAATATTCGTACAAAAAAATCTAGTGTATTTTTTTTTTCATTTTCCATACAATGGAATAGCATGAATATGGTGAAAATCAAATAATAGAAAAGTTATTTCCCTTTGGAATGTAATCTGGAGAATAAATTCTTCATTGTGAAGTTGGCATTAATGATAAAAGCACAACAATTGGAAGTGCTAGTGAATATACTTCCACGAATTATAAATACCTGTACGTCCAATAAAAATCAAGAGGCATGGCAATTATATTAAAAAGTTTTTAATACTTAGCTGTATACTGATTCTGCTGATGATCATGAATTCAAGCACATTTCTTATCATATATTTATGAAGTTGACAGTCACTTAGTCGTGGGATGCCCTATGATGATGATTCTCAGTCTCATCTTGGACCCCATCATAATTTGTTGCATGTACTATGTATATCAATTTATTAATTAAGAATTCGTAAGAATGATTGAGTTGATGCTGTATGCGGTATCATTAGGGATTGATTCCTTCACGCGAGTTCATCACATCTGGCTTGCCTAGTGCGGTTTGCATCTCCTATGTGATTTGTAAGATATTGTACATGAGCAAGTTTAGCCGGTACACATTCGAAGGATAGCGACAAGGGTTTTCCGCGGGTTCCAAAAAAATAATATTACTAAGCCTTTGATCCCTTATCTCTACAAATATGATACTACTATTCATTAATTAATTTAATAGTATGTGCGGTTGATTATTGCGTACACTTGTGCTTAGTATTTGTAGGACATGTTAAAGAAACCATAAACAAGGGGTACCGTTGCTTCTTATCTTTCATACAGTGTATGTCTCTGTTTGTGAAAGAGCCCTTATAATACAAAGTTTGTGCCAACTATAAAAAGTGGTAAAATTTAATACAATATATTTGGCCATCACTATGTGCTGTTCTAAACCAATTTTGACACATCTAAAAGATCCAGCTGAAACATCGTAGGACATTATTTGTATAACTTATTCTTAATTAGTGTACTAATCATATTATTAAAAATGAATTTGTGCTACTGGCTGCTAGTGTGAATGGGGATCCACAAGAAGCCCATGAAGCTGCCTAATCTGGACTCTTTTCTATTTGCTTTTTTTCCTTTCTTTTTGCCTTTATCTAATGACAGCATTATGGCGTATAATGATGTTTAAGGGCATAAATTAAAGATGGCATGCTTCATCTGAAAGAAACCTAGATAAAGTAACGTTTATTATACACGAAAAAACTGCTGTGTGGAACAGGGAAACATGATCTCGTACCCATGAAAATGACACAAAGCTTGCTTTTTCTTGTGCACTATTTATAGGGTAACTTAATATATGTGTACTGTACATATTCTTTTAAGATCATCATTTCCTGATGAGCTACAACCAGGAATTGGCTCAATAAAGAAAGAAAATATGGGGTCAAAGAAAGTTACAAGAAATAATAGAAGAATCATGCAGTTCATGCTTGGGAATTTTGAATAATGAAGACTTGCATGCCAGTTTCATTTTTTATCTGTTCATTTGGAGCACATTTACTGTGAATGGTAAAAACAAATCATACAGCTTTTTACGCATGATTTCAGGGCTTATACATGCCATGAAAATAATGTGCTCTAGAAAAAGAACGTATGAATTTTTTACTGTAACTTGTCAGATTTTGTCAAACGACTATTTTTCTCTAGGTTTGCTATTTCATGTTTCTTTTGGCTAAGGAGCTGTGGTTCAGGGCACATAACTAAATATGAGGGAAGTAAAGAAAAGACAATACAGGGACATTGAAATAGAACAGAGTATTCTACAAAGGCTGCTGCTATAAAATCCGTACTGTTATTTTGACAAGCAGTGGCTGAGAATAAGCACAATACTCATATCTACATTCATTATACAACCTCAATTAGTTATATAAAGATGAAAACTGGGATTTTAACAACAAAAAGAACCGTGCTATTGAAGTATACTAAACATTGAAAATTTGGAAGGAATCAACCACAGTATGTAGTCTATCCTTCATCTTCCCCCATCTCCTCTCATTTGCCCCAGTTGTCAATGTATAGAACTTTCCTGCATAAGGATTCATCATTCAAATTGAAACATTAGGAAGTTTATGCATATTCAAATTCCTCGTAAAAGTAGAGAAGAAACAACTTGGAGTGATACAGTGATTTTAAATGCAACAAGCTGCAAAAACAATAGGAGGAGGGGGTCAGGATACACATAAAATGGAACCAGGGAAGTCTTGGGCTGACCAGCATTAACCTTACGTTCAAATTAAACAAAGAAAAGTTTCTCGTCAGTTCAAGACATTCATGAAGTCATCACTATTATATCTTACCATCAAGTTGATTCTCGGTGCATGAAAGATTCAAATTATAGATACAAAGCATTCAGGCTGGGCAGATAAACAGAACAAATATAACAGTTGATAGAAGTAGTTGTACTGCTTATATAACAAAATTATTGAATGCAACAACATTTTAGTTTTAAGGGGTTTGAACCATCTTCCAATAATTCACTTCTTTCATTGTTATCCCAGATAAAAAAGAAGGCCTAAATCTACTAACATGCTGACAAAAAAGACGGTCACTGATGTCAGATCACTTGCATGACTCATGAGATTTGAGGTAGAAGTAAATCTTATTGTCAATGTATATAAAAATATCTATATATGTTATCATATTTTCCTATATGATAACATAGGAGACTAAATCAGTTCTTGCTAAGTTGATGACTCCCCAGGTTAGGGTAAAAATCACTGCATCATTTTTCAGGCTCAGAGGAATGTCCTCGAGATTTAAATTGCTGCATCTTTCAAATAGTTAGTGCTAAACTATAACAGTTTAAGAACTTGCAGGTAACCAAGTTCTATTCCAGAAAGGCAGGTAAGTGAGACCCTTTCTTTAATCAGTCTTGCGGAAGGAGTTTGAAACAACCAAGTTAGCAAAGAAGTAGAACATTCTCCGTAGCATACACATCATCAATTAAAACCTGAGATATGATTCATACCATTGCCAATGCAGACTGCAGTGAGGGCATGCCGAGTATAATTTGGGGCTTGTGCAGTAAACTCGAACGTGTAATAGGTTTTTCCATCAACGACACGCTACAAAATGCATTTTAGATACATCAAATGGTTATGTAAAAGCTGATATCAGACAATACAAACATGATGAAAAGTAGTAAGCCTATAAGGAAAATAATAGCTTGCAGAATTATGCAAACACATGATGAATCTTATCCCAGTTCTCATTTTACTAACAAAGCTATGATTTCTTGAGTCAGTAGTGCGCACCAGGAAGATGCTTATCATTTGACAAAACCAAATGCCAAGCCTCAACAGTTCTTATGAAGAATCTATACACTGCTGAAGTAAAGCAGGTAGAAAAGTCAAGCTGTGAAGCTGTTTACTATAAAGATCAACATTCCATGTGTATCGAAATTTAGTTATCTTTCCTTGATAGGCTAAAAATTTATTCCTTTTCATTACTACAAAGGGAAAAAGAAGAGCTAGACGATTAAAGTACATTATGACTCTCACCTGCTGACTGTGATTTAATCTCTCTCTCTCTCTCTCTCTCTCTCTCTCTCCATTTGTTGGGAGTTGTGTTGGTTGAAGTTTTTATCATTTTAAAAAATCTCATTATCTCCTGGAATACTGCAAAAGGGAGCAGAACTAGGTGGGATTACTTGTCATATTTCCTGGTGATGTATTTCAAGCATGACAGGTGATCACTACCAACATATAGAAATAAGTTATCTTGTAATAGCTATATGCCATTTCTAGATATGATAGCAATTGCAGAAGTAGCTTAACTTTACTCCAGTGAAACCAATCTAAGCAATTTATGACCTCAAGAATAAGTACAAATTGAATCATTGGAAGAGTGAATCATTTCCGAGTGTTGATATGGAAACTGATAGTTTATATTCCTAAACAGTTAAATACAAATAACAAAAAAGGATACGTACTACTGAAGCAGTGGAAAAATATTGATCATAACATCTAGTTTATCTTAAATGATATAAATTGTCAAGACCTCATAAAATAACTAGTTTTTTTTAGCCTAGTAATTTAATCCAACGCAAGATGGCTTTAAATATATTCCAAGAATTGTGAAGTGGATGGCATTTAAAACACAATTAGGAGGACAACAGAGAATGAACTCCTCATGACGGCTAAACTGCAACTTAATTGTTAATTATTTGTCATTTCTTGGTACTTATCCGAAAACATAAAGGAATCATTCCTTGATAGAGATTTGAAGATAGACCGCATTTTTGTAAACCAATTTTTTCTCCTATACTCAAGCTCTCCAAATAGACCTGAGTGCCACTAAAGAGATATGAGATTGGAACACAGGACACCAATCAAAGTAGTGCACAAACTCATATTTGTCACAACATGAATGGTAAAAAAATGGAGATAAATATATGTTTTACAAGCAAAGTTAAGAACTTCTGAAAAGGTTCACTTAACTGGAACTAAAAAATTTCATGACTAAGTGTGACACAAAATTAGACTGACTATGTTGTACGGGGTGGAGTGGTAGCCAGTCAAGAATTCAAACGTTCAGAAGATGAAGGTAGCAGAAATAAAGATGCTTAGATGGACGCGCGGGCATACGAGAAGAGATAAGTTTAGGAATGAAGAGATACAGGGCCTGCGTTGCCCTGCCGTTGTGGACAAGATGCGAGAAATGAAGCTAAGATGGATGGGGCATGTGAAGAGGAGGAGCACAGATGCCCCAATGAGGAGGTCCGAGATGTTGGCGGTGATAGGTTTGAGGAGAGGTAGACCGACGAAGCATTTGGGAGAGGTGATTAGACAGGAACACATCTACAACTCACCGAAGACATGACCCTAATAGGAGAGCATGGAGCGCAAGGATCAGGGTAGACAATTAGTAGGTAGTAGAGCGTTTTCTCTGCATAGTGGTAGAGCAGGGTTCCAGACTTCCAGTATAGAATAACTGCACGTACCCTTACTTGATTTATTATTACTACCTCCGTTTCAATTTGTTTGACCTACTTTCTTTTTTAGTCCATTTAAAAAAGAATGATCCTTTTCCTTTTTAGCAACTTTTTAATTTCAACTTTTCACATGGCATGCTTAAGACCACAAGATTAAAGTGTATTTTGGTACATTTAACAGATCTTTAATTTTAGACTACAAGATTTAAAAGTCTTCTTTACTTTCACAAACTTCGTGCCAAGTCAAAACAAGTCACTCAATTTGAAACGGAGGGAGTATTATACTAGCATTATCTTATGTTTTGATTTTATTACTACTGATGTTCCTTTCACTTTGGTTATCCTTAATATTTGTAATGTTAGTACTTCTTTTTTGACAATGATATGTATTGTTAGTACTTCTCTTTCTTCAGTATCTTCATCTTAGCCTTTTACTCTTGCTTCTCTCAACCTTTTTTGAAAAACGATTTTCTTGAGCCGATGGTCTATCGGAAACAACCTTTCTACCTTGTGCATTTCACTCTCCCCAAACACCACTTATGGTAATGTACTAGGTATGTTGTAGTTGTTGTTGTTAACTGCTACACAGTAAGAAGAAAAAGGATAGAAAGTAAAAAGAAGTAATAATTGTAACTTGACTTCTGTGAATTGACCATAGTAACACTTTTACCTCTTGTTTTAAGTTCATTGGAAACCACAACAGAAGCGTCCACATTGTAACTTTAAACATTCATGTTGCTTGTAACATAAGTAGCTCTGAGCTAAGAAACGATTTTTGCTTCTTGTTTTAAGTTCAAGGATCCAGAGAAAACACAGTACTTAAACAAGCTTGGAATTAAGATTTAGTTGTTGTTGCATCAACATAGCTATACAATACATAAGTTTTTTCTCTCATACGGTCAAATGGGCTTTTTAAGGGCATAAAACATCAAAACATGTTGACCAAATGATTCGATCCAGAAGGAAGATATATAAGTGGGTAACATCAAAGATGCTAAGGCTCTGAAAGATTTGTTTAACAGTAACACCAACAATATGTCAGCATGACAAGCAGTCAAGGATCAGTTGCAAATTTTCAGTAATGGAAGAAATATCAAAATACACACCTCTGATGCTTCAAATAGTTTTGTTTTCTGAGAAGGCGACGCTAAAAACTTTTTTATTAAAATTTCAGCAACCTGCAATATGAATAGGTTCTGGTTAGGGCATATTCATAAGTGCCCACAATCACAAATTAACAAGGAATCCACCTGAAAATCTAAGTATCTGTTGGGGAAAAATAATCCAAAACATCCAAACAGTTATACGTAGCCCTTTTCATGTATATGTATGGGATAAATGATCTAGCATTTTAACAAACCTGTTGTGGTGAACCAAAATCTCGTATGTCCTCTTTACTGCTTGGTACCAAATTTACGCTAACACTTTCTAATGGTTCAATAACATCTTTGAAAACTTTATCTTCACCTTCAACAACGACTTCCTGGGCAAGGGTAGAAAATGAATAAAGAAACAGCTAAAGAAAAATTGAATCAATGGATAAGACAGGTTTAATTTATAAGGGGGAAAGTGATTCAGAAATTGGAAATTGCAACTATAGCATTTTTCAAAAAATTAGTTAAATTATAAAGAAGGTGACTAAAATTTTTTTATGGAGTAAAGATCTGAAATTGCTAAACCCACAAATGCAGCTACATACTCCTGTTTCCCCAGCAAACTATTTACACAACTATGACATTAGAACAAAAGACAAACGTAAAAGAAAACCAACAGAGAACATTATAGTCATTAAGTGAAGAATGACCTGCCATCCAAAAGGATAGAGGAAAGAGTATCCATCCTTCTTGTCTGTGACAGGCAGAAATCCCTTCTTATTTTCTGCAGCAACTGAGCCATATCAAAGGGTGTACTCTTAGGATATCAGTTGATAAAATTTCAAGAATCAACAAGATACATGAATGGTAACTGTGATAAATGCATCACAACTTCATTTCGTCAAACATTGAAACAGAAGTATAGGGAATTGAAAGGGTAAGATGCTGCATTAAGACTTTTACATGATGTTGGTATCTGAGAAGTCATCAGCAGCAACGGGGCAACTGTTGGTCCCACAGCAAGAAATTGACGCCTCCCAAGTCTATCTGTAAGAAAACGGATAGAGGAAAATAGTGACTAGTCCGTCTTGGGTGCCAAAATGTCAATCAGAGTGAGACAAAATAATATACTACAGCACTATTCCCACATCTTATAATCAGAACAAGAGCCTATAATGAGCATATCAGGAATCTGGGATGACACTTAATTCAAGCTAAAAGAACTCAAACACAAGGTCATCCAACAAACAACATTGCAGTTCATGGATGCAAAGGTGTTAATATCAACCAATTCATGCATTATTACGAAATGTTTGTCCTTCAAATTAGAATTAAGTTTACTTCAAATTCCTTTATAAGACAGCAATGTTGGGTACATTTTTCTTCATAATTAAGAAATTATTCCTCTAACTGGAAGTAGATTCCTTTTATACTCATCAAAATAGCAGAATAAAGTGTACCGAATTAACATAACCATATTACACTATTGAACTAAACGTCCCTGCTTTTGCCAGCATAAGATTGTTCACTCAGGTAAATGGCATCCCCAACAGAAGTCTATAGGAACTATGAAACTGTGTGCTCCTCAATCACTTTGCCTATGACTGTTATCATAACTAAAAGATTGAGAGTAGAAAAAATTAAGACACCGTCTAAGTAAAGTCATTGAACTATAAAGTTTAATGCTCAGTCACATTTCATCTCTTTAGTCAAGGCATTACTTAGATATATGTGATTTGACAGCTCGATCGGACTTTGCTACAAATTCGAAAGAAATCTAACCTTGGCAAGAGGAAGTGGAAGTTTCGGTCACATTCTCTGACCTGATAATACATCCAGGAGCCCTAAGGTTGTGACCATTCCTAAACCACCCCAGTTGATGCATCACATCCACCTTTATAATAAGTGAAGATGAACTTTCGAAATTGGGATACATTATCAATGCTAAGCAAAATGGAAGAAGAACTCGGAAGAGTACCTGAGATGATACATTTGGCAAGTACGCATGATACGGGGTAGTCCACTTTTGCACTAACACCATCTCTCAAAATCCTAATCAAAAACTGCAAAAATGCGAAATCATAAAACGAAATATACACATTATTTAGCCAGTCAACGTTAAATAAGTACATTGAACATCTCAATTAGGTTTTTACACTCAAATGCTTTCCAATTGAATTCTCAAATGCTTTACAATCAGTGGTTCTAGTATGTTCTATGTGCTTTTTACGACGATATATGGAGAAAGACATGAGTAATTGATACCGTTGCCGTACAATGTCGGTACCGGTGAAGTACCGATGAAGGAGCGTCTTTGCCACGCGCTTACCTGGAGAAGAAGACAGTTGGTTTCAGTTTATGCAATCTTCACATCATCCAATATCTCCCTCTCAAATCTCAATTATCCACCCAACTCTCCTGCTCGCCACCCATTATATTCTGAAAAGACTTAAATACCCTCCAACTTTTAAAAATAATTCTTATTTTCCCTTTTAACTTTGATTAAAAACTGCAAACTCAATCTCCATTTCTGGCAAATTGTAGATATTTTCCCTCCTGTTTCAATTAAATTTTTGAATATTTATATTACCTTAAAGGTTATCAACTTTTATCTCTTCTTATCTTTTAAATTACATGATATTTTTTAAATCTTTATTTACTTATGGAATAAACTAAATATTACTTTTGAATTTAAATAATTGAAATTAAACATGTAAGTTAATAATATTGAAAAATAAAAAAAATAAGCATAACACGAATAAATTTAATGGTGACAATTACAGCTCAAATATATATTTATGCAAATGGAAATTTATTAGATTGAGAAACTTTAAAATATCTACAAAACACAATTATTAGAAAAGAAGATAGATATCATTTTTAAAAAATATTCTTTATTTATGATTTTAATGAATCTAATTTATATTTCTAATAAAATTTAATTAGTCGCAATTGAAATTTGAAATTTATAAAATAATAAAAAAAAAGAGTAAAAGAAAGAATGGTAACAAATTTATGAAAGTTCCCGGCTGTTACATTCTTTTTTTAACCCTAAAGGGTAGGATGAGCTGGGTGGGTGAGTAGTTCCCCACATGAAAGAATTGAGATTGATTTTCTTTATCGTTATCCTTTTCAATCAGAATATGTTAGCCTGGTGCAATTTATACCTCTTATATAATTGTGAGCTATTGAATAGAAGCAAGATTATTTAGTGAATATTCAAAAGATAGTGATTTCAATTTTTTTTGAGATTTTAAAAAATAAAATTAAAAAAACTATTTTATTTATATTTTAAATAGGATAAAATTCACCAAGATACAATAGAGTAATTTTATTTGCACTAAATATAGTCAAGTTTTTATCTACATTAAAAAAAAAGTAGCCCCAAATCATCGATATATGTATATGCAACAAAAAATTATTTCAACAACATGGGTCATGTGTTATGTATCGATATGTATATACAATGTATCGATATTATATAAATAGTGTATAATGTATAATTGTATGCATCATAGATGATGTATATCTATATACATTATTGATACAATAAAGTGTACGTTGCAGATATATTTTTTTCAATCTTAACCAACTCAAATCTCATCTAAGCAATTTCAAAATTTAGATAGGAGCTCCTTTCAATGTTTCAAGCCTTTTAATATATTATTTATTCAAAATAATTTGCAATTATTATACGTCAATTTTTGAGTCTAGCTTTGAATATGGAAGATGAAGAAGAAAGAAAACGGAGGAAGAGGAGAAGGAAAACAACAAAGGAATAGGGAAAAAGAGGAAGGAATGAAGAAAGTAGAAAAAGAAGTCGTGAACGGAAGAAAAAAATATTAATGGCTGAAAGAGGAAGATCAAAGAAGGCGGAAAAGAAAGCGCAATTACACTTCACTTGTGTTGAAAAGTTCCGAATGATATTTTTGATAAAAAATAATAATTAAATTATTTTGGATAAAACAAATTATAAATGAGGGAAACTTACATAGATATACTATATTAAGAAAATATTTACTATTTATAGCAATAACAAATTTTTTTACTGGACAGTATAATATATTTATAATACAATTTTAATATATATTATCGAGAATAATTTAAAAAACACATATAATGTATGTTTTGTAATGAATAATACATTTATCACATTTTAATACATTTATAATAATTTGTGTCAAAATCTTACCAAACAGACATAATATATTTTAAAATACTTATAATATATTTATATTGAATACATAATTCACTTTTAATACATAGTTGATTTATCATAGTATTAACATGTATCGATATAGATAAGGGTGTGTATCAGTCAGTTCGGTTTGATTTTAAGTATTATCGATTTTCAATTTTTAAATATGCTAAACCGATAATCAAATCAATAAGATATTTGTTATCGATTTTTGGTTTATCGATTTTTGATCTTTAACGGTTCGGTTTTCGATTTAACCAATAAGAAATGCTTTCAAAACAAATATACAACTTCTCCAATAATTTGACGCGATACAGGCATACAACGAAACAACCAAATTAGACGTTCTTGTTGTGAATACTCACAATCCACAACTCTTAACCATCGCCTAACCCTTGTCGTCGTTGTTGCAAACTGTAGCCGCCGCCATTCTTAGTTCTTTAAATTTTGACTTTGTGAACCTAAATTAATAATAATACTTAAAGGATAAATACAGTGTGAACTGTGAAATAGTGCGAAATGTGAATGGTGTAAGTTACTGGCAATTTAATATAATGATTATATTAACATTTTTTGTTTGATACTTTGATATTTATCTACGAGTAAAAATTTAAATAGTAAATTATTATAGTCTTAATGGATTATCGGTTTACCCAATACCCAATATTAAGAAACTAATACCGAACCCATAACCCACTAATTATTTTTTATAAAATCATTGAATAACTTTTAACCCAATAACCCAATAACACTTTTTTTGGTTCGTTTTATCGGTCGGCTTAGTTTTTGCACACCCCTAGATATAGATGGTAATAAATAAAAAATATCGTTAAAATCAGTAATTAATTTATGAAATCCTAAATAATTTTTCCTTTTGCTTAATTATCCCTTTAAACCTTAAGGTTTAGCCTAAAGGCCCAAAACCCAAAACAGAGCCCAGAGCCCAGAACCACCAGAACCAGACTTGCTGTAGCAGTAAGAGAGGGTTTAACACTCCGCCATAGCCGTCGCCGCCCTTTCTTGTTCTCTCACTCAGTACACACTGAAAATGCGTCGAATCACCTCCCCGGCAACACTCCGGACACTGCTCCTTCGCTGCATTTCTTCGTCGGCGGCCGATCAATCCTACCACCTTCCATGTTCCCAGCTATCCCTTTCCAAAACCCATTTTTTCACTTCACCACTTCCCCCTTATGACCCATTTTCCTTTTCACAATATTCTACCAGTTTCAGACCCTTCTCTTCCCAACCCGCCGCAAGGGATCAAGAAGAAACAACCGCTCTGTCTATTTCCTCCGAGCTTGTTAAGGAACTGGATGCGGAATCTCTATCCATTCCACAAAGTCTCGATCTGTCTTTCTCCCATATCAATTTGACTCCTTCCCTGATCCTTTCCACACTCAATCTTTCCCCAGATGCAGGCCGAACAGTATTAGGTTTTTTCAAGTGGGTTAAGTCTAAGGAGAGTTTCAACCTTGATGATGAGGTTGTGTCTTATTTTGTGGATTATTTTGGTAGGAGAAAGGATTTCAAAGCTGCCCAGGATGTACTTAGTGATGGGATAGGGTTAACGGGAAGGAAGACGTTAGAATCCATGGTTGAGAGACTTGTAAGGGCTGGGAGAACCACTCAGACAGTAGCATTTTTTGAAAATATGGAGAAAGATTATGGGTTAGTGAGGGATTTAGATTCTTTGAAGTTGGTTGTTTCTAGGTTGTGTGAGCATGGCTTTGCTAGCTATGCTGAGAAAATGGTTAAAAGTCTGGCTAGCGAATTCTTCCCAGACGAATATATATGTGATATGCTGATAAGGGGTTGGTGCATTGATGGGAAACTCGACGAGGCACAGCGGTTAGCTGGGGAGATGTATAGAGGAGGGTTTGAGATCGGGACTTCAGCTTACAATGCAATTCTTGATTGTGTTTGTAAGCTCTGTAGGAAGAAGGATCCTTTCAGGCTTCAATCTGAGGCGGAAAATGTGTTGCTAGAAATGGAGGAGAAAGGCGTTCCTAGAGACGTGGAAACCTTTAATGTTTTAATTACTAACTTATGTAAGATTAGGAAAACAGAGGATGCTTTGAATCTGTTTTATAGAGTGGGGGAGTGGGGTTGTAATCCTGATGAGACGACGTTTCTTACTCTTATTAGGAGCTTATACCAGGCTGCTAGGGTTGGAGAAGGTGATGAAATGATCGATAGAATGAAATCTGCAGGATTTGGGGTTGCACTTGATAAGAAGGCCTATTATGAATTCTTGAAAATATTATGTGGGATTGAAAGAATGGATCATGCTATGAGTGTCTTTGCAAAGATGAAGGAAGATGGTTGCAAACCAGGGTTAAAGTCATACGACGTGTTGATGGGAAAGCTGGTTGCTCATAATCGGGTTGACAAAGCAAATGCACTATATAAGGAAGCCGAGAGCAATGGATTGGCAGTTGAACCAAAGGCTTATATGGTGCACCCAAGATATGCAAAGAAGAAACCTACCACTGGGAAGAAGGAGAAGAAGAGGGAGACGTTACCAGAGAAAATGGCTAGAAAGAGAACAAAACTAAAGAAAATTCGCCTTAGTTTTGTCAAGAAACCTAGAAAAATGGCCCGCCGAGCTTTTTGATCCCTTCTGTATTTGATGGTTTTGAGAGAGATTTTCCAGTGGTATGCTGAAAGTGTTTTCCCCCTCATTTTGATTAGTCTTGACAATACTAGAAATAAAATTTTGGTTTACAACAATGCTCTCTCCTTTATTTTTTGTTGCTCTTTAAATTTGTAACTCATGAATGAATTTATATTTTTGTATCTCATGAATCGATTTAGAATTATAATTTCTGAATAAACTTGCCATCATCTCTCCTTAACATATTGTAACATTCATATATGCTTTGGATGAACATGAGTGTATAGGTTCTCTTGCGACGGATAAATTTGTACAACTTGTGACAAGATAAATTGACAGTCCATGATGTTGAAGTCATTGTGCATTTGTCTGTGTATGCGCACATATATTGTATTGGTTTATTTGAGTTGGATGCAAGAACAGGATAGAATTGTGAATGTGCAAGGTTAAATTAGATTCTTATTACGAAAGCAGGAGTTAGAATACTTTGTCTGTCTGGAGGTACTTGAAAAATGTTGTATCTGCAAAATCAATAAGTACTTTGGAAGAGGGAACTGATAATTTGCATGGTATTCTCTGTATTTAGTAACTCTTTAGAAAACTTAGGTCATGTGTACCTGCTATGGTAAGATTACTCGATATCCCTGCCAATCATAGACATATTTGTCCGCTTAGCTCACACATCGGCTAAGTTGTGCTTGAGTGGAGGATGTACTGAACTTGGCTGTAATATTCTATGGTGTTAATTATGACAGATAACTCAGTTTCTCAAATGAGGCTTGCCAGTTTCAGTTTGTGGCCTTCTGCCAGAGGCAACATGCTATCTAGTGTGTCTCTTTTAAATAGATTAATAACAAACCATAGAGTTTGTTGAGAAGCCAATTCTTATTCTAATTTTGTTACTATTTAGTTTTTTTGTAAGGTCAACACATTGTTATATGATGTAACGACGTATTAGAGCCCGTTTGGATGGGCTTAAAGCCATTTTGTTTGATCATGGAAATTGTTTTTATATCCCTTATATTTTAACTAAATTGCCAAACTACCCTTTTTATTCTTTTAACCCTAAAATTCAAACACTTATTTTCAACATAAACACTTTTATCCAAACACTCAACTGCTTATTTATTAAAATAATTTTCAGCACTTTAAAGTTCTAAAAGCACTTCATACATAAAAGTTATTTTTTAAGCCCATCCAAACGGGCTCTTAGTCGTTTCTGTATACACTAGATACAAGAGGCCCGTGCTACATGTTAATTTATGTGACACAGTCGAAATTTGGAGAATCACCTAATTTTTTTTTATGATTTTTAAATATTTTAAGTTGTTATTTATTGTGATTTATAATACTTTTTACATAATTTTTAAATAATGTATATTACTCCATATGTCCCAATTTACGTGGCACAAATAGAATTTTAAGAGTCAATCAAATTTTTATATGTTTTTCAAATATTTCAAGTCGTTAATTGTTATGATTTATAATTTTTTTTATGTCATTTGCAAATTATATATGTTACTTTTTTTTGTTTCAATTCATGTGACACCGATAGAATTCAGTGAGTTAATCAAATTTTTATATCTTTTAAAATTTAAATATTTTAAGTTGTTAATTATCGTGATTTATAGAATTTTTTAACGTAATTTTTGAATATTCAAAAGACTAAAAGAATAAGATAAATAAATTAAAACAGAAAAATTATAGATATTATATAAATGCCCTCGGCTAGAAGCAGACACGTCGAGTGGGAGGTGTCTGCTTCTAGCCTTCTATATTATACGTATTAGCATGTTTGGATTGACTTTTGGCTTATAAGTTATAAGCCAAAAGCCATAAATTAGAATTTCTAATTTTTGACTTATTTTTGTTATTTTGGCTTAAAAATAAGTGCTTATAAGTACTTTTTAACATTACTCAAATACTTCAAAATTAATTAAAATCCATTTTGACTTAAAAACCGTTAAAATAAGCCAATCCAAACTGGCACGTAGTAAAGTAATACAATTTTCAATTTGATCAGAATTTCTTATAAAGAAAGGAATTTGACAACCTCAAATAATTTATTCTAAAGCTCGTTTCTTAATGAATTGGTTTTGCCTTTCTAAGCCCAGAATAGTCGCGAGGGCCTGTGAATCAACATTCCAAGTCAAGTAGGTATCAAGAACGAAAACAGAAAGAAAGAAGATTTCAACAGTTATCCACTTTTAGGCTGCCTATAATCCTAATTAAAGCCACTTTGGATGCTCATTAGTTATTAATCATATTGCACATATAATGGCAATCTTATTCCACGGAGTATTCCCATTTACCCTCACTAATTCTGTCATATTTCTCTTTCACACGTCGATTAAAAAATCATAAATAAAAAGTGTTTTTTTAACTCATTAATTTATTCATTAATTCTTTTCAATATAATCAATATTGTTTGTTTTCAACAATAATTAATTTTAAGAATATGTGGCACACAAGATATAGGTATACCATGTAAATCTCATTCATGTAAAAATATTTTTACTGATCGATATGTGATGAATGTTCGGCGGATGGAGTGCACATATTACACACGAGATAGAGGTGTGACACACGCAATTTTTTTCCCCATTAAATATACTTAAAACCTCTTATTAAGATTTAATTTTATGCCATTAATTTTGTTCAAAAAGATAATAAATCATACAAGGAAAACATGGTCACATTAGAAATTCTTTAGTCAATAAAACAAAAAGTCTTAAAGAAGTAGTCAATAAACAATTAAACAGGCCTCATTAGTTCAGATAAAATGAGATTTCAAATTGATAGTAGCTAAATGTAATAAGTAGGACATTTATTACTTTTACTCTATATACCCCCAGTTTTAATGGAAACGCTGAAAATTGCCTTGAAGCTACCATATATACTTGGGCTCGTTTGGTTAGGGAATAAGTTATCTTGGATTTTATCATAATTAAATATGGGATAAATTGTAAAATTAATTCTAGAATTAATTATTCCTTATTCATCATAGAAACGAGCCCTTAAGAGTCGTTTGATAGCTGCTTAGAGTTATGCAGGTATCAGTAATGTAAGAATTACTTATGAATAAATCTATCATTTCATGCAAGTATTAGTTGTACAGAAATTAGTTATTTCACCTTCTATCCTATATAAAATAATAAATAGATTCTTTTATAAATTATACATGAACAACTTAGATCTTATTCAGCTACCAAACGAGCCTTCGTGGGTGTAAATTAAATTAGAGTAAGTCATAATCAGAGGTGACCATCTGGTGACAGTTGGCTCTAAGAAGTCTCTTTAACCCCTCCCTTTCCCTCCTCCATTTGAAAAACATTAGTAGTCCATATGTAATAACATCACAAAAAAGGCAAACTCCTTGTCATTAACACATTTTAATTCCCTCTTCTTTTTCTATGTCCATTCCCAACACAAAATAGTATTGGTCAGTGGTCACCCTTCCCAATTTTTGTTTTAATCCACTCAGCAATGGAGGTCTGTCTCTGTTACATCTCAAGATCATCAATCACTAAATTTGGCACTTTCGATATTCTGATAGCCTTGTTGCTTTCTCTTATGTGCTTTACGTCTACAGGTGAGTGAATGCCCAACGTGTTTATTCCCTTTTGTCATCATCCCATTTACTACTACCTAGCTAGTCAAGTGTTCGCTTACAAAAAAAAAAAAGAATCTTTTTTGTTCTTATCTTTCAATTTTGGACATAGAAATGAATACCTTGGTTTGCTTATTATAACATTGATAATGTGACTGTTTCATTGAATCGGAAAGAAGAGAGTCAAGATTACACATAGGGATTATGATAATCTTGAAAAAATAATATTATTTTTTTTGGTATGGTTTGATTAAGTTTTTGAGTGTGGTTTGTTTATTGATGGAATAAGAATGTCCTGCACATTGATGTGCTTTGGTTACTCAATGGAAGACTGTAAAGCATTGTGACCATGTCATAAAAGGCTATATTTTTATTTTCTTTTGTGTTTTATTCTTCATTTTATTTCGAATTTGTCTACGATTTCGATATGTTCAATTCTCTTTGTAATGCAGATAAAACTATCCCCGGCTTATTGCTTCGAGCAGAGAGAAAAAAATTCAATTTCCTTACCTTTTTGTGACATAGAAGAGCAGAATAATATATAAGATGTTTATTGGAAAAAAAAATGATAACAAGTCTCAAGTTTGATCAAGTAGGTGGTTTAGAATAAGCAAAAAATATTTAGTTAATGTTTTTCTGTTGTCTTAGGAATTAGGATCATTGACGTAGCCAATATTACCTTGTAATATTAAATTCACCTGCTTAATGTTTGTTAAGTCAACCATTTGCATTTATAATGACTGGAATATTGATATTGTAGCAATTTGGTGCCTAGACTGTGCCTTTTACTCATTTTTGTTTCGTCCCCTATTTCTAGAGCTGGAGTAAAGTAGTTTACTGTTTGATGAATATTGTTGCAGATGCTTATGATACACTTGATCCGAATGGAAATATTACCGTCAAGTGGGATATTAAGTCTTGGACTCCAGATGGATATCTTGTGAGTGTATTTGGTCTTATTATACTAATGAAATGTTACTTGTCACTTAAATAACAATCATAGCTTATAATGAAGTTTATCACAGTTGTGTTTGACCCAAAAAGGATTTTTGTTTTACCTTGGAAATAAGCAGGCTATTGTTACAATATATAACTTGCAAAAGTATCGTCATATTCAAGCACCGGGATGGCAACTAGGTTGGACATGGGCAAAAAAAGAAATAATTTGGAATGCAGTTGGAGGTCAAGCCATCGAGCAAGGAGATTGTTCAAGATTCAAAGGTAGCATTCCTCATTGCTGCAAAAAAGACCCATTCATTGTCGACTTGTTGCCAGGAACTCCGTATAACCAGCAAATTTCAAATTGCTGCAAAGGTGGAGTAATTAGCTCGTGGGTTCAAGATCCAGATAAAGCTATTAGTGCATTCCAACTCAGTGTCGGTCATGCAGGAACAAGTAACAAGACAGTAAGGTTGCCAAAAAACTTCACCCTCGAAGCACCAGGACCTGGATATACATGCGGGCCTGCAGTGAAGGGGAAACCAACCAAGTTTCTAACACCAGATGGAAGGAGGTTCACTCAAGCTTTGAGTAAGTTATGTTCCTTTACTTTCTCAAGACATTAGTGACATGACATACGCGAATGATGCACACTTGTTTGATCATGAAATTTTCCAAGTCTATACTAGTATAATTAAAGGTATAACCATATTAATCGTATCTATTTCCTTGCAGTGACATGGAATGTTACTTGCACATATTCACAATTCCTAGCTCAGAAGACATCCAGTTGTTGTGTCTCACTGTCCTCTTTCTACAACGACACAATTATAAACTGTCCGACTTGCACATGTGGTTGCCAAAATAACATAACTCAACCGGGAACATGTGTAGAGTGAGCAGACACTATCTTTAATCTCAAATTCTCCCTTTCTTTTTTGTTTTGGTTTCCAGAAAATCCTAACATTCATTTGATATTATTTGTTTTATGCTCTCTGACAGGCCGGACTCACCTTATTTAGCCTCAACACTTCTAAGTTCCGGAAAGAATGATTACAGTCCTTTGGTCCAATGTACTAAACATATGTGTCCGATTAGAGTTCATTGGCATGTTAAGACCAACTATAAAGCTTACTGGAGGGTAAAAATTACAATAACAAATTTCAACTACAGAATGAACTATTCCCAGTGGAATCTTGTTGTTCAACACCCCAACTTTGAGAATCTCACGCAGATATTCAGCTTTAATTATGAGTCACTGATCCCGTATGGTTCTATTAGTGAGTACTCGTTGCCCTTGACAAGGAAATACACCTTTCGTATACATTTGAGTTTTGTAACTGATTTGATCTTTTACAGATGATACTGCTATGTTTTGGGGAATCAAATATTACAATGATCTGCTAATGCAGGGTGGACCTTCTGGAAATGTGCAATCAGAGATCATATTTCAGAAGGATAAATCGACGTTCACCTTTGAAAATGGCTGGGCTTTCCCTCGAAAGGTTTACTTTAATGGTGACAATTGTGTTATGCCACCCCCGGATACTTATCCGTACCTACCAAATGCTAGTGCCTACAGTGGGCTTACTCTATTGCACTCTTTGGCTGCAATTTTGATATCTCTTATTCTACTAAATTCACATAACTTGTAAAATTATAAGAAAGAAATACAATTGAAGATTTTCATTGTTTCCAATGAAGAGAATTTTCTAGCCTTGTTTATATCAACATCAACATTAAATGTCTTCAATAAAATTTGAAAGCATCACTTATGCAACTTCACCCCGAGGTTCCAACATGTGAAGGTTTACTCGTGATTTTGTAGATGTAACCACTGACTTGGTGTGTTCCAGTACAGCTGCTCGAGGTTCAACAGATGCATTGTATATATCTTTGCACACATAGTAACACTTTATGATAATGTGTTGGTTCCCTATACTTTGAGAATTTTGATGTACACTACTGAATGATGTTCAGAAAACTTTGTAGCAGAAAGCAAAAATCTTATATATGAGGTTATCTCTAGTTATACAATAAAATGAACAAGGTCCATTCACTATTCTCTCCGCATGCATGCAATATATAACAACATAAGCAAGATCTTGATGATGTAACACAATCTGAATGTGAAGTTTAGATTGTATGTTGTTGCTGCCATCGAGTGAATTTTTCTGTTATCAGGTGAGGAAAATCATCAAAATCATGCAAATTGCAATGCTTGAAAATGAAAATGACCCCTTTTCAGCAGAGTTGGGCAAAATTGGGTATGAATCCGGAGGGGGAAGTTTGCATTCATCTCCATTAAAGTAGACTCTCCGGGGAAATCCCCATCCCGACTTCAGTGTAAATGTATTCTTATCCTTTTGCATAAGCACCTCAGACTGAACATTCCCCGAAGGTCCAGCTTCCATCAAGAGATCATTGTAAAATTTCATACCATAGAACATGGCAGTGTCATCTGTGTAGACAAATGATTGTTAAGTTCCGTTCAAGCTTGAGAAAGAAACTAAATTCACATTCGTATGCACTCACTAATGGATTGGTAGGGTACGAGAGGCTTGTAGCTGAAGCTGAAAACTTGAGTGACATTGTTGAGATTGGGATGTTGTGCCACAAGTGTCCAATGTGTATGGTTCAATCTGTAATTGAAATTAGTGATAGCAATTTTGACTCGCCAATAGTCCTTGTAATTGAGCTTAACATGCCAATGCACGCGTATTGGGCACATATGGTGGGTGCATTGTATTAATGGCTCATTATCCTTTCTTGGAGTGTTTATTCCCTTTCTTTTCAGTTTTTCCGAGTCTCCCCTGCATCATCAAAATCCCAGTAAACTAATTAGCAAATGTTAATGGATAAGCTTTATGTATGCAAAGGATACCTACATAATGCAGTTGTGTTTATGATTGCAACCACAAGCACAAGATGGGCAAGGAGTGATGGTGTCGTTGTAGAAAGTTGAGAAAGAAACACAACAACTCGGGTACTTGGATGACAGAAACTGAGAATAGGTGCATGTCACATTCCAAGTCACTGCAAGTAATTATTACATCAACCTGGTTGCTTACTGAAATACCGATAGACAGAGGGAAAAATAGAAGCAAAAAGGGAAACTTACTCAATGCTTGAGTTTTTCGCCTATGATCTGCAGTGAGGAAAACTGTGGATGGAACTATCTTTGCCGGGCCACAAGTGTAGCCTGGTCCTGGGCCAAGCAGAGTGAAATTCTTGGGTAGTTTTACTGTTTTGTTTGATGTTCCAGCAAGTCCAACACTAATCTGAAAAGAAGATACGGACTCGGAAGGATCTTCGCCCCAAGACGCGAGAACACCACCTTTACAGCAGTTGCTGAACTGTTGGTTGTAAGGAACTCCAGGAAGCAAGTCCACAAGTACTGGATCCCTCTTGCAGCAATGTGGTACATTTCCTTTAAACTTGGAACAGTCACCTTGTTCTGTTGTTTGTGATCCCACTATGGACCATATGACTTCTTTCTTTGGCCAGTTCCATCCTAAAGTCCATCCAGGGCTCATAATATGCCGATACATTTGGAAATTATTCATTGTAACAACAGCCTGTATGAACATTTCAGGTTTTCATTACTATATAATCATTCGCGTCAATCAGTATTATGAAGATACTTACCACATAGCCATCTGGTGTCCAAGACATGACATCCCATTTTATTGTGATGTTACCAAACGGATCCAATGGATCAAATGCATCTGAAGGTACGAAAGGAAGATCAAAATTATATGTAATGGGCCACAAAAATATACAATTTCTTTTCTATAAGTATGTACTTTACCTGCTGCATGAGGGAAAATAGAAGACAAGACGACTGCGGAAAAAATTAACTTTGCTAGAGGAAATAAGAGTTGGCATTGATGGGAGTAATCTTTTCCCTCAAAAGATATTCTTTTCTGAGACATCCTTAGTATAGTAGTATATCTTGATGTTTAAGGATCTTATGTTTTTTTTCCTAATAGAATGAACTTGGAGTATTAAAAGAGAGGGAAATTTTAGCTCACGATGATGCCACACCTAATGGTTGTTGGGTGCTTTATGCCATAATATCATTATCTCACTCCCACTCTATAATTCTTTCTCACCTATTTCGGCATCTTTCAAAGGGTCATCAAGATTGAGAAAGGCGGGCGATGGGACATTTAAACGCAATAGCTAAGCAGTCATTTCCTAGGTGGGATATATCATCAGTTCTGATTAGCTATTGGTAAAACTGTCCCTTTATAGTAGATGTTAAGTCATAATTGTTCTTGATTATTTATAGCAAAAATTTAACAGTGAAAAAATTCCTAATTTGATGGGAATACAATCACTATCTGTACCAGTCTAAAATCGAACCCTTGTAGTTGTAAAAACGAATTCAAAGAGCGGAGCCTTTTTTTTTTCTTGTATATATGTCTTCCCTTTAAACTTCATTTAATTTTCTTGAGAGCATTTCTTATACTACATTGTGTTTCAAGTTGAAGAAATCCTAGCGAAGTTGCATGTGAGCTTTTAACATCGTTACATAAGTGAACAAAGGATGTGTTAACAATTTGAATGACACCGACTTGCCATCTTCAGAGTTACGCTTCTTTAAACTAATTTGCTCTAACAGAACCAACTCAAGACAAGTCTTTCGAATTGAGCCCTCTTGTTCAGTCAGAACAGGTCGATCAACGTCTTAGGCCACGACTCGGAGTGGTGGCCTGGATTCAAGAGTAGTGCCAAACAATGGCCAAAGAGGTTGTTGATCCTCAGGGAGGGGGAAATTGTTGTGTATCAATTATCCCTCGTCGATTAAAAAGATAATACTAATGGTTTATTGGCTTGAGTGAACTCTCCCACCTAATAGACTAGTCTTTTGGGTTGGGGTCTCTTGTTTAGTCTATAACATTCAAGTAGCAGACTGCAAAGTGAAACAACATAATTTTGTATATCCAGCTTCTTGTTGACAATAAAGTACAGTAGGATCAGAGTTAGTTCTTTGAAGAGGTGCTCCGTGTTTCATGCCCAAACGAATATACTTCAAACCTGCCGTATGAATCATTAGACATTTTATGGCACTCATTGAATATATAGAAGAAAATTGGATAATTTAAGTGTGCTCCGGTAAAGCACCTTATTTTTCATAAAAGACTTGAATAGTTTTGGAAATTGCCAAGTGCATTGTAATACTCATTAGTACATTCCTGTTCTTGAATATTTATCACTAGTTACACCCATCAGTTGGGAAAACCAAGGGAAACAGAACAACCAGAGTTGGACAATTTTCTTTATCTGGTGCCGGCAGAATATGGAAGATATGGGTAAGATTCAGGAGATGGCATCACACAAGGATTGCCATTGAAGTAGACCCTCCGAGGGAAAGCCCAAGCTTTCTTCAGTGCGAGTGTTTTTCCGTCCTTCTGAAGTGTTAAATCTGAGTGGACATTTCCTTTTGGTCCAGCTTGCATCAGGACATCATTATATGACTTTCTCCCATAAAACAAGGCTGTATCATCTGCATAGTAAAAACATCATCAGTCTGATGGATAGTCTAATGATCAAGAATATGTATGTTATGTTTATCAATCAAATAAAGGCAAAGGGAGCTTACTAGCTGATAGGTTGGGCATGAGAGGCTTGTATGAAAAGCTGGAAACTTGAGTCGCGTTATTGAGGTTTGGATGTTGAACGACGAGTGTCCATAGTGTATAGTTGAATCGGTAGTTGAAGTTTGTGATGGTGATCTTCACGCTCCAGGACTTCTTGTAGTTTGATTTAACATGCCAATGCACATTGATAGGACACATGTGCTTTGTGCATTGCAGCACTGGCTTATTTACTTTCTTTTGAACGTTTACTCCCTTTCCACTTGGTGTCTTCCTGCAATTACACTTGTCGGTTATGATCTGTGAAGGAGAATTGTTCATAGCTACTTAACGAGGGACAATTTTTACTTGTTTAATTCTTATGTGCATCAGCACCTTCATAACAGAGAAAGTACTACTGCAACTACTACTACTAATTGAAGGTATGAAGTATGGGAAATGCATATAAATCTTACATGACACAGTTGCTACTGTTCTGGCAGCCACAAGAGCAAGAAGGACAAGGGGTGATACTTGCATTGTGAAAAGAAGACAAGGAGACACAACATGTCGGTGTTGGAGAGGCTAAGAACTGAGAGTAAGTGCAAATCACTCTCCATGTCACTGCATATTAAGCAGAAAGATTCAGACTTAGCAAACAGTATTTACTTTCAATGTAGGGTTGAAAGACTCACTCATAGCCTGTGTAAATCGTCGACCATCCGATGTTATGAAACGAGTGGGATGGATGATTTTAGCAGGACCACAAACATAGCCACCACCTGGAGCATTCAAAGTGAAATTTTTGGGAAGTTTCACTGTACTGTTTGTAGTCCCAGCAGAGCCTACGGTTATCTGAAATGCAGAGAGAGCAGCAGAAGGGTCCTTTCCCATCGATGCCAAAACACCATCCTTGCAGCAATTAGCAATTTGCTGGTTATAAGGGGTATTTGGCAGCAAATCAACAATTGCAGGATTTTTCTCACAGCTGTGAGGAATATTGGATCTGAACATTGAACAATCCCCTTGATCAGTAGCTTGTGCTCCAAACATGGACCAAATCACCTCATTCCTTGCCCATGTCCATCCTAAAGTCCATCCAGGCCTCATTATTGGACGATACATTTGGAAATTGTTCATTGTCACAATTGCCTGAAATTTCGAAAAATTCATGAACCAAAGATCTCAAACATCTAATTAAATAATAGTTAGTTCAAATATAATTACCACATAACCATCAGGGGTCCAAGACATCACATCCCATTTGATTGTTATATTTCCGCTTGGATCCAATGCGTCATAGGCAGCTGCAATATAATTACAAGTAAAACAAAAGTCAAAATAGAAATATGAATGCAATAGAATCTCTAAACACCTCCCTTGCAGCAATGTAATTACCTGCACCAGAAAATAGCACAAAAAGTAGAAACACTATGGTATATGAGTTCCAGGACATGTTGGACGACCCCATGGGTCTAAATTTCTCGAGTATAGTTTTGAGATGCAATTGCACATATCTATGTCATTGTATCTATTTAAAATGCTAACAAAAATAGGAAGTAGAACGTGCCAAAGAATGGAAGAAAGAAATTGTAAAGGTCGCAAAAGAAGGCTGCTTCCTGGAAAAAGAGTACACATGCAATTGTTGACTTTGCCTTGCCCGGAAGACTTAAGACTTATTTTAGTCAAATATTTTCTGACCTACTTTTTGACAAATGAAGAAACGATAATATTTTTTTTCTATTATATTCTCAATTTATTAAGATTGATATAAACTCATTATATCAATCATTATTTTTTTAATAGACATGTCAAGTTAAAATTGACAAATAAAAAGGAACGGAGTGAGTAATATCAAATATTGCTGGGAGTACTTCAAAAAACTAATACTCTCTCTTGTGTCATTTAATGTGAATCATTTCCTTTTTATTTCGTCCAAAAAAGAATGTCATCTAGTTAAAAATAGGAAAAGGATCAAAAATGTCATTAAATTATTTGAAATGAATAAAAATGTCTTCCGTTTATAATTTGGTCCAAAAATGTCTTTGCCGTCAAATCTGTGATCAAAAAATGCTCTTATTGTTATTTAATAGGTCAAAAATGCCCCTATTGTTACAAAATGGGTCAAAATGCCTTTTTTCTGAATAAATATAATTTTTTTTAAGAAAAAACAAATCGTGTTCCTTATAAAAATATTACTTTTAAAAAACTCTATTCTTGTTTTCTTTCTTTTTAAACCACATTAAGTAATAAAAATGTAGGAAATTATTTTATTCTTCGTAATCTCATTTTATCAATTAAAAAAGAATAATTTCATGTACTATATGTTTTAATGAATAATATATGCCATATATATAAGATCATAATAAATCCATTATTAATTTTTATTCAAATAACGATAAAAATAACTATAATAAAATAAGAAATATTTTTAATTTTTTTCTAATCGAAGTAGAATAAATATTTGCTAATAAAAAAAATATTATTAGAAAAAAAATATATTCAAAAAGAAAATAAATAATATATATTTTTTAATTATGAAAATAAATAATATATTTATTTGAAAAGGGGCATTTTTGACCTATTAAATAACAATAAGGGCATTTTTGGATCAAAGTATTGACAACAAGGGCATTTTTGGACCAAACTATAATCGGAGGGTATTTTTGTTCATTTCAAATAGTTTAAGGGCATTTTTAACCCTTTTCCCTTAAAAATATTTTAACGTTAAAACTCTCTTTTTACAACACAAATATCTAAGAATTGTTTTACACCAGAAGTTTTTAAAGTCTTTTTTTTAAAATACTATGTCAATTCAAACGGGTGCTACATAAAATGGGACAGACGAAGTAATGTTTTTTATATCAAAAAATGACCTAAAATGCCCTCGAACTATTGAAAATGATACAAAAATGTCTCTCATCCATCTATTGGGTCTAAAATGCCTTTACCACCTTTAAGTTCAAAAATGACTTTTCCTTTAACGAAAAAAGGCATGGAGAAACATTTTTGTACCATTTCCAATAGTTCGAGGCCATTTTAGGTCCTTTTCCGTAATTAAAATTCTGTTAAATAAATTTTGATATATAATTAATTTTAAATAATTAAATTGTAACCAATAGATGGCTATCACATTTTTTAAAAAATTATTCAAATTATTTAATTAAAATTCTTTTAAATAAATTTGATTTATAATTAAATTGTAACCAATAGATGGCCGCCATGTGTTTAAAAAAATTATTCAAATTATTTAATTAAAATTATATTAAAGAAAAAGTCATTTTTGAAATTAAAAGTAGATGACAAAGACATTAATTTTTGGAATTTTATATGATAATCATCCCTCTTTAGTTCAATGAAGTAGAACGAGTAATGTTTTTTATATTGTTCAATGAAGTTGAACGAGTTTGTTTTTTTTGGCCTTTTTAAAAGAAGGCTTCTAAAGGAAGATGAAGAGATCACGCGCGAAGAGCTGAGGATAAAGCAACTTATAACGCCTCTTAAACAAGTGAATGAACAAGAATCAAAGTTAGTCACAAAATCCTTACATCAATTTATTAATTTGATTCTACAGAGCAAACCATGATCTTTATTTTGTACTCCGTATATATTAGATTTACTTTCAGTGAAGCTATAAGGTATCATACCCGGGGGATTACAAAATAACGAAAAAGTAAAAGTGACCGTGTTTCAATTTATGTGGTATTTTTCATTTTTCGAGAATTAATGTGACTAATCTTTAAAAGTTAAATTGGATCAGATCAACTTAATATTTTAAAATTTAAATTTAAATATTCAAAAGCGAAATAAAAAGTACTATAAGTTGCAGTTCTTGTTAAGTTCAAGACGCAAACTAAATTATAGAATTATCTTCATGCTTTTAATATAATTATATTTATCTTCATCCTTTTAATATAATATAGATAGATAAATATTTGAAAAAAAAAGTTTGTAAAACTTTCATTAAATACAAATAAATGAGAGGTAAGAACTCAATTATTCATTAAGCGCGGATAAACGAAACCCAAATAATCCAATGTCCTCAACAAAAACTGTACAAGGCCAAAATGGTCCAATCGAATTGGAACAGAAAAGTATAGCCAATATGAGCTCACGGAAGAAGACAGATGATTCCACGTTGCGTCTTCCTATTGGGTCCAATTGGCTGCATTAGAGATTTTTTGATGAAAATGTAGGCTCTTTCTCGTTAACAACAATGGAATCAACTAATTGATAATCTCTATATTAGTCTAATAACTAAGTTTGTCCATTAAAAATCATTCTAATGGAGTATCTACGTAGAGCCAATGTTAATAATAAATATTGATGGTGATATTTTCAGGCATGTTACTATTTCTGTTAAGACGCCTGGTCCAACTCAACTAATCCATAGCAAAACTCAAAGCATGAGAAAAGGGAGAGAATACCGAAAAACCATAGGAATGGGTGGAATTGGAAAGCTAATCATTAGGAAAAAGCCACCAATCCCCATAGATTTTCGGATAAGCTCATCTCCCTGTTTCAGATCTGCTAACCACTAGTTTGTGTATGTGAATTAACGATGCAGAAGCTGACACTTTTTTATAAGGGAAGAGTGGGGTGCGGCGGAAACAGCTACGAAACTGACTTGTTAATAGCCTGGACTCTCACATATCCATACCCATTGACCGCCCTTGTTGTTTAAATCGTCCAAAAACAAATGGCACGTTTACTACTATTGAAAATAATTTAATTTTACGTGACTTTTTTGTTAATTTATAGTCATCTAAATATTAAAAGAAATTATTTTTATTTTTAAAATTTTATGTCAAAATAAATAATATCATATAAATATAAACAAAAAAAAATACAAATTGTAGCTATTAAGAATTATAAATTAATAACCAAACGTGATATTTGATGTGCTCAATTTTATCCTATTTATGACTTGTTTCATACTCCGGTCCCCCTACAAATTTTATTGGCCTTTTACCTACTATGGAGATTTAGTTTTGTTTTTCTATACTAAATTTTAATATAAAGTAAATGAATTATTAAGCACATAGTATAAGAATATTCGTGGGACTCATGCTTTGTCAAAATGAAATATCATTATTTATTGTCGGTGTTAAAAGGATGTGGAAAATTTTGGAGTGGTTCAAACCTTATACCTTACACAAACTAATAAGTAATAGTTTAGGTATTTATATTTTTAATAGTTTACATATGAAATTAAAAAAAAAAAGATATTTTAAGTGTTTTTTTTACATGATCTTATTTAAATATTATGTTTGTTTTGATTGTTATTTAAAATAGTTTATTGTATTGTATAGTTTAAATAATCACCTCAAATGTGACTCCATATTTTACGGCTTTTGCAATTGTTCTCTTGTAGCTTTAAAACTAATTAATACTCCCTTTATTTAATTTTTAAGGTAATGCACACATATTAAAAAAATAGTTAAAAATAAAATTTGAACCATATTTTTCTGTACTATCTTTTTGTTTAGTCAATCTCATAAAGATAATTAAATGTGAAATCATAAATACAAATAGTTTTTTATTGGAGTATAACTTTATAACTAGTGTAATTTAACTCCTAAAAAATTATAAAACTTCATTAATGCAAAAGGTAAACTTCATTATGTAGTGTAGTTTAACTCCTAAACTCCCACCTTATTGGTGAATGTTCAATTCCCACATTGTAATCCCCCCCTCCCCCCATTTCCCCATTCCCTACCCCCAATTTTTATTAAAGGAAAAAAAAACTTTGTATATTTATTATATACCCGATGTATAATATTATATACCGAATTTTTAAAACATTGAAGTAAGAAAATAGTGACTATGTGATTGAAACTTAAAAATTTGGCTACCTATATAATGGCAAAAACATTTTTCTTATCGAGAATGAGTAATTGTGTTTTTGCGCTAAAGATTTGCAATGTACTTTTTGGATTATAAATTTACAATATAAGTTAGGTAATTATATTTTTCTATTTTGAAATAAAGTGGAATTAGAAACATTTCATCTATAAACGATTTTGGCTTTGTAACTGATCTCTTTTCACTTTAAAATTAATTATTATTAAATATTTTCATATAATTAAAACAAAAAAATGTGAGAATGATGTCAAAATAAATAGATAAAAGTAAGTTATGCTGGACTGACTTAATTGAAACAAAATCACAACTATACTAGTATTTAAAAACTAATACGATATACTATGAGGGTTTGTTTGGAAAGTCAATTCATACTCACTCTTTTTTTTTTAAAAAAATCAAAATAATTATCATTTTAGGAATTCTAAATTAAAGTTACGAATTATTTTCAATTATTCTCTTAAAGTTAAAGAAGTATATGCACAATGTTTAAAAGGAAAAAGTTGTCTACCTGTCGTATTTATTATTTTCTTAATATGCATGAAAAAAAAGAAACTAAACCAATAGTTAAAATGAGATGGAGGGAGTAATTAATAGGATAGTAATTACAACACAATTTAGTAATTACGCAATATTGTAACTTGAAAGACTTGTTAGTTTGTTATAATGTGATGATAATATAATTACAAATGTAACGTTTGATTTTGTAGGTGTAATTCATAGTTAAATTTTTTATGTTTTAAAAATAAAAATTAATTGTAAAAAACCACACGTTAGTGTTTGACAAATATATCTCTATAAGAGATATATACTGCTAAAACATTAATTATGTCAAAATTTATGTTAGAATTATTATTTCGTACACACTAAACAAGAATTATACGTATATGATTTGTTTCTTCTTCAACTTATTATTTTGGTTGATAAATATGTACAGCTACAAATATCTCTGCATGAAACAAGAAGAGATAATTGCATAAAAAAATATGCAATCCGCCGAACGTCTCCGGCATACCAAACACTATATACCTCATCAAAATTCCTACAAGCAAATTGGAATTAAGCAAATTGGTTACTTTGACTGAAAATTCAATAAGTAATAATAATAAAAAGACTTTGTCAACCAAAACAAAAAGAAGCAATTAAATTTGGTGTAATTAATAGGATAATAATTACAATACAATTTAGTAATCATCGCAATATTGCAACTAAAAAGACTTTTTAGTTTATTATAATGTGATTATAATATAATTACAAACGTAACGTCTGATTTTATAGGTGTAATTACATAGTTAGAATTTTTATGTTTTAAAAATAAAAATTAATTATAAAAACGACGCGTTAATGTTTGACAAATATATCTCTATAAGAGATAAGAGATATACATTGCTAAAGCATTAATTGTGTTAAAATTTATGCCAAAATTATTATTCCATACACAGTAAACAAAAATTATAGTATATGGGTTGTTTCTTTTCTTCAACTTATTATTTTGCTTGATAAACATGTACAACTATAAATATCTCTGGATGAAACAAAGAGAGATAATTAACTAAGAACATGCAATCCACAGAACGTCTCCAGGTCTCCTGCATACCAGACACTATATACCTCATCAAAATTCCCACAAGCAAATTGGAGTTAAGCAAATTGTTGACTTTGACACAAAATTTAATAAGTTTTAATAATAAAACGACTTTATCAACCAAAATTATAAATATACTAAATCACCTTTTAAATTTATGATTTTTGAACCTGTCATGACATTTTCCATAATTACAACATGTTATTAAATGTTAAAATTGTTAAAAAATGAGAGCAAATAATAAATACTACTAAAAGAGGAAAGTAACACAATAGAAAAACAAGAGATGAGAGCTTTTGTTATTTTTTCAAGTGTTCCCAAATGTCTCCATGTGTATAATATTATGAAAATAAATCTTATACCTCTATTTATAATGTTACATAGATCAAGACATACAAAATTGAAGATTGTCATAAGCTGACATATTTAACCCATTATATCATATAGACTGTGTTGACTTGATAAATATATTAAAAATACCTTTTAAAATTGCTATTTTAAACATATCATGATATTTTTACACAACTATAACATGTTATTAAGGGTAAATGGAAGAGATTCTTTTTTTTCTTTTTCTTTAATATAACTTAAAAGTCACTAGATTCTTTAATATATGAATAATAGATGGTGGGGCAGGCGGGCTGCAGCCAGAGAAAAGGGGGCGAAGCCCGAAAACTGATAGGAATGGGTGGAGTTGGTAAGCTAAAGATAATGGAGTATTGAAGAAGCTTACCAGCTCACCCATTTCTAAAAGTTTTTGTAGGGCTCAATTCCCATTTCACATTAGCTGAAAGCCTTTTATTAAGTAGTACAGTAACATTTTTGTATGCATATATAGAGATTGTTTGATAAGTGACTTGGCTACCTACAGTTTCTACTTATATAGTGTGTACTTAATGGTCCGTGGGGGGTGGGCGACTTATTACACAATAGTTCCCCATCTGATAAGGTTAACGTCGTGGAATTTCTGAAAATATGTAATATAAATCATATCAATAATACTGAGGAAGAAGATAACTTGGGAGAGAAGACAATCTCATTCTATTAATTAACAATTGAATGCATAACATTGTATATATATAACTCAATCTCTAACTAACTCCTAACTGACTTTCTAACCAACTGATTCTGTAACAAACTTCTGTAACAAACTTGTGAATTGATCACGTGAATAATTAGTTTAATCACTAATCACTAATTCAGGGCACGTCAACACATGTGCTTAATTCCTTCACAAACTCCCTTAAGGGGATATGAAAATATTTTTCATCCCTAGCTTGGACGCCAAATACATGTGTAATGGTCGACCAAGACCCTTAGTGAATAGATCAACAGGTTGCTCAGTTGAAGGTAGATAAGCATTGACAATCAATCCCTCTTGAATTTTTTTTCTATTGAAATGACAATCTATGTCTATGTGCTTAGTCTTTTCATAGAACACAAGATTCGTAGCTATCTGCAGTCTTGATTTGCTATCAAAAAATAGAGAAACGGGTACTTTAATATCTACACCAAGCTCTTTAAATAAGCTAATTACCCATACCACTTCTACAACTCAAGAAGCCATTGCCCTGTACTTAGCTTCTACTGAACTTCTAGAAGGAGTAGCTTGCTTCTTAGACTTCCAAGAAATTGGTGAATTCCCATATTGCGCAAGATAACCAGTAATAGACTTTCTACTGTTGATACAGGTTCCTCAATCAACATCAAAATATACCTTTAAAAGATCATCTCCAACAGCAGACATTAGTATTCCCAATTCTGGTGCATGCTTGACACATTGAACTAACATTAAGGCTGCCTCCATGTGAGATTTCTTTGGAGAGTGCATGAACTGACTCAGACTTTACACAATAAATGCAATATCTAATCTGGTTGTTGTAAGATATAATAACCTTCCAATGAGTTATTGATAACCAGTAGGATCTTTCAATACCAAATCTTTATGAGTTGATGGTATATATTTGTCAAACTCAATTGTAGTAAGTTTTTGAGTCTGATCTATAGGAGTTGGGACAGGCTTAGCACAAGCAAGTTCCATATATGTAATTAACTCCAATGCATACTTTCTCTGGTGTAATCCTATCTTCACTCCTGACAAATTCAATGCCAAAAAAATATCTAAGTTCTCTCAAATCTTTGATCTTAAAAGATGTGTGTAATGCCTTTTTAGTGTGTTGAATCATGGAATGATCATTTCCAATAATTAGCAAATCATCTACATAGACCAACACAATGACAATCATGTCCCATTCCTTCTTTGTGAACAAGGACTAATCTCTAGTGCTTTGATGAAATTCAGATGAAGTTAAGGCTGTAGTGAGTTTAATGTTCCACTGTTTAGATGCTTGTTTCAATCCATACAAGGATTTTAATAGTTTGCACACTTGTCCAGCCTTTCTTGCTTTATCAGAAAAATCTTTTAGAATTGTCATGCATACTTTTTCATATAGATCTTCCTGTAGAAAAGGATTATATACATCTATTTGGTATAATTTTCATCGCCTGGTTGCTGTCAATGAAATCACTGCCCTGACAGTAGTCATTTTCACCATAAGAGAAAAAGTCTCTTGGTAATCCAATCCCCCCTTTTGACTATATCCTTTTGCCACCAATCGAACCTTCAATCTTTCCACTTCCCCATCTGTTTTATATTTGATTTTGTACACCCACCTACATTTCATTTCCTTATTTTCTGTTGGAAGTATCAAAATCTTCCATGTTTTGTTATATTCTAATGTTTGTTTTTCAGCCTTCATGGTCTGTACCCATCTCTGATCATTTGCTACCTCTAAATAGTTAGCAGGTTTAATTTTTACTAAAAATTTAGACACAAAACTTTGTTACTTGGATGATTAACCAGTATAATCTATATTATCAGCAATAGAATATAGACAATTTCTAGAAGCCTTTGTTAGAACATAATCTTTGTGCCATATAGGAGGTTTAGTCCCTCTTACTGATCTTTTGATCTTTGTATTCCCTGCATCATTCATTACAGCTACTGGTGCATTCTCTACATTGTCTCTCTCAGCCAAGGGTACATCCTCTGATATACTACCTTCTGAAGGATGATTCAGCATAACATCCTCTTCAGGAGCAACTACTGAATCAATGGGTAAAGAAGAAGATGTTATAAGCATGAGCAAATCATCAAAAGAAAAATGAGGGTTTGATATATGAAGATCCTGCTGGTCCTTCACACTTCCCTTGAATGGGAAGATGGATTTCATAAACACCATATCTCTACTGATAAAAAAGTATCATTTTTAAGATCATATAGTCTATACCCTTTCTGCTATGTACTATAACCAACTAACACAGCTCTCACTGCTCTAGGACTAAACTTGTCCTTTTGAGTAAGATGTGTAGCAAAACACAAGCAACCTAGGACTCCTAGGTGGTGAAGAGATGGAAGCTTATTGTACAATAGTTCAAAAAGTGACTGTCCATTCAATACAGTTGAAGGTATTCTATTTAAAATATAAACAAATGCTTCAATGTACAATCCCCAGAATCTATCTGGCAAACTATCTTGAAACTTGACTGCTTTTGCAGTCTCAAGAATATATCTATGCCTTCTTTCTACCACACTATTTTGCTGTGGTGTATATGTATTATACTATAATTGTAAAACAACTCTCTAAATGCATGACTAAATAATTCTCCACCATTATCAGATCTTAATTTCTAAACCTTTTTTTCAAACTGTCTTTCTACTTGAATAAAAAAGTGTCTCAATAACATCAACACATCTGATTTAAGTCTCATTAGAAAAATTCAAGTCTATCTTGAATAGTCATCAACAATAGTAAGGAAGAATCTCATACCATCAAAAGTTTTTCATTTATATGGTCCCCAAACATCTACATGTAGTAATTGAAAGCTAGAAGTAGATCTATCCACACTATGTGGAAAGGATAATTTTATTTGTTTAGCAAGTGGACATATCTCACAATTATTCAAAGTAAATGATTTCATCTTACTAGTGTTTTGAGACATAGGTAATTTCTTAAGAACATTCATAGGAACATGACAGAATCTATGATGCCAAGTAAGAGCAGTTTTTTTTGTGCATTTGCTGCAAAACACTTGTGTATGCCAACTTTATTATTTTTTGAGTGTAGAGTGTAAAGTCTTTCTTCTTCACCAATTCCCTCGCCTTCCCAGATGAGAGATCCTGAAATACACAACATTTGGGGAAAAAAGTAGCACTGCAGTTTAAGTCTTTTGTTAATTTGGAAACTGACATAAGGTTAACCTTGAAAGCTGGTACACACAACACATTATTCAAAACATCACCTTCTCCTAGATGGTAATTCCCTACATGTGAAACTTTTACTGAGTCCCCTATGGGCAGTTGCACTTGACCTGCATTGTCTGTCAATCCTTCATCTAATAAGTTTGTATGATCACTTATAATATGATTAGTAGCTCTTGTATCTACTATTCATTTAATAAAAGTTTCTTTATTAGGGAAAAATGTACCTGCCATATTAGCACTTTTACTAATAGGACCAGCAGGAGCATGACTACTGCCAGAAGAACTTGGAGTAAACATGGATTGAGTCATTATGACCTGCTGTTGTTGATACTGAGATTGACATGAGTCAAAATTAGACTGCAGTATTTGCTAGTTACAACACTGATGTCCTTCTCTTTGTTGTGACTGTACCTGCTGATTTTGCTGATTTTAATGCATTTGCTCCTGTAGACCTGCATTGTTAGTATTAAACAAAAGAGTGCCACCTGACATGGATCCTGTAACCACATTTGCTCTCCTTTTCCCTCTAAAATCAGTAGGGTAGCCAATAAGACTGTAATAATTTCCTTTCTCATGTCTAGTGAGATGACAAAAGTCATATTTTTTCAACTTGCTACAATCTCCTCTAGTTTGTCCTTTCATGTGACAGTAATCACAAAAGGAATTTGCATTGAATCCTTTCTTTTGCTTGTGACTGTCACTGTCTGTCCTTGAAGTATACATAGCAGTGGGAACAACTTGTTCATGCATCATTCGACTTGTTCCAGCTACAATCCTTTGACTCTCATCTTGATTCACCAATACATAAACTTGATTAATAGTTGGAACCTGTGGCATCATTAGAATTTGGCTCCTAGCTTGACTATAACTATCACTAAGTCCCATTAAAAACTGCAATACTTTTTGATACTGTAAATACTCACTGAATTCTCTTGACTTAGTACAACTACATGAAAGATGAGGCATAATCGAATCATATTCATCCCACAAAGCCTTCAGTTTAGAGTAATAAACTGATACTGAGGAAGTACCTTGAACAGAAGTTAAAATTTCTTTATGCAATTGAAAAGTCCTAGAACTGTTGATTTTATCAAACCTTTCTCTTAGATCCTCCCAAATCAAATGACTATCTGAACAAAACAACACACCACATATGCTATCTTTACTTACATTGCAAATAATTCAGGAAACCACAATCGCATTGCAGCGATTCCAAAGTCTCTCTAAGTCTCCTGTAAACTGAACTTGTTTCATTGATCTATCAATAAACCCTTGTTTATTCTTGCCTAGAAAAGCAAGCTTTATAGCTCTGCTCCAAAGTGTGTAATTTTCTCATCCAGTCAACATAATTCCAACTGATAAAGAACCAGGTGCATCCAATGGATGCAAATACAAATGATGATGATAATCACTTGATGTGGTTGTGGTCGCGGAAGCATTTTCTCCCATAACTCCTAAATTCGTCATGAAAATCAAGCTAAAAAAACTTACAGAGATCTAGAAATAGAGATAAGCACATAATCCCTTGAATCCTTCACTGCATGTGAAAGAAATCCGTCGATTTGTACCTCTCTTTGCTCTGATACCATGTGGAATTTCTGAAAATATGTAATCTAAATCATATCAATAATATTGAGGAAGAAGATAACTTGGAGAGAAGACAATTTCATTCTATTGATTAACAATTGAATGCATAACATTGTGTATATATACAACTCAATCTCTAACTAACTCCTAACTGACTTTTTAACCAACTGATTTTGTAACAAAATTCTGTAACAAACTTGTAAACTGATCACGTGATTAATTAGTTTAATCACTAATTCGGGGCACATCAACACATGTGCTTAATTCCATCACAGATGTTTCTTTTTGAGATAAGAGCTTGATTTTTTGTTTGTTTCTTGAGATTGAGTTTATAATTTGTTACACTAAATTAGAATCTCCGACCAAAACAAAATGTGATATTTCTCATATAGAATAATTCTAGATACTTTTATTTTATTATTTAATTAGCTTAGCACCTACCACTGTAATTTGTTTTGAATTTCCTCCTTTAATTATTTCATGAATTCAATTATAATTGTGTTTTAACTCAAAAAAATTTCTTGTACAAAAGGTTTTCTCGGTGTGAATAAACACTTTTATATCTATCTTTTTTTTTGAAGAAGTTTTTAACTTATATAAATAGAACATCTTTTGTTCTCATACAAGAACACAAAACATACACAATGCAGTAGTCATTGTTTATATGTTTTTTCTTTTTATATTCGGTGAATTGATCAAATAATATCAAAAATAATGTTTTTTCTATGCCTTGCTACATACCGTTTGATGCACTTTGCGAGGAAGGTACAAAAACAACCCCCGTTAGCGAGGAACGGGTTAACAGACCATGGTATTCCATTTTAATATTTCTAAAAAAAAATAAACAACTTTTTAAAGGAGATATTAATAAAATAATAATTAATTTAAAGAGCATGATCTTAGGTAGAGCAAACCAGTCCAGATATATATTATAGGAAGTCTGGACTTGTTAGCATTTTAAAGTACTTTTATAAGTGTTCGACTAAAATAAGAAAATGCTAAGGACTTCTTTTTAAATCAAAATACAATTATAAAATTACCTAACTTAGATAAGTGTCATAAGTTATAAAGTTTGTTTTGGTGGGGAATTTCCAAATGAATGGGCAAGTGGAGCAGAGCACCGCTTGGCTTGTCGGTTATCCCCAGCAGTACATCTCTCTTACCCCCAGAAACACAAATTTGAATAAGCCAATACAAAAGTGGAACTTCGATAATGAATGAATGACTCAATACAAATGTAAAGTTCAAAAATTCGCATATATAACTTTTAATAAATATAGCGCATCACTCTTCTTATTTTCCTAAAATTTCAGATTCAAAAATTACCAATTCCATTCGTAAGAATAATTCAGAACATGACAAGCACAAACGATGCTTCGATTCTTGCACGATTGATTTATTAATTCATTATAATTCTCTTTAAAATATGAATCGACAGAAAATACTATACGAGGTGCAAATTTGGACATCATTGTACATCCAACATGAAACATTCCTGTTCTTGAATATTTACCAACACAGGCTAGGAATACCAAGAGAGTAGGAAAATTTTCTTTACCTGCTGCCGACAGAATTTGGAAGATTCAGGAGATGGCCGGCATCACACACAGACCCAACCTTCTCTTAAAAAATTAATCATACTTTACTTTCTTCAAGAGATATTTTACTTTCCTCAACACATCCAAAAGGCACTAATAAAGCAACTAAAATGATTCAAAATATGATGCTAATTACAGAAGAAGATGGATTAATTAATAAGAAATTGCCCAAAAGGCAATTGAAATTCTTCTTCTAGATGATGTTACATTAGCGAAGTTTGGAAAGAAGCTCATTAGCTTCTGACTCTGAAAACTTACATTTTTCTTCAAACTCCGTCTCAAAGCCCTCTAGAAAATCCTTGTCTATCTCCTTGCATTCTTCCTTCTGCTCTGATCCAATCCTTCAAACACTGTCATTTCAACCGATAAATCGTCTTTCTCCCCTATTCGCACTTGCTCGTCCCGACTAAACACTCCATCTAATGGAATAGTAGACACAGGAACCGCAAGCACATCTCGTGCCATTTTGGAAAGTAGGGGGAATTTCTTCGTATTCTCTTTCCACCATGCCAAGAGATCAAAATCAGACTCATCGACATCATATTGTTGCTCCAGATACAAACTAAGCTCATTAGAATTAGTAGATCGTCTCGATTCATGTGACATTACAACATGTTGTTTCCAAAATTCGCAACCTGGAAAATGCTTAGATGAAGAAGAACCCGGAGGCATTGGGGGCTGTTTGGGTTCAACTGCAACATCATAACCTGACTGAATAAATCTCATTAGCTAATTTCAATAAATCATCTTTATGAGAATATAAATCTTGCTCCCTATAGCTCAAATCCAGATTTTGATATAAACATTTAAGGGATCTAATAATGCACCAAGTAAATATATTGGAGGTACAGGAATAAAATGTTTGATAAATTCAGCTCTCATGTCAGGTAAAAAATCACTAAAGTAAGGATTATCCTTATATTTTAAGAACAACGAAGATATGTCATTCAATTAAACAAGTACCGAATTGCAAGTAGAATAATAAGAACCAGAAAAGTGTGAAATATAGCACTCTGAAACTTCTGTAAAAAATTAACTAACTCTTCACAGATACTCCAATTTATGTTAGTCAAATCATTTTCATCATCATTAATAGATTTATTTTCATCAGCATCAGCAACAATAGCTTCATTATAAGCTTCTGTAAGAATGTCTTTTTGTTCCAACGCACGGACCAACATATCATAAGTAGTATTCCATCTGGTCGGAATATCAAGTATTTGGGATCTTAACAAGTGTTTATCAGCTAAACACTTTTTGCTAAATTCAGTCTGTCTATAAGTACAACAAATAATATAGCGCATCGCTCTTCTTATCTTCCTAATTTCAGGTTCAAAACGAGCAATTCCATCCCTAACAATTGAATTCAAAATATGACAGGCACATCTAACATAACGATGCTTCAATTCTTGCACAGCTGATTCATTAGTATTCTCTTTAAAATACGAATTAACTGAAAACAACTTATCACTTATCCTATAACGGCGCGCAAATTTAGCCATCATCTCAGATATGTTAAACCTGTTTGATATGCTAAAAATCCGTTTTTGCATAATAAAGTTATCATCAATCCAATGAGCAGTAAAGCATACAATATCTACGTCAGTGAAGTCAGTACGAGCTATGTCAATACTTAAGGCTAAACTACAAGAAAGAGACTTAAAATTTTCAATTATTTGACTTCGATACTTATAAAATTGATTTCTGATTTCAGAAATAATAACACTCCTAGGAATAGGCTTATATGCTGGAAAATGGGCGTTTCGAATATAAATTGTAAGAGAATTCCTGAAATTTGTAGTATAAAGTATTGATTCAGCACATAATAATTTAACTAAGTTCAGCACGATCAATTTCTTCTGAATATTCAGTGGGATAGTAGAAAATTTGAATATATTTTTCTAGAGAATCTGTGAAACTCTTACTATAAAGTGACTCAACAATAATAAATTTAGCTAGTTCCCAATGGTCAAGTTTTCTACAATATTTAAATTGTTCACCAGTTTTAGGATCAATTTTGAATTGTACAGCAATTGCTATCACAACTTTCATTATCTGAGCTAAGTTCATTATGACCACGTTTATTTTTTAATCTATTATTACCTGGTAATGTTGACATTATAAATATAAGGGAGAAAATACATGAGTAAACCTTTAAATAAGCAAAATAAGTAATGAAGAGATGGAACGATTCTACCAAATTGACAAAACACAAACAAATTGAGCAGTTGAAACTTGAATTCCAATCACTTGAGAGAATGAGAGACAGTTTGAGAAGAAAAAGAGTTGTTTTTGTAGTGAGAAAGAAATGTAAGATGTTTATATAGCTTTGAATGAGGGAATGATTTTATTGAGAAATAATCATAATTAGAAAAAAAAAATAAGAAGGGACAACGGTCATATAAAATATTACCGCTATTTTAATATTTAACGGTCGTAAATTGTTAAGTAACAAAATGATTTGTAAATAGATTAAGGACATTAGTTCTTCGAAGAATGTGCAAAGTAGGACAAGGGTAGCTCTGGTTAATTGATATTTTCTTCTTTCATATTTACTAGTCACATTTTGCTAGAGTTATATTATGTGAATTTTGACCAATATATATGTTTGGATGGTATTTTGCTATATTTTTGTTATTTTGATTTTAAAATAAGTATTTAAATAAAAAATGTTTTACTTAAACACTATAAAAATATATAGTTTTTGAAAATTTAAAATTTTAAGTTTAAATATTTTATTTCATCTAGCTCAAAAGATTAATCAAATTGATTCTCATATTTTATTTAAACATTAATTCATGAGTTTGTTACAGAGAATGTGGTTGAGAAATTATTTTAATGCTCTTATTTATCGAGAATTTTCGACATCAATTAATTAACCTCAAGTAAAAAATGTCTAAAATATATAATATGATTTATTGAAATGAATGCATTTAATTAAAGTAAATGATATTATTTATGTGGCTAACATAATTACACTATATAACATAGACAAATGAAAACAGATAAAAAAAAATCAAAATTTCAAAAATAACGCACATTTAGCCGAATAAAATTAAATGTGATTTACGGACAATGTATATGTATCTGGATAACATTCCTTTTCTGCATAACTAAAACATTTTTTGGAAAAACAAAAACTACCAAACTTGGTCCATTGACTAAACGACTAACAATATCACCCTAGTCGTTAAGTAATCAAAAGATTTGTAAAAAGATTAATGTAGAATCAGGATCAACTAGGACAGAAATAAAGCATTGGGTCAAACTCTTTTTTGGTGTCAAGGTAATAACTATGAATAGTCATCGACTTTCGAAAAAGAGTAGAAGAATGGGACGTACCAGCTATCAAAAAATGACTTCCCCCAATCATCCAGGAGTCACTGCTGAGCTTGACAATCAACGTTCAGCTGCTAAAGGTTGGAGAGAGGCTCAGGTGCGGAGCCTTCCACTGTGGATCGAGACTATGCAAAAGTAGAACACCATGACATCAGTTCTTTGAAGAATGTGCAAAGTAGGAAAACGATAGCTTTAGCTAATTGATACTAGCACATGTTTTATTTTTTAAGAGTCAAATTATATGAATTTTTACTAATATTTGAAGAACTTGTGTTTGGATGACTTTTGTCTTATTTTTGTTGTTTTGATTTAAAAAATAAATATTTAAAAATGCTTTAATTTTGTGAAAAAAATCTTAGTTAAACACTACTCCATCCGTTCCATTTTACGTGGCACCCCCTTTGACTTGATATGGTGTTTAAGAAAAAAAAAACTTTTGAAATTTGTAGTCTAAAACAATGATTAAATATTGTGTAGTTGAGATTCAATTCGTCAAGATAAAAGTGAAATTTTAAAATTAAATTGTTTCTAGTTATAATAAGGTAACATGATCTTTGTGACGGATTAAAAATGAAAGTTCATCGTGTAAAATGAAATAGGGGGAGTATAAAAATGCTTAAGAGTTACTCCCTTTGTCTCTTTTACTAACTTTTACTTGTTCACTATTTTAAAAATATATTTTCACTTTTATTTGTCACTTTTATTATTTCAAGAAAAGACAATTTTTTTCTTCATGTATTTACTTTTAGCATTAATTATTTATCCAAAATCATTTTTCAAGACTTAATATTACACATCAATTAGTAGGGGTAGTTCAATCATTGTTTTTTTAAATAGATGTGACAAGTAAAAGTGAACACATGAAGTATTTTGGCTTAAAAACACCTATAATAAGTCATTCCAAACATACTCTAAGTTATATTTTTTTCACCATATTAATATGAGAAGGATAACAACTTATAGTATTTTTTGTATAGTTTTCCAATATTTACATTTAAAATTTAAAATATTTAATTAATCTAATTTAATTTAGCTATAAAAATTAATCAAATTAATTCTCATAAAATAAAATGTGACTAATAAAAATTAAGCATTAATTCATGAGTTTGATACAAAGAATGTGTACGAGAAATTCATTTAGTCATGGGGTGCGGTTATTTATCAAGATTTTTTTACGACAAATTGTTAATATAGTTGAGATTCTCTGCTCTTTTTTGTTAATATTTTCTTTTGTCATAGCATCCTTGACTTGGCCAATATTGCCTTGTACTGTTAAGTTCCCCTGCTTAATGGTTTTTAAGTCAACATTTGTATTTATAGTGATCGAATATTGATATTTATTTACTGTAAAAGTTTTTAGCTTATTGATGAGTTAGTTTACATTGGTGATATTACATTCACCTATATACATACATAATTTGGATTTGTAATATTATATTTACCTTTGACTATTACATTTATAATGCTAGGGAAATCTCAAAATTATACGATAATATATGGAATTTTAGTTGGCCAGGTTGATGAGATGTTCAGATTTTTTATTGTCATTAGTGGACGAATTCTAAATATTTTCCTTGTCATTATACAACGAAAAAACTTTGACATACGAAATAAACTAAGAGAAATAGAAGGAGAAATCGATGTTCACCCGTCAGTAAAAGTATTTTGAAATGATGAAGGATGATCCTATATTTCGACACATTTATTTCAGCATTTCTAAAATTCCAGAAAGAATAATTACATGCCGATATTGTGCAGACATTTACGATGTTTGTTGGTAAGATTATCAAACAGTTGTTGCTACGTCGGTGACTATATTTACTAGAGTAAATACTATTTTCAGCATTTTAATTTATTTAATCTATTTTTCTTTTTAACATGTCATTTTTTCATGACATATTTAAAATCACAAAATTAAAGAATATTTTATTACATTTGAGATATATTTATACTTTAATATCACAAAATTCAAAAAAAAAATTATTTTTTTAAATTTTGTGTCAAGTCAAAATAAATCAAATAAATTGAAATGCGAGAATAAACTACATTAACGACATTATTTATCCTGTTTAATCTATAGTGTTTGTATGTTTTATGTGAGTAAATTTCATGATTCTGAAAGAAATTAAAAAAAAAAAAACTCATTCGTAATGAAAAAGGAAAAGAGTTGATGAAAATCACTCCGTTTAAAATCCAATTTGTTTTGAATTTGTATTCCAAAAAAGTCATACAAGATGCTTATACTTGGAAAAGAAAAATACAACAATTAATTGGAATTTATGAGTACATAAAGTCCAGTTGTGTTTGGGTTGGAAAAGAATGTCGTTTTTTGTAATTTTAATTTCAAAAATCAAATTCATATTGTATGACATTTTTGAAATACAAAAAAACAAATTGGAGTGATTCTGATGAGTGAAAGTTTGCCACGTGTGGTTGGAAAGAGGTGATTGGGCCCATGATTAGTGATGGAAGTGAGCCCAGCACTTGTTTATAGGTTCCAAAGAGCCGAAAGACACGGGACTAATTGGCGGCCCACCTCGATGCCCGAGCCCGATTAACGTAACGTCCCCTTCTAGTACAGGCCCCCTCCCTTACGTTTCATGTTTCCTACCTAGTACTCTACTTTAATTGCGCCTTACTTTCTATACTCACAAGTTACATGGATGTCATTAACTAATTTTAGTAAATATTTTTTTATTTTTAATCAGATATAGTCTTTGTTAGAAAATACTATATCTTTTACTATGAGATTTTTCAGTGTGAATCAGAGTACATCAGATGAAAAATCAAAAAAAATCACATCGACATATTCATTTTTATTTGTCCATTATTTCAAAATTAAATTTTTACTTATACTTATGATATACCTTCTACGTTTAGGGCTTTAGACCTTCCACTTAATGACCAGACCACTGATGTATTGTGTTGCATAATCATGCGTAAAAAAAATTGAGAGACTTGTAGTGTTAACGTGTTAGGAAAGGAAGAAGAGAAAATACTTTTTATTTCTCTTAAAAGATAAATATACAATGAAAAAAAACATGTTTCTTTATAAGGAAAAATTGACTTGATTCAATTATAATAGACATAATAAAATCATTGTATTGCTTACTCATATATGGTAAAATAAATATAATGTCAAGTGATTGAACAAGTAAAATAAAAGTAACAGAGTAATTCACAAGTAGTAATATTTATTTCAGAAAAACAATAAAACTGCGCATTCCGGGCCCCTTTTCCTAACTTACAAATTACAAGTAACGCTAGGTAGAAGAAAAAAAGAAATATTGAGGAGATGTTGCATCACGTGCCACCGCCCCCTCTTTATTCAGGAGTTTCACTACGCGGAGGCAACATGGACACCACCCCATTCACTTTAAATTTCATTCATTCATAATTCTTCTATATAAACTCTTTCTCTATTTACACAATCTTCACAAACGCTCCAATTTAATTATTCTACACAAAAATGGCAAAGGCTTCTGCTTCAACTCCTCTTTTGAAAGATGAACTTGACATAGTGATTCCCACTATCAGAAACCTTGATTTCTTGGAGATGTGGAGGCCTTTTTTCCAGCCTTACCATATTATCATTGTTCAAGATGGTGACCCTTCAAAGGTCATTAAGGTCCCTGAAGGCTTTGATTACGAGCTCTATAATCGTAACGATATAAACAAAATTTTGGGTCCTAAGGCTTCTTGCATCTCTTTCAAGGATTCTGCTTGCCGTTGCTTTGGTTATATGGTCTCTAAGAAGAAGTACATATACACCATTGACGACGATTGCTTTGTAAGATTACCCTTTCTTTTTAATTGTTTTAACTACATATATAATTTTCTTTTCTTTGGATTTGCTACTCCTGTTTTTTCGGCACTAAACTCGAGATCTGCTAACCTATTTAATTAAGAGATATTGATATTTATTACTATTCGCTTAATGTTAATACTGGATCTATTTTGAAGTCTTAATTATGTGTTTATCTAAGTGCATTATAGTAAATTGCCGATTCCTGGGTATCCGGATTTGAAAGTTATCTTGCTTACATTTAGGCTTGTTTTGGTTTGGCTCCCGAGATTAATTATTCCTGATTGTTACTCAATGTAGTACAAAAATAACACTACAATACTCTGGTAAATTTAATTTCGAAATTAGTTACTCTGGTAAGAAAATGATCTGTTGTAATTTTAATGGAAGAAAATGGCCTTACAAATATCTAATATGGCAGTGATCTCAATGTTTATGAGGTGTTTATGGATGTAATTCGCAATTGCAGGTAGCTAAAGATCCAACTGGCAAGGAAATTAATGCGCTTGAACAACATATTAAGAATTTGTTGTCCCCATCAAGTCCATTTTTCTTCAATACCTTGTATGATCCCTACAGAGAAGGCGCGGATTTTGTCCGTGGGTACCCATTCAGTCTCCGTGAAGGTGTACCAACTGCAATTTCACATGGTCTTTGGCTTAACATCCCTGATTATGATGCACCTACCCAGCTTGTCAAGCCTCTTGAAAGGAACACCAGGTAGCAACGTTGTCCTGCTATAGATAGTTATTATCTTATCTCCTTAATGCGGTCCCTAAAGTTGCGTTGTTGTCATTTTTAGGTATGTTGATGCTGTTATGACGATCCCAAAGGGTACCCTCTTCCCCATGTGTGGCATGAACTTGGCATTCGACCGTGAGTTGATTGGCCCTGCTATGTACTTTGGACTCATGGGCGATGGACAGCCTATTGGACGCTACGACGACATGTGGGCTGGCTGGTGTACCAAGGTATTATACTACTTAGAGGCAGATCCATGATTTAGTACTTCCTCCGTTTCAAAAAGAATGTCTTCCTTTCCTTTTTAATCTGTTTCAAAAAGAATGACTTCTTTCCTTGACATGTTTAAGGCTACAAGATTAAAGGATATTTTGGTACATTTGACATAACTTTAATTTAGGACAAGATGGATAAGTCTTTTTTGTTTTTTCAAAAGTCTGTGTCAAGTCAAACTAAGTCATTCTTTTTTAAACGGAGGGACTAATTTGTTTACACATACATTCTACGTTCTGTGCCTGCCTCTAATACCTCATTTTTGTCTGGTATGGTTTTGTATAGGTGATATGTGATCACTTAGGATTGGGAGTGAAGACAGGTCTTCCATACATTTGGCACAGCAAGGCCAGCAATCCATTTGTGAACCTCAAGAAAGAATATAAGGGTATTTACTGGCAAGAGGAGCTGATCCCATTCTTCCAATCTGTTGCCCTTCCAAAGGACTGCACCTCTGTCCAAAAATGTTACCTAGAACTCTCCAAACAAGTGAAAGCAAAGCTTGGCAAGGTGGATGATTACTTTAACAAGCTGGCTGATGCAATGATTACATGGATTGAAGCATGGGACGAGCTCAATCCATCGGCAGCTGCTTCCAAATTACCTAATGGTAGCTCAAAATAGACAAAACGATCATCATTTTCTTGGTTCTAGTTTTTTTTTTAACATTTTATTTTGCATTAAGGAGGTTGTTAAGTCTTGTTATGTCATGAGAGTTGAGGACAATATCTATGCGACATGCCATTTAATTAATCAAAACCATTACAACTTTTTTGACCTGCCCGCAGCCGGCTGTTATTGTATTTTAGAAGCATATTCCTTAACAAGTTGTCTTTACTTTTTTGTTCCCTCAAAATTTCCAAAATGTTTGGCATAGAACTAACTTTATGAGTGGACAAGTCAAAAGAGAAGACAGGTTGGCCTAAGAAAAATCATCACATTGGGACGCCTAATTAATTGCATAGGCAATCAAAATAGCAACATTGTTGAAACAGTAAAAGGATGTAGACGCTTTACTAAGAAATAGACTTGTAATAGTTGGTTATAATCAGGAAGATGCCTTTTTTTACCATCACCAACTGGATAGCAAAACCGGATGAAAAATAGGGATATTTTTAAGCTGATTAAAATATTGAGACTATAAAGAAGATTATGTTTTTTTACAAAATAAATGTTTGTTAATTCCATAAGATGAGAATTAACATTGACTCGTTTGTTAAATAAAAAAAGGGTAACGCCATTGCCGGGGATTGAACCCATACTTACCACTATACTACAACGACTTGGTTGTTAATTTTCCCCTATGTATTTATTAATGAAGCAATAGAGGTTAACAGCGTGACAAGCGGGAATACTTACATGAGATGGTTAACGGCATTTCGGCACAAAGAAGCTTTGCATCCTATATGGTTTTAATTTACATTCTCAAAGTATAGAATAATACCAAAACATATAAACATGGGAGGTTGTCAGCAGGTATGCATGCAGCGCCCCGACTGAAAGGATTATGGGGAAAAACCGAATATAAAGGAGGGCTGCAGCAGACTATCTGCCTGCAGTTCATCATTTGGAGATCAAACCATACAACAGTGACTTCAACTCAAAATATAGTGAATCAGATAGAAGAAATCGATTCTCTGATCCTTTAAAATATTGCTATCATACAATTAATGTTACCAGAACTTACTAGCTCAAAGCTGATCAGCAAAATTCACACCTTTTCCCTCAAGATGCTATAACCTTCCAGAACTTCATGCATTCTTTCTAATGACTAAAAGCGTTGTTCATGAAATACTTGAGCAACTATATATTCTATAACAAAGGAACGAAAAGGGTGGATATTCAGTACACAGATTAACTCAGGCTACCAAGTCATGATTATTTTTGTTAATTGTTCAAGAGAGAGGAAAAACATTATTATTGAATGAGACAGTACAATAAGGAGCAGTTGTCACTCAGTATAAAAATGAGAGGGCAAAAGAAACAAAAAAAAAAAAAAAAAAAGACCCGAACATCAAGATTCCAAACACTTGCTCCCTGATGCTCCCACCAAATGTAAACTGAGAAGGCTGTCTGCTTCTTGTCTGAGTTGCTGTACATTTCAGCTGTTAAGCGCCCACCAATTTTGACAATAATCCAGATATTCGCATCTGCAAACATCAAGTCTAATTTAGGGCAAGAAGGGCAACATAACAAGGCAAGATTACTTCATGCAATTTGATCATAAGCTGCATTGTTACAAAATCATACAGGCCTCCTGATTTTGCATAAAAGATAAGCATCTTTATGGAACATCCACTACTAAGATAGGATCAGACATTATTGGAAGTTGACAATAAGAAATTAACCTGACATCTTCAGGGTCCAGCTTCAGAAGGTAACATGGAGGAGCATATGTATTGGGAAATCCCAACAAATGTGAAAAATAAGTGTAGGTGAAAATCTAAGAATGTGATAGCCTGAGAAGAAAGTAATTTTTGATCCAGTTTACGAACACATATGCCGAAACAACAGCAAGGCTAATAATTATTGAAGCTAAAAGAAGAAAGGATCTTTCTGTAATCACCAAAATGAAACATGTGATAGAGTTAAGTAAAACACTGATAGTGATACAGCACATTTTTCTACCTGCTCAAGTGATTCTGAGACCGGGGGAAGCATTGCTGTCCTGCTTCACTTGCATGGAAAACCTTTGATGCTCCACACGCTGAAGCTGTGATGACAACAGGAGCAAATCAATAGTAGGTCCATCTTCACAAGAAAGTTGATTCTTGGGGTTCACCAAATCTGATCCTTGAATGATGCGATTGATACCACAAGTGTTGCTAGGAAATAATATCTGGTCCAGTCCACCTTCTGCAGAATTGACCCCAGATGAATTGAATGTATTGGACATCCTACCTGCTGAAGCCTGAGGACCAAGTCCCAGATCATTTTTAGATGCTTGAGTCACATTATAATTGTTGCTTGGTTGAATCAGGGGGCGAGAGGAGGAAAAAACAGTAGAATGATTTGACGAGCCCTGTGATTGAGATGACAGAAGAGAGAGAGCATTGCTGGAGTTTGATAACCCTGATAGCCCCTGAATGGTGGAAGATGTGTCCAAAGCATGCAAGACTTCAGATCCAGTCGAGGTGGTGTGGAACAGAGAAGGGGAAACAAAATCTGATCCTCGCATATCATGCAGAGATGAGTTACTACTCTCGTTAAATCTGCTTCTTGTTACAGCAGGTAGTCCATCATGGAGAGAAAAACACCCTTTCTTGGCATGATACGATGTGAAATGAGATTTTGGTTGTAACTGTCCATTTGTAAAGGGCGTGGCAAGTTGAGGACTATAATCAACACCATCTTCAACTTTTACATTCTTATACCAGTCATTCATCTCATATTTAGGCTGATGCAGAAAGCGGCTGCCAAGTATGTCTTGGCACGCAAATGAAGACGTTGCAAAAGAAGTTCCACGAAATCTGGTACCTGTCAAACCCTGGACTGTGTTATGATACCGTACAGATGAATTTTAATTTTTTAAAAATAAATTCACACAATAGGAAACCCCCGAAGCCTTGTAGTCCAGAATACACTTAATAGAACTTGAATTCAACATGCCAAACGAGAATAATATGAAAGGATTATAAACTTACGCTAGTAAAAAAAATTGAGCATACCTGTTTTTGATAAGTTAAAAAGTAAAGCATATCTTAATATGAAATTGGTTAAATATGCTCTAAAATTTAGCTCGTTAAAAGATTTGTGGTACCTAAATGTTGGCAATTCAATAACAATTCGTTCTTTCAGGCAACATGAAACAGGAGATTTATAAAGCCAATTCCAACTATTTGGAATTGAGGCATAGTTGATTGATTGAGAAGTATTATTCATAGTATGTGAATAAACATAAATTCTGAAGTTTATAACAATAATTCAAATGTATTCACTATTAAGAATTTTCAAATATTATTTGTTCAAAGAAAGTTTCTACAAATTGTTACATACACAAAAATGGCATTGTTTTTCTTAAAACAATTAATGCTACATACATTCATATAGAGTTTGACATTTGTCATTCTCAAAACCTTCTTAATACTATCTTCCACATAAAATTCATGATATATGGCAATAATGAGATGAAGCAAATTTATACTATTTGATGTACAATAACCACAACACCCTATTATTCCGATGAAGAGAAGAACCTATGATTAGCTTTTTGGGAAATTTCCAAAACTATGCATCAATCCCAAGCTTGTTGGAATCAAATATATGAATCCTCATTATTATAAATGCTCTAGTTAGGTCCATAATATTTCAATACTTCGTACTCAAGGATTACCTAACACCGGGAATTTCTAATAATCTCTAGTGGTTATCTCTCTTATGAAATAAGAATCTTCTAGTAAGCATTACTCTTCTAGTTGGTATCACCTAGAAGGTTCTTATGAAGAGAAGAACCTATGATTAGCTTTTTGGGAAATTTCCAAAACTATGCATCAATCCCAAGCTTGTTGGAATCAAATATATGAATCCTCATTATTATAAATGCTCTAGTTAGGTCCATAATATTTCAATACTTCGTACTCAAGGATTACCTAACACCGGGAATTTCTAATAATCTCTAGTGGTTATCTCTCTTATGAAATAAGAATCTTCTAGTAAGCATTATTCTTCTAGTTGGTATCACCTATACAGATTTTCAACATCCATTATTTTCTATCTTTTGCTAGATTTGCATGGATAAGTTCATAGGAAGATATTCTAAATCTTTTGAGTTAACTTCTTTTCATGTGATTTTAGTTCTACTTTTCCTCTTGTAACACCTTCAGTATCATGTTTTCATACCTAAAAAAAGTGCATCTGGAGGCCTACATAACACGTGGAAAAACCATCTCAAACAACAATCTCTAATTTTATTCTCTATATCGTGCTACTTGCACCTTCTAACATATGTGACTACACATCCATCTTAACATTCGCGTCTCTGGGACGTTGATTTTGTAGATAATTTTAGAGACTTGCATACACTCTCATACAGCATTGTTGGCCTTACCGTTGTTCTGTAAAACTTGCCTTTCACTTTGTTAAGTATCTTCCAATCACATAACACTTTAATCTTATGTGTGATATCGTCCTTCATCATTCTATTTTCATGAAACATTGATCCCAAATATCTAAATTGTCTACGTTTGTATAAGTTCACTACATCATGAAATCTAAATCAAATTTATTGAGAAAGAGGAGAGGGATGAAGAGTCCGCTGATGGGGACGCAGTGGATGAGCGAGACACGGATGATGAAGACGGAGAAGATGGAATTGCCCTATTTTATTATGGCTGAATTTTTATCTTAATTCCAGTGAATTATCCTGAAGATTTTAAGAAAAAATCCTATCGAAAGAACCTATCCTTACAGGAATTGATAGGTCAAGCAACAATAAGCACACCTCTTTAGATTTGATTTACTTGGAACACAAATATTCAATTTTTTGTTTGGAATAGTATTACTACAACAGGATATTTGCGTGCTTGGAAAATGCCTTTTCCCTGCATTAAAATAAGCAAGACAACAATCTATAAGGTTGCAGAATTTCAAGGACTAACTCATCTTGTGCAAACAAATCGAGATTCTTGACTTTTATAACCATCAAATCACAAGATTGGAACCCTCTAATTGAATAATTACAATAGTGGCTGGAAGACATCCTTTTAAAAGATGTTTCCCTCTTCTGTACTACAATTATGGAACATGATGGCATGAGGCTACCATCGACGAAAGTAGGACTAAGGGTAGATGGGGTCTTAAATTTGAGGAGGAATTTTAATTTTAAGCTCAGCTACAGAAGAAAAGTTGAGGGAACCGAGAGCTATCTTCAAAACCAAATACTTCGATTTGGAAAGTAGAAAAGGATGACTGTTTCTTTTAAGTCTTGTCAGAGTGTTCTATTTAGAACTAGCAGAAGGAATCATTGACCTTGAGAATTTAGTAAACACAAGGCACCACCAAAAGTGGTATGTTTCAGTTGAATTGCTTAGCACAAATTAAGTTTTACTGAAGAAAAACCACATGAATTGGGGATCTTTACTTGCAGTTGGTTATTAATGTGTGAAAACAGTGGGAGCCCCATGTTTCTGCATTGCTCTGTATCCTGACAGACTGGTGTATGTTTATCGGAGGATGAAAAAGCAGATGAAAGTTCTGCAGGTACTACTCCTATGTTAATAGTATGGAATGTGGGGAAGGGAATTTCAGATGAGAGTAGTGATACAAATCCTAGATGTCTATAGTCCTTGGCTTTGTGGTGTAACATGAAAAATGTAGATCATTTCGATACCTTGCTTTACATGATTGATTCCCTGCAATATAGATAGGAGATCTAGTCTTTCAATCATGGACAGATTTCAGCACCCTCTAGGTGCTGTTTTTGGCGATAAAATGTACTAATAGAACATGGATTACAGGAAATAGTCTAGAAAATTAGTTTTCATGCATCTTAGTGAGTTTCTTATTAGAGATTGAAACTATAATATGCAAAATTAAGAACTACTTTTATGAAGCAAATGACTGAATCAGCCTGAGCGCGTACCAGTATGGGGGGGCTTCCTTCGGCGCTCATTATGACCTGCAAGACGTTTCCTGCAGCTCCGTTTGCCATCATCAAACTCAGCCAGTAGATGGAACCTACAAGTAAAAGTAGCAAGACTGATTTACATGAACTGCAAAGAATAGAACATATTTTACTGCAACAAAACAAGAAAGATAACAGCTGGCTTTTATAAGACTTGCAAATAAAATTGATATGATCAATCAAATTACTCACTAAGGATGAAAGAGTATGCTCTAACATAGTTCATAAATTTGAGACACAAGTAAAATTAAAATGGATCTGAACAAATATTTTCGAGCTAATATTGATTGATTGCGCTTGCAATATGATTTTAGCTAATAGAAAATGTTTACAAATTGAGAATTATGCCTTTGGAGACACAATAGTACCTGCTACATTGCTGACAAAACCTCTGCTCGATGCCATTTACGATAACTTTAGCAGTCTTTGAGTGAACCTCACACACTTTATGCCTCTTATGATAGTCCTTACAGGAGCTGAGATCCTTTCCACAACCTTGAACTTGGCAAAATGGTTTGTGGGAGTTCACACCTCCTGCTCTCATTCTCTTAGCCGGAACAATTGACTCAGCAGAAGTGGAACTGGACAAACTCTTAGTAGATTTGTAAATACTTGCATTTACATGATGATCAGGAAATCTTCCAAGCTTCAAATCTATCAGTGATGAGTCTCTTGAAATTGAGTCCACAGCTGAGCTTGATAGTTTAGAACTAGATTTATCTTCCCCAGGAAATGAACCGAAAATACTAGCACCACCATGCTTAGTACTAGTAAAACCATCTCTCATTTGGTCACAGAAGATGGGTTTTCTCATCAGATTTGGAGAACCCAATTCATGAAATCCTTGATTATCAGTTGAACACATTCCATAGCTACTTGGGGTCTTCAATTCCCAACCCATAACTCCATTTTTCAGTCTCCCCATTCCATCTTCCTCTGATACAAAACCCTTCCCCCCTGAGAAATAGCTCCATGACTCCATTTCCCCTCTTGGCTTAAATTCTACAATTTCAAAGGCTGCTTTACTCTTCCTCCATAACACCAAGCAGATAATTTCTTCCCCAAAATAGTAAAGAAGTTCGTAAATCAGGAAAAAACCCAGTCAATGAAAAAAAAGGACAAGTGAGAAGAAGTCCAAAATAAGTGTTTGCAATCAAGAAGCACTCAAGAAGGAAGTAGACAAGTTAAATACTTGCCTCCTTAGTGGAAGCAAAGGTGGAGGTATTATCAAGAAAAAGTAGTACAGTTGGGTGAATGCAAAAAAGAAGTGGTCCAACTCAAATACTAAAAAAAATACAAAATGTAAAAAGCTGCCAAAATGACAGGAAAGAGAGGGAGGGGGTGGTTTAGGAAAGGAGAGAAAGTGAAGTGCAGGGATGTGGATTATTAAGTAGTAGTAGTACCACAAAGATTTATAAAAGTGTTGTGTTTTGTTAAAATAGAGAAATGGAGTTTATGATGAAGACACTACACATATGTATTCATTCACATGGGGGCAGTGCCACTAAATTTTGGGGTTACCATTAGCTCCATTGAATAGTTTATAGCTTCTCTCCCTCTTTTCTTCATTGTTACAGATAGAATGAGAGCCCCCACTTCCTCCTAACTTTCCTTTGCCACTAGCTAAATTGCTATCCACACATTTTTTTCTTCCTTTTACAGTACAGTATAAACAAAATATAACAATTATAGTCATTTGTCAAAACAACAACAACAACAAGCCCAGTATAATTCCATCATGTGGAATCTAGAGAAGATAGAGTCTACACAGACCTAATCCCACCTTGAAAGGTAGGACAGTCATTTGTCAAAACATTAATTTTATTATGGTACGATATGAAATTATGAGATAAAATTAGAGTTTTGTTTTGACATATGATTTAGACTTTTTATATTATATATTTTCTCATAAATTATAAAATTAGTCAAAATTATCCCAATTATTTATACAATCTTACCAAATAAATAAAAAATTATAAAATCGCATTATACATTATCACAAAATTATTCTAAAAAAATACAACATTTTGATCAAAGCTTAATTAATTTAATAAGAAAATAAAATTAAACATAAATTGTAGTGTTCAAGTTGTCAGTAGCTAAGGAAATTATTTTTGCAATTAATGTCACATATCATAGTGGGAATTTTTTTATTATTAAATATTGATTTGAATGACGTAGTTATAAATTTGATCAAAAATAATGAATTTGGTGAATATAAATGGTAAATTAAGAATTGATTTGAAGTAAAAATAAATTTTATATTGGAAAGAATAGTCATTATATGAGATATAAACGGTTTTAAAAGTAATGATATGAATTGCAAATTTTATTTACATATGAAACAAATGGCTAGTAGATATATATAACTTAAACATGGATTGTTTTTATAAAATATAAACTTATGGATCAATTTTTATATTTAAAAAATCTCATTTCATGATTTGAAATTCTCAAATTATGATTTTTGGTGAATTTAGAATTTCATCTCATGATATGAAATCATGAAATGAAATCAACGTAAAATAGCATGTCCAAACGTTGAAATCACATGGCCAAACGCATACTATGTTTAAAAAGTAAAACTATTATTTTATTTATTATTCCGTGTCAAGCCAATACTCTAAATACTAAAATGAATAGAAGAATCTTCACGGACGAGGTCTCTGGTTCAAGTACGAATTTTTCCGTTGGTTGATTCTCGTAATTGAGACCTTTGGCCATAAGACTTTAGTCGCGCTTAGCAAACGAGGCTCGAAACGGAATGGATATCAGAGTCCACTTATCTCCGATATAATAAAATATTATTTAATTTTATAATTTTAAATATGTTATCTAAAAATTTAAAATAAAAAATTACTATAAGAGAAAGAAATATTGACTAGAGAGGGAAGTAAAAAAAAAAAAGGAATGGAGGGAGGGAGTAAAAAATAATAAAGCCGACACCACAATCTTGTCTTTGTAGAAAAAGCAAATGAAAATAATGTTTGTTACTTTAATTATAATTAATACACAGGAATTAGTAGAGTATAATAGATCCAGAGAAAAGGTGCCGCGTGTTTCACAAATGTTACACGTTTCTTAGAAGTTAGAACATATGCTATTTTAATATGAGACTCCAATTATTATAAAGATATGTCTCTGTGTTATATGTCATGCTTCATGGTTGTTTTTACCATGTTTTATAAACATTAAGACATAACCCTTCTTACTATAATCTAACTATATGAGATTGAAGCTAGTTCTCCTATATTAAAATTGACTATAAATTAATCTACAAAATAATTTTTAGGTGATTTAACTTTTACGTGTTCAATCATTAAAATTGGAGCACATCTTAATCTAAATCTATATTTTCAAACACTAAACAATAACGTAACGTCAGTGATTTTAAGTGTAGAGAGAGAGAGTCGGTAGGGCAAAAAGGGCAGCCCGGTGCACTTAAGCTCCCGCTATGCGCAGGGTCCGGGGAAGGGCCCGACCACAAGGGTCTATTGTACGCAGCCTTACCTTGCATTTCTGCCAGAGGCTGTTTCCAAGGCTTGAACCCGTGACCTCCTGGTCACATGGCAGCAACTTTACCAGTTACTCCAAGGCTCCCCTTCCGAGTCGGTAGATTACTGTTTATATTTATTTATCTACTATATTATTTTGGGATATCTAATAATATTTTTTAAATTTATAAAATTAATGAATATTTTATCCTTGCTATTAAATACTATTTATTTTTCAATGTTTGAATGTTTTGTATTTAATAAGGGTGATTTAGTAAAATAACATCTATCATTTACTACTTTTTAATCATTATGTCAAAGCAATAATGGACAACTATCCTTGTAGAGAGAAAAATAAGTAATACTCCCTCTATCCATAGTTACTTGTCTACCATACAAAAAATAGATATTCAATAATACTTGTCCAATTTATGAAATCAAGAAATAAATTTATACTTAGCTCCTAATTTACCCTCATTATTAATTATAGTCATTTTTCTATTACATTTTTCAAGATATTATACTCCTTCCGTTCCCTTTTACTTGTCATATTTTGACTTGCACACCTATTAAGAAATCAATGATTGATATAATGAATTTACCATTTTACCCTTACTAATCATTAAAGTCATAATACAAATTTCAAAACATTTTGGTATTCTAAGTGTATAGATGGATTGATCCTTTTAATATTTTAAGAAATTCTACATATTTCAAAGATATTAACTCTCTCAATAAATTGAAGGTATAATAGGTAAAAAAAATTATACTTTTTTTATTTATTAAATTTGACAAGTAAAAAGAAAAATTAAATTAGAAAATTTTTGACAAATAAAAAAGAACAGATGGAGTATTTATTATATTTAAAAGGTAATATAATAAAATTATTATTTTATTTATGAATTTTTTAAGAAGGGTGCGAAATTAAAAGTAGACGGATATTGTGGGAAGGAGGGAGTTAGTTAGAACTTAGAAAAGTCTCCTTCATTAATGGCAACTTCACTCACATTCAAACGTATGACTGTTCAATGAGAAAAAATAAATGAGGCCAACAAATCTCTTAAAGAATTGGTAAAACCAAATGAACTTACAACAGTACTTGGTTTGAATTTAATTTTCCATCTCATAGAATTATTATTACTCATACTCCTTTTCAATGATTTTTTTTTTTTTAAATCTTCTACCCATAATTTGTCAGCAACAAAAATAATAAAAGAATTTAGAAAGTATTATGCCACTCACAAAAAGGGAAATAAAAAACATTAGGAATTTGCTAAATATAAACTCGGCTGTGCTTCTGTACGTACAAGCAGCATAAAAAGCTAGATCAGCCATTCAAGTTTTGGAAGAAGAAAAGAATCATTTTTTTTCTTTTACTTTTCACCATTTTTCATGAACCCTTTTTTGGAAATCTAGGGAAGTTATCTTTCCGTTAATTTTATTTATGAAAAAATAGATTATGTGATTCCTAAAAATTTAAGGGACGTGGGGTAAATGTTCCATTTTCTTAAAATATTTAATTTTTTAAATATAAGTAGAACAGTAAGTGAATGGTTTGAATTCTACTATTTATAAAATGCAATTTAAAGCATAATAGTATATTTTTTTAAAAAAATGACAACATTCTTATGCCATACTTCCTACCTTTTAAAGTTTATATATGGCACATCTTTTATAGTCTGTGTCAAAAACCATGATTTATTCATAGGGACAATTTTAAATATATGTAATAAACTAATTAGTTTATAATAAATATAATCATATTTTATTTACATAAAAAATAGTTAAAAATCACAAAAAATATATAGTGACTATACAACATAGCTTGTCAAAAGTCATAAAAAGTATACACTGACTATACAATATAGATTACTTATACATGAGTTATACATTGAATATACATTATGATACATTCTGCTGAATGTAATAAGAGTGCAAAATTCGGAAATTTCGTACGAAAAGGAGGCTATGTAGTATGGCCCTATACATGAAATATACTTTGAGTATACATGAATATACATCACATATACATAAATGTACATCGAATGACCTTTTTTGGTAATTAAAATGACCAAATGATCATCTATTTAAAATAATTTAAATTTAAATTTTTATTTTATTTTAATGATAAGCTGTTATAAGACATAAATATTATAGAATGTTTGATACAACAATTAGTTTCAAAAGTCTCATAAATACACATGCGATCTGTCATGTTTAAAACGACAAGTTCATTTTAATTTTTTTTTCTTGAAAAAAATAAATCGTGTCGAGTCAAATTGTGTTATTTTAAGGCCACGTTTGAACATGATTTAAAATTAGATTGATTTGAAGTTGAAGTTGAAGTTGAATTTAGACATACAATTTAGATTTCTCAAGTTATATTTTTTTTCCATAAACACATATAAAAAATCCACAATTTATGAAAACTTTTAAAAGTTCTCAATTCTTATACAATTATCAAATGACCAAATCATAGTTCATCAATAAAATATCAAAATATTCTAAAGCGCACATTGATAAATCACAAATAAATAAATATTTGTGATTACAAACGTCAAATACACATGATTTAATAAAGATCCATAAGTCAACAAAAGTAGTAACTAAATATATATTCTTTAATATTATTCGTTCGCGTGGTACGGACAATCTCTTCACACTGATCATTAGTCTTTCTTCTTCTTCTTTTTTTGGCAAAATTTAAAATGATGAATATTCTTTTACAAAATATAAATTTATGGATCAAGTTTTATATATTTTTTAAAAAAATATAATTACAATTTGAAATCTTGATTTTTTTTTAAATTAAAATTTAAAATTATGATCTCGAATCACATCTTTAAATGCCTAGTAAATTAAAAGAAGGGAAAGTAGCTAAGGTTTTTCCCATAAGCTTCAAGGCTTTGTGCTGTCGTTTCCTTTTTCTTTTCATGTTATCTAAAATCTAAGTTTCTTTTTTTTTTAATCAGAAGGAGCTAGGTATATTATAAGATTAGTTATCGTTTTCCCTTGTGATTATGGGGGGTGAATTAGTTATAGTTTGGACCACATTTCAGTCCAGGAATAAAATGTTTTCAATTTTAATTATTTTATTAAAAATAATTTTTATAATGTCTGCCTGAAAAGCTGCTTCGATACACATTGATTAAACTTCCAAAAGTACCTTCTTTAGAATATAATAGAAATATAAAAATTTCGTCATGCAAAGAAAAACTATAGGAGTTCGTTATGGACCACTGCATAATGCCAAACAGCCTACCAATAGGTCTAGGCCAAATCGATTGAAAATAGTTAAGTACTAATAAAACATGACTTTCTCATGTATTTCACTTCTCTTCAGAATAATATGTATATTGAAACGTTTAAGATTTAAAGTTTATAAATTTTTATAATAATTTAAATCAATTTTATATGATAATAACGAACTAAATTTACTGCCAATTTTTCTTTTTTTGATATTTAGTAAATATTTTAATACATATATAGGGTTTGAGAAAAATTTAAAAGTTATTGTTACCCGGCATGCAATATGTTAGATTCATTAGTATTTTGAAAGTCAACGTTTTCCTTCTTTTATTAGAATGATTATTAAAAATATTCTGAAATTTTTTTAGCTATAAACAAAATATTTTATTGTGCTTTTGCAATTTTTAAATATTTAAATTACATATTAAAAATAAAGAATAAATATTTGGGATATGAATATCAAATGTGATCAGCAATGATGATTGGTTTAAATTACATATTAAAAATAAAGAATAAATATTTAAATTTATATTAAATTGAGTTGACTCTCGTACTATATATATAATCATAATCCTTTGGAATTGGAGAGGTTTAGTCAGTCATTCATTTCATTATGTTGAATTTTTAATTATTTTTTTTGGGAATTCCTACTATCTATACTTTAACTATATCAATAAAAGTCACACCCATAATTAGGGGCAGAACTAGCACTTTAATTACGAATTTGATGGAATCAAGTAATTTTAAAAGTGATAAAGATTTTCAGTTTCTCCTCCCTATCTCAATCAACCTTATGTAATTAAAAAAAAATTAATGAAAAAGAATATTTTGAATGTAATATAAAAAGATATTTTGACACTTCCAATCAAAGGAAAAGTTAGGTAGGATTAAGGAGTTCACAAATATCTTTTAACAGAAAAGTATATTGTTTATATATGAATAAAAATATTATTTATATATATATATTTGATGTTGATAAACCCCCTTTAATTTCTCACATATTTACTTCTTTATATTTTAATTTTTTTACAATAAAAATTATTTTATTATGACTCTGCCACTCTTTACAGGAACTTGGAAACCATGTGATCTGTGTCCACCAGCAAGCTATATACCAAACTATAGGTCCAAAAATACAATTCAGCAAGACATACTTATTTTTATTTCACTATCTTTTTGGCTGTATTTGTCAAATTATTTGTTTGTTTTGGGGGTTTCAAACAAAAAGGTGGTGGGCCGGGTGGAGTTGTTTCTATACTTAATACTCAACAGTTGACAAAACCAGCAAATATATATTATATATATACATAATGTTTGAGCAGTTTGATGAGCTATAACAATAATGATCAACTTCTCTTAGTAACCGTTTTCTCATAGATATTACATTATATACATATATGTTTTATATAACAACATTTTACTGTATCATCTAATTTTCTCTGTGTAAAAATTGAACGTTATTTTAGGCTTTTCATCCCATTTTACGTCTGAAATGTTCACCATGTGTATCCCACTAGAGTCGATTTTGATGTTGGAACCAATTAAATTAGGTGTTTTTTTGGACAACACACGATCTAAAATAGGAGTGTATATATACATAAGAGCAAAAAGTAGAGTTGGGACAAATTAATTAAAACTGCAACTTAAGTACACACCAGTTACAACTTAGAAGTTGCAAGTCCAATAGCGATTGATCATTTATGATGTACTCTACTTAACTTTTTTGGTACAATAGTAATATAATAATAATAGTTGGAATGGGGACCATCCTTACACATGATTAAAAGTTTTGGGACCAATGATGAGTGGTTAGGGAGAAGTTTGGGTAGATATTTAAACAAATAAAAATATCTCACTGCCTTTGAAACCGTGGACCAACAATACAGCTCCTCTGCAAACTTAAAACAGTTTTTTCCCCTTATAATCATCTGGCTTCCTCTACCCTTTCACCCGAGGTCCGATAACAATAATAATATATTTAGTATAAATTTACAAATTAAATTTAGAGGGAATAAAATATGTACAAGCCGTGTTGTGCTGTGACTCTAATTTAAATTTATATTATTGCATTTGTCCATTCAAGGGAAAGCATTCATTCATTCATTTTCAGAGTTCTAATGAAAAATCATTAATTTAGAGTGGAAGAAGGGGTAAATGTAGCGAATTCAATATTGAAAATCTTAAAAGTTGAATCTATTAAATTTAAGAGCAAAGTACATTATACAACTGTCCCTCAAAGTAATAAGCGATATATATATTTGACTAGTGAATGTAATTATTTTGATCGGCCGGCCAAATATGTAACCTTTCTTTAATTTAAACCTTGAATCCGCGGGTGGAGGGATTTCATCCATCACATCATGCTCCTTGGTCCGAAAAATCTCATTTTGGAGGATAAAAGGCGGCTTCATTTCTAGGATTTGAAATCGAAACCTATAACTAAAAGTCAAATGACTATTTATCACTCGATCACAATATTTTGCGGTAAGACAAAATTGGTATAGTTGTTACTATTACTTGTTCTTTAGAGTTATATTTCCAAACAATGGAAAGAAAATAAGAAAGATGAGAAAGAAAAATCCTTTCCTCTTGTTATCGAATTTGTATGGAATTCCGTCGATTACAACAACTTCGGAATGTCAAAACTGGCCTAGGAGAGTTTATGGAATCAGTTTTAGAGTTGTAACCAAGATTTGAGGTCTTGAATTGAGAATTTAATGAATTTTAGGTCAAGATTTGTCTTTGGTCAACTTTTGGAGTTTCGATGATCGAAATAGAATTTCGATGACTCCATTGGATTCGGGGGATGGTTTTTGGTCTAGAAAAAGTGTTGGCTGAATTTTCAGAGGTCCCGAGCCCATTTTGGTATTTTGAAGGCCTAAGTTGGTTTAGTTGCGACTGTAAGAGTTTCGGGTCAAAGAGACATCGAATTTGAATTCTGATGGTTCCATCAGCTCCGGAATGGCCAAATTAGGCCAATAACGTTATTGGCATGACTATCGAGGCAATCGATACGAGTTTGGGGTCATTTGACGATTTTGACTTTAAAAGTTAGCATATTGTTGACTTTGGTCAACATTCTTGGAAAATGAACTCAGATGAAAATTTTGACAGTACGCTTAGTTCCGGAATGTCAAGTTTGGTTTAGAACGACCCTTCATTCACTTTCCGAGGCTTTCGTTCTAATCTTGAGGCCCGTTGTGGAATGTGGCTTAAAATGACATTTGGATATGGGACCCATTTTTCATTAAAATGACCTCATATGAGAATTTTGAATACGCCATTAAGTTTAGAACATCCGAACGAATCCCAAGCACCCGTCGGAGATTTTGAATTTTTTCCAAAATCTATGTTGCAGCAAAACAAAATCTAGTGCAAGGCAGCCCGTTTCTAAGTTTTTGACTCAACTTTAAAACCCCATAACTTGAGTTCCAGAGCTCCATTTTGGGTTATTCGAAGTCAGTGTGTTCAAAAAGTTTGTGGCTACGCATTGGAGTATTTCAGAACTGCTAGATACTCCCTGTTTGAGGTAAGATTCGCATTATAGCAGCTTCCCTTCCTATTTTCAAAATTAATTTTTGAAGAATTTTGAGAATTTATTTCTTGGTCTATCTAAGCCCGATTTTGATGATTCAAGGGTCTAAGTTCAAGAGAATTTAGTGAAAAATCCTCTGGTAAACTCAGAATTTTGTGGGGAGGCTTCGTGTGAGCTAAATCTACAAATCTAGCTACTATTTTGGCCATTTTCGAATTGAAATTGTGTGGAATTTTGGAAGATTGTATGTTGATCATTTAAACTCCATTTTTAGTGATTTTTGAGGCTATATTGTGGGGTTTATCGCAAGGAACGTCATGGTGTAATTTGTTTGGAATGGGAGGATCTAGTTTTTTTCAAAATTCGCTCATCAAGAAGCTGACATTTCCATCTTTTAGTTTATTTTTTTTTTTAATTTTGATTGCATGCTCGTCCCGAGTAGTTTTTCACCCCGAATTATATTATAGTGTTGATTTGTGAGTTTGGGGTGACGTTTAGAACTTATTTTTGGGCTCAAATTCTAAATTTCGGACTTGGGTCCTACATTTCTGTTTTAGATCCTGAAATTGCTTCGTCTCCAAAAATTATGAAATTAGTGTCTAAGCGATCGTATCGATGTTAAGCTTCTATTTTTAAAAGCGTGACAACATTCTGAGATTTGTTGAAAGGAAAAGGCTCCTACACTGTAATTTGGAGCCCGCGTGTTCAGCCTACTGGTAGGCTACGGTTTTTCTTTCTTTAGATTTAGCTGAAATGTGTGAAAACATGTTGAAATAGTTGGAATTTGGGTTGGATAGCTTAATGTTATATCTTAGGCATTAGAAATCATGTTTTAGACTTGTTATCAAATTTTTTGATTATTTGGAAGCATACGTGTCTTACCGTTACTTGTTAGTATTATAAGAAGAGTTGAATGAGAATGTTGCTGATATTGTGGAGTATGTTGGCCTTAGTATAGGATGTAAACCTTCTTTAGTTACCCCAACGTCGCTCTGGCGGACTTAGTTTTTTTTAGAATAAAGTAACGACCTCGTGCCTGGTAGTTGGCCTTAGCTAGGCAATACCCTTGCTCTTAATAACACCCTCATCTATAACTCGGTATAATCATGACTCCGCGATGCGTCGACAATACTAAACTTTATGATCATTTAACTTCAACTTCGGTTCAAGTTCTGGCGGCATATCAGTTGATACCATGGGATAAATTATCTGTGAGCATCCGGGTACCCAGTCCCAGCCTCCGTTTTAAATTATCGAGAAGCATCCAGGTACTCAGTCCAGGCCTCTGCCGGCTTGCTAGTATGACGAGCATTCGGGTACCTAGTCCTGACCTCGATCATACCGATGCATTACGGCGAGCATCTGGGTACCAGGTCACAGCCTCGACTGCACTGATGTATTATGGCGAGCATCCGGGTACCCAATCCTAACCTCGATCACACCGATGCATTACGGCGAGCATCTGGGTACCAGGTCACAGCCTCGACTGCACTGATGTATTATGGCGAGCATCCGGGTACCCAATCCTAACCTCGATCACACCGATGCATTACGGCGAGCATCTGGGTACCAGGTCACAGCCTCGACTGCATCGATTTATTATAGCAAGCATCCGGGTACCCAGTCCTGGCCTTGGCCACGTTGGACATTTGAGCGAGCATCTAGGTCCCAGTCCTGGCCTCAACCCCTAAGGCACTCCTAGTTCATTGACTCTTGGAGATTCTAGGTTTGGAAATGATAAAGTTCTTCGGTTCCTAACCTTGAAGATTCTTGGTTCCTAGCCTTGATAGTTGTAGCTATTCTGTGTACTTGGTGGGCTTATGGGGGTTCGGTCGGGTTTTTATTTAACTTGCGCAAATGTGTCCCTGCTGGGCTTATGGGGGCACAGTTGGATATATTTAGTTGTAGCTTTTGTAGATATTATTCTTTTCACTTTAGATGCTTATGTTGATTTTTATTTAGGCTTATTCCTCTTTTTCATATTTTTTTCACACTTTCTGCTCAGTCGGCCTATGATGCCTACTGGGTAACTATTGTCTTGGTATTCATACTACACTTTGCATCTACTTTTGTGATGCATGACCGAGCACCAACTATCGTTGTGGATAGATCGAGCCTGTTGCAGTCAGCTTCAGAGACTAGGGTGAGCACTTGGCGTTTTTGGATCATTTTTGTCTCCTTCAGTATGAATGACTCGCCTTTTGCCTTTTGAAACTAGCTAGTTGTTGCATATATTTTTGGTCTACTTTCGAAACTTGTACTCATCTTTTATTGTGTAGAAGCTCTGTACTTCTGAATTCTAGGTTTTGGGAGGGATCTTTAGTTGTTTATATCATGTTTTGATTTATTTCCGCTTATTCTTTCTGCTTATCTTTATAATTCGCCACTCTTATTTAGTTTTTTCCCTCAGACCATTACTTGAAGTTCTGGATTGACGGATTAGCTTACTTACTGGTGGGTTACAGTGGGTGCCATCATGACCTGAGAAATCGGATCGCGACAATAAAAGAGCTGTTATATTACTTTCTCTCTTCTATTTCCCGTACTAGTATAATTTGAATTTGACTTGTCACATAATTTTTCTCTTCTTGTGTTAATTAGTCTCACTACAACAAAAATAGTTAGCGACAATAAATATGCATATTAATAAAGATGCTAAAATCTTTATCGGCATTAGGTAATTGCCATTAGATCCAATATCGCTATAGGCTTTCGCTACATTTACAAAGAGTGTTAATTGCCTCTAAAAAGATATTTTTAGTGGTAATTAAGCTATTCTCGTTAATTAAATGACTCTAAAGATCATATTTGTGTCTCCATCTTTATATCATGTGTTATATATGTATTCCACCATTTTTATGATTGTAGCGTTTAATTCACACTTATACGTACTTTGATTAATTTTTCAAGTTCTTACTCCTAAGTCTGAGCTACTGTGTCAATTTTTCTAAATCTCTATATTTTGAAAAATAAAATTTCTTCAGATCAATTAAGTAGGCGTTTAAACATGCGATTTCATATCACAATTAGCGTTTAGACATTTGATTTCATATTGATTTTATCTCATAATTTTATATCACGAAACAAAATTTCAAATTCAAATTATGATTTGAAAATTTTCAAATATAAAAATTGACCACAAGTTTATATATTGTAAAAAAAAAAACTCACATATATATCTACTAACCATTTATTTTTATATATAAATAAAATTTATAATTCATATCATTTTTTAAAACCATTTATATATTATAAAATGATTATTCTCACCAACATAAAATTTCTTATTACTTCAAATCAATTTCTTATTTATCATTTATATTTACCAAATTTATTATTTTTTATTAAATTTATTTACCAACCAAATTTATTATCATTGTATTGAATTGACAAGACTCTCTTTATAATAGTATCGTTTATTTCAATATATTTTAGTATCGTTTATTTCAATATATTTTAGCTGTTGTAGCGAATTGTTCTTATATGAAATTATATATAAAACAAGTATGACAACTTTTATGTACTGGCTTTTATAAAGTAGAGATAATAAAGACATGGCCAGCAGAGAATTAGATGGATGAAGATAAAAAACCTGCCCCACACCCACCCTACACACAAAAATTACAGCCTATCAAATTCCACCTTCTTTCATCTATTATTAGCTCTTTGAATGTGAAGTAGCTTTTGGTCTATTGGTAGGGTATATATATATAGTTGAAACTCAAAAAGGTTGTGACTTGTGACACAGCCACAAAGATCAGTCGGTTGAACATTCTTTGTCAATATAAAAAATTACTACTTATACATAAAGTTATATTAAATATATAAGTCAAAACTTAATTATTTAATATTACGTATTTTTTTTTATCCATCCTAATAGTTCCTATTCTTGGTAAATTAAACATACAATTTTTAAATTGAAAGTGATAAATGTTTACCATCTGAGCAATTCGCTTTTATCTAATATTATGTATATATAAAAAATTATATTAATTATATAGGTCAAAACATAATTATTTCAATGCTTGATTTGACATGTATGAGGTTGCAGCTTGCACCAATCAATATTGTTTCATTAAGGGTACGTAAATTTCATTAACTTATTAAACTCCTCAATTTATTTGTCTTAAATAGCATTGTCATCAATGAGAATTATGGTGTTTGATGAGCCAATTAGATACTATTAATGTAACGTTATGATATTTATAATGTCTATCTTAAAGATATAGTTGAAAGGAGACTACCTAGTTTGACATGCATGCTTCGAAAATTACTAAGTTTAATTACTAACGCTTAACCTTGTACGTACTTTAATTTGTTGAAGTCCAAATATTCTCAACTAACTTTAGTTTCCAAAAACAAATACCTAAGAAACTCATGCTTTATTTCAAGAATTAAGACAACCACACTTGTCTACCTTCACAATCATCCATGTGTGGACAATTCAAAGAAAGGTAGGGCCCACAGTTTTGATAAGTCAAAAGCAAAGAAAAGGTGCAACAGTCCATAGTGGTTGTAGGTTAAAAGTTTATAAATTAATATATACCTGTCATATATTTAAATATATAGAGCTTTTTTTTTTAGTAATAATAAATTGATCTCTATTTTTACTTTATCAAATCATTCGATCAGGATAAATTATATTAAATTTTAATATAAATATTGAATTTTCAGGGTGATCTCAGTATAGAGGATCTATCCAACTTTGTTGGATTGTATATATTGCATTGTTTTATATGAAGATATTCCAACCAATGAAATAGAGTTGATTTGTCGCTTTCCACCCTTTATGTGAATGTTCCCCATGTGAGCATATAAATGTAATCAACCACCACAACTTCCCTACATTTTTTCTCTTTAACACATTTTCACATTAATCGAAACTCACATCGTATAAGAGCATATTAGGAGTTTCTTTATTTTGAGGACTAAAATCTAAGCTTCTAGAAGTGAGCGAATCTTATCACTTCCGGTTTTATTAATTTCAAATTTCAAATTATCTGTCCCGTTTCTTTTTTACATGTTCTGGAATAAAATATTAATTAAGAAGAGTTTTGATTATATTAATTTTATTTTATGTCTTAAGATATTATCCCTCTTCTTTGAATATTTATTCGATTCGTGTGTCATCAATCTATAATTGGGGTGTTTGTAGCCTCAAAGAACTAAGTATTACTGTTAAGGATAAAATAGAAAGACAATAATTAATTTTATCTTGCGCATCTAAAATAATAAATAATTTGAGATATTTATTTTAAAAATCATGACAGATAATTTGAGACGGATGGAGTAATTACTTCTTAAATTCTTAGCAAGATTCAAGAAGGCTATCTAGGTGGGCCTGATTGCTGGTTCAAAAGAAAGCGCAATATTCACCAAACTAAGGCCTTCAAAGTTGGAGGAGCCCAAGTTGGACATCATGACACGTTCTCCTCTTCTCTCGTATGTTTCTGGGATTTAACTATATAATCCTAACTTTTTGGGTTTCAATTACTAAGACTAATTCCTGGTTAATATATTGTTGGAAATTGTACATGGCTGTCAATTTACTAAATATAAACTTAATTTTTGGCCAATATAATCACTATATATTTCTTGAAGAATAAGTTTTGATACACTATACACTTATTATATACTTGGTATACATTGAATATATACCGATCACAGTTATAGGTTATCACAGCTAGCTGGGTTTCTTTTTTCTTTTCTTTTTTTTTAAGGAAAAATTACCAAGGAAAACACTTTTTAATAAATAATTATTGATTTTAACGATGTTTTTTATTTATTACCATCTATAGCAATACATAGCAATATTATGATATATCTGTCATGTATTAAAAGTGAATTATACATGCAATATAATTGTATTACAAGTGTTTTAAAATATATTATACTTGTTTGGTAAGAAATTGACATAATATATTAAAAGTGTATTAAAGTATGTGATAAATATATTATCCATTAAAATAATTCTTGTATTATATAAGTTTTATAAATTATTCTCGCTAATATATATTAAAACTGTATTATAAGTGTCCAGTGAAAAAAAAATATTATTGCTATAATTGATAAATATTTTCTTAATATAGTATATTTATGTAAGTTTCCCTTTTTTTCCCTTCAAAAAACAAAATAACTTGCTGCTAAAAAAGTTTAAAGATTCAATAATATTAACTGCTTAGGCTACTCAAAATTGAACCAAGGATCTATTAGTTTTTTTGTTTTTTTTTTGGAAAAGAACACTTATACTCTAAAAAAGTAAAATATTTACCCTTTTAAATGCGTTATTATTTTCATACTCTTTTTTTTTTAAAATTCACACACTGATGCGATACTGACATCAACGCCGACCTTTATTTTTCTTTTCTGATACCATCACAGTATATGAATATACTCTGATGGTATCAAAGAGTAACTGGGAAGACAACAATATTTTCATTGAAGGATTGCTTCTTCCTCCTGGATCCAATCAAAGTATAATATACTCTGGTGGTATCAAAGAATAACTGAACAATGTTTTCATTGAGTTTTGTTTCAATCCTTCGATTAGATTACTCAATCATCCTTGATACCATTACTGCATATCCATCTACTGTCATAGTATTATTGATGCATGTTTCAATTCTTCAATACTTTAATTTTAAAAAAGTTAAAAAAAGAATCATAATTTAGATATAAATTTTTAAAAAGTTTGCAAAAAGAGAAAATAAATTGTAAAAATATATCTTTTACTAATTTAGAGTTTAATAAATAAGATTGTGACTTTCCTAATTTTCTCTTAATTGTTTCTTATTTTTTTCTTAAAAAATGAACTCAATTCTATATGATACCGATAGAGTATGAATATACCGATGGAGTATCATAGAGGACTAAACTAGTCCTATATGATACCGATATGTCATATAGGATTAATTCATAGTTGTGATGCGGATATCATGTACGATATGTCATATAGGACTAACTCATAGTCCAATTTATGTAGGGTCCCCCCCCCCCCTTTTTTTTTTCTTCTTCTGAATAACTACCTTATCCCAATTAAGCTTGGAGTTTTAGGTAATGTTACGAAAGAATCCTTAATGTATAATTCAAAAGAAAAAGAAGAATCCATATATATATATATATATATATATATATATATATATGTACACATAGGGGTGTCAAAATGAGCCCAAATATAGATAATTCGTCCAATTAGTCCAAATTTTTATGTATTGAGCTAAAGATAATTTGTAGGAACTTTTTTACAAATAGCAAATATTAAACCATAAATAATATCCAGTAGCTACACTTTTACTATTTATAGGAAATAGCAATATTTTAATTTTCTACCAACTATATTTTAATTTACCTTCATTCAATCACTCCCACTCTCTCTTCTGAAAACCCTTCGGATCAAAAGTTTTTTAACTAAAATTCAAAATCAATAAGTGATCGAAACAATTCATCCTCGTCATGCCAGAAAAATACAAAGGCGATGATGCATCTGTGAGTAGTATTGGAATCAAAAAAAATTTCACCTTTCAAATTCGAACTAGTATTTTTTTTTTTCAAAAACTCATTAAATTTACAATGAAATAATTAGTACGATGTCTAATGAATGTTGTATGTAAGTTGGTATGATCCGATATATATTTTGGATATTATACACAATGTTGGTAATTTGTAGATATATTGCTTATAATCGTTAACTAACTGTATAAGGATAATGTATACGGAGTATAATTGTACATTGAATAAAAACTAGTTCATACTTTAACACTTAATACAAATTAGTTGATACAAATTAGTTTTTTAAAATATATCATTGAAATATTTGTGTGTATAAACCGTGAGGATACAAATTATACTTTAGATACAAAATTTTTTGGAATACAAATGTTTCCACAACTATGTAAGAATAATGAGGTAATCTTTATGTATGATCATTTAGAATACAACTTTGTTTTAGAAATTGAGACGTGATAAGAAGTAGAATATCAATCTGTTTGTATATATGATAGCTATAATACAATTGTCTTATGAATACAAATATTATTATAGATAGCAAATTTCTTATAAATACAATTTTTGTGTAATTTGTAGCAAAAATGTTATGAATACAATGTAACAATTTTTTTAGGGATACAAATTATATATGTTTTATAAGCTTGAAAACAAAATTTGAGGGATACACATAAAATCAAATACTCATACAACTTATGTTTTTTTTATAATATAAATTGACTTCTGAAACTACAAAAAGGTATTGAAATACAAATTCGTGTAAGATATCGTTTTCCTTTTAATATTGTTTGATGATAATTTTAATTTATTGAAGAGTGGGAAGAATTAGTTTTCTGATAATGTATTCTGGAAGATGGAACGATAATAATTGCTTTGATGATTACACAATAGAGGCAATCATATTGAAGGAGTGTGCAAGTTATAAAGAGCTACCGGAGGAAATTGCCAAGCAAATTGGTATTGATTTGAGATACCAATGTATGAAGCTGAAGCATAAGATCGATGGTAGCGATAAACCTTTTGAGATACATAACGAGATTGGCGTAAGAGTTTACGTGTCATTAAAAAAAGATAGCAAGAATTTGACAAAATATCCATTATGTGTGACTATATTTGTCAAAGATGACAAATTGATGGTTAAAAATCTTCAGGTAGAAGGGTAGAAATGGACATAATAAATGCAAATAATACATTAGATTCACAGGCATTAGTGCTTGCAAATGAATGTGATCCATTAGATACCGAAGTGGTGAGGAGTGAGATTATATCAAACACTAAGCAAAAAAAGGTAATGATAGATCAGGTGTACAAAGACAAGGCAACAATACAGGCTGTTATGACGCAACATTCAATTGACCATAAGATCCAATTTCAAATAGAAAGGTCAAACGCAATTAGGTATGTGCGTTGTATACTCATTGATTTTTATTATTTTATATATCAAATACTAATTACTTTGAATATCATTTGTTCATATTGAATAACAGTTACACTCTTATCTGTGTATCCGATGAGTATAAATAAAAAATAAAGTTGTCGAATATCAATAAATCGGGAACGTTTAGAATTAGAGAGTTCAACAATGAGCATGCATGTTCATTGATGGACAGGGTGTATTCTCAATGACAAGAAACAAGCAATTTGATTGGGGGGATAATTAAACCTAAGTTATTCAATCACAAAACAAAATACGCACCAAGGGATGTAATGGACGATGTTAAAGTGAACCTTGAAATTGATGAAACATACCCTAAGGAATGGAGGGCTAAGGAAGAGTCTGTGATTTCTTTGAGGGGGACACCGTCTAGTTCATATAGTAAACTACTAAGCTACTTATACATATTGGATAATACATATCCTGGATCACATACAAGGATGAAGAAAACAGATGAGAATGTGTATTGTATCCGATAGGAACAAGAGCATCATAAAGACAATTTCAAGGGTATACAACGTTGTGTCACATTATGCTTGCATATGACAATTATGGGGTAAGTGAAAAAGCGCTACAAAAAAGCACACGATAAATTATTAGAAGTATTTTATACCATGACAAAAATATACAAGCAGGTTGATTTTGATATGCTGATGAACAAGGTTGAATAGATTGATGTTCGGGTAAAGAAATATTTAAAGTTAGCAGAATATGAAAAATGGGCTAGAGTAAATTCAACAGTTGATCGGGAATGGATAATGACATCAACCATTGCAGAGTCCATAAATTCAGCACTTATTTTGACAAGAGAATTGCCAATTTATGATTTTCTTGAGGAAGTTAGACAGATGTTTGGACGATGGAACTGCACTAATCGTTACTCGGCTTCGTTCACCTTCACTCCACTTTATGGTAAAGCCCAAGAAATACTTGCTGAGAATGAAGCTAAATAAACTCGTATGACGGTATGTTGGGATTCTTCTTTTATTTCTTCTTGTATTCAAAATATTTTTCTAGTTTGTAATAACATTTGTGTTCATAGTTTTTAATTCTTCTTCATATGTTTTCAAGTTGTAGCAATAAGCGATTACGTGCACACTGTAAATGACGAGGATATAAGGTTTATAGTTTGTCTTAAATCTAAAACTTATACATGTATGAGATTTCAGATGGAAGAAATACCATGCTCACATGCTTGGTCTGTTCTAAAAAACAAATATTTAATTTTTGATCCATTTTTTTCAGACTACTACAAGCCAAAGATGTTGTTGAGTACATACAACATTCCTATATACTCTTTGCCCGATAAAAAAGATTGGAAGATACCTTATCATGTTGAGAATGACATTGTTCGACAATCGAAATTCAAGCAACCAACTGAAAGGCCACCAAAAAAGGTGAGTGACAAAGCATATAGTGAGTTGTATGAAAAGAAGAATAAAAATTCATGTAGTACATGTGGGAATAAAGGTCACAATTGGCGATCGTATAAGAAGGGACCATGTGTTACATAGTTAGCGATCTGTTTGATTTTTTTTTTGAACTCTTTGAATTTTAATACTTGTTATAATGAACCTCTGCATTTATGTGTTTGGTTTAAATGGATTCGGATGATTGTATTCAATTTTCGAATATAAATTAATTTCATAAGTATCACTTTTTTTGTATTAAAACTTCACAATTTTATCGGTGCTGATGGTTGTTTTGCTTGTTATAATAATCAAATGTATCCTTTTTTGTTAATTGCTCTGATTTTTACTTATATATAAAAAGATGTCTGTGAAATGAATTGCATAAATTGTGACTAATAGTTGACGAGTTTATTCTTATTTCAAGAAGAATTTATTTGTATTCAAAATATATAAATACAATTTTTTTGTATATTTATATTCAAGTGAAGATAAAATACGTGTATCCATGTACTTATAAAATTTGTATTAAATATTATTGTATACATAACAACTGTATATGATTAATAATTTGTGTCACGAATTGTATTTTTTATTGAATTTTATTTTACAGAATAAATCTAAACTAAAACTAAACTGAACTAAATGAAGCGAAGTTTCAAGCCTGATTCGCATCATTATGCTCAATAAAAGGAATGAGGGAAGCTAAAATAAAAAGCAATAATTAGACTCTTCGCCTGATTTTATGCTCATTAAAATAAACTTATTTGACGAGTTTAGACCTGTTTCAATAAGAAATTTAATTGTATTTAAATAGTAGAATATAACCATATTAGGATTCAAATGAATATAACTTTGTATTCATGTACTCAAAATTGTATTCACTATTTTTGTATGTATTGTAATTGTATAATAATTCCTGATACGTGTATGTGAGGAAGGATGAAATGTACTTAGGAAATATAATTAGTCTAAAAATGACTTTAATATATTGATTACAAAATGAGGTAGCAGCCACAAGTGAAACCAAAAATAAACAGTCATTACACAAACTTCAACTAATTAATTATAATCTTGTTGCTACTATCACACTCTAAACGTGCCCTATTAATCTTGTTGCTACTATCACACTCTAAACGTGCCCTATTAATCTTAGTCGGTGCTTCACTATCGCTCATGGCTCCAGCTTCAATCTTCTGATAATCGTAATTCCAAAAAAGGGCATCATATCTTGAACGTAAGTATTGTGCATCAAAACTACCCATTGAAATTTCTTGTCCATAACTCAAGTATTCCGTAAATGCAAGCATAAAAGTTCCACAATCCCTACACAACAATTAAATTATTACTAACCTATCAAAAAAAAAAATCTATTCTAGTTTTACTAGTTTGCTATAGAAGAAGTAGAAAGAGTTGAATACATATTAGCAAGTTATCAATAAGCTATAAAAGAAGAAAATAAATTATATTAACTTACATGTTCTGTTATCTTCCTCAATCTTGAGACGAATCACAAGATCCTCCAACTTTATTTTCTTGTATTTGTGCTTTAGATAATTTTGGAAATCTCTCCACGAAGGAGGCAACTTTTCTATCATTGCAGCCACTTGAAATGCTTCATTAACTACCATGCCTTCAGCAATAAGTTCATGAAAAATAAGTTGAAGTTCTTGAACTTTGGTTCCAACGGTTCTGCTATCTATCATTTGATAGTCTAGAACATAGAAAACCACAAATTTTTTCAAGCATGCGTCTTCAGTCTTATACTTCTTCTCAAGTGCATCCCACAGTTCTTTAGAAGTTTTCATAGCATTGTAGACATTGTACAAATCATTATCCTAAGCACTTAGAATGTAGCCCTTGCATAGAAAATCAGTCTGTGTTCATGCCTCAAAATTCATAAATTTTTCATTGGCCGACATATCAGCAGCAGGAATAAGAGGGTCTTCGTTGGTGAACTTCTGCATACCAAGAGTGGTAAGCCACAAGAACACCATTTGCTGCCATCCTTTGAAGTTGGCTTTAGAAAATTTTCCTGATTTTTTCGTCGATGGCACAGCAGTCCGACTTGTTGCCGCAACAGTCGCAGAAGTAGTAGCAGTTTCACTTGCCATTTCTTTTCACTGTCAAAATAGACAAACTGTCTTAATACTTCAGGATATAGAACTCTTTACAACAGCAACGATGAAGTTTTTATATTCTTCAAATCATTGTACAAGTATGAACTTTAATATTCCAACAAAGTTTTTATATTCTTCAAGTTAGAATATTTATTTCATACGGAGTAGAAAATCACACAGATTTTAGTCTCCAAAATAGAATACAGTTTAATATGAAAGAAAAATAAACTAAAATAATTTTCTTAAGATTGTTAGTAATCTGTATTGTAAAACGTCAAAACAGTAATAGTAATTTCTTGAAATAAAAGACAGAAACTGAACAAAAACTTAAAATAAGAACAGTATCTGAAAAATTATGTATGAACAAAAATCGAGCCCACTAAATGCACAGTGTGTCTTTAAGGAAATTATCCCCCTCAATATACCCGAGGTTTTTGGAATCTTTTCTACCAGAATAGAACGATTTACTCATCAAAATAGCGGTACAACAAATTAAGGTGACTGCGAACCACTCGAAGGCAGTATATCACACGGGTTTTATTTTTAAGAAGTGTAGAAAAGAAGAAGAAGATGATTATCAGATTTTTTTTTCGTAGTCAATTCTGAGAATCAACAGAAATATATAGCATGTTTGGAAAAAAGTTTGCAACTTTTCTAAAAAGGTTGCAACCTTTTGGAAAATTCCGCCTGTTGGGAAAAGGTTTGCAACTTTTCAGAAAAGGTTGCAACCTTTCAGAATGAAATGTTTTAAATTAATTCGGTAAAGAAAGAAGTCGGGTTACGGAATCAGAATTTTCAATTAATTAAATAATAATTAATTAAAATTAAAGGAAATTTGATCCAAAAAAAATTATCAATCAATCAGATCATTTGACCGTCACCGAATTCGAAGCTGAGCCGAGCCGAGCGACGACAACTACGGCGCGATGGGAGACCCTCTTCTTGACCCTTTAGCAACATGAAGGCGTGCTTCTACTTTTAAGTAGGAGACCTTTTCTTTTCACCACCTATGTGAGACAAATGCTTATATAATAAAGCAAGATGGAACAATTCATTTTTTCCTCCATTTCTCATTCAACCTATAAATTAAACCCAACAAAAGCTATATTATATATATATATGTGGTGGATTATATTCCGACATTTAGCCTAACTACTACTAATTTGTTTTCCCCATATTTCTAAATGTGGACTACCAATCTACCATTAATTTGATTATGATGCTTTATAAAAAGGGCTAAACAAATATAGTTGGGAGATATACTTGTGTCGATGGTTAATTATTGGAATATTCGTTGTTTGATCTAAATCAATACATCTGTAAGTGGTTGAAGTGCATAAATATCCTACTATTTTGATGTCATCATTTAACCATTTCCCAAAACATTTAACTAATACCAACACAATGATAGTAAAAAAAATATTTAGACGACAATACCACTAAACTACATTATAAAAGTTACGCACATGCAACGTGAGAAAAAAATGTCATGTCGAATCAATGAGATTGGCATTTGTACAAATATATAAACTAGATTCATATAAGTATGCCTGAGTAAAATGTAGGTATAAGATCGGACCTATGAGACCAAAGGTATTATAGAAGTATGAGAGTAGTTCTAGACGTTAGCACCTGAAATATATATATATATATATATATTTGGATTAATTTTATAAATAAGAAAAAATTGTTATGTTGGGCTCATAGGACTAACGTCTCTACAAAAATATAGACTAGGTTCATACAAATATGTCTTAAAAACTAGGTACTAAAATGTGAAAAATGCAAGTTTAGATCTATTTGACTAAATATATTATGACATTATGAGTTAACTTTAGACGTGAGCACCTGAGAAAAATATATATCTTTGGATTAATTTGAAAAATGAGAAAAAAATTGTTATATCAGACCTATGAAAGTGACATTTATGCAAATATATAAACTAGGTTTATACATATACACCTGGAAAACATAAGGTATTAAGATTCATGAATAATGAAACTGTGGGGTTTAAAGCAAAAAAAAAATATACTTTTTTGGTATGAATATTAAAGGAAAAAATCGTCTTTTTACACCGTTTTAAACACAAAGTGGTATTCATGCAAAATAAAACACACAAGGGGGTACCAAAACTAGGGCGACCACAATAAAGCTCCCCATACAACTTATTAAATTGTGTTGGCTTGGACTGGCAATAGTGCATGCCTTGTTGAAAACCTAATAAAGCAGGTTATGGGGAGACCCATTAGGTCAAGGCTCAATGTCTATAAATATATAACTAGGTCTACTTTCATTTACGTAGCCCCATTCAATTGCCAACTATAAGAGTCATACGAGGAAGACATAGTCAAATGTTTCACACTTTTAAAATATGCTTTTGTAATGAATGAACAGATGGATTAACATGTACGCGTTTTAACCTCATTTTCATATGGTGTTCTTAACCTATGTAATAGTCCTTGGGCTATTAGAACTTAACTTACATTTTATTGTGAGAAATGCATTATGAAGAAAATATTTTTATAGGGTAATAATTTGTGTTTGGTTATATATTTGATCAAGGTTTCAAAAGTGTGTTTGGATTTTTATTTTTTTTACTCTTTTAATTTTTGAAAAACAACTTCAACTACAATATTATTGAAAAACATTTTTTTTCTTTTAGAAAACCTTGTCCAACACCTCGAATCTCTAAAATAAGTAAAAAAAAATAAAATAAAAATAATATATTTTTAACTTACCAGAAACACGACAAAATAAGCTACTCCTTAAAATATGAGCAGTGAGGATTATGATATCCAGATATGTATTTGGTATTGAAACAATATGTGAAGCTACTCTGTTTTATTAGAACACTAGACATAGATACGGCCCTGTTATTTTTTTCTCTCAATTTATATGACATAGATAAAATTTAGAGAATTAGTCAAATTTTAATATGATTTTTTATATATTTTAAATTATTAATTATTGTGATTTATAGAACTATTTTACGTATTACTTGCAAGATAGTCAAAACGCGTTTTGAACGCGTAGTCAAAAAAGGAACAAAACGCGTTTTGAACGCGTAGTCAAAAAAGGAATAAAACGCGTTTTGAACGCGTAGTCAAAAAAGGAACAAAATGCGTTTTGAACGCGTAGTCAAAAAAAGGAAGGTTCAATACGCGGATTTTACGCGTTTCTAGTTTCCCATAAATAGAAGACCTCTTGCCCTCATTTATCCCATCCCAGAAAGAGAGAGTAAGAATACAAAGAGAGTTATACACCAAGATAAATATTTTAGTTTTGAGTGTCCTCTTTAGTAGTTGTTCCTTTTACAAGAGAGAAGTGTTAATTGTTGTTTTCTCCTTGTATTTGAGAGCTGTGTACTCTATATTTTTATAGTGAGATCCTTCTACCCCGTGGTTTTTCCCTTCTATCATTTAGAGGGGTTTCCACGTAAAATTCTCGTGTCCAATTTATTTTTATTATTTTCACTATATCAAACTTTAGTTGTGGTGCTTCTTCCCCCCAACAGTGGTATCAGAGCCCTCGGTTATTCTGTCTATTTTATGCGAAGATACTATATGTGAATAGTAACTTTTCGTGAATAGTAAAATTCGGTGAATAGTACTATTCATGTGAATAGTAAATTTCGGTGACGGTACAGTTTGTCACGATTGTTCGCAAAAATATTCAGAAACGATCTAGAAGGGTGTGAAGCAAATAACAATGTCGAGTACAACAAAGTTTGATGTTGAAAAATTCAATGGGACTAATTTCTCATTGTGGATGACAGCAAGTGGAACGACATAGACAGCAACGCAGTTGCTGATCTACACTTGGCACTAGCTGATCAAGTGTTGTCTAGTGTGGCGGAAAAGCGGACGGCGAAGGAAATATGGAATACTCTTACGGGGTTGTATGAGGCCAAGTCTTTACATAATAAAATCTTCTTAAAAAGAAGATTGTATACTCTTCGAATGGCAGAGTCCATGTCAGTTACTGAACACATCAATACTTTGAACACTCTGTTTTCGCAACTTACAACAATGGGTTGCAAAATAGAGGGGACTGAACGTGCGGAGCTTCTACTTCAAAGTCTGCCTGACTCGTATGATCAACTCATCATCAACCTGACGAATAATACAGACAGTCTAGTTTTTGATGAAATTGCAGCCGCTGTCTTGGAAGAAAAAAATCGGCGCAAAAATAAGGAAGACAGACAAGCAAGTTTGCAACAAGCTGAAGCCTTGATGATGGTGAGAGGAAGACCAACGGAACGTGGACCTAGTGGGAGTCACAATCATGGAAGATCTCAATCAACAAGTAAGAAGAATATCAAGTGCTACAACTGTGGCAAGAAAGGGCACTTCAAGAAAGATTGTCGGTTCAAGAAGAAGAGTGAAAAACCTGAGCCATCAAATTGTCAAGGGAATGTTGCATGTACCTCGGATGATGGCGATATTTTATGTAGTGAGGCAATATCAAATAATGAAGGCAGAAAATGTTTCGCTGATGTCTGGATCATGGACAGAGGAGCAACATGGCACATGACTTCCAGGAGAGAATGGTTCCATCAATATAATCCTATCTCAGGAGGGTCTGTGTTCATGGGAAACGATCATGCTTTGGATGTTATTGGTATTGGGTCCATCAAAATAAAGATGTATGATGGCACGGTTCGCACCATCCAGGAGGTACAACATGTAAAAGACTTGAAGAAGAATTTATTGTCTTTAGGACAACTAGATGATAATGGATGTTCATATAAGACTCATGGTGGAGTCATGAGAATATCCAAAGGAGCGCTTGTAGTAATGAAAGCGGAAAAACTTGCGGCAAATCTATATGTGCTTAAAGGTGAAACACACCAAGAAGGAGAAGCATCAATCGCGTCAGCAAGTTCATTTGAAGAATCAACAATGATGTGGCATCATAAACTTGGCCATATGTCGGAACGAGGTTTGAAGATTCTTGCTGAGCAAAAACTTCTTCTAGGGCTCAAAAAAGTTTCACTACCCTTTTGTGAGCATTGTGTTACCAGCAAGCAAAATAGACTGAAGTTTAGCAGTTCCTCTGCTAAAAGCAAGGAAATACTAGATCTGGTTCACTCTGATGTCTGGCAAGCACCGGTGGAGTCTCTAGGAGAAGCAAAATATTTCGTGTCATTTATCGATAATTACTCCAAGAGAAGTTGGGTGTATCCAATTAAGAGGAAGGCAGATGTTTTTTCAGTTTTCAAAGAATTCAAAGCGCAGGTGGAACTTGAATCTGAGAAAAAGATCAAGTGTTTGAGGACAGATAATGGGGGAGAATACACTGGTGATGAATTTAATAACTTCTGTAAACAAAAAAGTATTAAACAACAGTTCACAGTAGCATATACTCCACAACAAAATGGAGTAGCAGAGCGGATGAACAGAACCTTGTTGGAACGGATAAGAGCTATGTTGGCAACTAGAGGTTTGGAAAAACCATTCTGGGCAGAAGCAGTCAAAACCGCCTATTATGTGATCAATCGATCACCATCAACCGCAATTGATCTGAAAACGCTAATGGAGATGTGGACAGGAAAACCAGTTGATTATTCTCGCTTACATATATTCGGAAGTCCTGCTTATGTTATGTACAACACCCAAGAAAAATCGAAGTTGGATCCAAAATCTAGAGAATGCATTTTCTTAGGGTATTCTGATGGAGTCAAGGGGCATCGCTTGTGGGATCCCACAGCCCGCAAGGTGGTAATCAGTAGGGATGTTGTATTTGTTGAAAATAAGATATAAGCAAAAGAAGGTAGCACTTCAAAAGAAAAATCAGAGACTACTACAGTTGAAGTTGAAGAAATAGAAGAAGTTCCAGTTTCTTCTGAAGCAGCACCAGAGTACGAAGAACAAGAGCAAGCTGAGATCGAAACTCCATAAGTTCGACGGTCAACTAGGGAGAGAAGAGAACCAGCTTGGCACTCAGATTATTCTATGAAGAGTAATATTGCATACTGCTATTAACAGAAGATGGAGAGCCTTCAACCTTTCAAGAAGCTATGAAAGGCCAAGAATCATCTCTGTGGGTGGCAGCAATGCAAGAAGAAATTGAAGCTCTTCATAAAAATAAAACATGGGATCTTGTTCAATTACCACAAGGAAGGAAGGCCATTGGAAACAAATGGGTCTACAAGATCAAACGCAATGGTAATGATCAAGTGGAGAAGTATCGTGCAAGATTGGTGGTGAAAGAATTCGCTCAGAAAGAAGGTATAGACTTCAATGAGATATTTTTTCCGATGGTTCGACTCACAACAATTCGAGTGGTCCTGGCGATGTGTGCTACATTTGACTTGTACTTAGAGCAGTTAGATGTCAAAACTGCATTTCTTCATGGAGAACTTGAAGAAGAAATTTATATGCTCCAACCAGAAGGTTTTGAAGAACATGGAAAAGAGAACTTGGTTTGCAGGTTGAACAAATCTCTATACGGTCTCAAACAGGCGCTGAGATGTTGGTATAAGAGATTTGATTCCTTCATTATAAGCCTTGGATACAAAAGACATAGTTCAGATCCTTGTGTTTATTACAAGAGATTTGGTGATAACGATTTTGTTATTTTGCTGTTGTATGTTGACGACATGTTGGTAGCAGGCCCCAACAAAGATCGTCTTACAAAATTAAAGGCACAGTTGGCTAGGGAGTTTGAAATGAAGGACTTGGGACCAGCAAACAAGATTCTAGGGATGCAAATTCACCGAGACAGAAATAATAAGAAGATTTGGCTTTCTCAAAAGAACTACTTGAAGAAAATCTTGAGATGCTTCAAGATGCAAGACTGTAAGTCAATTTCTACCCCACTTCCTATTAATTTTAAGTTATCCTCAAGTATGTGTCCTAGCAATGAAGCAGAGAGGATGAAGATGTCTCGAGTACCGTATGCATCAGCAGTGGGAAGTTTAATGTTCGCTATGGTATGTACAAGACCTGACATTGCACAAGCAGTGGGAGTGGTTAGTCGGTACATGGCTAATCCTGGTAGAGAGCATTGGAATACTGTTAAGAGGATCCTGAGATACATCAAGAGTACCTCAGATGTTACAATGTGTTATGGAGGATCAGACTTTACTGTTAAAGGTTATGTTGATTCAGATTATGCAGGTGATCTTGATAAAAGCAAGTCCACCACAGGTTATGTGTTTACTCTTGCTGGAGGAGCTGTAAGCTGGGTTTCAAAACTGCAATCTATCGTGTCAACATCTACGACGGAAACAGAATATGTAGCAGCTACACAAGCTAGCAAAGAAGCAATATGGATGTAGATGTTACTGGAGGAGCTCGGGCACAAACAAGAGAAGATTCCTCTATTTTGTGACAGTCAGAGCGTTTTGCATCTTGCAAAGAATTCGGCATTTCATTCAAAGACAAAACACATACGAGTTCAGTATCACTTTGTTCGTGAGAAGGTGGAAGAAGGCAGTGTGGATATTCAGAAAATTCACACCAATGACAACATGGCAGATATGTTTACGAAGTCGATCAACAATAACAAGTTCATATGGTGTCGATCTTCTATTGACCTAGCAGAAACGTAACATTGCAGTAATTGGGCAGAAAGGATGGTGTGAAGACTTAATTGATTCTCAATTAAATCTTCAAGTGGGAGAATGCAAGATAGTCAAAACGCGTTTTGAACGCGTAGTCAAAAAAAGAACAAAACGCGTTTTGAACGCGTAGTCAAAAAAGGAATAAAACGCATTTTGAACGCGTAGTCAAAAAAAGAACAAAACGCGTTTTGAACGCGTAGTCAAAAAAAGAAAGGTTCAATACGCGAATTTTACGCGTTTCTAGTTTCCTATAAATAGAAGACCTTTTGCCCTCATTTATCCCATCCCAGAAAGAGAGAGTAAGAATACAAAGAGAGTTATACACCAAGATAAATATTTTAGTTTTGAGTGTCCTCTTTAGTAGTTGTTCCTTTTACAAGAGAGAAGTGTTAATTGTTGTTTTCTCCTTGTATTTGAGAGCTGTGTACTCCATATTTTTATAGTGAGATCCTTCTACCCCGTGGTTTTTCCCTTCTATCATTTAGAGGGGTTTCCACGTAAAATTCTCGTGTCCAATTTATTTTCATTATTTTCACTATATCAAACTTTAGTTGTGGTGCTTCCTCCCCCCAACATTACTCCCCTTATCCCAATTTATGTGATACTGATAAAATTTTAAGAATCAATTTTATTTTTTATATGTCTTTTAATTTTTAATTATTGTGATCTATATAATTTTACGTCATTTTTAAACAATATATGTTACTCATCTATCCCTATTTATGCGACATTGATTCAAGGGTCAATCAAACTGTTTATATGTCTTTTAAATATTTTAAGTTTTTAATTATTGTGATTTATAGCTTTTTTAATATAATTTTCAAATAATATATATTATTCCTTTGTCCCAATGTATGTAGCATCAGTAAAATTTCAAAATTCAATCAAATGTTGTTAATTATTGATATTTACAATCTTTTTACGTAGTTTTCAAATTATTGAGATTTATAATACATGTTACTTCTTTTGTCTCATTTTATGTGACACCGATAAATTAATTTCAAAAATTAATTAATTTTTTTTATATTTTTAAAAATATTTTAAGTTATAAATTATCATTATCTATAGTATTTTTTTTGCAATTTTAAATATATAAAATGGAAGAACCATAAAAAAATTATAAAAATACCCTCAAGCAGGCATATTGTACTTAACTCCCTTTTATAATATAGTAGTATACAAAAGGATTTTTTAAGAAAATAAAAATTGTTCATAAGTTAGACCAACATTTCACATTGTCTATGAAGGTATTCACATGCTTGCTCCTTATCGGGATCCTGTACACATCACGCTAGGAAAGGCTTTTTATTTAAGGATGGGGCCGGCGGTGCATAAATGTATCTTAGTGGGGAACAATTTATAAGTGATTCTTTACCATTTGGTTAGACAAAATTAAGGGACATGCATACATGAAATATATTTGGTGGTGATTTGTGACTTGTGAGTGAAAAAAGATATCAAATACACTTTGAAGTAGTCTGAAGTTGACTACTATATATACCCTCCACATACATTAGAAGTTAATTTACTACCATCCTTAGACATATATAACACATCTCACAATATGTGGTGTTGTATATTAAGAAAATTATATAAATTTCATTAGTTTATGAGTCAATTACTTAGATGTACTCTATTTTGTAATATTACATATTTTGGTGCATCCAAGATCATGTATCTTGGGATAAATGGGTTAAAATTAGGTGTAATTTGTTCTAGATAGAATAAATACATCAAATCCACCTCCTCCTCCCGGCAGCAAAGCTTACTTGAACACTTTAAATACACGGACGTTTAAATACCCTCACTTAACAACTTTCAAGTGAATTTAATCACCCTAAGAATATAATATCAGTCTCACAGTAGAGAGTGCATTATACAAGCGTTATGTCGTTGCTATATCAGCACCACATTAGCGCCACATTTGCGTCACATAAAAAATTATTTTGATTTTAATTTAATTTTTTTTTGTAAATTTCAAAGCTAATTAATTTTTAAAAAATAGAGATTTTTTTTTCAAAAAAAATCTAAGTCCATGAAAATAAATTAAAGTTTTCAAGTCAACTTACTATTGTTTTCATCAGTTCTTAATTTTGAACTGTCCCATAAAATCTCTTTTTTTTTTCTATTGGGAGTCTTTATTCTTCAAAGAAAAAAGTTAAAAATTGAATTTTGAAAGTATAGAATAAAAAATTTTAAACACAAAAAAGGAAGACTCAGATCTTGAAAAGTGCAAAACAGTTAAATAGTCCAAAATGTACGGACTAAATATGAATGAAAAAGATTTTAAATACAAAAAAAGGAAGAGAAGATTGAGAGTCTCGGAAAATAGATGAAAAAAGGCTCCGTAAAAATAGGCTTTTAAAGATGTAAAAGTTGTTTCAAAATTAGTAATAATCTAAACCAGACAAACTATGAATAGCTTTGGTGATTGATTTTCAAATTTAGCTAATTGAAGTATAATTCTTGCAATTTTGAAAGGTTGAGTTGAGAATAAATTAGGAATATATTTGGATTGATTTATTTGAAATGTATTTAAGCTAATTAGCTTTTAAGAATTTTTATAGTATTTGCGTAAAAAAGAAAAAAAATTTAAACACTTATTATTAGATTAAAATAACAAAAATAAGTCATAAATTAATTATTCTCTGACTTATTTTTATAACCTACAAGACATATCCTAACAGGGCCTAATTAATTTATCAATTTGGAAACAGTGCAAATCAACTCACTTTAAAGTTTCGGTTGACTAGAGCTACTTAGATACTAGTACAAAATTCAGTCATAAGAAAACTGTTATTATGAATTTTTTTGGTTGGTTAATTCGTTTGAGTTCATCGATTTATGATCTATTTAGTTTGTTTGACCAAATTTTTAATAGAATATGAGTATTTCTGGAGTAGCAGAAGCTGAAAGGAAGTAGTTTCTTTTCCAGTACTTTTTTGATAATCATTTTTGACAAAAACACATTTGCATTTTAAAAATTTTGATCAAGCACTAATTATTGCTTAAAAGTGTTTTTTAAATTTATTAACCAAATTATTTCTCACCATAAGTAATTTTTTTTTTATTAAAAAGACTTTTCACAATAAGTTGATTTTAGAATTTTGATGAAATAGACTACTAATTTCCATAGATTTTGTCTTAATTTATAATTTGATAGAATAATTGTCAAACAAATAAATACAGTTACAAAACAATAAAGTTTTGAGACAAATAATTTACGACCATAGTTGATCATAAACCCAAATGACGGAGCACATATATACTATCTTAAAACCATGAACTTTAAAACTGAAATATTAAATTACTAAAATACCCCCAACTTGAAAACACCGACTTTCATTAAAAGTTAATTGTTGTTTCTTTTCCAACCCTGCAACATTGCGCTACAAACTCCTTCGCGAAGATTCGTTGCATCAAACTCTCAAAATTCTGAATAGACGCCAACATCGCTCTAATCCGAAACAGAAGCAACTTATCGTTTTACTTTTACACTCTTTAAAATCATCCAGAGAAGATGACACTATCCCATCCAACATCCAACTTCTACAAAAGAAGAATTGGTAGTCGTTGTTACATCTGCTTTGTTGAACACTACGCTTTGTCATTAAGAAGTCTGCCACTATTGATTAGAATTTGTCTTGCTTAGCTTCTGAATGGAGTGAAGAACACTTAGTTACCTGTTTGTTGCAATCACAAATGGCTCGATCACTGCGTGTGTATATACCCTGGCAAGATATAAATAAAGTGCTTTATCTTACTATAATTTGACAATATACTGAAGTTATACAAATTTTTGGACAGGTTTCACCAGTGACTGATGAATTGATGCACGCCTGAATCAGTCACTGCCACATATACTTTGGCCAACCGCCAAATTGAAGTTCAACACCTTTATCAGACTTTAGTACTTTCCTCCTGTCTAGCAAATCCAGGAGGAATGGCCATGTACACTTCTTTAACAAGTCACCATTAAGGAAAGCATTGTGGACATTCATTTGGTTTATAACCCAACGCTTTGATACTACAAGAACAACCACAGACCTCACAGTGACCATCTTAGCCACAAGGCTAAAGGTTTCACCATAATCTAGACCCTCTTGTTGGCTATATCCCTTGGTAACTAATCTAGCCTTGTACCTCTCCACCTCTCCAGTAGACTTATAATTAACTTTATAGATCCATCTGCAGCCAATAAACTTTTTACCAGGTGGTAGATTCACCAGACTCCAAGTTTAATTATCCACCAAGGCATTAATCTCAAGTTGCATGGCTTGGACCCATTGAGGATCAAGAGCAACTTCCTTGTAAGATAAAAATTTTGAGATAGCAGAATATGCATTGATACAGTAACTATAAGCAAGAGAAATATGACTACAAGACAAATGATCAGACAAAGGAAATGAACAGGAGTGGCTTTTTGGTTTAGTGACAAAGTCTTGGAGCCATAAAGGTGGTTTAATTGTTCCAGATGACTTTCTAGAAAGAATAGGAAGAGAGAAGGGTAGAGAATTAGACGAGGAGTAGGATAATGTTGCAATAGAAGCGGGAATATCAGCAGAACTAGTAAGAGGTATTGAAGAAGGACTAGAAGGAAGAAGCTCAGATACTGGTGGATCACGTGGAAGATTAGAAGGAATTGATGAAGATAGAACATGATCAGGTGTTGCTAATGTTAACACTGGAAATATAGGATTGGAGGAGGTTTGAAAATCAGTGAAAGGAAACGAATCTTCTTTAAACACAACACCTATTGGCAAAGAAGGATTTGGAATGTAGATCATAGAGAAGGTACCCCTTTTGAGAGATAGAGTAGCCCATGAGCACAACAGGTATGGCTCTAGGTGAGAACTTATCTTGGATTTTTGACAAGTAGTATAGAGAAACCACCAAAAGTTTTTGATAAGAGACAATGAGGGAGGATGCTGATATAATAATTCAAAAGGACTTTTATAGGACAGGAGTTTGGATGGAAGTTTGTTAAGACTATATACAGCTATTGTAACACATTCTCCCCAAAACTTTAAGGGAACAGAAGCTTGGAACCTTAAATCTCTTGCCATGTTTAAGATAGTTCTGTATTTTCTTTCAACCACACCATTTTATTGAGGTGTATAAACACATGTGCTTTGATGATGTATACCAAGATTAGACAACCTCTATTGTAAAGCTGTGCTGAAAAACTCACTGCCATTATCAGTTCTGAAGACTTTGACACATGAAGAGAACAAATTTTGAACTTGAGCAAAGAAATGCCTTAGAGAAACTATTATATCAAACTTAGATGCTACAAAAAATAACCAAGTAAATCTGGAGTTGTTAAGACATCATGGGATGAGGGTGTGTTGCGATATGGTAAACTTTTGAGACTCTTTACGAGCTCTGTATCTCTGCATATCCTGCTAGGGCGGGGCCGCAAGATCAAGATGGTCCCGCTGTGGCGGGAAAGTCGTGAGTTAATACAGGGTAAAACCCCATAAATGATATTTTCTGCAGAAAAACTATTCTTAGGAGTTAGGAGGCAACCCAGAGCACTTTTTGATCATTTTCCACCAATTCTCGCACCAAAGGTAAGATGATTACTCCCCTAACTCATATTTCAATTTCTAGAACCTAGAATTATGGCTGGTGATCATTGAGGGAGGGTTTTAGCCTAAAATTAATGGTGAGAAGTAGCCCTAGATGGGAGGTTGGGATCATGGGTTTGGCCTAAATTGGGAATTATTTTATAATCTATATGAATTAGGCCATTCTATTGACCCTTTGTATGTATGCGACTGTTTTTAAACAAAGAACAAGTCGAACGAATTCGTAAAGAAAAAGCTCCAACAATTTAGAGTTATAAAAAGCTTGATTTGGATGTAGGTGATGGTTTTGTCTTCCTGTATGTGTTATATGTGCTTGCTAATTGTTCCATTGTATGCATATATGTATGGAAAAGGGAAAGATGAAATGAACCATTCGAAATTACTGTTATTTTCTATGGCTTGTAATGAAATTGTTCTTGGTAGATATGACTGTTGAACTATTCATTGTATTTGTGGTTGATTGTGTATGCTTGGAATGAGTGTCATGTTCCGACACATAACTAGATTAGGTGTCACATTTTGACATAATCTTGGATCGAATGTCACGTCCGACATAATCTTGGACCGAGTAACACATTTCAACACACTAACAGGTGTTTGCAAGTCTCATGAGAGGACCATTTATTGAAATTGCAAGATATTTGGGACTTTTAATCTGTGAGTATGTTTAAGTACTATTTATGAGATAATAAATGACAAGATACTCTAAATATATGTGCTTACTGTGTAGTAATTGCTTGCTCATGTCGCACTTGCTGGCTAGCCACGTGATCCTATCAATACATCGCTGTTTTGTATATTGATACTGCACTTGCTATGTCTTTGTTGAGAACAAGGCATCTTTAGGCGACTGTCGAGAGATCTCACATAGAAGACCGTTAGTTGCGAGAGTTCAAGGGTGAACCAGTTCTTTCAGGCTACCACGGGGTCTTCTATATCTTGGTCCTTCACTCAGGACTTAGACTTTCAGACATTATTTAGTTTTATGACTTTCGGAGTTGTATTCCCTTCCTTTAGACTTGTTATTGGTTAGACGTTTTGGTATATCGACTTTCAGTTTTTAGGTGTTAAATTTCGCATGTTTGGGTAGTTGACTAGACTTTCTGAATTTATGGAAACTCAATCCTAGTTAATTATCTAAATCTGCTTCCACAACTTTAATTTGCTTATCTCTGCGAATTTTGTTAGTTGGACTGAAATAGTTGTTCTCCCACCGGAGAGTTAGAGTGGGTGCCAATCACGCCAGGTCAAGGTCGTGACAAAAATACCCATATTGTTACTAAATGGGTCAAAAGTGCCCTTTTTAAAATAAATATATTATTATTTTTCTTTTTAAACACATCTTATTCCTAATAAAAATATTACTTTTAAGGAAGCTTATTGTTATTTTCTTTTTTTAAAATTACTTTAACTAATAAAAATATAGGAAATAATTTTTTTCTTCTCAATGTCATTTTATCAATTAAAATAAAATGACTTTATGTACCATTTTAATGGATAATATATGTCATATATATAAGATCATAAACTCAGCATTAATTTTTATTTAGATAATAATAAAAAATAATTATAATAAACTAAGAAATATTTTGATTATTTTTTTTCCAAATAAAGTAGGATAAATAGTTGCTAATAAAAAATATTATTAGAAAAAAAATGTGTTCAAAAATTAAATAAATAATATATTTATTTGAAATAAAATAATATTTTTAACCTATTAAATAACAATAAAGATATTTTTAAATTAAAATATTCACAACAAAGCTATTTTTGAACCAAACAATAACGGAGAGCATTTTAAACCATTTTTGTTTATTTTATTTCAATATCCCTACTCCATACTATTTTTCTTTTTCCCATCCCATCGTTGGTTTTTCAGTGTCTATTTAAAAAATATTATTCGCTTGCTTTTCCTTTTCTCCTTTCTGTTTTCGAAAAGTAATCACCGAAAACATACAACAAATCATCTATAATAGATTTTATATTATTTTTTGAAGAAAAATTAGGATTAATATATTTTAAAACTAATTTAACTTTTTCACTATAAATAGAATGATTCTCACTTATTGTATTTTTCATCCTTTAAAAGAAATGGAATAAACTTTTTCTATAATATTTTTGTTGTAGCATTATTGAGAGTGTTTTATTGGAGGGTTGAACTTTTGCCTCCACACTGTGCGCATATGTCACTCAAAGAAGAGACCAATCAATATTCCTTTCTCTTCATACGTCTAATCACATCCACCATTAATGTTTCTCTTCTTCTTTTTTTTTTAATTTCTTCTGAGCATTTGAGAATATTTTCTACTACTAAATAACCCCCAGATAATTCACCGTATCATTAGTAGTTAAATCAGATACTTCCTCCCATTGTTTCAATTTTGCTTATTTAGTTTTGATTTGATAGAGAACTTAAAAAAAAATAAAGATGATATTTGAATCTTATGTCTTTAAATTATATTCTTTGAGATTGTTTTGTTTGAATACAAGTTTTTATAGAATTTATTATTAAATGATAAGTTATGATAGAATTATTTATTATTGATTATTTAGTTTGTTGTACACAAAATAATATGTATTGCATAAATTTTAAGAACAAGTTGTTTATTTATAAAAATATCCTTTACTTTACTTAGTTTTTTATATTTTCTTTGCAAGTTTAATTATTCATTTTTAAAAATAAAACTTTCATCTTATTTAGCTTAAATATTTTTTGTGGTGTGCATTCTCATGATGGTACCATATATATTTAAAAATAAAACTCTCATTTTATTTAGCTTAAATATTTTTTGTGGTGTGCATTCTCATGATGGTACCATATATATTTAAAAATAAAACTATCATCTTATTTAGCTTAAAAATAGAATTTCTATCTGAAGTTTGTTAAAATAAAAGATGATTTATTATTTATATCACTTCATTAAGCACATATCACTCTTAAATTATAAAATATTAAAGTTATCTTCATTTTATAAATTGATATATAAAGTACAAGCTTTCAAGTAACTAAAAAAATATATAATTGAAAATATCTAATTCACTAGTAGAGAAATTAAAATATAAATAAATATAATTAGTCAAATAAATTCATAAGCAAAAAATATATTTATATAATGTAATTTTTTAATCGAAAAAAATAAAACTATCACAAAAATAAGGAATGGTGAATCCCAAAATAATAATCCATTTAAGTTGACTTATAAATTACTTATAAAGCCACTTTTTTACCTCTACGAAATTAACAGCGGAGAGCGTATAATTTCTCTCCGATGAGTGTGTATTTTACAGTGGAGTATGCACCATTACAAAGAGTCACAAATGTCAACTTTTTACCTCTCACATCCCAAAAGTTTTAGCTAGCGTCTTGTCGTATATTTTTGAAAAATTAAACTTAGATCAAGTTTGGATTAAAGTTTTAAAATGTGTTTTGTAAGAGTTTTTTAAAGCATTTTTTTTTTGAAAAATATGAATCATGATTTATATTCATAAATTCTAAGAAACTATTAAAAATATTTAACTTCCCCAAACAAATATACTTTTTAATCCCAAATTATGCAGATGTTTCATTGATGACATTCATTATCATTATTATAAATCATAGTCCTATATACAAATAAGTTTAGCATAAAATTAATTATTATTTTTATAATGAACTAGATAATACATTGTCCTAAAATTATAACATGATATTATAATTTCTTATTTTTTTACATTTAGCTTTAATTTCTTATTTTTCAAATAATTTTTAAAAATTTACGACTAAATATCAATTAATATACATATTATAATAGAATATTTATATTAATCATTAAACTTGAAAAGACAAAATAGACCAGAGTAATTAAAAGAATACAATTTATCTAAAGTGAAAATGTCAGTGGGGGAGGGTGGTTCTTCATGTCCATTAGTTATAAGGATGTGAAACATTAATTTACCCAAAAACAAAACGTCGAAAAAGTGATACTTTAAATGCATAAGTACATAAGATAACTCGATGCTCGATCATCTCAGCCTTTTTATAGCATTATCTATTGTGTTTTGTCACATAATAAAAGTCATTCGTCAAAATTATAATCAATAAGAAAATGATCTTTTGAGATATTAATTATTAGTTGAGTTAAATAAAAAATTATCCCCCCCCCCAAAAAAAAAAAAAAGTTCAAATCAGAATTCTAAAATTGGGTATCGTTAAAATTATGCAATGTTAAGTGTTGTTTTGCAGCTGGTTTGGATGTAAGATATATATATGTATATTGAATCTTCCATGAGTAATATCACAATTAGTATTTGCGCGCAGGTTAAAAGACAAAATATTTATATATAAATTAATATGGTATTTGATTTGCAATTTAAAAACTCACAATATAATTAATACACGTATAAGTTATGAGATAATCTAACTAACCGTTTGGTCCCAAATTCCCAAATATTCTTGGCAAGTTATTTTTGGGAGAAATTTTGGTGAATTTTTTCAAATTCAAAATGTTCATAATTGAGGTTACACAAAATCGGAGCCAGAAAAGTTTCATCATGCGTTTGGCTACAAATTTTTCAAAGTTTTGGTAAAATTTCAAAAAATATTATTTTGTGCTTGTAAGTTCGAAAAATTATTAAAAATACCCATAAATTTGTGTTATTATTTTATAATTAACATGTTCAGTTAAAAAAAACACCTTATATAAGAATTGATAACAATCAACAATGACAAAATAACATTATAGGCAAGAGCAATACATTAATCGAATTAAAAATAAATTATTTTTTTCCAAATCTTGTCACTCAAATTAATCCTTTTTCCAGATGAGGTAATACCAAACTATTCTTTTATAAAATCTTGGTTGATCATATTAATGGAGTAAATTGATAGATAAATATTTAGTTGAAATTAATAAATGATTAATTTTTATAAAATATAAAAATTTGGGGTTATTTTTAAATTTTTAAAATTTTTCAAGTTCCCAAGTTCTAATTTTTTTTTTAAAACATGAAAACTTGAGAATTTTGCCAAATAATAACAAATTGCATAGGCAAACACAATTTCTCAAATATATTTTAAATTTTTTTTTAAAACTATTTGGGACCAAACTTTCACTAATTAATCCCTACATTAGTTTATCTCATGACTCTAACAAAAACACGTTGGGAAGGGGCAATAGTAGCTAGGGAGAAAGAAGCAATAAAGCATCGACACGTAAAGCAGAGTAAAAGGTAAGTTTTTTTTTTCTTTAAGGTTGTTGTTCATGTCCAATAGGTATTACGATGCAGCCAAAACATTAATCTACACAAAAAGCTAAGTATCTGAAAAGTACAATACACAGTTGAGTACTAGCTAGTTGCTATTAGAGTGAGATACATTTTATTCACTACCTCAAATGCCTATACTTGTATTTTATTCGCATAAAGTTATAAATACTGATGGTATAATATGTAATTAACACATTATCATGTAGTGAGTGGGATACATTTTAGGGCATGAAGGACGAGTTGACTCTATGAAAATAAAGGTATAATATTAGAAATGTACATTTCTTAGGTGTGATCCATAGGATGCTCATGACTTGGTTGGTTTGAGAATAGGAAAAAGTCAGGCACCTTGTGTTATTTAAAAAAGTCATTTGTACTCTAAATAGATCATCTAATATTCCTCTATTTATATTTGAAATGGAATTAATTCCCCCCTTGAAAATGTCACAATTAAATTTTATCTTAAATATGTATCACACATTGCCTGTAAAAGGAAAAAAAACACCATCATCTACCACAATCTTTTCACACTCTTCATCATTTTCGTTCAATTCATAATCCCTTATAGAGAATTATCACCAGATTATTCAGACTTCATTAAGTAATCACCATTCATTTTTCCTTCAATCTTTTTTCGTCATTAATTGAAGACCGCCCAATTAGCTTAAAAATCAACAACACAATCCTTTTATTTGTACATTTTTAATAATCATTCACTTTCTTTCATTATCAAAGGGCAGATTTTCTTTTAAAACAAAGACAGTAAGGAGGGCAAAAAAATAAAAAAATAAAAGGAGTAAATATATGGGAATTAAGCAGAGAAAACGATCTGGAAGAACACAAAGAAGTACAGATTAATTAAGAATACATAATTAAATGTAATTAGTTGATAACATCCAATTGAATGATAACACGTATATGTTTTTTGAATCATTTTAAACTTCTTTTTTTCGCTTTTCACACAGGTCAAAATATTTTATCCATCAACTCGAATAATTCTCTACTACTTCTCACAAAATCTCTCAATAGAAAATAACTAGCAACACCTCTATTTATAATAATACAATTTAATTTAGGCAGAACTAGAATATCTATTATTAGATTCTTTAGACATGAATTAAATAAATATCAAATTTTAACCAATTTTGTTTCCTACAACATTTAAATATTTTCCCAATATTCTCATGTAATTCAAAATTGTATGCATGTGCCTTCTTTCTTCTTAGTTGTTGTACTAAAGTACTCTCAAATATTTGAGTTTTTCTATTTGTGTTGGATCATTTCTCTACAATTTTCAAGTTATTAAAGCACGTCTCTACAACTCTTGTTCATGTACTTCTCATCAGCATTCAATTGTTGAACACTTATCTTCAACTTTGAGTTGTTGTTTGCCTACTTTTTTCACACTTTTAGAAAAACGTTTTTTTTTTCCTGTGCAATATTTGCTTGCACATCTTTAAATGTGTAATATTTTTTTACAACATTTTCTCAGCATGATTAAATTTCATGCATAATTTATTGGACTAATGTTTTCCAACATAATCATTGTCAGACGTTTTCTAAGATAATCTATAACCAGACAGGTGAAACATTGAATTTTGTACCAAGATTCAATTGAAAGAGAAGCTATTTAATTTTCTACCAAGATATTGGGGGCTCTGATATCAATTTGAAAGGAAATATTTTATTTATCAACTCAAACAATTTTTTACTACTTTTCACAATTTCTCACAAAATAAAATAGCTAGCACCACCTTTAATTATAATAGTATTGCAAAATTTAATTTAGCTAGAACTAGACAATCTATTCTAAATAATATTATTTCCACAAAAAATTCTAGTTATATATGAATTAAATAAATACCCAAACCAATATTGATTTCTTACAACTTTAAATTATTCTCTCGACGTGTAAGAATGTTTTAACACATTCTTTGCCAAATTAGCTTGGAGGAACAATTGAGCTGATCGTAATAAATCGACTTTCATGCTAATTTTTGCTCCATCATATAAGTTCCATCTCAAGAAATAATGACTTAGTATGGTACTTTTCATTTTCTCGAACTCCTACTTTGATCTCTGATTTGATGGATGTATGTACTAAAAATTCGATACATAAGAGGGAAGTTTAGTGCGAACAAGCTGGTTAAGAGGTATTAAGTCGCACATAAAATTAAAACATGTAAATGACTTTTTTGGACAGCTTAATACAATTCAACAACCTGATTCCTTTTGTTATTTTATTTTCCATTTTAACTTTTTGGTTTTTAGTGAGAGGAGGAAGGGGTAGGGGTGTAAATGGAAAGGTACCAAAGATAGAGAGAATCCCAGGGTTTCCATATTTTCAAGTCTCTCTCTTTCATTTAATATAATAATTTGTACCCTCTTTTGTTATCCAAAAGTAGTTGAGGTTGTATCCAATAATCCCTTTTTATATATCTCTTGCAAAAATTGAAGAAAGATAGAAAAATGGGAAGGGGAAGAGTTGAACTGAAGAGAATAGAGAACAAAATAAACAGACAAGTCACTTTTGCTAAGAGAAGAAATGGACTTCTCAAGAAAGCTTATGAACTTTCTGTTTTATGTGATGCTGAAGTTGCCCTTATCATCTTCTCTAATAGGGGTAAACTCTATGAATTCTGCAGCACTTCAAGGTATTTTATTTTATTTTATTTTATTTACAACTAAGATGTCTCCTTATTTTTACCTAACTCCTCCTTTACCCAAACCCTTAATTATCTATTAACTACTTTCATTAAATTTGGTTATCAAACTTTGTTTTTATCTCTCTCACTTCAATTATAATGCAAGATCTGAGTTGTCTTAATATGAATTGAATGATATATGTACCGTATTTTTACTACATACATATAACATCAATTCTCCCTCTTTCTCTTCTCTCTCTATATAATATAATCTAAAAGATTTGATTTTTGAAAGATCTAATTGTTATAATTGTTTTAGAACTTTTGTGCAAATGAAAAAAAAAATTGATTATTTTTTTCCTTTTAATATATTTTTTTAAAAAAAAAATCCCGTATGTGGAGGTTTTTTTATGATTTGCAGATAGATTTTTTTATGAGTTCTATAACCAATAATTTTTCGTTCATACTTTTGAATGAAACTATTGAGGATTACTCAACTAATAGTTATTATCTTAGAATTTATATTTTTTTATATTAATTTTTTTTCAGATACAAAAAATAACTTTTTTAGATAAGTTAATTGAGTGATTTCATCTCAAATTATTGAGAATTAAAACGCCAAAATTCTGAAAACCTAATTATGAATTTTACGCGTTACATTTTTTTACTGTTAAGATTTGATTTGCAGACAAGGTGTCATGTTTGACAGTGGCAATAAAACTGCTACTTTTGGTCTTTGATTCCCAAGAAGAATGACCAAAGGCTGTTTATGATGGTTTCCAATAAGCAGCCAAAGTTTTTAAACTTTTTTGTAAAAATAATTAATACTGATTACTAATATAAAAATATATGTATTAATTTAATAATCAAAGGAGTATTTCCACCAGATCATTGTCAACATTTGTGAACCGGAGTCCATATATATTGGTAATTTTACTACTTAAACCAACAACAAATTTAGTGTAATCTTATAAATGGATATGAGAACAGTGGTATATAATATATACCAATCTTGTGATGGTAGAAAGACAGATTTCAATAGATCCTCGGCTCAATTATGTTATGTAAAAAATATTTTGATTAAAAAGATTGCATTTTTTGTTATATATGTTTAATACTATTTCGTAAGCCAATAAATTTAAATAACATGAGTTAATACTTAATTAATCCAGACCCTTAATTATGAACCTTCATTAACTATCTAGCCTCAAAATCATTTTTTTCAATATCTTCCAAGAACACATGTATCTCTATTTGACCCAATCTTATATTACAAACAAAAAACAATTTTGTGCACGAGTGAACTATATCTTTTGTTTCACCAATTAAAAAGTGGGATTTTGTTTAGCACTGATTTCTGTTTGTTAATTGATAATAGAAAGAGCCTCTTTTTTTGTGGTAATTAGACGATTATGCTTAATATAATTTAAATTGACCTTCCAGAGAACTTTGAAGTTTTTCTTCATAATAATGACAACTTTTGGTTCAATAGCCTTACATTGCAAAATGTTCCAAATTAAAGAAGAAATTATTTAATTGTTATAGAGTCACATGAAATTAACAGATGTTTCATTTTGTTGTTGCAGCATGGTGAAATTAATTGAAAAGTACCAACGTTGCAACTATGCTACTTTGGAAGCCAACCAATCAGCTACTGATACTCAGGTTCTTTCCGGGTTTCTATTTGTTTGTCTTACTTTTGGTATCTCTTTAATTTTAACGTACTTTTCACTACCTTGTTTAAAATCAGAAGATTTTAAATATATTTATGTGCATTCCACAAATCTCTAGTTTAAGATCAAAAGGTTCAAACGACTTCTTTACTTTTTAAACTCTATATCAAATCAAAACCTAACAAACAAATTAAAATGAAGCGAATAATTAAGTATTCGTCTACTCTTTGAACTATTTATCTTAGCTATGATAATATTATTTGGCCAGTTAGTGACAGAATTTTTTTTGAAATTTGGAAAGAATAGCATTTTGAAATTGGAGTTGCGTTTGACTATGTATATTGATTAAAGTCGTTTTTGAATATTTATAATTGATTTGAAGTAAAAAAATGTGAAAACAATTCTTTCGAGTTTTTTGAATTCCGGAAAATTTTGGATTCAACTTAAATTCCAAAAAAATTATAACAATTTTATGTCCAAGTATTTTCTGAAATAATATTTTAAGAAAAATGCGAAAAATATCAGTGGCCAAACAGGTTCCAACTCTGTAGGAACATAAAAGTTTTGGACAAGATATTAATTATCTGTTTAGTAGTGTCTTCCTTGTCATTAACTTATATAATCATATTTCATATCTTGATAAGTTCTTCTTTATAGGAAAATAAAGTTATTTCTAAAAAGTGTTTTATATTTTTGTGAAGTTGTCTGGTTGAAACATTGTTAATTTTGTATTTAATTATTTTATTTAGCAAAAGGTAATTTTAAGTTTTTGAAGCATGTTCACTCAAATTTGCTTTCATCCTGCTTATTGGAAATGGTTTTTTTTTCCTCACCTGATATCCAATTGGGGCCTGACTAATATTTTCATCTGTTCATTCTTTCATGATTATACTATTGTTTGGAACGCTTCCGTTATCTACTTTCCTACTTTTAATATTCTTGTCTGACCTTTTTTTCTATGCTTCTTTTGAGCCGAGGGTCTTTCGGAAACAGCCGTCCTACATTGGTAGGAGTCAGGTCTGCGTACACTTTACTCTCCCCAGACCCCACGATGTGGGATTTCACTGGGGGGTTGTTGTTGTTGTTGTTATATATATATATGCAATTGAAGGTCTATTTTAAGGGGGGGAATTGCTCTCTGAGGAAAAAAATCATGTCAAAAACTTGAATTCAAGATATTTAATTAAGACGGAAGGATCCTATCCATCACACTACAAACACTTGTTCATTTATTGACTGCTGTATATACTTCTTGCTTCTCATTTAAATGACACCCTTTTTTTCATTTCAAAACATCCTAAAATCTTGAAACCAATGATTCTTTTAGTTAGACTTCTCAAACTGTCACTCAATTAATAATCATTATTTTTTTAAAAAATTACCTTTCTTTATTTTATATTGTCATTTCATCTATAAAATTATGATTCAGGTGATCTTTCTGATAAATATGTATATGAAGTGAAATGTTTTTAAGAAAACCTTTTAAAAAATAAAAAACTTTTCATTTTAACCACTAAGTTGACCCACGCGTGCTTAATCTAATTGGATCAAATCTATGTCGTAGGTTCTTCATTTCAATGGTTAAAATTGATAGCTTCTTAATTTTCAATAATTTGAACTGAAAAAAGATTTTGCATTTTATCAATATCAATAGTTATGGAGTAACTTTTCTATTATAAAAAAACAAAATATAAAAGATTTATTTGGATTTTAATTTTTAATGGACAGCCGAATTAAAAGTAATACTGATTTTCTTTGTTGTTGTTGTGATAGTTGTTATTATTATTATTATTATATATATATATATATTAATGTTAGTTGCTGCCATTGTTGTTATATTGTAAATGTCGCAATTGGTAAATGGCTCAAGTCACAAGTGGTCTTCCTAACTTGTCCGCATTTTTCATTTTGTTATCTCAACAGACCCTTAAAACGTCATTATTTTCTTACAGAATAACTACCACGAGTATCTGAGGCTAAAAGCTAGAGTTGAGCTCCTCCAACGATCTCAGAGGTAAGTTTTGTTCACTATCAATATATATTTTCGAGAATCATAGTATATGAACTTTGATCAACATATTTCGATGTATAATTAACTTAAATCCTTTATATAATATAGTCCATAATTGGTACGTTTTATGAAAATTACACAGGAACTTTCTTGGGGAAGATTTGGGGACATTAAGCACGAAGGACCTCGAGCAGCTTGAGAATCAATTAGAGTCGTCCTTAAAGCAAATCAGGTCAAGGAAGGTAAATTATTTAATCTAATTAATACCCCAGTGGTTAATTATTTTCACTATTAAACACAGTGTTATACAGTTTGGAAATGGTGATTTTGATCTTTGTATGAATGATTCTAATTATTTATTAAATGCTATAAAATTACCTTAATTTCTAGCCCAATAGGTTATCTAATTGATCCCACATTTTAATCACAAAAACTTAAAATACCTTTCTTTTTGTTTGAGTTTGAAGTATTGTTAGTATCCCCTTGGTTTAACACTATCAGATCACTTCAAAAAGATTTAGAAGTAATTCACTTAAAATGTAAAAGATTAAATCTTAATAATAAGATATGTTAACTGCTATCAATGATCGTTGCAATTGTGGGTAGATTGCCAATTAAACTATCTTGTCTTTGCTTACACCAGTCATTTAGTTTATAAACTAATTATACTAAGATCCTAATTTATGAAGGTGAATAAATAACCTAGGTCTTATTAAGAGAACCAAGCAAACAGGTCAAATAGGATATGAGCGAGTCAAAACAGTTTTAACAAAAATATATATAACATTCGATATTTCTATACTTAATTTAGAAAAAATGAGTTAAACGACAGATAATATGAATATTCATATTATTCACGGTTTTAGAAATAATTAAGTAAAAACACAAGCTAATAGCCAAAATAAGCTTAGACTCTCAAAAAGCATGAATATCTATTTTTCAGTAGATAACATGAATAATATTCATATTTGTTTACTTTTAAATGATCAATTAATCAATCTTTATTTAATGGGATGGACTGTATGAAAAACACACCTAAATTATTTAGTGGGATGGATTGTATGAGAAACACACCTATGCCCTTTTTTGAGTTTCAGACCCAAACTATTTAGAGTGTGAGAAACAGATCTAAATTATCACCATGAGTTTGAGAAACACACCTCAAGTAATCAAGAATATACACACACATATATATATATATATATTTAAATCGTGTCAGCAAAAAAAGCCATGTAGTGGATGAAAATTCAAGGTCCAGTTAACATTGAGATGTGTTTCTCAAACTAATGAGTGATAGTTTAGGTGTGTTTCTCATACTCCCAATTGTTTAGGTATGAAACTCAAGAATAATGGATAGTTTAGATGTGATTTTGATACGTACATCAAAAAAAATGTGTAAGCAAAAAAAAAAAAGCCACATTGACGGAAATTTTGAGCCAGACACGCCTGACTGCCTGAGTATGTGTGTGTACACACATTTGTACTAGTCATTATTGAGGTGTGTTTCTCAAACTAATGAGTGATAGTTTAAGTGTGTTTCTCACACTCCTAATAGTTTAAGTATGACACTAAAAATAAGAAAGTTAATTTAGGTGTGTTTTTACTTTTACCTCTTTTTCTTTAAAGTCATTTTGCCAGCTCTATCCAACATCATTGTTTTTTTTGCTCTTTGATTTGCAGACACAATTCATGCTGGATCAGCTTGCAGATCTTCAACAAAAGGTACTCATTATGGAATTCATTTTATTTCCAATTACAAATAAAAGGAGCAATTATGCGCTAGAAATTGATCTATTTCAAATTTTGCATGAATTTTAATTTGCAGGAGCAAATGCTGGCAGAATCTAATAGATTACTCCGCAGAAAGGTATAATAACTATCTAATTTTTACCGGCCGTAGTAATTACCTTGTCTTATTTTTAAAATTACAAATCTCATAAATTAAGACACTTAAGGTAACTTGATAACGTAATTTTTTTTTATACTGACAGTATATATATAAATTGGTTGCCTACAATAAAGTGCCACGAGAGATATTATGGAGATGTTTAGAGGCTAAAGGTGTACCTGTGACATACATTAGGGTGATCAAAGACATGTATGAGGGTGCCAAAACCAGGGTAAGGACAGTCGGAGGGGACTCAGAGCACTTTCCAGTTATGATGGGGTTGCATCAAGGATCAGCTCTTAGTCTGTTTTTATTTGCCTTGGTGATGGATGGATCGACGCGATAAATTCAAGGTGAGGTACCATGGTGTATGCTTTTCGCGGTCGACATAGTCTTGATCGATGAGACTCGTAGCGGAGTTAACGCTAAGTTGGAGGATTGGAGACATACCTTGGAGTCTAAAGGGTTTATGCTGAGTAGGCCAAAAACAGAGTACTTGGAGTGCAAGTTCAGTGAGACACCTCAGGAAGTTGGCACGGAAGTTAGGCTTGGTGACCAGGCCATCCAAAAGAAAAGTAGTTTCAAGTACCTTGGGTCTATCATGCAAGGCAGTGGAAAGATTGACGATGATGTCATACATCGTATAGGGGCAGGGTGGATGAAATAGAGGCTCGCTTCTGGTGTGCTATGTGACAAAAGGTGCCACCGCAACTTAAGGGCAAGTTCTACAAAGTGGTGGTTAGACCGACTATGTTATATGGGGCGGAGTGTTGGTCAGTTAAGGTGTCTCACGTCCAAAAGATGAAAGTTGCCGAGATGAGAATGTTGAGATGGATGTGTAAGCATACCAGGAGCGACATGATTAAAAATGAGGTTATTCGGGACAAGGTAGGAGTGGCCTCGGTGGAAGACAAGATGCGGGAAATGCGACTTAGATGGTTTGGGCACGTGAAGAGGAGAGACACAGATGCCCCAGTGCGGAGGTGTGAGAGGTTGGCCATGGATGATTTCAGAAGAGGTAGGGGTAGGCCGAAGAAATATTGGGGAGAGGTGATTAGACAGGACATGGCGCAGTTACAACTTACCGAGGACATGACTTTAGATAGGAGGGTGTAGAGAACCCACATTAGGGTAGAAGGCTAGTTCATAGTCTCGTTATTCTTCCTTATTAGTAGGCGCATTAGCGCACCATAATTTCTTGTGGTCTGATTTCTGTTATTATCTATTACTTTATGTACTTTGATTGCTCTATTTTATCTGTGTTGCTTCCGTTATTTGCTTTCCAATATCGCTTTGAATTTATTATCCTTATCTGATCTTTTTTATGCTTTTACTGAGCTGAGGGTCTTTCGGAAACAGACGTCCTACCTCGGTAGGAGTAAGGTCTGCGTACACTTTACCCTCCCCATACCCCACGTTATGGAATTTCACTAGGTTGTTGTTGTATATATATAAATTGGTGTCGTGTTTTTTCAGCTAGAAGAAAGTGCATCTGGATTTCCAGTTCGATTGTGTTGGGAAGATGGAGCTGATCATCAAGCCATGCATCAACAAAGTCGTCTCCCAAACACAGAGGGTTTCTATCAGCCTCTTGGATTGCATTCTTCTTCTCCACAATTTGGGTAATTATTATTATTAAAAATAATTTCGACTTTTTACTTTTATTTCGATTAATAAATTAATGTTCAACACGGTGTGGTCTAATATAGATAATAATGTGGGAAACACTCTTAATGCCCTGACAAAAATATTTGGTACATGTACTAATGTGAGTTACCATATCTCTTACTTGATAAGTTGATGGATAGTACATACAAGTTGATTCAGATACAACTGTTATATATTTAAAAAAAAATGGCCAACATTACATAATTTTTTTTTATAAGATGATAAAAATTACTTATCATAAGGAGTCGCGCTATATCGAAATAGTTAAAATTTCAGAGTTAATTAGATCATTATTATTACAGATCAGATTATTTTTAACAAAAGTAGTTCCTAATTTCCTAGAGCAAAGTGTAGGATATCCAATTTGGCTCATTAAGGACCTGCATTCACATAATATGAGATTAAAAATTAGGTTTGTTTATACAATTCTCATGTTGTTATTATTATTAAATTTGATTGTTTTTCTGGTTAATTTTTTTTAGGTACAATCCTGTTAATGCGGATGAGGTGAATGCAGCAGCATCTGCACACAATATGAATGGATTTATTCATGGATGGATGCTTTAATTTGATAATTCGAAGAAGCTGGTCCATGTTTGGTTCAACCAATATACAGTAATAATGTATTTGCATGTATTATCCTTTTTGTTTTGTTGCAAATTGTATTTAGAAACTCTCTTGAAGAATTATCGCGGCGATTGATCAATCGAGGACAATAAATGTAATGTATGCATAAGTTGCTACTTTAACATTTGAACCCTCCTGACTATGCATTTCTGCCTGTATCTTAATGTGTAATTAAATGAAATTGTTGTATTTTTGAATCATATGCTTATCTTCTACTATATATTAACATCTTGTACTCTACTGTCGTTATTATTACATTCGAATGTGCATATCTATAATATATTACAGGATTCAAATGAGCGATGTTGTGAATTATGATGAATCCAATTTCTATGGAAGAGAAAAAAATGAAAGCCTTTCATAAAAAGTCTCCTTAGTTGTGTCTTTTTTGTTATTTATTGACAATTTGGGATTGACGTCAGCAAGGTTTTCAAAAATACATAAAATTGGACAAGTGAAAAGGTTAACCATGAGGTACGTATGTAGAATTCTTTTCCCCTTTAATTGACTGATTTAACTAGTCAAGAAAGACTAGCAAAATATATACTTGATCTACCCCTCTATCCCAATTTTGTATATTTTTGAAAGGGCACTCTAATTTATGTGATGTTGTTCGATTGAGCATATAAATTTTTATCAAAAATGAAAGATTTTTGAAATATCTGATTTAAAATAAATCTTAGGACTTATTTGGTATGCAAAATTGCAATCCAACTATTTTGAGATGAGATATACGATTGCATTATTTTGGGATTGGTTGGTGGAATTAGGAATAACAATCTCATAGGATATGTACTAAAATGATAGAATTAGCTATCCCATCTCCCAGATAGAAGGCAGAATAACTAATTCCATCCCAATCCATGAGACATCATTGTTTATTCCATCCCTCGTATTAAACGAGCTCTACGTATATTACACTAATATAAATTATTTTTAAATAAGAAATGTATATGTTATTTGAAATAATTTAAAATAAAAAAAAAGTATCACATAAATTGAAAACAGAAAGATCAATAAGTTAATGCCATGGACAAATCATAAAAATTTAAAGAAGACCATTATTTTATTCCTAGTACATTAACTAGGTAAAGAATAATTCCAATGAGATTATGTTAGAATCTAATTCAATTGCAATCTACTTAGTGAAGGCATCAATGGAGGCATAATAAGAATATGTAAGGTTCCATGAATTTACAGTTTTAGTGTGTCTTTCAAGTTTTCTCTTCTACTTTAGTTTAGGTCCACTAAACAATCTAATTACTTTATAATTGAAAAGTGTGATTTTTCCATTGGTAAAGACTTACAATGAAAATATCTTTAAAACTCATAATTGAGGAGTAGAGGAGTTGCCTCCTAATTAGTGCCGAGCAAATATTAGATCAATTTATATTGAGTAATGACTACCTATCTTTATTATGTTGTTGCTAGTAAAATAGTACTATTTTAGTCTTGAATTTTCCAAATCATTTTCGTAGAAAATATAAATCCATTATTTTTAAATCCTTAGAGTAAAGGATCGGGAAGCTGTTCTCGAGCATCCTAAAAGAAATATATAGTATACACCCTAACTTCATCCATTGAAAAAAATAGTACCAAAAAAAAAAAAAGAAGAGTGAGATGGTTAAATTAAGATAATTTTTATGTTAAAAAAATAATTTAATTTCATACTGAACTTAAAATAGAATTGACATATATATAAGAAGTATTCGCAAATTCTTTGAAAAAACAAAAAAATTCTTCTTAGGAAGAATGCTTGATTTCTGTATGGTTTGTTACAAATGAATGTCCCCTCTATTTATATTATTTTTAAGAGGCTTAAGTATAAATAAAAATTGTTATACAAGTCTTTCTATATTTACAAAGAAGTCCCTACTCTAGAATTATCTACACAGAGAATTCTAGAGAACTCTATGTCTCCAAAACTTCTCTACCATATTCTACAAGAATCTAGAGTCTTCTATAAACCTCTCCAAGACTCTAGGTTCTTCCTCCTTCTTCAAGATCAAGTGGCGGGTCATAACACTAGCCCCTCCTATACACATGATGTAAGATTCTTTCTTCTTGATCATCATCATATATGAACACGTATCAAATAACAATAATAATAATATATTTAAAAAAATATTCAAGATATTTATTTTATTTGATTCATTTTACTTGTTATTTTTTCATATTTCTTAAGAAAAACTTAACTAAAACAATAATTTGACTAAATCATTTTTATTTATTTATTAGTCTATATTTAATATCTATTTTTTTACCACGTTAATTTCTCTCCACCTTTAATGAGTAAGGGTAAAAGTGGAAGATCATTATTAAATATATTTTGATTTTTTAAAATAATAACTACTCCATTTAAATTGTTAATTTTTAGCAAGGCCAAAAAGTAAAATCGATAGAAGGGAATAGAAAGAAAAAAAAAAGAGCAAATGGCGGGATGAGGAGAAGTGAAGAATAATTAGTGGAAATTTGATCATGGAAATAAAAAAATATTTACTTTATTTGAAATTTTCAAAGTTGAAATTGTAGTTTTGTTTGATCATACTTTTTGCAAAGAATATTATAATTTGAATGTTTTTTTAAAATATGATTTATATCTTTCAATTTCTAAAAACCAGCAAAATCAATCAAAACATACAATTAAATTTTCTTTAGAAGAGTAATATCTAAAAATAGATAGTCACATAATGCCATAGATTAGATCCCATGTACGATCGACTACATATTATTATAAATATTATTTTCACTTTACTTAATTTTTTTGAAGTTAGAGTTGAGTTTGGTTATTATTTTTTTTAATAAATAGTACTCTCTTTTTTAAAAAAATGAAATATAATTTATATGGGGTTACTTTTATAAAAAATAAATATTGTGTAAATTTTAAAAAATAAAATATAATGAAAGTGAAAAGGTGAAAAAAAAGATTTTGGGTATAAAAAAATAATAAAAAATAATTTTTTTATATATATAAAAAAATAAAAAATCTCATGGCTTAATTATAGCTGCCAAAGTTTAGACAACCTTTACATGGCTCTCATTCTTACTTGATTCGGCCAAACAAAGTAAACTTGTCAAAATTAATGACTACTTAAAAGAGAAAGGGCCCATTAGCGCAACTTGCATATAAAGCCAAATTCTAAAGGGCCCAGCCCACGTGAAAGCCCTTCAAATGAATACTGCTATTACTGTTTACTGTCTACTTATCCTTCTATCTGTCCTGTGGTATCTAAATAACCCCAACACTTTGATGCACTAGATTTTTCAAAAAAAAATAATCTATATTCTGGTAAAATAAAAATAAAATCGGCATATATTTTACTTTCTTCAAATCTCATTTAATAAAATTTTACTAAATATATTATTATTATATTCTCTTTATATACTTGTACTTTTCACATCGTACATCTGCTCATAAAATAATAATTGGTAAATATATATATATTATTATATTATATGATGTTTATGTTATATATATTGTTATGTTATATGATGTTTATATTTTAGATGATCGACCAAATATGTAACTGGCTTTATATTTTCTTATTTACTATGTTGCGTAGTAAAATAAGTTCTTTCCCATTTGAATGGGGACAATATTATTGAGTTATTTACATTACAATTGTTCTTTTCCTATTTTCTTCTTTCCCTTTTGGTGTATTTGCTGGTTATTATAATCATAACTTATTTTAACTTGCATATAATAACACAAACAAGGCAAGGGTGCACCTCCACCTCCACGTGTGTGAATTTAAATTAAATAGTTGTTGATATTAAATAGGAGTAATATTTATGTTACCACTTTTGATGTGTCAGAATTCTATTACTATATTTTCTTTATAAACGATTTTTTTTTGTTGGGATAATATAAACCAAATGTATAGTGAAGGGGGTTAATTTATTGGAAAAATTATTAAATTACACATCTTATATTTTTATATTTTTAATTATTCTTTACTATTTATAAAAATTTCAAAAATTCATTTTCTGATACATAGGAATGATGTTGATACATCGCTATTTGATACATAAGTCATTTTCATGATACATCGCTAGTTGATACAAACCAAACACAAAATGTATCAGTAAAACTTATTTTTGTTGTGTTCATGATATATTAGGAGTTATAAGCTGATTCATAAATTTTATTGATATTACAATGTTTGGTTTGTATCAACTAACGATGTATCATGAAAAGGACTTATGTATCAAATCGCGATGTATCAGCGTCATTCGTATGTATCAGAAATTTGAAAAAAAGAGGAAATTCGGGTAATTACCAAAAAAATTGGGATAAATTGTAATTAGATTTTTTCATTATAAGATTTAAGTAAAATACCCTAATTTATTCCCTTTGAAAGAAATCAATCCGCGAAATTTGATGAAATTTAAATTTGTATAATAGCATTATATAAAATTATATATTATTGATATAAGCATATAATATATTTTATATTTTTTTATAATATTGTATATTGAGTCTATAATATTTTGTATCAAATATTTAATATTTTTGTAAATATATATATGAAAATTTTGTATATTATTGTATAGTAAATTGTGCTTTGAGCTATGAATTCATAATGTAAGTTTCGAACTGTATTTTGAAATGTAAGTTAGATAATTGTGCTTTTATTAAAAAATTTCTTTTAATTATGAGAGAATAATAAATTACTAATATAAATTATTTGAGCACCTATGGATTAATATCTTTTACCCGAGACAAGTTCTTTTTTATTTCATCTTAGGAGTTCTTATTTATTTATTTTTGCTCATTTAATAATTCGAACTAATAAATATAAAATAAATCCTTGAAAAAGGCCAAAAAAAATTGGCATTTAGTATTGAGTAGTGTAAGGTATGTTTGGATTCTATTTTGGTGAAATAACAGACGTGAATTGTTATGATATTAGCTGCCTATTTTGTCGTCGAAGTCTATCTGTGAAAAAGACAAATATAACAATTTCAGCCTATTATTTCTTCTTCATTAGTTTCTCGCATGCTATATTATTCACTTTTGTGGTCCTGTTTAGTTAAAGTACAAATATAATATATCTATATTACCTTTCATGAAATGTCCAGTAAATTGATGAATATAATATTTAGTAATTTAAGCCACCGTTTGATGATACATTTTTAAATAATTTGTTTGATGATAAATTTTTAAATATTTTTAACAAATTATTTTTGATGAAGTTTTACTATGAGCCCGTTTGGATGGGCTTAAAAAAAGTAACTTTTATATATAAAGTGTTTTTAGAACTTTAAAGTGCTGAAAGTTATTTTTATAAATAAGCAGTTGAGTGTTTGGATAAAAATACTTAAATGAGGAAAATTACGTGAATTTTAGGGTTAAAAGAATAAAAAGGGTAGTTTGGGAATTTAGTTAAAATATAAGGGATATAAAAGTAATTTCCATGGTCAAAGAAAATGACTTTAAGCACTTAGAAAAAAAAAAGTTAGGAATCCTAACTTTTCATTTTTGACTGACTTTAAGAACTTTCTGGCTTAAAGTTAGCATTAGGCAAACACGTCCAAAAGCTGAAAAGGGGCTTTAAGTTGGTTTTGACCAACTTAAAGCCAATCCAAACGGGCTCTATGTATTTTTTCATAAATTTTGGTAGAAATTTTTGTTTTTATTTTTTTAAAATGATTTATGCTTGTAAGTTTTAAAAATTATTAAAAAAATATGGAAAAGGGTCAAAATTACCTCTGAACTTTGAAAAATAGTTTATTCATGCCCTTCGTTATACTTTAAGGTCAATTATATCCTTACCGTTATATTTTGGGCCAAATATGACCTTTAGTATAATGGAGTGTCACGTGTCAGTCTCTCAGTGGCCAACTTATTTCCCTTTTAAATTTGTTTTTTTTTATTTTTTTTTAAAAATTGTTTTTTAAATCTATTTTTTTAATCTGTTTTTTAAATCTGTTTGTAAATCTTCTTTTTAAATCTGTTTTTTTTATATGTTTTTAAAATTAATTAAGTAGAATATTCAGTTTTTTAGTTTTAGTTAAAGTTTAATACTTTACCCGTAGAAGAAGCCTATTATTTTGAGGCATGTGATTAATTAATAGATTTACAAAACATATAAAAAAAACAGATTTTAAAAAAAAAGATTAAAAAAACAGATTTTAAAAAAATAGATTTTAAAAAAAGATTTTAAAACAAATAAAAAAACAGAAAAGATTTAAAAAAACAGATTTAAAAACAGATAAAAAAATAGATTTAAAAAACAGATAAAAAAATAGATTTTAAAAACAGATTTAAAAAAAAAAAACAGATTTAAAAGGGGAAATAAGTTGGTCACTGAGAGACCGACACGTGGCACTCCGTTATACTCAAGGGCATATTTGGCCCAAAATATAAAAGTAAGGGTATAATTGACCTTAAAGTATAACGAAGGGCATGAATAAACTATTTTTCAAAGTTCAGGGTTAATTTTGGCCCTTTTCCGAAAAAAATACTTATAAGTTTGTATTCGATTTTTTAATGAATATGTTCCGTAAAAAGACATGACAAAAAGAAAATGGAGGAAATACGAAAAAATAGAAGAGAAAAGTCATACAAATTACTACCCTCTTTTTGTATTTTCTTGATTTATTTCCTTAATTGAGTTTAAATAAGTTTGATTCTTTATATGATCATAAAAGTCCACTTTTTGAAGATCTTTTCCTTCACTTTTAGATCGAACATCAATTGCAATGATTCGGTATATGGACGTATCTTCCCTATACTTCTCTTAAGTGGCATCAAAATACTCTTTCAACCGATTCGATAGCAGCAATCGATGAGATTAAATCAGACACTAATATGAATCTGAAAAAGAGGAAGAAATCAAAAGAAAAATACTATTGATTTGTATACCAAAAACTATTATTATTATTTGTAATTGGAAGTGACTTCGGAGCGCAAGCTCTGATAAAAATTGTATAAAATATATATAACTGTATAAAGTTTGTACAACAAACTAGGATTGAAATTTAGTCCAAAAGTATAAATGATAGAATGTTTTTATAAAATATAAAAGTTTGGGTAACTTAAAATTTTTTAAAAAATCCAAATACTAGAACTTGACCCAAATATATTATTTTTTCTAATATTTGAGAACTTATGATATTTGTCAAATATATTTATTAAGTAATGACAAATTATATGATCGAACGCTATTTGTCAAATTTTTTTCCAAATATATTTAAGAATAATTTTGACCAAACAACACCTTAAGTATGTGGAGCAATTTCGAGGGAACAACTAAAATTGATCAAATTATAATTAGCACGCCAATAGTTACACGTACAAATCATACTTTATATCATATTATATACTCTTTGTTTTACTTTACCTCTATATATTAAAAGTAAATTATTTCATTTAGCAAATTAAGAAAAAATTAGTATTTTTTTGGTACTAATTTTAATATTAAATAATTATATAAAATAATAGTGATCAAATTTAAACTTTTAAAATATAATTAATAAAATTAAGTTAATAATGCATCTAAAATTCAAGTTTATTTTTTTTAATTTGGTATTTCAATAAAATATGTAGATAAGTGTCAAAAAACACATCTAAATTGTCCATTTTTTTTAGTTTCATACCTAAACTATTAGAAGTATGAGTTTCATACTTAAACTGTCAGTTATTAGTTTGAAAAACACACCTCAATGGTGTATGTAATACACTCTCTCTACTCTCTCTATTTTTTTAAAAAATCTTGCCACATGAATAAAATATTCTATATTGACAAAAATTAAATAAAATACTAATATTAGTTAAAAGTTAAAACTAAAGTATTTCTATCCCCCCAAAAATATTATTTTTTAAAAATAAGTTAAAAATATTTTTCTCACTCACTCCACTACTCACCCCCACCCGACAACCCCGTCCTTTTATTTGTTTTAAATTTCTTGTATAAAATATTTTGAAAAAATTCATACTTCACCCCTCCCCTACTCCTTGCAAAAAAATGGTATTATTTTTAATTTTTTAAAATTATACTCATTTCATCTGATCCTTCGTTCTTAATTTACTTATTATTTTTTTTCATTTTTTTCGTTTTATTTTGGATATGTTCATTAGAAAATATTTTTTTTACGTGCGTACCAAATATAACAGAAAAATAAATATTTTATTTTAAGAAAAAATCTTGCGGCAAGTAAAAAATATTTTATTAAAATCATGTGTATGTATCTAACACAAAACGAGAAAAAATTTGAAAGCGGAGAGTTAGGTGGGGCGGGGTAAAACGATTTTTTAAAAAAATTAAAAAAATATCTAAATTATTATTTGATGGGGTGGGTAGATGAAATAAGAATTTTTTAAAAAAAATTTATAAAAGAAATTATTTTAAAAATAAAAATAAAACAAAAATATTGTGTGGGGGGTGGGGTGGGGGTAGGAGTATGGTGAGAAAAAGTGGTGGAGTGGGGTGATAAAAATATTTTATATTTTATTTTATAATTTTTTTTGAATGGTGGATAGTAATACTTTAATCTTTAATTTTAACTTATTTTAATATTTTATTTAATTTTTATCAAGATGGGATATTTTGTCTATGTGATGTGACGATTTTTTCTTAAATGAAAGAGAGTGTAGCACACATGAGAGTGAAATAAAAGAGAGATGTGTGTTTCTCAAACTAATAAGGGATAGTTTAAGTATAAAACTCACCTTCACAATAATTTAAATATAAAATTTTTAAAAAATTTATTTAGATGTGTTTTTAATATTTTATCTCGTAGGCGTATTAACGCACTATCATTTCTTGCATTCTGTTGTATGTTATTTATGGTATTTATGTTATTATCCAATAATAATATCTACTATTTTTGTGCTTTGATTATACTATTGTTTGGACCGTTTTCGTCATCTACTTATTTACTCTAATATTCTTGTCTGACCTTTTTCTATGCTTTTATTGAGCCGAGGGTCTATCGGAAACAGCCGTCCTACATTGATAGGAGTCAGATCTGCGTACACTCTACCCTCCCAGACCCCACGATGTGGGATTTCACTGGGTTGTTGTTGTTGTTGTTGTTGTTTTTAATATTTTATCTCTAAAATATATATGTGGTTAAGCCCGCCGGTGGGGGGCCTTGAATTTAAGCAGAAACGTTACAACTTTCCATATTTTGTTCTGGCTTACCTGCTCTTTCCATACTTGATTGCAATTCCAACTTATTATTCTTTCCGTTCATTTTTATTTATTTTTATATTAAATATAAATATTATTTTATTTAAAAATTAAGAGATAATTTATCATAATAGATATATTTTATCCTTATAATTTAGGTACTATTCATTTCGCAATATTGAAATGACTTATAATAATTAGGAGTCGTATAGTAAGATTATTATTTGTTAAAAAATAAATAAATAATTATTTTTTTATTTTTTATGTCAAATATGGAAAAATACATATGAATGGAGCAGTGGAAAGGGTTCAAAATATAACGAATTTTATACATGAATTAGCCGATAAAGGTTCACCATCTACTGTATATACATAAAAAAAAAAAAATTATATATACAATAATATAATGGTGCCCATCCCCCCCCCCTATCCGCCCTTGGATGGAGGGGGTTATATGCTAAGAGTGCAAACAAATTTTTACATTAAATATTATATAAAAGTTGTTTAATTACTACTATTAATTATGTGAGGTCCTTGAAAAAAATTACATGAGTTTGCCCTGTGAGGCTATGAAGCATACGCAGTGCTAAAGGTGTCCTTAATGTTATGACCCGCCACTTGATCTTGAAGAAGGTAGAAGAATCTAGAGTCTTGGAGAGGTTAGTGGAAGACTCTAGATCCCTATAGAAACTTGTAGAGAAGTCTTGAAAGACTTAGAATTCTCTAGAGTGTGTAGAGAATTCTAGAGAGGGACTTCTTTGTAAATATGGAGGGACTTGTATAGCAATTTTTATTTACACTTGAGCCCCTTAGGAGTAGTATAAATAGAGGGGGCATTCATTTGTAGCAAACCATCAAGAAAACAAGCATTCTTCCAAAGCAATACAAAAGCCTTCTTCATAAAAGCTCTCTTGTCTTCTTATAATCTAGCGTTCCCTTAGCGATCTAGTCATAAAGGCTTACTTGAGCTTGTAAGATCGTGAAAGATTCGTGAGTAAGTTGTCAAGTGCCGCACGGAAGTCTTAGTAGACGTCTAAGTCCGTGACAACGTGGTATCAGAGCGAGGTTCTACTAAGGGATATGGCAAGTGAGAGAGACATCAATGCCACTACCGCCACCAACGTCAAGCAAGATGTTGGAAGGAAGCACCGCAAGGGAAAGAAAAACTCTAAGAGAAATGAGGAGGTGCCGCTGGAGCCTACACCAAGCGAGGCCCTAACATCCTACTCACCCTCGGCCACTGAGGTGAGTGACGATGAGCGAGGAGAGGAGCCCGTGGACGTCACACCCGGCATGTAGTGGATTGCAAGGGTGGATGCTGCCCGGCAAACAGTGGAGATATTAGGCAAGCGCTTGAACAAGGTCGACGGCAAGTTCAAGTCTCTAGAGGAGTTCGCCCTTGAGGAGAACGACAACATTCGGAAGGAGTTGGAGGTGCGCAAGGCTGCCGAGTACGAGATGAAGGAGGTAATCACTTCCTTGGAGTGTCGGCTCATGGACGCGCTAAGCACGATGGAGACCATGAAGGCCGAGATGGCAGTACTCAAAGGAGACATAGATGCTGGGAGATGCATGACGTCCAGTGCGGACCGGGAGGCCAAGATTGAGGCTCCCAAGCCACCAATGTTCAAAGGTGCCCGTGATGCACAAGAGGTGGAGAACTTCCTTTGGCACTTGGAGAATTACTTCAAGTGTAACAAAGTGAAGAGCGATGAGACGAGGATCAACACGGCCGTGCTATACCTCTCGGAGATGGCCATGTTGTGGTGGAAGCGCAAGGATTCCGAAATCGGGAAGGGTCTATGCACCATCAACACCTGGGAGCAGTTCCGGGACGAGTTCAAGAAGGCCTTCTTCCCCAATAATGTCATCTATGAGGCCAAACGCAAGTTCCGGGAGCTGAAGCATATGGGTAGCATACGGGCCTATGTGAAAGAGTTCACTACCCTTACGCTTCAAATCCCCAACCTTACAGATGAAGATATGCTCTTCCACTTCATGGATGGGCTGCAGAGTTGGGCCAAGACGGAGTTGGAGCGCCGTCAAGTCAGCACCATCGATGAGGCCATCACCCAAGCCGAAGCCTTGACGGACTTTAAGCATGACAGGCATGACAGAGGCAAGGGCAAAGAAATAAGGAGTAGTCATGCCAAAGGTGGGGGAGATCGTGGCAAAGGCAAAGAGCAACATCCTCCACCCAAGAGCCATGATTCCAACAAGTCCGACGGCAGGAGGTTCGGGCGACAGGGCTACGCCGAGAGAAAGGAGCGGACCACGAAGAGCAGCGGCTGCTACATATGTGGAGGTCCTCACGGCTATGCTAGGTGTCCGGAGATGAAGAACCTTGGTGCCATACTGCGGGAGCGAAAGGATAAGGAAGTGGACCAAGGGCAGGGTTCGGACACGACTCAGCTAGGCATGATCGGGCTATGTGGAGCCATCGCGAAGCAAGCTGAGAAGGCGGGGGATTATTCTGCCCAGTATGTTGACATATCCATCAACGGACGACCAGCTCGTGTCATGGTGGATTCTGGAGCAGAAGCCAACATCATGACCAAGACGGCGGCAGCAAGGTTGGGGCTAAGTTATGGGCCAAGCAACACCCGCCTGAAGACGGTCAACGCACCATTGACTCCCGTGTGCGGAGTCGCTCATGGAGTGGACATCACGCTGGGCAAGTGGCAAGGTAAGACAAACTTCACTGTCGCCCCCTTAGATATCTTTGATATCATCCTTGGACAGGAGTTCTTCCAACGGTACCACACGATGATCGATCCCTATCTCCAACAACTCTTGGTGATGGAGCGAGAGGGACCCTGCATGGTACCTCTAGTCAAGATGCCAAAGAAGGAAGGACAAGCCCACCTGTCGGCCATGCAGCTTGTGAAGGGCCTAAAGAAGGGGGAGCCGACGTTTGTAGCCACCATTGCGAGCTTGGATGAATGCAATAGTGCTAAGGAGACGTTGCCACCTTGCATAGAGAAGGTGCTTGAAGAAAACAAAGACGTGATGCCCGAAGAGTTGCCAAGACACCTACCTCCAAGGCGCGAGGTAGACCACAGGATCGAGTTGGAGCCAGGAGCAAGGCCGCCCGCATACCCACCATACCGCATGGCTCCACCCGAGTTAGAGGAGCTGAGGAAGCAGTTGAAGGAGCTCCTCGAGGCCGGTCATATCCGTCAATCCAAGGCACCTTATGGCGCGCCGGTGTTATTTCAAAAGAAGAAGGATGGCTCGTTGCGCCTATGCATAGACTATCAGGCGCTCAATAAGGTGACCGTGAAGAACAAGTATCCCATCCCGCTCATTGCCGACTTGTTTGATAGACTTGGACAGGCCAAGTACTTCACCAAGGTGGATTTAAGGAAAGGCTACTACCAGGTACGCATAGCAGAGGGAGACGAACCGAAGACCACATGTGTAACGAGGTATGGAGCTTACGAGTGGTTGGTGATGCCCTTCGGCCTAACCAACGCACCCGCCACCTTTTGCACTCTAATGAATAAGATCTTCCACCCCTACCTGGATCAGTTCGTGGTAGTCTACTTGGATGACATAGTCATTTATAGTAACACCTTGGAGGAGCACGTGGAGCATCTAAAGAAAGTATTCCAAGTCTTGCGCGAGAATGAGCTTTTCATCAAGCGCGAGAAGTGCGAGTTCGCCCAACCTGAAGTGCACTTCTTGGGACATGTTATCAGCCAGGGAGAGCTACGGATGGACGAAGCAAAAGTTCGGGCCATCAAAGAGTGGGAGGCGCCCACAAAGGTAACCGAACTTAGATCTTTTCTTGGACTTGCTAACTATTACCGCAGGTTCATAAGCGCCTACTCCGCTAAAGCCGCTCCACTTACTGAGCTATTGAAGAAGAATAAGCCGTGGGTTTGGAGCGAGGAGTGCAAGGAGGCCTTTGAAGACCTCAAGGCTGCCGTGACAGAGGAGCCGGTCCTAGCGTTGCCTGACTTCTCCAAGACATTCGAAGTGCATACGGATGCCTCTGACTATGCCATTGGAGGAGTATTGATGCAAGAGAGGCACCCTATCGCCTTCGAGAGCCGCAAGCTAAACGAGACAGAACGGAGGTACACCGTGCAGGAGAAGGAGATGATAGCCATCGTCCATTGCCTACGCACGTGGAGACACTACTTACTTGGCTCCAAGTTCTTAGTCAAGACCGACAACGTGGCCACTAGCTACTTCCAATCACAGAAGAAACTCACCCCGAAGCAAGCTAGGTGGCAAGACTTCTTGGCCGAATTTGACTACGAGCTGGAGTACAAGCCGGGCAAAGGCAATGTTGTGGCCGATGCTCTTAGCAGGAAGTTCGAACTAGCGGCCATCACGACAGCACATTGTGACATCCAGGATGCAATCAAGGATGGTCTGCAGCATGATCCAGAGGCAAAGCGACTTATGGAGTTAGCCGCTCAAGGCAAGACAAGGCACTTCTGGGTAGAAGATGGACTTCTGCTTACCGCCGGACGAAGGGTCTATGTGCCGAAATTCAGAACTATCAGGCGACGAATCATGAAGGAAAGCCATGATACTTTGTGGGTCGGACATCCAGGGCAGTATCGCACGAGGGCATTAATTGAGGCGATTTACTACTGGCCACACATGCGGGACGATATTGAATGCTATGTGCAGACTTGTCTTGTATGCCAGCAAGACAAAGTAGAGCAGCGTCAACCAGGAGGACTCTTGGAGCCCCTGCCTGTAGCGGAGCGTCCATGGGAGAGCGTGACCATGGACTTCATCACATGCTTGCCGAAGTCCGACGGGTACGGGACGATTATAGTCGTGGTGGACAGATTTTCCAAGTATGCCAGCTTCATGCCCGCCACGGCAGGTTGCACTATTAAGGAGGCTGCCAGGCTATTCTTCAAGAACGTGGTAAAGTATTGGGGATTGCCAAGGCACATCGTCAGTGACAGAGACCCACGCTTTACCGGGAACTTTTGGAGAGAATTGTTCGAGATTTTTGGCACGAAATTGCATTTCTCCACTAGTTTTCACCCGCAAACAGACGGCCAGACAGAGCGAGTCAATGCCTTACTGGAATGCTATTTGAGGCACTTTGTGAGCTCCCATCAGAGAGATTGGGCAAGACTACTGGACGTAGCCCAATTCTCTTACAACCTACAGCGGAGTGAGGCCACAGGGCGGACACCATTCGAGCTAGCCACAGGCCAACAGCCACAAACTCCACATTCACTACCGGCCGCGTTCGAGGGTAAGAGTTTGGGGGCCTATCACATGGCCAACGGCTTTGAGGAACAGCTCGACACTGCCAAGTTTTATTTGGACAAGGCAGCAAAGAAGATGAAAAAGTTTGCCGACCGCAAGCGTCGTCCCACGGATTACCAAGTTGGAGACATAGTCTTGGTCAAGTTCAACCCCAGGCAATTCAAAGCATTGCGAGGCATGCATCAAAACTTGGTGCAAAAGTACGAGGGCCCATTCAAGATCGTTGCCAAGGTTGGCAAGATCTCTTACAGGTTGGAGCTACCATCGCATCTTAAGGTTCATCCAGTCTTCCATGCCAGTGTCCTCAAACCGTACCATGAGGACAAGGATGATCCTAGCCGAGGAGAATCAAGTCGGGCGCCACTCACAATCACTGCCTCCCATGATCGAGACATCGAGGCCATTGTGGACTACCAAGCCAAGCGAAAACAGGGACAACAGGACACTGCTATGTTCTTAGTCCATTGGAAGGGACAATCTCCGGAGGAGGCCACTTGGGAGAGATACGAAGACATGTGGCAGTTCAAAGACAAAATCCGGGAGTTTTTGCAGCAGCAGTGCGCCGCGGTCGTCGCCACATCAGGTGGGGGAGAGTGTTATGACCCGCCACTTGATCTTGAAGAAGGTAGAAGAATCTAGAGTCTTGGAGAGGTTAGTGGAAGACTCTAGATCCCTATAGAAACTTGTAGAGAAGTCTTGAAAGACTTAGAATTCTCTAGAGTGTGTAGAGAATTCTAGAGAGGGACTTCTTTGTAAATATGGAGGGACTTGTATAACAATTTTTATTTACACTTGAGCCCCTTAGGAGTAGTATAAATAGAGGGGGCATTCATTTGTAGCAAACCATCAAGAAAACAAGCATTCTTCCAAAGCAATACAAAAGCCTTCTTCATAAAAGCTCTCTTGTCTTCTTATAATCTAGCGTTTCCTTAGCGATCTAGTCATAAAGGCTTACTTGAGCTTGCAAGATCGTGAAAGATTCGTGAGTAAGTTGTCAAGTGCCGCACGGAAGTCTTAGTAGACGTCTAAGTCCGTGACATTAAGCTACTTTAACTCTATACAATTTTGCCAATAGTATAAAATATTATAAACTAACTAACTTGACAATTTTATAAAGGAAGAAGAGGAAGAGAATATAAAAAAGTATTAATATAGAGCGAGTAGTAGAAATTTTCTTCTTTTATGTGTTTTTACATTGAAGAGTAAGGCTATATTTATAGCCATATATACAAGTGGAGGAAAATATTAGTGGGCAATTTACCCACTTAAAAAGTAAATGAACTATCCACCATTGTGAAGTGGACAACCAATTTACTTGTTTGATAACACTCCCCCTTGAATGTCCACGTGAAATGTGTCTCATTAAAACTTTACAAAAAAAATAAATATACATTGTTATTCTGAACATCCATAAATGTTGTGCCTCGTTAAAACCTTACTAGGAAAAACCCAATGGGAAAAAGCCTAATGAAGGAAAAAGAGTACACACATCTTGTAATACGTCTTGAGTGCTGTCTCATTAAAAACCTTACTAGGAAAATCTGGTGGGATAAAACCTTGGCTAAGAAAAAAGAGTACAGCGCGTATTTTGCTCCCCCTGATGAAAACATCACTTAACATCTCGAAGGCGACGCATTCCAATTTTGTATCTCATTTTCTCAAAAGTTGAAGTTGGCAATGCCTTGGTAAACATATCTTCTAAATTGTCAGTTGAACAAATTTATTAGACATCTATTTCACCCTTCTTTTGAAGATCATGAGTGAAAAAGAATTTTGGTGAAATATGTTTTGTTCTGTCTCCTTTGATGTATCCTCCTTTCAGTTGAGCTATACATGCAGCATTGTCTTCATACAATATTGTTGGAGCATTTTTTTGTCAAAGAAAGGCCACATGTTTCTTGAATATATTGAGTTATTAATCTTAACCAAACACATTCTCGACTTGCTTCATGAATGACTATTATCTCTTCATGATTTGAGGAAGTGGCAACCATAGTTTGCTTTGTTGAACGTCATGATATAGCTGTACCACCACATGTAAATAAATAGCCTGTCTACGATAGACCTTTATGGGGATCAGATAAATATCCCGCATTTGCGTAACCGATCAATTGTGACGTGGAATCATTTGAGTAAAACAATCCCATATCAATGGTACCTCGAAGGTATCTGAATATATGCTTAATTCCATCCCAGTGTCTTCGTATTGGGAAAGAACTAAATCTTGCTAACAAGTTTACTGAGAAAGTTATATCTGATCTAGAATTGTTGGCAAGATACATTAATGCACCAATTGCACTAAGGTATGGTGTTTCAGCCCCAACAAGCTCTTCATCATTTTCATGAGGTCGAAATGGATCTTTATTAATATCAAGAGATCTTACAACCATTGGGGTACTCAATAGATGTGCTTTATCCATATAAAAACTCTTTAAAATATTTTCAGTACATGTTGATTGATGGACAAATATCCCATTTGTAAAATATTTAATTTGTAGATCAAGACAAAATTTTGTCTTTCCAAGGTCTTTCATTTCAAACTCTTTTTTCAGATATTTTACTGCTTTTGAAAGTTCTTCCGGAGTTCCAATAATATTCAAATCATCAATATATACTGCTATTATGACAAATTCAGATCCAGACCTTTCATAAAGACACAAGGGCAAATTAGATCATTTTTATATCCTTCTTTTAGGAAATATTCGCTAAGACGGTTGTACCACATTCGCCATGATTGTTTCAACCCGTACAAGGATTTTTGAAGCTTTATTGAGCAATTGTCTCGAGAATCCTTGTATGCTTTAGGCACTTTGAACCCTTCGAGAATTTTCATAAAAATGTCGTGGTCCAATGAGCCATATAAATAGGCAGTAACCACATCCATTAAGTGCATTTTAAGCTTTTCATGAACTGCTAAATTCATTAGATACCTGAAGGTAATTGCATTCACCACAGGGGAATATGTTTCCATATAGTCAATGCCAGGTCTTTGCGAAAAACCTTGGTCTACAAGTCGTGATTTATATCTTACGACTTCACCCTTTTCATTTCGTTTACACACAAAAATCTATTTGTACCCTACTGGCTTGACACCTTCAGGTGTTCGGATTATTTATCCGAAAACTTCACATTTTTCAAGTGAAGTTAACTCTACTTAAATTGTATCCTTCTATCTTGGCCAATTATTTCTCTGTCTGCATTCATCGACAGATTTTTGTTCAATATCCTTATCTTGTTGTATTCATCATCTTTTGAACTTTTTGCTCACATTGATTTGTTCGAGGATCTAAATGAGATAGTGACAATGAATTCCAATCTATCTCATTTTTTAACTGCTTATGTTCTCCCCGTAATGTTGGGTATACTGATTCATTAAAATGACAATCAGCGAATCTTGCTGTACATAAATCTCCAGTCATAGGTTCCAGATATTTTATAATAGAAGAAGATTCATACCCAACATATATTCTCAACCTTCTTTGGGGACCCATCTTTGTGCGGTGCGGTGGAGCAATTGAAACATATACCGTACACCCAAATATTCTAAGATGGGATATAATTGGCTCCCTTCCAAACGCCAACTGTAATGGGGAAAATTCATGATAATTTATTGGCCTTATGCGCACAAGTGCTGCTGCATGCAAAATAGCATGCCCCCATACTGAAATAGGAAGTTTTGTCCTTATTAGCAATGGTTTAGCTATCAATTGAAGGCGTTTAATCAATGATTCTGCTAGACCATTTTGAGTATGGACATGAGCGACCAGATGCTCAACTTTTATTCCAACCGACATATAATAATCATTAAATGATTGAGATGTGAATTCACCGGCATTATCAAGACGAATTGTCTTTATTGCATAATCTGGAAATTGTGCTCTTAACCTTATAATTTGAGCTAACAATTTCGCAAAAGCCATGTTGCAAGTTGATAATAAGCACACATGTGACCATCTTGTAGATGAATCTATCAAGACCATATAATATTTAAATAGTTCACATGAAGGGTGAATTGGCCCACATATATCACCCTGTATACGTTCCAAAAACGCAGGGAATTCAATCCTAATCTTAGTTGCTGATGGTTTGATAAACAGTTTTCCTTGGGAATAAACAACATAAGAGAATTCCTTAGATTGAAGAATTTTCTGATTCTTCAAAGTGTGTCCATGTGAATTTTCAATAATTCTGCGCATCATATTATAATCGAAATCGCCCAACCGATTATGCTAAATAATAAAATCATTAGAATCAGTAAACCTTTTATTTACAATGGCATGTGATTCAACAATACCAATATTTATATGGTACAACCCAGAAGAAAGTGCAGATAATTTTTCATGCACAATTTTCTTCTCCATATTTATTGTAGTAATATAAATGTATTCAACCTTTCCTTCATTTGCAATCTCAATATGATAACCATTTTGGCGAATAACCTTGAAACTTAACAAGTTTTTTTGAGACTTACTACAATACAATGTATTATCAATTACCAATATCATTCCTCTAGGTAGTAAAAAGGCCGCTTTTCCAGAGCCTTCAATCAATTTTGTACTACCAGATATTGTATTGACATAGGCCTCTTTCATAATCAAATGACAAAAATATTTCTTTTCTTTTAATATCGTATGAGTTGTGGCACTATCCAAAAGACACATATCTTCATTATTCATCTTGAATCAAATTGAATACTGAGAAATTTATTTATCTTCATAAAATAAAAATGCATTATAAAAAATAAAATAAGTAATAATATTGCTAGAAAAACATAAGTCCTTTTTTTTCTTAAAAGTTAAATTATCGTAATTTAGAATTTAAAAAATTATATGATTCAATTATGATGAATGTTACAATAATTTAGTTTATGGAATTATATTATAATGACTTTGTAACACAGAAAAATGATTGATAATATGAACCTAACGTACCAAATTATTAGAATAAGAATTAACAAACTGAGGTGTGACATGTTAATAATAAACATAATTTTATATTAATAATTTACTAGTGAATTAGTTTAATGAACTTAGAATTTAAAATGTTTATGGCAAGATATACTTATTAACCTTAAATAAATATTATACATAAGTATTAAAAAATAAATATAAAATAAATAAAATTATAAAACATTAATATAATATTATTCATCATGTATAGATAATTTCTTTATTGGCAAAAATAATACAATCATTATATAATATTAATGTCTAAAACATTAACAAGAATAAATAATTAGTATAATGACATTAAATAAAGCGAATATTATTTTTTAGTAACAATATGATATTAAGATTAAATAATAGCACACCAATAGTAATTAATTACAACATTGTAAAATAGCATAATGTAATAAACAATATACAATTATCATAAAAATGTGGCCTGATTTTTTTTATTATTATTATTATTATTATTATTTTCAAATACATAAACGTAAAAACACGATAATTCAAAGTACATAAAAATGACAACATATTGAAAAACATGAAATTAAACATCAATTAAGATCTTTAAAGAAATCTTAAACCTCCAAATGAGTTATTGAGGTCATTAAAATCATCATTCCTCAAAGCCAGATTTGCTTCAATATTATCATTATGCAAAGGCCTTGCCTCAACATTATTTTCGAACGCCAAGTGTGACTCTATCCGACCATTAGAAGAAGAGACACCACCTTTATTTGTCTTTCTTTTGAAAGAATTTTGATAAAGTCTTACAAAATGCTCATGCGTTCAACATTCATTTTTCCAGTGGTCTTTCATGCCACAACGATGACAATTACTTCTTGAAGGGCCATTTTGAGAACTGATATTGTTCTCCCTCTTATGTTGACCACCACCACGATGATTATTATATCGTCTTTTGTCATTGTCACGTCCACGCACATTATTGTGGCCATGATTTTTATTTTATCTTCTTTCAGACTGACCATGTGCTTTTACCATATTTGCCTCCGGTAACGGAGCAGTTCCAGTGGGACGGACTTCATGATTTTTCATTAAAAGGGCATTATGTTGCTCAGCCATCAGAAGACATGAGATCAATTCAGAGTATTTTTTAAAACCCTTTTCACGGTATTGCTGCTGTAATATTACATTAGAGGCATGAAAAGTAGTTAGTGTCTTTTCTAACATGTCCTCATCATTTATAATTTCCCCACATAATTTTAATTGGGAAGTTATTCTAAATACAACAGAATTATACTCAATTACAGTTTTAAAATCTCGAAACCGTAAGTGCATCCACTCATAACGAGCCCTTGGCAATACCGTTGCCTTGAGGTGGTCATACCTCCCTTTTAAGTCTTTCCACAATTCAAGTGGATCTTTCACTGTCAAGTATTCCATTTTCAGACTTTCATCATGATGATGACGAAGGAAAATCATAGCCTTTGCTTTATCCTGACTTGATGTTGTATTTCCTTCAATTATAGCATCACCAAGACCCTTAGCGGTAAGGTGGATTTCAGCATCAAGTACCCATGACAAATAATTTGTCAGAAATATCAAGTGTCACAAATTCCAATTTTGACAAGTTTGACATGATGAAAATTAATTTGAAAGTAACAAAGACAATTTAAAAATTAAATTTCTTTAGTAGATATACCTGATATAGAAGTTAATTTTCTGAAAAATTAAAGTTTCATGCTGATAACGTATTATAAATTAACTAACTTGACAATTTTATAAAGGAAGAAGAGCAAGAGAATATAAAGAAAATATTAATATAGAGAGAGTAGTAGAAATTTTCTTCTTTTGTGTGTTTTTACATTGAAGAGTAAGACTATATTTATAGCTATATATACAAATGGAAGAAAATATTATTACCCACTTAAAAAGTAAATGGACTATCCGCCATTATAAAGTGGACAACCAATTTACTTGATTGATAACATAAAAGTCTTTTTAGGCCATTGTCTAGTGAAGTGGTACGGGGAATATGCCCTATACCATTGCATATAAGTGTGTAATTTTCTTAGAAAATTATACTAGTAAATAATTATATGGTCTTAGTGTTAGTGGAGAAAAAAATTGAGAATTGTAAAATTAAATAGCCATATGAAGTTTCAACTTTATAATTGATTGATTAATTGAGTGAAAGCTGTAAGCCATAATACGAATATGGATGGGAAGGAGTACAAATATTCTCTCTTAAGAAAAAGTGAACATAAGATAAGCAATTCAGAGTTGAGTTTTAGCTACAAACAAACTAAAAGATGTCATCATTGCTCCTGAGGTGAAATTGAAATCAATTAACAAAAGTCACAATATAAATAGTACTTATGTCTTTTACATTATCATTGGATTTTAATATGTGCTGCCATATTAGTCAGAAAGAAATAATTTTCTACTTCTTTATAATTTTATGCTTTTTTTTGGTAAGGATATTCATTATTATTACATATAAAAGATATGAAATACTAATCATTTTCTTCTATTTAAAATATAAAAAAATAAAAGATCTTATTTCCTTTATCTAGTTATCTATTTTTTTAATGATTAACATATCTCGATTAATTTTACAAGATATCTATCACCTTCTCTCAGAAGTATGTATCAAATAATTCTATCTATCAAAATTAGGACAAATAAAAAAAATCTTCTAATATTTTTGTTTCCATTGAAATTTAAACATGAGACTTCATCTCAATTACCTATTTATATCGAGAAATCAATTAATGTTTGTCCAATAAATATGTTCTAATAAATGATTTGCTCTTAAGAAGCAAACAATTTTTTTTCTAGAAATCTCCGGTGGAGGGCATTAGACATTGACGCCTATTAGTTAAAAAGTAAACACTCTAAGCTAACTTAAATAAGCATGGTACATATCCAAATAGTCATCTTTAGAACAATTATTTTATATAATATATTTTACTATATAGTAATTCTTTTCATGGAATCGATTATTTAATATTATATATTGTACTACAATATTTATTTACAACAATATTACATTTAAACATCGAAAAGAAATTGGAATAAACATCGCCATTATGAAGAGATTTTGATTGTATTAAGGACCCGTTTGGTCACAAATACTTATGGGAAATATTTGGAAAAAACTTAAGAAATGGTGTTTGGTCATATAACTTGATAAATATATTTGACAACATTTCAAATTTTTAAATACTAGAAAAAAATTAGTATTTGAGCCAAGTTCTAGTATTTGGAAGGTTTCAAATATATAAAAATTACCCAAACATTTATATTTTATAAGAAAACACCGATCATATTTTTGTTCCAACTAATATTGATCTGCCTCCTCCGAAAAAGTTTGAGTCATAATTTCAGTGTCAAAATTGAGAAAAAAGAATAATTTATTTTTAATGAATTATAATTCTAACTGAAACAGTGATAAGTCGGAGTATGCGATTAATGTATTGCTGTTGTTCATATTGTTATTGATTGTTATAATTATGTTATAAGGTTATTTTTTAATGGAACATGTTCATTATAAAATGATAATACAAACTTATGAGTATTTTTAATAATTTTTAAAAATACATAGTGAAATTTCAATTTCACTCAAAAATAATTTACCAAAAAATATTTGAGAATTTGAAACCAAATGACTACCAAATTACCTTATAATTCGACTTGTTCCACGCACTCATTTGTATTTGTAATATACTGTGTAAAGAGCTGTAAGCATCATCGAAATATAATCTGGAAAATTAGCTCCAAGTGTGTTTGATACGTATCAATTTTCTCATATGTTAGATTGGTTAAGATGTTTTAAAAATATTTTATCTACAAAAATAAGTAACGCCTTTTATTTTTTATTTTTAGAGAGATTGAAAAGGACAAAACGTGTTTTAGTAATTCAAACAGTCCCTTATAATTAAAGTTGTTTTTTGCGGCCGAGTAATATCTAACAGAGAGTATTTATTAATTTTAACGACTGAAAGGTAGTCTCAACCAATCAAAACTCGACAACACTTTTGACGAAACTACTCTGGTATTTCTTAAAACCTCTCCTATCTGGGGGTTCCTTCCACTTCGCAATAACGATACATTTTTTCTTCTCATTTACCAAACACAAAGAAATACTAAACATAAACAACCTGCACCACCATTTCAATCGTCAGAAAAAAAGAAGAAATATATACACATACATACAATAAGAAAGAAGAAGAAATTAATTTTGGCAAAATGGGGAGAGGAAGAGTACAACTGAAGAGAATTGAAAACAAAATCAATCGTCAAGTCACTTTTTCAAAGAGACGATCTGGTTTGCTTAAGAAAGCTCATGAGATCTCTGTGCTTTGCGATGCTGAAGTTGGACTCATTGTTTTTTCAACTAAAGGAAAACTCTTTGAGTATTCTACCGACTCTTGGTACGTATATATATTCTATTTTTTTTTCTCTACTTCAACTATAATATATATATATATATATATATATATATTTTATTTTATTTTTCCCTTGATTTTTGATTCCCAGTCTCCGTTACTTACTTGTAGTTATTTATGTTTTTTCGTTTTTCTTGCATAAGTTTATTTTGTCTTTTTCAGATCGATCTTTTGTTTGTTTTTCTCTTCATATATCTTTCTGATTCTCTTTTTCTTTCTTTCTTTCAATTATTATATCATGTTTTTGTGTGACAAAGTACATAACATCAATATTGCATGCAATTATGCAAAGTCTATTTAAGTTTTCGAGGGTTCAATTCAACGGGACTCATTCTACTTTGAGTATTTTAATTTCTCGCCATTAAATCTAGACGGATCTATTTAAGAATACAAGAAATGAACAAAGCGGAGTATATTATTTCTTTTGTTAATGTTAATTCAATTTAGAGAGATCTTTTTGAGTACAAGAAATTAAGCTTATCTTAAACGGTACTATAATTGGCTCGGATCCATGCGCACCTTAATTATCTAACTGGACTATACGAAAATGAAGGTATGTACGTAGAACTGGAATAAGGTCATTTCACTTGTATAAAGTTAACTATGGTTATAATTAATTATAATTAATATGACACTAATATAATCTTTCTTTTATTTCTCTTTTAAGTATATCAACATCCCCAGGGCTATATGATGCTGTCGACCCAACTATTTTCGTGGTTGATTTCTTTCGGACAGCTTTCTCGTTATCTGATAATATCTTTGAGTTAAAAAACCTGACCAAAAGTCTTTTAAACTTAGCAAATGTATCATGGTCCACGTCAATGGTTCAGCCTTTCAATGTTATACTCGATGGTTGTTTATTGTATTTACTGGGTACAAGGCTGAACCCAAATAGGGCATGCACTAAAAGATACTTTAACAAGTTAGATTTCGTACTGGAGAGTATTTATAGTACAAGTGGTAAGTTAAGAGTGTTTTCGTTTAGAATTATGAAACATTCAGCTTTTTGTGATGGAGGTAAAAATCTACTTTATGCCAAAAAAGAAAAAAATCTACTAATTAATAAATGAAATGAAACAAAGATGTTATGAAAGTGTTGGTAAAAATACAAATATTACAGTTGAAAATTAGAATAAAAGAATGAAGATAATGAATCGTTGAGGTGCGGATATATCTCGCTTTTGTTAAGAAAATTCAAGCTGATTGCTGTAGAATCTTCGCAGGTCCAGCAATAATATTCATGACTTGTCTCATTTAGAATACATTAGTCCAACAACATCGAATGACTCGTACAAATTCTGAACAAGTTATTGAGTCTAAAGTTCAACGAAACGAGCACATTCCTTCGACAAAATAATATTTATCTTTTGTAGTAAATAAATTGGAAACTTATATTTTTTGTCTTTTCTCAATTTTAATTCTTTTTCCCTATACCAACTTCTCTTTTTCTAGCACAGTGCAATGCTTTCCCACACTTCTCATACTTTTTTTCTTTTCTTTTTGAACAATTTAGCTGAGTCTCTCTTTTTCTTTTTTCCTTTTTGGCAAGGACCCCTACTTGTTCATCAATCACCAATGAAATAGTACATTAGAGAGAGGACATAAAGCCTAACTTCTTGTGAATTAGATGAGGGGTGAACATGGTCACCCCTTCTCAATTATATTGTGAAGATAATCAATGTAGTTAGCTATACATGGATATTTCTACTTGCTCTATATAGTTCAATATTTGAGCATATTTCATACCAATCACCAAAAAATGCTAGATTGGAAAAGGTAGAATTTATAAGTTGTAAAAGTATAATGTATTTAACATGATTTATGATATTATATCAAAAATAAGGATATCTTCTAACTTGACTATTATATTTGGCCTTTCATATTTACCAGCAAATAACTAAGGGAAGACATTGCGTCATTACTTCTTGAATATTGTTGGTATTTCTGTGCAACCATCACTGCATCACATTTTGTCTAATATAAGGCTCTGCAGTGACTCCACAAGCTTTTGCCAAACATTACAACAAATACAGGATTTAGCGGCAACAACATTTTTACATTATTTAAATTCGAAAACAAAAGAGTAAAGTTCGAACATTTATATTATATTTAGCGGCAACAATAAATATGAGTATTTTTAACCAACAGTTTATATAAATATCGTTAAAGGCTTTAGCGACTCTGAATGTGCAGTAACATTAACTCAATTGCCGCTAAATATTTTTGAGAAAAATCTATTGCCACTAAATGTCCTATTTTTTTGGGTTTTAATGAAACGTTTATATCTTTTTTGCTATATCATTGTCACAGTAAAGATGTTCTACATGAGTCTCTTCTTTGTGAGTTTTTCAACAACATTTAGAAGGTCCATAGATCGTAAACTTAATCAATTTATTGTCAGTAGACATAATGTTAATTAAGATTTTTTTTTGGTTAAGAAAAAGGAATTTTGAAAGGGAATTTTATGAACCAACATATTTGATCTGTTAAAGATTGATTTTTAACCAATCTCATGAGGTTCCAAGCACTTTTCGTGGTAAACAAATTATCTGTCTGGTTAATTGTTCAAATAGGGAGATCTTTCTCATTATTAGAGATCTCAATATTAATCATTGTTTGTACAATCTCAATATTGGGACAGTTCTATTGATCTTGTTGGCATCCCATCACTATTTATAAGTGTAAGAATTCATCAATAGATTAAATAGCAAGGTAGTAAAATAGGTAGCAATATTGATGGTTATCAAATTTAAGTTTGAGTAAGTAGTTAGTGGTAGATATCATAACATTAATAATTATACGAGTCACACCAAAGAAAGAATAATGACCACTTTCTCATTAATGTAAGGCAGCCTCGTAGGAGACATTGGATGTAACCAGCCTTCAAAGGCGGAGGAGTAAAAAGCAACTTTCGATTCAAATTAGAGAAATGCTGAGCTTGTATACATATCAAAATAATGTACTTTAATATGATAAGTTTAAATAAAATGCACAAGCTCCATTAAGAAGTAACTTTTTATATTTATCAATTTAACAAGTATTAGAAGATACAAGTTGATCAACAGCTATTCATGTTCTTAACCTCGTTACTCAAGTTTGTGGATTGGGGGATAGGGAAATTTACATATCAAACAACTTTTTTTTTATAAGGATCTCAACATTAATTTAGGATCTCAATTTAGATGTATTAGTATTTTATTTGAACATGATATTGTTCTTATAGTTATATGATCAACTGAGTGCAAAATGTAAATAATGTGACTAACCTTTTATTTTATCTGGAGAATATAGATCATAAAAGAGGTCCCCTCATAAGGATTTTGCAATAATTATTTAGCGACAATAATAAATATGAGTATTTATAATTAAAGGATTTGACGACTTTAAATGCAATGCTATTAATTCAATTGTTACTAAATATTTTTGCAGCAATATGAAAGGAATAATTATATGTTTAAAACTATTGAATTATGTATGGAATAGCAAGATTTTGGGATCTTTCCAAAAACAATTAATCAACTTTAGACATATTATGTTGTAATTTGAGGATGATTATACTGATACAAGTTGATTTTTTCCCCCATTCAAATGGAAGTGTAAATATAAATCTATATTATAAATAGGCCTTTGAGCCTCATTTATTTTTTTTAAAAAAATATATAAATCTAAATTTTTAACAAAATTAAACAAATTTTAGGGTGAAGATCGGTTCTCACGAGAACCTTATGATTAACGGACTATCCAATCGGACCCATTATATATGAGTTGAATTACTGACTTTCTAAAATAGGATTAAATATGAATATTATTTACTAAAAAAAATGGATATCCAGATGGATAATATATATATTTATTCATTTGTATGTTTGTATAGGTAAGAAGTCTGAAAAATAAAATTTGTATGCTTGTTAGTTTCATGAGTTCTTGCTTTTCAAGAGCCTAAACTTATTTTGGCGTTCAGCTTATGTCACACCTGACTATTCTTAAATTTAGCCCATTTCTATCCGTGTTAAATATGAATGATCTGATATTTTATTCATTTTTATTCACCCCGTTTATATTCCGCTGATCCAACTCACCCGTTTGCCTTGTTACATTTTCCAACCAATATGAGACTCTAACCATTAGAACTAAGAACAATCTGTAGATATGTTTCTCACACCGGCTTAGTGCTTGCATTTATAAAATCTTTTATTATCAAATTGGATGATGTTACTTTGATTATTGGCCTCTCTCTTGTCATGTCAGCATGGAAAGGATTCTTGAAAGGTATGAAAGGTACTCATATGCTGAGAGGCAGCTTAATGCTACTGATATCGAAACCCCGGTATGCATAATTAAAGTCGTCTTTGTTAAATCTGATTATAATTTAATTTGCTTCCTAGAGGACTTGGTTTATCAAATTTTGTTGAAAACTTTTTGCAGGGGAGCTGGACTTTGGAATATGCTAAACTTAAGGCCAGACTTGACGTTTTGCAAAGAAACCAAAAGTATACATACATTTTCCCATACTACTCAAGTATAGCTAGTGTGTATCCAATTTTTCTTACTGACGTGTATATATATATATATATATATATATATGATTGTTATTTTTTAGGCATTATGCAGGAGAAGAGTTGGACTCATTGAGTATGAAAGAGCTTCAAAATCTGGAACACCAGCTCGATTCTTCTCTTAAGCATATTCGATCGCGAAAGGTATAACAACAATCATGTAGTTGTATGCATATATATATATATATGCACTTTGTTTCTGAAGACTTTTTTGTCTGTAGAACCAATTGATGCATGAATCCATTTCTGAGCTGCAAAAGAAGGTATGAAGCGTATCCTTTTAGAGAGTTTTTTATATTTTCCAATTAAGCCATCACCATTAGGTTGTGAGCCTAAGGGGTCAGGGTTGGCTTGACCCCTACCATATTTTGTTAATAAGATAAACTTACTAACTTACAATAGTAGTACTCCTTCAAGCAAGGAACTTGGGTTAACAAAGTCCTCAATCGTATTCCACCAGTAACTCGTGTGTATCATATAGAACTTTTTTCTATCCGTTCCTTATAGACTTGCTTTGTACTTGTGTCAGAAGCCATTTCATGAAGTTTAAATTAAACTAGTGTTATAATCAACAATGCAATTTTTGTAAAAGAAAAAACAGGGAAATTTTTGTATTCAAGTTGCCTAATTCTAGCTGTAACTTAATTTTTGCATGACTCAGGACAAGGCACTGCAAGAACAAAACAACAATCTTTCAAAGCAGGTAGCAATTTATTTTCTTGTAAAAATGTTTAGATCAATTTACAATTCCGGTTCCTTTTAAGAACTTCTGAGATATTGGTTGAACAGGTGAAGGAAAGGGAGAAAGAGATGGCCCAGCAGACTCCGTGGGAGCAACAGAGTCAGGGTCATCTCAATTCATCTTCATTCGTTTTGCCGCACCCCTTTAACAACCTTCACCTAGGGTATTTTCTTACCGCATCTCTTTCTTCTTTATGATCCAAATATTTTAATATTACTTTCCGTTATACTTGAATATCATCCGTACACTTATTATCTTAGCAAATTTTCTTGTATGTGCTCTCGACCCTAACTGATCATCGTGGAACCTGAATTATATGGTGGGTAATTATAATATCGGAAAAGGGTCAAAACTACTTTTCAATTATTCAAAATAGGCCAAATATATCCTTCAATTATTTTTGGGCTCAAAACTGCCCCTTCCGTCTAAATATTGGGTCACTTCTACCCTTCCTGAACTAATATGTGGCATCCTATGTGTAAATAAAAACGCCACGTGAACGTCCACCTAAGCACACTAATTTGACTAGCCCACCCACCCACCTACTAAAAGACCCCACCTACCCTTATAACCCTATTTCCTCATTTCTATCTCCATTTCTTCCCTCATTTCTTCAAGAAGCTTTGTTCACTAGTGAAGTAGCAGTTCTACTTTGGAAAGAGAATTCAGAAGTCCTTGAGTTATCCAACTTGAAATGCAAATTGCCAAAACTCCCTGTAGTTGGTAATGGAAGAGTATGCACAAAAGTAAACAAAATCCTGGTCAAATACTTACATTGGAATTGTTAAACAAAACTGGTGAGTCCAAAAGTGTAGATGGACTTAAAGAATGAGGAAAAACAAGATAAGAAGAAGGTGAAGCTGGTGATGAAGATGAAATCACTGGTAAAGAAGAATATGGAAAAGACTTGAACTTTGGTATCTCATCTTATTTCATAATTCTCTCATCACTAAACCCTCCAACCCATGAGATACTTGTGAAGGGGAGGTGGGGTCTTTTAGTGGGTGGGTTGGTGGGCTAGTCAGATTAGTGTGCTTAGGTGGACGTTCACGTGACATTTTTATTTACACATCGGATGACACATATTAGTTCGTTAAAAGAGAGGGTAGAAGTGACTCAATAGTTAGACAGGAGGGGTAGTTTTGAGTCCAAAAATAGTTGAAGGTTATATTTGGCCTAGTTCGGAGTAGTTTTGGTCCATTTTCGTTTTAATATACTTGATAAAAAATGTAAACATTTTCCCCCAAAGTACATATTTTGATAGGTCGAATCCGCCCCATCGGTGGTGCAGCTCCATTAAAGTCAAGGGTAAGTTGCACAAAAGAATTTACTAATGATAGAAATATGACTAGTCCCAAAGTATAACGAAGGATAGAAATTAAGAAATTGTATAGTATAGTACCAATTTTTTTTAATGAATGATTTGTTGGAAATTTTGGAGAGCAGGAGTATTATCAATCTCTTAAATTCTCTTTGAAGAAATGATTCTTTTTTATTTCATTCAACGTTTCTCACATAAAACAGATATAGTGCCTTGTAGGACTTCTTTTAATTAAGCACGTACCTAATTTAGTGTATGTAACTTTTGCTCTTATCCTAATTTTTCTAATGATTGATTTAACCTCTGATTAAAAAGATAAAGTTTTTTAATTTGTTGGAGAGATCACTAACTAGGCATTTGATTGCCCGCAAAAAAATTGCAGGGAAGCATACCCAACTGCAGGAGACAATGGAGAAGTTGAAGGATCGTCGCGGCAGCAACAACAAAACAGTACTTCTGTGATGCCGCCATGGATGCTTCGCCATCTCAACGGCTAAAACTTATGAAGTATAAGCAAGCGGACAAAATTATGCTATGTTTTGTTATCTACTAATTAGATTGTATATGTACTGTGTACATATATATATGTTGCGTATTAGACAAACACAACTTTCAAATCTAGTTAATTAATTGTGTATTGTGACATTGTGTATATATATGGCTGCTGTGTAACAATATGCAGAATATAATTAATGTAGTACTATATCATCCTCACTTTGGATATTTTGTCTTTCACTTTCTACTACCAGTAATATTTATTGCTCATATTTACTTCCTGTCATTTTAGTGACGAGAATGTGGATTTAATTATTTAATCCAAGTATTATATTAGTAATATGTCAATTAGATTCTTACATATATATTTATAATTTTATATACATAGTACTGATTATTAATTTTTTCTTGCCTTTATCAGTGGTACATTTCTTGCCAGATTGCTTCTCAAGAATCGAAATAGATTTTCCGTTTTCGACAGCAACATATTAATTAGCATATAATGTGTGCGTGCACGTCGATAGTTAGGATATATAAATTTAAAAAGGGCCTTCATTAATTCCTCAAAAAAGACCACAGATGTTGGACATGAGCTTAATTCAAGAAAACTTTCTTTTTGAACCCTATTACGGAGGAAGATGAGTTTAAAATTACTTTCATGATGAATAGTTATAATAGAAGAGGAGGGCATGTACATATTTTCTTCTTCATTTGTGTTAAGAGTCCTTTCGTTATGATGGAATAGAAAACTGGAGAATTTTATTTATTGGTGGATAAGAAATCACAAACATAATGATTTCTGGTTCATTATTAGTATTCCAATTAGGCTTTTGTTTTTATATTGGATTTCTAGGGTCAGTAATAGGAGGAACATATTCATTTTAGCCATGAAAGGCGCAAGAATTTTCATGCTTCCAGAATATTTACTAATCGAAATATTGACTATTAAGTGATTATCATAAATACATTGACTCTACAAAGTATTTTGTCCAAAATGGATCGTGGCCAATTATCACCTCTACTTTAGTCCTAATTAATTCACTTAAGACTTCTTGGAGCAGCGGAGAAAAGTTGATTATTCATGAAAATGAAATTTATGTGATCAACAATTCATCATCATATCTTCGATGGGAATAAGGACAAAAAAACATTTTCTATTTGCATAGAATTTTAGTTTAGTATATTGTCGGTGTAAATAATTTTTTACACTCTCAAATTATTCAAAAAATATTTACAGATAAGTCAATTTTATTAAAATATAAGATTATCTAAAATCTTGAAAATAAAATATGTTAATGTACGCATATAGTATTCCCACAACATATTCTATTTCACTATATTGTATTTCAGCTTTGAATATTAGAATATTCCACTAGCCAAATTGAGAGTCTAATTAATTTTACAATTTTCTTTAAAAATGGGTGGGTGGGGGTTGGGGCATTTAGGTATTTGACACAAAGAAGACAATGAGAAATGCATGCAAGTCATGATTGAAACAGTAGATAATGGAATTTTGCCAAATTGCAAGAACCAAATTTCCTAATCGAAACAAAAAACACAATTATTTTAGGCTTATGTGGTCGGAGAGTAACAAGTTGACAATGTTGTTTGAACTAAGACTACAATTTCTTAGAAAAAGAGAATGAACACTATTTAATACTCCTAAAATACAGCTTGCAAATAAAGTTGACTTTTTTGTGTGTGTGAAAAAATCAACAGATTGATTAAGTTATCTTTATACGTGGGGCTCTACCAAATTCCATACGAGTACGTGGCATTAGATTTGGACTTTAAAATAGTTCCTTATAAATTTGGAATAAGGGGAATTGAACAGAAAATGTTTAATTATGTTCCTAAATCAATATCCACCGATTTGTACATAATAAAAAAATAGAGAAAAAAATAATGAATTGTAATCTTGTGATTCCAACCACAAATCTTGCCCACGTTTAGATCTTAAAGCCTCGAATAAACAGCCCTTCACGTTAGAATTTTCCTTCCAACACCTAACATTACAAAAGATTCGTCAAAAATTCGAACACCATTAAATTTAATAATTTGAAAAAAAATATATGAACTTTTGTCACACAAACATTATAGTATCTTGCTTTGTAATCTAGTGACATTTTTATTTCAGAAATTGTTATCATTCCACTCAGTGGCGTAGCCACATATAATGAAGAATGGTAAGTTGAACACCCTTCATCGAAAAATTATATTATATATAGAAAATTGTATAAAGTATATAGGTTAAAAATTACTTTTTATTCGTAATATACTAAATTTTAAACACCCTTAACAAAATTTCTTACTCCACTACGCTACGTGTAATATGCCATAGGCTATGAATGGATCCCTATTTCTTTCATATTTTGGAATAAATGGCTAGCAAAAATGTTAGCACTACTACTTAACTCATTGACATTTAATTCAACAATTAGTCAGTATGGGTCTACTAAAACTTCATGCTAAGCACGTCAAAGCACCAAGAGCCCCACATTCCGCCACTTTAGAAAATCCAAGACACAAGAAAATGATTGGCATGACATATAAGCCACTACATATATAAGTTCACACCTTTCTCTCCTTTCCGTTCTCTAACATATTGCCAATCACATATAGAAATTGGTACTCTTCCAATAAAAACACCACCAATTGCTAATTTATTTGTGGAACAAAGTTAGTTATATCAAACATGATGCGTGTCCGTGTAAAATTACCAGGATTCTGTATGAATCGAACTGCAGTCCATGTTCGATCCCGTAATTCCCCTTCTCAGCTGTACAAGAAGGCGCTTGATTTGATCAAATCCGATGATAACAAGTCTGAATTTTCCAGCAAAAACAGCATTGAGATGAACTACAACACCGATGAATCTAAGACAGATTCTGAAAATGGGATTAATAATAGAGTCATGCTTGTGGTTGATACTAGCCTTGAAGCCAAAGGTGCTTTGCAATGGGCACTTACACATACTGTTCAAAGCCAGGACACTATTATTCTTCTCTCTGTAATCAACCCCTCTCATCAAGGTTAAACTTTTACTCCCTCGTCTTATTTCTTTTCTAGTTTGTTTTAAAAAAAAATATCACTTTTTATATTTAATAATTCTTTAACTCGACAGTTCACATGACATGTTTAAGATTATAAGATTCAAAAGTCTTTATTATTATTACGTTTTTAAATATCATGTTTAATCAAATTAAAACACATGAAATGAAACAAGGAGAGTAGTGCTCTTTATTTTAACCAAGAATCACCATATTTCCTTCATTACTTATGTCCTTTTTTTTTTTTTACTTGTGTAGGTGAAAATGAGAATAGTGAAATTAATCAGAGAGCCTATGAACTTCTTTACTCCATGAAAACTATGTGCCAAACAAAGAGACCAGGGGTAAGTACTGAGATTGCTCTGCATTTGAATTTGATTGATAGGTCAATGAAGCTATTATAATACTATTGTTTTCACCTAATAATGCTGTAGAAAGTCCAAATGACCAAGTTAGATTATTGAATGGGAGAAAAGTTAAATATAGAGTATAGTGTCAGTCCAAATATTGTCCGTACCAAATCCATGGAAAGTTACCAATAAATATAACTAAAAAAGTGCTGTCGAGTATTTCTGGTTGGCCTAACTAAGCCAACTGGCCAGGTATTGGTAAAAGAATCTTCTTCTCTAGGCAATACTTCAACATGACAAGTAAATTAACACTAGTTACACTCCTACTTTTTTGGCTTCATGCTAGCGTATGTCTCATTATTTAGTTATCCAATTGTTTGTATGTGTGAGAGAGAAGTGTCATCAACAAAATGCATTTGATTTCAATATGGATGTTAATTGAAGACGAAATCAAAATTTAAAGTTAATAAGAAAAGTCTTGGGTAACACCAATATCTTGTTTATGGAAAGATCCACGAGAGGGGTTGAGTGGCCCGGATCGAAGTCATGATCAACATAACACCTGCTTGGTTGACTTATAGTTAAGAAATAAAGTTGTGTCCTTATTATCGGTTATAGATTTTGACATGATAATAAATATTTGATCTTACTAAGTGGTATCAGACTCAAGGTCATGAATTTGACTCCCAAGCATGAGGTAGGTGTTAGGGGGGGATTCTTGTAACACCAATATCCTGTCTATGCCATAGGCAAGTCTCACAAAAGGCTAGAGTGGTCCAAGTCGGAGTCATGATTGAACATGGTGTTAGCTTTAGGGCATTCTCGAGATGCTCTTCCTGTGTCCCAAGAGTGAATTCATTCAAAGGGCTTCTTTTGTATATGCATATCTGATTCAGAGTCGAAAGCAATTCAGTTGGACCCATAAAACCAACCCTAAATCCGCCTCATTTTTTAATTGTGATGATTTGTGTGTTAACAGGTACAAGTGGAGATTGTAGTGCAAGAAGGGAAAGAAAAAGGCCCTGCAATTGTAGAAGCAGCCAAGCAGAGAAAGGTGTCATTACTGGTATTGGGACAAAGAAAAAGATCAATAATGTGGCGCCTACGCAGGATATGGTCTGGGAAAAATTCGAAAAACAGAGTAGTCGAACACTGTATTCAGAATGCGAAGTGCTTGACAATTGCAGTAAGAAGGAAGAGCAGGAAGTATGGAGGATATCTCATTACAACTAAACGTCACAAGGATTTTTGGCTCTTAGCTTAATCCTTTTGTTTTTGATCATTCATTGTTTGGATTTATAATACTAAAGAAACATTTCGGTTTTCTTTCTGTTGTAATCTGCACGAAACAAGTAGCCACTTCCCTCATTAGGAAATGAATTGTACAAATTAAAGCACAAAATGAGAGGAGTTAATTTCATTGGACATGAATGTTGTCTATTGTTGGGCTAAATAAATCCAAAAATACTCTTGACATATTGTCCGCTTTGGAGCAAGTCACGATTTTTCTTAAAACGCCTCACAACATTAAAAAATTGTACACATTATATGTAGTTTCTCAATTTTGATATTGTTCGCACACCCAATATCTATTATTTCGCACACCCTTATCAGAACTTTTTCCATCTTCATTACTCGAATTCGAGAAATCTGATTAATAAGGAGAAACTCTATACATCCATGATCCATCAGAACTCGGTGATATCTACTCAGAAATCAAAATAAGCTGATTTTGATAATACGATAAAAGTACTATTCGTTGAAGTGGTATACTATTAACTTTCTTACGGGATGTAACTCCGATGCCACTTAATGGCGGTAGACAAGCAGATACGGAAGAAAATTTTATTAGGTTGACAAATAGCATAAAAAGGGCAGCCCGGTGCACTAAAGCTCCCGCTATGCGCGAGGTCCGGGGAAGGGCCTGACCACAAGGGTCTATTGTACGCAGCCTTGCCTTGCATTTCTGCCAGAGGCTGTTTCCAAGTCCGGAATATGAATCCTTTTTATTAATGATAGAATTATTTAAAACATAGCAGAATGATTACAGAGGATTCATAACCAACTCTAGTACTGTTTTGGAAGTAATATTTAGGTACATGTCCAAGTCAAGTTGCTATTTGCTATCAAAATTCAAAACAACAAAATTTATGTTCATTTACCTAAGTTGCCCTCTGAAGCTATATATCAACCTACTATTAGCAAGTACGGCATATGAAAGACACTAATTACATACGCTTGGCTTCATCATTCGACTAAAATTGATAGTACTAAACTTTTGATGTTGGGTGTTTTGCTGTCGTTGGTCTCGGTGGTTTATGTGCTATCTATCGCATACACTTTCTATGTGGATCTGAGAATCAATAAGAAAATAAGTGCTAAGTTTTTTATTAGTGAATAAATTGAAAAAAGAAAAAAGATCTTTCTCGCTCAGCACCTGAAGGACATATGTTCAGCTTCAACAAATCAGATTTTTGGTGAGGAAATGACATTTGAACTTAAACAACTAGAGAAAACGATTTAATTGAGCGGAAGATGTTGTATTGTTCCAATAGGTAAGCAAGGTACAAATACAATACATTAGTTGGTGCTAAATTAGGAAAGAAAATAAAGGACGATTTCTACAATGGATCTGATTAGACTTATATTGGCATGCGTCTAGAATAGTCCATGTGCCAGTTCCAATACAATTAGTACTCGCTCTATCTTAATATACGTGAATATATTTGATTAGGTATAAAATTTAAGAGAAAAAAATGTTTGAAATTTATAATCTAAAATAATCTATGAAAAAATTTAAAATTAAATAATTATTAAATATAAAACAATATCATTTTTTTGACCGACTAAAATAAAAGAGGGTCACGGAGTGAGTAGATAATGTTTGATAAGTATCATTCAATTTTTACACAACCTTGATAAAAATCTTTAATTCATCAACTATTCTCATCCCTTTTAATTTTGATGTAATACATCCTTCTTTTCAATTTGCCATTTTAATAGTATTTTCTTTCATGAGTTGACATAAGTCTGAACTCTCAGCACAAGGATGATGGTGGAGATGTTGTAAAGGTTTTCACTAAACACAGCGGCACATGCTGGCCCTGCGCTCCTTTATTAAATTTGTTCAATTGCCTCCTACATGAGCAAAAAATAGATCCTCCCCCCATCTCGTTATTTTCTTCCTAAAAGAGGCTTGTCATCTTCATCCAATCTTCTATGCTATACTCTTTTAAGCTGCTTGAATCTCATTGAGGCTTGATAAAAAGTTCATTTTTTACGCCTTGGCCAAGACCATTTTGCCATCCGTCATTGTTTAAGCTCATTCTGCATTCCATCGTATTGATTGATTGAATCTGACCCAATGGGTTTGCTGCAATATTCGTGATTCTTGATTGAAATTAAGGGACGGGTTTTCTTTCAATTCTTGATTTTGGGGGTCTCAGATTTGGGCGTTTCTTGTTGTGGATTCAATATCGGGGATAGGCTGTTTTCATTCTTGTTTTGACGGTGAATTGTGGAAGATAAAGGTATAAGATGCGGCGGCGGGCGGCCGATCATCGGCGCCCGGTTCGAAGGAGGCTATCTTGTTGGATCTGGTCGCTTCTTGGAATATTTTCAATTGTAGGTTTCGTTTTGTTTGTAGTTCATCATCATCATGACCACGAGGATCACGTAGAACAACCTATTTCGGTAGGCCTCCAAATCCAGACCCAGATCATTCATTGCTTCTCGTAAATTTTATTGCTTTCCTAATCACACTAGTTCTATCTTAATGAACTTGCTTTTTGATAAAGTAGAAATCCTCTTTCTTCCTTTCCCATTCCTGGGAGTTTTCTGATCTGAGAATGTGCTATTTTTCATACTACTACTCGTAGTATTATTTTTGTTACTATTGTTATTTCTTGTACTTTGATTATTGTATTATCTTGTTGTAGATACCGTTCAACATGCTTTGTTATGCTTTCACATCTATTACTTCTTTTCATGGATTGCCTTGATTTGTTTTTTCTTGAATCATCTATCGGAAACAACCTCTCTTCCTCTGAGATAGGGGTAAGGTTCATGCACACTGTAGCCTCCCCATACCACAAAGGTGGGACTACTCTGGGTATGTTGTAATTGTTTCGCAAATTGTCTAAGGTTTTTAACATTACTGATTTCTAGGATGGTAAATCTGTCTAAATTTTTAACAAATTGTCTAAGTTTTCTAGGATGGTAAATCGGCAATTAGTTTTCATGTTTTGGTTCTTCTAAGTGATACTTGTCTCTTAAAAGTTTAAGTGCGATGACATTCTTTTAACTTCAGCTCCTAGTAATGAAATTTTGTGGAGCTCATTTTGCTTTCATTACCCTAAGCTGGAATGTAGAACATGTGGATCACTTGTATATTGTTTTGTTCAGAGAAGATTTGTCCATTTTGATATTGCATAGGAGGGAATAAATAGAGGTGTTCAATCTATGCTTGTTGAATTTTGTACTTATCATGCGCTAAATTTAACATCTTCTGGGCTTTGGTAATCAACTCAATGTTATGAGCAGTCTGTGCTTTCCTTAAATACTCAGAACTATGTCACATCGAACTCTAATTATTCTCTATTATATGTGCCTGTGGGGGACTGAACGTTCTGTATTCTCAATAGTGTTTGTCAATAATTTACTTGTTGTCTCTTCTGATCTTTCTGGCTGGTGGTTTGCTTGTGTCCCTGGTGACTTTTGATCTTCTTGATTGTGCTAATTATTTTGAGGAAATTGTTGCTTCAGATCCTGTGCACCTATCTACCACTGCGGCTGTGCATTACACACAGCTCATCCTTACCTCTACCTATACCTAGTTTTGCTTCCTATTTTCTACCATTCTCCTTTCTCCCTTCCTCTAGAATGACAACAATCTAGTTGTTACCTTCTCAAAAAAAAAAAAAAAAGAATGGCAACAATCCACCCCCAACTTCTTATTTCCCATCACACCAGCTAGAGGTTCCTGCTCCCATCATAGCCACAGTTTCTTCTTCTTAATTTTCCTCTTGTTACCATTTTTTATTTTTCTGAACACCCGCTTCCTGGAACAAGCATTTCACCACCAACTTCAACTTCAACTTCTACCTTGACTGGCACATGGAGAGAATATATCTGTCTGACATGCTTACTATGACAGTCTATCTTACAAAACCAACACAAAAGTATTGATGGTAGAAGCGTTATAAATTTATAATAGTTTTTTTTATTTGTGTGTGTGTGGCTTGTTTAGATTACTCTACCTAAATAATAGACTTGGTGCACTTCACTAAGGGAAAAGTCCAACACGGGAAACCATATCCTGGCTTTTCCATCTTTTAGGAATAAACGTGGGAAAAGTATGTATACAGAAAAGTAAACATGTTCCACAAGAAGCATACACAGTGGATCAAAATTATTTTTATGTAAATCAACACCAGTTCATGATTAACTAAAGAATGAAATAGGACCTGTTTTGGGTCAGAGGAAGTAAATAAAGTGTCAACCCCATTCAGTAATTCGTACCTCATTATGAGATTTAGCCCATGTTCCTATTACTTAGCTTCGTAAGTGATAAAGCTAGATTGATCTTTCCACTTCGCTCCACTTGCTTCTTTCTAGCCATTTTTACCTATTGCTATTTTTAATTCTTTTTGATAATTTCTCAAGACAAATATATATGTCCGTTTGTTAGCAATTTTAGTTCTTTTAATGTTAAACTATGCAGAAGCATAGAATGTGCGATGAGTCCTTGTAGTTGGCACATCTGTTTGAGTTGACAGGTTCTTCCAAGTCTTGTACTGAGAATCTTTCCTGGCACAGTAATATCCATCTAATTCATTACATGGTTTAAGAGAAAGGACTTAACAATGTGCAAAAGTAACTCAAACTATTTTAAGGTCTTTTTGAAGTTGCATTCTATAAAAAAAGAATTGCAATTATGGATTAGTATGTAAAACTGTGTAATTATTAACTAACCCCCTTTTTCGTGATCTGGCTTAATGAGAATTGCAATCTCATTTACCTATACTTTTGTATGGTTGGTTGGTTGTATTTGCCAATATATTTGATTGTACAGATATAGTTAACCTTCAGCGGATAAATTGGCTGAGTTCCATCTTTTTTATTTTACCTCTTTAAGTACTTTGATTATCACAACTGGCTTAATTTTTTTCGTTGTTCCAGGAAAGAGAGTCTAGGAATGAGCAGGTTGTGCATGAGCGTATGAATCTCACACAAGAGATGTTAAGTGTTAATTCATATGCCAGACAATTAGCAGAGCAAACAACACTGGCCAAAGCTTACATCATTATAGCAAAAGAGCACAACAACCTTCATCTTGCGTGGGAGCTAAGTACAAAGATAAGAAGTTGTCAACTTTTACTCTCAAAGGCTGCAATGAGAGACGAGCCCATTTCTCTAGATGAAGCTGAGCCAAACATAAGAAGTCTATCTTCTCTCATCCTTAAGGCACAGGATGCCCATTATGATATTGCTACCACTATGATGACAATGAAATCACATATTCAAGCACTTGAAGAACGTGCCAATGCTGCATCTGTTCAAAGTATGATGTTCGGACAGCTAACAGCTGAGTCTCTGCCAAAGAACCTGCACTGCCTAGAAATCAAGCTCATGGCTGATTGGCTTACAAAAAAGTCACTGCAGGATTTTGCTGATGAGAGGAGAAACTCACCTCGTTTAGTAGACAATAACCTGTATCACTTTTGCATATTTTCAGATAATCTGTTGGCAGTTTCAGTCGTTATCAACTCAACCGTGGCCAATGCTGATCACCCTAAGCAGCTAGTTTTCCATATCGTAACAGATTCAATACACTATGGAGTGATGCTGGCTTGGTTCCTGAACAATGACTTCAAAGGTTCTACAGTAGAAGTACAGAATATTGACAACTTCACTTGGTTGAATTCGTCTTTTTCACCTGCTGTAAAGCAGCTAATGGCGACAGACTCCAGGAAGTATTATTTTGACGGATCTCAAGATACAGGTGTTGAGCCAAAGTTCCGGAATCCAAAATATATATATTTGTTGAATCACCTTCGATTTTACATCCCTGAGATATACCCCCAGTTGGAGAAGATTGTTTTCCTTGATGATGATGTTGTAGTTCAGAAGGATCTGACACCTCTCTTTTCGCTGGATTTGCATGGAAATGTGAATGGAGCAGTAGAAACTTGTCTTGAAGCTTTTCATCGTTATTACAAGTATCTCAATTTTTCAAATCCACTCATCAGCTCCAAGTTTGATCCCCAGGCCTGTGGATGGGCATTTGGTATGAATGTTTTTGATTTGATTGCTTGGAGGAAAGCAAATGTTACTGCCCGATATCATTATTGGATAGAACAAAATGCTGATAGGACTATTTGGAAGCTAGGAACCCTTCCACCTGGACTATTAGCTTTTTATGGAATGACGGAGCCACTTGATCGGAGGTGGCATGTGTTGGGATTAGGTTATGACGTGAATGTTGACAATCGCCTGATAGAGAGTGCAGCAGTGATTCACTTCAATGGAAACATGAAGCCATGGCTCAAGTTACGCATTAACAGGTATAGGCCTTTGTGGGAACGATATGTAAATCATACGCACCCCCACCTTCAGGATTGTGCTACACATTGAAACGCTATACTTTTCAAGTATGATTACATATCAATCCCATCATTGTAGAGTTAGAAATAGACAATTTTGCCCTATTAAGGATTCTTCCCTAGTCTTCTTTCTTATCAGTTTAGTAGTGTGAAAAAGGAAACTGATATTATACACTGGAACAAGCATGCATTAAGATAAAGGATTTAGGGGAATCACTTTTGGTTTAGAGGTTTTCTCTGTCTCTACAAATGATAGAACAAATTTTTCTAGCAATTTTTGTAATAATCTTGTTCCTTTGATCACATCTAGGTAGATATTTGTCTTTGCATTTTTTGTTGTTCTGTACGCGGATCGAATTATTTTAGTTGCTGTAACATACAACTACTGCAACATATGTAAGTGATTTATACTGATGATATGATGCATCAGGGCGACTGGTATGTTTTTCTTTGACGTACATTTTTACTCCTTTGGTACTTTTGTTACTTCATTACTTCGATTTTAGCATAGAACAGTGGCAAGCTTTGCAGGAAATGGCCATTGATGCTTCTCCAGTCCATATGTTTCAGCACTAGCTAGGTGACTATAGTTTCAAACGTTGAGGTTTTTGAACAATATATCACAATCCTTTGATGTTCATATGTACGTCCATTCATGCCAATATTAGAACACAAGCCCCAAAGGCCAAAACTATGAAATTGAAAAAGAAACCTGGCTCTTCTAGTAGGAAATTAGACTGTATATCTTGTTGAGGGAAATAAGTAAGAAATTGAAAGATCCTACCGGGTTTGGTCATGTCACATTCCAACAAGCCAAGTTGATCGCTGCGAATCAATTCTTCTGTAAAATAAGAATATGATATTCATCCATTAAAATCATAAATTAATAATTAAAAAAATGGACAACCAATCAGAACTAAAGTAGCAAAATAATTGCTACTGTTCACGTCATATGAGAGCATATAGAACTCAATTGCCACTCACCATCAACCGTGATATAGACAAGTGACGAATAGAGCCGTCAAAATAGGCTTGATCCGTGAAGTCGGTCCAATCTAATTCTTGAATTAAGTGAGGTTGGGTTAATTTTTTTTAGCCCATTTAGGAACGAGACTTTTTAATCCAACCTCATTTGGCTCGCCAGCCTCATAGGTTCAACCTGCGAGCCTCATAGGACAGCCCTCAGGTCGTGAATTTTGTTATATATATATTTTAAGTAGTATTTTATTTTGCCAAATCTTCATCAACTAGGCAATCGAAGTTATTATAACTATGAATCTTTGACCTCTTTTACTTTTGTCTTTATGCCTAATTTTTTATTTCTCCTTTCTTGTCTAGTTTATGAAAAAAATGATCATATAATGTATGTTGTTCTGATGAATCCTATGAATGTTGATTATTGTATCTTGCCTATTCTGCTGTTTTGTAAGTATTCCACTAAAGTGTGTCATTTGTGGTTTTGTAAGTATCCACTAAAGTGTGTCATGGACATGTAAATTTTGATGTATTGGTGTTGCGTTCATCAATGTTCGATAGTCTTTTTAAGAAATCAATATTGTCCATCTCTTGATTGAAGGTCCAACCCGTAGCCCGCTTAGGCCTGAGTTGGACTGCTATTTTATAGGTCCTTTAATTAAAAGGGTCAACCCATTCTAATCCATTTAACTTGTTAGCCCTTTAGGATTGATTTGGATTGGATCAGCCTATTCTGACAACTCTAGTGACAAAGAAGTTGAAAGAGGCGCAAAACAAAAAAGCACCCTCAAAGTCCCACATTTTCCGTAGGTATATTATACACTACTAGTATTCATACCCAAGCGAAGCGCGGTCATTATAAATTAAAATTGAATCATTTAAAAAATTCTTATTATTATGCATTCAAACATAAAGACAAAAAAATATACAAAATCTTATGGTCTTAATACAAATGAAATTATGTATGTGAGTTGACATATGTCTTTTTTTTTTATCTGAAAGCATACTTATATATATATATATATATATATATATATATATATATATATATATATATATATATATATGCTTAGTCCAAAAAAAGAGGGAGGATATCTCCTCCCATCATAATATAGTTATTACAAACTTGGCCTAAGGGATGGCTATCCGAAATATTGTTTTTTAAACAAGATTTTCTACAAAATAAAGTTCATACAATGTCTGCCTAGACTTGATTCTTCACAAACAGAGGTGGAACTAATAATAGTTCTTCTTCTTTCAACGCACTAGCTCTTCCTTCCTTCTTACTCGGTCTATCTACTACGTTGTTCTGTTACCTGAAGATGTGAGCCACTAATGGATTCTCCAACTTCCGAATCAATGACCTGCACTCAAATATAACATTAGTATATAGGAGGTGGCCATCTTTTAGCATTCTGATTACCTCTGTAGAGTCGATGTTGATCTCTAGAGGTTTGATGTTTTTATTATTTGCAATGTTGAGGCCTTTTTAGAGAGCTTGGAGCGTTGTTACTATGGGGTTGTTGTGGGCAACGTTTTGCATGAAGCCTATGCACCAATCGCCTTTATGGTTTCTAATCACCCCACCAAACCCTCCCATGTCAGTGGAATTTATGGTGGCGCCATCAGTGTTGAACATATAATGGCCAGTCCCTGGGGATTTCATTTAACCTGGATGGTGGTATGAAGTGGGGTTTGGGCTCACTTTGCTTAATGACAAAATAGTACTCAATGGCTTGGTTAAGGGAATTGGTGAAGGAAATACCATCTTTCTTTTGATTAAAGACATTTCCATTTCTCTGGATCTAGATGTTTCAGAAGCAGAAAGGGATCAGGGTTTTCCAGGTTATGAATTTACTGTAGTGTCTGCCCTTGCTATCCTTCTAGATGGATTCCCAATTGTCTAGTTGGTATCATGGATGTTGAGGGTCCAAGGATAGGTGGTATGGAAGTTCATCTCCTCCGAGAACTTGGAGGCATTTGGGCTAGTGAAGAAGATATGGTTAATATCTTCAGGCCCGAGGTTACGGTAAGTGCAGTTGGGGTCAATGGCAATACCTGTTACACACACTAACTCTATCCATTGAAAAAAATTTAGAAGAATGAGAAAGTTAAATTAAGATAATTTTTATGTTAAAAAGATAATTTAATTCCATACTTAGCTTAAACTACAAAAAAAATGTGTGGAGCTTGGCTCCCAATTGGTTCATGATCGTCAGCCACACCATTAATATCAGAGTCTCAAATTTGTCTACCGTAAATTATTTCTGTTATGTCTGTTTTTTTTAAAGAAAAATAAAATTAACATATATATATATATATATATAAGTATTCGCAAATTCTTTGAAAAACCAAAAATATTCTTCTTAGTTCCTTTGTTTTTTTTGGTAGGGCATTAACTACTTGATTCTGCTTTCGACACACATGTTTTCTCTATTTGGGCTTTGCAAGGCCAAGGCCCTCTACACACATTGATATAAGATTCTTTTTTCTCGATCATCATCATATATTCAGAAACACGTATTAAATAATAATAATTATTATGTCAAAAAATAGATGGGAGTTTAAAATTAATTTCATCTTTTTTAGAAAAAATCAATTTTATTAAAAGAGGAGTCGCCACTTAATTTTTTAAAGAAATTAAGAAAACTTAATTTAAAAAACCCTAACAGATTTAAGTCTTAAAAATTAGAGAAAAGAGGTACGAGGTTCATATTACTATTTTAAGAAGGTTTTAGCACTTAAAATAGCCGCTAATATGCGGTTATCCGATGATTTGAAATTATTTGAATATCTTTGGAGAAATGTGTTTTAACAATAATCAAGGTATTAAACAATTTGAAAGAAATATAAAATTTAAAACATTTAGAAAAATTTATAAGAGAAATAGATTTGGTATATAAATAATTTAATGAAGGAGGGGTAATTTGAATAAATCATTTAAATGAGATAAAAACGATCGTAAATATTATACCTAATATAATGTTAGCTATTATATGAATGAGAACATATTCAAATCATATAAGCAAGTTTAATATGTAATAGTAATAATAGTAGTATTAGTAGTAGTAGTAGTAGTAATAATAATAATAACAATAACAATAATAACGATAATAATAAAATAATAATGACAACAATAACAATAATAAAAAAAATAATGATAATAACAATAGCAAATAAAAATTTGCTACTACTACTACTACTAATGATAATAATGAAAATGGTAATAATAATAATAATAATAACTGTAAAAGTACTAGTACTACTAATAATTATAATAATAAGGAAAATAATGATAATAATAAATAAAGATACTACTACGAAAATAATAACAATAGTAATAATTTAAAAATACTAATGATAAAGAAACTAATACTAATAATAATAATAACAACAACAACAACATGGCTACAGTAAATAAACATACTAATAATAATGAAAATAGTAATAATAATACTAACAGTAAAAAAATACAACTCTAACTACTAATAAAATATGTATACCAATAATACTAATATTAACAACGGTAATAAAATATGTATAATAATAATATTAATAACAATAATAAAATATGAATAATAATAATATTAATAACGGTAATAAAATATGAATACTAATAATAACAGTAAATAAAATATACTATTAATAATGGTAATAATAAAAATGAATAATAATAATAATAATAAATAAACATACTACTTCTATCAATAATATTAATAACGAAAATAATAATAATAAATATAATAATAACCATAAATAAAATATACTAATAATAATGGTAATAATAACAACGAAAAATAATAATAATAATAATAATAATAAACATACTACTACTTCTACTAATAATATTAATAACGAAAATAATAATAATAATAATAATAAATATAATAATAACAATAAATAAAGTAACTAATAATAATGATAATAATAATAATAAACATACTACTACTTCTATTAATAATATTAATAACGAAAATAATAATAGTAAATATAATAATAACAATAAATAAAATATACTAGTAATAATGATAATAATAATAATAACAGTAAATAAATATACTACTACTACTACTACTAATAATAATAATAATAATAAAATGATAAAATAAATAAATAACAACAATAATGATAAAAACAGGAGCAGCAATAATAACGACAATAACAATAATAATAATAATAATAATAAACAAAATGTTGAAAATATAAGCAAGCGGAATTGGGTCCGAGTGAGATATCGGTTCCATGTGAGGGGATGACGACTATATTGAGTCTCAAATCAAGACTCCATTTTTGCTCTCAAAGTGTCCATGCAAACAAGAAAAGAATGACGAAATTAGGAAGCTATCATTTTTAGGACAATATTTAAGCATAATGACAAAAAAAAAATAAAGGAACATGAAGTAAATATTACCTGTTGCAGGACAGTGAACGAGGATGATTTGGTCATGAATCTACCCTCGTTTTTAAAGTAAATTCAAGTGCAAATTCAGAAAGAAGATTCGAGAATTTTTGTAAGATATATTTGAATACGAGTGTAGGAGTTTTTGTCTATGCCAAAAATCTATCCCAATTCCTCCGCCCTGCTTCTCTCCGTTTTCTCTCCTCTCCTGTCCGTGTCAGCCCCCCTTTTGTTCTGTCTAATCCCTCTATTTATAGGGGTATGTAGATTGAATAAAAATTAAAAAAAAATGAATGATTAAAATAATGTGTAGTGGTAAAATTAATAAAATAATGCGGAACGGGCGAAAATATAAAATAATACGAAACGGCGGAAAATAATAATTAATTGGCGGTTTATTAAAATAATGCGACAGAATATTAAAATAATACGGAATGGAGCGAAATATTAAAATAATGCGGGATGAATAGAAGAAAAAATATTGAAAGAAATATATATATATATATATATATATATATATATATATATATATATATTGATGGGAAATTAATATATTTATTATTTATTTATTTTTCGGATGAAGAATACACATTTTTTATTTTTTATATATATATTTTTTATTATTATTATTATTTTTATTTTATTTTTTTAAAAAAGAAGGAATTCGGTTGAATATATATATATATATATATATATATATATATATATATATTGAAGAGGGGACAAAAGATTATGAGTTAATTAATATAATATTAATATAGGTTATGGGGAGGGGCACGCGTGTCAGTTTTTTTTATTTTTTATTATTATTATTTTTTATTAATATTTCGGAAGAATATATATGGGGAAGGGGGTGCACGCTTGGATTTTTTATTATATATACATATATTATATTTATTTTATCGGAAGAATAAAACTAATTATTTATTTATTAATTAATATTTTTTTTTTTGAATTTCGGAATATACATATATATAATTAATTACTTTTAATTTTAAAGAGACAAAGTGTGGTGGGCAGTATTTTTTATTATTATTATTATTATATATATTTTTTATTTTATTGTTTTATAGAAAGGGGTAAGTATATTAGAATAGTAATAGTATTGGAATATGAGGGGAAAAATATATATTATTTGCATGTTGTAGTATTAATGGAAGTATTAAAAATATTGTTAAGATAAAATTAATTATGTGTTATTTAGGGGAAGAAATTAAAATGTAAAATTAATTAATTAATTTATGAAATAATTATTAAAAATAAATAAAATCTTTTACGGGTCAATTTTGAATATTACTAAAAGATAATAAAATAATAGAGATTGTATATATTATGAAGATGACAAAATTATTTAAAAATAAAACTTGAAAATATGCATGATTTTATAAAAGCTAATTATTTTAATTTGTTTAAAATTGAGAAAGGCTAGAATTAAAATAATTAACTTGAAAAGGTGAGTCTATTAATTAAGTCAGGCTAATTAACAAAATATTAAGTTTAAAAATAAAAAATCTTTTTTGAGATAATTTTCGAATATATAATAAAAATATTAATGTTCAATAATTATATATATATATATATATATATATATATATATATATACCGAAATTATTTTAAAATAATAATATATATGCATAGTTTTATTTTTTTAAAAAAAATAATTACGTTGTGGATGGTCAAAATTGGGTGTCAATAATAATAATAATAATATATTCAGAAAAATATTTGATATATTTATTTTATTTGATTAATTTTACTTGTTATTTTTTCATGTTTCTTAAGAAAAACTTAACTAAAACAATAATTTGCCTAAATCATTTTGATTTATTTATTAGTCTCAATTTAATACCTAATTTTTTACCACGTAAATTTCTCTCCACCTTTATTGAGTAAGGGTAAAAGCGGAAGCTCATTATTAAATATATTTTGATTTTTTAAAATAATAACTACATTTAAATTGTTAATTTTTAGCAAGGGCAAAAAGTAAAATCGATAGAAGGGAATAGAAAAAAAAAAAAAAAAAAGAGCAAATGGCGGGATGAGAAGTGAGGAATAATTAGTGGATGTTTGATCATGGAAATCAAAAAAATATTTATTTTATTTGAAATTTTCAAAGTTGAAATTGTAATTTTGTTTGATCATACTTTTTGCAAAAAATATTTATAATTTGAATATTTTTTAAAATATGATTTATACCTTTCAATTTCTAAAAACTAAAAAAATCAATCAAAACATACAATCAAATTTGCTCTAAAAGAGTAATATCTAAAAATAGATAGTCACATAATGTCATAGATTAAATCCTACGACCAACTACATATTATTATAAATATTATTTTCACTTTACTTAAAAAATTTAAAGTTAGAATTGTAAAGTAGTTGGTTGTTTACACGTACCTTTTTTTTTTTTAAAAAAATGAAATATAACTTAATGGGGTTACTTTTATAAAAAATAAATAGTATAAATTTGAAAAAAATATATAATGAAAGTGAAAAGATGAAAAAAAAAAGATTTTGGGTATTTTTCAAATTTTAAATATATCTATTAATTGTATTTGAAACTTTTTATGATGAAACAATAATTTTTAAATAAAATAATTTTTTTATATAAAAAATAAAAAATCTCATGGCTTAATTATAGGTCAAGTTTAGACAACCTTTAAATGGCTCTCATTCTTACTTGATTCAGCCAAACAAAGTAAGCTTGTCAAAATTAATGATTACCTAAAAGAGAAAGGGCCCATTAGCGCAACTTGCATATAAAGCCAAATTCTACAGGGCCCAGCCCACGTGAAAGCCCTCTAAATGAATACTGCTATTACTGTTTACTGTCTCTGTCCTGTGGTATCTAAATAACTCCAACACTTTGATGCACTCGAGAGTCGGTTTTTTAAAAATAACTTTTCGATCTTCTGTATTATAAAAATAAAATCTGCATGTATTTTACTTTTTTCAAATCTCATTTATTAAAATTTCATTAAATATATTATTATTATATTTTCCTATATAATTGGTACTTTTCACATCGTACATCTGCTCATAAAATAATAATTGGTAAATATATATATTGTTATATTATATGATGTTTATGTTATATATATTGTTATATTATATGATGTTTATGTTATATATATTGTTATATTATATGATGTTTATGTTATATATATTGTTATGTAATATGATATTTATGTTTTAGATGATCGACCAAATATGTAACTGGCTTTATATTTTCTTATTTACTTATGTTGCGTAGCAAAATAAATACTACTGTTCACGTGATAAGAGAGCATATAGAACCCAATTGCCACTCACCATCAACCCTGATATAGACAAGTGACAAATAGAACAGTCTAAATAGGCTTGACCCATGACGTGCCAACATATAACATGCCATTCCCTGGGGATTCCATTTAACCTGGATGGAGGTAGGAAGGGGAATTTGGGGCTCACTTTGCTTAATGACAAAATAGTACTCAGTGACTTGGTTAAGGAAATTGGTGAAGGAAATACCATCTTTCTTTTGATTAAAGGCATTTTCATTTCTCTGGATCTAGATGTTTTAGAAGCAGAAAGGGATCAGAGCTTCCCAGGTTATGAATTTATTGTAGTGTTTTCCCTTGCTATTCTTCCAGATGGATTCCCAATTGTCCAGTTGGTATCATGGATGTTAAGGGTCCAAGGATAAGTGGTATGGAAGTTCACCTCCTCCCAGAACTTGGAGGCATTTGGGCAAGTGAAGAAGATATGGTTAATATCTTCAAGCTCGAGGTTACAGTAAGTGTAGTTGGGGTCAATGGCAATACCTATTCTGTGTATGTGGTTATTGGTGGGGAGTCTACCATGGTAAAGTAACCAAAGGAAGGTTTTAATCTTGTTAGGTCCTATGATTTTCCAAATTAAGTTGAAGCTCTTATGGGATTGGTTCGGCTCCTTAGTGGATAAGTTGTGGATAAGTTTGTAGGCTGTTTTGGTGCAGAACTCTCCCCCAATTGTGAGGTTCCAGCCTAGCTTATCTCTAGCTGTCCAATCAGGGTGTATGTGAATGGAATTCATGTTGTTTAGAACATTATCAGGTAGTTGGAAGGATATGTCAATCGTATCCTATTCTCCATTCTTTCAGATATTGCAAACCTTAAGGTTTTCCTCTCCTTTGTTGAGGGGATCCTGGAGGATATTCCTAATGGCATCATGATTAGGGATCTACTTGTCATAGATGAGGTTGACATTCTTGTCATTTAGAACCGACCATCTATGACCTTCTATACTATCTTTTCAACCATTTAAAATGCAACTCCAGGTTCTGGAGTTAGGGCATTTCCTCCAATTTAGATTTTTTCTAAAGTGTTCGGAGAGAAGATTTTGCCCCAAAGGCTGTTGGGGCTATAGTAAAGTCTCCAAGCTAAGTTAGCTTGGGAAGTTCTGTTTCTGGTTTCACTTCTTTGGATTCCCAAACCCCTTTTATCTTTAGAATCAGTGACAATGTCCCAATTGATTAAGTGTAGCTTCTTTTTCACATTGTTGGAGCCCAAATGAAGTTCCTTTGGATTTTGTCAATGGTGTTATTGATTTTAGTAGGAATTTTAATATATTACATGATATGGGTGGGGATGCTACCAAGGGATGCCTTTTGCAAAAATAGTTCTGCCAGTCATGTTCAAGAAGTTGGTTTTCCACCCATTTAGCTTATTGCTCATGCTATCAATGATGAACTGGAAGTCATTATTGGTAGATCTCTTATGAAATATGGGAAAGCCCAGGTATTTGCCAAAGGTGCTGCTGGGCTTCATATTTAGGATGTTGGAGCAAGTGTTAGCATTGTCAGTGTTGCAGTTAGAGGAGAAGTTGACCTTAGATTTACTGGTATTGATGTTTTGGCCAGACTTGACACAGAACTCTTTGAGTGTGTTCACTATAGATGAGGAGTTTGCCTGGTCAGCTTTGGCAAAGAGTATGAGATCACCAACAAAGAAAATATGGGAGAGTTTAGGGCCCCTAGGAGAGATTCTAATAGGAGACCACAGTTTGTTAGCAACCTTCCTATCAATGTCTCTAGAGAGTCTCTCCATGCAAAGGATGAACAGGTAGGGGGAGATGTGGTCACCCTGCCTTATCCTTATGAATGTTTTAAAGGCCTCAATTTTTTCTCTATTGACTAAGACACTAATGGAGCTGCCACAGACACAGGACATGATGAGTTTGGTAAGGCCAGGGGAAAATTGAAGAGACTAAGGGTAGACTTGATGAAGGGCCACTCAAGCTTATCAAAGGCCCTTTCCGGGTCAATTTTTAGAATCATGTTAGCAGATTTTCCTTTCATTCTTTTGAAGTGGGAGATGTATTCATGAATAATGACAACATTGTCTGAGGCTCTTCTGTTAGAAAGGAAGTTTGTTTGGCAAGGACTAATAATGTAGTTGAGAAAAGGCTTGATTCTGTTGACTATGATCTTTGTGACAAACTTATACACAGTCTTACACAGTCCTATAGGTCTGTAACTCTTAAGAGTGGTGGGGTTGGTGCACATAGGGATGAGCACAAGTAGAGTTTGGTTTACAATTTCAAGCATGATCTTCCTAGAGAAGACATTTTTGCAAGAGTCAGATGTTTTACTTCCTACCAAGTCCTAATACTTCTGGTAGAAGAGAGGATGCAGGCCGTCACGATCAGGAGCTTTAAGAGGGCTAAAGGATTTGATAGCACTGGGGATTTCAGAATCTCTGAGAGGGAAGTTCATTATGTGATTGTCCTTACTGAAAATGAGAGGATCAGAGGGTTGCACCTCTCCCTCCTTAAGTTAAGAGTGAGTGATATTGGTGGAGAAGAGGAAAGAGAAATAGGATTGGACATGAGAGGCAATGCCATTCTTATTGCAGAAGACTTTGCCCATGTCATCTTCTAGGCTAAAGATCATATTCCTTCTTCTTCCTTTAATGGTGGAGGTATGAAAAAAAACTGGTATTTGCATCCCCCTGGCCAATCTAGTTGATTCTAGACTTATTTCTTCAAAAGTCCTCTTCAAATTTGAGGAGGGTATCATACTTAGAGAGAAGATCATTCTCCAAGTTGTGGAGATAAGTGTTATTATAGTAGTTGGGAGAATTTTGGATGTCAATGAGTCTGATAATAATTTTCTTCATCTTGGAAAAGATGTTGCCAAAGGTAGTCTTATTCCAAGCAGTAGCTATGGTTTGGAAGTGGTTAATGGCTTTGGGAAGGGCTTCAGGGTTGTCAAAGTTCTATTAGATAAGGTTTCTAAATGAGGGATGGCCACACTACATGGGCTCAAGTCTAAAGGGCCTTTTTTGTTTGTCAGTCTGAGGGGGGTTGAGATTGACTTTCATGGGACAGTGGTCAGACTTAGTTCTGGGAGATAGGTAATAGTGGAGTGGGGAAAACTTATTACCCAAGGGTTATTGGCTAAACACCTATCAAGTCTTTTAAGGATAAGGTTTGCCTATTCCTATATCTCTTATTGGTCCAGGTGTATTTGCAACCTTTAAACCCTAAGTCTACCATGTTGCAAGTATCAATGCATCTTTTGAAGAGGCTCGCTCGATAATTATTGATTTGATTGCCACCTGTTTTCTCACTAGTTTTAAGGATCTCATTAAAATCGCTCCCTACAAACTATTCCCTTTTAACAATCTTAGCAAAATCAGAAAGTTCATCCCAAAGTCTAACCCTGGTATCAAAAGCATCGCTAGTATAAATTGTAGTAAAAATCTAAGGGTTTAGGTTTGGGATTACCTAGATCATGACATGGATACTCTGAGAGGTGATGGCTATGTTTTCAAGTAAGAGAATCTTTTTTTCCACATGACCACCATACCACCAGATAGACCTTCGACCGGAGACTGTATGTAGGCATCATATCGCAGCACCTCAGTGAGTCTTTTATGGTCCGCCATCCTCGTTTCCAAGAGGATGATCATTGTTGGCTTATAATTTTTCACCATTGTTTCACAGTGCCTCCTGAAGTTAGTACTATTCGCACCCCTAACATTCCAAATTATGAAGTTCATTGGCATTGGTAGGGATGATAACGGTGCTATGGGCTTCTTCCCCATGTTTATTTCTCGCTTCTTAATTTTAGAAAGAGTAGAGTTAAGTCCCTTGGTCCAAAGACCACATATGCCTCTCTTGATAGATCCTTGAGTTCCTTGCTTATGGGTTTTTTCAATACTACGGCTTGAATTCTTTATTCCCCGAAAAAGGCTAGGAGGAATTCAATTCCTCTTTGCTTTTCTTAACTATTTCGGCGTCTGCCTCCACCTCCTTTTTTTTTATCCCTGTCCACTCTGGGATATATAGTGGGTGGCTTTAGTTGGGATAAGGGAACAAAGTTTGGGTTTAGGATTTTTTCCGGTGGAGGGTTTATAGGAAAGAAATGAGTGTTCTGGAATATCTGAGATATTAGAAGGTTGAGTTTTGACATCAACAATAGATTTGGGGAATTCATGAGTTGGGCTTATAGCAAGGTCTTGGACCATACTAACTTGCCCAGATTGCCGATAACATGGCTCAAGCCCTCCATCACAATGTGGGCTAGAAAGGCAAGGTTTTAGACTAGAAGTATTACCGATATCTCTCCGACTCTGATTTGGAGAGATAGAGACTTCCCTTGAATTACTAGCTCCAGCCATGATTTTGGAGTGTGTTCTGAAACTTTTGGTTCCGTAACTAAGATTAATGGTGAGTTTTCCATCAATTTGGGATTATGGTGGGGAAACAGTTTCTTGCGTTTGAGCAGAAGGAATAACAAAGGATATAGAGGGAGTTGGTAGGTTGGCATTACTCATAGGGAGAGGAGGTGTGTAGTAAATTGAAGCGACGTCATCAGTCACTTCGTTCGGATTTTGGTGATGATTACTCTTTTCAGGATGAGTATCTTAAAGCAGCTCCTCAGAGGTAGTGGTGTCCATGGGAGTTGAAGGGTTGGGTTTTCTCTTCTGAGGGAGAAGTTATTATTCATGGTCCCCTCGCCATTAATGAAGCTAATAGAGAGGGGAGAAAGAGTATTTATTTGGGAATCCGGAGACAGTGAAGTGCCAAATCCAAGTGAGAGTTGGCAAAGGGAATTTAAGAGACAATTAAAGGCGGTAGTTTGGGGGTTATGGGAGTGGAGGCCACCCATTTTGACTTCGTCATTAGTGGGTTTAATGCCTTTTTTCCCTAAATCCCCTCGTTTTCTTTGTACTAGGAATTTGCATTGTGGGGTTGGGGATTGCAGCGGGCGCAGACTGACCAGTTAAGAGGGTATACTCATTCGAGTTATGAGTAGTGGACTTACCTGGGACATTAGGGGATTGCCTGGCCGTGGTTCTTACCTGAGCGTCACCTTGTCGTATATTTTCTGCCTTTTTCGGGTGTTTTTTTCTTTGGCAATCTATTTTTTTCTTCTTGGGAAGGAGATCGTTTGCCATTTTTCTTCATCCAGTGATTGCTTTGATGGTTGTGCATCATGGATCTTGTCAGTTTGGGGGGGGTATGAAACTAGTAATTCCTTAGAATATGCCCCAATTTTCCACAGCAGGTACATAGAATCCCTTCTCCCTCATAGATGACCCTCTGTACATGGATTCCAATTTGGACGGAGTTTTTGACAGGGGAATCCAAGGGAACTTAAATGTAATTCTAGCATATCTACCTTTTAATGTTTAGGAGGTACAAGTGTCAATTTTTAGTAGTTTGCCCAGCCTCCTACCAACTTTCTCCAAGATGTATTTGTCATAGAATTCGATAGTGGTTGTGGTAGCCTTGCCCAGATTGCAATGTGAGTTACTGTGGCTGTTTTAGGGACGAAGTTTGGTTCTCACTTTTTAATTGACAGAAAGCTTCCCATGACGAACCACGGGCCATGGTGGAGTACTTTACTCATGTTGTCTTTTTGTTTGAATTTGACTATGAAAAATTCCCACCCCAAGTCTATTAGTGTGAGGGGTTCTGTTGGTTTCCACATTTCTGTCAGTTTATTCCTCAGATAGGCATGTGCCATTTTCCTCCCAAATAGTTTGATTATCAAGAAATTTTTCCACGGCCTATGGATCCTTGCCATTTCGTCATCCGTGAGGATGATGTTTTCCGCAATGGCTTCCAGTTCATCTTCAATGTGATGTTCTTTGAGTGTATAGGAGATATTCAGATCTTTCTCTTTATTCATTAGGATTTCTTTGAAGGAGCTTGAATTCCATTTGTCCTCATCCATATCCATAGAGGAGTCCGATGATTCGATAGGGTCAGGTGGTTTGGGGTAATGGGAAGGGATGTTTATGCCGTGAGTCGCTAGAGTTCTGTAAGTACTGTTCAGTTTCTTAGAGAGAACTTTTTTTAAAACTTAACTTGGGTTGCGTCTCATTTTTGACATATGTCTTACTATTATTTAATAGAACATTAATTTGTCTTTAATATGATAATTTCACTTGTCATTTTCACTTCCATATACTTTACTTTTGTCAAACCTAGATAGTAAAATAATTTCAAGCTTAAAAGGTACGTTGCAAAGCAAGATTGGTACTAATATAGGAAAAGTAAAATTGTTGAGCACGAAACTATAATTTCGTTTAATTTTTTTTAAAAATAGGGAATGAAAATAGTACATATTAGAATAAGATCCTTTTAGTTTGATGAAGTTACTATTTGTCAGAATACTTTCAATGCTCCCGATGTTTTTTTTTCATAATTTTTTACAGTAATAGATGAAGTTTTTTCCTCCATTCTTCTAAGTACGAATAACCAATATTGATCTGCATTTTTCTCCCAATACTGCCAAAAAAAAATTGGTCATACACAATATTTAGTAGGTGTCCTGTCACAATAACTTAAATAGTAAATTTTATTTTTGATAATTAGTTTCCCATGAAAATTTATCTTGAATTTTTGTTCTATAACACCAAATAGAGAATAACATTCAATCCTATGTCAATCCATTGCCCTTGATTTCCCCCCCCCCCCCCCAACTATCGATATAGATGCACTCATTTTCACCCCTGTCTAACACTCACATAATGTATTTTATCATTTCTACTTTACTCGTTTTGGTCCTTAATAATTGTGACTATTACTATTTTTTTCAGAAGACGAGGGTCATGGCTTAGGAATAAAGTTGGTTATAAATTTCTTCGTAAAACACATCTAAACGTGGTTCATTTTCAATTAATCTCTACTCTGATGATCGTCCATCGAAATTTCTGTTTACCTCTTCAAATGATGGTAAATCAAAAAAGATATGTATATTGTGTTCAATTTATTTTTACAAATATTGAACATATCATAAATCTAAATTTTAAAATGTATTGTTATTTTAAAATGTTTGTGCAATTATCCCTCAACAATTTTATGAAAATATCTGAAAATGAATTATGTGTTAAGAACATGTGTTTTATCTTGAAAGTAACCATTTTTTTTAAAAAAACAAAATAAATAGATTTAATTTTTTTAATTAATTATTTTTAAAAAAAAACTAAAAATGCAAGAAAAATTGTGGCATGATTTGCCACTCCTATTATATATAGATAGATTGTATAATATATGTATATCATCTTACATCATTAGAAGTGTAGCAAGAGTTTTTACTCCCTTTGCTTCATGGCAAGCTTTTTCTCTACCCAAAACTCCCCTTCACTCACAAATGGTGCCACCAAAGAACAAAGCCACAAAAGCCACCAAGAATCCCCTGACATAATACTCTCTGACTTTCCAAAAGAAAGAGGTTGGCTAAGTGATCATGTTCAACAATACAAAGGCTTTTGGTATCCCACAGGAATTCTCCAAGGTCTGCTAGCACTTCAACAGCAACACTTTAAGCCAAAACCAAACAGTGTCTTACTAGCCAGTTACCCAAAATCTGGCACTACATGGCTCAAGGCCCTTCTTTTTGCCATTACAAACAGAACACAATGTGATTTCAACACACACCCTTTACTCTCTTCAAATCCACATGAGTTAGTACCCCAGTTAGAGGCTTATGCATTTAAGCACCCAACAAATCCAACACCAAACACTTGTCTAATGCATTCACATCTTGCTTTCAATTCTTTACCAGAATCCAACTGCAAAATAGTATACGTCTTTCGCGACCCGAAAGATGTGTTAGCTTCTTGCTGGCATTTTGTGCAGAAATTAAGACCCAAACAACTTCCTTTCATTTCTCTACCAGAAGCATTTGATCAATTCACTAAAGGGTATTCCCCTTTTGGTCCATTTTGGGATCATGTAATGGGATATTATAAAGCCAGCTTAGAATTTCCAAAGAGGGTTCTTTTCTTGAAGTATGAGGAATTGAAGAAAGATCCAATCTTTAATGTAAAGAGATTAGCAGAGTTCTTGGAGCAGCCTTTTTCCTTGATGGAAGAAAGTGAAGGCATTGTGGAGAAAATAACAGAGCTTTGCAGCTTTGAGAAGCTGAGTAATTTGGAGGTGAATAAAGGGGGCACACACACTGGATTTTTTATTCCTACTATTGCAAACAACATATTTTTCAGGCAAGGGAAAGTGGGTGATTCCAAGAACCATCTTTCAGAGGAAATGATTGAGGTTCTTGATGAAATCACTAAGCAAAAGTTGGGTTTTGATTTGATGACCACATCTGTCACTCCCCACCAAAATGGTAAAGGGATTGAGTCAGACCAGAATCACAGCAAATAGCATGTATTTTCTTTATTTAGTAAGGTCTTTCAGAAATAATCTCTTAGAAACAATCTCTTCTCTGCCTCGGAGAGATAATGTAAAGCATGCATGCATTGTACCTTTTCCAAATCCACTTTATGTAATTTCAATTAAGTGGTTGTCTTTTAGGATAGGACCACATACCCTAATTGAGACCCGTGTTAAAGATTATTTGTTTTGGTTACCCTCTGTAGGTCATGTTGCAAGGTTTGATTCTTGATTCCAATAAATGTGCCTTTTTGTCATTCTGGTGGAGGAAGTTGTTCGGAGTAAGCATCATAACTAAAGTTTGATATGATGAAAATAAATTGGACACAAGAATTTTACGTGGAAACTCCTCAAACAGATAGAGGGGAAAAACCACGGGGTAGAAGAATTTTACTATGAAAATATGAAAGTACACTGCTCTCAAATACAAGGAGAAAACAACAATTAACACTCCTCTCTTGTAAAAGGAACAACTACTAAAGAGGACACTCAAAAATACAATATTTATCTTGGTGTATAACTCTCTTTATATTCTTACTCTCTTTTTCTGAATGAATTAAATGAGGGCACGAGGCCCTCTATTTATAGGAGAAAGAAAACGTGTATACGCGTTTTCGTTACTCAAAACGCGTAATGAAAAGCAGTCAAAAAGTTGCTGCAATATGTAATAAAAAGCCGTCAAAAAGTTGTTGCCTAACTTTTAATTTATTTATTTTTTACTTTTCTTAGCAATCTTTGTTTGACTTTTCTTTCAGAAATGACTAAGGGGAAGCTTAAGACTACAAGAATATGTTTTACTTAACGATTATATTTTAACAATATGTTTAGAAACCTAGAATAGTAAATACAAAAATACTAATTGAAATTTGAATATACTCCCTTCGTTTTGTTTTATTTGGCTCCTATGTCAAAAATTGATGTTTCATACCTGTTCAATATAGCAAATTAAGAGAGTTTTTTTTTCTCATATTATTCTTAGTATATAATAACTACATAAATAGTATTATTTTCTCTGTTTTTTTTTACTTGTCAAATTTTGATTTGACACATCTATTAAAAAAATAATGATTGATATATGAGTTTACCATTTTACCCCTCTTAATGAAAAAATTACGCGAATAAGCAAACATATACTAGTTAATTAACTAACATAGCTGCAGTTTGAATTAATTACGGCTCGCCACTAACATCTAGCTATAATTACAGTTTAAGTTTTGTATATTCCGCATGATTATACAAACGTTGTGCGCGATTATACAAATGATGTGAATTGTATATCGAAATATACAAATACTATGAATTGTATAGCGAATTATACAAATGTTGTGCACGAATTGTATAACGAAATATAAAAACGTTATACAAAAGCTGCAAATTGTATAGAGAATTATAGAAACGCTATACAAAAACTGTGTATTGTATAGCGAATTATACAAACGCTGCGGGAATTATACAAACGCCGCTATAACTATAGTCATGAAATGTAATTACTTAAACTATAGCTATGGACATTAAGGTATTTTTGAATGGTTATATGCGAAAATTCCTCTAAATTAATAGAGTCTTAAACATATTTACTTATTATATTTTTCAAAGACATTAACTCTATGTTATTAAATTAAGAATATAATAGAAAGAAAATAATGTCCTTTCTTAATTTATCAAAAATGATAAATTAAAAAATATTTGACAAGTAAATAAAAATGAAGGGAGTATTAAGAAGGTGAATGATTGCTCCAATAATGATAATCAAATTTAGAGTCGAAATATTATTAATAAGGTGAATGATTGCTCCTTGTGTTTCGTGAATCTTTCTTAAACCAAACACTTAGAAACAAGCAGAGTCAAGTTAAAAAAGAGAATTTTTAAAAGATATTTCAGTCACACCATATGTAAAGTTAATTAACTTGTTGTCTTGAAACGTGTGCCACTTTACTAGATAAATTAAAGTATAGAAGATATCTATGTAAAAGCCAATATTATATATATATATATATATATAATATATATATATATATATATATATATATATATATATATATGTGTGTTAATTACTTTATTTTGTTGAACAAGAAATAAAGTGCTTTTCAAATTGTCCCTTATGCTTAAGGTTTGAACCTCACTGTGAGCACTACGTATTTAGCCAATATATATCCCAAAAAAATCAAACAATCCCATAAAAATCAAATCCCGAATGAAAATTTAGAATACGCTGCATGTAGTACATCTTGCTTCCTGCAAAATGAGACACTCTACCAACTATATTCACCGTGTATTATCATTGAATATTTGAATGGCTGTACTTTAAATCCGTACTACATATTATACTCCGTACTAATATTAATTAAGTTACTGTAATGATATGGATTTCATTTCGTGATATTGAGTGATAGCACTTACCACGTATATGAGTATGTCAAATAAACCCCACAAGTTTTTTAAAATATTGAAATCATATTGCAGGCCTCTAAACTAGTGCATATTCAGTAGACAGAAATTAGTTGATTTTGTCATGTAAGTGGATGTGTGATGTCAACTTCCACCTTTTTGCTCCACTTTAATTTGTCTCCCGTTAGTCATTCAAATCAACTTTTTATTTCATCTTTTGCCGTGGCTATATATTATGCAAATAGAGGATATGAAATACCATATCTATTCCTTCTTATTTTTTCTCACTCTTTGCTTCTTATTTTTGCTAAATTAATTTATTTATAACACGTTATTAGCATGATCTTTCATTGCTTTGAGCTATATTTTTAAGAAGATAACAAAAGGGGTAAAAAATTTATTTTCTGAAAATGTCTAATATTTCTAAATTTGAATTTGTTGTTCTTGACATATCTGAAAAAGACTACTCATCATGGGCACTAGATGTCGAAATACATCTAGAATCGATGGGTCTGACAGACACCATCAAAGATGACAATACGGCATCTAGTCAAGACCGTGCCAAAGACATGATACCTTACATTAAAAGATTCCCTTAAATTGTGGAAGAATATTAAAAAAAGATATGACCACCTGAAGTTGGTCATCCTTCCACAGACACGTCATGATTGGCTAAATCTGATATTAATGAATTTCAAAAATATAACTGAATATAATTCTGTCTTGTTTTGAATTATAGCTCAGTTAAATTTATGTGGAGAAGAAAACATTGAGCAAGATAAACTTGAAAAAACATATTCCACATTCCCACCCGCGAATATGCTCCTGCAGCAGCAATATCGCGAAAAGGATTTTAAAAAATATTCTGAATTACTTTCTCACCTTCTGATTGCTGAACGTCACAATGAACTATTAATAAAAAATTATGATAGTCGGCTGATGGTTCTTTGCCACTCCCTGAAGTGAATCAGACAAATTATAACCAACGAGATAGAGGTCATGGCCCCAGTTGTGATCGTAGTCGAAGAAAAAATTATAATCATGATGTTCGGCTGGCACCAAAAAATGATCGGCAGTATAAAAAAGAGTGAAAAGCCAGAAGTTTTACCAAAAAAGCTCAGAAAGTATATGTCATAGATGTGGAGGTATGAGGCACTGGTCACGGATATATCGGTCATCAAAACGTCTGGTTTAGCTATATCAAACATCCTTGAAGAGGGTAGAAGATAATCTAGAGGTAAACTTTATCTCTGAAGATAATATTGAGCTTATGCATCTGGATGTAACTGATTTCTTTAATTTTTCAGAAGAAAATATGAATATTGATAAGCCTAATAATATTTAAATAATTTTCTTTTTATTTGTATTTCTAGTCCATGTAAATAAATAAAAGTTGTATAATGAGTCATGTATTAATTATAATATTTATATTATTATTTTTTGAAGAAAAAATATGAATATGCCTCAAATTTTGTTTGGATCAATGATCAATCACGAGGATATTTGCGTAATTGATATTGAAATAACTCATGTCATTTTTAAAGATGAGAAATATTTTTCCATCTTGCTTAGAAGAAAAATAAATATTACTACAATTTCTAGTAATTCGAAAATGATTGAAGTTTTCGGAAGATCTACTATATTTCTGCCTAAGGGGACAAAAATTCTTATAGAAGATGCATTATTCTCTTCTAAATTCCCAAGAAACTTGTCATATTTTAAAAATATTCGCAGAAATGAATATCATATTGAGACACTATATGAAATGAATATTGAATATCTTGGTATAACCAAAAGTGTCTTAAGCCAAAAATATATTTTGAAAAATTAACCAACTTTGTCGTCTGACCTACATTATGCAAAAATTAGTGCAATTGAAGCACATATGATTGTAAACCACAAGTTTACTGATCTAAATACATTTATGCTATGGCATGATCGAATAGGTCGTTCTGGATCAATATTGATGAGACGAATTCTTGAAAATTCAACTAGACATCCGTTAAAGAATCAGAAGATTCTTACGAATGATGAGTTTTCATGTGCTGCTTATTATCAATGAAAATTAATTGCCACACCATCGACTCTGAAGATTAACATCGAATCTCCTGCCTTTTTAGAGCGTATACATGGAGATATATGTGGAACTATTCATCCACCTAGTGGATTATTTAGATATTTTATGATCCTAATAGATACATCATCTAGATGGTCTCATATGTGCCTCTTATCATCTCGCAATCTGGCGTTTGTGAAGATGTTAGCATAAATAATAAGATTAAGGGTGCAATTCTCAAATTATCCAATTAAGGTCATTCGCCTTGATAATGCTGGAGAATTTACATCCCAAGCTTTTGATGATTATTGTTTATCAATTGGGATAAAAATTGAACATTCTGTTGCTCATGTTCATACTCAAAATGGCCTTGTAGAGTCATTTATTAAGTGTCTATAATTGATAGTCAGACCTCTACTAACAAAAATAAAATTGTCAATTACTGTTTGGGGTCATGCTATCTTATATGCAGTAGCACTTGTACGTCTCAGATCGACACATTATAGTAAGTACTCTCCATCACAATTAGTATTTGGTCATGAACCAAATATAGTCCATCTATGAATTTTTGGTTATGCAGTATATGTGTCAGACCTCTACTAATAAAAATAAAATTGTCAATTACTGTTTGGGGTCATGCTATCTTACATACAGTAGCACTTGTACGTCTCAGATCGACACATTATAATAAATACTCTCCATCACAATTAGTATTTGGTCATGAACCAAATATAGTCTATTTATGAATTTTTGGTTATGTAGTATATGTGCCAGACCTCTACTAATAAAAATAAAATTATCAATTACTGTTTGGGGTCACGCTATCTTACATGCAGTAGCACTTGTACATCTTAGATCGACACATTATAATAAATACTCTCCATCACAATTAATATTTGGTCATGAACCAAATATAGTCCATCTATGAATTTTTGGTTGTGCAGTATATGTGTCTGTAGCACCACCACAACATACAAAAATGGTCCCTCAACGATGGTTGGGCATATATGTTGGGTGTGACTCACCCTTCATAATTTGCTACCTTGAACCGTTGATAGGAGACTTATTTACTGCTCGATTTGCAGATTGACGATTTGATAAAATAATTTTTCCGTCATTAGGGAGAGAGAAAAAGGACCCCGCAAGAGAAATTGCGTGGAAGGTTTCATCACTATCTCAGTTTGAGTCACGTAGCCGCATATGTGAGCAGGAGGCCCAGAAGATCATTCACTTACAGAACATAGCAAATCAAATGCCATATGCATTTACTAATTTGAAACGGATAACTAAGTCACATATTCCTGCAATGAATGTGCCTATCCGGATTGATGTCCCCAAAGGACCATCTAATAGTATCATAGCTTCTGAATCTCAAACACGCCTGAAGCATGTTAGACCATTGGGTTCAAAGGATAAAAATTCTAGAAAGAGAAGCGTAAGGAATAACAAAAATGATACTACAAAAAAAAACCTAAAAGAAGGTCAAGATTTGAGTAATCCTAATATTCTTGAAAAAATCAGTGAACCCGAGACTCAAGTGAATGAAGAACTTTCAATAAGTTCTACCGGTGATAAAATAAATTTAGATCGATTAAAAATTACGGTGGATAATATTTTTGCATATAATGTTGTACTTAACCTCATGCAAGATAGTGAAAGTCTTGAGCCTAAATCCATCGAAAAATATCGACGTAGATGTGATTGGCCAGAATAGCCAAAGGCAATTCAATCAGATTTAGACTCACTTGCTAAACGTGAGGATTTTGGACATGTAGTCCAAACCCCTGAAGGTGTAAAACCAGTTGGATATAAATGGGTTTTTGTGCAAAAATGAAATGAGAGAAATGAAATTGTGAGATACAAGGCACGCCTTGTTGCACAAGGATTCTCTCAATGACCCAGGGTCAACTATGAAGAAACATATTCACCCGTTATGGATGGAATAACTTTTCGATATCTCATCAGTTTAGTTGTACATAAAAATCTTAAAATACTTCTAATTGATGTAGTTATAGCTTACCTTTATGGTTCACTTGATAATGAAATTTACATAAAAATCCCAGAAGGATTAAAATTGCCTGAAGCATGTACTAAGTCTCGGGAGATGTACTCAATGAAACTGCAAAGATCATTATATGGTCTGAAATAATTAGGACGTATGTGGTATAATCGCCTTAATGAGTACTTGATAAATAAAGGCTATATAAATAATATCATTTGTCCGTGTGTTTTTTATTAAGAAAATAGAATCAGAGTTTGTTATACTCGTCGTTTATGTTGATGACATAAATCTCATTGGAACCCCTGAAGAGGTCCAAAAGGCAATTGATTATCTAAAGAAAGAATTTGAGATGAAAGACCTTGTAAAGACAAAACTTTGTCTAGGTCTGCAAATTGAACATTTAGCAGATGAGGTCTTTGTCCACCGATCTACCTACACTGAGAAAATCTTAAAACGATTTTACATTAATAAAGCACATCCATTAAGTACTTCAACGATTGTTCGATCTGTTGAAGTGGAAAAAGATCAATTTCGACATCAAGAAGAGAATGAAGAACTTTTTGCTCCTGAAGTACCATATCTCAGTGCTATTGGTGCACTTATGTACCTTGCTAACGCAATCAGACCTGATATAACATTTTCTGTTAATTTGTTGGCAAGATATACTTTATCCCCAACCAGAAGGCATTGAAATGGTATCAAGCATATTTTGCGATACCTAAAGGGTACTATTGATATGAGTTTGTTTTATACTAACAAAGGTTGTGCATACCTTATTGGTTATGCAGATGAAGATTTTTTATCAGACCCACATAACGTTCGATCTCAGACAGGCTATCTACTTACACATGGAGAAACTGATATATCATGACGATCTACAAAGTAGTCTATTGTTGCTACTTCTTCAAATCATGCTGAAATAATAGCAATTCATGAAGCAAGTAGAAAATGTGTGTGGTTGAAATCGATGATACCGTTCATCAAAAGATGCGGCCTAAAAAATAATGTCAAAGTACCCACAATTATATTCAAAGACAATGTCGCGTGCATAGCTCAATTGAAAAGTGACTTCATAAAAGAAGACAGAATGGAACATATTTCACCAAAATTATTCTTCCCACGTGATCTCTAGAAGAATAGTGATATTGATGTACAACAAGTTCGTTCAAGTGATAATTTTACAGATTTATTCATAAAGGCATTACCAACATCAACTTTTGAGAAGCTAAGATATAAGGTTGGAATGCGTCGTCTCCAAAATATCAAATGAAGTTTTCATCAGGGGGAGTAAAATACGCGCTGCACTCTTTTTTCCTTAACCAAGATTTTGTCCCACTGGATTTTTCTGGTGAAGTTTTTAATGATGCAGCACTCAAGACGTATTACCAAATGTGTGTACTCTTTTTCCTTCACTAAGCTTTTTCCCACTGAATTTTTCCTAGTAAGGTTTTAACGAGGCACAATATTTATGGATGTATACGATAACTATGCATATTATTTCTTGTAAAGTTTTTAATGAGACACATTACACGTGAATATCTAAAGGGGAGTGTTATGCAAATGGATATGTGGATGTCAACTTCCACCTTTTCACTCCACTTCAATTTGTCTCCTATTAGCTCCCCCCCCCCCCCAACAACTTGTTATTTCATCTTTTGCAGCCTTTCACGAGGTGCGTAGCATTTTTTATAGCCGTTACGAAAGCTCCCGAAGAGAAAGATTTTCTCTGATCTGCTCCTTCTTATTTTCTCTTACTCTCTGCTTCTTATTTTGCTAAGTTAGTTTATTTATAAAAGATTTTTCATTTGTCTAACTTCCTTTTAATATGTATTTTCTCTAACACAATTTTCAAAATAGGATGTAAATATTACTCCATATTACATAATGATAAAAACAAATTTAAGAAAAATTATTTCTTAATTTTTTTCGAATTAAAGTAGGATATATATTTTCTAATTAAAAAAAAATCATCACTACGAAAAGAATGTGCTTAAAAAGAAAAAAATATATTTATTTGAAAAATGACATTTTTGACTCATTAAGTAAAAATAAGGACATTTTTTACCAAAATATTGACGAGAAAGACATTTTTAGACCAAATTATCAACTGATGACATTTTTATTCATTTCGCATAATTTAAAAACATTTTGACCCTTTTCTGTTCTTTTAACCTTATTTACGCTCCACAAGATTCCTTATACCAAACCCACGATCCAAGAAATTCTTTGAACCTCATTTTCAATACACAAGAATCCTCTTTTATGTTAAAAGGGATTCAATAGTCCATATACAATTAAAAATATGTTCATATTTAGTTACCCTATTTGACAGTATAGTTTTACCAGTGAAAGAAAGAGCACATGAATATTTGTAGTGGTCTACTAAAAAGGTGGACAAAGAGATTCAACTGAACTTTAGTTCAAATCTTATATTTCTCCTAATAAATTTATTTAATATATTTAAATTATTAAATTAAAACCTAATACCAAAAAAAAAAATCGCAAATAAGTACTTAAACTTCAAATTCTGAATCCGTCTATGTTACGAGTAGTCAACCCCATGCATGTACACACAAACACATAGTGAGAGAGAGTTGATCGGGCGTTTTGTGGATGAGCTACCGGCCAATGTCAAACGCAAAAGAGATCCAATTTCCTCTTATTGTAACCATTAAATTCTGTCACATTTCCTTGGTGTGATTAGAAGTTTTTTTTAGACCATACACAAAAGGAATTAGGAAAATATTTCATTTGAAGTTACTATAAATATAGGGTCAATTCTTGGATAGCTGTCAATTGTCATGATTAATACACCCAGTACTGCAACACACAAATCAAATGAAATAGCAGCTAAGTAAAACTGACCGAGTAAATTTACAGAACACCTTAATTCTGGAAACACAATCCCCATCTCAAATTCTAAATGATTTGCAATTGTAAGAATATGCAAAAAAGACTAATCTATTCTTGTGAAAAGTTACCAAATTGCTAATTCTGTGTGACCATCTTCAGTTGCACAAGCTCTAAACATTCCAGTTGTATTAAATGGCATGGTAACTTCCCCAACAGCAGATACAGCAATAAGGCCAGTGGTTCCTTTTGGCGCAGATTCCTCTATAACGTAGTCTGCTGCCTCCTTGAGAGAAAGCCCTTTATACTCCATTAGAGCAGCCACATCTCTTGCTACAGTTGCATGGATAATAGCTTCACCTTGGCCTGTAGCAGAAACTGCACATAGTTTGTTCGCATATGTACCTGCACCTATAATGGGAGTATCTCCTATCCTACCAACCATCTTGTTTACTAGCCCTCCAGTAGAAGTAGCAGTAGCTAAATGTCCAAAGCTGTCAACAGCTACACATCCAACTGTTCCTAGCTGGCTATCTCCACTAGAAGCTGGTGGTTTGTCATCTTTTGGTATAGGCCGTGTATTATAATCTACCTGTAAATTGGTAGCAATGATATTTAACCAATAACATGGAAGCAGAAAGCTTCTTGATGTTAGGAATTACAAAAGAATTGAGTCTTGAATCACGAGACTGAGTTGCCAAGAAGGGAGTCGAACAAGAAAGCTCTGTTAGAGAAATAGCCATATAACTACATTTAAGCTATTGAGGCCAATGCCATAATCAAACTCACTTAGAGGGCACAAGAAGAGGACCAAGTACAAATGGATAATATTTTTGTTGATGCTTTCGAAAAATGAACTAAAGCTCTTTAAAATTTTCAACAAAAAGTTTAGATTAAAACACATATGTATAAGAAAATGGTGCACTTCAATAAATGTCTAAGGTCCAATGCATAAGTATGCTATATTGCAGCAAAGATATAATAGTGAATAGAGAGTGTTGCATACCAGAACTCTGTTTGCTTCTTTTGCTTGCTTTAATCTCTCGATATTTCGTGGAGTGATAAAATGGCTTGAGTCCATGGTTTCAACTCCCTTGACAACATAATCATCACACTTCATCAAATAGATTCAATGTAAAAAAGGCTAAAAAATTGAATGTAACACAACCTCAAAACTAGGGGGTTATTATCAGAGAGAGTTAATCAATACGAACTCTAAAATGAACTAGTCCCTCATGCCTGAATAGTCACGTTAATGAACCAGTAACATAAAGAAACTGGTAGCTACTTGAAGTCCAGGAAAAGATCACCAGAGCTGGAATTAAACAGTATAAACAGAAAGAATAATGTCTATGCATCATCCTGATACAAGATACCATTCATCAGCTGTAAGTTGTTCAATTATTAACCTATAAATGAACTAGAATAAATTCCAAAAAGCCGATTACGCAAACTCACAACTAAACCATATAAAGCAAAAGAACTGACAAAATCAAGTATGCCACTGGACCAGGGGTGGAGCCAAGTGGGAGCAAGAGGCTTGGCAAAAAATTACATTGTATAATTAAGGTTAAAATTATCTTTATGTATACATAGTAGATGTCGAATCCCCTTGGCTTCTTCGTGTATTTACTTCTTTAATATTTTGAATCCCCCTAGTGAAAATCTTAGCTCCACCACTGCACTAGAATATCCATAAGAGAGAGACTTAGAAAGTTTTTACAGACCTGCTCTCTTGCAAATGCTTCTGCCCCCTCAAATGCAAGATATATATGTGGAGTTTTTTCCATGACCAGCCTAGCCAGAGATATAGCATTGACAACAGTGGTTAGACCAGAAACAGCTCCACAGTTTTTCGTATTCCCATCCATGATACATGCTTCCATTTCTACTGTACCATTGCTGGTTAGGACAGACCCTCTACCAGCATTGAAGTATGGGCTATTTTCTAGTTCGCGCACCTGCTTGATCCAAGAGAGTTAAAAGCTTTCATAACACCAGTAAAAGGTAAATTACTCATTATACAGAAACCACAAATTTCAAGGAGTTTTACAAGTTCCTCAGGATGCACGTATACGGAATGACACTTTCCCTAGCACGAATTGTAGTAGTGGAAGTAGGTATTTGTAACAAAAACTAAAGCAGGGAGTAAGAGAACTTTTAAAACATTAAACAAAATTAACAATAGTATCATCCTGCATGCCAGTGAGGTGACAACTTATGGAGACATGATGTTATTGAGGTGAAAACTCCTACTCAATCTCGGAGGCTCAGCATCACAACCAAATCCATGTCACTACTTACAAAAATTTGCAATTTTCTGTTTTCTACTAGACTTGTGAATTCATGGTAGGATGAAATAGAGATCATGTGTTCTATAATCTTTTTGAATAATGTTAAACGAGCTTTAAATCGGTAACACCAACTTGAAGTAGCTTTTAAAGTTGATATGATGACATCACTAGACATCTTCATATATCCAATCCAGTATTCAATTCTTTCATAAGCCAGAGATAAAAAGCTATTCAACCTGAGTATCAAACATAGTCAAGTAAGATATCTTTAGTCTCATCCTAACCACAATCTAAACTTAGAGAGATATGTTTGTTATGATAATCTAGGTAAAATTGGTAGTATACCACGAGTTCAACAACGTCCAAAGGGGATTTTTGGGCCTTGAGAGCATCGACGCCCATCTGCAGGCAATAGCGGAGAGAGGCTTCTCTGGGCTCACGAAGCTCCGGCGGCAGATCCTTGGGTATGTCACCAGCTCCACCGTGCAACGCTATTGCCCAACCCATAATTACCTTACCCGACCGCACCAATTCTCCCTCAATCGGTTTCACTCTTTTTTGTTATTAACTCAAAAATGAGAAATGCCATAAATAGTTTGTCCTTAAATCCTTTTTAACTATTCAAAAAAGTTTCATCCCTTAACTATACATTTATCAGTTTTTATTTTTTAAATATTCAAAATTTTATCAATTTTGGTCTTTGTCCATTTTTTATATAAATAACTTAAATTTATATTAACGGAATTCATGCTTTCATAAAATTAAATTTTTAATCCATTTTTTCAGTTGTTTCTCTCTCCCCGCAACTCTTTCTTCAAATTAGAAAAGAACAATAACTTCAACGATTCAAAATTAAATTAATGAGGAAAGAAGATATAAGTTCTAATTTTATTTAATGGAGTATAAAATGAAGCATATTATTGCTCAAAATTATCACGAATTCTTTTAATTTCATTTTCATACAAAAGAAAAATAAGAGATTTTATCTTTTCATAAGAGTAATTAGAAGAAAAAGTAACAAGGAGAGAGAAACAAATGAAAAAATGGATTAAGAATTGAATTTTACTGAGGCATAGATTTCGTTATTATATCTCTAAGTTATTTGTATAAAAAAATGGATAAAAGACCAAACCTGATAACTATTGAAATACTTAAAGACTAAAATGGGTAAGTGTATAATTAATAGACACAAACCAATAAATATATAATTAAGGGACCAAACTTGATAAGTTTTTAAATAGTTAAAGAACTAAATCGAATAATTATATAATTAAAGTATCATTTTAAACCTACTCCTATAATTAAGGAACTATTTATAACATTTTCTCACTCAAAAATTGTGTGAATGCTGCTTTTGAGTTGGCACCCATGTCAAATGTAACTGGATACCCCTAACTAAAATAGGTAAGGTTGAATGTATCCTAAGTTAAAATTGGCACCTATCTTGCTTATATATGTCAATTAAGATTTGTATTACTTGAAACACTTTTTTGCTTAGATACCTTAATTAAAATTTTGTATCATTTAAACAAGTGTAGTAGAACTCGACTTTACTCTAGTGATATAGTAATATGGAGAAGACAAAGTTGCTTTAAAAAAAAAAAAAAAAAAACTTTCTTTCAAAGAGAGAAGAACGGGTTATTCTGAGCCTGAGGAGCTTCTTTTTTTCTTGAAAAATACTATTTTTGTCTCATTTCTACTCCTACACTCTCTCTCGCTGCCACCTACTCCACCTTCCACCACCACCCAAATTTTGGAAAATCTTACAACAACATAGAAGAACCAAAAAAAAGACGGTTACACTTTAGTTTGGAATACCTTACAAGAACATGGAAGAACAAAACAGGAAAAATTGAAAGAAAAGTGGGAGAAGAATTCGATCATCTTTGTTGGAATTTCGTCGGAAAATCACTGGCGGCATAATACTCCGTTGAGGTCTACTAGATTTTTAATCTTCCAGACAAGTACACCAAGAATATTCTAGTCTCCAGTAGAGACAAATTCAAAATTTGAGACGATTAACGCATGTGAACAAGGATTGACATAAGACGCACCTACCTAATAAATCAAATAATGTCCACTTTAGTGTTGCCTAGTTGGCCACTACTCTCTGATGACACAAATATAAGAATCTTAAATTATGTAGAATGACATTTAATCACACTATCTAACAGCAGCCATCCCTAATATTGGGATTGGGGCTGTATACTGTAAGCAGAGAGCAGAAGAAGCAAAGCACCAAGCCAAACATCTAAGACAACTCTGATATACTCCTAAAGTAGGATTCTTCTTCCTCTATTACACCCTGCATGAACAACAAAGTTCCATATTAGAAGGTTTTAAAGAACGTTCCGATGCTTCTTTAACTTCAAAACAAATTTTCTATTGTCAAACCTTGATTATCATTATGGCGGCATCCTTGTGCAAAACCTCATTGTACTCACGACAAGAAATATTCTGCAATGCTTAAAAGTATGACTTTCCTATCATTTCATATACAGGAAGAACGATAACATAAACTAATTGGCAATAAAATACTAACTTGTACACAGTTAGGGCAGCCGGTATCGCCAGAGCAACAGCATGATGCAAGAAGTTCCAAAGCAGCAGTCAGAAGCTCACTGAATATATGCTGCACCTGCCAGATCAAATTGTACCTTTTCTCAAAAGAGGTTGTGACAATATTGTATTTCCTAATTCATGTGGTAAGGCATTAGATAACTTTTGTCCATGGTTTAAGATCACAGACAAAGTGGCTTAGCATTTCCACTTGAATAACAGACATTGGTTTTTCGTTTTAACACCACATCCCCTTTACCAAGTAGCAAGCCTAAGATTTACTTTGTTCATTTGCTAACCATGTTCAACCACAAAAATAATCAAGAGTACCAATTGCTTCTTTTTTTTTTAACTTTATTCTTATTGTCGCTGAAGAGACTACAGATGAGATAAATAAAATGTTGCAATTCGGAAATTACTAGCTTTTCAAAAGTTTCCAAATGATAAACAAACGACCAACTTTTCTTATGTTCAAAAGGTCAAGTGTGGGTTCTTTATAAATATTTGTAAATATTCTCTAATCTCTATGATGAAAAATCCACCTCTTACACTTATAAACAAAAACAGTTTCTCAAATGCTTTACATATTTTGGGCAGTCTATGTTGGTTGTTCCCTGACTATAAGTTCCAACCACATCATCTTATATAAGCCATTCTGCAGCTTATGTCATGCATGCTCTTCAAAGGAGCTCTGACTAACTTACTGATTAAATATAATGAAAGCCATTTCATCTTATTATTAGAAATTTCCTTAAGTCATTACTTCAATAAATAACATCCTATTGAACTTTCACGATCTATTTCAAAACTAACCAATTAAATTCAGGTCCCTTTTTTCACAAGTTTCCTGGTATTCCTAGGAATCTTTACAAAATGGCATAGTTGTCCAATTGGCTTGTAAAAAACTCCCTCCGTTTCAGTTTGTTTGTCCTATTTTGACTTGGCACGAGTTTAAGAAAGTAAAGAAGACTTTTGAATCTTGTGGTCTTAAATTAAAGATGTCAAATGTACCAAAATGCTCTTTAATCTTGCGTTCTTAAACATGCCATGTGAAAAATTGGAATTAAAGAGTTGCTAAAAAAGGGAAGAGGCGTTCTTTTGAAATGTACTAAAAAAGAAAGTAGTACAAACAAATTGAAATGGAGGGAGTAACATAATATGAGTAAAATCAAATCATGATGGAAAAGGATTCAAAAGCAGACATAGTTCACCTGTGCTGAAATGCCAGTGCCTCCAGGATGTGGATCATAAAGCAGAATTCTTTCTGGAACATCGCGGGAATCATAAGGGTTTACACATTCTGAGGCTAAATCAGATGAATTGCAAACTATGTACCTTCAGCACAAGTTTCAGGAGCAATAAGAGAACAGTTCTAGTGTATGTTAACTCAGACAGACAACATGTTGAGCCAGATCCAAAAACTCGTGCGGTTGAAACTTACATTGGAACAACATTAAGAAGAGCATGACCAGCAGCATGTAAGCCTCCTCGGAATGAATAATTTAAGGTCTCTACGGCTGTCTTTATGATCTGAGGAACTTGAATCCACACAGCCTACATGTGCATTAAAGCTACAAATTAAGAAAGAACTAACAGTGATGAACAAACATCACACACAGAGGAACTTCAGAAACAGTTCAAACTGGTATTCACCTGGGTTTCATATGTGTAATTAGGAAGTGAAAGATCAACAGTGTCAAAGACTTGGTTGCTCTTTTTCCATATTTTGCAGAAACCGAACCACGTGGTTGTTACTTTGCAACTTTGTGCTTGGGCAGTTGTTCTTGGAAGTTGCAGACTAGTAGTCCTTGCTGGGTAAGCCTACATAGTGGTAAAATATGTATCATGTCAATCCAACATTACTGGGATGTAACAGCTGAATTTATAAATGACATGGTATACAAAGAGTGACTTCACAAGTAGCATGCAATAAGCAATATGAGAATTTTCTTATTATTAAATAAGACCAATAAAGATTAGCCAGTTAATTAAGGATCTCTCTACGATGGCAAGTGCATTCGAGTTCTTCAGATGAAAGCAGGAACATCTACCTATCAGCAGTAAACGTAAAATGAAAAGGCTATGCTTCTTTAAATATCTACCGTACTTTTAATGGGACTGGAAGTCCAGGGTTTTTCTTGACTAACGGAGCTATTAGCTCAGAGTAATATAAGAAGGCTAGCAGGACATATGTGATAGAGAAACAAAAATCATATGAGAAGCAGTTGAAAAGGAAGGAAGAAGATGCAAAATCAGAACACTCTGGATTACCCCATAACATGACCATGATCAAGTCATAGTGTTAAAAGATGAGAACTGGCAGCATTATCAGACTCTTGAGAATGATCAACCGCAAATAAGAGAGTCAAAGAACTTGGTTCTTATGACTAATCAGGTGTGCATCACATTTGCATCACAATCTGAACTCTGAACACACCTTATTGTCGAGGATGAAACAACAGTAGCATAATAAAGATTCCTCTTTGGAAAGAAACTAGGCTCCTTTTCTGTCACTAATTTGGGATAATGTACATCACACCCTTAACTATCTCCACACCAGATTCCTGGAGAGAGACTTGATAGTAGAGCTCTAAAACACCCTAAGGGGTTGTTTGGTTCACAAACAAGTCAGACCAGGATTACAATATGGGGATTAGATAATTATGGGATTACTTATTAAATATGCCTTTTTCAGTAGATGTTTGGTTCATTGTATTAAAATTGGGAAATACAAAGTATAATATAAAACATGTGTTTTGTTCTAAAATACATAAACTTGGATAAACATTAAATCCAATTTTAACCTTGGCCTTCTTAAAATATTTTGGGAGAAGAGCTTTGAAAGACATTTTTTGGTTATTTGATTGTTTTATCCTGTGATAGCTAATCCCGGGATTATTATTCCACATGGAATCTGATATAAAAATAGTACCAAAAATTGTGGTATAACTAATTCTGGGATTTTGCCTATACCAAAAACAAAAATCCAACCAAACATGGGAATGAATAATCCCAAATTCTATCCCGGGATTGTTATCCTTTATCCCATGGACCAAACCTAACTAGACAGAGCCCAAGAAACACCCATCATGAATTCTGGAGGTTAAGCTCTTTAAAAAAAAGACCGAGGCAATCCTTGAAAAACATGTAGGAAAATGAAAAGCGCCACTTGAGACATACAAAGTTGGCACCAGTGACTTGGACATCAGTATAGTCACGAGTTTTGGTATAATATTTCAAGTCCGCTCGTTGGCACCAAGCAATTCTGTTTGCCACATCAAGCTCCTTCACAAGATACGTCTTCCCTTGATTCATATAATTAGCCCCTTCATAAACCTGTAAAATAATTTAGGCCTGAACTGATTAACTTGAAAAGGTAACTTCAAAAGAAGCCAAAAGAAAACCTCAAGAATTGAAGAGTTCTGCTGCACCAAAATAATACACACACACATGTATTTTTTGAAAACTAATATACACACGCATGTATAGCACACATGAATATAAGCATCACAATGACGATCTCTTTCTCCCTCTCTTTTTCCTATTTATGTTTTTGTTCTTCCGCCTTCTGCCAATAGGAATAATCACAAGAACTTGCCAAATATAATTGCTATTACTTTACCTGAAAGAAAGTCTTGCTTTCTTCAATTTCTTCCAGGAGTTCATTCTTTTGAATGTCGATCACTTTGTACCGCTCAGTTTCTATGGCTCGAATACTAATGGCAGTTGAGGGCATCTTCTGGTAACAGATAGAATGTTTTAGAAAAGCTAATCACACCAAGCTCACAAGCACAATATCAGCTTAACACTACACCCAAAGGATCATACCTCCAACCCGATGTAGCTCCATATTCTGGCTGCAGCACTACGTGATATATCTGTACTCAGAATTCCCTTGTTTTTAAGTGCCATTATGATACTCTCCAGGCCAGGGCCAAAGTATTTCTCGTCATCAGACAAGCTCAGTGGATGTTCAAAAGCAGCAGCAGCCAGATGCTGTTCAAGAACCTGCCAGTCATATGCTTTTCAAATGTTAAGTGAACTCCCTACTAAACACACGGATCAATCACTAAAACTGAAAATGAGGGCAAGGTCAAGAAAACCCAAGAAGAAATGAAAACAACCTGCCGGTTTCTTGCATCTACATGACAACATTCAATTGGGCCCCTGAAAAGTTTCTGGGGGAATTTCATGAAATATTGATCCAAAGGCCCTTCAAAGGCAACATAAATAGCAAGTGATGCATTTCCCCGTCTGCCTGACCTTCCTGCCTGTTGCCACAGACTTGATGAAGAAATATTCGAACCATCTCAGTATCAGAATAAAAGTGTAAACCTTCGGAGGGACACAAACAAATAGTAATACCTAGCTATACTGCCTGGAAAGCCTAGATGTAGGGTTGCATCAATATGTCCTACATCAATACCCAATTCAAGAGCATTTGTAGCAGCAATACCGCATATACTACCATTGAAAAAGTCATGCTCAATTCTTCTTCGATCCTGCTCCACGAAGAACTAAGGTCAAACTATCTTTTTGCCAGTATGCAAAGTATGCATACTTTAATTTATATGTTATAACAATAAGCATAATTGCCCTATAGAAACTATGGAAGCGAGAATTAACTATTATAACGAGTATTAAATTTTCATATATGGTAAAGAAAATAAGGTGACAGAAGATTAGATTGTTTATTTTATTTTTTAAATTGGGGGTAGGGGAAAGAGAAATGGGGGAGGGGATTACAAGGTGGAGAATCGAACCCTCACCAACAGGGTAAAACTTCAGGTAACCAACCAACCAACTGCTTAAATTGAGTGAACAAAATTGATGTTAGGGTAGTAATATGACTTAACATGGAATCAGCATATCCAAGGCTCTGAAATGCTTAGTAGAGATAAGTTTTTCTTTTTTCTTATTCTGATAGGTAACATTGCTTTAAACCTTTGCTTACAAGAAAGTAATCTGTGAAGCCCCGTGAATTTCCATGATTAATTTGGACACTAATTTCGAGCTTAAGGATGCAATTTTATCATACTTGAATCACGCAGGACCCACACAAATATAACAAAGCCATGGGAACACAAGTAATTAACATAGGTATAGCTTGGAATAAATTATAACTCCATAGCATAAGTGTTAACTTAATTGAATGAATCAATATTATTAGAATAATTATTGAGAATGATCAATTGGGGTAATCATTTTACCAACAATCAGTTGGCAAAGGAGGAGACAAATAAAAAAAGGAAACTTGGGAACCAAGGGTAATCATTGGCAGCAACTAAAAAGGGAAAGACAAAGGATTAAGAGGAAGGCAAAATGAGAAAAAGAACCCTTCAGGGTGGCCCAGTGGTTTGGGCTTCGGACTTTAATGTTGGAGGTCTCAAGTTCGAAACCCCTTGCCAGCGAAAGCAAGGGGTTTGCTTTCTGGGTCGAACTCGTCGCACCGGGCTTGCCTGGGTGGGTTACCTCTCCAAAGGGTAACGGCTGCGGGTTTCCCTTGTCATAAAAAAAATGAGAAAAAGGGATGGAAACAAGGATCCTAATTAGATGGACAATGGAGTAGGTATTCCATTTACTAAAAAGTTTAAGGGATTAAAATGCCAAGGATCAATATCTGAAAAAGGCTGCAATTAATCATACAAAGCTGCGAAGCTTTGCAATTGCACCAAGGAAGGCATCAAAAAAAAATTAAAACCTGGGGACAGGTCGTGCGTGTCCCGCGTGCAAGTGAAAATACGGTAGAGTTAATATTTCATTATTTGGAGTTTGTTTTTGGAGGCTAGCGAGAGAAGAGAGCTCTTCCACCATTAATACTTCTTTGAAGTGAGTATTAAATGCAGTTCTTGGTAGATTTGGTCCATACGTGTCTTAACTCCTCAACATCATGTAAATTATACATTTTTGAAGAAAATCTCAAGAATATCTTAAGAAATTAAGCCTTGAATATTGTAGGGTTTTACAAAGAGGTAATCCCTTCACTCCAATCATATATATTATGCTTCATGGGCATCGTACACTACACTTTTGAAGAAATATTTGGATTTAGACATCGATGCGTGAAACCCTAGAAAGCTAGTGTTGAAATAGGAAACTTTGTTGGGAAAGAAGATGAATAGTGTTGGGTTTGCTTGAACGATAACGTTTCGAGTTTCTAAAGGAGCGACCAGGTTCCATAACACATGTTATGGACGAATTGGAGGTAAACTTAAGGATTTGATTTTTGAATTGGGAAGTAGGGATTCTTGCTTAACTTGTGAAGTTTAATCCTTTTCATAGAGGTTCCCATAGATGGTAGTTGTTCTTTCGGGTTGTAATTATGGTTATTCATATGGCATGCATGCATGAGACTTTATTACTTTTATGAGTATTTCATTTTAAATGAAATCTGGTTGACTAAACGGTTGTATTCATGCATGATTTTCAATACTTAAAGGATTGGTATTTTCCAAAAACTTCCGCATTCATGATTTAGGTGCATCAATTGGGATTATGACATGGGTTGGTTTGAATAAGTGGGATATGGATGCTTTAAAACGGATGAAAATGAAACAAAGTTAAGTTCATTTTACAAGCCAATCCTGTAAGCAAGTTTAGAGCAACATGAAAAATACTTGTTTAAGTCAATTTCCTTGGGAAAGATCAACTAAAAAGAGGATGAACAAACTGTCCTTAACCAAGTTATAGATCCTAACCTCAGCAATATAACCAGCTCGGTAAGCGCATATAGTATCAACTAAATGAGGTGCTGCTTCCTGAAGAATCTCACGCCTTAGGACAACAAAATATTCCAGCATGCTAGACTGTTAATAGAAGATAAATGAGAATGAACAATTTAACTATATAATGGAATTTCACTTACGTGTAACATAAGACAAGCTCACAAAGTTTGCGCGTTTTACAAAATGCAATACAACGAAGACCATGCTGCATCATTTCTGCAAAAAGGCAAGAAACCTCCAAAATGGGACTGCGACAGAGACAGACATAATGCTGTTAGAAATTAAGACACTTCTCTAAGATCATGAAATAAGGAAAGAAGACAGAAAAAAAGGGAAGAAAATGCATGGGGGCAATAAGGTAAGAGCATTCCTGTTAGGTCCAACTTCTAAAAATCTAACATATTCTCAAGCATCCAACTAATGGAGTGATGAAGGGAATCACATGCATAATAAGGACAAAGTGGGAAATATAAGGAACATATGAAAAAATCAAGGTGCAAGATTATGGCGAGGTTCCTGGCACTAACTAATTATCTAACACAACCCACTTAGTAAGGCAGAAGAAAAGTTTGCTAATGCTAACTTGAATACTTTATATATTTTGCCATGAAGGCAATAGCTATTCTTACATGTTTAGCAGTAAGAAATCTCATCAAAACTATTTCAGAATATTAGTCAGTAAACCAAATGCCATTACTAATTAAATGCAGTAGCCTTATCCAGTTTAATCTAGTTAACGGTGGAGTCAGTATCTTCATCACAATTTTTTTTTCATACGTAAAATATTTACCATAAGTAATAGAAAGTATTCCTGCTATTACCCTGCCAATGCATGGTGACAATACACAATACAACCAGTCTCTACCAACAAGTTATCAAGATCTCATATACGTGCACAATATCCAAACAAATTTGCTGACATGGGGGTATAACCTGCCTCATGTTTGACAAATACATATAGTGTATGCCTTGCTTTTAGTTATCCTCATTGCGGAGCATTCTTTACAGTGGGCTTCTGAAAATTTCAAAGGAGAACTGATGTCCTAAGCTTTACTCTAATTTCTTCAGAATTCTTACAAGTTCATTGCTTAATGTAATATCTAGATGTATTCTCTCCACATAACCTACTTGACTCGTACTTTACTCAGCCAATATCTTCTCATTCAACTTTCTTTATACAGTGTTATTTTCTTCGTAAATAACTACTCATTCACTTCCATCCAAATAGGCATGTAATTGGTATCATATTATATGTTGTCTCCTAAGACTACATCTTTTTTTTGTCTTTCAAATTTCTCAATAAATTGATCACGCTTTGAAGAATAAATCCTGGTATATATTCTTGTATGTCGAGAAATGAAACAGCACTTGCTTCCGTCCTGATGCAGTGAGGATGATCCAGTTCGTAGGGAAGAAAAGATACAGGCCTTTTACAATATGCATTTCGATAACAGTGAGGATCAAATTGTCTTTTTTGGGGAACTGAGATCTATATCAAATTCTCTGTGGACATAAAGCAGGAAATGTTTTTCACCTTGATCTTCTAGCAATCAGATGCTTGTCAACAGAGCCATCCTCAATGCCAGTCTTAAATCTCTTTGAGATCTGCAAGATAAAAGTATCTCAAATGACAGGAAACAGCTTCCAATTGAATACACGCGAGCTATAGGACTTCATCAGAAAACCTACCATTTTCAGGCGCAAAGGAGGATTCCATAACACAAAAAGCTTTGAGCCAGATGGACTGCCATCATTCTGAATCAACTCTATTGTTCGTAGATTTGAGAGCTCCTACATAACCCCGAGGCGACGAGATGAAATTTTTAAATGATCACAAATACTAACTAGTCTGAACTGATAGAGTATATACATGAGAACCCTCTATTTGAAGTCTATAACATGCAAGCATTTACGAGGCTCATCAGTTTATAACATGCAAGCATTTACGAGGTTCAGCAGTCTATAACATGCAAGCATACTTCAGCTTTAGATGAATTCCACAGATAAAGGTGGAAGCATTAGATCATAGACTTCAGCTTTAGATGAATTCCACAGATAAAGGTGGAAGCATCTGCTAATACAAAAGATAAAAATGGCGTAAATTTTGAGAAAAAATATACATATACTTGTATTATATTATGCATACACTATATAAGTGGGAAGCCCCAAAGGAAAAGGTTCAAGACGAAATTGCCCATCAAAAGTTGAATGACCTTTTTACATTCAAGTAATTACTGCTACAATGACACTTGGGTACAAAAATGAAATTACACATTCTAACAAAATAAACAGCACATTAAAGCAGCTCTCTTGTAATATGTTGGTAGACTTAGTGGGTAAAGCTTTGTTTGTAATTCTTAGCCTAGAAATGAAATTGAATTTTATAAATGAATCTTAGGGATTTAGAAGAAGGTTTCTTCTAGTTTTAACTCTCAACTCTTTTTGTATATTCCTTAAGTTGGCGAGTTCATTCCTATCTTGAGTGTACTCTGGTGGTACCACGTCTCTCTTTCACTTATCTTCTTCATTTCTCATGTCATAATGTACGCCATACAGATACAACTATAACTCTGTAAGCACTACCTAGAATAGTTAAAGATTATTTATAGTAAAACTATGCATGTTATTGAATACCTTTGAGTGCTCCACGGGATTTCCAGAGGTCGCAGTAGAAAATATAAATGAAGGATTACTGCCGTACACTGCATGAGAAATCAATAAAAGGCCAACTTTTCATAAAAGGCACAAATAAAACATAGAAAAAGATAAAGAGGTCTCATGGAAGCAGTAGACAGAAGGGAAAAGCTACCATGAGAACAAAGTCGGTGAAGTCGCCTCAAAATAAGAGCAGTATGACACCCAAATGCCCCCTTATACGAATGAGCTTCATCAACAATGACAAACCTGAGACATGGAAATGAGACTAAGTCGTCAAAATTTGACTTAAAAAGGAAAAAAGAAGAAAAGATCACTTACAGGGACACTCAACCGAAGAAAAAGAATGGGACAGGAAACGTTCGAACACAGTAGTAACGTGAAACAAAACTAGGACTAAATGATCAAGAAAATTTACCTAAGATTTGATAAAAGTCGACTGAATTGTCTATGACACGGCAAGATTGAGACATGCAACATATCAGGATTTGTGATCAACTGAAAAAACAGATGAAATTGCAGTACTTGCATAAGAAAAAGGAAAGGAGAGGTAGGAAATAGACAAACATAGGAAAAGGACCAGGACAGAAATCTCAGCCTATCTAAACATCAAAACTTACTGAATACCAGTCTAGCATTATCACGCAGCCATTTCCTATCCATCTGAGAAGTGTCACCATCATATACACCAATTGTAAGGTCAGCGCTAAACTCGTTTGTCATGTTTAATAAAGACCTTAGTTGATCTTGTGCTAAAGCCTGCATTAACAATGCAAACAATGTAGAAGCTACTGCAATGGTGCTAATGACTACAATGGAATGAGGCAATTCTTAGCAGACACAAAGCCTATCCAACAAACACAAGCAGAAAATATAAAGGCAAATGACTTCTGTGAGACTAGCATTCCCAAAGGCAGAATTTTCAACAATTAAGCTTGGAAAGTATAACGAAAAGAACCTTTGTAGGAAATAGGTATAGAGCACATGCTGACAAATTCTGGGATACTACTTCCAGAACTGGCACATTGTAGCACAGAGATTTCCCACTGGATGTCAAGGTAGCTACAACAACATTTTTTCCCGCAAGAGAAGCCTGGATAGACTCAGCCTGAGGATTTACAATGCTTAGAAAGTTTTGCATAAAAGTTTTGTTTAAAGGGAAACCAATATTAGATAGACCAGCATATTACCTGATGGCTATATAATCTGGTAATTCCAATATTTTTCAATGCCAATCTTGTGCTTTCTGAAAGTGCACTTGGGATCTCAACATAGGTGGCATTGCGGGCAGTGATATTTTCAATATGAACAACCTGCACCAGGAACAGAAATAATGGTGGACAACCATGGGTTAGCTCTTACAGCAATAATTGGTCGTACAGTAGCTAAATTGAAGTCATTCACAATTGAATCTCATGTCCACTGAAGTAAGTGAGGGCTGCCGCTTTATCCGACCGCATAGCAATGAAACGCTCTCTTGGGATAACTCATCCATAAGAAAAGGAAACGGAATATATGTTGCCAAGAGGGGGAGAAGAATAATATGAAGAGTAAAAATGCAACAAGGTAAAAACCTGTCCATCAGATCCAATCCCCTTTCTCAGATGTTCCACCATTTCCAAAGGTGTCATAGGATTAGTATCCTGCATGTCAAAAGCTTATCAAAACTGCAGAACTCAATCTCAGGTCTGAAACTTAAATCATTTACAGTTCTTTGTTATCTCTCAAAAAATGGACCACAATAACCAAGGGAATCTTGCACTGATAAAAAGTTATTCAAGACACTGCTATTAGCTGTACCACTGAAACAGGTCTCTACAAGTGCTCCTTTTTATATCCTTCACCTACCCACTTCATTGAAAATGCCCCTTTCTAGAAATATCAGTCATTAAATATCCAACTGGAATTTGTTCTAGCAAGAGAAGATATTTATCGCTAGCATCTTAAAAGGTGACAAATATTTAGAACAAAAGAGCAGATGCATTCTGCTAAGTTCCCATCATTTATGTGCCTATATTAACAATGAGTAATTCCTTCATAAGCTTGATTGACCTCTGGAAAAAAGAAAGATAAAGTTATGTGTAGTCTCATGCAAGCACTTCTAATGAAGAAGAATTACAAAGTAAAAATCAAATGCAGAGGAAGTTGTGAACTGGAGACTCTCACAACTGCAAATGTACAAAAAAAAGAAGATTGTGGAAAGATTTGCATAGAAGTAGCATGTTATGATGGATTAAGAGAGCATCCATTACAAAAGGCTTAGTGCATGGTTTAAAGACTTACACAACAGTTTACTTTAAAGGATTGAGAACCTGCTCGTCTCGTGTCAATGCCTGTTGCACCAATACCACCTTGCTTCACAAAGGTAATGAAATCTTCCAGGGAAATTTTAGAAAACTCATTTCCATTTTGACGCTGCATTACAACATTAGTAGTTTAATAATTCAAATCATACAATAACTGTCACAATGAGATGGTCCATATTATTCAACTCTGCTTATGTGAACGACCAGAAGGTTCCAAGCCCGGATGAAGAAAGGGCTAAAAAAGTCAAACTACGAAGGACCTCATAACATTGAACAATCAAAATGAATAATGGATATAAAAGGATCAACATAGAAAATAAATACAAATAAACACTTGCTTGACCACAGCCACTCTAACAATAAACACTTGCTTGAGCCCAAGTGCTCTGGCGCAGGATTACCTAACTTGTGCTTGTCGGTAAGACATGCTACCTGGTTGATTGGTCGAGATGCTAGACACCACTGATATTTTTATTTTCTTTTTTAAAAAAAGGGCACTAAGATTTGCAGCATTATACAGTGATGCTTATGTTTGTAACAATTAATTCATCTACCTTCCAGACGATAACATTAAGCTAAACCCAGAACTTCAGAATACTACCCACCATATAGTACCTAAGTAAATTCCAATAGAAAGAATCTTGAGATCACAAGTGCCAAACAATTTTACTTGCTAGACATTATATTTTTTCCGAAGTTCCTTTCTTCGAAAGGTAGCTGCAACTTAATACACTAGTGAAGGACTATAGTATAAACACAAATTAAATGAAGTTAAGCCAAAAATCGACTCGAGTAAACATTTACATACAGTAAGAAAGAACGGGATGAAAACCCCATCTTTTAAATTGTCATGAAGTCATCAGACAAGAGTCCTGTAGTCTGAACCACCATGTTGGATATGCCAACACATCCATAGACAGGAAAATGTAGTTGGACTTGCAAGATAAATAGTCAACACAGCATAAAACATACACGTCATGATAACAGATAGGCATAAAGAAAAAAGTTTCATGACTGCGATTCTGCATCTTAAGTGCTTGAATTTCCAAACATTTGGATATTGCACAACACCAAAGTCAACTTTAAAATTAAAAAAAATTGAGGATGCCAAGACAAAGTGAGAAATGGCATACCTTTAACAACTTGACTAACTTCAAAAGACTTTTTCGGAATGCATACTCCCTTTTCTTCATTGAGCGGAGAACATTTGATATGGTTACACCTTTTTTAGCTACTCAGCATAAAAGGAGAAAAACAGACTTATTCAGTGCTCAAGCAGCCATTTTCCTATATCAAAGAGTTAAATATGAACTAAACATACTTGCACTCTGGTCTCCCTTTGTTGTTGAGTTTCTGAAAATAACAATACCATCCTTGAAATTCTTAGCCATGGTATCATCATCAACAATGTGTACAACCTAAAAGAAAGTAAGGCATAAGTGCTTGAAGAAGAAAGTTCATAGTCCTGATAAGTGGTCTAGCCAGACCTCAATGTTGAATTGTGGTACCGAGAAGGGGGACGGACAAAGCCATTTCTAACTGGTATGTCAACATATTTACCAAATTTAGAAGGGAAAGAATATAACTTCAAAAGATTGTGGGGAAACGACCACCTGACACCCCTCAAAATCCATTTGGTTATGGTGATACATAAAAAGAACTGAATGGGATAAATGATTAGACGTATAAGCGAAATTAAGAATGTCAAATCCCGTAAATTCCTAGAAGGGATACTGAGATCAAATCGTACATTCACTTAAACAAATTATGCAAGTAAGGTAAGTGAGATATCTTTTAGCACCACAGGTGTTCTCTAGAAAGAGAAACCCCTACTCTGGCAAGAGTAAACAAAACTCTGTATACTATGGTGGTCCTCCTAAGTTCATAAGTTCAACTTGAGTTCAGACTTTATTATTACAGTACTTCCTTTCCAGTTATAAGCTCCCTGTGACATACTTGTCAAAAATGAATGAGTGAGGCCACAGCTCAAAAGTCGGAGTGTGCCAAGAGTAAGTGAAACTAATTGATAGAAATGTTAAAATATATCAAAGTAAGTAGGGGATAAAAACTGTTAAACTAGCCAGAGGTCCAACAAAGTACCTTAGGGCAAAATAGGGAAAGTTGCTCGATGTCTGAGACACCAGCCAGAAATCCAAACAGACAGAGACGATCAAGTGCTCCCTTCAGACTGGAGTAGGTAACTTGTCCCTGCTGAAGTTGTAAGGAAGCTGAATAGATGTTTAAAAAAGAAAATATTTTGCTTATACTCCTTAACCATGTTGGACACCCGCACGAATCACTACCACTCGAACATGGATCAGATGCGTTTTCCTTTCTGTTGGCTTCCTCACACATGCAGTTGCCTGAATCCGGATCGATAAAACAATTTATAGTTGCTAAAACCTGAACAAACATCTTAGCTTTCTCGTCATCCATGTCAACGGAATATGATTTTAGTATGCTAAGGACTAGCTCATCTGCATGTCCTTCCATCTTATAATCCTTGATGCTTCTCTTGCGCTTAACCTGTGAAGAACAATTCATCGAAACACTGCAATTGTGTCCATCTGAATCTCTATAACGTGTTTCATCCAAAAGAGCTTCTGTCTGATTTTCATTCCTAGGTATGCTGCTCAAGTAAGACAAGTCTTGCATCATGTCAGACCATGCTGTCTCAGCTTCTTTCAGAGTTGAGCCACCAACTGGGATAGATGAACTAGCAGGTGTCTCGGTTTTCTTGTTCTGTTGTCTGTCTTTCTTGGTATAGGGAACAAGTACAAGAAATTCCCCAATCCCAACTGAATGGTCACTTACCTTACTCTCTAACCCCAATTTGACACCCTGATTTTTATAAATAAAAAAAAATCACAAAAAGATGAATATCAAAATTACCAAATACAAAAACAGGCCTACATCATAGTTGACATAAATCATCAAATAGAAACACAAGATTAGAAACAAGACGTATTTTTTGTAATTTCAGTAATTCAGGACTGTATAATAAATGAAACAGAAGAAATTGCCTTGAGAAAGAGGTGGAAATTTGGGGAAATTGAAGCCGGTGGGAATGCTTGCTTGAGGAGTTGCTTGAGTTGTTGAATGGTTTTGTCCGGCAAAATGGAGACACTTATGGATTCACCCGATAGGCTACGCACTTCCATACTCGTCTCTGGTTCTTCCATACTCTGCTGATTCTCTAATTTCCTCCTCCTTTTTGGTTATTTTACTACTATTCTCCGATTTTGTAAGTTGTGGAAGGTTGCTCCCGATGATTATTGGGAAAGGAATAACGTTATGGTTCTTCAAATGGATTCTTGCAATTGGTTTTGGGCGTTTGAGGGAAGGAGCCAAAACCTAATATTGGCGGGGAAGTACTGATCACGTGCAAGTATCGGCCCATGCACGTGATCTCTTCCGGTTAAAAGGATTTAAGAGTCAAAATAGGAATTTAAAAGATGTTGGGTAAAAATCAAAATTTTCCAATTTGGGAGTCGCCAACAACAACAATAACGTATCAAATATAATTTTACAGAGGAGTCTAAGATGGTGTGTACATGCAATCAACTCAAATAAATCATCTTAATTAAATATCTTGAAATTCATTCTTCTCTAGTATAAAAAATCAAACTCTTTTCTCAATTTTAAATTATAGTAATAATCTCCATTTATATCTCAATTGAATTTTATATATCTGTTATCTGATTTTAATATCTATGCTCTTATAATTCCTTTTACTATATGAGATTGTGGTGCCTAAATGTAAATAATTGAGGTAATTAGGTTAGTTGCTATTGTCGAATAACATGAGAGTAGATGTAAAATGTTAGAATCAAAATTTCATGAATTAAGGGTGTGTTTTTACAAAAAAAAATGGTTTTCTAAATTTATTTATTTTTAAAAAATACATGAGTTTCTTACTTATTTTTCAGAGTTTGGTAAGTAAATAAAAAAAATATTATCAAAATAATATTTATATGTAATCTAGCAAAATCATATAGGATATGGAATGGGGTTCGAAGGTGGTGGGAGATGGGAAGATCAAGGGGTTGATGTTGGGATGATAAGGAGAAAATAATGAATTTGAAATGTCAATTATGAAACTTAGTGCCCGTTTGGCCATGCGATATGAAATTGTAAGATAAAATTGAAGTTTTGTTTGGACATACGATTTGAACTTTTTATGTTGTATGTTTTCTCATAAACATAAAAACTCTATTAAGTTGTAAAACTATCAAAATTGTCCCAATTATTTATACAATCTTACCAAATAAACAAAAGTTTATAAAATCACATTATACATTATCACAAAGTTATTCTAAAAAATACAATATTTATTGATCAAATCTTAATTAATTCAATAAAAAATAAAATTGAACATAAGACGTGGTGTTCGAGTTATTAGTAGCTAAGAAAATTATTTTTACAATTAATGGCACAGATCATAGTGATTAGTCCTTTTCACTCAATATAATGATGGGATTTTTTATTATTATTAAACATTAATTTGAATGAAGTAGTAATAAATTTGATCAAAAATAATGAATTTGGTGAATATAAATGGTAAACTAAGAATTGATTTGAAGTAAAAATAAATTTTATATTGGAGAGAATAATTGTTATATGAAATATTAACGGTTTTAAAAGTAATGATATGAATTATAAATTTTATTTACATATGAAACAAATGGCTAATAGATATATATAAATTAAATATGGATTATTTTTACAAAATATAAACTTGTGGGTCAATTTTTATATTAGAAAAATCTCATGTTGTGATTTGAAATTCTCAAATCATGATTTTTGGTGAATTTGGGATTTCATCTCATGGTATGAAATCACGAGATGAAATCAACGTAAAATCGCATGTCCAAATATTAATTTCATATCATAAGATGAAATCGCATGACCAAACGCCTACTTAGGTTGTTTTTCTAAAAAAAATATTTTCCAAAATATTTTAAGCAAAAAACATGAAAATAAAATAAAATTCATCCACACCAAACACACTCTAAATGGAGAATTGTTATAAGGGTGGTATGTGACAAAAGGATGACTAACAAAGTGTAATGTAAGTTCTACAAAATACTCCTATAAGATCAAGGTACACACTATCTTTTTTTCCGTTTTAATATTGCTTTGATTTGTTTGAGCAAGGGGTCTTTCGGAAATAATATTTCTATCTCAAAGAGATATTGGTAAGGATTGCGTACACTCTACTTCCCCAAACCCCACTTTATGAGATTTCAGTGGATATCTTGTTGTTGTATAATAAATGTTGGATCGCTAAAGTTTAATATATCTACAAGATGAATGCCGAAAATATTTAAATGTTAAAATGATTGTATGGTCATATAAGATTAAAAATTATTATATTCGTGAAAAGATTTCAAATAGTCATACAAAATAAATTAATTTGATGTAAATTTTGGATGTGAATAAATTGTTACTAAAATAGACTATAGAGTCTTCCCTACATATACAATTTACAGATTAGGACCAAAATAAAAATTTACAAATTTAGCAATCGACTTCATGGAAAAAAAAATAAATACAAACACACACTGTTTAAAATTTTGAAAGAGCTGAAACTCAACGCCTTCACGAGAATATGGTGATCCAAAAACGACCGCACGTGTAGCATTAAAAGCACTAGATTTTCTTTTCTTCTTTCGTATTTGGATTCTATTAACATAAAAAAAAATAAAAGTAATGGAGAAATTATCGAGAATCTTAACAATTACTATCTAACTCTCACGTTGTTGTTGGTAAGAATATTCCTTAATCCCTCTCCATTTCTCTTTTTCCTGCCCCAAAAAATGTGTGTGGAGAAGTTGCCATATACATCTCCACGTTTTACTCTCAATAATAGCATGTTAGAGGAAATTATAACCGTCATTATTATGGGATACTAGTAGTTGTATATACAACTGTAATTCTCATGCTTCCATCTTCCTCCTTTAATTCCTTCTTTTCAAATTCAAAAATCCCATAACTCCCTCTCCTTAACATTCTCTCTTTACCTTTCTTCAAGGAAAAAAATAATAATCAAACTTCCCCTTGTCTTGCTGTTTGTTAATTGAATAAGAATGAACAGTCCATACACAGTAACCAGGCTTGTAAGATGGCGAATTAGAGATTGGGTATCCTGTTTCTATGCTTGCAGGTTCCCTTTAGGTAATTGTTATTTTTTTGCTCTACTTTTTGTTTTTCTTCTGTTACTTTGTTTGATCTATTGGTACATGTGTAGAGGAAGAATCGAATAAGTTTTGCTCAATGACGCCTCAGAAACCGAATAGGAAAATGGTTTTCGATCCGATTGGTGATAGCAGAAGGAATAGAAAGAAGAAGTTGAATAAGAAAATGGAACAGAGGAAAAAAGAAACTGTGAAGGTTTCAGCAGAGAAGGATGAAGAGAAGGGAGAAAATGACTCGAGCTGGCCTCGATTCTCAGAAGAGGATTATATAGTGTTTTGCTTTGAAGACGATGGAGGAATACATATAGTGGAAGATAGAAAATCGGAAGCATTTCACCAGAAAATTGACCATGCCAACTTAACTTCAAAGCCTGTTTGTAGGAAGGTAATAAATCTTCTCCAATTTCTCCTCCACTTTTTTTTCCCCGTAATTTCACGTGTGTAAAAATATTACTGTACTACTATTCTCAACAGTAATCAAATTTTTTTGTTTTGATTTGTTGAAAAACAGCTTAAATATGTAGAGAATGCACCAGAATTTCTCCCTCAGAGTAAAAACGACAGTGTCCACTCTGTAGATGGAGAAAATAGCTATGAATCAGCTGAAGAACAGATTCCCGTTACAGACGATAAGGCAAGTGCAATCTCTAGGCACATACATTAGGTGTTCAAATGAAAAAGGGACTGTCTATGTATTTGGCGTTCATTTTCTTTCAGATAATCAACAATATTCTCACTTATCCTCTACTCGGGCCTTTTAGAATTCACAAATTACTACATGTTGTTGGCAGGGTGAGGGAAAAGGAAGCAATGATATGGAAGACGAATGGCCACCTGCTGTCATTAAAGAGATCAGTCACATAGGTGAGGTTTGTGAAAACAAAACAACTCCATCTGCGGAATCAAGTGATTCTAATTACTCCAATGGTAGCACTGGTTCCTTTGCCTTCCCTGTGTAAGTATAGCCATTTCTTCAAATTATGAAACTCTCTTATTCAACAAGTATCAATGTAATAATCTGATTGTTTTTTTTTACAAGAATAAGTGACGGGTATTTTGCTACAATTGCAGGTTGGGCTGGGAATTGATGGGCAGTCCAGCTCAAATGCCGAAACCTGAAGAAGATGAAGAAGAAGAAGAAGGCGGCCCACATTTGGGGAAGCATAAGGCTTGGTGCAGCGTGCGCCATCACTGCTGCAAATTTTGACACCTTGTTCTCCCCCTTTTCCCCATAGGACATTTTCTTACTGAATTCATCGAACTCTCTAAGAATACTTATATACATCTTTCTTTCGTTGATCAAGATTTTTTTCCTTGTTTAGTACGTTTTACTTATTTCCAGCAACAAAATCGAGTAATGAGAGAGAGAACTGAAATGCATACATCAATATAGAGGTGGGAGGGTCAACCCCACAAGAAAAAAGTGGCACTCAACAACACCGTTCACTGTTCAGAATAACAGCACATTACTAACTAATTATACTTGAGAGATTTACGGTCACCATTAATTATTTAAACAACATCATGTGCATAGTAATTAATACAAACTATAGCTGACAATTTCCCAATTAGAATCCATGTTTATGTTCTTAGAACAAGTGACTGCAGATATAATCTTGCTTTGGCAGCTTCGGAAAAAGATGCTTCATCTTGATTTTCTTTAGCAGCAGCAATTGCTGCAATATAAGCTTCTCTTGCCAACTCTACTTCCTGCATTCCTATTTCATTTGGCAGATCCTGTACAAAACAAATCTGAGAATTACAATCCAACATAAGAAGTTGAAAAGGTAACTTACTAACAAACAAAGAAGCTGAAAAGATATATCAAGTGCTTAATAGCAATGTTAGTATAACCAGGTGAAGGTAATTGTTAGCTTACCGTTTCAATGTTCTTGTCGCATAAGTAAGGGATAACATCATAATCTTCAGCTAAAGCCCTAGAACCATTCTTTGTCAATTGTTGAACAAACTGCATGAAACATGCAATTTCTTGCTGCACCACCTCTAAATCTTCTTGTAGTTTCTCCACTTTCTTGCTGGAAGTCGTAGCTTCCCATTCTAACTTCTCCACAGCTGCTTGCTTGTCAGCTAGCTTAACCTAAGAAGAGCAAAAAGGAAGACAACAAGTGGAGGTTCACCCATCAAATTATGGAGATAATGGACAACATCACGGGAAATCTGAGCACAATCTAAGTGGTGATCTAGTAGTAGGAGTCAGTCTAAAGGTGCAGTAATGTGAAAGTGAACACCTCAGGAAAGCATAAGGTATTGCTTGAAACTTCTAGTTGGCATCTGCTTCGATACTAAACAGAAGAGTGCAGGATGACATCAAATATTACCTTTGCATCAGATAGTTGCGCTTGAGTCGATTTGAGTAAAGAGTCCTTTTCTGCATATTCCTTCTTCATTTCATCTAGTTTAGCATAAATAGAAGCCATTTCATTCTTTGAGATCTCTACTTCCTTCAAAAGTTCATCTTTCTCCGATAATTTCTTTTGCAAATCCTCCATTTGTCCCCTCAAAGCCATCAATTCTTCTCTATCTTTTTCTGACAAATATGACCTTGAGGAAAGCATTGAAACGTTATCTGAGCATCCATCTTGGTCACCACCAACATTTTTATTTTGGTCCCTATGCTTTTTCGTTGATTGAGCTGCATTCCTTCCTTCTGCTTCAGAAGTCTGCAGCAGTTGTCAACGTTAGCATCTGTAATGGACCAAAATAAACCAGTGCTAGTTTGCATGCAATCAAGAGATAAGCAAGCAAATTTGCTTTGCATAACAACCTTACAAAGAAGAATATGCAAGCGATGAGAAGTTAATTCACATGCACAACAAATCCAACTGCAATGCCTAATATTTGATCAATTTCAGCAGAAATAAAGTTGACTTCTTATTTATTGTAGCAAGTTGATGGAGATGTCTTGACCTACTAACCTGAGAGAAGAATGGAGCTGGAGGAGGAAAATGATACATTTAAAGGCATTTTTATAGAGTCGGATATTAAATCCATTTGATGCAAACTCTAATTTAGGTTGTTTAGATGAAACCACAAATTTGATTTGTGCTGGCGTGTATGAATCTGGAGGATGCCTGGCATTATTGTTCCATACAAACAGTAATTATCCACAAAATTCTTGAGAGTGAAATTACAAGAAGGTTTGTATTCTTATTTTTCCATGCTCTGGTAACATTCACATTGCCATTGCATGGGTAAGTGGTAACTAGCATTTGAACCTTGTTTTCCAGCCTCTAATTCCCATCTTTTAACTATACCCTAGTTTCAAATCCCAAAATGGATGACCACCAACAATATAAGCATCCATTGTAGTAGCCAGGACAACTAAAAACCAGGCATAAATAAACAAGCAACTGAGCAAGACTTAAAGCTTCTCTAAGGACAACCACTTGAGGTCTTAAACACCAATGACAAGTACAGGCAAACGACAAACTGACTTCTATGCATTATTAGTATTCAGAAAGAACGCTCACACACTTGATCTAAAAATCAAGCACCCTACATAAATGTATAATAATTCACTTTCTTAGTCTTAGGAAGATACTAGTTGCTAGAGCACTGAGCACCCAAGGGGATTGAGAACTATGAGGTGATTTCAAAATAGTAGGTGAATTCTTCCCATCTGTTGTAGCCTTGGTGAATAGAGTTACCCACTATCTGTTGCTGGTGGGAGGTGATACATATCCTGTGGAATTAGCCGAGGTGCCAACAAGTTGGCCCAGACACTTCAGTTATATGGAAAAAAACTAGATGCTAGACATTTTACTTGCTACAGTTGCATCAATATATAAAAGAAAAGTAAGAAATGCAATTTTCAGAAGGATTGTAAGGAGTTGCATAAGTAACATGCCGTTTCTGGTTACTTTCTTGAACTTTCTAAGTTTTGCTTGACTGAGATGTCTTCTGTCTTCCAACAGATTTCTCCATGACAAAGTAGATTTCAGATGAACACAAATCGCTTTGTCAAAATACTAAACTTATGACTTCTAAGAACTGTATCAGATATATGTTTCCTCACAAGATTGTTTGCAATTGACTGTGAGATACTTAGGAAGAGATTCTTTTGCACTGATTGCGAAGTTGCAACATTGTAACATATCAAACATCTCTAGTACTTCATCTCAAACTTTCTTTCAGTTTGAGGGACCTCTCAATAAAAACACTTATTTCTCATCAAGTGGGAACATCCAAGCATGGGACTAGCCTTCAGTATCAGGACAAAGCCAAAATTGGGATGGGTTAAGATCCAACAAGACTCCATGCCTGGCAAGTCTAGAAGTTCTGGTACCTCACTTGCTTACACAGAGACATACAAAAATACAAAGAATGGACCCAAATAAAAGTTATTCTGTTGAATGCAGAGACTTTGACTGTCAAGGAGTCCATCACAATGAGAAGCAGGAAACCATAATACAAAAGGTTCCATGTGTTGAGAATAAATCTGGGTCTATATTGCTGTCAAGCTGGAAAATAGTTTGGTGAAAGTACTCTTAACAATATTTGAATAGACATTCAATCACTAGTTCAACGAGACCTAAGTGAAAATTGAGTCTGAGACTTAAACCAAACTGAAATTCTGGCTTAGACAGCTTATTCGATTTAAAGCAAACTGCATCCTGCTTTTAACTTTGACGCTACTCAAAAGATATCAGTAAAGTAAAGACACTTAACAAAATTTGTTCAGTATAGAATTCGAAGCATTCGGTAGAAAAATGGATGAAGTACTTAGTATTATTTCCTTTTTTCTGGTATGACGCTATGATCAACCTGAAATTTGATTTATGCGTACAATATTTTTACTTAGTACTCTTATAAGCCCTAATCTTTTTGGTTAACATCTCTTTGAAATTACAGTCCAAGTTAAGTCAATATTCAGTCCACCGGGACTTACTTGGGGTATCTTAAGATTTAATGCAACATGCCAAAGTCCCAATCTACAAAAGGCTGCAATTTCTATATATCCTATGAAAAATTCTGCCAGGAAGGTAAAACATTAATTAGCATAATCTTATGGGAAGAGTTTCCACGGAACTGGGGTTTATTAATCGTTGCTTCTATCTATATAAACAAACATTAAAAAAGGAAATTTACACACGAAAGACTGCAAGCAAGTTGAAATTAATTTATCATTTCTAGATTTCAGACTAAAAATATGGTCGGTAGGGGGGAGTGGGAGAGGGAATTACCTTCTTGTAAAGAGACTCTCTTGAAGGCGTTTTGGTGTAGGTCATTGATCCCCTTCTAGTAAATGAAGACTTCGCCTTTCGATCCTGTAAAAATCACATGAAAAAAAATCAAAATTCACACTCCGTTCAAGATCAGAGAACAACTTGGGTCAGGCAAAACATTGCTCGCTCGGTAAATTTTTTATTTTTAAAAAAGAAATTCAACATAATACTGAAAAAGCAGACCCAGAAAGAAAAAAAGGATTACAATGAGGGATTGAACAAGAGGTACGATCTGGACGAGGTCATTGAAGAGCGTGCGGTCAACAGTTCCGGCAGCCGAATTAGAGAGAGAAGAATCAGTTCGCCGGACAGTAGGGGAGCGGTCATCGCCGGAAAGCCAAGACCTGGAGTCAGCTCCGGCACCGAAACCGCCATTGTTGTCCTGCAAATCTAGCAACTGCTGAGGCTCATACATTGTCGGATTTGTCAATTTCTGAGAATACTGAAATTTGAAATGCCTTTGATTCTTCTCAGACTTTATAAAAGGAAATATTCACTATATTTTTGGCTTTTCAAAAATAATTTCATTTCATTATGCTTTAAGGGACGTTACAACTAAAATGAAATCATGAATTTACCAAAATACCCATTTCTTTCTAACTAATTACGGTTTTATCTTTGTATCAGAGCCAAACACTGTCCATACCATATGCTGGCCGGCCTCGTTTTAAATATATGTTCAAGGAATAGAAAAAATTGTGCAAACATGTTGTTATTAATGGAAAAAAAAAATTGACAAGGAAACCGCAGTCGATATGAGCACAAGGCTGCGCTAATGTAACAAGCTCGTGAGTTCGATTGATAAAGTAGGCAGACTTCGAATTGGAAGATCATTTAATTAACTCGACCATTCTGCGGGTGTTATTAATAATTTAATATCACTAAAGCAAACTTTTTTAGGGTACTTAACTAGGCAAACTTTTCGAGGGTACTTATTTAGGCTAAGTAACATTTCAGTTATTTATTCTCGACGGCCTGTTATATAGTAGTAGCTTCTACTTGTACCTATCTTAGCTGCTACATCACTAGAAGTTCCCAAATTCAGCTTTAATAACTTTACTTGGAAGTTTGTGATTGGGATAAAAAGTTGCTTGATATAAGATGCAAATGTTGGTATTGGTATAAGAAATGAAAGCGAGTTAAACTTATGTGGGTAATAAAAAGACGTATTATATTTATAACAATTCTGACTTAATCATCTGGAAAATAAAAAATATTAATTAAACTATATCAGTAATATAAAATATATTTTATTATCAGTATATATATATATATATATACATATATATATATATATACTTAAATCTAAAACAATCATTCACTTCTTCTAAATTTATATCAGTTTGAGACATCACCAATATTTAATATGGAGTACCCAATTTTACTAATCATCTTATATGACTTTTCACTAATCATCTTATATGACTTTATTCCTTCCTAAGGTGAAATATTTTTCCTTTTTAGAAAAATTTACCCCAAACGCTTCTATCTTTTCATTTTTTTTCCACCTAATTTATTGGCATTAAACATCAAAATATTGTGTACAATCTAAAATATCTTTTATATGATCAGTAATTCAATGCTTTCCCAGTCGGAAATTATCGGGCATATGGTCCCTGAAAATAAATAAAAATTGTGTTAAGCAAAAATTTAACAACCTTTCGACAAGGTAGAAAATAATGACAAAATATGAAACTATCGAGGAGGTTATTATGTCTTAAACTCTGCTTGTTACATAATATTTCACATCATATTGTATTATATTGGATTATCTTATATGGTATATATTTTTTTAATGAATACAATATTTGAAAATATTGAATCATTCGCCGTTGTTGTATAATGTCACACATCAACAATTTGCATGATAAATCTACAATAAAAATAGGGTATGGAGTAGAGTTACTGTAAAAATAAAATATGGTAAAAAATAAAATATGATTATTGAATTATAAGTAAAGACAAAATGAGAAGAAAATATAAAAATAATTACGCGATCACATCAAATCAGTCGTTACATGAAATGAGACCTTTTGTCCTTACCTAACGATGGATTTAAATGATACAATACAAAAAAATTCAAGTAATAATTAAACCAAATATGATATTTAAACTAATGTTAGTTAAAAGTACTTTTACCATGTTCCGTACACAAAGGAATCTCACTGCTATTAACTGTCCATAAACTTTGAAACCGCCTTATCTATAGTAACTGCTCGTACCTTTTTTATATCTGCAATAACTTCTCAAACTATTCTTGATGATAAAACTTTATATAAAGAGCATCACGGATTGGGCCCTTAAGCACGAAATTTCTTCTTAAAAAACTAAGTCATCTCAGAGAGAATTTTTGAGTGCTTAGAAGACTCACCGAAAATTGAGAAAACAAACACCGACGATTCCGACTACATTGCTAACAATGGCTGAAAATATATCGATCTACTATTCTGCTGCACTATTACTCTGTAATCTCTTGCAACTAACACTACAAAACAATGCAACAGGATAACAACCATCCAAACAAGGTGTTAACCTCCGATCTTTTTAATATTTGCTCAAATTCAAGAGTCGAAATCAGGATTCTCTATGTAGCCATTATTTTACTAATAAAATGACCTAATTATTTTGTCCCTAGTAGGCCGAACCAAAGGACCCTACAAGTATAATAGCATATTTTAGAGAGCCAATTATGAAATTTTAATTCTATGGTTATAAGGTTTCAGTACTTCTAACTAACAAGAACTGCTCTCGTCGGCTAATTAATTTAAGCATTCCCCACGCAAAGAATTCTCCAAAAGTGAAAAGTGAAGGATTAATTTCCTATTGACACAAAAACTAAGAAAAAATAAACGTAACCATTAATTTGATTTTAATAACAAATTACATTAATTGTACTACCATGAATAAGGAAATGAGTAAACCTTTAAGATTTCCTTATAAATTCACCTTCTTTTTTCCTAATATGTGAAATTGATATTAACAAAGTGAGTGTTAGTTTTCAATTTCGTCTTCACTCTTCTTTGTGATATCTTCTACACCAATTCACGAATTTCTGTATATGTATATGGCTTCTTTGCAGGTTACAATCAGTACGTTGTTGATTAAAAAAAGGTATTTTTCTTCATTTATTCAAATGTTCATTTTCCTCGTGTAAGTAAATTATTTAAGGATTAGTTTTTCTTGTTGTTGGATGAAGGGGACTCTAGTATTTCTTTGTTGTTGTCATGAATATTTATGTATTAGGAGATGTAGTTGTGAATAATTAAAAATTGTTGAACAATCATTTGTAGAGAACTCCTCAAGCATATATACGCAATGCACCAAGAGTGTGATCTAGTGGTCAATGAAGTGGATTGAGAACTATAAGGGTCTTGTCAACAGAGATAAAAAAATACTAGATGAGACACCACATTTATAAAAAAAAAAGAAATTATATATCTGCGCTACATGAGTATTTTGATCTTTCAGAGCTTTTCAATCTAATTGTATGCCTTTAATTAAATGATATAAAATAAGAAACAGTTGAGAGTTGAGACCTTGTAATCTAAGGTCATCTACTCTGCCTCGGTAGTTGGTTCTCCACTTTCACTGGTTTGGTTAGATGCTTGGTTTGTTGATTCGTATCATATTTTTTTGCTCCTTGCTTTTTCTTTTTTTTTTTTGTAATCTTTAATCTTTATTACTTCCATTCTTGACTTCTTGGTGGTAGGAAATGTTTGAATTTAGTGAATTTATTTATGTGCTAATTGGTGAAGCCCTTTTTTTCCATGAAGATGTATGTCACTTTCTGGTGATGCAGACATCCCATAAGCCCTCATGGTATGTCACCTATGTTGTTTTGTTAACTAGTATTCACTAATTTTGACTCATTAGTGTTCTCCTTTCAATCAACTCCTTGCTTCTTGTTGGCTGCTAATCTCTTTACTGAACTTCGTAGGACTTAAATAGCATACTAATCACAGTTTTTCTTATTTACTTGATATATTTGCAATATTCTCGAAGCTAATGCTTAAAACGAACATTCGTCAATCATCATATAAATTTGGACTCTGAAGTCAGATTTTAGCTTCTTTTCATTTTAGTTTTTGGTCTATAAGATGGATTCTTGATGGGTGTAAGACTATGATCTTCCTGTAAACATATGCTGATGTTCTGTGACCCTGCTTCCTAAAGAAAACTGGAATGACATTGCTTGTCATTATCACGTCCGTCTCAGAAAAAGATGTCATATGAAGCAATAAAATTTGAAGCTTTATGTCTAAAGTTATCTTGAAATACCACAAAAGAGTTGGTGACTTTCGCTTAATAATAGATCTTTTCTGTAATTTTTCCTTAAAATGTCGACAGCTTATCAACCTAAGTCTTCCCTCAAGTTTTATTGATTGTATGGGTAGTAGTGCACAGTAGGTTTGAGATCTTGAGTCAAATTCATTATATTATGTATGGTACTGTAGTTTTTCCATGTAAATGCTGTTATGTTAGAAAATGATAGTTCTTTTATCCACTGCAGAGAAAGAGAGATGCAATGTATAATCTGAATTATATGGAGTGCAAACTACCCGAATTAGTTGTTTTTCTTCAAGACAGCAATCATCAAGTTTTCAAGGAAAACTGTATGGATGGGGAAGAATGTTCTTTGGATAATTGTGAATTGAACCACCATAATATTTGTTACATGCTCGAGTATGAGTTGGACAACAGTGTAGAATTAGAGAACAGAGTTTCTGAATCCAAGCCTGCATCGTACGAGGGCATTGTTAAGAAGTTTGACGACTCTAAAAATCTGTTGATGGAAGGTAAAGCTGCTACTGAGATTGCTGATGCCATTTCCTTTAGCCATGATGTTCCAAAACGGCCGAGTTTGGACAGAGAATTGGTTGATCAAAAAGAGAATCAGGTATTTTCTCTATACTTCGCTGTTCCTGGCTTGTTCTGTTTCAGTTGGTAATGCTTCACTTCCTAACCAAAATTGAGAACTCTTAGATAGGTAGGAATCATACAATCTGCCAGATGTTCCTCAAAATGGTACTAATAATGATACTCTTAGTTGTTCCTGCTGTACTTTTTCATATTTCTTTTTACTTCTTTTAGTTTTTTCTCTGAGTCATTCAGAAAGTTCTACCAGTTCGTATCTTAAGTTTCTTATTATAGCACAATTACAGCTGACATTTGATTGGACGTGATCTCCTCTCTTTAGCCTTTTTTAGTTCGTTGGAACTCGGAAAGGCGAACTAATTCATCACATCTCATTCTTAAGTTTCCTTCAAGGAAACCTTGAACTGATTAAGCATTCTCATCTTTGCAGTTAAGTAAATAGCATGAATAATTTAATGTACCAACTACCATGAAAGTCTCTTTTTATGATTTATCCATTGGTAAATGATATTATTAAAGAGTGTAAAAGAAGGAAACGACAGAGCAGACATGACTTCTTACCTCTTTTTACAGGATCAAAAGCTGAAACTAGTCTCGATGGCGTCTAAGTTTGTCTCCAAGGAAGCATCTTGTAACAAAAGTGGTATAGCAGATTCAATTTCCAGAGAAGGACCAGCAGATACAAAGGCTGAAAACAGCACCAGCACTGAAGATGGAATGCCAAGAAGTTTAGCTTCATTGTTTGCAGATCAGAACACTGAAAAGCTTCCAGACCGTGAAGACATGAATCTTGTAGTCTCAGCAACGAAGCAATGTCATGATAACATCTCTATTCGCTCGAGTAGCACCAACAGCACAAAATCTTTTGCCTTTCCTATGTAAGTTTCTGCTAAACTGTTTCTCATGCATGAACCTCAATCTCGAATGTTTACTGAAATTAATTCTTTATCAAACAGACTAACCTCAGAGTGGCCCGGCAGCCCTGCCAAGATGGTGGTAGCCGATAAGAGAGAGTTTAAAAGGCTAAGTTGTCGCTGGAGAACGTGCTTTGGTTTCTGCAAATTTTGATTTATTTAGTTTTCAGAGTTGTATAGCGGTTTCTGCTACTTGTCCTTCATCTTCACTCCTCTTGGTATATAGACCATACATAGACATGTTGAAATATTGTTGTGGACATTAAAAGCTTTCCCGTTTTTCAGTCATCTTTCTTGGACATCACACATTTAGTAATCAATTGTCAACAGCCATGTTATATCATGCAGAAAAGATCTTTAAAACTCAAACTAACAGGTTTCAAACTTTTTAATGCTTAATCACTACACTGAAGATTCAGAATAGAATAAACTCAAAGTTTGTCGGCGTTGTTCTTCTCTAAATAGAATAAACTCATAATAGGTACTTTTAACCAGTGCCGTTTGCATGATTTTTCGTAAGTGGTGTCACCATTTAAATAAGTGAGCTACTGAAAGTGTGAGAGTAAGAAAAATGAGACCAAGCCAATGTGCAGCTTTGTTTACAAGTAGTGTCCTTTTAGTATTTCTGGCTTGTATTTTCATTTTATCATTATTTATTTACCTCGAATAAGAAAATTTGACAAATAGTGTCACGTGACACCCTTCGGAGTTTGGCCAAGGTAAATCTTGCCCTGCTTTTGACTCAGATGTCCATGATGCATATCCACCCAGAGAACAAATATGATGGACCATATCAGATCCACCCGATTCCTTAGAAAACAAAATACCAAGTCCACAAGGAAGGAAGAGAAAAGTAAAACTCCAAGATTCATTTTAAAAAATAAACTACATTTTGCTTTTGTTCATTTCTTTCAACTTTTTAAAGGGTGTTTTGTATTGTTATCCATCTTCTTTTATGTATTTCGTCGAGTATTATTATATTTATGAAAAAACATATTTTATTAGACACAATTAAACCATGAAATTAAATAGAGATATTTTCATAAATAGGGCATTTTGAAGTCTATTTATTATGCATAGCGATACTTTTGATAATTAACAAATGTGGCAAGACTTTCTGTGTCTCAAGACAATGTGAAAAAACAGAAAATTACGGTAGAATCTTTTTAAAAAATGAAAACACATAAAGTAAGAGAGAAAATTACACAATAATTAAGCTCGTATGTATCTTAATCTACTCCTTTTCATAATTTTTAGATTTCTCTTCCGGGATGATTACATACATATGGAAATTTTACGCAGATTTTATAAACAAAACATTTATTTCAAAGTCAACTCTCTTTCGTAGCTGCACCTCGTTACACGCTTCCACCGTCAATAGGGTAGACTTCACCCCCAGTCTATCATTTCGTATTATATGGGTACACTGAATCTAATAAATATTGCAAAATTAGAATAAGTTAATTCGATTTCATTCATAGGCTCTCTTTTAAGGTTCGAAGGGGCTTTTAATGGATTTGTGGCACAAGGCACGGAGCTTCGCGGAGGAAGCTGCAAAGCGATCACAGGAGTTCACTATAGAAGCTGCTAAGCGTACACAGGAGCTCAGTATTGGCTCCTCCACGTTATCCGAAGCCGTTTCAGAGGCTTCTAAGCGTTCAAAGGAGATTGCCGCCGAAGCTTCTAAGCGCTCTAAGGAGATCGTTGCCGAAGCTTCCAAACGCGCCGACCAGATCAAGTTTCAAATTCCCGCCCTCTCTAGCCTTGTGGACTACTCAACTTCCCCTCAAACTGTTTCGGCTGCTCCTACGCCGGCTGATCTCGAAAAGTTTGGAGTCACTGACGACTTGAGAGAGTTCGTTAAGGGCATCACTAGGAACACCTTCCAGAATTTTCAACTTAAAGGTACTTGGTCTGCTCACTTTCTCTCTCTGTGTGTGTGTGTGTGTCGCGTGTTCATTCTAATGCATGCATTGCTGCCAGCATCTCTGAAAAAGAGTCCACAGAAAAATGTAGTACATTGTCGTATTAGCAGATTGTTATCGTTTAATTTGTAAGTTTATTCACTTTGTTGTGCTTAATCTGCAAATTTCTGTAGTGCATTTTCGTATTAGCAGATTGTTGTCGTTTAATTTGGAAGTCTATTCATTTTATTGTGCTTAATCTTCAAATTGGAAGAAATCAGATCCAGCCGTCTCCGATCTCTCAATCACTTACTATTTTCATATCTATTCTCTCTGTCTCGGTGTGTTGTGACTTGTAAGGGGCTACTATAATTCTGGACATATTATTTGAAGCTCAGGGAATCTTTTCATGAGCAATCAGAACAGAATGAAGATGTAATTAGTTACTGAATTTTCATGGTAGAAACTTACTATGCGATGTTTACTCTAAACATACTGATTTACCATGGTTAAGTCATAAATTAAGGCAAGAATACGTATGAATTAACTATGCTTTAGTAATAAAAGCGTATGTGAGGACATGTGTCACGTTTCATTAGGTTGGTACAAACAACGTGTGGATATATTTTTACCCATTTTCATTTCCCTGCTTAAATCATGTGCACCTTCTTTCGATATCTTGAGTCATCCATCGTGAGAAGATACAGGCTTAACTGTAATGTCTCTTCGTATGCAGATGAGTCAGAGATGTCTCAAATTCCTACAGTCTCAAACATTCGGCAGGATCTTACAGAATTTCAGGAAAAACATGCAAAACTTGTTCTTTCATCTGTCAAGGTATGACTCTCATTGCTATTACCTGGTCAAAGTCAGTATAGAAAAGATCTCCAGTTTTTTATATTACTTACACGGTGCTCAATCTAGCCTAAATATCAAGGCATCTTGACTGCCACTTCTCTTATGGTCTATTGAATTTAGAACTCAGCTAGTGTTGGTCATATTTTTGTTGTTCCTAGTGCTAAAACTGACTTGTTACGTCAATGTAGATCATAGTTGTGTTGAGGGCTGCACCCTTTTCAAATATAAAAGTTCCTTTTCAAAAATTGAGTTGAAGGCTACTATGTTTCAGTGGACCTGCTCGGTGGAAGAGTGTATATACTGGTTCAGATAATTCTAGCTCTCTTTCTGTTTTTTCTGTTATAACCTTTTTGATTTGAGGGATAGTTGGCTGGGGTCAAGCTGTTGAGAATTATGCTGTTCTGATGAAGATATATTTTGCAGTTAGTAGAACTAAGTCAACTAACAGCATTTACATGTTCATTTCCTTTTTTTCTTTATGTGCAGGAAATCTCAAAGTTGAGGTATGAGATATGCCCACGCATAATGAGAGAGAGAAAGTTTTGGAGAATCTACTTCGTTCTGGTTAACAGTCCTTTGGCACCGTAAGTACCTTTCTGGAAAAATAATCTCTTCTTTCTTACATCAAGCTGAATGTGTTCCTTATGCTGTATTGTCGGAATATATTGCAATAACATGCGCAGATAATTAAATATCTATTTTGTGCTTTTTTCTGTAATTTTGAGTAAAGACTTCTGTATAAGAAAGCTGTTGTAATATCACTTTGTCAGGATTATAAGATGAGGCTTTTGACAAGTATTAAGGGGTCGTTTGGTAGGGTGTATAAGAATAATGCTAAATAGAGTGTACTAGTAATGCTTGCATTAGTAATGTTTGGATTAGTTATGCTTGCATTAATTATGAAGAGATATTTCTTATATATTGTTTGGTTTAGTGTATTAAAAATAGCATGCATTGCATAAAAAAAATTAAAATATTTATTTATAAAGATACCATCCACAAGTATGGTGTAAAAGATGTAACGAAGATTTTGTGGGACAATTGAGTCTTTAACCATGCTAATGCATGCATTAAATCCCCTTGCATTACTAATATCTAGAAATCCATGGCATTAGTAATACACACTATAATACACAATAGAGTTATACATAGCATGAAAAAGTGTACCAAACAAGGTACTGCTAATACACCGAGTTAATGCATGCATTATTTTTGCTAATACACTCTACCAAACGACCCCTAAGAGAATATAGCCATTGTTAGACCTTCAATCATCGAAATGGAGATATGAACTGGGCTGGTCATTTAAAGATTACAGCTTTCTGGTCATTCTCATTCCTATGAAACTGTCGAATTTAGGGTGCTGATATAATACTATATCCTCTCAGGTTCATAAAATTTGATCAAATATGTGCATGTGCAGATTTTTTCCGTAAGTTCAGTGATGAAGTAAGGAAGTTTGTAAGAAGATAGCAGTATTATATATTGTGGACGCACAGTGAATAAGACTCTGTGAATGATAATTTCAATGGAATCTTCCTATTTCCTTGGCAAATCTGAAGAAGCATTTTTAGTAAAAAGCCCAACTTCTTTACACCATCGGAAGTCATATACTCCCTCTGCTTCAATTTATTTGGCCTATTTTGACTTGGCATGGAATTTAAGAAAACAAAGAAGTCTTTTGAATCTGTGGTCTTAAATTAAAGATATGTCAAATGTACCAAAATGTCTATGAATCTTGTGGTCTTAAACATGTCATGTGGAAAGTTGAAATTAAAGAGTTGCTACATTTCTTTTAGAACGGACTAAAAAGCAGGCCGCCAGAACATGCACAAATAGTTGGAACATGCATTTCTTTGATTTCCCTCTGGTAGTTAGCTTCATTATTTAATCCTACATTTGGTGTAGGTATGAAAAGAAATACATGGATGAAGCGAAAATAATATCTGCTGAAAAGGCAAATGTCGAGGAGGCAAAGGATATTTCATCAGCAGGAACAACTTCTAAACCAGTGATCGGGGCAACAACCCAGACAAACAAGAAGTCAGCCTCATCAACTGCTGACCAGGATTTGGATGTTTTTCTTCTCGGAGAGGAAAGCGATGAAGGGCCAGGTACTTGTTTACCATCTCATGTTTTTGCCACCTCGTGTAAGGAGTGATAGTATTTAATTTATTTGTGGAAATCAGGAAAGATACCGTCCATCGTCCTTCTTTGCTCTTTGCTCTCTCCCACCAAAGAAAGCAATAGAAAATGAATAAGACACAATTATTCTGGACCTGCCATCTTTCATTCCTTTGTACTCTTCCTTTACTGTACTGTAGATCGTTGACTTACTAAAATATGTATTTACAGTTTGGGTCGTTCATAATATTGTTAGTCTATTTCAGTTATTTTAGTCGGCAGGCTGTCCATTTGCCCAATCCTGTCAAGAATTGTCATCATAATCAGTAGCCAAATGGTACAAAGCTAGACGACAACTATTTTATGTCAACAGATTATCATCTTTCCTTGCTATCATCTAGTTTATGGTATTTACGTAGCATTTGAGGACATATTTTACTGTAGGCAAAGATGTATGTACACATAAGATATGTGAAACACAAATGAGATGACCAAATCAATACATCATTTATCATAAAAAGAAGACCTATCAAAATATAAGAGATGGTGCTTGCTTGCATCCACAATTGGTCAGTGTATATTCTCTTTCAATCGTTTGGCTTTTGTTCTCCAAGCAGCATTGATCTAACGGCTAGAAAGTAGCTAACAGGTCTGCATATTACAAGTGATCACCTGAGAAGTCTATATTTATTTCTCAGAAGCTAAATATTTATGATCTGATTACCACCAACAAGAAGTCTCAGTTTTTGGTCTTGAAGAATAATGAGACAGTCAAAGCGTAGTTTTTCCTCTTATTGCAAGCCTATCCTTCTTCCAAGTTATCAGTCGTCTAAACTGGTTAACTCATCAGATTTTCTGTATTTCTTGTTTCTTTTTTGTTTTCTTTTCTGCCTTTTTTTCCCCTTCCCAGAGCGTTAATCTTTTTGTTTCTTCAAGATAGAAAATACAGGGTCATTTCTAGATATAGCCTTTGTGTTGCTGTAAGTGAATTTCATTTGTATTATCTTCAGATTCAAGGAGAATAATCAAGCTTCTATGCATTGACGATCTGTTTTGTTTTTCAGATGATGGGGAAAATGCTTTTGACGATGATTTTGACAAGATATAGATAGGTGAGCACAGTTTTGTTCTTCGATATAAAATTGTATTTTACCAGTTAAATTTTTGTATATCTCCATTCTCACGACATGCTGAGATGAAACTGTGTTAGAATTTTGCATTCTGGTATAGTTATGTGAACCATGTCATGATGTATATGTGTTTTTTTTTTGTGAGAGGACACTTACTATATGTAACCAATTTGAACATCCCAAATCAATGTACAAGGTGGATATTTTGTTCATCTCGTTTCATGAGCTTTTCTTTCTTGGGAGGGGGACAGTTGGGTGACAGGGTGGGATGACATGCTCCAGTACGTACTCTAGTATTGGAGCTTGTGAGTTTTTGTTATCTTCTTGCGACATTTGAATTTTCTCCAGCTCCGTGAATGGATTTTATTTTAGGCTTTTAGCAATATGTATATCATATCAAATGGAATTATTATGTTAAATGCCCATGTTATAAGGTTAAAGTAATAGAGATCTCACTTGGAGGACTTTCAAGATTATTTCGACCAAGTATGATCTGAAAATTCAGCTCGAGTCAAGATGTTATGGTACTTGGAGTTCATTCTAGAAGCTCATATGTAGTAGTAGATTCTGATAACTTTTTGTGAAAGCCTGCAGGAAAAGGTGAAACATCGGCTATTTGCTGCTTCGAGAAGTTTAGATTGAAATACGTTAGGATGTATACCATGCATGCATGATATATCCAGCTCATATCAAATAGACAAATACTCGAATACTTGCTACCTTCCTCAGCGTGCATCTTGTCCATTCCTTCAATTTTTTCTTTCTTTTTCAACTTTTATTTTCTTTGCTGGTGCTGCAGAAGATAAGGTAGGTGGCCGAGGAGGTCAGGAGGTACCTAATGATGTTCGTTTAGGAGGTGTAAAGTTAAAATTCTTTTGGTGGTCTTATTATTCACCTTTTATTGCTGTATCACTGATTACTTCTAGTTCTACTACATCAGCTTCTCTACATATAGTTTCAAGTTCAGGCTTCATGTTGAGTTTCAAATGCTGCCCTATCTTTCCTTTCTCAAGTTGCTGGTATGTACTCCGAATGCAGTTTTTTTGTTCAGCAGCTGCTTCTCCGACAGTATTGCTGTCTGAAAAGGAGCAAATTATTAAAATTAGTACTGAATGTCAAATGTAAATGAAAATAGAGAAGAAGGATGAGTAAAAATTGAAAGAGTGAAATTTAGTACTAAGATAATGGTATCATAGAAATCTAGTTCTGCAGTGTCTAAAGTCAAAAGAGGGAACACTTTGACAAATGTGTTTTTTTTAGAACACTTTTGAGAAGAGACGTTATTCTAAGTTCTTTAGAAAGTTTGCATATTATTACTGTCACCTTTCTTTTTTCTGATAAAGACGACTAAAACAAAATAACGGACACACAATCACATGTAGACATATGGAGAAGTGCATATTATTTGAGTGGCGTGTGTGGACAACGGTAAGTGAAGCTTCTGCATTTAATTGAATCGACATCCAGTGGACCACTGATACTTGTTTGAAATTGCCAAATTACATTAGAAGTACTTAGCTTTGTCATGCAGCGTTTGTTCCTTTCTCAATCATCAACTTTTCTTTCAGTATTATATACAGAGTATGATTGCCCTTTCTTAGGAATAGAAGATCAAAATTAGTAAGATAGCTGATTGTTTGTCTGGCAATATCTTTTACCATGTCAACGGAGAGTTTATACTTTCATGCATTACAATTAATTGTGTTACACTTTTTCCAGAAATGTTTATGCAAAAGAATTAACATATAAAATGTAATCTCATTGCATAGTTCATTTGAGCACGGTAGAGCTTACACCCACTTCATCAACTATTAACTCTACCTCTCACCGTCACAAAACATGTACCGAATCTACCAAAAGTACTTAAGCAGGCTGGTGGAAAGAATTCATGTACTTGTTTTGAACATTTTATGTGCAAGAAGGATTCTCAATGAAAAAGATACCTTACATATGTTATTCTTCATTTGAATATATATATATATATATATATAAAAGAAAAGTTAAACAAACAAAATCTTTTAAAGAAAAATTGCAAGTTTTCCAGAATGCATCCTAAACATGTTTAATAATCACAAATGTTCATGCATGTAGGCCCGCGGGCCTAGTTTGTTCGAATCTTGGTTTTTATTTGAGCAGCAAACGTAATGATATAAGTTAGTGTAGAATTTTGAAGCAAAGGGGTTAATTTTTTTCATTACACATTATTTATATGATATTATTTGGAATACGATATGATATATGCTATTATTTTTTTCATTATTTATGTGAAGCAAAATTGTTTGGAGACAAGTCAAAAAATAAAATAAAATTGTATCAACTATGAGACCATATTGTTGTTTTATTGGTATTATTAGTTGAGTTGTCGGATGTATTGTCTTGTTATGATGACATTATATGATGTGCTAGGAAGCAACTTTTCCTTCCCTATATTATATATATATATATATATATATATATGAGATTCCAAACATACATATGTCATAATTACAATGCTTAAACAGACTAAACCATGCTAATTATTTTGGCTCCAGTTAATTGCTATTCGTGTTTTATGATTTTTGTCCATAACCTATATATAAACTCTTTTTATTTCTTTATTTTCCAATTAAGGAATAATTGTTGCATTACTTATTTGGAATTACACGCTCTAACCTCGTCATGCTGCTTCCTTTCTCAATCATCAATGTTTATACTTCTTACCTTATTTATCAAAATATTAAAAAGTTATACTTCCTATGATCCATTTCCTCTCTGACCAATTATATGACACAACTTTTCATAAACTGATCTGGACAATTTTGAAAAAAAAAATGAAATTTCTTTTCAAAGTAAAGAGTTAGAAGTGCAAAGAAAAAACTAATAATTGTGACAATTTAATAATTGAAAAATAATAAATAGAAAAGTCTTTTATTGTCATCTTTTCATTTTAAAAACATCTCTCCCGTCGGCATACATATACACCCACGTCGATATCGGTTTTCTTAAAATCTTGATATTGGTTTGTCTTATTTTGATTAGATACAGAGTTAAAGAAAATTAAAAAAAATTAAAAATTTATGATCTTAAATTAAAGATATATAGAATGTACAAGAATAATCTTTAATTTTGTGTTGTCACATGAAAAATTAGAATGAAAGAGTTATAAAAAATAATAATATATGTGTGCATATATATATATACACACTGAAATGGACTAAAATAAATAAATTAAAATGGAGAAAATGGTATATTAGAATAGTACGTATTCGAAGCAAAGAACAATTGTCATTATATATGCAAGTTTCTCTAAGATATTAAACATTCAAGATTTTGTCCCAACCACATAATATTTTCTATTTTGTTTTTGGTATTATTAGCAGATTGAATTGTCGAAAAGTCACTATTTTTGGCATGATTATATGTGATATACTGATATTATGTGTTTTCTTCCAAGCCACCACTTAAATATATTTCCCTTTTTTTATATATTTTAATAATTTGATCTTTTTTTGGATTGATATTTCTTCCTTCCATAGTCCAGGTTATACAGCATATACCTTGTCGATTATTTCTATATGATTACAGACGTGCATCTATATTAATTATTAAATGGACATTTCTTGCTGATTTTGGCTCCATTCAATTGATCTGTTACATTGTTTCCATAACCTACGAATTCCCTTTTAAGTATTTCTTTAGCTTTTTCTTAAGCTGCATGCATATATACGAATTCCCTTTTAAGTATTTCTTTAGCTTTTTCTTAAGCTGCATGCATATATACGAATTCCCTTTTAAGTATTTCTTTAGCTTTTTCTTAAGCTGCATGTATATATGTTGAACAACTTAATAAATTCTACACTACTTATGGGCAGTCCGTTCATATGAATTCAGTATTTTTTATATTAAAAAATAAAATATATGTGAAAAATTACTAAAATATTTATCTTTTTATCTTAATTTATGTGAAAATGTTTGATTAAGTACGAAGTTAAAAAGGAAAAGTAAAACTTTTTTAACTTGTGGTAAGTAATTACTCGACGTTTCAATTTGTTTGTCTTAATCCTTTTTAATACGTTTCAAAAAGAATGTGTCTTTCCCATTTAACAACTCTTTAATTTCAAGTTTCCACATGACATGTTTAAAACCACGAGATTAAATGACATTTTGCTACATTTGACATAACTTTAATTTAATATCACAATATTCAAAAAATCTTCTTTACTTTCTTAAATTGTGTCAAATTAAAATAAGACAAACAAATTGAAATATAAAGAGTAATGTTTGTGTAAGTATATGTAAATCATCTCATTAAAAATAGTGAATGTTGTTTTTTTGGAACTAGCTAAAAATGAAAAAATATCACAGATAGAATAATACTCCCTCCGTCCATCTTTACTTGTTCACTATATTAAAAATAGATGTCCAACAATACTTGTCCAATTTATGAAATCAAGTGATAATTTTAACTTAGTTCCTAATTTACCCTTATCATTAATTAGTAGTCATTTTCCTATTACATTTTTTAAGACATTGTATTTGTTATATTCAAAGAGTGATATGGTAAAATTACCCTTATATTTATAGTTTCTTAAGAATTGTGCAAAGTCAATAGTTGAAAAGTAAAGATGGACGGAGGGAGTAACTAATAACCAGTGTTTTAAAGGACTCTGTTGGGACTCGTCTCAAGGCTCGCCCTGGAGCGGGGCTCTAGTAAAACGCTCCAAGATGCAAGTGTGGGACTTAAATCTGTAAGATTTACGCCCTAAACACCCGGCTGTACGCCTTAAGCATGCCCAACCCCAATGCTCAGGACTCGCCTAACAGATCTTACTCAAAATATGTGTTAAAATCTTTAGTTAACATTGTTGACCCTCATAATTCTTGAATAAATGAATGATACTTAATAATTTTTAATCTATAGAGATAAGAAGATTGAGAGTAACTCAAATAACAAGTTGTAGTATCACATCTTTGCTATTTAGTAACACTATGAAGATGATTATATATTATGTAACATTTCTTTTAAAAATACATAGCGAAATTTTACTTTTTCACTTATCATTGGTCTTCATGATTTTGTCATATGTCTCAAAATTATCATATTTTATTTAGTTATTTGAAAGTAATTTTATTTTTATTCATGATGGAGTAGTGTTTTTATTATAATACTGATAAGTTTTATTGATTATTTTCTTTTAGGGAGGTAAATTGTATAGTATGAAAAAAATATTTTGAGAAATAATGATTCTTTTATTATTAGAAAGTTAAGATATTAGATTATTTATACTTGTATAGTCCATGTTATAAGTTTTATTTTCTATGAGTTTCCTTAATTATATTTGTAATTATTTCAAACTATTGATGTATTTTTTATAATTTTGTGCTATTATATTACTATGCCATATTATAAATTAAAATTTTAAAGATCCATAGGACTTACGCCCCACCTCTCGAGGCTTAAGCCTCGCCCTATACTAAGTAAAACACCTAACCTCACATCCAGCTTTTTAAAACACTGGTAAAAACAATAAATTTTGAACTCCTCGTAAATTTAAAAGTGAGATGAGTTCATCAGTGATAATTATAAGGACCCAATGATTGAACATTTGAACTCTTTAATGAAATTAGTAAACGTAAATGTTTCAATGTCTAGAATTATATGTCTTTTAGTTATTTTAGCGTGAGTGTGGAAGTACTTAGAGCCCGTTTGGATGAGCTTAAAAAAGTAACTTTTATGTATGAAGTGCTTTTAGAATTTTGAAGTGTTGAAAGTTATTTTTATAAATAAGCAGTTGAGTATTTTGATAAAAGTGCTTATGCCGAAGAAATGAGGAAAATAATGTGAATTTTAGGGTTAAAAGAATAAAAAGGGTAGTTTGAGAATTTAGTTAAAATATAAGGGATATAAAAGTAATTTGCATGGCCAAAGAAAATGGCTTTAAGCACTTAGAGAAAAAAAAATTAGAAATTCTAATTTTTCATTTTTAGCTGACTTTAAAAACTTTATGGCTTAAAGTTAGCATTAAGCAAAAATCATAATAAACTAAAAGCGGACCAACCTATAAGCCCATCATCCAAACGGGCTCTTAATACTAGGTGTTATTCTAGAAAACTCCGTTAGCACTTATATTAGCCCCTTTTCAAGTTTATTATATAAGAGTAGAATTCTTAAGAATGATATGAAGTGAGCTTAATATTTATCTCTTTTACATTTTCTTTGTGTCCTACAATATTATTAAGGGCGCAGTACAACTATAGATTGATTTAAAATATGAACTTCATGGATTTCTATAAAAATATTAAATTAAATATATAATAATAACACTGTTCATCATAAAACATTTATAAAAAAAATAATCCGAATATTTTTACTAAATTTACGTGAACGAATCCCTTATGTGTTCCCGTGACAGGATGACAAATTAAAGGTAAGTACAATTATTATAAAATGAAAATAGCTTTTAAAAGTGTCAATTTAAAGTTGTCAGAAATGATAGTTGAAACAATAAATAAATAAATAAATAGTACTATATGTTATGCTAGGAATATAATTGGTATAGAGGGTACATTCTTTTTTAACAGCGAGAAAGGATTTTACTGATTAGAGTTAGAAATTACTGAATGTTCACGAGGTGGAATTTACTTTAATTTTATTTTCCCCTTTAATTTCTGGAATGGGATGAGTTTAGGGATGAAGCAGTCACTTCATGTCAATCACAAAAAAAAAGAAGAGGAATAATGTTTTCTAAAATGAAAAAAAGACAGTAAGGAACACCTTCTTTTGATATGCGTGGGGTCATATAGCCCGTGTATAGTAAATGGAGAAGAATCCAATATATTCTTGTATTATTAAAAATAATTTAAATATATTTTTTATATATTTTTGGGTTAAATATACATATTCTTTTTTGTAATATTTTTTATTTAAATATACTTCTCTCATTATATTTTGATACAAATTCGTCCTTAATTTTAACGGAATAACGCTTGAAAAACTCAAAATTAAATAATTCATTTCCAATTTTAAATATCTAATTTTTTTAGAAATAAATAAAATTTTCAAGTACTAATTTGAGTTTTTTTCTTAGAAATGGCAATACAAAATACATTGCATAATTTTAAGTACTAATACGTGAAATTTCTAAATACTAATTTGAGTTTTTTTCTTAATGAGATAATCTGAATTTCTTTAATTTGAGCTTTCTCTCATTTTTTTTTCTTTTTAACTCTTCGAAGGAGTAATCTTCTTAGGCTTTATGCGCATCATTATTAGCTATTTAGCTGCAATATTGATGATTATTCTGTGAAAGATAGTTTTTGCATACTCCGATATGCTTCAATTCAGTTAAACACTAACCTAATGCCTACATTTAAACTCAAATTAGTATTTAGAAAAAAAAACTCAAATTAGTATTTAGAAATTTCATGTATTAATACTTAAAATTATGCAATTCATTTTGTATTGTCATTTCTAACAAAAAAAAAACTCAAATTAGTACTTGAAATTTTTTATTTATTTCTAAAAAATTCAGATATTTAAAATTGAAAATAAATTATTTAATTTTGAGTTTTTCAAGTGTTATTCCATTAAAATTAAGGGCAAATTTATACCAAAATATAATGAGAGGGGTATATTTGAACTGAAAGTATAACATGAGGGATATACTTAGCCGGAAAATATAACGAAGGGTATATTTAAACTATTTACAATAGTACAAGGGTATATTTGACCTTTCTAACAACAACAACAACAACATATCTAGTGGAATTCCACCAAGTGGAGTTTGCAAAGGGTAGAGCGTACGCATACCTTATCACTACCTCGAGGAGATAGAGAGGTTGTTTCTAAAAGACCCTCAACTCGAATGCTTCAAACCCAAATAAAAAAACAAGAAACAATAAAGACAGTATAGCAATGAATAAGAAAGTCTATAATGAAGAAACAACTAATAGCAAAAAATGATGATAATAGACACGATACACGATACAATACGTTGATCCTACACTGATTCCCTCCCCATAATAACCTTCTACCCTAATATACTTCTTCCACTCCTTTCTATCTAGAGTCAAGTTCTCGGTGATATAGAGTTGCGCCAAATCCTGTCTAATTACTTCTCTCCAATACTTCTTCGGCCTACCTCTACTCTTCTCCCTTACAACCATCCTCTCGTACCTCCTCATTGAGTCGTCAACGCACTTCCTCCGCACATATTCAAACCATGTCAACCTCGCTTTCTTCATATTATCTGACACACGGGCCATTTCTACCTTCTCCCGAGTAGTAAAACCTTCCTAATTATTGATATAATGCAGAAAATTGTATACTAATGGTCCTAATTCAGTTTAATTATAATAATCGACATGATTATTATAGTCTATAGATAAGGATGTAAGTAATAAAGTGATATCTATGACAACACACACCCTCTGTGACTATGACAGGGGAAAATATATAATATAGTCGACTTTTATTTGGTAAGTCTGCCACACATCTGCTAATTGCTTTGAACTATTGATTCACTCTTGCTATAAAGTTTATAAATAAAATTTCTCAATTCCTAAATATTTTCTAATTTATTACAGTAGTTTAGCATGTGTGAGCTGGAACTCATGACCAGAGGAAAAGTCCTTAGCAATTTAAGAAAATGTGCTTATATATACTCGATCGATATTTGTATTATAATAATAAATACATAGCATGTGTTTTATTTTATATAAAATTTATCATTTAATTACAGCAAATTAATAGTTGTGGATTGGTTTGAAGTTATAGAAGACGTAACATTTGAATTTTGACCCTCTTCATCAAAGAAAAAGATACATAGATAATTAATTTTTTAAACACCTTGATTAATTCAAGTACTTCATCAAACTTGTATACATAGTGAAGAAATATAACTAGCGTTTGTTAAATCTCCATTAATGGAGGTTAAGCACAGACGGCCATTGAAGAGAAGTGAAGAGAGAATAAGAGAGGAAAGAAAGAGAGAGAAGAGAGGAAATGTAAGAGTCTCTCATAGAGAGAATGAAAAATATCAGTATGTGTTATTTTCAGTATATTTCTTCTTTTTGTACATGTATATCACATTGTGTATTTTATGAGTATTGTACACATTTGCCCAACTAACTACTTCTAACTACCATCTAACAACTTACTAACAAACCTGATCAGTTTAACTAACCATTAGCTTGCCTAACTAACTCCTTAGTCAACACTCCCCCTCAAGCTCATGGTTTAAACAAATCCATGACCCCTAAGCCACTTAGAAGTAGTTGATGTTGTGCTTTTTCAAGACTTTTTGTGAGTAGATTAGCTAGCTGATCCTTATTGTGAATGAATTCAGTTTTCAGCATGCTTTGACAAATCTTTTCCCTTACAAAGTGACAATCTATGTCTATGTGTTTGGTTCTTTCATGGAAGATTGGATTTGCTGCAATTTGTATTACCGACTTGCTGTCACACACCATCTTAACAAGAAGATCAACTTGGATGCCAAGCTCTCTGAATAAGCTAATCAGCCAAGTTACCTCAGCAGCACAGATTGCCATGCTCCTGAATTCAGCATCTGCTGAACTTCTGGAGACTGTCTCTTGTTTCTTGGACTTCCAAGAGATGAGAGCTCCACCAAATTTGATCAAATAGCCAGCGACATATCTCCTAATTTCTAGACATGCTCCCCAGTTTGAGTCACAGTAGGCAAGTAGTTGAGTTGAAGTCACTGCTGGTATGAAGAGTCCAAGGCCTAGAGCTTCCTTAATATATCTTACCACTCCGAGTGTTGCAGCCACGTGTGACTCCTTGGGGCAGTGCATATATTGACTCAACTTCTGAACTGAGAATGTCAGGTCAGGTCTGGTCATTGTAAGATAGAGAAGTCTTCCAACTAGTCTCTGATATTTGCTAGGGTCCTTCAGCACAGGATCTGCATGTTCTCCTTTTGAAGCAACATGTTCATCAAACTTTATAGAGGTTAGCTTCAGATTTTATTCAAGTGGTGTACTTGCAGATTTAGCTCCCCCTAGACCAGCTTCAGCTATTAACTCCAATGCATACTTCTTTTGAGACAAATGTATACCTTAACTGGATCTGGCAACTTCAATTCCTAGAAAGAATTTAAGTTCTCCTAGATCTTTCATCTTAAATTGTTTCTGCAGATCCTTCTATGTGCAGTCTATAAGTGGTTGCCTGCTGCTAGTGATTAGGAGATCATCTACATAGACCAATATAATGACTATGTCACCTTCAACTTGTCTAGTGAATAAAGAGTAGTCATAGTGACTCTGAATAAAGCCCAGTTATACCAGGGCTTCTGTTAACTTCAAGTTCCATTGTCTAGGAACTTGTTTGAGGCTATAAAGGGATTTGTGGAGTTTGCAGACTTTACCATGCTCCCCCTGTCTTGCAAAACCAGCAGGAATGGTCATGTAGACCTTCTCCAAAAGATCACCATTGAAAAAAGCATTGTGAACATCCATTTGGTGAATGCACCAGCCTTTAGAAGCATCTAGAGCAACAATGAATCTCATAGTAACCATCTTTGCAACAGGGCTAAAAGTCTCACTGTAATTTAAACCTTCTTATTTACTGTAACCTTTTACAACTAGCCTGGCCTTAAACCTTTCAACCTCACATGAAGCCTTGTACTTCACCTTATATACCCACTTGCAGCCAATAGGTTTTTTGTTAGGGGGAAAGTCCACCGCAGTCCAAGTATGATTATCTTGCAAAGCAGCAATCTCAAGCTCCATAGCCTGGATCCATTGAGGATCAAGAGATATTGTGGTGTGCAGTGACAAAGTTCTAAAGCCACAAGGGAGGTTTAGTTTGTCTAGAGGACTTTCTAGTAGGAGGGACATTGGTTTGGAAAGTGGTTGGAAGAGTAACATGAGGAGCTGTAGAGGGTGAGGGACATTGGTTTGGACATGAAGAAGGAAAAGGGGAGGAGAAGGATCAACTACTTGGGTAGGTAATGTAAAAACAGGAAAGACAGGATTAAAGAAGACTTGAAGGTCTTTAAAGGGAAAAACATCTTCCATGAACACCACATTTGACAAACATAGATTGAGAGTGAAAATCATATAAGAGATAGCCCTTTTGTGATAGAGTATATCCCATCATGACTGCAGAAATAGCTCTAGGTGCAAATTTATCTGACACCTTTGGACAGACAACATAACATAAGCAACCAAAAGTTCGTATATGTGAGAGGGAAGGGTTTATGAATGTAACAATTCAAAAGAAGATTTGTAGTGAAGAAGTTTGGAGGGAAATCTGTTAATCAGGTAGACAGCAGTAGTGACACACTCACCCCAAAATTTTAAGGAAATATTGGCTTGAAATCTGATAGCTCTAGCCATATTTAGGATAGTTCTATATTTTCTTTCAACAACATCATTTTATTGAGGTGTATATACACAAGTGCTCTGATGAAGAATACCAAGAGTAGATAGGAGAGATTGGAAATAATGACTAAGGAACTCACTACCATTATCAGTTCTAAAAGTTTTAACAGTAGTAAAGAAGAAATTGTGAACCTGTACAAAAAACTTCCTCAGTACCACTATAGTATCAACTTTAGAGGTAATGAGAAATAACCAAGTGAATCTGAAAAAATCATCTATTATAGTAACAAAGTACTTCATTCCAGAATGAGTTGGTACTCTTTAAGGGCCCCATATATCACAATGAACAAGTTCAAATACAGACTTAGAAACAGAAGAACTGGCTAGAAAAGAAAGCTTAGTTTGTTTAGCTAAGGGGCAGACAATACAAGGTAGATGCAAATTGATATGTACAATATCAAGACCAGTGGACTTCTTTATTATGTCTATATGAGCATGGCCTAATATTCTATGCCACAGAAAAATAGATTCAGACTAACTTGATGGAGTAAATGAGGTATTTGTTGAATGTGCTGAAGAGGGAACAGCTGGGACTGAACTGATGAGATCTTCCTTGAGGATGTAGAGACCTTGATCTTCTCTACCAATTCTCCCGACCAGTCCATTGTTGAGATCCTAAAAAATACAAAAATCAGGAAAGAAGGTTGCCATATATTGAAGTTTCTTGGTTAGTTGTGACACGGGTAGTAAGTTACACTTGAATTCTGGAACAAACAACACATTACTAATACTTTGGCTATCAAGTACTTTTGTTTTTCCAGTATGTGAGACTGATGCTACATTACCAGTAGGGAGCTGAACTTCTCTCCTCTCATAGTTAGGCACAGGTTGAATTGTATCAAGTACATCAAGACTAGCTTTCATATGATTTGTGGCTCAAGTATCAACTATCCAATCTATAGGCACATATTTGGAGACTAAGGCAGATAAGGTACTAACTGCAGTAGCTGCTTTCTCACTTCCTTTTGCCAATATTTGCATGATCTGTTGATACTGATTTTGTATAAAGAAGGTTGCTAAAGTTGGAGAGTTTAAATTGGAATTAGCAGGTTGAGAGGTTTCAGCTTGATTAGTATAAGAGTTGGTAGTGCCATCTTTCTTCTTTGATCTCCAACCAACAGGATAACCTTTAACCTTAAAGCATTATTCTTTGGTGTGTCCCCTGTATCCACACACTTCACATAAGACTACAACCTTCTGAGGCTTCTGTGATTGTGGCTTGTATTGAGAGTCATAATATCCTCTATTTGGTTGACTATCACCACCTCCTTGTTGGTGTCCGAAATTACCACTATCAGTAGTGTAAGTTTTCTGACTGAATAGAGTTGTACTTTCTATAGCCCTATGAAGGGAAGCATCTGAACTTGCATGCATCAAATTTCTCTGACTCTCATGATCTAATATGAGTGAGAAGGCTTTGTTTAGATTAGGAGTAGGAGTCTGAAGTAGAATTTGACCTCTAGCAGCTGAGTAGGACTAATTCAGTCCCATTAAAAACTGAAGTAGCCTTTGAAACTCACAGTGTTCTTTGAATTTCCTAGACTCATCACAAGAGCATCCTGGACAAGGCATGATGGAGTCGAACTCATTCCATAGGCTCTGAAGTGTAGTGTAGTAGTCAGTCACTAACAGAGTTTCTTGGTTTAGGCTGTGAATCTCTTTATGAAGATAAAACACATGCACACCAGTAATCTTGTCAAACCTCTCATTTAAATCACACCACACTTTATGAGCATCATCACTGTACACTACACTGTTGAGCATACCTGGCCTCACAGCATTCATAATCCATGACAAAACAACAGCGTTGTATTTTTCCCAAATATCAACATACTCAAGGCCAAATTTCGATTTAGGATACCTACCATCAACAAACCCTAATTTACTCTTACCTAGTAGTCCAATACGCATGGACCTACTCCAGATTGCATAGTTCTTCAATCAGGTGAGCTGCAAGGAGATTAGAGAGCTTCTTGGAGTGTCATTTGATTGAAGGTAAAACGGATGATTGTGATCTATCACAGGAGCTCTGAAATGCACTGCTTCAGCTGTGGTGTTTGTGTTTAAGTTGTTGGTTTCCACAGATCCGACTTCAAACTCAACTGTAACATCCATAGTTTCACAACTTCGAGATTCATTTGTTCTTCTTAGTTGCTGACTACCGATTCTACTGCTTGTTGGCTAAGAATCTTAGCACTCGAGTTTACCACACCGTAGGACACAGTGAAGCTCTAATACCATGTTAAATCTCCATTAATAGAGGTTAAGCACAGATAGCCATTGAAGAGAAGTGAAGAGAGAATAAAAGAGGAAAGGAAGAGAGAGAAGAGAGGAAATGTAAGAGTCTCTCATAGAGAGTGAAAAATATCAGTATGTGTTATTTTCAGTATATTTCTTCTTTTTGTACATGTATATCACATTGTGTATTTTATGAGTATTGTACACATTTGCCCAACTAACTACTTCTAACTACCATCTAACAACTTACTAACAAACCTGATCAGTTTCACTAACCATTAGCTTGCCTAAGTAACTCCTTAGTCAACAGCGTTTGGCCTCAAGTTTTTAAATATTTTTTGCAAATAAGTTTTGGGTGAAGTTTATTTGACCACCAATCTTTTCAAGAATATTTGACTGTTTTAAAAAATATTATTTTGTATCCGTAAATTCTAAAAATTATTAAAAATACTCATAAGTTTGTATTATCATTTTATAATAAACATGTTCTGTTAAAAAAATCTTATAACATAATTGATAACAATCAACAACAACAAAATAACAATATTGGCAAGAACAATACATTAATCGAATTAAAAACAAATTGTTTTTTTTTTCAATCTTCTCACTCAAACTATTCTTTTTTGGAGGAGGTAATAACAAACTATTCTTTTATAAAATCTTCCTACATTCTACGAACAATCTCTTTTCGATAATAAATGATGAGTGTTTTTATAAAATATAAAAGTTTTGAATAATTTTTAAATTTTTAAAACTTATCAAGTTTTCAAGTTCTGATAAACTTGTGAATTTGGGATATTTGTCAAATAATAGCAAATTTTATAACCAAACGGTACTACTTTGGTTGGCTGTTGAGCAGTGAAAAACATAGAAAACGAACAAAGGACTAAAAGAAGGGTGAAATGTTAATTCTACGCTGTCACTTAACTATAATGAAATATTACTGGTGTAATTTAGCTTTCCTCTTCTGTGAAATTAACTATAGTGGTAGTTTTAAATTAAATTTTACTTACATAAGTGCTGCCAAATTAATGGGGCCTAACGTTTCTCCGTTTAGGCTAATCAGAAGGTACAAATCGGGTACTCGGTTTGATAATGGGCAGAAAGAGAAAAGTGAAAATGAAATTAACCAAATATAGAGCAAAATTAAATAGGTAGTTCATCCCATCCAGAATTAATTGTGTAAACCATTGTACTAGAATTGAAGAAGCCAACGAATCAATCAAAGTAAACATATTTGACAAAGACAAGAGAGCTATTTGCGTGTTTGGTGCATTTTGACACATACCATATAGTTGGTAAATTTATATTTTTGCGTTTCATCATATTAAAAATAAATATTTATGTTCAATTAAAAAATTAAGCAATAATTGACCACTTGATATCTAATTTATCTTCATTATTAACTATTAACAATAGTCATTTCAAAAAAATATTAGATTTATTATATTAAAAAGAATGATATAGTATACTTATCATTTTATTTATTACTTCTGAAAAGAATGCCAAATCAAATATAAACAATTAAAATTAGATGAAGGTGAATCATGGAAAATTATGTACTTCAGTTTCAAGAATAAAGAATATTGTGTTTAAGATACAATATGCAATTCTAATATTCTGTCAATCATAATCTGATAGGAATTAGAGTAGTTGATTAGTGATTATCATATAATCGTGGACCTCTTAGGTGTAGAATATCTTTTGCTCTAATATTCTTTTAATTTTTAAAATATTTTTATTCTCAACTATTCATGACTTCACTCATTCCTTTTATATTTTCAACAAGACATTCCTAAATATTTTAAAATGTAAGACAAGAAGAAGGAACTAAAAAAATCACACATTCGGTGGCAATACGATCAAAAGTCGCCACCAGTTACTGTTTGAGGTTAATATTGAATTAAATATCTCTTATTATTAAACTTTATTTAAGTGTCACTATTGTACTAATTAATTGGTCGCCACTACATACTTTTCTTTCCTGTAATTATTTTGAGATCAACAGAAAGAAGTAAGAACATATACAATTGTCTATAGCCTTTAACTAGTGTTTGTGATACATATTTTATTACTTAGATAAATTCTTATCAAGATAAATATTGCAAGATCCAATATTAATAATCTTTGATCTCTTTGAATGGTATTCTTTAGTTTACTCGTGCTTATCGTAATAGGATATTTATCCATAGATGGATTTTTTCTTTGATTTTCTTTGGGATGATAAATAACTTAACTTATAGTAATTAGAATATTGTTTTGTTACGATAAGAGTCAATGGTTTAAATTCAATAATAGGTAAATTATATCAGATACTATTGACTTTGGTATAAATAAGGTTTACAAATTACAACCATGTTTAGTAATATTTATTTTTGATTTTATATCTTTTATATGTTTTTTTATTTTTGAATTTGTACATCGGAATTCGATTCTGTTTGATTGTATTCACACCATAAAATCTAAATAGAATTAAAAAGATAATTTCTTTTTATCATTTGAATGTATCAACTAATTATGAAATCGGATTAACAGCCTCCAGACGAGGTCTAGCTTATCGATTGGAGAGCTAAATTTACCTCAATCTTTTTTATCTCTTTCTTTCAAAATTTATACATTAGCTTCTGCTATTTCAAAAGCAATTTCAATAATCGGGTTCATTGACATTCATGGATAGTAAATACTATGGCACATACAATCATACTTAGTTTAGATGAAATTATTTGATCTTAAAAAGAGATCTTTTATGATTTCACACATGAGGGGTTATTTTTTATTTCATCCAATCACTAATAACTTGAATATTTTTATAGAAACAATATTGGTAAGAAAATTAATGATATAATGAAAAATAAAAGGATGTTATCTTAATTATTCTGATTATTTTTTCGTTTTAGTCAATTAAAAAGAGAATGATAATTTTTTATATATAATGATAATTTAATTTAAAATTTTAACATTAAATAAGATACTTTACAATAACATAAATAATAATGAATTATTTTAGATCAAATACGATCACATAAATTATACTCAATTTGTCTAAATTTACATGACTTACTTTTCTTTTTAATTAGTCTAAAAAGGAATAACACGTTTTTATATTTAATAATAACTTAACTTTAAATATTATTTTTTTTGAGTGAAATAATTTATAGTCATGCAAACATCTATGAATTATTTTATATCAAAATTTTATTTTTTATTAAATTTTATAACAAATTAAACTAACTCATATAAATTAAAACGGAAAAAGTTATAAGTTAGAAAATACATTTTTTTTTTTTTACTTCAAAGTTAAATACACCAAGTGAGGCATGGTAGGGGAATGATTGGTGAAAATGATGAGAGTGAAAGTGGGCCAGAGAATCTGACACGACCCATATTCACATTGCCCCACAAAGCAAAAAAACAGACCCGATACGAAATCGGGTTTTGGGCCCACACAGCAATAGGCTCAACACAAAGGCCCTTTGGTTCATTTAACCCGTGACCCCCAATCGACCGTTCTGACACACCCTCCCACCTACTCTACTCTACTTAACTTTGCCGTTATAACGGCGGTACCGACACTCTCACAGTACGGCCTAGATTAATAGTAGCATCAAAAGAAGATCCAGTTGTCGTTTCTTGTCTTTTTCCAATTTATCGCAAGCGTACTTCTCGCCTACGATACTAATTTTACTGATAATAACTCGCCACCCACTATTTTTATTCTTCTAATTTGAAGGCGATTTATTCTGTTTTTGCTTTGAAAAGGTTTTAAGTACAGTTTTCTTCTTGTATTTAATATTTCCCGCCATTTTAGTTTTGATGCTCTATTAGTTATAACACAGATAAAAACAAAATTTTAAAGTCTTTAATTTGAGAAACCAAAATTAGACTACTCCCTTGCTTTACTTTGGACAACTTAATTTATTATCTATGCTATTTATTATACTTCTTAAAAATCTCAACCCTCATATCTTATCTTCTTGGTCTGTTAAATGATTACATCAAAATTCCTGCCCTGGCTCTTAGCTGCTTCCATAAAATTAGTTAAATGGGTCAGTCAGTGCTAGCTGCAATTCAGTTGGCCTCTGTTGAATATAAGCTTTTGATTTCCTATTTTCTTTATTAATTATTACTACAACGACATACTAATAGTAATTCTGAGGTAAGGGCTGTTGAGAATAAGACGCGCTCTGACTTTATCGGGGAGAGAGACTGTTTCGGATAGTCTTGTTTACAACAAATTTTCTAAGTATGAAAATATACTGCAATCACAAAATAATGAAAAGAATAATTTTATTATTTAGATTATAACTACAAAATTTGTTTATCTCTTGATTCTTCTCTTCTTAATTTTTTCGTGATTTGAGGAGCCGTTAGTGGCGTATTTTTTAAATTTGGATGATTTGGATTTAATCTCTATTATAATTCGAGGGCCGTCATATTTTGATCTGAATATTTCATGAATCTGTGGAATTTTCAATATGCCTCTTTAGGAGAATATAATACTCTTTATATAGGCCTAAACAGAAATCAAACACATGGGCGGATTGCAGCGCATGCTGCATTGAGAATCTCCAGAGAAATTCGTAGAACAAAATTTCAATGTCTACAAGTCTCTCAACTCAAAAGGAATGAACTTGTGATAAATAAGACAACAACAACACTGAATTACCTATTAATTTTTATCTTAATTTTTGAATGTCAACTTTTGTTATGTCTTGTTTAATGAATTCTCTTGATTTTTTTCCAGCTATTAACTCCAGCTACCGTCAATCTTTCACGCCTCCGATTTGGTGCTTCCTTACACTTTCTTTACACACATCTAAATGATGCATCGCGATCTCATTTTCCTTATTTCCTCTGCCCGAGGTCACTCCAGATGTATCGCGAGATATTGTCGGTGTCTCTACGTGCTTATATAATTCGGCGATACAGAGGTTGTTGTACGGTCCATATCATGGCGCCACGTTTAACGTTAATATGGCTCGATCTTTGACACGTCTGACTGAACTTTATGGTAGCGGGGCCCTAACCGATAACAAATTAGCTGGCTCTCATTTATTGGTTAATTATTTTCCATATTTGCCTTAGTTTTCAATTAATAAACACTGTTCATGATGTGGAGGAATCTAGTGTACCCGGTTTCATACTCCAAAGGTTGCTCCCTCTTATATATTTCCTCTTATTGTTTTATTTATTTACTGAATAAATATTGTATTTATTCCACAGGTCCCCACTTTTTTCTTTTTTTTTTTTGAAATAAAAGATTCACAGCCAATGATTTATTTTGCTAGTAAAAAGTCCAACCTTAGCTTAAGGACCTACCTTCAAATTTTAATTTCTCGATTGATTTGTATTTGTACTAATAAACACGTTTGATTCATGTGAAGAGAAAAAGACAAAAGTTATGTGGTAAAACATGAAAAAAATATGATATGTATATATAGAAAAAAGTTCTATATATTTAAATAAATAAAATAATGTAGAACTATAGACTTATTTACTACATTAAGTTTATCAAAAAGGAAGATATACATTTTCATTTTTGAAATTTCTAAATATTTACTTAAAGCAGACAAAACTACAATTATACAAATTAAAAGTAAGACAAATGATATCACATTTTCTTTTTTTTTTTGACAAATGATGGCTATACACATTTTTATTTTTCTTTGATTATATGAAGATTTTATCTGACTTATTTTCACTAGTAAGTGCAACCTGTTTTAAGCATAGTATTACATTAGGTAATTCACATAAAAATAACATGCTTTTATAGGTTGTACCAACTTTTCCATATTAGGAGTTGATATGATATAATGAAACAAAGATAAAAAAATTTTTAATCCAAAAAAAAAAAAGAGTCAAATACACAATTTAGTTTAAAAAAATGAACCAAAAAGAGAATAAAAATACAAATAAGTTATAAGTAAATAACAATTGCCAATAGTTGAAGTTGTGCCACCAAAGTTGAAAAATAAAAATAAAAAGTGTAATGGGAAAATAAAAAGAATGAGGGAAACTGTGGAAGTTGCCGCATGTGATAACCGCTATAACCACACCACACACAAGCACTCCCTAAACCCACCACGCGGTGCGTGTTCTTCTCTCTCTCTCTCTCTTTCTTCTCTTTCTCTATCCACATTCACATTCTCTTCTCTCTTTTTTTTCAGCGACGGCAGCAGATTCCGGCGAAACGTCACCGTCTCGCCGGAAAATTCTCTTAAATCTCAGACACATTTCACATTTTTATATATATTTTTAATTGATCTCTCATACATAAGGAAAAAAAGAAACTGAATAATCAGTTAGGGTTCGTTTCCGTTTATCCCTCAAAGATCGAACTTTTGGTTGATTCTTTTGCCTAATGTGGTAGAGATTTAGGGTTTATGGTGCTGTTTTGGGAATCAACACTCTCTGGAAGATCTAACTGTTCAAGTTTTGTTTACGTTTTCTGAAGGATCAAATTTCGCCCTCTTTTCTCTTGGTGCTCAGATTTGAGCAGTTTGATCAGCACACTTTTTGTCGAATTTTTTTTCAAACATATTTTGCTTTAATTTCTGACTGGTTTTGGATACTACATTATCGACAAGGCAAATTCATTGCTTCCAGACTGAGGGAAAACTACAGGAAAGAAAGAAAAGATTTTGGGCAGGATATGTGCAGAATAGAAGGAGAAAAGAGTGAATTTGAGGGCAGAGAGAGGAAGAGAAAGAGGTGGGGATTGAGCGTAATGGGATTCAAAGCAGCTACTTTAGGTGACGGTCGTGTGGAGAAATTGAAAAGTTCTATGATGTCGCGGTCTAGAATGAAGTTATGGATGATAAGGGCAACAACTTCGATTCTGTTGTGGACTTGTGTGGTTCAATTGATGACATTGGGGGAGACTTGGGGTCCTAGAGTTTTGAAGGGATGGCCTTCTTGTTTCTCACAGGAATCTACTGCCGCATTTGCTGTTGATTCGTCACCGGAGGTCCCTGCCAGAGTTCTTCCACCCAAGAGTGAGTATTTTCTTGTAATTTACAGGTGTGGCTTTCTCTACTAATTGTGTGGCGAAGTTGATCGGGTTTGGTGGGAAGCAAAGAGATCGCCCTACATATTATGTTATAGAGTAGAGCATAGATGGGTGGGTTTTATTGGCATGATGCTAATTATGATTGAGATACCTGTGAGAGTTGTGGTTGTATTGTTTGAATATATTGCTTGGGAATATTAGTTGAAATCACGAAAAGGGCTCATGGTCCTATTCAGGTTATTCTAGCTTTTTGTGAAAACATTAATTGGAACAGCAAAAGGAATTTGTTGAGAATTTGCTTCCTTGGTTATTTGTTTCCTCCTTTGTTGTGTTATGGATTTTTGTTTTACAACGTATATTCTCGTGAATTACTGATTGTCTTAATTATTTTGAATCCAGGGGTTTACAAGAACAATGGTTACCTTATGGTTTCGTGCAATGGAGGGCTGAATCAAATGAGGTCTGCGGTGAGTTGCAGAGTTTAGTGGCGCGTATTGAAGTATTTCGATTAGAGTAACTATGTGAGTTTAATAACTGATTAGTTTCTCCCCTCCTTCCTCTGTTTTTATTGTTGCAGATATGTGATATGGTTGCCATTGCAAGATATTTGAATGTGACTCTCATAGTTCCTGAGCTGGATAAAACCTCGTTTTGGGCTGATCCAAGGTGTGCCTCCTTGAGTACCATCTTAATGTTTGTCTTCTAAACAGATTGCTTTCTTAATATATAAGGGTGATGATCTGTAGTGCGCTTAACATTACCTTTTGACTTGCAGTGAATTTCAAGATATTTTTGATGTTGATCATTTTATAACATCCTTAAGAGATGAAGTCCGAATATTGAGAGAGCTACCGCCAAGACTGAAGAGGAGAGTGGAGCTAGGAATGCTTTACACCATGCCTCCCATCAGTTGGTCTGATATTTCTTACTACCATAACCAGGTTTGTTGGTTTAGGCCACACTTCTTTGATGATGTATGTTGCTAATTCATCATTATTCCATGAGTACTGATGGTCACATTTGCTGATTACAGATTCTTCCCTTAATTCGGAAGTACAAAGTTGTTCACTTAAACAGAACTGATGCTCGGCTTGCTAATAATGGTCAACCAATGGAAATGCAAAAACTGCGTTGTCGAGTAAATTTTGGTGCCTTGAAATTCACCCCTCAGATAGAAGAGCTGGGCAGAAAGGTCATTCGACTTCTCAGGCAAAAGGGTCCTTTCATGGTGCTCCACCTGAGATACGAAATGGATATGTTAGCTTTCTCTGGCTGTAGTCAGGGATGTAACAAGGATGAGATTGACGAGTTGACAAGAATGAGGTAAACTTATATCCCTGTATTAAGTGGGTGTCTTTAGTAGTCTTTCAGTGTTGGGCTGATTTAATCCTTTTGCAGATATGCTTATCCATGGTGGAAGGAGAAAATCATAAATTCAGATTTGAAAAGGAGAGACGGTCTCTGTCCCTTGACACCCGAAGAAACTGCACTGACTTTAAGGGCATTGGACATTGATTCCAGCATACAAGTTTACATTGCTGCTGGAGAGATATATGGTGGACGAAGGCGATTGGCTAGTCTTGCAGCAGCTTATCCCAATCTGGTAGCTAGAAAGTTCAAGCTAGATTTTTAGCTGTTTATGTTGCCTGAATTTGTTGACCCACATGTTGCACTGTTTTATGTTGAGCAGGTGAGGAAGGAAACACTACTAGAACCTTCCGACCTTATGTTCTTTCAGAATCACTCTTCTCAAATGGCTGCATTGGACTATCTTGTTTCATTGGAGAGCGATATCTTTGTTCCTACGTATGATGGAAACATGGCCAAAGTTGTTGAAGGACATCGCAGGTATTTCCATTTGATGAAGTTGTTTCTGCGCTAATGCGTAAGTGATACCCTTTAGTGTTGCATTACCACTTACCTCGCTTGCTTTCAATTGGTAGTCACCACCCATTAGTAATGCCCAATTACGTACACAATTTTCTTGTTGATTTGCTGGTTTCAGTACAAATTTAGCTTACATCTAGTGTTTTCTTTTTGTTTTGCTGGTTTTCAGTACAAGTTTAGTTTCAAGTTTGGAGATTTGATTGTAGTTATGTTATTATATTAACAGTCTCACCATTCTATGCAGATATCTTGGGTACAAGAAAACCATCTTATTGGACAGAAAGCTTCTAGTGGATTTGATAGACCAACATACTGCTGGATCATTGACATGGGATGAGTTTTCCTATGCTGTTAAGAAAGCTCATGCTGAACGTATGGGCAACCCAACCAAGAGGTTGGTTATTCCAGACCGACCCAAAGAAGAGGATTATTTCTACTCAAACCCATGGGAATGTTTAGAACCATCTAATGAGGATGAAACACTAAGTAGCAGCATTTAAATCATGTTGGCTGTAACAACATTTGGTCAGAGAAAAAGGAAAAAAAAAACACTTCCACGCAGTTTCTGTGAATGATTTATAGAAGATAGTTCTCAACACCGTGAGTCAGTGAGAAAGCAGGATTTTGCTTCAATGCAGCTCAGTAGGAGGGTACACTTTGACGGGGCTGAGAAGACTCAAGAGCATGCTGGAGAGAGTACATTAAAAATGTTTTTACATAAATTAATAAACGATTTCCTGTATAGAAGCTTCCCCTGCCATTGCAGGGTTACATCAACTCTACGGCAGTGTACACAGAGGGGTGAAATATAGAATTTGTTTTACTGCAACTACGGACCCAACAATTTATAGATTCCATCCCATACACTCCCAGTTGAGGCTAAATTCTTTTTTGCCTCAACACACCCCTTTTCTTGTTTGTGTTTCCTCTATCTTTTGCTATTAGTCTTCTTTCCTATCTGCTGTTCTACAAATTTTATCCTGATCTCATCATCATCATGATAGTTACTTAAGCAGTTTATAAGAGAACAACAAAATTCATTTGCTCCAATAGAGATTTTCATTATTTGAGTGCTACGGGTATATGCGGTTGGTAAGATGTGACTAGTGGAGGAAGAGAGGCCAATTATTTGCTAGTCAATGCTTGTTGTTTGTCATATAAAATTTTGGCTTACTCATCTGTTCATTCTTTGAAAATAATATTTATAACATGAAAAGTATATGAAAGTGATTTGCTTTCTGCACATTCTCTTGATGTAAGAATATTTGATAATATAAGCTATGTACCAACTACCAACCAATTCACTTTAGAAGCCTCCACCAGCTTAGCGTTGTACAGTTTTAAGTATACAATGGTTCTCCAGTGCAATTTATTAAACAGTATGGGTCGTCCGGTAGTTGGTTTAGAGGTGAGTTATGGAAGAATTAAATAGTAATACCATGTTTGTTACCTGATTTTAAGGTAAATTATTCATGCATAAAATTAATAGGGTGTTTGTTTTGCAATTTAGAAATCCGAATAAGTTATGTGGAAATTTATATATTATTTTATGCAAGATAGAAGATGAAATTACTAACACATTTATAATTAATACATGAATAATTAATTCATATTAACCAATACCTACATAAAATAGTACTCCCTCCGTCTCATATTAAATAGACATCTTACTAAAAATGTTTGTCACATATTACTTGATCACTTACTAAATCAAGATAGAATTAATTAGTTTTTTTCTATTTTACCCTATAATTAATATGACCTTTTGAATGTAAATAATTCTCAATACTAACTATTTCTATAATCTATGTATATTACATTGATATAAACAAAAAGCAAAATGATAAAATCTTCTAATGTATTAATAATTTCTTAATTACCGTGTAAAATTAAAAATATTCATCTAATATAAAATAAAAAAAATACATAAATTCAATCACAATTAATCTATACACTACTAATACATGAATTAACTCTAACCAGCTACCAAACCACAATCAGCTATAAAGGCACTTACGTGTCTTGTCTTTACTTTTTTTGCTTTTCAAGTATTGACATCAAATGGACTTTTATAAACACAATTTGTAGGGTGAAAAATATTGCATACATTGAATTAGTCGGCAATTATAAGCAGGCATGGAGAGTAGGTTTATGATACTCTTTCGGTCTCATATTAATTATCATGTTTTATTTTTTGAGAATTAATTAAATTATTTTTTAAAATTAAATTAAATTGGATTTAGTTCATATTTTAAATTGCTATTTAAATATTCAAAAGTTGTACTACTTTAAATTCTAATTTTTTTTTCTCATTTGAATATGATGGCAAATAGTTATCACATCTCAAAATATTGATCAAATTCATATATTTTGAATCTTGGAGAGAGAGAAGAGGCGTGCATCATCATCATTATGTTCAATAATTTAAGTGTAGGTCGGCTAATACATGAAAAATTAAATAAATTTAATTTAGTTAAGTACTCTATTATATTTCATATTTATACATTATAATAAGTGGAGACGACTAAAATAGATATATAAAAGGCCAAAAATAAGCCACTTTGAGCACTTAAATTAATCTCCAATAATATAATAATGTTGTGGTACTCTCATTCCTCCATTCACTAGTGCTTTAGTGCGTCCATTCTAGTTCTACTTTGGAAGGATCATATAATTATTCAACCATCTTTCAATTATCAGCCGTTATATTATTCTTAGCATTATTATTCACTTTGGCAGTGGCCTTATTCAACCAAGTTTAAAATGCCAATAGAACAACCTAAATTTACTGCCCTCTCAATATTCCCCTCTTTTCAAACCACTTACTATAATAGTTTAATTTCCAGTAGTGAAACTAAAAAAAAAGGAGGTCATAAATGGGCTAATAATTCATTGCTTTGAATTTTTTGAACTTGGTAATAGTGGCACATGAGAAATCCAAGATAGGTAATCCCAAGAAACTATAATATGTACTCTATGCTCTAGGTTTATTGGAGTATTATTTGGTAGAGTAATTATTTTATCTACTTTGAATGATCCAAGAAAGGCCAATCCTCGATGGAAGAAATATTGGATCGCAAATTTCAAATTCAAGTGCATTTATATATTTATAAAAGAAATATGCAACTATCATTTTATTTTATCTGATCCTTATTGACTTGACAAAATTATTAGAAAATAATATCAAATTTATGTGGTAAAAGAAAATAGTATTAAATAGAAATAAAAAATAAATAAAAATAATTTAGTCAAATTACTTTTTTGAATTATTATTTTTTAAGATGAAGTGCAACAAAAAATATGACAAGTAAATTGAACCGGTGGAATGATAATTATCTATTAGATGCACAAAGATTCTAACGATCATTGCTTTCGTTACACATCATAGCTGGGCTAAAAGGTGTATTTATACTTGAGATAAGTCGGCATTCTACAGCCTTCTTTTGCTGCTCTCGTGGAAAATATATGAGTTATATATATGTCAAGCTTTAATTTTTGTAAAAAATTAAAAGTGATGACATTGCATTTGTCTTGAGTGGAATTATTTGATTAGATATAAAAATTTTCTTAAAATAAACGTTTAAAGAATCTGTGGCCTGAAATAAATTTTAGACATTTGTATTACAATAAATCATCTTATTGAGAATAAATCAAAAATATTAGAATTGAATTGCACAATCTACGTATAACATGTGATATTCTTTTTTTAACAAAATAATAATGAAATGTAGCATATAGATTGCGACAGGAGGAGTAATATATATATGTTGATTAGTCTCATTTCTTGAGTTCTAAGGAATTGTAGTCACCAACTCCATACACTCTCATATTTAATATAAAGGTATCAAGATTAATGAATAGTGATGTTTGGTGAGAGTAAAGTTTCCCTTAACTTGCAAAAAAAGATGGACTGCGGCCCTTTTAGTATATTAATTTCTATTAATTAATATTGATATTATTAGTAGTAGATACTGTATCAAAGATAAAATTTTTGACATTCATTAACTTCACAAAAAATAAATGTTCATCAGTAGGGTTCAACATATAGGGATAGAAATGAGAAATCGATTGACTTCTTTGTTGGCTGAACAACGAGAATCCAAAATACCTTTTGGTGCACCAGAACTCTACGATCGACTATTTGATTAGGTGAATTGAAGGTCACAAACTGAAATTATTGTTCCTTTACCTTAATTTTTTTTGTTTTTATTTTTCATTGTTCAAGTCAAATATGTCCCATACCAAATAGTAACAAGGTCCATATAGCATTATAATTGTCTACAAACTCTTATAACAGCTTTCGACGATAGCAATTCATTCTTCCAAGTTTGATCTTGTCTTTGAAAAATAGCTAGTATCCTAGAGTTTCAATTTCAAAAATGGAATTCTTTTTTACCAGGATAGTGGCTATTTTTTTTAATTATGGGGTACTGAAATGCTATTTGTGAAATTTTCCTGGGATGATGAGTAATGATAGTTGTAAGACCATTTGAAATTTTGTTTAATGGGCCATATTGCGTTGTGGTTGTTTTGCACAGTCAATTTTGTTCGATAGGCCCAAAGTATAGCAGAGATAAAAAGCCCAAAATTTGTTCGATAGGGAGCTCAAGGAAATGAGAGATAAACCATGAATAATTTGAATTTTATGCGTCTAGTCATTTGCATTTTTGCCCCTATTTTGTGCTGGTCTTTTATTTATGTCCCTTCTATCTAATAATTTATTTTCTGCATAAACTTATATTTTCATCTGATAATATCCTACAAGTTAATGCTCAGGCATAACTTCAGTTTCTAAAGAACTTATTCCTTACTAGACAAATAAAGTTGCAAGGAAAGAAATGTTGTGATGTTGCACATGTAATCTAAGGTGACGAACCTTTGATCTCACACGTACCAAAAAAGGCAAGTTTAAGGGCAGACCAAAACTGCTCTATTACTATAAACATGGAAAAAAATTTAGTGCTCCATGTGAAAAAACAAGAATTGACCGAGTCTAAACTCAAAAGATAAAAAGACTATTTTAAGCTTTTTCTGGAGAAATATATGCCGAAGGGGTTGTATGGGGAGTCAGATTAGAGAGCTTATCAAAATTGTTGAACTGTGGCTTCTACAATTCATAAAATATTCAGCAAAAATGTTTCAGTACAAAGAGCAAGGTATTGTAATGGAGAAAGGGATTCAATCCCATAAAGATAACAACTCTTTCACCTGTAAAATCCAATGACCAAAACAATGTAAAGCCAAAACCTGCTAAAGTTTTCTGTTCTTTTGAGAATTTCATCATGTCTTTAATAAAATAGACTAGAACAATGTCCTTGAGTCTTCACATGAAAATGAACAGAAGCCTTAACTTGAAAAAGGCAGCTTCTCATCATCAGCATGGAAAGCCTAAATAATAATACAATTAATAAAATATCACACTCTAGTCAGGTAAATTTGTGCAGCCCAACAATTCAAAGGGTATAATAAGGGGCAGAAAAATAGTACTAGTACATTACATATACAGTGGCTTGTGATCTCTCATTTGGGAGATTTCTGTACCAGGTGTGGACATCAATATTGGTTGAGAAGGGGAAGGGAAAGAGAAACAATTAAATATTGCCAATGAAAAAAAAGAAAAAGAACGCTAGTGTTTCAAATTAGCATTAGCTTGTTTTCCTCCTTTTGAAGACATGATCAGACTCCTCCCTTGTGCTTGTAACTCTGGATTTTGGAATTGGTTGATTGCTTGTTGAAACATCGTCAACCTGTCAGAATTTAGTGAAAGTTAATTACTTGAGGCTCCAACCCATGTGTTAACTTTGAAGTAATAACTTGACTTCTAGAACTGAATAAAGTTTCTAGAATTATAAAGGGCTCATGTACCTTAATAGTGGAAGCTGATGAATTTACTCTCCCATTTGCTCTCTTTCCAAGATCAATTTGCACAGAGATATTGGCTTGGGTCAAATCTACTCCAGAACTATGCAGCGCTTGTGTCAAGGTGTTCAATAGCCTGGCAAGCATCAGTATAGACGCAAATCAAGCCACTGGGTATATTCAGCAGAAGAAAGCAAACAGAAATGGTCTACTTAGGAAGAGGGAGATTTTATCAGAGTTCAAAATTATGTAACACATAGGAATGCAACAAACAACAGAATTTTCTACAATCCACTATCTCAAAAGACAACGTCACGACGACCAAAGGTAGATAGACAACATCACGACGACCAAAGGTAGATGTTCATTCACACTGTAAGACTCAAGACAAAAACTGCGCAATTTATTCAACAGTCTAAAGTGAAGTACATGACCTCTTTCTCTACCACCAGGCTTATGAACGACTAATTTGTTGCAACCGCATCTAGTTTCTAAAAGCAACCACATCTATAGATATGCATGTGTAAGTAAAACATGAGCGTTGCTTTTGAAAAGATAACTTTCAGAATCTATTAGGCACTAACAGAATTCTTACCCTTGAGAATAGGCACTAGAGATGCTGATGGTACCACTTTCTACAGACAGCTCCTGCTGTTTTGGATTAGTATTTGGAATAGCATAATCAGTCATATTTGATCTGCTAAGCGAAAATTGAGAATGAGACTTTGACTCCAACTTAGCAGTATCAGCTATCAGCTTTGATGAATATACCGCTGCTGTGCTACTAGTCCCACAAAATGAAAATGCGTTTGGGTGCATAGGAAGTGTTGTCGGCTTATTTGTTAAACCAGGATGCTGACCATTTTCTTTTAAACTTGTGGTGCTTATGTTTGGTTCCAGTTTTTGCACATTGATAGGATTAGCAGACGAAATCCCCATTATGCTTTCATCAAACTTTCCGGCATACGTCAGCACAGCACCAGATGCATTGATAGTGCATTGAGGATGATTGCTAGCAGCATGAGTTGTCTTATGGCACTTGCTCTGTTACAGAATGAAGGTCATTCAATGTACTAAGAACATATTTATCTAGATTTAAGCTAATTTACAGATTAAAAGGAAATATCTTGCCGGCTTTTAAGTGTTTAAGTTTGACTGTTATTGCACTATAAACAGTATCCAAATTGAGACATATTGTCTCAATCCACTATAATTCAGAGCCCAAGACCGTTCATATCCTGATATACTCGGAAAAGATGGTCACGGAAATACACGAGCAAATCAAGACTTCCAATTTCATTTTTACCATGGTGTCTTAATTATACATGCAGCAATGACCAACTACTTCCCCATGTACTACATCCTTATTATAAAATTCATAGGCCTCAATTCTTGATACCTTAAGATAAGCCAACTTTTCAAAAATGCTTGAGCACAACATAGCTATGACCTAAGAAAGGAGGCGAACAATGAGAGAGATCAGAGATTGATTACCAATGGAACCTTCAGAGGTTCATTGTCCCAGCCTTGGTATGATTCTTCATACTTGTGCACTTTCTCTTGTAGGAAATGAATATATTCAATAACCTGCAAACAATATTTAAATTTTATTATAAATATTTCTATTGATAAAGAGAAGACTTAACAAAATGTGCAATTCAAGTACCTCCAGTAAGAATGATGCTTTATCTCTTTTCTGATCACTGTTAGGGATGATTCCCCTCAACATCTGAAATCTGGAAAAAAAACAGAATATTTAGATGTACAACTGGATATCACTTTATTTTGTCCAAAACACAATCAAAGTAGTAGTTGATAAACAAAGTTTTGAAGAGATAAAAACATAAAACCTACATAGGAATCTGTAACAGAAGAACATTCAAGCAAACACCTTTCTATGCAGAGAAGGCTGCTTGATATATTTCAAAGAGGAATGGTACTAAATTGAAAAACATACACGTACATCTAACATACACCATCCTGCCCTAGAGATAATATTCTAAGAAAATAATTCTATATCAAAAATATTTTCTATGTTAAAGCTATCAACTATGTCGTAGACATGCCTGTCATTGATCTTGCTTCTTCTCCGTTGCTCAGTTGCTGAATGCTTTGAACGCGGGGTGTTTGGATTTTGATCGTTTCCTTTACCATCAACCTTTACAGATAAATTACCTGTAAAATGAGCTATCTGATAGTTACAAAATGACAACTGCATATAGACAATGAGTGGGAATCATCAGACAAACCTCTGGGGTGCGACTGTGGTTCTTTCTTGATCACAAAATCTTCATCATCATCGTAGTCATCATCTTGTGCATTCTTTGCTGATGTTATCATATGTAAGAAACTTTGGCTCTTAAGGGGCGATGATTGCCTGCAAAGTGATCATAGAGTTAGTAACTGCAAATCAAAGTACTGATATCAAGGGAGAGAAGGGGGAACTCATATGATTGGGAGCAAAAGAGTCACTGACTGAGCAGATGAGAGCGAACTTAAGGCCGTATTGTTGTGCTTATGATTTGAAGATGATTGTGACTGCCATTCTAATGATGTCGTAGGTTGAACTCCTCCAGTGTTCACACCTGCTTCTGCCAAGCAAATGGCATGTTTTAATTGGAGTTGACATGTTCAGAGTTAACTATTCATAGATAACACCAGATCAGCAAACACTACTCGTGAATATCACGGGTTAACCAAATTCTATCTATGTTCCCTGTATGAAATCAAATTAACTTAGTTTCTCTAGTACAACGATGTATTATTACCCTCTATGTTTCAGTCTTTCACAAAATAGGTTCTTCAATGAGACTTTTCTTCCAGCCCGTATGTCTTGCTTACAAAGAGATTTATTATGATTGTACACTACAGTTTTCAAGAAAGACATGAAACAAGTAGAAAGAAAATACTCCGTCCGTCCACTTTTACCTGTATGGAATACCAAGATATAATTTACCATTTTACACCATTTTTAATTATTTTTTTGTAATAATTACTTCCAATTGGATGAAATGGAGGCTCGCCTCCGGAGTGTTGTGTGACAAGAAAGTGCTACCAAAACTCAAAGGCAAGTTCTACAAAGTGGTGGTTAGACCGACTCTATTGTACGGGGCGGAGTGTTGGCCAATCAAGAAACTTCATGTTCAGAAGATGAAAGTCGCGGAAATGCGAATGCTGCGGTGGATGTGTGGGCACACTAGGATGGATAGAATTAGGAATGAAGATATCCGAGACAAGGTGGGAGTGGCATCGGTGGAGGACAAGATGCGGGAAGCGAGACTGAGATGGTTTGGGCATGTGAAGAGGAGAGACACAGATGCTCCAGTGCGGAGGTGCGAGAGGTTGGCTATGGACGGTTTCAGGAGGGGCAAAGGGAGGCCGAAGAAGTATTGGGAAGAGGTGATTAGACATGATATGGCACAGTTACAGCTCACCGAAGACATGACCTTAGATAGGAAACTGTGGAGGACTCAAACTAAGATAGTAGGCTAGGTGGCTTATCTTCTCTCCATAGTAGCCGTAGTTTTGCTCATTTGTTTATTAACATTTGATTTCTGCATTTGATTACTGCTTATATTTGTTGGTCCGGTTTACTTTGGGTATCCTATTTATCTATAGTAGTTAATGCTCCTTTCTTTTCGGTCTTTCCTACCCTGACTTTCTCACTCTCATTATTCATATTTTTATATTGTTTGTGATATGCTTGACTCTACTGACCTATGTCTTGTTTTCCTTGTTTCTCCTTTCTTGTTCTTCTCTCTTAAGCCGAGGGTCTTTCGAAAACAGCCGCCCTACCTTTCAAGGTGGGGGTTAGGTCTGCGTACACTCTACCCTCCTCAGACCCCACATGGTGGGACTGGGCTTGTTGTTGTTGTTGTTGTAATAATTATTTCCAATTGAAATCCCAAAGAGGGAGATGATTTATACTGATTAGGAGAGATATAGTAAAGTTACCATTTTACATTATTTATTACTTCTTAAGGAATGTGCCAAGTGAAACATGGATGGAGGGAGTAAAAATTTACCGCTTAGGACATGTCGATCACCCCCAGAATTCTCCTTCCCTGTCTTTCCCTTCTTGACTGCAGATTCATCCCACAATGTGAAACCACTTCCTGTGTAAGAACTGCAGTTTGAATTTTCGTCAATTCTGTCGGTACTACTTGCCTGTGCTACAGAGAACAAGCTTGCCTCTGGCTTTGGTACCCTTTGGTGCAAATAAGAAATACTGAAGGTGCCTATGCCACCGGGAAGAATATGCTCCCCTGAAGAAGTAGCAGCTACTGGTGGCGGAGGCTTCTCCACAGTCGCTACCTCAACTTTGGTTTCCTCCTTCCTTAATGTCTTCTCTGCTTGCTCCAGTGGTTGCAAGAAGTCATGAGTCTTTAGGTATCCACCTGCTTTTGTATGCGCAACAGCCATAGATAAAGGACTACATAAATACATGCAAGGCAGGGAATTGAGGACATAATTATCCATGTTACATAGACCATGTAAAGTACATCCAAGATGTTTCAAGTACATTATTGCAAATGAAAGATAGCATAAATGGGTAGAAGAATCTATCCATAATAATGTTTCACAAATATTTCTTTTCTCTGATCCTAAAATATTACATAATTCATGCTTTCATCAAAACATCACATACTTTGTGGAAGCTACAGTCCAGTATTTCATAAGTAAATACCTTTTTGCTACATTTTACTGTCTTTTTCAACTTACCATGAAGTCCAATTTACAAAGTCCAAAAGCATAAAAAAGAATCTAACACAGTAATAAGTATGATTTATCTTTTAGTGCAATAAGATTGATATGTAGGGGAAGAAGGGGACCAGGGTACTGTACGAATTAAAAAGGAGATTAATAAACTCTGTTGGGAGAAAATAGTATTGCAATCAACAGTATTATTTTAGACATAGTTAAATCAAGTTTGAGAATCAATTAAATTCACTTTAAAATCCCTTGATAAATTTTCCAAAAATCAAGGTAAGCCTCTATAGTACGCCTGCCCTTATGGTTGGGCTGTGAATTTCACGTATCCTGTGCATAACAAAAGTTTCAGAGCACTGCATGACTTTTTATTAAGAACAAATTGAAGTAAGAATCACATACTACTCCCAATCTCTAAGATTTCACTAGGTATATTATTGTTATAATTACTGGGTCCCAAACTCTCTAGGCAGAGAATAGTCATATGCCCAAAAATGATGTACGGATGAAAAATTAGTTGATGTGGAGTGGGGAGGCATTCAGTCGAAGGCCCAACCTTTATCCAGATTAAGCAATGTTGAGCCTACCTCAGTCCAATTGGATGGCCCACTGGAAGAAGATGAGCCACATCCACATACGCATTCAAGGGTCACGGGTGCATTTGATGCGACACTCGTGGGTATGACTGTTTTTTTTCCCCTTCTATCCCAACCATACTTTACACCACAACACATTTTTTTTCTACTGTTTCCAGATCCCCATAAGTTCTTTTACTTAAAATACAAACACAAAAAACCCAGATTTCTTTTTTCATCTTTAAAAGAGAGGAGAGAAGGGAGAAGCCAACCCAAAATTTTGCATCTTACATGTGGAAGGTTTGTCCTTACCATAACCTTCTTGGACTCCCCACCAAAAAATAAATAAATGAAGATTAGATGATCCCTAGATCAAAATTTTAAATTATGAATAGAATAAGTTAAGAGTTTGGCCATTGATTTTGGAAACAGATTTTGAAAATTTATATTCAATTATATGTTAAGCCGTAAAATTTGATCAGTCCTTGAAAATCTAAACTTCAAAGTTTTTCAAGATAAAATACATGTCCAAACACAACTTAAATTCTAAAAATCGCAACTCTAAAAACTCAATTTTTTAAATTTCATATTCAAAATCTATGGTATAATTGAAAGAGCCGGCTTGAGTTCTTTGCATTGAGATTGCAAAATATATTCAGGAAATGATAGATCTCCTAAATCCGATTAGATGTAACTTTCTATGATGTGCATTCATTGATAATTCCAAAAATAAAAATTACTATTAGGAACCAGCTATAACCAATTAGCTCACAATGAACTAAAGTTCTTTACATTAACGTGTATTAATAACTTAAATCTAATCTAATTATCTCTCAATTTAAGTGTATAATATTATTATTGAAATATTAAATAATTTCTCATATAAGAATCTTTTTAAATTAAAAAGAAAGACTAAAGGGCTGCATCTTCTCCAAAATCAATAATAACAACACATGCACCCCAAACACAACTTCCTCAAATTTATATTATTGGAGAAATAAAACAGAGACTTTTTATTTATCTTCGTTAAATATAATAAATCTGAACAAAAACGGATTTATTTATTTTATTTTAATCTGAAAAGAAATATCCTGCATGCGCGAAAAATTTACCTTGGGGAGGTGTTGGATCTTGTTGAACAGGTGAATACAGGGAAAGAAAGTCATGTGTCGTCTTCCTCCCTGCAACAATCACGTACACCGGAAATCCAAATTCAGACCAAACACTGCTATTTATTTTCTAATTTTGAAAAAGTGAACCTAAAAAGTAGTGTTACCTTCTGTTCCAAAAGGTCTGGGCTGAGGCAGCTCCATCCACACACTTGAATTGTGTGTTCGCCAGATCAAGTAATTACACAGAATTCAACCGAATTTCGCTAATTAAGTCGTTGCGTAAATCTCGAAAATTCTGTATCCAAATCTCTTTACAGTACAGATCCGCCTCCAACGAAAATTGGAGGCGCATTAGCAGCAGGCAAGCAATTTTCTGGTAAAACTAACTACAAATTCGCCTCCAACGAAAACTCACTTTCTCCTCTTCGTAGAAAATTCAGCTTCAAAAAGAAGTTGCGGTAAGAAACAGGTGGCCAACAAACCTGCTAATTCATCATAATTCAACTGAATTTTACAGAATTCAGCTGAAAATATACGTAAGAATTTAGTAGAGAATAAGAGAGATCTCGAAGGAAAGTAATAGCAAGGAAAATACTTACTTTAGATGAGAATTTGCGATGAATAATGCATAATTCAGATGGGGATTCCTCCTAAAGAAATGAAAACAATAGTTCCCACAATTCCCCAAACGTAATAAGGAAGTGTTCCAAACAGTGACTTTTGAAGGATATTGCTGGTAGGCCCTCGTCGTCTTGTCTAACCAAAATTCAATTCACTTAACATATATATATATATATATATATAACTATATTTCCCTCGTCTCACTTGCTTCAATATACATCAAAACGCAGAAAAAGAAAAAAAGAAAATGGGTCTCATAGATCAGAGAAAATCTCTCTCTACTTTTCTCTGTGAAGGACTTTTTAGTGAGAGGAGTTTTTAACTTTTAAAGGCAGCGTTTCTTCATTATCATTATCATTATCATTTTCATTTTCATTTTCATTTTCGACGTGCTAACTCCGTTTAAGCTAAAACGCCGTTTATGTAACGTAACGTCGTTGCGGCGGATTAACGGCGTTTAGCTCATTGGTTGACCGTTTATTAAGCAAGTGACCGTTTACTCGACTGTGTGTCGGATCAAGGTGTCAAGGAATTTTAATTTTGATAATCTAGTAGATTGAATTTTTTAAATACTTTTTGGCGATCCCGAGTAATAGTATTTATTTATTTAGCAACTAAATATTTTACTAACAATTCAGTGAATTTATGAGGTAATGCACACATATTAAAAAAAATATTTAAGGAAAATCATACTTTTCATTATTATCTTTTGTAAAATCATAAATATAATTTTGCAAGTAGTGTGATTTATCTCTTAGAAAATATAAAACTTTAATAAATGAAAGGACAAATATAAAAAAAAAATTAAACATTTATCTTCAACTTTAAACAATTCAATTGTTTTGAATAATAATAAAAAATCAAAAATTAATTAATATATAATGGAGGAAGTAATAAATAATAAAAAAACTATTATTAAGGGAAAAGTACTACTCCATGTTCCAGCTAAACTAATATTGATACATTAATCTGTACCATTTTTCGAAAAGAAATGGCTCCTCCACATCACATGTTAAAGATTATCGAGTAAATTCTATTCAAACAATAATTATACACTACGGTATAATTTTTTTTATATATTTTTGTGTCTCAGACAGACATGTAAATCTCTGACAAGTTAATTTATAATGATTTAAATTTTTAAGTAACATTATTTTGTTTATATTGGACAATGAAAAACTAAGAACAAAAGCATACAACTTGGACAAAGTCTAATCAGCACCTCTCTATTATTATTTTTAGTTTTCATTCAACGCTCATCCTTCATTTTGGAATCTCAATTATTCAAGATCATATTGAATGATAAGGGCATGCACTTTTTATCAGATAATTTTTTTTTTTAATTTAAGAATTCTGAAATCGAAAACTCTAATAATGAATAAATTAATCATATCCGTTATAAAGATATTATCGGGAGCCAAATATACATATAGCTCGATGACATTTAATGTGGCACTAACTAAATAGAATTGGAAGGTAAAAAGAAGAGTGACTGTAGCTCATCAACTATAACAACAAAAAGGTTTCCCGGGAAAACTTAAACTTGACGTTTTTCCCTCCTTAATACATGTTTAACATACTTTCGAAAAGTTAAGTTTACGAAATATCCACAAAAACTGAACTTGAGATTGACACACTTCCATATTTTTCCATAAATTAATTAACTGTATTGTCTTTTATTTTGGGTTATCTTAACATTAAGTCCTCTAAAACTTCACCTAAAAAGGGAAATATGTTATATACTTTAATTTCCTCTTATTTTAATCATGACTATGTTCTAAGTAACTTTACCCAAAGATGACTTGTTAAATTTTTTTGAAAATTTGTGGTCAAATGCTAGCTAAAGATTTTTTCTTTCACATATTTTTTATGTTCATTTGGAATTTGCACTCTTTTAAAGAAATAATGATTGATGTAAGTATTTTATTATAATGTCAGATTACTCGATGTTTCGTTGTAGATATTGAGATATGATTTGAATAATAAATAATTAATATTGAGAGTAAAACATTAAAAAAAAACGTCTTTCTATTGATATGCTAAAAGTGGCAAATAAAAATACAAAATATTTTTAACAAAATAGACAAGTAAAAGTGAATGAAGGGAGGAATTAGGAACAAAAGGAAGAAAATTTCCAACCGAGGCTAAAAGATTGAAAGATCGATCCAGCACAACGATTCGAATGAATAGATACATTTTTAATTAATTAGCTATATATTCTCACGTAGACAGCTTATCACATTCTTTTCTGTTTTTTCGCTTCTTTTTTTTTTTTAATTTAAATTTACGATAATAGATTTTGTGTTTGTTGTAAGAAAATATCCTGAAATAACAGGTAGACGTGTCTTTCGTTGATATTATGTTCTGCAATTTTGAATATGTACAAGTAGATAATTAAAGTTATATAAAATTAAACAAGTGTGGCATAATACACTTCGGACATGAATTGCTACGTAGGACACATGTGTATACTTATTTAACTTTATACAAATTTAAGTATTACTTGTGCTCATTCAAATTTAATAGACAGGAATGTAACAAATATCAAGTTACAGGAGATAGTTATGTATTGTGCGTAGGCTATTTTATTTGTAAAAATAAAACAAGAGGTGTGAAGGATGTGAAAAGTTACTCTTTTATAGTATCTCTTTGAACTTGAGTGGGGTAAAGATGGGAATTTGGATTTACATATCTCGACAGAGAGTAGAGAGTTGATTTGAAAGAAATCACGTGAGTGGTCTCTCTCACATTAAACCCAAATTAGTTGACACACAAAAGTACAATTTAAGAGATCAATGAAAGGAGTTGGGGGGCGTTGACCCTTGAGAGATTAACTAGTAAAAAAAAATCTAATGACTATGATTAGTGCACAGATCCGAATTAAGTCAAGTAAATAATCGTCTAACCCACACTAGTGTAATTTGATTTGATTTTTAGTTGCAGGAGTGAGTTGGGAATACAAAAATATAAAGAGGATGGGAGGGAGAAGGGGGATGTTGGTAAGGGAGGAGGAAAAGTCACGTGATTGGCAGCACTTACTCACTAAGTGGCCTTTCAGCTCTACCGGGGAACGCGGGGCGCTCTCTCTCTCTCTCTTAAAAACCAATCTGCGACCCAGATTCTTTCTCTCTCTTCCTCTCGGCACGCACCCAAATATATTTTGTTCACTGCCTCTCTCTTTCGTAGTAAAAAAAGTGTTTAAAAACATGAGAAATTTAAGTAAATTTCATTAATTTAGGAGTAAATTAATTATATATATTTAATCTTGCAATATTACGTATTTTATTATATTTTTTTGCGTTCTGATATATTTAGATACGCTCAAATACATAAAGTCAAATTTAGGTATAATTTATTGTAGATACAGTGCATCCAACTGGATTCACAAGTATCTGGATACTTAACAAACCTCGTTCGCATCTCTCCCATCTCACTCACCACCCTCACATATATTTAGTATTTCAGATATATGTGAATCACATCAAATACATACAGATATATGTATTTAGTGTGTATCTAGCGTGATTCGCATGTATCTGGGTTATATACTAATCTCACTCGCCTATCTCCTTATTTTAATGTATCTGATAGTAAAATACATGTATCTAAATGTATCTTCCTCAATATATATTAGGAAACTTCTAATTAATGGTAAGATACGTAATATTTTAAAAGTATAGATAATAATAATAACTATGATAGTGAAGTATGTATAGTTATGTAGCTTTTCCAAAATTGTAATTGTACCCTTCCTCAAATTCTATTTATAGCGGGGGTTTAGTGCATTTGAACTGTTCTTTTTACTTGTGATGCCTTTATCGTTTTGAAATTCTGGGTCCATCACAATAATAATAATAATATCATATCTGATATAATTTTACAAGTGAAAATTTGCGTGTCATGAGTCAAACTTGTACTAGATGCTATTGTATAGCTTGGTATGCAAATACGACTACTAGTATGTTTAAAATTGGCTCCATATTTATAAATGTTGTGCATGTATTATATGTCTTTCACCTCGTATGATTATTCACATGGACACCAAATAAAGTAAAATAATATAATCTCCATTTTTAAATTTATATGATATAGTTTAACTTCACACAAAATTTAAGAAAGATGTACTCTAAAATAAGTTATTAATATTTGTATACCTAAAAATCACATATTTGAGGAGATAATTAAGACTTCTCGTAATTTAAAAAGGTAAATAATAGTTCCAAAAAACCTGTATTTGATAAGGTGATTGAGACTTTTCATAATTTAGATATGCATTTAATAAAATGTATCAAGTTTAAGGAGATTTTTAACAATTAATAATTCTTAGAACATCATGAATTTAATGGGTGTTTACTAAAAAAAATATAGACAAGGCGATATTGCTTGATATTGCTTCCACTAATGTACATCTGCCCTTGTGGTAACCCAATTATATTTTAATTTTGAATTAGCTTCTATTCATCAACAATAATAATATATATCATATTTATATTGGTGTAATTCCGTAAGTGAAAACTTATGTGTCAATTTATACAAAATGATATTGTATATCTTGATATGCAAATACAACTGCTAGTGAGTTCTTCTTTCATTTTATTTCACCATATGAATCGAAAAGATTAACATATTTTTGTATTTAGCATTCAAAATTAAATATTGATAATGATCTTGAAGTTGATTTTGATGACTTGACAAACTCAGGGAACAGGTAGGGGACTTGGTCACTTTGAGGACTTCTTGTTGATAACGACAGTAGACAAATAGTACATAACAGATCCTGCCAAGTTTGTAGGTCTGTGTGTACGCGGCCAAGTTCCTGTACAGAAGGCCAGTTTTTTAACCAATACAAATCGTCCAGCACATGGTATATCAGTGATATATATACATTCTTTACAATATTTTCTCATTTGGCTTTCGGAATCAAAAAAAGGGAATATCCATTAAAGATCATGCTCTCAAGTATTGAAAATTTGTTCATGAAGAAGACCAATGATCTGATAGAGTTATCAGTGTTATGTTCTTGTTCTTAGAGTTGTAATTTCTTATTCTTAATCTTGTAAGGTCTACTTTCTAATCTGTGAAGGAAGTTAGATCAGTTCTCATTTCTTATTTCCTCTGTTCATCTTGTTGAAGTAACTAGAACTAGTTATGGAAACCACCTGAACTCTAAATCATCGAAGAGGTTAGTAATTTAGGAAGCAATAGAGTTATTGTTTCAAAGTCTGTAACAGAGTTGTTACAAAGAGTGGGGAGGGATTGTGAGTACAATTCCTAGATTACAATAGCTTGTAATTTTGAATCATTGGCTCAGTTGTTCTAGTGAAGATTTGAGCTGAAATCCTATGGTACAGGTCGTGATTTTTCTCGCTTGATCAAGGAGTTTCCACGTAAAAATTTTGTATCTATTTTATCTGTCTGTTTTTTAAGTTTCTGCAATAATTTCTGATAAAAGACCCGATCCTTATTATTTTGGTGAAAGCATTCATTCTAACAAATATCATAATCATATCCACAATTATTCTTTACATTTCTACATTCAATATGAGATTTTGAATAGATTAGTTTCTTTCAAAAAATTATGTCTCTAATATTTACATTTTATCCTAACTGATATAACTTGACGGATTATAATTCTTATTATTTTTCATTCAGCTTTACATAATACAAATAATTGGGATATTTTCTATACAAGTAACGTATGTTAAAAGTTTTATTATATTTATAAGCTTCGTGTCAACTCAAATATTTTCATATAAAATGTGATGCAAAGGATCACTTGATACAAATTTAACATTCCAATATTGATGATACAGATAGTACACCAACTAATCCATCAAATCAAAACAAGCTGTTTGCTTGTATTTTTTGAGATTAGGGGTTACAAAATATTTAATCTAATTAAAAATAATAATCATAGATAGTTCAAAAAATGGTTGTTTAGTTCCGACAATCAAGGGAAAGCATTCACATTAAGATTAAGGTGCACACCTACAACCGAACAGGTTGTCATTATCATACAACTAATTATATACTAACTAATCCAATTTATTTAAGCTGTATGTATCTCTTTTTGCATCTTAATTCATTAATTAATTATTTCCCTTTTCGAAAAAGTATTAGAACATGGCTCTTCAGTTCTTAAACTAAAACTATATATCTTTAAGTAGCTTCCATGCCCTCACAGGTTGTATAGTAGCACTATATTATTCTGTAATTTGGACGTATGTAAACATTAATTATTTCATTATTAATCATTTTTATCTTATAATCCATTACAAAATTATTTGTGTCTGGCTTCCATAATTCATTATGTCATTCATCATTTCATTTCTTTTTTATGGTATCATATTTCCTACGTTCATCTTTACTTGTTTATATTTAACTTGAAATACACTCCTTAAAAAATAAAAAAATAAAAAAATAATTGTACTACATCACTCTTATTAATTATAGGTCATCTAAATATTGAAAAATAAATAATATGTAATAATAAGGCTAAAAAGGTATAAAATGGTAAATTATATCTTGATTTTCCAAATTGGATAAGTAAGAGTTGACATCTATATATATTTTGTGTAGCTGACAAGTAAAAGTGGACGGAGAGCTCCCTTTGTCTCAAATCTCAATTTATGTGACACTCTTCTAAATAGAATGTCACATTTATATAAATAGAAATAACTTAACTTTTAAAATCAATATTATATATCTTTAGAGAGATGATTTATAGTCACACAAATGTTTAAGATTTATTTTAGACCATAAATTCCAAATATTTTTATTTTTAAAATTTATTTATAACAAGTTAAATAATATTACATAAATTGAGACGAAGATATTATTATATTGTCATTTCATGGAAGGACAATAACCTAGGGTAACATGCAGCAACGTTAGGTACTTAAAAGTGCAATGTTGCATATATTAAGGGGAAAAAAATTACATAGTAATCCTAAATATATATAAACCTCTGTCACAACAAATCATGTGATCTCAACTGTTACTTATGGGCTGGCATTAGGAATGGACCTTACCTTCTAATGTGCTTCATTTCTTTTAGGTACATTCTTAACCTCTAATGTGCGACTCAATGTTTTACTCTTCTTCTTTTGGTGATTTATAAGATTTTTGTGCACTTCAATTATTGCTCACGTATCATCTATATTAGATTTGATCAACTGTTCATCTTATCTCTTCTACATTAATTCTTAATAACCTATTTTTATTTTTGTATAATCTTTCAGTGGCACGTTTGGTCCTCTTTCCCATTACTTAGAAAAACTCATGACTCTTGAACAAATCATAATACTATAATTTCTTATATTCTTGAACCCCTTTACAATTTTATCTCTTAGGTGATATATTATTGTTATTATTTTGCAATATTAGGACGTTTCATGTTTCTACAACTTTCTTCTTCAATTGGTAATATTTTCCTGGAAGATTTTTTTTGTGTGTGAGAGAGAGAATAAAAAAGCATTGTATGTGAAACAAAGATTCATCTAAAGATTTCACATCTTTCCCCTACTTTATTCCCCTTCCTTTTCCTTTGTTTTCCCAAATCCCATGTTTGATATGAAGCTCGATTATATCCGAATTCGCGCTAATTTATTCCCGTCCCTTTCATTAACGGAAATAAAAAGGATCGTACTACTAGCAGGAAAGTGCCCAGTTGTGATCGTCAAATTTAATATATATATATATTGGTGACGTATAAAAGAAAGGAAAAGTAACTCACGTGCTCATGCCCAATACGACAAAGCGGCTACTTGTTCAAAATAGTACTGCCAATGCCCATTTCTACTGGTCGGAAGAGGGGCGGGACAAAATTAATTCTTAAAAATATGATCAGCTTAATTTACTTAAGTTTGAATTAATTATTAATTTAAATATTTATAAGTTTAATTTATTTTAATTTGTCAAAAATTGGTTTAATGGTCTAAATAGATCTATGAAAAATTTCGTCAAAAGAAATTTAAAGAACATATATGAGACACACCAACTAAGCCCCTCCCGCCCCACCCCTCACCCTATGTTTTTTCTAACTACATACTGTCACGGACCTAGACTTCAATTAAGACCTTCGTACGGTACTTGATAACTTACTCACGAATCTTTCAAGATCTTGCAAGCTCAAGTAAGTCTTTGAGACTAGATCGCTAACAGAACGCTAGATTGTAAGAAAGACATGAGAACTTTTATAAAAAAAGTTTTATATTACTTCGAAGAATGCTTGATTTCTGAATAGTTTGTTACAAATGAATGTCCCTTCTATTTATGTTACTCCTAAGGGGCTCGAGTGTAAATAAAAATTACTATATAAGTCCTTTCATATTTATAAAAAAGTCCCTTTCAAGAATTCTCTACACACTCTAGAGAAATCTAGGTCTTCCAAGACTAATCTACAAGATTCTAGATTTCTCTAAGTCTTTTCAAGAATTCTCTTGGACATTCTAGAGCGTTTTATTAACGTCTTTAAGACTTTAAATTTTTCCTCCTTTTTCATGATCAAGTGGCGGGTTATGACAGTACGCTCCCGTCGTACCCCACATACACTTTTTCTTTGGACCTTACCAATTAACTTTAAAAGGGCATAATCAAAATTTATAAATCCTTAAAGCCAAATATAAGACAAAGCATGTAATGTATCATATTTAAAATCTTAACTCAGAAATATTTTATTTAAATTTCAGAATGAAAAAAGCTTTTTATAGGAATGATTTTCCCCTTATTAATTATCAAGTACAAACCGACTCGGTAGGTTTAGATATCATATGACTAACAAAATATAATAAACTTTTTATTAGACCCAAAATGAATATTTATCATCTTTACATTCATAGTATTACTCTAATATTTTTCACAACAAAAAAATTAATTAACTCAAATTCAAGCTTTAAGCATGAATGACATGATCTCTAAATTTTTAATTATTAGCTACTTATATAATACCCAAGGCTCAATAACATTTTAAATGCGTGTAACATCAATTGGTTCAAACAGAAGTGTGTATTTAATTTAATAACTCAGTCACGCACTGCACAGTACAGTTACTTAATTATCTACAGCTGCTTATCTATTCAAAACCATTAATTAAGACTTTAGTTAGTCAATGGAAATACAATAAGCTAAGGTAACGTGATTTAATTAAATTAATTAGTAGAGCTGAAGATTACATTTATATTTTTATTAATATCTAAATAAAAAAGTTAAGATTCCCAATAATACGGGAAGCGACGTCAGTTACTCTTCTTTTATATAATTCAAACTATCTTATTATAAGATAATTGAACTTTTTAAGATAGTAACACAAAGATTTCAGAAAATATTTTTATTTATTTCTAGTCTTTAATTTAATTCTAGGTAAAAAACGGTTTATCTAGTCAATTAGTACTACTAAAATTTATTGGTTTATTTTAATGTAAAGAAGGGAGACAACGCAAAAGATTAAAAGAGCTTCAATCATTAGTTTTAGCATTTACTCTTCCAAATAAATTGAAATCTAAATTATTAATAATTAAAGTAATTGTAAATAAGAAGCTTCCCTGTAGCGTGGACATTCTCTACTTAAGGTATCATTATAGGGATCAGTTAAATATTGTTTATATAGTGTCGGAGGATTAGGATAATCTATATCATAAACACTCTTCTTTTACTTTATTGCCGATTTGGTTTTAATTATTTGTGATTATGAATAAAAAGTTGGCTCAGGGATAATTAAGAAAAATTAAAGTTAGCGCTATGGGACAGGTGTCAAACTGACCGTAAAATCCGGCTAAGACACGTGATTAAAAAATGTCTGCTTGATACATCGTCCGCCTCCCAAATCACATGGCCAACTCACGCAATTTCCTTTTCATAATTTATTGACTTATTGTTATTGTTAGTGTACCCAAAAAGAAAAAGGGGAAAAAAAAGAGTAGGGTTAAATAAAAAAATTAAAAGGAAATTAATACAAAAAACTAGATTGAATTGCTAACTACAGCCTTCGTATTAATTCAATAATTAACCTAAATAAAAAAAATAGAATACAAAAAATAACAGATAATAGTGAAAATTAGAAAAATAACATTAAGCGTCGATGAGTTGAACATTTCTCATGTCTTTATCTAAGTTCCTCCCCCTAATTCTCTTAAAACCTACTATAGTCAATCTCTAACGTCTCTTTACTTGTGTATTTGTATTCTTCCTCTTCACATGTCCGAATTATTTCAATTTCGCTTTCGGCATTTTATTCATCATGAAGGACATTCCAAATATTGTCTCATATTATAACCTCATTTCTAAACTTATCTCTTCTAGTATGCCCACATATCCCCCTGAGCATCCTCAATATCTCTGGTACATAATCTCCTGAACGTATGTGTTCTTGACTAACTAATAACTCTACCCCATACAACAAAGTAGGTCAAGCCATGCTTTGTTTAAATTACCTTCAAATATAGTGACATATTCTTATCACACTATAATAATACGATATATAATATTATCGTCAAATTCTTGAAAAATTCTTTTTTGGGTAAAACATGTGTATCAATCTTTACTTCCATCTCCGTTTTATGTGTCATGTAACCGAATTTGCGCTCGAAATACTATGTTCTAGTCCTTCTTAACCTGAAACTGGAGTTTGTCTCATAATTTTTAATTTATCATTAACTTTTCACGTGTTGTGTTTAAAACTACAAAATTCAGAAATCTCTTTTATTTTTTAAAATCATTTGCTAAATTAAAATCAAATAAATAAATTTAAAAAAAGAGCGTAAATGACTTTTCTCGAAGATTAGTTTGGATGGGGATGAATCAGATGATCTTTGTGAGATGGGCACCATAAAAAAAGGAAGCAAGGAAATAGACTGGTGTTGGACACACATTATTTACTGGACTTGAGGAGGATGGGCCCATTAAAGAAGAAATGGGGCCTAATACCAAAACCGGAAATGTAGAATTAAGGGGAATACGTGGAAGGGTAAAAAAACAAATATATATATATATATATAGCACGTGATCTGAGAGAGTGTATCCCGCCTCTCACGTGCGCCCATCCCCTGCCGTGTTTCGCAGATCGCGTGCGGTGGGGACCACTTATAGCTTCTAGTCTCAACGGGACGGCGTTAGTGCGGCGTTAACTTGAGCTACTGATTTTAATAAGGTCGTTAGTTCAGATGTCCTAATAATCAATTACCCTTCTGAATACAACAATAAACAAAAAGAAAGCAAGTACAGGTAATATATAACTCCTTTGATATTATGAAAAAGATATTAACCTTTCGAATAGTATGGACAGTACAGTTCAAGGCCAAAAGACCATAATTTAAATAAGGGAAAATGCCATATTTATCATTCTATTTGGCGAAACGGCCTATATTAACTTTTCGTGGCTCACTGGAAGAGGCAACTTTATACTTAAAAGAAGGTGTACTTCATTGAATGTTAACTTATTTATCTACATGACGGAAATGAATTCCCACTTAATGTTTTTTACTTTTTTTTTTTTTTTTAGTGGTGCATCTAGAAATCTTAGATTTTTCCCAATTGTAGGATGGTCGATTTATGAATCACCATAGGGCTGGAGGTTAGGTTTATGCCCCCTCCTTGTATTTTTCCATTTTTTTATTTATAATAAAGTTTGGGGGTGCTGCTCAACCCCTGACCGCGCACGAGAGGTGGGAGCCTCGTGTATGATCTGTTACAGTAAAAAAAGAAAAAAAAAAAGATTTTTCCCAATTAATTCTCACTGGTGCCCCTCTGTTGAACTTCTGGTGAATATTTATCCCTTTAGTTTAAAGGGAACGAGTTTAATTTTTTCCCTTTTTCCCCAACAAAACATTAAGAGAATAAAAAATAAATATGGAAAAGGTCCAAAATTTACTTACTTTTGTCCTTTTCCACTAAGGGCTCCATTTTGAAACTTAATTTGTGTATATTAAAACCACAAAACAATACTTTTTCACTTGGGGCTTATTATTTTAAATCTCATAATCACCATAGGAAACTTTTCTAGTGTGCAAACAAAGCAATGCATCAACTATAAAATTATAAGTGTTATTTCAAGCTCATGCACATAACTGTAGTAAAACACAAAGTAAAATGTTGTAAACGAATACTAGTTAATATCAAAGGGAAAAAAAATAAGACATAATATATAAACATGATGATATTTAACTTGACATGAATTGATAATTATGTCTTTCAATTTTGAATGTGCATAACAAATAGACATATGTGTCTTACGTGGCAATTCATGTTATATGACATCTTACATTTATTATGCTACATAGGATGTGTATGTTTATTTATTTAATTTTATACAAGTTTAAATATTTATTTGTAATGAAGGATATAAATATTAATTGAAGTCAAATTAAAAGACATATTTTTTCTTCATTCTCTTTCAAATTTATTTTTCTGATATCTTTTTATATGTATTGTTTTAATATAATTGTTAATTTATTTTTTCTCACATCATACATTTTATTTCTAGCGCATTGACTAAAATTTTAAAACAATATAAAAGAAAAGAATTAAACAAGAATAAAAAACTCAAATAATAAAAAATAAATAGATTTATAAGAGGCATATTTAAAATTTAAATTAGGCATTGAATCAAAAAAGTCAAGAAAAATTATGTGTAAGAAAGATTAAACATATACCTTAACGTTAAGGACCATATATACATATACCTACATGGTTTTCTTTTTAAATAATATTTAAATTAATGTTTTCATTATTAACAATAAATAGATAGTTTTTTAATATCTACTTAGGGTTTCTTCTAAGTGTGCTATTGCAGTATGTATCTCCTTCATCTTTTGTCTGCTTAGTTTTTTTTGGTTCTTCGTTTAGTCGGTCAAATTTATTTCCTTTTTGTGCATCTTCGATAACTGAATTTAGGGGATTTTTGGTTCTAATTTTTTGGGGCCTAAAGCCACTGCTTTAATGGCTAGCAGCAGATCGAGAAACCATGATTATACGGAGAGTAGCGACGACGAGCGAAAGAAGAAAATTACGCAGCGAAAATAGCGAAGAAATTAAAAAAAATAAATTAAATAAATAAATAAATATATATATACACACACGATCAGTACGGGAAAAAAACATTGCCGGGTCAAATATATGGTTGGAAGGATCATGAAACATATATGAAGTGGAGCACTAGTAAACTAGTACAAGCAATAGTGGCATTGTCATTCATGTCCTCAGTGTGTTAGTCCTATGATATTATAGTTAAGGGTTACTTTTGGAATCATGTATAAAAGTAAAGCAAAAAATGAGATAGGTGTTTGGACATTATTTGGTTGAGATTTAAAAAGATATTGCATTTGAAGTTAAAGTTGAAAAGGGATATTTGAAAGTTTTAAAATGCGCCAACATGAAAACATGACTTAAAAGTAAAAATTGATATTTCTTGAAACAACTCTAAAACCTAGTTTTAAATTTTGAGTTTTATATTTCTAGTTTAAAAATTGAAATAATCGATCAATTTATTAAACAAATACTAATTTGAAATACCTCTAATTATTATTTAAAATCGTTTGAGCAAAAATCTATAGCCAAACAAATATGAAAAACTAAGATCACATGTGGGCTAAATATGTAGTGAGATAAAAGTTCGAATCTTAAGATTAGAAAATTTGAAAATTGATTTTTCAGTCAGAAAAATATAACACGTGAAATAAGTAAATAGAAAGTAAGAGAACTTTGGGGTAAATTAATTTTATAATCTTTTACAAATTACTTTCACGTTCAACCAATTGTGTGATATTTTTTTCTTCTTTTCGATCTTTCTAGTATCATTTTATTTTACTTGAATATTAAAAAGATGGAGATGTTATGGGCATAATTTGAGTAATACATGTAAAACAACATAACACCATGAACAACCCAAATTAGGGTACGTGATAGCACGTGCTTGTACTCCTCTTTGGCGGTGCGTCGTTCTCATTCTCGTGACGGTGTCACGTAGGACGTAACATTACCAGATTGCGGGTCCCTCCATTTCATTTCACCAACTAAAGAAAACACCCATAAAGAATGACCAAAGTATTACCTTTCGTTAAAAAAAAAAGAAGGCCTATTTCACTTAATATATAGTTTAAAATAAATAAATTTTTTAATCTTGTGATTCTATTAAAAATTATGTTAAATATATTAAAATATATTTTAATCATATAATTTTAAATATGTCACGTAAAAAGTTATAATTAAAATATTATTAAAAAAAAAATATATCATTCTCTTTTAATAGGATGATGTAGTACATTTTTTTGTTTTTTTAAAAAAAAATAAAGTTTCCCTTTTACAAGTCTCTAGCTAGTGGGGGCATGTGCATTTCTTTCCGAAGTGACCTGTCGTTTCTGGGGTCCACAACTCCATATTTTCATATTCTTGCTGACGTGTCTTTCTCACGTGATTGATGTCTCATGCCTTTCAACTTGGTTCTTATAGCACTAACAAGGCCCCACAATTCTAACAACATCTAACCCATCCTTTTTTTTTTTGAGAAATTTACATAAATATAGTACATTAAAAAAATATTTATCATTTATAATAATAATATTTTTTTTATTAAACACTTATAATATAATTTTAATTCATATTAGCGAGAATAATTTATAAAACTTATATAATACAAGTTTTAACTATGGATAATATATTTATCACATACTTTAATACACTTATAATACATTGTGTCAATTTCTTACCAAACAAATATAATATATTTTAAAACACTTATAATACATTTATATTGCATGCATAATTCACTTTTAATATATAGTAGATATACATAATAATATTGCTATAAATAATAATAAATAAAAAATATCGCTAAAATCAATAATTATTTATTAAAAAGTATTTTTTCTAATAATTTTTTCTTTTTCTTTTGGGGCTCGTTTTTAATTGGCCCATATTACAGAACTCTATTTTAAACAGCCCAATTGATAGGACCGGAATATCCGGCTACGGGTAATTATCTTTAAAAAATTTTGCACACAGTCATTCAGAAATAACTTAATTATGCTCCATAACTGTAATCTGCTAATAACAATTTATAGTATAGTTATAGCAGCGTTTGTATAATTCACGCAGTATATATATACATTTGTATAATTCACTTTATAATTCGCAGTTTTTATATAACGTTTGTATATTTAACTATACAATTCATGCACAATGTTTGTATAATTCACTATACAATTTGTAGTGTTTGTATATTTCCCTATACAATTCGATTCGCACACAATGTTTGTATAAATCGGGCGAATTATACAAAACTCAAATGTATAATCACGCGAATTATAAAAAACCTCAAACTGTAATTACAGCTACATGTTTTTCGCAAGCAATAATTAATTCAAATTATAGTTATGTTAGCTAATTGACTCTATATATTTTTTTATCCACGTAGTTTTTCCATTATCTTTTTTGAGTTTATTTTATAAAATATTTATGGCTTTTAAATATATTTTTTATTTTTTATTTAGATATATTATATTTAAAAAATATTTACCATGTATAACTATTGTACTATATATTAAAAGTGAATTATATGTGAAATATATATGTATTATAAATGTGTTATACTTAATTTAGCAAAGAAATTGCACTATGTATTAAAACAAATTACGCAAGTAATTTTTCATGCAATATAGATGTATTGTAAATGCCTTGAAATGTATTAGGCTTGTTTTGATTTTAAAAAATATGCATTATTTATTAAAAATTAATTATAAATGTAATATATGTGTATTAAAATTTTATAGCTATAAATACAATATATCTAGGTAAGTTTCTCTCCGGCTAATTTACACAAATATCTCAAATTTTTTCGTCTTCATTACAATTTTGTCCCTACTCTAGATATTTTGTGTAAATATGATCCTTAGAACCGACGAAATATTCGATGTCATCTAATGACTATAAAATTATAGATCTCGGTCAAAAGGGATCTTTAGAACAACAACAATAACATACTTGCTGGAATCCCACAATTGAGCTGTGAGGAGGATAGAATGTACGTAGGCCTTTTGCTACCTCGTGGGATAGAAAGATGATTTCTGAAAAATTATCGGATGAAGTGCAACAAATTTCGATCAAAGAAGAAGAAGACAATAAAGAGAATATATCAAATAACAAAGAAACGATACAAAAATCTACCACAGAAAGCCAAAACAACAATAAAATCATGTGATAATTGAAACTCCATAAACAGGATACTAGGATGGATTATAAAATATAATAATAAACAATGATAAAAATAAAAAGTAAGAACTAAAATAAGGAAAAGAAAGAGCTCAATATGGAAACCCAGAGGAAAGGGCCTATTTGAAAAATACAGGCTGTCCTTTATGGACTGGGCTAGTAGTTTTGCAATTTGTTTTTGGGCCCTTTGAGTCTTTTTTTAAAATAAAAAAAAATTGTACAAACTACTATTCAATAAAAGGAAAATTTCGCAAATAGCCATTTAATAAACTTAATTATATTCTTAGCTATAGTTTGTATATTTATGGGTTGTGGCTATAGTTAAGCTGACTCATTTTTATAATTCTCGGGTTTGTATAATTCATGGATGTGTTTGTATAAATGGACTATTTTTGTATAAACTCGAAATAACAAATTTATACAAAACAGACATATGAACTTTAAACAGTTATACAAATTATATTATACAAAAGTTATATAAATTATATTATACAAATTTTGAATTATACATATATGCGAATTATACAAACTCGAACCGCAATTAACACTAAATATTAGTGGTGAATTGTAAATTAGCTAAACTACATCTATGTTAACTAATTAACTAGTATATGTTTACTTATTCGTGTAATTTGCCCTTCAATAAAAAGGCTTCATGCTCAAAGTTAACCAAAAAAATAAAATACAATTGGTATCATATAATCTAAGCAAGACAGCGCTATACTACTTACTAACCTTTTTTCTCAATATATGCCCTCCACACCTTCTAATCTTTGGTATTATCATCGGTAACCTAAAGTTATGACATATCTTGTTTTAACACATTTTCTCAATACCTTTGTCTCTCTTCGTATCCTCTATAATCAACTTCTCACGCCTGCTTATTGGTGCGTCTATGCATCTCCTCTTCATAAGTACAAATCATCTCAATCTTACTTTTAAAATATCCATAAATTACAAGAAGTACAAAGAATCATTTTCTAAACAATTGTCCCAAAAAATATGGGATAAACGACGAAAATATCCGAATCTTTGTCACGGTATATTGGGTTTGGCAACCTATGTCATGGCTTGAAGTTAGCAGGCCCAATTGTAAATGTTTCTAAGAACAATATTCTCCACGTTTTACTTAATTAAAACGAATTCCTAATTCATAATATCAAGTCTAGTTAGACATAAATTTAGTGCAATGTACTCGAGGTTTAGTAGGGGCACGGGGGATTATTGATTTATTTTAGGGATTATTACGCCACTAAGGTAACGTATATTATTAAATTATGTATTATAACTATAGTTTTAAGCAACTATCCCTTCCCATTAATATTTCATCCGAGTTGCTAGGCGTCATTTTCGATTTGTATATTCCACATAGATTATAATTTATTCTGTTTTTCCTAATTATACTGTTTTTCCCTTAATGCACTCAAACAGAATCAAATTTCAAATTTCAAAAAAAAAATGTGTTTCCCTCTCAAATCATCCATCATCATCTAACGTAGCTGTTTTTCTTCTTCATTCACACCCAGCGAGCACCATGAACCACCAGCCCACAAACCATCAGTCACTACAACAAACCAAACCACCACCACAAACTTCCATCCTTACTGCCTTTGTTCCTCTCCCTCTATCCCTTTTCTGGCGAAACCCCATCCTGGACCAACGAGCTTTAAGCTGGTACAAACCTAGGAGAAGCAGCTATGGCAGATCAGATCTCTGACAAACAAAAATTATATCATTTCCGTTGAATCGGCTGCACCAAAATCGGTACGGACCTGGGTGAAAAATATTTGTAGAAAAAGATGATGAATGTGGGTCAATGGACCAAAATCATGGTGAAGAAATTGAGATATTTTTCACATTTTTTTTTATAATTTTTTTGTGATTTGTATTTCTATCAATACATTTCACATTATTTTGTATACGATTTTATGGATTTAGTGTATCAATGTTTATTGCGGTTTTTATACTTTTTTAGATCTAATTTGTATATTTTCAATAATTATATACAATTACTTCTTTTGTATTTGTATATTATCAGCAAGTATACGTTCCAACTATTATTTGTATAATTTCGGCATTATTAAGGTACTTGTATAATTTTTTTTGTATATTTTTTGTGATTTGTATTTCTATGAATACATTTCACATTATGATTTGTCTTTTAAATATTTTGAATTATCAATTTTTCTGACTCAATACTTTTAAGTGATTTTTAAATAGATAAAAAAAAAGTACTTAAAAAATTCATTGCCCGAATACGCGGTCAAAATTTAATCAGTTGACTCTCGAAATTTTGAAGTGTGCCACATAAATTGAGACGGTGTAGTAATGTTGATATAAATGTATGGGTGAAATAGGTTTTGCTCGTTCCCCTTAACCAGAATTCTTGGATTCGAGCTTTGGGTATGAAAAAAATTATTGGGAGCACCACTCCCGAATGAGCCCTTAAGTGTGCAATTCAAATTTAGTTGGAGCTGCAATGCGGATACCAACCACCCGATGAAAATTCCCATTAGTTTTCTCTTGTTTATACTATTAAGAAGTAACTTCCGGGACCCAAAAGAAAAAGAAGAAGAAACTACATTGTTGTGTCCTTGAATGCACGAGATGGACAAAGACAGAAAAATATGGCGTAACCGTGATTGATGGTTAAGGTGACTTTACTGTTTGAATATACATATTTAGGTATTGAAATTCTCCACAATAAAAAGAATATGAACAAAATTATGAGTTGAGCATAGAAAATAAAATTTGACAGTGACAAGATATGATGATAAACGTTCTACTTACCAATAATATATATTAGTATATGTTTTTTGTTTTGTTTGCCTTTTAAGAAGTTTAATTAACTTTCCCTAAATGAGAATTAAGAGATTTCATTTAATTTATGCGTTTAATAAATACTTGTCCTTTCACATATGTGTTGTACGTGTATATTAAATCATGTAGTATACAGTTTTGTAAAACAATATCAATATTGTGCCTTATCAAAAAAATCAATACCATTTAAAAAAATCACAACTCATCGAAAAAGTCAACCCTTTATAAAGGTCACACCTTTCAATGTAAATGATATCTGCTTTTAATATAATATAATATAAATAAATAAATATGATATGAATTTTAACCGATGTACTAATTTGGTGTTTTAAGAAAAAAAAGAAGAATAGAAAATTTGTTAGTTTAAAAATGTAAGAAAATCCCTTTATTTATAACCAACGAAAGATAGTATGAACATGTGCGTATTGTGCCTTATCAGAAAAGTCATAATTTTTTAAAAAAATCACAATCATTATCGGAAAAGTCACATTTTTTTTGAAAAAGTCAAAACTATTCGAAAAAGTTATAACCCTTCAATGGAAAGAGATGTCGTCTTTTAATGCAATATAATATAATATAAAATGTAAAAGATATATGACCAAATTAGGTGTTTCAAATTGGGGATATTATAGTCATTTAATATTTAAGTTAAAAATTTATATTTTTAAGATAATATAGATAGATAGACCGACACATAAATATAAGTAGATATAAGTATTTGTGAAAATTCTTTTATCATTTAACATTTTATAATCCAATTTTTTCGGACTTGTCCATTGTGGAAACAATTTCTACCCTAATTCTGATCGATATTCAATAGGCTTATTTGAACCACTAAAGTAGTTAAACAGAAAAATCAATTACATGTAGATGAAATTGAAATTTATTATAATGATATAAAAAGACTTGAAACAAAATTTATGAAGTATGAAAATATTTTACATTGTTTTAAAATTATTCTTAAAGAAGTACATGCTTTATAATTTTTTTATTAAATAAGCGGGACTTGAATAAAATATCGATAATATCATTAAATATTATCAACGTAGTAATATATCATATATGTCATATTTCTTAGACTAACTAAAAATAATGTATCGTATAAATGGGTACCGAATAACTTTAAGGGGTGGTTTGATGTGAAGGATAATATCATATAGTGATAATATTAAATTATAGTGACACTTAATTTGTTGTTTGGTTGGCAAGTTTGGATAACTTATCCTGATATTAATAATTAGTGATTGGATAAGTTATACCTCCTCTTAGGTGGTATACTAATTCCGGGATAACTTATTTCGGAATAAAATAGGTAAATAACAAAAATATTTCTTTAAATCCTTTTTATACCTCACTTTTCAAGTTCATATATATTTACATTTTTTTTAATACCATATATAACAACATTCACAACCTTCACTCCTTATTTTTATGATAACTCTTCATATTTTTTCTATTAAAAAATTACACAATATAATATAATTTTTATTTATAAAATTAATTGACTAATTCTTATGTTTATTTATATTTTGATTTCTCATGAATAGTTTTTTACTTTATTAAACTTAAAATGAAAATTCTATTTTATAATTAATAAGAAGAAAAATTTATTTTTAAATACATAAAGACATCATGAAATGCATACATAAAAATATTAAAATTAAAAAAGATGAAAGTTTTATTTTAAGAATGCATAGTAAATAACCAAAATTTGCAAATAAAATATAAAAAAACTAAATAAAGTGAACGGTGTTTTTGTAAACAAACAACTTATTTTTAAATTTTATGTCATGCAAATTATTTTGAATACAATAAATCAAACACTCAATAAAATATATTCTCAGCTTAACTTATCCCATCATAATCAATTCAAATATAATTTATACCATCATAACTTGTATTCAAATTAAACCACCTATGTTTACTAAAGAACCTTGAACCACGACAAACATCTATATCAAAACAAAAACGTAATTTGATTGATTGGTGATAGGGCATATAAATTTGAATCAAATATTTATAGAATAAAAATAGAGATAATTTCCAAACATGATCATTTTTTAGATTATGTTTCCCAATCTATAAAAATAATAATTCAAACTTGATTATTTTTGAAACTTGAACAAAAAATAGAGAATAACTGATAGTTAAAATATATATCAATAAATATTTGATAATGATTCAGATAAGAAACTCATATATTTGATAATACAATATGAAACTCAAAAGTAAAACATTTTAAATGCGTTTTTGCTTTCTCTTAACTCTTTTAAATTTAATGTAATAATTTTTAGAGATAATTTCAGAGATCTCTTTCCAAATTTTGCTATATAACACTCACATTTTCTATGATTTGCAGCATTATGCTAACCTCTCCTATTTTGTTTTAACCATTCTTTAAATTTATTTAAATTAACTACTATGACAAATTTGTCCTTATTCATATCAATGCATATTATTTAAAAATAACTTATTTAATAAATACTTTAAAAATAAATTAGTACTAAAGCAACACAAATAAATTAATACCATAATATATTATATATAGATGATGCACGTGTTCTTTTAATTACCAACCAAAAATTAAATATCTTTGCAAAGTAAAGTGAACTAATTTACTGATAATTTCATTCACTATAATCCACCACTTTCACCAAGAAAAATGATGTGAAATTGAATAGAAGGGTAAAATTGGAAAATTATAATTAATTTATGTTTATTTTTAATAAATTCAAAGAACGGCTAAAAAAATTAAAATAAAAGAGGTAGTCGTAATAATATGATTTTTACCGAGCAAAACTTGGTGGTAAGTCTCTAAAAACTTTCCCCAAGTTTTAAAGTTTGTAGAAATCCATAACTCCTCAAATGTAAATTACACATAACACACGTGACACGTCATATTGACAAATGGAAAAATTGTAACTAATTTGATACTCCCCAAAAGATGGTCATGGATAATATCTATAATCTCTTCAACTTTTTTGTCCTGTGATGGTAAAAAATCTTTTATGGAATGTAATTAGTGAGTTTTCCATTTTCAATCAAATATTAATTACTTTTCCTTTCTAAAGAAAAAAGATTATGAAAATACATTAGTCCACAGTCAAGATAATAAATTAGTTGAATGTTGACGGTCAACTAATGAGTTAACAAGTCCAAAACAAAAAAAATGTGGTAGTACATTTTCCTCTCTTAATAAAGTAGAACAATAAAAAACCACACACTTGTTCTTGTCCTTGAAAGTTGAACCACTTTCCCATTTTCCTTTTCTTCTCCTCCTCCCAATATTCACCATTTAACGCCGGTCCGGCGGCCCCCTTCATCGGCAACTGATAAAAATGTCTGAAAATCGTCCTCATGTACTCATCTTTCCTTATCCAGCACAAGGCCACATGCTTCCCCTTCTGGACTTCACTCATCAGCTAGTCAACAATGGAGTAGCCATAACAATTTTAGTTACCCCAAAAAATCTCCCCATCTTAAACCCCCTTCTCTCCAGGAGCCCATCAATAAAAACTCTCGTTTTGCCTTTCCCTTCTCACCCTTCAATTCCCGCCGGCGTAGAGAATGTCAAGGACCTTCCGACCAATGGGTTCCGTTCCATGATGTACAATCTCGGCAAACTTCGAGATCCCATCATGGAATGGTTCCGCAACCACCCTTCGCCGCCGTCGGCCATAATTTCCGATATGTTTTTGGGGTTTACTCACGAAATCGCCACCCAGCTCGGTATTCGCCGGTACGTGTTCTCCACTTCCGGCGCGTTAGCCTTATCAATTGTTTATTCACTGTGGCGTGAAATGCCCAAAAGGAAAAACCCCAACGATGAAAACGAAAATTTTCACTTTCCCAATATTCCCAATTCCCCGAAATTCCCTTTTTGGCAGCTCTCTCCTATTTACCGAAGTTATGTTGAAGGAGACGCAAGTTCAGAATTCATCAGAGAATGCTATCTTGCTGATATAGCGAGTCACGGAATCGTTTTCAACACGTTTATGGAACTGGAAAATGTGTATTTGGATCATCTGATGAATGATTTGGGTCACGACAGGGTTTGGTCTGTTGGACCAGTACTGCCAGCTTCCGACGACGATGATGATAATAATAATATTTCCGGCCAATCGAACAGAGGCGGTTCAAGCTCTGTTTTAGCTAGTGAAATACTAGCATGGCTCGACAAATGCGAAGATCACTCGGTGGTGTACGTTTGCTTCGGTAGTCAAGCTGTGTTAACCAACAAGCAAATGGAGGAGCTAGCCATATCGTTGGAGAAAAGTGGTGTTAAATTCATTTTGTCAGCCAAAAGAGCCACCAAAGGACATGCTTCAAACGATTACGGCGTGATTCCGTCTTGGTTTGAGGAAAAAGTGTCTGGACGGGGCCTGGTAGTTAGAGACTGGGCCCCACAAGTGTTGATTTTAAATCACCGAGCTATTGCGGCATTCTTGACTCACTGTGGTTGGAATTCAATTCTGGAGAGTTTAATAGCTGGAGTACCAATGTTAACATGGCCGATGGGTGCGGACCAATTTGCCAATGCGAACATTTTAGTGGATGAGCATAAGGTAGCAATTAGAGCTTGTGAAGGTGCGAAAACGATACCAAATTCGGAAGAGTTGGGTAAGTTACTGGCGGAAGCTGTGGAAGGAAACAACGTAGAAGAGCGAAGGGCTCGTGCAGCAGAGCTACGAAGAGTTGCAAATAATGACATTAAAGAAGGTGGGAATTCGTTCAAGGATTTGGCAGCGTTCGTTGAACATTTAAGGGAGGAGGCTACAAAAATCAATGTGTAAAACAAACTTCTGAGGCAATAATTTGGTGATCCACAATCTATCGTTGGAGTCATCTTTTGCTACAATATCAGTATGTAAGCATGGATTATTTTAACCATTAGATATATGAAATAAATGTTATCGAGTCTATTCGGCTTGGATGATGAATATAAGTACTATATTAAGTAAGCGGTTGCCCAAGTTTCCAAATATTTTTGGCGTTATTTTTTGGTAAAGTTTTGGTGAAGTTTCACGCCTTAATTTATTTTAATTTTTTGATGAAGTTTTAAAAAATATTATTTTATATTCATAAGTTCTAAATATTATTAAAAATACTCGTGTGTTATCATTTTATGATGGATATCTTTCATTAAAAAACAACGTTATAACATAATTGATAACAATCAACAATAATAAAATAATAACATGGGCAAGAGCAATACATTAATCCAATTAAAAATAATTTTTTTTTCAATCTTGTCATTCAAACAACTCTTTTTCGTAGGAGATAATAAAAAATTATTCTTTTATAAAAAAAATTCATATTCTACGAACAACTTCTTCCTGACAAACTTTCATTTCAAGATCAAATGACCGAAAAAACGAAACAATATTGTTACTCTGAATCGATTGTTCATCATTTTTATTAACAATCATATCATTACTTTCATATTAAGTGAATATTTCATCACTGCTTTGATTTTCAAGCAAAAAATTATCTAATACGGCACAAGTAGGGGCGGAGCCACCTATTGCTCAGGGGTATCCGAATCCCCTTTCGACAAATTCATTTGTCTACTTTTTTAAATTTTGAACCATTAAATCAAAATTCTGGCTTCGTTATTGGGCACAAACAACTACTATTTTTATATACATGTCTAAGTCATAGTTGTTTATGCCTTGTCATAATATTTTGAATCTATTTTTTCATGCACCAAATATTTTTTCAATTACATTACGTCATTTTTAGGCTCTCTTTCACTTCTCATATAGTCTTGTAAATGATATCGCACTCCTTTATATGAAACTAGAAATTCTTTTGTGTTTCGAAGACCAGGGTCAACAATATAATTTTTTTTATAAAAAATTTAAAAATGTAATTCAGAGCATACTTATGCTTCTTCTTGATTTCTTTCTTTCTAAAACACTATCAACAATGAAATTACAAATTTATCTACCATGTGGTGGAAAAGGAAAGTTATTCAAAAATGAATAATCCGATTATTTATTACTCCCTCCGTTACATAGTGATTTTTTGAGTGATTTTTCATTTTTCAAAATAATTGAATTATTCAAAGTTCAAGATAAATGTTTGAAATTTTTTTCATATTTGTCCTTTCATTTATTGAAATTTTATATTTTCTAGTAGATAAATCACACTACCTGCAAAGTTATATTTATGATTTTACAAAAGGCAATAGTGGAAAGTATGATTTAAATTATGTCCTTGAATGTTTTTCTTAATATGTGTGCATTGTCTTACAAATTCACTTAATAAGGAATGGAGGGAGTAATAGATAGAGATATTTTTTATGGCGGAGTAAGTTGATAGATAAATATTAGTTGACATTAATAAATAATGAGTGTTTTTATAAAATATCAAAGTTTGGATAATTTTTAAATTTTTAAAACTTGTCAAGTTCTCAAGTTTTAGTTTTTTCTAGAACTTGAAAACTTGAGATTTTTACCAAATATATTTGTCAAGTAATGGCCAATTAGATGGACAAACCCTAATTTCCAATTTTTTTTCCAAGTCTTTTTCAAAAATTATTTGGACCAAACGACACCTAAGTTTTGAAAAACTCCTTTAAATATATTGAAATATACATTATGTATAGGTATTTGCACATTTGAGCGAAAGTATTGAATCTAATAATAAGCAATTAATATGTTTGGTGAAAAAATGATTATGCTAAATGACAAAAAACTTGTTTGGATTGATTTATTAAATGTTTTTAAGCGAAAAGAACTTTAAAGCAATTTTGTAGTATTTTTGAGTAAAATAAAAAAATGCTTATATAAATCAATCTTTATGTGTATGTCATATATAAACTAAGTCAAATAGTAATTATAACTTAAATCAACTACCCTCACAGCGATCAACTTTAGCTACTTTTCCACTTCTATATCTCAGGCTACTGGAAATGATTGGTTTGCATTTTTTTAATTTTCAACCAACTTTCGGTATCATCAACAAACATATGCGTCGTCTTACTTCATATTATATGTTTTTCTCGTTCAAACTTCTTGGTCGTTACTTTATCTTTTATTTTGAATGACGAGGATGGTCGGACTGGACGACTCAAATGTATTGGTGGTCTAAAGTAAAATTCGAATGAGGCCTTAAATTTTAATTTTTTTAGTAAAATTTATTATAGTCGATTCGTTTAATTTTTCTTGAGACATATAGTAGTATAGTTTTGTCAAACTTCTAATAATTTTTTCTCCCTTGTATGAAAAGTTAATATTTTTTATAAATAATGCTTAATATTTTTTTAAAAAATCTATATTATAACCTGTTATTGCTCTTAAAAATGAGCCCTAAGGCTAATGCCTTTTTTTTTAGGCTTGTAGAGCTGCCCCTTTTGGGAGATTGAAATAATTTCTTTGATTTTATAAAGTACCGCATCGGTCGTGGAATGAGAAATCCGTCTCCTATCTGATTTGGACTCATACTATATAAATACTATATAATTAACAATCGTGAGTGCTTTAAGTTCCATACAATTGAATTAAAATTGCTACTAAATTTTGCCAAATTCATACTTCTCTTGCTAGCTTCACCCTTGTTTACGGTTGTTTTTTGATCTTCTTTTTCATTTAATTATTTAGATTGTTGAAGTCCGGCACTAGTGTAACATGGACAAAGGGGGCTGACAATTTTGCAAATGCCACCATTTTATAAGTGGATTTGCATAAGATATCAAATAAAGGTCTGTGAAGATGCCCAAGCCGGAAAAATTGTTAACTGATATCGTGAATGAGGGGAGGAGGCATGCTTCGCTAACTGCATGGTATGTAACTAATTAAGCTTGCAGAAATTCTAACCTCCCCATACTCTACCACTTATAAGATCACACTGAGTATTTTATTGTTTGTTGCTTGCAGAAACTCATCTAATTTTGGATCTTGTGTAAGCAAATGTAATGAGGCCTTAGTTATATAAAAATCAAGAATTATTTAGGGACCCTAGTTAGATTGTTATGAATCTACCCCAGCCCAATAAGAATATCGGGCCGAGACCAAACAGTAGGGCCAGGCTAATTTGGGATCCGGGGTTAATTAGTGTGATTTTGGGATTATACAATGTAATGGTAACAGGAAAAAGGGGGAAAGCAAAAGAAGACATAAAATGGCCTTTCCTACTTTTTAGAACTGTAGGGATACTGATGCCCTTCAATTGAACTGTAATTTCAGCCCAAAAAGATGTGCATCTGTAAGAAGTTAACATCCAGAGGGGTTACCATTGAACATGCAAAATTTTTTGGGTATCACAAAAAAAAACCATTTCAAATCTTTTATATTTTCTAAAAAAGATATATAATAAAAAAAACAAGTTTGTAAAGCTACAAACTTACTCATCCCATGGTGTTTGGGGAAAAACTTAGAAAATAGTGTTTAACCATACAACTTGCTATTACTTGGCAAATATATTAGCAAACATTCAAAGATAGCTAAAAACTTGTAGAAGCTACAAACTCTCAATCACCTCATTGAGACCACGTGATGTACAGTGTTTCATCAGGCCCCAAATTGAACTTTAATCATAAATTACTGTCACTCTGAGATGCTTAGCAGTGATATTACTTTAAAAAAAACGCAGTCTTCCTGTTTTGACCAGTGGTACTATATAGAATATTAACGAATCAAAATAATGATTCTTACCTATAATTAATAACACATTAGTACATCACAGCTAGAAAAAAAAATAAAAAAAATATTCCAGTATCACAATGCTAATTAGTACTTGAAGGCACATGCCACTAAGCAAAATTGGGTTAGTGTTTAGTTTCCCTGCTATGAGTTGGGCCAAGATTGTTGAACCAAAACCAAAAATTTTACATAATTTTAAGGATTTGTTGTGTGGAGAGGTTGGAAATTGTTGATTGGGGGTTTGTGACGGGGTTTGCTTCCTGATCCTGGACCTCCGATATAGTCCTTGTTCATCATGGTGAATAACTCAGTCGCATCGTCCAGAAGTTTCTCTGATTCAAGCTTATGAAATGATTCATTATCATCAAATTGATCATCTGTTGAAACTAACTTATTGGATGATGAGTTCTTCGAGCAACATCCATTTGTTGATTTTTGGTTAATCCTAGTGCTCTCATCCTTGAAATTCAAAGAATCGAATATATATTAAGATCAAAGTATTACTAGCTAGTAACATGGGAATTACTCAAACTAGTCTGAAAGCAAATTGCGTATAGTCAATAGGATGGTTTAAAAGAGTAACCTGATCATTGTGAATGTTCTTTCGTGACTCACCAAGTGGACTTGCTGAACTATTGATGCTTCCTGCGTTGTAAACCAGAACATACCCAAATTGAGGATTCATTCTGTTTCTTTTTCCTTTCTTTAATTATTTATGCAAATTGAATACGCTAGCTCAAAGCTGAAGAATTTACACTCATGAAGCTTGCAGGGAGGAGTTGAAGAAGAACACAGAAATCACAAAAGAAGTATATTTCCATTCTCTTAATTTGCTTGAGAAAAAGAATAGATGGACTACAAAGAATTGCGATACTCTTGCACATGTGAATCTCAAAATTCTTGCAATTTTCTATTTGTACATACAAGTATACTATTATCGACCCTTTTCACAAGAACAACTTACTAAAGAAAAACAGCTAATTAGATCTAAAACGGCCAAAAAGTTTCTCTCTGTCTCTCACAGTCTCATAATAAGATTACTAATCAGTTATTCTTAGGGGGGTGCGGTCTTGCCATATGATAATCAGCGTTAAGAGCCACAAAACTTCCTGTATTGGCCTTCAATGAATGGCTTTTACTACTTATACCGCTCAATTCTCTCAACTTCCCCTGCACTTTATGGTACTTTAAATTTCCAACAGAATGGATACTTGCACTTGCCGCACCTGATGAATCAGTTTCCTCCACTTTCTTCATGTTTTCCTTTCTCTCTATCATCATTTTTCTTCCTCCCATTTTCCCATTAGTGAATTCCGCAGCTGCTGCTACACCATCCAAAACTTCCTGAAATTTCAACAAAAACCTCCTTCAGAGTTTGTAATATTATCAATTTTAACTTTGAAAATAAGATATTTGATCATGTAATTTGAGTATTGAGAAAACAAATGATAATATTGTAACTAATAGAAGGGGAAATCAAGACAGATGAAGCTCTGCTCAAGTGGTTGAACATCTTCACCATCAATCAACTAGTCAAAGTTCAAGTCGGGCCGGAGGATAAGTGAAAATACTATTGATCATTAGAAAAATCAAATCAACTTTAGTACCTTCTCTACACTCGGATGACTCCGTAGTGCCCTGGCGTTATCATTTTCAGCCTCATGGACCATTTGTTTAACTGCAGAAGGAAGAGCAACTATTTAAATTTCCACTGGAAAAAAATCTATAAATGTATTGATGAATGGAAAAAGAGAAAGGCAGTACATACCATGGTCATCACTTTGAGCAATTGTGTCCTTTATGGAAAGAAAAATGAAGAGTACCATAACAAGCATAAAGGAACTAAAACTTAAAGACACCATTTTTTTTGACCTCTTTCTTTTTGTTATGTCTGTTATACTCTGCAATAAAGGAGAGAGATGCACATGGAAGGAAACAGGGGAGATTTATAGAAAGCCCAAATTCCAAATACAAGTCAAAGCTAGGGTTAGAACAATGAACTTTTTCTTGCTTAAAAAAATTGGTTAAGGGTACAATTGAGCACCTGGGGAAACACAAAAGACTGAATAGAAAAAACAAAAAAGTTTAAGAAAGAGGAAGATGGTCTTTCTCATGTGTTGATGTTAGGGAAAAGGGCTATGATAGCGTGGAGCTGAAGATACGGTTGTTTTTTTCCATGTCTGCCGCGCCATGCATGCAACGAGGAATTGTTTGTTTTGTTTTGTTGGCCTAAATTTACACCAATGACTAAGCCTTTCATTTTTTTTCGTGTGATATTCATAGGTCACCAATACAAGTCATAAAAACAGTCACAAATATTTGTATTAGAATACATCGCACTTCTTATGATGTGACCCTACTCAAATAATGGGATGTTTTGTGAATGAGATTGCGCACCTTTACTATAAACGGAATTTCGAAACTAAGTCAAATTTTAGAGGAGATTAGTTAGATATTCCTATATGAATCAGAATTAGTTGATTCCCAAAGTGGATACTTAAAATAAAATAAAAAAAGGCAAGGAATGATTTAGGTTTACACAGAAGTGGTCCAAAGGTAGTGGCAATTTTGACTTCCTGAAGAATTGGGAGAAAATCCTATTCCCCTGGCTCCTATTTTATGAAAAAGATCAAACCGTTAACTTTTTATTTTGTAAAAAAGTAGTGTCTATCTTGCCTTTTAGATAATTATCATCCTCCTTCTCTCTAATCTCTACTCTCTATGTATTTCTTGTATCATTATATTTAATTAATTTTTAAGTTCGATATGTTCTTTTCGACTTCTTTCATAAAGTTATTCATATTTTCTTTTTGACTACTTGGGCATTATATTTCATACTGGGGAATAGTATTTATTTAGAGCTAGCCAGTACAGGCACAAACTATAATTGCTTCTTGGTAAAACAGTGAATCTAACTCTAGCTAGGATTCATTAATTAAGAAACCTTTACAAATCTATTGTTAACAGGCACCACCTGGCAGTCCTTGGTCAAAAAAATTCCTCCTACCACTAATTGTTGTTATATTTGGTTATTGAACACACATGATCAGGGGCGGATCTACATGGAGATCGGAGGTTCACCCTAATCTCTTTTATTGGAAAATTATACTATATATAAGGTCAAATTCTATTTTTGTTAGTATATATATTAAAATGAACTCCCTTTGATATAAATAATGAGCTTAACTTAGTGGCTAAGGGGTTCAACAATCGCCTTCAAGATTGTTGGTTTGATTCCAGGTAACAATTTTTTCCTCCCTTTTTTCAATATTTTTTTCCCTCCCTTTTTTTCCCTTGGAATATCCAATAGCAAAGTTGATATGGGCTGGCTCAAAATTTTAATCCAATGAAAAGCATTTGGGCTCAATGTAGAGCTTTTTTTTTTTTTTTTTTTTCATTATTTGTTTTTATGCCATCTCTCCTTTCCAATTTTCATTTGCTTAAATTTATAAGGCACATTATTTTTATTTTTATATTTTATTCTTCTTATTTTTATTGCTCATTTTATTTACGTAATTCTCTTTTTATATATTAATTCAAATAAACTCTTTAAAAATATATCAATTGTCCTTAACATGAAATTGAGATAGAAAAAATATTTTTTAAAATAAGGTAAATTCAAATTTGATCTAACAAAGAAATTTAAAAGTCATGAATATTTACGTTATCACTTTCTTATTTTTTCCAGAGAGATGTAAACTAAACTTATTTGAATCGCTTGTCTTTTATTTTTTACAAATGAAAAAACTTATGAATTGAATAAATGAACTAAAAATCGGCGATGCCATTTACTTAGCTTTTTAATATGCATTATAATATTAGCAACTCAATCATTATACATTTTTAAAGAATTTTGACAATTTTCAAAGTAACATATGATTGTACGAACACTAATTTTAAAAAATGAAAAAAAGAACACTACAAAATAAAAGGAAAAATCATATTTTTTTTTAAAAAGCTCAATGGATCAAGTTAAAGTAAGAAGAAACGCTGTATACGACATGACAAAACAAGTTAAATTTAGTGGGTTAAGATTAATTTTCTTTCCCATTTTGCTTCATTTTTCAACTTACTTCTATAAATGTTGAACGCCCTTCACAAAAATTCTGGTTCCGCCACTGCACATGATTAGTGAATTCTCTTAGATATCCTTTTGCCAGAAGTAATTAGTGAAATGAACAGTGTAATTCACTAGTAAAAAATGTACTTCCTCCGACTCAAATTATCTATCGTGATTTTAATAAATATTTTTAAAAAAAAATAATTTGTCATTTTAATATTCAAAACAAATTAATATTCTTTTTTATTTTTCTCGTAGTAATATTTTTGAAAATTACGTACCAACACCTTAATTATGAAATGATGAAGTATAAATATAGTAAATATATAATGAATATATAAGATTATATTTAATTAATAATCTCTTTAAAAGTGTGAGAAAGAGAAACACGACAAATAGTTTGAAACAACAAGAGTATAATATTGGGTAAATGAACACGGGAGATTATCGAGAGCAAGGAGTCGGTCAGGGGGGAAACCAAAATGTTGAAGAAGAAGAAGAATGAGAAGAACATGGACAAGTGGTAAAATTAATTAAACTGCGCGCCTTGAATAACTGAGCACCTAACCTAAGCAGCATAACATTATATATAATATAACAACTCTTTTAACTTTACAGTTAGGTTTTAACAAACAAGTTCAGAACACGAGAGCTCGATCTCCCATTTTGTTTTTTAATCAGTGAGTGCATACCTCTGTTCTTTAGTGTCTTCAACTCTTATTTTACTAGTTTTTTATTGACACGGATTAAAAAAACCAACAACGAGTTATTTGAACTGATTTAGTCGTATGGCTTTGAGGTGTAAACGTAGAAATTGCACTCCATATCTAGTTTTCATTTTGCCATCTAAGTTATACCCAATATTTTCAAATTATTTAACTAGTTAACTATAAGTGTTGGTGACGTTCAGCCCTGAGACTGTGTAAACACAGTGCAGTTCTCTGGAAATGTAATTAATTACCAAGTTACATTCCATTCAAAAAGTGTTAACGCACATTCGTTTACCTTGAGGTGTAAACACACAGTATTTTGCAAAAATCAAACCATCTCTATTTTTCCACTCTCGGAGATTGTTCCGTGTCAAGGGTGATTATCCGACACTGCATATATCAATATTGTGCACAATGTAAATTTCAAAGCGTTCGAATAGCTAAAACGAAAAAAAATGTATTTAGATGGTAGTCATTAGTTATAGTCATAGTTTCGCGATGAAAGTCTATTGAATTTTGTCTTTTTTTTTTACATTCATATATATATATATATATATATATTTATTTATTTATTTTTTATTTTTTTTTATTTTTTTTTTGATTAACAAATATATTCATTCTTCTTCGTATACTAAATTATTAAACTAATTTTTTTGCGAATTTTTATTTATAATATCTAAATGAGATTTAAACGTCGAATGTTTGTTTGTATATGCTTCATCTAGTCCATATATATTAAGTGAATTGTTGAGACTTTTTTTTTATAGTTCAAAATAAGTGAATTTTTCAATGTTTAAGACAATTATTGAGGCTTTTTGTCCAAAATTATTCTTTCTTTTAATGAAGTTCTCAACTGCCTTATTTTTATAGGACATTAATTAAAGAATAGTCAAAAAAGTTACAGTGGAAGTAACCTTTAATTTTTGTTGTTAAGTATTTTTCTTAAAGGATGTGTCATACCCAATAAGTCACTCAATATGAACTAGAGGTAGTATATATAACAACTTCTTGACAAACACTGTCACTAAAGAGAGGTTTGACCGTAGTGAAATCATTATTCTATTTTTGTTTTTTAAGAAATGTGTCAAATAAAATTTGGACAAGTAAAAATTGATGAAACGAATACTATGTAGTATATACGTTAATGTTCTCTACTCTGTTTAAATTAAATTACAACTCTTATTTTGTTTGTTTAAGCTGAGACAAGTAATTAAGTATCTTTTAATTCATTATGATTGGTGATTAGTTTTAATTAGTGGGATCGACAATGAAAATGTGCTAATAGAGTCAGACATTACAGCTGAAAATAAAGATAATTACTAAATTCGAGGATGATGGAGTCTTGAAACTAGTTGACGGTTGACTTTATGCTTAGAGAAAAAGTTTTAAAGTAAATTTCAACAAAATTTCAACGAAGATTACAAAAGCATCAAGACAGTGTGTGAACATGGAAGGTAACCTTTGCTCGTTGTTCCAACCATTCCGCGTTGACACAGTGTAAAACTTGCTTTCTCCGTTCACTATCAAGTTTTGTTTTAGAAAAGTTAATTTAATTAATGTTCGGAGTTAATAATCAATATCATATCATATAAATTAGGAGGGATGGAGTATACTACACTGCGAAGCAATCTAACTATTCACGTCCTCTGCTTTTGATTATATGTATACTCAAATTATTTATTGGATTGCACTGTACTAGGATGAAAGGATGATTGAACAATTAGTCTTGATTAGGTTCTAAGTTTGTTTTGGGCTGTGAAGTAGTACTTTTTGGTGTTTCAAACACTGGGATTTGGGAAAAGGAAAAGGGGAAAAGGGAAAAGGGAAAAATGTGTTTGGGTTTTCAAGACACTAGCACATGAAAGCCACTACTAAGGCAATTGGCACGACCGCCGTGGGTGTCGCTGATTCCTCGATCTTCCAACTTAAACTTCATGCCATGACAAACTTTTTGGCAATAACAATAACCCTTTGAAAACTAAACTTTTACTAACTTTGTAGAAAACTTTGCACATGCAATATCCGAAATTCGACTTAGACAAATCTTGAATTTAGATATTTTCTTCTTTCCATATTAGTTGATTACTATACTAAAAATAGTTATCCCATATTAGTCGATCACTTCACTAAATTAAGAAAACATTAATTGATTTTTTCCCACATTACCTTTGCGATTAATTCTTTTTGAAAGTGTTCACACTTATTTATAAAGTTCTAAAGAAGTTCTTAAGGGGTGAATTAGTAAAACTATCCTTTTATTTATGATTTTATAATATGCGTGTAAAAAAAAAAATGAGAAACTAATATGGAATGGAGGGAGTATTTTTTTTTTGAAGTTTAGGTATTTCTATTATAAAATCATGCAAAAAAATTATCATACGTACTTGAAGTTCAAACAAAAATGGTTGAACTTCATCCAATGAAATGCCCGACTTTGATCCATAATATCTAAAGTTAGGCGCTACATGTATGAAGTTGTTCAGAAGTGAATAGATTTGCAAACTTTTATGTGTATGACTTAAATGATGGTCCCCATTTCGGATAGGGTACTTTACCTAAATCCCATAGTGAAAAAGTCCAATTATAACTTATCCCTACTTTTTCTTAAATTACCCGATTTTCCTGATTTTTCTCAGATTTTTGATACATTAGTGGTTTTTCTGATACATCACGTTTTGTGTACATAATAATTAATGTTGTTGATTTATTTATGGAAAGGTAACTTAAATCAAGTTCAGTTTCCTTCTTCAATCAATTACTTAGCTAAATAAGGGAATTAACCCATACAAAGCGTAACAGTTATGAGGGACTTAAAAAAATTAAAAAACAGAGCATAGGATTATTGGCGGAACGGCGGCGAAGGTGACTGTCTCGCCGATAGAAGACGATGAAGAGGAATCCTATTTAATTTCCCCTTCTGATGCTTGGATATATAACTGAATGGAGAACAAAAGCTCCTGCTTAATGCTTATCTCTGTTGCAGCTTCACATTTAATGAGTGTTGGGTCACGTTTTTCTGAAATTCAAAAAACAGAGCATAGGAGTTTGATACATTAGAATATATGATACAAAAGTGACCTTATATATCAGAATAATTTATGTATATTAAATCTTATGTATCAGAAAAATTTATGTATCAAACATTAAATCTTATGTATCAGAAAAATTTATGTATCAAACATTAAACATTATGTATCAGAAAAATTTATGTATCAAGCATTAAACCTTATGTATCAGAAAAATTTATGTATCAAACATTAAATCTTATGTATCAGAAAAATTTATGTATCAAGCATTAAACATTATGTATCAGAAAAATTTATGTATCAAGCATTAAACCTTATGTATCAGAAATTTTTTTGTATCAAGCGTTAAACCTTGTGTATCAGAAAAATTTATGTATCAAGCATTAAACCTTATGTATCAGAAAAAATTATGTATCAAGCATTAAACCTTATGTATCAGAAAAATTTATGTATCAAGCATTAAACCTTATGTATCAGAAAAATTTATGTATCAAGCATTAAACCTTATGTATCAGAAAAATTTATGTATCAAGCATTAAACCTTATATATCAGAAAAATATATGTATCAAGCATTAAACCTTATGTATCAGAAAAACCGTAAAAAGCTGAAGACCTTATGTGTCATGTACATAATAGCAAAAACCTTATTAAAACCTTATGTATCAACATATGAAATGTCTATCAACACTTAAAAATACAAGAAAAGAAATCTGATACATATAGACTATATTAGAATCAGAAAAGCTTGATACATGAAAATCTGATACATAAACTTTCATCTTATATTTGAGTTTGATACATGAGAATAACTGATACATAACCATTCGACATATTCGACAGATTAAGGGTTGATACATTGAAGATTGTTGTGTTAGTTTTCAACTGAATTGTGGTTGATACATAACATCTTGTATTGATATAGGTTGTAGATGTATCAGAAGCAGTAACGTTTGATACATGAGAATCTGATAAATAAATTTTCATCTTAAATTCGAGTTTGATACATGAGAATCTGATAAAATTCTGCTAAATTGTTGAATAACCAAAAAAAATATTTACTATTGGTGCAAAAATAAAATTGTACATTCTACTACTACAAAATTCAAAAAAAAATTACTCGACGTCAATCGGTTTTCCTTGACTAGGAGAGATGAAATCTCTCTAAAGTTTTTTTGGATCGTCATTTTCGCTAACATAACCATCCTTGGTCATACTTCAGTTCCTACATTACCATGAAAAATGATTAAATACAACTTGAACTTGATACATTGTACATCTGATCTGATACATTAAAATATATGATACAAAAGTGACCTTATGTATCTAAAAAATTATGTATCAAGCATTAAATCTTATGTATCAGAAAAATTTATGTATCAAGCATTAAACCTTATGTATCAGAAAAAATTATGTATCAAGCATTAAACTTTATGTATCAGAAAAATTTATGTATCAAGCATTAAACCTTATGTATCAGAAAAATTTATGTATCAAGCATTAAACCTTATGTAACAGAAAAAATTATGTATCAAGCATTAAACCTTATGTATCAGAAAAATTTATGTATCAAACATTAAACCTTATGTATCAGAAAAATTGTAAAAAACTGAAGACCTTATGTGTCATGTACATAATAGCAAAAAACCTTATTAGAACCTTATGTATCAACATATGAAATGTTTATCAACACTTAAAAATACAAAAAAGAAATCTGATACATATAGACTATATCAGATATGGTTAAAAGATATCTGATACATATAGTCTGATGCATTTATTCGCTGCATTAAGGTCTGATATATTTGAATAATTCATACCTTTGGAAGATTAGGTCGTGTTATAACACCTTCGACTTTCTCCTCTGCTTTTTGAGGTGATTGTTGAACTATAAATTTTGACTTTGCAATTTGAGATTTCGATTTTGCATGTAAAGTATCCATAATTAATGGATCGTTGAGATGCTTGGATCTAATCTCTTTATACCCTTCACCAGAAGAATCAGACTCTGATGAAACAAGAATTTTTTTATTTTGATTTAATTATGTGAGACCAACACTAAATGATAGATATGATTCCATATGTATCAGTGAATAGAAGATTAAAATCAACAAAAACATACAGTTGAAATCAATGGAAAATCGAAGGAGATGGAATTGAAGTGAGATTCTAGAGAAGGAAGAAATTGAATTACCTTATTTGGAAATTTGAATTTCAGAAAAATATGAATTGAAATTCAAAAAGAAACCGCTGTATATGGGGCTTCAAATTAGGCGTGAATTTAGGATAGTTGGGCAGAAGGAATGGGATGTATCAGTGAGTTGGAGAGAGAATTAAAAAAAGAGGGATTTTTGAGATTTTTATAAATGGTAGGGAATAATAGTAAATATAGTAATATAAGGTGTATAGTTAGGTAATTTTCGAATATGCGTGCACTTCAGCCCAGAAAATAACTGGCCCGGCAATTTATATAGCCCAATCTTGGTAGGCCCAGTTTTCGCTAAACCGGGTTATTGACTTATGAGAGGGCTTGGCCTAGTAACTTCTTGTCGGGTCGGTATCAGGTCAATAAAATGGCGCAAAAATCAAATAGATTTCCAAATTTGTCCTGCTTTCCCGCTCTCTCTAACGCAATTCACAAATCCATTTCCCGCCAGATCCAAAGCTTTTTACATTTATCCAAAACCCTAACACTCGAGATCAGAAGTAAAGTGAAAGAGAGCAACAAACTTTAATCGACAATGAAGATCCGATCCATTAAGCTCAGAGAAGCTCACAAGAGCAGCAGTGGTGTTGGGTCATTCTGCTCGGTTTTATGGGATCAGCAGGGCGAGCACATTGTCACTGCTTCTTCTTCTGATTCTTCAATTTGCATTCACGATTCTATTTTGCCAGCAAATCCCCCTAAAGTTGTTCGACAGCACAGAGATGGCGTCACCGTTTTGGCTCTCAGCCCTAATTTCACATGTCTGGCTTCCGGATCTATTGACCATTCCGTCAAACTCTACAAATTTCCTGGTATTTTCTCACTTTTTCCTCTCATCTCAAGTAGGTTATGAGTTATTTCATTTTAGAAACAAGGAGTTCGTTTTATTTCATTTAAGTTTTTGCTTGTCGTGTTCCTGTCGGAGGCAAAATGATTAGTGAATCTTTAAATTGACTGATTAAAGCATTGTAGCACATTAGCTGAAGACCGAAAAAGGCTATTTATCTGAATTATTTGTTAACTTAGAGTTAACTATTGAACGATGTGCATAATATTTCTGTTAATTGTTGTATTCTGTTACTTTTTTCATATCATATATAAAACTGAATTTTCTGTTGTTTTTTATGCTTCTATTTCCAAAACAAGTTGTTTTGGACAAATGATAAACTATAGTAATAGCCTAAGTTGTTTTGTTTGAACATCCAGTTTTTTTTTGGGATCTGCCACTATCCAAACTTTTCAGAATATTGATTTACTACCACTGAAATATTAGTACTAGTAATTGTCCTAAAGTCATTCTGACAGTACTATTGTCCCATAGTCATTCTTACTAAAACATTGTCAATCTTTCTGTGAATAAGTTGGTCCCTTCATCCAAATCTTCTGTGATCACTGGTTCATGAAACCACTAACCATGCAATAGTGTATGTGACACTTGTGTTCCTGTAGTATGGATATAATATAGTTAAGACACCCTTTCATGAGCTACATGTGAGTTGGGACTTGGGATCACATTATTTGTTAGTTGGTCAACATCAGGCTGGTCAACAGGGTTAGTTTGAGGAGCTGACTGTTATTTTGCTTGCTCTGTTGTTTTATTTTCCAACATTTGCAGCTGCTTAGTATGAAAGTATTTTTAACATAGTATGACTTGAGCCGAGTGTCTTTTAGAAATGGCCTCTCTACCTCCTGGGAAGGTCTTCATACACTCTACCAGACCCCACTTAGGGGGATTTTACTGGGTATGTTGTTGTATAATATGAAGAGAAATTAAAGGTGCATTTGGTCTTAATTCATTAGGCACATACAAAGATTGTCCTTTTAAACTTTTTTTTTCTTGACCTCAATTTTAAGAGCTGAATACTCAAATGAACTCTGCTAATTCCTGAATTAAGTTCTGTGAGATTATTAGGCTCCTAGCAACCTTACATGTACTGCTTGAGGTAAAGAGATTGTCCCCATATCCTGCTCCACATTGCCCCTTCTTAAAAGAAGAAAGATGAAGAGAAAGAAAGGAAAATAGTAGAAATATAGCTCAACCTTTTAATATCTTCATGATCATCTTGATCTCGTTTTGCTTTCTGAAGTCTTTTCCTTGATTTGGTTCTTTACTGCCTCTGTGTATCTAACTTCTCGAAACATCATTGCTAGTTAATTAAAAGAACATGATCTGGAGATATAGTTCTTTCTATGCCTTAACAATTATTAACACCATGTTATTTTATATTGTAAACTTAAAATTGGCATGGAGTTTAAGATGTAGATTTGACTTATTTATCATACTAGTGTCAGTGCAAGAAAAACAAAAAAGTAATGGTTGAAAACTTAGTTTGATTGGGAACACATCACATCAAGGTTTAAAAGTTAAATGAATTTGAGTTCTTGGAAGTTTTGAAATTAGAAAAAATATGAAATGATATCAAATAGTCAATATGTCTCGAAACGGGAACACTCATACAGATTGAAATGGAGGCATATACATGATTAGTTATGCCAAATTTGGAATATTTGATTTTCTATTCCAGCTGCTCATCAGTTTGCTGATTGTGATCGTCATTTGGTTTGTTTGTTGTCCTGATTCTTGCATCAGCTGGGGAGTTCGAGACAAACATTACTAGATTTACATTGCCTATACGGGCACTTGCTTTCAATAGATCTGGAACTATGCTGGCAGCTGCTGGTGATGATGAAGGCATCAAACTTATAAATACCATTGATGGCTCGATTGCAAGAGTTCTTAAAGGACATAGAGGATCCATCACTGGCATAGCTTTTGATCCCAAAAGTGAATACCTGGCTTCAGTTGATTCAATAGGGACTGTTATGATCTGGGAACTCCAGTCTGGGAGCACAATTCACGTCTTAAAAGGAATAGCTCCTGTCATTGGTTCTGATTTTTCTTCTACGAATATAGTTAGCTGGAGTCCTGATGGGGAGCTATTAGCTGTTCCTGGCTTGAAAAATGATGTGGTGATGTACGACAGAGACACTGCAGAAAAACTGTTTTCTCTTAGAGGTGATCATGTACAACCCATTTGCTTTTTGTCTTGGTCACCAAATGGAAAGTACATGGCTACTTCTGAACTAGATAGACAGGTTTTGATATGGGATGTTGATAAGAAACAAGATATTGATCGGCAGAAATTTGATAACAGGATAACTTGTATGGCGTGGAAACCAATTGGCAATGCATTGGCAGTAATTGACATCATGGGAAAGTATGGTGTTTGGGAATCAGCTGTACCTTCTTCAATGAGATCTCCCACAGAAGATATTCCTGGTTTAAGTTCTAAAAATGGTCATGGTCTTATTTTCTATGACGAAGAGGAAGAAAACCCAAGTGTGTCTGGTAGTTTAAGTGATCTTGGAGAAGATAGTCACGATGAATCTGAACCATTCAGCAGAAAAAGACTATGCAAACAGCATAGTTATACTGATGATTGGGAAGAAGACACTAATGAAGAGTTGGAGTTACTTCCAAAAGTTGAACCTCGTAAAAAGGCTCCTCATGGTAACAGGGATGGTTTAGATAATAAAAGAAATAAGCTCAAGGATGTGCCAATTTCTGCAGGGCCAAAAATGCAAGAAGCTATTCAGCCAAGCGCAACTCCACAGCTGCCTGGCAAAAGGCGTTTTCTATGTTACAGCATGCTTGGCAGTATAACCACGATTGAGCTTGAAGGATACTCTCACATAGAGGTATTGTGGCTTGTTTTTGTTTTGTGTGTCTGTCTGTATTTCTATTCTAAAACTCTACCCTCATTAGTTATTTTTGTTCTTATTATACAAAAAAATTGAACTTTGTGCTTTTTTCCACTATCATCTTCAACCCCAAGTGATTGTCTTTTGACTTGTTCATGGCTAGAATCTGTGATTATCAATTTGTCAACAAAACTATCAAGGGGAAAACAGCTAGTAGTATTTGGTGCATGCAATGTTGAGAGGACAATTTATCCAATGTTTTACCATAGATCTATATATGAATTAACTTCAGCTTTCATGATAACTTCAATGCAGATTGATTTTCATGACACAAGCAGTGGTCCCCGAGTCCCTGCAATGACTGATTATTTTGGTTTCACAATGGCTTCATTAAATGAAAATGGAAGTGTATTTGCAAATCCATGCAAGGGTGAAAAGAATATGAGTACACTCATGTATCGACCTTTTGGTACCTGGGCAAATAACAGTGAGGTTAGTGATTTACTGTCATTCCATGTGTATGCCAAAATGTTTTAGAAATCTAGTGTTATGAAACTTATTACTTCGGTGGCTAACTCTGATTTCCTTATGCAACATCAGTGGTCAATGCGATTCGAAGAGGAAGAAGTAAGAGCAGTTGCACTAGGAACTGGCTGGGTAGCTGCCATTACTAGTTGCAATTTTCTTCGCATCTTCACAGAGGGTGGCCTGCAGGTATATATTCAGATATTGTTTCCTTATGTTTTTTAAGTTGGTTCCATTTGTGTCAATAATAATCTCCCATTGATTCAAATTAACTGTTTTGTTTGATTTCATGCAATTTTAAGAAAATAACACTTGTTTGTAATAGTTAATGGAGGTGCAGCTTGAATTTGTATAACTTCTTGACAATTGTTTCCAGTTTGTATAATGGATTGGTTTTTGATTTATTTATACTTTTTGATTATTGATTATTTATATAAGTTGTGAAAATGGTCATTGTTTTAGAATTACCTGAAATAGACTTATGACAATCATCTTGATATAGATGGAGTATTTCAAATTTCATAACCAATCTTTTGATTATTCTGGAAATGATAACTGAGACAGTTCTTTTTCTTTATTTGGATTGAAATACAAGAGGCATATTCTTTCCCTTGATGGACCAGTGGTCACCGCAGCAGGCTTTAAGGATGAACTTGCTGTTGTCACACATGCATCTCCCCCTCTTCCCTCGAACGAACAGGTATAGTTCATTATCATGTTATGTCAATATCTTTTGTTTCACGTTATATCAACAAGGCTATACAGTAGCTGTTTCTCTTCACTTTCACCAAACTTGGATTTTCTAGTTGAACTTAATATATGCAAGTATTATTTGGACTGATCTATTGATGACGATTGGAGAAGAGATGGTCTGGTCTATTGATAATAGAACTATTTGAAATCCCATACAGATTCTTGAATTTAGAATCTTCAATATTCGTACTGGAACACAACCTCGCCGAGGAAGACTTCCATTGACTCCTGGTTCCTGTTTGTCATGGTTTGGTTTTAGTGAAGAAGGACATCTCAGTTCTTTTGACTCAAAGGTGAGAAAAGCATTTAATTCTGAGACCATTGTTTTTTCTTAAGATTGCTTAATCGAAGTATGTTGCTTAACTGCAAGCGTAGGGTGTGCTAAGGGTCTTTTCTAATCAATATGGTGGCAGTTGGCTTCCCCTTTTCAGGTATAATAACCTCTCTATTTGTCCACTAACTGCATTGATGTACAGATCTTGTTCATTTACAAATTAGAAATTTCAGTGCCAGCAAATTAAAGAAGTCAGAAGAAAACTATTGGGTGGTTGGGTTAAACACAAGAAAGTTGTTCTGTGTCATTTGCAAATCTCCTGATTCCTTTCCAGAGGTATGATGCTTTGTTGCTGTGTTTTCTTGCATATATACAACAACACCTTTCTAATCCTCTGGTTTTATTTTCAGGCCACTCCTAAACCTATTCTCTCACTGTTGGATCTTTCATTCCCTCTTGCTTCATCTGACCTTGGAGCAGAAATTCTGGAGAATGAATTTATAATGAATAACATGCATCTCCACCGGGTATGTGTATATTAAGATTTCCTTACAGCTTCCAGAAAAATCAGGGGAAATTCATGTTGATATGCTGTTTGCTGGATTACATTCAGATTCAGAGCACAATTGAAGAAATGGAAGCTGCTGGTGAGGACACCAGTTTGCTTGATGACGAGGCTTTTAATACTGAAGCTGCTCTTGATCGATGCATCCTGAGGCTCATTGCGTCCTGCTGCAATGGTCAGTTTTCTGCAAAGTTGGATGCGGCAAGTTTAGAATACTTCAGTTTCCTACTTTTCCATTCTGTTTTCTTAAATTCTGATATCGGCTTCGTTCCCCTCTCTAATCAGGAGATAAGCTAGTGAGAGCTACTGAACTCGTAAAACTCCTGGCTTTGGAAAAATCAGTCAAAGGTGCTATAAAGCTTGTTACAGCACTGAAACTGCCAAATTTGGCAGAGCGCTTTAATGCCATATTGGAGGTAGGGATCATGACCTCCATGGAAGCATGTGAGTGTCATATATTTGTTACTTCACATTTCTTATTCATGTTGCATTGTATTTCTACAGGAAAGAATGAATAAAGAAATAACTGGCGGCACAATTCCTGCATCTACTGAGTTAAAAGGTGATACCACCTTTAATGCCCATGCTGCATTAACCAAGTCCCATGTTATGGTTGAAAGCAGCAAAAGATTGGAATCACATGATTCTCCGTCCCTAAATATGTTAGCTCCTTCTCATACGAAAAAACGGTCTCTGGAGGAGCCAATCAAGGATGTAAACGTACAGTCAGAAACTGCTAAAGCCAGAAAATTGGAAATGGCAAGGGAGTTCAAAAGTGCATTTGATATGAAGAATGCTAAGAAAGTGAAGGATGAAAAGGATAAGGCTGATGAAGTGAAAAATGCAAGAAAGGCGGATGAAGTGAAAAATGCAAATGAACTAGAAGATGTACAAGATAAGAAGGGGGAAGCCAATAAGGTAACAGCACAACGCCCCTCTAATCCATTTGCTAAGTCATCGAACAACAAGCAAAATACATCCTTGTTTGATTCCCTAAAGAAAAAGGTGAAAGTTGACAGATGATGCCTTTGTGACTGAAATGACTGATCTAATTGCTTGTTATAGAGAAAATATTTTGTATAATATTAGGTTTGTGGTAGTTCTTGTATCTATTTAAGCAAATAATGTGGAAACAATTGACAAGACTTGAGAGCTGAATCTGATAATCCTCAATTGTGCGGAAATGAGTATTCACTTCTTTGTTTTATTCATGCGTTGAAGTCAGATGTATTGCACCTTAAAAAGATCAAATGGTGTGGATATTATTTCTCGGATATTTGGTGATACTATGTCCTTCATAGTTCTTACTAATTAAAAAAAAACGGGGCCTTAAAAATATGTAGGCCTAAGGCCATTTCATCATTGAGCTGGCACTAATTTAATAAATGGATTGTCTTTTGAGAGGGCATTTTTTTTATTTTTTATGATTTAACAATTCTCGCATATGTATTTTTTTTTGGATTTTTGATAAAATAATTATATAATTTTTTACATGAATTAATGCAAATATCAATTTATACTGCTAAGTGCTAACTGAAATGATATGTTAATTACTCCCTATATTCCAAAATAATTATTATATTTTATTTTTGAAGATTTAAATTATATTTCTTCCGTCCATTTTTACTTGTCAACTATATTATTTTAGGATGTTCAACAATATTTGTCGAATTTGAAAAATTAAGAAATAATTTACCATTTTGTGTTTATTTTATTCTTGCTATTTAATGCTATTCATTTTTTAATATTTAAATGGCTAATAATTAATAGAGTGACTATAAGCATTTTTCCTACACCATTTAACCAAACACTCCAATTTTCAAACAGAGTGGAAATGGACGGAGATTTTGAGGTTTTAATAGAGTAATTTCACATGCCAAGAAAATCAACTTCTTACGACACACCTACCAGAAAACCATCAATACAAAAAAACCAAAAGCCAAAAAACGCACTTCTTCACGCATACACAAAAAAACGCATTTCCTCCGCTTCAGCAATGGCTCAGGTCTCCATCTCGCTGCTTAATTTCCTCAACGACGGCGAAGATGACGTTATCGAACATCAAAACGTCGTCGTAGAGGACCTCGACTCTTCTCCTTACTGGCCTCTCAGTTTCGGTGACTTCGATTTGTACGCTCCTCCAGATCTCTCCGATTTCCCTCGCCGTCCCCAAATCTCTTCGTCTTCTCGTCGGAGGGCCGGTTTTGGCTTAAGAGACGACGTTTCAGAAACTGATTCGATTGTCACCGTCATGGACCGCGAGAACCAAGTAAACTTTGTTATGGACATGTTTCAGCAACGGGTTGAGCAATCTCAATCTTCGACCCGTGTGGTTTCGGGCCCTGATTTGCTCCATGCGGAGCCCGAATTGGAGGCCGATTTCGGTGTGATTGAAGGGAATGACTTTATGGGCTTGAGTAGCTTAGATATAGATTTTGGGCTAGGGTTAGGTTTTCGTGGGGACACTGATAATTCTGGATTCCATGTTGAAGATTGTGATGGCCCTGAGCAGTTTGTTAATGGGTTGAGGGTTGTGGATATTGAATCTGACTCGGATTCTGATGAGAACTGCGTTTTAGGCAGATTATTCAATGTGGATGAAGCTGATGGGGACGATGAAGACGAGAATATTCGTGACAATGAGAGTGATGACCCAAGTCTTCGCCTGTGTTGGGGTTCCTTCCAGTTGGAGGATCATAGGGATGTGAATGAGGACTTTGAGTGGGAAGAAATTGATGGAAGAGTTGATGAGAGAGAGATTCTGAGCATGTTCTTAGATGATGATGAGATATCTGAATCTGCTGGCCCAGAGGATAGAGCAAGAGAATTGGAAAATTTGGACTGGGAGTTTCTGTTAAATGTTCAGAATTTGGAACCTGACCCAGAAATTAGAAATGGCGAGTTCGATATGGGTCGTCATATGGATCAAGACGATTACAATTACACTACTGAGTATGAGCTATTGTTCGGACAGTTTGCCGAGAGCGAGATTGGTTTTGTTGGAAGACCACCAGCTTCCAAGACTGTTGTTAGAGACCTTCCAACTGTGGCTGTGAGTAAAGATGATTTGGAAAAGAACAATGCTACTTGTGCTATCTGCAAGGATGAGATGAATTTGGGAGAAAAGGCTAGACATTTACCATGCGCTCATAGGTATCATGATGACTGTATTCTGCCTTGGCTTGGGATTAGGAATACCTGTCCAGTTTGTCGATATGAGTTGCCCACTGATGATCCTGGCTATGAGAGAAGGAGAAGGGTCCAGACTCAAAGAGTTGGTCAACTTGATTAAAGGTATATTTTTTGTATTTATGTAGATGGCTTGACAACAATCTACCCCTTGAGCACTGCGTCTGCTCTTTGTTGATCTGCTGTTGGAAGTACTTGTTGGTTTCTTTGAATTAGGATTGTTAATATACTAGATGATTTTGATGTCAGTACTATGTGGATGTCTAATTGCCTCGACTGTATGTTTAGAACTTTATATATGAAGCAAGTTCAGAGAATGAATGAATTGTCTATTTAATTTGATTTTTCGTTGTATGTTTACTTTTACACCTTATAGATTGTAATACGCTCATACATAATAAGTCTCATTGATATTCATCAATCAGTCTCTGTAGCCCTTATGTTTTAACCATGTAAAAGTAATTTCACTAGTGACCAGATAATCACCCCATTTTGACAGAAGTGTGTTAGATGAGCACTTCACGTTGACATAGCAAATTGTGTTTATACTTACATTGAGCTCATGAAAAGCTTTATTTATGATTTCTCTTTTAAAAAATTCACTATTCCTTCTCTAAAATTTCTGGTGAGACGCGAAAAGAAAAATAAAACAAAACACTGGAAAGAGATAGGCTAGCGCTATCAGATGAATCCCGGCTGGTTTTCCCGGTTAGACTCTTTTCTGGTGATGCTGAAGGTGATAGTTCACTGTCATGGAATAAAAGGGGAAAGGAGATAAAGTGCAAAGGGAGGGTATTTTTTGCTTCCCGGAGAATTTTTGGTCCATATCTGTCAGGGTAACAGCCCTCACATACAAATTAGCCATCGAAATGACCCCAATGGATCGAATTCAATACTTTCTATTTCACCGCCTATTTGACGTGTACATAATGATGCAATCTGGAAATGGAAACAAAATCCTAAATCTAAGAACAACAATAAAAGATAGATATTTGACATAATAATGGAACTAATTGAAAACTAAAGGCTCTTTGATAGCCAAAACCCTCAATTAAGGAATCCAAAACAAGCACCTAATCTATTGGATACCTTCAAGAAGAAGAATTCCTCAAGCAAGCAATCTCTCTAGATGACCTCAAGAGAAATAATTCCCAGGCAAGTGATTTCATCAACATTGTTTACCAACAAAATCCATAGCCCCATTCTCTCAAGAGTCTCACTCATAAAATCAAAATCATCTTCCCAAAATAATCCAAGTATAAATGAATTATACTTACCTATTTATAACCTAAGCTAGTTAATACATCAATGCCCAAAAGTTGCATTCCAGAAATGCAAAAGTAGCCCAAGATTGCACTGCTAGTTGACTTATGGTGGACTTACGGACCGTATGTGTCATTCACTGTCCGTAGGTGGCTCCATTGCATCAAGACAGAAGCTGGCAATGTCCAATCTCTCAATATACGGTTCAAAGTACAGGCCTTATGTTGGTTATGCTCTAGCCATATGTGATTTATGGTCAACATACGGTTCATAAGTTGCAATTACAGACCATATGTGGAGTCTGCTCCATTCTTCTCCGTGCTCCAAGCATTCTTTTTAAGTGGAGCCTTGTACTTCCATTTTAGCTTCTTCTTGGGTTTCAAGCCTTTATCCCAAGCTGCCTCCAAGCCTTTTTTTAGAAAGCAAATTTTGGGCCGCTTTTATTAATTTATAACAAAATAACACAAACAAAAAACCATGTCCGACCCAGGCCAAAAGTGGCCAGTCCAATACAAATGTATAGCAAAACTTAAAAGAATGTAGACAAAACAAACAAATATCTGGAATCCTCCAAGCCTCTGAAGTAGTGACTTGATGAAAAGTCCTTGAACTCCTTATTTCGGCTTTGTGTGCAAGGTCTTGATGAAGCTCGGCTTGCATCAATAAATAAGCAAAAACCAATGAAAAGACGAAACCTTTCTATATCTGCGTGGATCTACTCTTGTATTCTTGAAATTAGCTCTTCTATCCTTGAAGTTCGCTCTTTCACTATCTTTTCACATCCAAAAGCTTAGATTCTGCTTGAGCTTTTTCTGACTGCAATTTTTCTGCTCACTGAGTCGCCCCATGTTCCTTCTTGCTATATGAAGTTGGCTCGTTCTTGGATATGGCTTTTGATATAGTATTTTAGTTAAGCATGCAAGATTAAGGTTAGTTTACCGAGAAAGGCTCAAATGATGCAAATTTATTCTTCATAATTTTGACATGATTTGGGGGATCATTTTAAGGCTTCTGTGCTGGTGAAGAAAGGAGTGGGCTGCTGAAGAGTTGGGGGGGGGGGGGGGGAGTGACGAAGAAGAAGAAGAAAGGGGGTTTGGTGGTGGTGGTGTTGGGGGGGGGGTAATTGTTTTGTTTGTATGTTTTTTCCTTCTTGATGATTTCATTATGAGCATCAAGTAGATGCAGAAATAAAGATTTACATGGACAAAGCAAAACAACTGAAATAAACACCTATGTCAGTTCTGGTAACTAAAAACTAGGCTAGACTAGTGAATTGACAAAATCCAAAAAGTGGTCAGTGCTTGACCACAGGTGTAACTTGAGCCAGCAAAAAAGTTGGGTTAAACATTGTGCTTTTAAGGATTGATACGGAGTTGAGATTCCATCAAAACATCTCCTATTTCTCTCTGACCAGATGCACCAAGGACCATCCGCCAGATGCTCTTTGATGGCCTTGTCAACTTTGAAAGAGTTCCAATTCCTATAAGCCTCTTTGGTGTGGATGGGGATTATTAAAAAGTGAAAAAAACATGTTCCATATCTCTGAGGCTGCTGTACAATCCAGTAAGCGGTGATTGACCCTTTCCCCATTAGACTTACACATATGTAACATCTGTTTCCCAATTGTATTTTCCTTTTTCTGAGGTCCTGGGTCAAGCATGCTTCATGTAGAGCTGTCCAGGTGAAACAGATGACTTTAGTAGGTAGTTTTGTTCTTCAAGTTAGCTTCCATGGCCCAGACGGTGGGATAGAATGTATTTTGTTCCTTGTCACATCATCAGCAAGTAATTTTCATGCGTCTGATTTTGATGACCCATGTGTTTAAGACACATTTTTGTCGATTTGAAGTGGGCTATCTAGGTATTGGCCATGTTCTTTCTTTTTACAGATGTTTAAGATGAGATATTCTTGCTTGTTTTGCATCATGGATTCTCAATTGTCACTCAAGAGTGGAATAGTCGGAAATTGAGGATCCAGGAGTCATTTGCAGTGAGAATCTTTGCTTAAAATTGAGCATAAGTAAAACAGCACTCACTTTTGGAAGACAACCAAATTGGGTACTTGTTAGGAAATTTGGATTTTGCCAAATATTTGTGAAGTCTTAACACTTCTCATCATATATGCAAAATATGTCGGTCCATGCAGAAACAGATCTTTAAGAGCTGCTGCAGTTAAGTGTGTTAGACCTGAGAGCATGTATGAGCAGGCTTGTGAATATGTCATGATAGTTTCTGATCTGAGCATTTCATAATGAGGCTGTGGATGGCTAAATAAGAATAAGTCTTGCACTAGTTCAATTTCTGCATGTATTTTTGCTGTGTTTCTATTTAAAGCCGTGTTTGTATTTTGTAGATATCAAGATATCGTGTCAATTTCATTGATACAGTTCCATGTTCTATGCTTTTATGACCACATTACTATTTACTGCAAATGGATCATCTTTTGAATGTGATCTGAAGATTGTATGTCCTCATTGGCGCATTGAATTTAACTCATATTCCCTTTTCAGGACATTGTAGGTTTGGTTCATCATGTATAGTTTCAGTTGCTTCACAACTTGGCAGAACAAAACCAGAGTTCTCGCTGGGACTGTGACTGCTTGCAATTAGCGCACACACCTCCCCCCAAATGCCATCAGGTTGTGTATGGCCAACAGGATGATGGGCTAGTTGATCAAGGTTGGAGAGAAGCTTTATTGAAATTTGTTTGGATAACTTAACTTTTGTTCTGGAGACAATGATTCCGTAATCCCATCACTGTTATCAAAACAATTAGGATATCTCCATTTGTTTATATTCGTAAGAGGATGAATTTATTAAACTACAGATCATGGGGAAGTTTTAAATGGAGCTTGCTAGTTGTTGGCTAAAACGTGGACAAGTGCAGAATTTGTCTCGTCCAGCCAGATGTATTATTTTAAGTTTGCCAACTTGTAAATTATTGTTCTTGAATTTGTAGTTTGATATTGAAAATTAATAATATTGCTTGGTTCTTTTGGAAAAATACGAAGTTGAACCAAAATGTTCATTTCCCTTTATTTCCTACGTATGTGCGCTTAATTAACAAATTGAGGTTCGACTGGCAATATTCACTGCCTTCTTAGTTCTTACACAATCAAACTACTTGCTGAAGCAATATAGATATCTGCTGGCCGCCGGTGTAACATAATCTGTGTTCTAGTTTAAATGAAACACTTTTCCTTTTTAGTCTGTTCTAAAAAAAAAGTTCGGATACTACATCACATTATTCAAGCCAGAACAATTAGGCACCTGAGAGTGTGTTCGGAGGAAAATATTTCTCATGCTTAATAACATAATCCGAAGAGGAAGAAAGTACACAAACATTACTCCTATCTTTGTAAGATAGAGATGTTGTTTCCAATAGATTCTCAACTCAAAAAAAGTGTAGACTAAACAAGATAGAAAGGAAAATAACAACAAAATAAACCGAGCAAATGAAGCAACAAGTTATAGTGAGAATTGAAGAATAAGATACTACGATACAAAATAATACAACTAAACAAAGAGAAGATGAGAAGAAGGGATTGACCCCTTGCCAACCCACATAAAAGTCTGACAATACTTTGCTTTCATACTACCCTTCTACCTTAATCCTTTACCTCTATACCTTCCTATACATGGTCATGCCCTCAATAAGCTGAAGACTTAAATTGACTTTAGGATAATCTTTTTTGCTAGATTATCATTAAAACAAGTCCAGGAGATTTCTACTGAGCAAGAGGACGCTATCGAATGAAAGAAATTTTCAAGATTGGGATCCTTTTTGGGAAGGTTGCTGCCCATTAGCACTCTGAGTCTGGGATGAAGTTTCCACTGTAGAGGCTGAGTCGCTACCGCTATCATCATTAAAATTAGCGGGATCTGCATATGACTGGTACCCAGGAAACCTGGCAAAAAAAGGAGCTGTTGAGGCAACAATACACCACATAACATTTCAATTAACATGCTGTATATATCCTTTATATGGTAAAAAGAACTTACGTACCTGCTTACTTTTACTTGCTCTCCATTTATACCCATTTTTACATCAAAGATGTTTCCTACAAACAGTTGTCATTGAAGTTGATTTATGTCAAATAAATAATCATGTTGCTACTTCGGGGAAGGAAAACTATTCAATGGTTTCAACAGAAACAATTCGTTGCAATTAATGCCAACTGCAATTGTCCCTTCGTGTACACATCCGATGAATATATAAGGCCAACTGAATTGACCTAAGAAATTCATGGGGATGCAATTGTAACCCCAACACTATATGACATAGTAATAACCTTTTCCTGATGCACGCCAAGTGACAATACCCTCTTATAACTCAAATGATGTAGCACATTCACGACTCATGCCTATAGGAAAAAGGTTATCCAGACATGCCTGTTCTGAGTTCACAATAACACATTTATACTTTATAGAGGCCATATATAGGTTAGAGTTAGCTAAACAAAATGAAGAGATTGAATCAGTAATAATTAAGGGGGAGCTATTACTTAATTGTGAAAGCTGATTTTCTCTAAGAAAGATACTACCTCAATTAAACTGCTTATAACTGGTTATTCAAATATGCCTACTTTTACTCTTCTACTCTTACTTTCTTGTTGATTGTGCACACTGTCTGGTCTTGTGTTCCAGTAACTTGTAGCTTTGCTATGCTAAATAGCAGATGATAGGGAATGGCACAACTAAAGTAATCAAAGATGTCCTGGTACACCACTAGACTCTTCCAATGATTTCGCTTTACATTTTATGAGAAAAGAAAAAAAGCCTGAGATTGTTAAAAGCCCTTAAATATTATTTAGAATTAGTTTACACTAGTTGTTTCTCAAGGTCAAATGCATCAAAGGAGTCAAGGACTTAAAAGTTAAGCACTGAAACTAACGCGAGAATCTCCATATCACTTAAACTTAAAGTGATCCTTAAATTAGGCAAGGGATGGTGGGGGAACCATTAAACAAATATATCTCCAAAACATGTGAATGTTCAAAGGAGTATCCTTCAAGTAAATGCAATTCCACAATATACAAAATAATCATAAAATCCACATACAACAAGAAGAAAAAAACAACCATTGTGGTTTAATACTCAGTAAAATTGACCTTATTATAGTGCTTTCTCGGACAATTTACCTCCAAAAATAGTCTTGTCTGAAAAGTACTTGGACATTAAATATCTCCTCGCCTCAGCTTCATACCTCTTGAACTTCTCAACCTGCTCATTCTCCATATGACTACATCACAGCATGAAAACAGATAGAGAGTTAGGACCTCCATCGAGTTCCAATTACATTTTATATAGATAGAAGTCTTGAGCAGAACTTAAAACAAATAGTCTTGCTTTTGTTTTTTTCCCTTTTTAAGTACTGTAGACTTAAGTTCTTCTTGTTTCCTTTATCGGCACTATAGACTTAAGATTAACCATCACGGACAACCAATAACATTCGATAAAAACATACCAAAAAAACCCTTAGATGTGCTACCAGCATCATGAAAAGATGTAATGTTTTTATTATTAAAAGGACGTCCAGCTAGGGATGGCCTAACACGAAAACTTAGATAATCTTTCTCCATATACAGAGAGACTATGAACTAGGAGATAGAAAAGCATTTTGTATCAATGTAATTCACAAGCAGACTTATGTAACAATCTGTGCTAGCTAGTAGCCCAAACCATGTGCTGATTTCCCTCATTGCTCATACTAATAGTTTACGTAAAGTTTTTAATCAGAAGAAGACTTAAAGCCATATAAAGCAATCAACAGTTCCATAAAAGATCTCATGTGGGAGGGATTTCACAGTCTTCTCCTATCAAAGCTTTTATTTCCTTGACCTGCCTAATCCACAATATCCTCAAGCACTTGAATCTATACTTTTGGTTAAGCATGTTGAGACCCTCAATGTGAGACCTGAGTTCCTCTATTGGCCAAGACACCTTGTTAGGTATTATTTGACTTTGAGAAAGCTTTAGCATAACTTTTCAAGTAGTAGAAAGCCTAAAGCCTGATGAACATTTCAAATATGTTATACATATTTAACGTAAGATAATGCCCACTAATGGACCACAACCGAGAGGAAAGAACTTAGATAGGATTAATGCGACTATATAGCTACCTCTATATTACTATACTACTACCGAACCAGTAAGCCCAGTAAATCTAGACTTGTGGAAATAATAATGCATAGTTCATTCATATTTCGATCATAAAACACAGAGAGTATCTTTGTGCTTACTAATTTAGCTAAAATGGATAATTCAAGAGATTCTATAATAAGCGTGCACTTAACACATGCAGTGACAGGAAGCTGTTGCTATTTCAGTTAAAGTACTAATATACTGTCATTAAATATTGAGCATGTATTTTGAGGATTTGCCTATAAATTGTAGTTTTGAACACCGAATTCACTTTGCACATAGGACATTAACTTGGGAGCAGATAGCAGAGTAGCCAACAGATTTTGCTTTTCAATTACTACCTTACTAGAGTATCAATTAAGCATCTTACTCTTTCAAATCTGGCTGTCACACATGATGCCAGATACTCTCTGGGTTATCTTCACAAGAATACCAACATAACTTCAGTTGGGCTCCAAAGGAATCAAATTTATCAAACACCTTCCATAATAGCTATCATTATCGGAACTCTGTTATGATACATTCCCTTTATTATCATATCTACCGGCTGAATCTTAACAGTCATCTCTGTATCTTCCCATCATTTATGTTAGAAGGGCAATGTCAATAGGTGATAAGTAACTCACAAAAGAATGCCAGATGACTATCATCCATGAGTATATTTTATTTCCTATTTTACAACAACAAGATACCCCATGTAACCCCACAAGTGGGGTTTAGGAAGGGTTGTGTGCACCCAGCGTGAAGGCAGAGATACCATTAAATAATTCTTTACGAGTCTATTCCTCCTTATATGAATGAATTAACAACAAGAAATTTCTTAAATGCTGCCAATTGCATTTAGGAACATGAAAAAACACCAATCAATCATACAGTAAATTTAAAAATCAAAGCGAAGGCCGAACAGACAAATAAAATAAAATCAGAAAGCAGCTATACGATAAAGCGTAGATATACACTTACTCAAGAGGATCTTCGATTACTTCCTCCTTCTTCACATCTTTAAGAAGCGTGAGGGTTGGAACCTCCTAGAGAGAAAGGGAGCACTCCTGAATTAACCGATAAAAAAGAGGGAAAATGAATGAGCAGTTAAGTTAGATAGGCGAGAGGAACCTGATGTTGTTGAGGCGGCGGAGATTGAGGAGCGGAGGATATGGGGGAGTTTGATACAGAATTTGCCGTTGAAGAGTCCATTTTCCAGTGAAAGCTTGATTGCCAATTTTCAAATGTCCCTTTTTAGTTTATTCATCAATTTGATTAATTTTAAAATTATATTAATTTATATATTTTTTAAAAGATTATATAAAAAATACTATAAAATAGAATTTTTTTAATATCAATATAATGAAAAAATATATCTTAAAATATTAATTAAAATTCATATCATTTAACTTTAAAAAAACAATGACAACTAAAAAAAAATGAAGTATACACGTATATTACCCTAATTTTTTAACATAATAGGAAGGGAACTTTGCGTTCTTGAATTCAGAAAACGTGAAATAATACCAAGTGCCCGCTCAACAGTTACCAAATAACAAATTAGCAAGACGACGGAATGAATCCACCGTTTTTTTTCTTCTTCATATATGGTGTATTATTGAATTTAAGGATCTAGTTAAGTAAAAGAATTCATAATACAAACTCAGACAAATACAAGAATTCATTAGACTATTTTTCCATAAAAAGATGTCAAAATGATATCATATACTTAGATAATTCAACTCTAGTAAAATAATAAATACATTGCATGTTTTTTAATAGCATTCGATTATTTATCTGAATACCTTGACCACATTCCAAAAAGTATTAACATTTAGTAATCTTTTATTAGCTATACTATTTTGGTAACAAGGTAACTATTACCATCAACAAAAACAAAACAAAGAGGAAGTTTTATAAATAACTATAGTCATAATTTGCCTAATTACGATTTGTAGTTATATTTGTTAGCTCATCCTCAATTGCATCAACACATACAACTTTTTTTAGATACATTGTATCTATTCGCTCAACCTAATTGTGGCAACACATATAATATTTGTTGAATACACTCATCGCGGCAACTGGTTGTGACTTTTGGATACAAGAATACAAATTGATTGTTGATAAAAGAGAAGGAACACAAACAAATTGAAACAGATTAACTTCTAGTTGTTTGGTATGGTCGAAGAAGAGTAAAAGTAATAATACTTCCTTATTTACGTCAAGTTCTAGAAAAGATCGAAAAGCTGAGGTGGGAGAAGTATCCAACTCCCCCTTTGATAAACAATGAAAACAACTCCCTTATCCCCCCATATTTAATTCCACTTTCTATTTACACCTAACAAGACAAAGTTTGACATATGAACAACAAAATACTAAGAAGCACCAACCAAGGGGACAACATCATAATTCCAGAGGACAACATTGCTGTGGTAAAGGTCATAATGCCAGAGGAATCTCTTTTTTTTTTGTCGAAATAATGCCAGAAGAATAACTACGGCAAAGCATAGAGGGAGATAGGTGAAAAAACCCGAATATTGCACATGGGGAAAGTCTAGTAGCCAAAAGCATCACTAGCTTAAGCTCTGACCCGAGAAGCCTAAATACTCTAGGTAGTAGTATCGAGGTTGAATAAGATTACCATGGAATTCTTGGCTCTTGGAGTATCAACCTTGTCGTTCTCATCTTTTTTTGAGAACTGAAATTACATACTGAACTTTTGTTTTAGAACATCTTCTGCCACATTGCTCTTCAAATGATTCTTTGAAAACTTGAACATATTCGCTGGAGGAGTCATTCTTGAAATCAAGCACCCATTGCTAACAAGGAATAAGAGGCACTCTCTCTCTCAAATCGACTCGTACAGGTATCCAAAGGGCTTGGATAAGAGGCACTCTCCCTCTCAAATCGACTCATAGAGGTATCCAGAGGAACCATCTTCAAAAGTGTGAGAGAGTGCCTCTTATTCTAATCCTTGTGATAATCTCCCTAACAATCATTGCGTGCACTAACTTGAAGCATATTACGGTAATTTGTGAAGTGCTTTCCTAGAGGAAAGATTTTGAGTCATCAACAAGAAGAACGTGAGTCAAGTCACAAGTGATTCTAAACAGTTTCTTGTAGCTAGCTGCCTCAATTTTATTCTTTGTTCCTCTCCGTTCAAATGCTGAAGCACCAAATCATCTCGGGTACTAACCAATTCACTTGTTTCCTTTTGGTCATATCAATCTTCACTAGAGCTCTTACGGCTTGGAAAGCATATTGCCAACAGCAAAGTTATAGCTTTTTCCTCCTATTTCAATCTGACTGCAACCAATTTCTTTTTGCAAGCCTAATTCCTTCATCTTTTGCCTCAATTGTCTAACAGAATCCCAGTCCCCATATCTGGCAAAAAAATTGGATACTAGAACATAAATTTCTGCTCTTTTTGGCTCTAATTCCAGTAACTTCTTAGAACATTTCTTCCCAAGATTTAACTGGGCGTGAACTATACAGGAATTGAGCAACGAACACCAAATTTGAGTATCTGGCTGCATAGGCATCTCAGCCATGAGATTTAAGGCATCATCAAACTGTCCAGCACGAGCCAGCATGTCAATCACGCATGCATAATGCTCCAATTCTGGTTTTAGACCATGCAAGATCTGCATCTCTCTAACATATTGTTGACCTTCTTCAATGAGCCCGGCATGGTTACACGCCATTAAAATAGAGACATATGTCAAGCTGGCAGGGTTGAAGCCCAATTTTTGCATTTCCTGAAATAGCTCGATGGCCTCCATTCCAAGTCCATGAACTGCATATCCAGTAATCATAGCTGTCCATGATGCAATATCTTTGAGCAGAATATGATCAAAAACATACTTGGACATTCCTATGAATCCAGATTTTGCATACATGTCTATGATTGAGCAATGGACAAAACTATCCTCTATAAGGTTAATTTTTAATGCAAAGCAATGAACTTCTTTCCCCAGCCTGATAGCAGACAATGTTGAACAAGCCCCTAATACACTTGTAACAGAAATTTCATCAGGTTGGTATCTATGAGATACCATATCACGAAACAGACAAAAGGCTTTATTTGGTACTGCATTCTGCAAATAACCAGCTATCATCACGTTCCAGGATACCACATTTTTATCTTCTATCCTGTCAAACAGACATTGTGCCATATCTGGTTTTCCACAATTCATATAAAATGAGATTAGGGAGACCCGTGTAGACATATCTGTTTCTAGACCATTTCTAAGCACTAAACTGTGAATTAGTGTACCACAATGTAGCAGTTTTAAGTGGGAACAAGCAAGCAGAAGGCTACCAATAGTAAACCAGTCAGGAAGCAGGCCAGAATCCATCATTTCAGAGGAGAGAGTCAAAGCCTTGGATGGATCCTCATTCTGAGCACAGCCACTTATCAGTGCATTCCAAGAGCTTACTGTCTTATTCGCCACTCCATAAAATACAAGCTCAGCATATTTGTGCAATCCACACTTTGCATAGGCAGCTATAAAAGCATTTGTTAACAACTGATGGAATTCAAGACCATTTCTAAGCGAGTAACCGTGCAATTCTTTCACTATCAACTGCTCTGACTCCTCAAGGCACACGGGCAAAACATTCAATAGGGTGACCTCATTCGCCTTCACATACTCACTGGTACTTTGCATCCTTCTTGTAAGATGAAATGTTCCTCTAACATCTCCTCCACCTGAATAACCCCTGATAATCGAGTTCCAAGAAACTACATTTTTGCTCTCATATTTCTCAAACAGAATCTGTGCATCAGCAAAGTACCCAACTTTGCAATACATATCCACTAGTGAATTATTCACTGTTAACGCATTAGCCAATCCTAGCTTTACAGCTAAACCATGAATAATCTTCCCGAATTCCACTTCCTCTTCAGCTGCACATATTGGCAGCATAATAACCATAGTAGTTGTGTCTGGAACGAGAGCCTCATCCCCTGTAAATATATTCCTGAAAAGATCAAAACTTTGTTCAATATATCCATTTGCTGAGAACCCAGAAATCATTGAGTTCCACGAAACCAAATTCCTCTCAGGCATATGCTTAAACACTTTTATAGCTTCCTCAACAAGACCAAACTTCCCATACATGAAAATTAACGCATTGCTTACAAAGACATCGCTAACCAAACCCATCTTTGATGCCATCCCATGAATAGCTTCCCCCAAACCCACATCAAGAACCCCTCCACAAGCTTTAATAACACAAGGAAAGGTAAAATTGTCTGGCCTTTCCTGGGTTGAAGTCATCAGCTCAATAAACAAACAAATAACATCAAACCAACGCTCATTCTTTGTGTACCCACTCATAAGAACATTCCATTGGTACAGTTTTTTGCTTCGTAATTGATGGAAAACAGAGCAAGAATCGGAAGGATACCCGCACATCGAGTACATTGTGATGAGCCGCGTACAGAGTATATCGTCATCTTTTAATCGGGTCGACTTAGTAACCATTTCATGGACTTTACGACCCGTTTGAATGTCCTTTTGTTTACCACAGGCCTGTAAGAGGACGCCTAAGGCCTCGGATTTTTCAGACGAGTGGTAAAGGGCGTTGTCGAGGTATTCTTGAAATGTACGGAAAACTTCCGACGAACTTTTGGATTCGCACAGTTGCGTAATCTTTTCGGATAGTGTTAATGGTTTCTTGATCTGATTCTTCAAAGTGGGTCTTACAGTTATAGAATCTTCCTCAGGTGTTGGGGTGCAAACTGAACCTGCCGATTTTGGAACGGAGGTAGTCGCAAACGAGCCTAATTTGTTGGGTTTTGGACTAAATTTGACGGTTTGAAGTTGGGGCTGGTGGCGGAAGTTGTATATCGGCGCCGGCGCCTGAGACGGAGCCGGAACCGTGGGGAAGCTCGCCAGCTTGAACATCAAACATACATAGCAAGGCTACCCACGGGTACCAGCGGCGAAGAATATATGGTGGCCTTCGCATCCCTTATCCAATTCGAATTTAATTTTGCAAACGTCAATCCCAAAGTGAGATAGTGTGTCATTATAATGCCATTTTTATTTAAACACATAATAAAAAAAATCTTAATCAAAACTATAGTATTCAACAGATTTTTTCGAGGAGAGTGTTATTTTCTTTCCATCAGTTTTCATATTGAATCGAAAGTTTTTAACCAAGGTGAAGTTTTTCACTTTTTTCTTTTTGGAAAGGGTTCATAGCCGTGGCTATTGAAAAATATAATCTCGTGCGCGTCACCTTCACATCTTACTTATTGAATTTTATTAGATATTTTATTATTGATATTATTGCCATTCTTATGCATACTAATTATATTGAAGTCAACCAATATTAAAAAAAACTCTACGCTTCAAATTAAATTGTGCTTGTTGAACCATAAAAGAATATTCCACCGAGAGGCCAATCAACTTGGACTGAATTTTTTTTAGTTATAATATATATAAATACAAAAAAGGAACTTTTAATTTTAAGAAGTTTACATACATGATAAAAGTGGTAGCCGAAAAGCAAAGATGATAAATGAACTTTTAAAACGCGAGGGAGAGCACCTTCGGGTGTGGTTGAGTTGGTTTGAGGGAGACTTCCAAAGTGGACGTCGCGGTTTCGAACCCTCCTACTGCCTTCTTTAGCTCGTCGCATGAAGTTTACCTAATGCATTTTACATCTCCCATGTGGTTTACGAGCGATTGCATAGTGAGGGATTTACCCAGCGTGCTCACCCGAAGGGCAGAGGCTGCGAATTTTCCTCGAGTTTTAAAAAAAACAAGCGAGGGAGATAATATTTGCTGACATGTTAATTAAATGTTAGAAATAACTTATGAGAACGATAAATAACACTATTAATTGAGGTGTCATTGAGTAGAGCGCATTAGGAACGGTTGCAGATAGCAATAGCAAACAAGGAGAAGAGATAGACGCCCCAAGAACAACCTTTGAGAAATAGAGAGAAGGGCATTGTCATGACAAGGTAGAATGCCGTAGTCGCAAATAAAATACCTGCCCGCTCCAGGAATTCGGATTCAGCCGGGTAATTGCACTTTATAAATCTTCCCACGAAGAGTAACGCGAAAGCAAGTAAAATAGCAAATGACAACAATTGGAAACACAAAGGAAGCGAATTTCCAGTTTGTAGAGAGTACAGAGCTACCTCAACCCCTGATGTTAAACAGAATGCCATGACAAGCGTAGACCAATCGAAATTATTGGTTCCAGCAACTTCAACTACAGGGCTACTCTCTTCCACTTCCAGGAGCTCTGCTGTTGTGTCACCGTGTTAGCGGATTCAAGGGATAAACCTACAGTACTAGGTGAGTTGGGTGACATTACTGTAGTATTACTTGGGAGCTCCATTATATATGTTCCGTGCCTTGAAAGAGGAAAATTGGCGAGCCGCGTGTTATTTATACAGATTACAGTCAGCACTGAGCAGCAAAAGACAAGTCTGTTTTGGCTTTTCCAACTTTTCCCGTGAAAAGCCGGCTAACAAAACTCCAAAAATGATGCAGTGGCAATCATCGATATATAGAACATAATTTATTACCCGCTTAGCTGCTGCAGGACAAACTACTAGTGATAGAAACAATGGCTTCACTTCCCTATCAAATATTCCGAATGTAGGTGATTGCTTAAAGTAAATAGTAATACAGTAAATGTCAGCATAGTTAACAACGTCATCATCTCAACATGGTCTACCTCCTTTTTAAAAAAAATGAAGATGATGAATCTTTTTCTCGAAGGATTAGAAAAAAATGGGTCAAGATCTCCCGCGGGATTGATTTGGAAGATCCAAAACCAAAAGTAGTAGCAGTTACTACCAAAAACATAGTGGACACAGTCACTCAATTTATTGTTAACTATGGAGTAAATAAGTAGTCACCTCATCTGTCACACGAAACAACTTTCGATTAAACAAATTTCCAGTTTGAAAATGTGGTTTTCACCAGTTTTCACGTGAATATTTTTCTACTCACCAAAATTTCAAACCGTTTTTCAAGTTAAATGCATTTCCAAATACAATTCAATTCCTATTTTTTAGTTTTTTTTCCCTTTCAAATATCATTTTTTTTTTTATGTCCAATGCCCTAGTATAGAGAAGCTTAAAACGTAGTGACAAATGAAACTGAAATCTGGAATCCTAGCGAGATATTCCAAATGGATATCTGCAGCTTGTCTTCTTGTGCGAAATGTTTAGCTCGCAAGCTAACGAACTGTGACATAAGGCCTGGTTTTCAATTCTTCTTATTCTTCTCTTAGGTTTGGTTTAGTGGTCAGTAGTACCGCAATCTAAACTGCTATGCACCCTCCACCAGTCTAGGGTTATCGCAAGCAATAACTCAGATTCACTAGTCTCATTCTACAAATTAAGAAGAAACTCATTAATAATCATCTTTTTGCCCTTTCAACCTTAAGAAGAGATGACTACTAAATGAAAACCCACACCCACTTCCTCTTTTTATATTGAGATAATAATGTCTTGACCGACCAACCAACCGACTCCTACTTCATACTAGTATAGTACCAATTAACTCTACTCGGCAAATCTCAGTGGACGAGAGAAGGGATCAAATAAATTGTACTCCAATTAAACCAAAAACTCTCTTACCGTCTAAGAAAGTGAATTTAACAAGGATAAAATAAGTTGTTGTACTTCCAATTCAACCAAATACTATCTCTCATCTTATGTCTCTCCTTCCCCACGATTCACAAAATCCTAATTCACACAAAAAAAAGTTGCAGAGAAACGGCATTGTAAAGTCAAGGATCCGGATTGAAGTCACAACGTGATATAGCACATTAACCCTGTGACTTCCGGATCTGGTGTGCTCTTTGCTTCATAAGCATGCAGTAATATTAGGTGGAGAAAGCAACCACAATTGATTACCCATATTCTTCTACGAAATAAACTGATGAAGCTATAACTAGATACCTGCCTAAATATCAAACTACCTCTCCTATATTGTTCCTCTGATAACCATATACCATGACCAAAGAACACACTAAAGTTATTTTCACATTGCTCCTCGAAAGCAGTAGACTACTGCTGAAAACATATAACGTGTTTAGTCACAGGAAAGAGAGTGAGCATGCCCCTAGGTAGTGGTTGCGGATTCTTTTTTTTTTTGGTTCATTATGAAGCGGGAAGTGGGAGAATGGTTCTCTTTCGTCTTATGATAGCTTTCTAGTTTCAATTAATTCATAAAGCTGTGCTAGAGTTGGTACTCAACTTGTTACATCATAAAACCGAGTTTTACCACCTACAAGGGTTGTCGTGGAGTTGTAAGTGAATTTCATCCTGAGTAAGGAGTCACCTTTTATTTTATTAAAGAGCATTTTATCCCCCAATGTGGGACTTCCGATCGCAAATTTGAATTTTGTCGAGCCCCATGAGGGTACCAAGACCCCCCAAAAATAAGACCGAGCTCTACCTGTATGGCTGTATGCACAAAGCTTGAGCCTTGAAGTAACAACAGTTCTTCTACTGCATTTACCAAAAGAAAGGAGTTGGAGAAAGAGATCATGAGAATGTTCCACTTCTAAACTGTAAATCTGTATTTTATAAATGGCCGTTGGCACCACGGATATGTATGTTCAGACAGAATGAATCATACGGAAGTGCAAAGTAGAATTGTTTCAAAGTTACAGTAGTTATATATAACAGATGTCAAGATACCGATTTGTGTGGTATCTCCATACCCTTGTTGAGATAAGCAATTTGAAACCCAGAAACCCGTCATCCTGAATTCAAATCATCAAGAGCTCATATATACCAACCTGCAACCACTGTAATTTAATTTAATGAATCAAATAATTTTTACAAGTATTGGTAGTACCAAATATATTTTTAGCACTATCAACTTTAAGTAATCTCTTTGAGGAAATTTAATCTATTTTTTACCACCTATCCATTTGTTTCACTTACTCACCAACCCAAGCCTTAAAACTAAAACATATCGAAAGTTCTATACTGAATACAAGGATAACAGGTTAGTACCTGATTTTTTGCTTTTGTGAGTTGGAAGCGGAACACCAATGTCCTTAAGTAAACAAACAGAATTCTGCATCCGCAACAAAATGTAAGATCCTTGTATGAACGTTTTGCTTGAGCAAGTAATAAAATGAGATATTTCTGATACAACAGCATACAGCCTTCGACTTTAGAAGGAACTGAGGCAATCTTTTATCAACATAAACAGGGGATTGGTGTAAGCAGCTCCTCCTAGTTTCTCAAGCATGACCCCATCCATACGAGCTTGGATCCCATCAGATGATGCCACATCATTTAGCAACTCTTTTAACATTCTATCTGCTCCGGCTAAAGAGCTTCCTATGCCACTTAAAACTTCCGGTAGGGACGCGGATGGCCTTGACAGCTCAACAACAGAAACCTGCAGTTTTAACAACTTATTAGGAAGACCGAGAGATTTATCTCCAATACAAACCCCTTCAAAAATATAGAGAAAGAGATGAACATACAAACAAAAAAAGGAGGAATTAACTCGATATATGGTTTCAACGGTATTTTTGCTCATCAAATCAAACTTTATCGCCTCTGACTACTTTTTCAGTAACCAATAATAGAAAGCTGCTACCAAGGTTTGTTAGGTATTATTTCCACTAAACTAGTTGGGCATCAAACATCATCATGCATTTCTTTTTTCTGAATAAAAGACCCTAGGATGAGTACCATAATGGTTCACATCTGACTATGAAAACAAAAACTATTGTTTAGATTTTTATTTTGATAAAGGTAACATTTTGTATATCAATCATCAGCTTAAAGCTGGTATCCAAAAATTTACAACATTTCCTACATCCACAGGTTGTGTCTATCAAAAGCAAAAGATAAAGGAAAAAAAAAACTGTTGTTTACAATAATAACATACCCAGTGAAATCCACAACTATTGTTTAGATTTCCAAAATATATCTCTATCCTTAACCCATTACAATTTTGACAACATTTAAAGATGGCCTAGAGTGTACAAGAACAAAGCTAAATCTGCTGCTTGACCGCAGCACATATTGAAGTATCTTGCAGTAAAGTCATGAGTGGTCCACTCTCAACTTCCTTTTTTTTTTTAATTTTTTATAATTTCTAAAAAAGGAAGTAGAGAGCAGACTATTCCTAGGATGTAATTTTCTCAGGCATTCTCCTTTGACTACATATCTCACTTCATTATATCTCAAAAGTTGTGGCAACTTCCTCATCTTTCTATTTTTTTAATTGATGACAGATGCAACTGAGATTATCTAGAACCTGGTTTTGGCAGGAAATTCACCAGCTCTCTCTTGGAAGATCAAGAGATTCAGATCATGAGGTTCCCAAGGAGTTCCAAAATTTCACTAGAATAACAATTGACAAAGATCCAATGCATAAACTGATATACAGACTTGACAATCATGCTTCAGCCTGCACAGCACTACAATCTATGTGCTCATACTGAAATGGCTGTTTTAACAGCAAAAATAGATTTACTTATGACGCACCTGTCTATCCTGAGGTATATTGGCCTTCTGTTTTGCAATTGCTACAGCACGAGAGAGACCACCGACAGCATCAACTAGACCTCGTGAAAGAGCATCCTTTCCAGTCCAGACTCTCCCTTGTGCAACCTCCTCCATTTTATCCAACTAAAATGCAGTGCTTGGTATTTTCAATCAACTGATAAATAAAGTAACGACTGTTTTATCCTAAGCTGTTTTCTTTACCATTACCATACCGTCATTGATCTTGAAAGGGCAGCCTTGTCTCGGAATTGGGTATATGCATGCTGTGCAGATTTGGCAAACAGTTCTGCTTCCTCAGGCCTACAGATGAAGTTCTATCTGAGAAAATACTAAATCAAAAGACGAGCTAAAATCCAATATTTGGATTTTCATTTGTAGGCAATTAAAACAGCTAAGTTCAAAAGCCACAAAGCGAGAACCAAGTGGATGCAATAGTAGAACTGGAAGTACTGATTTTGGTGTTAGGCATAAGTACAGAAGTTATGCTAGTCTCTAAGATCAAAATTCAGCTTGTTATACAGACCCCAAAAGCAGTAAGAACCGAAGGATGTAACATGAAATTCATGACTTAAGGTTATGTTCTTATAATGGGGTTCAAGCCTTCAAGGTGTAAAGGACCATCCAACATGTATAACCCCAAGGAAGACGAAAAAAGTTCACCTGAATGATCGCTGTTCAGCCACAGTAAGCTCTGCATATCTTCCCCTTGATATTGTCTCCTTATTGAAGCCAATTTTTTCATATAAATTTCCCAAGTTGAATTTTCCTGTCAAAAACATGTAATTTTAAAATATTGAATCTGATCAAAAAGTCTGCCTGGGCATATGTGTGAAATAGCATAGCTAGCTGATAAAGTCAATTCCACAATGTGAACTGTGAAGAACCCGTACAAGTAAATTTTGTGAATATTAAGGACCCAAATAACTAAATGTAAGGGGCATGCAGCGGCAGAATGGCAGACTTCCAGGCACTGCAGATAGCAAGGAAAAAACCCAGACGAACCAACGAAATGGAAAAACTGCAACCATAAAGGATTGACACTCGTATTAAAGCAAATACATGGAGCGACTTAAAGATGGAGTAAACCAGAAGAGTTGCCTCTCCCACAAACCAAAATCTTAGAGGGTTAATCAAGATACACATCAACTCAATCCAATCTCCCTATATGCAGGAAGACAGACAGGCATACACTCACTCACTCATACACACACACACCAAAGAGAGTTGTCATCCCAATTTTACTTATATCAGTCCAAGCTCTTCTGATCCAGAAGTGTGAAGACAAATATGGTTCAGAAAAAAATCTGAGAATGACATGTTTAGATGAAATTCCGGTGTTATAAAAGATGGGAAGTGGGTGGGTGAATTTCAGTGTTGGGAGTAGGGAAGGGGAGGGCCTAGTGAAGAGATACAAGCAAGGGCTCAACCTCTGAGCTACCTTTTTCTAATTATATAACCTACCTGTAAGATACAGTTAGTCCTCCGTCTTAAATTGTTAGTCATGTTTTTTAATTTTTTGAAAAGACATGTTATTTTGTGAAACGAATCTTCAATTCCCACATCAGGCTAATTACATGGACAAAGCATTAATATAGCCTCTTTCCGAATGATTATATAATTCTATAGTTACCTCCAAATACCTTCTCCAATTCCAGAGCTTGGCACAAATTCGGTTATTCCATTCAATATAGAACTATCTCGTTACACTTCAATATATTTTGAGCTGGTACTAAATAGATCTAAATATGGTATAAATTGAGAAGGGTGACTATTGGTAAAATTAAAAGAATCTTGCACCTCACAATACAGTTCCATGGCATAACCTGAAGTGCGTAAAAATAAATACCAGTACAATCAGCCTTACGAAGAGCACCAAATCTGATACAAGAACATACAGTTGAAGCATGTGTTCTGAAATTTTTGTAGTTGGGACTGATACCTTAATGAATGGCACTCAAAAAAGAGAACATTTTGATTTATCCTCAGGTGAAGATAGTATAGGATTTTGGAATCAGACAAGATCCATTTATGCAAGGAATCATAGACCACATTATGCATTCCAGTAAAGCAAGCACAAAGTCTTCAAAAAAGTTATATCACACAAGGATTTACTTGCCATTCAAGATACAAATGTTTTTTCCTCAATATCTTCCTTTAAAAGAAATGAAATTGCGGATAGTTCAACTGGGTCTAACATGAGTAGAAACCTTCGTCAATTTGGAGATAATAAACAAATTTGTATCAATTAATTACCAATCCACGCTTCTGCACCTTATAAAATGTATCCTCAGCCCACACACAAGTGAAACATTTAACTTTTTACATTTTTTTCTTTTGCTAACACAAAAGTTTATCCCAAAACCCACAGGCAAACTAAAAGCAATCCGACCAACTAATGATGAATAATCAACAAAAATCAAATTGTGAGGCCAAAAAGTTACGGACAATGAAAGCAGCATCAATTACACAGAAACCAATTGAGTTCTACAATTTTTCTTCTAAAACAACTAGGATTAATGGAGTTCCTGAAGAGCACAGGTCATTCCTGAAGAGCAAGGTGACACTTTCCTGTGGTTGAGAGCTGTTTCAACTGGATGGTAAATTTAACCTACATTTCAGTTCCTGAATTATGTTTGGGTCAAGATATGCAAATGTATCTCTTGATCAGGTACAAACTTTAGGGAGCCGATAACACTTGTGCAGAAATTATCTTGCTAATGCAAAAATACAAGAACTACAGCACAGTACAACACACATATGAAGCCTAAGGTGCTCTGGAAAATGATTCCAGGTCTGACATTAGCACCTTAATTGTGTACCAATCAATCACAGTTTACAGAAGACAAAAATTTGTTGTAGTATCTAGATTTACCTGTCACCACACCTATTGAGCCTGTCAATGTAAGGTTCTCTGCCACAATAGCTTGTGCAGCCATTGCCATATAATATCCTCCACTGGCTGCCACATCAGCCATAGATGCTATAACAGGTTTAGATTCTGCCAGCAGTCTGATTTCTCTCCACATTCTGTAGAGAAAAGCATCCTAATAAAAGAAATAGAATTTGGTTCGAAAAATAAATAATGTTGGTCTGAGTCTACACTACAGAAACTTTTACATGTGGAAAATAGATTGACTGCTTTGAAGACAGGAAAAGAACAATATCACATTCCTATTTCACAAGCTGATTTAGCTAAAGTATTGTGGAAGCACACAAAACAGGAGATTAAATGAAAATAAGAATTGAGATTTCCATTGTACAAGACAATCAACTAAAACAATTAGGATTTTATGATTTACTTTACCTAAAACGTAGTTAGGACTCTATATCTGAAAAAAGAGATGTAAATGCAAAGATCATAGAAGTTACGGAGAGAAAATTCAGACAGCCAAGCGACTTCTTACATAGTGCATAAAAAGGAAAGATCCATAACATAACAGGACTTACAAATCAGAAGCAAGAGCATCACCTCCAGGACTATCAATTCGAAGGACGACAGCTTTAAACCTTTTCGACTCTGCACAGCATAGACACACACATGAAAAACAAAATAAAGAAGAAAAATTGACAACCAAAAGGAAAAAGCCTAAATAAGCACTGAGACCACCTAAACCAATTAAAAGCTTTTTTCTCCATTCAATTTTAGAATCAACACACGGAAGCATCCAAATATGCTGCAATATGAGAGTTCACCAATGGATAGTCCCTCCTTTCAAAAAGGATAGAGAAGGAATGAGATGAATATGGAAACCTTGCACCCTAATTTCTCCAATGAAACAGCACATGCACGAGTCTTATTGAATTGTTCATTAACTCCCACTAGTTACCTGAAAAATTTACATACTGTTCTTCTAACATAACTTATTAGCTAATAGCCACTTCATGCATTAGACAGCAAAAATAAACCTGCAACTACCAATTACAAAGCTGGCCTTCCCATCTCTAAGTTTTACTATTAGTCTGAAAAAGAAGAAAAATTGAATATGAAGTGTAGCACTTTGTTTATTCAATCAAATCTCTAGCAACATAACAGCGACACAGTCTTCACAAGAGTCTTTCTCCTTCATACTAAGCAAAAACCTTTCAACAATACAAGTCTTTCCATAACCTGAGTTGGAAAGATACCAAAGAGAACTAAGTAAATAACAAAGTTTCCAGAACTGCACAGAGCAGATAATGCCTTGTGTCTGTGAAGTGTCTTTCTGAGACTAAAAAACTTGGTATTCACGATTTATGGCTAATCAAGATTTATAATGACCAACTGTTTTCACATATTTTGACCACTTGATGAAGTACACATATAAGGACACTTCATACCTCGTACACTACGAATTTTCTCAATCAACTTCTCTGCTATTATTCCTGAACTAGGTGAACTAAATGGACTGCGTGTGCGACTAATACTCCCGGAGGCTCGAATGACAGCTATCTGGTCTTTATAACCTGTTAGCCCGAGAGTCCATCTCCTAACTTTTGAATACTTCCTGTGTCAGAATATAATAATCACAAAATGTTAAAAGATCCAAAAGGAAAATAGTCCATAACAGCTGAAACAAAGAATATGTGGAGAGAAGATACTAAAATACACGACAATTGATGGTTGGCAAAATCTCAAAATCGAACTGATACAAGTTATTACACTATTACACTTTCCTTTAGCCGCCTGGGATATTTTGTAGAATTACATAAAACAATTTTTTCTTAGTCTTGATACTCTCTTAAAATTCCAGGGCCGTAAATTAGTCCAAGCATAAGAGTGAAGTGCAAGGTCAAATTCCAAAATAATGCATCTTCGTTTGGTCCCAGATATCTCTTAAGATCAACAATTATCTGCTCATGGAAAGCAATGTACAAAATGATTGTACAAAACTATTGGTGCAAAATAAAAAAACAAACCCTGAGAAAAATTATCCAGGTGACTTGAAATTCTAAAAGAGAACCTGTAATCAACTTCAGGGAGATTTTTATCCTTCGGAATTTCCAAACGCTCTTTCAACATTGACATCACCTGAGGAGTTGCAAAAATCAGTGATCCTTCGATTAACCATGGGGGAAAAGATGTTAAGTTCTTATGCGCATGTCAAGTTCACAAAACAATTTAAACATTTTTATGCGGAAGTGATTAAATCCAGTTCGCCGGATACAAATTAAGCAGAATATATAAGCTTACTTTAAGAAAATCCAGGGATTAACAATGCATGCCAATCTTGTTTTCTAGGCAAAGATGCTAGTATACAACTTAGTTGCTCTCCATATAATCACTTATAGATCTGCAATAAGGATGTCTGACAAATACTGACTGTCTAATAATTAAAAGGATCTTTTAACTTCAGATGATTTCCAAGATTTCATCCATAAGCTAAAATTAAGATAAGAGAAAAGGTGAAAAACATTGGATACTAAGGGTATCTCATCATAAGGTTGTAAAAGAGTGCATAGATTATGATAGCCTGTGCAGCTATCATTTTCTTGTATATAAAGTTCACCACTCATTAAAGTTCGCTAAATCCCACGCTTTCATCATTCCTAGTAACAGTTCAGGAGACCTACTTTGGCAGGGTCCCAATTCGCACATTGATTTTTTGAACTTTTAAACTAAATTTGCAACAACTGGGAACTAGATAAAACCTATTATATACTTCCTCCATTCCAATTTATATGGCACATTTGACTAGGCTCGGAGTTTAAGAAATTAAATAAGAATTTTGAAATTTGTGGTCCAAAACAAATCTTAGATACTTGTGTGGTTGTAGATCATCTATAAAGTTAATAAATTGTTTCTAAATATAAAAAAAAATGTGACATTCGTTTTGCAACAAACTAAAAAAGAAAGGGTGTCACATAATTTGGGACAGAGGGAGTACAACTTTTATAAACAAAAAATTCGAAAAATATATCCAAAAATTGTGGTCAAAGAAAAAGATGTTTGACTACACAACAAAAATAATACTGTCATATAAAGTGGATCTCAACATTCCATGAACAAAAGAATAATATCATACATACAAAAGCACAATTCTTCATTTAATTTCTAATTAAGAGAGAGGTAAAATCGTCCTAGAACCTAAACCAGAATGGTCACATGAAATGGCACATACTAGTAGATGTCTACATCCTTTTACTTTATGATTTCTTAAGAATTGATTTTCCCTGAAAAAGAAGTAAATCCATTACCAATCCTAATTTATTTGAAAAGCAACCCTCCTTCCCCAGCCCATCCCCAAACCCAAAAAAAAAAGGAAAAGAATTCAGCTAATAAATCAGTTGAACTTTCAAATAATAAAAGAACTGTTTCTCAAGTAATGCCTCAAGATACCTAGCAACTTACTATACCTCATCATCGTACTTTATGTCTGTTATCCAGCTTTCTTCCTTTAGCCTTTCAACTTGGTAAACTCCATCATTAACGAACTGTTCAATGTCTTCTTTTTTCTTCCCTGAGTAAGAAAATCAGATCATGAAAATTCCCACTGAACTTTAAATCTCCAGTATGAAGTTCAAATCTGAAGTCACCTTTAGTAAGAGCAACTCTTTCGAGCCAATTTCCATATATATTATCAAGTAATGCATTTAACATCTCCCGATTTTCATCAGATATACTTTTACGCATTAATTGATCTCCAGCACTCTTATATTTACCAACTCTTTGCACTTGTGGCTCAATTCCAACTTTCTCAAAGACACCTGCAGAGCAATAAATTTGCTGCAGTTAAGGGGTTATCATAAGCAATTTGAGATCACATATACTCTGTAACTAGCTATATATAAATAAGAAGCATTGTTCAACAATTCAGGCTGCATTCACGCATACTCCGAAACCCCAGTAACACTGGCTAGCAAATTCCAGCAACTTCGAATTTAAATAGGTTTTGCTTTTTGCACTTTCACATAAATTGATGAAAAAATAACAATTATTGCAATGCTGACCAACTCAATATTCCAAAGAGGTAACCATCAATCCATACATCCAAAGATCTAACAGAATTTAGCACATCTAAGAAATTAAGAGGAACTTATCTCTCCAAGATTTTTTTTGTTCCAGCTGGGGAGCTAAAGAACTAACCTCCCAAAAATGATGCTTGAACTGTTAAACCATACAACGCAAAGTAAGCACTTGGAGGGGCATAAAGCTCTTGACAAGCACAGCCAATGTAGTACTCCTTTTCACCGCAAGCAGGTGCATAGCCAACAATGAACTTACCTGAAAAATGACAAAGATTAACGTTCTTCTTTACTTTTCTTTTTCCTAATTCTAGATTTTAAAGCAAAATGGATATCATATGGCACTCCTTAAACATAAAATGCTTAATTAATCCAAGTAACTTTCAGTCTATACAACATATACTCATTTGAAATTTAGATTTGTTATGTGATTAGTTACCTCAGATGCAACTGCAGAGAAAAATAATACAACATGATGATCAATATACAGAGATAGCCTTATAATCCCAAGACATGATAAGGTAGTGACATTGATCATTTTGTTTAAGCATTTTATAATGGAAAGGTAGGGGAGATTATTTTTTTTAAGCATTGCTTGTAATCAGTCAAGCATTGATTAATAGTTTCTCCTCGTGTCTTTAAAGTTAAGGTTTCTCATAAGATAGTTTTTAGTCTAATATTCATCTCAACTGAGACATTGCATTATTCCAGTTTCATAACATAGGAAGCACTGAAATAGGCACATACTCCAAGATGCTGGACATACTTGAAGACTTATCACATATGAGATGTATAGAATGGGCCAAAATTTTGTCATTCATATGCATTGAAGAATTGGGACTAGTTGGCACAGGGATAAGATGGGTATCAGGACTAGTAGACACATGGTTAGTTTTCCATTCAATCGTAGAGAAGATGGGAAAGGGTGTGATTTTGTTGTTCCTCAAAGAAATGAGCCAAGACAAAAAGGAGTACTAGACCTAGAGTCTAGTATGTTGATCTTACATAGTTCTGACAGCGTCCAGATAAAACAACTCTCAAGGACATAAAAATTCCTTTCACCTCTCAAATTAGTTCATGACAGCTTTTGGCATTGATCTCAAATACTCACTTATCTTATTTAAATGTCTTCGTCGAAGAGGGCTAAGAATATCATCTCCCCTCCAGTCCCTCAACCTAAAAGTTCCTAAAGTACAAAAGGGCTTATATATACGGATACTTTCATCTATTCATTATGTCCTTGTTTTTATAAATCCTTCTTGGATCAAAATATTTTTCTTCCCTGGTTCAAATTCAACCCTTACAAGCTTTAAGCAGACAGACATAACCAAATGTCATCCTTTTCCTCTTTCCTAAGTATGTTATATTTATAATCAAGTGACAAGCACATGAACCTTTTTTGAATTTCATCATTTCATAAAAGTATAAAGACGAATTCTTGCCTGATTTCCTGAAATCCAGTATATGCCTCCGAATTTCTTCAACTTTGCCCCAGCCACAACCTAAAGGTTCAATGTGGAGATACACACCAGAGATTCGAGGATCATAAGTGGCCTTCATAAGGTTCTCACAAATTTGAGGTAGGGATAATCCTGAAGAGAAACGGCTCTGTAACTGATCAGATATCTGAGAGGACACAAAACAGTACAAGAGTTTCAACTACTTCAACTAAACAGAGAAGAAATATCCAAATAAGAATTAGCAGAATAAAAAGTATTATGTGCCAATAAATGTGTAACTTTCCCATTCTTTGTCTCTCTATTTAGCTACACTTAGTAATTTGATCATAATTTTACCCTTTTAATGATCAGATGCAAAGCCAGCGGACAGGGAATGAGCAGAAGAAGATTTGGAAGACCATCCTTCTTTGCATTATGTAGACTGCTTGGTTGGAGAGGAACCATAGATGTTTCAACGGAAACAAGGAAAGCATTGTATTAATTAACAATAGATGCATTCAGAACTTAAGATTTTGGTTTAATGCTGATTTTTCTCTTCCTTACAGATATAATAGGATCCCTGCCCAGCTTTTCTGCATTTTGTATCTGCACCGTACTAATTTATAACTATGCTTCAAGCCTTCAACAATAACATACCCAGCATATCTAGGGAGTGTAGGGTGTATGCAAACCTTATCCCTAACTTATGTAGGTAGAGAGGTACCGAAGGAAAGAAATAAAACATGTTTAGTATTATGCTTCATTACTAAAATTACCTTACCAAAAATACTGATCAGAAGCACCAGAATTAAAGTTAATGACACTCCTCGTTCTAAAGCACCTATATACTTGCATATTGCAAATTCAATTGTATAAAAACTACTACAACTCATTATTAACTCCGTGATACGTTGGGCAAAGTTTGTCCCAAGCACGATTTATACTTCTATTCATAAATTTCCCTACACTATTTTTATAGCACATAGGATATCGCAGAATTCGACATTGTTTATACGATTACTTGAAATTCTTATGTATATTAAGATATCAAATAGCTCTCAAGGAATTAGAACTGACCTGGCCGCGCAATTTCATGGTGAGAACACTTCCCTTGCGGACTCGCTCCCAAGGAAAGGCAAAGAGCATTCTGAACTTCACAACGAAGCTCTTCCAAGTACCGTACTCCTCAAATTCAAATTCTCCGGTCGGATAGTGGTCATCCTTGGTAGAACTTTTCGCAGTATCATCGCCGTTAATTTCAGCAACAGGCTCATCCTTAGTCTCATCTTTGGAAGATGATGATACGTCGTCGTTATTAGTGTCGAATGCTGAAACGGAGAAATTTCGATGAGTATTGCAAGGATTATCAATAGAGCGAAGGGTGAGGAAAGGAGTAGTGTAGAGGGAAAAGAAAAGAGGATTAGAGTGAAGAGAAAAAGGGGAAACAGTGGGAGAAGGGTGAATTGGAGAAGAAGAAGAAGAATGCTTGGAGAGAGTGGAAGTGACTCTGCGTAAGTGAATGGGGGTGAGACGAGGTGTGGATAAAAGCTTCGCCATTCTCTCTCTATTTTCCTACGCATTCGGACTCCGTCGGGCAGAATTTCAAATGGAGAAATCAGACTTCAAAAAATAATGCCCGAGTCTTGGAACGCGGTTCCATAAGCGCCACGTCGTCTTCAACTTTACTACACACCTTTTATTTCTTTCGGTATCATATGGACTTTGGAGTAATAAAGTGTTTGAGGAGGAACCACCGGGATGGTAATGGAGCGGTAAATATTTTTTTATTTTTAATTGAGAGGTTTTGGATTTGAATTTCTTTGAATATGAAATTATTTTTGTTAGGGAACGTTTTATTTCTCAATGTGAGATTTTTCGATACGAATTTGAATTTAATCGAATTTTAATGTGGATACCGAACACCGGTGAAAAACTAAAAAAAAAAAAGTGTTTGAGGTAGACGCTGGAGTTCTTAAAATCTTTGCATAAGGGAGTTTGCAGATTTTTTTTAAAAGAAAATATCTCAGAAACGTAAACAAATCAAAAACTATGTTTAAGTTTGAAAGTTAAAAGTTTGAGGTTGGTTTGAAGTTAAATATTTTTTTTAAATCCCATCATATATGAAGAATATCAAAAAATTTATAATTTTTATAATCTTAACAAATGAGTAAATTATAGTTCATAAATAAAATAAAAAAATAATCTAAGACGCCACACACAAATCGTATATCTCCATATTTCTACTTATTTATTTTTTATAAATAAATATTTACAATTACTCCACATGTTATTATAAATTTTTAAATATACATAATTTTACACATATTTATTGTTCTAATACAACAATAATAATAACAGCCTATTCTTTAATTATAGAATGATCCTATGTATTTACAACCACGAAATTCATGATTACCAACGATCCACGTTTGCTTCCACAAAGGGAATGATGAATGCGTTCCATCTAAAGATTTCACCCATACAAGAGTATTGTGGAAAAAGATAAAGTTAATTTTTGAAATACCATAGATTTTTCTAGGATAGTTTCTAGAATAGTGTAGGATAGTATCTAGAATAGTTATTTTGAAGAAATCTAGGATGTCTGCTAAAAGATAAATTTATTAGAATTTTCTTGTAGATGAATTTAGAAGAATTTCTAGGACCATTCATAAATAAGTATAAATAGGAGATAGTCTTATACATTTGCACTTAACCTAAAAACAAATCAAAAATAAAAGTAATTCAAAGAGTCTTCTTTTCCAACCAAATTCTTTTTTCAAAATTTTCCTTCTTCTTTCTAGCTTCCTCTTCTTTAGTTGAATCTTTTGATCTTAGACTAACAAAAGGTCTCTCAATTATACTTTTCTTCTACTATTCTCTTCAAGTACAACTTGTATAACTCCAACAAGACAACACTTAATTATAAGGAAAGGTAACATATTAAAGTTCTTTCTGGTCATTTCCCCAATAATACTTTTTCTTTCAATTTCATCCCTTCCTCCCTGCAGTTACAAAGTGCTTGATTGGGATTGGATTAAAGGGAAAGGGAGGCTGTAAGTAAGAAACTACCCTCAGCTTCAAAAATAAATTCCTCCAATATATTTTAACAGAAAAACAAGGCATTTTGTGATATATGTGATTGAATGATTTAGCTCCAAACGTACAATAGTAAAATGTAGAACGTACAACGATTTCTGGTATAAAAAGGACTAAACCTTTTCAAAAAAATCTCTCAGCTATAAGGGGTAAGAAGATATGCAAGTAATTGCAATTGATGTGTTTTTCTAGATATATATGGCAACTAAAATACAATGCAAGGACGAAAATGCGAGGTGTATGATAGAAAAAATGAAAAAAGGCATAAAATATCCCTTAACTATGCGAATTGATACAAAATTACCCTTCATCTAAAATCCTTCTTCACCATCAATGTTCATCTCCTCTCTTCTTCACCATCAATGCTCATCTCTTTTTTTCTTAAAAATGTCTAACTCTTCTTCTGTTTCTTCTCCTCAACAATTTGGTCGGTGAATGAGGTTTTTGGTCGGAAATTTAGTGCTTCTGATCTTGTTCTTGCTGGGTTGGAATCGGAAACGAAGATTTTGGGTTATCATGCTAATAATATAACAGCTTCGATTATGGGTGGTTTTGTGTTGGTAAGAAATTATGATCCATTGGAATTGATTCCATTGAAGTTTCCATATGAAAAAGAATTGTTCTTTGTACTTGTGAATTCGGAATTCGAAGCTCCAACGAAGAAGATGAGGGCAATATTTCCATCGAAGGTGACAATGTCGCATCATATATTGAATTGTAGTCAGACTGGGGCGTTGGTGGTTGCGATATTGCAGGGGATTCCCCCTCCGATTGATGGTAAAGAAGGATTTTACGGGTAGGGCTTTTGGGTGGAATGGGTGGGTATGGGTTTTGGATTTTAAAATTAGTTTAATTAAATATTAGGATAGCCAATAGGATAGTGACACATTATTAATGAAATTATTAATTATTTTTAATATTTAGACTGTTAGAGATAAGGGTAAAACAGAGCCTAAAGATTAACTTGAGGGGCATTTTAGGCCCAATAGGTAGATGAAGGGTAATTTTGTACCAATTTACATAGTTGAGAGGTATTTTAGGCCCTTTTCCGTAGAAAAAATCAAAAGCTTTTCTAGCTGTCTAAAATGATTGCAATAGATTCAAATAAAGCTCTTGAGAATTCCTTATGTTGCGACCGTTTGAAGCTAATAAACTTAATTAAGAAAAAGGAACAAAGGAAAAGATAATTGAAAAGACAAGTCCTGAAAGGATGAAATGGATCCGTTGTTGCGGAAGTCAAATATATAGAAAATGATGAAATCACAATTGCTATATCTAAAGGTAACTAATAAAGAGTAAATGAGACAATAATAAAAAGAACACCAGAAACTTATGAGGTACGACAAAAGTTTAATTTTTTTGCTTAATCCTAGGACACAACCAATCAATATTTATTTCACTCCAAAAAAATACAAGTGAAATACTACAAGAAAGAGAGAAGATCAAATGCCTCGAAGATGAGAAGGCAAGTGAGAGGTGTGTTACAAATAAACCAAGAGCTACCTATTTATAGAAATGAAATCTTCCTCTTGATGTTATCCATGACATCACTATCTATGGGCTAAAATGTCAAGGATTATCTTGTGAAATCATTTAATGGTTTACCAATATTTCGATTAGAAATTTTCTACCTTGACTTTTTATATCAAAGAAGAATTATCTTTCTACCAAATCTTTACATTAATTCATTTAGAATCTTATCAAGTTTAACAAATCTCCACATTGATAAGATTCTCCATTTTCAACTTTCTCTCAACAAATTTTGATTGTATCTTTAACCTCAATCTTCAATGTTCAATAATGTTGATCAAGTTTGACCGCAGTCACCACTTTCGTCAGCATATCGGTAGGTTTATCTGTAGTTTGAATTTTCTGCACTATGATTTCACCTTGTTCTATGATGTCTCGTACAAAATGATATTGGACATTAATGTGTTTCGCCCTTGCATGATAAACTTGGTTCTCTGCTAAATGAATAACACTTTGACTATCACAAAATATTGTGATGTCTTTTTGTTCAATACCAAGCTCTCTAAGCAACTTTTGAAGCCAAATTGTTTTCTTCGCAGCCTCTGTAATTCCATGTACTCCATCTAAGTGGTAGACAAAGCAACTGTTGACTGCAAAGTAGACTTCCAACTAACTGGTGCATTTGCAATAGTGAAAACATAACCAGTAGTTCATCTTCGTTTGTCCACGTCACCTGCATAATCTAAGTCACAATATACAACAAGATATTGACTATCTTCCTGCTCGAAAACTAGACCAACATCTACAATAATATGAATATACCTTAGAATTCATTTTACAGCTTGCCAATGTTTCTTTTCGGGATTATGCATATACCTGCTGACAACTCCCATAATATGTGAAATATCTGGTCTTGTGCAAACTATTGCATACATCAAGCTATCAAAATCGCATGTGATACTCTTGACATATATTCTTGTTCAGCTTCAGTTCTTGGCGACATAACATTACTAAGCTTAAAGTGAGGAGCAAGCAGAGTGCTAACCGACTTCATTTTGTCATTTATACCAAAGCAATTTAGTACCCTCTTCAAGTATTCCTTTTGAGATAAAAAGAGTTTCTTTGAATGTCTATCTCTTTTAATCTCCGTGCAAAGAATTTTCTTTGCCTCATCCAAATCCTTCATCTCAAACTCCTTTCTTAGTTGAGTTTTCAGCTTCTCAATTTCCTTTTGACTTTTAGAAGCTATCAACATATCATCAACATACATGAGAAGATATATAAATGATCCATCTTCAAGCTTGCACAAATACACTCAATGATCATATTTGTTTCTTCTGTATTTTTGCTGCAACATAAACTTGTCAAATCATATGTACCATTGCCTAGATGATTGTTTTAATCCATATAATGATTTTTTAATTTTTCACACCATATTTTTTTTTCCATCAACTTTGAATCATTCTGGCTGAGTCATGTAGATTTCGTCTTCCAAGTCTTCATGTAAAAATGCAATTTTTATATCCAACTGAATTAGTTTCAAATTCAACTGTGCTACCAAAGCCAACAAAACTCTTTTGGAGGAGTATTTCATGACTAGAGAAAATACCTCATTATAATCAATTCTCTCTTTTTGAGCATATCATTTGGCCACCAATCTTGCTTTGTATCGAACATCTTTTTGGTTAGGAAATCCTTCTTTCTTTGCATATACCCATTTGCACCCAATTGCTTTCTTGCCCTTTTAGGAGATTGGCCAATTTTCATGTGTGATTATGATAAAGGGACTACATTTCACCATTCATGGCTATCCTTCATTTATCTTCTTTTGGACTATGGACTGCGTCTTTGTAAGTGGTAGGAATGCCCTTAGTTGTAATTGAGTCTAGACAAGCCACTATATCTATGAGTTGAGCAGGTTTTTTTTATTATTTTTTGACTTGCTAGTTGCTATTGATTCAAGCTGTGGTTGAGGTTCATGAGATGAGTCTCCCCCTCGACTGGCTTTTCTTCTAAAGGAAAATCTTCTGTTGTTTCCTCCTTTTCTCTTTGTGTTGGAAAAATTATTTTTCCCTCAAAATTCACTTGCTTTGAAGCACCATCAGTTTGTTTGACATCTTTAATCGTTACCTTATTTATCAAGGCAGATTCATCAAAGCTAACATCCCTGCTGAAAATAATTTTTCTTGTTTTTGGACTCCATAAACGGTATCCCTAGACTCCAGAAGTAATTCCCAAAAATAGAGCTTTCTTTGCTCTTGAATCCAATTTTGACTCTTTTACATGATAATATGCAATTGAGCCAAATACATATAAGAATCATAATCTTCAGTAGGTTTTCTATACTATTTTTCTAATAGTGTCTTGCCACCAATATCAGCAGATGGTAGACGATTAATAAGGTGTCATGCATATGTTATTGCCTCAGCCCAAAATTATTTGCCCAAGCTAGCATTGGACAACATACACAAAACTTTCTCCAGTAAAATTTGATTTATGCGTTCTACCCTCCATTCTATTGTGGTGTATTTCTGACGGTGAAATGTCTGATGATGCTATTATCTTCACAATATTTTTGGAAAAGATCATTTTATACTCTATACCATTATTTGTAGGAAGACACTTGATCTTTCTTCCACTTTGAGTCTTTATAATCTCCTTTCATTTGAGAAAAATTCCCAAAATTTCATCTTTAGTTTTCATCGATATACCCACAACCTTCGGGAAAAACTGTCAACAAAAGTTACAAAATAGTGTTTCCCACCTAATGAAGGTGTTTCGTAAGCACCCCAAACATCAGAGTAAACATAATCCAAAGTATCTTTGGTATTATGGATAGCTGTTCCAAATTTAATCCTTGCCTGTTTTTTCTTGATACAATGCTCACAAAACTCCAAGTTGCAAGTTTTTAATCCTTCAGTAATCCTTGATTTGATAAAGTTTTCAAGGATTTTTCTCCAGCATGTCCTAAGTGCATATGCCATAGCCTGGTCATTTCTGCCTCCCTGTCGTCACTGGATGTTATTGCCGTTGTTCCAATAATTGTACTATCTTAATAGTTGTACATGTTATTGGTTCTTCGAATTGCCTTCATGAACACAAATGCACTGGAGAATATTCTTATTATCCCATTATTTGCAACAATTTTGAACCCATTCGACTCTAGGGCTTCTACAAAAATGAGATTTTTCTTCAAATTCGATACGTATCGAACATCTATTAATGTTCTGCTCAATCCATCATGATTTATTAATCGGATTGAACTAACACCATATGCGGTAAGAGAATTATTATTTGCGGTGTGAATAACTGTAACACCCCAATTTTTTTTCCATTAAGATTTGAACCATTCTTCATGTACGTATAAGATCGAACTCGAAGGCTTCAATTTGTATATATGATCTATGATTGATTCATAAGTATTTAAAATATTATATGTGATTTAGGGTCATAAGGAATCCCAAAAAAATCAAGCCAAGTCCAAAGAATTCCTTTCGGCTAAGTTTCCGAATGAGTTAGTATAAGGGTCAACTTCAAACGACCATATCTCCTAAAATATAACGAACTGGGTGTCCCATAACCTATCAAATTAAAGGTCTTTGAGTCTTATTTCCAATGCCACCAAGATTGTATTTTTCCGAGTTTAGAGTCAAAAGTTATGCTTGATCGAACAGAGAAGACCTGCAGCGAATTTTGGCCGATTTTCCAGATTTTGTAGGGATATTTTGGTAAAATTACCTAATATCTATATACATAACTGGACGCGTTTTGGATCATAATTTAAGTCTTTTTTCCTCTCCAAACAACCCAAATCTTTATCCCCTTCTCTCTCAAATTATCTCCAATAAAATCCTCTCAAACTCAAGAATTCAAGTTTCCCTTTGAAGACCTAACATCAAGGTTTCTTCAAAATCTACACTAAGGTATGTAAGGCTACTAAAAACATGGATTAAATTCACCATGTGCCCTACATCTTATTTGAGATTGAATTTTCATAAGAATTGGGTTTTCTTGATAGATTTATGTCCTAATGAGTTCATGCATCTATTAACTTGATTTTGTTATGTTGATATTGATAAATTGAGAAATTGATAAATGTTTCATGTTTGATATGAGTTGATTGATATGAGTTGTTATACATATTTTGTTATGTCTAAGAGTTGATTGATATGAGTTGTTATACATATTTTGTTATGTCTAAGAGTTGATTGATATGAGTTGTTATACATATTTTGTTATGTCTAAGAGTTGATTGATATGAGTTGTTATACATATTTTGGTATGTCTAAGAGTTGATTGATATGAGTTGTTAAACATATTTTGTTATATTAACAATAGATAATTAACTTGCAGTAACTTGAAATCCGTTGGTACTTTACAGTTTAATTCAACTACCAAATGATGGAACATAGAAAGAACACTAAAATGTTGGTTAGGATGTTTTCATTAGTTTAACACCTTCACAGATCCAAATTGCTAGAAATAAGATGAGAACAATATTTGATTAACCTTTTAGTTAGCATGAATCCAATTTCTATGAGTTGATGCCTCAATGGAATTCCATTAGCATCATGAAATTAAATTATATTTAAGAAAAAGTTATATTCCTATTAGTATATTCATATAATACTTCCACTTTGATATATTCTAATAATATAGAAAAAGCTAACTTTATCATTTATTTCCTAATTTTACGTGAAGTGTTTGGTTTGGTTTGGGACAACTTGGATAGTTATTAAATAATAATGTTTGACAAAAGAACACTATGGAAAGACATTCTTTCTAGTCAAAGGTAATGACACAAAGTAAAGTAAGCAATATTCTTGAGATTGCCTTTAAAATATATATATATATATATATATATATATATATATATATATATATATATATATATATATATATATATAAGATTGGTGTTGATTGGATAATATGATTGGTCAAAAGGCTTGATTTGGAATAGAATTGATGAATTGACAGAGGTCCAAACGAGACTGGTCGATATGATTAGATTGAATTGATTGGATAGAGTTTTATGAGCATTGAGTCTTGGGAGGAGTATCGAGCACCGAATTGGGTAAGAGTAAGTAATAACTCGAATTCAATAACTACGTCGCCAAACGTATGAAAGAATTGGACCGTTAAAGTCGGATGTTTTCCAAATTACTGTCCTGATATAAGAGGACTTGATTGGTTATGAATTTATGATTTGTTGATTCGTTCGTACCCTGGCAAGGTATGAACGGACGTGGCAACAACGTCGGCTTGTTGTACTATCACTTGCTCATAAGTGATGGTTGTCGGATAAGAGAAACTCCCATATAGGTCTTGATAGTACTCTGAGTCGGATTGGAATGGATTGGGCTGGATTGTATGTGATTGGTCCTGTCTAAATTATATTTTGTTTAGACTCAGAACATCTTGATTGAGTTGGACCTTCTTCTGAGTTGAGATTCTGAGTTGATTTGATCCCACCTTGATGTATGTTTCATTCGGCCATTTTACATACTCGTACATTCCACGTACTGACGCCATTTGGCCTGCATCGTTTCATGATGCAGAGACAGGTACTAGAGATCATCAACAGGCGCATCGTTGAAGATCTATTCACTTCCAGCTAGTTGGTGAGTCCTCCTTGTTTTCGGAGGATACCGCAATTATCTTTTCAGTTTTGAGTTAGTTTTTCTTTATTTTGATTTGTGGTAGCCATGAATTTATCATTGGCACCTCTTATATTGTTGATAGAGGCTTCATAGACTAGAGTGTGGATGATGTTGAATTGTTTCGTTGTGACTAGTTTTATTTTTTTCTAGTTGTTGAATGGAGATGTGGTTGGCCTTTGGCTTTATTATGAATAGTATTCTTATAATTTGAGTCTTCCGCTAATAGAGTGTAACTGAATAAAAGTGTGATTGGACCAAGTGGTTCACTTGAAGGCCAGAAATGGTTTTCGAGTGCCGGCACGTCTAGGGTACCCTCCCGGGGCGTGACAATAACTCCACATTCTTCTTCTTATAAATCAACAAACCAGTCCCGATTAGGACACATATGATAGTTACATGCTGAGTCCATCAACCATACATCAGATGATTTGGATGGATCCGTTGTAACCAACGAGGAATCAGAGTCATCACAATCGACTACATTTGAATTCATGACGGTCTTTCCATTGTTTGATTTGACCTTACTTTTCAACTTTGGACAATCTTTCTTCGATTGCCCCTTTTCTTGACAAAAGGCACATTCATCTTTGTTGGGTCTTGGATCTTGACTTGAATCCTCCTTTCTTTGTTCCCGTTTGATTTTGAGAACGACCTCTCACGAATAATGCTTCTGCTTCTCCATCTTTTTATTTTTCTTTCTTTCTTTGTCCATAACTATACAAGGCAGAATAAACTTCTTTGAGAGATAGTTCATCATTCCCATGAAGTACAGTAGTTTCAAGATGCTCGAACTCATTCGGAAGTGAACTTAACAACATTAATTCCATATTTCCATCAATAAAAGTTACATCCATATTTTGCAAATCTATTGCCAACTTATTAAAGCTGGTGATATGATCATTTATTGTGCTACCGAGGATATATGTGAAGCATAACAGTCTCTTTTTCATGTAAAGTTTATTTTAACTGTTTTTCTTCAAGAATTTCTTCTACAGTGCATTCCACAATTTACTTGCAGAAGTTTCCTTTGTGTATGTATACTTTTGTTCTCTTGCAAGAGTTAAAAAATTCAACTGCAAATTTCGCATTTGACACAATTCTAGTCATAAGTGAAGATGTCAACGATGACGTATTATTGACATTCGATGTGGACTCATCATTTTTGCTACAAATACTATTTATTAGTTAACAATGTAAAAGATCAAAGTAAATCTTTTCTGATGTGGAAGTTAAGACTGTGTTGCAATCACAGAATATATTCAGATAATACTTTGGCTATGATACCAATTATTGCGGAAGTCAAATATATAGAGAGTGATGAAATCACAACTGCTATATCTAAAGGTTGCTAATAAAGAGTAAATGAGACAACAATAAAAAAACACCAAAAATTTATGAGGTTCGACAAAAGTTTAATTTCTTTTGCTCAATCCTCGGACACAACTAATCAATATTTATTTCACTCCAAAAGAATACAAGTGAAATACTACAAGTAAGAAAGAAGATCAAATGTCTTAGAAGATAAGAAGACAAGTGAGAGATGTGTTACAAATAAATCAAGAGCTACCTATTTATAGGAATGAAATCTTCCTCTTGATGTTATCCATGACATCACTATCTGTGGGCTAAAATGTCAAGGATTATCTTATGAAACCATTTAATGGTTTACCAATATTTCAATTAGAAATTTTCTGCCTTGACTTTTTATACTAAAGAAGAATTATCTTTCTACCAAATCTTCAAATTAATTCATCTAGAATCTTGTCAATCCGCTACATGATTCAAGCTTGACACTGAAATCCTTTAACAGTTTCAAATATCCAGTAATTCTTTTATTTTTATTATTTTCAAAGAGCCAAGTTGAGTTAGTTTCAACGACATATTCAGCATCAATTCAGGCTCGTGAGAGGTTCAGTCGTGAGCGGCACCAAATTTATTTAGAAAGACGCCTTCTAGTTGTCTATAATTAGGGCAAATGAAACCCAGAGACAGGTAATGTGAGGAGATTATTTGTGAATAAAGCTTGTGGAATCCATTAGACATAAGAGAGTTCCCAATAGTCTGGCTCAAGAAGATATAAAGAGAGAGAAGCAGATTAAAAACATGAACCATAATACGCAAAACAAAACCTTTTTTTCAGTCTCAACTTTCTGTAAAATATAGCCTATATCCTGAGCGATTTTAACATGAGTTCTTCTGGAGCGTATTTATTTGCTCGACTCTTGGAAACATTGAAACACTGTATAACTAGTCAGGTCATCAAAAATGAGGAAGAAATTATCTCAACCAACATATATCATGAATATTCGTATCTTACACCAATCTACGCACTCGATCAATAATTTCTGTTTTAACCGTCTTGAAGTAGAAGATAATTTCTATTTTATGGACTCACATATTAATATATTTCTACAAAGATATGCTATCATTTCATTAGCATTTTCTTATAATCATGATGGAAACTTGTAAGAAAAGATACATTTCATGAAAAAATATTCTAATAATAGGTACCTTTTATGAAAATGTATTTTAAGAAAATGTATCTTCCATGAAAAGACATTCTAATTAAAAGTATCTTTCATAAAAAGACATTCTAATTAAAAGTACCTTTCATAAAAAGACATTCTAATTAAAAGTACATTTCAACATGAAAAAGCATCTCTAAAGCTATAAATAAACATGGTCCCTAATTAAATCAGAAGATACATTCTTTTCTTTTTCTCTCTATCTCAGATAAAAAATAGCACAAAGAATTATGTTCAAGGTTTAGAAAATCAAATCCTTCAATCAAGTTATTGCCATTGATAAAGATTAGTATTCCCTTTTCATTTTTTATCTTTGTCTAATAATTTAATTGTGATCTTGGGTGAATTCTATGAAGTATTCCAAGAACTCATCTGGATTTTGAAATGCTACTTTATCCTTGATCAGTTTCTGTAAAGAAAATAACGACTATCATACATATATCTTATCTATAAAATGATCAGTAAGAAAAGGGGATAAGATAACACCAAAGAAAAATAAAGAACATTCAAGGATCCCTTCCAATTGACTAATTGCAAAACACAATTAACGGGGTCTTAATACTGATTTATTTATTTTACAAATTTTATCAAACAACTTGTGTGATAAAAAATGTGTAACGTTTATAAAATAGAAGAACAATACCACTAGCTACCATGAAATTTTCAAAAATGAAAGGCATAATACTTCGGGAACTTTTAGACTTGACATCTTTTATCCAATTCATACTTAAATTATCTCCTAATTATCCTCATATATGTAGCCAGTTTGGCAGCTTTCACCCCCTAAACGATCTCAACTCGAAAATGTATGATGCACTAGTTATCGCGTGAATATTTTTAGTCCCCTTCATATCATTATCTCTATAATAATAAAATATTTTTTTAGCATTTTGAGTCTATTAATTCTTTCGGATAATTTTTCCAGGCCAAATTTGTAAACAAATCATGGAACAAATAGTTTTACCTAAAGAAAAAAACAAGTCGAGGTAAAATATGTGTAGTATATATTAAAAACAACTAAGAAGAAAAACATGTACAATATGGAACAAATAAACCATTGTATATAATTATGTGATCACTCTAGCTACTCGGAAGAAGCTTTATTAATTTTTCATCAACCTCACACGCATAAAAGAGAGTTTACTCACTCTCTTTGCCATGTATAAGCATGGGAAAAGCTAGGTAAGACTAAGAGGGTTTCACTTGACCCCTTATATACATGATTAAAATTATTTCTAATGTTTAAATAATAGATGCTTTTTTTTGTGATTTTAGTGAAGATTGTGGTTCCACCTGCATATAAGTGTCTACGACTAGGGCTAAAGCTATAAAAATGCCAAAGTTAATTAGGACAAAAATAGTTCATATGTGTACCTAATAAACAATAGGTCCCGAGATATTATGCCCAAAAAAAAAAAACAAGACTAACAACAAATTAAATTAAGGTTTGAAAGAGATATTGACACAATTAATGCAGATGAGGTCGCTAGCTTCCAACTCCGTTTGGGAAGAAGCATTTCACCGTTGGAACGGGTCCAGGGGGTGGGCACAGTAGACACACAAGGGATGTTGTTAGGCATAGGTGAAGTCATTCTCAAGAGGGAACATAAGCCCCTAAAACCCAAACGGGGTTTCACAATCTCTGTCCCCTGCTACTCCCCCCCCCCCCTCCCCACTAGCTAACTCTGAGCCAACTATGAATATTAATAATGTAATCGATGAGAAAAAGAGACCAAAAAAAAGCCAGCCAGCATCATGATATGATATATACATATGAACAAAGTAATCTACTCACATGCAAGTACCTTTGGGCCTTTGATTTTTCCTAGTTATGTTTTTAATTTGTCCAATACAATTAAGATGTGTCCCAATGACATGGAGTGTTGCGGTCACTGCCATGCGGCAGGCCAGATCAGGTTCTTCTGAGTTCGCATTTATTAATAAGTACTCTTCGCTAGCTGCTGCTATTTTACCTGCATTAGTGCGCAACTCCTCTTCTCCGCTGGTTTGATTGTTACTGCTCCTGCCTTCAATTATATTCTCTTCTTCGTCGTTTCTCAATTCATTACTATACGTCACACACACACCAACACTATATTACAAAGTACTACCAACTAAAATTTGATTATATATTAAATCTCCTAGCTACTTTTGACTACATTTTTTTATATAATAATGCACTGCTTGACAATGATTTCTGTTTGTTACTTTCCCTTTATCATCATGTATCAGAAACAATCTCTCTACCTCTAAGATAGATATGAGCGGAGCTATAAGGTGCTGGATTCGAACTTTATTCCTCGAAAAAATTACATCATACATGTACAGTCAAAATCTTTTATGTATATATATAGTAAATATTGAGCCCGATCTTGAATTATTTGTATATTTAGTTTTTTATATTTTGAATCCTCTTAGTGAAAAGCTTGGTTCCACCACTGATAGTCTGCAGGGGTAAGGTTTGCGTAGATGCTCCATTTTGTAGGATTACACCAAATAGGTTGTTGTTGCTTACCTTTGAGATAATTATGTACTTTTTATTCCTACTTTGAGAACTCGTGAATATTTATACATATTAAATAATTTTTAAAAAAATTAATACAGAATTTAAATTGAAAGTAATCAGTACATTTACTCTACTTCCGTCTCTGGGCCGTCTGTATGGTTAAGGAGGTCATGTGGATGCAGCTCATCTGAACCAACACTTTAAAGTAGATCATATGAATCCATAATTTTAAAAATAGAACGAAGTTAATGCTAAAAGTTTCAAAAGTTGAACTAATAAAGTTTAAACAATGGATATGTCTCTACTAATTACCAATATTTAGGGGTGTCAAATATGGATGAATTAAACTAAATTTGAACAGGTCAAATTTGATTGAGTTAATATATGAGTGTGTCAATATAACCCCCACAAATTATTTGGGTTGAATAAGTTGAGTCAAGATGGGTTAAACTAATGAGTCATATTACTCATCCAAATATCTCTTACCAAGTTGTTTAATAATTACCAAACAAAATTAATGATTGTTTTTATTATGGCTTCATAAATAGTAAACGGAAGAAAAATAACTTTTTTGTCCAATATTTCAGGAACCTATTTAGTGTTTGTTTGACTTAACTTATCTAAAAATAGTTTATAAGTCAAAAATATAAGTTAGGTATCCCAACCTTTTTTTGGCCCCAACTTATTTCTTTTTTTTGCGCTGCTTTTAGATTATAAATTATTTTAAATAAGTTAATCCAAACAGATCAGGCTACATATTTAGTCAAAATCAACCAATTTTAGATGGTAAAAAATTGGCACGCCAAGTTGAGTTCTTGATAAATGGATAAATTATATTTTCATAAGATAATTTTATTACTCCTACCTAAATACGAGGATGGGAAGCTAGAAAGATTTTCCGTTTATTCACACATGTTAATATATACATTGATACTTCAATAGTTAAAAAACAAAAGCAATTTAACTGATTATAATTTATAGCATATATGTTCTTACTCTACTTTACAAAATTATTATGTTAATTAAGCTTACTGTAAAGAGTTACCTAATTTGCTCATCAAAGATTGTGTGTATAGACTATAGTATTAAGTTTAATTTATTTACTCATTCTAGATGATTTAAACTAATGATTTAATTCTTATAACATGTGAGAGGAAGTATATTGGCAGCTTAATTAATTGATTTACATACATATATAATCATCGTGACACGTATGCATAAAGATTAGGTAAGGTTCCTTTGGGATTTTAATTTATAAAAGAGTGTGTAAAAGAAGATACTAAAATTAATAAACCCAACAGCTCTACATCTACATACAATGTATAAACACAAACCAAAAGTACGTAGCAGCAGATAGAAACATGATGTTTGGAAAACAATGAAGTTACGTTAATTGTTCCTTCTTTTAATTTGGCCATACACGTTATCCAGTCTGTTGACAGGTTGGGGGTCCGTTTTCGAATCGTTTTGCAACGTTCAATTTAAAAGCTCTCTTCCACATTTAATTTTCAAATCAGATCATGCAGGATGTTCCATCGTACCCCCTGCTAAACCTCATGTGTAATCCTTCACGTGGGGTCGTAGTCGAGGAAATGAGATTTCTTACCCATTTATAATTTAAATAGAAGAAAATAGTCTTTTTAGATTTTTTTTGATGTAAAAATGAATTTTTTTTATAAATAATATATAACTTAAAAAATAAATTTGTAAAGAGCTATAAAATTAAATCTCCCGCTAAATCCCATGTGTAATCCTCTGCACCAGGGGTTGATCACAGTCTCACTCTTTCAACTTCCCAACACTTCTTCTTATTGGGTGTGTTTGGTAATGAGGAAAATATTTTTCAATTTTGATTATGTTTGATAGTCAAAATGTTTTAAAAAATATTTTTTTACAGAAAATAATTTTCTTAAAAATATTTTTTTTAATAAAAGTAGGAAAAATAAGTTTAATAAATGATATTTTAAATTCATTATTTACTCTCCGCTTAACCAACGCTCCCAACCCTCAACCCTTGAACCCCCTCCCCCGAACCGCACTCCCCTCCCAAAATATTTAATATGTATATATTTTGAGCCGAAAGCAATGATTCAATTGAATCTATAGAACCCAGCCTAATACGCTTCGCACTTGCGCCTATGCATGCATGAGCTATACGGTGAACTACTTCTCTATTCATGTTTAGATCATATATGCTTGGTATATTCTAATTCCTATGTTTCATTTTGTTTGACACTTTTTTTATTAATTTATTTTTAAAATGACAAATTTTATTATCTTCTCAATGAGAAGTTTTATAACCAAATAAACATCATGACATGTTTAAAAAATTTTAAAATCATATAACTCAAAAAAGAAGGTTCTTTCTTAAATTTCATCGTCGAGTCAAAACAAAGTGGAACGGACTAATATATTATCTTGTTTATAAAAAAAAAAATCATACATTTTTTTTTGCTTCCAACTAAACAAGAATAGTTACACAATATGTGGCCATGTGGCCTGTGGGTATATTGCATTTTCATTGACTTGCTCCTCTTTTTATTTTGCATGCGCAGTGACTAGAATTTCATGTTATCTCATATACTTTAGTTTAGGGGAAAGACCTTTTGCAGATCTTGTCTCTGTTGGACTGCTAAAAGTTTTCGATATATATTGTCAAGTTACCCATCGACAAGTAAACGTGCCAACCAAATAAGGAAGAAGGACCCGCTTCATTATATTGATGGTAGAGGTGAAAAATTAGTCCAAAAAAAATATGATTCGCCTAATTAAAATTAGGAAGAAGAGAGTGCCACTTAAAATGTCATTCCGCTTCATTACAGGTTGATGGTAGGGCTGAAAATTAATCCAAAAAAATATAATTCGCCTAATTAGTTTAAATTTGGGCGGATTAATACTTACCTATTTATTTTGCTCAGCCCATTTTGACCTGCAAAATTTAGCTCATCTATTGGATTTATCTGAGCTGAATATCTTGTCCAAGTTGGCTAAAATAAAATCTTATCAAAATATTTATAATATAATTTTTTTTAACAATTTTGTCTTTTTTGGTCATTAAATAGAAAATTATAAATAAAAAATTAAAATTTGATAAGAGTTGAGCAGATTGAGCTATGACCCATTATTTAGCCCATTTTAATTCAATTTATCTCAATTCAAAAAAAATTGGACGGATTAATGACCTATTCAAATTCACATCAACCCATCTATTATTTGACACTCTACTACTCTAGTAGGATTTGTCATCACAAATTCCAAATGATGGTAGAACATGAGCTAACCACAGTACCGTAGGTGACCATCGAACCAATAATTTTTGTTTAAATTGTGTAAATATATTGAAAATTTTACTTAAATATGTGTGCATATTAAATTTAGATATCAGTTATTAGAAGGGGTGAATCTATGAGGGGGCAAGGGTATTTATGAGAACTTCATTGGTAAAAAATTATACGGTATATATAAGGTACTTTTTTTAAAAAAATAATTTAGTGTATATATATATATATATATTTTGAATCAGCCAAACACAAGATTAAAGATTGATTTAATGGCTTAGAGAATTCAAAATTCACTCTGAGGTTTCTTCGTCAATAATGATAGATGATGAACAAGTCAAGCAAGGGATATTTCCCATAAAACCCTAATTTATCAAAATTCAAATCTCAAGCACTATATTTTTAATTTTCGTACCTGCTCAATGGAAATTCTGAATACAAGAAACTACCAATACCGTGTCTAAATCTTGATACACATCATTTCTTGGCATTGAAAAGCGTTTAACTATCTAGGAATGACATGATTCAAAGAGAGTTATGAATGAAGGATATATAATATTAATGCATTTCCTATCTGCCAACTGATCAAACTATCCATGAACAACCAAAAGGGAACAAAAAAATTGATTCATTTCTAATGGCAAAACATCCTTAACATTGCATTAATTACTAACAAAAGAGATACAAATTAAGTACAGTAATATAACCAAAGAGATGATATATAATATAGTAGTTGTAGTAAGTTTTATTTTCCTTTGCCCTTCCAAATACTTTTCTTTACCTTTTCACTACTAGATGGAACTTTAGCTCCTTTTGCTGAAAAAACAGAGTACCCTCCTTTATCTTGATTCTTAACACTAGCTTTCTTCATGCTGACTTTGTTGTTGGAACCACTTTTTCCATTACCTTTTTCCTTTGGAATTGTACTCTTATTCTCATTTCTAACAATATGATGACTTGGTCCAGAAGATGCATCAGAAGCCATAGAATCATCAGTATCATCATCATCATTATCATTATTAATTATATTCTTGCGACGACCTCGTCCTACATTCTCATCATCATCATCAAAATCACCTTCGTAATTCATCTCATCGTCTTCGTCATTCGAAGGTGAGCCAATGTACATTGTCCATCCAGATTCACTGCTGTGACACTCTTCCCCCTCATTAAAAATATGGGACTTAGGGTCCATTGAATAGTTTTTTTAAAAGAAAAAAAAAAACAGACTGCCTTAGAAAGAAGTAAAAAGACAGAAAAAAGAAGTTGAGTTTATTGGTACATGTTAAAAAGGCAAAGAAAGCTGAATCAAAACACCTGTATAGAACAAACATGCCCCCATCTTATACTAGTATTTATTTATTTTTGCATTAAATTTCACCACTAGGATATGTACATCGCCATTATTTACATGTACAGAGGGACAGGTAGAAGGTGTCAAAGATGATAGAGAAAAGACCTGTTTTTTTTTACAATAACAAAAGGCACAATAAACGACCCTTCAAAGGACTTAGTTTATTTTTCGAAAAAAAGATGTACATATATCTTTACTTCTCTGATTTCTGAACGTGGACTCATTAAATAAGAAGCTCTGCTTTGAATGCAAAAATGCAGGGAAGAGAAAGAAGTTGCACAGCCTATATGCTACTCTGAAGAAAAGAAAATATATAAACTAAACTTTTTTATTTTATTTTATTTTATTTTGTTGTTGTTAATGAGGCTAGAAAAAAGGACCTCTCTATCAGTCTCACTACTTATTTCTATGTCATGTCAAATAAAAACAAGAGGTTGAGAGTAAATAAATTATGCAGCTTTTCTTCTGCTAGAAAAAATTTAAGAGAAGCCAACTGGAGTTGTTTTGTAGTAAGTTCTGTGACTTTAGAAGGAGACATAGCTTTTATTTTATATTTTTACTAATGGTTTTTCCACTTATTTTTCTGACTAGTACATATACAATTATACTATATGATTCATTTGTTATTCCATAATTTTTGCTTTTTTTTAATCATCTAATATTCAAAATTCACTGATCAAACTAATTGAAATCCATGCTTCTTACCATGTTTTTCTTTATTTTATTTTCAAGACTCTAATCTAAGAAATAGTCAACTATGGAGGAATTACATCCATTTTACACGCCCCTTAGTGGTACAATCTTTCACCCATGATCAGTAATTGCGCAGCTAAAATCTTTTAGCTGCACAATTATTATATATGACTACTCTCTGTCACACCATTTGAATTTTGAGAATCAAACTTGTTTAGTTTGATCGTGAATTTAAATATGGAATTTTAAGTTTTAAGAAATAAAATTTATATATTTGAAAATTAGTTAGTATTATAAGCCACAATAATTTACAATTCAATATATTTAAACAACATATGAAAAATTATAGTCAAAGAAAAATTTGTTTGAATCTCAAAATCCTAAAAGTGTCACATAAATTGGGAGGGAAGAAGTATTTTCTTCATTTCATTTTATTTGACACTATTTCTTACTAGTTCATTCGGAGAAGAACAACACATTTCTACATTTGAAAACATCTGACTATATTTTTTGCAATTTGCCTTTAATGAGAGATTTTTTTATCGTCACACAAATATTATGATATATTTAAAATCACGAGTTTCATTCTTTTCACTTAAATTCTGCGGAATCAAATTATGTCACATTAGTTGAAGAGGGGGGGGGGGGTGTAATAACTTATTCTTTTCAAATGGTGATCTGGAATGTCGTTAGATCTAGAATTTAGGATAGTATTAATTATGAAAGTATTTGTAAGCATTCATGTTAGTTTCTATAGGTTTATTAAAGCCAAAGGAGTCATTTTTTCCTAAGGGAAGGTGTAAATAAGAGTATTAATTAACCAGTTGAGGATATATTGAAATGGGGTATGGTTTGCCTCTTAATGACTTTTTAGTTGTTCCTCACATTGTAATCCTAAGGCATGGCTTATTATAAGGAAATGCTAGACAGGCATGGCCCATCTATTATTCTTGCTATTTGTCCTTTTGGAAGATCATATCTTGTATGGCACTTGTCTTGGGCTCCATGTGATGTTCTTTTCCAAATTCTTTTTGACAATAGGACAAATATCCCAAGGCTGGAAAGATCCAATCTAATTAAACACCTTAGTTCCCTCCCCCTCCCTTCTTTTTGCCTTTGCATTTAAATGTTGCGCAGTTTGTCATGCAGAGTCGAAATTTTCACTAAGAGATTAATATATAAAAAAAAATTAAGAAGATTTAATATTTATTATACTTATATAAAAAATAATTTTAATTTTATATATAGAGTATATAATTTTTCAGCGAAACAAATTTAAATGAACCTCTAGCTCATCTTATAGGGGGAGAGTGCCAAAGTATAATTTTGAACAATAAGATAATGTTTTGTATGTATTCAAGTCAAACTTAGATATGACAAATCTTTGTCGTTCACATTACAAAGATTGTAAATTTCTTTAAACATATAAAATTCCTTAATTTGCAGAAATGCAAGGTAAGGGTGCGTACAATAGACTCTTGTAGTCGGACCCTTCTTCGGACTCTGCGCATAGTGAACCTTTAGTGCACCGGGCTGTCTTTTATATAAAATTCCTTAATTTACTCTTCTTCATGTTGTTATCCTAATTGTACTTTATTTACTGTCCTGATTTTAGGTTCGACCACCCTGAAAAGTGCTGAAAAGTGTTTCAATAACACCTTCCTGCTAGTTTCTTGAACTCTTTAATGCATTCATTGAACATGTGCATAGTTGTAAAGTCCACTAAAATCTTGGTATATTTAAAAATAAAATAAAATAAAATAAAAAACAATAACTGTACACCTAATTACCTTATTCCCTCACAGGAATAAACATGTTAAAAGGAGGGGAAAAAAGCATTGAGGGTGCAGTCAGGGGCTGAGTTAGAGGGTCAATTTTTTTTTATTATGTACATAAAATAGAAAATGAACCTCTTAGCGAAAATCCTACCTCTATCACTAGGTGCGGCGGGATGGTTTGGACAGAATTCAGAGACTTGGTAATAGAGAACTTTATGGTAGGAAGTATTTTACGGTTTATACCTTAGTGAGCCTATCCAGCAATTAGTCGGGGCCCAGTGAATTTCGGGTATGTCAAACCAAAAAGGAGGAGCAACTGGTGGACTAGACTTTCTGTGCAGCACTTGGAGAATAAGTAAGAGGCTTTGCTATATACAAAGGCTTATTGTCATTTCCAGCAAAAACAACCACAATTTTAGGCTCAGGATTTAGGAAATTTATTTGATGTCTTTTCTTAACTTCCTCATCAGTCTCAACCAAATGCTCTGTTGAAGCAGAATTTTGGCCACAGAAAATGAGATAAATTAATGCAAAAGCAATTGTAGCGACAGTGATTGCAAGGCCAAAATAAATGTATGGAATTGGTGAGTTCCATTGCCAAAATTCAGCTGAAGTGCCTGTTGAATTCATTCTTGTTTTCCCACTCTGTATCTTAGTTGTATGTTTTTTTAAAGTATGTTTGCTTCTGTTCTGCATGAAATCAGCTAAGTGACTGGCTTTTTATAGACACCTGATGATTAACTAATTGTGGATATTGCACATACTTGGATGATATGATTCTATCTGATATATATATTCCCCCAATCTCACTCAAGATTTTACTTGGCCCATCGAACATTTAAGTTTATAATTATTAATATCAAGTTGAAAAATACTTCTTTTGGAAATATGAAAGGGCAGATATGTTATTGGGAAGTTACATTTGCGGCTCAAATGATCTGTTATCAACCTTCAAACTAGTTTGTCATTCTCAAATTAATGGTAAATGGTGTGTTTGGTACAGACGAAAATGTTTTTCAATTTTTCTATCTTTGGTTGATTAAAATATTTTGAAAAATATTTTATTTAGGAAGACAACAAGAACAACATGCCGAGTGTAGTCCCACAAAGTGAGGTATGGAGAAAGTAGAGTGTATGTAGACCTTACCCTCCACAAGTATGCATTTAAACTTATATAAAATTGAACAAGTAGACACACATGTCCTACGTGGCACAATACACGTAGGACATAAAATTATCATGTAGGACGAATGTGTCTATTTGTTCAAGTTTTGGATATTAAAGTACTTACTTGTGCATTAGTAAAGTTAGAGGTCATAGTTGTCAGTTAAAGCTAAGTTAAGAGTCATATTTATGTAGTATGCCTTCTTAAAAATCAGAAAAATGATTTTCATAGTAGTAGGAAAAATAAGTTTAACATTCCAAACACATTGTATCGTTACAATTAGGGCTGTACAGGACAAATCGATAAACTGCACCAAACCGACAAACCGAACCAAACCGGAAAAAAAACCCGACTAGTGGTTTGGTTTGACTTGGTTTGGTGTTTGAAAAAAAAACCCGACCATTATAGGATTGGTTTGGTTTTAACTAAAAAAAGTCAAACCGAATCCAAACCGATCCGATTATAGATATACTACTTTTAAATTATGTTATACATAAAAATATTTATTAAAATGTAATTTATAAATACTTTTTAAAATTTTTTCATAATTTTTATTTTCTTTCTTACATTTAGATTTGGACTTGAGTAGCCCATCTAAATAATATACAAAAAAAACTTATCTTATAAAGTTATATTATAAAGTTAAAACTTCAAACTTGTGCCTCCATCTTATCTGTTGATATTTTGTACTAGAACTCTTTTTAAGAAGCACTGCTCTGTGCTTTTTATTAGATACTATGAGAAACCCGAAAAATCCGAAAAAATCCAAAAAACCCGAGAAACCCGAAAAACCCGAAAAAAACCGAAAAACCCGAGAAAAATTGATATCGAAAAACCCGACTTTTATTGGTTTGGTTTGGTTTATAGATTTAATAACCCGACACAAATGGTTTGGTTTGGTTTGTAAAAAATCCGAACCAACCCGATCCATGTACACCCCTAGTTACAATTACAAAATGCCCCCAACCCGGCTACCTCCCACCTCCATTATGCTTCCTTCAAATCAGTTGCCCCTCGATCGTTCCTTTGTTCAACATCCGTCATGTTAAATATAAAGGATTTTAGAAAGAATACGAGCTTTGTTTCAAGGTTTGCAAGTGTCAAACTCTTTTATCTTTGCCAAAATGCTATGAACTCAAGACAGAGAAAAAATTCTTATGGTTTGTTTGAACTTGTCACCCCACAACCATAGTATTTTTTTGGACTACATACAAATTTTCTTTAGATAATATTTTTTTAATTTACTTATCAAACATTACAATATTTTTTGTTTGTGCCAAACACACCCGGAATTAACGGATTATGTTCCGATTCTCTATATAGCAATAGGGAAAAAGAAGCATCACCTAAAAAGGAAGAAAAGATTCCATTATAGGGAAACAAAGGATGAATCTTGTATGATTTTGGTTAGGCCTCTGGTCATTAACATTTAAATTATGGTGCCTAATATTCTCAAGCCCTTTAATTTATTCTCTTTATTGCATAATCTTTATCAAATACTGTACTTATGTTGTTGTCCTTCATACTTTTGTCGAACTTATCCATTAGAATGTGTAATTAAATTCCAATTTAACTGTATGCGCACAAATAAGGAATAGAATCCCTGCAATTTAAATAATATCAATAAAGCAAAGTGAATAGACTTTGCTCTGAAAAAAAGAGTAAAGGAGCTAGATGGATAACAGAATCTGCAAATAATTAACACCTTACTTTCACATTAATTATGTACCAGTAATATTAATCCAGTATTGATCAGATTAGAATTATAAACAACAATAAGAATCAAAGAAAAATGATTGATGACAAGTGATTTTAGTGCCAATGGAGAAATCTTAGCACCTTAATTTGTTGGCTACTTGAACTTCACCTTGTTGGTGAAAGTTCGAGTCCCCCATCTAGTAACAGTTGTTTTATTATCTAGGAAAAAAGTACTAGCATGGATGGGAAAAACTTATGCTTAACCGTTGGAATACTAATTCAAAATTTGAGAACTATAATAACAATAACAATGCCTTAATTCCAAACTAGTTAGGATTGAATAATATATGAATCTTCATAATACATGTCGCTACATATTCGGTATTGTCATTATTTGACTAGATTTACGCTAACTGTACCTTCCTCCTTTATCCCGTTTGGGACCAATTAACTAAGATCTAAACATTAATCAACCATCAATGATGATGAGGTGAAGAAACAGGCATTGCTATGCAGGTAGGATTTCGGTCCTTGGGCATGATGACAAGCCTACTATGATCATGTTGATCACCAACTGGTGCAATTGATGGTTGTTCAATCTTTTCTGATGAAAATCAAAGAATGCTTGGCAAAGCCAATGCAGTTGGTAATGATAATTCTGAATCTGGTCAGGCTGGCTATTTGAATGAAACTATGGTATTTTTCAATAGTGGTAAAGGGAATATGAATATGAATCATCCAAGATCTAGCTCATATTCAGGGAACATGAATATGACTAGATCAGGTACACATTCATCTAGATCTACTCAGAAATCCTACAATAGTAACTTGTATTGTGATTACTGCAACTGGAAGGGTCATATTAGGGCCATCTGCTATAGATTGCATGGTTATCCTATTGATTGGAAAAGAAAGAAAAGGATTGGCCCTGGCTCTATTACTGTAGCTTATTTTGCAGGGGTTAATGTTAGTCATGAACAAAACATGAATGCTCAGAATCAATCATCTTACCACACACAAGGATCTACTAGTAGCAGTAGGACTCAACATAGATCTTCCAAGCAAGGAGTTGGTAATAGCGATTATGATATATCTCATGCTCTTATGACTAACATGCAGCCTTAGCAGTATCAACAATATCTACAGCTACAACCTCTTCATTTCTCTCTGCAATAATACAATCAGATCTTACAGATGCTAGATCAAGAGAATGAGAAGAATGGTCAGAATATGAGAGCAATTTGAATTTCCCTAATCTCACTGATGCTGATAAAAGGATAGTAGATACTGAAGCTGCCAAGCATATGGTTAGCAAACTGAATATGTTAACACATTACAGTAACATGCATGATTCTTTAGGAGGAAAAGTTCATATACCTACTAGTTCTCTTGCTCATTTAAGTCACATAGGTCCATTTCAGATTCTAGGAGGGCTTGAGATAACTAATGTGTTACATATTCCTGAGTTTAAGTATAATCTGTTGTCTGTATCAAAGCTAACAATAGATTTGAACTGATGTGCTCTCTTTTATCTTAATTTTTACCTCTTTCAGGACCTCTTCAATGGAAAATTGAGGGGGATTGGCAGACTGGAGAATGACCTCTATGTTTTCAATGTTGATTGTCAGTTAAAGTCACAAGGAGCTCCACTGAATTCTCATAATCTCAAGCTAATGTTGTTACGTCTGTTACTTTACCTCCTAAGTCTCATTCTACAATAAAATCTGTTAGTACAAACTTGTCTCTATGGCACAAAAGGCTAGGTTATGTACTTGTATGCACTCTTAAAAAGCTTAGCTATTTCAAAGTAGTTCTTACTCATGCTGATGTTCTGTGTACTGTTTGTCCATTAGCAAAACAATCTACAAAAGTTTTTTCCTTGAGTAACACATCTACCACTGCTTGTTTTTAAATTTTACATGCTGATGCTTGGGTCCATATAGAGTCTCCATCCATGATGGTAAGAGATACTTTCTCACTTTGGTTGATTATTATTCAAGATATTCATAGCTACTTTTGTTGAACTCCAAATCAGAAGTCATTGTAGCTCTTAGGACCTTCTTTGCTATGATTGCCAATGTTTTTTCAGCAACTATGAAGGTATTGAGAACTGATAATGGTTGTGAATTCTTTAACTCACAAGTCAATGTCTTGATTCAGTCATTAGGTATAATTCATCAAAGCTCTTGTACTTAAACTGCCCAACAAAATAGAGTAGTAGAAAGAAAACATTGGCATATTCTGGATGTAGCCAGGTCCTTAAGGTTTCAGGATGGATTACCACTGAAGTTTTGGGGTGAATGTGTTGCTACTAGTGTGTATCTGATTAACAGACTTCCATCTAGTGTCCTCAAAGGCATAACTCCTTATGAGTTGTTGTATCATGTTCCTCCTCTCCTTGATCATCTAAAGGTGTTTGGTTGTCTTGTCTTTGCTACTGAGGTAAGGAAGGTTGATAAGTTTGCCTCCAAAGCTATCTTTCTTGACTACTCTAATGTGCAAAAGGGGTATAAACTCTTTGCCCTATCCACCGAGGATTTTTTAGTAAGCAGAGATGTGCTCTTTAAAGAAGAGGTATTTCCTTGTAAGGATATGAGTTCTTCCTGCCCTCCTTTCTTTCCTGTCTTGCAGTTTCTAGATGATGATCCCTCTCCAGCAGTAGTCCTATCTAATCTTATTAATACACTTATTTTTTCTACTTCTCCTACTTCACATGCAGTTGCATCTCCTGTTATTAGCTAGTCCTCTCTTCTTTCTGATTCTCACATCAATCCCCAGTCTCTACTCATGTTCCTATATCACTAGGAGATCTTCTAGACCTATCAAGCCTCCTATTTGGTTGCATGATTTTCACACCTCTAAAGCTAGTTTTTCTTATCCAGTTTCCAATCATGTGAGCTATGCTAATCTCTCTGCTTTCTATGGACATTCTCTGGCTGCTTATTCCAATACTTCAGAATCTATGTCTTTTGTTGAAGCTGATGTTCATCCTAAGTGGGTTGATGCTATGAAATCAGAAATTAAAGCCTTAGAAGATAATCATATTTGGAGTATTATTAAGCTACCTCATGGAAAGCACCCCATTGGCTGTAAATGGGTATTTAAGGTGAAGTATTTAGTTTCAGGTGTTATTGAAAGGTATAAAGCCAGACTTTTTGCCAAAGGTTTCAGTCAGAAGGAAGGCTTGGATTACTCAGAAACTTTCTCACTTGTGGCTAAGATGGTTATTGTGAGGTCTGTAGCTACTGCTGCTGCCAAACACTAGCCTGTATTCCAAATGGATGTGTACAATGCTTTTCAACAAGGTGATCTTCCTGAAGATGTGTATATGGTCATTCCACTTGGCTTTTGCAGACAAAGGAAATCTGGTAAAGTCTACAAACTACATAAATCCCTTTATGGACTCAAGCAAGCACCAAGACAGTGGAATCTAAAGTTAACTAAAGCTTTAATACAACTAGGCTTTGTTCAAAGTCACTATGACTACTCCCTTTTTACTAAGCAGGTTGACAAGGAGCTTGTAGTGGTTCTGGTTTATGTAGATGATCTTTTAGTTACAGACAGCTGCAACACTCTAATTATACATACCAGAAATAATCTACAACTCAAGTTTAAAATGAAGGACTTGGGTGAGATAAAGTTTTTTCTTAGTATTGAGTTTGCCAGGTCCAAGGAGGGGTATGTCACGAGTCAGCGCAAGTATGCTTTAGAACTAATATTTGAGATGGGAATAAGTGGTGCAAAACCAGTTCAGACACCACTAGATCCTAATGTAAAGCTGACATCTATTGAATACGGCTCATATGTACAAGGGACAAATAATGCAATCACAGACAAGCCTTTAGCTGATGTAGGAATTTACCAACGATTAATGGGGAGACTATTATACTTAACTATGACCAAAGTAGACATATCTTTTGCAGCGCAAGTTTTGAGCCAATATATGCATGCTCCCAAAGAATCTCACATGGAATCAACTATCAGAGTAGTTAAATACATCAAAACAGCTCCTGGTCTAGGCTTTTTCATGTCATCACAAAGCTCATAATCACTTACTACATATTGTGACTCTGATTGGGGTACTTGTGTGCAAACAAAAAGGTTTGTTACTGAATATCTAGTAAAGTTTGGAGATTCACTCATTTCCTAGAAATCAAAGAAACAAGAAATAGTAGCCAGAAGCTCAGCTGAGGCTGAGTTTAGGAGTATGACATCAACAACTGTAGAAATCACTTGGCTCATTGGCTTGTACAAGGAGCTAGGAGTAAGTATTAAACAGTTAGTAGATATATCCTGTGATAGCAAGGCTGCCATTTAAATTGCATCCAATCCTATCTTTCATGAGAGAACAAAATATTTTGATATTGACTGCTACTTTGTTAGAGAAAAGCTGATACAGGGTATGATCAAGACTCATCATGTATCCACAAAGGATTAATTAGCAGATTTGCTTACAAAAGGACTATGGAAAGCTTCACATCTACATCTAATGTCCAAGCTGGGACTGAAAGACACATTTCAGCCATCAGTTTGAGGAAGGGTGTTGAGCAATAAGAAGTTAGTTAGAGGGGTTGTTATGTTAGCTCCTAGTTTGTTAGGAAAGTTGTTACAAAGTTAGTTATAGATTACTCTAGTTAAGTTAAATTAACTAATATAGATGGTTAAGTCATTGGATACTTAGAACACACTATATGTAGTGTGATCAGCGATAAATGTAAGAGTTAACCATTATGATTTCAATATAATTCTGAGTTGCTGCTTCTGCGGCTTCTTCTTCTTTCTTCTACCATGGCTATCACCATTATTGTAGCTTAACAGCAACCATCGATAATATGGGCCGTTGTGGAATTTGATACAGAGCTAGGAGTACCTTCTTCGTTATAGTAGTCCATAGGCTGTTCAAATTGTTTGTTGAATTGCTGTTAAAATGTAGTAACCAAGGAATCTGAAACTTCTAATTTCGTAGCTGATTAAAAAATGTCAAAACAATGTCTTATTTGCTAAGAAGAAAAAATGGGATTCTTTGAAGGGGATGGAATTATTTGGCAGTGTCAAATCATGTGGGGAAGAGAAGCAAAAACAGGGAACTCTAAGAGCCCTTTTTGGCCGTTTGTGCTTCTTAGATGAATTTTTGATGGTATTATTTCTTTCCTTGCTTGTGCTACTTACTCTTTGATATCCTGTTTATAAATACGATAAAGAAATAAATTAGCAAATATAAAAATTGTGGTTGAGAATTAAAAAGAAATTAATGATAGAAACATTAAATATATTTGCCAAATTAAAACAAAAGTGTTTATAAGCGGAATATGTAAAAGTTGAGTTACCGATTTATGACTTATTTTGACTCGTCTAAGCGTTTAGTAAACATTCAAAATAATTATAAGCTTAGTCAAACATCCCTTTTATAATACTGAAATCATTTTTCCTATTTCTTTGTCCCACAAAAGTCGTGTCATTAAAGCATAGGTAACTAATAAAATATAATCTTGGCTGGAAAATACATATTTTGACCAGAAAAATCTGTGTTGAGTTTATTCAAATCAAGAAATCAACTAGTATCAATGTATGTTCTACTTGTGACAATAAAGATTTCCAAAAATGATATATTCCGGGCAAGAAATTTCTCATCTTTGGTATTGTAAGTTATAAAAAATTGATATACACCAACAAGTTCAAAAGAAATTTGATAAAAACACATGCTAATTAATTTCTGTTTGAAATAGAAAGAACACTAATCTTTGTAGTAGAAATAATATACCTTTAGGGCTTCAATGTTTTGAAAAGCTGCAACATGATGATGGTAGCAACCTTTTCAACTCAATCTTGAAGCGTTAGGGATTTATAGTGAAGTTTGAAAAGGCATGAAATTAAATGGTAAGACCAAAATTTAAAAGAATTAGTTGGGGACTTAGTGAGTCGTTCCATGTGCCTTCAACATGCCAACATCTCTACTTATTAACCGCTACGAGTCTGAGTTGTTTCTTATTTGTAACGGATGAATTTTTCTTTAGACAATTCAAAACTACTTTGTTCGTTTTTACTTGTTCAAGAATAGGAAGTTGTTCGAATGGTAAACACAAATTTCTAATCATAAGGTTGTGAGTTCAAGTCACTCAGAAGCTAAAAAAGTAAAAGATAGGAACTCTTAAGGAGGGATAAAAAATAAATAAATAGGGATAGTGTGGTGAATAGTCATGTCAATTATTATTTTCTTAATGGGTGTGTCAAGTTCAAATGTGACAAGTAAAAGTAAACGGATAGAGCAGATTTTAACGTGTATCTCAACATTATGCCATTTGGTTATAAACTTAAGGGATAATGCACAAGTACCCTCCTGAACTATGACCGAAATCCTAGCGGCAAACCTTAACTTAATTATGGTCTTATTACCCCCCTAAACTATTTTAAAATAGAATAAATATACCCTAAAAGTTGACGTGGCATAGAGAGTGTGCACACTCTCTTGAAGGCAAGTGATGAGTTTAAAAATGACACATATCCTTTTTTAATTGGTAACTTCATATTAGTTAGTACACATAATTATTGATATTAAAAGTTATATATATTTAATTATTTTCATTCTTTCTATGTAAAATATTAATTTTAATTTCTTCCTCACTTTAAATTTTTTATTTTTTCCTTTTATTAATTTCTCATCTTTTCACTTTTAATTATTTTAAAAAAATTATGTGTATTTTTTTTAAAAAAAAGTGTCCTTTAGTTTTAATGTTTTAATTATTTTTTTTATGTTTTATTTAATTTTCTTCACTTATTTTGATACCCAATCAAAATTATTTGAGTTTGGACGTCTTATTTATCTGACGCTTGATAAGTAAATAAAAATACTATTTCAAAAATATTTATATACATAATTTAGGTAAACAAAATGAGTTAGGGGGGATGTTTGGACATGGCTGAGTTAAGATTTGAAAAAATAAAGGTCCATCCTTGAGATAGGATTTGAAAAAAATTATATTATTTCAAAAATATTGATATAAATATTTTTTTTGGTTTTAATATTTTTTTTTCTTTTTTCTTTTTTTTTTCTTTCATTAGTTTCTTTATCTTTTCACTTTTAAATATTTTTAAAAAATATTTTGTATTTTTTAAAAATAATAATTAAAAGTGTCTTTTTTTTAACGTTTTAATTTTCTTATGTTTTATTTATTTTTCTTCACTTATTTTGATATCCATTCGAAATTAGCTTATTTTAAATACAATGCATTTAGAATTAAATTTAAAATCAAATCAAAAAGGAAGACAAAGAAAATAAAAAGAGTAAATAAAATCAATAGAAAAATAAAAGAGAAAAGACAATGAATGAAAGTAAAAAAGGAAATTAAAAAAGGTTTAAGTACAAGAAAAAAAATTAAAAAATTACGCGTATTAAATTAATTTAAATACAAGATAAAGAAAATAAGAAGATTCAAAAATAATAAAAAACTTAAGAAAAATATTTTTAAAAAATAAAAATAAAAATAATATTTTTTAAAAAAAATAAAAAAAATGACGTGACAGGTGTGTATACAAACACAACCAACTTATTTGGTTGAAGGTATCACATCAGCATAAAAGGTGCACGAAAATGCAAAAAAAAATAAGTTCAGGGGGGTAATAGGACTCTGATTAAGTTAAAATGTGTCACTGAAATTTCAGTAATAGTTCAAGGGGTATTTGTGGCATCATCCTTAAACTTAATTAGTATAGAGTTTGTGTCCAAATTGGTTAGTAGGTAAGTTAGAATGGGAGTTGTATACAAAGACTAGGGGTGTACATGGATCGGATTAGTTCGGATTTTTTACAAACCAAACCAAACCATTTGTGTCGGGTTATTAAATTTATAAACCAAATCAAACCAATAAAAGTCAGATTTTTTTATATCAATTTTTCTCGGGTTTTTCGGGTTTTTTTCGGGTTTTTTCGGGTTTTTCGGGTTTTTTCGAGTTTCTCGGATTTTTCATAGTATCTAATAAAAAGCACAGAGCAGTGCTTCTTAAAAAGAGTTATAGTACAAAATATCAACATATAAGATGGAGGCAGAACACTGTTTGAAGTTTTAACTTTATAATATAACTTTATAAGATGGTTTTTTTTTGTATATTATTTAGATGGACTTCTCAAGTCCAAATCTAAATGTAAGAAATAAAAAAAAATTATGAAAAATTTTTAAAAAATATTTATAAATTACATTTTAATAAATATTTTCATGTATAACATAATTTAAAAGTAGTATATCTATAATCGGGTCGATTTGGGTTCGGTTTGACTTTTTTTAGTTAAATCCAAACCAATCCTATAATGGTCGGGTTTTTTTTCCAAACACCAAATCAAGTCAAACCAAACCACTAGTCGGTTTTTTTTCCGGTTTGGTTCGGTTTGTCGGTTTGGTGCGGTTTATCGGTTTGCCCTGTACAGCCCTAACAAAGACAATGTGGTGGAGGAGGGATCATTAGAGATAGCAATGGATAAACTTTGGATTTTTCATTACATCACTATTGGCCTTAGATCATTAGAGATGGGCCTCATTTGGCCTTTTTTAGTTTAGGATAGTCAAATATCACTAGTCTCGACTTAATGATCATGTAGTAGTTTGGGATGCCAAAATTAAATATTAACATTTTGCACATCTATGATGAAAGGAGGCTCAGTTTGAATTTTAAAAAAGTTAGAATTAATGAACTACAAACTGAATTTTGAAGCTATATATGTTTGCTCGTGGCAGGTTTGATGTTCGTTGATGCAGAAAAGCTAAGGCAAGTGAACTAGTTAATTTCTACATGTGTGAGTTCTTTCTTTCTTTAGTTTTTGTTTCTTCATCCGGTCCCCGAGGTCCGCATTGGAGTCTGATTAGTCCAAATTTGAGCGTTAGCAAAAAGAATGTAAGAAGTCAAAATAATATTTTCTTGATTTCTTCTAAAATTGGGAATCTAAGGCATATGCCTTGAATTTTATAAGCAAGAGCCGCCCCTTGCTATAACGGGCATTATTCTTTTCTATCTTTATTTTTCTTCACTCTAGTTCTATTTTTTTATTTACAATATTGAAAAATATATAAAGTCTTGTCCGCTACATTTAAATATTGGATCGCAAATCCAACTTGTTAAATTGATCTCCTTTTGACCTATTTAGCTCAAAAAATTAAATTGCATCTTTTAAAACTACTTGGCTCAAAATTTTGACAACTCAATCTTGAGCCACTCATTTTGGCCACTCATCTAATACGTCAAACTTTAGGCTAACATAGTATGTAAACTTAGACTAATTATCTTGACATTACAAGAAGGTTCTCTTTATTTAATAGGACCTTAATTCATTTTAAAGTACTAACAGAGAAATATGCAGTACACAAGAAACCCACATTGAAAAGGACAATCACACGTAAACTTTCGACAAATGAAAATAAGTATTTTAGTAAAGCCAAGTCAATTTAATTAGACACGAAGACATGTCGAGAAGATTGAAGGTGAAATTGTTGTGTAAGCCGCACTTAAAGATTTAGGAATCTTTATATAAATAATAGGTAGAATTTATTTTTTATTTTTTATTATAACTTTATTATAATGAAATTTGAAGAATCTTAATAATTCATTTAATTGGTTACTTTAATTTTTCCTTTGTATTTGAAGAAATTTTGATTAAAAAAAAACTTAAATATTTTTTTTCATTGAAACTAATCATTTTGTATTATTGTATTAAGGAACCAGATAATTCAAATTGTACCCTTAACATCAAGTACAATTCATCTTAGGAAAAATCTCACCCAAGAGATTTCATTCAGCAAAGAGATCGAAAAATCCAGCCAACCTCAGAACTATTTTGTTCAAACATATAGAAATATATATAAAATTGACAACAATCAAAAATGCTATAATTGAGTTTTGCGTAAGAAAGAAATGTTTGACAGTTAAGGTCTCGGGATTCTGGTCCTTTCCACCCAATTGCGACTAAAAAATTCAAAGGAGTCGACCCGCCAAATTTGATTTTTCTACTCAAAATAATTATTCAATCGAAACTTCCTGGCCATATCTTCAGAGAGAATCATGGCTTTTGCTACAAATCATCACCGCTTTACAACCCAGCAATTCGAACATTTGTTCTGAAATTCATTCTAACAACAGCAACAACAACAAAAAAAAAAAAAAAGGTTCATTTCAACGGATTTTTGAAAAAGAAGGCAGAGATGGAAAACCTGTATCACGCCGCTGCTTCAGTTGACTGGGAAAAAGAGTCTTTCCCTGAGTATCAGGATTTGATTTTTCTTATATTTTTCGCTCTCTTCTTCCCCGTCCTTCGATTCATACTTGACAGATTTTTTTTCGAGGTAACCATAGACTAACGGAACTTTTACACGAGGATTCGATTTCCCTTTTCCCTGCCCACAAATTTTTTAAAAAGGGGTTTTCTTCTTCTTCTTTTTTTGGAAATTTGAGATTGCTTTGGATCCAGGCTTATATACTGTACTCTGATGCTAGGCATTGGCTAAGCGCATGATTTTTGGAAAGAACACGGTTGTAAATATCAACGGTCGTGATGAAAGGAAGAAGATCAACAAATTCAAAGAGTCAGCATGGAAATTTATATACTTTCTATCTGCTGAGCTACTTGCACTTTCTGTGACTTGTAATGAGCCTTGGTTCACAAATAGTCGGTATTTCTGGGCAGGACCTGGAGATCTGGTTTGGCCTGATCTGAAAATGAAGTAGAGTTCTTCTCATTTTTTAGGATTTTGTATTGATATCTGAATCAGGGACAGAGTGTTTATAACCTGTTTAATTCAAATTTGGCAGATTAAAGCTGAAATTATTGTACATGTATGCTGGAGGATTCTACTTATACTCCATATTCGCAACGCTTTATTGGGAAACAAGGCGCTCAGATTTTGCTGCTCAAATAATTCATCACGTAACAACAGTATCACTCATTGTGTTGTCTTACGTATACGGGTACAGTCATTTTTTCAGCTTTTATTTGCAGAAAGGTGTATGTGTGAGTGAGTTCTGAAGAATCCGAACATTCTGTTTTGCAGGTTTGCGCGTGTTGGATCAATGGTCCTAGCACTTCATGATGGAAGTGATGTATTTATGGAAATTGCAAAGATGTCGAAATACAGTGGCTTTGATTTGATTGCTGATATTTTCTTCTCTCTTTTCGCGTTGGCTTTTACATCACTTCGTATAATCTGCTTTCCTTTCTGGATAATCCGTAGCACATGGTGAGTTCCACTATCAACTGCAATCACAGTAAGCATGTTTTCTGTTAGTTCATTGTCTCTAAGATTCACTATTTCTTTCTCAACTGTGTGCAGCTATGAACTTCTCTTAGTAGTGGACACGGAGGAGGACCGGACTACTAAGATCATACTTTACTTTGTGTTCAATGCATTGCTGATATGCTTGCTGGTTCTTCACCTCTTTTGGTTCAAAATCATACTCCGGATGGTTAAGAACCAAATCCTATCAAGAGGCCACATTACTGATGATGTTCGAGAAGGTTAACAAACTCTCTGATTCATTGATCATATTTACTTCCATCATGACATCTTATGATCTTACACAACATTTTTTTTTATGATTTGCAGATTCTGAATCCGATGATGAGCACGAAGACTGATCCTTCAGTAGCTAAGATCAAAAGTATGATTCATGGTCCAGGCTGATGTTCGAAGCATTCAAATATTTTGTATTTCTTGTAGAGGCAGCATTAATTCATATTGATGAACAATTAAACATAGGGGAATTGTAGAGAAATTCTTTAATTCGGGTTCCATTCATGAGTATTTGCCTGTATGTGTCTTAAAAAAAAAAAATCACTGTTGGAATTATGAACTGTTCAATTTAATTCGTTTCACCTCTAAAGTCTAAACAGCTAAATTCACTGCATATTTAAGCATTGACCAACTATAAATAATAATTTTAAAGAAAGAACATATGACCGCCAAAGCCTCTTGCCACAAATATAACCTAAACAAGAGAAAAACAACTGCTTCTCACACATTTCAACAGGGAAAAGTCAAGAATGAAAAGTAACTTTGCGGTAAAATATGTAATAAGCTAAATGATGCTATAAGATGATTCATCCGTAAACTAACCCCACAAATCTGGTCCTATCTTTTCAATGGGAGAACTTTGAGATCAATTTGTCAACATGAATTATGATATCATCTATGCGAGGTCGAACTGTCCCCTGAGGCTGAAGCATCCATGTCACGAATTGGTGAAGGGCTTCTGGATATGGAGGTTTAGGTCCGGCTGGCCACTTTATCTGTGCATTTACAATAGCCAACTGCAGACTTCCACCAGATTCCCCAAGTGCATATTCAAAGGGAGATACTCCATACCTGCAATAGAGATGACGAAAATATTTGGTTACCTCTTATTGATATACACCACATACAACCACTTTAACGGTCAAGAGATATTTCCATCCTTTGAATGCCAATGGTAGGAGACAACTCAATTAATTTGTCACAGGAAAAAAAACAAATAAGACATGAAAATTAAACTTGGTCTCTACCTTGATAAAAAGTGCTGCCATGATAAAGTAGTCTCGGTGGAAAAAGTAGGGAGCTCTCTTTGAAGTGTAAAACCAACCACTTTGTTTTACTAAATAAAACTTGTTATTTACTATCTGATTTTCCCATCAATTTATACTTTGGAATATCAGCTCCAAGAAAGGGCCATTTGCACAAGACTACAACGCAGTACAAACACCAAAATACTAATGCTACATACATGCGCAGGAAGTGCAAGAAATAGGATAGTTGAACCAACTTTGGAGAATCTTGATGCAACTATCAGCTGTGTACTGGACAAAAGATTTTTTTTCTATTCTACAGAGAGCTAGCGCTTCAAGCATTAACAAGAGTTGAGAGGATTCTTACATTATTGCATATAATGTACAACCTAATGACCAGATATCAGTTCTTTCGTCAATATCACACTGGCTTGGGCAATCCCATAATTCAGGTGCTCGGAAGGGTGCGGAAACATGCTCAGCTGCCCATTCCTGTGAAAGCAATAGCATAGGTGAAAACATTCAGCCCAGACATGTTCAAAAGAAGGAACCTATTTGAAGTTTACAGGCATATTAAATGGCAGAAAGTATGTATATATTTTTTTTTTAAAAAAAAAGTACCTGCAGCTGCAATGCCTCTGAACGAGAGCGGATTTGCTTTCTTGCAGGACGCGTGCTTCCAAAATCCATTAATACTGCAAGAGGTGGCTGTCCTTTTCTATGAGTTAACAGGACATTACCGGGTTTGACATCATTATGAGCGTAAGGAGGATCAAAGCTGTGCATATGCTTGAGTCCTGCACAAAGCTGCATAACATTGTTTCTTAAAATACATTTCTAGGCTCCAGAATTGATTAGGTTCTCCCCATATATTCTCTCAAAAATCCATGAAAATGCACATTTTGCAAAAATACTGGTCCTTAAATACCTGATGAAATATTTGAAGAACATCCGAAGTGGAAAAGAATTCCTTCTTAGTTTTCATGGCTGTGGCATTATCTAGTAATGTCCCATCCAAATGTACCGGAAACAACAAGTAAGCTTCATGCTTCCACGACTGATCTGGCGCGGCCTATCCAACAGAGTAAGATATTTAGATAAAATGTAATGGAAATTGAACATGTGGTAGAGGAAAGGGTACAAGGAAGACGCAAATCCGCAGGCATATAGCGTGCAGTGCAGCTGTAAGCCCATAGCATGATTATAAATAGCCTTTTCATAAATGACAACTGAGAGTTGCTCAAACTCCATGTTCAATAAGCAGAGAGTGTTGGAAGAGCAATATCTCATCACTTTCTATGATTGTTTGCCACTCCCCTCCTACCACACCCCTCTACCAAAAAAAACCACAAAAGAAGAAAAGTATTAAAGAGAAAACTTTGTTTGACTCTCTGCATGATCGTTCAAGCTCCGTTACATTTAGTATACTGCCATCATTTTATGACTGAACAGTGTGCAATATCTTTAAAGAAAGGATTCAGCTCCTCGAAGTACATCTAGAGTTCCTGGAATGGCAATGGATAAGATAACCTATCATGGACTCAATTTAATTTTCCACCACCTAAAATTTAATTTTCCACCACCTAATTGTGCAAAGCACTCATGTTCGCACTTCACACAAAGCATAGACAATGAATAGGTTACTAAAAAAAAAGAGATCAGAACACAGAGCTGATGGGGGTGGGGGCCCAAGGTGACTGCAGCAATTACCTTGACTGCTATGATAGCATGATCAAGGAGAGGAAGCAGATTGGGATGAGTAAATAAAGATGAAACACGGATCTCCTCTTTAACCAACTCCAATTGTTCACTGTTCTGAATAAGAACCTTCTTCATGGCATAAATTCCATCATCTGCATATAAAGAGAGTTTTCAATAAGTTATTTACAGAATAAAATAAATGACTACAATACAATAATTGCAAACCAAAGTTCAAAGACAACTTATTCTTTGCACTTCTTCAAAGAGAAAGATCTCATTAATCAGATTAGAGTGGGCTAATAAACCACCAAAGTCTATTTCAGTGGAAATGTATTAGCAATGGCAAGAAAACCAAGCAGAGAAAGAAAAAAAAAAGAGCTCCTAAGTTAGGCAAGGTCACTGCAGCAAACTATACAATTGCACAGGAAAGAAGCACATTCTGGAGCACAGTAGGCATCCAGTAAATAGTAAACTTGAGCAATCTTTGCCAATTCCAACATCAGAGAATCATCAAAATCCGAAATTTGAAGATGATTAACCTTACATATATACATATAATATTCCGATCCAATAAAAATAAAAATAGAAAAGCATTGGAGGGTGGGAACGCACAGCAATTAAGAGCAAACACCCCAACCCCAGTACCTCACAATTGAAAGATCATATAAGCAATTAAGATTGACTCTACTTATTAGTAACAAAAACCAAAACAAATGCATACAATTGGTGAAAAAGGAATAAAACCCATTATGCTGCAGAAAACTGAACCAACAGTCAGTCAGGATTAGAAGGGAGAGAAAAAGTACCAGAGATATGACAAGAATCCTTAAATTTCTTGGAAACGCCAGGATTAGAAGGGTCGGAAATAACCTCCTTGACGAGGAAAACGTAAGCGAAACCACCCTCGCCAAGCTGCCTGACAATTCTGAAGCGATTCTCATCGATCCAAACATCGCCACCACCATTAACGGCGTCGTATAGAGCATTCAATCCGGAGAACGAGCAACCCATCTCTGATCAAATGGTCAGCTCCCTCTTTACTATTCAGTCTTAGATCTCAACACTCTTAAGATATATTTCCGTTTTCTTCTTTCTCACTCTCGGATCCGCCACATGTATCATGTATGCCTGTGGATTGAGTTCTAATTACTTTACTTACCCCGGTTGACTTACAAAAGGTGAAACCCCTTTTACGTTATTATACTATTAAGACATTTGGATTAGCTATTTTTCGGTTTTCGATGTTTGATTGATCAATTTAAAGTTATTTTATAACTAAAATAAGTTTTAATAAATAATTGAGTTTATTTTACTTAATTTATCTAAAACAGTTTATAAACTAAAAATAACTTATAAGCCAAAAAAATAAGTTGAATTATCCCTTTTTTTTTAATTTATAATAAACAGTTTTCAGCTCATAAACAGCTTTAAAAAAAAATTATTCAAACAGACTCGAATAGCAACTTTACTGTGTTTTTATCTGTTTTCTCCTTGCTACATGTAATGTCGGTGGGGTTTGGGTGAGGGTAAATATGTCAATATATGAGGACCTAGTTATTTTTTAATTAGGAATGAAAAATAATTATTTTGTGACATACAATTGACATTTAGTTATGTGAGATTATTTTTATCTCGTGGATATTGAGATTCAAAAGTGAGTCCATTTATTTGTGAGAGAAAAAGAGGTCTCATATAATTAGTATTAATTGTAGGAGACACATAATAAGTTTTTCAAACTATATCATATTTGATAGTATTTAATAAATCCTATAAAATAAAGCATCGATCTTATTCAAATAAAAGAGCAAGATGCTTTTTCGTAAATACAAAATATAGAAACAATGATTACAATTTACTCTTACGAGAACATAAATTCTATACCTAAAAAAATTCTATAAAATATAAACTTTGCACACATAATTTTAAAATGTAGAATAATATATATCTATAATTATAGTTATTGTACGATATTACGCTCCCCTCTAGTTGGAGCATGAAAGTTCTGAATATCCAACTTGGTAATTAATATTTAAAACAAAACTTTAGTAAAAACATCTGAAAGCTGATGTTGTGTTGAAATGTGATGATAAACCAACAAATTCAGTTCAATGCAATTCCCAATAAAATAATAGTCCATCTCAATATACTTACGCTAGTTTGTTCATGATAGACTAGATTACGCTAGTTTGTTCATGATAGACTAGATTATTAACAATATGACATGTGGCTTAATTATCACAATAGGAAAAAAAAATCAAATTAGAATAAGGGTTGTATAAATGTGAAAATATCTGGCATAACCAAATGATCTCACAAGTTGTTGTTTTCATGAAACGGTATCCTGATTAAGTAGAAAAGCGTAACAGAACTATTTATTTTTTGCTTTTTCATGAAATAGGTAAACGACCAAGAAATATGATATATACACTGATTGAACAATAAGTGACTGCACAACTTACCCAATCCAATCACAAAACTCTTTTATATACAAAAGACTGGATATTAAAAAGCAAAATACCTTAGCCTGATGCAAGTTTTAAATAACACAATATTTAAAACCAGTTAATCAGTAACTCTGTCGAGGTTGGTTCATGAATTGAGATAGCAAATAAACTGAATAACAAATATCAGTCCTAGTAACAAAGTGAACTAATCCCGGGTACACGAAAGATAAGGAGTAATTCTGAAATCTAAGAACAAGAAAATAAAGATAGGAGATAGACATAAGCAAGAAACTAATTGACAACATAGTTATATTAAAGCTTTAGTTTAACTTTGATGCACTGTTAGTGTATTAGATTTTTTTGCACCATCAGATACTTTAACAGATAATTATCATAATTTTTTTAAGTAATATTTGCACCATCTTAATTTTTTTTTATAAGTTTAGAAAAACACTAAAGATAATTGAATCTTAATTATACTGTAATCCAAATTCCTTCCTAGTTTTTAGACTATTTCCTTTCCTAGTCCACCACTTTCTCTCTCTATTGTCATGACAACAACGAAACACAATGTTGCAATTCTTTTCTTTTCAATTTTTTGTTCCTTCCGTTTTTCTTAAATTATTCCGTTCTTCTTCCATTTTTTAATTTCAAAAAAACTTAATTCATGAAATTCACATTTATAATAATTATAATATAACGTGTAACCAGAAACAAGATTTGAAAGAGATGAAAGATAAATGGAATTATCCCAAAAAAATATCGTGTTCTATGAGAAATACAACAGTGAAAAAATGAAATTGGCACTTCAAAAAACGCTTAGGGTCTATTTGGAAAGCCACTTGGTAATTGAAATTGTTGAAATTTCTATGGTAGTAATTACCAGCCTAGTAATTACAATAACATGTTTGTTTGCCACAGTGTAATAACAGTGTGATTACAAATGTATTGTTTGATTGCACAAGTGTAATTACAAGGTTATATTACATTTTAAAAATTAAAGTTAATTATCTAAACTTAAAATTTATATTAGACAAATAAGGACCTTTATAAATGATATTAAATTAAATATTTAAGATGAATATAGTCTCTTGAAAATATATTAATTAATAATACATTCTTGCTAATATTATAAAAATAATTGATTTATATTATTTTAATTAGTATATTTTAATTAAATCATTATAAGAAAATTTAAATAAAAGATTTATTTGAACATTATGAAATGCATATTTGAAAAAAATATTAATATTATAAATATAATATCATAAAATTATTAAAATATTTGACAAAAAGATAATCTATTAAGTCTAACTAAAAAATAATTAGTTTGCAGTGTGAAATATCAAGTCAATAATACTAAAATAAATAAAACTGAAAATATAACATAAGTTCTAAATTTTAAATAATTTTTTTTAACATAATAATACTTTTATGTCAAATTTCAAAGTACATAAATATGATTTAAAAGAAAAGAAAAACGTAAGTATACAACTTTGTTCAACAATAACTTCTACTTTAATTTAAAAATTAGAATACTGACAAAATTATGGTAATGAAAACATAAACATAGAATTAAAAAAAAAGGTAATACAAAAAATTGCATGGAATCATATGAAGTAAAGATTGAGAATGAAAAGGAAATGAAATATAAATAATAAATAATAAAAATATATTTTTAAAAAATATTAGAATAAAGGATTCGTTGGACCATTTGGAAAGTTGGTCAGTCTGATTCAAATCACAGATTTCTTGCAGAAAAAATCCTTGACAATAAAAATAATAAGAATTTAAAAAATAAATTAAAACAAAAGAAATATAAATAGAAATATAAAGAAGAAATTAAAAAATAATCAGCTTGTAATTACACCATGTAATTACAACAATTCATAGCCCCCCTGAGAATTGAAGAGTGTAACTACCCCTGCCAATTACACCAAATTACCTGTTGACCAAATAATTACATGACCAATCAAACATGTCAGACAGTGTAATTACACCCAATTATACCAAATTTAATTATCAGAGTGACTTTCCAAACATACCCTTAAATTTTATGAAAAAATACTAATAAATCCTTGGTGAGATAGGGTGAAACAGAGAGATGGAGAAGAAAGAGATAATTTTTTTTCAATGTTTAATTTTTTTACAAAATAAATAAATAAATAAAAATTGCTAAAAAGGCTTAATAACCTGTAATATTAGGTCAATATTACCTGATGACATAGGAAAATAATATACTTACAATGCATTAAAATTAAACTTTATTTAAGTTTGTGAGTTTGAATATCCAAGCCAGAAAAAGGATGAAAACTCTTAGAAAAGAGTGAAAAATAAAATAAAAAACTCATGTCAATAAGTAGCAAATTGTTCTCTACGCAACGCTACAGGGTGCTTTTACTTTTTATTTCCCCCCCTTTTCTCTTCCAAGTCCACATGTTTCTTTCCCCTGTCCTACAGCGACGGGCGAAGCCAAAAATATCAAACAAACTCAGTAACTCCTCTGAATTAAATTCCAACACCAGTCCACCCACTTTGTCTTCTTCTCTTTGCTATATTCGGCTTCTTCTTCTTCTTCCCGTTCGGTTCACTTGGACGAAGAGATCAAAAATCAAGTTTCTTGCAACTTTCTAACCCCTTTTCTTGCTCTAATACTTGCCTCTTCACTTGATCAGAGGTATGATGATTCGCCGAGAGACTTATATAGAACTCTCAAGGTCTTTAATTTCACATTTTTCATATCAATTGTTTGGTTTTGCATAAAATTGCAAATTATTTGGGGGGTTTGATTGAATTTGTGATGCAGCTTTCTATTATCTCAAAGTCTTGTTGATTTTTGAAATTAGCACTTCACTTTATCTATTGATATCAGGAATGAGGAATTTAATCGTATGGATTATTTCATGTTGCCCTTTTGAATATTCAGGTTTGCCAGCGGTTGACTATAATTTTTATAGTGCTTATTGGATCAATTTTTTTTTTTAGTTTAGTTTCATTTTACTTTTCAAGAATTCTTTAATTGTGTTCTTGGTAGCTCGCTTAAACCCTGCAAGAATTCTTCAATTGTGTTCTTGGTAGCTCGCTTAAACTCTGCAAGAATTCTTCAATTGTGTTCTTGGTAGCTCGAAGAATTCTTCAATTGTGTTCATGATAGCTCGCTTAAACTCTGCAAGAATTCTTCAATTGTGTTCTTGGTAGCTATCTTAACCTCTGCAAGAATTCTTCAATTGTGTTCTTGGTAGCTCGCTTAAACTCTTTGTTTAGAATCTATTCAGAGAAATTGTTGTTTCTCTCATTCAGAGTTCTCTGCGATAAAATAAGTTAACTCCCTCTGATATCCAATTTGTTTCTCACTTTCACTTCTTAGTTTAATTTGACAAATTTTGAGTGCTAAAACGTTGTTTGTTAATCATTTGAAAATTAATTGTAGATATTTGTAAGCTTATAAAAAGTACTCTAATTTTTTTTTAATTAATCATATCAAAAACACATTAGGATATCAATCAATCCATCAATTTTGTGTCAGTTCTAAATAAGAGAGGTTGACTTGTATCCATTTTCAAAGATTCATCGTGTAAAACTATTTTTACACCCTCAACCTACTACATCGTTGCCTTTAACTAGTTCCAGACCTGCTATGCTTGGGTACATAGTGGATTTAAAATGACAAATTATAGTCTTAAAATATTAACTCAAGGATCATTTTGGTTTACTATCGGGAAGCAAAATGTGACGAACAGTTTGGGGCAGAATAAGTAGCCAAGTGTTGTCGTATGCGCTTCCGGAGTATCTCCAATTTTCTGAACTCAAGCTGAAAAGTGAGATGCTAAGTACCGTTGTTGCTATATCTTGTAAAATGCATTACTCTTATTACACGCGCACACACACAGATGTGCATTTTCTCTTTTGCTTTGATTTCATCAAAAGCTTCTTTGAGACCTCATTTTCTCATGATCAGTATCATTTCAAGAAATGGTACTTTTACCTGATATCTGCAGAAATTATTTTTTTGTTTAAAGCATTCCAAACAAATACAAAAATTGAAACTTTTTCTTTGCGAATGAAATTCTCTTGCAGGTGATGCCTATTCCTCCTAAAAGATGTTCTGGGGGCCATAGATTACTGTAATATATCGATTGCAGTTTTAAATTCCTTATTTGCATCTTAATTTCCAGAATTTTCCAGGTATTTGATGGCCCAGGCCCAGGATACTCTTGCCAGTGCCGATTCACCGCGAAGAAGGTCTGGTCTATTAAGAGATCAAGTTCAATTGGTTAAAAGAAGTGCTTCTGCTCGTTATGAGATAGCCCCAATTCAAGATCATCTATCATTTGAGAAGGGTTTCTTTATAGTACTCCGTGCATGCCAGTTGTTGGTTCAGAAGAATGAAGGAATTGTACTGGTGGGGGTCGCTGGTCCTTCAGGAGCCGGAAAGTCTGTATTCACAGAAAAGATCCTGAATGTTATGCCTAGTATTGCTATCATAAACATGGACAACTACAATGAGCCCAGTCGTATCGTTGATGGAAACTTCGATGGTAGTCTTGTTTTCGGTCTTTTTAAATTCTAATAGGTTATTACATGACATAATTTTGTTGATGTCTATGAGTTATTCTTGTAGTGACCTTCTGTAGTAATTTTTTTATTATATGAGATGTTTTTTTATTATTCTTTTAGTTGCCCCAAGGCTTTGGTCTAGTGGTGAGAATGCAACACGTGATGTGTGGGTTAAGACGTACATCACGGGTACAAATCCTGCCACAAGCGGTATTTAAGTGGAGAAGATAGAGGGGTGGAACTATTATGTACCACGTTCCAATCTGTGCACTACTGACCCTTTGGAGATTTCTCGGTTTATCAAAAAAAAAGAAGTTTCAGAACTAGTAGTTTTAACACTTCTCAAACTTCATCTTAATCTAAATATATATGTATATGCATATGAAATATGAAGACATCATCGGACCAAGACTTTATATGATTTCCTGCAGTACTTATGTTTTGGTCTGCAACATTGTGGGTGATATCTCCTGACTCTAGATTGTATTTTTTAATTTATGAATCTCTTAAAAGTCAAATCATAATAAGAATATTCAGGCTGCATTTAGGCCATGTTGCTAATCAGCGATAAACTAAGGCATTATGTTTTGTGTCTATTACTTGTTCTTGGTTAATGTGATAATGAATGATAAGAGTAAAATATTAACAAGGACTACTACTTTCACAGCTAAAGCATGACCACTGTTAGTATATGACAAAAAAGAACAATGCAAAGTCTTCTTGAATTAATGAATAAATATTGGGTGCTAGCCAGTTTCTCAATTTGCAGATCTCTTTGCTCCTTTCTTTCAAGGATTCTGATAGATTTGTACAGCTGTCACCTCTCCTTAATTTTGTTTTTCAGATAATTCTCTTTTAGGTAATGACTGTTCATGAGTCTAAATCTCTCTGGAATTTATGGATGCTGAGTTTGGGAACCAATCATCACATATATTTTGCTTAAAGTTTCAGAATTTGTCCCATCAGTGAAATTGTGTCAGTGTATGCAACTTCAATGCTTTTGAAGTAAAATAAACAGATGAGACTCTTGGTTTAACTGTTTTCAGCTGATGGAAGGTTAAGCAATAGAGTTTTAAAATCCTCGATTATAAACAACTTTTGAAAAATCTTGATGTATAGCTGCCTCTGTATCAGGCGCACTGAAGGCCTTGTGCATAAGGTGTTACTGTAGAATGCCACAAGGTTCATTAAGAAAACAATGCACTTTTCTTCTTGAATTGAAAACTTAGAATTGATATCTACCTTGTATTTTGAATGTGTGTTTCTGCTATAAAGAATAAACAAAGTACTTTGATTGAATGTTCTTATATTTTGAGATATAAATCTCAGTATGTGATCCTGTGGAAATGGTTAGGCCATATTTTACTGTTTTGGATCATGTCAGCATAGTCGCATTTTTTGTTGCTTTAGTTTCTAATTGTGTCTTTTGGGCCCATCGTATGCTATGCTGTGACTAATACAATTAAGATGAAGATTTGCAGTAACATCTATGTGCTGGTAATTTTGAAACAGATCCACGCTTGACCGACTATGAGACACTGCTCGAGAATATACATGGGCTGAAAGCGGGGAAGCCTGTTCAAGTTCCTATATACGATTTTAAATCTAGCTCTCGCGTGGGTTATAAGTCAGTTTTCATTCTTCTTCTCTTCATTTCTGCTATCTGATTGTTTACTTTTCTTGAGAACACACTGCCTTTTTTTGTTCCTTGGTACTAGGATTGTTTCTTCTTTTTCTTCTATGTTCCTTGGAGTTCACGGCAGAGGATTGAAGAAAAATACTTGTTGTGCAGGGAGAGGGGGTCTCAATGGTGGGATTTACCATATTCTTAAAAAGTACTTGTACTGCTCATTAACCACTTTTGATATTTAAAAGATACTAAGACCTCAGTTTTCTTTCAGTGGTATGTGTGTAACATTTGATTGAAGCCCAAGAATGACATTGCATGTCATCCTTAATCTGACCGATATGCAATATCTTTTTGTGCGAAGTTTTGCGAACCATTTGTCGGATTTATTTTGGTGGAGAGGACAGACAGTTGTGATTACCCAACATACCACACCCACCGGCGCCCTGGTCCATCTGGCGCTTAATTACATTCATGACCTGATTCATACAGAGTTCGTGTATACATAGATAGTTCTTAATAAAGGATCAACAAGAAGAATATAAAGAGTTAGTAGTATACGTGAACAGAGTAAAAGAAATATAAGAAGAAAATGGTGTAAAGAAAAGGAGGAGGGGGGGCGGGACCTGTCAAATCAAAATACAATTAAGGGCTTCACGCAGCAGACATTCATGGAAGAAAATCTGAATTCCTATTAAATACTTTGTTTCCTTACTTGCCTATGTAAAACGCACACCTACTTCTGTCTGATCCCATAATTCTTTTGGACCATTGATTTCACAGGACACTTGAACCTCCAAGCTCTCGAATTGTTATAATTGAAGGGATATATGCTTTGAGCGAAAAATTGAGGCCATTGCTAGATCTCCGTGTGTCTGTCACTGGTGGAGTGCACTTTGACTTAGTGAAACGGGTTCTTAGGGACATCCACCGTGCTGGACAAGAGCCCGAGGAGATAATCCAACAAATCTCGGAAACGGTTCCGTCTCTGTTATTTTCAAATATATCTAATTCAAATTTCTTTATACATTTTCAACAACCAAGTACAATGATCTTTATGGCATTCTTCCAACAGGTGTATCCTATGTACAAAGCCTTTATCGAGCCTGATCTAAAGACAGCTCATATCAAAATTATCAACAAGTTTAACCCATTCGCTGGATTTCAGAACCCCACATATGTTCTAAAGGTTAACATTTTGACCTTTCTCTCTACGTTCCATTTATATTGTGACTATGCAAGCACAACTTTTGGGACTGATGAGTCTAAATATATTTTACAGTCAACAAAAGCTGTGAATGTAGACCAGATCAAGGCTGTGTTTCCAAATGAACACAAGGAAATTACAGAGGAAACTTATGATATATATCTCCTACCTCCTGGTGAAGATCCTGAAGCTTGCCAATCATATTTGAGGATGAGGAACAAGGATGGAAAATACACTCTTATGTTTGAGGTGACAAATAAGTTCCTTGTCTATATGCTGAACATATCAGTCAGTAATAGTTGGGCTACTTGTCACCTAGTTTTATCATTTTCAGATGGTAAACTTGCTTGATATTGGTTAAGCTACTTAGATCCTTCGTATCTTCTATTTGATTGCAATGCATCTATACCGCTAATGAGTACCAAGAATACTGTCAGCATGTACTGCCGGTCATTGGCTGTATGCTGAATGAACTAACATCTAAAATTTTAGGATCTACTGGGTATAGAGCTTGCTAGAAAGAAATATGGCCTTGAGGTGTCCCGTATGATACAGCAGAAGAAATGTAGCAATCAATCTAATACAAGTTAACTCTTTTTTTAGTAGAACCCTGCTGTTCTGTCATAGCTATCTGGACACTAAACCATAGAACAGTCTATCGTGTGACTAACTTCATTTTTGAAAATTTTCGACTTATCATAATCAAATTTCTCTCCATCTTGATCTATTTGCATTCTTGTCTTCCCCTGGAAGAGCATTCCTGCGCCTTGTCTCTGTTTCCTAGTTTGGGTGCAATTTTGGTATCTATTGAATTTCTAAAAGCTTTACTGTGAGGAATGTCAAGATATAGTAATCTTGACACTAATAACCTTGTATCTTCTGATGATTTTCATGTATTTCTTTCAGGAGTGGGTTACAGATAGTCCCTTCATTATATCACCAAGAATCACCTTTGAGGTCAGTGTACGACTTCTTGGTGGGTTGATGGCATTAGGATATTCAATTGCAACCATTTTGAAAAGGAGCAGCCACATTTTTTCCGATGACAAGGTTTGTGTGAAAACAGATTGGTTGGAGCAACTCAATCGTCGATATGTTCAGGTATGACAGTCACAAATTACTAAATCGCTCTCATCTCATCTTACTATAATTTCTTTTAAATATTTGAATCATTATTTGCAAAGAAGAATTTCTTTTGTATTTCTATCTGTCTCTTGTTTTGAGAATTTGGGTTAATTTTATTTCATCTGGAATTCAGGTAAAGATATGTGTCGTAGACTTCCTAAAGAATCTCTTTAAGGCTGTTCCTAGCCAAGTCTTAGACTTAGAATGTGGCTAAGGCTGTGGGTAATTGAATGTTTTGTGAGGCTTGTGCATGGCACAATCGGCTAACCTGCCATTTTATTAATCTACTGGAGCAACTTTGATTTTTGGGGTTGAGACAAATGTAAGGATTATACTTCGGAGAAATATCCAGTAGAGATGCAATGCTTTGCGCATCACAATCATTGAAGTGTTTACTTAAAGGGGGAACTCCCTAAAATCTCAGTTGAAGAAGTTTAACAAATACTAACGAAGTAAATTTTTGTATGGAGCTATTTTCTGATGAATATGGGAGTTCATTTTTAAGTTTCCCTTCTGCTGAAGACCCAAGGAACAAAGAGAAGTCTGTTAGAATGAGTTTCCTGAGTTTCCTCTTTCTCAATTCTGGCATCGTTTAGCCTGAGGAGCTAATTACTATTATTATTTGTGTTTTCTTCCTTATGAAGGTGCAAGGAAAAGATCGCTTACATGTAAAATATGTTGCCGACTCTCTGGGTTTGGATGGTTCGTATATTCCTCGCACTTACATCGAACAAATTCAGCTGGAGAAGCTTTTAAACGATGTTATGGTATGATAAATTTTAATTAAATACCAAATTTTCCGTTGTTCCTGGTTCTCAGTATTACAGTCCATGCAGGCATTGCCAGATGATCTGAAGACAAAGCTGAGCATAGACGATGATTTGGTCTCAAGCCCTAGAGAAGCTTTATCCCGAGCCTCGGCAGATAGGAGAACAAAGTTTCTTAATCGGTAGGTCATAGGCTAAATTGTTATCTGCTGCTCAAAGTATTTTATATGCACCATTACTTGGATGTTTTTACTTTTTACAATCATCACCTACTTATTTCTGCATAAGTCATGCACCGGAAAAGCATCATCTGTTCGCCTGTAACTATTCCCAGTGGTATTCCTCATTCATACTCAACACAACGAGAAAAACACCTGTCCAAGCTGACAAAACTTGCGGTTAATACTAGAAGATATGATGGTAGAACCCCTGATTCTCCAGCGCCAGTGGCTAATCAGGTAATTATTCGGAGCAATAGGTTGAGTTTTTTGTTAGAATTTAATGTCTCCACAATTTTGGCGACATATTAAAGTTGTATTTGGTGCGTGAACTGATTTCCATTTTTTTTCTCAGTTCGGTGTTAATTTCTCTTAGAAAATGTTTTGCCTACTTGGGTGCATTTGTTTGACATAAATTGCACAACTTTAGCTCTAATATAATATTTTACTCCAAGAAAAGGAAAAGAGCTTTATCCACTGTCTTGCATCATTTTCTGAACACCATTTTTTTTTTAATCAAGTAAAAGGTTTCATTGATAATAACAAGGCCAACTTAGCCGTATACAAGTGATATACCAATTCTGAACACCATTAATTGATTCTTAATTGTACTTATTGACTCTCAAGATTGTTATCACCCTTTCATGCTCATTCCTCTTAGCCACTACCACCATGAACTCATAACCACGCCCTTGACCACAGTTACAGGCTATCAAATCTTTTGGTAATTGGAATATTCCCTTATATTAGAATATGGTGTAACTCAAACCAACTAACCTGTGGAATGATTTACGTTTGCCTGGATGTTTGATGATAGAATCCTGCTGAAAGTTTGTTCAGCAGAATGAAATGAGTCCTTCATGTAGGAGTTAAGAAAACAAACACTTGGATCTCATCATTTGCAAAATAAGTTGACTTTATAACTTTGAAAAAGCAAGTCAAATTATGATAAACTGGCAACCTTGGGATCGGTGACTGGAAATTCCTGCTAAAACTGATGGATCCCTTTTTAATCATGCAGAACAGCAAGAGTCCTTTTTTTTTTTAATGATTTACAGTTGTTCATATAGATGTACAAAAAGCATATTTGCTTTGTTTAATCAATAGAAAATTGAGAAGAGACTTTTATTTAAGTCTTATAAATCTTTTAATTGTTCATACACCCTACCCTTGAAAGATTGCGTAACATCTCACTGATCGGGCTCTCTTGTGCCAAAATGAACGGGGCTTAATGATCTGCCGAAGCTGTGGGATGTCAAAATACATCGGCAAGGATATTTGAATTCCTTGTCCACTCTTTCCAGTATTTTCCAAAAAACAGCAATTAGGAATAGGGAATATATATCAAAAAAAGTTAGGAATCATTTCTTCATGGAGATCAAATTCGTATCATCCTAGTCGAGAAACACATTGCTTCAGCTCTCGAGTCATGGAGATATTCAAGAGAGAATAATAACCAAGGGAACAAACAAAATTGTACCGACATTGTTTATCAATAAAATTATTTTTCTTCATTTTTTTAAAAAAAAGGATCCATTCATTTTTGCTAAAAAAGATAGTTTGTTTCATCGATATGGAAAACTTGGTCCTGCAATCTTTTTGAGAACTTGGGTTCTGGAGTCTTTACCAGCAAAGAGAGTGGTAAATAATGTTAATGTGCACGGGAATACTCTAAATACAATGAGTTACATGGTTGGAGCCAAATATTCTACTTTTTGTATGTTGTATGTTAGCTTCCAATTTAGCAAGAATAAGAAATTAGAAACGTGAATGGTGTTCTGTTTATTCCTACATATCTGTCCAGCATAACATGTATGCTGTTTTTCCTTTTCTGATTTCCTGCTTAATTTCATCATTTCTTATACATCAGAAGAGAAGTCAATTTACTACCAGTACCTCCCAATACTGCTGAACTGTTTATAATATAATTAATGTCTCAATCTTACATCTGCCTTTTTGTTCATTTTCTCTCTCAATCACTCAAGAATTGCCTTTTTTCAGGGAGTTGTTTCTCAACTTACAGAACAGATTTCCACGCTGAGTGAGCGAATGGATGAGTTCACAACTCGGATTGAAGAGCTAAACTCAAAAATATCTGCCAATAAAGTTTCTGCTAGCCAACAAAATTTGGCAGTGCAGACTGAGTCTTGCAATGGGTCTGGACCCACTTCTCTTTTTGTGGCTGGGTTAGGCAATGGCTCGTTGGCTGGTTCTCTTTTACCTCATTCATCATCGTCTTCCCAACTGGCAAGAGAGTCTTCTCTAATGGAAGAGGTATTCTACGATCATCTCGTGCTCATCTTTTGCATTAAGTAGAGACAAAAAGGAGGCATGGCGGGTAGTTTGATATACTCTCTATCCCAATAGTTGTCCAATTTTTGCCTTTTGAGTCAATATGACCAATTTTTAGGGTGAATTCGGTTATTGCATAATTCGTCCATTTGAAAATAATTATTTTATCTCACAAAGAGTAATTGATGTAAAATGTAAATGCATTAACCTCGCTGGGAATGGAAACATAAAAGAACACTAATGAGTCCATGATGTTTTCTTTGATCTATCACGTTCACACTGTTCCCCAGTTCAATAGAAAATTTCAATTGATTTACCAATCTAGGCAACACAAAGCATCATTAAAGACTAAAGAGGAAACAAATGGAAAAACTGACTTAATAATACAAGAACTCCATAACCATTCTTTTTGTGGTCTAAAGCATCAGATAAATAGACAACTAAAGACTACAACAATTGACTTAATAACAAAGACCAGAATTGACCATATTAAAAGACTCGATAGCTAGTAAAGTTTCCTCCAAGCACAACTCTAAATTCAAGAACCTCAATTACCACCTCGGTGATAATTATGAGTTCAAGAACTCTCCTCTTCTTCTAGCTCAGAGGACAACATTTAAATCAAACTTGAATAGCTTGGTCGGTACTTTCAATTGCATCGTTAATATTTATTCTAATGCTTTTACCTTCTCATTTACTTGAGTCGAGGGTCTATCGGAAACATCCTCTCTATCTTCACAAGGTAGGGGTAAGGTTGCGTACACACCACCCTCCCCAAATCCCACTTGTGGAATTACATTGGGTATGTTGTTGTTGTTGCTGTTGTTGTAGTACTTGAGACTGCATTGGATGTTAATAACTTTTGCTTCCAAGTACAAAAAAATTTCTCTAAAAACAACCATGGTCCAAGTTCAACACAGTGTCAAGAAGATTGAGAAATTGATTAGATAGTTATGCTTCTGATGCCAACATAATTTTTAGCAGGTACTTCTCATTGGGAGATCACAGCGTCAGATCATGCACCAAATAGATAATCTGAGCAATATCGTCCGTGAGCTCAACGGATCTCGCCTAGGCAGAACAGATAGGACCGAAGGAATGGCTGAAGTTGTTGAATCATTTGGTGTTCCTCTGCTTCTAACTCTTGCAATTGGCGGTGTAGGTATCCTGTTGTTCAGGACCTTGTCTCAAAAATAACTGGTTCAGCTAACACTACTGAAACTGTGAACTAGAGGACTCTTGTACATATTCAGAGAAAATTTTAACAGTGTAAATGCATATGTTTTTAGCCTCGTTATCTTTAACAATAAATACATGAAGAGGATGAAATAGCAGTCTCTTGGAGATGGAGAGTATATTTCATGTTGGATGGTTAGTGTAAAGGTATAGTGTAACGGTATCCTTTTTTAGGTTGCTTGTCCAATTGTATAACTAGACCTTGTACTCAAGAATAGCTCATGCATTTTTATTTGCATATTTTAATTATTAATTATTAATTTAACAGACTGACTACAGGGTTAGATAATAATAATAATTATGATAGTAGTAGTCAAATGATTTTAGGTCTTTTGTTGAGACATCCTCATTTTGATTTCTTTTAAAACATTGAGTGATCTTTCATTCCTTATGCCTCGTAACTTAAACATCGTGATTGGATGGTAATGTAGATAAATAGCAGATGTTTAAACATCGTCTTCCAGAATGAAGCAGAGCGGACATGGTGCAGCTATCTAACAGAATTAGGTGCAGGGCAATAAAAGTGAAACCCTCAATATCATAATTCTGTTCATCAAAACAAGGAGGAAGTTGTTTCGCGAATTTCTGATACAACTTGATCATAATCTTCTTTCAGTTTCTCTTGATCTTCCTGCCCAAGTTCCCCCTTAGTAGGCTTTGTCAATACCAAAACGCAGCAAGTTGGCCTCTTGGTGGCTCCAGCACTTGCTAGATCCTGAAAACACAGTTTATCATAACCGCGAAAGAAACTGGCAGAAAAACATCACAAGAATGTAATAATATCGTGTGTTTGAGATAAAAGCTTGACAAGATTCAGCTTACTTCTTTTGAGGGAACATAAATGTATGGTATATCAGCTTCCTCACATAGGAGTGGAACGTGGGTAATGACATCTATAGGAGAAATGTTTCCAGCTATAACACACAATCTGTAATTCCCAAAAGACAAATGATGTTCATAAGCTTGTACATGATGTGTTAAATCACAAATATGCAGTTTAACATCAAGGTACGATATAGCATGTAGACAAGTTCGTGTCACAAATATTTCAAGGTAGAAAATTTACCATTGAGCCAAATTAGCAAGCTGTGGAATTTGCTTGTACAAGTGCTTATGGGCTATGCTATAGAGCAGCTAATAAGGTACTGATGCTGTACAACTTAACCCCCCATCCCCACCCTCACAAAAGGATACTGAGTGGCAATGAAAGAATCAGTGTTGGTTCTTTATAGACAGTTAGATATTGATTTGATTGCTTCAATTAAGAAATCTGGAATAACTAAAAGGCCTAAATTTTTCACATGAGCTATTCTGATTTTAAAAATTTAAAAACCAACTAAATTAATTTAGGTTTTTTATTTTAAACAATAAATTATCCAAACCGAACCGTGAATCCCTAAGGTTAGAAGTAGTTGTCTATCCATTTTAAAGTCCATTCTAAAGCATGAGGCTTGATCTAATCCTATAGGACTATGATACATGTAAACAGACTGAGGACAATCATCAAGAAATACTCAATTTTCAGTTTTCAATATGCTCGCCAGAAGAAGTACCACTTCGGTGGTTAATGAGATGAGTCTCTCCTTATATGGTTTTGGATGTAGCTCAAGTAAGATTTGAGATCCATTTCTTTACTGGTTCTATATGCCACAATGTACATGAATTCGTGTCTAAAAGAGGCATTCCAAAACAAGAAAGCCTACTACTCTCTGTGTCCCAACTACTCCCCATTTATGTGGTTAATACCATTCGAATTTCGAGAGTTAAACAGTTTAAGTTTGGCTATGAAAAAAAAGTGGACTGACCCTTTATGACCGCGTCGAATACTTTTCACTACCTCTTTAACTCCTCTCTTCAAGCATTTATGTTCCGTTGCTGAAAACAGAACAATGGTGTGATTAAACAAATATTAATATAACAGAACAAAAAGAGTTAAAAAAAAAAACTTAGTTCCCAGAAGTTTATTGATACCTCGCCTGACGAGCTTGAAGGTTCGTTTGCTGAGTTTCTTTCCAGCGAGAGGTTTAGCAATAGGGGCTATAGCCAATAACTTCTTTCTCTCCTTCTCTTTCTGTGCCGTTTTCTCTACTTCGCTATCACTACCACCCATCTCTCTATTGAAGCAAAAGAAGGGCGTCGCCGTAGGGTTTGTCGAAATGGGAACTCAATAAACTACTAGGGTTAAAAGGACCAAGTTTTCAGCCTCCACCAAGAAAAACTTTAAGTTGGGCCTTTATGGGTCAATAAGGAGTGCTTTTGAATCTTCGGCTCAGTTTAACAAATTCTTTAAGAAATGGCATATGTTGCTTATTACACCAGTTGCTACTAGACATCGACCAGGAAATGGGAATCATTTATTTTATAGATTCAGGAGCTATATTCCGAACTGGGTTAGTCGTTCTAATACTTTTCTCATGTCAATTAAGCCTGCAGATAATATTTCGTTGAAGTTAGCAAAAATGAGAATAATCGAAGATGAAGTTGAAAAAAAAGTATTTGAAAGTTAACTTATGTTTGAACGTGATTCTACTTTTTTTTTATAGGAAATTTGACAATTGAAGTTCAAAATTGTCAAATACTGGACAAACCAGGGTAAATAAGGTAAAAGGGACCTTTGAGAGTGAAATAAAGGATAGGGGATTTGTATTTTTTTTTTATTTTTTTTATTATAAATATTTAATTAGATGTTAATTATGAAGAGATGAGTTGAATTAGAATATTTAAAAGTTTAGGATAAAAATTAAAAGATTAAAAACTTTTAATAAAACCCTAATTTTCATTCATTTACTCCGCTTTTTTAAATTTATGTTCTCTATTTCCCTTTTCTCTTCTCTTTTCTTTACTCCATTTTTTAAAACTTTGTTCTTCATTTTCCTCTTCTCTTCTCTTCTCTTCTCTTTTCTTCATTTTTTTAAACGCTCTTGTTTCTTTTTCTTTCATCTTCTTCTTTCTTAACTTCTTTACTTTTTTTCTTCTCCGTTTTTCCCTTTCTTTTTAAACTTTTTGTGTTTTCATCTTCTTTTTCGGATGTTGTCATTCTCATTTTTTTCTTCACTCCGATTTGATTGTGAAAATTATATTAAAAATTTGATGAAAAGAGAAGAGAACAGAAGAGAGGATATGTTGTAAATGTTTATATAAACATGAGTTGTTCAAGCAACCAAGAAGATATTTAAACAACCAAAAGTTGTTTAGTTCAAACAACCAGAAGATATTTAAATAACCCTAAATTGTTTAGTTCAAACAACAGAAGTTGTTTAAACAACCAAAAATTATTTAAACAACCAAAAGTTGTTTAGTTCAAACAATCAGAAGATATTTAAACAACTCTAAGTTGTTTAGTTCAAACAACCAGAAGTTGTTTAAACAACCAAAAATTATTTAAACAACCAAAAGTTGTTTAGTTCAAACAATCAGAAGATATTTAAACAATCCTAAGTTGTTTAGTTCAAACAACCAGAAGTTGTTTAAACAATCAAAAGTTGTTTAGTTCAAACAACCAGAAGATATGTGTTTTTTACAACCCTCTTATATGTTGGACCCATTTGTAAATAGCAAAACTTTGGGGTATATAAAAATATTCTTTTTTAAATTAGCATAACTCATTAATACCTAATTATACTAGAGTCCCTTTTACCCAATTTTTAAAACTTGTGTCCTATATCCTCAAATAGATAACTCAAAAGTCTCTTTTAATTAAAATCCCCTTTTTAGAAGAATAAGCTTTATGATAAAGAGTATCATGTAATATCTTACTCTATATATTAAATAAAAATGCTGCAGAATTTTTTTACAACATCACGATTGTACTATCTGCAAGTGATCTATACACCTTATTGCGATTCACATATGCTAGATACTTATTTTCTTATGAAAAACAACCTCTTTACCTCAGAGAGATAAGGTAATCTGTGTACTCTCTATTTTGTCCAAATCTCACTTTATGGAATTTCACTGAGTATGTTGTTGTTATATATGCCAGATCCTATTAATATCCTTAAATCTTTTTGATGAGAGAACTCAAAATCATTCCATTTGGACTGCAAAAGAAGAATGGTGAGGTGCGGGAGGAATCATAGATTAACAAAAGCAATTTTGTGCTATAACTTGTATATTTTCTCATGTAATAGCATTCCATTTAATTATAATATATGCATAACATTAAATTTTCTTTTTATTATGAAGTATAGGCTAATGAATTTTATGGAATTAAAGTCCATGTGAAATTTGGACTAACTCTTAAATTCAAGAACTATCAAGCTCAAATCAAAATAAATTGTTTAATGGTGTTCCAAAATATGAGCCTATTTTACTAGCCCAAGGTCCAAATAGCTATCTTAAGCCTATTCTCATCGCGTCATGTCATATGAATGAGTCAATACGATCAACCAAGTGGCAAGATATGTGGCATGGCAAGTCAAATCACACGATCTATGCTTTTTAACTTGGCCTCATTTCATATTTATGCCCTCCAACTTTGAGTGTGCACAAGTAGGCACTTAAACTTATATAAAATTGAATAAGTAGATACGCATGTCCTACACGGCACAATGCACGTAGGACACAAAATTGTCTTGTAGGATGCCATGTAGGACGAATATGTCTATTTGTTCAAGTTTTAAATAACTAAAATGTCTATTTTTGTATTAGTAAAGTTAGAAGTTATCGATGTCAGCTGAAGTCAAGTCAAGAATCATATTTATGTATTACATATGACATGTTCTGGCCAATTAGATTAGAGCTTATCACCGGATCATTATGATTGATTGGTATTTAATAATTAAATAAAATAGACCAATTAAATCAATCGAAAGAGTTCACCTACATACAACTATTACTTTATACAACTATAAATAGAGATTTTCATAATATTAGAAAGAGACACGAAAAAGCGCATTTGCACACTACAAGAGAAAGCTCTTTTAAGATTTTTATATTCGAAGCATTCAAGAACTGAAACCGAAAGTCAAGAACAAACAAATCTAAAATTGTTCAATTCTTCTCTCAAGTCATATTATACACACATTAATGTAGGCAAATGCCTTTACTATTGATTAAACAACTATAGTGTTGTTGATATTACAAGATTACAAATTATAATTAAAAAATAAAATGAAGAAAATAAATTCACTTTTTGGCTGAGGCGCGGATATCTCGCTCTATTTAAGGAGATTCAAGCCCATTGCAGTAAAAAAAATTACCGGTTCAGCAGTAGTCCTCTTGACTTGTCCCCTCTAGGATACAATAGCCTTATCACAAAATGTAACTCAACAAATTCTGAATAAGAGTTGAGTTTAAAGCTCCACAAATAAGAACACCTCCCTTCAACTTATAAGAACTCTTTTTTTTTTAACAAACTTAATGCACTTAATCTTATCTTATCTTTTATTCAAAACAAAGAAGACCTCTCTATTTATAGGAGAGGAAATCATTCAAAGATGAAAAAATAATGAAATTTCATTATTATCATTTAGTGCACCATTATGATTTAATGCACCACTTATTAGTGATAATTAGGTTAAAAATACATAATGAAATGAATAATCTTGCACTAACTAAAGATGATAATGAAAGACATTTTTATGCACTAAAGAGAGAATTATAACATATGCCACTTATGCAAATTAATATCACTCAATATTGATATTAAAATGCTAAAACTAACCTATAGTTTTTTTGTTTTTTTTTTTAAATCTTTTTTACTTTAGAATGATTTTAAATTATAATTTCGTTATATTATTCCATGTGTCAATATGCTAATCCTATGGTAGATACTATAGGATTAGTTACCTATTTTTGGCACGTTTCACTTATTAGAGGATGTAGTTGAAGTGAGTTATACATCTAGCTCTTACGATTTTATTTAAATTTCCTTTTGATGATAAGGGAAATTCGTAACTGCTATTCTTTAGATACGTACAAGGTAAAAATTCCACTTTTATGCAATAGCTCGTAAATCAGACAATTTAGGTAAAGCTCAACCCAGAAGGCAAACTTCTTGCTTTTGCTACCAAGGAGTTTCGGACTTGAGACCTCCAACATTATGGAAGACTATTTTCCTCATATATAAACCTACACCAAACCTATAACATTTCCTTTTCTTTGTGTAGTATAATGAAGGACCATATATACATTAGGTAGCAGTGCGACGTAAATATTACTCTCATTATTTTTTAAGATGTGGAAGTTTGATTAATATGAGTTAGTGTAAAGAATTATTTGTACTACCAAGTTACCTAAAGAATATCTACAAGACAAGTTACCTGTAATAATAGATAAAAATAATCTGATGATGTAGAATTTTTACACTAATGATATACAACAACAACAATAACCCAGTGAAATCCCACAACGTGGGGTCTGGGGAGGGTTAAATGTACGCAGACCTTACTCCTACCAAAGTAGGACAACTGTTTTCGAGAGACCCTCGGCTCAAAAGAAGCATAAAAAGAGGTCAGATAAGGCTAAGAAGTTCAAAGCGATATGGGAAAGCAAAAATAACGAATAACGCAAATAACGAAAGCGGCACAGATTAAATAGAGTAATCAGAGTACAGAAAGAAATAGAGAGATAACTTAAATTCGATTAATATTTGATAGTACTTGTAAGTTCCCGCCAGCGAATATCCCTCTAGCTCCCTTTCATGACCACTCTAAAAGAGGAAGAAGCTAGTAAATAAGCAGCTCTGTTGGATCCGTGATAGATCAAACAAATTACATATATATGAATTCGATTGTGTTAAAAAGTGGATTTTAAAATGTATATCTAACTCCATCTATACTTGTTTTTCACGCATATATAGGGTTTTACCCCAAAGCTCACTTGATTCTATCGAACCTGCAAACTCATTATAAGAATCACCACTGTTATGTAAATTTAATTGGGTTATACTGACCATCAATATTTTTAAAAAAATTTAATAAGGTATTAGAAGAGTCATCCTTATTTCATGATATTCCCAACATTGAGCCCTCATCTTATATTATTCACGCTCCAATTAACCAAATCTGAATTGGGGGTGGGGGGCGAGTTAGATTGTCTCACATTGTTTCACCTCAGGTCTATTTTCTTAACATTAACATGGTAGGGGTGGTGGACAATTGGTAGTATAAGTATCAACAGATCATTATTTTATTGATTACACCAACTTGGAAACAATCTCAATTACGAAAACAATATTCCTTCTCCAGATTTGGATATTGCTATATGTTTCCTCCAGTGTTGCTCACTGTCAATTCCCAGCACTTAGGAAGCTCCAACTTCCATTACGAGTCGTTGGCCCTGAATCTGTTGCTTTCGATAAAAAAGGTGACGGACCTTACACTGGTGTTGCAGATGGCAGAATAATCAAATATCAAGGTCCAAAACTTGGCTTCACTGATTTTGCTATAACATCACCAAATAGGTAACTAAGAGCACGTTTGGATTGGCTTTAAGTTGGTCAAAACCAACTTAAAACTCCTTTTCAGCTTTTGGACGTGTTTGCGTTTTTAAAGTCAATTAAAATTGAAAAGTTAGGATTCCTAACTTTTTTTTTCTAAGTGCTTTAAGTCATTTTCTTTGACCATGGAAATTACTTTTATATCCCTTATATTTTAACTAAATTTCCAAACTACCCTTTTTATTCTTTTAACCCTAAAATTCACATAATTTTCCTCATTTAAGCACTTTTATCCAAACACTCAACTGCTTATTTATAAAAATAACTTTCAGCACTTTAAAGTTTTAAAAGCACTTCATACATAAAAGTTACTTTTTTTAAGCCCATCCGGGCTCTAAATTCAATTTCTAAGTTTGAGTTTTATTTTTCTTGTCCTTATATTATGTACTTTTAGGACCAATAAAAGATGTGATGGCACAAATGACCTAAAATCACAACGAATATGTGGGAACCCGTTGGGCCTTGAGTTTTACGACAAAACTGGAGACCTCTACACAGTTGATGCATATTATGGACTTTTGGTGGTTGGACCAACCAGAGTACTTGAAGCTTTTGGCCAAAAACATTCTTAAACTATACCCCAAATTTAAATTACATCCTTAAAATATATTTTTTGACAGAAAATATCCTCCAAGTATTTGAAAGTTAACAATTTTCATCCTTCAGTTAGATACTATCAAAAAATTAAAGGATCCTACAAAAACATGTGCAATTCATGTGAACAAAAAGTTTTTCTGCATAATTCGTTACCTTCTATAAAAAGCTCTTGAAAAAAAAAGAATATTAAAAATTGTGAACACCATTACTTGCTGAAACAAAAAATGTTAGGAAAACGTGAGGATACATGATTTGCTCTTCTTCTCGATTACCAAAGGAAAAAAGCTGGAGCTTAATTATCTTTACCTTTTTTAAAGTCAAATTGTAGTTAGATCAATAATTTTTCAGTGCAATCTGATATTAAGGTGATCAAAATTCTATTTATGTCTCGCATTCGAGTTTTTAATCAAAATTCTGATTATGTCTCCATTTGAGTTTCATTCTCCATTATTAGAAGTGGAAGTCTCCTACAAACATCGCTTAAGCAGATTCAGTTGAGAAGAAACATATTTCAACTGATAATTTTTTAATATTAAATCACATGAAAAATAAATGAAAAAAACTGTGAATTAAAAGATTTTGCATAATACTAAACTCAATTGCCCCAAAAGTTCATGATAATATTTTTGGCATATTTTAGAATAATAAATACAAATGGGTGACTTGATTTTTGTAGGATCTGTTAGTTTTCTGAAAAATTCTAACAGAAGGATGAAAATTGTTAAATTTTAAATACTTGGAAGATGTTTTCTGCTAAGAATAATATTTTAAGAGTGTAATCTAAGCTTGGGGTATAGTTTAAGGATGATTTTGGCCAAAAACTCGGAGGACTTGCTACACAGCTTGTTACTAGCTTTGAGGGTACTCGTGTTGGCTTTCTCGATGCACTAAACATTGACCAGAAAACCGGAGTCATTTATTTTGTAGATGCAGGAGCAATATTCCGAATTGGGTTAGTCCCTCTAAAAATTATTTTGCAAAAAGTACATTTAATATGCAAAAAGAGGTAAACTAACTGAATTTTAAACTACTTGGCAGTGACAGGACTACAATAGCTGAAAGTGGAGATACATCAGGGAGATTGTTCAAGTATGATATAGCAACAAAACAGGTCACATTATTGCTAAGAGGACTTTCAGGGCCAGTAGGATTGTCACTCAGCAAAGATAGTTCATATGTCTTGATCACGGAATATATAGCTCAAAGAACTCGGAGGTTTTGGCTCAAAGGTCCAAAAGCAAATTCATCCGATGTTTTCAGAAAGGTTGAAGGAATTCCAGATAACATAAGGACTGCGTTGGGGGACTTTGGGGTGGCTATTGCCAACACGAAACAAAATACTACATATTCGATAGGACAAAGGATCAATCAGTTGGGAAAGATTGTGGAAACACGTAATTTCACAGCTCAATATAATGATACTCCTCTTGGCCTTACTTTAGTTCAAGAATATAAAGGCAAGCTTTATATTGGGTCTTTAGACCAGAACTTCATTGGTGTTTACAGAGCATTTGTCCAGAACGTCATTGGAGTTTACACAGTTTGATGTCTTTCGCTTCTCAATAATAAGCTTTATGATACTACCTACACCAAATAAAAATGATGCAGATACAGCTTATCATCTGTGCTATGTGCACAGTGATCTTGAATTTATAAAAGTAATTTCTTACTATTAACACTATGCATTTTCCATGTAATATCAATTCCCAGTTGGTTAATGTATACAGAATTTTAATTTTACTTTCAACCGTGAGTATTTGACATTTCTACTCGCCTATTGGAATATGAACCACACTTTTTGGCTGGTCTAGCTTGAATCATATTGATGAAAAAACTACGGTTATTTGAAACCAAAGAAAATAATATACACAATTATTGGAGGCATCTGCTGGACTATTGATGAGACAACTACCGTATTTTTTAAATAAACTTTAAAATGTTTTGGTGCCATGAATGATTTGAAATACTATAACAATTCATCTCATCTAGTTTAGATTTTGAAATGGATCAGCAGGGAAATAGGATTAATTACTTAATTTGAGCAAGTTTCATCACTTACTAGACTGTATAGCTGAAGCTAGCTAAATATACAGCTAGCTCTTTCTTGGTGACCACAAAGATTTGACATTGAAATTTTCTTTTAAGACCCCCCCCCTCCCAACCCACACCCTCCAATGTCTACTCGAAAAGAGAGGGACGCTAGTAAATCAGAGGCTCTGGATCAGTGGCAGATTAAGAATTTTGATATGATTTCTTAGTTAAAATCCTGAATTTGGAAATGTATACGTAACTGTCTATATTTGTTTTTTTACACATATATAGGTTTTCACTCCATAACACTTTATATGTCAATCAGCAAACTCATTGTAAGAGTTGTTATTGTTGTGTTAGATTGTCTCATATTGGTTGAGGGAAGTACTTGTCTCCTTATATGATCTTGGACAAACATCGAACGAACTTTTGATATAGTTGAGTTAGACCCATGATCTTTTTTTTTATAAATATCAGAGAGGTAGACTTATCCCTAATTCTTGACTTATTCAATGTTGAGCCGTAATCTAATCAAATCTGGGAGGGGAGGGAGGGGGAAAGGGTGTTAGGCTCAACTATTGAGATTGAATTAGACCCAATCTATTTTCTTTAACAAGCTAGGGGCGGTGGGCAATTGCTAGTATAAGTATCAACAGCATATCATTTTACTGGGTACACCAGAAAGATGGAAACAATCTCAATTAAAAAAACAGTATTGTTGGTCCAGATTTGGATCATGCTAAATGTTTCTCCTAGTGTTGCTCGCTGTCGATTTCCAGCATTTAGCAAGCTCCAACTTCCATCACGAACCATAGGCCCTGAGGCTCTGCTTTCGATTGAAAAGGTGACGGACCTTACACAGGTATTGCAGATGGCAGAGTAGTCAAATATCAAGGTCTAAAAGTTGGCTTCACTGATTTTGCTGTTAAATCACCAAATAGATAAATTTTTCATATTGAAAAAGAGTAAACTCCCCCTTCATCTACTTCATACTCAAAGTTTGATATTCTTTTGTTTTCTTCATACTGTTCCTCTTCAGGACCAAGGAGAGATGTGATGGAAAAAATGGCCCAGAATTACAACAAATATGTGGACGACCATTTGGCCTTGGATTTTACAACACTGGTGACCTCTACATAACTGATGCATATTATGGACTCGTGGTGGTTAGACCAAGCGGAGGGCTTGTTACAAGTGTTACTAGCTTTGAGGGCAGGCATTTTGCCTTTCTCGATGGACTAGACATCGATCAAAATAACGGAGCAATTTATTTCGTAGATTCAGGAGCTATATTCCAAACTGGATTAGTCGCATAAAAACTTATCTTATGTCCAATTTAATTTTTCCAGTATTACTTTGAATATTCTTAAGAAAGAGGGGTTACTAAATCAAAATAACTTGAAAACTTTTGGCAGCAACAGGACTAGAATAGTTGAAAGCGGAGATACATCAGGGAGATTGTTCAAGTATGATATCGTAACAAAACAGGTCACATTATTGCTAAGTGGACTTTCAGGGCCAGCTGGGGTGGCACTCAGCAAAGATAATTCATATGTCTTGATCACAGATTATATTGCTCAAAGAATTCAGAGGTTTTGGCTCAAAGGCGCAAAAGCAAATTCATCAGATGTTTTCACAAATGTTGATGGAAATCCAGATAACATTAAGAGGACCATGAAACAACCTACTACATTTTCAGTAGGACAAAGGATCAGTCAATTCAGAGAAGTCGTGGAAAGTTTGTAATTTCACAGCTCAATATAATAGTTCTAGTGGGATAACTGAAATTCAAGAATATAATGGCAGACTTTATGTTGGGTCTGTAGACCAGAACTTCATTGGTGTTTTTAGAGTTTGATGTCTTCTATCGTTCAAGAATAAGCTTTATGATATAAAGCATTTACTATCTACTCTAAATAAAAAGGTTGTAGACCTTACTTAAAGCATAACAATTGTACTACCTGGACAGTGATCTTGAACTTACAAAAGAAATTGTGGACTATTCCAACAATGCATTTTCATGTAATGTCAATTTCCAGTTAGTTAATGTACACAAAATTTTAATTTACTCATCAATTACCCAGATAACTTTGGATAATTTTAGCCGTCTATTGGAGTACGAACCACACTTGGTAGCAGGTCTAGTTTGAATTATCGACAAGGGTCAGTGACTTGTTTTACCATTACTATTGGACTACTGATAGGACTAAGAACCAAACATCATCAATCTCATCCAGAGTTTTTTAGGATGATAAATGATTTTTGAAGTAACAACTTTCTTTGTACTATTATTTTGCCTACCTTTGAACAAATTTCCATCCTCTCAAGAGCCTATGAACTTAGTGTTCCATATCCTCACTCCCTCTTTTTAATTGACCAATAAAAAAGTAAAAAAGAACAGGTGGAAGCTTGAAATGGTTTATTTTCAAACAGGTCCTTCGGAATATTAGTTATTCCTCTCTCTTTGTTCTAATTGCAATTTCCTAAGGTTTGTTTACATTTATTTTCCTTCTTTTTGAACCGGTACTCTTTACATGATATAGTCATATGCTTCCCCTTTAAGAAAGAAAAATGCATCGGCAATAATGGCCTTAATACACAAACCAATATGTGGAGGACCCCGAGCCTTCAATTTCACCACCTAATTAGTGACCTATAAATGGATGATATCAGTCATGGCCTCATGGTTGTTGTTGATAGATGAGCCCAAGTATAGACAGCGCCCTTTGCCTATCGTAACTTACTAGACTTCAATAATGATGCCAGAGTTATTTACTTTGTAATTTCACAAGCCATTATGTGTCCCAGGTTAGACAATCTCATATTCCATCTTCCTCAATAAAATTTATAATGATCATCACAGTACAGGGATTAACTTAATATGCTTAGCAGTGGAATAACAGTGCAACAGAAAACTGCTAGCTGAAATAGGGCCTGAATTATTTTACAGGCAGCTCACAATTACAGGCAAAGGCACGGGGAGCAATTAATACTGCAGAAGATTAAACGGACATGAACAAGCAATGTTAATTGGATAATCGCTTAGTTGTTTATATGATCTTGGTGGTTAATTATCTATGCAAACATATGGAATATTTGCATCTGTTCAGATACTCATAATATCAAGAGGCTTTAACTTTTTGTTTTTCCGTACTTATCATTGATCATGTCCTAGTGAACCACTTACTGTTATCGCTCACATATTAGGCATTTCAAAACGAAGAAATATATCACATCGAAAACTTCTTACATGACTTATAGGAATCCACTGGAGCACTTCTTTACAGCACTAGTGAATTAAGCCACTGCTTAGTTACGAAGAGTCTTTATATCATCCACAAGTTCTTGAAGTTCCTCCATTGTCGCACTCAGCAGGCCTACAAGATAAAATGCAAGATTTAGCACGCAACTATATCAAGTCCATCCTCAGATAATTGAATAAAGTTTGCCAGAATGCTGACCTTTATCGTTATTCAATCTATACAGTTCTCCATTTGAAATGCGACTTTTCTTTGCTCTTGGGTGCTCTTCCAGCATTCTGGTTGTGAATGTCTCCAATTTGGTATGAAAATCTGATGCAGTTCGTACTAATTCTGGAAGAAACAGCCAATTAAGGGCATCATATTCAATAGCTTTTCAGTGAATTTACTGGAATTATATCATCAAGCACAAAACCGTGCAAACGAAAGTTTCAAAGTGATCCCTATTAAGGATTCCCAATATGGAATGTAATCACCAGTTCAAATCCATAAAGGAGCTACATAATGAGCTGAAGTAGGAAAAGTTTAGAAGCAGAGGCTAGATTAAGTCGATTCTACTCTCAAATTTAAGAGATGTTAGATGATCAGCACATTATTCAAGAACACACATAGAGTTCCCAAATCTATTTTTCTCACAAGCTACAACCACACCATACGCAAAGGCAATCTTCTATGTAGTCTAAGATAACATGTCTAATTCTGCTCTTTTTCTATCTTCTTTCCTTCTTTGCTGTTTAATAGAAGCTAAGTCAAGGTGCAGAACCTCAACACACACACATGAGTCAGTGCAGATACTGAATTTACCATATGTGGCTGAACCTCCCTAGGAAGAGCAAGGAAACGATTAATAACAAGGTGTCAAAATACCAAGTCATTCACGGTCTTGACAAAGGAAGAACAGTAACCTATATTAGTTAGTAAAGATGGAAAAAAAAATGCCTAGACTATAGTCAAGATCAAAGGAAGGTATATTTCATGTGAAAATCCGGATCATTTTCAGTAACATGTATCTTTTGTTAGCCCAGCTGCTAAACGTTCTGACCCAAAATACAAAAGAGGGATTATCTAGTCATAAAATACCACATACACAGTTTTTGCTTTTCAATAATAAAGACTTGCATCTAAAGAAAGGTAACCAGACTAGGCTGCTATGTTTCCCAAAATGATGTTTCATGATTCTCAAGTCAAGAAGCATTTCCAGAGTTGAGCAGAAGATTTACCTTCAAACTTCTCATGCACTGACTGTTGCTGATACAAATCTAATGCTTCAGTAAGAGAGGCAGCAGAGCGACCACTTAACATAGACTGCCTTTCCAGTGATCGTAGTTCTCTGTTGAGCTCAGCAGACTCTTTTCCCACCTGCATAGATAGTAAATTGCAAAGAAATAGAATTATCAGTTTATAAAGAAATGAGGCATCTACTAATTTTCTGAGGACCCCCTACCTGAGAAAGTTTGTTCCTTAAAAAATCCAACTTTGAGTCTAGTTCCGGATTCTCAATACCATTAGTATCAAGTGAAGAGTCGCTGGATGGTCCGTCCTAGATAAACATCCCAAAATTAATTTTAAATCATAGATATGAGTAATTACTGTCTACTAACCATCAGCAAATAATGAATCAACTTTTAAATAACAATTAAAGAATAAAATGCATGAAGCCTAGTCCCCAAGATTGAGATTTAATTTCCATTCAGGCATTCTGCTCATATACAGCGCTCCATTTAGTCCCAATCAGACGAATGACCAATAGAAAATTGATGCTTCTATTCCTTCTACTTTCCGATAATTGAATATGGATTCAACTGCAGGTTGCAATAGATGATAGTTACCTTTTCAATTGTGCACCTTCAGTGTAATGTGCCCTGGGAAGCACGTTCTTCGACCCACATCCATATGAACAACTTGCATGAATCCTCTCCACTCCTACTTTTTATTCTATTACTATTTCCTACTTATAAATTTGGCTACAAAAGTGGACCAAGCCGAATCGCCGTGTTCCCTATCTGTATGCTATCACAGAAAGACTCTAACCATCTGGGTTACCAGGTACTCCTATTTCTTAGGGAGTGGAAACGATCAAAGAGCCAGTGGTCAATCATCTCATAGAAACAAATTTTTTTTGTTCTCAGACTCCATATCTGAACTCGAGATGTGCTATTGAAACAACATTTGGCAGAATAATTAAACAGATCTCCTCCAAACTTTACTTAATATCCTTTTAGGAAAACAATAATTATGAAAGATTAGTTTCTTATATATTGAGTTATCTTCATCAAGCGACAAAGAGAAACAAAAAGCATGAAAAAGAAAAATTTACCATTTCAATCAGCTCTTCAGCATGATGATTGATGCATATATAAAAGATCCAGAGGTAAATTGTTTGATGCTTCATATAACTTGTCTTAGGTGTAAAATCTATGTAGATTATAAATATGCAAGTCTTAAAACAAAGGATGGAATAGAAATAAATGACATTCTAAAATTTACTAAGTGGACATATTGATTTTCCAATATGCAGAAAATGAAACTACACGCTTAATATGAGACAAATGATAATTCTCAACCGAGGTAAAGAAAAAGACACAGGATACTATCCATAATAGAGAACATACAGCCTTGGGCAAAGAGAACCCTCGTGGAACCGTAAAACAGTGGTGCAAAGAGTACTTCTCCCACATACTCAACCGCTTATCCAGAGCCAATTGGATTATGTTCTTAATGTTGGCCACACCCTACAAGTGAACTTTTTGCCTGTCAGTGGCCTGAGATGCTTAAACTTAACAAAATAATACTCTCTCTAACCCAATTTATGTGGCACAATTGAAATTTCGAGATTCAAACTTCTAAAACTTTGACAGAAAATTCAGATACAGAAGTTTTAAGTTTTTTGAACTAAAGTTTATACATTTGAAAACTATCTAGGATAAATCACAATAATTAATAATTTAAAATATATAAATTCCACAAAAATTTGGATGACTTTGGAAATTCCAATCATGCCACATAAATTGGGACGGAGGGAGTAATGCACTAAAGACGCACTTGCTTAAAATAGTATGAACTCCAACCTTTCTCAGATCTTCGGTTCGATCTGTGCCATCAGTCTTCAGAAGCTTTGCTGCCTCTCTACAACAGAGCATCATAAGGTAAGATAAATGGCACAAGAGTTGAAACAAATGACCGAAAATTACTTGAAAAAATGAAGACTGGAGAAGGTACTACTTACTGGTGGAAGAAATCGAAAGCATCGTCTACTAAATCATCGACACAATTGAGGGCCTCGTTGATGAAGAGTTGGGGATTTAGGTTCAATGAATCGAACACCTTCTCGCTCTCGCTGCCTTCCATTTGCCCGCTCCCTTATTTCAATTTCCTCAAGGGTTTGGTGCTTCTGCAATTTCAAAATTCTGATACCCAAGCCCTTTTTCTTCTTTTGCTTCAGCTTCCCGCCATGTCGGATTTATTTTTTTCATTTAACAATCCCAAATAGGCAGTAAAATATTATTGGGACTGCTGTTTAAGCTATATTTTGGTTTTAAAAAAGTGTTTTAATTTGATTTAGATTACTAATTGTATTATCTTGTTGTTGGAATTATTGTTAAAATTTAGTTTAGTAATTGTGTAATATTGCTAGGGGTCGTTTGGTGTGATGGATAAGAGGGTTTAATTTCGAGATAATTTTTAAGTGTTCTTAAATCTTTTTTGGGTTGTAAAGGATGAGATAGGTTATCTTAGGATTAACAATTAGTATTGGGATAAGTTATCCCTCCCTAGATGGATTAGTAATCGCAGGATAACTTATCATGGGATAAAGTATGTAAAATAACAAAAATACCATTTTTAAATTCTCTTTTATACACCACTTTTTATATTCATGTATATTAACATAATTTTTAACAACATTTATAATAACATTCACAACCTTAATTAATCGTTATTTTTATGATAATATATTTTTCTATTAAAAAATTATATTTTATAATACAATTTCTATTTATTAATATATTATAAGTTGAATTTATTTGTCTAATTCTTATGTTTATTTATATTTTGCTTTCTTTTAAAATGTCCGCTTCAATACTAAATTACATATTTTTAATTAAATAATTTATTACTCACTTAAAAATTATATTTTATATATCAATTAAAATGTAGATAATTTTAATTATAGAATTTATTTTACTTTAATAAACTTAAAATAAAAGTTTTTTTTTTGTGCTAAATAAGATGAAAGTTTTATTTTTAAGTTAAACAAGATGAAAGTTTAATTTTAAAAACACACGGTACAATCATTAAAATACATACACAAAAATATTAAAGTTAAATAAGATGAAAATTTTATTTTTAAGAATGAATAATTAAAGTTTGCAAAGAAAATGTTAGAAAAATAAACTAAATAAGGTGGAGGGTATTTTTGTAAACAAACAACTTATTCTTAAAAATTATGCACTGAATATAATTTTGACTATGATAAACCAAACAAGCAACCAAAACTGCTCTCAGCATAACTAATCCATCATAACTTATCCGGCATAACTTATACCAACATAATTAATATCATCGTAACTTGTATCCAAACCAAACGACCCCTTGATTGTCTTATTAGAATTAAGGCTCATTTGATTGGAAAAAAAGTTATACGGAAATATAACTATCCCTAGATTAGTTATCTTTCACCAACACTACAATATTGAGATAATTAATTCCGAAATAATTTTTCTTCACAATTTTTTCTCAGCCAAACATAGGATAAATTTATCTTAAAATTAATTCCAAGATTACTTATCCATTATCTCTAGTACCAAACAAGCCTTTAAGAGTCGTTCAATGCGAGATATAAGGCATAATAATCCGGGGATAAAATGCCGAATTATTTTATTCTGTATTTGGTTAGGTAGTCTTCATATTATTTATCCCTCTACTTATATCATAATGATAGAATAATTTATCTTAGAATAACTTGTTCCCAATCAAATGATTTCTTAGTTACTTACCATTTAAATTTTAATTCAATAAAAGAAATTATATCAATAAGCTAATAGAGTTACGGACCAATTAACTAAAAATGAATGCGAGTTAAATACTTTTAAAAACTTAATTTTGTACTCCAATTCCTTCGTGTTTAGTATTTATACTTTTAAAATAAACGGAATGAATACTATGTTGTTTATGCTTGTCTCCGCATGTAATCACTCTTAATTATGTCGTTACATTTGATGTGAAGTCACGAGACAGACATATTTGCTTCACTTTGTTAATTGTGTATTCTCATGACGTCACAAGCGGTACCTCACATTTGTGATAAAAAGCAGAGACGTAGCAATTTTTTTCTCTATTTTCAATAATTCAAAAGTATATCCGTTCTCATAATGAGCACTTATTGGTATTTATGTTTAGGTCCTCAATTATTCCGGAATATGTCAAAATGATCTAATAAGTTACTGATATTTTCATCTGACCGATAATCCGCAAACTGGTAATGTTTGCGCAACGAATTCGAGGGCTCTTCACGATGACGAAGAAGAGTCCTTGTTCCATTCAAGCTTTATACGACCTTTGTAAGCAGACTTTTGCGCCTTCTGCGACTTCATCACCTTCTTCTCAAGCTATCCACAAACTGTATTCCCTTTTGGGTACTTACCTTTTACCCTTTTGCTTCAGGAACCGGTTCTTCTCTATCTCAATGTTTAACATTTTCACTTAGCGTGCTAATTCTTGTTTAATGCGACAATTATGAGCTCCGGAGCCGTTTTTATTAAGGAAATTGAGGAAGCGAAGTTATTTATGAACATAATATTAATGTTAGATGTGAATTATGATGAATGAAGTCGATTAAAGGGAGGGGGGCTTGGTGCAAGGCATAGCTGCCAAAGATAGAAAATGCTAACGAAGGAAGTTGATTTACAAAATGTTGTATGAGTGGCAATAGTTAACATGGAGAAAGTTGAAATCTTTTTTCACAAATATGGTAATCAAACATTTATTTTGCTGTTTGTATCACATACAAATGTGCAGAGTGTACAAGAAAGTAATGGGGATTGTTATAAGTGTTTTAAATCGAAGTTCAGGAAAGGTACGGTTTATGGTATCATAGACTGCGTATTACAAGAGGTTTTAACATTTTTTTACAGATACAATTGGTCCTGAAGATGTTGGACTGAAAGATGAAAGCCTAGATGATGAAAGAGGTCATGGTCTTTTTGGACTCAATGTCTTCAACAGGGTGGATCGGTGGGCTCAACCGATAACATATGTAGATATTCACGAGGGTCAAAACTTTACAGTAAGATATTTTCTTATTTTGCTGCATTAATGCATGTGTATTTGCCATATGCATTTACTTGGTCTCTCATTGGATTGTTGTTTAATAACGATTTATCCTCGTGTCAACACAGCCTTTGGAAATGTACTACAGAAGGAGAAAGCTACATATCCTCACTATTTGTATATCCAATGAGGTTTTTTTTTGGGATCTCCACCATCCAACCTTTGAGAAAAAAACATACAAATTTAATTGGATGCATGCAAGGACATTCTAAAATACACCTGACTTTAAAGCCTGAATGAACAGGTCTACTTTTATGGTTAAAAAATAATTCTTCAAGTTATATTGTAGGAAAATTTTAATGGTCAGACGTAAGACGTTTATTGACATCATGCCTTCATTACTTTATTTCTAGTAGTATCAAATGTATGGTTTTTCATTAGATGAGTATTTCAAGCTTGTGTAATATCTACTACAAACTCAATTGGAAATGATGTATGCAGATGTGTATGTTTTGTTTCCCAACTTCTGCTGTCATTCCATTGCATGATCATCCTGGAATGACTGTTTTGAGTAAAGTCCTCTATGGATCCTTGCACGTGAAAGCTTATGATTGGGTTGAGCCAGCTTGCATCAGGAAAAGTGAACGTGTTGGTCATCCTACAGGTTAGTTTTAAACGAATTTCAAGTGTTTAAGTGCTTCTAAAATCCTCTCTTGGTAAGACGAGGTGCCAAAGAAATAAAGCATTCACATTCTGTTCATTAGAGTACTCATTAAGTGAACTTTAGAGAATCTAAATATTTGTGGGTGTGGATGATAAAGTGGCCAGAAGTCACTTCATTGACTTGATACGACCATTAGTTATATATAGAAACTTTTCTAGGACAAGCAGGCAAAACTATTAACATGGAAGTTTAATATATTGAATTAGATCCTCTTGCTGCCGAGGCTCCGCAATATGTTAAGAGAACTTTTAGACAGCAAAGTTTCTACATGGTCCAGCCGTCCAGAAATTGTATGATAAAAAATTTGAAAATAATAGCGCAGGATTTGCATTTGTAGCAATTCAGGATATGATCGTGTCTTTCTTTTAGCTTCACCAATATGTATGGTACTTATATTTGATGGTCTTGTCAACTCGACCGTCCATTATGGTCCCTCTTCAGTGGCTGTTATGATGCTCAATGGACTTGAGATTTTGTTAGGGTAGTTATTTAGATGACCTCATTTCTTTCAAACAGCATCATGATAAGAGATCACCCTTTTACTTCTTAAAAACAAACTTTTCTTTTATAAGGTTTTTAATGAGGAACTTTCTTGCACTTCAGAGTTATGTTGAAATTTTAAAATTTGAACTTAGAGACAAATAAGAGGATGGTATGTGCAATAGCTACCGATCACTTTTGTCTATATTTCTTTAGCTACCGATCACTTTTGTCTATATTTCTTTTGATTGCAGCATTGTCTTTAGAGCGGTGCCTCCTTGTATATGAACGGACGAATTCCTCCACTGTGTCCCACGTTCCTTTTGGCTAGAATTCATACCCACTACTCCTCTCTCTCAAATGACAGATCTGTTCTGCTCCCATCCATCGTTTTTTGGCTAGAATGCATAACCATTCTTAGTTGTTGCGCAATTGCCTGTACATCCTCTGCTTTTGAAATATATGTGGGATCTGTTCTTTCTCATTCTTTTTACCCATTACTTATGTTGTGTGGACTGTCAGAAAACACATCTCTCTTGGCAGAACTCTCATCACTACCACCACCGTATGCAGTGACATCTTCAGCGCCATAACTTCTCCCCTTTAAGTTCTATCAGTATTTACCATGATAAATTCTTGATCCCTAGTATATTCACAAGAACCCATCTTCACTTTGGCAAATCGATTACTGGAGGTGTGAAGTTTTTGCAGTTGACGGGATAGTAATCAAGATTTGATGTACTAAATGGCAACCTGGATTAATAAGTGAAATTCTTAATTTCTTATTTTCTTGAGGATTGGCGCTTGCCTGATTTCTATGGATGAATCTTAGGTTGCAGCTTGTTGACTCTGGTAAACAAGAGAGAACCATTCTTCTAACATGACAGAACTATCTTGCATTATTGATTTATACTAGAGCTTGTGTTTTTGGAGAATCCGGTATTTCAGCGCTAGTTCATGTAATTTGGGGTTTATTTGGTTTTATGTAAAAAATATCGTGTTTTGCTGTTTTCCTTTCTTCATTTCATCATATTTATATATTGATAATGTTTAACAAATCTACAAGCGATGGTCGAGAAATTTATGGTTCCAGTTTTCTTGTTTTGGCAACACTTGGTTAGCAATCCCACTCATTACGAGCTCAATTATTTGTTGCAATCTATCTGCTAGTGCTTGATCCATTTCATTTTGGGGTCTGTCAAGTTGAGTCCAGTAGCATCTGAGCTGAGCTGGACTGAGTCGATCCCCGTTGAGATTTTACTTTCTTCGCCTTGTGCGCTATAGCATTTTACTGCTTTGTCCTATTTGTTGGTGCTTTCCTCAGTATATATTACTTTGAAAAACTCTTTGTTGTCGTATATTCTTTCACTGATTAAGAGGTATGCTCTTAAATGTTTGCACTTCATGTACATAGACTATCCTTGTCAAAAATCGATATCCACCAGCACCGTCTTAGACACTCGGAATCATAGCACTCGACATGCATTTGCATATCCTTTTGATTATTTGAATACATGCTGCTAATTCAAAGTGCAATAGGATCTCTGAAATTTTCTTCTGGGTAATATCTCTGAGACTACAAAAAAAATTGCTGATTTTGATAGTTATCACTATCTTATTTTCCCTACTTTTTCCATTTGTGGATCTTTATGATTTATTATATACGAAAAGCATTAAGAAATAGAAACATGATGCATTTATTTGACAGTGAGACTAGCTAGGTTGGCGGTTGATAAGGTCGTAAGTGCACCACATGGTACATCTGTTTTGTATCCCAAGAGTGGAGGGAATCTGCACTGTTTTACTGCCGTTACACCTTGTGCAGTTCTGGACATTCTTGCTCCTTCTTATCTTGAAGCAGCTGGCAGAAGATGTACCTACTACCATGATTATCCTTATTCCAGCTTTGGTTAGTGTCTATCTACTTTCCTTTTGAAGCCTTGTCTTTCTCAAGGATTGCTTAGCTATTTTGGATTTGAGTCAGATGTAATCAGTTTGTTCGAGAGTTGTATTGAGATAAACATGTCATGCATTTGCAGCAAATGGAGATGAAATTGTAGGTAATGGAAAAGAACAAGACTATGCATGGCTTGCTGTGGTTGATACACCAGAGGATCTGTACATGCGCCCAGGAAGTTACATGGGTCCAGACATCCAGAGGTAGCAATATACGTTTTCCGGCATTTGATTAAGTATGGAGTGTGGATGTTCATGGAGCCCTTTTATTGTGACCCTACCCAAGATTGACCTATAAATCAGTTATTGATGCTTAACTGCTGTGTATTGTTACTGTGTTTTCTTTCTTCCGTTTTCTTCATAATTTTCAAGAAGGCTGTTGATCATGTTGTTAGAATCATGAAAATGCTACAGTATTATATCGTAGTCAAGCATTTGGAACTTTATATTGGAGTTTGTATTAGTTCCCAACTTATGGGACTACAGTAGGTAGTATTAGTTCCATATGATCACCATCTGCTCCCCACATGTCAACGAAGTATTTTCCTCAATATAAACTTTTGAGCCATTGTAATTTCTTTTTCCATGTTCCTCATGTCAAAAAGGAAATTGTTTATCTACACAGAATTCAAGATCTTTCAATTACTCCAGTGTTTGTTAATGTGTCATTCGTCTTAGGAGTTGATGCTGCTAAGTTTTTAAGTGTAATTGGAAAGTGCACTGTCCATTGCACTCAAGTTTCCAAGTCTTGATTTACATCAGCAGAGAACTCTCGATAAAGACTGATATTAGATGGTCATTTTTCATGTTTGTGTTTCAGAACTTGCATTTCCAGCATTATAATCCTATCGAGTAGCTTAGTGAAAAGCATAGTCAGTTTCAGTAAAACTGGTAGCCTTTGCTGTAGTCATGCAGCCCATTATCAGGAATGCGATTTCTCTGGTTGGTTACTTTGTGGTGTTAATTTTTTGATGTGATTATATGAGAGAACTGTCCCTAGTAACATCTGGAGAACTGATATATGGAAACGAGAAAACCTGAAATATTTGTTAAACACAACAATTTGTTGACTTGAGTGGATATCAGGCCACTAATCCTCCACAACAACTAGATATAAGTACTGTCATGACATCCAAAAGAATATGGAGGGCCCTTATTCTTTTGATTAAGAGAGCACTACTACTGCAGACGGAATTCTGTTTGTGGAAAATAAAATAAACACGCATGAAAGACTTGTTTATTTTCAAAAAAGAACTGCACGAAAAGTTGATCAGATGTAGCTTCTAATGCCTACCTGATCCTCCATGAATACATATCGAACAACAACGCCGACTGAGTATACAAAAAAAGAAAAGCTTTCTGGATTCTCCCTATAGTAATTTAGTTTTTGATTGCTTTCTCACGGAGATCTGAAAGATTCACCAGCATAGCGAACATTTCCAAGTTCCTCTTCGATACGCAGAAGCTGCAGTCAGTATAGTAGAGTTTAGCCACTCAACCAAGCAGAAACATTTTTATCAAAATAAAATAAAATAGACGCATTCACCCTTAAGTTATCAACAAACACAGAAGAGTTAGATCAAACTAAACATAATGGGACATCAGACATCAACACAATCCAGTTGAAATGCTACAAGGTGCTTTTTTTGGGTGGGGATGGGGGCGGGGGGGACTTTTCTGGAGGAAGATTGAACGACTAGAGTACTAATTTTACAATCGGCAATGGAGATGAGTATCCACATAGAAAGCTTATCAACTTCCAAGCAGTCACGGTAAAATTGCCAAAAGCAGGATGAATAAAGGTTACTAAACACTCTGACAAGAGACTACTACCTAAATAAATATATTACTAATGAAATAACTTAAACAAGAACAAAGGTAACAATTAAAAATAAGATGAAAGAAACAAAGGAAGAAAGGGAATTAAAGTGTTCCAACCTGGTTGTATTTTGCCAGCCGCTCACTCCGGCAGGGTGCTCCCGTCTTGATCTGCATTATGGGAAAATTTAAAAGAATATTAATGCGCTGCTGGTGGTTATAAGAGTGGAAAAGATTAACCAACGTTTAACAGCTGGAAGTCGAGAGTACCTGTCCACTGGCCAAACCAACAGACAGATCTGCGATAAAATTATCCTCTGTTTCACCACTTCGGTGACTGACCATAACTCCCCAGCCCGCAGCTTTGGAGTCTAGCGCTGCTTGAATGGATTCTGTCACAGTGCCAATCTGGTTAACCTGCAACAGTTTGAAAGTTGATGAGCCAAGTCCTCACAACCTGATGCAATGTTTCTATCTAACAGGACTGGATCCGTGATAATGTATAAATAGTTTTTTATATGTCTGAACTTTCTCCTCCTTTTCCATTCAAACTTCAAATAGAACTATACATGAAAACAAAGTGATATAGTTCATGTGAACTCTGACGAGTCAAGTGCTTCAAGTCACTCCTGAAAAGAGGGACTCAGATTAATCACACCATAAAAATATATGCAGACAAAACATAAGCCGTGAAGTATTCTGTCTTATGAAAATGTGTTCATTCAAAAAGGTTAATAAACATACTACTATTGTACTGTTCAGACCAAGATCTTTCTAGGATAATCTCTGCTAGTTAAATACTCTTAACAACAACAACAACAACAACAACCCAGTGAAATCCCACAACGTGGGGTCTGGGGAGGGTAGAGTGTACGCAGACCTTACTCCTACCAAGGTAGGACGGCTGTTTCCGAGAGACCCTCGGCTCAAAAAAGGCATAAAAGGAGGTCAGATAAGGTTAAGAAATTCAAAGCGCTATAGGAAAATAAATAACGAAGGCATCACAGATAAAATAGAGTAATCAAAAGTACTGAAAGTAATAAATAGTAACAGAAATAGCAGAAATGAGAGCACAAGGAATTGTAATGTGCTAGTGCGCCTATGAATAGGCAAGAATAACGAGACTATGTACTAGCCTTCTATCCTAATGTGGGTCCTCCACACCCTCCTATCTAAGGTCATGTCCTCGGTAAGCTGTAACTGAGCCATGTCCTGTCTAATCACCTCTCCCCAATACTTCTTCAGCCTACCCCTACCTCTTCTGTAACCATCCATGACCAACCTCTCACACCTTCTCACTGGGTCATCTGTGTCTCTCCTCTTCACATGCCCAAACCGTCTCAGTCGCATTTCCCGCATCTTGTCTTCCACCGAGGCCACTCCTACCTTGTCCCGAATAACCTCATTTCTAATCCTGTCGCTCCTGGTGTGACCACACATCCATCTCAACATTCTCATCTCGGCAACTTTCATCTTTTGAATGTGAGAGATCTTAACTGGCCAACACTCTGCCCCATACAACATAGCCAGTCTAACCACCACTTTGTAGAACTTGCACTTAAGTTGTGGCGGCACCTTCTTGTCGCATAGCACTCCGGAAGCGAGCCTCCATTTCATCCACCCTGCCCCAATACGATGTGTGACATCATCGTCAATCTCCCCGCTGCCTTGCATGATAGACCCAAGATACTTGAAACTACTTCTCTTTTGAATGGCTTGATCACCAAGCTTAACTTCCACGCCAACCTCCTGAGGTGTCTCACTGAACTTGCACTCTAAGTACTCTGTCTTGGTCCTACTCAGCTTAAACCCTTTAGACTCCAAGGTATGTCTCCAATCCTCCAGCTTAGCATTAACTCCACTACGAGTCTCATCAATCAGGACTATGTCATCCGCGAAAAGCATACACCATGGCACCTCACCTTGAATTTGTCGCATCAATGCATCCATCACCAAGGCAAATAAAAATGGACTTAGAGCCGATCCTTGATGCAACCCCATCCCAACAACTGGGAAATGCTCTGAGTCCCCTCCTACTGTCCTTACCCTGGTTTTGGCTCCCTCATACATGTCCTTGATCACCCTAATGTATGCCACAGGTACATCTTTAGCCTCCAAACATTTCCATAGTATCTCTCTTGGAACTTTATCGTAGGCCTTTTCTAAGTCGATGAATACCATATGCAAGTCCCTCTTCCTCTCCCTATATTGATCCACCAGTCTCCTCATAAGATGAATGGCTTCTGTAGTTGAGCATCCCAGCATAAATCCGAACTAGTTCTCTGAACTAGTTAAATACTCGTAAGTCTTTCTAAAAAGCACCAAATTAAGCACCACTGTTTTAAGGCTCTTTCTGTCAATGTATTAAGGCTATTTTGCTTATAAGTGCCCAGGATCAACTCAAAGGTATTGTACCTTACAGGTAGCATAACTTCACTTTGCTTCTTTAATTTATGTACAATTAAGTTTTAGAACTTTGAGCAACTAAGCATTCGAAATGAGAAAGAAGCCTACTGATGGAACAAGGCAACTTTGCTACAGAAATGTGTATGTTGCTTAAAGACAAATCTTTACCTTCAACAACAATGCATTGCATGCTTTTTTCTGAATTGCTTCAGCAATTCTCTTTGGATTAGTCACCAGCAAATCATCACCAACAAGTTGAATATCAACTGAAGATTGTAGAGATGCCCAAGAGCTCCAATCATCTTGGTCAAAGGGATCTTCAATAGATACAATAGGAAAATCTTTGACAAACTCCTTGTAGAGTTCACAGAGGCTCTGAGCACTAAGTACATGAGCTCCATCATTTGGTTGTTTCTTGAAATTGAGATCATATTTTGCATCTTTTGTCAAGAACTCGGATGCTGCTACATCCATGCCAATTTTAATCTGCACCAATCTTTCAATTAGGAAGTCCATAACTTCCGAAAATAAAATAATTTAATAAAACTGCAAGGCCAAAAAAAAAAGGCGACCTTGCCAGTGTAACCAGCCTTCTCAATTGCATCCATAAGCAATACTAGCCCTTCCCTGTTATCCTGGACATTTGGAGCGAATCCACCTTCATCACCAACATTGCATGCATCTTGCCCATACTTAGCTTTGATAATTCCCTTTAGAGTGTGGTAGACTGTTCTCCAATCAAGTGTTGACAGTTAAAATACTATGTAGAGAGATTATTTACAAGTTTGCAGAACACATCATATGCAAAGGTTACAGGTCATGGGGCTATAGGAACTTCAGGACAAAACAGCATTTTGACAATCAGAATAAGAATTTTAGCTACCGTTTTACTTCTCCTAATGCAGATTTACTGAAACCAACACTATTTTGTCAAAGTGAGACAGATAGCCATCAAGAAAGGAAGCAATTTTATATGTGCACTATTTTCCTTAATCCTGATTCCAGAGGACAGGAGGAAAATATATTTACACGATCCTCACCTTCACTACCCATACAAAGTGCCTCAGCAAATGTTGATGCTCCAACAGGTAGAATCATGAATTCTTGCATAGCCAAATTGTTGCCAGCATGACTCCCTCCATTTATCACATTGAACGCTGGAACTGGCATTACAAGTTCTTTGGTTCCAGATATTTCTTGAATGTGTTTATACAAAGGTACTGCTTTTGCTCCAGCACCAGCTCTACACACACTGAGAGAGACTCCAAGAATGGCATTAGCCCCAAGTTTTGATTTATTAGGAGTTCCATCAATATCCAGCATAACAGCATCAACATCAGTTTGGTTCCTTCACAAGGAGAAAAGAAAATTGCCACATTTAAATGGAACTGAAGAAGTATTAAGAAGCCACCAAGGCAGCCATTTCCTATGGCATTTATTATTATTGAGAAATTAACTTGAATAGCCGTCCACCAAAAAATAGTGTACAATATATGTATATATGTGTGTAACCGTGTATAATTAGTGTACATCGAGTAGCTGTTATAAATATTTTTGGCCATGTGTAACAATAATGCAGTACCATACAAGCAATAGCACCACCAGTATTCTCTACTTATCTATCTTTTGAGTTGTCTTTCTGTCTTACACTATCAGTCATCTTCTTATTGTCTACCTCAACTTGAACCAAGCCAAGTTTCAGCAAATTTCATTATTACTAGCCAAAATCATATATGCAGTTGTCAGCTTATTGACAACCAATAAAGACAGTAGCAAACTGTAACATAGAAAGATCTTGATTCTGATTGTGCAAGTGCTCTAAACAACTCTCTTTGATCAGTAAGAATGCTCTAAACAAACTTTCAGCTTGTGGAAAACTACCATTTTGTTAAGTACTATAACAAATTGAGAGCAAATACTAGTGGAAGATCGAAACTTTTACAATATAAAAATGAAAAAAAGGGAAGAAAACGCGAATTTTAAGAAATGTGAAAATTAAGTAGTAAGATTAAATTACCTCACATCAACACCAAGAAGTTTGGGCCCCAAAAAATCATTAATATTTTTGACAGCATTGAGGACCCCCTTACCTCCATAAAGGCTCTTGTCACCATCTCTGAGCTCTAGTGCCTCATAGATCCCGGTGGAAGCCCCACTCGGAACCGCCGATCGGTAAAGTAGATCATCGCCGGTGACCAGATCAACCTCGACGGTAGGATTTCCTCTGCTATCTATGATCTGCCTTGCCTTGATAGACTTCACCTTGGCTGATGCCTTGGATGCAGTTGCCGATGGAGAAACGGCGACGGAGCATCGGACGGTGGAAGACGACGGCCGAGATTGAATCTTTTGGGTGGCAGGTAATGAAAAAAGCGGCGTTTGCGATTTGGGTTTGGTGGAAAAAAAGGTCTTAGAGAGCTGAGAGGGAGCTAAGGCCATTTTTTTTGTGTGTGTGTGCGTGAAATGCAGAAAGAGAAAGAGAAATTTTGCAGTTGAAGAGAGGAAAAAGGTTTTGGGGATTATTTAAATGAAGCAAAAGGGTTTATAGGAAAGTCCGCCGAAGGGCGAAGAAAGCAAGAGTTTGGTGATGAAAATGGCTTCGAGGGTAGTTGGTTGGTGCTTTGGAGGAGACGTTAGTAGTAGAATACATATATATGAACTTCGAAAGGCCAATGAGTTGGTAGGTACAAATTAGTGTTTTGGTATTTGTGGGTTCCATCAGATTTCCTGTTACAAATTCTTGGGCCACCTAATCAACTTTTGAGGACCAGAAAATGAAGAATTGTTTGAATATATTCCCGGAATTTATATGACACTTCATTTTGTGGATCAATTTAATTAATTCTTAAACTTTGATTGGATTATTATCAACTCAAATATCTTAAAATTAAAATTTTGATATTTAGCTTCTCTATGATAAATATTTTAAGTTGCATTTTCATATCAATACGATAAAAATATATATTTTAAAATATTTATAAAAGTGAAAATCAACATACTAACAAAATTAAAACATTTTCACAAATGTACGTTCACCTATGTGAGTCTTTTCCCTCATGTTTTATTTTAGTTAAGTCTACATTAATTTCAAAAGATTATATCTATATGAGTCTAATTCTTTCATTATGTTTTATTTTAGTTAAGTCTATACTAATTTAGTCTTTCGAATCGATTTACTTTTATGTGATTTTAGGTCTATTTCGTTTCATTTTAGCATAATATGGGTAGTGATTTAACTATCTCAAGGTATTTTATCTTATTTTTTAATGTGTATTACTTGCATTTTTTGGTATGATTATTTTTAATTTTATCAAATTTTATATGACATCACGTCCATCTTAACATTCACTTCTCTGCAATAATCATCTCGTGAATATGTTTGGACTTTAGAAGTCCAACATTCACTACGATGTGATTCTTATAATTATTTGTAAAATTTATATTTTGCTTTGATAAATATCCTTCTATCACTTAATACTCTACCATTTTGACTGACCATCTAATTTCAATACCATGATAAGTGTGCAAATTTTATTCAATTGAATTATGAAGTAACTACGAAAATAAGATGTGAAAATTTTGTACTTTTGGGGTTACTGTTTATTTTAGGATGTCAATAGATATTGGGGTTACTGTTTATTTTAGGATGTCAATAGATATTTAGATCTGGTGATCCAACTTTACTTTTAAAATTAAATATCCCTCAACTTTCAACAATAATTAAACTTCTCTTTTTATTCTAATTAAAATTTTAAAATACTTATTATATTCTTTCATTATCAACTTTTTTTTACTTCTTTAGAAATCATGATATTTTTATTTTTTTTATTTAATGTAAAAATATTTTCATAAAAGCATAAACATTATTTTTTGGACAAAAAAGTAAAAATTAAGTATATATGTTAATGATGTTCTATAATGAAGTAAATTAGCATAATGAGAAAATTAATTATATTAATAATAATCAAAACTCTAATATTTATTTATACAAGTGAAAATAAAAGAGAATAATAACTGTATAAATATATTTCAATGTAGGAAATACAAATAATTAATTTAATTAAGGACAAATTTTTAAAGATTGCATTATTTAGATTTTAAATTATTTTAGATTATAATTTGTGTAATACTCCATCAATGTCAATCAAAACTTGTTTATTTATATAGAAGAGAATACTTACTGCCATTTATATTACTCTACTCTCATTCTAAAAAATAGTTGTTTTTTTAAAAAAAATTTATTTGTCCAATTTATGAAATTTAAGAAATGTTTAATATCTTTTTATTTCTACTATTAGTATTAAATAACTGCATAAAGTAGTAATAGTCAAATTTAAGGTTTCAAAATATTGTTAATAATGTTAGTTAGTAAAATACACCTCTAATTAATATTTTAAGGGATGTCATATATATCAAGAAGAGTCAAGTAATATGAAACGCATGGAGTAAAATAGTGGAAAAAGAAAAAAATATACGTATACATACATATACACACACTTAATGTATATTATATTGAAATAACGGTCATAAGAATAATATTAAATTTTGTGATAAATTCTTTAAAATATTATTCTATGTATAATGTTAAAGAACTTAAAGAAAAAAGTTATAAATATCTATGTTAAAAAGTAAATTATATATAATATAAAGAGTTATTAAATAGATGTGATATAATAAGAGTAAAATGAACAATGCATGAGATAAAGAGGAGAGTTTGATTATTGTTCAAAATTAAGGGAGAGTTTGATTTTAAAAGCAAAAATGGGGTGAAAATTATTTTCACCCTATTTAGATCTATGAATGGTGTTACATGATTCTTTTCTTCACAAATGTCAATTCAAAAATTCGAGGCTAGATGTGGAATTTGATGAAGTTTGAGTTTGATTAAGGAGATTGATTTGGGTATCACAAATAAAATATGAAGAAATTAATATTCAATTATGCCATTAAATATTTTGAATATGCTTACATCAAATTTTAGTTTGAATTTTTTTCTTGATCTTTTAATAAGTTACTAAAAAATAAAATATAAGTATATTTCTTTAGAGCTTTTCTAGTTTTCCTTTAACTTGTTTGATGTGTTTCTTGATGGCCTTTGATCACGAATGTGGAGATAAATATTAATGCATATAAGACTTCTCAAGCATTTCAAACTCTCTTTAATTGGTTGCTCATTAGAGATAGACATAAAGAAAATGATTAAAATCTGCTAAAGAATGATCCAATATTTTCCTTTTCTAAAACTGGAAACTTCTCCCCCCACAATCCGGAAATACTAAACCATCTTATAAAGAAGAAGATTCTACTTTACTTATTTGAATTATGATATAAGCTTTAAACTATATTAAGTTGATGTTTTCTTATCTTTTCAATGATTTTATATTCAAAATATTTTAAGTATTTTATTTTGATATGTGGCACTTGGGAAATAGAGAAATTGAGTAACGGAGGAGAGCCTCATTCATGCCTGACTCATAAACTGTAGCAGGAAATGCTAATTCCGTAAATAACTCCAACATGAGGGGTAACTAATAGGCTTAAAATATTTTATTTAAATATTTGAATTAAGTCATGTTTCAATTGAACACTTCAATTTCTTTTTTTCTATTCTCATTCGTTTATTAGGTAGTTAATTATCCACATAAAATATGTCATTTCTTTTAATTATATGTATTTGCCTTAATAAGCCGTAAATCCTAAGTAGATATTTTCTACTTGAGGTTGATGCAGATAATTAAAGAAGATAACATATTTTATGTTGTCAACTTAATCATCTAACTGACAAAACAAAGAAACAAGCGTAAATTTTCTTTCAAAATTTAAATAAAAAATATTTAATTGAAAAAACTTTACTAGCAATTAAAATATAATTTAGTTTGAATATCTTAATAGAATATTCTAATAAGTTTAAAAGTTTAAAGGACTGATGATGTATGATGTATTAAGCCTAAATACTAACAAATTAGTGCATATTAATTGGAACATTTCCCTGTAGACTTTTTCATCAGCCTCCTTTCCGTCCATTTCGCCCTCATTATTAAGAGAATAAGAGTCATAAGTTTTTTTGAAACTGTCGTCCTACCCCATACACTAAGGCATACACTTTACAATCTCAGACCCACGTCGTGGGATTTCACTTAGATCGCTTTTGTTGTTTGTTTCAAATTTTGTAATTCATTCATCCGCAAAAATAAAAAAAAAATAAAAATGGGCCGACTAAGCAGCGAAAAGATACGGATATTCGTTTACTGTGTGACTCTTTTGGTTTCTCTGGCAGTGATAGGTTTTTCAATTTGGTTACATTTCAGCGACAGCGTTACGCTTTGCCAGAAAGTGTTGCTGAAACCTTTGCTAATACTGGGAGTGTTTCAGCTGGTTGTTTCGTTTTTGGCATTAGTTGCGTCGTTGTGTCGAGTCACGTTTATCAGCTGGATATGTGTGATCTCGTTGTCCTTGATTTTTTGGGACTGCTCTGTTTGTCGCTGTTCGGAGTTTTGGTGACTAATAGAAATGCGAGCAGGGCTTTATTTGGGAGAGATGGAAATTACTCCCACTACTTGTTGAAGAAGTATGTGTTGAATGCAGAGAATTGGGAGCAGATTAAGAGCAGTTTGATTGATTTCAAAGTTTGTCAAACTGTTGGTAAAAGAGTTGATTTCTACAAATATATCTTCCCTGATATTCAAGTTCTTAATTACTTTTGTCTTTGTCCATTATCTCCTTTCTCAATTAATCTACTAGTAGATATATGGATTACATAATGATTATGTCGTAATTATATTTTCGTGAGTTTAAGTTCCAGCATTGATGATGCAAAAAAGATAGTACATCAAGTTATTAATACTTCCTCAGTTCTTAAATACTTGTCATTTTTATTTTAATTTGACTGAATTATCCTGATTTATTATTTCTTTCAATTTAATACTTCTCTTCAACACCACATTAATTAAAGTGGAAACAAACAACTATATCTCCATCTATTTAGATATTCATAAATAGTAACAGAAATCGAAGAACTAGAAACTACGTAAAAATGTTATACTTAGTCTATACAACTTACATCTTTGTTTTTGCGCGTGCAGTCGAGTTGTTGCCAGCCTCCCACTTATTGCGGCTTGGAGTTTCACAATGCTACCTACTGGACCATGCCCAAAGCAGGGCCGGCAGTAGCAGACAATGACTGCAAGATTTGGAGCAATGTACAGAGCGAGCTCTGCTTCAATTGTCAATCATGTACGACACCATTCCTCGACCAACTCCAGAAAGATTGGAAGATATATTCCATCAGCAACTTCGGACTCTTTCTTGTCCTCCACTTTGTTTGCTATGTAACTTGAAGTATTTTCCTCTTGTCTTCTTCTTCAAATCTATCCAACAACACTTGATATTCATCACTTCTTTATGGATTTATTGGATCTTGATGAACCTATTAATATTGTCATATGATTCTGCTTTTGCCAATCGCATGGGTAGGTGCCTTAGAACAAACTCCTCGGTCGCTTTACCATCCCAACTATGTTGCCTTCCATGTGTCTTCTTTATGCTTTTGTTGCTTCCACTTCTTTGTTGCCTAGGTGATATCCCCTTCCCTAGCCACTCTATCAAAGCATATGTCCAGCATATCATCTTGCTCATCTTCATCAAAAGAATCCTCTCCGGAATCAATTGTATAAGCATGAGTTGGACTAAATCTTGACGCTAAGGCCCTTGACTCATTCTTCTTTGCAATCACACTCTTAGGCACAAATACGGGAGCTTATGGCTTAATATTCTATTCAAAGCAGGTGGTGAAACCTGCTCTTCTTTCACCAAATCATTGTCATTCTCTGTTGACATTAGTAGCTTTCCAGATTCACCAAGCGACTCCAAAGATTGGGAAGAGACCTCATGAGCCGAGGTGTTTGATGTGACCATATGTGGCTTGATAGCTGGATTGGATTTGAGTAACATGACATCCTGAGTTTCTTGAATAATCTTAGCTAGCTACTTCAGGATTAGAAATGTATAATGTTGGAGCCTTCAATAAAGCATCAAAGCTATTCGAACACAATAGGTCTCTTGAAGCATTACTAGTATCTTGCCTCCTCTCATTGTCCTGAAAATTCTCAGTCACACCCTTTTCATTACCTGGAGAATTGTTTTGACTAGTTGTGGAAAGGGTCCGACTAGTAGTTGAATTTTTGTGCGCAACCAAAGTCCAATTTTTAGTTGCATTTTCGTTTTCAAATTGCAAAACATGCTGCCCAGAATTTTCAGCATCTTCAACATTATCTGTATCAATTAGTTTTTGTCCTGAATCAACTTGCAGCGGCAAATCTACCCCAACTCTTGGTGTTTCCCCTGCATTTTAGTTGCATTAGACATCAAATTCAGTCCAATTTTTCTTGATTGCACCTCATTAGTAGCAGTCTGCTAGTTATTGTAAACGCCTATAACATTCACAATTTTTTACTGTTATCATATCTCTGTAGATTTAGGCCTTAGAGCTAGCTCTTGATCATTTGAAACCTATAAAATATCTTTGTTTCCAGCAGTTGTTTGATGACCAATATTACCTGTATCAGCATCCATTGTGTTTGCACGATTTTGCTCAGAAGTGGCAGCAACCAATTGTTGATCTAAAGCAGTAGCTTTATTTGATTGACACCTACAACCCTTCTTTTTTCATTTAATATTTCCCTTGCATCACCTTGATATTTTTCGAATATCGCTAATACCTTTCAAAGCAGCTTCAATGGTATCATCAATTTGTTTGTTATTTTGGATTCTTTTCGAGATCAAACAACAACTACCTCATCATAACCTTGGTACTTACAATAATTGCAATACAAAGGCAGATATCATAGACAATCTCCTGAAACACCTCGATCAATTTACCAGATTTTCCATCCACAAACTGCAGCCTTATACCATTTGGAAGCTTATCCATTAGATCAAGTATAACCTTGACCCTAGTTGTTCTAGGTCTTGACTTGATTTGAGTAGCTTTATCTAAAGCTATTGATTTTCCAACTGCCGATGCTACAGAGGACAGAGACTTCTTTGCAAACAAATCAGTTGATAAATTAGGTAAAGAAATTCATACTACAGCTAAAGTCGTTTCGTCCTAAGGATTATATCCAATGGACCATAGAAATACTCTATTGGTTCGTTACATTTCCATTTTCGTTATGATTAATATTTGTTTGACTTGAAGCTTGGTTTGGATGGTATAAAACACTGTATTGTAGTTATTCTTTACTATTACTTACGGTGGCGGATTCAAGATTTTCATTAAGTAGGTTTGTATTAGGAAAATATTTTTGAGATCTCAAAATGAAATGTAATCTATATTCATTCTATTAAATGAGTTTTAATATCTTTTTAATTATTTCCAATATCAACATTTATTTCGGTCAAATTTCTAACAGTTGGAACGTTTCTTTTCTTCATGAGGAATTGCATTCATGGCAATGACTGAATGCAATGACTAGCCTTTACTACTAATTTAATCCTTAACACTAGGAGAATGGTTTTACACTCTTTTGTGTTGCTCCAATATTGAGAAAGGATAAGCGGAAAAAATAGAGAGCAAATCTTCTTCTTATTTTCTTTTGCTGAATTTATAATTATTTAATCTTTGTTAAATTCTGGCTCCTAATTTTATATTAAAAGAGCTTGCTGAATTTGGAAATACACCAATATTGGGTGAAATATCCCCAAGGACAGTGTTTTTGACACGCCTCAAGCTAAGAGAATTCCCTACAGGTGCTCATAATGAGGTATTTTCTATAGGATTTCCAACAATTTGAAAAAAATAAAAATATAATGCTTAAAATTTGAATTTGGAACCTCAAGTTGAATTTTGAACTCTTAAACAACTTAGTTGACCTCTAGTCTTGTGTTTAGGGAATTCAAATTTTTTGCCATTTGCCAAGAGGGTTCGGGTGTATACTCCTCCTGATTACCGAGTCTATTTATTCTCATTTGTATGACATTATTAATTTGAAACCTATACACATTCTTGAGTCTTGATCAATCGTACTTTCACTCATTTTTTTTCTTAATATGAACTGGCAAGAGAAGTTATCTTACCGCTAGAATTGGACATCTCCACTGATTATGAAAAGCTTGCCAAAATCTAGCAGCGTAAACACTTAACATTTCAGAGTTTTGGGTTGTTACTATTCACATCTTATTTTTTATTTTGATTCAAAGTACTAAAACTGGATAGGTAAAAATAAAGCATATCAAGTAATGTCATCTTCACTACGTGTGCTGAAATCTGTTTCAACCACTCAAAAGGAGTTCATCATCTCAGGTAAATGAGAGGGCGGCAAAATGATTCATCAAGTGAACTACGCAAGTTTTCCGCAGAGCTGCCTATTGGACCATGCCCAAAGCAGGGTTCGCCTTAGCAAACAATGACTGCAAGCTTTGGAGCAATGGACATACAAAAATCTGCTTAAGCCACCAATCATGTAATTAAGGAAGCGTTTTTTAACAGCATCAAGAATCATTAGGAGCAATTGTTCCTCAATCAACTTTTGCATCTTCCTTCCTGTGCTCATTGTTTTCTGCGCTCTCAAGAACAACAGATCAAAGAAGAGATATATTAAACACAAACACTACCCTGCATGAGCTAGCCATATTGGTCTTTACATTTTGATTTCAACTCCAATTTCAATTTTTATCAAAAGTGATTTCATATTTAGGTTTTAAATTTACACTCTGATTTATTTGCTTGATGACTAAAGTTTGGCTTGGGATAGACAATACTCTATCATATTATATTTCTTGCTTATTACCGTCTTCACTTACATCTTATGTTTAATTAGGTCTGGAGTAATTAATAGTATGACCATTCAGAGTCCAATCACTTTAGATTCGATTTTTTATTTGAATTCCTAAAACATAAAAGGTAAAAGTAGACAACGCTGGAAAGAAAAACTGTACAAGTAGAAGGATAATTTACAATAACTTTTATTTAGTCGAGCTACACCTGATAGCATAACTTATTTAATATGTTAGTACCTTCCTCCTATCATAAAAAATGTCCCGAATCTTATTAACTACTCAAAATAGTTAATCTTCATCATTGGGGATGTTTTCAAGTGAACCACAATGCTAGTTTTGTTTCACATAGCTTTTTTTGGTAAAAAAACTTCATTTGCATACACAATAAAGATGTTGTGAGGAAGTATGATTACGCCCTTAGAGCCTTTAATTCCTCCTAATCCCTTTATATCCTTCCCTCTTGATATTGGAATAAGTTAGATTTTTCAGATAGAAGAGAAAGGAATTAGATAATAATTTTTAATCATCATATAACTAGATTGACGTATAAAAAAAATATGCATCTACTTTAACTTAATTACTCAATTTGAATTTACAAACCAATTTTACTTATTTTATGACAAGCTTCTATATAATTGGCGCATTTGTATTTAAGCGTGATAAGTCACATTAGATAAATTTATGTTGGAAAAAGATAAATTAAATTGTAAAATGAAGGAACAACCCTTTCTATTTTGATGAGCTAGCGAAATGTACTCATTTTGTGAATATCTATGGCATGGAAAAAACAAATTCAAAGGTTGTAAGTAATTTTTGTCTCGATTTTTGTTATTAGAATATAAAAAAAACTATGACCTTTAGTTACGGAAGAAGTAATCGAGAATAAGTTATCATCAATAATTGGTTTTATTACTAAACAACTTATAATGTTCATATTAATCTATTAGAATATTTTGTTAGATATTTTTAATTTACTTGACCCAACTAGTAACAATTTTACAGAAAAGGGTGTCAACAACAATCGCACTGTATTATTGGCTAAAATTTAGAGATTATTTTCTTTGATCAATTCAAAAGTTTTATGGTGTTTAATTTACACTGACGAGAAGGTTTTGCCTGTGTTATTTTATGTTAACTATATTAAAAGAAGATTTTGTTCTTTTTTTTTTATAACCTTCAATATAATTATTATAAGAGGTCTTAAATATATACATATACCTACAAAAATAGTAATAATTTAGAGTCGTCTTTTTTATTCTTAAATATTACTTGTTTTTAGTATAGTATTTTTAAAAGACACAAAGTCTTTAAATTCACATAATATTATTATTATTATTTATAATTAGTATAGATTAATTCTAGTTAATAAGATGTTAACCATTTGTTTGCAATATAGTACCTTGAATATTGTTGTAAAAACTTTAGTTATTAATACAAAATTTGAGTTGTTTAATTCAAAACTCTAAAATATTATGACAAAAAAGTAGATTTTTTTAATACAAACACAAGATGTGTATCCTCATATCATCTTTTCTAACTTCAGGCAAAAGAATAAAAATCAATCAATTAACTATGACTCAAACTCAAATTAATATTAAAGGTAAAAAAAAATGTTATTTGTATATTCTCGTGCAAGATGTAGTGTTTTAAAAGACGTTTTCGGGGCAAGTTTTCGAACGAGGCATATCAAAATTGTTTTGGAACACAAATGAAAGGTGTAGATACATAGGGCATACGTCCTAGAATTTGAGGCATAAGCCCCGTGCGTGAATCATAAGTATTGGCGGTTAAATTTAATTTTATTGTTTTAAAAGTATTTTTGCTATAAATCAAATTTTCTTAATTATTGGTGTAATGATATTTACACTTTAGTTATCATGTTTTCATGTTATAGTGATTTTTTTTAAACTATATAAATAAATAAATAAAATAATTCTCATAGAAAATGACATTGCCATAAATAATTTTTTAGATAACCATGGTTGAATTGTTGGGATAAGTATTTCATAAACTATTTTCCTAGAAATTTATGCCTTTTTGTCATTGCTCTTACATTTTTTATCGTTCTCCTGCTTTGAAATATATAAACAATAATTAGTTCAAATATTAGTTGAGAGTAGGAAGGACTAGTAGATGTGGTAATTAATGATGATTTCATTTTTAAAGATTATCTCGGGTATTGATTTTTTTGTGTGTTACCTTTCTCAAATAATAATTATAATATATTTTTTTTTATTATTAGTGATATATTTGAAACTATTGATAGAATTATTGAAAATGTTATTTTTGCTTATTTTTTTTAGTAATAGAATTATAAAAATTGAAGATAGATGAGATATACACCTTGTAGATCCATGAGGCTTATATCTTATCATGTGGTGTGTAAAATGTCTCGCCTCATGTCCCCGTCTTTTAAAATACTGATGGGATGTCAGGGTAATTTGAATATTTTTTTCCTATCTACTGCTAGGATCTTTAGAGAGAATAGAAAACTATATCCTAATATTTGTAATCAATCACGTAACCTACCCTAATTCCTTTAAACAGTCCTGAAGTTTATTAAGAAACTTACATAGATGTAACTCATATAGCAATATTTGTTTAAACAATAGTGCAAATAGGTTACAGTGTTGCAAGAAATAGGATAATGTTCATACTTCATACCATTAAAAGCAAGAATATGATGAATATAGCAAGGAGGAGGAGGAAAGCAGCAAGGAGCACCACTGACTTTTACAATGTACAGGCAAGTGTATTAAATTAGCAACAGAAGATTTATATCAAACTAATTCAAACAAAAAAAAATTGAAAGGAGATATAAAAAGCCACACTTTTGTTATTCTTGAAGATCTACGATTATTTAATACTTGTTTATTTAAGAGTTTAGAGCAGAATAAACCCCAACAATATTCAACTCTTTTGTTACCAAGAGCTGATCTAGCCTGGAGCAAATTTAACATGGAAAGTGCAATTAGCGATATATTCTGAAAAAAACGTAATAACTAAGTAGAGAAACAAGCAATAGTAAACAACGTGTTAAGTTTATAAAATGAAATATCACAACACACAAGATGGAAAAAATTTCAAGGAAATTGCTCTTCTTATTAGTCACTTTCTGACTTTTGTAGCAATTGGGTTTCTTTTGACAAAGATTGCCGACTATTTTGTACATTCTGGCGTGCTGGCTCTCGTGATTGTGTTGATGTTTTTTGCCAATGCATTTGAAGTACACCATGGTGTAGGAAAACTATGACTAACAGTTCAACTAATACTACATCTTTTGTGTTATTTGTTGTTCATATTTTTTCTGAAAGTACATTTACTATAAAGAAAACAAAAAGTGTGTTTTTATAGAATTTTAAAAGTTTTATCTTCCAAGTTTTACCAAGTAATAAAATAGTCTAATCCCAATTTCTCCCTATATTTTTGCCTATCATCTTTAACTAAGTCAACAGCTATTTAGTGGCTGAAATTTAGAAACTACTTGTTAATTATTATTATTATTTTTAATGGTTCTTGCGCCTTTTGCCTCTCCTATTCTATATTAACCATATTACACTAATATTTTTTTTCAATTTTCTAAATCCATTCATCCAAAAAAAAAAAAAAACTAAGGAAGATGGTCCGAGGAAGCAATTTCATAATTACATTCCTTAATTGTGTTACTCTATTGGTTTCTCTAGTAGCCATAGGGCTTTCAATTTGGCTCAACTTAAACAACAGCTCTAAGCTTTGCCAGGAAGTGTTGCAAAAGCCTTTGCTGATACTGGGAGTGTATCTACTGGTTGTTTCGATATTGGGATTGATTGGGTCCTTGTGCGGATTCTCGTTTATACTGTTGATATATTTGTTCTTGTTGTTTTTGCTCATTGTTGGATTGCTCTGTTTCACGTTGTTCACAATTTTGGTCACAAATAAAAATGTGAGCAAGGCATTATCTGGGAGAGGTTATAAGGAAATCAAATCTGGAGATTACACCAAATGGTTGCAGAAGTATGTGGATAATGCAGAGAATTGGGGGGAGATTAAGAGTTGTTTGGTTGATACCAAATTTTGTCAGCGTATACCAACTGACAAAGGGGCTGATTTTTACAAATATAGACTCACTCATATTCAGGTTCTTATCTTTTGTCTTTACCCATTATCAAATTTCTCAATGAATTCATATGGCGATCTGTACTTGCCACATAAATCGTAGTCGTCATAGTTATTGGATTCACAATTTAATGGAGTTCCTAATACAAATGCATGATCTAAACAGAAGTTATTGGGTTTATCCAACCTCTAACTTATACTCTCCCTTCGCCCCTGACTAGCAGAAAGATTACGTAAAGTAATTCTGAATTTAAAAGTTCATTGCATTGATGATGCAACAAACATATATACAATCAGGTAACTTAATAAAAGTTAAATCTCTATGATGAGCATTAAGTGGTATTTTATGTTTTGGTCAAAGAAGATTTCTAAAGCAAAAAAGACTGATTGTGACTTGAAAGTTCCATTTTGATGACTTAGAAGTGTGTATCATTTAAAAAATAGCTATTTCACTAGGTTAGTGTATATAATTTAAGTCTTTGCTGTGGTGCGTGCAGTCGAGTTGCTGCAAGCCACCCACTTACTGCGGCTTGGAGTTCCACAATGCTACTTACTGGACCATGCCCAATACAGGGCCAGCGGTAGCAGACGATGACTGCAAGATTTGGAGCAATGTACAGAGCGAGCTCTGCTTCAATTGTCAATCATGTAAGGTGGCATTCCTTGACCACATCCAGAAAGATTGGAAGATATGTTCCCTCGTCAACTTTGGCCTCTTACTTCTTGTCCTCTTTGTTTACGGTGTTGGCTGCTGTGCATTCAGGAACAACAAATCAAAGGGAAATCATAGGCAAAAATCATGCCCTGCATGAGCCATATTGATTCGTTGCATCTCCATTTTCTTAATGATTAACAGTATTTGTTTGACTGAAGCTTGGTTTGGATGGGGTATAAGACATTGATGTTGTAATTATTGTTTATTACCAACTTCATTTCTCCATCTAATGTTTAGCTATTTATCTGTTTATTCTTAATTAAATTGCATTTTTAATTTTAAACATATACGCATTCTTGAGTTTGATGAGTTGTGCTTTACTCGTTTTCCCCAACTAATATGGACTAGCAAGAGAAGTTACCTTACCGCTGGAGATTGGAATGACTTTACCAAATACTGGCCCTTCTACTTTACGGGGCTAAATTTTTCACTTCATTGATGGATCCAAGTAGCAAAAGACTCCAACGAAAAGGAACTGCAGCATACTCTAAAAAAACGTACAAGGCAAGCCTTTCTCTATGATCATATGGATCACTTTTCACTTCTTCTCTTGGAAGTCTTCACTGATAAGAAGCTTGCCAAAATCTAGCAGCATCCTGATGTAAGGACTTCACATTTCGACTATTGTCTTATTAATATTCACATTTTTTTATGATTCAAAGTACTAAACTGGATAGGTAAAAATCGACAATGCTGGAAAAAGGAACCTGAACAAGTAGTAGGTCAAGGTTCTGATAGAACTTTTATTTACTCGAGTAACACCTGACATCAAACTTAATTTGTTACCTCTTCCTATCATCATAATCAAGTGCCCCAACCTTTCTCTAGTGGTCAAAAGCCAGAAGACGTACACCCCATAGTAAGTAGTACCATCTTCTCTACGTATACTGAAATCGTTGTCAACAACTCAAGAGTTCATCTCCTAAATGAGAAGGCCAAATGCTTCAAGTGAACCACATAAGTTTGTTGCACATGCTACATTGAGATTTCAGACAAATGTGCGATCTAATTGAACCTTTGAAGTCCTTTTAATCCCTTTACATCCTTCCCTCTTGATATTGCAATAAGTTAGATCTTGCAGATCAAAAAAATGCCAGGAAGAAGACAAAACAAAGAAAAAGATAAGATAAATGCCAGAACAGAAGATGAAAAAACCAATAGGATGAGCAAGTGCAGCAAATGGAGCAGTTCTCCCCCATTAAGTTTTTACTTCAACTTTGGGCAAGGAGAACCAAGGAGCCCAGATACATGTATCTTCCACTTGCATCATTTGAAAAATTCAAGAGTAAAGGGAGAATAAACATCGATCTTAATTCCTACTAGCATGATAACAATTTCTAATCATCATATAACTAGCTCAAAGGTACAAAGTATTTGAGGAACACCATGAATTACGCAAGATGCAACATGTCAAAAATGCTGCAGTAAAAAAGGTTCTCTAGAGTCTCATTTGAGGAAAGTACAGGACAGAAACAAGGAAACATATATGAAGAGAGACGTTAAGAGTTCAAGACTCCATGTTGGTTGCAGCAGATACGAAGGAATCATGGGAACCAACAGTGAACCACAGAACCAACCAGCCACAAGGCCTCCAAACCTGATATATAAAAGGTGCACACTTAGTAATAGTAAGAAGTCAATGATGAAAGTGAAATATTGGAAAATGATACTGGAATTTAGAAATCAGCATCTTTATTTTTGTCCAAAACTGAGACAACCAATCAACTTACCCTATAAGAGCAGCTCTACCTAAGCTCTTTGTTTTGTCATTGAGGAAGTACACACAAGCTCCAAATGATATAGCTACCTGCATAAAAAAAGTTATCTGTAAATAAAGCTGGAATACATTTATTTAAAATTTTAAAAAGCTTGTCAGAGCCAATTATTTCAAGTCAGAGAAATATCAGAAAACATGATTCAGAATGAAAGCAGCCAAACCACTATACCATCCACAGCTGCTCAATACAAGCCTTGCATTATTAAATGCAGGTCAAACTCTGAACTGTCTGCATTTTCAACTGAAACATAGGAGAATAACCATCACTTTTAGTTTTTGAATTTTATACTGTTATGGAGCTAAACCAGCAAAACCTAGCGGTCACTGATGTGGGTGCTTCCAAGTATAGGCAGTTAGACCCTAGAGGGATAACTGAGAAAGCCTAGTAGTCATTTGAGGTCTGAAAGGTGGACTTTTTTACTTAATACTGATTTGTTTCCTGACCTGTTCTGACATTTTCCATTTCCCTGGAAATACACGGTGCTCATAGTCCATGACCCTTCTTATGGTAAAAACCGGAGCTAGAAAGAGAGGATTTCAGAGAGATGTTCCAGAATACATGATCATTTAAAAGGTTCTCAAGTTTCCTATAATTGAGTTTGGAAACTTTTAACTGTCCAGAAAATTAATCTTGGTCCTAATTGAATCCTAAAAACTAGCTCTAGTGGTAGCTTAGTCAAAAGAAGACTACAATCCATATACTTTACTGATGTAAGAATTTAGCACACCTAGGGTTAGACAGCGTAGAGTAACATAACATGGGTGACCCAACGTCTGGGTCTGACTTTGACAAGAAAATGAACATTAGGCCCAACTTGACCCAAAAACCAGCTCAATTGGTGATAATTGTCCATAACTCTAAAACAAGACTACAATCATACACTTAACTGATGTTAACCCACATCGTTAACAGTACTATAAAGAGGCCAATTCTTATTTCCTTTAACAGAGCCCCCTCCATCCTTTCTTCTCTCTGAAAACGGCACAATACAAATGAAGATGCTCAACAAGGATGCAAGGAACATTGAGATGAACATGATTAAGAAAAAAGTATTTTGCAATTTTTTTGATAAAGAAGATATAAGCTCTTTGCTCTTTACAGACTAATCAGTAATTCTTTATTTACAGAAGAATGATGACTTTTGAATTCTGTTCACATACTGCGTTGGGTATCCTTATCTTTCTTTTTTCCTTTTTTAATCAGTAAAGTCTCCTTATATTTTCTATATTTATCTACTTTTTGGTTGCGCTTGCAATACAACAACATTAAGAGTAAAATTAATGCTTTAGAAAGTAGTGCAAAAGCCCAACTGTTTTTTATGATGGTGGTGTCTAAGCAAGTTTACGTGCACCTCGATTATTCCATAGGAACCTGTGCTACCTCCCACTAGCACTAGACATGGTAACTCTGCCACCAAGAGTTAGACAAATGGGACGAAAACACCTAGATCTTATTTTTTATGACAGTGGTGTCAGAAGTAGTACAGAGCTTTACCAACTATGAGATTTATGTCGGAATAAATTTGCACTGATTAAGAAATATATTCAATGCAGGGCACAGTGTGGTCTTAAGAACATGCCCTCCCACCCCCTATGGATATTGGCAAAGCAAGTGAGCTTTGAAGTCTTATCACAGATAAAAATTGAGACAGAACAAACCTGGAATGCAGGGCCAGCTTCAGCAGAGTTCATCACACTCCAGCATGCCATGAATCCAAAGAGGAATAATCTCCTCAAGATAATTACAGGTGGTGGAAGTTCCACAAAGCTGAGGAGGTTCTGAACCCAAGGCGGAGATTCCTCGACTTGCTTTTTTAGCCTTGTTTTCAAGTTAATCTTTGTCTTCTTTCTATTTATGAAGCTTTTCATTAGTATTTTCTCAAAAGCAGCTTCAATTGATTCTGCACTTCTCTCATGATTGGCATACTGGTTTAACAAAAAGTTGCGCGAACTCCAAACTTCTTCCTCAGAGGCATCACGACTTATTCCAAGACGTTTGTAAGGGTCCCAAACATTCAATCGAGAAAACTTCGGAACGTTACCTTCAGAAATCAGATCGTGAACATCAGACTAGATGTTTCATGCTAGAATGTTAATCAAACAACTCGAAAAAGAACCAGAGATCAAACTTACACATGTAACTTATCCAATGCCAAAAGAGAAGTTACTTTAACATCAAGTTTTCCCTCTGTTACCACTCATTGGTAACATAAAGAAGCTGGCTAAGTGAAAAAAAGTTGACAGTCTTTCTCATTAATTTGGCACAGAGTGAAAGATTAAGCCTTCAGAAGATATCTGTGCTTCAGGATTCCTGTTTAAATCCCTTCTACCATTTTCAAACGAGTTTTGAATAGAGAAATTTACAGAGTTGCCATCTCTAAAATTCTTCTAGTATAAAGTTTCCCTACTAATTACTTAGTTCCAAATCAACTTCTTGAGCACCAAGACTCAAGATCATTATAACATTGTAAGGCTTATTTCAACACTAACCCAAAATCCTTACAGGCCACGAAGTTCTTAATCTATAATTCATCAATTACTGTTGTCTGTTATATCTTCTTGCGGTTCCCTTTTCATAGTAGCGTCAATACATAGAATTTTCAATTTGATAGGTGTTAATTAGTATTAGAAAACCCACCTCCATAAGCCGTATCCGTCGCACATTTTGCACCCCTTGAAAACAAACAAGAGGGTTCCGACCTCTTCGAATTTCCTCTACTCGAACTGCACAAAAGTTAGCGAATAGTAGGAACTTTAACATACCAACAACATATTAATAGATCCCAAATGTTCAATACGACGCAGACAATTTCTCTAAGCAGATAATAAGACAACTTACAGTTTTTGGCCGAGGAAAGCAGAGGAAAGGGTAGGTCTCAATATGAGAGTTGCCGCCATGAAAATTCTCCTCTCCAAAAGAGAAAAAGAACACTAGATTTTTGAACTGATTTCTGAATGAAATCGAGCTTATTGTGGAGAAGAAATTTCCATAGAGGCCGTGCCGGCCGAGAGGATTTACTCCGGTTAGGTGGAACTTCTTGCTAAGCTTTTCGATTATGTATATGGTGAAAATAGAAAGAGCTAGTAGGCTCTAGGCTCAGCTGGGTGCGCATTGTACCCCTATTCTACAAGTAATTTAATTCCACTTCTGGTCCTCGAATTATAGATTAATTCGTATTCAGTCCCATTATATTGTGTTCAACTTTTGCTCCTCAAAATTAGCTTAGTTCCATTATAATCTCTGTGACATAGGTTGTTTACTAGATACAAAGTTTTGAAAAATGAAGATGACTTTTAAATTTTGTGATCTTCATTATATCATTTGACTAATATAAAAATTCGTCATTTTTTTTTTAATGAATATGAAACGCTGACACAATAGATTTGTCACTTGTCCTTAAAATCATTAAATTTAGACATTTACTTTTAGTTTAAGATTTTGGCAACTTTTGCACAATTGCACTTGTATAACTCACTTCACTTTGAAGGCTCAATGTTAGAAAAAATCGGCTATTTTATGCAATTAATCTAGTGAAAGGATAGTCAAAACAACCAGGATTAGCCACAAACACAGTTACACAGCACATCGGATGGAATAATCCATCATTATTGAATAATTGTTTAAATGCGTCATTAGTCTCATAGCATTAGTTCTAATCATAATCTATAATTAGAAGTTGCGCCGGCAGCTGACTACTTATTGAAAGATAGGACAGGAAATGAAAAGTTATACTACAACAAATGTAAATAAACAATGTCTCCCGCTCCTACTTTGATCGACTTGTCTTTTTTGAGAACAGGAACTACATAGGTCATAGTTTAGAGCCAACTTGAGAAAATTGCTGTCTCAAAATTCTTCTCATAACTTTATTTGTTGTTGTTCTTGGAAGGGAAGGGAGGGCTACTATATGTGAAACCTGCAATATTTTAGACATGATAAGGAAACATCAACTTTCAAACTTCGTATTGTCAAAGCTGACTATTATATGCATACCTTGAATAGAGGATTCAGTTTCTTCTGCAAAGCTGAGTTGAGAGAAACTTTCAATGAATTCAAATTGTCCTTTGACCCCTTGGAATCCTTAAATACAACGGCGATAACTAACTTATCAGGGCCACCTCCAGGTAGTGGCACCCCAACAGCTGCTGTCTCGAGGATACTTTCATCACCTGCATTACAAATTTTCTCAATCTCCACTGAACTTACCTGGCAAGAGGATCATAAGTTTCAGTAGCGGGTAAGAGAAAACAATACATAAAGTTGTCTGCAACAAATGCAGTTGATAAGCTAGAAGAGAGAACCTGTGTTCATAAATATACTAAGGTACAAAGAACAAATAGATGTAAGGGGACAGTTGCTGTTTCATTTATGGAGCTAATGTCAGTTATGATAAGCAGTATTGATTTAACTGAAAATTTGACAAAATAGTCTCAAGTAATAACTTTTTTCCAAATGAAGTCTTAAACCAAAGAGACCCTAATAAATTCATGATTTTTAAGTAACAATACAAGGTAAAGGATAGACCTTTACACCCCCCAGATTCATGGTGTCATCTGCACGGCCATGTGCACGGTAATAACCTCTAGAAGTACGCTCAAATACATCTCCATGTCTTCTAAGAACCTGCTAGGTAATTAGTAACACATTAAGTACGTATCTGGAAAAAGAATAAAGCACCAAGGTAGAATCAGAAATAATAACAAGCTAACCTTTCCATTCCAAACAGGCATTCCTTTGAAGTATACACCATAGTGGTCAGCATTCAGCAATGTGCTTGATGCCCCAAATAGAAGGGGACCGAGGGCCAATTCACCAACCCCAGGAAAATTAAATGGCTACAATTAGAGTTACAGAATTACTTTGAATGTACTGAATATCTTTAAGGGCCACTAAAAATATTTAACTACAATGTAAAGTTTCAACTTTTTATTTAGCAGCCATCAATTGCCATTAGCAGACCTGCTTATCCCCTGTTCCTTAGAACCCTGTACTAAACCAAGAAAACGGCATTTAGGTAAAGTTTGAACCTGTCCTACTCAAATGTACTTACAACACCAACTTATGAATAAAAAGGAAGCTCTCTTTCTTTACAACCCTCAACCACCATACATCCCCCCTCTCTCCCTTGCAAAGCAAAAAGGAGAATACAGATCACTTTCACTGCCGTTTGCATAATAGAATCCTACCCAATTCCTGTAACTCTTCCTCTCTCCTATGATATTTTACCCATGACCAATCCTTTTTCATATTTTCTACTCTGCTTGAAGTTCTAACAGGATTTAACAAAGAAGATAGTACTATTTTTGTTTGCTTTTCAATTAAGGAATCGGGTCCACTGTCCAAGTCCTTCAATTTTTAATTCTCCATAGGTGTTGACCAGCTTTATACATCTCCCAATCGAATAATTTTTCCGGATGCTCATTTTCCACCTGTTTTCAGCTCTACATTCAATAAAATCCTAATCTTTCTCCTATCCCCCACAGATATTTGAAATTTTTCCAGTGCTTTCTTGTCTGCCATAACATATTTAGTGCTGATGACTTCCTTGTTGCTCCATTCAGAATTTCCTGGCCGTGAGTAATTTCTCCTAAACATGTCCAACTACTTAGCAACATTGGAAGTATAGAGTTAACAACAAATAGTAAGAGGAGCTTTCATCCAACACATTGTTCATGAGTGTGTGTCTCCCTTCCAGGGATAACTACTGATTTTTTGATGTGGCAAACCTTCATTTCATAAGTTTCATCCATCCCCTGTGAGGTTACGGTAATGTAAATAGCTTAACTTTTACCAGTGGCAACCCCTAGATGCAGTATATGCAATAGTTGAAATTTACCAAGAGCTAATGCATTAGAATGTTTAACGGACTCCTACATAAGACCAACAGTGCTTGCATCTTTTAACTGATCAGTGTTCATGAACTCTTGCATCATTTTATACGAAAATCACTCTTTATTGTTTGATAAAGGCTAAAAAATACTTACTCTCGGGGACCCATCTTTGCCAAGAATAAATAGACTACAACCCATAGCTGCTGTGCTAAAAGCAGATAAAGATTGTGGTTGCAACAATGAACCAGCAATGAATCCACCACCAAGTTCTGTCCCGCCACAGATCTCTATTACAGGCTTGTAGTGAGCTCTTCCCATCAGCCAAAGGGAATCATCCACACCAGATGCTTCACCGGTGGAGGCAAAGTGACTGCCATCATACATAACTAAATTAAGCTAGAAAATTCTTGGAAATATCTTTGGAGGGTGAGAAGTTTCAAGTTCAATATGGATTACAGAAGTCAAATGTAATTCTAAAGAATAGATACGCTTAAGACCAAATGAAAGTGTTTGTATGGATGACTAGGGGTGAAAAGAAAAGGAAACAAAAATAACACCTAATTTTCTGTAACAATATAGTGTGTTTGTAAAGCTCTAACTATTTCGAAGATGTTTAAGAAGAATTACCAGATGGATGACCAATCATGACCAGCAGTGCAATTTGTGGATTTCCATGCCCTCACAATACTTGGGACCACGCCAAGCATAGTTACTTTAGCATCCTAGATAAGTTCTTGAGGATTTTAGATGGAAAAAACTGGTAGAATCTATAAATGGAAAATTTGTAAAGAGAAGTGAGCTTGTACACAGTAGAACCAAATGTTTAATCTGAAGTCATTCGGGATGGTACTCTAGCCTTCAGAAATCTTATGTTCAATAGTTGATAGTATTAGGGGGGAAAAAGAATGATGTCTAAAATACTAATACTAATTACAGAGTTGGTCCTAGGTTGTAGTGGCATAAATGCTTAGATTTGTTGTTCTATCTACTTGGTTCAGAAAGTGTGGCACCTCAAATTTGCACAAATCCCCTAATCATCTAGCTTGAAGTATTGAACGGTATTCAGAGAGTTCCTTGCTTTACGTAAGACCAATCAAGTATGCAACTAGTCAGATTCATAAATTTTTTGTTTTACAAATCAAAGTTGTTTGTCATCATCAACATCACCACCACTATTGATTTGGTATTTGAAATGGTTCTACAGTGTTAGATTGCATCACACCTGAACAAACTTAGCAAAGCCAGAACCAAGGGGGGACCCATTGTATAAGGCCATGGTTGCTCCATTCAGCAGAGTAGAGTAAATTAGCAAAGGGCCCATCATCCATCCAAGATTAGTAGGCCAGGCCACCACATCACCTTTGCCAATGTTAAAATGGGACCATCCATCAGCAGCCGCCCTAAGGGGCGTAGTCGCAGTCCATGGAATCGCTTTTGGTTCCCCTAAAACACATTTATAGAGAGTATCTTATATTAGTAGTTCTAGTCTAAATTTTTTCTTAATCCTTCATGAATAAGTCGACTAAGCAGTTTTTATATTATTCTCATACTGATACTTAAAATGAATTATACAAGGACGATAGAAAAAAACTGAACTCTTTCCCCATAATTGTCAGGAAATGTTCTTCTTTTAAATGTGGTAGGAAAAGAATGGGTCCCTTTCTTTTAAAAGGTAAGATATTGCTGATAAGTAAAAGGGTCCTTCATTCCATGAGAGAAAATGAATGAATGTATACAATTTTTTTTTATTAAGGTATGAATGAACATATACTAAGTCACTACGGAACCTTGAATTAATTTTAAGCGGTCATCGAGAAAATTTTGGCACCAAATCATAGAGTAAGTGAACAAGACAGAATACTTGCAATGGATATCAAAATACCTGTCGTGCCAGAAGAGAAAAGGATATTTGTGAATGCTTCAACAGGTAGTTCCACCCCAATATACTCAATTTCCCTGCTATTTAAAGAGAGAGATCAACAACTTTTTATTCCAGTGCCAGAGTTATTTTTAGCTAAATGTAAAATGAGAAAATCATAGTTAATGATTTAGAACATGAGTCAAGGTAGCGGCTTAGATGGTAAAAGATCCTATTACCACGATTGAGGAAGAATAGGTATGTAAGCAAAACCTCAATTCGAGTAAAGGACTATCATAATGCTTCCCAATTCGGAAGTCCTCTTGGCATAAGCATCAACATTTAGAATCTGTAATAAAGCCAAGCAGGTACTAAGCAGTATACTTTTCTTTTGACAGGCTTGGCCTTTGTTATCTATGATAGTAAAGCTGGAACTGTACTGGTTGCCTTAGTAAGTAGTGAAGCTGGATGTCTTCTTGGCCTTTGTTATCCATGATAGTAAAGCTGGGATAGATTTTTTATTTATTTTATATCTGCAGCCATTGTAAAATTGCAGGTTCAGAGTGGAGTGAAGCTATTTTGGTGTATTGCTGCTGATGGCTCTGTAGTGATTTCTGACGATCTACAAGTCATTTGAAAGTTCAAGAACACCTATGCCTTAGTCCCAAGCTCTGGAAGGGGATGGACTAAAAATGCACATATGTGTGCGATAACAACATTGAGAATCACATTTCCTAATTTATATAGCAGTGTTATTAAAATCGACGAAGTGCAAAACGACAGCCTGTCACCTTAATGCCTTGGAGCAATGCGTTGATGAAGTAATGAAGTATACGAAGGAGAAGATCTAACTTATGGTGAGGTGATGTTGCTATGGCAAGTGATGTTGAGGAGAATATTTATGGTTTTAGGGGGAGTATTTTCAGGAAAAAGGAAAGAGTAGCTACAGGTTCAAGTTCAAGTTCAAGTAGAACCCTTGTTGATGAGGCCTCCGATGATGAAGATGAGGACCAAGTAGAACCCTTGTTGATGGCACTTCAGGAGTTTGAGGATCTTGTTGAAGAATAGGATTTTGCTCCGTTTGTGATTTGGATATGCATTTGCTTTATATGTAAGGACTTATAAGGATTACTGACTATCTATTTCTAGTATCTATTATTTACTTTTTAATCTAAGAATTGAAAGATTTGTAAAACACTGTTAGGTAGAAATTCTTGCCAAAGAAGATGCAAGATCCAAAGTACATGGGGAGAAGTGCATTGGAATTTGAGTTTTAGGATAAACTTGCAAGTCTGGAGGTTGAAGATTTCAAAACTTGGTCGAATTGCTTCACCATTCAAAAAAAAATGGATATACATGACATATGAAAGGAAAAAAAAGGGAGGTGGGGGTGGAAGGGATGGCATATATTCTATCAAGTACTTCTACGGGAATTTTTTTATTAGAGGAGTCTTTTCCACATATTTCGGTATGGATACTGAGAAAGATTTGTCGGTTCACTTGGCTAGCTGTGAGGGGGGTGATCCTGACAGCGGAAAACTTGAAGGGGAACATTAGTTGTGTTGGTGCTTCATGTGTAAAAATCAGAGGAAGATGTGAATCGCCTCCTTTTATATTGTTGGATAGCATCATGTTTATGGTGGGAAATTCTGAGATGTTCAGACTTGAGCGGGTGATGTTGGGCACCATGAAAGAAACAATGTTTACCTGGGATTTTAGAAGACTTAAGAGAAGATGCAGAGTATGAGATGTTGATTGTTGCTCCTCTGGCACTTTTTTGGCCGTATGAAGAGCTTATAGGAGAGCTTTTAAGACAGTAGAGAAAGATGTTTGTACATTTGAGGAATAACCTCTTTTCTCTTATTTCCTTTTGGTGCACCCATGAGGAACCTATAGTATAGATGATTGGGTGTCATTTGTAGCAAACCATGTCTTCTTTTTTTAAGGTTTTCTATTTTTTGGTATACTTCTTGTATACGGGAACCTCTGCATGTGTGAGCTTGCTTACATTTTCAGGACCAAGCCCGAATAAAGTAGGAGGTTTGTGGTAGGCGGGCAACCAGTGTAAAACTTGTCAATTCATGATGAAATCCTCATAATACTTCTTGTATACCGGCACACTTTTGTCCTTTCCTTTAATGAAATTTATTACTTTATCAAAAAAAAAAATCTTGGCCACTGTTATAGATATTAACTCATGGTTTATCACAAAAATGTAGTCTCTGGATGTAAATATATATGACTAGATCTCGAAGAACATCATGCATTATAACCGGATTATCATCCTTGTCCTTTATTAGCATGAAACAATTTTAAGCTTTTCAACCAAGAATTTCACTCTCATTCTAGCTTCTTGAAGACTATAAATGTGTTCAGACATTCTCAAACTCATTCCTTGTCTAGCAAGAGAGCAAGACTTCCAAGAGGTATAGAGCTATCTTCTAGAAATTAACATCATGTAGATATAACTTCCTTGCTTCATCACTAACTACTTCATCGTAAGATAGATTCAAATTTCAAAGAATTTACATACTTCCCCCGATCTGTGATGTTTCTGGAAGAACTAATCTTGTGCAAGAGCACCTTCCCAACTTTCCATGTAATACTTCCCAACAGTGGTTGGCCATTATAAAGTATTTATATTTAAGTAGATACTATACGATTTATGCACTGATAAAAATATCCGAAAGAAAATAAGTAATGCAAGAAGAAAAATTGCATTTCAAGCATTATGCATAATTCTTGATGGCACAAAACTGAGAGGAAGTAATGCAAATCAAACTAGAGGCTTCTAAGTTTCAGCAAAATGATTGATGGTATTCCAAAGTATACACATAGTTAGTGCCAATATATAGATCCTATGAATGGCAAGATCTAAAGAAAATTGCAATTCATTAGACTGGCATCACACAAGACAACAGAGTCAATAGAAAAGATGGTGTTCCGAAATCAAATGGAAAAGTTATACAGGAGAGGATCATAAGAGACAGCAGCAGAAGTCTATGAAAAGATAAGGTATGAACTTTCACCCTTTAGCAATCAAGGTGACCCTCCAAAAATTAAACTCAAAATAAAGATCAAAGGTCATTTCAAAATCCAAGTAACGTTTCTTCTATTATATACTTTGCTATTTACTAATACCACCACTGCTACTACTACTATTATTACTTAAATCAGTGCCTAATTGGTAAAAATGTCTATAAATCATGATAAACTGGTACTTAAGCTCACAGCCCGATGAGATGAATGGTTCTACGTGTGTTAACAGACACCAACTCAAAACAAGATTATGTGTAACATAAGCCCCTGAGTCGCATTACATTGTCTCTCCATGATAAGCCAGCAGAAAAATGAGTGAGAGTGAAATTATAGCAGCAAGTTCCATGAAGTCCATACTGCAGGTACATGTGCATGTTCAAGAAACAGTCGTTGTTAACAGGCTAACAGCATGAATCTAAAGAATGATGAATTTCAATGTAGTTGTACACTAAAACTCTTACAATTGTCTCTCTAAAGGATGACAGAAGTGGACTCTACCAGATCATCTAGTTCTTGCTCATTTTTTGTGTCAGCATAGAATAGCTAGATAGAAGTAAATCATTAGTGAAGCAAACTCCAACTTTAGCTATCAAAAGGAGGGAATTAAAGCCATGAAATGGCGTCAGAAAGAGGAGTGCTTACTTAGATTTGTCTACTCTTTCTAGGAAGTCATGCCATGAAATGTCACCATCACGCAATTTTATGTTCAAAGTGGAGCTTCTATTGGGAATTACAATCGCCATTGGTGATTGAGAATCAATCACTTTACTGCAGGTTAGAAATTTATGTTAGGAGGGTGAAACAAATAAAATAAAACAAAATGACACAGGGCTAGGATATCACCTGTACAATGGAAGTTTTTTGCCACCACGGCTAATGAAATCCTAGGAATATAGTCAACCAAAAGAGTTTTAGCCCATGAATGAGAGAGAGATCAAACATAAAGAATCAGAATTTCAAAGGATAAGAACAGCCTTCAAGATGAATTCAAATAATCTCTGAAGGAGATATGGTCATGGGGTGGAGTCATGGAGCATATGAGCATTAGCCACAATATTCTTTTTCCCAAATGAAGTACCATGGCATTAATTCAATTCTCCATTTTCGCCATAGCATATGAATTTAATCTGCATATGTTTTCACTGGGAACTCTTGAAAGAGGAATCAACCATTAACTACAGGTTCTCTATGAGAATCCCAGTAGTTCAGATCTACAAAGCTGACACCCCAAGAAGGATAGGTTACTCAGGTTACCTTTTCATTCTAAACAATGCATCCAAGATTGATTGTTACGAGCTATACTTGGTAATTCATCTCCAACTTTCTCAAACAACAACAACATACCCAGTGAAATCTCACAAGTGGGGTTTAGGGAAGGTAGAGGGTACGCAGACCTTACCACTACCTCATGGAGACAGAGAGGTTTTTTCCGAAAGACCCTCGGCTCAAAAGTATCAGTCCCAAGAAAGAGAGAACAACAATATATACAACAACAACAACGACCCAATGAAATCCCACAACGTGGGGTCTGGGGAGAGTAAAGTGTACGCAGACCTGACTCTTACCAAGGTAGGACGGTTGTTTCCGAAAGACCCTCAGCTCAGTAAAATCAAAAAAAAGAAGTCAGATAAGAGAACAACAATATATATATATATATATCATATCGACTAAAACGAGAAGCGATACAAATTCTACAAGACAAGAACAATACCAATAGCAAAATAAAGTGATAATCAAAGAGCAATAACAACACAACTATACTGGCACGCCTAGACCTAAGACCAACCCTAAATTTTCACAGAGCAAGACAACATTCTACCCTTGCTAGCCTTCTACCCTTATTAGCCTTCTACCCTAATACGCGACCTCTACTCCTTTCTATCTAAGGTCATGTCCTCGGTGATATGAAGTTGTGCCATATCCTGTCTAACCACCTCTCCCCAATATTTTTTCAGTCTACCCCTACCCCTCCGCATAGCCCCCAAATCCAACTGTTCGCACCTCCTAATTGGGGCATCGATACACCTCCTCTACACATGCCCAAACCATCTCAGTCTCGCTTCTCTCATCTTGTCTGCCACAGAGGCCACTCTCACCTTCTCCCGAATAACCTCGTTCCTAATCTTATCACTCCTAATATGTCCACACATCCATCTCAACATCCTCATCTCCGCAACATGCATTTTCTGAACATGATAGTTCTTGACTGGCCAACACTCAACACCATATAACAACGACGGCCTAACCAGCATTCTATAGAACTTACCTTAAAGTTTAGGTGGTACCTTCTTATCACACATGACTCCAGAGGCAAGCCTTCATTTCGTCCAAGCTGCCCCAATGCGATGCGTGACATCATCGTCAATGTCTCCACTAGTCTCCGCATAAGATGGATTGCTTCAGTAGTCCACTGCCCCGGCATGAATCCGAGCTAATTCTCTGAAATTGACACTCCTCTCCCCACCCTATCTCCACCACCCTCTCCAACTTTCTCAAAGTGACAAACAATTTAGCATTCTCATATGTAATGCATTTATCCCCAATTAATTATTCAGAAAGGAACCAAAATTGGTTGTTTTTTTGCCACTTAGTCAACTTAGTAATAACTTTCGAAGAGCTGTTCTGCAGATAACTAAAGATAGAATCTCTTGATCTTATCACGTTTAATTTAATATGAAGTTAATAAAAGATTCCATACATCTTTATTAGCATTATCCATGAATCAAATTTAACTGTAAGAACCTCTGTGTCAAGTAGTAATATTAAAACAACTACTTGGTTCTTCCTTTTCTGTTAGGTGGCAGTGGGTGCTGGTATGGTCCAAGCATGGAAAGGGAACTCAACTAGTTTTAGTTACCAAATGGCTTGCATAACTTTTAATCTTCCTATCCAATAGTTTTTGTTTACAATATGTCAACTTGAGCTTCTCTTCTTCTCCATCCACAACCCTACTGCAATAGCTAGGTTGCCTAAGATATCACCAAACAGTTTTGATCTAGCCAGTTTTATATACTTTCCTACATGAAGACGCTGTTATATACGTCGGAAAAGTAGTGCGGGCTATACTTGGAATCGAAAAACAGTATTCAGGCACATAATTTTGTTTACTTCCACAGAAGGAGAAATGAAATCAACCTGAGTGAAAATAGCCTTTGCTTTTGATATCATGAGCCTCGTCGCAATTTCAGTTGGAGCAAAACTGTCAGCAATTGAGACAACCACATAACCCGCAATAACAATGGCCAAGTAGATCACTACGGAATTGACATCCATTGGCATATCTATGGCAACTGCAGATCCTTTTTCCAATCCCAGTGTATCAATGGAATATGCCACTCTCCTGTGATATAAAAAGGCTTTTACAATTAGTATTCATAACTCATAACAACAGAACAAACAAATAACAATTACATCTCAGTCCCAAATAAGTTGGGGTTAGTTATATGAATCCTCTCTGACCATGTTTGTCCATTTAAGTTCAACTCATATTATCATCATATACCAAATAAAAATAGAAGTAAAAAGACAAGTTAAATATACATGAATAATAGTGATAGTAATTACAATATTATTAGAAGTTCTCTATATTTTTACTGGCATATAAATCTATAGTAAGGTCAAAATACTTCTAGAAAAGCAATAGGTTCAGATCAACGTGCTAACAAGAATAAAACTTATTCTCAACTAGTAGATATCACCTATATGAATCTTTTTCTTCCATTTTGTCCTATCTTTAGATAATTCCGCACTAATTCCAAGAAATTATGTCTTTGCGAGACAATTTCCTTCCATATGATTTTAGGTGTACCTCATACCATTTAACACCTTCACTCACCATAGTTTCACACCTACGAACCAATGCATATGTTAGTTTGATGCAGAACATGATCAAGCCATCTCAAGCAACTTTCTCTGATTTTATCCTTAAGGTGCTAAGTAATTTTTCATTTTTGAGAAAAAGAAAGTTGCTACTACATAGGTTTCATATTATTGAAGGTAGGATTTATCCATTCTGGGAAAAATCAGATTGCTCAACCTCAAAATACTCGAAATTCTCTTCTTTCTTCACAACAAACATGGAGTATATATCAAATCAGCATCGCATTCTTCCCAACAAACTTTCATGTCAGAGTTTGACTGCTCTAAAGTTTTTTACTGTTTTAGAAGGCATAACACAGTGGATACAAATATAACATGTTTAAGGCCACAATTCTCTAGCTAATGCAATGTGCAGAACATATGATCAAAAGTGCCTTTCATGAGGAATAAAGGAAATAGAAAAACATTTGCAACAGTTGACTCGGGGTTTGTTTGATGTAGAAAGGAAATCCTAGTCACCCCATTCAATAGTAATTCATTGTAGAATTTATAGAAAGGAAATCCTAGTCACCCCATTCAATAGTAATTCATTGTAGAATTTAACAGAGCAGAGGCATTATTAGGCCATGCACCCGGAGTTCCTGGTTGGCAGCCAGTCTACCCAGTTACCTCTCTAAAGCCTTATCCTCCAGTCATCACCTACTTTAATAAGATGTGATTTGATTGTACTGCTGGCATGTGCAAAAGATTCACTGACTTGATGCTCATACATAAGCCATGCCAATGGGTGTGTGAACTTTGTTAGAAGTCAAATAAATTGGTTAATAAGTGTATTCTCTTGTTTTCAAGTGACATAACACATTCTTTTATATGTCTTCAACACCATCTCACAGCAATCCTTGCTTAATTTTCCAGGTTTTCGTTCCAGTCCATTTCACAAGCAGACCAGGGAATATATGAAATAAACATTCAGATGCTAGTAGAAGATCTGGACATCTTAGTGAATACCTGGGGTGAATTTCTCTCCTTTCATCAATTAACAGCATTCATCATTTGGTTTTCACCGCCTCCTTGACTTAGTAAGAGGTAATATCCAAGATGCACCACTCACCCTTTTTTTTATGTTTCTTTGTGCACAATATTTCCTATATTACTAGCAAATCATATTTCCCCATGTATCACATGGAATGGGGATGGTTCACACTGGAATTGTTGAGAGAGTACATTTATTTAATATACATAAACTCCTAATCCCCTCCTCCCAGCCCCCATACAAGCCTCCTGCCTAGGCAGAAGCCATGGTGGCCTTTTCCCACTATACTCCTTTGGTGACTTGAAGATCCAACCTCCTTGTTCAAAGTGGAGTGCTTTTGCCACTGGATCTTGTTGATAGAGTACATCTTAACATTTTTTCAGATATGAGTCATGACCAGAGCTGAGTCACCATGAAGTAATAATTGTCAGCACATTTTGTGGTACGTACGACTTATCAAAGGACCAACATTTTATGATGCACATAATGATATATTTTAGGCCACGCAGCAGGAAGACTCAATGGAATATTTACAGGTATCCCAATCACATCGCAAGTATTCTGACTTGAAAAACAAATCAATATACATACTACAACTCAATTTGTAACAGTAACAAAAGCCATTGTACCATACTGCTGATCTTAGTTCCTCAAGAGTCAATTTGGTAACAGGTGCCTCATCATCTCCTTCATCACGAGTTATCACAACTACGTCACTTGAACTCCTCTTTGCATTCAACCTCAAGCAATTCTTGGCAGGATTCAAACATGCTCCAGGAAGCCATTGACCACCAGGGTGCAATAGAGTTTCACGCAAAATACATTCAGGACTAACAGAGAAAGAAATATTCATTTCCTCAAATACAATCTTCCAGTACATCTACAAAGATATTTTAAAACGGAAAAGTTTCCAGTAAGACGGAAAAAAAAGGACACTATCAATATTTACTCATTCACAAACAAGAAATTTAAGCTGCAAATAATGCAGGCAAAACATAAAAGTACCTCCAAGTTTGAGACTGTAAATTCTTGAAAATCAGAGAAACTTGAAATTGGATCTTTATAACTTGACCCCAGTAACTCCTTTCCTCGCCGCTCCAATAACTTACCAATGTTAGTCAACTTAGCAGCTTCCCTGTGCCAGGCGCAACACATCATAAGCTCAAATATTGGACAACTTAACACAACCATTCAGCAACTCCCCACAAACAAAATTAACTTGAAGTTCATAATACACTACTCATATCCAAATCAAAATACAATCTCTTCGCAGTTAAAGAACATTTATCAACTGTTCACCTTACTTCATGAAATTCTGTAACTATCTTTAACTAATATTCCCTCCTTTTCGATTATGATTTGGAATACGAGGGTCAAACTAACTAATTCTAATTCAGATATAGTATCTTCAATTTTTTGGAAACAAAAAAATTATATATCTAGAAACTACCTAAAAAGTAGTACGTCAATGCACCTGAGTTGTGGCCCAATAATCAATAAAGTGATTGAGAGCCAAGGGGTCAAGTTCAAATTTCAATGTAGAGACAAAAAATACTAGGTAATTCTTCCCTTTGTCCTAAGTCACCCTATACATGTTGACGTTGACGGATCCGTGGAATAAAAACTCAAAACATTTAAAAAGTATTTGAAAAAATCAGTCATTCAAAAGATATCCTTTCTCTCCAAATAGTAACTAAAATACGTAAATTGAAACACAAAGTATTAGTAATATTGAACAAATTGGGCAATTGAAGAATACTAACGGGTCGGGCAACCAAGCAGGGGGGTCAGGTCCATAGTCAAAGTAACAGCCATAGTACATCATCTGATGGAAGGCGAAGGGAAGGTCCGGAGTAAGAAGGTATTGGGAAATGTGCTGCCATGTCTTGGTAGCGTCAGCCCCGTAATTAGCAATTACCTCGGTGAGCTTTCGGTGGAGTTGGGCGGCGGCGTCGGAGGAGATTCCCTGCAGCGCCTGGATGTCCTCGACGGTGACAGAGCGCAGAGGTTGATGACGTGCCATGGCAATCGAAAATGACAGATTCAGAAAAAAGATGGCTCAGTTTTAGCGTTTCTTCTCAGTTGTCACGACACTACACGTGAATTTGCTTGTGTACCGAATCGTGTAGTTTAGTGGCATGAAATTAACTGTTGGATTGGACTGTAGGGGTCGGTTGATGGCTGGTTTCGAGAAGATTTATACAACTTTTAAATCCTTTATAACTAATACAATCTTTGATAATGAAAATAAATTACTTAGGTATAGAATTAATATGATGTTTGATTGATAATTTAAAAATTCGTACAATTAATATATATATAAAAGTTTGAGTGAATCTATCTATTATTTTACGTAGAATATAAGATAGAATAACTAATACTTCATTTGCCCCCGTTTATATGACTCAATTTCCTTTTAAATTAGAATAATCCATACAAATATTTATCACTTATCTTAGATCACAAATTTAAAAAGTGTTTCTTTTTTTAAAAAAATTTCATATCAAGTCAAACTAACTTATATAAAATAGGGCGAAGGGTGTACATGATGACTAATATCTCCATAAAATAATATAGCTTTCCTCATAACTAATCTCAATATTACTAATATCTGTGTAACTCTAATCAGCAACCCCTTAATTGTTACCATGTACTATGACTAAAAAATATTTTTTTTAATTATACATTTGATTATAAATTTAAAATATTTTTTACGTTATTTAAAAATTATGATTGTGTTTGGTTATATTTTTTAAAAGTAAATAATAGTCTTTTATTTGAAATTTATGAAAATGGAGATGAAAAATAGATTTGAGATTCAACTTTAAAAATGAAATGATCCATAGTTACACAAATGGTTAATGGGTGTTCTAGATCACAGATTTCAAAAGTATTCATTTTTTTAAAACATGTCACGTGGAAAGTAAAAATGATAGAGTTGTCCAAAAAAAAGTTATTTATTTTGAAGTCGATTAAAAGGAAAAATAAAACAAACAAATTGAAATGAAAAAGAGTAAAAAATATTATAAGTGATAATAATTAATAATTCAAAAGACATATAAGATTATGATGAAATAACAAATTGTTTAACTATTGAAATTCGAGGATGATGCATAAACTAGTACGGGGAATAGAATGCTTCTTATTAAAATTCAGAGCTTAGCTAGCAGTGGTGATACCAGGTATTGAAGGAGTTGTACAAAACTGGTAGTGGTAGTTAAATGTAGGAGATTAGTTTTTTAGACCCACAAGTCCTGTTTCTGTTATTTGAGTCAGAATTGTAGTTCTGATATTTACAATTAGATCCCAATTAAACCCTTAGATTCCCATCTAGATCCCTGTCAGATTGTTAGAGAAAGGACAGTAACTGTGTATTTTATTAGCATGATGAACAACTCACATATCATGAACTGATAGAGAATAATTATGTATACTTATGTAATTATATAGTGTTATATGTACCGGTTTAATTACAGAGATTAGATAGAAATCAAAGATAAAAAACATTGTAATATAACAGGTAGGAATAATATATTTGGAGGAATATAATAGTTAAATCTTTACGGATAGGGATGTCAAATCTTCATGCATGTAAATCAAAATATTTTCGATTTAATTGCAAGTCTCTCAATTTGAGAGACGACATTCATAGAGAAAAGTGACATGGTATTAGAGTTTTCTCTGAATTGTTTTGTTTCATAGAGTCCATCTGATTCCTTTAATTGCAAGACTCAATGTGGGAGGCATTTAACAAAAAACTGACACGTTATTAGACTCTCAATTTGAGAGGCATTCTGCATAAAACTGACATATTTGTCTTCCTTTATCTTCAGTATAGAGTTGACGTAGATTATCTATTTCATGGTGTAGACTACCGCTGGTGGAATGTAGTTACATTGAATTGTAGTATCATTGAAAATGCAGGGAGCAAAATACTGCATTTTGTTTAACATTGGCACATGGCAAGAAAGAGAAGGGCCAGGAACCGACTGCTTGAATACCGATCCTGAGTTGTTTCTGTGAGGAGTCAAACCTTGTTCTATGTGTCATATGGCTGAACTTTTTTATGTTGGATGTACAAATAGAATTTGAAAGCATGTAGTGACATGCCAAAACAAAGTAAAGAACTTAGGCAAGAAGATAGGTCATAAGAACTGATCAAAGAATTACAGAAGGTTATCTTTAAGAATTCAACTATACTATGGCCAATTTGTTGGTCCATTACAAGGGAGATTTGTCAATCTGAAAGCAATTTGACAGTGCCTGTTGTACCAAAACGTCTACCTGCTCCTGGAATGACTCTTGATGGTGATAAAATTTCTGCAAAAGAAAAGTTGTACGAATCTGTTCCCAGCCGACTCTGCAACCACCCCCTACCTCCGGAGAAGCCATCAGTCATGATCCAGCAGTTCTTGAAGCCAAAGCTCGTCAGCGATTTAGCAACTGTTTTAGCTGAATCCGAGTACCTGAAAAGTTTTAAGAGAATATCATTGATGACTAAAATTATACAAAGGTGCACATAGACTATAAGACCAGAAGGGAATTAAGTGAAATGTTCGAGTAGATTATAAGAAAATTAGAGAAACTCACGAGTCCATTATCACAATGTTAGACCCCTTGTTGACTTTCTTGAGGAATGATATCTTCAGAGCCACTATTTCAGCTTCCACTTTCTTCGAATTTCTCATAAGATTCCTTACCTTACTCGGTAAATCTTCCAAACTGAAATATACCAGGAAAACATATGCACAAGTGTAAACATACATATGTAGATCTTTTTCCATATCTGCCCTAGGAAGTTCAGAGTTAAATGATTTCGTGTACAAAAAAGAATAAGATGAAAGCAAGTATCCTGAACCAGGTCAACTTCTCACTAGTATAAAAAGTCAATTTATCTCCAGGTACTACTACATTTTTTTTGTCAAACTTGAACTTAAAGCACATTGGAGCTCTGAATATGTAAAGCTGTTATTCTCCATTATTATCGTGAAGTCCATGCTAATCTTATTCTGCCAACCCCCCCAAACCCCAATTGGTAAAGGAGAATGTAGCGAGGAAAGAGAAAATGAAAAAGATACAAATATATAAAAAAGGAAATGTTTGGTTCAGCCTCAATCAAGAACCATGCACACTTTGCCCAAACAAAAAACAATGATGTTTCTGACCGAGAATTACTCAAGAAATTAAAGAGAACCTTATTAACCCTTCAGACAAGTAACAAAATAGACTTATGTTAGTCTTTATGCATGTCACTCTAATGCTCTAATGTATTTATCTCGACAAGCTTGTTTCCGAGATAGAGCAATTTGAAACATTAGAGGCAGTTGAAATACAACATGATGCGTGTAATGATAGAACACCATTCATTATTTTTTTTATTTTTTTTACCTTTTTTAGAGGATAGCAAATCTACTAAGCAAGAATATAAACTTGAAGAAACCCAACTTACGGGATTTGAATCATCTTGTTTTTAGCACTAGATGGAAGACGGGGAATTCCAGCCTTATCCTTGTCCTTCTCTGTTCTAATATCAATCAAGACATAATTCTTAGAACACATATTGTCCAGTGTTTGAGCAGGAGTTAGTTCACCTGGAAATTGCATTCCAAATTTCTTAATTCCCAAAATTAACAGGAAAAATAAAATGGGTAATAAATCTACAAACAAGGAAATTGGCGTCAAGATAATGCTATTAAAACAAATAGTCAACACAATTTCAAGTATGATAATGATTTTAGTCACTCAAGATAACTGAATGAACCAACCTACCCAGCCAATCTGATTATCTTACGGGGAGGGGGAGGCTTATGGAAGAAGCTTGTGAGAAAAAGTGATCTTAGTTTATTTGAGAAGGCGATCACTTGAGTAGCGCCAGCTGCGCTACCATTAAAGAAATGCAGGAAACAAGCATTATTAGTGCCTTCAGGTCATTGAATATTTAAAAGCTATTAGTACTTGCATACTGCCCTCTCAGTCTAATGAATTATTGCCCCATTCTGGGAGAAAGGAATTTACGGACATTCTAAAGCAAATAGGTTTTTAAATGCATGACCAATAACTACATGATATACATAGTTTTTCCATTTGTACCCTTCATAGAATTGACTATGTAGAAGACAAATGAGCAGTTGCATTTCTCATCTGCTAGCAGGTATTGGATCTTGTGACCGAGTTTGTTGAGAAGTTTCATAATCTAATATATATTATTCTTAGAACTATTAGGAGCACTATTTTTATGCGCTTTAGGAGATTCCTCCTGGTTACTACATCTACATTTCAATGCTATAAAATTATGGTTAAAAGTTAGTTTTTTGGTTTACATTTGTACACCTTTGTTAGAGGGAATGGTTTACACTGTATATCTCAATGGTCTAAAGCAACAAAATTAAGGGAAATAAACAGAAGTCAGAAAACCCATTCAATTACCCTTGTAACCACGAAAGCTGAAAGAGAGAGCGGAGAAGACAGGGGGAAGTAGAAGATATGCCAGGAATAATGTGCCACCAGCCACTGCAATAACAGCTGGATCAGTTGATGAAATGGTTTCAACTGTGGATGAGGCGATTGGTTTGGCCCCTTCAATCACCTTGGATGTCTGTTGAGCTGCATCAACTACTGTCTGCAACCAAACAATCATTTATCTCGTAAAGTTGAGTAAAGAAAGGCGAAACTCAAAATACAACGACATGGAAAAGTCCAAGAACATCATATCATGACCACAAATGGTATAAAGAAGAATGAAACGTTGAAGACTGTTTTGTTCTATATCTAGTGCTAGTAGCTATATCAACGAAGATCCTTTTTCCTCACACATGAATTACATCCATGTTGTTTCTTATAAGTAAATTTCGCTGGTCAAAAAGCGAGTAATGGATAGCTGGCAAGTTATTCACATTGCACAGATGAATCTGACTTAAAGCCTGTCAAATGAGAACTTTTATATAGCCCAACCTTAGCTGCAGTCATCACTGGCTGAGAGTCCATGCCAGCGCTCTGCATTGCCTCTTGGGCTTTCCTAGTGGCATCAGATATGACAGGAGAAGCATTCTTCAAAACTTCCTCTCCTGCCTGCTTTACTAAAGGCAGTGCTGCATCAATCCCGGGCTTCACAAATTCAATCACGGTTCCAATCACTCGGCTTGCAGTATCAAAGATGTTCGAACCAACCTCTTGAGCTTGATTAACAGCAGATTCTACCTGGAAAGATGAAGCTTCCAATAAATTGCTAAGTACCAAATGTCAAGAAACAAGTTTTTTTCACAAACACAACACAGAACTTTGTGGAACTGTAACAACTACTCCCTCCATTTCAATTTATTTGTCTTACATTCCTTTTTAGTCCATGTCAAAAGAATGCCTCTTTGCTTTTTTAGCAACTTTTCATGTGACATGTTACACAACATTAAAGAACATTTTGATATTTGGAAGACCACAAAGATTAAAGAGCATTTTGGTATATTCCACGTATCTTTACCATAAGATTCAAACATTTTCTTTACATTCTTAAACTCTGTGCACATTAAAACCTTACAAATAAAATGAAAAGGAGTGAGTACTACATATGATGTAGAATCCACAATCGCCCAAGTAAGAAATTGTCAAAAAGGTACCAACTTTAATCTAACAAGACTATCAGGGTTAACAAAGTTAAAAATCATATTTGAAGAATGGGTTTTACTAAAAACCCAAGAAAAAGTGGTGAAAAATTAAAATAGGGGGAAACTCGTAATGGGTACCTGATTAAGAGAAGAGACGATATCTTCCTTGGGTAAGTTGATTGCTCTGGCTTCATGAGTGGCAGTGAAAAGGGGAAAGAGGAAAAGAGCAGTGGATGTAGAGAATGACACTGACACAGATTTTGAAGTGAATTCAGGTTTTTGAGAGAGTTTAGGAAGACTAAAGACTTTAGGTGGTGATGAAGAAGAAGAAGGGGGCGGTGGAAGAGGTGATTTAGCGGTGGCTGAAGCTCTAAGTGCCATCACTTTTCAGCCTCTTTGCCACTGTCTGTCTCTCTGCTGGAAGTTGATTATGATGAATTAATGGAGTTTGTCGTACTAATTGTCACAACTATCATAGATGATGGGCAATGTGTGATGAGAAATTGAGAAACAACTCAACGGATGAATTTGATTCGAGTCTTCTTTGGTCCTTATTATCCGACGCGGTATTACAAAATTCTGAAGAAGCCATAAGGATGATGACACGTGGCTTATAAGATGAAAAAACGTGGAGCCCATCGCTTCCCTATTGTGTACCGCATCCTTCTGCAATTTGTTCATTAGCAGACAGTAGTAGTACTGGGTCGTGAGATTAGTAGTACAATACTTTTTGTTTCTTTTAATGATGATATATCGATAAATTTTCGCCCATCTAGATTAATTGTATGAGATATCTATCATCTTCCAACCACAACAAGCACCAACTAATTTTGTCCATAAAGTCTAAAACAGATAGAAATAGGACATATGAGAATTGAGACCTTTCATTCCTTTTACCTGTTTTTTCCTTCTTCTAACATTCTTGTTAGTTCAACTATTTAACAACAAATACAACAATAACAACATAACCCGTGTGATTCCATTAAGGGAGTAGAAAAACTGTTTTCGATAACTTTAATCACAAATAGTGGGAAAAATCCTGCTACTATTGAGCACACTGTTTCAAAATCCTCAGGGAAAATGCCAAAGTACAGGAAACATGACTTCAAGCAGTATGTATAGCATAACATAATGATGAATCCTGAGTTTGCTGCCAATACATGCTTTGCAAGACCTTTATCCACTCAGTAAAGTTTACTTCTTTTTGGCGATTTTATCCACTGCAAAATGATCTACAACATATTCAGCCATCCATACTTTTTCAATTTTCATTGATGTTTGGTGGAAAAGGAATTATGATAAAAGTTTCGGAGAAATAGGAGAGCTGTTTGAAAATTTACATCTTCTTTTTACATAAGCTTTTTTTCCTTTTTCACTTGAACAAGAAAACATAAATTAAAACAAAACGTTCTATGTGTTAAAATGCAAGATGGACAATGAATTGGATGTCCACTTGCAAGTGTTGTGTGGGGCCCACTTAAGTGGGCAATTTGCCCATTATTTTTTCCTTCCTTTCTAAACTTTTCCTGCCTATAAATAGTCTGTGTTTTTGGCAGTGAAATATACACAGAGAAAGAAAAATTTCTACTACTCTCTCTATATTTTCTTACTCTTCCTCCTTTATAAAATTATTAAGTTAGTTAATTTATAACACGTTATCAGCACGAAACTCTAATTTTTCAGAAAATTAACTTCTATATCAGGTATATCTACTAAAGAAATTTAATTTTTAAGTTATCTTTATTACTTTCAAATTAATTTTCATCATGTCAAACTTGTCAAAATTGGAATTTGTGGCACTTGATATTTCTGATAAAAATTATTTGTCATGGGTACTTGATGTTGAAATTCACCTTACCGCTAAGGGTCTTGGTGATGCTATAATTGAAGGAAATACACCATCAAGTCAGGATAAAGCAAAGGCTATGATTTTCCTTCGTCATCATCTAGATGAAAGCCTAAAAATGGAATACTTGACAGTGAAAGATCCACTTGAATTGTGGAAAGACTTAAAAGGGAGGTATGACCACCTCAGGGCAACGGTATTGCCAAGGGCTCGTTATGAGTGGATGCACTTACGGTTTCAAGATTTTAAAACCGTAATTGAGTATAATTCTGTTGTATTTAGAATAACTTCCCAATTAAAATTATGTGGGGAAAATATAAATGATGAGGACATGTTAGAAAAGACACTAACTACTTTTCATGCCTCTAATGTAATATTACAGCAGCAATACCGTGAAAAGGATTTTAAAAAATACTCTGAATTGATTTCATGCCTTCTGGTGGCTGAACAACATAATGCCCTTTTAATGAAAAATCATGAAGTCCGTCCCACTGGAACTGCTCCGTTACCGGAGACAAATATGGTAAAAGCACATGGCCAGTCTGAAAGAAGACATAATAAATATCAAGGTCACAATAATGTGCGTGGGCGTGGCAATGGCAGAGGACGATATAATAATCGTCGTGGTGGTGGTCAACATAAAAGGGAGAATAATATCAGTTCTCAAAATGGCCCTTCAAAAAGTAACTGTCATCGTTGTGGCATGAAAGGCCACTGGAAAAATGAATGTCGGACGCCTGAGCATTTTGTAAGACTTTATCAAAATTCTTTTAAAAGAAAGGCAAATAGAGGTGGTGCCTCTTCTTCTAATGCTCGGATAGAGTCACATTTGGCGTTCGAAAATAATGTTGATGCAAGGCATTTGAATAATGATAATATTGAAACAAATCTGGCCTTAAGGGATGATGATTTTAATGACCTCAATGATATTACTCATTTGGAGGTTAAAGATTTTTTTAAGGATCTTAATTGATGTTTAATTTCATGTTTTTTTTTAATATGTTATCATGTACTTCAAATTATTGTGTTTTTACGTTTATGTATTTGAAGAAAAAAAATAATAATCAAGGTCACATTTTTATGATAATTGTATATTGTTTATTACATTATGCTATTTTACAATGTTGTAATTAATTACTATTAGTGTGCTATTATTTAACCTTAATATCATATTATTACTAAAAATAATATTCGCCTTATTTAATGTCATTATACTAACTGTTTATTCTTTTTAATGTTTTAGACATTAATAATATATAATGATTGTATTATTTTTGTCAATAAACAAATTATCTATACATGATGAATAATATTATATTAATGTTTTATAATATTTTATATTTGTTTTTAATACTTGTGTATAATATTTATTTAAGGTTAATAAATATATAATTTCATAAACTAAATTATTGTAACATTCATCATAATTGAATCATATATTTTTTAAAATTCTAAATTACCATAATTTAACTTTAAAAAAAAAAAAGGGGGACTTATGTTTTTCTAGCAAAATTGTTACTTATTTTATTTCTTACTATGAATTTTTATTTTATGAAGATAAATAAATTTATCAGTCTTCAATTGGATTCAAGATGAATAATGGAGATATGTGCATTTTGGATAGTGCCACAACTCATACGATATTAAAAGAAAAGAAATATTTTTGTCATTTGATTATGAAAAATGCCTATGTCAATACAATATCTGGTAGTACAAAATTAATTGAAGGCTCTGAAAAAGCAGTCTTATTACTACCTGGAGGAACGATATTGGTAATTGATAATGTATTATATTGTAGTAAGTCTCAAAGAAACTTGTTAAGTTTCAAGGTTATTCGTCAAAATGGCTATCATATTGAGACTGCAAATGAAGGAAAGGTTGAATACCTTTATATTACTACAATAAATATGGAGAAGAAAATTGTGCACGAAAAATTACCTGCACTTTCTTCTGGGTTGTACCATATAAATATTGGTACTGTTGAATCACATGCCATTGTAAACAAAAGGTTTACTGATTCTAATAATTTTATCATTTGGCATGACCGGTTGGGCCATCCCGGTTATAATATGATGCGCAGAATTATTGAGAATTCACATGGACACACTTTGAAGAATCAGAAAATTCTTCAATCTAAGCATTTCTCTTGTGTTGCTTGTTCCCAAGGAAAACTGATTATCAAACCATCAGCAACTAAGGTTGGGATTGAATCCCCTGCGTTTCTGGAACGTATACAGGATGATATATGTGGGTCAATTCACCCTTCATGTGGACCATTCAAATATTATATGGTCTTGATAGATGCATCTACAAGATGGTCACATGTGTGCTTATTATCAACTCGCAACATGGCTTTTGCGAGATTGTTAGCTCAAATTATAAGGTTAAGAGCACAATTTCCAGATTATGCAATAAAGACAATTCGTCTTGATAATGCTGGTGAATTTACATCTCAATCATTTAATGATTATTGTATGTCGATTGGAATAAAAGTTGAGCATCCGGTCGCTCATGTACATACTCAAAATGGTCTAGCAGAATCATTGATTAAACGCCTCCAATGGATAGCTAGACCATTGCTAATGAGGACAAAACTTCCTATTTCAGTATGGGGGCATGCTATTTTGCATGCAGCATCACTTGTGCGCGTAAGGCCAACAAATTATCATGAATTTTCCCCATTACAGTTGGCGTTTGGAAGGGAGCCAAATATATCCCATCTTAGAATATTTGGGTGTGCGGTATATGTCCCAATTGCTCCACCGCACAGCACAAAGATGGGTCCCCAAAGAAGGTTGGGAATATATGTTGGGTATGAATCTCCTTCTATTATAAAATATCTGGAACCTATGACTGGAGATTTATTTACGGCAAGATTCGCTGATTGTCATTTTGATGAATCAGTATACCCAATATTAGGGGGAGAACATAAGCAGTTGAAAAATGAGATAGATTGGAATTCATTGTCACTATCTCATTTAGATCCTCGAACAAATCAATGTGAGCAAGAAGTTCAAAAGATGATTTATTTGCAGAATATTGCAAATCAACTGCCGGATGCATTTACTAACCTTCCACGGGTTACTAAATCGCATATCCCAGCTGCTAATGCTCAAGTTCGAGTTGATGTTCCGGTAGGACAACTTATTCAGGCAAATGAGTCTAGACCATGCTTAAAACGTGGAAGACCATTTGGTTCCAAAGATAAAAATCCTCGAAAAAGGAAAGGAATAAATGATCAAGATGATCATAATTTGGAGGCGAGTGCTCAAGAAGAGCCCAGAGACACAACAAATGGTGATACCACCGAGGAGGTTCAAATACCTAAAAATAATGAGAATGAAGAAATCTCAATAAGTTATGTCTCGACAGGAAAACGGTGGAACCGAACTGATATTGTGGTCGATAATATTTTTGCTTATAATGTTGCCATTGAAATAATGCAACAAGATAAGGATCTTGAACCAAAATCTGTCGATGAATGCAGACAGAGAAATGATTGGCCAAGATGGAAGGATGCAATTCAAGCAGAGTTAACTTCACTTGAAAAACGTAAAGTTTTCGGATCAATAGTTCGAATACCTGAAGGTGTTAAGCCAGTAGGGCACAAATGGGTTTTTGTGCGTAAACGAAATGAAAAGGGTGAAGTCGTACGATATAAAGCACGACTTGTAGCCTAATGTTTTTCGCAAAGACCTGGCATTGACTATATGGAAACATATTCCCCTGTGGTGGATGCAATTACTTTCAGGTATCTAATGAATTTGGCAGTTCATGAAAAGCTTGAAATGCACTTAATGGACGTGGTCACTGCCTATTTATATGGCTCATTGGACCACGACATTTTTATGAAAATTCCCGAAGGGTTTAAAGTGCCTGAAGCATACAAGGATTCTCGAGAAAATTGTTCAATAAAGCTTCAAAAATCCTTGTACGGGTTGAAACAATCAGGGCGAATGTGGTATAATCGTCTTAGCGAATATTTGCTAAAAGAAGGATATAAAAATGATCCAATTTGCCCTTGTGTCTTTATGAGAAGGTCTGAATCTGAATTTGTCATAATAGCAGTATATGTTGATGATTTGAATATTATTGGAACTCCGGAAGAACTTTCAAAGGCAGTAAAATGCCTGAAAAAAGAGTTTGAAATGAAAGACCTTGGAAAGACAAAATTTTGTCTTGGTCTACAAATTGAACATTTTACAAATGGGATATTTGTCCATCAGTCAACATTTACTGAAAATATTTTAAAGAGATTTTATATGGATAAAGCACACCCATTGAGTACTCCAATGGTTGTGAGATCTCTTGATATTAATACAGACCCGTTTCGGCCTTATGAAAATGATGAAGAACTTATTAGTGCTGAAATACCATACCTTAGTGCAATTGGTGCATTAATGTATCTTGCCAACAATTCTAGACCAGATATAGCTTTCTCAGTAAACTTGTTAGCAAGATTTAGTTCTTCACCAACACGCAGACACTGGAATGGAATTAAACATATATTCAGATACCTTCGAGGTACCATTGATATGGGATTGTTTTACTCAAATGACTCCATGTCACAATTGATCGGTTATGCAGATGCGGGATATTTATCTGATCCCCATAAAGGTCGATCGCAAACAGGCTATTTATTTACATGTGGTGGTACAGCTATATCATGGCGTTCAACAAAGCAAACTATGGTTGTCACTTCCTCAAATCATGCAGAGATAATAGCCATTCATGAAGCAAGTCGAGAATGTGTTTGGTTAAGATCAATAACTGAACACATTCAAGAAACATGTGGTCTTTCTTTGACAAAAAACGCTCCAACAATATTGTATGAAGACAATGTTGCATGTATAGCTCAACTGAAGGGAGGATACATCAAAGGAGACAGAACAAAACATATTTCACCAAAATTCTTTTTCACTCATGATCTTCAAAAGAAGGGTGAAATAGATGTCCAACAAATTCGTTCAAGTGACAATTTGGCGGATATGTTCACCAAAGCATTGCCAACTTCAACCTTTGAGAAAATGAGATACAAAATTGGAATGCGTCGTCTTCGAGATATTAAGTGATATTTTCATCAGGGGGAGCAAAATACGCGCTGTACTCTTTTTCCCTTAGTCAAGGTTTTGTCCCACTGGGTTTTCCTGATAAGGTTTTTAATGAGGCAGCACTCAAGGCGTATTATCAGATGTGTGTACTCTTTTTCCTTCATTAGGCTTTTCCCACTGGGTTTTTCCTAATAAGGTTTTAACGAGGCACAACATCTATGGATGTTCAGAATAACTATGTATATTATTTTTGTAAAGTTTTTATTGATACACATTTCAAGTGGACATCCAAGGGGGAGTGTTAAAATGCAAGATGGACAATGAATTGGATGTCCACTTGCAAGTGTTGTGTGGGGCCCACTTAAGTGGGCAATTTGCCCACTATTTTTTCCTTCCTTTCTAAACTTTTCCTGCCTATAAATAGTCTGTGTTTTTGGCAGTGAAATATACACAGAGAGAAAAATTTCTACTACTCTCTCTATATTTTCTTACTCTTCCTCCTTTATAAAATTATTAAGTTAGTTAATTTATAACACTATGCTAGTAAAACAACTTTTCACTTATTAAGTGATCTGAATAGTATAAAAAATCTTTTTTGTTTGGGTATAAATGATATTTTGATTATTCATTTTTCTTTGAAAAAATGCGCAGGGACCATAGGCAAATGGACTCTTAGTTAGAGAATTGGGCTCTTAATGGACCAATGTCTTATCAGTTGGGTCAAAGCCCCATTGCTGTTAGCCCATTAAAATTGACCCAAATGAGACCTATATGTAGATTGGTTGGGCTGGCTGGTTTAGCCCATTTCAAAATATTAGTAGAAGATACAATCAAGGATCATTTGCACTCTTGTCCGTATTTTGTGTTGATCTTTAATTTTTGCTCCTCGTGATAAAAACTTTTTCACCGGACACAAGTTTATATTTTTCACATCATAATATCTCGCAGGTTATGCCTCGCCTACTTAAAAGGCACATCATAAGTTTGATAGCTAAGGGCAAAAATTAAAGACCTAACTCATTTGAAGGACAAATCGTGCGACTAAATGCACAATCAACCCCTACTTGATTATTAAATCCAAAAATATTACCAATAACATAAAACTACACACACATAGAATACAAGATATAGCATCATTTGTAATTATATATTTTGTATCCAGTTGTAAGGAGGACTGAAAGTGAGCAACTACTTGTCACTACAAGATATATCTTATATCTTCACTAAAAAGTTTGGTCAACATACCAGTAAACAACATCCTATTATAATGTTCTTATAACCGTAGTGTTCAGTTCAACTTCCGCACACCTCAACTAATTCTTGTGTTGATAGGAGATAATAAGTACCCATGGACAATGAACGTAGTATTCTTTTACAAATATTAAAATAACCAGATTTCTGCAGCAATACCTAAATTATAAATATTGGAAACAATAAGCATGAGAAACACAGATTAACCAAATACATTTATAATGTGAGAATTATTTTGAAGAGTGCATGACAAATCTACCAAACACTTTGACGTAAGCATATGTTAAAGCAAAACTAATGAGAATCGAAGTGTCATAGTATTAAAATGAGAATGTTCTATGAGACTAACAAAGACATACACTATGTGACAACAACAAAATATTCGTTTTTCATCTTTCTGAGAGGAGAGAGAGTGAAGTCAAATGATCAGAAAGAAACAGAAAAGAGCTCTATTCATTTTTTGGACTTTTGATGAGTTAATTTTGTTTGCTAGCTCTTGGAAGTACTAAGCCAAGGGCATTAGTTGTGCTAACCTTTTATCATTTAAAGTTGATCCTATAACAGGATATGACAAATGTTATTTGTAGCTTAGCACCTAATGTTTCAAGATTTCAGCTCTATGCATTATAATAGTTTATCTATATTTCATGTCATAGCTAACCTACAATAATAAGTAATTTTTAATAACAAGCCTAATAAAATGATAGGAAAAGTAAAGTAATTATGTGTTGTTGCCTTTTCAATTGCACTAAACTAATGGTATAAATTTTATTTTCTGTATTAGCATATAACTTAAATTTGTATCTCAAAGGTCCGACGTCGTTAATATTCCACTTTAATTCTATCCTTTCGAACAACCCACACACACAAGTAGAGAATCATTAGTATTTTTATTTTAAAATTTTGTACAATGCTGATCTCATTTGAGTATAAATTGAACGATTTGATCAATGAAAAGTCATGTAATTAGTCCTAATTTACTTAAAAATTGAGACGTAATTGTTATTGTTATTTGGTATCAATCATGATGCTATATATAACATGTATTTTATAATCTTTCAACTACTTACTAAAATGTCCCAATAAGGACAATCAACACACTATTATATACAAAAGCAGTAGTTTCACATCTCCTTAATCATAAAACTAAACCACTTCTAATCTCCTCTCTAAACTAAGTATTAGAATGGAAAACTCAAAATCCCCATCAGAGTCCTTAAACAACTCATCCAAAAATATCCAAGAAAAAAAGCAAGTGGCAAAAACAGAGTCAAAGCCAATTTCCTCAAATGATGGAAAGAAATTTATTGGAGTGAGACAAAGGCCATCAGGCAGATGGGTTGCTGAAATCAAAGAAACTTCACAAAAACTGAGGCTCTGGCTTGGTACTTTTGACAAAGCAGAGGAAGCAGCTTTGGCTTATGATAGTGCTGCACGTCTTCTTCGTGGAAGAAATGCGAAAACAAATTTCAAGAACCAGGGAATCTTGAAAACCCATGAAGAGAATTGCAGTTTGTTGGAAAAAAATCCGAGATTATATCAACTTCTTAAACATGCCATCATGAAGAAACTTGCAGGGAAATGTCAAAATAATGAAAGTTTAGAAACAGAGGAACCATTAGTTCAAGAAAGTATAAATAAAGAAGAGATCTGTGGGATTCAATTACAGGGAAGTTCAAAGGTATATTCTTCAGTGATTGTAGCTCCTTCTTTCAGTAATGAAAAATCGTACCAACTTTAGATGTCTTATCGGTTCCTTTTCATATAAGTTAGGTAGTATTAGCTTTTCTCATCATATATTTGCTTTGTTTCTGTTGAGACCAGTTTGCATGCTTTACATAGTTACTTTTTAATACCAAAGTTTATTTGATGTTTTCTTCTTATGTTTCTGCCTCCAAAACTAGTAAGCAATTTATTGGGATATTAACAATTTTTTCCAGTTGTGTCATGTGTGTATACTCAGAGTTTTTAGCAAGTGTAGACGACAAGGGTTACTTACTTGGTAAACACACTCACCTCCAACTCTAAGGTCATGAGTTTGAGTAAGGAGCAAAATGTAAGAGATCTTGGAAGTATTATAAAAGAAACGGTCTAAGGAAGTATAATCACTAACAGATAATAAATTATATACTGATCAAAATTTTGTAAGAAATATTTATTAGGATTCTTTTTTTTTTATTGACTTCATTTAACTGTTATGTTGCGTAAATTTTTGCAATATATTTGCCTAAGAGAAAAGCTATCAACAATTGGGCTGCTTATAGCATCACAAGAAGGCTTGTCAAAATAGGTCCATGGTTTAATGGGCCAGGATTCAGAACTCACCAAATGGAACTAGTTGTTGCCAGGCAGTAGCTTTCGTGACCTCATTGGATCATGGGGTTGTTTGGTAGAGTGAAATACTCTTTGACGATGTTTTCAATCGAATTCTTTCGAAGAATTAACCAAGATATCTGCTTAAAAGTGGAAGGACACCAACTATTCCACTACAACCTGCAATATATGCTTCAGTAATGTTGAAACTTATCCTACATTTGCTTAAACGAACATGGGGTCCAAATTGCATCCTACAAGGCTATACTGATTACTTTTTTTCTTTAATTTATGGGACCAATCCTCCCTAAAGAATTAATTAAAAAAAAAATCAGTTAATAGATATGAATTCGATGCATTTTTTTCCTGTTATTCAATTTTGTTCCATATTAGTTGATCATTTTTTTTTACACACGTATTAAGAAATCATAAATAATGATAATTTTACCAATTCACGCCGTAAAAACTTCTTTGAAATTTTACAAACAAGTGTGAACACTTCCAAAAAGATTTAATTGTAAGGGTAATATGAAAAGAAATCAATTAATGTTTTCTTAATTTAGTAAGATGATCAACTAATAAGAGATAGTATAGTGACCCCCAAATATGAGTAGAGCTATCAAAATGGCTTCGACCCGTGGGCCGACTCAACCCAACCCAACCCTTGAATTATGTGAAGTTAAGGTAAAAAATTTCAGCTTATTTAGGAACGAGACTTTTTCGCCCGGCCTCATTTGACCCGCCAGCCTCATGGGCTCAACCCGCGAGCCTCAGAGGCCGATCCGTGGGTCATTTTAAAATATATATTAAGTAATGTTTTATTTTGTCAAATCTTCAGCAATTAGACAATTGAAGTTAGTATAACTATGAATCTTTGACCTCTTTTACTTTTATGTTTATGCATAATTTCTCGTTTCTCCTTTCTTTGTTTAGTTTATGAAAAAATGATCATATAATGTATGTTGTTGTGATGAATGTTATGATTGTTGACTATTGTATCTTACATGTTCTATTGTTTTGTAAGTATTTCACTAAAGTGTGTGAAATTCATGGACATGTGAATTTTTTTGACGTGTTGTGTTGATCAATGTTTGATAGTCTTTTTAAGAGTTCAATATTGTCCATCTTTTGATTATAAGGTCAACCTGCACTTAGAGCTCAGTTGGACTGTTATTTTGTAGGCCCTTTATTTAAAAGGCTCAACATATCCTTATCCATTTAACTCGCTAGCCCTTTAGGGTTAGATTAGATTGAATTGACCTAGCCCATTTTGACAACTCTAATTATATGACATATAGGAAGTATTATTTAATCAATGTAATAATGATTTGATTGCAATCTAACTACAATAAGTTTATCTCTTAATTATCATAATCACCAATCATTAACATTTCAGCATAATTACTAATGTGGCGCACGCAAACAAAAAAACATTTCACCATCAAAGAATGTCATTATATTGGCTGTGAAATGGATATGTTTCCATTCACAATTTGGCGTTATTCATGTTTGCTTAATGGCAAATACTGTTATTCCTCCGATTCAATTTTACTTATTCATTATTTTAAAAATATTTTTTTATTTATTTATCGCTTTTAATATATTTTTAAAAAATAATTATATATTTTTATATTTTATTTTCAACTTTAGTTATTTATTTTCTCAAATCATTTTCAAGACTTAAAATTATACCTAAATTAACATATATATATATTATGTTAAAATACTATTAATTAGTATTATTTATTAAGGAGTGCGTAATAAATAAGAGTGAAGGAAGGATGTATCATTGTGATTTAGGGGTGTTCATGGGTCAGTTTGGATCGGTTATTGATCAAAATCAAAATTAAACTAATTTAATCGATTCTAAAATTATTAAAACCAAACCAATTAAAATATACATCCATCGTTTTGGTTGTTATTGATTTCAGTTTAGTTTGGTTCGTTTATTATGTTATAAACCATATACAAAAAATAAAAGAAACGACTCATTCAAAAGAGAAGAAAAGACAATCATTCATTCAAAAAAATAAATTGTCTTCGTGCCATATTGAATCTTATAATTCGTATATCAAAACTTTAATTATGTTTAACTTCCTGTTTATATTGTTAGCCAATCCAATTTACTAAACAACATAAACTTATTAAATAATGTATAAGCTAATGATATGATTATACAAATAAAAGATGTATCATATCTTACTATTTTAAATTAGTGTGTTGTATTTTTTACATAAAAAATATTCATAAAAATAATATATTATGTATATATAATTATAAAAAAATATGTAAATAATTGATCGGTTTGATTATTTCTTCGATTTTTTTGAATAAAATTAAAATTAAATTAAATATTATCGATTTTTAAAAATATAAAATTAAACCAAATCAAACTAAATAAAAACTAATTTATTTGATCTATTTTATCTGATTTTTCAATTTGAATCGTTTTTTATCCGACCTTCAACACCCCTAATTGTGATGGTCCATTTATCACCTCTTTGTCAATTGCACCATGTTCCCAATGGGTTGAAACATTTATTTAAGTTCCACTTGTCATGAAATGAGGACATCTTTATGTTCATGAAATGAGGACACCTTTTTTATTTATTTATCTCGAAGAATGCATAGAACTTCGTCACGTGTGACGAAATAGTGTTGAAACTTTTGTGTTTGAGATTTTTAAAATGTGGTCCACATATTAAGTAATCGAAATAATTATTTTCTTTCCCAATTAAATAATATTAGGTAGTTCCTTGATGGAAGAAATTAATAATTTGAGTCCCCAAACTAACACCATTTTATTAACTAGAGTAAAAAAGGAGTTACCTAAATCCATAGTCTTACAATATAAACTTTATGGAGTGACACAATTTTTGATCCACTTTTTTCTCCCTTTTTTTTTATTGGATGGTAAGTCATATACATAAATAATATTCGAGTGAATCCAAGATTTGGAGTGTACAGTTTCTCAGATATCCCAAATTAAAAAAGAAAATTTTATTATAATTGTCAAAGAGAAATCGAACCCTCGTCAAAGAAATCAGTAAAACTTAAATGGGTTCCATTTTCGTTACTGGACCAAGAGTCTAATTTGTTATTGAGATCAATCCAACAAATATTTTTTAAATATATTTAATAAATTTCTCTATATAAATATTAGATCAGTGCAAAGTTATTAAGTTCCCAAAAATGTTAACCTGCACCAAACCCTAGATTCGTCCATGATATTCAGAGTCGATTAGATCTAAACAAAATAGAACAGGATCAAATAACGGAAGTATTCAGACAAACATGGTAAAAAAATATTCAAAAAGAACTCAAAACCGAGTTTTTTTTCCGTGAAAAGGGTATAGAATGGAAATACTGATAATAAAAGGTGCATAATTTTGTGGGAGATAGATATTATTGTTACTAAAATTAGAGTGTGTTTTTTTTCCAATATGTATTGGCTTAACTACAGTTGAGATTATTGTTGAGTTATTTTTTAAATCTTGATCTTTGTAATACAAATAGAACAAATATCACTCATTCAAATAGGCCCTTCAAAAAATAGAGAAAAATTATAAAGAGGAACGATATCCAACAAAAATTGAGGAAAATATTTCTGGGTAGAATAATTTATCTGAAACTATTTCGCCAGTTAACAACAATAATAGCATATCTAATATTATTTCACACGTAAAATTTGAGAAAGGTTGCATATACATCAACCTTACCCTATACCTTTGTGGGATGATACAAATAGAACGAGTCTTGATTGAAAAAAAATATAACAATAATAATATAACACGATAAAAAAAAGTTTTCTTTTTCTTGAAAGTGACGGAGAATCTTTTCCTTTAAGTGATGCTATTGAGGTACAATCAAAATATAGTTAATTTTGATTGCTCCAACCTTGTTGACTAGGTTTCTAGCTTTGCAAAAAGAATGTGATACCCCAGATTCCTATGAGTTCACTTCACTTGTAAAGATTCTCTGACGATTTGGCACTTTAAACTAGTTGCATCTTTACTTTCAAACACAACATGTTTCCCACACATTCAATACTTTCTTTACTAGGTAAACTTTCTCTTCTCCTAGAGAAACAAAAGAAACTCCCATAACAAGTAACAACTTTTGACTCACTAATTTTGAAAGTGACACACAATTAACGAGTTGATAAGGAATTGATTCTTATTGTTAATCTAACCTAAAAAACATAGAGAACGTCAATAAAAAGTTTTTTTTTTATCATATTATTAATTTCAATTGACATCAGTTGAGAAGTGATTGATATATAGAAACCTGAAACAGAAACAAGAGATGGGACATATAAAAAGAAAAAGAAAATTCATATATCAACGAGACTGGTATTTAAAACAACTAAACACTATTGTTGTAACTAAACCACAAGTTCTTAAAGAAAAGTAAAAATCTTACAAGTTAATGGATCTTATCATTGTTGAGGTAAAAAATATGTTGCAAGCTTCTTGTGTGTTTGGAATAGAGGAAAATATTTTCTGTAAAATGATTTCCAACTTTCCTTCGTAGGGAAACGGGCATCCCCAGCCCAAACACCAAATTTACCAAATTTTGGTATAAGTTTGATTTTTAGTGTAAATCAATTCAAACTCACTGCATTAAATTTTAGTGCCCAAAAAAAAATCTTTTTTTCTCTTGATTATTATGTTGTTACTTTTTATTTTATTTTATTTATATTTTTTTATTTCATAAAACAATTTTTTTTCTAAAACATTCACTATATACAAATTCCATATTGTTTTCTTTTACAGCTATTTAATATAAAATTATTTATATCATAATTTTTTAAATAATATAAATTGCTAGCAAATATTATTTATCATAAATGATAATGAATAACACAAATAAAAGTGAAATCATTAACGAAACATAATTAAATAAATATGTTTTGTAAATAATCTATCAAATTATTAAGTTGTTGTTATTTTTTTGTAAATTATTATATTTTTGTACTCTTTAAAATAATTATGTATTTGATATTTTAATTTTGATGTATGCTAATTACTATTTTGTTGAATGTTATTATTTTCGATAATTACATTTTATTATTTATCCATCAATTTATATTTTTTTATATTTAATTTTTGTAAAAATTAATTATAATTATATTCAATTAAAATTTATAGTAGAATTAACATAAATTTAATTTTAAAAAAGCCATGTATAGAAAAATTATTTATAAAAAAAATTAAATTTTAATCTAAAATTAATATTAAAAAAATATTACATTAATTTAAAACATATAATTTATATAATGTTTAAATAAAAATATTGTATAATAAAATAATACTCCTTCCGTTCTTTTTTACTTGTCAATATTTGACTCAACATACCTATTAAGAAATCAATTATTGATATAGTGAGTTACTATTTTACTTTTATTAATCACTAAAGCAATAATCCAAATTTCAAAATATTTTGATACCACAGTAAATTGAGAATATAATAAGTAAAAACAAATTATACTTTCTTGATTTGTCAAATTTGATAAGTAAAAGAAAAATCAAATTAAAAACAAATTGACAAAAAAAAGTATTAAAATATTTAAAAAATAAAATTAGTGTGATAATTAGCGACGGATACAATATAGGATCCATTAAAATGGTGCATTTTAAGAATCCCACGTGAATTAAACGTCAGTTTTAAAGAATCTGGGAGACGTAACTTAAAATCAGGATAAGTTACGTATTTTATATACCTTTGTTACGTTTCTTTGTTTCGTTTTAGTTATCACAATTTTCTTTAAACAATATCCTTTATAGTGTCGAATGATGTAAAATTTGCCAGACATTATAAAATATATTTTTTTATTATGTTTATACGAAAAAATTGCAATTTATAATATGTTAGTAATAAAAAACTAAAACTCAGACCCCAAAAAGTTCAGACGTAATTTTCACCATGCAGTGAAGGAAAAAAGGCACTGTTTTCGAAAAGATAAACTATGCAAATAGGAGGTACTCCATCAGTTTCACTTTAAAAAAACTACTTTGTGACTCACTCTACTAAACTAAGTTGGGGAAAAAAGATAAAAATTCTAACAAACAACAATCTAAAGTTAGCTGACTAAAAAAATACTGTACAAGATTTGGGTCTTCCAAGTTCCAACTTGTAAAGCGAAAATAAACATTACATAACTATACAACTAATACCTAGTTCTAAATTATTTAATTTTTTGTGTAAATTTGATTCTAAATCTAGAATAAAATTAGATATTAGAACAAATATTAATATTATTTTACAAAATTCAGAATATTTAAATATTGATAGGGTTATCTAAAGTGGTTGTGCTTAATCAAGTGACCAAGCGATATGTACAATGATGCCGTGCAACTGAACTAAATAAGGGAAAAATACATCCTATTTTACAATGAAGATTTGCCCTTATCTAAAGTAATCGCAGCACGCAAATACTACTACTAATATATATAAAAAAAAGAAGTAGCAAGAACATACAACTAAATGACAAGAAATTAGGGGGAAAAATAAGACAAAAGACTAGCATATCACCAAATAAGTTTTTGCAAATAATGTTGATCGGAATCTTTATACCTGCTATAATCAGTAGGACATCAAATTTTACGTATATTAAGAAAATCCAACAAAAAGCAGCTAAAACATAAGGTTAATTTCTCGAATAATCACTCAATTAATAATTATTATATCAATATGAATAAATCACTCAATTAATAATTATTATATCAATTTTTTTCCTTTTCTGAGGTAATAACTGCGAGATATTCGAGAAATAAACCCTAAAATAGCAATAAAAGAGAAAAAAACCACAATCAAATTAAAGTGATAATGTAGAGCTAGTTTTTCAGGTGGAAGCAGGAGGAGGTGCATCGGAGCTTATCATGAACTCCTCTTGCATAATTAAACGGGAGAATAGTTACCAAAAAAATTCAGATAGAAAACATTTTTTCCTTGCATAGATCTTAACCAACGCAAATCCAGATTAATCGAGATCTCAGAAAATTTAGACAGAAAACGTTTTTTTCCTTCTTAAAATAGATCTTAAACAACGCAAATCTAGATTAATCGAGACCTCAAAACATGAGATAGAAGAGGCTTTTCTCTTCTTAAAATAGATCTTAAACAACGCAAATCTAGATTAATGGAGACCTCAAATCGAATACCAGCTAGAAAACTTAAAACCAGATCGATGCCCTAACAATGTGATTGTGGGTTAAGCACTGGATGCAGAGGTTTATCGATCGATTCCTGTTGCTTAATTTTGTTTATCGCTTTTCAGGGAACAGATCGATGAACCGCTGCCTCCAGTGTTCTCACCCAACCAAAAAAAAACTCGTACCACATAGATCTAACCTCCACAACCACAAATTAATTATATCTACCAAAAAAAAAAAATTGGCAGAAACACAGGCTGACGATATAACCAAAAAAATATTTATACACACACATACACAAAAAAAAAAAAAAAACTACAGGAATCTATCGAAAAGATTCAAGAGAGAGAGAGAGTGGAGGAAGAAGATAAAACCCAGCTGGTAACTGTAAAAGGCCAGACTGGGTAGCTGCCATTGATGAACTGTCACGCACCCTTTTTTTCTTTTTCTATTTCTTTTTAGGTATACTGATGGTGTTTATTTATCAGAAGATGTGGGGTTATTATATATGCATACCTGTGGGTAACTAGAGAGAAAGTGAATTACTACTTTATCCCTGGATAGTAAAGGTGCTGACCAGTAATATTTGATGGAAAGGGGTAATTTGAACAGTTAAGTCGTGGAAATAGTGAGAGTGACGTGTTTGTATAAAATTAATTGGGAGTCCCGGGGCAAGCTGAAGAGTGCTTGGGAACAGTGTACACGTGTTTGGATCCTTATTAAAGGAATCCGCTCCCTTCTTATATACTCCGATCATTTCAAAATAATTGAATTATTAAAATATTTTTTTGTATTTAAAAAAATTAAATTATTTAATATTCAAAATAGATATTGAAAACTTTTTTCAATTTTATCCTTCATTAATTAAATTTTTAATATTGAATTCCAAGAATGAATTAAATGAATATTAAGAGTTAGCATGAAGTTTGAAAAGAACAAAAATGAAAAAACATGATTAATTTATGTCTTTCTTTAAAGATGTGTGTCATACTCCAACAATTCAATTATTTTGAAATGGAGGAAGTACTTACTTCGTTTAATTTATCTATCTGATTTTTATTTGACATAACAATAATATCATAACTGAGGTCATAAGAGAGTAAAATATACGCAAATTTTATTATCATCTCGTAAAAATAAAAATACTATTTTCAAACGATCCTCAATCAAATACAACTATTCCAAATATAAAGAAAAATTATAGCACAACGCAAAAAAAATAATGCAAAGTCTATTAAAAGGGAGAAACAACAACATTAAACTAATGCAATAATCGAAATGCAATAAACAACTTACTTGGATAGATTATTGAAAACAATAAAGATCAAAAACAACAACTAGAGTAATACAACTAATAAATTGGCAAACACAAACCATCCTAAGTAAGACAACACTACACTACCTATTAACTTTTTACCTAATATGTCCTCTACATCTTCAAATTTAAGGTCAATGTCCTCGGTAATCATATACTGTTTTATCACCTATTTTCAATATTTTTTCAGTCTACCCATACCTTTCTGCATGTCTTCTATGACCTACCTCTCACACCTTCTTACTAGTGTATACACGTTTCTCTTTACATGCGCATACCATATCATTCTCGCTTTTGTCATCTTGTTCACCATAATGTCACTCTCACATTATTCTAAATATTCTCACTTCTATTCTTACCGCTACTAGTATGACCACACATCCACCCAAGCATCTTCATCTCCGCAACATGCATATGTTGAACAAGTGAGTTTTTAACTGGCCATCAATTCGCTTCATACAATAATGTCGGCCAAACCACCACCCTATAGAACTTTTCTTTAAGATTTTGTGGTACCTTTTTATCACACAAGATTTCAGAGGTAAGCCTTCATTTCATCCACACCGATTCAGTACGGTGTGTGATATCCTGGTCGATATCCTCACTCATTTGGATTATTGACCCAAGGTATTTGAATCTGTCTCTCTTAGGAATATTTTGTGTGTTAAGCCTCACTTACACGCCTTCCTCGTATATCGTCTTACTGAATTTACACTCCACATATTATATCTTGATCCTACTCTACTTGAACGCATTAGTTTTCAATGTTTGTCTCCATACCTCTAGCTTAGCAGTACTGAATTTACACTCCACAATGTTTGACATATAGTTTGAAAAAATAAAACTTTTTTAAATTTTATAATATTAAATTAAGATATGTAAATTATATTATTATATTTTTTTATGTGTTAAATGTGTCATAAAAAAAATTCCAAAAAAAAAACATACCATTTAAAACAATATAACATTTACCCTCTAACCCATATCATTTTATCCTTACCTTGGAGGCTCTATTTCCATTACCACACTCCCCAACCTTTATTCATAATACTTATATATATTATGTATAAATATTCTTAGCATAATAATTTTTGTCGCTTACTAATATATATAAAAAGAGAAAATAAGAAATTTACTTATTTTTTTGAAATTTTTTTCCAAGAAAAATAATTTTCTTCATACTAAACATTATATTGTCGAACCTTTTTTAAAATAAAAATAAAAATTGTGGCTCCATTAATGTGAAGTCCATAGATTAAGGCTGATTTCAATAACTGACAGAGAATCTGAAGCAAAATTGAAAATAAAATAAAGTATTTAATAAAAAGCAATCTCATCAATTTGATTGGTTACTTCACGAACATATATGGATACACTCCCTCAATTCATTAAAGTTACCACATATTTTCTGTTCAATTCCATCACTGACTATTATGTTAAGTAAGGCTAGAATAAAGAGGTAGAAATCAGCTTCAATTAACATTTTCGCTTCGTAATAATATAATTTATATTGACAAATGCACTTTCTGTAATGTTCTTTTATAAGAATATCATGTTTAAAATTCAGAATGACATTAAATTAAGTTTGCGTACGATATCTGAGGCTAGATTATTTAAACTGATAATCTTCCTCTATAAAAATACTCTTCCTCGTGAATATATAATTATCATGACCAGCCATTAGTGTGTTAAAAAGTTGTTTCTTTAATGTTCATGAAGACTGACATATCATATTTTTTTAGAATTTCCGTAAAAGTTAATTATGTTATCCGCAAGTATTATTCAATTGATGATTGGTTAATTAAAAATCTAAGAAAAATTTATTTTTAGGATTAATTTTCCGTGGGAATAATTTACTACAAAATTCAGCCATAGCCAATGTGATTTCCTTTGGATGATTTTCTTCAAGCTTAATTACTCATGTTCTTTGAAAATAAAATTTCTCCAATTACATTTTGTATGTTTTTAAGTTTACTAGTCGAATTCTTTAGCATTCTTTTTCCTGTCGACTTCTTAAAGTAAAATAATTTGTATTGGACTACTTAAAATTAAGTAATTGGACTATTAATTTAATAAAATCCTATTAATAATTTTTTTAATTTTTACACAAATTCAAAACTACAGTTGAAGTTTCACATATTGTAATGATTATGTTTTGTTTTTATATTGTGCAATAATTGATCGTGATCCTTACACTGAATAATAAATACTTGAGTGTTTAATGTTTTATAATTTGTTAGTCATTAAAGTGGTCAAATTAAAATGATAGCAATATTTATTTATATTTTATGCAGCATTAAAAGTTATGGCTCGTTAGTCATCAAAGTGACCTAACTAAAATGTGAAAAATATCAATTATGTATAAAATATTCTTATGTTTTATGTTTTTATGATTCGTACATACCGTCTACAGAAAATTACTTATTACTATTCGATGTTTGTGATTATATTTATACTAATTTAGTGTACGTGCTTTATATGTATATATTGTGTTAATTAATAAAAATAAAGTGTATTTAAAATAAATAAATTATCATGTTTGTGTCATATCTTGAGTATACAATTTTAAAAAATTAAAATAACTATTACCAACCCATATCATCAAAGTTATAAACACGTCATTTTTTTTATTCTCTTTGTACAGAATACTAATCATCATCTTTTATCTTTTTTTAAAAAAATTATATTAAAAAAATTTCTTTTAATAATTTTCTAATATTTGTGACCTTAAAATTAATTCCACTTGACTATAACAATCATATGTTCAACGGGACCAAAATTCTTAATTTCTCATCGAATTTTGAATTCATGTAAACCTTTTACCTCCTCATAAATTATTATTAAAATATTTGTATTTTCTATCAAAATCATGATTATGTGTCCTTTTCAATATTATGTATTAAGATCAAAGAATTTATTAATTATTTTAATTTCATTAAAAATACGCGCTTAGTTTACTTCTTCCCCCAACAAAATATACACTATATATGTCCAACGTGAAATTTTTCAACAAAAATTTAATTTAATCATGCCTCAATATGAGTATTAAACTCCGAATGGAGAAAAATAATATTGAGTTCAGATTAAAGCTAGAATTTTAAGTAAAGCAATATACATAAATTTTTATCCACCTTCTTTATCCTTCAATCTCAATAAAAAAAAAAACTAATAAAAAAGATATTATTTGATTTTAATTATTAATCTGAGAAAAATAATAAATGGGGATTTTGTCTATTGTTGAGTCATTGTTGATGCTATTGTACTATTGTACAAAGCAATGATTCTCAATTTATAGAAGTCCAAAATATTTTCCTCCAAGTCCACATATTATTTATCATATTACAATAACTTGGGTTCTAAATAAACTAAACCAAAAATAATAATTCCTAAATATTAGGAGCTTAAATAATAAATTTCTACTTATTCTCAAATAAAATAAAATCTTTTTTTCCTTGTTACCTAAAATATATGTCGTTTTTCTTCCACAAATTATTTATCATATTACAATAACATGGGTTCCAAATAAACTAAACTAAGCTAAATCAAAAATAATAATTCCTAAATATCAGGAGTTTTGCATTAATATGTTTCCTACTTATTCTCAAATTAAATATTTTTTCCTTGTTATTCTAACTTATGCCAATTTTTTTCTCCTTTTATAATCCTTTTTCTTGGTGTTGTTTTAACCTTTGCCATCTCTTTTCCTTGTTATTATAATAATTCCTAAATATTAGGAGTTTTCTATTAATAAGTTTCCTACTTATTCTCAAAATAAATATTTTTTCTTTTTTATTCTAACTTATCTTTTTTCCTTGTTATTCTAACTTACGCCAATTTTTTCTCCCTTTATAATCCTTTTTTCTTGGTGTTGTTTTAACCTTTGCCATCTTTTTTCCCTTGTTTAGTTTATGCCACTTGAACCCAAAAGAAGAACTTTTTTTTTATCACGTCAAATTTTTATTTTAAATTAAAAATAGTAAAATAATTATTTGAGAAAAATAGTAAAAAGATGATTTTGTCTAAAGGTTGTCCTTCAATAAAGGGCAAAAAATTCAAACAAACAAATTATTTCTCAAACTATAGTTAAATAACATAATCAAAACTAAGTCACAATTAAAAAAAGCAAGAAAAAAAAGAAAGTGATAAACCTTTGATTTTTTTCCAGCAATTTCGTTCAACGGCTACAAACTTGTTTCGTTCAACAACTAAAAGAGAAACACGAGAAGAATTCATTGTCGATTGTTGATTATGTATAATATATAATCTTCAAAGCTATTAACTAAAAGAAATAAAGAAAGTCAAAAAAAATATGATGATAATGAATGCAAGAAGAGGGCACGAATCAGAATATTTAAAAATTTCTTGAGTGAAATTCATGTTTGTACAGAGAAAATAAATGATGCAATAGCTATTTAGGATTAGCGGATTATGAAGTAAAAAATATTAAAAAATAATTGGTAAAGTAATTGAAAAAGAAGAAGAAGAGGCAGTTAATACTTCTATTGAGATGGTGTTTGTGCGTGTGTGTATAAGGAGTCAGTCCTATTAGGATTTTTCTTCTCGTTATTAAACTACTAACTACTATTATGACTCCATTTTGATGATAAATATTTTTTATTTTTATCATATATTACTTAATTTTTAATTCTCCTAATACAACTTATCATATATTTTCTTCCTATCATATATTAGGACTCTTTAATTTTAAATATTATAATAAAAATAAAAAACAACAATTCAAAAAAATAAAAAAGACGATATTGTCTAAAGGAGAGTTTTTTAATGAAGGATAAAAAGTTCAATCAACATTTTAAGGGTCTTTATGCTTTTAATATAGTATGAATAGTTTGTTAATCATTCAAACGACTCAACTAGAATGATTAAATTATGTACGTACATACATATAATGACCTTTACGTCCACTGTTGATTCCTGCATGCATAAGGTTACTTAACAATTTTTTATGTTTGTGATTGTGTTTATATAATTTGTTAGTTATCGAAGTGATCGAAATGGAATGATTAAATCATTTACATACGTAAGTAAAATGGCCTTTAAGTCCAAAGTTGATTCTGGTACGCCTAGGGTTACTTAATGGACTGCTGTCTTGTTTTAATCCACAGACCGTGAATCTTCTTTTAGTCCACTATTGATTTTTGCCTAGGATTATTAGGTTGTTGTTTTGTTCTAATCCACGGATCATATAACATTCCACGAACAGTGAAATCTTTTGTGATTCATCTTTTTATTTTCGTCTTTCTCAGAACGATGAACCATGAATGTAATATATATATAGTTCACATTTTTCATCGCCAGTTGATCAATTTTATAAGACTCTTTATGCATCACTATCTAATCTAATTCATGTCAGGATCCACAACCCTTTCTTCTGATCTACGGCTGGTGGAATGCCAATTGAGGCATTTTCTAAACTTTTCCTTGTAATTTTGACATTCAATATCTATAAAATAATATTCTGACATTAAAAACATATAAAAATATGTCAAAGAACATTGAAAACTTGAATAAAAATTATTAAATGTGTCGTAAGTTATCAAAATTATCGAAGTAGAATGATTAAATTATTCCCATACATAAAATGATCATACATGAATACTATGCAGTTGTTAATGTTTATAGTTTGTTAGTCATCAAAGTGACCAAAATAGAATGTTGGAAAAAAAAATACACATGCATAAAGTGACCTAATATTTATTTCTTTCATGTAGTTACGTTCATCTAATTATTTGTTAGTCACCAAAGTGGTTAAACTAGTATGTCCCGGAAAAACATACATGTGTAAAGCTTGACATTTATCCATGATGCTGAAGAGATGTCTATTATTAAGAAAAAAATAGATAAATTGAATTTAACTATCTTTAATAGTGCTTATGAATTTATCCAAAGTTGAATTAGTCACTCCATAAATAGTAAACATGATGAGATAAATTAACATTCTTTAGTCAAATATATTAGTATATCAAGTATATTTGCCATGTTTGATTAAAAAAAATTAAATGCCTATTACTGATTATTTTTTTTTAAAATAATGATTGTATGTCATAGTATTTATTCAAAGGAGAACTATGATATACTCTAATGATTTGTATATCTGAATTCATTATGTAATTAGTTGTGTAACGAGAAACAAGATAAAGTCATTAAGGATGATTTTGAACAACGCATTCTTCATGCAATTGATCTCTAAATTATTTTCTCTTACGAATGGACCTTTCTAAATAATTACACTAAGAATTAGGACAAATAAAATATTTGTGAATGATTGATATGTATTAATTATGAGAAAGCAAGAGTAAAAAGTTAGAAGAGTTATTATGTAAACCCTGTAAGTCAAATAGTTGATAAACGAACTAGAGTCAAATCAACAAGTATAAAAGGAAGAAAATATCCGTCAATGTTTTGTTGGACATTAGGAATGAATTTAACGTAGATCCTTAACATTAAAATACGGTAGTTCTTTTGATAACGCTCAATTCTCAAAAATTATCTAATAAAAAAAGGTAACTTAATACATTATACATTAATTATATTTATTTATTTTAATGTGAAATAAATTCAAACAACAATTAAAATGAAACATCTTAATAACTATCGAGGGAAATTATAAGATGGATGGAATTTTATCATCCACAACCATTGATCTTGAATTAAATCATCAGAATACTAAACTTCCAAAGAGAATCAATTTTACCTCCTCCTTAATAAATTTATCTAACATGAATCTATATCATTCAATTAATTTACTTGAATATCAAAGGATAAACAAAAAATCAAACCTATTTGATCAATTAAATCAGAAGTTGATTTTTAAAATTATCACTCAATTAATAATTATCATCCGAGAAATTAACCATCAATCACATATATAAAAATATAACAAAATAATTGATGACATTAATTAACATTTGACAATTGGTACAGCAAACACTAATATTTTCCTGACTATCCCACTTCAGCCACGAACTCAGCAATTCGGCTTAACGAAATGAATGACGCTTAATGTTTGTTATATCTGAATATTATGGAAATTTTATCTTAATTATACTCTATAACAATAGTTTGTTAATTACAATTCGTAGCTATAGTTATAGCAGTGTTTGTATAATTCGCGCAGCATTTGTATACGTTTGTATAGTTCGCGCAGCATTTATATACGTTTATATAATTCGTTATACAATTCGCATTTTTTGTATAACGCTTGTATATTTCACTATACAATTCATGTACAACTTTTGTATAATTCGCTATACAATTTGTAGTGTTTGTATATTTCGCTATACAATTCGATTCGCGCACAATATTTTGTATAAATTCCGCGAATTATACAAAACTTAACTGTATAATCGCGAGAATTATACAACTCAAATTGTAATTACAGCTAGATGTTTGCCGCGAGCCATAATTAATTCAAACTATAGCTATGTTAGCTAATTAACTAGTATATGTTTGTTTATCTGCGTAATTTTTCCCTTTCATAAATGTGCTAAGTTTAGATAATCCATTTTAACTCACAAAAAAAGCTCACCCAAAATCAGCTCAAACAACTCATTTGCCACCCCTATTCATATACAAACCATAACTAACACAAAACCTTAAACACTAGAAAGGTCTCAACTCGAATCCATTGAGGAAAACCAAAATTATTTATTTAGATAGAAACAATATATATGTGTACTTAATTATTCTCTCACGTATACTAAATCTATGATCACGTCCATCTTAGAGCACAATCAATCATTCATCGATGTGAACGTGTGTATAATTAAAACACACGCACACAATCATAGTTTTCTCAAATTAATATACTTGTAAGCGTCTAGGTGGCCTCTTACATTTCAATAACTAACATAATTAATAAGGACCAATTCGAAAAATGTTGGTGCGAGGTGAATACTGAAGAAGTAGGTAGCCTCTGTTGGAAGATGAATTAAAACATAATACTATATCAACGTGTTTTTTTATCTTGATTTCAATTGGTATTTATGTCTTTCAAATTTGGATGTATATAAATATGTACTTAAATTTGTATAAACTTGAAAATGTAGACGCACGTGTCTAACGTGACAATTCGTGTCAGACGCCACGTAGGACGCGCATAGGTTAAACTAGAATTTCAACTTTATGGATTCTGAATTTTTAATTGACGATTTTAAGTTATAATAATTGGGTTCTATATTTAATATTTGTACATATTTTATAAATTTATTAACACAAACATGTTGTTTGAGCAAAATTTATCGGATACTGTCGAACATGTGGGCTACTAGCTCCACCCATATCTGGACGCATATATTTACTTGTTTAATTTTATACAAGTTAAAGTACCTAATTGTGCAAACCCAAAATTAAAGGATATAGAAGTCAGTTGAAGCCAAGTCAAAGAGCATGTTTATGTGTTAGGTCAATTAAAACTATAAAATAAGGTAGAACATAGCACATTTACTAAGCTCACCAAACGTTTCATTTTTGGATATATAGACAGCACCTCTTTTCCTCTATCTCTTCATTATAACTCTTCATCATCAAAGATAGAAAAATTAAATTCAGACGTGATCATCCATCAAGCCCTTAAGTCTACAAATTAGAGTAATATATACCGAATCAATCATTCAATTCTCTACTACATCTAATTGCCCGACATTTAATTCGGGAAGAAAAAAGATAAGGATAATTCTTGACCATGGTGGTCCTTATTTTAAATTAAATGTTCTGGATATATTAACTAACTTAGGTACGAAGAATTAATGGAATAACAACACAGATAAAGGTTCATAATAATTAAATATCAACATTAACTTTATATGTATAGGATAAAGAATTTTTATATCATCAAGTTAAGTTGACTAATAAATAAATTTTTATATATATAGCAAGCTTAGTAATATGAAAAATAAAGTAATAATCTATTATAATTGATTAGTACCTATTATAACTTAAATTATTTAGAAAATGTAATTGCTAATTTGCTGCAACAAGTTAAAATATATTGATTGCGTAAAATTAATTTATCGGAGAATGTAAAGATTACTTAGCTTCTTTGTCTAATATCTTTATGGCCTATGCCTTAGCAAAGAAGATTATTCAGGAAAGGGAAAAAGATCAAAGTGTAGAGTAGCCACATGGGACTGACTTTTTATGTTTTATGTTTTATGTGTAAAAAGTCAAATATAAATTTCAGACAAGCACAACAGAAATACGAAATTACATACAAAAAATTGAGTTAATGTGCATTAAAGATGTTATCTAGTAATTAATTAAGTGAGTTATAATAATGATGTGTCAAATATCAAGAGATACAAAAATATTTGATAATTTCTTTTCATTTGTTCTATACTTGAAAATAAAAATTATCTCGTATGCTGATTAAAAATTACAAATATTTCATAAAATTAATCGAGATATATATATATATATATATATAAATTGATCTGAATATCAAGATTATAAAAGAAAACAAAAGGTTGAAATAATCTGCGTAAGATTTCTGAATTTCCTTTGCCTTTCCATGTTGTAATCCCACTCTGGTTCTTTAAAAGCACAACACCTCTCGGTTGTACCTTTTAATTTCTCTCTGACAGTCCCATTCATTCGTCGGACATAACTTTTGTACAAATTAAATTAATAAAATATGCAGAGTCCTCTGTTTACTATATATATATATATGTTGTATGTGACTAAACAAACAAATACACATATATACACAACAAAGAAATGGCAAACACAGCTTCGACAATTTGGCCTAACGAACAACAACCACTGCAGCAACAACCTCAACAATCAGTGCCAAACAGCTCCTGGCATTCTTCAGGGTCCATAGGGCCTTTTTTCGCTGTTATCTCTGTGTTAACCGTTCTCGCAATTCTTTCGTGTTTAGTGGGAAGGTATTGTAGGAATCGGAAGCCTGCAACGCCGTTGGATAACATTAAACAGAGAGATTGCAGCTTTGGGTGGCTGAGGAGCAAATTATGCTGGCGGAGCTGTTCGAATTGTGGTGAAAGTACTAATAATGATGACGGTAAGGGGCAAGATGTTTAACAAGCCCGCTTTGATTTGGGCTTAAAATGTGATACTATTATAATATGGTTATTTGTGTAAACCTCGATTATTGCTAAATGTGCTAGTTTAAAAGCAGTGTCATTTGTAAGTTGTTTGAAGCAATTGATAAATATTATGCTCAGTTGCTAGTTGCTACTCTACTGCAATTTTCCCTTGGGAACGCTATTTGTTATTCAGTAGTGAGAATGATCAACAAATAAGATTCTGAGAATGACCAACTTTCAAAGCAGTTGCTACATAATCTTTGTGACGATTTCAAAGCAGATCAACGACTTGTTGGAATTTTATTTGATATATATATTCTTCGTGATTTTATCTAATACATTTGATAAAGTCTGGGATTGTATCTGATACTGATACATCCCTCTGTCACGATTTCAAAGAAGTATGTATCTTGTATCTACCCATCAAAGACTTTTCTAATTTTCACCATTTTAAACCATGATTATATCTGAAATACATCCGTCGAATACAATTTGTTTCTAGCATCTCTTTCCTCTCTCACCCATCTCTCTCAAACTATTGCTAGTTATTTCTCACAATTATGGATCAAACTATAATTATCTATGAAAATTCTTTTATGTAATTATATAACATGTTCTAGCTAATCTCTTTGGTGAAAAGTAGGAGCACAAGGATTAAGTCCAATAGTGAAATGGGCCACCACGTATGGACACAATTTGACTTAAAAGAAAATTCAAAGAACTGACCTAGGAAGGTTCAGTTGATTCTTGAATGATACATTGAACGACATCCTTCCATACTAAAAAACAAATTAAAATCCACCGACTCCCATTTTTTAACTTAAAAAAATTCATTACATGGAACCCATATATAGCCTCCCAAATCCAATTATAGAGTGACTCATCTCTCTTCAACAGTGCCTAAAACTCCTTTCATTACCATCAATTTTTCTCTCTTTTCCTTTTTGGTATCCTCTTTTTTCATTTCTTGTAATACTAACACCAAAAACATATAATCCAAAATGATGAACAAAAGAGGAAAACAAATAATGTCAAGGCTTCAAGTTGATCAACTTGACCAATTAAGGGACATATTTTCAAGATTCGACATGAATGATGATGGTAGCCTTACTCATTTAGAGCTAGCCGCACTATTACGTTCATTGGGACTAAAGCCCAATGGGGACCAAATCCATGTTTTGTTAGCTAATATGGATTCTAATGGAAATGGGGCTGTGGAATTCGATGAACTTGTCAATGCAATTATGCCTGATTTGATTAATGAACAAGTATTGGTAAATCAGGGGCAGCTTTTGGAAGTTTTTCGATCGTTCGATCGCGATGGAAATGGGTACATTACATTGGCTGAGCTGGCAGGATCAATGGCTAAAATGGGGCAGCCATTGTCGTATCGCGAACTAACTGAGATGATCAAAGAAGCTGATGTTGATGGAGATGGTGTAATTAGTTTTAATGAATTTGCAACTGTTATGGCAAGGTCTGCTGCCGAATTTCTTGGAATTTCTGTTTTATAGTCTTATGAACTGAGGTCGATTGTTCATTATTTGTATCCATCAGCTGTACAAAATTTATAATTTTTTGCTGATTATCCTAATTTCTGAATAGTTCTGGGCTCTGCTTTGAATCGATTCATGGGATATTTTAGACTTTGTTTTATTTTAAGCTTAGCTAAAACATTGCTTTCCTTGCGGAGAATCTGGGTATTTCATATGTCGATTGTTAATAAATTAGCTGGCCAACTGCTAGACTTCTTCCTCTGCCCTTTTCCTTTCCCACTACCAACTTTCCTGTACTGTATGGTTTTCTTGGACTGTTGATTAGCCTTACTAATCCATTAGATAAGAGGGCAGTTGGACTTTTCAAGTTTTTTTCACCATGACTTCACCTGTTTAACGAAACTTTCTGTGTAGAGCAGACAGCTTATCCGATTCACAGGCAAGACGATACAGGGAAATCATCTCCGATTAATTCAATCTTCATTATCTTGCTAACGCGAATATAAGATACAAAATTTGGTAACTAACTTTCGAATACTGATTGTTAATGTAACCGCCAAGGCTTTCTATTCCCGTTTATGGCAAAGGGATTCAGAAACACAGGACGTTTGTAACAGCAGAATGCAGGCACAATTACTGAAGCGCAAGGAGAGCTTCTCCTGTGGAAGTGGAACCAGCAATCAGTGAGTTTTCCAAGTAAAATAATCAGCCAGTTGGCTTTATCCACCAATACAAGTACAGGGAGATAGCAGGTGAGATAATCATTAGAAAATGGTAACAGTTTGTCATGTTATAGAAAAACAATTAGCAGCAAATAATAGTATATAGTCGACTCCAGCCTAAGTCAATCAGTTTGCCTGTAGACGAGGCATCATTATAGTCAAAAATAAAATAAAATCCACCAAAGGCAGTATGCTTTCTAGTAACGCAGCAGCTTGAAATCAGATGGATTACTCCATAATCATCATTCCAAAGGTTTTCATTTACAAGGATGGGGAGAACGCATAGCTCTTTCTAGTACGGCATCAGCTAAACTTCAAACTGCATACACCCCCGTTAAGTTCTCCCAGGTCTACAACATTTCCTGTTTTCCAGTGCGGGACTTCCTTAAAGATAAAAAGAAGTAATGGAAAAATAGAAACAGAACAGAGAAACCGTCTTACTCATGTATTAAATAGGGAATCACATACAAACATATATAACGAATTCCCAAGACCTCAGAAAGAAATTAGCTGGTATGTTTTAACATTAAAAATTCTTTTGGTAACGTAAGCATGAAACAAAGTTCAGACCAGCCATACCATTAATACAACTGCTACAATCAAAAGCTTGATCACTGGAATAAGCCGGAAAACAGACCGAACCAATATCATATCTTGCAAGTCAAAAGGATGTTCCTAGTGAGAACTTCAGAATCCGGCCTCTTGCACACATAGATTAACACAAGAGAAAGATCTCTGTGCATAGCACTCAAAAGGGCACATAGTAGTAAAACCAAGGAGCATGAACTGTTCCAGCAGTAACTAACCATTTGTCTGAGACATCATAGATATTCAATCAGCATTCAGCAGTAATTTCAAGCAACTCTTTAGATCCAATTTCAAATAGGTCATATAGTAGAAACATTTCAGTCCTTGTATTTACGCTTCTCTCTCTTGGCTTCTCTGCGGTCTTTTTCTGAAACATGGCGGGAATGTCTACTAGGACTCCGAGAGTCTCTCCTTCTATGTTTATGGTGCTTTGAGTGCCTTTTACTACTACCACTCTTCTCCTGAGATGTTTTTTTCTTCCATGACCTTGAATGGCGGTCTTTATAACCCTTGGATGAATCAGAAGATGCATCTGAACTGCTGCTTCTGTGAGGTCGCTTTCGCTTTCTATCAGTTTCATCCTTTGATGAACTGCTGTTCTTATTTCGGTACTGATCTCCTTTTGCTTTTGCATGAGTTCTAGCTTCCATTTCAAACCTATTCTTATCAACATCATTCCTGTAGCTTTCAGTTCCAGTTCCTCTGCCACCATTTTTCCAAGAGCTGATATCTACAGTTCCTTCTTTAGAAAAAATACCTTCTTGAGAGATGTTCTGGTTATTATTTCCTACTGCCAACACCGGATCTGACAAATCCGCACCAACAGCATGGGAAGTGGATGATGTACCATTACCAGATTGGTTATTGCTCTTTGCTCTCAGATTTAACGGAACAGTGTCCTTTTTAGCTGGGTTACTGGTTTTGTTTTCTGGGTGAGGCATAACGGTGGGAACCTCCAAACCTAGCTCTTTACCCAATGACTCCAAAAAGTCACCTGCTATTAATCGATTTAAAGTTGTATTAACAGCTTCAACCTTCTTTTGAGAATCCTCTGTGACATCCTGATTGCTAGTTTCCACTTCATCATCCGAATCATCAGAGAATATAGCCTACAGATGAATATTAAACAAAGCACGTTAGACAAATGAATTCATACTACTCTTTCATCAGCAGATTGTTCTTAGAATATCTATCGAACACCAGAAACCCATCCCACTGCCACAACATAGAACAAAGAAAAGAAAAAGAGGTGAAGAATCATCTCCTTGAAACGACAATAATACAGTTGCATTTCAACTACTTTTTCAAATAGTTAACATCAACAAAAATCATCCCTAAACAGGGGGTGGTATTTTAGGTGATGCACTAAGAAACTGAACCAACTAACCCTGACACTAGCTCAGGTAATGAGATTTTCCAAATTGATACATAAAGCAGGGAGGAATTCCATAGAAAAAAGGATAATCAGAAAGTAACAAACCACTGTCATTGCACCCATCCATGGCCCTACAAAATGGGAAGGAAATAACCCACCCCATCCCTTCATCAACCAAAGAAAATAAGAAAGAAACATTCCCTTTTGACATCCGTAAAAAACTAAGTAATCTAACGCACTAGTTTGTAACCTCGACATGACGAAGAAACAATTAGAAGCAAAAGCATAATAAAGATACTTTGCTGTCCCTTAATACAAAAAATGACCAATTACAAGAACAAAGATGGAGTAGCCAAATCTGTATAATGAACATGATAGTCCAAATAAGAGAGAACTTAGCAAGAACACTCTCCTCTAATAAGGAACTATATATATTAACACCTAATATGAGGAATAATAAGAGACTAAATACCTTGTACAAATCAACAGGCCTTTCAATATTTTCCGGTTCTGCATCAACCTCAGTTTGCCGGTCAGCCATTTCTTTTCCTTTTTCTATATGGCCTTCCTGGATAGAGAATTGGCTCCTACCCCCAGAAACATCATCCTCAAGCTTTGGAGCTTTGACAGACTCAGGCAAATATATAAGTGAGTCCAATTTGCTCCTCGCACGAGGAGCTGGTGGTGGCTGCATAATACAAGATGGAGCTCCGTCAACCTTGACGATATGCAACAGAAGCAGAGAGAAAAATGATAGAAGAAAGATGCATTAATGACTTCAAAATTAGATAAATACGATTCACCTAGTTATAGATGTCACACACACTACATATAACAAGGACACTATCCAATTTAAGAAGTTAACACTTCTAATTTGCACATGTGAGGAGTAGCCTCTTGTCTCTAGTTTCCTTTTTGGTATACCCATCAGGCCCTTGTTTGTATAGATGATTGGGTGACTTTTGTAGAGAACCATATTGTGGTTAAGGTTTCTCCACATTTTTGTATACTACTTGCATATGGAAACTTAAAATTATTACCTATTTAAAAAAGAGCACTTCTAACATTCTAAACTTAATTCTAACAATTAGAATGAGAAGAAATTAGAAAAACACTAATTCTAACACTAAAACGAAAAATTAATGCTATTTGGATTACTTAGAGAAGAAATTAGAAAATCCCTACATTCTAGAATGTATATTACAGTGACATTAGATTAGAACAAAAAAAAAGAAGAGAAAAAACAGTTCACAATCATACATCTGTCAATGTCCTTTCATCTAACAGAAGCCCAACTAAATTCTCATAAAAAGAAGTCGATGACGTCAACAGCTGCAACTTCTCCAGGAGATAGTAGAAGGGTGGAGTTTGATAGAAATTTAGAAGTATGATTTGGCAGATTGACACATAACAATCGTGAAATATACAGCATTGTTGGTACCTTGCCCATATAAGGGTCAATAAGATCAAAGCGCTTGCACAGAATAGGTGCAGGTCTCCACTGAAATTCCTCCCGTTTTGGGCACATACTTGTTGCCGCTAAGCCATCATCTTGACCAAATTTAGCTAGCTGCGAAACAGTAGTTAGAAAACAGGACAAAACTGCCAACTTATGAACATTCACTCAGAAGTTGGATAATGTACGTACCTCTGCTGCTCCAGAAGTAAATTGCAATCCTGCAGTAGGTAACATACTTGAGAACAACTCACTAGGTGGAACACTTTCTTTTCCCTTTTTTCCTTTATTTATTGTCTCGGCTACAGACTCAAATTCTAATCTTTCGCGAGCACGGGCAGCTTCTGACATATTACTTGCTCCACTACCGTCTTTAGGGCGAAGACCTCCGTGATACTTCTCCTTCAGAAACTGCTCGAACCTTTCCTGCTTAGTAGGATCATCTTGAAAAGGTTTTGCAGATTCAAGAAGTTCATTCTGGAGACAGAAGTTCAGAATCAACACACCAAAAACAAATTCCGACATATGATGGCCAAACTAATTAAAGTATACCTTTCTAACCTCAAAAGCATTTTTAAGGCCTTAAACACTAATTTACTAGTTAGCATCAAATCTGAACACAGCTCGATATATGAACAAGAAAAACTTTCAACTAGGAGGAAGAGTGGCCAATTTTGGAGCTTATACGTAAAATATCAATTTTCAACTAAAAATTGAGTCAAGCAATTAAGCCCAAAAGAAGAAAAAGCTGGCCCCACAAAGCACCAATCTTCTTGAACACCAGAAACATCAAACAGTAAGACGCTGCCATGACTAACCCCTACCAAAGTTGACTTAACGAGGTGCCAAGTTAGCACATGATACAGTCTTAGATTATTCAGCCTAAAACGAATATCAAGCTAGACTTAAAGTTACCGAGTACTAAACTACTTACAATTGACGCAGGTTTGGTGAATGTGTCTGAAAGATTGGACGTTAAATTGATTGCATCAGCAGATATACCAGAGGAATTTGCAGCTCTCAAGCTTCTTTCAATAGGCTTCTCCCCTAATATCTGGCCACGGTTTTCAGCTGTCATCTTCTGCACTTTCCGAGACATTTTTGGATCCCACTGTTGTTTGCCTTGATCATTACGTTTCTGTCTCTCCTCCCAAAGTTTCCTTGCATAATATTCATGACCTTCTCCTCCATTCAAGAAACCAAATAGAGGGTTGAACTGATTTTTTTCTCTGGAAAGGTCCTCAAGTAATTTACCAGAACGAGCTACTAATGTAGCCAACCCTTCAATCAATATTTTAAGATTATTATCCTCCGGGGGAGAAACAACAGGGGGAGGAAGACTAGGAGCCTTGTTATCAGATTCAAGGGGAGCTGCAAACTTATGATGGGGGAGAAAATTCTGTGGTACCACAGGAGATTCGAATCTGTAAACATAGTAGAATAAATTTGAGTTAAGAGTGAAATATGAAATAAAAGTTAATGTTTTTATCATATATAACCACACACCTAAAAGGAACCAATTTCTAGAACACACTAAACAGACTTTATTCTACATGCAGTAGAAGCAAGTACTAGTTACCTCATATTTCCTTGATCACATCTAGAAAAATGGCAGTTCTAAAGTAGATGCAGCTAAGGAGAAAACATTCATTAAATCCTTCATGACGGCAAGAAAAGCAATGTGATGACCCTTATCGCAGAGCCAACAAACATTTGTGGGAGCACCAAAAGGGTGTTCGGAATTTTATAAAGACTTAGCTTATCAATGGATTATAACTTCCCCTATAGGCAATACTGTCTTTTGGTGCCGAAACAGCAAGGATTCCTACATTCTGACGTATGAACATCTGGCCTTTATCATGCTTATAGGTCTCTCATCTTAAGAATCCACCTTAGGTTTGATTAGCTCAGTTACATCCAATGAATGGTGCACAAAACATTCTCCCTTTTTTTTATAATAATGGTGGCGTTCGGCCAGCTTGACATACCTCGACTATTCCACCTGCTACTAGTGGAAATACTGGGCAACTTAGTCCACAAAGGCTTAGACAAATGGGAAGAAATCACTTTCCCTGAGATCGAACCATGGTCTACAAGGTTTTCATACCCTTGGGTGAACGTACAAAACACTCTAGAGAAGTCTCATTTTCATGAAATAGGCGGAATTGTAATTTAGAGCATGCATCTTAATCCCTTATATAAAATAAAAGACATCTTCATCCATAGTGGGACTACCAAGACGTGTAGCACATCTTCAGTTTTCTGCTCAACATCCTTGGTTAATGCATTCCTCCCTCGGGACTTGTTTATGTTCATGGTCTAGGGCTAGAATTGACGAATCCAGACAGAAAACAGTGGTTGTTAGCTATAGATGGCAATTTAAACTTGTTGGCCCATGCATAATAGACATTTGGTGTATAGAAGATGTCCAAAACATATCCTATTTATGTGACCATTACAAGAGTTTTTAGTTACTTCAATAGTGACATATAGACTGTTTTTCTTGTTAGTCCTATCTGGGCGCAACCACTGGTGCTAATATATATCCTTCATTCCCAAAGAAAATAAAATGACATACTGCAGAGGTCTATACCCCAGGCCGCACACGGTTTTTTTATGTTCCAGATTTCATTGCTCTAAAGCAGGCGCAGTGACAAAAGCATGTAATCAAAGATGGAAAGGATACCAACAGCTTGTGTTACTTTCAGTATAAGAATTAAGTGTCATAAAAATACCTTTCCAGCTGATAGTCGGATTTTGAAGCAGCACTAAAACCAGGTAAAATATCATGTGCCTTCCTGTCCAACATTTTCAGATTCTCCACCTTTGGTCTTGAAGGCTCTTCAACTTCTTCAACATAAGTCTCTTCAAAGTCATAACCTGGTGAGAAAATACTAGTCAAGATAAGAAATTTTCAAACAGAACTGCTATTCCCCCCCTACTTCCGCACCAATACCAGCTGGAGGGGGCAATAAGGACCTATGATGCAAGGTTACAAGAGTAACAAAAATTAGAAGAAAAGAAGAACTCTCATTCTCTGCAATTGTCTAACCTGCAAACTGGATCAAAGGAGCATTTAACAGGACAACACTGAACTTTATTCATGAAAAGTACACTTGAGAGGAGGAACAAAAGTATTGCAGATCCAGGATGGTCAAACAAAGTTTTTGATAAATAACTAGGAGAAATACGGATCCCACCATTAAGAAAATGTCGAGGCAAAGTACATTAAAAAAAAAAACTTTATAGTTTAGGTAAAGAACTAAGAAAGTCAACCATAGCATCCAACTCTAAAACAAATGTGAGTAGCTACATCGCACCAAAAACCAAGCAAGAATATACTTTCGAGTTTAAGAATGACTACATTGTCCTTCTTGTATTCAAAGACACAAGCATTTCTTTCTCTCATATGATGGCCAAATGAAGCTGTAACTTATAATTTAAGGGGACTACTACTTTCTTGAAAAAAGCAAATAGTAAGGATGTTCTGCAAACACAAACCAAACTTGAGCACCAAAACAGGGCACAAATTGCTCCTATGAAGGGACTTACATAGAATTTACTAGTGCATTTTGCACAAACGGAATCCCATATTGAAAAATACAAATTTCCAATTCTTAATGCCTCAATTTTCCTATTCCATACTTTCTGCTCACCAACCGCTACTGCCTCCCCACTTCCCCGGGCCAGTCAATGAGCATAAACTGAAGGGTGGTGATTGGTATAAGCATAAAGCAGCACCAAAATTTATGCCGTGAACAAAAAAAGAAGACACAGGGGAAAACTATGGTGTTGTCCTGAAAAGAGACGAACTAAAGAAGGAACAACAGGAATATCTGCAATCCATACTGCTAACTGATTGACTGGTACTTGTACATATCAACAAAAGAAACTGACTGGTATTTGTGTATTTACAATAACTGGATTTACAGAGAAAAAGAAAATATATAACCTGATCCATACACATCTTCATCTTCAACATCAAGATCTTCAAGAGCCCCAACACCAAATCCAGGAGCAACCCTTCCTGCTGATAAAATCAACCCAAATAGCTAAAGAGCATACATTGGTAATGCAGTCTTTGAAAGAAAATAAGAGGTACTAAATGGAAAGCAAGCTTAAATCTGAAACGCGAGGGGTAAAGTTTGCAGTCTTTAAAAGAAGATAAGAAGCACAAAATGGAAAGCAAGCTAAAATCGAAAACATGAGGGGTAAATCTTACATTTGAAACCAAATAGGCTGTCCTTCAAGACTCTATCTTGATGCCCCATTTCCCTACTATTAGATAGCCGTGATCTCTTCTTTTCTGGGAAAAAAAGAAGCCAAGCACTTATTCACTGACAATGTGTTACAAATCAGTTACACATAATTGATAAGGACAAATCAGTTGAACATTTTCTCTATTATTGAGACATTAAGTACCTCTGAACTCAGGAGCATTTTTGTAAGGATCATAGCCTAAACCATGCAAATCTTGCTTTGGATTAAGCAAATAAACCTAAAGAGGTAAGGAAACAAGCAGGAAAATATTAGGGAACCAGTGCATTAAAACAAAAAGACTAAAAGGAGATAGAGATAGAAGTTTGTGCAAGGATACGAAATCACTATTTTGTTTCGAAAAGGAAAAGAAAGTGCAAGCAAATGATGAACTTCTGATCCCGTGTAAAACCATGTAATTGGAATGAATGCATCAAACTCAATGGAGAACCCCATTTTGTCTTTATCAGTTCTGACAGGAATATATTGGTAAAGAGAATTTCTTGGGCATTAAATGGCATAACAGAGGCTGTTCTTGAATCAACTGATCTCCAAAAGCCTGTCTGCATCGTTTAAATCTCTAATTGAGTACATCTTACAATGTTGTCCATTGAGTACACCTTTTTTATACTCCTTTAACTCTTCATGTTCTGTGGGCAACAAATTATATTACTATGAACAAGATATCGGGCAGAAGAACAACGTTAATAGATCAGAAAATACACCCAATTAGTTGGTATGTTGGAGACCAAAATGCCTCCGCATATGCATAGAAGATGTAATACTACGTAAGACTATTCATATAAATAAGTTCCCCCTCCACACACCCCACACCTCACCCCATCCCAACCCACCCCCAGAAAAAGCACAAGTGTCCATACAAAATTAGTTCTATAGGGTAACCACTACCGTTGACATTCCCTTCTCTCACCGGATAAAAGGTGACTGAATGAATTCGAGCAATCATACAATCAAAGGTTCGCTATAGACAACCAGGCAGAGTACTAGTTAAAAAAGAAAGAGAAAACTAAAATCTGTACAACAACTACTTCTTCTAAAGATTAAGGGCAGTTTAAAGTAACCAACATAGTGCTTTGGTAACAACCCACTGCATCACCTAAAAATACAGTATAGCTAAAAAAACCTAACAGTTCTCCACTCACACTCGCCATCCCAGTTTCCTGGTCTCATAACATAGACTAAATGAAGCAGTGTCATGAAGATGAAATGAAAGTGATAAGAAGTGAAGCTGATTAATTTTGAAAATTGAAACAGAAATATAAAAGACAAATATAAAGCACTAGATGACGAAGAAAAGCTTTGAAGAAATAAAGCAACAGTTCACACCGGTGTGCTTTTAGAAAACTGGCTCCCATCATCAGTTGGTAGATCCAGGATAGTCCCAGCAGCATCTTCAGCTAGTCCAGAGTCCAAAGGTCGTGCGTCCACATCAGCAAAAGAAAATGCAAGAAAAGCTTTTCTTGCCTCTCTCTTAGCATCTGCAAATTAGAAAGAGAAAAAAGTTTATAGAATGGATTAATAGCAATAAATTCATTCATAGTTATAAAGCATGAAAATTAAATGTTTAATTTCAAAATAATTATCAAACACTAAGATCGGAAAAAAAATTCCGCCAAGAACAAAGTCCTAAAATGATAGCTTCTAAAAGGCAGCCTCAATTCTCTCCGAGGGTATTCATAGAAGCCAAATATGTCCTATAAATGTGCACGGGAAATGTTTAGGCATCATCAAATTAACTCTCAAAGATAAACAGAAAAAATTATGTTGAAACTTGTCAAATAAGTTCAGACTTCCAGTCTAAATAGTTTTCCTAAACCAATGCAAAACGTGTCTAGTAAGGTCCATTTGTCAACTCCAAGATGTTTTCTTCAGGCATCTGTCAAGAACTGATTGGACTATATAAAATTTTCAATGTCCAACCATCTACCCTACAGTTCTATCGGAGTAAAATAAAACTATATTCTCTAGGAACAAGGTAAAGCATTCTGCAAAACTAGTAGAAATCAAGAATGATTCGTCCCAAGCTTTTCTTCAACTAGTTTAAAAGCTGTGTCCAATTAAGTCCATTGCTAAAAATTTGCTTGCCAGGTAATGCATAGTACATTAGGTCATTAACAATATCCAGCAGACTAAGCATGACATTAGGGGACGCCATACTATATAGTGAATCAGTATGTGAGCTGTTAATTGAGCGACCACGTCTCCATCCCATCTTCTGCAGTAATGTGAGCCCTGCCCAAAAAATAAGAATAACATAGTGAGAAATTATTCTCTTCACAAAAAATGGTACTTTTCAATGTACAAAGAATCAGACCAATGGACCCTGTCACTGGAAGTACCACTTCATCCGGAACTGGTCCAGGTATAGCAGAGGGCCTGCAGTACAAGCAAGATGTTCAAAGTATGAAAAGTGAAGATAAGAGAAACTAGAATAATTAACTCATCTATACTATATTAAAAGCATAAAGACTCTTCAAATGTTGATTGAACTTTTTGCCCTTCATTAAAAGACTCCGCTTTAGACAAAATCATCTTTTCACAATTTTCCTTTAATTTTGTATCATTATTTTAATAATATCATATATTGACTATAATAAACATAATAAAAAATAAATGGAGAAGATTTTCTTATTATGATTAAATTCCTAAGAGAGAATCTTTTTTCAACTAAAATAGACTTGATCCAAAAAAACTTCCAAAATAATAAGCAAAAAAGATTTTTAAAAAACTTCTAAAAAATAGGTTCAAAAGGTACAAAAAAGAGTACAAAAAAATAAAATCCCACTGCCCTAGGAATCCTTATTTGATTATAACGGAATAGTCCTAATACAATTTATACTTTGAATTCAATTAAATTTCCGTCTCCATAAACTGTTGATCAGCCATGCGTTTGACTATTTTCCAACTCAAATTATATGTAGCAGCCGAACAAATTCGCTGGTGATAATCTGGCCATTGATTAGTAGCAACAGGTTGCACGATTAAAGTCGGAACTAAAGAGCCTACTTGTGCAATCTCTTAATCTCAATTCCTTTAGTTGCCCATAGTACTGTTAATTATCTGAAACTCTCATTATAGTCTCTGTTTATTTTTGTCTTTTGCAGGAGATCATCTACCTATCATGAAATTTGCTCTTTTCTGTATAGTAGTTTCTTTCTTATTCCAACATTGTTCTTGCCTTAATAAGGTCTGTATTCTTTGTTTGCTTTCTTGGTGGAATGCACGATTCTTGAACACATGACAAGTTGTTGTTGTTCCACCTTTTCAGCTATGGGTGATTCTGGTTTGGTTTTCTGGCCTCCTTTGATGACAATCTATGGTGGGAAAATGTTTTCATGTTTTTACTAATCATTTGATTTGTTTATAGCTTCTTGGGCTGTTATTTGATGTTCTTTAATTTGTCTTGTTTTTAGGTTTGTGCGAGAAGTAATGAAGAGTCCAGCTCCTCTTGAGGAGTAGCGAAGAAAGGATTTGAAGCAAGGGGTGTTAGGAACTGGTGGATTGTTTGGCTAACATAAGTGAATAGTGCTCAGTATGATAGGTAGAACTCCTATTTCTTTCGTTTCAATTTATATGAAGTATTTTGACTTGACACGGAGTTTAAGAAATCTAGGTGCAAGGAAATTTGGAATTGTTGGAATTCCACCGATTGAATGTTGCTTGGCTATGTGTGGTGTAAGTGTTACACTTGGTGGTGCCTATAACACTTAATGATTATGCTCAAATATTTTATAACACAACACTTAGCTTGCTGCAAGATTTCAGCTTAGCAAATCTAGGAATGAACTTTTCACTTGGAAATTCTTTCTTGATGACAAAGGGTGTCATTGATAATGCAGTTGCAACTTAATGGAGATTGTGTTTATTGTCGGAGCAGGTATTGTGTTCATCGACTACAATGTTTTATTATTGCTATTTTCAGATTGATTCAGGTGAGTTTTATGGTTTGATCTGATATTATATCAAATATGTATATTGTGTGAGTATGAAGGTTATTGGTACTAAGATGAGAGTTTCCGAGACCCAAAAAAAAAGAGAATTAAATCCAAGTTTCTGGCACCAAGAAATCAATCTTCTTTTATGTTAGCCTACAACAACAACAACCCAGTGAAATCCCACAACGTGAGGTCTGGGGAGGGTAAAGTGTACGCAGACCTTACTCATACCAAGGTAGGACGGCTGCTTCCAAGAGACCCTCGGCTCAAAAGAAGCATAAAAAGAGGTCAGATAAGGCTAAGAAGTTCAAAGCGATATGAGAAAGCAAATAACGAAAGCTACACAGATAAAATAGAGTAATCAGAGTACAGAAAGTAATAGAAAGATAATAACAGAAGTAATATGTGTCCAATGAGGAGCAAAAGTGATTATTACCACATCTTCGCTCTTTACTGATAATTGACATATCCCAAACTATCCTAATACAAATTAGATTAGTAAGTAGTTGTACGTTGTTTCGCTGTCCATTTATATTAGTAGTCATAGCATTGATCCTATAGTATCTTTTACTTCTTTTTTGTTACTATATGTTGTTTCATGTATCTTGAAATTTGTATTATTTTGTTGTAGTTATCATTCTGATACTATTAGCTATTTCTGTTATTATTATTGTTAATTTTATTTCTGTTAATTACTTCTTTATAGAGTTTGTTGTGAACTGTCTTTTCTTGATCTGAAATTCTATCAAAAACAATCTTCTATAGGGTAGAGTATAACCTATGTATACTCTACCCTTCTCAAATTGGACACATGGTATATTGTTGTTGTTGCAAGACATCATCCTACACTAGCATAACAAAATCATAAAAGGTTAGTTTTATCGACAGCTTGCTTAGACGTAATAGTTTATTTGTATTAATTTTTAATTTCTATCTTAAACCACAAATTATACTCCAACTATGTAGAATTCATATACCAACTTCATAGAATCAATACCTTTTTTTCTTTTTATCCCAATTAGGTAAAAGATACTATCCGGAATTTCGCACCAGACCAAGAGGACCACATAATATTAGTTTCAAACACCGTATGGGAAATTCAAAAAAAAAATATGTATGCTTGCAAGAAATGTTCAATATTTTCAAAAATTTATAATATTCAACTTAATAATATTAATGTGACACAGACGTGCAACGCACGTTCACTAAATTAGTAGCTCAATATAGGGAATTTAAGCATCTAAGGTTCCTTCAATGCAGTTCTACTCAAGCGATTTGCAACCAACACTAATGAAAGAAAGTAAAAGATTAGACACACAATTAACTCAATCATGTTGAATAGGGTAGGCCTGGCATGGACAGTGTAAAGAAGCACAACAAATAAGTGCAGCTATACTCCTCGTACATCGAGAAAATCAGAAAACTATTCTAAATGTCAACTATGTATATCAATCAGAATAATATTTGTACATCAAGAGGAGTCTAGGGTTGTCTCAGGTCATGCATTTACTATCTCACCCGATGAGTGCTCCCTTTATAGTCACGAGATTGTTCAGGAAGATACAAAAACATATATTATAGTATTTAAAGAACATGCCTTGTAGAAAAATGAACATAGAATCCTTTCAACAGTAAAAGAAAAGATGCGGGGAACAGGGTTGCAGCTCAATTAGGTAATGATATTTAGATTATAGCAATCACATGATGCCATAAGACAAAGTAGTAAACAGCTAAAGTCCAAGCTACAAACTAACAATTATATACATAAGAAGCAGCTAAGCACAATAGAACACCTCTGCTTTTGCTCCTTTTCAGCTTGTTTACGAGCAAGTTCAGCAGCAGTAAATCCAAATGTATCATACTGCATCGATGTCCCTAGACGACCCTCCATTTCCTACGATATAAAAAACCAGAGTAAACTTCTAAGGGAACGGAAATTAATATGAGCGAATGATCAGTACCAGCTCAACTCAAACATATGTCACTCTAAACTTCCCACATAATTTACAAAACTAACACTTTGATGAAGTCATAGAACTAGAATCAGCTGGACAACATTAAGCTTCAAAAAACAAGGGAATTTTGAGAATGAAGTACACTGACTTGCACGCTTCACAGTAGCCATTCAAGTACCCAGTGTTCTACACTGCTACTCTACTAGGACATAACCAGCTGGGTAGTTTACTAATCCTCAATCAAAATGTAGGAGCAACAATCATTAACAGTCATTCAAATATGAATTGCTTTTTTTATCAGCCTGGGTTCCTCAACCATCTATAGCGTCAAAGAATATAGTACCAGCTTTTGTGTTAGTTTTGATAACAAAACTTACAGAGGAGCTCCTATATAACTAAATATAGCTTTCACAAAAATTGATCTCATCAAAATGAAGAAACGGTAGCAAATGGCATCATACACCAATGAATTTAACCATTAAATACCCAGCACGTGCATACAGAATCTAGCCTCATAGAATGTAATCTTCAGTGAAAGAAAGAAAAAGAAGGCAATGGCTTGATGGTTGATTTAACCAATAAATTGAATTAATAGAAATCAGCAGATACGGTGAGTGTTTCTGAAATAAGTGGCTATCACATCATGTTTTCTGCAAAAGCTCAAGTTCAACTGCAACTTCTTTTTTGTATGTTCAAGCACACTCCACAGCTCAAATAGAAAAGATCCACCTATATATCATATTACCCTTTAGCATATCATTTTTTAAAAGCATCCACAAAACTGCATTTTCTGTCAATTATATCAGAGACCTTTTAACCATTTCTTTCAAAATAGTTAGAACTCAGGCACATCCATCCCATAGTCAATTATTTGCATGGAAATAAAAAGAAAATCATGTGAAACCAGTTTCTAAAAAGGGTACACCATACACAACTATCTTTACACATGAACTGTCAGTGATTTACAGCAAAGGTCAATATAAATGAACATTTACATCAGTCATAGCCAATGACAAGAGACATGAATATTTTATTCTTTCCTCTTCCCGGGACACTTTACATAACACACAAGTCAATTGTCAGCTACTTTTGAATACTTGGCAACCAAAAGATGAGGTAGAAAGAAAAAGGAATTCAAGCTTCCGCAGGCAGTGTAGTTGAGAGGAGGAAAAAAATGGCTTTCTTCAATAATTTCAAAAAAATCCCAGCATTAATGCAACTACAAGATTTGTTATTCAGCACAAACAAAATTATGCTACTTCGTGAGTTCAATCACCAACAGTAAACCGGATATTTTTAAGGCAATGTCTCTCATAGGTTAACTCACATTTTTTCCACAGCAAATCAGACAGCATGAACTTGGAATTGTGACTTTTGGAAAAGAAACAGCAGAGGAAAACACACTAGATGTATCTACTGGACGTCGTGTGTCTTTCAGGAAATCTCTCTTAAAGTAAGAAATCCAGCCTTGCAATCGGAAGTTAATTGATAACAAAGTTGATTAAGCATACTGAGAAAAGCATCCCGTATTATTTCATATTCTCCAGCCAAAAGCTGATGTTTTGTCAGGAAATTGATTGACTTCTTTTGGCGTAACTCATACAAAAATAGTATAACATACTTATATTCTTATATCTATGAAGAAAGCGGAAGGAAGAGAACATACAGCTTTCTCATCATCATCCAAGAAGTTAAAGAGACTCTGTCGTTTGACTTCAGCTTTGTTTTTCCTAGACGACGTAAATGTCTGTGGAGTCCATCCTACAACATTGTTTTAGACGGTTCATAAAGAATCTCACATAAGTAGGTTCAAAATAAAATTGAGAAAAATGTCACTGAAATAGCAGAACAATAAAATGGAAGTCACAATCTACCTTCTTTCGAGCCAACTGTATTGTAGTATCCAGCAGAAAAACCGCCAGTAAATGCCCCATGAAATCTCCTCCGTCCCTCTTCATCTGTGACCTGAAAATCAATTTTATTAACAAGTAAAAAATTGAGATAGAAGCAGATAAATAAAAAGCTTCTGAAGATGAAAATCTTTGATCAAGCACCCATTTTAATCAGCAGGGACTGGTGTTTAATGGGCTATAGACATTAATAAAGTACTCAAGGTTCGTCAAAAGGTTAAAACAAATTATCAACATTATCATAGTATCGTGAAAACTACCTTAAACTCAATGTTCATCAAACGAGGCTACATTGCCTCTAAAATTCTACTAAATTCACACAAGAACAAACAGGAAAACTTAAAGAAACTTCAAGAAACTATGCCTTCGTCTAAAACATAGAGTTCTAACTTCTAAAGAATTCAAGAAACAGTATTTTCAAGCAAGTAGCGAGTGGAATCAATAATTCAAGAGCCTAAACCAACGGAAGTTTTTCTATTTTCAAACCCGTGACATTGATTATGAAATTGAATACCTCTTGTTTCCATACGGGAAGAGTTCGCAACAGGCCAGAGGCCTCAGCAATGGCCTTCTTCTTGCGGCTGCTCACATCTTCCTCTCGTTCTATAGGTGTTCCATAGAACACGAAATCTTCCTCGTCGCTATCCATTTTCCTGTATATATGTTGATCCTACCGCATCACACGGGGAGAGAATAAATTTCGAATTGCTACTTATAAACCCTAGTTTCCTTGATTTTGATAAATGTGATCGTTGATTCGACAAATTTGTCTCCCGGAGAGCGGATATTAACCAACGGCGTGACTTTTACACGTTGGCGGTTCCCTTCTGTCGTATATATACTTGTGTGGTATATATCTTCAGTAATTACTAAGTGGTGTAATTAGTTTTGGAAGGAGAGATTAGAGTGACTACCAAATTGTTAATCCACCATTTATACGTTTGATGTATTTCAATTGGGTAAAATTTAATTTTCCCATCTAACTTTGTGGAAGTGAGTGGTCAAGATAAGTATAAGGATGAAGGTGTGTATTTCATAGAATCAATTTATATTTATGTCGGGGCAATAATTAACCATAAAAATCACGTATTTTTAAGTCAATTGTTAGAGTAACATAAGATCAGACAAAGACTAAAATGCAAGGAAGTGGAAATTGTATAGAGGAATTATCGTAAATAATGAATCAACTGCGACACAAATTTAAAAAAGAATTATAGAAAGACTAAGAGTACTTAGAACTTCTAAAAAAAGGCCAGGTATAGCAGACTTATAGAGAAATTCTTCTTGTAACTAGTTGATGGTTGGAGGCCTAATAATCATAATATCCTTCCTGGAGAGTGACTATGTTGAATTAGGAGCTTTTTAGGTGTATTGACTTTGCGTGTTAATGATAATTTATAGTTGTTACCAAAAAGGTCAGGAAGAGAAATTGCACATGTTGTTCATTGATCTAGAAAAGACGCAAGATAAAGTTCCTATGAAGGTCATCGGGAGCCTAGAGGTGTATTTGTAGTTTACATTAGGGAAATTAAGAATATATACGAGAAAATCGGGATTTGGGTTAGAAGAATGGGAGATGACTCAAAATACTTTTTGGACATGATGGAGTTGCATTAGGGTTCAATCCTTAATCCTTTCCTATTTGCCTTATAATGGACAAAGTGACACAACAAAATAAAGAAGAAATATCGTGGTGTATGTTATTCGCATATGATATAGTACATCATGTCTTGACATGGGATGGAGTAAAGAATAGGTCACATATTTGGTGACAGATCGAGTCTAAAGATTTTAGATTTAGTAAGACTAAAATAGAGTGCATGAGATGAAATATTAGAAACGCGACATATAAAGCAGAGGTGGAAGGAGATTGATGCATAAGTCACAACCCAATTACAAAAGCATCAAATTAAGCGAAATAGGATTTAGACTCTCACATATTCATTTTTTACCAATAAAAATGATAGCCCCAAAATCATAAACCAAAATGGAGCGCCGAACATAGGTACAGAAGGCCCAAATTGAAAGAAATGCAATTGACATCCTATAATTAATAAAGTTCAAGTCAAATTTTGAAAGATTCAAACAAGAAGAAATGAGGTTGACATTTCTAAACCAGATTTCGAAAGTCCAATTTGAACGAAATGCAGTTGACATCACATAATTAATGAAGTCCAAGTCAAGTTTTGAAAAATTCAAAATGATAAAAAAAAAAAAAAAAAAGTGGTTGACATCCATAAGCTATATTTCGAAAGTCCAACTTGAACAAAATGTAGTTGATATTACATAATTAATAAAGCTCAAGTCAAATTTTGAAAGGTCCAAATTGAAAGAAATAAGGTTTAGTTTCCTAAGCTAGATTTCAAAAGTCCAATTTGAACAAAATGCAGTTTATATCAGATAATTAACGAGGCCCAAGTCAAATTTCGAAAGGTCCAAATTGTAAGAAATGAGGCTGACTCCCTAAGCCAGTTTTCCAAAGTCCAATTTGAACGAAATGCAGTTGACATCACATGATTAATGAAATCTAAGTCAAATTTCGAAAGGTCCAAATTGAAAAAAATGAGGTTGACATCCCTAAGCCAAATTTGAACGAAATACAATTGACATCACATAATTAATGAAGGCCAAGTCAAATTTCGAAAGGTCGAAATTGAAAGAAATAAGGTTGACATCCCTAAGCCAAATTTCGAAGCTCAATTTGAACGAAATACAATTGAAATCACATAATTAATGAGGCTCAAGTCAAATTTCGAAAGGTTCAAATTGAAAGAAATGAGGTTGACATCCCTAAGCCAAATTTTTGAAGCCTGATTTGAACGAAATGCAGTTGACATCACATAATTAATGAAACCCAAGTTAAATTCGAAAGGTCCAAATTGAAAGAAATGAGGTTGAAATCTCTAAGCCAGATTTTCAAAATTCAATTTGAACGAAATACAACTGACATCACATAATTAATGGAGCCCAGGTCAAATTTCGAAAGATCCAAATTGAATGAAATGAGGTTGAAATCCCTAAGCAAGATTTCAAAAGCCAATTTGAATGATATGTAGTTGACATCACATAATTAATGAAGCTCAAATTAAATTTCGAAAGGTCCAAATTGAAAGAAATGAGGTTGACATCCCTAAATCCAATTTGAACGAAATGCATTTGACATCACATAATTAATAAAGCCCAAGATCAATTTTAAAAGGTTCAAATTAAAAAAAATGAGGTTGACATCTCTAAGCTAGATTTCAAAAATCTAAGTTGATCGAAATGCAACTGACATTTCATAGTTAACGAAGCCCAAATTAAATTTCCAAATGTCGAAATAAAAAAAATGAAGTTGATATCACGAAATGCAGCTGACATTTCATAGTTAACGAAGCCCAAATTAAATTTCCAAATGTAGAAATAAAAAAAATGAAGTTGATATCCTAAACCAGATTTTCGAAAGCCCAATTTTAACAAAATGAAATCAGCATCACATAATTGGTAAAGAGTCAGAAACTTTCTCGTCTCCTCTCTTTCACTAATGACACCACTAACTCCATCCACCCAAAAACTCTTTCCATTTTACTGGAAAACTATATAAGCAAACGTCACCTCTTATCCCACCTACTTCACTCATGCGTGCTTACCACGTCCCATTTAGCATTCACAAAGATGATGGGACCCACTGCTCATGCACGACACCTATCCATTCGCGCGTGGAGAATCCCTCGTTGGATGCGCTTTGCCCTAGTCGTCTGCGAACACATCCTTCTCTCTCTATATCCACCATGAACCACCACCGTACTCCGATCACCTCCTCCAATCTCCTTTCGAATTCTTCCAATCGGCCGGTTTGCCGCTCGTCTCGCCGATCTACTAGTTTCGCAACTTTTGTTTCTGAGGTAAGAATAGTTGTTGTAGTTATTTTTATCGTATTCAGTCGTTGCCTTCGCTTTTGTTTGATATGCAGAAAGTTGGTATTGTTTCTTCGAAGAATTTATGAATTTGATTTTGAAGGGTTAAAATGGAACCGATGGATATCGTTGGTAAGACGAAGGAGGATGCTTCACTTCCCAAAGGTTTTCCTCTTCCTCCATGTTTTCTTTATAGCTGCGCATATCTGCTGTATATTCAGAGAATGAATTCTATTTCTTTGTTTCTGTTGCTCTCGTGATTGTGCTTTTTGATGACTTTTTTGTGTTGGTGAATTATCCTCTGTTTCTGTTTGATTATCGTTGAAATCTAATTAACGAGATTTTGAGCCGATGAATAGGTGATATCTCGAGGCTTACTAGACGGAATTCCATCAAAATGAAAACTTTGGATATTTTTCTTAGAAGGAGATGAACTACATATAGATTTGTATGTAAGTGCACAATAGGAGTAAGCATAGAGGGACATTAGTTGCTTTTGGAAGGGGGATTCAGGCAATTAAAAGCCATTAAATTTTGCAAAGGCTGGCAGACAGTGGTGGAGCAAAAAAAAATAATACTGAAGTGTGACACCTAGGATTTGAAATTGAGACTTAAAGCAACTTTACCACAACAGCAGAATCTCCTCTTTAACATCTGTTTATATATAACTGCAAAAACGTTTTTGCCCCATTTTACAGTATAATTTCCTGGCGAAGTTCATCTTTTTGAGCTCAGTTTGCCTCCCATTAGCTCCACCCCTGAGTTTGTGAATTTTTTCTGAGGAGGGTAAAACTTAGACTTGTGACTGACAAGTGATACTAATTGCTTCTGTCTAGAAAGAGTTATCCAATATCATTTAGGCATAATACATTAGATAGATACTTGAACTTGGCCTTCACTAGTTGAACACTCCAACTTTCATTGTCACCGTCTAGACACTTCAACCGGACACAAGTGCACTTTGCAAATATCTAACTTTGAAAATGTGGGTGTCTTCTCAAAGTTGGATGCTGACGAGGCCAACTTAAACCAAATTAAGGTGTCTAGATGTACATTTTCAAAATTGGAATGTTTAGTTATTAGACGAGGCTACGTTAAGATGTCTATCTATATGTTATGTTTATATTTTCATGTATCCTCTCCCATTTGCCAAGGAGAACAGAGGCAGAAACACATTAGGATATGTAATTTACTGACAAGTCATTATAATGTATCTCACTTAACAAATATCAAAAACATAAATTTGATAATTTATTAGAGTGATGAGATTGATGATTTTAGTTGCAGAAGCCAAATAGTGGAAATATTGAAGTTCTTTTTGTTGCTTCTGGTTTCATCCTATGCTCTGAATCATTTTGTTTTCTAAACGAGTTAGCTATTTGGGATAGATGAGTGAGTTTGCCTGAGGGTTTACTTATTTCTTGGCTGAATATACTGATAGTTCTATTTTCTCTTCTCAGCAACTATGACAAAGATTATTAAAGAAATGTTGCCCCCTGATGTTCGTGTTGCCAGAGATACGCAGGATCTTTTGATTGAATGTTGTGTGGGTGAGTTGATTTAATATGTCTGATTTTATTTTTGAGTTCAGTTTAAAGTTCTGCTGCTGTGCTGTGCTGTTGTTAGTAGCTATTTTCTTCTAATAGCAACTGTGCTTCTGTAAAATATTATGGTGGAATAAGTAATACTAATCTGTATTTACATTGGAGGAGGATGGTTGACTAAGAGACTTTTGCTCTAGTTGTTTCTTAGCTATTGGGGTTGTCACTCTTTGACACATATCACAAGACAGGGAATATAATAAGGATTGAACAGTTTAGGACATAGTTGGATAATACAGGTTACCATTAAGGGCATTCAAGTTCTTTTAACTCATCTTGAGTTGTATTCCATAGATGCCTTGGGAACTTAAAATGACAGAGTTCTAATGAAACTTGATTGTTACTCTTTTCTTTTTTCCTTTTGATGCTAAGTCTGTACAAGTATCAGGAAACCTTCCAAACAAACAAAAAGGGAGGATTTCTCAGTAAAAACCTATTCCATAATTGTTTTGGTCCTTCAAGATCTGTTGTGATTTGGTTGATAGAAACAAAGCATAACAATATGTTTGTGCTGCTGCTTTTTTATAAGTATATTTCCATTCATGTTTTTTTGGCTGGTGACTTGTGTTTGCTATTTCAACAGGATTGAAGTCTCTCCTATGTTCTTTCCTTCAACTAGATTATATAGGTTCATTCTTTTTATAACCCATATAATTTCATCTCTTTGCATTCCTTATAATAAAATCGTAGCTTGACTTCATAACTGAGAATCGTCTTATTATGGTTCTTATTCTAATTTGCATGGTATTTCACCTTTCATTGTTCTTGTGCAGAGTTCATCAATCTTATATCATCAGAATCAAATGAAGTTTGTAATAGAGAAGATAAACGAACAATTGCACCAGAACACGTACTCAAGGCTTTAGAGGTACTTTTTGATCCTGTAGTTTCTCTACTATGTTCATCATCTCCATCTTGCTCTTTTTGAAAGTCTCTGTCGTTTTCACCTGTAATCACCGTTAGTGTGAGTTCATTTGAAGGTGATTTAAAAGATTTCAAACCTCTTCTCATATGATATCACAGATTTGCATGACTCCAATAAGGATGATGAAATGCAAACCTTGTTATTGTGTTCATGTTTGGTTTGTTAGCCCCCTCACGCGCACACAACCACACATAGTGGTGATGTTAGCCACATCAATTGCGGAGATCATATTTGTGTTTCTTTAGGTCTCCAGGAACTACCCTTCACCGTCAACTATTGGACCAGTTTATTGTGTGGTACTTAAATACTTCTGTAGTTGCAAGTGTTGAATGACAAGAAATCTTAACTAAATAGTCACCTTTAGGTCACTTTTAATATGTTAGCCTGTGAAAATTTGTTCTATATCCTTCCAATTCCTTGGAATGATAACAACTTTTGTCTTTCAGGTTCTCGGATTTGGGGAATATATTGAAGAAGTTTATGCTGCATATGAACAACACAAGCTGGAGACCGTGGTACGTAGGAGCTCGTTTGTCTTCTTACATGAGTTGGCATCTATGGATGGCTTATAAATTAGGATGTTTGAAGACATCCTTCTGCTGTTGAAACAAAGTGTTTATATTCATTCCTCTTCTCTTCTCACCCTTGGTCCAAAAGCCTCTCTACATGTGGCTAGAGTTTTAACTGATCAATGTGCCATGCAACATTTATTCTGGAATTCGATAATTTTTGCAACCATGTGAAATGATTTAATGGTGAAAAAATCTTCATTAACGAGCCCTTTTGCTTTGTGTTTCTCCCATAGGACACTGTGAGAGCTGGGAAGTGGAGCAATAATGTAGCTGAAATGACTGAAGAAGAAGCATTAGCTGCACAACAAAGGATGTTTGCTGAAGCACGTGCGAGGATGAATGGGGTTGTTACAGTTCCGCCCAAACAGCAAGACCCGGAAGTGGAGAAAAAATTGGATTGCTAACTTAGGGCCTAGTTTTTTCTTTAGGCAAGCACCACTTTGGTTTTACAAGTGGTTTCTCTTTTGTCATGTACAAAAAGCTCCTGGCACCCTTGCCTTCTTGTGACTAGTGAACTTTCTTCAGAATAGTCTCTACGGCCTACAAGTGCTTTCAGTATGTTTTTTATTTGTCAAGAGTGGGAATTGCTGGGTCTCTTTGTCGTCAGTTGGCCCTTTCACACTAATTGGCCTACTCAGCCCCCACTCAGGACCTATGTGATTGATTGCGTTGGGGTTTGCATCTTTATTACTTTTACCTAATAAAAAATTGTCACAGCACTGAAAACCAGTAGAGGACGAATGATGAATGCTTATTTGGTCGTTGTAATGGCTTTACAACTCAACTTAGTGCTCATGGCAATAACCTAGGGTCCTCCTTGTAAGTTGCCTAAATTGGTGTCCTATTTACTTTGGATCCACCATTATCCCCAACTGACTTTGTTTCTACTAGCATTTGACTCATGATTTCCTATAGTAATTCACTCACTTCTTTGACTGCTAAGTCGTGCCTTTGGTGCTCCACCATACTCGGTTTTGGTGCAAATCTTTTCCCTTTCCAAAGAAGGGAAACTAAGCATTGAAACATTGAAGAAAATGCCTTTATTTAGGCCCACCATATGGTTGGCATTTCTCTTTTCTGCAAAAAAGAAAGAGGAATGAGAGATGTAAATCCCTTATCACAGTGTCAGCTTTGATGAACTGCGTATCACAGGCTATTGTGTCTTGAGTAGTAACATAATATTTCATCTCTTTTGTAAGGTTTCAGAATCTGAGACTGATTGCGGAGCTGAGGCAAACCATCATCACTGTTCTGTTTCTTTTAGGTAAAGGTGTGCAGGTTTTATCATACGAACAAGACATGAAGCAGAAGGTTGTGTTGGGAGGATGTCTAGTGTAAATAGTGATGGTTCTTTGGTTCTCTCTTTCACTGTGATTTTTGTGACCACACTGTTTGTGTTCAGGTCAAAAAAGAGCCAGTCAAGCTATTTCTTTCTCACCATACCCCACAAGAAAGTGAAATAACACATCTTATGTCTCCCTGAGATTCCTTTCTTTATTTCAAAACATTTACCTCTCTCCTCACATCCTCTCAAGCCTTCACCTTTCTCTGTGTTATACTCCCAATTCCCATGACAGTTGGTGGGGACACTTGTGTTTTTCTTTATCAGATTCTTATTTGCTTGAACAAAGTACTAGAAGCAAAACAAAATTAAAAAAGATAAAGAGAGAAAAAAGAAAATCCCTTGAATAAAGAAGTAGTAGCAAGAATCTCTCTGCCCCTCACTCTCCTCTCCTACCTTCCATCACTTTAAAGGTGCAGCCTACTCTTGATTATTTTCTTTTCTTAGATGAAGACAATCATGTCAAAGAGTTTTCAAGACTTGTCCTCTAAGAGGCAGTTCCACTGGACAGCTAAAGTCAGCAATGAAGAAGAAGACCAACAAGAACAAGAAGAAGAAGTAACATCAAAAGATCCATCTCCAAAGCACTCAGAAGGGAAAGCAGAGAATATAAAGGTACATTCTTTCAAGAATCCTGAAGTCTCAAACACCAAGTCATCAACTTTAAACACCATCCATGAAAACAAGGCAGAGGACAACAACAACCAGTTAAAGCAAGAATCTTCTTCAGCAACTAGGAGGAAGCTGCAAACTATAGCAGTAACCAGGCTAAAATCTGTCCTAACGGCGTTCGGGCGAAACAGGTCTAACTTCCAACAAGGCCTTGGAACCAGAGTTGTAGGCACCCTTTTTGGGCACAGGCGTGGACATGTGCATTTTGCATTTCAAAAAGATTCCAGCTCACAGCCAGCCTTTTTAATTGAGCTAGCCACACCTATAAGTGGATTAGTCCGAGAAATGGCGTCCGGGTTGGTCCGAATCGCCTTGGAATGCGATAAGGAGGAAGAAAAAAAAGTGTCTAGACTCATAGATGAGCCTGTGTGGAGGACTTACTGTAATGGTAAAAAATGTGGCTTTGCAACAAGAAGAGAAATTGGGGCAAAAGAAGTGCAGATTCTTAAAGCTGTGGAGCCAATATCAATGGGTGCTGGTGTTTTGCCAGGGAATGGAGAAGAAGAAAGTGCTGATTCTGGTGAGATTATGTATATGAGGGCTAAATTTGAGAGAGTTATTGGATCAAGAGATTCAGAGGCATTCTACATGATGAATCCTGATAGTAATGGAGCTCCTGAACTTAGCATTTATTTGCTAAGAGTTTAAGGTTTATCAACCAAAACTTATTAGAATATTAGATGAAGTCCTTTTCTTTCCTCTTCTCTCTTGAAGAGTTTAACTGAATATATTAATCTTTTCTTGATCCATGGACATGGAGATCTAGCAATGTTCTATGTTTTTGTTTTCTTTTTTCTTTTTTTTGTCTTTTATTTTGGACAACAATGGGTTACTGTAATCTTTTTTTCTCTTTCTTGGGTGGAATGGAAAATATATGTTACCTATAAATGATTGAATTTGTCCATGATCAGATAAGACAAATATTTATTCTTTTTGTCTTCTAATTCTCTGTTGATACCATGACATTTTGGCACACAATTTGTTCCTGTATACATCAGAGTAATTGGCTCTTTGTTACTGTACAAATTATCTTGATGATGAAATTCTTGAATATCTTAGCACAAAAAACACCCCTTAACTAGTTTCTTCTTCATACTTTTTAAAAAAAAATTCTAAGTGTGATGACAAAAGGTAATAAGAGGTTTTGTTTTTCTTTTTCCTTCTTTTCTTGACTGCTTTTTTCCTCCTCAAATCTTTAAAGATTTGCTAGGTTCCTTTTTCTGGCAACTAGCTAGATACGATACTAGATAAATTTTGGGCATCTGATCCAAAGGGTATAAAAAATTGCATGTTCCAATCATTGGTTTTGGTGCATATCATCTTTGGTCTGGACTTGATCAAAGTAACATGAGAACCCCAAGAAGTTAAACTACTACTACTACTACTAAAGCTCAATCATAGAAGTCCTCAAAAGCAAAAATCAACCCAAACTTTCCTTCACTGACTGACATGTTACTCAGCTTTAGAACTTAGCTTTCCCTTTATACTATTAGAAGTTTCAAAATTACCAGACTTTTGCATCTTTTATTTGACAGACATATCCATTAACAAGGATGTGTTTAGAAGTTAGAGAAGGTTAAACAGGACAACATGATACACTAATTGTTTCAGGTTGAATTTATGACTTTTGATCATACAATGACAACTTTTACCGTTACGTCAATACTCATTCCATTGAGATGGTTAAAAAGGGCAACATGATACACCAAACTCCCACTATTGCATGAATCTGAAAAAGGCAAGAAATTGTTTTCACGGCTTGAATTCAAAACCTCTAGATCACACGATAACAACTTTTATTATTGCTTCAAGATTCATTCAATAGAGAAGGTCAATAACATATAACTAAACAAATCAAAATTTTATTAGATAGGTAAATATATGTCCATTTGATTGTCTCAGAATATGTTCTGACCCCTTATTAATGCCTAATAAATAAACTAATAAGGGGGATAGGTAAAATATGATGTTATTAGAACTTAATTATGAGGAGAAAAGAGGTATTCATTCATTCAAACAAAAGTTTTGTTTACCGTATGCAATGATTCTTCTCCTATTTTGAAGGCTTTATATTCATTTGTTTTATTTTGAACATCCTTTATACAAAGTGAAAAAGGGAAGGTTGATATTTGAGGGGGCCATCTTAGTGGATGTGTGATGGAGTACAACAATCAAATAAATGAATATATCAAAAATAAGATTACATTTTCACAGTAATCGAGGTTTTCTTTCGATCATGTTGTTATCATTATTCAAAGTTTCAATAGTTGTTTGTTGCTTTATTATCTATGAATCCACGACTTAAATTTTATGAATTTCTACAATAATTTCAGTCACATATTTAATGAATTTCTCGATAAAGATTTGTGTAAAAATTGATGAATTTTTGAAAATCCATACACTACGATCTGAATCCGCTACTACTTAATCAAATCAAATTTTTAAGGAGGATAAGCTCAAAAAATGCCGAGGAATTGTTTTTGTCTGTATTATGTCCCATCTAATCATGTATATTCATTTGCAAATTGATAAATATAAATTAAGGAGGAAAAATACTAGTAATAAAAACGAAAATCTCAAGAATTTTAGAGGTCCCAGTAAGATATGATACAGTTTTAAGTACATAGGGTATAAGCATGATTTTTGGGTATGGTATGATTATTTCAGTCTGCTACTAATGCTTCAATCATTAGGAAAGTACAGTGCATTTATTTTATTTATCGCTTGCTAAATATACATCATCTTTGTTAAAACATTTTCTTGTTTTTTTGCCTATCACGCCAAAATAAGTATGCCTAGCTAGTTTCACATGGCCTCGTCTTGTGTAGGACCAAAAAGGAATTGCGACCGTTGTTAAAAGAGCATTCAAGACATTTACGTAATAAAAAAAAGAAAGAATGATAGTGGGAGATTAGGTTTCAAATCTCATGGAGATTTAAAAAAATAATACTTGGTACGTAATATCTTCTCATAATATTTAAATTTTAGTGACAGAGTTATCTTACCTTTATTGACACGAGATAATAAGCAACCTTGAAATAATTAAAGTGTGGTTAAAAAGGAAGAATAGAACATGAAACAAACATTCATAATGAAGTCAAGTTTTACCCTATGATATGTTTTTTTTCCTTTAAAAAATGCCCTTTTCGTTGCGTCTTTGGCTTAACTATGTCCTCCAACAAGCAAAATAGCTCAAAAATACCTTATTCCATTCATTGAAACTCATTTCTGATGTCATTAATGGCCATATCATGTTAGGTATTGGAACTCAAACTCAGAAAATAGGATGACAATGCCACTGCTCAGGTTAAGAAGACCATCTGCCAAGGTCAAGACATAGCGATCCTGAAACATTTTTATACTTAGAAAAGCACACTAATCTACAGAAACTTGAAGCAAATGTGCTTCCAAAATTTTAATAACAGAAGAAACAATGAAATAATATTAATAGCACGACTTCAATAAGCCCAAGTAATCTGGAAGAAAAAGAGAGAAAAGTCATAAACAACTACAGATTTAATCACTGTTAGACAGTTAGACTGTTGTCTAATACTAGTGAATGAGTGCTCCTCCATTGCCTTGCCCCGGGGTGACAAACGATAAGCTTGATTGTGAGCCGCCCCCAGCTAGATTGGAATTGCCAAGTGATCTGCCTTCCTTAGTGCTTTACATTTTGGCGAGCAAATCCTGGCTGAGTGGTGTAATTGAAGACATGAGGCCCAAACATGAACACAAACCAGAAACATGGATATGCAAGCTGCATCAGTTCGCAGAAGAAAGGAACTCAAAGGTACACTATTAAAGCATGATTATGAAGTTGGTTCTTGTGCCAGTGAAAAATGTAGATGACTTCTAGTGCCAGAGAGACTAATGTTTTTATACTATTGCACTGAGACGGACTTAAATGGAGTGACATGGACGGTGAGAATTCATATAGCCAACCTCACTTGATTGGGATTGAGGGGTAGTTGTATCTGTTTTTGATCTTGTAAGCTAAAATTTAAAATCTCTTAGGACCATTGTTCAACTGCTCACTTGAAAGTCCATATCTATCTAACCACGTAACAAAGAGTTGATGAACTAATTCGTCCATGTGAAATGAATGTAGAAGAAGATATGAAAAAATACTTGAAGAAGCATGGATAGCCAAAAACTTGATGAAATAAATGACATGTGAAATGAATGTAGAAGATATCAAATGTACCTGGAGAAGCATGGATGGAGCTGCTGCTGTTTCAGTATTAACATGGCTTCTGGTCTTTCTTCCATTTAAAGTGACAACTGATGGACTGTTCGCTGTTGTTATATCCCAGAAGCTGCGTTTTTTTGCCGTGGGAGCTGGAGAATGAAAACGATGACTTGGACTCTTCAAATCAACATCATGTGCTTCCCTTGGCCGCAAGCTTGCCCTTGTAACAACCCTTTTAACACCACCCACTTGTGTCCCTCCTGCTGGTTTTGCACTCTTTCGTGACAACTCACGGATTGTATCATCTTTCTGCTTTATCTGCAATACATGATCCTTCTTCAGTCTCTCAATTTCTGCCTCCAATCCCTTAACCATCTTTTTTAGATCTCTAACTGTGTCATCTGCACCTTTTCTCTTGGATTCCGGGGTAAAACAATTTCCAGCCAAGAAAGAGGGCCTTGCTTTTCGTTTTTCATTTGGCTGAGCAGAAGACAGTGCTGGTGATAAGATAGAGGAAACTATTGATGGGGCAGGGGAAGAGTTTGCAGCCAAACTTTCCTTCTGGATTGTAATCAGCTTTTGCTGCTGATGAGCCAAACGCATTCTCAATTCACGATTCTCTTTTTGCAGCTCAAGCAATAACTTGGCCTGATCTGTTTCAGAATCAGGCATTTGCATTTCCTCATGTGCATCATAAGCCTGCACTTGGTAAAAGGAGATATTAGGATGAGAATGCATCCCTAAAATACTGAAAATTATAGATGCTCATGCTTCACAGCTAATGTAAATGTCAACTGCATTTGCATGTCATTATGGACTGCTCTGGCATTAGATGAAAAACATGGGAGTTAGAAGTAACTTTCTGAAGCACAACATTCATTCTTTTTTCAAACTCATGATACTTCAATGGGTATAATTAAGTAGCATTACACACACTTCAATGAATGTACACCTCTTTTTAAGTCAATGTATTACATAGTATGATAGTAAGCTGCAGAAATTTAACACAACTGCAGGGCTAGAGATTATAGCATCTAAAAGTAACTTCTAAAATGACAAATTCATTTGAAGCAGTACACATAGAATAATAAATCAATCAACCACACCTTAATTCCAAACTAGACATTGCATCGCGAAGGCAAAAGATCATGATGGTCAATAAAAGTATTTTACTTATGATGACAACCAGACCTCAAAACAATGTTGCGTAGTAGTAGTATGAATTCTCTAACCTTTGTTCGGATCTCTTTCGCTCGGTCAGCCCAGTGTAGTGTATTTTGGGTTTCACCAAATGAAAGATTACTTGGGCTAATATTGGCAATCATCACGGTGTTACAAGCACCACCCAGTGAATCCTTGAGTAGTTGCGTGAGCTTAGAATTCCGATAAGGAATGTGCTTTTTCCCCTCAACTAGAGCATTGATGCAGCTACTCAGCGCGAGAAGTGACTTATTTATGTTAGCACCTTCAAGTGATCTCAGGGTTCTCTGATCAGTAGCTAGAGCTCTTTCTGAACCCGCAAGGTCAATGAGTGAGAGCTTTCCGACTCGGTTTACAATGTTATTCGAACTATCTTTGACATGATATTCAATCACAACCTGTGTGTTGAATAAAAATATCATTAAAAATCAAGAAATATTGGTGGTGCTACGTTAATTATGAATATGACGAAATTGCAATGACCTGAAGAATAGCATGAGAGCGTGAGGACGTTTCATTGCAGCGGGTGGGCTCTGTGGTTCGGTTTAGGTTTCCTTGTTGGAGCAATGACATTACCTGTTGCATAAAAGAAATACAGGTCAACAAAACTTTGTTTTAGCAACTAATACTCTACTATGACCAATCTAAAAGAAAACAAGGATACATACTTCATCTGTGGAGTATGCTCTATACTGTGTAAGCCCTGCTGCCACTATACCCTGCATTATAAGCAGTGTGAGATGAAAGCCCTGATCAGAAACTACTACAGCTACTAGTAGACAAGTATAAAAGATTGGACAACAAAAGAAAATTATGGAACAGTATGCAGTTAATCTATTTCAGAAACAAATGGCAAGCACTAATGACTAATGTTTGTGAAGCTGATCATTCTTTAGAAATAAGCACATACCTGTTTGTCTTCTCTTAGGACTAAAGGTCTTCCTGGGGACAGCAAATCTCTCACAGTTTCATTGTAGACCTCTAGATATGAAAGATGAACAACATGATTCCCATCAAAGCTCCTTTGCCGTATCTTGCTAAAGAGATCCTTGATTGCTAAAACCATTACCCCTGGATTCTCAATTGTACCAAGCATTGTGTATGTCTTTCCAGCACCTGTGGCACCATAGCAAAACACCGAACCATTTCTTCCCTGCAGAACTGCTTCTACAAGCTCTGCTGTTCTGGAAAATACAAGATTCCAAGTGTTCAGTTCTATCTACATTTTAATCAAGGAGGAGTAGACTTAGGTAGTCTTACCTCTGCTGTTCTGGAAAATACAAGATTCCAAGTGTTCAATTCTATCTACATTTTTAATCAAGGAGGAGTAGACTTAGGTAGTCTTACCTCTGATAGCAAAAGCTTGACCTCAAAAAAAAATAAAAGAATAGAAAATCCCTTTTCATCAAACAAGCGACTAAAATCTCACAATTCTGTTAAGCGTTCACTATTTTGAAGATCAATCAATCAACCCCTATGACGCATTACCATGTGGGGTCTGATAAACGAATACTCTATATTCATTCTGCTCTATTTAGGTCCATTTTATTGCAATGGTTCAGTGTAAAAAGCCTTAATGAGAGCACTTAACCTACCAAATGTTACAACTAGGTAAGATCTGCTAGACAGACAATGTGCTCCTATTGCCAAAAAAACTGGGGTTTGCTCAAGAAAGACTACGGAAAGTCAGAAGCCTTAAACTAAGAAATATCCATCTCTTAAATACAAATTTTTAAGCTTTACACCTCAAAAGATACTACAAATGACACAGCACTCACAAACTATCAAGTTGCTACCGCACTAACATCGAAGGCTTTTAGAAATAAAATGATACTACAAATGACACTGTAGATACAAACTATCAAGTTGCCACCACACTAACATCAAAGGCTTTTAGACCTTACAAGATTCTACAAATGACACTGCAGCCACAAACTATCAAGTTGCCATCACACTAACATCAAAGGTTTTTAGACCTTAAAAGATTCTACAAATGACACTGCAGCCACAACTTATTTAGTTACTAACACATCAAAATATCAAAGGCTGGCTCATAGTATTGACAAAAATTTGACAATTGTTGTTTTCTTGATTAATGGATCATGGATCAATTAGTGGAATCAACAGAAAGTTACTAAAATTGTTCCAACTCACGTTGTGGAATAAACATCATGCTGAGTAGCAGTATCAGGAAAGGAAGCATCAAAAGTAAAATGTCGCCCCCTGAGCCTCTTTAGCCTAAGGTAGTCATTCTCGGTGGCAAATTCAGTCAGATAAACATCTCTTCCATCCACTATTTTCACACAACACCTGGCTCCAGCTTCTCTCTCCTTTCTTGAACTTGGCCTTAGCCTTACAAAAACAAGAATTCTACTACCACCATCATCACCATCTCCCCCTTTGCTGGCTGCTTTCTCCGAAATGGTATCTAACTCTTGTACATTTTCTTTCACTGTCCTTCTAGTTGCCCTAGGCTCTGTATGTGGCATTGTTGGGCCTCCCATTGAAAGCTTTCTTGCCACAGTACTCGACGCATTCACCCTCTTTGGGTATGAGAATCCTACTATTCTGTCACCACCTGCCACCACCGCGACATTTTCCTTCCCATCATCTAACCCTGAAGGCGGCGGCGGTGGCACATAAGTTTTTGTTACAGTTGAACTATGTATAGTGTTCTCCCTCATCACATGACTAATTGGCTTTGATTGTTTTTGCTCTTTCTCAGCTCTTCTGCCTGAACTGACAAGGTCTACACTAGGGTGACTCGAAAATCTTGAATCTTCAGGCTTGAAAGATTGATTCTTGATAGCCGCAGAGCCTTGCTTTTGCTGTTCATACAAAAGGGTAAGTGCTTTCATCTTCTCTTTCAAACCATGGTGTGGATTTCTCAAATTTCGAGCCATTTGGGTATCTTCTTGATCTGTTCTTGGTCTAATTCTTTGATCATTCTGTGGCTGCGAGTCAGTTATCTGAGATCTTGTGAAAACTGGCATTCTATCAAAAAAACCTCACACTCCCAAACATGCCCTTGCTGATTCCCGAGTAACCCAGTAGCTAAAACTGATTGGATTGCAAGAAAGTTGACAACTTTCAGTGAAAATTCAAGATTCTTGATGCTAATTAGCTAGATTGGGTCTCGAGTAAACAAGAGAAACGAGAAGTTGGGGAAAGAGGGAAAGAACAAGATCCTGTATATTGGGGGGATAAACATGAACCGTTGATTTAAGAAAGATCGACGGTTGACAGTAAAGCGAGGGAGTGAGTGTTTTTAAAGAGTCTTTTTATTGCTATTTTCACTCCGATTTCAACTTTCAGAAGGGTAAAAAGGTAAATATTGGGCATCTGGTGAAAGCAAAAATTGGAGTGGCAATAAAGAGGGCCAAATTTGAATATTTAAAATTATAGGAATTTGTAACGGTCATATAAGTGTCAGATTGTGAAAGGTCCGTTATAAACAGATATTTGGGGTCCATCACGGCAAATCTTCACCTTTATTTATTATGATGATACGATACCTAATGTAATATTAAAAACAGAGGGTAATTACAATTTATGGTAGAATCTGTGGGATCATAGTTCATCAAAGTACCCCCGAAGAACAAGATAAAAATTGACGAATTAATTAAGCAGGTGATCTTTCAAATAAATTGAGATTTTAGATTTGAAATCATCTACATATTTTTTCGATCAAATTCATTGCATGAGACTTGCTTGATGCGGTTTATCTCATCAACAAAAAGGAGAAAAAAGACATATGAGGAACTCTTAAATATCATGTAGTACAAACTAGTTTTACCTTTAACCTTTTGACCTCAAAAGGAGAACTAATAACATATTTTTTTCCTTGCTTTTTTATTCTTCTTATTAACCTTCACTGAAGTGCTTGTTGACAACTGTGAACTTCACAAGTCAAAAGGCATTTCCCATGTATTTTCTACAAAGTGTGATAGAGTCCACGTGACATGTATGACTGGAAATTATTTTTAAAATATACATATTTTTCATGAATCTAATATTTAATGACCAAAAAATATTATTTTTTTTTGTTCCTATCCGATATCGAAGGCCGATTACATTTGGATTTACATTGAAAAGTCTCACATTGGGATAAAACGCTTCATAACAAATGCGACTCCGTATCTAAAAGGGTTCGAACTCAAAACATTTGATTAGTGATTAAGAATGAAAGAATATTTATCACTCCACCGCAATCTTACTAGTAAAAAAACATTAAAAAATCGTCACTTACGGGCATAAACATTTTCCTTACACAATCTTAATATTTAATACTCAAAATCATCAAAACACTTTGGCATTGTCGTTAATTTTTAATACTCAAAATCATCAAAATACTTTCTAATTTGGTAATATTGTTACTGTTAATTTTTAATATATTTTTCACTCATCTACGAAGCATTGAAAAACATTTTCCGGTAAAGTGACTTTGGTCATACCAAACACCTCTCATCAAAATGGCTTATGATAATTTAAAATGTCATGTTGCACTTTATTGGATAAAAAGATTGAGTAAGTTGAAAAAAAAGAAAGAATTGGGTATAAATTCTGAACTGTTGAAAGATAATAAAGTTTCAACTTTCAAGAACGCAGCATATTTCGTAAAACTATCATTTATCATCTTGATTTCAAAATCATAAATTAATATTAAGCGCATATATGAACAAGGTCTTTGGATAATAATGAGCTGAATTTTGAAGTGCAAGAATTTAATATTGATTTTTAACACGATCTTTCAAAATTACTAGTTCATGTATAGACAAAATTATACACGCACTCGATATTTATATAAAATCAATAAATATAAGATGTAAAATATAATACATACACTTATATCATAATTATGATTAATTAATTAATTAATATATATATATATTCAATTTCGATATTAAATTATTTGATTTAGTGTCACCACTCTATTGTCAATTTCTATGGAGCATGAAATAAGGAAGGATTTTTTTAACTTCCTTAGTAAATACACTATAAGAACCGGGAGTTTGCTATACAATACCCACATTTTTGGCCCTCTCTTTACTAAAAGCTAAACTAATCCTTGACTGAAAATATGCAAATAAATAGTAGAGATTGTATAACTTACATGACTAAGCTAACATATAAGGGTTAATTATGACATATAACTATCATTTTGTTGTAAAATGAGACTAAATTAACAATTTAATACTGAAAGAGAGAGTAAATAGGAGAACTGAAGAAGAAGCAAAGCACAGAATATTTTTTTTCTTTTCTTCACGACTATGAATTACCAATTCATGGTAATGTATATATAGGTGTTAATTTAGTGGGATGCCCACTTTTAGTGGGCCCCACTTTAATATAAAAATGTGGTGGGCATTCCACTTATATGTGGACACTCCACTTAACACTCCCCCTTGGATGTCCACGTGTAATGTGTTTACATAAAAACACTTTACAAGAAATAATATACTAAGTTATTCTGATGTTGTGTCTACATATCTGATAATACGCCTTGATTGCTGCCTCATTAAAAACCTTACCAGGAAAACCCAATGGGACAAAACCTTGGTGAAGGAAAAAAGAGTGCAGCGCGTATTTACTCCCCCTGATGAATGCTTCATTTGATATTTTGGAGACGGCGCATTCCAACCTTATGCCTTAGCTTCTCAAAAGTTGATGTTGGTAATGCCTTTGTGAATAAATCTGCAAGATTATCACTTGAACGAACTTGTTGTACATCAATTTCACCATTCTTCTGAAGATCATGTGTGAAGAATAATTTTGGTGAAATGTGTTTCGTTCTGTCTCCTTTTATGAAGCCACCTTTCAATTGAGCTATACACGCGGCATTGTCTTCGAATATAATTGTGGGTATTTTAACATTATTTTCTAGACCACATCTTTTTTTGATGAACTGTATCATCGATCTCAACCACACACATTCTCTACTTGCTTCATGAATTGCTATTATTTCAGCATGATTTGAAGAAGTAGCAACTATGGACTGTTTTGTAGATCGCCATGATATAACAGTCCCTCCGTGTGTAAACAGATAACCTGTCTGAGATCGAGCTTTATGTGGGTCTGATAAATACCCTGCATCTGCATAACCAATAAGGTCTGCACAACCTTTGTTAGTATAAAACAAACCCATATCAATAGTACCCTTCAGGTATCGCAAAATATGTTTGATACCGTTCCAATGCCTTCGCGTTGGGGATGAACTATACCTTGCTAGCAAATTTACAGAAAATGTTATATCAGGCCTAGTTGCGTTAGCAAGGTACATAAGTGCACCAATAGCACTGAGATATGGTACTTCAGGACCAAGAATTTCTTCATCCTCTTCTGGAGGTCGAAATTGATCTTTTTCTACTTCAAGTGATCGAACAACCATTGGAGTACTTAATGGATGTGCTTTGTCCATGTAAAATCTTTTTAAGATTTTCTCAGTGTAGGCAGATTGATGGACAAAAACTCCGTCTGCTAAATGTTCAATTTGTAAACCTAGACAAAGTTTTGTCTTTCCAAGGTCTTTCATTTCAAATTCTTTCTTTAGATATTCAATTGCCTTTTGGACCTCTTCAGGGGTTCCAATGAGATTTATGTCATCAACATAAACGGCGAGTATAACAAACTCTGATTCCGTTTTCTTAATAAAAACACATGGACAAATAACATCATTAATATAACCTTCATTTATTAAGTACTCACTTAGGCGATTATACCACATACGCCCTGATTGTTTCAGACCATATAATGATCTTTCGAGTTTTATTGAGTATACTTCCCGAGACTTTTTACATGCTTCAGGCAATTTTAATCCTTCTGGGATTTTCATGTAAATTTCATTATCAAGTGAACCATAAAGGTAAGCTGTAACCACATCCATTAGGTGTATTTCAAGATTTTTATGTACAGCTAAACTGATGAGATATCGAAATGTTATCCCATCCATAACCGGTGAATATGTTTCTTCATAGTTGACTCCGGGTCTTTGAGAGAATCCTTGTGCAACAAGGCGTGCCTTATATCTTACAATTTCATTTCTCTCATTTCGTTTTCTAACAAAAACCCATTTATAACCAACTGGTTTTACACCTTCAGGGGTTTGGACTACAGGTCCAAAAACCTCACGTTTAGCAAGTGAGTCTAATTCTGATTGAATTGCCTTTTGCCATTCTGGCCAATCACATCTACGTCGACAATCTTCGACGGATTTAGGTTCAAGACTTTCACTATCTTGCATGAGGTTAATTGCAACATTATACGCAAAAACATTATCCACCGTAATTTTTGATCGATCTAAATTTATCTCATCACCGGTAGAACTTATTGAAAGTTCTTCATTCACTTGAGTATCGGGTTCACTGATTTCTTCAGGAATATCAGGATTACTCAAACCTTGACCTTCTTCAGGAAGTTCCTGTGTAGTATCATCTTTATTATTTCTTACGCTTCTTTTTCTAGGATTTTTATCCTTTGAGCCCAACGGTCTACCACGCTTCTGGCGTGTTTGAGATTCAGAAGCTATGATACTTGTAGATGATCCTTTTGGGACATCAATTCGGATAGGTACATTCACTGCAGGGATATGTGACTTAGTTATCCGTTTCAAATCAGTAAATGCATCTGGCATTTGATTTGCTATTTTCTGTAAGTGGATGATCTTCTGGACCTCCTGCTCACATGTGCGGGTGCGTGGATCAAAATGTGATAGTGATGAAACTTTCCACGCAATTTCTTTTTCTTTTTCGGGTTCCTTTTTCTCTCCCCCTAATGGCGGGAAAATTGTTTCATCAAACCGACAATCTGCAAATCGAGCAGTGAATAAATCTCCAGTGAACGGTTCAAGGTATCGAATTATGGAGGGTGAGTCAAACCCAACATATATGCCCAACCTTCGATGAGGGCCCATTTTTGTACGTTGTGGTGGTGCTACAGGCACGTATACCGCACAACCAAAAATTCTTAAATGAGCTATATTTGGTTCATTACCAAATACTAATTGTGACAGGGAGTATTTATTATAATGAGTCGGTCTGAGACGTACAAGTGCTGCTGCATGTAAGATAGCATGACCCCAAACAGTAATTGGCAATTTTGTTTTCATTAGTAGAGGTCTTGCTATTAATTGTAGGCGCTTAATAAATGACTCTGCAAGGCCATTTTGAGTATGAACATGAGCAACAGGATGTTCAATTTTTATCCCAATTGATAAACAATAATCATTAAATGCTTGGGATGTAAATTCTCCAGCATTATCAAGGCGAATGGCCTTAATTGAATAATCTGGGAATTGCGCTCTCAATCTTATTATTTGTGCTAACAATTTCGCAAACGCCAGGTTGCGAGATGATAATAAGCACACATGAGACCATCTAGATGATGCATCTATTAGGACCATAAAATATCTAAACAATCCACTAGGTGGATGAATAGGTCCACATATATCTCCATGTATACGCTCTAAAAAGCCAGGAGATTCGATGCCAACCTTCAGGGTCGATGGTCTGGCAATTAATTTGCCTTGATAACAAGCAGCACATGAAAATTCATCATTTGTAAGAATCTTCTGGTTCTTTAACGGATGTCCAGTTGAATTTTCAAGAATTCGTCTCATCATTATTGATCCAGGATGACCTATTCGATCATGCCATAGCACAAATATATTTGGATCAGTAAACTTCTGGTTTACGATCATATTTGCTTCAATTGCACTAATTTTTGCATAATATAGGCCAGATGACAGAGTTGGTAATTTTTCCAAAATATATTTCTGGCCTGAGACACTCTTGGTTATACCAAGATATTCAATATTCATTTCATTTAGTGTCTCAACATGATATCCATTTCTGTGGATATCTTTAAAACTTAACAAGTTTCGTGAGGATTTAGAAGAAAATAGTGCATCTTCTATAACAATTTTTGTTCCCTTAGGCAGAATTATAGTAGCTCTTCCGGAGCCTTCTATCATTTTTGAATTACCAGAAATTGTAGTAACATTAGCTTTTCTTCTAAGTAAATTGGAAAAATATTTCTCGTCTTTAAATATAGCATGGGTTGTTCCACTATCAATTACACAAATATCCTCGTGATTTATCATTGATCCAAACAAGATTTGACGCATTTCCATATTTTCTTCACAAAGAAAGAAAGTAAATATTATAATTAATACATAATTTATTATACAAAATTTTATTTTATTACATGGATCTAGAAAAATACAAACATAATATTTAATAAATACAACAACAAAGATAATTGTTTAAATATTATCTGGCTTATCAACATTCATATTTACTTCTGGAAAATTAAAGAAATCAGCTACATCCAGATGCATGGGCTCAATATTGTCCTCAGAGATAAAATTTGTCTCTGGATTATTTTCTGCCCTCTTTAACGATGCCTGATATAGCTGAACCAAGCGTTTTGATGACCGGCAAATCCGCGACCAGTGCCCCACACCTCCACATCTATGACATATTGTTTTTGAATTATTCTTCGGTAAAGCTTCTGGCTTTTTACCCTGCCTTTTATATTGCTGGTTATTTCTCGGTGCCAGCCGAGCATCATGATTAAAATTTCTTCTTTGATTACGACCACGACCACGACCACGACTGGGGCCATGGCCTCTTTCTCGTTGGTTAGAATTTGCCTGATTCACTTCAGGGAGTGGCAAAGAACCAACTGGCCGACTATCATGATTTTTCATTAATAGTTCATTATGTCTTTCAGCAATAAGAAGGTGAGAAAGTAATTCAGAATATTTTTTAAAGCCTTTTTCGCGATATTGCTGCTGCAGGAGCATATTCGCGGGTGAAAATGTGGAGTACTTTTTTTCAAGTTTATCTTGTTCCGTGATTTCATCTCCGCATAAAGTTAACTGAGCTATAATTCTAAATAAAGCAGAATTATATTCAGTTATATTTTTAAAGTCCATCAGTCTCAGATTTAACCAGTCATAACGTGCTTGTGGAAGCATGACCAACTTCAGGTGGTCATACCTTTCTTTTAAATTTTTCCACAATTTCAAGGGATCTTTTAATGTAAGATATTGTAATTTAAGACCCTCGTCAAGATGGTGGCGGAGGAAAATCATAGCTTTTGCACGGTCTTGACTAGATGCCGTGTTATCATCTTTGATGGTGTCTGCCAGACCCATCGATTCAAGATGAATTTCGGCATCTAGTGCCCATGAAGAGTAATCTTTTCCAGAGATATCCAAAGCAACAAATTCAATTTTTGAAATATTTGCCATTTTATGAAAATAAATTTAAATAAACTTCTTACCACTTTTTGTTACCTTGAAAAATTAGTCGGAGCCTCGTGCTGATAACGTGTTGTAAAATGAGACTAAATTAACAATTTAATACTGAAAGAGAGAGTAAATAGGAGAACTGAAGAAGAAGCAAAGCACAGAATATTTTTTTTCTTTTCTTCACGACTATGAATTACCAATTCATGGTAATGTATATATAGGTGTTAATTTAGTGGGATGCCCACTTTTAGTGGGCCCCACTTTAATATAAAAATGTGGTGGGCATTCCACTTATATGTGGACACTCCACTTAACACATTTAAAATAATTACAAATAAGGGATATAGTTTATCCTTTTAGCTATTAGGCGTATCCCACGTCTATAGGATTTAGCAGTTGTATCAATTCAAATGTCTTTAATCTTTATACAAATCTTTTTATCTTCTCTCTCCTCAAATCTTTTTACCTTCTCTCCCCTCAAACTGCTTATTTTTCTACAAAATCGTTCATATTCTCCCAAAATCACGCAACACAGCTAATTTTTAAAAAAAAATAAATTTGTTCCTCCCTCTTAAATTTTGAGTTTCTTTTATTTTTTGGTTATGTTTATTTTTTTCTACTTCTTTCCTTTGCCTCATATTTTTCATCTTAAAATTTGCATTCTCTCAGTAAAATTAGTGTTTTTCATTCAAAAATATGGATGAACAATCTACCTCAATGCGGATTATTAGAGGTATATATTTGCATGTTCCAAATTCCGTTCAATATCCATCATTTTTCTTGGGTCTAACTCAAGTTTTTGGAGAAAATGTAGGCTCTATTGCTAAATTCAAAATCATGTCTGAAAATAGAATAGAGCAAGTGATTAGGTCTAAATCCCGCAATGACCCTAAAATCTTTGAATAAAAAAATCAGAATTCGAAATCAAAAATGTCGAACAAAAAAAGAAAAGTGCAAAAAAAAGTGTTCTGAAGCCGGCTCTACAGTTTCCAACAAAAAAAAGAAAAGCAAAAGAAACATCTTCAAGTAAAGATGAATCCCAAACCCATTGTGAAGATGATGTTGATGCAAGTGAGTAACGTGGTTGTGGTGATAAGCAGGTAGTTTTATTTTCCTTTTAATTAATTTTTATTTTTGTATATGTATAAGTTTAATTCAATAGTATTATACATATTCAAAGGATTATGCATATATGTCAAACAACATTTATACAAATATTAAGTTTTGGTTATTCAAATTAAACCGTTCTTTAGTTATACATTTAAATATTTTAGGTTGTTTGTGAATTTTAATGTCATTGCAGCATGTTTTATTTGTATATATGCTATTTCAGTTACATTTTTACAACTCCAATTAGTAGTATATGGGATTTTTACTTTTTATATGTATATAATTTAAATACTTTTTTTAATTAAAAACGAAAAACAAATTAATATTACAAATTATTAACAAACATATTCAATCATGAAACGTATACAGACGAGCAAATATACAATTTTATTTTTCTACTGAATTTTATTCAATCATTAAATGTATACAACAACAACAACCCAGTGAAAATTTCATAACGTGGGGTTTGGGACCAAGGTAGGACGTTTGTTTTCGAAAGACCCTCGGCTCAAAAAAAGCATAAAAAGAGGTCATATAATGTTAAGAAATTCAGAATTTCAAAGTAATATGTGAAAGCAAATAATGGCAGCAACACAGATAAAATATAGTAAATAAAGTACAGAAAGTAATAAATAATAATATATAATAACAGAATCCGAGCTCCCAAAATTGTAGCGCACTAATGTGCCTACTAATAGGAAAGAATCACAAGACTATGTACTAGCCTTCTACCCTAATGTGGGTCCTCCACACCCTCCTATCTAATGTCATGTCCTCGGTAAGCTGTAACTGCGCCATGTCCTGTCTAATCACCTCTCCCCAATATTTCTTTGGCCTACCCCTACCTCTTTTGAAACCGTCAATGGCCAACTTCTCACATCTCCGCACTGGGGCATCTGTGTTTCTCCTCTTCACATGCCCAAACCATCTTAGTCGCATTTCCCTCATCTTGTCTTCCACCGGAGCGACTCCTACCTTGTTCCGAATAGTCTCATTTCTAATCTCGTCGCTCCTAGTATGCCCACACATCCATCTCAATATTCTCATCTCGACAACTTTCATCCTTTGGACTTGGGAGATTCTAACTGGCAAACATTCTGTCCCATATAACATAGCCGGTCTAACCACCACTTTGTAGAACTTGCCCTTAAGTCTTGGTGGCACCTTCTTGTCACATAGCACTCCGGAAGCTAGTCTCAATTTCATCCACTCTGCTCCAATTCGATGTGTGACATCATCATCAATCTCCTCATTGCCTTGCATGATAGATCCAAGGTACCTAAAACTACTTTTCTTTTGGATGATGTGGCCACCGAGCCTAACTTCCACGCCAACCTCCTGAGGTATCTCGCTAAACTTGCACTTTAAGTACTCTATCTTGGTCCTACTCAGCTTAAACCCTGTAGACTCCAAGGTATATTTCCAATCCTCCAGCTTAGCATTAACTCCACAACAGGTCTCATCGATCAAGACTACGTCGTCCGCGAAAAGCATACACCATGGCACCTCGCCTTGGATTTGTCGCGTCAATCCATCCATCACCAGGACAAATAAAAATAGAGTAAGAGTTGATCCTTGATGCAACCCCATCCCAACTGGGAAGTGCTCTGAGTCTCCTCCTACTGTCCTTGCCCTGGTTTTGGTACCCTCATACATTTCCTTGATCACCCTAATTATCACGACCCAAAAATCAAAGTCATGATGGCACACATCCCAAAACTCAACCTGATGTGTAAGCCTAAAAATAAAACTCATACGAGACTCCTAAAGGGAAAATCATGTCATGATTTAAGTAAAAAGAAAAACAATGAAGAAAATATCCCAAAACTTGGTGTCATAAGTATAAAGAGCATCTAATGCTAGGTTCGAATAAGAAGTTACAACATAAGTCTCTGAATGATACAAAAGACTGAAAAATAAAGACAGACTAGTGATGATCCGAATTTTGGGACCTCACCACTAATCTGAGAATACACAATCCGCTAGAATATTAATTACCACATGAGGTACCCCGACTAGTATCTGCATAAAAAAGGGACACAAAAGTAGGGGTGAGTACAATTCACATGTACTCAGTAGGTTTTAGCTGATTGAGTATAAGGAATTAATCAAACCTATAAAATAAACTAAGGAACGCTTCCACCTGCATACAGAAAAGTCCCACCTCGGCATCGGTGCCGCCAGTTTATATATATATTGGCGCAAGTAAAGTAAACCCATAATAACAGCTCATAATCACAATTAATTAGATAATTCAAGCAGCACAGATATCAATGCAATGCAATGCAATATGATGATGCAATGATGTGGTGGTACGTTGGAATCAAGACTATCGCACAGCCTGTCGTATACACCTGCCGAGCTGTGCTACCAAGCAGGACCCATGGGGGTCTCGCAGACCATATACCTCAATCACAATATCTCATTATCCTTGCCACCTCCTCGTGGTCAAGGGATCACAATGCATCCACTACCCTGCCGGAAAACTGCCTCGGTCAGGGACTCAAGATACAAAGGTTAGGATCATAATGCATCCACTACCCTGCCGGAAAACTGCCTCGGTCAGAGACTCAAGATACAAAGATTGAGATCACAATGCATCCACTACCCTGTCGGAAAACTGCCTCGGTCAGGGACTCAAGATATAAAGGTTTAAAGGTGTTTCATTTTCTTTCTCAAAAAGAATTTCCATATTTCTCAACTTTCCATGTTTCATGATATGATGAATGAGGATGAATGCATTAAAACACATATGCATGGAAGTAATAATCAACTCACATGTGGTATAAGGTTTAAAGTTCTCAAAACTTAACCTACACATGATATTCACCCTCAATAAATTGTAACGGGAAGAACACACTTTCATTTAAATATTCACCCCTTTCTCAACAATATTTCAATACTCAAGTATGCTCAAAACCCCCAACTCAATCTCTCAGGCGGCATCACAAGTCAAATAATATACTCAAGCCTCTCTCTTAGGAAAATCACAATTCACATGCTCTCAAAGCAAATAAAATAACAAATAAGGCCCCCACACGGGCTATGTAATACAAATAAACCCCGTCACGATAACACATTAATAAATAATCCTCCACACGGGCATCACAATATATATAACATTCTCAACTCATACTACAACCCCATCCCAAAGTCTATAACATATGAATGACTAATTACCCCATCTCAATCTCAAAGAAAGATAGCCAAACCTACCTCAATTGCCGAAACCGCACCCGAATACCTCCACCGGACAAGCAACTCTCAAATTCAGCGCTCGGAATGACAATCCACTATCAACAATGAAACATACACATCACAAGGAGTCCAATGACACCCATATTGATAGGTTTCGAAATCGGGGGTAAAATTGTCCAAAAAAAATATTTATTTTTGAAAAGGGTCAAATCTGGAATTTTATTTAAAAATTATATTCTACACATCGAGTAGGATTCGTGGCTGAAAATTCCATTAAAATTGAGCAAGAATCGAGTTCCAAATCATGAAAATACAATTTTCTAAAAATCACCACAATTTCATTACGAAAATGGCAAAAGACAGCAACTTTAAACAGCGATTTATCAGAAATAAAGCCTCTACAGCTAAAACTGATCACACCACAATGATCCTTACAAAAAACTCAGGAATTTAGCCTCAAGAATCACTGAAAACGGACCCAAAATGCTCAAGATATCAAATCTCAAAGTTCATCAAAAATCTAATCCGAAAATAAAAAGGGCAGCTGCTATAACGCGAATCTTACCTAAAAAAAAATCTTCTCCATCACTTTATGATTACACCACTGTATTCCTATGGAAAAACTACACAATTTAGAGCTTTGAATCACTGAATTCGGATCTAAGATGACCAAGAAATCATCTTCCAAACTTTACAAAAATCTGAATCAAAAAATGGTCGAGGCAGCATCTAAAACATTAATCTTACCTAAAACGAAGCTTCTAATTCCGAGCTCACCAATGGAATCCTCGCGAAAATTTCTTGAAGATAGCCTCTTGAATGACTAGATTTGGACTTGAAATGCTCAAGAAATGAGGGTTCAAAGTTGAGAGAAAAGTCTGAAAAATCTGGTGTAAAATCTGCACTTTTGCACCAGATTTTTCTGGTTTTGCATTATTTAAAGTCTCTGAACGGACCCTCGGAATTCGTTCGGAATCCGATAAAAATAAATCAGATATGCTACCCCACTAAATTTGATATTCCGGACTCAATGGCGCATTCAAAATTTTCATCCGAGTGCGTTTTCCAAAAATATTGACCAAAGTCAACCATAGGCTAACTTTCAAAGTCAAAAACGCCAAATGACCCAAACTCGTATCGATTGTCTCGATAGTTATGACGACAATGCTACTAGCCTAATTTGTCTATTCTGGAGCTGATGGAACTATCAAAATATGAATTTGAGGTCTCCTTGACCCGAAACTCAAAAAATCGCAACTAAACCAACTTAGGCCTTCAAAATATCAAAATGGGCTCGGGACCTCTAAAAATTCAGCCAACACTTCTTCTAGACCAAAAACCATCCCCCGAATCCAACGGAGTCGTCGGAATTCCATTTCGAGTATCGAAACTCCAAAAGTTGACCAAACTCAAATCTTGGCCTAAAATTCTTTAAATTCCCAACTCAAGACTTAAAATCTTTGTTATAACTCAAAAACTAATTTCATAAACTCTCCTAAACCAATTTCCACATTTTAGAGCTGCTGGAATTGACGGAAATCCATTCCAAGACCCGTAGCTCCGGTTGACACTGAAAATCACTTTTTCACCTCTTAACTCTATAAAACTCAAGAATTTGCACAATTTACAAACTATTAAGATTTTTACACTTTCAACTACACAAACCGATCAAATAATACTCGAGGACACTAATGATAAGGGTAAAATGGTAATTTCATACAAATTTTAAAAAAAATAACTCTCAAGGTCATTACACTAATGTACGCCACATGTACACCTTTAGCCTCCAAACATCTTCATAGTAAATCTCATGAAACTTTATCATAAGCCTTTTCTAGGTCGATGAATATCATATGCAAGTCCCTCTTCCTCTCCTATACTGCTCCACCAGTCTCCTCATAAGATGGATGACTTCTGTAGTTGAGCGTCTCGGTATAAATCCAAACTGGTTCTCTGAAATAGACACGCCTCTCCTCACCCTCATCTCCACCACTATTTCCCACACTTTCATAGTATGACTTAGAAGCTTGAAGAAAATAGAAAAGTTGAGAATAATCATTTGTATAAACAATTAAATATAAAAATTAAAGTGAAGAAAAAATATTCAGTAACGCTACATAGATGACGACTATTTGTTTATATAGTTATTCTCAATAATAATTATACAAAATATAATCAAACATATTGAATTGTAAAATATCAAAAAGAAATTAATTTAAATATATACAAACATTGCATACAATTAAATTATATAAATATAATAATATATAAATATTACTTATACATGTACAATAAGTAATGGTTATATACAAAAAAATCATCTTATACAAACTCCTAAATATTTCAAACTCAATAGTAGAATAAAATTGTATATTTGATAGATATACAATTAATACTTGTGTAGATATACGTTATTCTTAACTTATACAATTTTATTCGAGTGTATACGTTGCATTTGTTGCATAGTTATAATCTTTATACATATACATTATATATAATTCTTAAATTAAATAACTTTATATTTCCGTAAAAACATCTTTATAATCATATTCATCAGTCGCTAATCAATTCTTAACATTACGTATTACTATTTCTCAGAAATAGTATAAAATCTAGAACTATTTAGTAAAAAAGACACGAAGAAATTGTAAAATAAAACATGAATTACAGAAAAATCACTTCAAGTACAAACAACAAAAACGAAATTATTCTCGAAGAAATGTCTCACCAAAAAATTACTCCAATGCAGAACCTTCAAATTTTTAAGAAACGGCATAAATCAAATGATTCTTCTTATTAATCTGGAATTTTCTTATTAAAATCAATGAACAATAAGGTTTTCTTGAATAAGAAGTTGGTTTTGTTTAAGAATTCTAATCACTCTTAATTATCATAAATTAAGGGATCCTTTCCTTTTAAAAAATAGAAAAATCTATTCAGTTAATTTTATTTTATTTTTAAAATGATTTGTATATGGCAACTAAATTAAAACCGTAATATGCAATAGAAAAATATTACGCTATTAAAAATGTACTTATAAGTTGTAATTAGACAAACTCTAGTTAAGAAAATCCTATTATATTTCACATCTAAGCTATTTATAAAAGACTCAATTACATAAATAATATATTATATTACATTAATTACGAATTATGAAATAAGATATGCTCTTACCAAAAATAGTGTTAGTTTTATTATCCAAAATAATAAAAGATAATAAATAAACCTTTTCTCTTTTATTTTTCTTTCCTTTTTTTCCCAGTCATTTTCTCTCTCATTATTCTCTTTCTTCTGTCTTTTTCTCTCTCTCCTTCTTCCGTCTTTTTTCCTCTCTCTCCTTTCTCTTTCTTCCTTACCCTCTCTCTCCTTCTTCTCGTTTTTTTGGATCAGTTTTTTTCTCTTTTTCTTTCACCTTCTCTTTCTCGTTCTCCCTCTTTTAAAATAATAATTATTTATTTTAATTTAAAATTTAATTTTAAATTAGATATTATATAAATGATGATTTTACTATTTTTTAAATATAAATACATATATAATGCATTTCTAACACACTAAAAAAATATAAACGATAATAGTAATATATTTTGAATTCAATATATTATACTTATTATAGACATGTTTCAATTCACATGGTGAATATATAACTAAAATATTTTTAATACAATAATATCTTCCGTTAATAAGAGAAAAAAATAAAAATAATTATAATAGATTTTGAATTCAATATATTATATTATAGACATGTTTCACTGCACGTGGTAAAGATATAACTAAAATATTTTTAATACAATAATATATTTTAGCACCGATAATAAGAGAAAAAATTAAAAATAATTATAATATTTTTTTAATTCAATATATTATGTATATTATCGACATGCTTCAATGCTTGTGGTGAGTATATAACTAAAAAAATTTAATACAAATATATTATAAGTATATATGTGAATTGCAAATATTTCAGTATTATTCAAATTAATTTATGTTGTTAGAAATGTATTATATTTGTTGAAATAACAACAATCAAATTTATAACAATGTATAATATTGAATTCGAATTGTAATACATTTTAAATTCAATATGTTGACACCTAATTTTGATCATCTACGACGTAAATTAATTATCGAGCTTCTTTAATTTCAAATAATTTGAAGTAATTATTTTCAAAATAATAATAATAATAATAATAATAATAATAATAATAATAATAATAATAATAATAATAATAATAATAATAATATTCTTCAGTCATTTTAAACTAATTTCGTCGTTTTTTATATTTTTTTGAATGATATTTAATTATGTATAATTATTAGCTTTTATATATAAAAAAATATTTCGTAAATTGATAGCTTGTTTTTGAATTATTTCACTAAGTTATTTACTTTATCTTGTTAGAATTAAGATTCTTGTTAATTAATTTGTTATAATTCATCGTATTCACAACATAACCCAATTCCACTATATAATACTCATCACATTCCTACATCTATACAGTAATACGTATACACCAACAACATTCCAATTCCAATTTTCAACATACACATAACAATATCAACTCACTACAATGCATATATATTATACTTATACGTTACTACCTCGTCCATTTTTCTTTTCCACCTCCCAATTTCACCTAAACTCCTCTTCTTCTTTTTTTATTCCCAAATATTATCATTCTCCAACCCCATCCTTTTTCTTTTCCTCTTTTTCACCCCGCTAAACCCATCATTATTCAAAAACTTCATCATTACTCCCACCAACCCCGTTCTTTTTTTTTAAATCTTCTTAATCTTCTTCATAATCAACAATCGTCAATAAGAAAGAGCACAACTATCCACCAAGGAAGAATTCATCAACATTCAAAAAAAAAAAATTATCAACATTCAAGAACAATATCAAAAGGCAAGAAGAAAAAATACTGGAAAGAAAATATAGAGAGAAAAATCACAAAAGAAATTTAGTCTCAGATCTTTTTAATTTATTTATAGTTCTTTTACTCATTTTTTGGTGGATTTGATAAGTTCATCGCTTTCAAATTCGTCGTCACAGTCGCTACTTGAAAAGAGGTAAATCTTTTCTTAGCTTTATTTTATTTAATTATTTCATGTTTCTATTTAGTTAATTTATAATCCCGTTTTTTTTAGTTAGCATATGTTAGGATTAATTAGATTAATGATAGAAATTTCCTCATCTTGCTTGAAGTGTAGTGACATTTTTATAAAATATGAAAACCTCTCAATTTGTTCATTATTTTTCTCAAGTAGTTTTCTTTGACAATATAAATTTTCATGTTTTTAAATTTTTTTTATCATGATTTAGATAACAAAAATATACTTAAATTATTATTTAGATAGAACTTTCATGGCCTAATTGATTTAGTTCTTTCTATAAAATTTGAGTTAGTATAGCGTATATATTAATTCCGTGTTCTTTAGTTACTTGAATATATTTCTTCTTTCATTTTCTTTGTTTACACATATACATGTTGTTAGTCACCTCTAGGATACCATCAATTTGATGCTTTAAAATATCATGATATACTCATTGGTTTAACTTAAAATGAGTAGATGCTTATGTGATTTTATTTTGGTGCATGTGATATCAATTCTAGTACATCTTTGGACTCCATCCTTGCATATCCTGAGTTTTGAGTCAACCATCATCATGCTCGAATTGCTGAAAAGCTGATACATGAAAAAAAGCTAATATACATAGTTTGAAGATTGATATTTGACTGTATACATCTATATATATGGAATACAAGTGGAAAATATTGTTGTATACACTGATATGTAGTGTATATACAGTATGATATGCAGGAAAACAATGTTGTATAAACTAATATACAGTGTATATACAGCCCGATATGCAGGAAAATAATGTTGTATAGACTGATATACAATGTATATACAGTATGATAATGTAGTAAAGTAGTGTTGTATACACTAATATACAATATATATACAACTGTGATATACAGTAAATTTAGGCCTAAAGCCCAAAACGCAGATGGCCCAACAACTTAGTCGAGGCATACAGAAACCAAGTGTCGGTCGATAATTTCATATGTTATTTATTATTTATTTATATTTATTCGGGTTGTAATAATTTATTCACTTATGTTATTTATAATTGTTTAGATATTAATTTTAATTTAGTTTAACTTAATTATATTCCCTTAAAGATAAACCATTTCATGTTAATTTACTCTTTAAATGACTTTCAACCTTTACTTAGCCACTTTAATAAACTTTACTTTCTTTTTATATTATTTTCAATGCATAAGCTTGATTATTTAAAGTTTTTATTTTCTTTTAAATTAATATTTTTAAAAGTTAGTCAAATAATTTTCAAATCGTCCGATAACCGCGCGATAGCTGCCACTTTAAGTGCTAACATCTTCTCAAAGTGAAATTTTGAATCCTTACACATTTTCTTTAATTTTAAGACTTAAATCTATTAGAGTTTTTAAAATTAATATTTCTTGATTTTTCTTGAAAATTAAGTGGCGACTCTCTTTTCTAAAATTAATTTTTTATCTAAAAGTTTAAATTAATTTAAAACCGTATTTTTCTGATATAACACAATATATTATACATATTATAGACATATTTCAATGTACGTGGTAAATATATAACTAAAATATTTTTATATAATAAATTTTGAATTAATATATTATAATTAAAATGTGGTGAATATATAATTAAAATATTTTTAATAGAATGTATTACAATTATTATATGCGAATTTCAAATATTTCGATACTTATTAAATTATATTTAAATTAGGTTAATTAAATTTTTTTTTTTTAAAAAGAGAATGAGAAATAAAGGAACCCCCCCCCCCCCCCAAAAAAAAAAAAAAAAAAGAAGAGGAAGGGACGTAGAAAGAGAGAGAGAGAAATAGAAAGGGAAAGAGTAAAAGAAAAGAGATGAAAAGGACAAAAAAAAAGAGAAAGGGACGCATAAGATAGATCGATAGAGAGAGTGTACCAAATGTACTTGAACAAGTACATGCATTATTAATGTAAAAGCCTATTAAAGTTACTAAAACTAAAGTTATGTCATAAACAGTAATAATTTTAAAGTAGCATTAATAAGCGTAATTAACTAAATAAATTATATTAGTTAAGTAAAAATTCTTTAATGAAAATTTCGCAAACAAATACCAATACCCCCAAAACATGCTCAAATTGAATTGGATGAGTTTAGGCCCATATAAGTTTTTTTCTGGACGGCCCATGTAGGTTTATTGATAGCCCAAAACGCAAATTTTATGTAATGGGCTAGATGGAAAACAACAAAACGAAGCCCAAATAATAACAGCTTTCTGCTTAGATTCTCGCCAAAACCCTCCTCTCTTTCCGCTTTCTTCTTCTGCATCTCTTTGTGCAGCAAACTATCCAGTTTCTATTTCTCCGACGGTATCAACTATCAACTCGATGTTCCTATTTTTGTTTTCAACTGTATATATTCGCTTACGCTGTATCAATATATCAAATCCTTAGCTCATTTTTTTTTGCGCAATTGTTTTCTAGTGGTAAAATACAGTATTTTGCTTTTTACAAGTTAATAAATAGCTCAAAGTTGTGGTGTTATGCTAATTTTTTGCTTAACGAGTAATAACTTCTATTTCCTTATCAAATTGACTAATTAGAAAAACCTATATGTCTTATGCAGTCCATCAGCCGCCGACTTATAAATTCGCAGCCATGGCGGAGGTTGAAGAGAACCCTAATATTGTTGTTGCAGAAGAAGAGCCAATTAAGAAGAATAGAAAGCGGAAGAGAGATAAGAAGAACAAAATGGTTACAGAAAAAGAGATTAAGAAGGATAAAGTGAATGAGGAGGGGGAAGAGGATGATGAAGAACAGCAGGAATTGGATGACGAACTTAAGGAGGAGATTAAGAAAGAGATGAGGAGTGGGTCAGGTATTATGAGTGCAGAGTTGTTTTCCTCTATTGAAATTTCTGACCCCACCATGAAGGCAATTAAGGATATGGGATTTGAGTACATGACTCAGGTAAATTACAAGTTTTTCCTACTTTAATTGCCTTGCTTATACTCTACCTCAAAAATATGATAAGTGGGATCCTTGATGGCAATGCCAGTTGTTTATTAGATTTCAATTTGCATTTTCTAGTATTTTGTATTAAGTAGATAGTGGTGATTTATAATACTTGGCTCTCTAGTGAGATATTCATTAGCGAAATGTAGAAATTATTAATAAATTGAATGATGTTTCAGCTATGGTGTCAACAATTTTCTTATTCTATTTCTGTACTTTGTCTCGAGCTGCTTGTAGTTAAAGTTTTTAATTGTTTTTCCAAAACTTGAATAGATAAGTTGATAATAAATTGTCCATGAGGGCCCTAACTGCTTGATTTATGTCTCTATTTTGGCACACTGAATTGCCAACACTCATTGTTCTCCTAAAACTTCCCTACCTTACTTGTTTATCTTTGGTGTTGAAGATCCAAGCCAGAGCAATTCCTCCTCTTTTGGAAGGCAAGGATGTCCTCGGAGCTGCAAGAACTGGTTCCGGTAAAACACTAGCATTTTTGATTCCTGCTGTGGAGTTATTATTTCATGTTCACTTTACACCACGTAATGGAACTGGGGTGGTTGTTATTTGCCCAACAAGAGAACTGGCTATACAGGTAAATACCTAGTCTTCCTTGTACATCCTTTTTGCTTGTTTTTTCTTTTCAGTCTTCCAGCTTTTAGTTGATATGGCTGATTTTCTTGCCTGCATACTTCTTCTGTCCTAACAAAACTGACCTTCTCATGTTTGATCTGTCCTTAAACAAATTTGACTTTTCTTAAAATGTTATTTTTTTCTGAAGCAATTCAATGTCAGTATAAGGTTACAACAACAGAGAATTTGTCAGTCCAGAATACAGAAAATCTTATAGAAAGAACTGGCAAAATCCAGGAAGGTGACGATGTTATTTACAAGGGAATGGTTACCCCAACTAAATAGACTAACTAAACAACTAGCCTTAAGAGAACATATTTGAGTTGAGCTATTCCGTTCATACCCAATACACTAAAAACTACAAGCTGGAGACCATGATCAGATCTTTCTGATGGGATTTCCAACTTTCTAGAGGTTCAACTGACATAAGCTTCGCTGACAGTGAGAGGCATCGACCAGTTGAAACCAAAAATAGCTAGGAACATGTTCCCAAAAATGTAAATAATAGTCCCTACGTCCCATTTTATGCGACACCGTTTGACTTGATAAAGTGTGCAAGAAGAAAGAAAGACTTTTGAAACTTGTGATCTAAAACAATCCTTAGATATTTGTATGGATGTAAATCATCTTCATATGGGGAATTTTCAAGTTAAATTGTTTCTAATTATAGTAAGGTGATATTCTTTTTGAGACGGACTTAAAAGGAAGGGACACATAAAATGGGACGGATGAGTAGCAATTAACATTTTCAAGGAGCAAACGTTAAATTAAATATTTTTTAAAACCAAAATCTAAGCTAATATCATAATAATCTATCCAGATGTTTTACTCTTCATCCGTTGAGGTCAAATTAGGTCTAATATGGGAAGAATGGAGTAGCTTGTTCTATCCTTATCCGTTAAAGATAATTAAGGTATTTGTTTTTCACTTTCATTAAAAATCTGGGAATAAAGATTCATGTTTGAGTTGTGTACAACTAAATACATAGAGAAACTGGGATAGTCTTAAATTCTTAGCATAGATGAGTTATTTTTTAGCCTTATCGATCCTATAACAGTTATAAATCTCTCTTGCTGACTTCCTGTGGGACTAATACTATTAGTGCGAAATGTGTAAATTAGTAAGTCACTTGTGACAACATCATTTTGTCGCACTTCACTTTTGTCCAGTATTAGCTTGTTGATAGCATCTAGGTACACAACGAAAATTTACTACATTAAAGAGCTGTTGCAAAAAAAGCCCCAATTCTTGAAGATGAGTGGTTAAATTATATTGAATTTGTTAATTAAACTATGAAAGCACTACATTGTGGGACAATGGTTGCCCATTTTAGAGTGTGTTTTTCGAAGCTAACCTACAGTTTTTATGACTTAGACGCATTCTGTGGCAAAGGACCTTCTCAAGTATCACTCGCAGACTCTTGGGTTGGTTATTGGTGGTTCAGCTAGAAGAGCAGAGGCAGAGCGTATTGCTAAAGGGGCTAATCTCTTAGTAGGGACCCCTGGTCGACTTCTTGATCATCTTAGAAATACCAAGGGTTTCATTTATAAGAACCTTAAGGTACTTGCGCCTTTCAAGTAGCTCGTTGTTTCTATTTAAGATGTCATTTCTTAGTATGATCTATTGATATCAATGATTCTCTAATCCCGCCCATGATATTTATTAGAATTTACCTTACAAGTTATTCATAGCTTTACTTGAGCCTCTGTCCAAGTATCAATGTGGTTTCTGAAATTAGTGCCTAAACTTGCAGTGTCTCGTGATTGATGAAGCTGATAGGATTTTGGAAGCAAACTTCGAGGAAGATATGCAGCAAATCCTCAAACTTCTACCAAAGGAGGTAGTCACCAAAGTAGTACTGTTACCTACTTATAACATGTTTGACCAAGCTTCTAAAAAAACAGCTTATTTTGAGAAATTGCTTTTTATCAGAAAAGAATTTATGGTGAGAAGCAGTGTTGTTTGACTAATGAATATAAAAAACACTTTTGAGCAACAATTAGGCTTTTAAAAAGTGCTTTTGTGTGTATTTTCTCAAAAGTGTTATCCAAATAAATACTTTTGGGGAAAACTGCCTTTTTAGCTTCTGAAAAACAAACATCTGCTACTCCCCAAAACACTTATTTTCTCCCAAAAGCTTGGTCAAATACCTCACTTTTTTTTTAATTTTTAAAATAAGCACTTTTGGCCTCTCAAAAAGCTCGGCTAAACATGCTATTAATCTTATGAAAACTATAGGTTTGTGACATTGTTATCCACAGTGATAGTCAATTTTAACATTAAAATAAGTACGATTTCCTGTGTTAAGACTTCTTAGTGATTTTAATTACAACTAAGTAGAGTACAAATATGCATTTTGCTTTACCCTTTTCAAGTTCTCGGTATCTTTGTTCAATAATGTAATTTCTAGATGTTGTTACTCTGAAATTTGTGTATGCAGTCACTCTATATGGTAGATCATTTCATGTCTGGTTTCTCAGTTATTCTTTGTACGTTCAACCATTGGTGTATTTGTTATTCTGAGTTAAACTAATATGCTAGTTGCTGCTCTACAGGGGAGGCAGACTGCTCTCTTTTCAGCCACACAGACAAAAAAGGTATTATAAAGCCTCTAGTTTGTCATAGTCCTCCTAGCTGAAAAGCAAGTAGTAAATTCATGCTTTCACTGAGATCTGTTCTTTGTTTTTAGGTTGAGGACCTTGCGCGCTTATCTTTGACAGCTCCTATCTATATTGATGTGGATGATGGGAGGAGGAGGGTATATACAAAACTCATTTATTTCCTCCTACCATATTTTTAATTTAAGAATTAAGATCATGTTTTGAGTCTGTTTGAGTATATGGTCAATTCAGGTCACGAACGAAGGGCTACAACAAGGATACTGTGTTGTCCCAAGTGCCAGGAGATTTATTCTCCTTTATTCATTCTTAAAGAGGAACCTGTCAAAGAAAATAATGGTTTTCTTCTCATCTTGCAACTCTGTCAAGTTCCATTCTGAACTTCTTCGCTATATCAAGATTGAATGCTATGATATTCACGGGAAGCAAAAGCAGCAAAAACGAACATCTACCTTCTTTGATTTCTGTGATGCAAAGAAGGGCATCCTGTTATGCACGGATGTCGCCGCACGTGGTCTGGATATTCCTGCTGTGGTATGTTGCTCCACCTCTTATCAAAGCAGTCTGTGGTCTATTCTTGTCTGGAACCTGTATCACCTTTTCTTCTCTTTTTCTGGGATTTTAGGGCATGAGGGTGGGGGAAGTGAAGCAAATCTTTAATTGAAGATATAGAAAATGTAGTTGGTGCTCAATTCTCTTCTGATTCAATTATCTTGTCATGCTATCAATTGTATATCTCTATTTCTACTTCTATTGTTCTATTTGATTTGGAACGAAGTTGTTTATCCATTTTTATTAGTAGTAAAAACATTTTTTACTGTACTACTTATGAAGTGAGAAAATCAGTGACCTGCTTCCTCAGAACTAGTTGAAATAGACATCTGAAAGCTCGCTCATTTTGAAAGGTAGTAAGTATTGATTCTTGTTATGTCTCTGTTTCCAGGACTGGATTGTGCAGTTTGATCCCCCTGATGAACCCAAGGTAATAGACACTTTACTTTATAGGATTCGGAGTTGGTTATGAAGGGAGAAATTGTTGTTCCTTCTAATGATTTGTTGTGTAAATGTTTACAGGAGTACATACACAGAGTCGGTCGAACAGCACGTGGTGAAGGTGCTAAAGGAAATGCATTGCTCTTCTTGATTCCAGAGGAGTTGCAGTTTCTTAAGTACCTGAAGGTCTCTTCACAATCACACTGTTAAATTTACAGAACGATGAAACATGTGTTATAATTCTAAGTGTGTCATCTCATTGATCCCTTGATGTTGGGGCTAGGAGTTGTGGTAGTTGAAAATATTTACCATGTATAAGTGAAATATACTTGATTAATCTGGTAAAAGCTCGGGCTTAAAGGGGGACCTCTTCAAACTGATTTTCCTCTTTTGATAGTTATTCTTCAACTTTGCTGGCATTTTCTTTCAAACTGTTTCCTGACGATTTCCAGTGGTAACTGAGAAGAGCAATTGAGTTTTCCAATGTTTCTTACATAATTTTGTTAAATTGTGGCTTTGCATTGATAGTCTAATAAACCGTGCTTTTATGACAGGCGGCAAAAGTGCCTGTAAAAGAATATGAATTTGATCAGAAGAAGCTGGCCAATGTGCAGTCACTCCTGGTAAATCTGCAGTTATTTTTATTTAGCCGACCAATGTGTTCTTTTATACCTTATGACTAGGACCTTTGTGCTAAAACAAAAGAATGCAAAAATTTGTTGCAGGAAAAATTGGTCGCAAACAACTATTACTTGAACCAGTCGGCTAAAGAGGCATATAGGTCCTATTTACTGTCATATAATTCTCATTCCATGAAGGAAATTTTCAATGTTCACCGACTTGATCTGCAGGTATGTTATCTTGCTTCCTTTTTGAATGTTATGGCAGATACATTCTCTTAGATGTGTAATGTTTATGAAATAAGAAAATGGATGTCATAAAGACTGATTCATTTGCAATCTGCAATTTAGGATGTCATAATATGTGCAATAAGTTCCTAATGCTGGAATTGCATAAGTACTTGAAATACTAATTAAGTGGAGCTAAGTATTACTTGGATCCAGAAAGTACTTAACGGATAAATCGTGTGTTCTGCAGGCTGTAGCTTCTTCGTTCTGTTTCTCTAATCCTCCAAAAGTCCACCTCAACATAGATAGCAACGTGTCCAAGTTCAGGCAGAAAAAGCGTAAAGTTGAAGGAAGCCGAAATGGGTTTAGTGAGGGAAATCCCTATGGAAAGAAAGGAGGTGACGATACAAGGCAGTTTGTAAGATATTAAGGAAGGAAGGTTTTCTGCAGCAGCAGCAGAGGTTTCTGTACCCAGATGCATGTCTCAAAATGTATAATTTTTCTCTAATGTAGACTTATTACGTGGAAGAAGAGTTCATCATAGTTTGAAGCATTTCGCCTTCTGGCTAGCACACTTCGAATTTTCTGGATTTGGTCTCCCCCACAATTTTGTATTGGCTTTGCCAAAGAAAGTAGAGACTCATGTATTGTTTATTTTTTAACTTATGATATGAACAATTTTCTTTTGATAAAAGGTTTATCGTAACATTAGTCACAGCTTTGCAGTGAAGAGAAAGTGACATAATGTCTCTTACCTTCGTGATGAAGATTAAGGGACTGCTGTTTCTATGCTACATAAGCTTTTTAATTTTCATTATAGAATAAAAGAAAAGATAACCATTTATTCGACTTTGAACAATAGCTAAATTACTGCTGTTTTATTTAATGGTCAAAGATAAAGAACCAATAGGGATAAAAACTCAGAAAACAGGTGGTCAAGTAAATACATTAATGCCCAAGAAAAGTTTATTTATGTTTTTTTTTGGGTTAAATTTTGATATTTTATTGATGAAGTAATGAGTATAAACACCACCTCGGGCAAAGCCCATTTCCTACATGGCCCAATCGAATAGGAAAGAAATAAACAAACAAAAAACAGAACACCTAACACTTTGAATCTCCCTGTTTCATCTATCCCTTTGCTGGAGTTACTCTCAAATAGGGACATTTTAGTTTATCACTGTTAATGATCTTTCTTCCTACTATTTTCAAACTGCTGAAATTTTGGTAATTGCACCCTCCTTTATCAATTGTAGGATTTGTCAAGTAGTCTGCTAGTTGATTTCCTTCCCTGAGAATGTGTTGGAATGTATGTTATTTTTCCTGTAAGGATGTTTTGATTTCTGTCACCATCTCTGTGATTCTCCAGGGACATGACCATTTTTCTTCTAGAATCTTGTATAATAGCATAGAGTCTGTTTGAATGATTATATTATTGTGTTGTTTCTGCCTGCTATGTTTACTTGCTGCTAGAATCGTCTTCGCCTCTGCTACAGTGTTAGTGGTGTTTTCAATACTAGCTCTCTCTGCATACAGTAAATTCCCTCTTTCATTCCTCAAACAAAAGGCATAGGAGCTTATACGTGGATTCCCCCTCGCAACCCCATCTGTATTGTATTTTAGCCAGCCTACTGGTGGAAAATCCCACAATACTCTTGTTACCTTCATCTTGGGACTGTAACCTTCCAATTCTTTAATCATATCTGGCCTATTACTAGGACATTTCATATTAGGCTTCCTCATTTGTATCATCATGAAAATGTTCCTGGTAATATTATGAATAACTCTGTGAATTGATGTCTTCTTTCTCTCATGCTTCATTCTATTTCTCCTTCTCCAAAGTTCCCATATTATAAATCTAGGAATAGCTCTATAGTATGGTCTCATTCCCTTTTTAACATTTGTCTCCCACCATAGCATTATCACTTTCCTCAAGTGCAGTCATTCAATGTTAAAGCCCGCAAAAGAACAAAAATAGGACCATGTCCTGTTAGCTAAAAACGATCCCAGAAACACATGAGCAAGTGTCTCTTTAGTAAGTTTTTCAATACACCAACACCTAGATGGATCTTTCGGTCCCCATCTTCTTACTCTATTATCTACAGGTAGTTTGAATTTTCACAACCTCCATATTGTAAATGCCTCTTTAAAAGAGATGTCTTTTGTCCAGATCTATCTGTAAATTTTATTTTCTCTTTCTTTATGCCTTATATACTGCCAAACTGATTTCACAGAAAAGATTTTTTTATTGTCCATCATCCAGACTGACTTATCTGACTCAATTATTTGTTCAGGAAGTTGAATATTATTACCGATATACTCTACTAGCTCTTGTGGCAGTATATCATTTAAAAATTCTATTTTCCATTTCTCCCTCTTTACTAATTCATCAACTCTTTTGTAATTGTCTTCACATTTATAGTCTTCTCTTATAATGGTGTACAGGTTCCCCATTTTTGTCTAGTTATCATGCCACACTGATGCTGATCCTTTTCTTAGTAGCTAAAAGATTTGATGCTCAATAAGATTTCTAGCCTGTAGCATTTTCTTTCACACTTGTGATCCTCCATTTTCTATTCTCCACACCACTTCATTTTAATGCTCCTTTCGACAATACTTATTCCTAATATACTATCTCCATAGTGATGGCTTTGTTCGAAAATTCCACCATAATTTACAAAATAGGGCATATTGATACATCTTCCATTAGTCTGAATTCTAGTCCCCCCTTCTTTCTCTGGCAATCATAAATTGCTCCACTTTGTCCAATGTCTTCCTCTCCCTCTAACACAACTGCTCCAAAAAAATTGTGCCATCATTTTTTGAGCTTGATTCAGTACATTCATGGGAGGATTCATGACTGAAAGGCAATGAATGAGAGTGCTTTGGAACACATTTTTTTTATTAGAATAGCTCTTCCTTCATAGGATAATAATTTTTCTTTCCATGCCTGAATTTTTGAACCATTTCTTTGTAAAATTTGCTGATAATATGTTTTCAGCTTCATTTTATAGAACATAGGGCATCCCAAGTAAGTGAAAGGGAATTCCTTTCTTTGGATTCCTGTTGCTACCTCAGCTATCACTGTTTCTCCTCTTGCTACAGAATGATGCATATAAATATCACTTTTCTCCTTATTTTTTTTTGCCCAGAATTATCTTCATATCTCTTCAAAGTATCTGTAATCATCTACATTGTTCTCACTTCTGCCTTGCACATTATAATCATATCATCTGCAAACGCTAAATGGTTCACTTTGAGTCTACCTCTTGGCATTCTAAACCTCTTAAAATTCTTCTTCTCCATAAAAGCATTTAGGGATCTAGACATAACTTCAACTGCCAATATAAACAGGGTAGTTGAGAAAGGATCACCCTGTTTAAGTCCTCTAGATGATTTAAAGAATTCCTTTGCTTGTCCATTTAGTAAAATTAAGTACCAGTTGTTACTAATTAGTCTGAACATTATATCAATAACCCTTTCCCCAAACCTATTATTCTTAATACCTTAGTCATGAATATCCATTCTACCCTGTCATAAGCTTTCATCATATTCAGTTTTATAACTAGATTTGGTGGCTTTCCTCTCTTTCTGATTTCATCAATGATTTTTTGCACTAATAGCACATTCTCTGCTATACATCTTCCTAGCACAAATCCTGCTTATTCTGGAGAAATAATCTTAGGTAACACAGCCTTAAGTTCATGAATAATTCTTGAAAAGATTTTATTCACAAAATTACTTAAAGAGATAGGTCTAAAATCTGAGAAAGTATTCACATTAACTTTCTTAGGAATGAGCACTAAATTCGTATGAGTTATAAACCTCGACAGCTCTGCCCCTCCAAAGAAAGCCCTGACCATAATATAAATGTCCTCTCTAGTGATGTCCCATGTTTGCTGATAGAAAGCTTCCGTCATTCCATTCGGCTCTTCTGCACTATTCTTATCTATTCCCATGACTGCCTCTTTGACTTTGTTTACTGAAGGCATTTTTTGAAATTACTCTTTTTCTTTCTCACTAATCACGATTGGTAGTTCATTCAGCATTTCAAATTCATCCCTATCTACTTGTTTTGTAAACTGCTTTATGTAGGACTCTTCAAATGCCTTTGCAATGTCTTTTTGATCCTCTAACCATTGCCCATCATCAATCTGGATTTTGTTCACTCTAAGTCTGTTCCTTCTCCCCTTGACTATTGTATGGAAGAACTTTGTGTTTCTCTCCCCGTCTTTGAACCAGTCCATCCCTATTTTCTGTTTTCAGAATTTCTCCTCCTTAGAAAGTTGTTTTTTAAGCTCCGCTTGAGTTTTGTGAAGCTTTTTTATGTTGGCTTCTGATGGGTATATTTCAAATCGAGTTTCCTAAACTTTAATGACTTCCTCCAAAGTGATTATTTCTTGAAATATATTCCCAAAAGTATCTTTACTCCATTTAGCCAAAGCTTTCTTTAATCTTTTTAGCTTATGATGGAATAAGATAAAATGATCCCTTTCAAAATCTGCTTTCCAGTGTTGCTTTACCACCTCATTAAAAGAAATTTCTCTTAACCAGAAATAAAAAAAATTAAACGGTCTCACTATTATCTCCTCAGTGATTTTGAAAGTAATTAGAAGAGGTGTATGATCTGATCCGTTTCTCACTAAGTGCTCCATCTCCAGTACTGGGAAGAGATCTTGTAATTTGTCATTGCCCATGATCCTATCTAGCCTTTTAAAAATGCACTCTGCATCGTTTATACCATTCCACCAAGTATATTTACCTCCTTTAAATCCTTTATCCTCCGGATTACACACATTAATACAATGATTGAAGTCCCTGACTTTCCTTTTGAATACTGGTAGACCCCCTAACTTCTCCTCTTCATTACTTATTACATTGAAATCTCCCCCTATCAGCCAAGGAGCATTGATACTATCTGCCAACTCCTCCATGGATTTTCATAGCCTTTGTCTTTCACCTTGCGTACATTTAGCATATACAATTGATACCATTACTTCTGTGCCCAACCCTTGATTCTGAAGTTTGAGTGTTAGCATCTGCTCTTCATCTCCTTCTATAGAGTATTTCAGTGCTTCATCAATGAATGCTCAAATTTTGCTATTCACATTTTTCGCTGCATGTTTCATCCCTAGCTTCTTTCTGAAAACATCTAGTTCTTTCTTCTCCTCAAACTGTTCTGAAAGGCCCACAAAGTAAAATTGATTTTTTTTATAAAGATTAATAAGCCTAGTAAACGCTTTTTGAGTTCTCATTAATATTTAGTATTTTTTATAATCGTTCTCTTAGACCTTGAAGAAGCTTGTGCCGCATTGAGTTCTCCTCCCCCTTGCTTTTTTGATTTGATGTGTAATCCTTTTAACCTACTTATTTGTTTAGGGGATAAATTCCGTTCTATAACTACCTTCTCTATGTTTTGTGTCGTATCTTCTTTTTCATTATTCAACCCTATTGATTCAATACGTCCTCTTGATTCAATGGTCCTGCTCCTAAATGAACTCATAAAACTTGCAAGTACTTATCCTCAAAACAAAACAGTGTGTGCATGTTGATTTTGTCAGTGTTATTTCTATAGACTGCAATACCCTTCCAAAAAATCATAAAAGACCAATAATTAATCTGCCCCATGTGAAATACAATACAGCATTCCATCATTGGATTTTGGAAAAAAAAAAAGAAAAAAAAAGCTTAAGCCGACCTACATAAATAATAATAAAAACTATAATACCCTTTTAATTAATATAAAACCGTCCTCCCAAAGCAAAAAAATCTAAATAGAGTATATATAGTAAGAATAAATATAATTGCAAGAAATATATAAATTTTGACCACATAGAATAGGACACGTTCACGTAGTTGCACACGTTATTAAGAAACGTTACTTAACCAAATCCTACACGAAACCCATTTAAGTAAGAAGGTCAAAATAGGAAATTAACCAAAATATCCCAAAAAACCCCTTAAACCGCCAACTCACACGCCTTCCCACGCAAGTAAACAAAAGAAAGAAGAAATCCGCCGGCTCATGAAAACTGAGTGCTATATACATAAAAAGAAAGAAACCAACTTCACCGCCCCCTTGAAAGCAAGTAATAAACTTGTGGCGGTGTTTTTCCGTTGGCTATTAATTCTCCGTTTATTTCATTCTTTTCACCAAAGTTACCAAACTTACAAATCCCACTTCTTCATTGATTTGGTTATATATAATTCTCCAGTTCTTTTGGGATAGATAGAATTCACAATTATTGAGATTCCACAATGTGCTTTTTGTTCTTCTAAGCAAGTATTGATTCTTTTCTGATATTTTTTTTTTCATTGTGAATATTCTCTTCTTCTTCTCTACTTTACATTCTGTTCTTTTCTTAGCTACCTTCAATTCGTAATCAATAAGAATCAAATTCTCTACGGAAATTGATAGAAAGATTCGAATAGATTTAATTACTCGTTCGAATTATTCTGCAATGGAGAACTTTGTGAAGCCTCAGTTCTTCTCCTTTATGCGTGAGGAAGCAGCAGTTCAACAATACCCTACGCATCACAACATTATGGCTCATTCCAGATTTGAAAACCGATTTGCGGAATATACAAGCTCAAGCACCGATGACGTGCAAGATCCAGAAGTTTCCGATTCGGAGAGTTCGGTTGTTGGCTCTGTACATGAGGAGAAAAGTTCTGGTTTGATGAAAATTGATGAAGGCGATAAGATACATGGAATTGTCACCAGCAAGTTTTTATCGGGATTGGGTTGTTTTGGATCATCAACGCAAATTACGGCAATTCACAAGGAAACTTGCTCTAGTTTCACCAAGCAAGCGAAGCTTCAATCGTTCCTTATTTTCTCTAAAGCTGTGGAGAAAAAGTGCGGAGGAAATGCTAATGTGAAGTATGCTTGGTTTGGAGCTTCGAAAGATGAGATTAACAACATATTCTCACATGGTTTTTCTTATCCTTCAAACAATGGAGCTTATTCTCAAGCCATATGCCTTACTCCGGATGATAATCCACTCGATTGGTACTTAATTTACTCTAATCTTTAATTATTTTGTTCTCTATGATGTTGAATTCTTCTGTATTTTCTTCTAGCTGCTCTGAGCATAGGGTCTTTCATAAACAACCTTTCTAACTCCTCGAGCTAAGGGAAAGGTCTACATACCCTCCCCACACCTAGCTTTTGGGAGTACACTGGGTTTGTTGTTGGTGTTGAATTATGAATATTTTCCATTCTAACTGATTCATGAATTTTTTGCAGTCTGCAAACTGCTGTTCCTGATAAAAATGGGTTAATGCATCTATTGCTTTGTCGTGTGATACTGGGGAAAAGTGAAGTAGTTCATCCTGGATCAGGACAGTGCCATCCGAGTTCTGAGGAATATGATACAGGGGTTGATAATTTATCTTCTCCTAGAAAGTATATTGTGTGGAGTACTCACATGAACAGTTACGTTTTCCCAGAATTTATGGTCAGTTTCAGAGTCACCTCACATGCCAAAGGTGAGCACTTGCGCAGTGCAGAGAATTGGGATGTTTAAGAGGATTGTGGCAGATTGTTAATTCTTGCTCTTAATTTTTGCAGAGACTCAAAGGAATGCAGTTCATGTTCAGAATCCAAAATCACCTTGGATTACATTTCCTGCACTGATTTCTGCTCTATCGAAATTCTTGCCGCCTCAGACTGTCAATTTGATTACGAAATATCATAGTGATCATAAGGTATGCGCTTGAAGTTCTTTGAACACAACTATTTCACTGTATCTAATTTTTTTTTTGAAAGTACAACTGTTCATATCTAGTTCTGTTTACAGGGGAGGAAAATCACAAGGCGAGACTTGATTCAACAAGTGAGGAAATTAGCAGGAGACGAGTTGTTAACTGCAATCATCAAGTCCTGCAAGAATAAGGTATGAACCTGCTACTTCCAAGAATTTTTTTGTTCGAAAAAAATGTGGATATCACAAGGGGTAAATTATTTTTACATATAAATAGTTGATATTGAAATCCAGCTTCTTCCTATTTTGAATCTCCTTAGCGAAAAAATTGGTTCTGCCTATCTCTCTTTAAATTCATAGAGAAGCAAGTTAAAAAGAACTCCAATTTTAGTTGATTCATGCCTTAATTTTTCGTTCCATTATCAAGTGTGTGAAACAGAACCCTTATTATTTCACAAATCCTTATGATGGTTAACTGACTTGTTTGTCCTTGGGTTTTGGCAGCAAAGCAAAGGATCAACTGGAAACTCATCCAGCACAAGCTCAATTAACTCTAAACAACGAGATGGAAGATGCTGTGCTTGCCAGAAGAGTTGTTGAATAATTTTGTTGACGAATATATGGACATAAGCAGAGAGAATGAAACGTTACAAGAAGATTGACATCCACTAACCAAGCCAAATGTGACACAAGGAGGGACTAGCCTGCTGCTGTTGATTCATGGGATGAAAATGATAGTATCTTCTAACAAATTAGTCTTTGAAGTTAAGCTCAATTCCCCTCGAACCTGTGTATCTTTTCACACGCTGTTTTTTTGCTTTGTAACGCCAAAGTTGTCTTAAGAGTAAAGAGTGTATCCCAATGTAATAGACAGTTGTAATAGTTCCCCTGATCAATCCTTGTTGATGGATTTAAACAACAAATTGCTATCCAATTATGTTAGAATATCCATTTTGTTAATACCCTTATTACCCTTTAGCTGCCATGATGTGAGCTCATATTATGTTATACTTGTCCCGGAAGAAAACATGAGCAGCTTATGCTTTAGTATTCAAATACTTCCTAGGATTTTATTTAAGCTGACCTTTTTTTATTCCAGTTAGTATTTATGATTTTTTCCGTGTACTGGTGAGGATTCAATATCTGACCCACTAAAGTTTATATTGCCAAAAATATTGTTCATCGAAAGTGGGCGGTGGTTTGGTATTTTTGGCAGCACCATAGGGGAGGGATTAGCCTTTGAGACTTATTCAAACCTACCAACATGGCTCCTCTGACTTGCTTTCATCAGACCATCAAAGATCTGACATTGAGTACTAGGACGATTACACACGACTATGTCAAACTCTCACTATTGTCCAAAAGCCATGTCAAGTCGACTAATACAAGCCTCGATTTCTCAGTAGTTGATGCTTAAAAGTTGTGGCCAAAATCACAAACAACTAAGTTCGACTGAGTGAGAAAAAAAAACATCCTAAGTAAAATGTACTGAAAAAAACACCTAAGTAATATCGCAAAGTTCATGTCACTTCGGCACCTTTAACTTTGTCGATTAAAATCTTTAGATATTTATTATAATTTGTATTCTTAGACTGCAGTGAAAATATCTCGATCGATTTCAACTTACGTTTATACCTTTTTTTTCTTGTTTTTAATTCCTTTAATATTTTTATTCTTTTCCTGTAAATTCTTCTTTTTAAAATCAACAATTGGTATCTAGAACTATTTTTCTTGAGGAACCTGTGAATGAAGAAATGGATTCTAAAAACAGTATTTTACGAATGACATGTCTGTTTTTTATGGTGAAAATTATCAATTATGAGCTGTAAGATGGAACTTACTTGGAGGCTCTTAATCTTTGGGAAGTTGTGGAAGAGGACTATGAAATTAATCCGCTGCCCAATAATCTCACCATAGCTCAAATCAAGAGTCACAAGGAAAGGAAAACCACGAATTCTAAGGCAAAAACAACTTTGTTTGCTTCTATTTCAACAACTATTTTCATAAGAATTATGTCTCTCACATCACCAAAAGAAATTTGGGATTATCTGAAGATAGAGTATGTTGGAGATCAAAGATTTCAAGGAATGCAAGTATTGAATTTAATAAGGGAGTTCGAGTTGCAAAGAATGAAAGATTTCGAGACAGTTAATGAATATTCGAACATATTGCTTGGCATAGTTAACAAGGTAAGATTACTGGGCACAAAATTTAAAGATTTAAGAATTGTAGAAAAAATTTTAGAGTTCCGGAAAAATATAAAGCATGTATAACTATCTTAAAAAATACACAAGATCTGTTCAAGATTACCTTGGCAGAGTTGTTAAATTCTTTTCAAGCACATGAGCAAAGAAGACTTGTGAGGCAAGATGGTATGGTTGAAGGAGCCTTAGCAACTAGCCATAAAACTCAAAACAGGGATAAAAAGTTAAAAAGTTATCCACCTTGTGAGCACTTTGAAAAAATAGGTCATCCACCATATAGATGTTGAAAAAGGCTAGACGCGAAGTATTCAGCTTGGCCATGAAGCAGTGATTTGCAAAAATATATTTGAGAACCGTAATTCAAGATGCAAACGAAGCAAGAAGACATGTCAAAAAGATTTAGTGCTCAAGGATTGCATTCAAAGACGAGGTGAATTTAAATCTTTTTGACAATATCAGCACCAAGTAAAATGTACTGCAGGATTTACAAAACAAAACAAAAAAAGGCCACTTATCAGCAGCTATACAGGGACCTAGCAAAATAATTGAGTATAGGTGGTCTGGAACTGTTTTACTTCATTAAACAAGTCATGAAGGGGTTGAGATTTCCTGATCGATAAGTTCATTTAATGGATAATATCTAATGTGTGTTAGGACAATGAACTACTCTATAATAATAAATGACGAACCAACTGAGCCATTTGTTGCTATTAGAGTGCTTAGCCATAGAGATCATTGTCTCCATTCTCATTTGCTATTGCAATTGAATATCTAAGTTTGAATCTTAATGAAAAACTTGCTAAAGTAAATAGGGTATAAATTTCATCAAAGATGTGCCAAATTGAGGATCACTCCCATTAATTAGTTTTGCTGATGCTCTCCTATACTTTGATGGAGTGAGTAGTACCAACACTTGTCTCATTAGCTATAAGAAAGAAAAGTTTACCCTTGTTTAATCGAAATCCTCATAAATTATGGCAAGATTATAATCATTGACTGCTAATTAAGAAGCTATTTTAATTATGTGGGAGGGTGCAATTGTTATGTTTGGAATTCAAGCATATACTAAAGGGCTGATTAAGCTTGCCTTTTCTAGTCTTCCTAAAATCCGATTATTATTCACAATCATCGTTCTAACATCAAGAACGTATAAGGTAACGTTGGAATTCTGACTTCACCTCAGAGCTGTAGATAGTATCCTGATAAAAATGGGATAAGACATATAGGAATTGTGCTCTAGAGGAGTTGGTAGAGTTTCTGGTGTGGATGAATACAATGCAATATTTTACAAGAAGGCACGACACATAGTTAAAGATGAAATAAATGTGGAGCAGAGGGAGTACATTTTTCAGCGTCTAGAATTATTTTTTTAAGAAAAAGGTCTAAATACACAAGTTTGACAATTAAAATTTGAAGAACTATTGTTTCTTATACCAGAGAAATCAGTTGTTTTCAACTATTGCTACTGACTCCAGGAAATTATTCACAAATGTGCTTAAGCGAGCTTACATAGAGAAGTCAGAAGTGGTAAAATCAACCCAAGTTCGTCCAATCCACTCAACTTGTTCGATATTTGTACGGGTTAGGTCATGACCCGTTTATTGAGTTGACCCAACGAATTGAACCAATGATGTTTTAAGAAACATATTAAAAATTAATGAGATAAGTATCAAAAACACATCTAAATTATTCATTTTTTTTGAGTTTTATACCTAAACTATTGGAAATATAAGTTTCATACCAAAACTATCACTTATTAGTTTTAGAAACACATCTCACCTCAGTGGTGTGTGCAATAAACTCTCTCTACTCTTTCTATTTTTTGAAAAAACCTTGCCATGAATAAAATATTCCACCTTAGAAAAAATTAAATAAACTATTAATTAATATTAATTAAAAGTTAAAGACTAAAGTATTTCTATCCCCCCAAAAGAAATTACTTTAAAAAAAGAAAAATAAAATTTAAAATATTTTGTTACCGCACTCCTCCTCCTCCCTCCTCCCCCACAATTCCGTCCTTTTATTTCTTAAATTTTTTTAAATTTCTCTTATAAAATATTTTAAAAAAATTCATACTTCACCCTTCCCCCACTCCTTTCTAAAAATGTTATAATTTTTATTTTTTAAAAAATAAAATTATACCACCCCATCTAACCCTCCGCTCTTTTTATATATATTTCTTGTTTTGTGTTAGATATGTGCATATATTTTTTGGAAAATATTTTTTCGTACTTGTGTACTGAATATAACAGAAATAAAAATTTTATTTTAAGAAAAGTCTTGTAGAAAGTAAAAATACTTTTCTAACACAAAACGAGAAAAAAAATTGAAAGCAGAGGGTTAGGTGGGGCGGGGTGAATTTTTTTTCGTAAAATAATAAAAATATCTAAATTATTATTTGAGGGGGGGGGGGGGGTTGAGATGAAGTAAGAATTTTTTAGAAACTTTTATAAAAGAATTTTAATAAATAATAAAAAAAAATTGGGGTTGGGATTGGGCGAGGGGATATGGTGAGAGAAAGTGGTGGATTAAACTATAAGGTAGAACTTATGATCAATGGAACATGTTATTGTCTTAAAATGTCCTAAGTATCTGCCTTTGGGGCAAAAGTTAGAACTTATGCATGATGGATTGCATATTTAAGTTCTAACTTTACTTCTATTTAGTTGAACAGATTCATTGTCTTAAAATATTCTGAACGTCTCCTTATACACAAAAATTTAAATTTCCTATAGTAGAGACTATTTTAAAAAAATTAATCAAACAAAGCCAAAAAATCAAGACTGCCACTCATAAAGCCATTTTGATGGATTTTTCTTGGACCATTTCTGAACTTGACCCATAGAAGTTGCTAACATGGATCTGTTGGGTGCCGGTCCTAGTCTTATGGGAATAGAATCGTAAGACATCATTCCGGACCATTTAATTATGGGAATAGACCATCCTAAGGTTTCGCATATATTTTTTCTTTGAAGAGGAAGTATCATAATTAAAGTTTAATATGATAATAAAAAATAAAAATAAATTGGACACGGGAATTTTATGTGAAAACCCTTCAAACAGATAGAGGGGAAAAATACGGGGTAGAAGGATTTTACTATGATAATATGGGAGTACACTGCTTTCAAATACAAGGAGAAAACAACAATAAGCACTTCTCTCTTGTAAAAGGAATAACTCACTAAAGAAGACATTCAAAACTACAATATTTATCTTGGTGTTTAACTCTCTTTGTGTTCTTACTCTTTTGAATTGTATTTTTGTGGGATAATCTAAATGAGGGTAAAAGGCCCTTTATTTATAGGAAACTGAAAAAGCGTAAAATACTCGTTTTCTTATCAAAAGTTGTTAAAGGAGGCAAAAACTTTTGAAACGCGTAAAATACGCGTCTTCTTCTTGGATGGTGCATGTGCAGCTCCCTTTTTGACTTTCTTGCATTCTTTCACTTGAAGATTTAATTGAGAATCAATTAAGTCTTCACACCATCCTTTCTAACCAATTACTGTAATGTTACGTTTCTGCTAAGCCAATAGAAAATTGACACCATATAAACTTGTTACTGTTGATCGGCTTCTTAAACATATTATGAATAAATGTAGGCCTATATTGTTTATTTTTCTGTGAAAAATGTTTAAAACTTTACTTGCTTAACTTTCAATTCACTTTTAAACATAAAATGAAATGTGAACCACATGTCCTTTAAATCATTCTTCTTGTTTCATAAAAGAGTAAAACTATTCATAGCTGGAGAAAAAACAAAAGAGCAGTAACTTTTATTTACCCTCTTAAGTAATTGCGATTTTCATCTTGGAATAATTCTTCACGTGAAGATCGAGAGAGTGAGAGGGTATCCGTATGCGCATAATACCTAAGAAAAATATTGTTCTCTAGAAACCAAATTTTACCACCTTTTTGGTTATTATGCATCTGTGTGGCTATACATGCAAAGCTTGATCGATTCTCATGGCGCCATTTCTTCGTAATAAAAAAGTTGCATATCGATGAACACCACGGCCCACAGGTGATTGTAACCTGATGAGGTTTATGATAAAACATTACACAGAGTACTTTTTAATAAAAAAATATTATTTTTGTGATATTTTTTATTTATTATCATTTATAGCAATGCATAGTAATATTATGATAAATCTGTACTATTTATTAAAAGTGAATTATACATGTATTATAAGTGTTTTAAAAATATATTATGTTTGCTTAGTAAAAAAAATCTACACAATATATTATAAGCGTATTAAATTGTGTGATAAATATATTATTCATGAATAAAATTTGTTTTATATGTGTTTTATAAATTATTATCGCTAATATATATTAAAAGTGTATTATAAATATATTATTAATATCCATAGTGAAAAATATTGATGCTATTAATAATAATAAAAAATATATATATATAGCAGGTGAGTTTCCCTATTTTAACCTTGTGCCTTGTCGTGGTCCGCCAATAACCCAATTGCCTAAAGAACTCATCAAATAGAAGAAATCTAGAATTCTGAAAATGAAAAAAGCCCAACAATATACCAACTATAGGATAATCATTAAAACAACAACCTTCTTTTTTGATTAATAAAACAAACAAACACAGCCAACTCGCATTTATTTAAATCACATAGAAATTAAAAGAAACCACAAACAACCGCGCAGCCAATTTCTACAAACACCGCACAAACAAAAGTATTCCCTCTTACGTGTGGACTAGTAACCACCTACACGTATAAACCTTATTTTATATTACGTATCAACCAAGCAAAGAATTATTCATAGTGTACACTCAACTATATTATTATATCTTAGGGTGATGAAAATCAAACTGTAACTGATAAGTCTATTATAAAATTGATTTATTGATAATGAATTATCAAATAAATAATTTAAAAATGAATTAAAATTTTATAATTAATAATTTATTGGCGTGGGGGCAGATTATTAAATTTTCTTATCGAATAAACCGTTAATTAGTTAAGAATTATCATATACATACTCTTCTTTTTTAGTCTTTAGCCAATTGACACGGGTCTTTTACTCTGATTGTATGCAATTCTATAAAAATATGAGTCACCAAATTGAAGTCAATGTATCCTTGACTTTTGTTTGGTATATCTTGTCTTCAATTAGCTCTACCCTTTCAATGTCAACTTAAGTTCTTTCTCGTTGTCTAATAGTTTACGAACTTCTTATAGATTATCCGATACACTGCTCAATAACTGTTCAATAATTGATAATCTGTTACCGAACCAACCGATATCTAATAGGTTTGCTAGCGGATTAGTAAATTTAAAAATCGATATTCAATAGGCCAAACCGTTAAGTGAAATTATCCGCCCAATCCGTCCGATACGTAGCCCTAAATTTATATCCTCGATTCATATTACTTTGCCTTCATTTTTAAAAAATATATTTATTAATAATATTTTAAATTTAATTATTATCATTACTTATATAATAATTTAATAATAAGCTGGTGTTTGGCTCCAAGTTCCCAAATATTCTCGGCAAGTAATTTTTGGGAAAAGTTTTGAATTTTTTTTATTATGTGTTTGATCATAAATTTTTTAAAAAATATTTGACTGTTTTAAAAATATTATTTTGTATCCGTAAGTTCTAAAAATTATTATAAATATCCATAAGTTTGTGTTACCATTTTATAATGAATCTATTCCGTTAAAAAAAATATTATAACATAAGTGATAAAAATCAACTATAACAAAATAACAATATGGGCAAAAACAATACATTAGTCGAATTAAAAATAAATTGTTCTTTTTAACTAATCTTATCACTCAAATCATTTTTTTCCGGAGAAGGTAATTACAAACCATTATTTTATAAAATCTTTCTACATTCTACGAACAACCTCTTCCGATAATAAATGATGAGTGTTTTTATAAAATATAAAAATTTGGGATAATTTTTTAATTTTTTTCAACTTTTCAAGTTTTAGTTTTTTCTAGAATCTGGAAACTTGGCATATTTGCAAGTATATTTATATGGTCAAATAATAATTCTTATTTTTTTTTCATGTTTTTCCCGAAGTCTACGGGCCAAACGGCACCTAAGAGTAATATGAAACGGAGGAGGAAGTACATACATTATACGTTGACACATGTAAGGTCAAAAGTCAATTATTATAATTTTCCACCGATTATTTTGTATTCGACGTAAAGCTCAACAACTTATTGTACACCTTCCCTCACCTAATTATATCCCTTTCTCCTTTGTATCTTCCGTTTCGAATTTGTAGCCTTTATAATCTCAAACCGACGCCCACACTTTCCACCTTCTATACCAAAAAAAATAAACGCTCTCTCTCTCTCTCTCAAAATTAATTCTTGTGTTTTGTGTTGGAGAAATGCAGGCGAGGAGGGAGTCATCACAGTCCCCGAGTTTCAATAGCTATTCCAATAAGAATCTGGCTGCAATTGCTGATAGAGTTGTTCAAGAGTTCAGGGCTGAAAATGGAACAGAGGAGGAATTTGTTGTTGATGATAATGGAGGTTTCAGTTGCTTTGAGAGTGGAGGAAGATTGAATGACAAGGAGGAGGAACAAGGAAATGAAGATGATGATGAATTTGAGTTTTCGTTTGTGAAAGAGTCTGAAATTTCACCGGTTGCGGCTGATGAGATCTTCTACAATGGTCAGATCCGTCCAATTTACCCGCTTTTCAATAGAGATTTGTTGTTGGATTTCATGAATGATAGCTCTAATTCGAATTCCACGTCGGAGGAGGTTTCTGCTCGACCGAAATCAATTCGGCTTCCGTTACGGAAGCTTTTCCTGGAAGAAGAGCGAGAAGCTAACTCCTCGTGCTCGTCATCGGAAATCGACGATCTGGAAGGGATTGCCGAGGACACATACTGCGTGTGGATGCCTAAACCGGAGGAAAAATCTGCCGGAGGTTGTAAAAAGAGCAGCTCCACAGGCTCCTCAAAGCGCTGGAAGTTTCGTGACCTCCTATACCGGAGCAATAGCGACGGTAAGGACACTTTCGTTTTTTTGACTCATTCCTTCAAAAAGAAGGAGGAAAACAAAGCTGAGAAGACGACGACGAAGATTGATAATGCATCAAAGGTTACCTTAAAATCAAAGGGAGTTCCGATGGCTGAAGGTAACCCGGCGATGCATTACGTGAAGAACGGAGGTGGCGAGAAAAGGAAAACCTACTTACCGTACAGGCAGGATCTAGTTGGATTTCTTGCTAACATGAAAGGGACGAGTCGGAATGTACAGCCATTGTGAGGTGAATACATGATTAATTAAGGTCCTTATTAATTATGATTACGTAGTTGATTTGCTGGTTTTGGAGTGATGATCATGTTAGTATTTAGAGTGATTAAATTAGGGAGTAAATGATGATTAGATCGAGCGTCTGTAAATATCTTTATAAGTTTTGTCCTTATCTCAGTTAATGAATTATGAATTCAGTTTTCGTATTAGTATTATTTTCTTTATTTCATTTAATAATCTTTAGGTGTGAACTAATATCTGTTTGATTATTTCAATTCCGCAAACCTTGCATATATTTCTTGGGTGATCGATCAGTTTTTTTTTTTAAAAAATAAAATAAAAATTATGAGAAGCGGGGAGGTCAAAAGCAGCTTTCATGCATTTTATACTCGTTTAAATGTATCAGTATTTCCTTTCTTCTCAGGGAAGAAGAAAATTAATGTAGTTTCTCGAAGGGATTGAATTGTCAAACTTTCATAGTGTACCCGAATTGCCAAGCAAAACATCAATAAATAATCAGTGTAGGGCACAATGCATGATCGTGAGAGCAAGAAAAAACAAGGGGTTATCTATGGAAGTTGTTGTGGACCTTAAAATAATGTATGGAGGTTAGAGATTAATTTATGTGGTAATCATTTGTGTTTAAATAATTCTAGCACGTGAAAAAACTTTCATCCAATCTTAAATCAAACGTTCAACTGTAACCTCTACGGTTCTACTCACCAAAAGTTTTACTCCATTGATTATTCTTTGAGTATAAGAGAGGTAGAGTGATTCGTTATTTAACGTAAAATTCAGATTTAGTATTAAGTAAAATCATTAAAACTATACTAGATTGAATTCAAAAATAAATTGTCGCTATTCAAATGCAGAATTCATAAAGGACAATTCCTAAATCCATCTTTGATTTAAAGTTACACGTTTAATAGGAGATTAGGCAAATCCGTCTTCTCTCTTTACGTATTTAAGTGGAAGAAAAGTGTCTTCTTTAAACAGAAAGAACCTTGATAGATGAAACTTTATTAATTAAGTTATTCGGTATAACTAATGTGAGACAATACAAATATAGTAAATTCGAAGTAGGTGTAAATGTTTATACAACTCAAGTTGAATGTGACAGGTGTATCTGTCCGTACCTTACGACATATAACTGTCCATGTGAACGTATCCCAAGCTCATCACCTTGCTTACCATTTTGCCTTCCACGCAGTATATGGAGACTGCATATCAATATCCATTAATTAAATTTAATACACTGAAAATAACAGTATAATACACTCTTTCGGTGGCGGAGCCAGCATTTTTAATAAGGAGTTCAAAATTTGAAAATAGACACATGAACTAGCCGTAGGGGGTTCGATCTCTATTATTTATATATAAAAAAAAATACTTTAATCATGTATAAATAATATAATATTTCGCCAAAGAGGATTCGGATGAACCCCAACCACAATGTGGATCCGCCCTTGCTCTCTTCGTGCCATAGTAGTCGTCAACAACAACATATTCAATATAATTTCACTAAGTAGAGTATAGTGTATGCAAACCTTCTCTTTACCTGGTATAGATGTCATATCAATTGTCTACATTACTAAAAATAGCTGTCCCAAATCAAGATATAATTAATTAATTAGAGGAAATAAAAATAATCATATGTTATATTTATTATTTTTAATAAATATAATTTTTTACGCGTTTAATACAAAAAAATTAATTCTTAATTTGAAATTCTTTAAGAAGTAGAATTGCAAATTCCAAAATTGTGATTTTAATTTGTTTAAATGTAAAACTTGACTCATAAGTTTATATTTTAATTATGTGTATTGAAAGCTTGTAATAATATGTAATCACAAACATTTACTTATTTTATAAGAACACGAAGATATGCAATTTATTGTGCGCCTTAGAATATTCTTATACCCTTTTTGTAAATTATAATTTTCTCATTTTGTAATATCGTATAATAGTATATATTTTTTTTATAATTTTCAAAATTTATGATATTTTCATGTTTATAAAAAAATTACAAATTAAGAAATCATTATTGCAACCCAAGGTTACTTTATTTTAAAATTATATGCAATCCAACTCAATTTTGACCATTACGATAAAGGGAGTACTGTTTTCAAAAACTTAAAAAGCAAAAGGGGTTAAACAAAATTTAATTTGAACTTAAATTAAATTAAGCATAAGTGGTACACTTCGGTGCCGCTTGGCCCCAAATTCTCAAATATTCTTGGCAAATTATTTTTGGGTGAAGTTTTGGTAAAGTTTCATCATGCGTTTGGCCACAATTTTTTTCAAGTTTTAAAAAATATTACTTTGTACATGTAAGTTCTAAATATTATTAAAAATACCCATAAATATGTGTTATCATTTTATAATGAACATGTTCCGTTAAAAAAAATTATAACATAATTGATAACAATCAACAACAACAAAATAACAATATGAGCAAGAGTAATACATTAATAGAATTAAAAATAAAATATTCTTTTTTTCAATCTTTTCACTCAAACTATTCGTTTCTAGAGGGTAATAACAAACTCTATTTTTATAAAATCTTTCCATATTGTACGAACAATCTATTCCCGACAAGCTTTCATTTCTAGATCAGATGACTGAGACCTACGAAGAAGAAGAATCCTAGAACAAAGTGAGAGGTAGCTAACCAACTTCTAAGAGAGACATAATTGACTGCATTAATCCCGGTAGCTACACCACCCACAAAATTTAAAGAATCTAAAGGAGCATGAGTCATATATTCCGCGGAACATCGTTTCTGCCAATGTTGTATGTCTTTTTTCAACCTACTCAAGTCTAACCCATTTGGACCCCTTAGAGACTCTAACCATGGAGCACACAGATCCCAAAAATGCATAGTTTCTCCTCCAAAAATGACTTCTCCAATTAGGAAACGCATTAGATATTTACCTAAACTAGTAGGTCCTTGAGCGGATCCTACATTAGGCTCAAGACATTGGTCTCTAACTAGAAAAGTAAATGTTTGAGTTTGAGAAACTTCTGGTCTAGTAGGCCCGTAAAATTCACTAGGATAAGCGGTATTATTGAACCAGACAAAACAACAAGCAATGAAACCAAAGACGGTAAGGTGATAGACAAATATTTAGTTGAAATTAATAAATAATGGGTCTTTTATAAAATATAAAATTTAGGATAATTTTTAAATTTTTAAAACTTTTCAAGTTCCCAAGTTCTAATTTTTTCTAGAACTTGGGATTTTTTCGAAATATATTTGCCAAGTAATAATAAATTATATGAACAAATATTAATTTTCAATAATTTTTCAAGTTTTTCAATAATTAAATATTTCATATATAAAGTATTATTATAGCTTTGTTTACTAGTGATCGGAGGAAAACAATCCCAAAACATGAAGGGCTTTACATTCTCAAATCTTCCACGTAATGGGGTAAGTTGAAAAGTAGTCTCCTTTTTTATTGAAAAAAGTATAAATTGCCAATATAAAGATGTCATATTCTGATTGTCAATAATGGAGTAGTGTGAGAAAATGGATTTCTATGACCGCATAATATAAAGATGAAGATTTCTTTTATTTATATATATATAGAGAAAATTTAAAATAAATTTGTAAAAGACTACCTAACGAAATCTTCCTAAAGGTAACAAGAGCATGTGGAATGTTATTAGTTGAGGACTATTTTCACTGACTTTCCTTGTAGTTTCATTTGCAGTCATCAGTATACGAAAGCCATAGTCCTCTTTTCCTTGAGTTTCTACAGACACCAAGATTTCTTGGGTAGCAAATCAAATCTGTATGGGAAGTGAGCCTCCATGAATTTTCCCATCAAACAGACAACTTTGCATATAGCACAAGCAATTTTCTTTTGTTAATTGGTTACAATTTTAAGTGATATTTCAATTATAATAAAATAATCTAAGTATCAACGTCTGAATAATCAATTTTGTACTATATCAATTTATATATTTGTTAATATTTTAATATGAATTATATATGTAATTATATATTTTGATATAATATTCAATATTTTGATAAATCTTTTTGTAAATACCAAATATTGTATTCAATATAAAAAAAATACATATCAAATAGCATATCAATTACTATAATGCTAAAATAAAGTCATCAAAAAATGAAAAGTTAGGATTCCTAACTTTTTTTCCCCTAAGTACTTAAAGCCATTTTTTTTGACCATGTAAATTACTTTTATATCCCTTATATTTTAACTAAATTTTCAAACTACCATTTTTATTCTTTTAACCCTAAAATTCACATTATTTTCCTCATTTATTTGGCATAAGCACTTTTATCCAAACACTCAACTGCTTATTTATAAAAATAACTTTCAGCACTTTAAAGTTTTAAAAACACTTCATACATAAAAGTTAATTTTTTTAAGTCCATCCAAACGGGTCCTAGTGTACCATGCCTACTCCTACTGCCAGTTGCCAAAGACTTTTACCTCCGGGCTTGAATTGAAATTTACTTTGTAATATTTTCATGTGGTGTTTGGTTACTCTCTATATTAAAAGAGTGTTTTTTTAAAAAATTATTAAAGAATGACAAAAGTCTCATATTAGTGGTTAATGAGATGAATTGACTCTTTCACAAGGCCTGGACAATCTTGCTTTGCCTTTGAGCTATTTTTTTGGAGTGTGAATTAGATCCAAAATCTAATTTTACAAAAATATATTTACACGCAAGAAAAGAAGTTGTGAAGCTGTTGTCAGTCCATGGACGGAGCCAAAGTAGGCAAAAGGCGGTTCGGTGCATATTCTTTATTGAAAAATTATATATACAAAATTCAAACATTCGTTATTATGATATATAAATTTAAATATTAGTTATTATGGATGTATAGTTTATTTTACATGATTTTACATAACTTAGGGAAAAATTGCATACCCTTCACTAAATTTCTGATTCCCTAGTTGTCACTAGAAAATGGTGTACGTCACTCTGTGAATAAAACTCTTTTAGTTGGTGGAATGATGGGGTTATCAGAAATATTGTGGAAGAGCCACTCAACTGTTTTATTCTCCTACTTATTGCTAATAGTCAACCTAAATTTGAGTACTAAGGGTAAGTTCAGCGCGGTGGATAAGGCAAAATAATTTTGGGATTAATTTTTAGTAACCTTCAATTGTATGTTTAATTACAAAATATGGAATAACTTATCCCAGGATTAATAATTATGACTGGGATAGGTTATCATTCTCTTTGAGTGGTATAGTAATCGTGGAATAACTTATCCCGAGATAAAGTAGATAAACGATAAAAATATTCCTTTAAACCCTTCTTATACATCACTTTTCACATTTATAAAAAGGTATTTTTGTAAATAAATAATTTATTCTTAAAGTTTATATAATGCATATTATTTTGAATGCAACAAACCAAATAATTAATAAAAAATAATCTAATCATAACTTATTCCGTTATAACTAATTTCATCATAACTTGTATTCAAGCCAAACCAACCGTAAGAATTTAACTTTGGAAAATAATGAAACCAAGTAATTAAGACGTTTTTCCTAATCAGTGGACCTTATTCATAGCACTTGGTGGACACCATACATTTTGCAGCATTTCCATTTGATTGATTAGGATAGTTTCCACTTTCCAAATTCTTCCTCAACCAAAAGGATAACACAAAAATAGAAAGAGATGTTTTGCTAAGCTTTTTGTTCCAAGGACGTTAAACTAGACATACACACAGAAAGAAACAATGGATGGAATAACAAGTTTCTCTTTCGGCGAATAAATAAACAAAGTGAGTGTTAATAGGAATATGGAGAAAAGGCAAATTGACTGAATGATATGTAACGAGTTACTTGTCTTTAAATTAAAGGTTCAATACGACGATCATCAAACTCTTATCTGTGGATAGTGGCATCTAGAATTTTTAAACACACAAATACATATATAAATGTATATATGTTATAAAATTATATATTTTCGTTATGTTGTATAATTTTTTAAAAATATTATTTTTCTTTTTCTTCGCCCTCTCTCTCTCCTTTTTTTTTTTTTCCTTTTTCCGATTTTCACTTTCTCTCACTTTCAAAACCCCCCCCCCCCCCGTCCCCTCCCTCTCTCTCTCCTTCTTCTCTTTTTCCCCTATCTCTCTTTTATCTTTCTCTTTCTCTCTTTTAAAAATAATAATTGATTATCCTAATTTAAATTTAATTTTGAATTGAATATTATGGAAATGATAATTTTACTACTTTTTAAAATAGAGAATTTTTTCTTTGTAAGTACATATATAATGCATTTCTAACATAATAAGAAAATAAATATAAACAATAATTGAAATACATTTTGAATTCAATACACTATATATATTTTAAGCATTTTTCAATATACATTGTGAATATATAACTAATATATTTTATCTTTACTAAGAGAAAAGATAAAAACTAATTATAATAGATTTTGAATTCAATATATAATATATATTATAGGCATGTTTCAATACATATGGTGAATATATAACTAAAATATTTTTAATACAATAATATATTTTAGCACCGTTAATAAGAGAAAAAATTAAAAATAATTATAATATTTTTTAATTCAATATATTGTACATATTATAGGCATGTTTCAATGTACATGGTGTATGTTTAATTAAAATATTTTTAATACAAATGAATTATTAGTTTTATGTGTGGTTTCAAACATTTCAGTACTATTCAAAATAATTTACATTGTTAGAAATGTATTATATTTATTGAAATAATAACAATCGAATTCATATATATAATATTGAATTTGAATTGTAATACATTTTGAATTTAATATATTATACATATTATAGGCATATTTCAATGCACGTGGTCAAAATATTATTGTATTAAAAATATTTTAGTTATGTATTCACCACGTGTATTGAAACATGCATATAATATATATAATATATTAAATTCAAAATATTTTACAATTATCGTTTATATTTATTTCTTTTATTGGATTAAAAATACATTATATATGTATTTATATAAAAAAAATCATTTAATTTTAAGAATATTAAAATCATCATTTTTATAATATCTAATAAAAAATTATGTTTTAAATTAAAATAATTAATTATTATTTTTAAAAGAGGAATAAAGAAAAAAGAAAAGAAAGAGAAAAAGTATTTTTCTTTTTCTTTTACTGTTTCGGGTAGAGAGAAAGTACCAAATATACACACTATTAAAGCTATTAAAGTTAAGTTGTGTCATAAATGATAATAATTTTAAAGTAATATTAATAAGTGTAATTAACTAAGTAAATTATATTAGTTAAAGTAAAAATTCCAAAAGAATATGCAAAATCTTAGGACTTAGTATTCCCATATTTAAATGGTCCAGAATGATATCTTACTGCTAACGGCCCAACACTAGGACTGGCACCTAACAGATCCATCCATCTTAGCAACTTTATAGGTCTAAGTTCAGAAATGACCCTAAGATAGACTTGCCAATTTTTATAAGTTAAAATTATCTTTTAAAAATTATTTTTATTAAGCAAAGATAAAAATTCAAAGCCGAACATTATAGAAGACACTAGGTTTAGAGTCTATTTGGATTGATTTTTAGTTTTTGACTTGTATTTCTATAACTTATGGCTTTTTAACTTAATTTTATTATTTTAATTTTAAAATTAAATTCTTAACAGCTAATATTTTAATTAAAAACACTTAAAATAAGTCCATCCAAACAGACTCGTAATCTCGAGCAACATTATGGCCAAACAGAAATTAGGAAGGCCCAAACTTTATTGCATAATTTTAGAAGAATCTCGTGTTAAAGTCAAGATAGCAAGTGTAAGTAGGGTGGCCGAATTAAGAAGGCCCGTCCGAAAGAGGTGCGCAGGTGCATATTTTTCGAAGTCTCAGATAGTTTTACATATATAATTAGCTTATAATAAATATAATTATATTTTTATTTACATACAAAAATAGTTAAAAGTCATAAAAATAATACACTAACTATACAATATAGTTTACATATAAATGAACTATACACTGACTATATATTATGATACACTCAAAAACTTGAATATAACTTAACTATAATAAAGTATACATTAACTATTCAATCTCAACCAACTCAAAATCATCTCTAAACATGATGTCAACGACGAAAGAGAAGGAGGAGGCGGCAAAAGAAGAAGACATAGGCCGCCCATTCTTTTGGGGAAAAAAATAGGGCCAAAGGAGGAGGAGGAGACGAAAAGAGGGCCGAATGGCCATTTTAGATAGTCTAAATAAATAGGGCTAAAAAATGATAAGCAAATCTTATGCTGATATTTTGCATAATTTTTTAGCCAATTAAGAATCTACCCTAATTATTCAGTACAGTTATAGACTTGTACAAACACACAAATTTTATTTAAAAGAAGCAATAAATAAGTTCAATACGGTTAGATTGATTTAGGCGGTTTTTAAAAACCCATCGACACCCCACTTTGAATATAAGTTAAATCCATCTACATTACGTCTACGAATTTAAATCATATAAATACAATTTATGTAAAAAGAGTCTTTGCAGTCCAATTTGCAACTTCTCTTCCTCTCTTTTCCATATATATATATATTGAACTTGTAATGGAAGACTTGTCTAATTTGTTAAAACATCTCAAAAGAACAAAGCAGATTAAATTGCACGTATAAAAAGGAATTCACTCAAAAGGATGAGTTCGATGATGAGGTAAATGTAACCTAATCATATTATATTCACTACCATACACATTTGCATATTGCCCCACCCTTGAACAATTTTCTTTTACTGGGTAAAAATGTTCGTGCTGACCGAAAAAACAAATTATACAAGAGCTGGACTCAAACCAGATGATGTTTCCAAATTGGATGCATAGTCTCGAGCCCACAAATCGTAATGTATAATTTCCTCCAGCGACGGAGAAGACACCAGCTCTTCCCGATGCTTCGCGCATGTTAGCTCCACAATCTTGAAAATGTCCAAGTAGCTAATTCTGAAACAAGGACAATTCATCAGCTACAGTACTAGAATATCTCTTAAGAAAATCATGATGTAAAACTGACATCTAACTGTAGCTGAGCAAAACCACCTAGTTTAATTAAGTATACTCATTGGTGTGGCTAAAAAATACACATCCAAGGAGAAAAAATAGATCTATGTAGCAACTACAGCGGAAACCTACATGTTTAACATTCTATTGGCCAAACACGAATACTTAGCTTCAACACTAATGTCATCTTATGGATACCAAAGGCATCCTAAGCTATTGATAGATTTAAAAAAGAAGACATCATCTATTTGAAAGGCCCACTGAAAAATATCAAGAATTTAGTACATATAGATTAACTACTTGATTGATCCTAGTCAGACGCTTGCTTTTTCCCAGAAGGAAAACTTAGATATCTTACTATTACTAGACCTGACATTACCTATACTGTGGGGTTTCGAATACAATGACCTCACATCCCTTGAGCACCCATATCCTCCAGGTGCTATATTGAATCTTAAATTATTAGCAAACTAAATAATTGAAACACATACTGACCCAGTACAGATCTTGAATGTAAAAATACATACTACATACCTCTCACTAATAAATAATTCCACTGCTTTCTCATTTGCTGCACTCAGAACTCCAGTCATGGTCCCTCCAGCGCGCCCAGCAGAGTAAGCCAGATCCATGGATGGGTATTTTACATTATCAGGGGCTATAAATGTCAATGATTTGAGCCTATATCATTGCAATCATAATTATTTATACTAGATGGACAGGAAATGCTAAAGCTTGTTTCATATTTGAAAAGTAAATAAACAAAGCTATAAGCAAACATAGATCTCTAATGAGCTTAGAGAAATAAGCAAAATAAAATGTATCCACAAAGATAGAATGTTATTTACTTGCAAAGATCAAGGCGAGGCCAAGTAGTCTCCGAACAGTAAACTCTGTCGGGCCAGGATAAAGTATAAAGGATGGGCAAACGCATATCAGGCCACCCTAGTTGTGCCAATACTGACGAATCCTATAAATTACAGAAGGAAAAAAAAATTCAAAGCCGTCAATTTATGTGCATGGAGTTATCAACATATTCATCTATGATAACATAATTGATAGAATCTCAGAGCTGAAGGGAGGACAAATACAAGATTTTTACCTGTGTTTCCACCATCGAATGTATGATGGATTGGGGATGGATGACAATTTCAATGTTGTCATACTCAGCTCCAAAAAGGTAGTGAGCTTCAATAACTTCAAGACCCTGAGAACAAGCAAACCTTTAAACCTAGGCTAATGCAAATAATTCATAACATACTCTGATGGTTCACATATGGAATAAAAACTGGAAATGTATGAAGCAATGATCTAACAATAACAGTTGAGATACCTTGTTGAATAAAGTGGCAGAATCAACAGTGATCTTCTTTCCCATGTTCCAATTGGGATGCTTCAAAGCATCGGCTACTTTAACTTCTTTCAACTTCTCAACTGGCCAGTCCCTATCAGCGACAGTAATATCAGTTTTAAGGTTAACAAGATGTACATATCATTAAAAGAAAGATGAATAAGTTGGTTATTTATAAAACTTTTGAATTTTTTAGGGTACATGTGGGGATCATTTGGTGTAGAAATACAAAATAAGGGATATAAAAACATCAACTTTTCTGACCATTGTCACTTAAGATTTGAAAATGAAGTAGGCAAAATACATTTCGAGTAAATGTTTCAATAAAAAAGAGGACAACAGAATAATTTTGAATTCTTTGGGGTTGCAGATTGATATGAATGCTGCAATACGAGGATTAAAACTAAGATATTGAACAAATTGTATTCAATCAAAGTTCAAGATTTTACACCTGAAAGCCCCACCAGATGCAGTTAGTATAATGCGCCTAAGGGCATCCTCTGGCAAGCCTTGTATGCACTGAAACCGAGAAAAACAATTAAATATGTCTCCCTTGGCCTTGAAGAACCGAAGGGCGGAAATTTATTTTGGAAACTAATCAATGCAAAACAGAAGGTTGATAAGAGGTGCATGATGTACATTCACAAATGATCATACTCGGTAAGTTTTGCAGAAAGTTCTAAAGACAATCTCAGCCTCAAAGAAGTGTACCTGGAATATAGCTGAATGTTCTGAATCTGCAGGAAGAATCTTCACTTTATGCTTGTGTGCAAGAGGAAGGACAAATGGACCACCAGCAATTAAAGTCTCTTTATTGGCCAAAGCAATGTCCTTTCCTGCTTCTATGGCAGCCACTGTAGGCTAGTGAAGCAATCAAAGACTAGCAAAGATGAGAACATCTTCTGAATGATTCACATATTTTCTTGAATGATTCATTAGTTTTATATTAGCCGAAAAAGACAAATAAAGATGCTTTATCAAAGAGTACAGCAAGAAGAGCAATGACCAAAAATGTTGTTTCAGTAACAACTTAAACTACCATACTATGCTACTTTTAGCTATAATTGTTTTAAACATGATTATTGTATAGAAGACGAGAGCTAGCTCTGTTGAAGATATAGTCTTTTGTTTCTAGGTGACTGGAGTTATGCACGTTTATGTCTCCAAAGGAATCAAGAGTTAGCTGAATGTATTATTATCTCCTAACATGGATAGATAGAAGGCATTTTGGCTTCATTGAAGGGCTAAAATTTGAAGTCTTTCCAGAACTGCCACTATAAGCCAGAAAGCGACTTGGAGAAACCTTCTAGTTGATTTCTGATTATTACTTAAGCAGGTATGTCTTGTCTACAGATCCCCTCCAAACGACAACCTTACCGTCCTCCTTCCCGCCCACCCGCCCACAAAAAGGAAAATAGAAACAGGAAATAAATCACTTTTCACCCTCTCAGCGCTCCTCACTCTCACTTAGCTTTTTTAGAAAATGGATACGTATAAGGATATCTTGGCAGGAGTGTCGCCATAATTTGAAAAGATTCAGATAGACTAAAACCTCAACCTCACCTTTAAACCTGCGCAGCCAACTATTCCTGTAACTACAGTGACAGCATCAGGATGGCGGGCAACCTGAAACACATCACATACAACAATAATCAATATATTTCTTTCAAAAGTCAAAAAGTGATTACCAACAGGTGAAATGGACTTCTACTCGCTAAAGAAAAAGTTAGGGACGGTTGGACAAACCTCGATGACACCCTGCTCCCCAGGTATAATCTCAGGCTTGCCTTCCATATCAGCAAGAGCATCTTTGAGTTCCTCAACCAATGATTCATTTCTAACAGCAACTAGTTTTGGTCTGAATGTTTTGACCTACTCAGGGATAACAATTTTTATCATCAGAGCCATAGACCGAACTATACCTGACAGATAAAAGAGTCTGACAACAGAAGCTTGATGTGTTGGGTATCCGTGTTGAAGAACAAATATTTCCTTCATACTTGTGCAAACTGCGACCCAAAATATAAATAGCATATCATATAAAACGAGCTTGAATGATTTTCACCATTCTCTTAAGTGGATCATCCAAAATCAAATATGGAAAAACCATGGTAATAATTAGAACGCATAGCCCTGATATTTGTGTTTCAACATGGTTAATGGGATATGTCAATCAATGTTACTGCAAACATGACACGTCTAGGCTAGTAGCATTGGAAGGGCAGGAAATCAGTGGGTGGAATGAGGTGGAACCATTTTATAATTGAATAGTCATCATATCTTTAAACAACACCAGACGTGTTATAAACAGCAAAAGCCACATAATGCCTCAAAATGTTAATACAGTGATACAACTAATAAAGCCGAGAGCTTGGATGTCTTTATACTATTCAGACTTGACATTTCATGGTCTTTTCCACTTAAATGCACTAAACGAGTACTAACCTGATCAGCAAGAAGGGTCACATTTGAACCAGCAGCAAGTGCAACGACTCTAAACTTGTCCGGATTCTCAGAGACTATATCCAACGTCTGCAGACACAAACTTAGAATTGAAGCAACCAAAAACTTAAACAAAAGACAACTGGCATTTTTATGTTGTAAAAAAAGTAATAATTTGCGTTGATTTATTGGAAGGGCTTCCTGTATACTAGTATACAAAAAGTAGAGAATCAAAACAAAATTTTGATTCTCTCAACTAGCAAACAACCTATACTAACTGGAATTTCATTCACCCAAACAAAAAATACACAAAGAAAAAGAAAGAATAAAAAAAAGAAGCAAAAGACAACTGGCATAATTGACACAGTAGCAAAAGCAGCACACCACTAATAATAAAGAACAGATAGAAAAGATGCAGAATGGAATCTAGGTAAATTTGAATCTCTTCATCCTCTTTTAGAGAAAACAGTTGAAATTTTGGTTGACAGTGTAACTGCAAGTAACTAACACCTACAAAAGCTAGAATCAACCAAGACTCGAAGGCAATTTTAGTTAGTTTATTGTCTTTTAGCCTATTTCAAGATTCACCAACCTGAGTTCCTATAGAGCCAGTCGATCCAACAATTGAAATAGGCTTTGGACCATCCCAACTCTGCCGTCCTGGCTCAGCAACAGCCCTTCCAGACCAGGCAGGACGTGGTGGCGGCTGTGCTGAACACTGAACCTTCTTAGCAAATGTCCCACTGCACTCCTTTCTTCTGATAGACAGTCCACCTAAAGCATCCCACAAAAAAAAAAACACAAAACCCTTCAACCCCAAATCAGACAAGCATAATAGAAATGAGAAAATGATTATTGCAGCAAAAAAGGGGGAAAAAGATAATCTTTTACCACCCCCACAACTCAAAATTGAAGAAAATAAAATAAGAGATACTCAAAGGAACAACTTTCAGCAAAGTTATCCAAATCCAAGAATCTTTTATATGGGTGTAGAAAGAAAGAGAGAACCTGAGAACTTGAGATGGTTAAGATTGTAGCTGGACTTGCAGGTATCCAAGAAAGAGATTGTCTTAATTTCAGGAGGGGAAAGCAAATTGAGTGCCATTTCAATTCCTATTGATTACTCCAACTACTGGAGTGAGGAAAAGAAATTCAGCTTTTAAAAGAAATAAAAAGGTAGTAATTTACAACAATCCCAAGTGCAATCTTTGGCAATTCAGAAAGAGATGGGGGGGGGGGGGGGCCTGGGTGTCTTGTTCTGGCTAACGTGCGTTATTTGGGATTAATATGTGGCTGGCACGAAGGATGCACAAGTACCTCTCTTACAGTCCAAAAAAAGTTGGTCAAAGAAAAATAAGGAAATCTCTTAATTATAAATGTTTAAAATGAAATAATGGAAATACTTCCCCTAACTTTCGGTAAAAAAGTATCATATGACAATTCAATTTAAATATGTGAAATCCAAATTCTTAAAATTTGTAAAGTGTTAGTTCGATGAAAGGAAAGTATCATATTCACAATCTAATTTAATGTGTTACTCAAATACATTTAAATTCTTAAAAGTTGTACTATGTGATAATAATATTATAATTAAATTGAAGAAAAAGTTAAAAATCATCTTTTTTTTACTTTAAATTTAAAATCATCTTTTTTATTTCATATAATGCGTTAGTAGTCCCGCGAAATTAGAAATGTAGGTGCCGTTTTAGAGGCCATTTGAATTGGCTTATAAGCTGTTTTTAGTTTTTTTTGAGTGTTTGACTGACCAACTTAAAGTCATTTTGTCCTTAAAATAAGCCTCAATAAATAGTTGGGTTTATTTGGATGAACTTATTTTAAACAGTTTATAAGTTGAAAACAGTTTATAAGTCAAAAAAAAAAGTTGATCTGCACCTATTTTTTCTTTTTTTAACTTATAAGCTGCTTAAAAATAAGTCAATCCAAACAGGCTATTAGTGTCTTCCCTAAGTTTCATGTGAGAAATATTCTCTCAAAAGACAAAATGTTACCCAAAGTCATGAAATTCATAACTGTTCATTGCCTTTTCATGGAAATATGGAAAGGTTATTGAAACTTTAGCTCCCGATTACCGCCTGCATGATCATTGGCAAAATGACCATCTCGAAAGTCCTGTTTTCACCACTTCTGTTTTCACAAAGAGTACTAAAACCGTAAGTTTTGGGCGTTAATTTTTTTAAATAAGTTTTTGCTTTAATTATTAGTATAATGATATTTGTATTTTATGATATTATGTTTCTTTAAATTGTAGTGATTTTTTCTAAAATATATAAACAAACTCTTATAAATATTTTTTTAGATAATATGTTTAAAATTGATAGGATAGAACTTTCATAGCATTGTGTTTATGAGACAATTTTATTTATTTCTTGTCATTACTCATACACTTTTTATCCTTCTTGTTTTTTTAAAATATATAAACAATAATCAGTGAAAATATTAATTGAGGGCGTGGAGGACTAGTAAATGTGAAGATGGATGATGAATTCATTTTAAAGTTTATTTTGGCCATTATCATTTTTGTGTTGTTAGTTATTGCCTTTCTCAAATAGTAATTATAATACTTTTTTCTATATTATTTGTTATTAATACATTTCTCAAATAATAATTATAATATATTTTCTATATTATTGGTTATTTATTACTAAAAATTATTTGTAAAATCATTGAAATTTTTACTTTTGCTTATTTTCTTAGTAATAAAATTATAAAATTGAATATGCATGAGATGTACGCCCCGTAGATCCATAGGACTTACGTCCTATGTCTCGGGGCTAACACCTTGCCTTGTATTATATAAAACGTCTCGTCTCACATACCCACTTTTTAAAACACTGATCACAACTGATCAAATTTGATAAAATTAAATATCCATAAATTACAATAACATGGAATAATGCAAATATTTTTTCCCTTTATAATATCCTACAATGCCATTTAACTAAAACAAATATACTCATTAGGTTTATCATAATCACGTGATGACACTCTTATTATGAACATACCTGTAAAAATTTGTATTTTGATTTCATTGAACAATTAAGTTTGGGCATTGTCTGTCAAAGGGCTCCAATACCCAAAAATTGCAAAAAAAAAAAAAACAAAAAAAAACAGAGCAGATTGGATGGGATAAACTTCTATCCTTGCACTCCTAGGTCTAGGTTTTGTTATGTCGTTTTGATGTAGTAGAGGATGGGTTTGCACACTGCTTGGCTGTCATGTCATATATTAGTATATTTTGACATTGTACACCAATAGCTATTTGGTAATGAAAATTATCTTTTTATTGCCCAATTTTTTTTTAATCCTTCGTATTATATTATTCACGCTCTAAATTTGATGTCACATGATATTTATTGACCTAGAAAAGGCCTATGACAAAGTTCCAAGGGAGGTCCTATGGAGATGCTTGGAGGCGAAATGTTTACCTGTGGCATACATTAGAGCGATTAAAGACATGTATGATGGATCTAAGACCAGGGTAAGGACGGTAGGGAGGACTCGGAGCACTTTCCTGTTACGATGGGGTTGCACCAGGGATCGACTCTTAGCCCGTTTCTATTCGCCCTGGTGATGGATCAATTGACTAGACAAATACAAGGTGAGGTGCCTTGGTGTATGTTGTTCGCAGATGACATAGTCCTGATTGACGAGACTCACAACGGAGTTAACGACAAGCTGGAGGGCTGGAGACAGACGTTGGAGTCTAAAGGATTTAAATTGAGTAGGACCAAGACAGAATACTTGGAGTGCAGTTTCAGTGGCCTGCCGCGTGAGGCTGACGAGGAAGTGAGGCTTGGTACCCAGGCCATTCAAAAGAAAAGAAGCTTCAAATACCTTGGGTCTATTATACAGGAAGATGGGGATATCGACGACGATGTTTCACACCGCATCAGTGCAGGGTGGATGAAATGGAGGCTCGCCTCCGGAGTGCTGTGTGACAAGAAAGTGCCACCAAAACTCAAAGGCAAGTTCTACAAAGTGGTGGTTAGACCGACCCTATTGTACGGGGTGGAGTGTTGGCCAATCAAGAAACTTCATGTCCAGAAGATGAGAGTCGCGGAAATGCGAATGCTGCGGTGGATGTGTGGGCACACTAGGATGGATAGAATTAGGAATGAAGATATCCGAGACAAGGTAGGAGTGGCATCGGTGGAGGACAAGATGCGGGAAGCGAGACTGAGATGGTTTGGGCATGTCAAGAGGAGAGACACAGATGCTCCAGTGCGGAGGTGCGAGAGGTTGGCTATGGACGGTTTCAGGAGGGGCAAAGGGAGGCCGAAGAAATATTGGGAAGAGGTCATTAGACATGATATGGCACAGTTGCAGCTCTCCGAGGACATGACCTTAGATAGGAGGCTATGGAGGACTCAGACTAAGATAGTGGGCTAGGTGGCCGATCGGTTCTCCATAGTAGTCGTAGTCGCGCTCATTTGTCTTAACATAGGATTTTGCATGGGATTACTGCTTATATTAGTTGGCCCAGTCTACTTTGGGTATCCTATTTTATCTATAGTAGTTAATGCCCTTTTATCCCCGATCTTTCCTACCCTGACTTTATCGCTTTATCGCTCTCATTATTTATATCTTTATATTGTCTGTTATATGCCTGGCTTTACTGACCTATGTCTTGTTTTTCCTTGTTTCTCCTCCCTTGTTCTTCTTTCTTAAGCCGAGGGTCTTTCGGAAACAGCCGCCCTACCTTTTAAGGTGGGGGTTAGGTCTGCGTACACTCTACCCTCCCCATACCCCACATGGTGGGATCACACTGGGTTCGTTGTTGTTGTTGTTGCTCTAAATTTGATGTCAAGATGTTCAATGCTAGACGTGCTCATTATTCATGCTGTAGATTTGATGTCAAGATGTTCAGTGCTAGAGTACTCATTGATAGAGAAAATTAATCAGTATCTCTTACACAATCATACAATAGTATATAATATGAAGACATGGGCAAAGTTAAAGAACGCCTATCAAAGAATTACGACCTATAATATATAGTAAAAGATGTTGAATCCTTATCTTTCTTGATATATTTATTTTTTATATTTTAAATTATATTAATAAAAATTCTGGCTCCACTATGAAAATGGCATAAATAATAAGATATTATATAGAATAAAATCCATAAGATGCCGGCGGTGGAGGATTAAAAGGGGCACAAGGAAGCATGACGACGAATTGAGAATCATTCACATTTAATGGACTGCATATGCTATATTTGTTGAAGCAAATATATTATATTCTCGCACTTTATTAATTTAGATTTGTTTCTTTGGTTTTGCCTCAATCACTATGTGTAATTATGTTTATTTAAGGTACTAATTGAGAATTAATTTGTCGCTCTTATTCCTTCTTAGAAGATTCCCCACCTAGATAGTCAAATGCATTATATTTATTTCATCTCGAGTGTGCGATCAGCTTTATATTTATTTTAAATGTTATCTAATTATTGAATGTAATAATTAAATATGAGTACCAATGTGTAAAAGCATCTTTCCTAAAAGTGAAGATTTTCTCTTGATAAGAGGCCTATATCGTTCTTAATTGTTCACTAAGTGAAGATTTTCTCTTGATAAAGAGAGCTCTTTTTGAAGATTTCTTTTGTTTAATTAATATTGTGTGAGCATATAAACATTTAGATTTTTTGCTCCTTTTTCTTTTTGCTCTTTTTACACGTTCGGTGTTGAACGCCCAAGGGAAAATTACGCCAGGAAATGAGATTTCTTTGTCCTCTTACCATTTGAACATAAGAAAATGATTAAAAAAAATTAAAAAAATTATGTGTAAAAAAAAAGAAATTGTAAAAAGATCAAGAAACGAGAAATATTGTAAAGGGCTAGGAAAAGCACTTCTCCCAATGTCTTTAGATAGTTTTATTTAGTATAAAATATGTAAACAGTGTATATATAATGTTTACTTTATACAAGACATATATATATATATAGTCTATATATAATATACATATTTATATACAATATATATAATTAAAAAGTTTTAGATAATATATATTTCGATTATATTGATAAACGAGATGGCCGAAGGATAAAGACTGGTGTGACGCAGGCCTCAGATGGCAACATCAAAGTTCCATTTTTTGTTTCATAGTTAGAATTGTTGGCTGCTAAATCCCTATTCTAATTAATTGGCGTCAGTAACATCCGTCTAAAGTTATGTAACCTAATTGCCTAATAAAAAGAAAGAATAATTCTACAGCATTTACTGAGAGAAAAGACAAAAGGGAAATATATCGGATTATTCAAAGCATACCAAAATAATCAGTAAATTTGTTGAATTCAAACCTTCTTTCTGCTGGGTTTTAATATATACTTGTAATCATTTAACACATTCATATTATTTAAGCTTAAAAAAAAGTGAAATTCTGAAAAATTTCTGTCTTATATATACTCTTCTTCAAATTCTATATTACATACTTTTTTTCCTATGAAATATTGGAAATCCCTTGTACCCTTTCGAGTTGCTAATTTGTTGGGAAAGGTGCTCCAAAGTTATAATCTGCAATTGACTTATACTATAAGAAGAAAATCTTGATTATACAGCACTGGGGAAAATATGAGCTTTAGCCTTTATGTTCCTATTTTATGATTCAACCTTTATTTAAGATTACATTAAACAACTACAGATCGTATTATCATATTCATTAGTCTTCTGTTTCAAATTGGTTGTCATATTTCCCTTGTCAAGAGTTAGATTATTTGAATTTCGATCAATATAAAAAGAAAATTTTCATTCGTAATACTTATCATGTCTGAATATCTAAATTTTAACTATAAAAATAAATAAATATGACAATATTTAGAATGGAGAGAGTGTGAGTGGGGTGGGACACGAATTGGGTACAAGAAATTGAGAAGCACCTTTTTTCGTGTTTATTGGAAATTTATGCAATTAGGCAAAGGTCCTACTTAATGCAATGACTTATGGACAACTCACTTAGACACACTACTAGTAATTATCTTATTAGGTAAGGCTTACTCTAAATTATCTTATACGTTTATTTAGCATAGAGACAATACACGTGTGTTCCTCTCATTCGTCGCACAGGTGGTCAGTGTAAGAAAGTGACCACTTAATAACATCCATTAAATCACTAACGATGACCAACATAACCATTATCTTCCAGAAATATAGTTAACAGATTTCAAAAGTATTCACTTTTGGGTGCATAATGGCGCTTATCGGATACATCAAAATAGAAAACCAAAAAATCTGTGCTTTCAAACAATTAATGAAAATCAATAAAGTTCCTCTTTTTCTTTGGGAGTGAGGAGTGGTTGTTGTTGCAAATAAGCTTTTGGTATAAACAATTATCTTTTCACATAAGAGCAAGTTTTAACTAGTGTAATTCTAAATTTCAACCTAGAAGCACAAAGGAAACATTAGAAACTCGAGTTCATCGATAAAATGTACTAACAAGATTGTGATAAACCACCTCAAGACCCAAAAATCAAACTTAGGACAGGTACAACAAGAGATACTTCAGCTGATCAAGACATTGTCACCATTTGTAATAAGTGCCTCACTCAACTGTTGCCCAAAACTTGAACCATTAGTTTTCGTGAGACCACCTGATTCGGAGATTTTTGTAATCCTCTGCAAGTCATCTGATATTTCTGAGGAATGAGCCATCAGCTCATCATCGGTCAGCTTTTCTTTCTGAAACGAAGGCTTCTTAGGTTGTCGGATGGCAGCAACTGCTTCTGCCATTGCAACTGCAGGTGGTTGGGGAGGAACCCACGATCGCTGAACTGACCGTACTTCAGTTGGTGCAGCAGTATATCCAAACTTCTCTTCGTTCTCAGCTTCGATTACTGTTACTCTGACATTCTTGCGTTGCCACCAAGGCGTTGAACTGTCTCCATTAGTCAGATTGTCTTGATACTCATAATTCAAGCCATCACCACCACTCCCTTGGGATTGAAGGAAATTCCTTGAACTGTTTTGACTTTGGCCAATTTCCCAAGGTTGTTCACGATCAACATAGTAAAATCATTTAAATTCAAACAAATGACTCAGATTGACTCCACCCCACCTAAGTTCTCTCACATCAACAGAGAAGGCAAAGGAAAATACATCAAATAGAAAGGTCTTATCAAGAAGAGATGAAACCATAACTTTGTTATCTAAATCAAAGTAACAGTTGTATAAGAATCCATACAGTGATGCGCATACTCCATAAACATCAAATGCAGTCAATAATTAGCAAAAACATCAGTTAAGGATTATTACTTCTAACGCTTTAGGCTTGAGCTACAAGAAGGAAGTTTTCGAGTGGAAGGATGGTGTCTAAAGTTTGTCATGTTGTCCAAATGCAGGCTGCACACTGACTTCAGAAAATGGAACCAACAGACCCAAAACAAATAATACGCACAGCATTAATTTTAGAATTAAAGGATATAGGTTCAGACAATGAATTTCTACGTATTATCTGCGGAAAAAATAAATTGTATCAATCCGAATACTGTAGGTAGAACAAAAAATTGGAGGAGAAAGACATTAGGCTTTGGACCAACACGAGGATTTGGTACAGGCTGGTAAGGATTTGGTGGTTGGTCGTTTATATCCTGCAAAAAAAGATGTAAATCAACATGCAGTTCTCCATTTGAATTGGATTGCTGTACCATCAAAGAATATCAGAAAACAGAACTTTAAAAGTCAATGAGATTAATCAAAAATAAGATGGAGGCCCATATGTAACTACATAGCTTATTGTAGAATGGGAAATCAAGACTCTTCTATCATCTTGTTCCATGGCAGGTATTCTTCCAGAAGTACTACTTTTCCCTGAATATGAATTTGAAAACTAGCCATGAGATTATCTCCTCTAAAGAACCTGACATTTATTTTATGATATAGCTTTAACTCCAAGACAAATGACAACATCATAGTTTGGATCAAATCCAACAAAGATAAATCATAAATGTGAGCGACAACAAAGTGAAGAGCACAAAATCTGAACTGAAACTTTTCCGGACTTGAATGCCTTGATCCACTAGCCAATATCCACATCCTTGCCTCCTTATATTTCATTGTACATTGTATTTAATTAGAAACAAAAGATTCAAGTATAAATATGTCTCAACTTTCTTATTGCAATAATATTATTTCAAAGAGAAGAATACAAAGTAAATAGATTTTCCATAAATGAAATAAAAATTGAAAAGAAAAAAAAATAGGTGTATAATAGCATTAGAAAGCCACAACACTAAGAACTGTTATATCGATACGAATTTTAAATCAGTACAAAATGAAAATAGAATACTCATGAATAAATGCAGGCAGAAACCTTTCCTTTTGTTTCCAGTTTATTGGGACCTAGTGGACCATGGTCACTGTGATCAAGCAAATGCAGAAGTTTCCAAATTCAAACGTCTAGACTTTTACGCTTGAGGATCACAACTCTTACGGAAACCACTAAAGTGATACAAACCATTACCACAACATAAGTTGGATAGAAGCTCCGATAGGTACCACAGTATGCAGAATGAGGAAGGAGACACATTTGAGACACTTTAAAATATGCACTGATGTGCAAGCAGGAACTCAAGTGTTTAATCACATATAAACACCATAGAATAAAGTCAATGAGATCTAAAGTAAAGTAGCCAAGCCTCAAAGGAAGGTGGAACCAGAAAAATATCCCATCTCTTTCTCTTTCTCTCCCTCCCTTTATCGCTCAATTAAAGGCACTCGTATTACTCTTTAACCTCAGTAAGTGCAGCTAGAAGCCTACACATTATATCCCTTCCAAAATGCATCCCCTTTAACGCACGTGAATGTTACTTCTAACAGTAATAAATTCTCAAAAGGCACATACTTTATACCATAACCCCCCCAAAAAAAAATCCAAATAGTAACTGGAGGTTAAAGGGAGAAATATGAGACAAAGTGGTAGCAGAAGCATGTTCTGGAAGCAAATGTATACTCACCTTCGAGCTTTTGCAAGGCACTACTCATTGATTTCATCTCTCGTACTTGGTAGTTTAACAGGTTTGTTAGCTCCTCAAAGTACCTTTTCTCTGTGGAGGACAACAGGTCAAATTGCTACGAAGATTATTCATTGAAAAATATTGATGAAATGATAAGATTAGCATGTATGCACTAAAAAGCAAGCAAGAGAAACTGTTTCAGTATTAATGCAGAGAACTTTATCAACAAACCTCCAGTTTTTGATGCCAGCATCTCCTGGCTTGCACGGGCCACATCAGCAGCTGCAGCTGCTGCTGCTTTTGCAGCAACACCAGCTTCTTCCGCTAAACTTGGTCTTCCCTTTACAGCGCCTTTTTCATCTTCTTCTTCCATTACAACCTTGCAAATCCAGGACTTAAGCAGGGGTATAATAGTATACTGGCAAAAGCACATTATCATTTTAAGGGGGGTGATAGTGATACAAGCAAAATAATACATAGGCTAGAAACATAATTTTCAAAGATCGACTCAAACCAAGAATTAAAATCATCGTTCAAAAACTTTAAAATCTAATAGAATCACGGAATGGAAGAGTCAGAAGATTTTCGTTACTGAGTAGGTTGTTAGATAATAGTCTCAAAATTGTCCTTCATATTATTGTATGAACTATTCTCCACTGATAAATAGTTAAATATACCATCGTGGATTCATGCATTGTCACTGCTCCATCCACCATACGAAATGTTTCATATATCAGAGAGAAAGTACACTCAACAAATACTCATGGTCACCGTTCAAGTTCCGTGCAAAAAGTGTCATATCTCAGAGCAAAACCACATTCATGAGATACTCTTGAACAGTAGAATATCAGCTTTGTATGAATTGCTAGGCTTGTTTTTGATTTCTTTTATATGAGAAAACACTAGCTATCAAGCTACTACAACTTTTAACTAATTTTGAACGAAAACAAAGAATTATCTTTTTGAAAATTTATCTTTTTGAAAATCTGATAATAGCTTCCAAAACTATAGGAGGATAAGGTAAAATGGAGAAATCTAGATGTCAAATTGGATTAGATAGAAAAGCATTTAATGTCTCTACCAAATTATTCCAATTAAATAATTCATGAATTTGCACTTTAGAGAAGCCAAAAGCAGAGGACAATCAAAGAATAAAGTTTCTCTTTTAAAAGCACTGGTTTTGCACAAAGAAAAGGTCTGAAATCTGATAATAGTTTAAATTTATCTTTTTGAAAATCGAAAAACCCTGGAGAGTCAGCAGTGCACGGTCCGAAACTTGGTGGATAATGGGTTAGTCCCTCTACCCTTTTCCACTTGAATACCTGGAGCAGGATTCAAACCTGATGTGCGCCTAACCTACACCTCACACATTGTGGTCTTATGGCTAGACAAAAGCCCTAGGGCAAATATTGACAAGAAAAACTAGTTTAAAAATTAAAAGAAATAAATTAGAAGCTGCGTTCATGTCCAAAAGGAAGAACTTTGAGATTAGCATGAAGCTTTAGTTTTGATGGATGTGTTATATTTATTTGAAAGAAAGTTTAAAAAATCATTAAGGGTCCCTGAAAAAGTAGAAACGTATGCAAAGAAAAGGTACTTTTTGCCTACAATATTCAATTAGAAGTACTTTGAAAATCTCAACAGTTTGAAGATCCATCACATCAAATTCTCAATAGCCAATGACAGGATACATGCTCAATTCAGCAGATGTGGTATCAAGTGGCATGATAGACTTCAAGCTTCTTACAAAGTATACCTTGAGAAGTAAAGCTGTACCAACTCCTGAAGCAGCCATTATGCCTACAGCCATTACCGCATGAGTCCAATGGAAATGAGAAAAATATCCCTTTTTTCTCATGGTATTACTCTGTAGAGCTGATGCAGACTGCAGATTTTGCGATGCAAACAGTGCTTGAGTAGTTGATAAAGATTTCACTTTCTCATCTATCATCAAGAAATCAAAGCAGCAACGTCATAAGTCTAATGACCAGAGACATTATCATGTTCTCAAGTGAGAAAAAGAAATATCAAAACACAACAAAAAAGGTTCTTTCTAGAAAACATTAAAATCACCTTCGTTTGCAGCTACTGGCTGTGTGGTAGAAACAGTTCGAGTGGGATCCTGTCATTTAGACATGTTAATGTTTTTGATGTTATCTTAATTTTATCACTACATGCTTAAAATTAAGCCAAGATCGATAGTCTAAACATCAGAAAGATGCAAACCGGAACTCGACGAAAGGTTTCATCTATCTCCTCCTTTGTGAGCCCCTTCCTCTCAAGAAAAGACCGCATATACATGACCGGAGATCCCCTAACTCTTGGATGTGAAAGAAACTTTACAGCATTTCGACTTGCTCCTCCCGAACTGGTTCTGAGTTTACAAATACAGAAGTTGGAGAGTTCTCTCTTGTAGCCTCAGGATTGGGATCATGATTATCTTTAGCAGCTGGTTGTGAGTGGTAGCTGCAAAATCACAAACATAGATGGAGAGTTGATTTTTTAAAGATAGATTGAGATTTGTTACGCGAAGTTGATAGAAAGCACGGATGAGGTGGAGAAATGGACGAATAGGGAACTTTATAAGATAGCAAGGAAGGAGGCGAAGTTGGCGGTTTCGACAGCAAAAACAACAGCTTTTGAACGTCTTTATGCTGAACTAGAAGAGAAAGGTGGGGATAGGAAATTATTCAGGCTAGCCAGGGCGCGGGAGAGAAGGGCACGCGATGTGGACCAAGTGAAGTGCATTAAGGACGAGCATGGAAAAGTATTGGTAGACGAGACCCTCATTAAACAGAGATGGCAGTCCTACTTCCATAAACTCTTGAATGAGGAAGGGGACAAACACTTTGTGTTGGGAGATTTAGAACTTACAGGGAGGCGTCGCGATTTTGGGTATTGCAGGAGTATTAAGGTCGAGGAGGTTAAGAGTGTCGTTCGTAGGATGCGCTGGGGAAGAGCAACCGGACCTGACGAGATTCCTGGGGAATTTTGGAAAAGCACGAGCTCGGTAGGTTTGGAGTGGTTGACTAGGTTATTTAATGTCATCTTTAAAATAGCAACGATGCCCGAAGAATGGAGGTCGAGCGTAATGATCCCTCTATACAAAAACAAAGGGGATATCCAGAGTTGCGACAACTATAGAGGTATCAAGCTACTAAGCCATACTATGAAACTGTGGGAAAGAGTGGTGGAGATGAGGGTGAGGAGAGACGTGTCTATTTCAGAGAACCAGTTTGGATTTATGCCGGGACGCTCAACTACAGAAGCCATCGATCTTATGAGGAGACTGGTGGAGCAACATAGGGAGAGGAAGAGGGACTTGCATATGATATTCATCGACTTAGAAAAGGCTTATGATAAAGTCCCAAGAGAAATACTATGGACATGTTTGGAGGCTAAAGGTGTACCTGTGGCATACATTAGGGTGATCAAGGACATGTACGAGGGAGCCAAAACCAGGGTAAGGACAGTAGGAGGGGACTCAGATCACTTCCCAGTGGTGATGGGGTTGCATTAAGGATCAACTCTTAGTCCTTTTTTATTTGCCTTGGTGATAGATGGATTGATGCGACAAATTCAAGGTGAGGTGCCATGGTGTATGCTTTTCGCAGATGACATAGTCCTGATCGATGAGACTCGCAGCGGAGTTAACGCTAAGCTGGAGGATTGGAGACATACCTTGGAGTCTAAAGGGTTTAAGTTGAGTAGGACCAAGACAGAGTACTTAGAGTGCAAGTTCAGTGAGACACCTTAGGAGGTTGGCGTGGAAGTTAGGCTTGGTGCTCAGGACATCCAAAAGAGAAGTAGTTGCAAGTATCTTGGGTCTATCATGCAAGGCAGCGGAGAGATTGACGATGATGTCACACATCGTATTGGGGAAGGGTGGATGAAATGGAGGCTCGCTTCCGGAGTGCTATGTGACAAGAATGTGCCACCAAAACTTAAGGGCAAGTTCTACAAAGTGGTGGTTAGACCGACTATGTTGTATGGGGCGGAGTGTTGGCCAGTTAAGCTTTCTCACATTCAAAAGATGAAAGTTGCCGAGATGAGAATGCTGAGATGGATGTGTGGGCACACCAGGAGCGACAGGATTAGAAATGAGGCTATTCGGGACAAGGTAGGAGTGGCCTCGGTGGAAGACAAGATGCGGGAAATGCGACTGAGATGGTTTGGACATGTGAAGAGGAGAGACGCAGATGCCCCAGTGCGGAGGTGTGAGAGGCTGGCCATGGATGGTTATAGAAGAGGTAGGGGTAGGCCGAAGAAGTATTGGGGAGAGGTGATTAGACAGGACATGGCGCAGTTACGGCTTACGGAGGACATGACCTTAGATAGGAGGGTGTGGAGGACCCACATTAGGGTAGAAGGCTAGTTCATAGTCTCGTTATTCTTCTCTATTCATAGGCGTAGTAGTGAATTACGATCTCTTGCGCTTTGACTTCTGATTTCTGATTTCTGTTATTTATGTTATTATTTATTACTTTCTATGCTTTGACTACTCTATTTTATCTGTGACGCTTTCATTATTTATTTATTTATTTGTTATTTGTTATTTGTTATTTGTATTTATTTATTTGTATTTATTTGTTATCTATTCGTTATTTGTTTGTTGTTTTTCTCATAAAGCTTTTAATTTTCTATTCTTATCTAACATTTTTTATGCGTTTATGCTTTTACTGAGCCGAGGGTCTCCAGGAAAAAGCCAGCCGTCCTACTCAGTAAGGTCTGCGTACATTCTACCCTCCCCAGACCCCATGTTGTGGGATTTCACTGGGTTGTTGTTGTTGTCGTAGATTGAGATTTGTTAACTGAGTAATCCATTCAACTCAAAAAATCTAAAGAACACAAACGCCGAATACAATTCAATTATACACATCAAAGAGCAAATGAGTGCATTCTTAGAAGGTGAATTTTTAATGCATTGGCTGAGGTGGAGCACAATGATTAGATCTCCTTCCACAGATGAAAAAACTCATTTTTTTCTTGCAAGAGCTTTAAGGGCATATTAGGAGTTTACACGTGCTGCAACTTTTGTCATTCTTCCTTTCCCGAAAAAAGATAGTCTCACCCTCTTTGCATAACGAAAGGGGAAAAATAATTCTGCCAAAGAAACTCCATATATCGATAAATGTGTGTGCAGAAAATATAATCCACTAAAGCTCAACTTAATGAAATAAAGAGTTTAACAGAAGTCCCTAATCAGAGGTGGATGTAGCTAATATTCTACTGTTCAACAGAACCCAATATTTTATTTTATTTTGATAATCGTGGTGTCCGGGTTAGCTTGCGCGCATCTCGACTATTTCCACGAAATACCTGTCATCTCACACCAGCAGTAGGTACCAGGTAACTCTATCCACCAAGGTAGAAGAAATGGGAAGAAATCACCTTGTGTAGATTTTTGAACCTGAGTCTCATGATTATAGACCACTTTATTGACCACTAAGCCACGCCGATTCCAATATTTTCAACATGGAACATATCCCATTTAGTTATGAACCCATAATTTCAAGAGTAAACTGTGTTTAGTGCAAAAAAAAAAAGTCTTAAAAGCTTGAACCCATCAAATTCAAATCGTGGATCAACCTGTGCCCCAATTACCCAAATGAAAAAGTGCAGCAAAAGCCTAAATGATACAAAAATTGAAGAAGAACAGATTCATAGGACAAATAAATGAAAAGGCAGCAATCAGATAGATGGCTCAAGTTCACCCAAACATTGAATCAAAAAGGCAACATACCCGGATTTTGGGTATTAACGTTGGGAGGATTATCGGATGGAGTGGCCATGCTCGTCAACTCCAGTGAACTGAACTGAATTTTCAAGGAGACAAATTATCAATTCGCAGTTTTTGTCAAAATTGAAAGAAACGGCATAGACATGGAATAAGTTTATACACAACACACTGGTAATGAGATTACCTAAGACGTCGAGGATGATGTCAGAATTCTCCCGCGATTTCGCTCATCTCCGGACCAAAACTCCTAATACTAATCTCTCCTGTTTGAATTTTAATCATCCATAAGAATAAAGATCAAAATCTTTTACTTGTTTTCCCCCCGATTGCAAGCCTGCATTTTATTTTGGGAGAATTATATTAAAATAATGATTTTATTATTATTATTGTACGAAGTAGGAGAAGGGGGAGATAGAGGGAATTACAAAGAGAATCGAATCCCCGATTGAACTATCAAGGCTATTTAGAATTTTTCAATATTAGATTATTAAGGTTTGGCCCCCGTTAGAGGGCTTGGTCTCTCTTGCTCGCGAGGGGAAGCAACGAGTTCACCAAGTGAGCCAACTTTTCACTTTGTGAAGCTTCTTAATTCTGATTTATGTAAAATACATCATTTTTTCATTCGATATTTAATATTTGTATTAAAGTTTGACTAACTGATTAAATTCGAATGCGTATTGAAATGTTATTTTGAGAGTGATCCTAATAAGAATTTTTTTATTTTTAATGCTCGAATTCAAAACTTCTTTTCTTCTATCCCTTTTCGTCTCTAGGCTATGTATTTGGCGAATAGTAATTTAATATTAAAATTATCTTTAAGTTTAGATGCAATAACTCTTACTCTATTTCAAAAAAACTATACCGGACACTAGAAATAAACCAAATATCAGAAAATTGAACAAAATATCACTTTCAAATGTTAGTTTCCCATAATTAAATTAAAGTTTGTTAATATTTGACAAAGATAAAAAAAAAATACTCACTTCGGACAAAATTTAAGGACCAAAACTGCTCAGAATATATTTAAGGGATTGTGTTGAAATATCATATCCCAAGAATAAGGGACAATTTTTGTCATTTTGTCACTTTTAATACAGTATCACATTTGGATCTACATAGAAGAAAGGAAAAGGATATAGGGGAGAAATCACAACAACTAAAGTTTGATATTATAATAAATAGTAAAAATAAATTAGACGCGAGAATTTTACGCGGAAACCCTTCAAACAGATAGAGGAGAAAAACCACGGGGTAGAAGGATTTTACTACGATAATATGGAGTACACTGCTCTCAAATACAAGGAGAAAACAACAAATAATATTTCTCTCTTGTAAAAGGAACAACTACTAAAGAGGACACTCAAGAATACAATATTTATCTTGGTGTATAACTTCTTGTGTATTCTTACTCTCCTTTTTTTGAATTGAATTAAATGAGAGCATGAGGCCCTCTATTTAAAGGAGGAATAAAACGCGTAAAAATTTTACGAGTTCTTTTTCCTGTCAAAAGTTGGACGGTTTCTACGCATTTTTTTTTCTGTCAAAAGTTGTTGCGTATGTTTCTTCCTTTTTGACTTTTCTTTTCCCTACTTTTTTGACTTTTGTTGCATTCTCCCACTTGAAGATTTAATTAAGAATCAATTAAGTCTTCATACCATCCTTTCTACCCAATTACTGCAATGTTGCGTTTCTGCTAGGCCAATAGAAGATTGACACCATTTAAACTTATTATTGTTGATTGGCTTCGTAAACATATCTGCAAGGTTGTCATTAGTGTGAATTTTCTGAATATCCACACTGTCTTCTTCCACCTTCTCACGAACAAAGTGATACTGAACTCGTATGTGCTTTGTCCTTGAATGAAATATCGGATTCTTTGCAAGATGCAAAGCGTTCTGACTGTCACAAAACAGAGCAACCTTCTCTTGTTTGTGCCCGAGCTCCTTCAGTAACATCTGCATCCATATTGCCTCTTTGCTAGCTTGTGTAGCTGCTACATATTCTACTTCCGTCGTAGATGTAGCCACGATAGATTGAAGTTTTGAAACCCAGCTTACAGCTCCTCCAGCAAGAGTAAACACATAACCTGTGGTGGACTTGCTTTTATCAAGATCACCTGTATAATCTGAATCAACATAACCTTTAACAGTAAAGTCTAATCCTCCATAACACATTGCAACATCTGAGGTATCCTTGATATATCTCAGGATTCTCTTAACAGTATTCCAATGCTCTCTACCAGGATTAGCAATGTATCGACTAACCACTCTCACTGCTTGTGCAATGTCAGGTCTTGTACATACCATGACGAATATTAAACTTCCCACTGCTGATGCATACGGTACTCGAGACATCTCCATTCTCTCTGCTTCATTGCTAGGACTCATACTTGAGAATAACTTGAAATTAATAGGAAGTGGGGTAGAAATTGACTTACAGTCTTGTATCTTGAAGCGTCTCAAAATTTTCCTCAAGTAGTTCTTTTGAGAAAGCCAAATATTCCTATTATTTCTGTCTCGGTGAATTTGCATCCCTAGAATCTTGTTTGTTGGTCCAAGTCCTTCATTTCAAACTCTCTAGCCAACTGTGCCTTTAAATTTGTAAGACGATCTTTGTTGGGGCCTGCTACCAACATGTCATCAACATACAACAGCAAATTAACAAAAACGTCATCACCAAATCTCTTGTAATAAGCACAAGGATCTGAACTATGTCTATTGTATCCAAGGCCTATAATGAAGGAATCAAATCTCTTATACCAACACCTCGACGCCTGTTTGAAACCATATAGAGAGTTGTTCAATCTGCAAATCAAGTTCTCTTTTCCCTGTAATTCAAAACCTTCTGGGTGGAGCATGTAAATTTCTTCTTCAAGTTCTCCATGAAGAAATGCAGTTTTGACATCTAACTGCTCCAAGTAAAAGTCAAATATAGCACACATTGCCCTCCATAGAATAATCTAAGTGTCAAGCTGGTTCTCTTCTCTCCCTAGTTGACCGTCGAACTTGTGGAGTTTCGATCTCAGTTTGCTCTTGTTCTTCGTGCTCTGGTGCTGCTTCAGAAGAAACTGAAACTTCTTTTATTTCTTCAACTTCAACTGTAGTAGTCTCTGATTTTTCTTTTGAAGTGCTACCTTCTTTTGTTTGTATCTTGTTTTCAACAAATACAATATCCCTGCTGATTACCACCTTGCAGGCAATGAGATCCCACAAGCGATACCCCTTGACTCCATCAGCATACCCTAAGAAAATGCATTTCCTAGATTTTGGATCCAACTTTAATTTTTCTTGGGTGTTGTACATAATATAAGCAGGACTTCTGAATATATGTAAGCGAGAATAATCAGTTGGTTTTCCTGTCCACTTCTTTATTAGCGTTTTCAGATCAATTGCGGTTGATAGTGACCGATTGATCACAAAACAGGCGATTTTAACTGCTTCTGCCCAGAATGATTTTTCCAATCCTGCAATTGTCAACATAGATCTTGTCCGTTCCAACAAGGTTCTGTTCATCCCATTTGCTACTTCATTTTATTGTGGAGTATATGCCACCGTGAACTGTCGTTTAATACCTTCTTGATTACAAAAGTTATCAAATTCATCACTAGTGTATTCTCCTTTATTATTTGTCCTTAAACACTTGATCTTTTTCTCAGATTCAAGTTCCACTCGCGCTTTGAATTCTTTGAAAACCGAAAAAACATCTATCTTTCTCTTGATTGGATACACCCAACTTCTTCTGGAGTAATTGTCGATAAATGACACGAAATATTTCGCTTCTCCTAGGGACTCCACTGGTGCTTTCCAGACATCAAAGTGGACCAAATCTAATATTTCCTTGCTTCTAGCAGAGGAACTGCTAAACTTCAGTCTATTTTGCTTGCTGGTAATACAATGCTCACAAAAGGGTAGTGAAATCTTTTTGAGCCCTGGAAGAAGCTTTTGCTCAGCAAGAATCCTCAAACCTTGTTCTGATATATGATCAAATTTACGATGCCATATCATCGTTGATTCTTCAAATGAACTTGCTGATGCGGTTGACGTTTCTTCTTCTTGGTGTGTTTCACCTTTAAACACATATAGATTTGCAGCACGTTTTTCTGCTTTCATCACTACAAGCGCTCATTTGGATATTTTCATGACTCCACCATGAGTCTTATATGAACATCCATTATCATCTAATTGTCCCAAAGACAATAGATTCTTTCTCAAGTCTTTTACATATCGTACCTCATGGATGGTGCGTATCGTGCCATCATACATCTTTATTTTGATGAAATCAATACCAATAACATCCAAAGCATGACTCCCATGAACACAGACCCTCCTAAGATAGGATTATATTGGTGGAATCATTCTATTCAGGAAGTCACGTGCCATGTTGCTCCTATGTCCATGATCCAGACACCAGTGAAATGTTTTCTGCCTTCAATATTTGATATTGCTTCACTACATAAAATATCTCCATCATCCAAGGTACTTGCAATATTTCCTTGAGCATTTGATGGCTCAGGGTGATCACTCTTCTTCTTGAACCGATAATTTTTCTTGAAGTGCCCTTTCTTGCCACAGTTGTAACACTTGATATTCTTCTTACTTCTTGATTGAGATCTACCATGATTGTGACTCCCACTGGGGCCACGTTCCATTGGTCTTCCTCTAACCATCATCAAAGCTTCAGCTTGCTGCGAACTTGCTTGTCTGTCTTTCTTATTTTTGCGCCGATTTTCTTCTTCTAAGACAGCGACTGCAATTTCATTGAAAACTAGACTGTCTGTATTGTTCGTCAGGTTGATGATGAGTTGATCATACGAGTCAGACAGACTTTGAAGTAGAAGCTCCGCACATTCAGTCCCCTCTATTTTACAACCCATTGTTGTAGGTTGCGAAAATAGAGTATTCAAAGTATTAATGTGTTCAATAACTGACATGGACTCTGCCATTCGAAGAATATACAATCTTCTTTTTAAGACGATTTTTATATGAAAAGACTTGGCCTCATACAATCCTGTAAGAGTATCTCATATTTCCTTCGCCGTCTGTTTTTCAGCCACACTAGACAACACTTGATCAGCTAGTGCCAAGTGTAGATCAGCAACTGCGTTGTTGTCTATGTCGTTCCACTTGCTATCATCAGTAAAGTGTGTGGGCCTGCCTTCAATTGTAGCTAAGCAATTGTCCTTTCTCAATATCGCTTTTATTTTCATTTTTCACAATGAGAAATTAGTCCCATTGAATTTTTCAACGTCAAACTTTATTGTATTCGACATTGTTATTTGCTTCACACCCTTCTAGATCATTTCTGAATATTTTTGCGAACAATCGTGACAAAATATACCGTCACCGAAATTTGTTATTCATGTGAATAGTACTTTTTACCGAATTTTACTATTCACGAAAATTACTATTCACATATAGTACCTTCGTATAAAATAGACAGAATAACCGAGAGCTTTGATACCACTGTTGGGGGAGGAAGCACTACAACTAAAGTTTGATATGATAATAAATAGTGAAAATAAGTTGGACACGAGAATTTTATGTGGAAATCCCTCAAACAGATAGAGGGGAAAAAACACGGGGTAGAAAAATTTTGCTATGATAATATGGGAGTACACTGCTCTCAAATACAAGGAGAAAACAATAATTAATACTTCTCTCTTATAAAATGAACAACTACTAAAGAGGACACTCAAAAATACAATATTTATCTTGGTGTATAACTCTTTTTTTTTCTTACTCTCTTTTTTTGAATTGAATTAAATGAGGGCACGAGGCCCTTTATTTATAGGAGAAAGAAAACGCTTAAAAATTTTACGCATTCTTTTTCCTGTCAAAAGGTGGACGGTATCTACGAGTTTTTTTTCGATCAAAAGTTGCTGCGTATGTTCAAAGTATCTATGGTTCAATTATTGTGAATTTGGCTAGAGAAGTTAATTCCCATAGAAAAGTTTTACCATGAAAACCAGGTCCCAACAAATCTAAAAGACCCACCATCTAATATTGTTTTTGTTGAAGTAAAAGCAAAGGGTATGGGGGACCAAATTCATGAACATCAAGTATATACACATTAGATCTAAAATAACATGGAGCCACTATATACCATTTCTAGCTGGAACAGATGGGGACTTCTTAGCTCCTATTTTTATTTTTATTTTCATCTAACCTCAACATCTTATAATTATGACCATACCTCCATTTTCCAGCTAGGAACCATTGTTTTAGGATGTGTTTGGTACGAAAGAAAAATGTTTTTCCTGAAAAAATAAATGGTTTTTCTTACTATAAGGGCAAAGGTGGAATGGGTGGGGGTGAGTTGGTGGTGGGATAGGGATGCTAGGTGGGAAGAGACAATTAGCATGGTAAGTCACTTATGAAATTTGTTTTTTTAATTTCCAAACAAGATTTGTCATTTTTTTCCCATAAAAATGTTTTTCAAAATATTTTGACCAACTAAACATGAAAAAATTGAAAAACATTCTAGAGCCCGTTTGGATGGGCTTAAAAAAAATAACTTTTATGTATAAAGTGCTTTTAGAACTTTGAAGTGCTGAAAGTTATTTTTATAAATAAGCAGTTGAGCGTTTGGATAAAAGTGCTTATGATGTGAATTTTAGGGTTAAAATAATAAAAAAAGATAGTTTGAGAATTTAGTTAAAATATAAAGGATATAAAAGTAATTTCCATGGTCAAAGAAAATGACTTTAAGCACTTTGGAAAAAAAAGTTAGGAATCCTAACTTTTCATTTTTGACTGACTTTAAGAACTTTATGGCTTAAAGTCAGCATTAGTCAAACACGTCCAAAAGCTAAAAAGGGGCTTTAAGTTGGTTTTGACCAACTTAAAGCCAATCCAAACGGGCTCCTAGTCTACTTAACACACCCTTAGTAACATTAGATATAACCAGGCTGGCAGAATTCCTGTAATTTAAGTAGGTGATAAGAATCTATTTATGTTATTTTTGACTAAGGTCTATGTTGTATGTTACTATCTGCATAAAAGAATTCTCTGGAAGTACTATTAGTTGGAATTTCTATTTTTCTAAGTAACAGAGAACTTCACTCAAGAGAAGATCAAGAATCATCATCCAGACAGTACAGCTATTTGTTTTAGACTTTGAAGTGACAATGAAAAGACAAGTAATTTACAACTGTCTACATTCCAATTCCACCAACCAAACTTTGGTGATTGCTGAATCATGGGGTTGGCATGGTGCCAACCAGATAATACTCATATATTTGGCATTTATCTGTTACTGTTTACTAGACTGAGATGGACTTAGCTGGAGCGACATGAACAGTGAGCATTCATATTAGCATACTCCAACTTATTGGAGTTAATGTCAGTTTTTGTTGTATTTGGCTTTTGTTCAGGGGTGGGGTGGGAGAAACAGAAAAACAACTTTAGTTTCAAGGATACTCTTATCTAATTGAACTGTAAATAATTGTATAGTATTTCTCTCAAGGACAGCTCTTTAAAATGCTCAAAAACTGTAATGGTGTATAAAAAGTATTATTCTTTCATTCTATAATGATATACAAATGATTACAGAGTTACAACAACTGGGCACAATTAATTTATCAATGAATCTGAAAACAAACAAAACCAATTTTGACCAATACAACAACTTTGTCATCAAGATGCCTCCATTTAGCATTATGCCAATCCATGCCAGAATAAGATTCAATAATAAAGCCTTCAACCTATACCTTTTTGTTGACACTGATAAATATATCAAAATATTTAATTTCATGTACATTGTGTTCATAATCATACTATAATCAAATCATTATTTATAGTATTAGGACGGTGATTAGCATTGAGTAGATTCTCTAGTGATCTGGCTTTTCTATTTCGAACCCTACCAGCTTCCTTTAGCAGCTCAGCCAACCTTTTCTTTTCGTCATCAACGTCTGGATTTGCTGTCCCTAGCTTTTCCTCTCTCACTCCAACAATGTATTCCAATATTTCAATAGCCTCATCCAACCTGCAAAGCATATCGAGATCACCATGTAGTTGGAAAAACAGACATGCATTACAGAATCATGATTCATAACGACGAACACACTTTTTGTGTTGACTGCCAATAAATACTTCTTAGCAGATACTTGCTCCTAGTTAAACTAAACCCGTTTGACTTGATTGGAAAACTTCGATAAATTTTATTACTTTCTTGGGGAGGGAACTGTCTTATAAATGTCCAGTTTTCATCTATGCAAATAGCAAGTCTCAAACTAGATCAACGCCTCAAAGATGGGATTTCATTACAAAGCAGAGAGTAGAAGAAGAAAACTGCCCCTACCGAGTTTAGCATGCAAAATCGTAAAACAGAAGAAAAAATCATATGAATTTCAGATAATAAAACAAAATAAGTCAAATGTTTAAGCTCTCAAGAACATAACAAATTACACCAGGTAAATGACAAAGTAAATATGGTGCTTCTCTAAAGGAATTGCAAAGTTAGTAGATGTAGCGATTAGCATACCTGCCAACAGCATCATATGTGCCAGCAAGGTTGCTGTACACTCCCAACGTCTCAGGGTGATAAGGTCCATATTCTTGCTCCAGAATGCCCTTTGATTCTTCAAACAATTCGACCGCCTCATTTATTGCATACCGCTGTACACAAGCAAGCCCCATTTGGTTAAGGGCGACCCCGAAGAATGCTGATTTCTTCTCTCCACTTGCTCTGAGCTTTGAAATGGCACTTTTAAAGGAGTTATACGATTCAGAATACTTTCCTAACATATAATAGATCACCCCCATTTGAGCTTCAATACCCGCTATGGTATTCTGCTGCCCAGGGGCATTGTTATAAATCTTCATTGCTTTCTGTAGCAATTTGAGTGCCTGATCAAGCTCATTCATCGACTCATAAATAGCAGAAACATCAGTAAGACCACTAGCAATCTCCTCTGGAGCAATCCCAGGTATGGGCTTCCCATATATTCTGAGGGCATTCTCACAGTATGACTTTGAGTCCCTTAGCTTTCCCGTCCTGTTGTACAAGTCAGCCAAACGGACAAAAACAGAAGCAACTGCAGGATGGTTTTCTCCTTTGCTAGACTTGAGAGCTGTGAGTGCCTTTTGGTAAGCGAAAATGGCTTCATCATACCTATTCAGAGACAAATATGTGTCTCCAATGCTACAATCAACAGATGCCACCTCAGATTCCTGCCCATTGGCTACCATGGCCATACTGGCCAGAACAAGATGCTCGAGAGCAGCCTCATGGTCTCCCTTTGACTCACAAATTAGTCCCATCAGCCTCCTGTCTGCTGTTTCCTCCAGTGAAGGTGGTGAACCATTCTCTTTATGTATGTCAAGAGCCATCCGACAAAGCTTCTCCGCTTCATCAAACTGCAAAGCCTGAACATTAGCCTCAGCAAGATATCGACAAGTCTCACCAACTCTGGGATCACTATCTCCCAACACTTGTCTTTGGATTTCCATACCGGTGGTATAAGAAACAATCGAGTTCTCAAGTTGGCCCAACATTGCATAAGTATCACCCAATTGCATATAACCAGCAAATTTGGCAAGGGCATGTTCTTTTCCTTCTTCAAGCACCGGAATTTCTAACGAGTGCTCTATCAGCGGAATGGCATCATCATACTGTCCCAAATTACAGTATATTGCTGCAGTTACATGCAGACACATGACCACATCCAAACTAGGCTTTCCATTGGCACATTTCTCAAATGATTTCGCTGCTCGATGAGCCAATTCAAGAGCTTTATGGGAATTATCCCCAGAAGATATCAAATCTCTTGCTTGCTTAAGCAGGAAGGGACCAAGGTCAGGATTGTCTAAACCTGAATCAGACGAGTCCTCAGTTCCATTCTTCAATTTTGATCCTGAAGCAGGCGAACTCTTCTGCCTACTCCTCGAGATACCTCCCACAACTACCTTCTTAGTATTATTTCCATTTTTCTTATCAAGGGAAGCTCTCCTACCCTTTGTATTTGATTTTGCTGAAGTTTCTGATTCCAACTCCAACTGAGAGGGTGTCTTAGGTTGTCCTGAAGAAGGGTCCTTTGTACTAGACGATGGAGAATTATCCAACTTCACCTCATCAGAAGTTTCCTTCTTAGAGCCAGAATCACTACGAGAGTCTTCAGTCTCTGGCTTCTGCACCTCATCATCCTCCTCAATTATCTCCACTTCCCTCATTTCTCCTCCCACAAGATGGCGTAGCTCGGAGTCAATCCTAGATTCATCCCCATCTGATCCATAACTAGCCCTGGATGGAGATTGATCAGAGCTTTGCATCTCACACACATTCTCATAAAGTTCCTCAATGGAAGGCTCAATCACCCCATCACCTACATGCTGCACGCCCCCATTTCGAGGAGCTAAATCCCCCTCCCCATTCTCTTTAGATGGTATAGAATTTCCATTTTCCTTCAATTCTTTAACCTCTCCGACTTCATGAATTTCATCCATAACAACTCCAGGCATCTTCCAGAAAAAACACACAGAAGTAAACAAGAACCACCAATAAATTAAATAAAATTACCTGCAAATACAAACTCTTTTTAGGTCAATTGCAAAGCAGATCCATCAATACACATCATGTTCTATGATATGCCACAAACAAGTTGACCTTTTTTTCAACCTTTTCCACACACAAGACATAAATAGACAAAAAAAAAATTGAATCTTTTTAACAGATCTTAGCATACTGCTACAGCAAGAATCAAGTATGTAATAAAACAAACCATCTAAAAGCAAAGACCCAATAGTAATCACATATAAATAGAACAGAACACAGGTTGACTAGTAACAGTAATGAAAAAAAAAATTAACAACGGAGAGTTGAAGTGACTGGTAGAAGAATAAGAGAAAGAGTCATACCTTATTTTAGAAAGAAGCCATTAGCAGTAAAGATGAAATGGTTCTCAGAAAGTTATATAGACATAAAATACAAAGTGTAAAAGGAAATATTAAAAAATCTAAATCCTATTGGTGGGTCTGTCTGGGTCTGGACTCTGGGATCACAGTGTTTGATGAAGAGGATAGAAAAAGACGGAATTTTGGACATTAAGGAAAAGAGCAAGGACATTGATGGAATTAATATAATATAAGTAGGAAAAAAATGTGTTTGTCTCAATTCATTTAAGTGACATACTTTTTTTTCTAGATCATTATAAATAAAATGTCACATTTTACAACTACTTAATAGTAGCACTATTCTTTATTGCATCCCACTTAATATTTATATAATAATGTTTTATATTCAATAAAAAATATGGCAAAAATTAAGATGAACGATGTATTAATTTAAGTTGCAGAGGTGGAATGTCAGAGGAAAAAGAGAAGGCGACTTCTCCCCAAATTTTGGCCTGCTACCGCCGCTCTGTTTCCAACTTATTAGTCTCTGGTTTATCTGGGTCTTTGCCACGTGTCCATCCAAAAATAAATTGGACGATCTACCACCTAATTTTTTTTAAGAACTACGAAAATTGTTCCTGTTGCTCTCACTTTTAACAAATTAATAATATATTTGATTAGATGTAATATCTTAAAACTTTTTTTTTTCGAATTCATTTTTAGTGCTATGTTATTTTAATGGAACATACAAAATGAAAGATAATTTAGATAAACAATTTTAAAAATATATTTATGTTAAGGTATTGATATTTTTATTTGTATTCTGCAAATAACTTTTTTTTAAAAAAAAATGACAATATAAATGGGTGGTAGATTTACATAAATACTTTAGAATTAACTTGATAAAAAATTAACTTGCCTAGACCTAGAAGAGTTTATCGACAAGTTGTTGAAGAATGACAAAAGTCTCATGGTTAATGAGATGGGTGGACTCCTTAAAAGACTTGGGCAAATCTCCTTCTTTTGAGCTAGGTTTTGGGTGTGAATTAGGCCTAAAATCTAATTTAACATAGTATCAAAGCAGGATCCATCTCACTCAATGTTGGGTCTCCGAAATTAAAATTGTACACACACCAAATGCTAAGCACTAGGCGCGAGGTTGAGTGTTGAAAAATGACAAAAGTCTTACATTGGTGGTTAATGAGATGAGTGGACTTCTTGTAAGATTTGGACAATTCTTGTCCCTTTGAGCTAGCTTTTGGGGCGTCAGTTAAGCTTTTAGAGTGTGAGTTAGGTTTAAGATCTAATTTAAGACAAATACGATTATACAGTTGATGGATAGTGTTTTGCGTTGGAATTAGTGTCCAAAATTAATACTAATAAAATGACACACTTTAAAGGGGTAGCAAAGTAATTTCCTTGACTGAAGAACAACTTGTCAGTTTCTTTTCTTTTTTTTTTTCATTTTTGAGTTAAAAGGTTACATGTCATGATAAAATAGAGTGTGTGTGGTTTGAAGTAGCTTCTAAGTTTGTCTTACATTTGCATGTCCAGCTTGACCTCTTAACCTTCGGTAGTTGTGAAGCAACTCCATTTCCCCAAGCTTCCCATCCAATTTAACTTCTTCTTTTAAACTCTTAAAAAGAATTAAAGGCGCGGAATCAGATAGGGTCAAGGGGTTCATTCGAATCTTCTTTGATGAAAAATTGTCATGATTAAAATTCTTTTATATATATATAATAAATGTTACTTCTTATTGTATTCATATCTTCATATTTTGGTCCTTAATAAAAATTCTAACTCTGTCACTATTAAAAAAAGTATTAAGATTAAAGAAAGCACAAAAATCTTAAAATAGATGTTCGATATATAGTTGTATTTCTAACGATAACATAAACAAGACTTAAAACAAAAAAAGAGTGATCATTACAAACTTTACATTAAATGTAATGATATAATGTTGCTTTGTTACAAACAATATAATTCTTTGTTCCACATCTCAGCACCACACAACAACTAATAATATAAAGTACTAGACTTTGGCTTATTTTTCACTTTCTACTTGTGACTTTTTGTTCTTAATTAATTACCATGGGCATTTAATGAAACGTACAATATAATATCTCACATGAAAGCCAACATCTAATTAACATTGTGCAGTAAAGTACAGAATCATGTCTCGTGAATATATTAAAGAAAAGCATATTACTATATAGTATATTATTCCTCTAGAGTTGGTGAAATTAATTAACACCCCACGGGGACCAATAATTATTACATTAAAGTGAGGTATAATTTATGTAATTACATTATATATTAAAGGTTAAGCCTCGCTGTAATATATAATTATTGCTAAAACCGAGTTAATTAAAAATGTCATGATAATGGTGGTTAGTGAGTTTAATTAGCTGTGCACGAGTTGGACTGATAGGCATCCTATGATAATTTGTACTTTCCCTCTAATAGTCTATAATTAATCAAAAACCATGATTCCCTATCTAGTGGGAATAGATTAATAATGATATGATGTTATATGATTGTAAAGTTCAATAATAAGAAAGGGTTACTTTGTTTTGCTATATTCCATTAATGGTGCTCAAAAGTTGATTAATTAGTACATCTTATTTTCCTTCTTGAGGAAAAGTAAGAAATAATGGAAAAAAGATATTAAAAAAAAATGCTCTTCATGTATTCTTATCATTATTTCCTGCTTATTAATTCGTCTGACCAAGCTACTTTCATTTTGAAAATCACTAATTAATAAGTATCTTTCCGTTCCAAACTAGTCAGAAATGATTATATGAATTTTTACTTTTTCATTTAAGTTCATTTTAATTATGTCATGTCTTTTTTTTTTTTTGGTAAATATTGTTTTCTTTTATTCATTTGTAAAAGAGGTAAAAGATAATTTTGGGTACCATTTACCCTACACACACTTTCCCTTTTGAGCCCTAATTACTCTTCTTCTTCGATCTTCTTTGCCATTGAAGATGATGAAGAGGCCAAAATTGGTTTCCTTCTGATTCTCACCCGTTTGTTTGCTCTGTATGTGTGTTTGTTGCCTTGAATAGTCAGTAGATGAACATTTTCATCTGCTTCTTCGCTCCTTTTTGCCATTCTTGCTGTTCTTGTGAAGATGATGAAGAGGCCAAAATATGTTGCTATGATGGTTTCCTTCTGATTCACACCATCTTGTTTGCTCTGTATGTGTGTTTGTTGCCTTGAATAGTCAGGAGATGGCCATTTTCGTCTTCTTCTTCGACGTTCCTTGCCATTTCTGCTGTTCTTGTGAAGATGATGAAGAGGCCAAAATTTGCTATGATGGTTTCCTTCTGATTCACACCCGCTTGTTTGCTCTGTATGTGTGTTTGTTGCCTTGAATAATTTGTGCTCTTCTCCTCTTAGTGTTGACGATGATGAGGAGACCATTAGATTTGATGGATTCTTTCTGATTCACATCCGATTGCTCTGCATGTGTGTTTGTTGCCTCGATTTTTATTTTAAAGGTGGACCTTTCCTTGTCTTCCTTCTTATTCCGTCTTTGTGCTCTTCTCCCCTTATTGTTGAAGATGATGAAGAAACTCAGTGTGGTTTTCTCTGATTCTCATTTGTTGTTGTTTGTTTTTGGTGTGTATTGTACTCCTCTGTTGATCTTGTTGCTTTTGTGTGTTTTCTGAAAGTTGTGAGATGCCTTCTTTGCCTTTGATTCAACTACGTGTAGTTTGTAGACCTGCAAAATGAACAAACGATTAGTAAAGACATCAACTCATTCTCCTTTTCTGTGTCTCCACTTTCCCATTTCCTTTTTCCTCCCTTTCCTTCAACATTTCTTAATTCTTAGATACGGAATTTGACTCTTGTCACTATTTAGGATTCTTCTCATCTGTGCATTCAACTCCTCAAACAAATAAGCCCGCAGGGGACCCTCATCTATGGCATAATTTGCTAAAGCATCTGCCAGTTTATTTGCTTCCCTTAGGGTATGTTTGAAAATGACATCCAAATTTCTCTTGTATTCCTCCACTTCATCTACCCAACCTGCAATATTCCATGGAGGTTTCCATTCTCCATTCAAAATTTTTTGAATAGCTTGGGAATCTGTCTGGAAAATGATTTTATTTAGTCCCTGCTCTTTACAGTACTTCAATGCTTCCAAAAGAGCCACAATTTCTGCTTCTATACTGGTGGCATAGCCAATTTCCTCACTCTTAGCATATATTAAGTTCCCTTCTGCATCTCTCACACAGTAGCCATATGCACTCCTCCCTGGGTTGCCTCTGGATGCACCATCTGTGTTGCAAGCATACCACCCATGTGGAGGTAGATTCCATCTAACTTTTGTTACCTTCACTCTTGCCTTGCCTCCCTCTAGCATTTGGATCAGATTTTTCCATCCAGGGGGGATAGTTCTAATTGAGGGATTTCTATATTGCACTAGTCTTTGGATAGAAACTGTGACTAGATATATAACTGAACTATTAATCTTTCTATGTCCATGCTTGATACCATTCCTTCTCTTCCAAAGTTCCCACATTATAATTGATGGCACTGCAGCATAAACCTGTTTTAGTCTGTTAGTAACTGGTGCCATCCACCATTTCACAATTAGCTGTTGCAGTTGTACCCCCTCCATCCTTATTCCTGCAGCCTTACAGAAAAAGGACCAAGTCCTTTTAGCTGTCTCAGAAGTTAAGAAAATATGATGTATAGTCTCTTCTCTAGGATTTATACAACACCAACACTTTGAAACCAGACTAGTGTTCATCTTCTTTAAAACATCATCTGTAGGAATTTTGTATTTCCAGCATCTCCACATGAAGAAGGAAATTTTAAAAGGTAAACCCTTTATCCACATGAACCTGTAAATGTCCAGTTTTGGTCCCCTTTGCCTAATAAACTCCCAAGTTGATTTAATTGTAAATTCTCCACTTGTGTCTAGAATCCACCATGGTCTATCAAAGTCTCTTTCTTCCTTGGGTATGGTTATATTGTCTATTATATGATCAACAATATCTTTAGCAAGTACTTCCCTAAGTTTTTCTCTATTCCACCTCCCCTGCACTATTATTTCTTTAACATTTTGAATACTTGCATCATAAGTATTTCCTGGATTTACATAGTATAAAGCTCCCAATCCAGTCCAATTGTCAAGCCAGAAAAGTGAATCTCCTTTCCTCACTTGCCACCAGATTTGGTGTTCTATTAGGTCCCTGGCTTCTAGCATTCTTTTCCAAGTCTGTGACCCTTGTTTCCATTGCACCACTATAGCATGCTCTTTCTTACAATATTTGTTGGTCATAAAGTCTCTCCACAGGGAAGGTTTTGTCCTAAAGTTCCACCATAGCTTACAAAACAGTGCTACTGCCACATCATGTAATGATCTAACACCTAGGCCTCCTTCTGTAGTAGGAACACACATCTTATTCCAAGCTACCCAGTTTCTACTTCTGCCCCCAATTGTGTTGCTCCAGAAGAACTGAGCAAACATTTTGTGAATTTGTCTGATGATTCCAATAGGGGGATTAACAGCTGATAGCATGTGCATTGGCATGCTTTGAAGTACATGCTTAATAAGTATTGCCCTTCCTCCAAAAGATAACATTTTACCCTTCCATCCTTGTAATCTATTCATGATCTTAAGAGTCAAAGTATTAAAGAATTCCTTCTTTCTCCTACAATGATAGATAGGGCATCCCAAATACATAAAAGGAAATTCTTTTCTATTCATGCCAGTGACAATCTCCACTATTATACTGATGTCTCCTGCCACTTTATTATGCATATAAACAGCACTTTTGTTCATATTAATCTTTTGGCCAGAAGTCTGCTCATATTTTCTCAAAATCCTCATTATTCTTTGCAAAGAGACCATATCTGCTGAAGTAAAGATGATCATGTCATCAGCATATGCAAGATGATTTATTTTTGGACTCCATTTAGGCATGCCAAAACCTTTAACCTGCATATCATGATGAAGTGCATTTAAGCTCCTTGTTAAGACCTCTGCTGCTAGTATGAATAAAGTAGGGGATAGAGGGTCCCCTTGCTTTACTCCTCTAGTAGATTGGAAGAATCCTTGTTGTTGCCCATTAACCAAGACAGAGTACCAGTTATTGCTGACAATTCTATAGACCAAGTCTATGCTCTTTTCTGAGAAACCCATGTGTCTGAGTACCTTAGTTAAGAACAACCAAGATACCCTGTCATATGCTTTTTCCATATCCAGCTTTATAATAACATTTGCTTCTTTTGTTCTTAGCCTTATATCAGATACTATTTCTTGAGTCAATAGTATGTTCTCCACAATACTTCTATTTTTGACAAAACCAGCTTGATTGGGAGATATAATATTAGGTACTTTGGCAGCCAATCTCTCATGTAACAGCCTCGAAAAAATTTTATTCACAAAATTGCTCAAACTGATTGGTCTCATATCAGAGAAGGTATTAACCATATCTTTCTTTGGTATTAAGACCAAATTAGTATGAGTGACAAACCTGGGTAATTCTGCACCACTGAAGAAAGCCTTTATCATATTGGTGACATCCTGTCTAATGATATCCCAACAGGTTTGATAAAACACCCCAGTAAAACCATCTGGTCCTCCTGCACTGTCACTATTTAGTTGGAAAACCACTGCCTTCACTTCTTCATCAGTTGGCTCTGCTTCAAACATCACATTGTCCTCCTCAAAGATCATTCTGGGTAAGTGATTCAGAATTTCATAGTCCTTCGGATCTTCTTCTTTTGTGAACTGAGCAGTGTAGTATTTGATGGCTTCAGCACTTATTCCTCCTTCTTCTTCTATCCAAATCCCATCTTCTCCTTGAATTCTTCTGATTTGCATTTTTTTTCTTCTTCCCTGTACATGTGCATGGAAAAATTTTGTATTTCTATCCCCATCATGGAACCACTGCATTCCAGCTTTTTGTTTCCAAAATTCTTCCTCTAAGTGTAGATATTTGTTTAAATCAGCTTGGACTTTATGCAATTCTTGTCTATTAGTAGCTGTTGGACAATTTTGAAATTGATTTTCCTTTACTTTAATAATCTCTTCAAGAGTTTCAATTTCCTGAAATATGTTCCCGAAAGTTGTTTTACTCCATTGTGTCAAAGCTACTTTCACTTTTTTCAATTTATGGTGAAAAAGAATGAAAGGGTTTGCCATAAACTCAGCTGTCCAGTTTTATCTAATTATTTCCATAAAACCTTCCTGCTTTACCCACCAGTTCAAAAACTTAAATGGTTTTTTGATTCTTCTATTGTCTCCTGTATAAGAAATTAACATAGGAGCATGGTCTGACCCACTCCTGGTCAGATGGTTGATATCAATACTAGCATATTTTGTTTGTAACATTTGATTACCCAAGCATCTATCCAATCTCTTGAAGATGCAATCCTCACCATTTTGACCATTCCACCAGGTACATTTGCTGCCACTAAACCCCAAGTCTGCTATTCCACAGCTCTGAATGCACCCTCTGAAATCCAGAATTTCATTGATGGTTACTGGAAGACCTCCCAGTTTCTCATCTTCTGAGGTTATTGTATTGAAATCACCCCCAATCATCCATGGAATATTTACTGAGGAAGATAAATCTTCCATTGAGTCCCATAGCTGCAGTCTTTCATTTTGAGTACACTTTGCATACACTAGTGATATTAGCATCTCCTCTTGACTTCCTCTAATTCTCAATTTGATGGTTAAATGTTGTTGATGGTCCATCATTACATGATAGTCAAAAATATTATCCACAAAAGCCCAAATCTTACCTGATATATTAGCCACTGCATGCTCCATATCCAGCCTTCTTTTATATTCCTCTATCCTGTCTGATTCTTGAAAAGGTTCCATTAAACCAATAAATCCAAAATGATGTTTTTGATTCATTTTTATCAACCTTGTAAAAGCTTTCTTGGTATTGACTGACCTAATATTCCATATAAGAGCATTCATCATGGTTTATTAAGTTTATTAATCTGCCTTCTAGTATGAACTCCACCTCCAGGTGGTATACTTGTCTCTCTTGATATCTTTCTTTTTTCTTTTCCTCCTCCTTTTTGGAGATACTTTGGTGAGATATCTCCTGCTCTAACAGCTGCTTCAAAATTGTGCTCTAAGGTATGTTCATCTAGGTCTCTGCTACCTCTTTTCATAATCATTTTTGATATTGTTAATATGCCCTGCTCATGTTGCCCCTTACTGAGCTCTTGATTTTCCCTCTCCTGTTCTGTTCTTTTTTTTGTTGTTGTTTCTTCATTTTCCCTGTTTGCTTTATCATTTTCTTCTTGCTGCTCTTCTATATGTCTCTCCATTTCCCACCAGCTGTGATTTTCTTGTGAAGTCACTTCTTTGTTATGGCTATTGTGTTCCCTTCCTTGCTCTATTTGGTTTAAATCTGGAGTTTGAAATTTCACCATGTTATCTTGTGCATCTGATATTATTTGTTCCCCTCTGCTTGTGGCTGTTGTCTTGCTGCTGTTTGCACTATATTGGTTTCTGCTTTGACTCTTTTGTTCATCCTCCTGTTGTTGGAGCTTTGAAGCTGTAGATGCTGTGTGGATTTTCTTGTTTGGTGACTGACTGTGTATTTCCTCAGGTAAGCTATCCTCCATCCTTGTTCTTGTGTGACTGCTGTAGATCTCTTCTCCAGATTTGCTGTTGTCTTCTTGTGGTTGTTCTGTGACATTTGTGTTATTTTCTATGTCCTTTGTTGGGCTTTTATTAGTATAGAAGCTCTTTTCTATCCATGTTCTAGTCTCTTCTTGTGTCATTTGTTCTTTATTTGTATTATCATGGTTGTCTGCAGTATCTTCCAGTACTGCAAATGCATTGGTATTTGCTACCTACTTGCTCTTTTGTACTGGACTCACTTCCCCAATTATAATCCCTGATTTATCCTTTTTGTATTTGCTCCTCCTTTGCATCCATTCTTGCTTACCAGTATTTTGCCATCCCCTTTTCTCTTGATTGACTTCTTTGTTTTGTGTTTCTGTGGCAGCTTCTCTAGACTGTTTTGCCAATTCAGGATTAAGGATTCTACATTCCTTTTCCTCATGTCCTTGGAGTTTGCAGTGTTTGCAATATTTTGGTAAGTAATCATAATTTATCCTTACCCATTTTGATTTTACTATTCCTGATTCATCTTCTTCAGCAATGTTTATCCTTTTTGGTAGAGTTGCTACTAAATCAACTTCGATTGACATTTAAGCTGACGTGACAGTGTCACATAGAAAAAATATTCACATGGAGAGCCATGTCAGCCTCTCTTCCTTTTCCTCTTTAGTTCAAGAGTATTTTTTACCCTTTTTTTTATAATTTTTAATTTTTTTTCTAAATTTCTTACACAACTACATACCCCTCCCTCCACAACCCCACCCACTTTTTTTTAATTATTAATTATTATTTTTTGAAATTTTCTACAACACCACATACCCCTAACAACCCCCACCTCCCACCCCTCCCCAAAAAATTAAAGTTTTTAATTTTTTTTGAATTTCCTACCCCACTACATACCTAACCCTCCACCCCCTACTCTAAAAAAAAATTCTTAAAAAAAGTTTTAAAAGTTATTTTTTGGGATTTTTACACCACCCATCTCCATGACCTCCCCCCTCGCCCTCCCACACCCCACCATCCCCTCCAAAAATTTAAATTTTTAATCACTCAAACTTTTAATTTTTATAATTTTTTTATAAAAGATAAATTAAATATGAAGTAGCTTGAATTTTTTATTTTTTACCCCAAAACCCCACCTCCTCCATGACCGACACTGCAACACTCCTCCAAAAAAAAAGTGTTGAAAAGATTTTTTTTGATTCTCTATACCCACTTCTAGAAAAAAAAAATTAAAACTTTTAAAACAGTTTTTTTTTTGGGGGGGGGGGGGGTAGGTGGGGGTGTTGTAGAAAATTCAAAAAAATAATAATTAATAATTTAAAAAAAGTGGGTGTGGTAATGAATCGATTGATTGAAATTGCGGGATGGATAAATGTTACAGGGGGTGATTTTCGAATAGGAAAAAGAGTGGATCTGCAGGGTCCAAAATGAATTAGCTTATTCGAAAAAGGCCTTGTTCGATCGAGGGAAGTGGTAGCTTCGTGCTCCTCTTCTTTTGCGCTTGCAGGTTCGTTATCAAGTTCTAGTTCCAATTTTGATTTTCGGAGCTAGAGCATACGTTGAGCCAGCTTTGCCAGATCGAACCGCGTTCGTCTTAGAGTACTAGTCAAGCTCACGCGACTCAAACAGCCGATATACTTTCCGGCTCAAATGGGAGGGGGACTTTCTATTTGCTTGCAATGTCGGGTGATGTAGCAGAGGTGAATAAAATTTAGGTTCCAGTGATGTGAGCGCAAATAGTAGTACAGATTCAAGTTGGTTTAGTGAGGGCGACCGCGAAAGTCACCATGTGGAGGGACGAAATATGTGGTGGTGTAGGAAATTTAGAAACAAAATTAAAAACTATAAAAAAAGGTCAAAAACACCCTTGAACTAAAGAAGAAGAGGGAGACAGGCTGACATGGTCGTCCAGGTGGATATTGTGTTCCATATGGAACTGTCACTTCAACTTAAATGGCCAACTGTTAAGTGGAGGGGTATTATTGATCTCCTTTGATAACGACGAGGGTATCTTTGATCCAAAAAATAAACGAAGGGTAAATGTTAGTGTAATCATTTAAAATTTATTAAATATAAATTTATGAAATGATTTGGGTTATATTAAATTCAAGATATGTTAGTCCAAATAAATACTATGTATTAATATAATTGGATTAATTATTTAAATTCAAAAAATATGAATTTAATTAAAGTCCAAATTAATTGTTTTGTGCTATAACAGATGAGCCCAATCTGTAAAGTCCAATGTCATTTCATCCTAGAGGCTCAATTTAGTGTCACTGTCAAATGACGTGGCATGCTAAGTCAAACAAATAAGTCAATAGGATCATGTCACATGTCAAAATAACAAGCCCATTTGCGAAAGAGATACTACAAAGAATAAAGATGATAATACACAAGAACCTTCTGAAGAAGGTCAAGATTTGAGTAATCCTGATATTCCTGAAGAAATCATTGAACCCGAGATTCAAGTGAATGAAGAACTTTCAATAAGTTCTTCCGGTGATGAGATAAATTTAGATCGATCTAAAATCACGGTTGATAATGCTTTTGCATTTAATGTTGCACTTAACCTCATGCAAGATTGTGAAAGTTTTGAGCCTAAATCCGTCGAAGAATATCGACGTAGATGTGATTGGCCAGAATAGCAAAAGACAATTCAATCAGAATTACACTCACTTGCTAAACGTGAGGTTTTTGGACCTGTAGTCAAAACTCCTGGAGGTGTGAAACCAATTGGCTGTAAATGAGTTTTTGTGCGAAAACAAAATAAGAGAAATGAAATTGTAAGATACAAGGCACGCCTTGTTGCACAAGGATTCTCTCAAAGACCCGGGATCAACTATGAAGAAACATATTCACCTGTTATGGATGGAATAATATTTTGATATCTCATTAGTCTAGCTGTACATAAAAATCTTGAAATACATCTAATGGATATAGTTACAGCCTACCTTTATAGTTCACTTGATAATGAAATTTACATGAAAATCCCAAAAGGATTAAAATTGCCTGAAGCATGTAATACGTCTCGGGAGATGTACTCAATAAAACTGCAAAGATCATTATATGGTCTGAAACAATCAGGGCACATGTGGTATAATCGCCTTAGTGAGTACTTAATAAATGAAGGCTATATAAATGATGTCATTTCTCCATGTGTTTTTATTAAGAAAACGAAATCAGAGTTTGTTATACTCGCCGTTTATGTTGATGACATAAATTTCATTAAAACCCCTAAAGAGGTCCAAAAGGCAATTGCGTATCTAAAGAAAAAATTTGAGATGAAAGACCTTAGAAAGACAAAACTTTGTCTAGGTCTGCAAATTGAACATTTAGCAGATTGGGTCTTTATCCACCAATCTGCCTACACTGAGAAAATCTTTAAATAATTTTACATAGACAAAGCACATCCACTAAGTACTCCAATGATTGTTCGATCACTTGAAGTGGAAAAAGATCAATTTCGACCTCCAAAAGAGGATGAAGAACTTCTTGATCCTGAAGTACCATATCTCAGTGTAATTGGTGCACTTATGTATCTTGCTAACGCAACCAGATCTGATATAATATTTTCTGTTAATTTGCTGGCAAGGTATAGTTCATCCCCAACGCGAAGGCATTGGAACGGTATCAAACATATTTTACGATACCTCAAGAGTACTATTGATATGGGTTTATTTTATACTAACAAAGGTTGTGCAGACCTTATTGGTTATGCAGATGCAGGTTATTTATCAGACTCACATAAAGCTCGATCTCAGACAGGCTATCTGTTTACATACGGAGGAACTGCTACATTATGGCAATCTACAAAGTAGTCTATTATTGCTACTTCTTCAAATCATGCTGAAATAATAGCAATTCATAAAGCAAGTAGAGAATGTGTGTGGTTAAGATCGATGATATAGTTCATCAAAAAAAGATGCGGTTTGAAAAATGATGTTAAAGTACCCACAATTATATTCGAAGACAATGCCGCGTGCATAACTCAATTGAATGGTGGTTTCATAAAAGGAGACGGAACGAAACATATTTCACCAAAATTATTCTTCACACATGATCTTCAGAAGAATGGTGATATTGATGTACAACAAGTTCGTTCATGTGATAATCTTGCAGATTTATTCACAAAGGCATTACCAACATCAACTTTTGAAAAATTAAGATATAAGGTTGTAATGCGTCGTCTCCAAAATATCAAATGAAGCTTTCATCAGGGGGAGTAAAATACGCGCTGCACTCTTTTTTTCTTAACCAACGTTTTGTCCCACTGGATTTTTCTGGTAAGGATTTTAATGAGACAGCACCCAAGGCATATTATCTGATATGTGTACTCTTTTTCCTTCACTAAGTTTTTTTTCCACTGATTTTTTTTCCTAGTAAAATTTTAACGAGACACAATATCTATGAATGCTCAGAATAACTATGTATATTATTTATTGTAAAGTGTTTTTATGGAGGCACATTATACGTGGACATCCAAGGGGAGTGTTAGAAAGTTAGTAGAATTTGGTTGTCCTCTAATGAATTCTTTTATTCACGTGGGGGCCCACTGAAAGTGGGCAACCCACTAGTTTTCTCTCTTTTTCTAGCCTATATATTGCCATCTATTGGCATGGAAATGAAGATATACACGCAGCAGAAAACAAAAAATACATACTTCCTCTAAATTCTCTCTCTCTCTATTTATTAATCTTTTTGTTATTGTTTCTCCTTTTAATTGTTAAACTAGTATATTTCTTAACAAAAATAATATTAATAAGCATAATTAATTAAGTAAATTATATTAATTAAGTAAAAATTTTAAGAAAAAACAAAACGAATAAATGATAAATCTATTACAAATTGGATGTCTAATTCTATGTGGGACCCACCCACATGAAAAATGCATGGACAATTTTAAATTGGTGCACTTACATAATGCTGCACTTGGAAAAGTGGAGCACTTACATACCTATTCTATCTAATATATATATGTGCCATATTTGGCATTATGAGATATATAGAAACGAAAACAGAAAAACATAAATTCATATATTGCTCTCTGCTCTCTTTCTCTCTTGTGTTCCGTTTCCCTCACTATCTTTCTTTCAATCATTTTACTAAATCTGTAGTATATTTATAACACGTTATCAGCACGAGGTTCCGGCTATTTGTTTTTGAAGGTAACAAAAAGCGGTAAGAATTTTATTTAATTTTCTTTTCATAAAATGGCAAATATTTCAAAAATTGAATTTGTTGCTTTGGATATCTCTGGAAAAGATTACTCCTCATGGGCACTAGATGCCGAAATTCATCTTGAATCGATGGGTCTGGCAGACACCATCAAAGATGATAACACGGAATCTAGTCAAGACCGTGCAAAAGTTATGATTTTCCTCATCCACCATCTTGACGAGGGTCTTAAATTACAATATCTTACATTAAAAGATCCCTTGAAATTGTGGAAAAATTTAACAGAAAGGTATGACCACCTGAAGTTGGTCATGCTTCCACAAGCACATTATGACTGGTTAAATCTGAGACTGATGGACTTTAAAAATATAACTGAATATAATTCTGCTTTATTTAGAATTATAGCTCAGTTAACTTTATGCGGAAATGAAATCACGGAACAAGATAAACTTGAAAAAACATACTCCACATTTCCACCCGCGAATATGCTCCTGCAGCAGCAATATCGCGAAAAAGGCTATAAAAAATATTCTGAATTACTTTCTCACCTTCTTATTGCTGAAAGACATAATGAACTATTAATGAAAAATCATGATAGTCGGCCAGTTGGTTCTTTGCCACTCCCTGAAGTGAATCAGGCAAATTCTAACCAACGAGAAAGAGGTTATGGCCCCAGTCGTGGTCGTGGTCGTGATCGTAGTCAAAGAAGAAATTTTAATCATGATGCTCGGCTGGCACCGAGAAATAACCAGCAATATAAAAGGCAGGGTAAAAGGCCAGAAGCTTTACTGAAGAATAATTCAGAAACTATATGTCATAGATGTGGAGGTGTGGGGCACTGGTCGCGGATTTGCCGGTCATGAAAACGCTTAGTTCAGCTATATCAGGCATCGTTAAAGAGGGTAGAAAATAATCCAGAGACAAATTTTATCTCTGAAAACAATATTGAGCCCATGCATCTGGATGTAGCTGATTTCTTTAATTTTCCAGAAGTAAATATGAATGTTGATAAGCCCGATAATATTTAAATAATTCTCTTTGTTGTTGTATGTATTAAATATTATGTTTGTATTTTTCTAGCTCTATGTAATGAAATAAAACTTTGTATAATAAATCAGGTATTAATTTTAATATTTACTTTCTTTCTTTTTGAAGAAAAATATGGAAATGCCTCAAATTTTATTTGGATCAATGATCAATCAAGAAGATATTTGTGTAATTGATAGTGGAACAACTCATGCTATTTTTAAAGACGAGAAATATTTTTCCAACTTGCTTAGAAGAAAAGCTAATGTTACTACGATATCTGGTAATTCCAAAATGATTGAAGGCTCCGGAAGAGCTACTATAATTCTGCCTAAGGGGACAAAAATTATTATAGAAGATGCCATATTCTCTTCTAAATCCCCAAGAAACTTGTTAAGTTTTAAAGATATCCGCAGAAATGGATATCATGTTGAGACACTAACTGAAATAAATACTGAATATCTTGGTATAACCAAGAGTGTCTCAGGCCAGAAATATATTTTAGAAAAATTACCAACTCTGTCATCTGGCCTATATTATGCAAAAATTAGTGCAATTGAAGCAAATATGATCGTAAACCAGAAGTTTACTGATCCAAATACTTTTGTGCTATGGCATGATCGAATAGGTCATCCTGTATCAATAATGATGAGACGAATTCTTGAAAATTCAACTGGACATCCGTTAAAGAACCAGAAGATTCTTACGAATGATGAATTTTCATGTGCTGCTTGTTATCAAGACAAATTAATTGCCAGACCATCGACCCTGAAGGTTGGCATCGAATCTCCTGGATTTTTAGAGCGTATACATGGAGATATATGTGGACCTATTCATCCACCTAGTGGATTGTTTAGATATTTTATGGTCCTAATAGATGCATCATCTAGATGGTCTCATGTGTGCTTATTATCATCTCGCAACCTGGCGTTTGCGAAGTTGTTAGCACAAATAATAAGATTGAGAGCGCAATTCCCAGATTATCCAATTAAGGCCATTCGCCTTGATAATGCTGGAGAATTTACATCCCAAGCATTTAATGATTATTGCTTATCAATTGGAATAAAAATTGAACATCATGTTGCTCATGTTCATACTCAAAATGGCCTTGCAGAGTCATTTATTAAGCGCCTACAATTAATAGCAAGACCTCTACTAATGAAAACAAAATTGTCAATTACTGTTTGGGGTCATGCTATCTTACATGCAGCAGCACTTGTACGTCTCAGACCGACTCAATATAATAAATACTCTCCGTCACAATTAGTATTTGGTCATGAACCAAATATAGTCCATTTAAGAATTTTTGGTTGTGCGGTATACGTGCCTGTAGCACCACCACAACGTACAAAAATGGGTCATCAACGAAGGTTGGGCATATATGTGGGGTTTGACTCACCCTCCATAATTAGATACCTTGAACCGTTGACTGGAGACTTATTCACTGCTTGATTTGCAGATTGTCGGTTTGATAAAACAATTTTCCCGCCATTAAGGGGAGAGAAAAAGGAACCCGAAAAAGAAAAAGAAATTGCGTGGAAAGTTTCATCACTATCTCATTTTGATCCACGCACTCGCACATGTGAGCAGGAGGTCCAGAAGATCATCCACTTGCAAAAAATAGCAAATCAAATGCTAGATGCATTTATTGATTTGAAACGGATAACTAAGTCACATATCCCTGCAGTGAATGTACCTATCCGGATTGATGTCCCAAAAGGACCATCTACAAGTATCATAGCTTCTGAATCTCAAACACGCCAGAAGCGTGGTAGGCCGTTGGGTTCAAAGGATAAAAATCCTAGAAAGAGAAGCGTGAGAAATAATAAAGATGATACTACAAAAGAACCTCCTGAAGAAGGTCAAGATTTGAGTAATCTTGATATTCCTAAAGAAATCAGTGAACCCGAGACTCAAGTGAATGAAGAACTTTCAATAAGTTCTTTCGGTGATGAGATAAAATTAGATCGATCTAAAATCACGGTTGATAATATTTTTGCATATAATGTTGCACTTAACCTCATGCAAGATAGTGAAAGTCTTGAGCCTAAAGCCGTCGAAGAATGTCGACGTAGATGTGATTGGCCAGAATGGCAAAAGGCAATTCAATCAGAATTAGACTCACTTGCTAAACGTGAGGTTTTTGGACCTGTAGTCCAAACCCCTGAAGGTGTAAAACCAGTTGGCTATAAATGGGTTTTTGTTAGAAAACGAAATGAGAGAAATGAAATTGTAAGATATAAGGCACGCCTTGTTGCACAAGGATTCTCTCAAAGACCCGGAGTCAACTATGAAGAAACATATTCACCGGTTATGGATGGAATAACATTTCGATATCTCATCAGTTTAGCTGTACATAAAAATCTTGAAATACACCTAATGGATGTGGTTACAGCTTACCTTTATGGTTCACTTGATAATGAAATTTACATAAAAATCCCAGAAGGATTAAAATTGCCTGAAGCATGTAAAAAGTCTAGGGAAGTATACTCAATAAAACTCCAAAGATCATTATATGATCTGAAACAATCAGGGCGCATGTGGTATAATCGTCTCAGTGAGTACTTGATAAATGAAGGCTATATAAATGATGTCATTTGTCCATGTCTTTTTATTAAGAAAACGGAATCAGAGTTTGTGATACTAGCCGTTTATGTTGATGACATAAATCTCATTGGAACCCCTGAAGAGGTCCAAAAGGCGATTGAATATCTAAAGAAAGAATTTGAAATGAAAGATCTCGGAAAGACAAAACTTTGTTTAGGCCTGCAAATTGAACATTTAGCAAACGGAGTTTTTGTCCATCAATCTGCCTACACTGAAAAGATCTTAAAAAGATTCTACATGGACAAAGCACATTCATTAAGTACTCCAATGATTGTTCGATCACTTGAAGTAGAAAAGATCAATTTCGACCTCCAGAAGAGGATGAAGAAATTCTTGGTCCTGAAGTACCATATCTCAGTGCTATTGGTGCACTTATGTATCTTGCTAACGCAACTAGACCTGACATAACATTTTCTGTTAATTTGCTAGCAAGGTATAGTTCATCCCCAACGCGAAGGCATTGGAACGGTATCAAACATATTTTGCGATACCTGAAGGGTACTATTGATATGGGTTTGTTTTATACTAACAGAGGTTGCGCAGACCTTATTGGTTATGCAGATGCAGGTTATTTATCAGACCCACATAAAGCTCGATCTCAGACAGGTTATCTGTTTACACACGGAGGGACTGCTATATCATGGCGATCTACAAAACAATCCATTGTTGCTACTTCTTCAAATCATGCTGAAATAATAGCAATTCATAAAGCAAGTAGAGAATGTGTGTGGTTGAGATCGATGATACAGTTCATCAAAGAAAGATGTGGTCTAGAAAATAATGTTAAAATACCCACAATTATATTCGAAGACAATGCCGCGTGCATAACTCAATTGAAAGGTGGCTTCATAAAAGGAGACAGAACGAAACACATTTCACCAAAATTATTCTTCACACATGATCTTCAGAAGAATGGTGAAATTGATGTACAACAAGTTCGTTCAAGTGATAATCTTGCAGATTTATTCACAAAGGCATTACCAACATCAACTTTTGAGAAGCTAAGGCATAAGGTTGGAATGCGCCGTCTCCAAAATATCAAATGAAGCTTTCATCAGGGGGAGTAAATACGCGCTGCACTCTTTTTTCCTTAACCAAGGTTTTGTCCCACCGGGTTTTCCTGGTAAGGTTTTTAATGAGGCAGCAATCAAGGCGTATTACCAGATATGTAGACACAAGCTTTATGGATATTCATGATAAATATGTATATTATGTTTTGTAATTTTTTTTTTTTTACATTGACATCCAAGGGGGAGTATTACAAATTGGATGTCTAATTCTATGTGGGACCCACCCACATGGAAAATGCATGGACAATTTTAAATTGGTGCACTTACATAATGCTGCACTTGGAAAAGTGGAGCACTTACATACCTATTCTATCTAATATATATATGTGCCATATTTGGCATTATGAGATATATAGAAACGAAAACAGAAAAACATAAATTCATATATTGCTCTCTGCTCTCTTTCTCTCTTGTGTTCCGTTTCCCTCACTATCTTTCTTTCAATCATTTTACTAAATCTGTAGTATATTTATAACAAAATCAGTTTAATTAAGCTGGATTAGTTAGATTATAATCCATTATTAGGCCCCGCCACTGTAAACTGCAATCGAGTTGGGCTGTAAGAATAAGGCCGGACCCCTCTAGTCTCCATCCAACTTTGCACATTGTGAGTGACACCTCACCGGCCCTCATCTACCACGCTATTAAGCTATATATCCTACATTCTAATCAACGACTTGTATGGATGGTCGTTAATCGTTAAAGTATTATTTCATAATGTATTATATTATATTAATGTATTATATTTTATTGTATTATTTTGATGAATAAGGTGTTTGTGATATATTGTATTGTTTCTCATTGTTGTATAATGTTGTCACATATTAGTAATAATCTAAAGAAAAAATTAAAGAAAAATAGAATACAAGATGAAATTATCACAAAAAGATAGAGTAAAAGATAAGAATTATTAAATAATAAGAAGAAAAAAAGAGAAATATAAAATAATTTAAGGACAAGAGCACAACAAATAAGATTTTTTATCGCTACATAACGATGAATTAATAATACAGTACAATAAATTATATTTAAATAACAATCAAAATAAGTATTTTATTAGACAATGATTTATTGACCTTAAAAATAATAATTATATATATATAGATATTATTTTTTTCTTTTGTTTTCTTTTTCTCGATTGTGAGAAACCAATTAAACGTTGGGATTTTCTCTTCTTGTAATAAAATGAGAAGAAAGTACATAAACGAATTAAAATATTAGAAGTGCATTCTGATTTCTATTTAAATTTCTGATAGATGATCGATCTTTCTTTTTCTAAACTTCAAATTTATTACTATATGTTTTCTTTACGCATTTGACTGTGATTTATTTATACAATGTATTATGATCGGTCCTACTAGGCAATATTTACCTACACTAAAAGAATTACTAGTTTGATAATTTGGGGACATAATAGCAAAAGAAAAAAAATAATCCTACATCTAACTATATTCGCACCAAATCAATAAATGTGTAATATGTATTATAATATTAAATTATATCACTAGCTATGAATTAATTAGTCTATGTATTATCACATTACTTTATCACTTAATACGATAAATTAATATGATTTGGTTAACGGCAAAAGGAGTTAGTATCTCTTACTAACTACTCCATAAAATTTGAGAAATAAATTTCGTAAAAGAAGTAACAAATCCTATAATGTGCCTTTTTTAGAAACCCCTCCAAAAAATTAAAAATAGAATTGTGTTAACTGTGGGAATTGAACCCACGCCCTTTCGGCCCAGAGATTAAATCTGTCGCTTTAGACCACTCGACCAAACTGTCATTGTGCATAAATGTTTTACAATTTATTATAATATAAATATACAATTACTAAAAAACAATTATAACAAACCCAAGTCCCAAAATTGGTGGAAAACAAGAAGTCCCAGAGATTGGTAGTATTTGGAGAAGCAGATTTATTAAAGTAACTAAGATATACACATTCAAAAGCTACTTAGAAATAAATTATAAGCACAATTATTTATATTTAAAGTTATAACGAAAATGTTCGATAAGATTCTCGAGAAATAATAATGACCCAATTCTATTTGGCACAAGGGAACAACAGAATGTTAATTTATAACATCGATTTTCCATTTACTATACCCAATTAACTAAGGAGTATTAGAAAAACATTTCGAAAATAAATAAATAATCTGATATTTGAGGATCCAAACAAACAATACCCTGTGAACTGAAATAACTTGGAGACTGAGAAAAGATGATTGAGTGCACCTTCACCACATTCGCTCCTATATTTCATTAAGCCGAGAGTCTAACAGAAACAAACTCTAGGGGTTAAGTTGCTACACACCACCATCCACATACCTCACTTGTGAAATTACACTGAGCATGTTGTCGTAGTAGCATCACCATCACGGCATTAGAAAAAGAACAAAAGCATGAATTGCAAACACCAGCTTTCACAATACAAACAGTATTCTCCTTGTCAAATCCTGATTCAAATTTCAAGCAAAAACAAATGACAAAATATTCAAACAGTGGCTTAGTAACTTAGTTTACAACAATAACATAGCTACTGAGAAGTGAAAACTTAAAAAAATATATAATACACTTCACATTGGGGTCCTGGGGATAATTTTGGTCACCCAGGCTAACATAATAAGATACATATTATGGAATTTCCTATGCCTCAGCAGAAGCTGATCTGTTGCACTTAGGTAAGCACTGCGACAAGGTAAAATTCCGAGGGGGCTGGTAGGATTGGAAAAAATCAGGATCCTGCTCAAGCGCCTCCGCATAACTTTCAAGAACAGTTACAATCTCCTCGAAATGTGGCCTCTTGCGAGGATTGTTTGCCCAGCACTGTTTAATGAGTTTCCTAATTGCTGCTGGACATGCAGCAGGTATTGGTGGTCTTGCTTTCTGCAAAATTCCAATTAATATGAGAAAATGCCAAGTTTCTCTCTTACAGAGAGTGATTCATGATACTGCAAAAAATATTTACGCAAAAGATAATTGTTCTAATGTAATTTTATGCGAGAGAAGCAACTTTCTACACAATAATACAATATGTATGTAGTGAAGCTATTATTGGGCTTAGCTTAGTTGAAACTATAACAATAATCTGGAAGTCAAACAAAGGCATAAAACTGAATCACCATCAACCAGCATAGCAAAAATCACAGCATCATCAATTTCCAACGTGCATGAGAAACCCCCAAGGACAAGAAGAGCAGATGTCTATGAATTGGACAGTCAAAAGATCACAGACTGCATGTAAAATATGGAGTCACGTTCACTCCGTGTCCATATCCTTGAATAATTTTTTTACATCATCAAACCAAAATTGCAACAAAATTGAAGTGAACAAATATCTTAAAACGAAAAGATTAATTACAAAAAGGGACACAGCAGATCTTAAAGAAAGGAGAGATATAGCCCCACAGCACTTCAAATTAACACTGAAAATAACGCGACATGTTTGAGCTGAAAAATAAAAGAAATACCCAGAGACCAACCGACCGATATAGTAACTTAATGGGGTTGCAGCTTGGTTAGTAAAGTGCATTAAGCAGCAGAAGCAATTAATGTTCCGAAGACAATTCTACTCCAACACGAAGCATCATACCTCAGAGTTTACTTTGGAGCCCAATACCCAGGAATCTGATGGATTGGCAGGCTATACAGAATACAGGCAGAACAAACTTTATCTTATGCTCCACAGTAGGCTACAATGACTTTTACTTCTACATTTGTCTTACAAATTAATACTTCTTCCGGATCCTCAAGTATGCCTCTCTAAATCTCTTTCCAGGAAACAACTCAATCATGGGCCTCATTGTTCTTATAATAGCTAATAGAAACTTCTGCTAGTTAGAAGAGTTTCCAATGGTAAAACATAGTAGATTTTGCAACAAGTTTCCTAAAGGTGTGATGTTAAAGCAGACTATGTTGATTTGCTCACATTACCTCAGGGAGAGGATAGAAATGTCGATTATCAAGAAGGTGAAAAGAAAAAGAAAAAAAGAAGAAGAGAAGAATAGAACAAGATTAACACAATGCCAACATATTAAATAGCTCAGTTTTGACGAAGAGAGGAATCAAGAGGCTCATCAATTCTAATAGCTATTCACTTGTTGGAAACACTATTCAAGTTTTAGAGCCAAACATTTCTGGAAAAAAACACAAGATGATCCTAATATAAGAAGGAAAGAAATGAAAGAAAATAGATGGGGTGATCCCATTACCTATTGAAGAGAAACAAATTTAGAGATTGACACAAGTTTTGACTAGACATAGACAGCCCAGTCTGCCCAGATACGAGAGATAACTTCAAAATATAATCACAAGGTGAAACAAATTTGCATGCTCAAATATTTCACGTTGCAATATTTTTTATAAGTGTTTCAAGGGTTATTTCATAGCATAGACATAGATTTTCTCGATCTTTCAATATGCAATGATAACTGCGACTCAGCAATATCTCTTGTTTTTGTATCGTAGCTGTCTTTCTCGATTCATTTAAGCAATCCAGAGAAGAGAACATTGACTTACTGATGTGAGTCTCATGGAAACCTCAGCATAAATCTAAAGGGAATATAAGCAACTCGGCTATAGCTGTAGCTTCCTCATCCCATTTACCACTAACGAAAACCGTAATCACCGAAACAGAGAGGAAAAACAAAGTACACATAGAGCGAAACTTTGGAATGAGAACATCAAACACACAGAGATTCAGTGGAGTTAGTGGAACAAATTCAGACCCATAGATGTATGAAATGGTAGGCACTTTATCTTGATATGCCAGGATTGACAGAGAATATACCTTCTGGCAGACTGCAAATGCCGCTTGCTCGGGGGTCATGTCATCAAATGGTGTCAATGCAGTCAAAAGTTCCCATAGGACAATACCGAAACTATAGACATCAACTTTCTTTGTGTGGTTCTTTTCCTTGATCATTTCTGGCGCCATCCACCGGTATGTACCTGTGAACCCCTTTGCACTACCACATTGAGATTCTAAACATGATATCCCGAAATCTGCAACTTTCACACACATATCCTCATCAAGGAGTAGATTTTCTGACTTCAGATCTCTGTGAAGTATCCCTTCAGCATGAAGATATTGCATCCCATGTGCAATGTCAAGGGCCAATTTCAGAACTAGATTGAGAGGGACCGAGTACGGCTCCTGCTGATGGAGGTACTTTCTTAGGGAGCCTCCGGGTAAGTACTCGGTGATAATGCAAAACACTGGTGGTTTCTTACATGCTGCAATAAACTACATTTGAGAGCCAGAAGAAATGAAACAAGTCAAAACAAGCGGTAAGTTCATACATTACTGAAGGCATGTTTTCAGAAGACAACTATTTACCAATAAGTAGTTATGATAAATCAAAATAGTCGACAAAATCCCCAATCAACAGTATGTTAAGAAATTCTGAGAGATGTATTTCAAAGATGATACTCTCAACACGATCACATCTCTTTACAAATCAAGGATGATGGAGCTGATCTGTAGATTTCAAGTTTGCCATTATCCAGAAAGCAAATGTGTTAGGTTCTATGTCACTTGGATTCTTCAAAAAAACGAGTTGTTTGTCGGATCCTCCAAAAGTTATTAATTTTTGGAGGATCTGACACGGGTGTGGCAGCATTTTGGAGGATCCGAGCAACATAAGTTAGGTTGTGGATATGAGGCAATTAAGAACGTACATTTCAAAATGATAGCAACCTGATCAGTTTATGGATAGTCACAATCTTGGTGCTTTTGTTAAACAAAAAAAGTGATAAATGCTTGCATCTTTTAATGCAAAATTGCCAACTATGGTATTACGACTACTTAAGAAAACATGTATGAAGTAGTAGCAAATATGGAATCGTTTGCCTACTAATAAAAGATATACCAAAGGAAAGATCTGTTCTTTTCTTTTCTTATTTTCCTGTATGGTTCTGCTAGAAATAAATTTCCTAAATTAAGACGACAAGCAGTCGTCACCGACATAAAATAAGACTACATCTATGTCAGTAAACATATGGACCTGCTGAAGAACATAAAACAACCATTTCTTGGCAAATGAAATACTCTGTGATAATGCAAGACACTGGTGGTTTCTTACATGCTGCAATAAACTGCATTTTAGAGCCAGAAGAAAGGGAACAAGTCAAAACAAGTGGCAATTTCATGCATTACCGAAAGAAATGTTTTCAGGTTATAACTATTTACCAATGAGTTGTTATGATAAATCAAAAGGGAGCTGATCTGTAGATTTCAAATTTGACAAAATGCAAAAGGGAAATGTGTAGGGTTCTATGCCACTTGGATTCTTCAAAAAACCGTCAATTGTGTGTCGGATCCTCCAAAAGTTAATTATTTTTGGACGATCTGACACAGGTGTGGAAGCATTTCAATTAAGAGCATATGTTTCAAAATGACAACAATTTGATCAGTCTATGGATACTGGATAGTCATGTACTTGGTGCTTTTAGTAAACAAAAAAAAGTGATAAATGTTTGCATCTTTTTATGCCAAATTGCCAACTATGATATTGCGAGAAAACATGTATGAAGTAGCAAACATGGAATCGCTTGCCTTCTAATAAAAGATATACCATAAGGAAATATCTGTTCTTTTCTTTTCTTATTTTCCTGTATGGTTCTGCTAGAAATAGATTTCCTAAATTAAGAGGAGAAGCAATCGATACTACATAAAACAAGACTATATCTATGTTGGTAGGCATATGGACCTGCCAAAGAACATAGCACGACCATTTCTTGGCAAATGAAATACTCCCTCTAAAGAATGACCTATTTACTTTTTAGTCTGTTTCAAAAAGAATGACCTTTTTTTTTGCAACAATTTAATTTCAGTTTTTCATGTGGCATGTTTAAGGCCACAAGATTAAAGGGCATTTTGGTACATTTGACGTAACTTTAATTTAAGACCACAAGATTGAAATTTTTTCTTTATTTTCCTGAACTCCGTTCCAAGTCAAACTAGACTATTCTTTTTGAAAGGGAGGGAGTAACATAATACAGCCTTTCCGATGCCACCTTTGATTGAATTTTCATATTAGTTCTAGTTTCCATTCCCCATTCATCTCCAAGATTTTGCCATGTTTCTTTTTTTCCGATGACAAGGAAAACCTGCAGCATCTACCCTTGGTGCGCACAAGGTAATAACCCCGCTTCTAGCAATAGCTCATAAACCACACAGGAGAGTTAACCCGCAATGGGCTTTGACCCAGAAGTCAAACTCCTTACTTTTACTGGCAAAGCGTTTCGAACTTGAACCCTCCAACATGGAAGTTTGAAGCCCAAAACACTGGGCCATTCGGGTAAGATTTTGCCATGGTTGATGGTCGGAACCAACTTCTTCATCTCCGACCCCTTTCATGCCACGGCTCGTCAGGGAGCAATAGGGTGAATAACTCCATCGGAGTTGGGACTACTACTCAAATGCAGTTATGCAATGAACGGTTTTATAACGTCTTGAGATGTCATTAAAATCAGGAAGCTGAAGACAGCCCTCTTAGGAACGACATAGATATATGAAGTTGCAGTACTAAAGTCCCTTTGTACGAAATGCTAATAAAATATCTGCTATTACTACTTTGGAGCAGAGTTTCCTCTTTAACATAATCATCGTTGTTCAAATTCAAATCACGAAAACATAGATCAATGAAAAAACAACAGAAAATAAGAAACCATGCTTACAGTGATGATATTTGGATGCTTTAACCGAAGCAACAAAGCAACCTCAGAAGTAAACTGCTTCTCCAGAAAAGTAGCCAAATCTCCATCTTCTTCAGGTTGGCTAATAAGCTTAATAGCCACTTCCCTGTGCTTGTAAATTCCCCTATAAATCCTACTATGCCTTCCTGAAGCAAATTTGTTCCCAATATACAGCTGCGACATATCGGCGCTCCATTCCTCCTCCTCTTCTCCCTTTATCGCCGCCCCTGATGATACTATATACTTGGACCATGACTCTGCTCGCTTGTACTCTCCCAATGAAAGTCGCCTCTCTAATTTCCCATTATTCGCTATTTGATTAAACCAATTGAAATACTTCATAGTAAACCATCAAGTTCTCCGCCTCAAACCAGAAAAAAACTCTTAAAATACTCAACTGCCGTTACAGATTCTCCTAAAATTTATAAATAAATTAAGCTACATTCCAAAGAATAGAGTTACATTTTTAGTATATGTCAGAATTTTTGAATTAGGAATTAACCAGCTGGTTATTTTTTTTCTCTTTCAAAAATCAACGGTGCATTTATTGGGATTGAAATTGAGAGGAACAGTAAGCTTGAAAGTAGAGCTATTAGCGAAAAGTACAACAGTTTGAAGCGTGCAAAATGAGCTGCAAAAGAGTGATAATGAGTAATGAGAAAGAGTTGAGGGTTGATGAAGAGAGCGGCGGTGGAGATGGCGGAGGAAGTGGGTGGCGATTTCTCTCTCTCTCTCGCTAAAATCTCTCTCTATTCAGAAAGGAAAAGCAGTGGGTAGTATTACAATACAAGAGTAGCAACATTCATAACGTGGAAGATCCACTTCTGAGGAGACATTTCGGGTTTTTCTGATTGTGACCGCTAATATTCTTCTTCACTATTTTACCCTTTGCTTTTCTCATTTATACCATTAGTCTCCCTCTCAAATGACAAAATAAACTCATTGAATGTATGTAACTCTATATTACGCTCTTTGTCGTTATTACCTCTCCGTTGCGTGACAATATTATCATTATAATATGTTTTTTTTAAAATGGTAATTTTTTGATGTAAAAAAACAAAACAATGCTTTTAAATTATTAAAAATAAAGTAATTATGTCTTTTATATATTTTTGACATGAAAATTTTGAAGGTAACTACAAGGTCATATATGGTTTTAAATTATTAATTAAAGATATAATAATCATAATTTCAACTCACTTTTTTGGAACATAAATATCTTTATAAATTGTTAAGTAAAATAGATGTTTCTTAAACAATTAAAAATAGAGTAATTAAACAATCGAATTGCTTTTTAGCACAAAAATTTCTGAATTTTTAGTTAAATGTGAGCAGATACATCTTTTTTTTACTAACAAACTTCATATCAAATATATTGAATTTTAAATTTATTTTATAAAAAATAATAATATTAAATATATCAAATACACTGAATAGTAAATTTTATAAAAAATAACTATTTTAAATATATAACACTATTAGTAAACTAGATCAAAATAATAATTTCAATAACAATACTGTAAACATTAAAATTATATTGAATTTAAATTTGTAAATTAATTTGGACTATAATAAATTCAAGAAAATAATCTAAATGATGTGGCAATTCAAGTCAAATTAAATGAGCCACTAAAAGCACGCTACGTGTCAAAGTTATGTGGCAATCCAAGTCAAATTAAATGAGCCACTAAAATCACACCAAGTGTTAAAGTTATATGGCAATCTACAACTATAAATAGGGGTCCTCATTATTTTTTTTTGGGGGGAGGTTTTTGAAAGAACAAGAAGCAAGAAGAGAGCTCGTGGATCAAAGGCCACAAATTTTCTATAAAACTACAAAGTTCAAGTAATCAAATTCAAGCTCGAGTTCAAGATCAAGAACGAAGAAAAATATCAAGATGTTCAAGATCAAGTTACTTGTTCATATTTATTATTCGTCATAACCATACAAGTGTTCGTGACGAATAATTCAAATCCAAAATTGACGACAAAGATTCAAGATCAAGTTATTTAAGCCTTTAACTCTAAATCAAATTCAAGTTCAACATATTCTATATTATTTGAAGAATCAGAGGATTATCATAGAGATTGTAACACACAATACATTTTGAAATCAAATATTACTCTTTATTACTTTAATTTTTTGATCTTGATTATTTATTTTTCTCGACTCGAAGATTTATTGTTTACAAATACAATTACGAAAACTCTTCTCTTTTAAAGTTTCATCCAATTATATCCAAACACCCGCTTTTAAAATGAAAGAACGCTTTCAACTCCAGTGAGTAAGAGAGTTTAAAATTGAAACTTTCAACATTTAAGTTTTGAAGTTGTATTTGAATATCTGTTTTACTTTATAAAATTTATAAAATTTTGTGAGAAAGAAATGAAATTTCTCAAAAAAAAAATAGTGGAACCCAAATTTTAAAATTTTGAAAATATTTAAAGATCAAATTTTTAAAATTTATCATATGTTGTGTATTGTGTTTCGATTATCACACTATTTTGTTATTATTATTATTTCTTTTTTATAGACTTTACACTGATTTTCTTATTAAACTATAATTTCTTCTTCATTTACTAGGGTTTGATGTACTTGAGTCGATGGTCTTTCAAAAATAATTTCTTAAGATACGTGTATACTTTATCTTCTCAAGAATTTATTTAGTAAAATTTTACTGAAAATATTATTATTGTTATTGTATTTTCAAAATCTAAATTTATGATCAAAAAAATATTTAAAAAATAAAATTTGAAAATCCGATTTAAAATTTCTAATTAACACCAGCTCAATATGAATTAAATTAAATAAAAAGACAAGGAGAAAAGAGTAGTACTTCCTACTATCTTTACTTGTTCATTATACTAAAAATAGATATTATCTAACAATACTTATTTAATTTATAAAATCAAGAGATAATTTTAACTTAATTCTTAATTTACCCTTATAATTAATTAGTAGTCATTTTTCTATTACATTTTTCAAAACATTGTATTTATTAATCCCTCTGTTCTTATTTACTTGTCAAATATTTCCTAATTTGATTTTTATTTTTCGTTGTCAATTTTGACAAATCAAGAAAAGACAATATTTCTTCTTATTATACTCTCAATTTATTAATATTGAGTTAATATTTTTAAAAAATATAATGAGTAAATATATTTAAAAATCTATTAATTAATAGTGATAAAATGATAAATTCATTATATCAATTATTATTTTTTCAGTTGAACGTGATAAATTAAAATTTAATAAGTAAAAAAAAATGAAAAGAATTGTGTAAAGTCGTATTGTTGGCCGAAGAAATAATTAATTGAAGCAGAGAGAAGAGGAGGGAAGGTGATCTATTAAAGGAAGTGGGACCGACAGAAGCACTGTTATGGGGTTGGGAGAGTGCCGTATGCTTCTTCCGTATACGGCCCAACTCTCTTCACAGTACAAACACGCCTTTTTAGGATTACATAAATAAACGCCAAACGAAACTCACCCTAAATTAGAGTGTAATTGAGCGAATTAAAATGAGTCTTAAGTAAATAAATGAGTTAAGATTCGAATCAACTCAACTGAAAATGTTTTTAGTGGGAAAAGAAGGGAATGAAGAACCTCACTAAATTGAATCGAATCCATAAATTTAAGAAATGGTGAGAATTGTCGATCTCTTTCAATTTGAAAATTCAGAATTTGAATTGATGTCCTTTTATTGATTCCCTCTAAATTGCATTGATTTATCATAAAAATTTTATTTCAATTCAAATTTGGTTTATGTGTAATTTAAATTATATATTAGCCTCTTTTTTTATGGACTTAACTAATAAATGAAGAGATTAATATTTTGTTCAAACTTAAATAAATTGAGCATGTTTTATTTTATTAATCATCTACATAACTCTGACCACCAACTAAATTATCCATAAATTTTGTGAAGTTATTATTATTTCTTTTAGAATTGTTTAAATTCTCTGGTATTGTTATCTTTTGGCCTCATCTACAAAATTAGGTCATTTAAAGATTAATGCAGGTAAGTATCCACCATAATGATGTGCATCTGGTCTTTAATTTTTATTTTTTTTATGAATTTAATTTAAAACGAATAATATTTCATCATATTAAACTTTAAAGTTATTTTAGCTTAACTTATTACTTTTTATTATTTATTTTTTAAAAAAGAACTTTGAATTCGACTAGAAAGAATTTATAGCATTACTAATAATTTCATTTTGATCATGACAACAAATACTAATTGAGTACAATAACTTGCGGAATTATTTCAAATTTGTGCATAAGACGTCATAAGTAATTCCAAGCCAAACACAAAAACATACCGCCACACAAAATAATCAATATTAGTATATAACTAACCATCTATACATAATTTAATAATATGCCACCGCCACCGGCACTGTAATTAGTAAGTAGACCAATTTTCACTTGAACATTAGTTAGCATTATCAAAAAGAAAGATTAAAAAATGTTTGATTCTTAATAGCCACTTAAATCTCCATATATATGGATATTGGTGAGTGAATATTTCTTTTTTTCCCCTTTGAATAATTTGCTTGTGAAACTTATCTACTATAGTAAAAAGGCACTAAGAAAATTAAAGTGATTTAATGCCTAAGACATTCTTGATTAAGATTATTAGCTTTGTAGAAAGTAGAAGATTAAAGAAGTTGTCAAGCACTGAATGATTGATTTGTTGTGATAGTTTTGGACTTACCTAAGGAATTTGATGTATTACTATTAATTAGTCCCTAATGTTATGATCAAATTCGCGATTAATTAGTTTTGTGATTTTATTTTGCACGCTTAATTAATCAGTACACACTGAAACTTGTAAGTATTGACTTTTTTTAATGTTGATAATTGGTGAAATTAATTACGTTTAACACAATATTGTGTTTTTTCACTTAATTTAATTACACATGTATAGTTTTGTTAGACTGTAGTTTTAATGATTTGGCAAATTGAGATCTGATATGGGACCCGATCACATGTTAAAATTGAATTGTTGTGTACAAATGAAAGTGACAGCCTACAAATAGTACAATGTTCTATATTATGTCTCACTTATATTGGCACAAAAGAGATTTTCATGAAATGGAACTCTCACAACAAAACATGCAATAACACTTTCACTCTCAAGAAATAGAAACGAAGAAATAACAATGGAACTCAATATGGTCCTTGTGTTTTGTTTCTAAGTTTAAATTTCTTTGCTCATCTCTTGTGAACTAGGTCCTAATTTATAAAGGATCCTGGTATTTGTTTGAATCTATTTTCTCGCTCATTCAGAGATCCGTAGCTAGAGTTAGCTAGGATGGGGTTTTGTTGAAGTCTATATCAACTAGAGTTAGTTAGTGTAGTAGGTAGCAGAGTTGCTACTTTGAGATTAAAGATTCCAGGTGTATTAGTAAGGGGAAAGAGACCAAGAGTTTAATCCTTAGGATTGCAAGAGGTTGTAATCATTCTTTGCTCCTTGTTTGATCATGGAATCAAGGTGAAATCCTGTGAGACAGGTTCTGATTTTTTCTCCCTTGAGTAAAGGAGGTTTTCGCATAAAATACTTGTGTCTTTACTTTTCTATTATTTACTATTTTTATTGCAATAAGGGACCAGGTCGAGAGTTAACTGGTAGAAGCGCGCAGGCCATCAAGTTTTTTCATTAACATGGGCATTTTAACTATTATATATATATATATATATATATATATATTTTTTCTAGGTTTATACCACATCCACGTTAAGATGATCAATAATGATACCTTTGATTTGATTGACCATTTATGTAGTTATCATTATGAATAATTAATAAGTAAATAAATAGCTCTATGTATAGCAATTTAAATTGTAAATTAAAAAATAGTATTATTGTTTACATATATATAGTTCGACATCATATAAAGTTTTTCATCAATGATCTGTTGTCCAGCGAAGCGGACCAATTGTCATATCCGATTTCCTAATTCATGTCCGTATAATTAATTATCTGCCTAATCAATAATTAATCAACTAATAAATCTGTTTTATTAGATGAATCGTACGGCCAGATCCTCCTAATGGTAATGATTATGACGTAGAGAACTCTCGATATTAAACTAATGGGGCATGGGGATAAGAGTCAATTGTCACTTAACCAAAAGTGGGCTTAATTAATTAATGGTTTAATATAAAGCAAGTGTTAATTAAAAAACCCCCACACAACACAATTTGCAGAGAAAAAAACAGTTGGGACAAGCCATGTGGGTAGATGAATACGGTAAAGGTACGGCCTGGTGGTTTTGTCTGGTTATGCAACAGCCACAGGGCCTAAGAATATTTATTTGTCCTTTCTAATGAAGATTTTGGCAAATCTTGATTTATTAGGATTATATCTCGTAATTAAGTGATTTAATTACATAGGTATTATACATTTGAGTGGAATCAGAAATGAAATATTGATGGTTGGGACTAGAATAGAATAGGGTAGTCTTTTGAGGTAGGGTGGTGGGATATAGACGAATTCATAATTTAAAATTTATGAATTTAAATTTATCAGTATATTTTTAGAATTATGAATTCATATATAAATATTTTTTGTATTTTAATTAATGTTATACGTAAATTTATGTTTCATATCGAAAATACTGAGTTGAGTTGGATGAACCGATGTTTGGAAATCGGCCACGGATGGGGGAGTAATTCACGTAGTTCCAAGTTTTTGAATGTTGCAGCAACATGGCTTGATGATAAAATGTTCACGTGCATTAGCCGCCATGTGCTCTCGGTATGGCGTTCCATCTTTTTCTTATTAAATTTTAACGGATCGAGATGAATTTATGACATAAAGTTATATAGTGATTTAATTTAGTGAGCGTGATTTTGTTATATAAATGTATTTTAATATTTTACATATATATAAGTGATTTATTTTTATATTGATTGTTAATTAAGAATATACATAGTCATAAGGTGTAGAGATAATCGATCTGAGCTTCTTTGGGAGAAAATAGTGTGGCCTTCGCTTGGACGTTAGGCTTGATTTATTATTTTTACCATACCAATGATAGCTTCGGAGAAGCAAGGGTGCAAGAAAAGCTAGCATTGGGCTTCATTAAGTCCGGTAATTGGGCTAAATTTTTTTTAAAAAAATTGACCATTGGACTCGTAGACCGACTCGTGAATCGAGGAGATGGGGGGCACAAAACCTAGTTCAAATGGAATATTATTGAGTGTGCGAATGATATCTTATTATTTTGATCGAAAGAATTTTAACTGTAAAAATAGTCTCAATTAACGACACGGGGCCTTGGGAAGAAATTTACAAATTTTATTCAAATCGGACAGCATCACACTATAGACTATACTGTACTTTGAGCTGATATAGCCCAACAGGCGTGCACATTATCGGACAGTATCACATGCACAGAAACCGTTAGAAATTCAATATTATATAACTTCACTGGAGTTAATTAAAGACAGCCAAACTACTCTTTGAATAGGTGAAGCAAAACCATGAAAGCCACTCAATTAAAAAAAAAATTAGTTCAATGTATAAAACATCTTGTGTTTATGCATGATTTGAAAAAAGACTACAAAAGTCTGATATATATATATCGTATTTTATTATAAGCATTAATAATTATTTTCACGATTCAAACTCAAAACTTACAGGTCAGGAGATAATTCTATTGCTTTAAGGTTTACCTTCACTCAATAATACTCACAAAACCATGAGAGCCACTCAATAATACTTGCAAAATTACCAAAAAAGTAGAACCGTCCAAATATGTTTTTGCTTAACTGGAAGTTTGGTTGAATAATGTTTTTCCTAATTCTTGGTCAGTATATATATTTTTTCTTTTTCTAGCTTTTCAAGTTTTCTTTATTTTTTACCTCAATATTTCAAGTATTAATTAATTTATCCCCAATTGATGTTTCATAGACCTCAAATTTCAGATCTTTGTTGTGCAAATCCACTAAATTATTCAAAGTTTTCTGTTATTAGCATCTAACGTGTATTATATTCTAAACCACTAAGCTATTCTTGCTTACTAAAATTCAATGGATAAGGACACATCATAATTAAGGAGATATTCTGAGAAAGTAATTAAGTCGAAATAATTGGCTCAATTAGGTAGACAATAGTGACTTAACATAGGTTTGGGCTTAACAAGTTGGTTCAATATCAACAACATTTGGCAAATTAGTAAGCTAAAAAGATGATTAATTAATTATATTACCACTATTTACTTGGTTGTTAGGTACTAGAATAATTAATGTTGTTGTCAAGTATAGCTCAAATAAATGAAGTAACATGGGTGACGATGGACATCACATGTGTGTTTGTTGTATATATGTTCTTACAAATATCAGTTCCTTAATTATGTTGTATTCCTTTTCAGGTTATTCTTAATTTCTTCTTATAAACCTCATCCCTCAACATTGAGATTAAATTAGATTTTATAAGAGTTGAAAGAGTTAGTTAGGATATTTAGTTTATCTCATCTCAATCAACTTATTAATTTTTGGATGGAATTGAGCAATATCACTCAGTAATTATTGATTCAATTCATTTTGACACGTCTAAATTTAAATCTACGAAAAATACACAAATAATACATTTGTAATTTATCACACCATGTATCATAAATCTAATTGTTCATGCATTAGTGTGATCTGTAATAAATTCAGACTATAGACAAATATAAGAATATCACTGTTACCCGTTAAGTGTAAATGTAAAATTGGTAATCTGTGAGTGATAAACTGATAATTATGCCCTTTTTTCTCAATAATGAAATGATTTGTGTATGACTTTAGAGTTAATACGTAAATAAATTGCAATTTAATAACTTGTAAGTATGTACGTATGCGTAGTACCCACTAAAGCCAACTACTAGAAGAATGAATCCTAAATTTTGGTTATTTAGGGTGTGTTCGCTAGAGAGGAAAATATTTTTCGACTTTAATTTTTCATATTTAGTCGGTCAAAATTTTTGATTTTTTTTTTCTTTCAAGGAAGACAAGTAGCTTAAAAAATTAGAAAAATTAACTTACCTAGTGAAAGTAAGAAAAATAAGTCTGCAGCATTCCACATTGATTTTGTCCTCCCCATCTTCCAAACACACTTCATCTTCACCCCTACCCCATTTCCATCCCATTTTTCATATTATTTGCCTAAATTATATATGAATGCATTTACGATAGTAATTTTTTTATTTATAAACCGGAACATACCCTTAATCCTCCTTGCTTACAATAATGAAGTACCACCTTAATTTTAGTATAAAGTATAGAAATCTCATACATTTGAGGACTAATTATATCCTAGTCCAGAAGTTTCCTCAATAACAAAAAATTCAGATTTTTCATTTTAGTATAAAATATAGAAATCTCATACATTTGAGGACTAATTACTGTTAGGAGGAGGAAGCACCATAACAAAAGTTTGATATGATGAAAATAATGAAAATAAATTGGACACGAGAATTTTACATGGAAACCCCTCTAACTGATAGAAGGGAAAAATCACGGGGTAGAAGGATCTCACTATAAAATATGGAGTACACTGTTCTCAAATACAAGGAGAAAACAACAATTAACACTTCTCTCTTGTAAAAGGAACAACTACTAAAGAGGACACTCAAGACTAAAATATTTATCTTGGTGTATAACTCTCTTTGTATTCTTACTCTCTCTTTCTGGGATGGGATAAATGAGGGCAAGAGGTCTTCTATTTATAGGAAACTAGAAACGCGTAAAATCCGCGTATTGAACCTCCCTTTTTGACTACGCGTTCAAAACGCGTTTTGTTCCTTTTTTGACTAACGCGTTCAAAACGCGTTTTGACTATCTTGCATTCTCCCACTTGAAGATTTAATTGAGAATCAATTAAGTCTTCACACCATCCTTTCTACCCAATTACTGTAATATTACGTTTCTGCTAGGCCAATAGAAGATCGACACCATATGAACTTGTTACTATTGATCGGCTTTGTAAACATATCTGCTAGGTTGTCATTAGTGTGAATTTTCTGAATATCCACACTGCCTTCTTCCACCTTCTCATGAACAAAGTGATACTGAACTCATATGTGCTTTGTCCTTGAATGAAATGCTGGATTCTTTGCGAGATGCAATGCGCTCTGACTGTCACAAAACAGAGCAATCTTCTCTTGTTTGTGCCCGAGATCCTCTAGTAACATCTGCATCCATATTGCTTCTTTGCTAGCTTGTGTAGCTGCTACATATTCTGCTTCCGTCGTAGATGTTGCCACGATAGATTGCAGTTTTGAAACCCAGCTTACAGCTCCTCCAGCAAGAGTAAACACATAACCTGTGGTGGACTTGCTTTTATCAAGATCACCTGCATAATCTGAATCAACATAACCTTTAACAGTAAAGTCTGATCCTCCATAACACATTGTAACATCTGAGGTACCCTTGATGTATCTCAGGATCCTCTTAACAGTATTCCAATGCTCTCTACCAGGATTAGCCATGTATCGACTAACCACTCCCACTGCTTGTGCAATGTCAGGTCTTGTGCATACCATGACAAACATTAAACTTCCCACTGCTGATGCATACGGTACTCGAGACATCTCGATCCTCTCTGCTTCATTGCTAGGACTCATACTTGAGGATAACTTGAAATTAATAGGAAGTGGGGTAGAAATTGACTTACAGTCTTGCATCTTGAAGCGTCTCAAGATTTTCTTCAAGTAGTTCTTTTGAGAAAGCCAAATCTTCCTATTATTTCTGTCTCGGTGAATTTGCATCCCTAGAATCTTGTTTGCTGGTCCCAAGACCTTCATTTCAAACTCCCTAGCCAACTGTGCCTTTAAATTTGTGAGACGATCTTTGTTGGGGCCTGCTACCAACATGTCGTCAACATACAACAGCAAAATAACAAAATCTTCATCACTAAATCTCTTGTAATAAACACAAGGATCTGAACTATGTCTGTTGTATCCAAGGCTTATAATGAAGGAATCAAATCTCTTATACCAACATCTCGGCGCCTGTTTGAGACCATATAGAGATTTGTTCAACCTGCAAACCAAGTTCTCTTTTTCCTGTTCTTTAAAACCTTCTGGTTGGAGCATATAAATTTCTTCTTCAAGCTCTCCATGAAGAAATGCAGTTTTGACATCTAACTGCTCCAAGTACAAGTCAAATGTAGCACACATCGCCAGGACCACTCGAATTGTTGTGAGTCGAACCACCGGAGAAAATATCTCATTGAAGTCTATACCTTCTTTCTGAGCGAATCCTTTCACCACCAATCTTGCACGATACTTCTCCACTTGATCATTACCATTGCGTTTGATCTTGTAGACCCATTTATTTCCAATGGCCTTCCTTCCTTGTGGTAATTGAACAAGATCCCATTTTTTATTTTTATGAAGAGCTTCAATTTCTTCTTGCATTGCTGCCACCCACATAGATGATTCTTGGCCTTTCATAGCTTCTTGAAAGGTTGAAGGCTCTCCATCTTCTGTTAATAGACAGTATGCAATATTACTCTCCATAGAATAATCTGAGTGCCAAGCTGGTTCTCTTCTCTCCCTAGTTGACCGTCGAACTTCTGGAGTTTCGATCTCAGCTTGCTCTTGTTCTTCGTGCTCTGGTGCTGCTTCAGAAGAAACTGGAACTTCTTCTATTTCTTCAACTTCAACTGTAGTAGTCTCTGATTTTTCTTTTGAAGTGCTACCTTCTTTTGCTTGTATCTTGTTTTCAACAAATACAACATCCCTGCTGATTACCACCTTGCGGGCTGTGGGATCCCACAAGCGATACCCCTGACTCCATCAGCATACCCTAAGAAAATGCATTTTCTGGATTTTGGATCCAACTTCGATTTTTCTTGGGTGTTGTACATAACATAAGCAGGACTTCCGAATATATGTAAGCGAGAATAATCAGCTGGTTTTCCTGTCCACATCTTCATTGGCGTTTTTAAATCAATTGTGGTTGATGGTGACCGATTGATCACATAACATGCGGTTTTGACTGCTTCTGCCCAGAATGGTTTTTCCAAACCTGCAGTTGCCAACATAGCTCTTGTCCGTTCCAACAAAGTTCTGTTCATCCGCTTTGCTATTCCATTTTGTTGTGGAGTATATGCCACCGTGAACTGTCATTTAATACCTTCTTGTTTACAGAAGTTATTAAATTCATCACCAGTGTATTCTCCTCCATTATCTATCCTCAAACACTTGATCTTTTTCTCAGATTCAAGTTCCATTCGCGCTTTGAATTCTTTAAAAACTGGAAAAACATCTGCCTTTCTCTTGATTGGATACACCCAACTTCTCCTGGAGAAATTGTCAATAAATGACACAAAATATTTCGCTCCTCCTAGGGACTCCACCGGTGCTTGCCAGACATCAGAGTGAACCAGATTTAGTATTTCCTTGCTTTTAGCAGAGGAACTGCTAAACTTCAGTCTATTTTGCTTACTGGTAACACAATGCTCACAAAAGGGTAGTGAAACCTTTTTGAGCCCTGGAAGAAGTTTTTGCTCAGCAAGAATCTTCAAACCTCGTTCCGACATATGACCAAGTTTATGATGCCACATCATCGTTGATTCTTCAAATGAACTTGCTGACGCGGTTGATGCTTCTCCTTCTTGGTGTGTTTCACCTTTAAGCAGATATAGATTTGCAGCAAGTTTTTCTGCTTTCATCACTACAAGCGCTCCTTTGGATATTCTCATGACTCCACCATGAGTCTTATACGAACATCCATTATCATCTAGTTGTCCTAAAGACAATAGATTCTTCTTCAAGTCTTTTACATGTCGTACCTCCTGGATGGTGCGAACCGTGCCATCATACATCTTTATTTTGATGGACCCAACACCAATAACATCCAAAGCATGATCGTTTCCCATGAACAGAGATCTTCCTGAGATAGGATTATATTGATAGAACCATTCTCTCCTGGAAGTCATGTGCCATGTTGCTCCTGTGTCCATGATCCAGACATCAGCAAAACGTTTTCTGCCTTCATTATTTGATATTGCCTCACTACATAAAATATCGCCATCATCCGAGGTACATGCAACATTCCCTTGAGCATTTGATGGCTCAGGGTGTTCACTCTTCTTCTTGAACCGACAATCTTTCTTGAAGTGCCCTTTCTTGCCACAATTGTAGCACTTGATATTCTTCTTACTTCTTGATTGAGATCTACCATGATTGTGACTCCCACTGGGGCCACGTTCAGTTGGTCTTCCTCTCACCATCATCAAAGCTTCAGCTTGTTGCGAACTTGCTTGTCTGTCTTCCTTATTTTTGCACCGATTTTCTTCTTCCATGACAGCGGCTGCAATTTCATCGAAAACTAGACTGTCAGTATTGTTCGTCAGGTTGATGATGAGTTGATCATACGAGTCAGGCAGACTTTGAAGTAGAAGCTCCGCACGTTCAGTCCACTCTATTTTGCAACCCATTGTTGTAAGTTGCGAAAACAGAGTATTCAAAGTATTGATGTGTTCAGTAACTGACATGGATTCTGCCATTCGAAGAGTATACAATCTTCTTTTTAAGAAGATTTTATTATGCAAAGACTTGGCCTCATATAACCCTGTAAGAGTATCCCATATTTCCTTCGCCGTCCGCTTTTCTGCCACACTAGACAACACTTGATCAGCTAGTGCCAAGTGTAGATCAGCAACTGCGTTGCTGTCTATGTCGTTCCACTTGCTGTCATCAACAAAGTCTGTGGGCCTGCCTTCAATTGCAGCTAAGCAATTGTCTTTTCTCAGTATTGCTTTTATTTTCATTTTCCACAATGAGAAATGAGTCCCATTGAATTTCTCAACGTCAAACTTTGTTGTACTCGACATTGTTATTTGCTTCACACCCTTCTAGATCGTTTCTGAATATTTTTGTGAACAATCGTGACAAACTGTACCGTCACCGAAATTTACTATTCACGTAAATAGTACTATTCACCGAATTTTACTATTTATGAAAAGTTACTATTCACAGATAGTACCTTCGCATTAAATAGACAGAATAACCGAGGGCTCTGATACCACTGTTAGGAGGAGAAAGCACCACAACTAAAGTTTGATATGATGAAAATAATGAAAATAAATTGGACACGAGAATTTTACGTGGAAACCCCTCTAACTGATAGAAGAAAAAAATCACGGGGTAGAAGGATCTCACTATAAAATATGGAGTACACTGTTCTCAAATACAAGGAGAAAACAACAATTAACACTTCTCTCTTGTAAAAGGAACAACTACTAAAGAGGACACTCAAGACTAAAATATTTATCTTGGTGTATAACTCTCTTTGTATTCTTACTCTCTCTTTCTGGGATGGGATAAATGAGGGCAAGAGGTCTTCTATTTATAGGAAACTAGAAACGCATAAAATCCGCGTATTGAACCTCCCTTTTTGACTACGCGTTCAAAACGCGTTTTGTTCCTTTTTTGACTACGCGTTCAAAACGCGTTTTGACTATCTTGCAATTACATCCTATTTCAGAAGTTTCCTCAATAACAAAAAATCCAAATTTTTCATTGCTCTTAAATACATTCTTTGGTTGTTCGATACATTGCAAATGATACATTACTTAGTGGAATGGATGTATTCAAGAGGGGATAGAAATTTATCCGATAGTGAATTTTTGTAATTTTTTTAATGGTAATTTATTTTTAAAGATTATGATATCTTAAGTTATGTATTTATGTAATTCTTCCTTAATTTTACCCTACCACGGAATAACATTAGAGCTGATTTAATCATCACATTATGTGGAAATTATGAGTCCAGTTACATGTGAAAAGCCCACTACCCTTGGCCACACTAACGTACTAAATGCTTTTGCCAATCATATTAACAAAATGCAATGGCCTTCATAATATATCCCAGTTCTTAAATTCAGCTGCTCCCAATTTCATATATTATTAGTAATTAAGTAAACAACACCTATTTAGAGAATATATTACAAGGAAATGATACATCTTCAAAAAGGGCGTGGGGAAGCGGGGGGGGGGGGGGGGGGGGGGAAGAGGGGAGGGATAGCATTCAATGAACATTTCAGCTAAAAAAATTCCCAAATAATGGGCAATGGGGAAACTACAACAAATACGAGTTGATATTTGAGAATTTCTGGGACAAGTCTCTGGTGAATTCCTCTATAGAGAAAGCTTTCACATACACCTATCACAATGGCGCGGAGGGAAAAATAGATAGAGAAGTTGTACATCTGCACCCCTAGGGGAAAACTTTTACCATATCTCCAAACAGATGGGATCGGTCACAAATCCTGCATATGCTTCTCGTACAACCCAAATACAGCTTTGGATGCTGCAAGGAACAAATTATTTGATCACCCCAATTGAAATTTGCTGCAAGCTCCAACATTGAGCTCCCATCGTGCACTAGTTAAAGAATACTTGAATTAGAGATAGGCATTTGGGGGGGAAAATACAGATCTTCACAGTAGTGCCTATGTACAACATGACCATGACATCAATTTCACGAGGAAACACAATTATCAAGATGTTCTTGCCTTTTGTAACTCATGGTTTCACACCCCTCCACACTTATGTACAACAAGTCAATCTTTACAACCAAGAAAATTCTTTAATCTGGAAGGAGTTAAAATAAAAAGAAGAGAAAACCCAGCGTCCCCAGAATTCCTAGCAAGACAATAGAGCATTAACAAATGTAAATAAACACTGCTGTGTGTGGGTGTGTGAGAGGGTAGGGGTTGGGAACGAGCCTGGGTAATCATAATATCAATTCTTAAGCACAAGCATTTCATTGTTTAAACAGAGAAATAATATCCTATCCGTAAGCAAGGACTATGAATCCAGTTAGTTTGACATGCATTAGCTAAAGATTACTGGATCTACACATCCCAAAAAGACAACAACATACCCAGTGGGATCCCACTAAGTGGGGTTTGGAGAGGTAGAGTGTACGCAGACCTTACCACTACCTCGAGGAGGTAGAGAGGCTGTTTCCGAAAGACCTTCGGCTCAAGTGCCTCAAACCCAAGTAACAGAATAAGAAACAATAAAGACACACATCCCAAAAAGAAAGGAGTAAAATTACAATGCATGTTGTTTCATCAGGCAAACATTGTTTTAGAGATTGGAACAAAGTTCTCAATAAGTAACATCAGCGACTAAACCAAACAAAATATACAAGAGCTAAATTATACAAAGGATATAAGGTCAAACCATGTATCTTATGAAATCGTATCAACATGTCTGAATCCCAAACTAGTAGGGAGAGCTACACGGAACTTCAATATACATACCGTTCTATTTTCTTTTTCTCTCGCTTTTATTATTGGGATGGGTGGCTGGGCAAGCTACATGGATCTTCACTATTTCACCAGGTTTTCACTGAACTCGTTTCACTCCAATCTAAAAAAAAAATTGTCTTTTAAGACAAAATTAAGGGTCACCAACACTAGAGGTCATATGCATATTCTACTTACCAACAAATCATTTAAACTAAAAAGACCCTTTCTAAACATGGACTTATAAGTGTAGCAACACGACTAAGTCTTAGTCTCAATTAGTTAATACTCCCTCTATTCCATATTAATTGAATTTTTGAGGAATTTTTCATTGTTCAAAATAATTGAATTGTTCAAAGTTCAAGATGGATGTTTGAAACTTTTTCCATATTTGCCCTTTCATTTATTGAAGTTTTATATTTTCTAGGAGATAAATAACACTACTTGCAAAGTTATATTTATGATTTTACAAAGGGCAATAGTGAAAAGTATGGTTCAAATTATCTCCTTGAATGTTTTTCTTAATATGTGTGCATTGCCCGACAAATTCAGTTAATATGGAATAGAGGGAGTATCACTTAAAGTATCTTTTACTTTTAGTTGTGTCACGTTCTTTTGCTACAGATTTTGTGAGATTGTAGTTTTGAGACAACTTTCCCAGTGTTACTTTAGGTTTACCTCGTCCACTTTTAACACTTCCAATCATTATAGTGTGATCACAATTACAAACCGAAAGCGCTTGAAGTCATATATGTACATGACCAAACCATCCTCATGCAACTTTCTTTTATTTCATCCTCTTTGTGCTACTAGTAGTACAATCAGATGTGAGATTGTGATCATCTCCACTTGTCTATTCTAATAGCAAACCAAAAGGCAAAAACCTCTAGTATAACCAAGAAGAAAATACACATACCTTACCTGCTCCTGCCAGTTAAATTGGTAAAGACTTGTTTTTTATCTGCAGTAGAATTATAACCAAATGACTTAGCATATAACTCTCAATATTACTTTGGGAAAGAACACCAAATACCAGCCAACCAATGGCATTGAGATTCACAATGACCAAAAGGTTAAAGAAGAAAAATACATTGTTACCGCATACTATCGTCACAATAGTCGTCCAAATAGAATCCCACCAAAGATAAATGCACCAAACCATTTGTTGGAAACAAATCTACATACAAAGCACAATAAATTCAAACAGTAAGAGTTTAGAAGACTAAACAGTGTCAGTAACATGAATCAATTCATAGGTGCATATGAACTTCTTTGGGTGCTATAATATTGCCACTGATGACTAAATCAGACTAACTGTCAGTATGTCAGGTGTTCCATGCTCATAGTAGGTAAGCCACTTAAGTGTAAATTCATTCAGCAAATGAAATGTAATCATGTCTCTAGTTACTATTTGATACATACTTTCTGTTGCAATCTGCACGAGATGATAGGTCAACAGTCCAAATTTGCCAAGCCAATTGGCCAGAAGCAGCTGTCAAAAAGGCGTAGTATGGCCATCCTGCTCCAGACAAAGAAGAGATATCAAACTAAGAAGTTATGGCAAATAAGTAAAAAGAGAAATGATTGCCACAAGACCATTGTAGCTAAATAAATTAGAAAAGGGAAATAGTTACCAATATCAGCATTAACTCCGGAAAGAGCAAGACTGCTGATGCATGCTAATCCAAACCCACTGATCCATTCTTTTGTGGAATCTCCAAATCTCAAGGCAGTAGATTTGACACCCACTTTAAGATCATCTTCCTTATCCTGGATGAACAGTTACTAAAATATTGACAAGAGCTGCTTTCACATAAATTATAAGTACCTCATACTTGTTTAATAGGGAACATAAATCCAGACTGGTGCATCTGATATATAAGAAAACATTCAAACACATGTGCAACATGCTATGAGGGCTGCAATCATTGTGGGCTTCTGGAACAAGGCAAATTATGATACTGAGAACCCAAGTATAAAAGGTCTAATCAGCGTGGGTCTTTTCTTTCATTTAAACATTTTTGTGACATCTATATTTTATGGCAAAGGCAGGTATTAATGTTACCATCAGTGTTGTCAAAAGCAAAAAGCGCAAAAAAGCTCCAAGGTCCGTTGGGGATTTACACACATATAAAGCGTGGGCTTTAATGAAAAAAAGGCACAAAGCGAGAAAAAATATAAATATATATGTTTGGTCCAAGACTAATAATTATAAGCGTGAATGACAAATATATGACCAAGGAAACTGATTTTTTTTACAATAAAGTGAAATATTAATTGTTTAGTGTCGCCTTTTCAGAAGAGGCTCATTGGCAAGGAAAATTATGCCCTAGAACCTTATGACAACACTGAAGCGCACATTAAGTGAGGCGAAGCGCTCAACATGTTTTGAGTCTTGCTTCGGGACTCAAGCACGCCTTTGACAACATTGGTTAGTGGTTACTGTTACCAAATTATGCATGGGATTTCCCAACAAATATAAAACATAGTCTGATATCACTAGGAATTTTCCTAAATAACACCATTAAGGTACTTAAAGAAAATCCAAACAAGGAAACAACCACTCCCTCTACTCCAATTTATCATACACTTTGCACTTGGAATATCAGAAAATGTTTGACGCCACTCTATTAGTAACATTTATTATTTTGATAAGGTAATAATTTTATTGATTTGGGACAGACTCACATATACAAGCAATCTACCCAAAAGTAGAGAACTTTTACAAGAATATGATTCTATGCAAGCCATCCAATCCAACGGTAACATTATTCTATACCACTTCACAATTTTCAAGAATTCAAATTCTTTTAACTATTCTTTTTTTTTTTTAATTAAAAGTATTCTTTTAACTATTCATAATTCAAACTTTGTAGATATATTTCTCCAAAAACATCATTTAAACCGTTGCTATAAACTTCCCTGAACTATTACTAATATAGCATACAAGTCAGGTATGTCTTTTAATGACAAGTGGTATCCAGACGAGCTTGAACGAACCTCAATTATTTTATTGGGTATCTAATACCACCCACTAGCATAGGTACCACCTTAGAGGCAACTCTATCCACCCCCGGAGACATAGGAAAATGAGAAGAAATCACCTAGTATTTTTTTGTCTCCCCTGGAATTTGAACATAAGACCTCGTGGTTCATCTCCCGCTCATTGACTTGGGTTCCATAAGTCAAGTAGTATCTTAAACTCCATATCCAATTATATGCTACTATATAAAGTAAAACGGAAAGAATTTTTCTAAGTCAGAATTCTCCTATAAGATCCAATATTAAACGAGATGAACCCCCCCAAAAAAATGAAAATACTGAAAGAGAAGCATATAGGAGTTATGGGAGCTATACATACATACATACACACACACAAAAAAACGTCAGAATTCTCTCATATGTGTTTAAACATACATACATACACACACAAATGTCATGCATGCATACATAATATATGTATCGTATACATATAAGTGCATTTATGGTTTTATCTACGTTGAAAAGAATTACATGATTGAAACAGTTTAATCACACAGATGTCCGTTAATAACTTGCAGAAAAAAATAATCATAATTTGACTATTAAATTTTATCAAGTGGATTGCCAATTCCCTCCGAAAAAAAGATGATGCAATAGGAGGCCCCACCTTTTTGGATAGGGTTACAGGAAGTTAATGTGCATGATATATTCAAACACGGTGAAATGGTGTGCATGTCACCAGAAAACATGCTTGAAGGTGCAGGCTCCTATACTAGAGTAAAACTTATTTAATATATTATTAGCCCAATATGTCATATTTATGTTGGTATTTATTCTGCCAGAACTCTCAAATTCAATATAGTATAAGAGATGGCAGCTAATTTCAAATGATCAATATGTACCTGATGTGCATATATTGTGTCATATACAAGCGTCCAAAACACACCGGACACATATAGCGGAAGCACAACTGAAGGATCAATACTTCCTTTAATCGCAGCCCAACCTAACAAAGCTCCCCAGTTGAAAGTTAAACCAAGAAAGGCTTGAGGCTGCACCAACAGATATAGACATCACCCATCCTAACCAAACAGTTGGAAAAAGATCCACAGAAGCTGAGAAGGGTTGTACCCTTTGGAGTTGAGGGCATGGAGAACAAGAGAGAGTACAGATATACTGATTTGAAAGATGCAGCATGAAGATTCGGATATATTACCCAAAATGTAAACCTCTTCATGAGGGGGTATGAGAAGACTAGCAACAGGGACGAAGCACCCAAAATGCGGCTGCAGGAATAGAGATGAATCACTAATAATGTAAAAATGTCACATAAAAAAAACTTTTTCTTCATTGAAATGCAAGAAAAAAAATCAAATTTACTCACGAATATCTAGTTCTCCAAATATTGGTAAGTTAAAAACAAACTTTCCATGAAAATTTAAGCATAGTACCAGACAAAGTGACAAATCATATGTAATTCAAATGGAGATCCCATAAATGAGCTATCTTTAGTCCCATATGTAATCCAAATGGGGATTCCAACAAAAGTAACATGTCTTTAGTGACATATGTCTGTAACTTAAAATTACTACACTTCCCATACCTGGGTTTTACCAGAACAAAACTATGATATCGCACTCATTATGGGTTGAAGTAAAAAATCAAAGTTCGAAGTAAGAGAATTTAATAAGGAACTGACTTTTACAGGTTGGTCTTTGGAATGGTGCCGTTATGACAATTTTCTGACTTCATGCTTATGAAGGAAACTACCTAAGCTCGCTATAAACTAGGAGATGAAAGAAAATCATATAAATTTCTCCAATGAGAACATATAGCCATTCTCTATATCAGCTAATCAACTAGAATGAACCAATCAATCAAAACACTCTCAAGGGGAAAATTTGAGGGGAAAAAAATTATGTCAAGAAGAAAAGAAGACAAACCTATAATTGTTCAATTGTAAAAGAATCCCAAGACCTAATAGCAATTGGAACCCAAGAAAAGTGAGCCCCTGAAAGGGTGTCAAGACACCACTAGCAACTGGCCTGGACCTTGTTCTTTCCACCTGCACTGCATGAAAGCTCTCAAATGCACCAAGAAAACAGAATAAAAGACTAACTTGTTCTGCAAAATCTCAAAGGTAAACTAGCTTTCAGAAGATTGGTAAGAAAGGATTATACCGTGGATGAGAAGGGGAATCAGGAATTCAACCAATATACTATATCAGTGTCAGCAGTCAAGGACTATTTAACTATAAATTCAGAAAAGATTATGAATGATAACAAGCATGACAAAATAAAACAGACATGAGCTATATCAACTTTTAAGTTTCAATGGCATCAAAAAAATCACAGTGCTATCCAATTGAGAAGTAAAGATCCCAGAAGAAGCAAGTCAAACTAAATAAAAGCAGTGCCATCTTGCAATGAAACACCATAATATGAAAAGAAAGACTAGCATTTTGTCCTCCCATTAATTCCATTTCTCTCAACCGTGAGCAAGACAATGATGAAGTAGCATGAGGCATCACCTTCATTCAGTAACCAAAGTCCTCATTCTGAAGTCCCAACTTTTACCTACTTAAGCAATATCTATGGAAAACCACTTGCCTGCTCAAAAAATTCTAGATATCGATAAATCATAATGAGTTGGTGGTTCCCTATTTTTGTGGCATTAACAAATACTTAAAGCAATCACTTGAGGTTTACCACATAAATTATCCAACAAGAAAATGGAAGAAGAACAATAAACAATTTCATCTTTGGGGATATAGAAGTATGTAGCTCGACTAAAAGAACTATACAAATCCTACTAAAAAGTGTAAGGGAAAGCCCAATCACCTTAGTATCAATATCTCGATCAAGAAGATCGTTAACTGTACATCCAGCACCTCGCAAAAGCAAAGCCCCGCAACCAAATAGTGTCATCATCTTCACATCAGGTAGGCTCCCTGGTGGAGCAGCCAAAGCAATCGACCTACATATAAATCCTTAAAAAAAATATAATAATAAAAAACAAACACACAAACACAAGGATAAAGAGTATAATAAGGAGTTACCACATGCAAGGCCAAGCGAGTAACCAAGTGCCAATAGGCTTATCAAGTCGGGCAAGATGGGCATAAGGTCTAATTTTTGGGGGCAAATAAGTATCAACCCAAGAAGGCTTTTGTTGCTCATTCTTCTTCTTCTCTTCCGAATTAGCTAAGGTTGAAAAGTGAAGAACTTGCCGGAACCCTGAAAGTTCAATTCGTGAAGAATGTGGGGAGTAAAATGTGAAGGATTTTTTAGAATTGGGAGTGTGATCATCATCATCAGAAGAAAATTGAAAGGGTTTTATTAACAGAGAATAAAGAACAGTGGGGCTAGGGTTTGTTAGGTCGCCGGAGGGGTACAGAGCAGCGATAGAGTGCCGACGGAAGACATGGCAAGTCCGAGAAAGGCGGCGACACATTGCCATTGAGACGGCCTAAGGGACTGGACCAAATTGACGTCGCCAAGTAATAACTATTCGGAAGGGGCGAAATATCACTTAAAATTGTCGTTAAATACCTTAATTTTTTCCTAATATTTCCATTAAAAAAATAATTCTTTCAGGTAAGCTCGATTGAGCAAATTGCATTGATGGTTAAAAAAATAATAAATTATTACACTAATAATACATATAATATTGTCGATATTCAATTACTGAGGAGTGTTATTTTAAAATTTCTTTTAAAATTATGTGATAAAAATAACGGAAAAGGGTCAAAATTACCCCTGAACTTTGAAAAATAATTTATTTATGTCCTTCGTTCTACTTTAGGGCCAATTATACCCCTACCGTTATACTTTGGGCCAAATATGCCCTTGAGATTAAATCTGTTTTTTTATCTATTTTTTAAAATCAGTTTATTTTATTTTATTTTAAATTTGTTTTTAAAATCTGTTTTTTTATATGTTTTTTAAATCCATTTTTAATCTATTTTTAAATCTGCTTTTTAAATTATTTTTAAAAAAAATCTGTGAATGCAAATTTATTTTAAAAACAAATTTAAAATAAAATAAAATAAACATATTGTAAAAAATACATAAAAAAACAGATTTAAAATTTTTATTTTAAATTTTTATTTTAAAATCTGTTTTTATATGTTTTTTAAATCCATTTTTAATCTATTTTTAAAAATCTGCTTTTTAAATATATTCTTTTTAAATCTGTGAATGCAAATTTATTTTAAAAACAAATTTAAAATAAAATAAAATAAACATATTGTAAAAAATACATAAAAAACAGATTTTAAAAAAATAAATTAAAAAGCAGATTTAAAAATAGATAAAAAAACGAAATAGATTTTTTTTAAAAAAAATATTTTTAAAAAATGGTTTTAAAAATAGATTTAAAAAAAAATAAAAAAACACATTTAAAAGGGGAAATAAGTTGACCACTGAGAAACTGACACGTGGCATTCTGTTATACTCAAGGGCATATTTGGCCCAAAGTATAACGGTAGAGGTATAATTGGCCCTAAAGTAGAACGAAGGGCATAAATAAACTATTTTTCAAAGTTCAGGGGTAATTTTGGCCCTTTTCCGTAAAAATAATGGGTAACTTAAGAACGTATCCAACGTGAATTTTATATTCCTAATTTTTTATATAGAAATAAAGATACTCTTGGCTTGGCTTGATAACATTGATTTTGATTAATAAAGAAAGATTTTTTGTTTTAATTATATAAAATTGTGATGAAAGAAATAAGAAAATTGTACAACATTTGTTTTTAGGATCAATGCCAAAAGCAAGCAAGAATATTTTTTGATCAAATCACATTAATTGATGATAACAGTATTATGAAATGTTGCAAGGACCTATATTTTGGATTTATATATATTTCATAAAAAGAATATTAATGTTATCATTTGAGAATAATAAAATATGGATAGTGTTAAATTGAAAGATGAAAAGGTGACAATCAACCAGTCAATTCGTTCATATTTATTGAACTAAATGACGAACCATGTAGAAAAAGGGTTACTAAACCGCTATTTCAATCGTCAAACTAAAAACAAAAAACTTTTACTTGCTAGGTAAGTATATTATAACCTTTATATATATATATATATATGTTCTAGGAATATATATCCGTTTGTTCATTTCACAATTCTGAATAGTGAATACAAAGATATGATCGGCTTCTCATTCTCTGCCAAACAAATACTGACGTTAACTGTGAATCCAGTTTTGGTAATTCCCTCACATTTTATACATACAAGAGAAGCACAGCTAACTACATTTGCACAACTTATTTATATGTAGTAGGGAGAAAAAGTTGTATAGTTCAATCGATTTGCTACTTCTGTACAGAATTTCTCAAGCTAGAAATAGGATGTTATGTGGCGATTCTCAAATATACTCTGACGAATAAATGGATACAAACTCATTGTTGGATCATGAGGCATTTCGGTTGCAGAGGTTGTAACCAGAAATGAGAGAGCTAAAGGCAAAGGCTATAAAAGCCAGGAAGGACACCCCAATAGATGCAGATGCCATCTCTGTAAACTCATCTTTTCCCCAATTTGATATCCAGTCATATGCCCTCGTTGCAGCTGAAGAAGATGCTGACATAATCAGATAAGCCAATATCTGCCAAGGTATATGCAAAAGCAAGAAAATTAAGATCAAACTATACACAGGAACAGTGCAAAGCAGAGTTGCGAACATGGTTAAAAGCTGAGAAAACAATTCTAAAGGCTAAGTGCATATTTTATTTTTGTAGCAGGGTTAGCACATGTATCTCCGTTTTCTTTCATATATGAAGAAAATAGCTTGCCCGTTTCTCCATTAAATCAAAAGTTGTTCAAAAACAATATTCGTCTCTCAAAACCAAAACATGCTAAAACAAGGTTTCTCCTAGTTGGAACAGGGAATATGAGGAATTTTGTTAGCTAGAACGTATGCTGGGAAATTCATACCATTCATAATGTGACACAGGGTTTATGATACGTATATGAAAATCTGAAACTCAACAAAATAAACAAACAAAGATCTGATACCCTGTTTGAAGTCTTTCCGATAATATGTTCACGAACATTCAGACATTTACAATTCCTATGGATAAATACATGCTATTTTGTGTTGGATTAAAACAAAGAACATAAAATGATGTAGGTTAACATAAACAAATTAAAAGGATCATCAATTTCAAGGAAGCAAAATAAGAAAACTGTCATATCTTATGCTTCTAGTTATCACACTCTATTAAGTAGTATAATTTGCTAAAAGTACAAATCTAAGTTAAAATACTGAAAAATTGTGCCCCTAAGCATGATGAGTCATTGATTTTTAAGTAGTTGATTGAAAGAAATCATTGATTTATAAGTACTTAAGGGTCGTTTGGTAGAGTATAAAAATAATGCTAAATAGAGTATATAAATCATTGTCAAAAGAGTCCCTGAAGACTGAAGGCAAACCTATCCTCGTGTACATCAGTGTAAAATCAAACTTCAAAATGAAAACTTCAATCATTAAGACGTGACCTAAATGACATCATTTGTGCTGTAGAGATTGCTCATTGATATATAGCACTCAGTTCATATCAAGATAGTTTCATACTTTAGCATACAACAGAGCTCTCGTGATAACTTAAATTGACCAGTGAATACTTAGGACAGTGAAGCATAGATCATCAGCCCCCCCCCCCCCCTCCCACTCGACAAATAAGGAAGTATAGTAGTTGAATGTCTACTGTTTCTTTCTATTACCATGTTCACGGACCGATGTCTCTTTTTAGCATGACTGGCATACTATGAATTTAAATTGATTGTAGCGCTGATCCCTGATAAAGGGTGGTTCCCCTATGCCATCCTATCTCATATAGTGCAACTGCGCATGGTCTTGATCTCTAATTGCTGACCGAGGTAGTGTAAAGTGTAAATGAGGCTTTGAAAATTTTTGTTCGGAAGTAAGAGCTGAATCTTATCTGCTAGCTCCTAATATCAGAAGTTTTTCTTCAGCAAAGCTACAGACAAAAACCTTGGCGGACAATCTATAATGTACTAAGATGCTCCTAAAAATTTAGACTATTTGAAAGGGTCAAGGAATGCCATACTTCTCCGAACAAGCAGTTTAAGACCTTTAGTAGAGCTTGACTTACACCCTCCTGTCTAGCGGCGTAGTAACAGCCAGTATGAAAAGTAACATCCAACCCAAGAACTAAAAACCAATAATAAAACCAGAAATATGTGTTACAAAAGTAGACAAGTTCAAAAGGCATTACTTGCCTGATCCATTGAGAGATCAAAATGATATCGTGTGTTGTGAGAGAGAAAGTGTTTCCGACTTGCCAAATTGTAAATTAGATCAAACACTTGAAATCCAGAATATGCAAATCCAATAGCATTAACAGCAACGCAATACCTGTGACATAATATAAAAGGTCTAGCATCAGAAGAATTTCAGAAACTAGAATTCATTTTTCCTAAATTCTAAATCAAAGCCATGAATTCAATTCATCCAAACCACACCGGGTATCAGATGCAGATACGAAATAAAATCGAACCTGTACTCTTTGTATCGATCAAAAGAATCACCACTCCAACCTTCAGTTTTATCAGATGCCATAACCGAGAACGAAATCAAGCACAAAACAAACTCACAAACCCTAAACCCTAACGCCGCCCTGGTCAGCGTCAATTCCCTCTTCGAGCGCAAAGTCCTCGGAGGCGTCTCCCTTCCCACTTCTCCACCTTCCACGTCACCACCACGAACCGGTCCCACTTTCATCACTCCGGTAGTTACATCCTCCCTAACCCCCCTACCAAAATACACTCGCGGAGAATTCCGATCCTTGTTTACGGCTTCCGACGGCGGAGTAGGTGTTGGAGGTAAGCTTATATTCTCCCAGGAAAGTTTATGGGGAGACCGAAGTGGAGAGTAGTACTTGTCTACAGAAACAAGGGCTTTTGAAGAGAGCGACTTCGTGGCGTGGTGTTCTGGGAAAGGGTCATCGGAGCGCAACGGCGAGTCGGAACGGAGAGGTGAGTGGAAAGAGTCCATTTGACTCACCTGTGAGTCTGTGTCCGACATTGATATGTGGCTGTTCTGCTTCTGAAAATTCCGGTAGTGATTGCTGTGATTGGAGTTGGAAGTTGAACTTGAATTGGAATTGGAATTTGATTTCTCCATTTTTGAGTTTCCCCGGCAAAACTTTGAGCTTTATTGTATTGACAGAAAAAAGACAAAAAAAAAGTAGGAAAATAATTGAAGTGCTTTTAGCTGTTTACTTTTTTTAAAATACAGTTTACTTCTTTCTGTTATTTTAGAAAATAGAGAGTGGGCGCCAGTTCTCTTCCTCCCAGTGTCTTATTTTATTTTTTAATTCGATTAAAATCAATTGTTTTTACAAATTTTTAATGAGTAGTAAATTTTCACGTAACATATTTAATATTATAAAATCAAATAATAGTTTAATATATTCTATTTTTTTTATAATATATTTTTCATTAAAATTTTGTTATTATTAATATTTTTACTTCTTAAGCTATAAATATGATGATCTTTTCAAAAAAATTATTTGGAATAAAATAAATTTATGGTTTAGATTGGATTTAGGTCTCTAATTTTATTGAACAAACCCTATCATTATGATTCCACATGGTCATATATATCATCCACATGCTAAAATAGATATTGTACGTAATTTTTGTGTGTGCAGATTAAATCACAATATCATTAGATTGCATCTCTTATTAACTTTTGATCTATCCAACAATTTAACTAAAAATAAATAGTTGATCTGATCTATTATAGTAGTATAAAAGATTTTATGTTTTTCTCCAACTTTTCCTGATGAAATCCTCTTTTCGAATAGGAATTGATTCGATCTTATTATTAGAATATTCAGATTCGAGCCGTTTGACCATAACATAGTTGAAGTTGAACCATAAAATTTTAGTTGTATAATTTGACATTGAATTAGAAAATTACGAGAATTAGATTTATTGCTAGTAATACTATCTTGGAACAACAAACTAAGCAGCCAATCATATATTTAAAGTTTTAACGAAACACGTGTGGTAAAGCTTTATTACACAAAGAAAACTACTTGGTTAAGAAACAAAGTTTCCACTTTTTTTACTAGAGTAAAAGAGATGGAGGATAGTGGTGAGTAGGTATATTTTGCCTCATTAAGCATAAAGTGAGAGACTTTACTTTTTTACTTTATAATTATCAACTCCAAACCTCTAATGATCTTTTTGATGAGCCAAAAAGAAAGAAAAACAAAAGCAAAAAGTTGTGTTCATATCCTCCACTTGCTTTAACTCACTTTCATCAAACGTATATTTACTAGTGATCAATTGATTAAAAGAGCTTTTTCAATGTAATAATAGGGAATACATGTACTCTTCTAATTTTTATTAGTAAAGTGCTCAGTAACTAAGTACGCGCATAGCAATAATTTGCTATGGAAATCCAATGTACACGTCTACAATTTAGGGTACGTAAGCTTAAAAATATGTATATATAATCTAGATAAATATTATGAAGATATGATGAAGGGTATGGGGTTTGGGGTGGGTAGGGGCTAAGGGATATGATAAAGATAAGGGGTGTTGAAGGATGGGAGGACACAATCAATATGAAAAGTCAGTTTCAAAACTTATTTTCCCTATGTCAGTCGATGAATACCAAATTCAACAAATTTTAGTATATTTTGTGGCTTACCATATTTCTCAAATGATTTTTTTTATACTAGTAAAGTTATTTGTACCTTAAAAAATACTGAGTTTGCCCATTTTGCTTTGGGATTCAATAACAAAAAGAAATTCCAAAAGCTGCCCTTTTTCTGAGTAGTGGACGTACAAAAAGAGAATGCACTTAAATCAAATAAATTAGTAGTGCCTTTATTAACTTTGAACACAATAACCAACGACCAAATTAAAAGGTGAGCCATTCTTCCTTCAGAAAGATTATTGCGGTGTCGTTTTCCACTTCAGCTATATATATAAAACTCCTGTTTACATGATATTATTGCTCGAGAAAACTCATTCTGACTCTTAATTTGAAGTTATTTGACTCCTTAAATAATTAGTACATCATATCTACCATGTATATCCTAATGTACTGTTATTAGAACTCCTATTCTTCGTTAAGTAAAATGTACACCTTGAAATGTTTTAATGATAGTTTAGGTAGGTAAAAGAAATACTGAGTAGTTAAAGTGTTAAATTCGTGAAAAACTGATGGTTCAAATTTGGTTTTAATCATTTTCATTTCTTTTTTCCATCCATTTTGTTTCTAAATAAAAGCAGTTTAGTGTGATTTGCTTCTGCCTTTACATCCGAACATTGCAGGAGTTTAAGAAACCTCAACCTCTATTTCAGCAAAGATATTCTCTTCTATCCTGAAAGAAAATAATCAGATACCTCAAATGCCGCAAGAGAATTAAATTCCTTAAAAACACAAATATGTGAACTCTCATATTTTCTGTCCGTGCATTACATTGTACAGATTTTATTTATACACAGATTCTGTTACGTTTCTGTTTCTACAAATTCTGTTAATTACTAGTTCCCAACACAGTGAATAGCAGTATCAACCCGTTCATCACTTGTGGTACCGAGATTCGCCGCTAATTACATTGACATTGCACAGACAACAACATACCCAGTATAGTTCGACCAGTGAGGTCGAGAACATTACCCAGACTGAATGCAAGATTCTGTAGGCAAATTAAATATCATCAAAACATTAACAACTATGCATCTAAGAGAGGGGTTAAAGAGATCAATGCCAAATTTACATCAAAACAAAGCAGGCCAAAAACTGATATCGTTGTAGCTGTTTTCTTCCATTCGGCTCACACACTAGTTTTGGCAATCTAATTACAGTTAGAAGCCACCACAACACTCAACATTGGCTAGAGGTTGACAAAAATTATCAGTGCCCGCAAAGTTAGAACATTTGAACCTAGAAAGAACCTCCCAGAACAAATAGTTACAGCTGTCTTGGAGAATGTTCCACCACTGCTTCCCCACACACGACATTTCCATCGCTATCAGGTGCTGATGTCCCCGCTCCGTTCTCAACTCTTGATTGAGCAGCTGCATTTTCCTCGCTGCTTGGACCAGCATCCTCTGTGCGCACAGGACGGAGAAAACCTTGCAATCTCAGAAGATAGCTCTGGCTAGAAGGTTGGGATCTCACATACCGGGCTGCTGTCACGGCGTTGGTTGATGGCCTTTCTAGATCAGCACGGACATTTGACAAAGCACTGAGATCAAGATTTGGAAAAACAGAACAACGGCATCTAGGGCATTTCACGTTTAGGCGAAGCCATTCATCAATGCATGCAACATGGAAGTTGTGAGCACAAGGGAGACCACGGACCTGCATAAAGGTTTTCTAATAAGAAAAATGGCAGCAGAGCCTGAATAAGGGCAGCACCGACAAAACTAGTGTGACGATCGGGGTGTAGGCTTCTAGCAAACCAACCTTCTCCAACATCAAAAGAAGAAGAGGAAAAATAGAGATAACAAATTGCAAACAGGCACAATGTCCTAATCCCGCTTAACTGAAATTAGCATGACTTTGATCTCCCCAACTATCTTTCAATAAGTTAAGAATCTTCAAGGATGCATCAAAAGAAGAAGAAGAAAAATAGAGATAACAAATTGCAAACAGGCACAATGTCCTAATCCCGCTTAACTGGAATTAGCATGACTTTGATCTCCCCAACTATCTTTCAATAAGTTAAGTATCTTCAAGGTTGCCAAGATGTTAAATTATTCTCTTCACTGAGCTGCAGAAACCTGAAGACTATAAAGAGCAACTACAACCTTAAATAGACACCAGAACAAGTTTTTATCATTTCTTTTAACCATCTTCCTCAGAATTTAAGCTCTTAATTTCTCTCGAATTGGGCAAGGATGGGGATCATTGCATGACAATAAATATGTCCACTAGTTAAGCATGCACCTTTAGACAATTATTGCCCCAGCAGTTCCATACTATTACCCTACAAGAACATTGGAAATTAATCTGACTTGCATATAGAAAACCGGCCATAAAAGAAATATTGAATCGTTGCTTGATGTTCACAAATTATTTTGCTGGAAGCTGTGTATAGCAGCATAGATTTGTGTTATTTAAGTAAAGTTGAGAATGGCATAAAAAATGTAATTATTATCTAAGAATGAGTCAAACATTTGAGAGCATCGAGCAAGAAAATGCCAAAGGGGAGTCCTAAATTTTGTCCAATAATACGGAGAAGCAAAGTTAACAACAGAACAAATACCTCATTTCCGACATCAAAGTCTTCCAAACAGATAGGGCACTCACTGCAGTCAGTTGGGACAGCCTTCATCCTGAACATTGGAAGTTCTTGAATGAGTGCCTCCACTGCTTCTCTCTATGTGCCAAAAAGAAATTCACCCGTTAAGAATTAATTGACCAGGTGTAGCAAAGGATTCATATTGAGGAGTGCCTAACAATAAATTTTCAGTCATTACCTGAGCTTGGCTCAAATAAAGTCCTGGATGGTATGAAGTAGCATCTTGCCCCATCCCTCTCATCTCCTGGCCAGCAGCTTCAAATGCCCAATCTGGCACTCTGATCATGTCAACAAACACCTGTAATAAGGAAAATTGTAAGCTTGTGGAGTACACCAAAATATCTTACCATGAAAACCAAATTACACCATACCATGAAGCACAGGACTCTAAAAACTAGAAGTCATGGTGTGTTTTCACATTAGTGGCCCAAGAAAGAACAACTAGTTGACCTTGTACATTAAATGAAGTGGCCATTCAAACCTAAAACCAGACTACTAGTTGAACTTGTACATGACATATTAAAAAAGAAAAATTTGTATATATATATATATATATATATATATATATATATATGTATGTATTTCTTATCAGTTTTATTCACTTGATTAAAACTTCTAGATCTAAAGACAATTTCTCCATAATCAAGGAAAATTATAGCCATCACAATAAAAGGTTAATAGTGGACTATAAGTTGGAAAGGAATGAATAATTCTTCTCTAATTGTAGAAAATAAAAGAAGAGAAATATCATTATGTTTTCTTAAAATCCGAACCAAACCGATTGATATGAATTATATTTGGTTTGGTTTGGTTTAAATAATTAAAAAAGACTAAATTGGTATGGTTTTGGTTTTACCCCAAAACGGAACCATGAACACCCCTATTAGTCAGGCTACATGTGAACTTGGATGTCCTTGACCAGTGCCAAGTATAAGTGGACAATATATGAGCATGAGCTCGTGTATATACACGCCATAAAACACACACATATCAGTGCATATTTGTGTGTCCATTTTTATAGGGTTTATTTCCAGTTATGATATCTTTCTTTAATTTGCACTTACAAGATATGTTTTTTCATGTCAATCAATTTCAGTGCACATTACTGTTTCTTATCTAAACCTAGGGGAGCAACCATGTGGCAGTAGCATCATATCTGTGGTGTGGGAGAATTTTGAGATGGTTCGTGCTACATTGGGCCATGCAGGGCAACATGAAGAATGCACTACTAGGCTGGGCCAGTAAAAGACAGAAAAGATGAAGTCATACGCAGGATACTGCTCCATTAGCACTAATGTGAGTTGTATGTAGGAAGAGAAATAAAAGATCTTTTGAAGAAAAAGAGTATTATTTGTACATCTCTGGAGTAGCTTCATCTTTTAATGTCCTTTTGATGCACACCTGACATTCCTACTTATTTAAAAAGATTGGGTATACTTCACAGAAAACCATATCTTTTTGTAGGATCTCTACCGTTTGATATATTTCTTGTATGTGGAAATTTCTTATTATTAATGAAGCTACACTTTACTTGATCAATAGAAATCTATAAAGAGCAACTTTCTGACTAGCAGTTTGAAAGCATAACTACCTTAACATGGAGTAATAGCAAAGATATCATCAATTTAATTTTTTTATACAATAAAAGGAAATAAAGTCAAAAGGTAAAAGAAATACATATATCAGAAACAACTTAATTCAAACATGTCATATGTGAAAGTCAAAATACATTAAATCGAGTATATTTTGGGTTCTAATGCTTACCCCAAATTCTGAAATGGGAATTCCTTGTTGAGCGTGTACTAAATGGGCTTGCCTTCTAGCTAACCACTGCAATAAGAAATTGAAAACTTAAGGAAAGTTGTAATATTGATGTCAATAAAATTGCATAATTGTCGATTTTTCATTTATTGGATTATATAAATCCATTTACATACAGACAAGACAAGGTAACGCCAAAACGACATCGGTATTTGGAATATTATCCCACCCTCCAAAATAGATAAAATAACATCACACCAGGCAAGAAAAGAATCAGGAGACCGAGATTCTATTTTCTGTCCGTTACAGGTAGGTATCCTTCTTTTAGTTCCTCTTTTCCGGATTTCGTTGCTTTTACTATCTTTTCCCCCTTTTTCAAGATGGGGACAGGATAACTGGGAAACAAAGCTGTCCGAGTTGAACTAGGGCGGTAAGTAGTTGAATATTTGGAAAGGTTTAGAAAATAACCTTCCCTGTCGATATGCAAGCTATGCACAGGAGTCCACAGTAGCTGAACAGCAACCAAATAAGGAAGCCCCATTTTTGGCCTTCTTCTGGAAGCTGAAAGAGTTTCCGCATAATGTCAATTCTAGGCTTTTAAACCAGAACAATGGAAGCAGCAAAGGACTACTAAACTTACACAGTTTCTTGCACTAGTGAACCATAAAGTCCCGATGATGGTCCAAGCCCAAAGAAAGGGGTAGAGAAGCAAGGTAAGAACTGAAAGAACAGCTATTCTTCCACAAAAACGACCATATCTCTGCTGCCAACCAAAATCCCTAAAATGCAATAACACCTAAACTTCAGTCTAGTCATCTAAGAACCCAATCCATATAAAGGCAAAGAAATGACCCTAAAAGAAAGATATCACTAAGAGTTACTAATTCATTCAATCTGTACATTGCTCCTGAAGTTTACCAAAACAATCCGAAAGCAAGAGAAAAGAGTGGAGATATGAACCGCCAAGACAAGATTATTTTTTCGAAGAGCATTACGCCCAATCAAGCAACAACTCGGGGAATCTCATGCAAGCTAGGTAATACAGCTAGCACAATAAATCTAGAAAGAGCACATCTTACACACTAAAATGTTACAAAAAGAAAAGAAGAATGAGGCCTTACAATCCCATTCCAGCGGCAAGTCCATTATCTACAAACATCAACAGCCGAAACACAAACACTGCTGTATAGTCAACCTATATTGAGAAAAGGGTAAAATTGAGATATACAACAACAAAAGAAAAACAGAAAACAACTCAAAAAAAATTGTTTATACCCACCACGATCCAGATATGCAATGGGTATATACAAAGATGGTATCGCTTCCAGTTGATAACCACAATGATTCTGATAAACAAACAGTTAAAGGAACAACCCAACTACACCATACAATTAAATCCGAGTTCATAGTAATCCCAATATGAAAAATGAACTTCCTAAATGGGATCATTTAAAGGATACATACTAGTAGCTAGCATTGACAGGAAGAACCCATCATACCTACAAGAAGAATAAAAAACTCAAAAAGAATTAAAAATTTGATACTCAAATATAAAGAAAAAAAAGAAAGATAAAAGATTTGAAGAGTTACCATTTAAAATCAACTCCTCTCATCGCCATTGAAGAAACTTACAAGAACCCTAGCAGAAAACCAAGAATTCAATTTTCATTCGAAGCAAAATTCTTCAAGTCAAATCTTTCTATTGGCTGATTCTGCTGCACACCCATCAACTAAGAATGTCGTAAGAGTGATATAAGTAGAAAATAGAGCAAGGGTATACTGTATATAAATTTGCTGTAGGGATTTGAAGGGACAAAAAAGAGAAGAAAACCAATGTGTTTTTTTTCCAGAAAGAAGTGGTGAAGCGAAGAAGAAATAAGACTATCTAGTTAGGTGGCGTTTGGCACGCTTTCCTTTTTTTGGTCCCCTGGAAAAATTTATTACTCCTGATTAGTAAAATTGTAACGTATGCATAATCAAATAAAAATAAAGCAGAAGGATAATGACGAAAGATAACGACGTCAAAATCCGTTAAAAGACACGGCGTTTATTTGGGAGAGTTGGACACGCCAAGTAGAGTAGAGTAGATAGGGTCTCTGTGTTATAAAAAGAGAAAGTGGGAGGGGCCCGATGCAAGTGGCTGCCACGTAGGAAATTTATGGAGCTGATATATCCTCCGTTTAAAAATTAACTCATCTATTATACCCTGATATTATTGAAATGACACATATATACTCCCCCTCACCGTTACAATGATTTTTTACTAAATTAAAAATTCATTTTTTTATTAACCTATATATAATCTTTTTCACAAATAAATTATTTTTGAAATAATATATATACCCATATATATACCCTTTTCTTTTAACGAAACTGAAAAAATTATTTTTAAAACTATTTTTTAAAGTTTTTTATTAAAAAAAATAATATATATAAGGGTATACTTGATTTTTCTCACACATAATTTATTTTTTTGATTCAACGGATAATTTGAATTTATTATTTCGATGGTCAAAATTATTTTTCTCACTACTTTTATTATAAAATTTATTATACATGCCCCATTTTTTTTATAGATACAAAAATTAAATTAAAATATAGCATCAAAAAAAATAGTTTTAAATTACAATATAGCTGCAAAATAGTTTTAAATTTTTTCTTATTTTTTTTTATCTTTTTTCCATTCACACTTTTTTTTATTTCTCTTATATTTACACCAAAGAATGAAAAAATAAAAATAAAATAAGAATTAGAAACTCAAATAATAATAATTAAAGAAGTCAAAAAAAATTATGTGTGAAAAAGATTATATATACCCCTAAACTTTGCTAAAAAATTTTTATATGTATGGGTATATAAATTTTAATTTTTTATTTTTTTACTTTCTCAAAAAAGATATATATCCATACATGAATTTTTTAAAAATTAAAAATCAAAATAATATTTTTTTCACTTTCTCAAGATGAAAGAGGTATATGTGAGCTATTTTTAATTTATAACGGTTGGGATATATATGTGTCATTTCAATAACAGCAGGAATATATATGAGCTAATTTTTAAACGGAGGGTATATCAACTCCATATCATAAGGTTCAGGGGTAAATCAGGCATTTTGCCCTAACATAAACTAGATAAAAGAAAAGTGATGTAACATCTCTCTTTGGTCAAGGATCCTATTTATTTTTTTTCTCATTTTTTTGACCTTTTTTCTATTTATTTATTTCTTATTATTGTACAAAAATGAATATGTCAATTACTACTTTATTTATTCATATTCTTTAATCTAAAAATTTAATTGTCTTTATTTTCATTACTCTCATGACTTTTTATAATCATAACTCCTAAATCATATTAATAGATGATTTGGTATTTCATATTTTTGTTAGGAACGAAAATAATTAGGTGTCATGCGGAAGCTAGCAAAGCAAATCTCGAATGACCATGAATAAGAAGACAAACAAGAAATATACCAAAAGAGACACAAGCATTTAGTGTGGTTCGATCAACCAACCTACATCCACAAGAGGAGATGAACAATCTACTGTAAATATGAGTCAAAGAATTAATGACGCATTATAAGATATGATTAAAAAAGGTCACTTTCAACGTTAAAAGACAAAAGAAAGTTTATAGTTCCAGATTCCTCCAGAATGAACTGCTGGAGACATAATCATAGTTTGGATTTTGCTTATGTAAGCTTTTGCTAGACAGCTATTGTGCCATGTGTATGATTGATTAATCACAATTTCATTCACACAATTAGATATTACAACACTTAAAAAGGGGACCCATAGGTGATTTAACTTAATTAGTAAAATTAATTATGCAGCTAAACTAATCTTTAATCACGAAATATCCTACACTGAAAATTCGGAGATAATCTATTTGATCAAGTATCGTTTCATGTGAAAGTCATTTTAATTGAGAAACAATGAAAAATTAGAAATTTGTTTCATGTTAAAACTTTGTGGTAGAAGGTATATACAACTTAAAATTGTGCCAGAACTAGTATTTAGATTTCAGACACAGGATATAGAAAAAGTATTTGAGGTGGTGACCAAACCCTCCACGTGTTGTTGATATTACAAGATTATAAATAATAATTTAAAAAAATAAAATGAAGAAAATAAATTCACTTTTTGACTGAGACGCGGATATATCACTCTCTTTAAGAGATTCAAATCCACTGCAGCAAATTTTTTCACCGATCCAGCAATAGTCCTCTTGATTTGTCCCCTCCAAAATACAACAGTCTTATCACAAAATGTAACTCAACAAACTCTGAACAACAGTTGAGTTTAAAGCTCCACAAATAAGAATACCTCCCTTCAACTTATAAGAACTCTTTTTTTTAACTAACTTAATGCACTTAATTTTTTTCTTATCTTCTTTTTTCAAAAACAAAGAAACCTCTCTATTTATAGGATAAAAGATCATTCAAAGATGAAAAAATAATGAAATGTCATCATTATCATTTAGTGCACCATTATGATTTAGTGCACCACTTATAAGTGATAATTAGGTTAAAAATACATAATAGAATGAATAATCTTACACTAACTACAGATGATAATGAAAGGCATTTTTATGCACTAAAGAGAGAATTATAACATATGCCACTTATGCAAATTAATATCACTCAATATTGATATTAAAATGCTAAAACTAACAATCCCCCACTCATTTTAACATTATATAAGAGAGTTTATCAGCTGAAGGAAGACTACTATACATAATAAAGGTGTGCTCTGCATTGAACCTCTACTTAGTGAAATAATAACATTTACTCCAGAGTCGTAGTGGTCTCAGATTTGAACTACGACTGCTTAAGGGACATAAAGTATTATTGATCATACATAGTAATCAAGGTGTTGTCACGAGCTTTATAAGCTTGCACATTACGGCCTTGTGCTATCCCAGTTTTATGAGTACTTTTGAGAATAAACTCAATTCTCATAAAAAGCGGTCTATTTCCACACTCACATAGATGAAATCTGTCGAGAGTGCTCCTGTAAGTTTAACATTCCACCCATACGGGCTACAGATTTTCACTAAGAGTTTTATAAACTCAACCTCCATAATTCACTACAGGAAATAATGCACTCACATCATAGAAAGAGAATAAAAAACAGTGCATTTTTTCACAACAAGTCATCATATGATTTATTTTTCCCATTAAACCTGGTTATAGGATCTCCAGTCTCCTAGTGGGTTTCCTCATATATGACTCGTGAATTTATAGGCTTCAATCCCATCCCCCTCGATGTATTCCAGACCTTTTCTCTTGTTAAAACCTTAGTAAGAGAATCTGCAAGATTTTTACAAGATTTGACATAATCAACATTAATGGTACCACTTGTCAAATACGATCTTACATTACTGTGTTTCCTCCTTGTAGGTCTGGATTTATCGTTGTAATAACGATTTTGAACTCTACCAATTGCTGCAGTGCTATCACAATGAATTAAAATTGGAGGAATTGATTTTTCAAAATAAGGTATTTGAAATAATAAATCTCTTAACCAATTCGTCTTCTCATTAGCTGAAGCTAAAGCAATTAGTTCAGTCTCCATGGTAGATTTAACAATTATACTTTGCTTTTTTAATTTCCAACAAACAGCACCACCACCCAATGTAAAAATGTAACCAGTGATAAAACAGAAATCACCTGCTAGAGTGTTTCAATCTACATCAGAAAAACCTTCAAATATAGCAGGATATTTTTTATAGAACAAACCACAAGTTTTTGTTCCAATTAAATATCTAATAACTCTTGTTATAGCATGCCAATGTTCATTACCTGGCTTGCTTGTAAACCTGTTAAGTACTCCTACTGCATATGCAATATCAGGCCTAGTGCAATCAGTTACATATCTCAAACTTCCAATTAAGCTAGCATACCCATTTTGATTTATCACATCATTTTCACTTTGAACAGAAAACAAGTGTACACTTGAATCAAAAGGTGTTAAAACATGCTTGCAATCAAGAAAGTTATATTTTTTCAAAATTTTCTCAACATAATGTGACTGGTCAAGGAAAAAATTCATTCACATGTTCTAGTAATTTTTATTCTAAAAATAAAATTTGCCTCACCAAGTTCTTTCATATCAAAATGGCTTTTAAAAATGTTCTTAGTATCATCAATAGCATTCATATTCGAGCCAAAGATCAATAAATCATCAATATATAGGCAAATAATAACATGTGTATTATTCCAAGACTTATGATATATCCATTTATCACACTCATTTGTTTTAAAATTATTTTCAATCATGCGGGAATCAAACTTTTCATGCCATTGCTTTGGTGCCTGTTTCAAGCCATATAGGAATTTAGTAAGTTTACATACTTTGCTTTTTTGACCTGCTTCAACAAACCCCCCAGGTTGTTCCATATAAATTTCTTTATTAAGGTCTCCATTTAAAAAATCAGTTTTTACATCAATTTGATGAATATGCAAATAAAAAATTGCAGTCATATCAATTAAAAGTCTAATGGATGTAATTTTAGTAACAGGAGAAAAAGTACCAAAAAACTCTAGGCCTTCTAGTTGCTTAAATTCTTTAGCAACTAGTCTAGCCTTATATTTATCGATAGATCCATCCGGTTTTAACTTTTTTCGTAAGACCCATTTGCAACCAATTGTTTTACAACATGGTGGTAAATCAACTAACTTTCAAGTTTTATTAGAAATTAGTGATTTTATTTCATCATTTACAGCCTCTTTCCAAAAAATAGAATCATGTGAAGATAAAGCTTTTTGTAAAGTGAAAGGGTGATCTCCAACATTAAAAACATAAAAATCAGGACCAAAATCTTTTTCTACTCTAGCTCTTTTACTTCTTCTTAACTCAAAACCATCAAGTTCTTTATTTTTTAAAATGGAAGAAGAAGAACTAGGTAGTGATAAAATATTTTGTTCAATCCTTTAACCCCCACTATTTTTAGAATCAAAAGGAAATTTATTTTCATGAAAAATAACATCACCTGATTCTATTACAATATTGTCTTCACGATTAAAAATTTTATAGAATATACTATTTGAAGCATAACCAAGAAAAACACAAGTAGTAACTTTCTTACCCAATCCTTTGCCAATGTTCATCTATAGGCTGTACTATAAAACTCTTTTTTTTTAACTAACTTAATGCACTTGATCTTTTTCTTATTTTTTTTTTCAAAAACAAAGAAGACCTCTCTATTTATAGGAGAGAAAATCATTTAAAGATGAAAAAATAATGGAATGTCATCATTATCATTTAGTGCACCACTTATAAGTGATAATTATGTTTAAAATACATAATGGAATGAATAATCTTACACTTACTAAAGATGATAATGAAAGACATTTTTATGCACTGGAGAGAGAATTATAACATATGTCACTTATGCAAATTAATATCACTCAATATTGATATTAAAATGCTAAAACTAACACTTTGAGAATGAAGAAAAACTATACAGCAGGAGACACGCTATGGTTTGACAATCTCCATATCATAGAACACTTCAAAAATCTGCATATTGATAGGTAATACAAAGTGCCGATAAGAACTCCCAAACCAGAAAAAGATATAATTTGAGGATACCACATTGAAATCAAATATCATAATAGAAATCAAATGAAAGAGAGGCATTAACAGTAAGCTAGATTCAGTTGAATGTATAATTTCAATATCCGAGCATTCAAAAATAGAGTGAAGTAGTAAGATGCCAGCAGACACACAAGAGAAAAACAAAAACAAAAACCTTACATAGCATTGTTTTAGAATTACAACTACTTAAGCTAATCATCAAGGGTATCACAGTCATCGGAGCCTCCTTTCACTAAATGTATCCTGTTTCTCCCTGTATCGTTACCCGAAGTATCAGAAACAAACTGATGATCTTGGTTGTCGAGCAGATTCTGAAGCCTATCCAAACCTTGTGCAGCTTCAGCCTTAGCTGACAGAGCTTCCTTAACCCTAATATCAGCATTAATCCTCGCCATAACGGCAGCATTGTGGATTGATTCAGAAGCAATTGTAGCAGCAGCAACCAACTGTTTCGCCAAATGGGTGTTGATTTCAATAGCGTTATTAGCGGGAGTAACATAGAAGAAAGTAAAATTAGGGTTAGAACAAAGAGGGCATAAGTAACCGGGAGGAGCATCAGGGACACAAGAGAGGTGTGAGATAGAGGGGCATTTTAGGCATAAGAGACGTAGGCTAGGGGGAGGAGGGTTGTGCAGGAAGACATCGAAGCAGATGGGACAGAAGGAACCGGGATGGGAGTCAAGTACGCAGGCGGTGCAAAGATGACGGTGGAGACCTCTGTAAGGAAGAGGGTGGAGGATAAAGGGGCGAGTGGCGGAGCAAACCGCGCATCGTTGGCCGGAAACAATTTGCTGAAGCATCAGAACCAACAATTTGGTCTATCTCTATGCCCTATCTGTCGTAATCTCACATTTATTTATATATATATATATATAGGAAAATTGTTGAGATTCAAAGTATCCCATCTCCTCTTATGTTCATTGCATGCATTCATGATTGATTGAAATAGATATATTTCCTTTTTTACATGGAAATTGTGAAATATCACATGAACAATGATTTGTGAAAAGAAAAAGTAAATTAAAAATGAAAAATTTATCCCAATATGAAAAAATTAAACTTTCTAGGTGGGATTTTTGAGGATACATACTCGTAGCTAGCAATTGACAGGAAGAACCCATCGTGTACCTACAAGATTTAAAAAACTCAAGACAGTTTAAAATTGATACTCCATTACAGAGGATGAAATTTAAATTGGAAAAAAGAAGCAGCATGATTTGCGATGGTAAATTATGATTTGAAATTGTTTTAAATGTAAAACTTTGACTCATAATTAATTTTTGGTTCTTAATGGTTCGATTTTCAATTTAACCAATAAGAAAATATTTGTAAAATAAATATATGATTTCTCTAATAATTGAACAGCAAATCACGAAATAGTTTCAAAGGTAAACTATAAAGAGTAGAAAGTTTTTTTTAAAGGAAATCTGAATATTAATGAAAGGGAAAATAGTTTCTTAAGGAAAATAATCAAATGTTCATCAGATTTAACCTTAATTAGGGTGTCTAATTCGGCTCAATTACACTATTTACTGGCGATTTTGGATTTTTTGAGTAATTGGGTAAGGAAAAGAGGAGAAATAAAAAAAGAGTAGAGATTAGAGAAGAAGAGAAACCAGGAAATGGAGCAATCAAATTACTCATTTAGCATAATATTTCCATTTAGTGTAATAAAAGCATAGTAAATACTCACGATTCACAACCCTAGCCATCGCCTAATTCTTGTCGCCGTCGTTGTCCCACATAAATAAGTTTACTGGTTTACTAAAGGGAAATTAAGAGGAATAGGGTTCATATTTTAGGTTTTGACGTTGAAGTATGAATTTAAGGTTAAAGGACAAATGTAGTAATCAGTAAAATACAACTATTAATATTTTATATTTACGTAGGGGTAAAATATTAAATTACTACCGTCTTAATGGTTATTGGTTTATCTAGTAACCTAATATTAAAAAATCAAAATAGAATCAATAACCTGATAATATTTTTTATAGAACCATTAAAAGTCAATTAACCCAATAACAATAAATCAATTACTTTTTTTTATTCAATTTATTAGTTGATTCGATTTTTGCACACCCACATAACAATTGGAGATATTTTTTTTTTTATAATTTTCACAACTTGTGGAATTTGTATGATAAAAAAATACAACTTAAAAAATTCAAATCATATGTCCAAACAAACTTTCAAATCATGATTTTATATCGCATGTTCAAATGGGACCAAGAATATTGTACGTGTGAGATAAGTAAAAAATTAAATTCCAAAGACGGAAATAGAAAATTTGATTAGAACTGATGAGCGCTCGTAACATGTTAAAACATGTTTTACATAGTCCATTTTCCATGTTCTGCATTAAAGCTTGTTTTATATTTACTAAGGGAGGAAAAACAAAAATTCCCGAGAGTTCTTAAAGCATCAGTTTTATTTTTATCAATAAACTGAGGTTCGATGCATTTTAAGGGATTTTTGTGTCTAGTGAATATTTAAACGCACTGTTGGGAAATTCAAAGAGTTTAAGTTATATACACAATCAGCGTAAAAAGAAATTGATACGATCGGATCATCTTGTGTCTAAAATTCAAAAAACATCTCAAGCACATTTGGCAACAATAAGACATTCAAATTGACATGGTCCTGGATACACTATGGTCACTTGTTCCAACAGAAAATATTATGATCCCATGAAGCTTTTAAGCTTGGTGAAGAAAAACTATACAGCAGCCTCAGCCCATCTTCACCAACAATGATAAGAAATGATCCTGCTGAAGGTCAAATATTAAGCTTTTCTGATTGAAATGATGATGATGATTTATATACAAGTAAATCAACGACTCACATTTACATGTTTCAGTGGAAAATTCTACTATAGCAATTAGCAGCAACTCTACAAAGAACTTTTCAATTAAAGCTTCAGCTAGAGTTCAGAGAATGAAAACATCAGAAGACGAACATCGATACTTTGTTCATCAATGATATATAAAAATGATGTCGAATCCAAAAGTATATAGCTGATAAAGTTCACGTATATCACCTGCATTCTTGTTGGTGAAATCCAAGCTTAGGAGTATAATGTCATGTACAGCTAGGGGGGTTTAAGCATTTATAAACTGTGGATGCCGGTTGCTTATAGGTAGGTATGCTGCTAGCGTCAACAAATCTAACTTCACCTGGTCCAAAAGAAAGATCCCTGTGCCTGCAAAATAGATAAGACCGACATTGGTCAACAAATAATTGTAAGAAACAAAACCATTTAAATGTCGGAATGACCTAAACTGCAAGCAAGAGTATAGCTGTCAGAGTCACTTGCCTTCGAAGATCAAGCCCTGTTAAACCAGCTTGCAGAACTGTTAAGTTGTCAGAATCTGGTGAGACTATGATGACTGTGTCTTCAGAGTATTGAGTTTCAAGAATCGACATAAGTTGTGTTACACGAACAAAGACATCCGAAACACTCTCATTAGGTGTCCCATCATCAATAGGGGGTGGCTTTATATTCGGAGAAACACCATCTGATTCATACACCTGCAGCAGTATATCACGAACTTATATGAACAGGGCACATTTTTTGGATGATGTGGTTCTTGATTGCTTTTTCATTCTCGCTCTCTCTTGTTCCTTTTACTTTTCATGTTCAAATTCTTGAATCATTTTAGTATATAAGAGTACAGTTAGTTTAGAGGCAAAGTTGTGCCGACAGAGTAAAATTCAAGTCCTTTGAGGAAAGAATTACTCATGGTTGATCCTTTGGAAGGAAAATACTACAGTATGGATCCCCAAATATTCAAAAATTTCTTCTTGCCTCCCTCATATGATTATCAGTAGGATTAAAAGTTTATTTCAGGTGCAAATTATTATCCTTTCCCACCACCGGCACTTATAAAAGGGCAATCCGGTGCACTAAAACTTCACTATGCGCAGGATCCGGAGAAAAGTCCGACCATAAAGGCTCATAACTATATACAATTCATGCACATATATTTGGTAATACTTATTCAACAAATTAAGCATCTTACTTCAGATAAAGTATCCAAACTTTTCCCCTCATATGCTCCCAGTCCACGAGCATCCAAAAAACTATATTCAGGGACTATATGGCTGCAATGAGACCAAATCAAGTATCAACTACTGAAGTAGTTACAACAAGCGAAGAGTTTACGCAGAGCTTATCCACAATGTTTATCAATAAAATATTTTTGTTACTTCATTTTTTTTTCCAGTGAAGAGTTTACGCAGAGCTTAACCCCTATCTCTCAAAAGAGATAGACAATTTCTAATAAACGGCTCAAGAAAAAACAATTTAAAACAGTTCAGAAAGAGAATAAATGGAACTGAAACTGAAACATAACAACGCATTCTGAATAGTAACTGCAACAAAATAATATGAAATTTTTAAGATCATGTCCTAGGAAAAGAGACCAAGTTAGTGTCCCAATTGAAGCAATTTCTACTGTTACTCCTTGTAGGGAGAGTTGAATACCTTCGATTAACACCATTAACAGCAGCGATTACCTCAGCAGCCTGATAAGCTCTCTGAGTGATTGAAGGCCAAATCCAACAATTCCCTTCACAAGCCCTCATTTCCTTCAAATCAAACGCCGCCCTAACTGTCTGTTTCTTCCCTTTCTCAGACAGCCCATTATCTACCGAGGTTTTGGCTACTGGGTTAGTATTAATCACCCCCAGACTCTCATATTCCGATTCCCCTGCTCTCACCAAAAAGTACCTGCTCAACAATTGCTCATCACAAAAATCACAACATTCGAGCAGATTCAGAAGAAAAAAAGGAAAGCATTCAAGAATTACCGGTTAGTGAGGCGAAAAGGGGGCATTTGAAAAAGCCCACGAGCATGGGACACTGGTAAGGGAAAGGGGCTAAATGGGTCATTGAGGTTTGGAGAAGCCAAAAATGGAGTTAATAGGATGGAAATTGAGGTGATTAGGTGACGGCGGGTAGTGGGTTTGAAGTGGAATTGGGAATGAGAGGGGATTAGTGGTGGCTCAGAGGAATTCCATGGCGGAAGACTAGTGTTGAAGGCAAAAAAAGCTTTTGACATTGTTGTTTATTTGCTGGAAATTTAACTGATTTCTGATTTCATAACAGAAACTGGGAAAGAAAGAGCTACAGCAAATGTATAAATGAGAGTGACGAGAAAGATCAAATTTTTACGATGCTAACACCCACACAACAAAAATATCTCTACTACAGTCTTGAAATCCCTCCATCTGCTTCTCTGTTTTTCTTTTTTATTATTTTTTATATGGCTCCATTTTTCCATATTACTAAATTTTAAACTACGCTTTTTCGATTTGCTCTAAAAGGTGATAAATTTCAAGAGAAATAAAAAGAAAACTATTTACTAAATAATTGTCCCTAAAAGGGACGTACAACCGGGGAAAATTCATGAGAAAAAAGGTGATCTTTTGAAGCATCTGGGCTTTTTGCTAACTAGGCTAATATCTATAATGGGCCAGAATGTTAAAAGACTTTCAGAAGTCCATTATTTTAGGCCCAAAAGAATCTTCCATATTTTTCCCTTTTCAAATGTTGTCAAACATGTCATGACTAATCCTTGTCGAAAGAAAAAAAAAAATACTTTAAACAGAACAAAAAAACAATTGCAAGCAGTAAGATATTATGTCAGTGAATGTCTCTATGGTTGTGTGTATATTTTATGTGCAATAATGTAAATAAAATGAGCAAGTTGTCATTTACTGACAAGCTTTGCGTATAATCAAGACGATTAACCAATTATTAAATTAGTGAAGTATTCAGAAGTCGTCACGCGTGGATCCATGAATTAACAAACACCATTCAGCTATCAACTTCATCGAGATAATATCTCAGATAATCACTTTTATTTTATAACTGATTCATTCAACTAAAGATAATTTAGTAAGAAAGTTGCTCAACTTTATTTTATAATTCAAAGTCTATTTATGATTACCAACAGATTTTTCTTACCAAAGAATATTTATATAAATATTATGTCTAGTTACACAGGATTACCTACTTATGATTTCTTAATTTTGGCATGAGTGAGATCACTAGGTTAAGGTGAAAGTCCAGTATTTGGAGTTCACATAATTCTATCTTTTTCAACAAATTCTTGGTATGTTGAAGATATAAAACATATGTATTATAAAAATACCATAATTATGAAAATATTTAAAACAAATTATGTGTGTATGTAAATTGGTTACAATAAAAATTTCTTTAAAATGGTTATCTTATTATTTCTTAAGAATTTAGTTTAAAATAAAATTTTAATTTCAACAAAATTTAATTAAAAATTATTTAGATTGATTGATTGAATTTCTAGGTGAAATATCAAAAGTTGAGTGACTTTTAGTTTATAAAACAAAGTTGATGTCTTTCTTAGTGTATTAACCTCATTTGAGTGACCATTGAGATATTATCTCCAGTTTCATGATAATTGTGACAATCATGGATGGATTTAAGGTTCTGGACATAGATTTTCGAGACCTAATAATTTTTATTTAAATTTAATATTTATATTAAAAAATCTATTAAATATATAAAGATATATGGCCGATTAACAAAGTTATCTGTTGATTCAATTACTGAAAGTTCGAATCCCCGAGATACTTATAAAAACATTTCAATTTTTTTTTTAGATCAATAAGAACTCATAAATTCTAAAAATCTAAATTTGTATTGAAATGATAAGGGAGATTGAATGTAGAACACCATGTTCAATTTTGTGACACAATGTTATTTTATACTCCTATATTTTAAACACAAACTCGGTAGAATATTTAGGAAAAAACAAAATTAAATACTTCTTCTTTTCCTTTGACTTGACGACAAAATAATTAGTCGATGATTGCTCTTAAAGAACGATCCCTGATTAAAGAAGTCATACTACTGGCGCCCACTGTTCTTATATAGGGAAATTAAACCAAAGAAAAAAAATACTAAGGATAGTGCTCAACCATATAGTGAATAAATATATATATAGGGATATATCAAAAGGCACAAATATAACGTGGTTCGATCAATCTGTATACGTTCATAAAAGGAGATGAACAATTCACTATATAAAAGAGAGTACATAATACTGAAAGAAATAACTTCACACGATTCACTTACAATAAAAAAAGGATCACAGAAGTGTCAACGTAACACTTGTGTCTCGCAAATTTCCCCCCAAAACAAAACTCTCTAAGTCTCTAGGAGTAAGTTGTGAATGTTATCATATTAGAAGAAATAAACCTTTATTTACAAAGTCATAAAATTTTTCTAAAAAAAAAAAGATTAAACAAATATAAAAACTTTATATTTTTTTAATAAATAAATAAAAATTAATTATACTAAAAAAGTCGGATAAACGTCAACCGTCTGAATAGTAGTAGCTGCATCAAACGACGACACAGCAAAGATTCCCAGATTTAATGTGGTGTCACTGACACCCATTATAAAAGAAAAGGATTCCACAATTGGTCAAAAACGAAGCATATCTGAGATTGTTCCTTGTAATCTTGTTAAGTAATTTTTTTTTACTTTAATTTATATATATTGATAGTATAAAAAATTATTACAGTAATTACCAGTGTGTTTTAACATATTGTTCCAAGTTAGTACTGGTTTTATTTTTTAGATCATTATTTTTATTTTTATGATCCATCCACGTTAAGAAATTAAAACTCTCTCGAGTGTAATGACTTCGGAAATTTTTCTACGATGGTAAAATTAACTCATTAAAATTTAATTTTTGCGACATGCTTAGACCAACTCGCTTAGTTGAGAGAGACTCTTACCTTGATGAATTTAGATTAAGTTCAAGGTAAAAACTTAATGGCATCTATTCAGTATTTATATTAAATCACTATAGGCATGACATGTGTATCTTCTCGCTTATGATCAACCAATATATTCATATGGGAAAATATAATGTTTTGTAGATCGAGGTCCTTGCCCTTAGTACTTAAACAAGATTAACTATTATCCCCTTACTAAATTAAATAATTAGAGAAATTTCATATGATTTGGTATAAACATCATAAGCACGGCGTAGAGCATTTCTTTGTTAAAAGCCTAGATGTTCGCGTCCTATCGGAATCTGCTCAGTGGTCAGTTAGTAGTACTGCACTGTTATGCCTGCGCTTTATCTTGTTTTCCGTGCACGACACTAATGCTTTGATAACGTGGTCCAAAAATATTATCTCCAACTTGCTCAGTTGCTAAGTTTAGCTAAGCCTTGGATAAATTTTCAATGCAAATAGCAAAAGCATGCTGTGGACAACCTCCAAGTAACCTATCCCACGTCCACGATTGCCAGTTTATTTTTGGAGTACTGGATGGAGCAGATCATGTTGGAGTATAAAATGCTTTTATCAACAGAGTTTATTTCTTCTTTTTCCAAGATGGTATATATTCTTTGTATTTGGGATGTTCTCGAACCGAGTATAGCAAAGATAGATTTGCGATCTAACTTCTTGTGTTCGCCCTTTAAGGTATTTAATATTATATTTATTAAAAAATATCGGGTTCAGATAAACTTAAAACTTATGAATTGCATCACTCCTTAGCTTGTGGAGTAACCTACTAGCTACTAGAGAAGAATGTGGGCGAATTATTTGATTCAATTGATCCAATTACTTTTAGTTCGAAATATTTTTATGTATACTAAAAACATTCAAAATATAATTAATAAAACTACACTTATTTTGAATTCACTAGCTATGGATCCTCGATTTGCCTATATATGCCTGTCCTTATGTTACATTAGCTAAACGTTCTTTTAAGAAGATGATTGGTACTTAAAAGAACTTTAAAAATTTGCTGAGGAAGATTGCTGAAGGTTCTTTAATGATTTGCTGGGATTATGAACAAAAAGGGAGCTGCTTTAATTTTTGTTAAAGTTCCTTCTCTCATAATTTGGCCTATCTGTTGTTTAATTTAACCAAATTACGATAGAAGAACTTTTACAAAAAATAAAGCAACTCCCCTTTCCCCCATAGTTTGACTTGAAGTAATTAGTAAAACTGTTGTCATGTAATTAGAAAATTACATGTTCGATCTATAAAAAATAATCTAATCTCTTGCAAAAATACAAATTAAAATGGTGTACAATAAATTTTTGTGATCAAACTCTTTACGAATCCTGTGCATAGCGCGAAAGATTAATGTATCAACCTTCCCCCCCCCCCCCCCCCCCCCCCGATCTTCTGTGGTTTAATTACTGAAATCCCCTATTTAGATCTGAGTCAGAACTGTGTTATTTTCTTTTGTTAAAAGAATATGGACAATGAGAATCTCTGTCTCTTTGTTAAATAAGTTACACAAATTAATATTATACGCCGAAAGTAAAAAATAAATAAAATGAACATGGGTCAAAAAAATAATGTCAGTAAAATAGGGAAGTACAGAAAAACACTTCATATCTTCTATTTATGTCGTTATAAGTTTGACTCAAAACATAGAAGAGGCCAATAGCCAAGCAGGTGAAAATGGACAGAAGAAATGTCAAGCTCAACATTTCTCTTCTTTTGTTCTTCTCCTTCTTGTCTTCTTCCTACACTGTAAGTATAACTAACTAGCTTATACTTACACTTTTATCTTTTTTAATATCGTCAATTAAAAAGTATTAGTGATAAGTTGGTATTTTTGCGAACTTATGTACTTTTTACTGATAAATTCATACATTTGTCCCTTTGATTGTAAAATTTTCTACATTTTAATTTCTATTTTGTCTCTTGCCATTACATTTTTTTTTGTAGGCTTATTCATTGGCTCAAACAAATGCACAAATTAGGAGGGATTCATTAATACCCAAAGAAAATCCATTTACAGTAAAAGCTTCAGTTGTTCGATATTGGAACAAACAAATTTCTAACAAACTCCCTAAACCAGATTTCCTTTTCTCAAAAGCCTCGCCGCTCTCCGCCGTGGACGCCGCCTTCTTCACAAATCTCGCCGCCCAAAAGTCACTTTCCGCCCACATTTCCACCTTCTGCTCCTCCGCCAAATTGTTCTGTTTTTCCGAATCGAACACATACCTTGACAAAACCCCTAGTAAGGACGCAAATTTTGCTGTCTACAACAAAAAATTCGGAAACTATGGATCCGGTCGGCTCGGCGGAGGGGACACTTTCACGAATTATTCCGACGGCGTCAATTTCGCCACCGGAGAATTCACTAAATACAGCCGGAGCTCCACCGGCCATCATGAGGATTTCACGAGTTATGCCGCGGACGGGAATGTAGCTTCTGGAAATTTCACATCCTACGCCGCAGGTGCTACCGGCGGCGGAGGAACTTTCCAGAACTACATGCCACGTGTCAATGTCCCGGATCTTCGATTCGCTTCTTACGATTCGGATGGTAACAATCATAAACTTTCATTTAATAGTTATGTGGGTGATACGAATTCCGGAAGGGAATTTTTTATCAGTTACGCGAAAAATGGAAATGGGGTTCCAGCTGAATTTGCTACCTATGGTGACACATCAAATGTTATTGGATCATCGTTCAACGGCTATGGTGAATCGGGCAATGCTGCAAATGACTCGTTTAAGGCTTATTCGTCGAATTCTAACAACCCGAATAATAATTTCAAGAATTATGGGTCGGGTGGAAACAGTGGAATTGATAGTTTCGCAAGTTATAGGGATGCAGCAAATGCAGGTAGTGACACATTTACATCTTATGCACGGGGTTCAAATTCAGGCAAGGTGAATTTTTTGAATTATGGAAAATCATTTAACGAAGGACAGGACTCTTTTAAAGGATATGGTACTCAAGGAGCAAAATTTCCTTCTGTTGGGTTTAAGGTTTATGGTGTCAACAATTCCTTCAAAGAGTACTCTCCAAAGGGTGTCAATTTTGCTGGATACACAAAAAAACCCAGTCCGACAGCCGGTTCTTTGAAGACCAGTGGCAAAACCGTGAATAAATGGGTAGAAGAGGGTAAATTTTTCCGAGAATCCATGTTGAAGGAAGGTACCGTGATGAAAATGCCTGACATTCGGGATAAAATGCCCGGAAGGTCATTTTTGCCCCGGGCAATTTCGTCTAAATTACCATTTTCTACCAAGGAATTGACCGAGCTCAAGTCGATTTTCCTCGCGAAGGAGAACTCCACCATGGAACATGTGATCGTGAACGCGCTCGCCGAGTGCGAGCGCGCTCCAAGTCCAGGCGAGACCAAGCGATGCGTGGGGTCCATCGAGGACATGATCGACTTTGCGGTCTCGGTTTTAGGACACAATGTGGTAGTAAGGACTACGGATAACGTAGCCGGGTCAATGGGAGAAGTAATGATAGGAAAGGTCAACGGAATCAACGGCGGAAGAGTGACCAAATCAGTGTCGTGCCATCAGAGCCTGTACCCTTACCTACTGTATTACTGCCACTCCGTTCCCAAAGTGAGGGTCTACCAAGCAGACATTCTTAACGTAGAGACAAAGGCTAAGATAAATCACGGTGTTGCCATCTGTCATGTCAACACGTCGTCATGGAGTTCGGATCACGGTGCATTCATAGCATTAGGGTCGGGGCCTGGTCTTATTGAAGTTTGCCATTGGATCTTTGAGAATGATATGACTTGGGCCATGGCTGACTAGGGAGTTGATTGGAATGACGTGGCTATTTACTAATCCAATATTTACTTTTATTTGAATTTTAGTTTATATGTTGCCACAACTCCAAAATATATTTTGTAGTCCCACTATTTGTTGACGAGGTTTCGTATTGAAGGCATTTAATGATTCGATTTTCTCGTATCATATAATGAGTGAAGTTGATCAATTATTTAAGCAAGTGATATCGTTCATTTCAATTACTAGTCATGTCGACTAACTGAATCTGTTTAAATTGTTGATGTTTTAAAAAATAAAAACGGCATGTTACTTTTAATTTTTTTTCCTTATTAATTCAATTTGGGAATAAACTGGTAATCTAGACAAATACTTATATAATTAAGGGTTAAGTGTCATTCTTATGATTGCGAAAACCTTTTATAAAAAAGGCAATATCAATGGAGAGTACTCTCTTGGTTTCTTTATATCACAATGTCTAACTCCACATAGAATTCTAAAAAGAAAGAAATATAACTGAACTTGTGATATTTAACTTGCCACGATATAATATATAACTGAACTTGTGATATTTAACTTGCCACGACATTATTATAGCTATAAGAAATTAAGAATTAATCAAGAAGGATCTGAAATTTGAAGTTTATGAGTTCTTAATAATTTCAAATTAAAAAAAAATAATCTTTATATGTACCTAAGTGGAATTGGGCCCCCATACAAAAGGTCAACCGAGCTTAAATGAGTTCCTTCACTATAATTGAACCCAGTACTCTCGATACCCTAGATCCGCCCCTGGAATTAACCCAAAAAAAAAAATGCATTCGGGATGGAGAGTGGAGACCTTAAATCAGTTGAGAAATAGCAATACCATAGCTTGTAAGATATTTTTCATGGAACAAAAATGAAAAAAAAAAAAAAAAAGTAACCCATAAAATGAAACAGTAGTATTTTTTCACAAAACAAAGGGCGAAGAAATTGATGAGAAAGTAACAAAGGGTGTTGTGTACAGGGACCTCTTTGTCTATTCATCACTTAGGAACAGTATGTTTTTTTAGCTAAAATATGATGGCGTGAAGCCATAAGAACTCTGATGATTGAATATATATGCACGCCTTTGGGCAAATAACAGTAAAAAGGGGAAAGCATGCAGACAATGAAATTTTTGCAGCTTTGAGTACACTCAAAGGAATATAATGCATCATAATGTGATGTATAGTAATAAAAAAATTATAACAGAACCGCACTATGCAATTATTTTTCGTTAACAGAAGTACATGTATGATGAAACATAAATTCGACATTCATTGATGCTATAATTACTAGTGAGAAATCATGGATCATGATCTCATGTATGAAAACTAGTTGATGAATTTTTCTATATATAGCGATAGTTCGATCTTGATTACGAAATATAGTGATAGTTTGTCTATTTATGAAACGTAACAACATTTTATTTCAAAATGCATGTAACGGAATAAATTGTATTCCCGCACAAGTAAAATATGGTTTGAACGCTATTGAAATACATTGTATCCATGCCATTCACTACTTAAAAATCATTATTTTCTCATTAAAATTTCCCACTGATAAATGTTCAGTGGCTATTCCATAGATATTTTGATTGAATGATCAGTGAGAAAAGAAAAAATATCTAGTGGCTATTTCTAGTATTTCCATGAGAATTTATTTTCGGCCTGTGTTTTTCCTATGAACTAGTTCGGTGGAAATGGGGTAAGAAAATTATATTTTGTAACACAAATTTCTCATTGATTCATGGTTGGAAAAATCTCTATTTATATTTACACTATACGACATTTGTATTTTATGAAATACACTTGGAAAATCTGACTCAAATTAAACGGACCATATATCTCAGGCCCAAATTCATTGAATGATGATTCTTTATTTTGGGCCTTACGTCATTTGACTACTTGATCAGTCTCTCAAAAGTTTCGTAAACATTAGATTTGATGGTCAGTTTTGGGACATATTAATACTTGGAAAAACTATTTAAAAAAATACATTTAATTGTGAAATTATTAATCAAAAAAGGATTCAACCTAATTTATTTGGTAATTTTTTTAAAATTCCACAGTGAAAAAGTCCAATTACAATTTATCCTGAATTTTTTGATAATTACCCGAATTCAAGCCTGGAAACAGCCTCTGGCAGAAATGCAAGGTAAGGCTGCGTACAATAGACCCTTGTGGTCGGGCCCTTCCCCGGACCCTGCGCATAGCGGGAGCTTTAGTGCACCGGACTGCCCTTTTTTCCAGATTTTTGATACATACGAATGACGCTGATACATCGCGATTTGATACATAAGTCCTTTTTAAGATACATCGTTAGTTGATACAAACCAAACATTGTAATATCAATAAAACTTATGAATCAACTTATAACACCTAATATATCATGAACAAAACAAAAATAGCATTAAAACTTATGTTTTACTCATACATTGTGTGCTTGGTTTGTATCAACTAGCGATGTATCATGAAAATGACTTATGTATCAAATCGCGATGTATCAGTGTCATTCCTATGTATCAGAAGATGGATTTTTGAAATTTTTACAAATGGTAGGGAATAATTGAAAATATAAGAATATAAGATGTATAATTTGGTAATTTTTTCAATTTATTTAGACTTAATGGATCAGCGGCCCAAACTACATAATATATCAGCTGCCCAAACTACAGACTTTATATTTTGGGAAAACTAAGCTTATGCCCCGTAAAAGCAAATTAATTACAAACAAATACCCATTTACAATTCAATTCCCCCCTCCAAAGCATGAGATTCGCGAGCAACATACCGTCGCATTATCAATATACTGACATGGTATTATTGAGGTTGCTTCAGTCCTTAATGATACCACCACAGTATATCTATATACCGTCATAGTATCATTGATGTCTACTTCAATCCTTTAGCTACATCTCCATGAAACAATCATATACTTGCATGGTATCATTAATGATCATTTCATATAATCATTATGGATCGTTTCATACAAATGTTAAATGATACCATCACAGTATATAGTGTATATATATACTGTGATGGTATCATAAAGGGTTTCCTAAGTCATTCGATATTACATGAATGATACTACCACAGTATATCGTATATTATAATGATGGTGAAAACCCTTAATGAGACACTTTTAAAATCCTCAATTATATCATAAAAATATTTTGATAACTTATCGGTATCAAGTAGGACTGAGCTTAATCCTCTGTGATACTCGATCGGTATTTGATATTCTATCGGTATCATGTAGGGTGGACGCTTACGTCAGCATGACGTCAGTGCGCGAATTTAAAAATAATTAAAGGGGGTATAAGGGTAATTAGTTTGGCCGAAGAAGTATATAAATGAATTATTTAGGAAAGGGGTATGGAGTGGTAAATAGTTTGTTTAAAGGGTACATTTTGTGTAGTTTTCCCTTATATTTATTTGAAATAACAATATTTTAAATAGGGAAGTTTTTACAAATAGCAAATTTAAGGCTTAAATAAGACTCCATAGCTATACTTTCAATATTTGCAAAACACAACTATACTTTTATTTGATATGCCTCTAAATTATGTATTTTTCTCGTGATGGATACAAAAAAAATATATACAATCTAACTGAATGTAGTAAATTTCGGATTATATTTGGTAACCTCCCTTAATTTACTCTCTCATTATTCCTGTTACGTACATGACTCTTTATTCTTCATTATCTCTCATCAATCCTGAAATTCAAAAACTCATCAATTTCTTTCGTTTGTTTTTCTAAAAAAATCAAAAATATTGATACATCTTGCAAGGAAATTTGGAGCAGTTCATAAACGTTCTTCCACCATACTCTTACAATACATGGCTCGTTTGGAGACATCATAGTTGTTAAAAAAATTAAAACTGTTTAGGTAATTGACCCCCTATTTAGATCCAAATATAGTCTAAATTAAATTCAAAATCATAGTTGAATTTGCGTTGATCATCATTTATTTTTGCAATTTGCAATAATTTGGAATACATAATTATGAGATTTATATGTCGAATAAGTTGTGATACAATTTTGATATATCATTCGAATTGTATAAAGAATATTCGAAGATTTGAATACACATGTGTACATTATATAAATTTGAATTTGGATACAATTTGAATGCTTTGGTGGTGAATTAAGTTCGAAATACACCAAAAAATATATTTTTATGTAGTTGAATTTAAATACAACTTTGATGTTGTTGGTGATGAATACACTTATGTAGTTTAACTAAGAATGTAATACAAAATAAGAATAAAATACAAATTGAGACTGAACTGAAAAAATTTAATTATTATACAAATAAATCTTGGATAAAAATAATTTTAGAATACAAGTAAATTTGGGATACAAATAAATTTTGGATACAAAAAAGGTATTTATAATACAAATAAACATATAATACAAGTAAGTTGAGGATGTAGATTATTTTGTAATTCAAATGAATTTTTTTATACAAGTTGTGGAATATAAAGTGTAAGGCTGAAATACAAAAAGGTTTTATGTGCGATGCAAGGTGGTAATACAAGAAAAAATTTAGAATATAAGATACTTCGGCTCAAATTGATGAATAATTTGAAAAATAAAGATACATAAGAGACTAAAAAAATACAAAATAGCACTAAAAATGGCAAATAAATATGAAAAAATACATAGTTACCTGGTTCGGCGGGATTCTGATGGAAAATCGTTTAGAGGATTTTTCGTTTTGAGAAAAAAAATGAGCAAAAATCTGTAATGAGAGAGAATTGGTTGGAATATAAATAGATAAGGAAGAATTAGAAGAGAGAGTGTATTTGATTGGGAGGGAAAGAATGATGTATTTTAGGATTATAATTAAAATCAAATATTTTGCTATAAAAACAATATGTAGTCTTTTTTTATAATATTTTTAAATTATAGCTATTATAAATAAATAAGTTGATAATTTTGACTAGTTCCATATATGACATATAATGAGAGTTTGAGTTTAGTAGTAAATATTGCAGGCTAAGTGTGAATCGGTAAACATTTACACTATATAATACTCAAAATATACTAGTTAATAGTTTATCGTATATTGTGTTTTGTTTATTTACGTATTTATGTCTATTTATCATAAAAATGACGAGATTTACAATCTCTAAAATATAATACGATGTATATTAAGAAAATATTGCAGGCTAAGTGTGAATCAGTAAACATATACACTATATAATACTCAATATATATTAGTTAATAGTTTATCGTATATTGCGTTTTGTTTATTTACGTATGTATGCCTATTTATCATAAAAATGACGAGATTTACAATCTCTAAAATATAACAAATCTAAAGATGTCTTCCTCTTATTCACCTCCTCACGAACATAGATTCAAAGGCTCAATCAAGAGCCTAATCTTCAACTTGATCAACTTTTGATTTGTTGTGTGTCATGAGCAACAATCCGTGCATTTTGCATTCATTCTCAATTGTTATAACAGTGCTAAAGTTTTAGACTAGAACTCATATTTGATCTATATATCTATATTTTTGTCACTGCTCCGATACAACACTATCCTTTAATTGTCATTAATAATTTCGCTAGCATCTATATGTCAAAACAATGGTATCCCGTATCCATGCTGGCCTTCAGGCTCACCTCTATAGCCTGTTTGGATTAGCTTAAAAAAGTAACTTTATATATGAAGTGCTTTTAGAACTTTGAAGTGCTGAAAGTTATTTTTATAAATAAGCAGTTGAGTGTTTGGATAAAAGTGCTTATGTTGAAAATAAGTGTTTGAATTTTAGGGTTAAAAGAATAAAAAGGGTAATTTGGGAATTTAGTTAAAATATAATGGATATAAAAGTAATTTTCATGGTCAAACAAAATGGCTTTAAGCACTTAGAAAAAAAATAATTAGAAATCCTAACTTTTCATTTTTGACCGACTTTAAGAACTTTATGACTTAAAGTTAGCATTAGACAAACACGTCCAAAAATTAAAAAGGGGCTTTAAGTTGGTTTTGACCAACTTAAAGCCCATCCAAACGGGCTCCTAATACTATGAGAATTTAGTATCTATACTTATATTCTTCTGGGCAACTTGCCATGCGTAGCCAAGTACAGTAGATAATTTATGCTTATAAATCATAAATTATAAGCCTATTCAAATAGGCTCTAATTAACGTTATTCATCATTTACTATACGAGATAAAAAGGTACCATCGCAACACAAACAACCTAATACTCACATAAATTTATATTATTATTATGAGATAATTTCAAAGACTCATATTCCTATGGTTTACGATATTACCTCTGTCTCCCTTTTTTTCATTTTCTTGTAACCGTTTCTTAAACCTATTTAAAATAAATATAAATTAATTCAAATTTAAAAAATTTTATCATTCTTTTTATTAGTTTCTTCATATTAATGAATATTGTCAAAAAATTTTGTTTAATAAATACTTTGACAATAAATCGACACAAATAATTTTTCTTAAAAAGAAAGTAACACAAATAAATTTCCTTGCAGCACGAGCTTACCATCACTTTCAATTTATTTATTTTTATATTTTCTTTTCTGATTTTGCTCCTATTCTTTCTCAGTTGCCAAATCAAATACGTTGGAAATCAAGACTTTAATGACCAACAAATTATGTCTCAACTTTTCGGGCATGCTTAATTTCTCAAAAACTAGTTTTCATTCGTAACAGAATTAATTAATTTCGTAGATGAAAAAGTTGGTTATTATCTCTAACAAAATATGGATAATAATGAAATTTTAATCAAACAAGCCGATGAATTATCTCAATTTATCCAACCAGAATATTGTATGTTTTGGGTACGTAGGGGTGTACATTGATCGGGTTGATTCGAATTTTTTAAATATTAAATCAAATTATTTGTACAAGATTTTTAAATCTATAAATCAATTCAAACTAACAAAACTCAGGTTTTTCAACCTTGGGTTGTTTCGGGTTTTTTTTTGAATTTTTTGGGTTTTCAATTTTTTTTTTGGGATTTTTCTTGTAACATATTCATACCAACATATAATTAACTTGTGTTTCAAATATTTCTTTAGTCCTATCAAAATACAACTAACCTAAGGTGATTCTTAAGAAAATAACATAAACTATGAGATGAATGATGACACTAAAATATTCAACTAAAAAATAATAATGAAATCTCATAAAATAAATATTGGCAAATTAATATGTCATAATGAAAATGATCATAATTTGAAAGTATTAAATCATGCTAAAATAAGTCTAATAAGTATTAATTACATGACTAAACATTAAAGAAACACTGAAATTATGTTATATATTTTAATTGTCAAATTAAACCAATGTAAACTAAAGAACAAATATTCAACACTATTGTCACTCTTAGTGTTGAATGGCTTCTTTTTGTTAGCATTAGTATTGATTTGATTTTGAGCTTTATTAAAGTTAATTAGTAATATTTATGGACTATAACCTTCGTTGGACCACTCAAAATTCTAAGTTTCAAATTTGAAATAATATACTCCCTACGTTCCTTTTTACTTGTCAAATTTTGACTTGACACACTTATTAAGAAAACAATGATTGATATATGAGTTTACCATTTTACCCCTATTAATTGATAGAGTCTTAAATATATTTATTCATTACACGTTTCAAAGACATAAACTCCATGTTAATAAATTCAGGGTATAATAGGAAGAATTTTTTTTGTTTTTGCTTGATTTGTCAAAAATGACAAGTAAAAAAGGAAATCAAATTAGAAAATATTTGACAAGTAAATAGAAACGGAGAGAGTATTAAAAGATAAAAAGTATGAAGAAAGTATAAGAAATATTTATAAATTATATCAAAGTAAATACTTTTATGTATAAAATAAATTTTTTTTATATATATATATATATATAATGTCGGGTTGATTTGATCTCGGATTAATTTTTTTTAATTAAAATCAAACCAACATAAGTATAATTGATTTTTTTCTGATACCAAATTAAATCAAACTGTTAGTGTGTGAACATTTTAACATTTTATTAAATTGCAATTTTAGCAATTGTCCATTGATGACATTTAATGTCATCTTTATTATTCTTTCTTTAGTGCATAAAAATGTCTTTCATTATCATCTTTATTTAGTGCAAGACTAAATCATTCCATTATGTATTTTTAATCTAATTATCACTAATAAGTGGTGCACTAAATCATATTATTATGTATTTTTAATCTAATTATCACTAATAAGTGGTGCACTAAATCATAATGGTGCACTAAATCATAATGGTACACTAAATGATGATAATGATGGCATTCTATTATTTTTTCATCTTTGAATGATTTTCTCTCCTATAAATAGAGAGGTCTTCTTTGTTTTGAAAGGGAAGAAAAGGATAAGAAAAAATTGAGAGAGTTAAGTTTATATAAAAAAGAGAGTTCTTATTAGTTGAAGGGAGGTATTCTTTGTGAAGAGCTTTAAACTCAACTCTTGTCCAGAGTTTGTTGAGTTACATTTTTGTGATAAGGCTGTTGTATCCTGGAGGGGACAAGTCAAGAGGACTACTGCTGGACCAGTGAAAAGATTTACTGCAGTGGGCTTGAATCTCCTTAAAGAGAGCGAGATATCCGCGCCTCAGCCAAGAAGTGAAGTTAATTTCTTCATTTTATTTTTCAATTGTAATTTGTAATCTTATAATTTCACCAACACAAACTAAATCACTAATCAAATATTTTTTTCCAATTTAACTTGATTTTCAATTTGATTCGATTTTGTTCACCTTTAATACATTCTTTGAATTTTCACAGAGGTAAGGAACATCTTTGCCATTATACGTTTTGACAAATTTAATGAACTGGTAGGGGTCGGTCCTACCCGGCAGCATGGAGGCAGAGCGTATCTAGGAGGTTGGGAGGGTGTCATTTGAATCTTTCAATAAAAAATTATAATATATATAAGATTATTTTTTAATTATATAGAGAGAGATATTTTGAATCCTCTAAACATAAGATATGAGGTTAGTCTAGTAGTTTAGACGTTCTAAGTTCAAATCTTAAATACTATATTTTTATTTTTTAAACTCTTTGAGTAAAAATCCTAAAAAAAAAAAGACATAAAAGATATAAACATATTTCCTACCTCTTTACTAATTTATTACTCCTATCTATTATAAAAAACGACACATGCTTCAAATTACTTTAGCAGCTCTCCAAATAGCCAACAGCACAGTGATCACTTGTTCATCTGAAATGGAAAACAGGAACATTATTAATGCTTCAGAAAAGTTAGACAGGAAAACACAGGAAAAAAACAGAAGAATCAAAATGAAGTATCTTTGTTCCAAGCTCTTTTCTCTCATTCCTCTCCACCACTACTCCAAGGTACTATTATAAACTCTATTTCTCTCTCTCACACACACATTGACACACAAGAGATCAAGACGAATTCAGGATTTGAAGTTTATAGATTCTGAATAATTTTACTCCTTTTATGTAACATGTAATCTTATTTTCATGATTACAAATTTACGTATGTAGGATTAGGTTGTTACTTTTCCTTGACTTGCTAGTGAAACAATTTCAGGCGATGCTGGCACGACAAGATCAAGTTGATCAAGCCATTAGTTACATTGAGGAATTAAAAGAAAGAGTAGAGGTATTAAAGAGAAGGAAGGATGAGATGGTAGCACAAGGCACAACTCGTTGTACTATAAAAACACCTATGGTTGAAGTTAAGGAGTTGGATTCAACTCTAGAGGTGATTTTAACTAGTGGTTTGCAAAAGAACTTCACATTGCAAGAGGTTATTAAAACCATAGAAGACGAAGGAGCTCAAGTTGTTACCGCTAATTATTCGACAATTGATGATGCGATTTTATATACGATCAGTACTCAGGTGATATTCATATATCCTCCGTCCTAAATCTCAATTTATGAGATATTCTTTTCTTTTGAGTGAATTCAAAAAAATGATATTTTTCTATATTTAATTTCAACTACATCCTACCTGACATGTTGAAAATTCTTAAGATTTAAGCGACAATTTAGTACAAATTAATATTTAATTAGTTTCAGACAATAAGATTCTAAAGTTTCTCATATACTTTCACTATTGGGATATATGAAATTAAGAAGATGGAAAATAATGTACACAGCTAGTTAAATTAAAAATGCTTATCTTGTTATCTAATATTTGCAGGTGAAAATTACGAGATTAGGGGTTGATGCATCAAGGGTCAATTTGAGATTACAAAAGCTGGTTTGCTAAATTTAACTACTTACTAGTTACCAGCAAGGATCAATATGGAGACACATCATGTCTGTCAAATGATCGATTGGGATGAATTTGGGCATATCAATATAGATTGAGACAAAAAAAAATGTACTAAAAGTTGAATCATAACTCAACCTGTCCATTTTTATCTTCATTACTTTCTCCAATTTCAAAAAGGAGACTTGACGTCAACGGTTTCGTTCCCGTCACCTTTCAACAAAACCTAAGATTATTCCGTTTTTTTTTTTTTTTGGTTAACAAGATAATCATATTACTTAATATGCGCAGAGTGGCAATGCTGAGGGACTGCTACCATTGTTTGGGGGAGGGGATAAGCTACTAGAGTTTTCCATACATTTGTACAAGACTAGTCTTGATGTACGCGCTTTGCGCATGATCAAAGCTTATCTGATAACAAATATTACAGAGAAAAATTAAATTAAATTATGAACTTCATCATTAATTCATCGACAAATTGCTTGTAAATAGAAAAAAAATTATATTGAAATCTAATGGCTATAATTCTCGTACAATTGAATTTCTCACATAAATTGAGATAAACAATTACTTCAAATTAAATCAAATTAAGACACCTGAGTTTCTTGATTTTTGGTTGGGTTACGTTGGGGTTGGGGTGGGGTTAGGGGGGGACTTATGATAAATTTATCGAAGAAGTCAATGTTATTGGACTTTGCTAATTAGTGACGAAAAAAATTTAATTATCAATTGCGTACTGACTCTTCATAATGAACGCTTATTAATTGTTTAATCTAGCTACAACTTAATGACCTTACTACTTTTTGCATACATAACATATAATTTTTTTCGAATTTGTTGAAAGAAAAAGCCTATGGATGATTAATAAAATGGGTGTATGGTCTCCTTATAAAATTTGAATAATTCTTTATTTTTGAGCTAATTTTTAGAATGTAAATTATACACAAAATCTAATTTTACAGTTTTTCTGGGTGAAACTTTCATTAACATGAATTATGGTATGATAGAAAAAATTCTATGGGTATGTTAATACTCAATGACACAAAGTTCCTCATCAATACTCAACAGCCCTATATTCATATATTATTCTTTGTTACATAGTGTATTAAAGTTTAAAAATTCTAGATCTATTAATAATCTCAAAGATTATATTTCTACAAAATAATTAATTATTATATCATCAAAACGAAAGATGGTTATTATAAAAAGGTAAATAATTCACTACAAAAGTAATTTGATAAATTGTTATTTTCATGTTTGTCAAATTAAAATTAGTTCTATATTTGATTCTACAATATACTCTAAACAGTAAGGTACATGAAAATAAATTACATTATACACGACCACAATAATATAACATAATTACTTGTTACAAATTAACAATAACATAAAAGATAATTGGTAATGCAGATGCCAACCTTAAAAATGCAACAAAAGAAAACTGAAAGTTATTTACCGGGAGGCTTTACATTATACGTAATGTATATATAAAATCATTTTTCAGTAAGTTTTGTTTTCAAGAAGTAGATCTCTCAAATGTTGATAAAAAAATAAATCACACAATCTTTTTCATGATAAAGTAAATTATCTACTCCATCTTTTAAACAATATAATTTCAAAAAAGAATTAATTTTGTTTTCTTCCTTGTGAAAATAAAGTTTTGAGATCAAACGTAAAAGGCATGGACCTAGTCATCAAAGAACCGTTGAACAACAATTTCAACTAATAAGAATAGATTAACTCACAATTAGTAGAAAATTTTCAAAAAACTTGGATGAAAGTACATGAAAAGAAATTGACAATAATTGACATATATATAAATAATTAGAAGGGTACATGAAAATTTGTGTTATGTAAATTGAAGTTAAATAATTCTAAGAATATTCTAAATGTGAGAAGTAGATTCTAACATGAAATTTTTATATATTTTATTCAGTTTTAATTTTAAGAAGGAATAAAATTATTTAAAGTAATACATTTCTTCCTCTACTCACGTTAATTAGGATCCAATATTAGTTAGGATTTCTATTTTAGGTAGTATATTTCCCCTCCTTCTCACGTTAATTAGGATACAGCATTAGTTTTTTATGCATATTTGATTTCTTAACCTAAGTAGGAGTTTCTATTTTTGTACACAATGTTTTCCTTTTTCACCCTATATATATTCTGGGGTTAATATATAAATGCAATTTTATAATTAAATAATAATTTTTTAAAAATGGTGAAAAGAAGATTTTGTTTAAAACAGAATTTTTTAATAAAAGGTAAAAAATTCAAACAACATTATCTAAGGACCTTCGTGTTTTTAATATAGTATAGATTATTCTGTGTTACATGATGTTAAAAAGTCCCACAATGACTACAGATGAAATAATTAGTTCCGTTTTCTCCATTTTATTTTTAATTGTCTGTAACAATCTATCCCCATAGTTACGAATAGGCCAATGGGGAAGGATTTTCGGTGGAAAAACTTCGAGTAGTAATTTCGAAAAAATGTAGCCTAGGCCAGATTTGGACGAATTCTGAATTAGGTGAGGTCTAGGGTGATGTTTTGAATGGTGGGAGATCGAATCTCTGATTTAATTGGATAAACTGATATCCAAGGCGATACAGAGCATTTTCGACTTCGCGGAATCGCATTCGGGCGAGTAAAACTCCCGGAATCGAATTTGGAGTGAATGATATATTTTAATACGTCTTGGGAAGGGGGTGTGTTGTGAAATGATGGCTTAGAGCTCAAACTCCAAACTCTCTATTTCTGTGCAACCCGTAAGAGCGAGGCCTCCATAGTAGAATAGTCGCAATTTAAGTTGGGGAAAAACTCCAGAAATAGTCTTTTCTGCAAAACCAGTTCCTAAGACTTCAGGAGGCGACGTAGGGTGAATTTCATCAATTTTCCACAGATTTCCACGCTTAAGGTAAGGATTTTACTCCCTAAATTCATTCTTTGATTCCTAGAACCTAGAAATTATGGTTGGTAATCATTAGGGGGAGGGTTTGAACTGAAAACTAATGTGGAAAATAGCCTTAGGGTGGGGTTAGGATCATAGGTTTGGCCTAGTATGAGAATTGTGTTATTTTTCATGATAGTTAGGCCATTGTGTTGATCATTTATATGTATTCACTTCTTTTAGACCAAGAATGAAAGAAATGATCCGGAAAGGGAAGGCTCTTGCAATGTAAGGCTGTTGAAGCTTGAATTTGAGGTAGGTGATGGTTTTGTTTCCCATATGTATTTTATATACTTGTTAAATTGCTTCACGATATGCGTATATGTATATGAATAGAGAAACATGTTAGATTATATTTGAAATGGTCACTTGCTGGCCTGTTTTGTGATGAACCTATTCTTGGTAATATAATGATGATTAATGAATGAAATTCTGTTTGTTGGTATGTTGGGATCGGGTGTCACATTTCGACATATAAATTGAATTGTGTGTCACGTTCTGACACATATTTGGAGCGGGTGTCACATTCCGATACAAACCTTGGACCAGGTGTCACGTTTTACCACAACTTGAGTGTTTATAGGTACAATGAGAGGACACTTATGTGAAATTGCATGATATGGACTTTGATGAATTGTGATCTTGTTGTGTATTGGATTGGGTTGGAATGGTTAACTTATTATATATCGAGTTTACTTGTCTATGATCCGCTTACTGGCTAACCACGTGATCCTACCTGTACACTATTGATTTTGTGTATTGATACTATACTTGCTCTGTCTTTGTTTAGTATAGGGTATATTCAGCTAGTTGTGGAGAGACCTCGCTTAGAGGAGTAGAAATCTTGTTCAAGTCCAAGGGTGGGCTATTCTGTCATGCTGTCGTGGACTTTTTCATTTGTCTTAGTCCCTCGTCCGGAACTCAGATGTTCAAACATTGTTATTTTCATTATGAATTCTTTTGGGGTTGTATTTCCCTTTTTTTTGACTTGTTCATTTTTAGAGTTTTGGTACGATAACTTTCAGTTCTTATGGTGTGCTTACTTTCGCATATTTTGGGTTGATAAGTAGATGGTTTTTGAGTTTATGGGAACTCAACATTTATTCTCGATTTAAACCTATTTTGAAATCTTTAAACTTACTATACTTCACGATTATTGATTGTGGGCTGTTGAAAATGGTTCTCCCACAGAAGGATTAGTGTGGATGCAAATCACGGCGGGTCGGAATCGTGAATCTGTCGTTTTAATCTTTCATTCGTTAAGAAAAATAATAAATATAATATATAGTTGTTATGTTATTCCTATTGAATATTTCCTTTATTCCAATTTATATAATGTTTTTTATTGGGAGCAAAATTTAAAAAATATTGAAAGATTTTTCAAAGTATCTTTTATTTTTAAACGATATAAATATAAATATGTCATTTAATTTGACTTCAGCTGACATCGATGCCCTTCATTTTTGGGTATGCATAAATAGGTATGTGTGCATAAATATATATAGGTAATTATATACGACATATTAATGGTGCAGATCGTTTATAAGTATTTTGATATAGGTATGCATATTCAATTGTATACACGGTATATTAAGAAAATATTGTAGGTTTCTATTTGTTTATAAAGTGTGTATCGCTAAATATATAAATTACTATATAATAATAGTACTGTTTGTTTACGTATGTATATCTAAGTTACGTTATAGTAACGGTATAAAATGTAGCCTTTAGGTTTGTGTTTGTTATTTAATTGTGCATATCATAAGGCATAATAAGCCAAGGAGAACAACACAACAAATATAACTAAATATTATGTTTGTATAATTATAACTGGTTACACATTATATTATACACGGGAAACTGTCCTCTACTTTTTGTTCTTGCAAAACGGCTACAGTTCTTGGTCATTGTTTAGTTCAGAACTTACGTACTATGTGTTCTTTTGGAGAAAAAAAATGGGGGTAGGGGAAGGGAAAATGTGGGAGGGGTTTACATGGTTCAGAATCCAACTCTCATTAATAAGGTAAAGTTCATATAACCAAAAAAATGTTTGTATTAGTATAACATAATAATACTATTCTCTCCGTCCCTTTTTAGTTGTCATGATAAGGTTTTGCACAACATCTTTAGAAAACATTAATTAGGAGTGTTATTTGATTAATATACCCCTTATTAATTCTTTAATCTTTATCTATTTACGTGCCTATTAATTCTAGAATAATTAATATTAAGAGTAAAATTAGAAAAAGATAATTAATTCTATCTTGATTGTTTAAATTGATAATTATTTTAGAACATATATTTTTAGTTTACATGAAAACTAATATGACACGGAGAAGGTTACTTTAGAGATTTTAACTTTCACCAAAAAAAAACCAAGTGCACGTGCATATAAAAAGCCGAAATTAATAAAAGATCATAGGCTTTCCATACTGTAATTCCAAACATAGTGACAAAAAAGAAGGTTCCAAGGCCACTCAACATATTTCCTTCAACTTTCAATTAAGAGAAATGGTATTAATGGAGTTTCGTATATTAGTATTTGTTGATATATGTGTATATATTCAGTTGTATAAACGGTATATAATTAAGAAAATATTGTTGGTTTGTGTTTGTTAATAAAGTGTGTAACGCTAAGTATTTATATACACTATATAATAATAGTAGATCGTATATTGTGTTATGTTTACTTATGTATGCATATCTAAGTTATAGTAACCAACACAATAGAAATCTAGGCTGACCGATGCATGGTCAATAATCAACACATTCTTTTTTTTTTTTGTTGTTGTTTAGTTATTCACTTTACCAACACATGTTGCACATTTAGTAGTTAGATCAATTAATTTTGGTATGACATGACCGTTGACTATTAGAGGTGAGACCATAATTTCAACTTTATAAATTTTAAATTTTAAAATGATATTTTTAAATGTTAATAATTAATTTTTAAATTTTCTAAATATAAACACAATATTTAAGCAAAAGCTATAAAATTCACTAGGTAATTGGATTTCTACCTCCGCCCCAACACGTGGTTCCCTATCTTGGAACTAACTAACATGTGGATTGTTGAATAAGCTGAAATTTAATAAAAGATGATGGCCTTTCCATAGTGTAGCCGAAATATAGTAAAAAGGAAAAAATATGTGAATAAGTAAATATATATTAGTTAATTAGTTAATATAGCTATAGTTTAAATTAGTTATGGCTCGCAGTAAATATTTAATTGCAATTACAGTTTGAGTTTTGTATAATTCACGCGATTATACAGTTGAGTTTTGTATAGTTTGTGCGATTTATACAAAGGTTGTGCATAAATGGAATTGTATAGTGAAATATACAAACATTACAAATTGTATAGCGAATTATACAAATGTTGTGCATGAACTATATAGTGAAATATACAAACGTTATACAAAAAATGCGAATTGTATATCGAATTATACAAACGTATACAAATAATACGCGAATTATACAAACACTACTATAACTATAGTACAAATTGTAATTAGCGAACTATAGTTATGGAGCATAATTAAGATATTTTTGAGTGGGTATATGCAAAAATTCCCCTACTAAAATTTAGAGCTGTTAAAATGGGTTTGGCCCGTGATGTCGGCCCAATCCAACTCTTGAATTAAATGGGGTTGGGTTAAAAATTTGGGCCCATTTAGGAACGAGACTTTTTAGCCCAGCCTCATTTGGCTTGCCAGTCTCATGAGCTCAATCCGCGAGCTTCAGAGGCCAGCCCGTGGGTTATGAATTTTAAAAATATTTATTATATATATTTGAAGTAGTGTTTTATTTTTGCCAAATCTTTAGCAACTAGACAATTGAAATTATTATAACTATGAATTTTTTACTTCTTTTACTTTTGTATTTTATGCCTAATTTCTCGTTTCTCCTTTTTTGTCTAGTTTATGAAAAATGATCATGTAGTGTATGTTGTTTATGATGAATCTTATGATTGTTGTCTGTTGTATCTTGCATGTTCTACTGTTTTGTAAGTATTCCACTAAAGTGTATGGAACTAATGGACATGTGAATTTTTATTAGTGTGGTATTGATCAATGTTCAATAGTCTTTCTAAAAGGCCAATGTTGTCCATTTTTTGATTGAAGGGTCAATCCGTCTCAACCCGTAACTCGCTTGGGGTGGTTTGTACAGCTATTTTATAGGCCATTTAGTTAAAAGGGTCAGTCTGTCCTAATCCATTTAACTCGCTAGCCCTTTAGGATTAGGTTGGGTTGGGGTTGGGCCAGCTCATTTTGAAAGCTCTAATAAAAATTATGGGGTTTTGAATTTGATATGACTATACAAATGTCATTTGACTTCTATACTGCTGAATTATTGGCAAACACTACTAAAAATAGGTGAAAAAAAACGTAAAAAAAATTGTTTTTTGGTCAAACTCGACGGAAAAGCGATGTAGTCAATTCCGTCGCTTTTTGCTTGACTCTTTTAAAAAAGCGATTGATAGGATCGTAAAAAGTGACAGACTGCATCGCCCCTAAATTTTTTAATTAAAAATATATATATAAAAAATGACGGACTTCGTCTTTTTATTTTTTTTAAAAAGTAAATATTTAATATAAAGCGACGGATAAATGGTCGCCATCCATCGCTTTTGTACTTGGTGTTCATAAAAATTTCCAGAAAAGCGAAGGACATAGAGTCCAAGTCTGTCGCCTTTCTGAAAATTTTTGATAGCCGAAACCTGCAGTTTCTGCTGCCTACCTGCAATCAAAATTCAATTAATTTCATAGCAATTCAGCCCATTCAAACACAAATAACAAACAAAATACACAAAATACATAATAATAAACATAATTAAACACTTAAAACGAATACAGTTATAATTTAGAACGATTTAAGGTGTTTCAAAGTTAACAAAAATTTTCAAAATTTTATAAACTAACATAGGGAACCTAAAGACTATTTGTTATGTATTCATCACTACCGTCGGATTTAGAGTGGACCCTCTTGAACAACGGGGCGGAGGCTGACGGGCGAGGTTGAGTACTTGTTCTTTAATTTGCTCAACTTGTTCATTCATATGTTTTATCTCCTCAACCCTTTTTCTAATATTCTGCCAATGCGCGTGTAAGTTCTGCAATTTGCTGAGACATTACAGCTATCTGAACCCCGTCAATGGCCTCGGCTTAACTCGACGATCCAATACCTTTTAAACCTGATTGGAGTCGTCGTACATTATTTCTATTGCCCATTTCATATATTCGGCCCGTGTGGCTGCCTCCAACCACTTTTTCTATCCAAATTTGAGTGGACACTTCAGGCGTTAGCTGGATCGAATCTCCCATATCACGTATGTACTGCTCATAATCTTGCTGCATATTAAAAAATAGATGTTATAATCAATATATATATATATATATATATATATATGTATGTATTAAAAATAAAAGTTAGAATCAAAATATATTATACATTATGTTAAATAACTTACATAGGCTCTTTCAGCTCTTTCCTCCACTCACTCATCCGGATCCGACACATTAGTCATTTTCTTCACATGAGTCTTTTTAAAGACTTCATGACGATAGGGAGTGCATCCCAATTCTTTTTCCTAAAAAAAATTATAATTAATGAAATAATATTTTGTCAAATAATTTATTAAAGAAAAATGAATTTAAACTTAAAATTTAGAAACCTTACTATCTCTCTTTCAATCGTACCCACACTCTTTGCACCTTCGGTGTGCAACGAGCCACCCTTTAAGCTGGCTCTTCCTTTTCTTTCTTGTTCGGACAAAGCCTTGAATTCTTCGGTATTCCAATATCGGCATAATTCTTCAAATATATGAGGCAACATCCAACTCAAAGGTGCCCGATCACCCCTAACTTTCTTTAGCCTACTAGACAGTCTGACGCTCGCTTTTCTTTCAAAAGTGGTCGCAATGACCATATTGTACCTTGGCTACTAGGTACATAAAGTCTAACTTCTAATTAACTTCTATTGTTACTTCTTAAATCTAACTTTTAACTTCAACAACACTTCAATTCAAACTAAAAAAATACCCAAATTTACAATCTAATTTAAAAAACCTAATTCAACTAAAACGAAAAAATCTTCATTCACTAATTCACAATTAAATATCCAAACTAACAATGTTAATAACATTATAACTTCAAAAAACACTTCAATTCCAACTAAAAAAAACAAATCACAAACTAATTCACAATAGAAGAAGAATTAATTCATTTAGAATTCAAGATTTGGGTAAAACTCAACTATAACTTCATTATGATGAATTCAACTATTGGGCGCATTGACGAACTCAATCCAATGCTATGAATAGCCTTACATACCTGGAATTCGAAGCTTTACTCCGAATTGAAGAACTCAATGACCACTCTTGAACCCCTAGCCTTTTTCTCCTCGCCGGAGCGTTTGTGTACTACCTTGAGTATAAGAATCACCGGAATAGAATTTCTACACTATTTAAAACTAAAACTATATTTGAGAATGAGTAAAGAAGTGTATAGAGAGAAGAGTTGCTTGAGAAAGCTTGATGAATAAAATGAGGAAATAAGGTGGGTATTTATAGGTGTGGAGGAGGGACCTAACAATAAATAAAAATAATTACAAAGGATGATCTTAAAAATTCAGTGGAGGATTGTGATCTTATGGATGATGTCAAATGGAGGACTATTGATGTCATGGGTGATATCAAATGGATCTAGATATTTTCATGATTGGTGAGATGAACTTTCTTTTAACGAAATGCCTTTTTTTGGAGATGCGTTTGAACAAGATAACTTTCTAATTAAGATTTGGTGTCTTCATATAAATTGTAGATCTAGAAGTATACTTTCATGTCGTTTATGAATCAACCGATTTGGAGAATCCTACTGTGATATATGATTTTTCTTCTACAAATACTCCATTTCATCACAGCACCATGTCTTGCAAAAATTAATTTATTTGGTCTACGTATCCTCTGAATCTTAAGATATGGTCTTCATGAAAATTATAGTTAATGCCGTTGGGGTTATTTAGAAATTTGAATCACCTAATTTGGACTATTTTATGAAAATATATGGCCAAAAAAAAGAAGCTGTATCATTTTCGTTGAGAATTGAAACACCACATACAACGTTTTAGGGGGTGTTACAGTTCCGACACAATATTATTGGATCGGGTGTCACATTTTGACATGATAATATTAAATAATAACATATTTAAATGATTTAATACTACCAAAGCTCAAATAACTCATTTCTCAAAAGATCATAGTGTGGAGGCCTGAGTCCTCACATATACTTTTGATATTGTTGACCGATTGTGTATTGGTTCATTGTATTCTTACTTGATCTTGATCTTGTTGGTTGCCACCTGTTAAGTGCTATGATTGATTTTCCGCTATAAGTTTATGCATATTGATTTCTATTTTGAGTCGATCGATGATACCTACTCAGTACATATTGTCCTTTACTGATCCCTACTTGTATTTTTCTTTATTTTATTTTGTGGAGTGCAGCGGGTGTTCTATCGACTTCGACTCGACCTCAGTCCAGCACATCAAGTTCTAGGGTGAGCCATTCCTTCTACTAGTGTTGAATTCTCTCGGATATGGCATGATGTCCTTAGTTTTCGGACATATTAAGTTATTTATTTATTCTGGTGTTTGATATTTTCAAACTTAGTATTTTAGAATTAGATGTCCTTGAAGTGATGACTTTCAGATTTTGGGGAACGTATGTAATAAACTTTAGTAATTTTGTTAGTTCTTACTTTTATAAGTTGAGATTCCGCATTATTGTTATATTTTATAAGTTAGGGTTTGTATCGTTGGTTCTCCCACATAAGAGGTTAAGTGTGGGTGTCACTAATGACCCATTTTGGATCGTGACATATTCAGTCTATTTTTTGTCTTTTGTTTCTTTGATTCCATAACACTACGTAGCTAAAATATGATATATCTTTTTACAGTTTTTAAATTTATTGGACTTCCCATTTTGGATAGTGACATATTCAGTCTATTTTTTGTCTTTTGTTTCCTTGATTCCATAACACTACGTAGCTAAAATATGATATATCTTTTTACACTTTTAAATTTATTGGACTTACTTAGAGAAAATAAATTGAAAAAAAATGTAATTTAACACAATTAATATATCATATATTAGAAAGAAATTCATAAAAAGTTGAAACTTGACCGACAATAAATTTTGTTGCTTTGAGTTCACTCAAAGGAATGCATCATAATGTGATGCTATAATCTTTGTAAACTTTACCTAAATCCCATAATGAAAAAGTCTAATTACTATACATCTCTCATTGTACCAAAATTACCCGATTTCCCCCTTTTTTCCAACTTTTCTGATACATTAGTGATGTATCTGATACATCAATTATCTATAGAGTAATTAATGAAGATCATCTATTTATGGATAGTATCTTAATATAAGGTATGATTGGTTCTTTAAATCAATTTGTCACGACCCAAATTCGGGTGTGATGGCACTCATCTCAACCCACCGAGACAAGTCAGCCTAAAACTCAATGAAAAGTAAATGCGGAAGTAATTGAGATAAAATAAGGTTTAAATTAGTCAAAAACAAATAAATAATCTCCAAAATCCCCCAAGACTGGTTGTCACGTATACAAGCCACTAATAAATTATCGAAGTACGAAAGAAAATACAGTCACAATGTCTTTGTCACTAGAGTAGGACTAAAACATAATAAAAAAGTAAGAGGTTTCCGCTAGATGGATGTAACAGCTACCTCAACACTCGAAATGATAACCTCAGATGTGGTGGAAACACTAGGAGATCAAACAAGTCCGGCCTCACAACCTACACAAGTGTGGAAGCAAGGGGTGAGTACCAAACAACACGGTACTCAGCAAGTGGATAACTAAAACTAAGCAAAGCTTAATAGATACAAGTACTCTTGTCCTCCCAACCGAACCTCCTTAACTACAACCTGCATAAAATCAGTCCAACTCTACACTTGTGCGATAACAACAGTAATACAGTCCATAAATTCTCATCAATGAATCATACCAAGTCAAGTTCAACATACACAGAGCAATATAGGGGTAAACACAAATTCACAAATGTCAGAAAGGTGCAATGCAATGCAATGAAATGATGCATGTCTGTCCTATCGGTACACATCCGCTGAATCACAGTCCGGAACCCATGGGGGACATTTCTGTCCATGTAACCTGCCACGGAACGTGTGGCCCGTCCCCTCAACATATATATCTTGCCACGGAGCGTGTGGCCCGACCCCTTTATTTCATAATACTTGCCACGGAGCGTGTGGCCCGACCCCTTTGTTTCATATACCTGCCACGGAGCGTGTGGCCTGACCCCTTTTGTTTTATATCATTTTCAGTCTCAACACAATATGTCAGAACCAATGCAATCAATTCATGTTCATATAATTCACGATAATAACATGACAACAACAATAATTTTTCCTATCTCACATCAACATGGTCATTTCACATGCCCAAAATCACAACATATCAATTCCACCAATACATGTCATTAGATCACCATTTTATACCCCTCATCTCCATTTTTTTAAGGTCAATTATACAGTCAATAATCCAGTCCAATTCTCATTACTTCCTAGTATATATGACACGGAAATACAAGCATCTATAAGCTTAAACTGAGGTTTAGAAATTCACTTGCCTTAATTAATCAAGCAATCACTCCGGGACTTGAGTCTTCCCTTTTCGTTGGGCCTCCAAATCAACGTAATCTAATTAAATAAATAACCATCATAAGATTTCGAAACTAGCAACACCCTTATTACAATATGCCTAGCCTAAACCCAAAAGCTCACCCCAAATCTATAATCAATTACCTAAATCTCAAGCCTAGGGTTAAGTTTCAATTTCCCCAAATAACATAGATCTAATGATATTCCTATAATATAATACCCTAAAATATTTAAATATATACCAATATATCAAAACCAACCTAATTAGTAAATTATAAATAGCGTTATATATTTTCCTCGTATTGTTTTCCCCTACAGTAAAAAAAACTAGTAATGAAAAGAACATTAAACTTCTTTTTTTTTGTCTTTCCCCTAATCGCTGCAGGTAAGCAAAGATTGAAATTTTTGGCATATAGCTAGAATTCATAAAGTAGATTTGTTTTCTTGTTCAGGGGATAACTAACCATACTTATCATCATTACACCATCCTTTCCACTAATTCTTTTAAAAATAATAATAACTTTTCCCAAGCACTAAAGTGAATTAAGCACACAGTTTTTCAAAGTAATATACATTGAAGTTAAAGGTTACCTGAAACACACAACTGGTTCTCTCCACGCCGCAGGTATTTTTTCTAGTTCTCTCCACGTTTGTTTTCTTTTGCAAATTAGGGTAGTTAAATCATGAATTAATAATTAAATAAAAGCTAAATCCCACTAATATATTTTTATATGTATTGAACAAGTGGTATAGTATATTAACTAAACTATCACTTTAGTCCATTAACTACATGATTTATCTAAATTCATTCCTCAATTAAATAGCCATAGTTATGGAAAAGTCCAATAACCCATTAAAAATTTAATTTTTTTTTCTTCCGGATAGAGTATTTTATGAAAGAGAGATGACTCATTCTCAAAATGACCAAACGGGTCATTACATTATCCACCACAAAAAATCATGTTCGTCCTCGAACATAAAGTAAAAGAAAGTACCTGAAGCTTCGAAAAGCTGGGGATATCTAGCGCGCATATCAGCCTCTGTTTCCCAAGTCGCTTCTCTGACTGAACGGTGCTTCCATTGTACCTTCACTGAAGCTATCTCCTTGGTTCTAAGCTTACGAACTTGCCTATCTAGAATAGCTATCGGCTCCTCCTAAAATGTCAGGTCTGGACCCAACTCCACTGAATCGAGTGACAACACATGAGACTCATCTGGAACATACTTCCGAAGCATGGAAACATGAAACACGTTATGCACAGCTGATAAGCTAGGTGGCAAGGCCAATCTATAAGCCACCTCTCCAATTCGTGCCAAAATCTCAAATGGGCCAATGAATCGAGGGCTGAGCTTGCCCTTTCTCCCGAACCGCATCACGCCTTTCATGGGCGACACTCGAAGCCAAATATGATCGCCCACCATGAACTCCAATGGTCGAACTCTTCGGTCTGCATAACTCTTCTGCCTACTCTAGGCTGTCAAGAGTCTACCCTAAATTCTACGAACTTGCTCTATTGCATCTCTAAGCAAGTCTGTGTCTAAGGAGTCCATCTCAGCTAAGTCAAACCAGCCAATAGGAGATCGACACCGCCTACCATACAAAGCCTCAAATGGAGCCATCTGGATACTGGAGTGATAAATGTTGTTGTAGGCAAACTCCGCTAGGGGCAAGTGCTGATCCCATCTAGCACCAAAATCAATAACACAAGCTCGGAGCATATCCTCCAACACTTGGATCGTCCGCTCGGACTGACCATCAGTCTGTGGGTGAAAAGCAGTACTCATATCAAGTCTAGTGCCCAAACCATGCTGTAATGACTGCCAAAAGTGCGAAGTAAATACTGAACCTCGATCCGAAATGATGGATACTGGGACACCATGAAGCCGAACGATCTGACTAATATACAATTGGGCTAGTTTATCCGCCGTGTACCTTACCTTGACTGGAATAAAATGGGCAGACTTGGTTAGTCTGTCAACCACCACCCATATAGAGTCGTAGCCACCCACGGTGGGAGGTAAACCCACAATGAAGTCCATGGTGATCATTTCCCACTTCCAAGTGGGAATAGGCATCCTCTGACTCACACCCCCAGGCCGTTGGTGCTCACACTTTACCTGCTGGCAAGTCAAACACTTGGATACGAACTCTGCGATGTCCTTCTTCATCCCACACCACCAATAGTGCTGGCACAGATCATGATACATCTTGGCCGCTCCCGGATGGATGGAATACCTTGAACAATGAGCCTCTTCCAAAATCAATCTAGTCAGGTCACCCACCTTAGGCACACAAATTCTGCCGTCAATCCTCAATACACCTTCCGAATCAAGTATCGCCTCCTTAGCTTCACCTCTTAATACCTTGTCTCGAATGATACATAACTTCTCATCCTGAAACTGTCTCTCCCGAATCTGGTCAATCAAGGAAGAACGTGCCTCCATAAAGGCAAGAACACCACCATCCTCTGAAATCTGCAACCGGACAAGGCTATTAGCTAGCCTCTGAACATCTCTAGCTAATGGTCGCTCCTCAACTCGGATCGCGGCAAGACTCCCCATACTAGAGGACTTCCTACTCAAGGCATCCGCCACCACATTGGCTTTTCCTGGGTGGTACAAAATAGTCATGTCATAGTCCTTCAGTAACTCGAGCCATCTACGTTGCCTTAAGTTCAGATCCCTCTGACTGAATATATACTGAAGACTCCTATGATCGGTGAAGACCTCGCAATGCACACCGTATAGGTAATGACGCCATAACTTAAGCACGAAAACCACAGCCGCTAACTCCAAATCATGAGTAGGATAGTTTTTCTCATGGGCCTTCAACTGTCTCGATGCATAGGCAACCACTTTCCCCTTTTGCATCAACACTCCACCTAAACCAACACCGGAAGCATCACAATATACAGTAAATCCCACACCTTCCTCGGGTAGTGTAAAAACAGGAGCCGAAGTCAATAAAGTCTTAAGCTTTTGAAAGCTTGCTTCACACTCGTCGGACCAATGAAAATCCACAGCTTTTTGAGTCAATCTAGTCAATGGAGCTGCAATAGTGGAGAAGCCCTGCACGAACCGTCTATAATAACCGGCTAAACCCACAAAACTACGAATCTCAGTAGGAGAAGTAGGCCTTGTCCAACCTCTAACTGCCTCAATCTTAGCTGGATCCACTCTAATCCCCTCTTTGGACACCACGTGTCCTAAAAATATAACAGAATCAAGCCAAAATTCACACTTGGAGAACTTTGCATACAACTTTTCTTCCCTCAATTTCTGAAGTACCAACCTCAAATGGCGGATATGATCTGCCTCAGTCTTGGAATACACCAGGATGTCATCAATGAATACTATCACAAAAGAATCTAAGTACGGGCGGAACACTCCATTCATCAACTCCATGAATGCTGCGGGGGCATTCGTCAACCCAAATGACATCACCAAAAACTCGTAGTGACCATAACGAGTCCGAAAAGCTGTCTTAGGAATATCTGATGCCCTAATCTTCAACTGATGATAATCGGACCTCAAGTCTATTTTGGAAAACAATGCCGCTCTCTGTAGCTGATCAAATAAATCATCAATACGGGGAAGAGGATATTTATTTTTAATAGTTACCTTGTTCAACTGCCTGTAATCGATACACATCCTCATAGTCCCATCCTTCTTCTTTACAAACAGAACCGGTGCACCCCAAGGAGACACACTAGGGCGAATAAACCCCTTACTCAACAAGTCTTGCAACTGATCCTTCAACTCTTTCAATTCAATTGGAGCCATGCGATATGGAGGAATAGAAATGGGTTTAGTGCCAGGCTCTAAGTCAATAGCAAAATCAATATCCCTATCCGAAGGAATACCAGGAAGATCAGTAGGAAATACATCAGAAAACTCCTTAACCACTGGAACAGTATCTATAGGAGGTGACTCAATACTGGTATCCCGAATAAAGGCCAAATAAGACATACACCCTCTATCAATTAACCTCTGAGCACGAATATATGAGATAACCTTACCGGGATAGGAGCCACTAGTACCCTTCCACTCAATCCTCGGGGCACCAGGTATCGCTAAGGTAACAGTTTTAGCTTAACAATCGAGAATAGCACGATGGGGAGAAAGCCAATTCATACCCAATATCACATCAAAATCTACCATCCCTAGAATAATCATATCTACCCAAGTATCATACCCGGCCAAGGAAATAAGACATGATCGATATACTCGATCCACCACTAAGGGTTCACCCACGGGTGTAGAAACATGAACGGGCACGGACATACGATCACATGTCAAATCAAAGTTAGATGCAAAATAGGCTGACACATAAGAAAATGTAGATCCTGGATCAAATAATACAGATGCAGGTCGATGACAGACTGGGACAATACCTGTGATAACGGCGTTGGAAGCCTCAGCCTCGGGTCTCCTTGGAAAAGCATAACACTGAGCTCCCCTACCACCTCCGACCTGCCCAACACCTCTACCTCCTCCCTGAGGGACTATAGCACCACTAGCACCCCTACCAAGAGTGTGACCACCTCTACTAGTCTGGGCTCTACCTCGACCTCTGACCGACGGCGCTGGTCCTCTAATTGAAACTGAAGAACTAGGCTGGGTTCCTCCTCGACCCTGAGATGTACACTGCCATGAAAGATGATTTGGATCACCACAAGTATAACATACTCTCCCGTGCGAAAACCTCTGCGATGAACCTGCAGAACTTGTATAACTACTCTGGCTCATCGGCCTCTGTTGTGACCCCTGGTAACTCTGACCTGTACTGTAGGACCCACGAGGTGTCTGACCATCCTCAGAAGCTGGCATAAATGCATGAACTGGTCCTCTACGCTGAAAGGAACCACCTCCTCTATAGGACCCTCTACCTCCAGATGAGGTACCCGAAAACTGACCAGAAGCACGGGCCCTCTTGGGGTCCCCGAACTCCTCTCTCTCCATCAACTCTGCCTCCTTGGCAGCACCCACAATGGACTGGAAAGAGGCGCCCTCACGGGCCGGTCGAAAAACTGCTGTACGAATAGTATAGTTCAGTCCTCGCACAAATCTGCGAATCCGCTCTGTCTCATCAGGAAGGACAGCTATGGCATGTCTGGACAACTGGTAGAAACGAGTCTCATATTCAGCAACTGTAAGTCCTTCCTGCCTCAAATTCTCAAACCGTAATCGGCTCTCTTCCTTCACACTCCAGGGGATGAAACGGTCATAAAAGGCACTAGCAAACTCATCCCAAGTCATCTGGGGTGATCCAACTAGTCTGGAACTCGTATACACTCTCCACCACTCTCTGGCTGGTCCACGTAACTGTAGTGTAGTATAACGAACTCCATGAGTCTCAGCTAACCCTACTGTCTCCAACAACTCTCGACACATGGTCAAGCACTCGTGTGCATCCTCAGTCTTCCCACCCTGAAATTGTGGAGGGTCCATTTTTCGGAACCTCTCATATCGGCGTTGCTCGTCGTCAGTCAACATGAGCACAGGTGCAACCTGGGCTCCTCCTACCTGTACTCCATCCTCATCCGCTCTAGGGCCCGTAGGTGGCTGGTCCACCGGACCCTGAACAATTGGAATCTAATGCTGCCGTGGGGTCTGAGCTCCTGCTCTAGTCTGAGAACCCTCAGGTGTACCATTCACCCTCACACTCTGATTAAATCCTTCGAGCGCATCCAATACTCGTATCAAAGTGGCCTGAAGCAATGGTGCAGTAGCAGACTCTTGAGGGACATGTTCCTCTCTACCATCAATCTGTGGCTCAAGAGAAGCCTCTCTAGCACGACCTCTAGCTGGCGCCGCCCCTCGGGCACGACCTCTGTCTGCCGCCACACCCCGACCACGGCCTCTAGTTCGGCCTCTATCCCTACCCCTAGTTGGGGTCCCAACATCAACCTCGGGAAGTGCCTCCCTTCCTCTACCTCTAGTCGTAATTCTGGTCCTGGCCATCTGTCAGAAGGGACACGCAAAAATTCAGTACCAACACAACACGCATGATACAAGTGAAAGAATAAAGGGAAAATTTCCTAAAAGTCCTCATAGCCTCTCGAAGATAAGTACAGACGTCTCCGTACCGATCTGCAAGACTCTACTTAAACTTGGCTTGTATACACGTGAGACCTATGAACCTGGGGCTCTGATACCATCTTTGTCACGACCCAAATTCGGGTGTGATGGCACTCATCTCAACCCACCGAGACAAGTCAGCCTAAAACTCAATGAAAAGTAAATGCGGAAGTAATTGAGATAAAATAAGGTTTAAATTAGTCAAAAACAAATAAATAATCTCCAAAATCCCCCAAGACTGGTTGTCACGTATACAAGCCACTAATAAATTACCGAAGTACGAAAGAAAATACAGTCACAATGTCTTTGTCACTAGAGTAGGACTAAAACATAATAAAAAAGTAAGAGGTTTCCGCTAGATGGATGTAACAGCTACCTCAACACTCGAAATGATAGCCTCAGATGTGGTGGAAACACTAGGAGATCAAACAAGTCCGGCCTCACAACCTACACAAGTGTGGAAGCAAGGGGTGAGTACCAAACAACACGGTACTCAGCAAGTGGATAACTAAAACTAAGCAAAGCTTAATAGATACAAGTACTCTTGTCCTCCCAACCGAACCTCCTTAACTACAACCTGCATAAAATCAGTCCAACTCTACACTTGTGCGATAACAACAGTAATACAGTCCATAAATTCTCATCAATGAATCATACCAAGTCAAGTTCAACATACACAGAGCAATATAGGGGTAAACACAAATTCACAAATGTCAGAAAGGTGCAATGCAATGCAATGAAATGATGCATGTCTGTCCTATCGGTACACATCCGCTGAATCACAGTCCGGAACCCATGGGGGACATTTCTGTCCATGTAACCTGCCACGGAACGTGTGGCCCGTCCCCTCAACATATATATCTTGCCACGGAGCGTGTGGCCCGACCCCTTTATTTCATAATACTTGCCACGGAGCGTGTGGCCCGACCCCTTTGTTTCATATACCTGCCACGGAGCGTGTGGCCCGACCCCTTTTGTTTTATATCATTTTCAGTCTCAACACAATATGTCAGAACCAATGCAATCAATTCATGTTCATATAATTCACGATAATAACATGACAACAACAATAATTTTTCCTATCTCACATCAACATGGTCATTTCACATGCCCAAAATCACAACATATCAATTCCACCAATACATGTCATTAGATCACCATTTTATACCCCTCATCTCCATTTTTTTAAGGTCAATTATACAGTCAATAATCCAGTCCAATTCTCATTACTTCCTAGTATATATGACACGGAAATACAAGCATCTATAAGCTTAAACTGAGGTTTAGAAATTCACTTGCCTTAATTAATCAAGCAATCACTCCGGGACTTGAGCCTTCCCTTTTCGTTGGGCCTCCAAATCAACGTAATCTAATTAAATAAATAACCATCATAAGATTTCGAAACTAGCAACACCCTTATTACAATATGCCTAGCCTAAACCCAAAAACTCACCCCAAATCTATAATCAATTACCTAAATCTCAAGCCTAGGGTTAAGTTTCAATTTCCCCAAATAACATAGATCTAATGATATTCCTATAATATAATACCCTAAAATATTTAAATATATACCAATATATCAAAACCAACCTAATTAGTAAATTATAAATAGCGTTATATATTTTCCTCGTATTGTTTTCCCCTACAGTAAAAAAAACTAGTAATGAAAAGAACATTAAACTTCTTTTTTTTTGTCTTCCCCCTAATCGCTGCAGGTAAGCAAAGATTGAAATTTTTGGCATATAGCTAGAATTCATAAAGTAGATTTGTTTTCTTGTTCAGGGGATAACTAACCATACTTATCATCATTACACCATCCTTTCCACTAATTCTTTCAAAAATAATAATAACTTTTCCCAAGCACTAAAGTGAATTAAGCACACAGTTTTTCAAAGTAATATACATTGAAGTTAAAGGTTACCTGAAACACACAACTGGTTCTCTCCACGCCGCAGGTATTTTTTCTAGTTCTCTCCACGTTTGTTTTCTTTTGCAAATTAGGGTAGTTAAATCATGAATTAATAATTAAATAAAAGCTAAATCCCACTAATATATTTTTATATGTATTGAACAAGTGGTATAGTATATTAACTAAACTATCACTTTAGTCCATTAACTACATGATTTATCTAAATTCATTCCTCAATTAAATAGCCATAGTTATGGAAAAGTCCAATAACCCATTAAAAATTTAATTTTTTTTTCTTCCGGATAGAGTATTTTATGAAAGAGAGATGACTCATTCTCAAAATGACCAAACGGGTCACTACACAATTACTGATCTAATTAATGGGATTAATTTGGTTTAAAAAATAACGGTTGTGTACGTGAAGATTCAAGCCAAAAAACAGAGCATAAATTCAAATCAAATTCGATTTCAATTTTTTTCCAGTTTTGGTGATACATAAGTTATGTATCTGATACATCAACTTTAGATGTAGAATACTTAATGCATATCAGCTATTTATGGTTAATATTTTAATGTAAGTTTTGATTGGTTATTTAATTGAATCACTGGTCTAATTAATGAGATTAATTTGTTTAAAAAAGCAACTGTGATGTTCATGAAGATTCAAGCCAAAAAACAGAGCATCGTCTCGAATGGAAAAAATAGAGCATCAATTCAAACCGAAGTTGATTTCAATTATTTTTTCACTTTTGCTGATACATAAGTTATGTATCTGATATATAACTTTAGCTATAGAATAGTTAATGCACATCAGCTATTTATGGATAGAAGATTGAGATAAGGTATGATTGGCTCTTATATTTCCGAATCTCAATGGGTGGGACGGGATCTTCTTGATGATGTATTTTATTCCCTGCATTGATATGAAAATGGTTAAATACAACTTGAACTTTATACATAAATACGATGTATCATATGCATTAAAATATCTGATGCATGAGATGAGATTCTGATACATACAGAAGATGTATCAGAAGCAGTTATATATTATATTCTGATACATAAATGTAGATGTATCAGAATCATTAAAACTTGAAACAACAGAAAATGACACTTAAACATGATGTATCAGAAATAGTAAATCTCCAAAAAATTGCATTTGAAAAAGACATTATGTATCTGATACATAAATGTAGATGTATCAGAATCATTAAAACTTGAAATAACAGAAACTGACACTTAAACATGATGTATCAGAAATAGTAAATCTCCAAAAAATTACATTTGAAAAAGACATTATGTATCTGATACATAAATGATATGTATCAGAATCATTAAAACTTGAAACAACAGAAAATGACACTTAAACATGATGTATCAGAAATAGTAAATCTCCAAAAAAATTGCATTTGAAAAAGACATTATGTATCTGATACATAAATGATATGTATCATAATCATTAAAACTTGAAACAACAGAAACTAACACTTAAACATGATGTATCAGAAATAGTAAATCTCCAAAAAATTGCATTTGAAAAAGACATTATGTATCTGATACATAAATGATATGTATCAGAATCATTAAAACCTTCACAAAATTTTCATTCTAAAAAAAAAACTTAATTGAACCCATACCTTTGGGAGATTAGGGCGTGTTGTAACCCCTTCAATCTTGTTGTCTATTTCTTTGGGTGCATGTTTAACTGTAGCTTTCGACTTCAATTTCTCACGTAGCTTATTCATCACTGCTGGATCGTTACGATGTTTGGATCTAACCTCGTCGTAACCTTCCCAAGACGAATCAGAACCAGGTGAAACAAGAATTCCTTGATTTTTATTGGACTGTTTGAGACCATGAACGGATTCCATATGTATCATTGAAGGTATGAGAAACAAAAATAGAAAGATTTACAGAAGAAAGCAAATGATAAAAATTTTAGAAGATTTTTCAAAGATTTACAGAAGAAATCAAAAGATACAAATTTTAGGAGAAATCAGATTGAATGAGGATGAAGTGAAATTCCATATAAGGAAAGATTAAAATATACCTTAGTTGAAACCTTGAAATTGATTAACGGTTGAAGAGGATCAAATTAACTAGAGCAAATTAGAGCGAGGATGAAGGAGGAGGCGGATGTATCAGTGAGGGAGAGAGAGAGAAAGGAAAAAGAGGGATTTTGGAAATTTTTGGGTATAGTAGGAAATAAAAATAAATATAGCATCTTAATATGTGTAAAAGGGTAATTTTCCCATAATCTTTTATAACATGTCTAAGAGGAGAAACGGGTTTATTAGCCCGTTTAAAGACTTTGAAATAATAAAAAGGATAGGTCGCATTAGTGATGGAATCAAAATAATTTTTACTAATTAATTGTTATTTTTTTATTAGCAATATTAAAATGTATTATACCTAAATTTTAAATATTTAAAATTCATTTATGTGTCGCTAATTAAAATTGATATATATATAGATATAGCTATTTTAATTTTGATAAGAAAAATAAGGATAATATATGGAAAAGTAAAATATATAGTATATTATCTATGTAAATTCAGTCTTTCAATCATAAAATCAAGGAATATCTATGTTTGGTGAATGGCCAGTTTTGGAATCTCTCATGAGTATTAATATAAATGAGAAATAGTCATTTTTAAGACAGATAAAATTTGAATAAAAATATTCTTTGTTGATGCACCCAAAAAGTCATTCATACAGAGCTGGAATTCAAACTTTTCACAAGTGGAACTCAATTATTTTTTTTAAAAAAATATTCCATTCTAGAATATGTATAACATAACACATCGATTGGTGTATTAAATGACACAAAAGATATTTGTTATACAGAATTTAAAATACAAACCAAAACACCATTTTTTTTAATATCACGATTGTTTGACCTAATACTTCAAATCGAACAATTTATGTGTTTATATCTTCTTCACATTTTAAATCATTTAATAAAAATTTTGGTGAAAAGTTTATCTGAATTATTTTTGATAAAAAATTATATTATTTATATTTATTTATAATTAAAATTATTTTTTATGTATATAATAAATATTGACCCCTCTTTAGCTAATTCATGTGTTTATATCTTCTTCACATTTTACACCATTTAATAAAAAAAATTGCTCCACCCACTACGCGTTGGATATATTTTCAGGTTGATATTGACTCCAGCTACTGTGCAGCTAAGTTCAAATTAAATGATTCCAAACTTTACTGAAGGAATAAAAATATTTGTGATGGTAACAAGAATCCGATTAGTGAGAATGCATGGCTGGCGTCATTGCAATGAAGTAAGTATCTTATGCACGCCCTATGAAAAAAATAAATAATTATATTATTAATTGGGTGTGAGACACACACTCAAATATTGAGAATACAAGTTATGCAAAAGGTGTGTATTTATTGTGCTTTGGGATGTTTCATCGGTAATAGGACATCCACAAAATTAAAGTGTTTTGTTAAAAGTTTGGGGCAGCTTCAAATATTATTTTATGTTTTTTCGCTTAGTTTTTTTTTTTTTTTAAAAAAAGTATCACTATTTTAAAGTTGTGCTTACCATCCGATCAAGCAACTCCCTTCCACATGCATGTTCAGGAATCACAAAAAAATCTTAAGATTAATGAATATTTTAATATATTATATATATATTTAATTAGTTTCAAATTAAAAAATATTTTAACATATTTTACATATTTTCAACTTTAGACGCATGATATAAAACTCTCTTTTATTTTGTTAAAATTCATTTCAACGTTAAAAGCGGACCACATATTATTGAATTTGAGAGAGTAATTATCAGTCTAAGAATCTTGACTATATAGATATCTAGGCTGATGCATATGGCTGCATATATAAGTCAATAGTCTAAGTCAACAGTCAATACAATTTTTATTTCATTTTTTGGTTTAATTATTTAGTTTACTAACTTATGTAGCACGTTTTAGTAGTTAGATAATACCAATTGTTTAGCAGAAACGGAACCAACATTTTCATTTTATGAATTCTCAATTTTAACTTAGTTTTTGGACATGCAATAAGAATTGAAATTTCAAATCAATATTTGAATATGTGATTTGGAATCATGATTCATTAAAAAAAATTTAAAAATATAATTTGGGATTTTAAATCTTTTTAAATATAAAACTTGGCCCATAATTTTATATTTTTGTCAAACAGAAAAAAAGGACCCATTTTAAATTTACAAAAAAAATAAAAAATTCATGCAGAGATTGTTTGTATCATGTAAATTGATTATATTAAAGAATAACTAGTTACTACTACTTTTGAATAGTAGATCTTTATAAAATTATGTGTATTTAAAAATTTATAATCGCAAATATCTATTTATAAAAGGAACATGAAAATATGGATATATTAATGTGGCGTCGTAAGATATTTCGCTATCTTGTTTATGAACTATAATTTGCTCATTTGATAAAATTGTATAAGAATTTGGAAAATTTTGACAGTTTTCACATTTTGTAGGTTTACATATTTATGAAAAAAAAATATTACTAAAAAAAAAATATCAATTGCATGTCTAAACAAAATTTCAACTTTAAATCAATCTAATTTTAAATTATGATTCGTATCGCATATCCAAATTAGCATTTTTAGATGCCTAACTGACTTGTAAATTTAATACGTGTACATATTTGATTAATTTTTTTAAAAATAAATATATTATTTGAGCAAAAATTACTGAATTCAGCTAAATCGATATGCAATTGGACCTCTAACTCCGCCCCCGAAACGTAGCTAGCATTTGACCCAAAATTCTCAAATATTCTTGGCAAGTTATTTTTAGGTGAAGTTTCACCATGCGTAATGTTTTCAAGAATATTTGACAATTTCAAAAATATTATTTTGTACCCCTTAAGTTCTATATTATTAAAAATACCTATAAGTTTGTTTTATCATTTTATAATGAACATGTTCCGTTAAAAAAATCTTATAACATAACTGATAACAATCAACAACAATTGTAACGACCAATTCCTGTCACTATGGATAAGTCAATGAGGAAGAAAATTGGGCCAGAAAACTTGGGGATAATAACTTGGAAATATTAAGGGTATTTAACTTAAATCTCATAGTGAAAAAGCCAATTACAATTTATCTCGATTTTTTTGGTAATTATCCGAATTCCCTTTTTTTTCCAGATTTCTGATACATACGAATGACGCTGATAAATCGCGATTTGATACATAAGTCCTTTTCATGATACATCGCTAGTTGATACAAACCAAACATTGTAATATCAATAAAACTTATGAATCAACTTATAACACCTAATATATCATGAACACAACAAAAATAGCAGCAAAACTTATGTTTTACTAATACATTTTGTGTTTGATTTGTATCAACTAGCGATGTATCAGCATCATTTCTATGTATTAGAAGAAGGATTTTTGATTTTTTTACAAATGGTAAGGAATAATTGAAAATATAGGAATATAAGAGGTGTAATTTGATAATTTTTTCAAATATTAAACCTAGGCCCAAATATTAGAACTTGACCCAAGTCAGTTTTTTCTTGAACTTGGGATATTATCAAATATATTTGTCAAATAATGTTAAATTATATGGCCGAATACCAATTTTCAAGTTCGTTTTCAAATTTTTTCCAAAAATTATTTGGAATCTAATGGCACCATAGTATCGTCTGGTTTCTTACATAAAAAAGGTTAATCACATGTCTAAAGTCTATAGAGACTAGCTGTAGTCTCTCTCGAAATGAAATAGACAGCACGACGTTACGTTCTTCAAAGCTTGGGTTATGGTGGATTATTTGACCCGACTTCCATCAGATAAAACAAGTGCATGCATTTGGACTAAGCCGAAATTATACATATACACACGGTATAATACGAATATACAATATTTGTATTTGTTTATTTATGTATGTATATATCTAAGTATTTACACGATATTTATAATAAAGGTGGAATGTAGGTTTGTATTAGTTATTTAACTGAAGCTCTCAAAATCATTACTTTTGCGGTGATGCTGCTAGATGACTACACTGTTGTTTTTGTCTCGTCAATTATTTCATTGTTTACTGCTTCCAACTCATTACTTTGATGATTAACTGAAACAAGCAATTTTAGCTTCAAGAATCTTATTATTGAGTCATTAAAAAATGCATGTGTGTTTTTGAATCATTTAAACAAATTCAATTGTTATTCTAAGTAACGATTTTGATTTAGAGATTAAACAAGAAAAGAGTAGTGTGTGTAAGTGAGAGGATAGGCAGGCTGCTATTTACTCCAACTCTCCGTTAGACAAAATACTGTTCAAATGATTCTTAACTTAAACGGAAGGATTAAAAATAATTGTGATAGTAACAATAATCCGATTACTGGTGAGAAAGAATGGATGCCGTCATTGGAATGAAGTAAGCATCTTATGTAATTATTCAATGAAAAGTGACCACTCACAATTCCAGTCTACGTTGTTGGCTGCATATATAAGACAAATAGTCAAAAGACTCAAAACACCGAGAGGATTTCATATCTAAATTTTGAAAATGTTTAGAGGTGATTTTGAGTTGATTGAGATTGAATCGTCATTGTATACTTCATGTATAGTCATTGTACAATTCATAAATAGTTATGCTATATTCCGGGTTTTTGAATGTATCATAATAATTAGTCAGTGTATAACCCATGTATATGTAAGTTATATTGTATAGTCATTATATTTTTTCTACGACTTTTGACAAGCTATATTATATAGTCGGGGTACATTTCCTATGATTTTTGGCTATTTTTTATGTAAATAAAATATGATTATATTTTTTGTGAACTAATTATTTTATTGTATATATTTGAAACTAGCTCAAATATTTCCTTTTACTCGTGCAAGCTCGGTGTATATGTTGAAAGTCAAGATATACATTAAGGGGTCTTTTCATAGCTAATTAGAGTTATACAAGTATTAATAATGTAAGGATTAGTTATGAGTGAATCTATTTATTTTTGTGCAAGTATTAGTTATTCATATATTGATTATTCCACATTTATCACACATAAAATAATATATAAATTTCTTTATATAAGTTATGCAGATTTTAATACAAACTTGTTTCTTTTTACATGATGACGCATATACAATGACATAACATAGACACGTACGCATACAACGTTTTGGGCCATAGCTGGATGGCTACCATAATATTGACTTAATTCACATCGCCCTTCCCTTAAATATATATCTTCTTTATATAAATGAACATGTATGCTTCAAACTTTACAAGATCGATCGATCGATCCCTTTATTCTACTTCGTTTCGTGTCGTATCATATCATATCCCCTAAAGTATATACAAGTGAAATGGAAAGCAGCAAAATTAATACTGCTAGCACTAGTTCAGAAAAGCTAGACAGGAAAACACAAGAAAAGAATAGAAGAATCCAAATGAAGTATCTTTCTTCTAAACTTTCTTCTCTCATTCCTCCCCACCACCACAACTTAACTAAGGTATAAACCGTATTTCTCTCTTTCTCTCCATCTTGAATTAGTACTATGTTCCCTGTTTTTTTTCTTGTTTATTTTAGTTAAAAGTGAAAATATTATATATGATTAATGTATATGAATCATTACAAAATAAAGTGCTTATAGGAGCTAGCACTTCGTTGAATAGTAGTTATCAGAAGTCCGTCTATGTAGTCGGGTGTGGAGCTAATAGGGTTTTAATTACGGATTCGATAGTCAAGTAATTAACTTTAGTTCAAACAAATTTGTATTTATATTAAACAATTCATGTATTATTTACCTTTCATGAATGTCCTTTGCAAGCACGTGTCTAATTAATTTCATTTAATATTTAGCTATCTATAGCCTTGTTAGATTGTTACGTACTTTTCCTTGACTTGCTAGTGAAACAATATAATTTCAGGAGATGCTGACACAACAAGACCAAGTTGATCAAGCCATTACTTACATTGAGAAATTGAAAGAAAGAGTAGAGGTATTAAAGAGAAGGAAGGATAAAGTGGCAGCACAAGGCACAAGTGATGATTCAAAGAAATTCATGCCTACAAGAGCTTGTTCTACTATAAATATACCTATGATTGAAGTTAGAGAGTTGGATTCAACTTTAGAGGTCATTTTAGTCAGTGTCTTGCAAAAGAAGCTGATCACCATGCAAGAGGTTATAAACATCATAGAGGAAGAAGGAGCTCAAGTTGTTACTGCTAATTATTCAACAATTGGCGATAAGGTTTATTATACGATCCACGCTCAGGTAATTCACCATAAGTTTCAATTTATATGTGTCTTACTTTTCTCTATAGTCTGTTTTATAAAAATAATGTCCCATTTTATGTAACACGTTAAAAGCTATAATATTTAAGGGGCATTTTGATATTGTATACAAATCTTTAGTTTAAGACCAATAGATAGATTCGAAAGTTTCTTGTATACTTTGTAAATACCGTGCTAGTGATCAGTAGGTGAAATATACTAAGTAGTTGTAGTACGAAAAATGATGGAAAATAATGTATGTACAGGTATAGCTAGTTAATTTTGACAACTAAATTGACAATGCTTTTCTTGTTATCTAATGTTTGCAGGTGAAAATTACGAGATTAGGGGTTGATTCTTCAAAAGTCTATTTGAGATTGCAAAAGCTGGTTTGCTAATTTTATTAATTATGATGACAGGTTCAGAGATTTTAGGACTCTCACTTCTCTATCATTATATTATCTTATTATTATTATTCACAGGACAATTGAAAATTATACAATTATTCTCTGTACAACGATGGTTCATCTCTACTCTTTAGCAAATTTTTATCATTTAATCAATAAGAATCTCTCTTTGACTATTTTATTATTTATTTATTATTGATTACTTAATTTATTATTCTATTATTCATTCATTGCTTCATTGACAATATTAAGGGATTAATATCATCTACATTAATTATATTGCTTTAAAACTTATTCAAACAAATTCAACGAATAGACCTAATAATAAATTTTAAACTAAACACTTATGATGTACATAATATATAGAAACCATTACTTCCCAAAGACTTAAAATAGAATAATTATTTTATCTTTTCATTAATAATTCTTACTATTGGGAGAGAGGTAAGGTAACCAAGAGGTACTATGCCTTAATTTTACATAAAGTCCATTTTGAGTGTGCTGAAACGCAATTATCTTATCCACTAAACTAGCTAGAAGCTATTGCTTCGGATCGAAGCCTAACGGAATTCCATAGACCATGTTACTCTTGTGGACTGTGGGGAATGCTTCATTTCCAAGTACCTACAATGAAAACTATGCATCAATCTCAAATAATTTGGGTTAGTTATATGATGTATATTGATTATGTTATTTTATTTAAATTCATCTCAAACTAATATAATACTGAGTAAAACTATATAGTACTAAAAATAAAAGCAAAAAGTATTAAGAGTACGTCTATCGAATTTTTTTTAATATTACCCACCAATGTGTAAACTTTGAAACCTTAATTAAATAACTCCTAAAAAGCATATATATATATGATGTAATGTAAAAGTACTAACATGACTAGATTATTAAGTATCGCCAAGGGCAGAACCACCTTAAGGAAAGTGGTATCATAAGACAATGCTTTATTAGAATTTTTTAAATATCAATACTGTTCATTAAAAAATGTGACATATATCGCTTATATATTAATCTTTTTTGTTAATTTATTGTGTGTCTTATCTTTAATTCCAGAGTACATGCTATATATGAATGTAATGTTGATGTATAACAAATGTGTTCATTTTAATTTTTAATATATTTCACTTGATTGTAATGGTTCTTAATGTATAATAAAAGGTATTTATTTTGGTCATTTATCTTAAATTTAATAGATTTATCCAAAAATAAGTGGTAAATTTAACTGTGGACACTACGTGGCTAACAAAATCCACCATTGTTGTTTTTTCTTCGTTAGCTTCAAAGAAAAACTCCATGAAATCTAACAATATTGTCTTTATTTTCTTTAACAAAAAAATGATGAATTTTGTTAACTATGTAAGGTCCACTAGATAAATTTAACACTTAGGTTTAGGGTAAAGGACCAAAATGAACATCTTTTGTTATATTTTAAGGACCATTTCAATCGAATGAAATATATTAAGGACCAAAATGAACATCTTTAATATATATTAAGGATCATTTCAATCAAGTGAAATATAAAAGACCAAAATAAATTATTATTCATACATTATCATTTTGGTCATTTTCTCTATCTATCTATGATTATGATTGATTATTTTAGTCAAAAAATTGGTCGAAAATAGCTGCTCCCAAAACCACAAGCTAAACAGGTTGTTTTTCTACGATTTCGAAAGAGGTGGGGAACCACCAATGTTAAATTATAATAATGACCAAAAAAAGAAACAAAAGGTATAAGACTTGACGTCAACGGTTTCTCTACTATCAAGTACCCTTCAACAAAATCAAGACACATTAGTTTATAATTTGTAAAAAAGAATTCATAATTTTATATTATATATATATTAAAAAGGTTAATTTGGTAAGATTATAAGAGTTAGCGAAGTTTTGATAATTTTCACAAATTATGAAGATTTTATGTTTATAAGATAGTATCACTTTTTAAATTCAAATTGCATGTCCAAATAAAATTTCAACTTCAAATCAACAAATGGATTGTCAAAGTCTCATATTGGCTATGGATGAGGTAATTAGTCACTTTATATAGATTTTGAGAAAAATTTAACCTCATAAACTAGTTTTTTTAGTTGCGTTAGACATATTTTTTCCTTAATATGATATTAAAGTAGCATACATAACTCAATTCTTGATTTACCCTATATTGAACACATTATTTATATAGTCACATTTCATTTCGAAGGACATGGTCAGTGGCGGATCAGAAATTTTCACCAAGTGGATTCAAGATATAAAAAAAGAAAAGAGGCTTATGTGTTGTTAGCCAGTTTCGAACTCGAAACCCTTGAGAAAGTTTTAAACCACTTCACTGTTGGGCTAACGTTATACTTATTTAAGTGTTGTCAGAACTTAATTTAATATATAGCTATAAATTTATTAAAAATGATCAAAGATATATACGGTGTTATTTTTCGACGATATGAATTCATATGAATCCTCTTGACCCTCTATATATAGGTCCGCCTGTGGACAAGGTATGTGTGGCTACGTAGTTAAATTTGTCTCATATCAGTTATAGAATGAGAATTTGATATTTATATATGATCTTAATCATCATATTTTAAATTAGTTTATAGTATTAAGTTTGGAACAATTCACTTTTTTATCGAAACTCTCAAATTATATTATCTACGCTCGAAAAAGTCTCACGTCAGCTAGGAATTACTCCCTCAGTTTCTATTTATTTGTTAAATATTTTTTAATTTGATTTGTTTTTACGTTATTTTTGACAAATCAAGAAAGGACAATTTTTTCCTTCTTATTATATCCTCATGCTGAGATGGATGTGTGGGCATACCAGGAGCGACAGGATTAGAAATGAGGCTATTCGGGACAAGGTAGGAGTGGCCTCAGTGGAAGACAAGATGCGGAAAATGCGACTGAGATGGTTTGGGCATGTGAAGAGGAGAGACACAGATGCCCCAGTGTGGAAGTGTGAGGGGTTAGCCATGGATGGTTTTAGAAGAGGTAGGGGTAGGCCGAAGAAATATTGGGGAGAGGTGATTAGACAGGACATGACACAGTTACAGCTTACCGATGACGTGACCTTAGATAGGAGGGTGTGGAGGACCCACATTAGGGTAGAAGGCTAGTACATAGCCTCGTTATTCTTCCTTATTAGTAGGCGTATTAGCGCACTATAATTTCTTGTGCTATGATTTCTGTTATTATCTATTACTTTCTGTACTTTGATTAACCTATTTTATTTGTGTCGCTTTGTTATTTGCTTTTCCATATCGCTTTGAACTTTTTAGCCTCATCTGACCTCTTTTTATGCTTTTATTGATCCGATGGTCTTTCGGAAAAAGCTATTCTACCTTGATAGGAGTAAGATTTGCGTACACTTTATCCTTTCCAAATTTCACATTGTGGAATTTCATTGGGTTGTTGTTGTTGTTGTATATCCTCAATTTATTAACATGAAGTTAGTGTATTTAAAAAATATAGTAAATAAATGTGTCAAGTCAAAATTTAATAAGTAAAATGGAAGTAAGGGAGTAATGAATTTCCTTATATGGTGTTGACCCGCCTTTCTCTTTATAAATAGCGCACGTGAAAATTGAGACATGTGAATCTCAAATTTCAAATAGGACTTGAAGAGTTGAATATTTCTAGATGCCCACGTTAAGGAATTAGACTGAAACGGCATCTTTTTATGTTTGCGGTACACATTAATACTTGTTACCTTAAATATATTATTATTATTATTATTATTATTATTATTATTATTATTATTATTATTATTATTATTGGTTGGGTCAATTGTATTTTACACCTCTAACAAATATATAATTGTGATTCACAATCTAACGTAGTTATTTTCTTGCAAAATAATAAAACCATTCTTATTTTAAAAAAAAAAACAATTAGCAAAATTAAAAAACAAATCCTAAATTTTTTAAAAATAATATAGGATTAAAAAGAGACTTTCTCTCATATTTTGCTTCATAAAACTAATCAGTAACCACCATGTGGTTTGTATTATTACACTATACCTTCCTTGTTTTATTTTTTTATAATAAATCTTTAAACCTATTTAACAGAACTACAATTCAACTAATTTGCCCTTGTTAACATTAAACTTTTAAAATTAGTTAATTTTATATAATGCATTCTTTAACTAATTCGTTAAGAGTGAATCCATAGCTGTCCATTTTGGCACTTAAAATTGTGGCAAAAAATCCATAAAGCTATCAGACTCATTTTTATTATTATTATTATTTGTTCAATTTTGTCCTAGTGGAAAATTCTATAAGGTATAATTTCATTGTTTGCAGGAAAATAAAGTAGTTAGGGTGCGAATCAAATTAAAAAAAATTAGAACATGATGCACATGACAAAAAAAGTTATATGTTAAGGGTGCAAAACACAACGAACTCATTTTAGTATATTGGATCTACATTTATACCTTCTCGGATCTTTTTATTATCATTTTAAATTATTATATTATTTTTTATTCGAAAACAACTTATCTACCTCAATGAGGTAGTGATAAGGTTTGTGTGTACTTTACCCTCTTCATACCTCATTTAGTGATTCACTGGATATGTTGTTGTTATCGTTTTGTATTTTTGGAAAAAAAAAACGAATGTGTTGACATCTCTTTTCTTTCCATCAATTCTACTTTACCAAGATGCGATTGATTATGTGTTGATGAGAAGGTTTTACTTTGTCAAAATATTTCTAGTAGTTATGTAATTAATGGGTTCCAACATGAACTTCTTGCGGTATACTAATTATATGCACGACGGTAAAAATCATTTATAGCTAAGACAAATCAGTTTGTTAAATGTAAACTTCATAAAATTGTAATTGTACAGTTAAAGAGCTCCTAACAGGTTGATCACTAGTGGCCTGATATGCTTGAAACAACAAAATTAAGTCATGAAATTATAATTCGCCTTATTCGTTTAAGTTTGAGTTAATTATGAATCCGCTCATTTATTAGCTCAGTCTATTTCAGCACAACTTATTTCAGAACATTAAAATTTGGTCAATATCTAATCCAAATTGATTTATGAAAAATATTGTTAAAATATTTTCAAAAAAAACATTTTTTTAAAATATATATGTTATCTATAGTCATAATAAAAATAACAATTTATAAGATACTAAAAATTATAAAAGAATAAACAAAATAATTAAAACTTAGTAAGAATTGAAAAAGTTATGTTATGATTCGCATTTTAACCCATTTCCATGCATATTTATTAACTAAACCCGTCCAAATTCAACACTATGAATAGTGTTTTCAAAGGTTCACCCCCCAACCACTCCACCACCCAAAATATTTTTATATTTTAAATCGAATCAGAAATTTGAGAAATACAAAAAACAAGAATTGAAAAGAAAACACAAAACACGAAAAGGGAGGTTTTGTAATTATTGTAATTGATTTGTTATAATATATTGATTAACCTTATTCTGTGACCAAAAAAGGAGAAAAAATGTATTGGATTATGGAGTGTCCACAGATATTCACGTGAATTAAATTCAACAACTTGCCTAATATAACAGCTCTGTTAGCATCAACATAACGTGATGATTGATGAATATTCTCATCATTATCTACGTCAAATTGACAAATACAATGTAGCTAGACACTTGTCATTTATTTTATTTTATTTTGTAATTATTATTGCAACATATCCAGATCTAGCATTAACATATTTAATCAATGTCATTTATAAACCTTTTTAAAATTTTAATTATAAATATTGATTAAAGACCCAGGTATCAATAGTAACCATGCCATGCCACGAACACAACCTTGTGCCTATAACGATATATTTGTAAGCCAACAATTGAAAAAAAGATTAAGTTGTGTATGCTAATAGAGTAAATGATTGATTTTCTTTTATTTTATATCAGAATTTAACTAGTGATAACAGATTAGATATCATTTTTGTCAGATTACCTATTAATATTTTTCAAGAGATTTACCTATAAGTAGCTATTAAGTTATCTAATTATATAAATATTTTTTAAATCGTCACTACAACAACTTAAACTCATTAAAAAAAATAACTTCAAGAATTGGAACAGGAAAGAGCTGGCAAGGCATGCACAACCTAGACCGAAAGAATAATTCAAGATCTCCAAATATACAATAAGATTTGACCATTAATTAAATCTCATTGTGAAAAAACTCAATTACAATTTATCTCGATTATTTTGGTAATTACCCAAATTTCCTCTTTTTTTTCAGATTTCTGATACATATGAATGACGCTGATACATCGCGATTTAATACATAAGTCTTTTTCATGATATATCGTTAGTTGATACAAACCAAACATTGTAATATCAATAAAACTTATGAATCAGCTTATAACACCTAATATATCATGAACACAACATAAATAGCACTAAAACTTATATTTTACTGATACATTTTGTGTTTGGTTTGTATCAACTAGCGATGTATCATGAAAAGGACTTACGTATCAAATCGCGATGTATCAGCATCATTCTTATGTATCAGAAAAGAATTTTTTGAAATTTTTACAAATTATAGGGAATAATTGAAAATATAGAAATATAAGGTGTGTAATTTGGTAATTTTTCCTTAATTGACTTATTTAAAAGTTGGGCCGATTTGAGCTAAAGTGTTAGAATAGATGTACAGTTTCGATCTTTGAGGAGGAACACAGATTGTATACCCCATTTTGCTGCATTGTGTTATTCATGTCATCCTGAAGTTTCTCCATCTTAGCTTGCATCTCCTATCTATTGTTTAGCAAATTTATCTTTTACATATATATTGTTTCATTAGAGAAACATTTTGTAGGTATTTTTCTTTTCTCTTGTTTTCTTATCTTCTTTGCAGGGTTACCTTATTGGTGCCTTGAAGGTGTTCGACGAAATTCCTCAACGAAATACTGCTTCATTAAATGCAATCATTATTGGGTGCTTGGCCCAAGAATTTGTTCAACCCAAGATCTGCTATCCGCACAACTCAAAAATCGTTGTGAACATCACCTTAGAAATCAGGTTTATTTCAACTGGAGTTGGTACCTCCGGTTCCCATATCTTCCCCTATTTATTCCTTACTCATACAATTGTAGTTACATTTTGCTAACTTTAAACCTTCGAATAATTTATTAGTTCATACACGTTTTCGTGGCTTTGGATAGTGATGGTAGACTAGGGTCATGTTCTCACTCAGGGACGGGGACGGGGACGAGGGTTAGGAGGGGTAAGTAGGTTAAAGGAGCGTCTAGAATGAGAATAGGCTCTTGGAACATTGGGACGTTGACGGGAAAATCCATAGAGCTAGTTAAGATCCTAAAGAAGAGGAAGATTAATATAGCGTGTGTACAAGAGACCAAATGGGTAGGTTCTAAAGCTAAGGAGGTAGACGGGTATAAGCTTTGGTTCTCTGGTAGATCGAAGAATAGGAATGGGGTAGGCATTTTAGTAGACAGTAACTTAAGGGATCAGGTGGTGGAGGTTAGGAGATACAATGATAGGATGATGTCGATTAAGGTGGTCGTTGAAGGGAACACGTTGAACATTATTAGCGCTTATGCGCCGCAAGCAGGCTTAAACGAGGAGGATAAGATGCGTTTTTGGGAGGATTTGGACGAGTTAGTGGGAGGCATACCGTCTACTGAGAAGCTTTTCGTGGGAGTGGATTTCAATGGGCACATCGGGTCTACTTCGGGAGGGTATGATGATGTGCATGGAGGCTTCGACTTTGGGGTCAGAAATGGAGGAGGAGTCTCATTGTTGGATTTTGCAAGAGCTTTTGGGTTGGTGATAGCCAATTCGAGTTTCTCTAAAAAGGAGGATCACTTGATATCCTTCCGGAGTGCGGTGGCTAAGACCCAGATAGACTTTTTACTCCTTAGGAAGGATGATAAAGGTCTGTGTAAAGACTGTAAGGTCATTCCGATCGACAACCTTACGACCCAACATAAGCTCTTGGTGATGGATTTAGGGATAAAGATGACGAGGAAGAAGAGGATCGGGGATGACCGGCCTAGGATCAGATGGGGGAGTTTGACCACGACTAGCGCCTTGGAGATGGGGGAGAAATTGAAGGATATGGGGGCCTGGGATAGTAGTGGGGATGCGAACACTATGTGGGATAGGACGGCTAGTTGTATTAGGGTTGTAGCAAGGGAAGTGTTGGGAGTCTCGACAGGTAGCCGTGGCCGGCACCGAGGGGACTGGTGGTGGAATGGAGAAGTGCAAGGGAAGGTGGAAGCGAAGAAGATAGCGTATGCGAAGCTGATAGAAAGCAAGGACGAGGTGGAGAAGTGGACGAATAGGGAACTTTATAAGATAGCGAGGAAGGAGGCGAAGTCGGCGGTTTCGACGGCAAAAACGGCAGCTTTTGAACGCCTTTATGCTGAACTAGAAGAAAAAGGCAGGGATAAGAAATTGTTCAAGCTAGCCAGGATACGGGAGCGAAGGGCACGCGGTGTGGATCAAGTGAAGTGCATTAAGGACGAACATGGAAAAGTATTGGTAGAAGAGACCCTCATTAAACAGATATGGCAGTCATACTTCCATAAACTCTTAAACGAAGAAGGAGACAGAGAGATTATGTTGGGAGATTTGGAACATACAGGGAGGCGTTGTGTTGGTGAGTGTTGCAGGAGTATTTCGGTCGAAGAGCTTAAGGGTGCTGTGCGTAGGATGCGCTGGGGAAGAGCGACCGGACTTGACGAGATCCCTGGTGAATTTTGGAAGAGCACGAGCCAGGTAGGTTTGGAGTGGCTGACTAGGTTATTTAATGTCATCTTTAGAACAGCAACGATGCCCGAAGAATGGAGGTCGAGCGTACTAATCCCTCTATACAAAAACAAGGGAGATATCCAGAGTTGCAACAACTATAGGGGTATCAAGCTTCTAAGCCATACTATGAAAGTGTGGGAAATAGTGGTGGAGATGAGGGTTAGGAGAGGCGTGTCTATTTCAGAGAACCAGTTTGGATTTATGCCGGGACGCTCAACTACTGAAGCTATCCATCTTATGAGGAGACTGGTGGAGCAGTATAGGGAGAGAAAAAGAGACTTGCATATGGTATTCATTGATCTAGAAAAGGCTTACGATAAAGTTCCACGAGAAATACTATGGAGATGTTTGGAGGCTAAAGGTGTACCGGCGGCGTACATTAGAGTGATCAAGGATATGTATGAGGGCGCCAAAACCAGGGTAAGGACAGTAGGAGGAGACTCAGAGCACTTCCCAGTTGTGATGGGGTTACATCAAGGATCAGCCCTTAGTCCGTTTTTATTTTCCTTGGTGATGGATGTATTGACGCGACAAATTCAAGGTGAGGTGCCATGGTGTATGCTTTTTGCGGACGATATAGTCCTGATCGATGAGAGTCATAGCGGAGTTAACGCTAAGCTGGAGGATTGGAGACACACCTTGGAGTCTAAAGGGTTTAAGCTGAGTAGAACCAAGACAGAGTACTTAGAGTGCAAGTTCAGTGAGACACCCCATGAGGTTGGCGCGGAAGTTATGCTTGGTGACCAGGCCATCCAAAAGAAAGGTAGTTTCAAGTACCTGGGGTCTATCATGCAAGGCAGCGGGGAGATTGACGACGATGTCACACATCGTATTAGGGCAGGGTGGATGAAATGGAGGCTCGCTTCCGGGGTGCTCTGTGACAAGAAGGTGCCACCACAACTTAAGGGCAAGTTCTACAAAGTGGTTGTTAGACCGTCTATGTTATATGGGGCGAAGTGTTGGCCAATTAAGGTCTCTCACGTCCAAAAGATGAAAGTAGCCGAGATGAGAATGTTGAGATGGATGTGTCGGCATACCAGGAGCGACAGGATTAGAAATGAGGCATTTCGGGATAAGGTAGGAGTGGCCTCAGTGGAAGACAAGATGCGGGAAATGCGACTTAGGTGGTTTGGGCATGTGAAGAGGAGAGACACAGATGCCCCAGTGAGGAGGTGTGAGAGGTTGGCCATGGATGGCTTCAGAAGAGGTAGGGGTAGGCCGAAGAAATATTGGGGAGAGGTGATTAGACAAGACATGGCGCAGTTACAGCTTACCGAGGACATGACCTTAGATAGGAGTATGTGGAGGACCCGCATTCGGGTAGAAGGCTAGTACATAGTCGCGTTATCCTACCCTATTAGTAGGCGCATTAGCGCACTATAATTTCCTTTGTGGAGGACTCAGATTAGGATTAAAGGCTAAGTGATTCATCTTTTGCACCATAGTAGTTGTAGTTCTGCTCATTGTTTATTGCCTTTTGATTTCTGCATTGTATTGCTGTTTATAGTTGTGGCGCCGTTGTACTTTGACTGTCTTATCTATCTTATCTTATCTTATTTATTTATTTATTGTAGTTATGCCTCCTTCTTCCCGTACCACTCTACCACGACTTTCCATTTTGCTATTCCTGTTTTCATCTTGTTTTCTATATGTTTGCCCCTATCTGACCTTTTATCTTGTCCTCTCTTAAAGCCGAGGGTCTTTCGGAAACAGCCGCTCTACCTTTCAAGGTGGGGGTTAGGTCTGCGTACACTCTACCCTCCCCAGACCCCCACATTATGGGATTATACTGGGTTTGTTGTTGTTGTCGTATAACCATGTTTTATTTACATAAAGAATAGCCAAAAATCATAGGAAAAATACAGTGACTATACAATATTGCTTGTCAAAAGTCATAGAAAGTATACACTGACTATACAATATAGATTATTTATACATAAGTTATACACTGAATATACATTATTATACATTCTATACATGAAATATATACTGAATATACATAAATATATACCAAATATATATGATTATATACCGAATAACCATTTTTTTAATAATTAAAATAACCAAATGACCATCTACATTATTATTATCCCTAAAACATGCCCCTCATTAATACGATAGAATTAAGTAGAAGTGTTGGCAAACACTTCTTGTCTTGGTTGAAACCAAAAAAATTGGATATATTATCAAATAGTCAACGATGGGCTATTCCTGTAATAACGAAGTGAGATACTTAAATTTCTTAAGGACAATAATTACACTATCAAAATAAGTTTATTTATTCCCTCGATTTGCATCTGTTTACTAACATAAAGTATATAGACATCAAATTGATTCATAAATAAAACTTGTTAAAATATTTGAGTAATTTTTTTTCTTTTGTTTATATGTTATATACACTTATATCAAAGAAGAAGATTGTTTTTTATTAATATTATTTGGCAATCAAGCAAATTATTAGAAAAACAAATTAAAACTCGATAAGAATTAGATAATTGGCATATGACACATTTTTTATCGAAAAAATTATTTGATTGAGTGTTTTTTAAAAATTAATTACTAATTTTAGCGATATTTTTTATTTATTACCGTTTATAGCAATAAATAGCAATATTATGATAAATCTACACTTGTATTAAAAGTGAATTATGCATATAATATAAATGTATTATAAATGTTTTAAAATATATATTATGTTTGTGTAGTAAGAAACTGACATAATATATTATAAGTCTATTAAAGTATGTGATAAATGTATTATACATCTATAAAACTTGTATTATATATGTTTTATAAATAGTTCTCTGCAATATGTATTAAAATTGTATTATAAATGTATTATAAATGTTCAGTATTATTTTTTTATTGCTGTAGATGGTAAATATTTTCTTAATATTGTATATTTATGTAAGTTTCCCTTTTTTATCATACCTTGATCCAATCATCTCAGTCCAATTAATTTGAACATCAATGCTTATATACAACTCTAAGCGATGGTTTGGTAGAGTGTATAATGCTAAATAGAGTGTATTAATAATGCTTGTCTTAGTTATGCTTGCATTATTTATTTCTTATGTATTATTTGCTTTGATGTATTAAAAATAACATGCATTGCATAAAAAAAAAATTAAATTATTTATTTACAAAGATACCTTCCACACATACGGTGAAAAAGATGTTAAAAAAACTTTCGAGGGGCAATTGAGTTTTTAAGTATGCTAATGCATGCATTAAATCTCATTGCGTTACTAATACCTAAAAATCCATGGTATTAGTAATGCAAGTTTTAATACACTATAGAGTGTAACATTAGTTATATATAACATAAAAAAGTGTACCAAACAAGGTACTACGTACTAATACTTCAAATTAATGCATGCATTATATTTGTTAATGCACTCTACCAACTAAATAAAAATAATTGGTACTCCCTTCATTCCATATTAAGTGAATTTGTGAGGCAATGCACACATATTAAGAAAAACATTCAATGACACAATTTGAACCATACTTTCCACTATTGCCCTTTGTAAAATCATAAATATAACGTTGCAAGTAGTGTGGTTTATCTCCTACAAATATAAAACTTCAACAAATGAAAGGACAATTATGAAAAAAGTTTCAAACATCTATCTTGAACTTTGAACAATTCAATTATTTTAAATAATGAAAAATCCCTCAAAAATTCACTTAATACGGAATAAAGGGAGTAACTCAAAGAGAATTGGCAACGAGTAAATCCTACAATGTTACCTCTTTTTCTTTCCATTTTTTCTCAACCCACACGATATCTCTTCGAAGTCCTGTTCTCCAGCACCCTTCAATAAGATTTCCGCCAATGTATATTGTGCATATCACACACATATATGGTATATCATACACATATACACATGATATACAGGTGATACACAGTATATAGGGAATGTAAATTTGTGTATGTACATACATAAATCACAACGTTTTCAACAATATCAAGAATATGGTCACACCGAAAAAGTGTTAAAGCGTGAGTAATGGAATTTACTTACCCATCCTATGGGTTCCTTCAAGCTTAATGTTGATGGGTCATACAATCTGCAGGAGGAATAACTATGTGAAATTGAACAAAAATATCTTACATTAATAATTTGATCCAAAACTATTGTTGAAATTAATAATTTGATTCAAAAATATCCCTATTATTATTATTTTTGGGTCAAAAATATCTTTTTCCTAATAAAAATTCCGATTTATGCAATTTAGGGAGAAGGAGACCATTTTTTTCTCCTTTTAATTTTTGCACTTGGCTATGAGTTGCCAAGTTTTAGCTAAGAGTAAAAACACCAACATGGACCTGATCTTGGTTATAACAAAAAGTTGGTCATTTTCTTTCAATAATTCACCCAGTCAGTATTTCTATGATATTTTCTTATTAACTTTCTGGACAATAACTTATTTATTGAATTAGCTCATTTGACCCATTTAAATTCAATCAAACCAAATTGCATATTTGCCCCTCCTATACCATAGTTATCCAACATTATTACTATTATTAGAGAATAAGAAATTAGCGATGGACAAAATTTCATAGCTAAACAATAAAAAATCATTTCATGTTGATCATATTTAGTTACGACTTAACGATCTATTTAGCGATTATTATAAATTAGAGATTACCCATAAATTTTATAACTAATGTCATATTCTCTAATGGTGTATTATACCTCGTTGGTCACATGATTGAAGCATGATAACTCATTTCGACCCATCTAAATCCAATAGCTTTTTTGCCCCCCTTTGGATCGATTGAGTAATTGAACTATCTTATCATGAAGTGTTTGTCTACTATTGGAACAATTGATTTATCAACTTTATTCTCATGCAAAATCATATTATTATATCACAAATCACTTGTTTATTACTCATATTCGATGTCTATCCATTAGCATAATTATTGTAATTAATCAATTAGCGATATCTCCCCATTCATCATGATGTGATTTAATCACTCAAAAGATAGCCTTTTTGCCAACTTTAATTAATCAGAAAGATAGAGGCTGGTTAGTCAAAATATATATACATTTAGTTTTCCTTTTCAAATAAGAAAAGGACATGTGAAGTCAACTCCCACTTTTGACAATAACCTCCTAAACGAAATTGTGTAAAATGGATCTCAAAATATTTATTCTGTAAATTAAAATTGTTTTTTATATTTCACGGTTAGTAGTGATCGTTTTGAAGACTAAATACTCGAGTATGAAACATAAATATACTACTAAACATTCAATGAAGAAATAATATATTTCAAAAAATAAATAAAGATAAAATAATCAATCATTTCTCCTAATTAATATTTCTTAAAAGAAGTGTAAATGAAAATCACGATAACTATTTTGAGACGAGGAAAATTGTGTACAACTTAGAGACGTAGCAATACATTTCACTTCTTTGTTTTTTTATGGGTGTTTGAAATGATAGTTTACAACTTCTCTTGTTTTATATTGTGTTTAAAATTACTTATACAACCTGTTAAAAACTGATAGGTTTTATCATGAAATATTTATTTTCATATAATTAAGTTGATTGTAACTCAAGTCAACGATTCATATAGCTATGTTTTTCATCAAAACCAAACATTATATATTATTACGTGAACGATACGAATAGTTGGGCCGACTACTTTGATTTAAGTACTCCCTTTCTTTCAATTTTATCTGTTAAAGTTTATATGGACATAAAATTAAAGAATATAAGGATTTTATTTTGAATTTTGATCCTTTTTTTTGGTTTTCCGTCCGCTATTTCAAGTTCGTCGAGCCTCGACTAAATTCAGATTGCTTACTAGATATTCCATTTGGGGGTGACACTCCCAACATAATTTTTTCATATTCAGAGCTCGAATCCGAAACCTCTAGTTAAGAGTGAAACAACTCCATTACTGCACCATAACCCCTATTGGTGAATTTTGATCTTAAATAAAAGGTATCTCATATATCCAAATTAATTTAAACATAATAAAGAGACTGATATGCCATTGTACAAGAGGGTGTCATTCATTAAGGATAAAATAAAATCGTTAAAATTAAGAACTTGCTAAATATAAAAAGATGTTATTTCTTTAACTTGTCAATTTTTGATTTGACACATCTATTAAGAAATTAATTATTGATATGGTGAGTTTATCATTTTATCTTTATTAATCACTAAAGTCATAATCCAAATTTCAAAATATTTTGATACCAAAGATATTAACTCTCTCAATAAATTGAGGGTATAATAGGTAAAAAAAAGATTGTACTTTTTTAATTTGTCAAATTTAACAAGTAAAAAGGAAAATTAAATTAGAAAATTTTTGACAAGTAAAAGGAAACAGAGGGAGTATTTGCCTAGTAATAAGTGATTTTATTACCTCTTAAATTTGGTAAAAAATATTTATATATTAGAATCAAGCTCTTAATTTTTGTTCCAAAACTACTATTCTTGTCGTAGATGATTTGCATAAATTTCTAAGTTTCTCTTAATACTTCTTTAACTTTTTGTGAGTAAAATACGATAATTTTGGTCCACGTATTATTATTTTTATAATGGTACTTTGATTTTTTAAAAATTTTCTTACATAAAATAGCGTGATTACATAATTTTATTGCACATGTACACTTAAACATGTGTATGTACGTATCTAAACACTCTAGCCGTTACTTCCAAGGATATAGATAGCTAACTTGCGGCTAGGAGGTTCAGAAATTATATAATTTATATTTAATTAGAATTAATTTTTATGTATATATATAATAGATGTTAAATTTTCTTTGGTTAGCTCGGTGTTTGCTTTTTCTTATCTTGAATCCTCTTAGTGAAAATCCTAGGATTACTTCCCACACATACATACGCATACAATTGACAAATATATATCTAGCTTTTGCTTTGAAAATACATACATACACATATAATTGATTTACACATACAATTGCAATTAGATATTGTATTCGTGCAATTTTCAATTAGGATGAAATGTAGAATATACGCGGGTACATGTCCTCTACTACATTTAGAAATCAAAGTGTTACTACGGTTTGAAGTATAGCAAAATCTCACTATTATTTTATGTTGGGTTTAATTGATAGGTTGAATAAGAAATGGAGGGAAAAAGAAGTGGAAAGAAAAATGATTTGTTCTCTCTTGCTTTATGAAATAAGCATTAGTCCCACATATATGGTGGAAAGAAAAAGTCTCCTACTTAAAAGTAGAAGCACTCCTTCATGTTGGTAAAGGGTCAAGAAGAGGGTCTCCCCGTCGCGTCATCGTTGTCGTTCGCTCGACTACAGCTATGGCTACGGTGGCTACGGATACGAATTTATTTAATTAATTAAGTGGAAAATCCTGACCCATGAACCGATCCGATTCTTTCCCGGATTAATTTAAAAATTATTTCCCTCCGTTTTTTCAACGGATTTTTTGAAAGGTTGCAACCTTGTCCGAAAAGTTGCAAACCTTTTCTCAACATACAAACATTTTCCCAACAGGTGTTTTTTCTTAAAAGGTGCAAACAGACTATATATATCTGTTAATCCTCAGAATGCTCAATACGAAAATTCTGATAGACATCTTCTTCTTTTTCTTCTTTTCTGCACTTCTTAAAAACTCGTGTGATATACTGCCTTCGAGTGGTTCACAGACACCGGAATTTGCAGTACCTCTATTTTGGTGAGTAAATCGTTCTATCCTGGGAGGAAAGATTCTAAAATCTCGGGTACGTTGAGGGGAATAATTTTCTTAAGGACACACTGTGTATTCAGTGGGCTCGATTTTTGTTCTGACATTAATTTTTCAAATACTGTTATTATTTTCAGTTTCAGTCTAGATTCTATTTTTTATTACTTTCAGTAGTTATTATTATTGTTTTAATATTTACAATACATCTTACTAACATTTTATGCAAGAGTAAACGCTAATAGTGCTATTTATAAATTGTTTCAAATAAAATGAAAATCTGTAGTAAAAAAATTAAATTAAAATAAATTTATAAGAAAGGAAAAAAAAAGAGAAGAGGAGAGTATAAGTAGAAGTAGATGGAAAGAAGAAGAAATAAATGAGAAAAGAGTAGTGGGTCAAGTAATACACCTTGTCTTGAGGCAATTCCATGTGCCCAAATGGCGCTGCTCATATTACTCCTCTCTTCCATTTCTTCTTCTTCTTCTTTCCCCTGAACCAATCTCCTTCCCCCTTTTTCCCTTAATTAATTCCTCTCTACAAAACTAGTAAGCAATAAATACCAAACCCTCCAATCCAGCACGTTATATCTATTCCATATTTTCAACAACAGAGTAGAAAAAATTGGGGAATACGTAGAAAACGAAATGGAGAAAGGAAGTGATGGGTTTGTTAGAGCTGATCAGATTGATTTGAAGAGTTTAGATGAGCAGCTCGAGAGACACCTTAACAGAACATGGACTATGGAGAAGACCAATAAGAAGAAACCGTTGGATGATTCCTGCATTAATTACTCTACCGCTACGGCCGCAGCCGCTACCGTCACTGCCGCTGCCGCTTCCTTCTCTCTATCTTCTTCCGTCAAACCCAGGCAAAGACACGACTGGGAAATTGACCCTTCGAAACTTATCATCAAAAGCGTCATTGCTCGTGGTACCTTTGGTACCGTCCATCGTGGCGTTTACGACGGTCAAGATGTCGCCGGTCAGTCACCTCCCTCTTTTTTTAATCTTTATTTGTTGATTAATTCAAGTACCATATTCGGGAAATTTTCTGTTCAATGATTCCTGTGTGATACAGTTTCTTAATTATCCCTGATCTTCGATTCTTTTTTTAAAAGAATTTTTTTTATTGTTATTATCTATCTTCTATGCCAATTTATGTGGAAAGTTAAGATTTCAAGATTCAAAATTTGGCGTGAGGTATAACTTATAATAATTCAAGGAATAAAATGCAAGATGTTTAGTTGGAGGTATTAAGCAGATATTATTTATCCTATTATTTATATCTTAATAATGTGATAAGTTATCTCATATACATGGTGAAATAATTTATTTTGAAATAATTAATCTTCCGACCAAACGACCCTTCAAAAGTTTTTTGATATAAAATTTATTTAATTGAAAATTATAAAATAAAATTATACTTATAATAATCAACAGCTAAAAAAATTTAAACAATGTATAAAAAAAACTATGGCTAATTCAAGATGTTGAGCAACAAAGTTTGATTTTGAAAAAACACCATCATTATAGGAATCTACACATGGTAGAAAATTATGTCAATCCGTTGAAATATAGCATGCCAGAAGTGAAAATTGTGACAAAAAATGAATCCAGATTCTCAAATTTTCAACGGTATCACATAAATTAAATGAAATGATTATCATTTTCAACTTTTTCTAGAGGGAGCAGAGTTTGTTAGGGAACCGCGGGATGAGCATTTTTTTGGGACTGTCGGTCTATTTTCCTTTTATGTAATGTTGAGAAGTTATTTTATTATTCTTTTATCCTTTCAATTATTTAATTATAGTGCATGGATGATACCATCTTGAAGAATAGGTACTAGGAACTTAAACAGAGTAGAATGGTAAAAAATGGTTCTTGCATTTACAATTTTGGCTAGTCATTTATTCTATAGTAAATAGTGGAAAATTTGTGCTAAGGTACATCATAATTTGTTGTGTTCACTATTGATTTTGTGGGCCTATTAATGGTTCAATTTTAATGTTCTATAGGCTGCTGGATATAACAATTTTTTTAATCTACTTTATTCAGGGTTTCCTATGATTGCTGTTATTATTACTCCCCCGTTCTAATTTGTTTGTCTGGTTTTGACGTTTCAACTCTGTGGTCTTAAACTAAATATACTATCGAAATACATCTTAATCTTATGATTTTAAACATGTCATGTAGAAAGTTAGGATTATAGAGTTGTTAGAAAAGGAAAGTAAAATAAATAAATAAATAAGACTAAGAGCCCGTTTGGATGGGCTTAAAAAAAGTAACTTTTATGTATTAAGTGCTTTTAGAACTTTAAAGTGCTGAAAGTTATTTTTATAAATAAGCAGTTGAGTGTTTGGATAAAAGTGCTTAAATGAGGAAAATGATGTGAATTTTAGGGTTAAAAGAATAAAAAGGGTAGTTTGAGAATTTAGTTAAAATATAAGGGATATAAAAGTAATTTTCATGGTCAAAGAAAATGACTTTAAACACTTAGAAAAAAAAAAGTTAGGAATCCTAACTTTTCATTTTTGACTGATTTAAGAACTTTATGGCTTAAAGTTAGCATTAGCCAAACACGTCCAAAAGCTGAAAAGGGGCTTTAAGCCAATCCAAACGGGCTCTAAAAAAGAAAGTAAGATACGGAGCAGAATTATTTATTAGTTTTCTTCTTTCGGTTGGAGTGTGTTGGGGGTAACAGAATGAATATTGTATAGTGATATGATGGCTTGTAATCTGAGTGTATTCTTATGGAATCCGTGAATAACGGCACGGGTTTGGGTTGAATTATGCAAGTTGCAGATGACTGCATTAACTTTAGCTGGTCTTGCAATGTTGCTGTATTTATGAACTTTCATGTGATTCAATCTGTTATTCAAGTAATAAAGTAATACAAAACATTAATGCCTGGCAAACTGATCCTACAACTCTGGATCTCATTTTTCTTGCTCTCTCATAATGTATACTATTTCTTTTTTGTTTTTTAATTCTTCTTTTAATTAGGTTTTTGTTGTTAAATATGGTTGTCATTGTCACTGCTACAGGACATTAATAAAATTTTCTTGTTTAACTTCTTAATAATTTTTTTGAATGAGTTAATATGACTACCGCGAAATAGTGGTCTTATTAACGTGCACATTTTGTATTCCTCTGTGATACTCAGTGAAACTACTGGACTGGGGGGAAGAGGGCCACAGAACAGATGCTGAAATAGCATCGCTAAGGGCAGCTTTTACACAAGAAGTTTCAGTGTGGCATAAGCTTGACCATCCTAATGTTACTAAGGTGACACTCAAACTCTAACCTTTTTATGTGGGAAAGATTTAAGACTTCTTAGATGCTACTGCTTCTGCATGAAACTTAATTGTCTTAAATGCTTGGTCACAACATATCAAAGGGGCTAAAAATTTTGTGGTTCATCTACTAGTAATTTCCAGCATATGCTACCTTTTATTCAGCTTATACTCTTTTCACTACTTCACTAACAAAGTGCGAACATATTGCTGGTAGAGCAGTTCTGTAACGGCTAGTTTGGTGGTGATTTAAGTATTGCAAATCATAGCTTACTCAACATTTAGACGTAATTTAGAAAAAAGATACCTAATTAGTAATATCCAAATTAAAGTAAGATAATTTGTTTTTGATAACAAATATGAGAGATGGTGGCTTCTAAAGCAGGAAAGTAGATTGTGGTCGAGAGACCAATTTAGCATGTGGTTCTTGAAGTCAGTAGTGAGAATATGGGCATAATTTTCGAATTCACCCTTTTTGATGACCAAGATAGATAGCAGGTTCTGATTAGTAGTATTGAGAACTATGCGTGTCATTCTCTTGTGACCTCCTGAATTTGAATGATGACAGGCTTTGTACAAAAGTGTTCTTATCTTTGTGTTAGAAATTTGAGTGTTGCACCATTCTGTCAAATTGCTGAAGCTAATGCTTTCTTTTTAATTCAGTTCTGCAACTTTGGCATAATGATATTGTTGAGCATCTATGTATCTGTTTAATTTGTTGTCTTGGAGCACAAACTCAAGCAGTTGTCATTATTGGTATTAGTAGCTGTTGATACTAAATCAATCAACAATGTGATACCTTCCTGAAAAGAGTAGAGCAAAGGAACCAACTCATCTAATTCTATAAGCGCGTAAATAACAACATAATTCTTTGAGTTGATAATGGTAGGTTGAGATGACTTTTCTATAATGAAGATGGAGAAAATGCTGATCTTGGGAAGTTTTGCAAATTTTTGACCAGCAAGGTTGATGGACGGAATTAGAATTTCATATCAACAAGGTTGTTAACAGTACAATATGCAAGGCGCCACTACCTAACTTTTCAGTGAGAAAAGAGAAGGCATATTACATGTTAGGTCAACTTGAATGGATGAACCTTAAATTCCAACTATCAGGATGCTAGGTGGTCAGGAATTTGCAATAATATCTTCTTGAATTTTGTCCCAACAAGATATAATTTGATAGTCAAGTTCTGCTCTCTGATATTTGATGTGCTTTAGCTTTCTCTTCGTATGCAGAACACAAATATCTTGATTCTCAAAACATCTTTGTGAGGATAAAAAAACATCATATGTGTTATTTCTGGTTTAAGCAAATGAAATACAAAATTCATTCATTGATTACAAGAGACCTTTATAGTGAAGGTGAAAGAATGATGCCTGAAGGACAGTTGAGGGTGATGCGGAGCATGCCTGTATCTTTTGTTGGCTGTAACAAACAACTGCAGTTTCCATTTACAGTTAATTTTACAGGCTGCTGTTTACAATGATTTACTATGTGCCTCTGCTGTTTGGATGTCTAATCTGTAGTGCTGTATTTCTTACACAACATAAAGACCATTGGATTATGGGCAACTTCAAATGTCCAAAGTCCTTCCTCATATCTCAGCATACTAACTGATTTTGCTTAGATGTACCCATATCTTTCTAATAAACTGTTTATTTCACATAAAACATCTAATATCTCTCCAATTTAATGCAGTTCATTGGGGCAACTATGGGCTCTTCTGGGCTCAATTTACAAACAGAAAATGGTCATATTGGCATGCCTAGTAACATATGCTGCGTTGTTGTGGAATACCTTCCGGGTGGTGCCTTAAAATCTTACCTTATAAAGAACAGAAGAAGGAAGCTGGCATTCAAAGTTGTTGTGCAGATGGCACTCGATATGGCCAGAGGGTAATAGGAACTTTGACTGTCTCATGTCTTTCGAACACCCCTGAAATATATATTACCATTTACCATTTATCTGAGTAAAGGTCAAACATTTGAACTTTGTAGGTTAAGTTACCTTCACTCGCAAAAGATTGTGCATAGAGATGTCAAGACAGAGAATATGCTATTGGATAAGACACGTACAGTAAAAATTGCTGATTTTGGGGTTGCTCGCATTGAGGCTTCTAATCCTAATGACATGACTGGGGAGACCGGAACCCTTGGATATATGGCTCCTGAGGTAATTTTGGAAGTGGAGTAGGATTTACTTTTCCACACTATCCTTCATTCACCGTCAGTAATCTGTTTGGTCATTTTCTTCTTTTGATGGATTAACCAGACTCAGCATACATAAAGCTTTTTCCTGCTACTCTTACTCGCAAAATGTTCCCTCTTTTTCGCCAAGATCCATTTCTCCTTTTGATCTGTATAACTATACATACTACAGAACACAATTTTTAGCATTAATTGTTCAAAATAAGCTAAATCTTTTCCTAGCATCCTGGGTAGGGTGATGGGAGGCTAGGGGAAATAACTCCCCTAAATCTAGTCAATTGGTGAAAGTGTTTCAAAAGAAGGAAATATAATGTTCAAGAATGAGAACGTTGAAAGGTAATAATAGTTGTACATAATCACTATTACTGAATTGTTGAATGCTAAAATTATAGGTTCTCAATGGCAATCCATACAATAGAAAATGTGATGTGTACAGTTTTGGCATATGTGTGTGGGAGATATATTGTTGCGACATGCCATATCCTGACCTCAGCTTCTCAGAAGTAACTTCAGCTGTGGTTCGCCAGGTAAACTCTCCAACTTCCTAGCACTTCTTGGACATAAGTAATGACATATGAAGCAGACAGATAGATCATGGAAGAATATATAGTTCTTGGTTTCTTATTGCTTATATGCTTTTGTCACCTTATTTAACTTTGGTTTCCCTTGTCCCACGCAGAATCTAAGGCCAGATATACCAAGGTGTTGCCCAAGTTCCCTTGCTAATGTAATGAAGAGATGCTGGGACGCTAACCCTGACAAACGGCCTGAGATGGATGAGGTAGTATCTCTGATAGAGGCTATTGATACATCAAAAGGCGGAGGAATGATTCCTGTTGATCAACAACAGGGTTGTTTCTGTTTCCGAAGGCATAGGGGACCTTGAAGCTTATATCTCACGCAGACATACAAAAGTAGGTAAATTCCATCTCAATTTCCAAATATTTGACTAAGGAAGTGAACTTGTAGAGCCAGAGTATTTGAACAGTTCTATTGAGAAGCTATGCTGAATGCATTTTTCTCTTGGTTTGATGTAAAGCTTACACATTTCTGTTTTCTTTTTCCTTATAATACATATTCCCAATCTTTCTTTTTTTTCCTCTTCTTTTCTATTTGATTACTGTTTTTTGTTAGTCTCTCTGTGTTTTTCCTTCCATTTTTTAGTCGCGAGTCGATATCATAGTAGCCTAGTTATATTCTGTGATTGAACATAATTCCTAAGAACGTTAGAAAAAAAATAATTAGCCAAAATCTAATATTCACACAATGAAATAAGTAGCTTAAACTGTATCTACATTGAGATAACACTCTCTAATAAATGTTGTCCGGCAACTTACAGAAAAATGCTAAGTGACCTGCCATAACGTGTTAAGTCAAGCTGGTCCTATCAGTGCATCAACCTTAAAATTCTAAATTAAACTAATCTAGAATTACAATTTATTTTTATTTTCCATTTAAGAGGTCAGTGGGAGAGTGATCAATCTCCAACTTAGCCACAGTGGCCGTATTTTAATGAAGAATCGAAAAAAGCGCGGGCTGACTTGACTTGACTTGGAGATCTGGGACCTTGGGTTAGTAATGCATGAGGTTTCTTCCGCCAGCAGCTTTAGGCTGTTCCCTGATTTCTTGGAAGTTCAATTTCACTTGGCTTTCCATCATCGTCCCAGTTGGTGGTTTTGTAATATCTTGCATAAAGGAAGAGCTGAATTGCTCCAGATAACATTCCCAGACCATTGGGTATCTATCATTAATTTGAAGGGGGAAAATATACAGATTAATTCAAAACGTTATTACCAACCATTACAATAATATCTAGTGTAATCTCACAAGCAGAGTCTTGAAATAAATAAGTAAGAGTGAATATAATTAATTACCAGGATGTAAACATCAAATTTGAGGAATGCATAGGCGAACCAAATACCTCCATTGCAAAAGTTAGCAAGTGACAGGTAAAATGGCATGAATTTCACACTCTTGGTGCTGATCACTCGACGCTATATATAATTCATATTGTCAGTGTATATAACATAAATTGTTTATCGTAAACTATATCTTAGAAGAAGAGAGATGGATAGATTAATACCATGACGGTGAGGGGCGAAGCGTACATAGCAATATTCATAACGACAGCCAATATACCGACTAGCATAGATCTGTTCTTGGTTCCATGAAGGAAAGTAAGCGTAACGAAAACGAGGATCCCAAGAAGGATTATTTCAATTACCAAAAAAACAACAATCTTCTTCTGTTATACATAATTAAAAAAAAACATGTTAGTTCAAATTACAGTAATTTACAAGGCAATAATATGAGTAACATTATATTGATGAGTACGTACACGCTTTGGCCACTCGGAATAGATGAAGAAGGCAATTACATATACTAATTCAATAAAGAGACCAATGCCATTAATAGTGACAACAAGAAGGCTGTCAGGATGAACAAATGGCATTCCATAAAATACCCAAACTGCACAATTCAAAGCAGTTACAACATAAGGATCTGGTTTGAATTGCATCACCGTCTTTGCTTTCCATATTTTTATGAACGTTGGCCTGCATGCATGTGCACACCTCGATTAATTTAAACTAAATTGATCGCTAATTAATCATAATAGTGCACATTATGCTAGGTGATCGACTTACATGGGGGATAAGAAGAGGAAGAATGATATAACATTTCCTGCATGAAGAATTATTGAATAGATTAGACATAATATTAGTTAGAGATCATTATAAAGAATTAATGAATAGTATGATAAGGCACGGACCGATAATTCCAACAATCGTCCGTACTGTCTCTGTATTCACCATTTTATCTAGATATCTAATTAATGTTGAAAGAGGAGATTAATTAAAACGATCGACGAATGCAACTTAAAAACTAATTGGTGAATTCCAAGGCATGAAGATCATATTTAATTTGTAAATGGATTTGAAACCTCAGTTGGTGAGGATTGTTAAAATCTTATATCTTGATGAATTATTAAAGGAAAGCTATGGAATTCTTAAAGGAATTTATACATGAAGAATGGATGACCAAACATTTCTCAGTTGGTTACTAGTGAGAAAAAATAGTAAGAGGTCAGGTGATAATAGCTTATTTTGTGGCTATATACATGCAATTTTATCTACAAATTTAACAAGAACCATGTGACTTTTCTTTGTTTGAGGATTTTGTGGTAATGCTAGTGAATAGTGACCATAATTTTTGCGGGTATTATCCAATTATTTATCAAGTAATTAATCTTACTACCATAATTTATGGTCACTACACTCACTACTAATCACTACTAAAAGTAGTGACCATAAATTGATTTATTCTTCTCTTATTTATTCCATAATTGAATACCATAATCTAGGAAAAAGAGGCGAAACCACCGATGATTAAGGAAAATGTCATCTTAACGACGTTATTTAATTTACTATTCAAATTATTGTGTGTTCTGAAAGTGACAAGGCTATTAATGTCTTTGATTTAACCCTTCTGAGAAAAGATGTATATAGACTAAATTATTCTTTATTTTAACTTGCACATTAAAATGCTAAACAACATGTAGACCAAACATTGTTTGTGGCATTTCTAATTTTTTAAAGTTTGCCAAATTGTGTCTACGTTGATAGTGTCTTTGATTTAACCGTTCCGATAATAGATATTTATTGAATAACTTATTCTTTATTATAACTTACAACATTAACAAGTTAAACAACATGTTGTCACGACCCGAATCCGGGTGTGATGGCACTCATCTCAACCCACCGAGATAAGTCAGCCTAATACCCAACGAAAGTAGATGCGGAAGAAAAAGAAAAGAATCAAAATTTAACTTAAGCGAAAACACGTAAAACAAACTCAACATCCCTCAAGATTGGTTGTCACGTGTACAAGCCACTAATTTATTATCGAAATACGAAAAGAAATACAGTCACAATGTCTTTGTCTCTAGAATAGGACTAAAACATAAGAAAAGAGCAAGAGGTGTCCGCTAGATAGATGTGACAGCTACCTCGACACTCGGAATGATAGCCTCGGATGTAGTAGAAAATGCTAGAAGATCAAGCAGGTCCGGGCTCACAACCTACACAAGTGTGGAAGCAAGGGGTGAGTACCAAACAACACGGTACTCAGCAAGGGGATAACTAAAACTAAGCAAAGCTTAATAGATACAAGTACTCCTGTCCTCCCAACCGAACCTCCTTAACTACAACCTGCATAAAATCAGCCCAACTCTACACTTGTACAATAACAACCGTAATACAGTCCACAAATACTCATCAATAGTCTCGTCAATGAATCATACCAAGTCAAGTTCAGCACACAGAGCAATATGGGGGTAAGCACAAAGTCACAAATATCAGAAAGGTGCAATGCAGTGCAATGAAATGATGCATGTCTGTCCTATCGGTACACATCCGCTGAATCACAGTCCGGAACCTATGGGGGACATTTCTGTCCATGTAACCTGCCACGGAGCGTGTGGCCCGTCCCCTCAATACATATATCCTGCCACGGAGCGTGTGGCCCGACCCCTTTATTTGATATCACCTGCCACGGAGCGTGTGGCCCGACCCCTTTGTTTCATAATACCTGCCACGGAGCGTGTGGCCCGACCCCTTTTGTTTCATATCATTTTCAGTCTCAACACAATATGTCAGAACCAATGCAATCAATTCATGTTCATATAATTCACGATAATAACATGACAACAACAATAATTGTTTTCCTATCTCACATCAACATAGTCATTTCACATGTCCAAAATCACAACATATCAATTCCATCAATACATGTCATTAGATCACCATTTTATACCCCTCATCTCCATTTTTTTAAGGTCAATCATACAGTCAATAACCCAGTCCAATTTTCATTACTCCCTAATATATATGACACGGAAATACAAGCATCTATAAGCTTAAACTGAGGTTTAGAAATTCACTTGCCTCAAATAATCAAGCAATTACTTCGGTACTTGAGCCTTCCCTTTTCGTTGGGCCTCCAAATAAACGTAATCTAGTCAAATAAATAATCTCAATAAGAATTCAAAACTACATTACCCATATACTAAATGTCTGGCATAGGCATAAAAATCCACCCATGTCGATAATCAAGTCCTAAATACCAAATCTAGGGTTATGTCTCAATTTCTTTAATTAACATAACCCAAATGGTATTCATGTACTATAATACTCCTAATATTTAATTACCTAACTTAATGTATCAAAACTTAATTTGTAACATGATGATCAAAAGCAAAAAAAATAAAAAATCTAAATCGGAGACGAATTGCACTAACCAAAATGTTGTTCGAGCAACTGCACACTACATCACTATAATAATACATTTTTATTTTTTTTGCTTTTACATTAATCCTAATAATAGAAGTAATCATTGGCCATCACTAACATAACTCAATGATGCCACTATCATCCAAATTTTTTTCCACAGTCCAAGACATATATGAATCCGTACACATGTTTTTTTTTTTTTCTTTTGCAACTACTTTCTATTCTCTTTCTTCCAAAATCAAATATTATTATACTAACAGTATGACATTCTGAAGCCATGTACCAAACAGAGAAATTTAAGCATGAGTGATGAAGTACCTGAAATTTGATTTGATTTTTTTTTTTTGTTCTGTGTTCTAGGTCGCGCCGCACAGGAGTTACTCGTTGTTTTCTTTTTCTTCTCTTTTCTAATAATTAATTACTAAAAGTGATATAAACCTACTAACTCTAATTTAATAAATATGGAATAAGTGGTACAGGATGTTAAATATATTATCACTTCAGTCCATTAATTACATGAGTTATCTAAATTCACCCCTCTATTAAATAACCATGGTTATCAAATAGTCTAAATTTGTAATTTAAATTTTTGCGGAGAGAGTATTTTATGGAAGAGAGATGATTCATTCTTAAAATGACCAAACGGGTCATTACATTATCCACCACTAAAAATCATGTTCGTCCTCGAACATAAAGTAGAAGAAGGTACCTGAAGCTTCGAAAAGCTGGGGATATCTAGCGCGCATATCAGCCTCTGTTTCCCAAGTCGCCTCTCCGACGGAACGGTGCTTCCATTGTACCTTCACTGAAGCTATCTCCTTGGTTCTAAGCTTACGAACCTGCCTATCTAGAATGGCTATAGGCTCCTCCTCAAATGTCAAGTCTGGACCCAATTCCACTGAATCGAGTGATAACACATGAGACTCATCCGGAACATACTTCCGAAGCATAGAAATATGAAACACGTTATGCACAGCCGATAATCTAGGTGGCAAGGCCAATTTATAAGCCACCTCTCCAACTCGTGCCAAAATCTCAAATGGGCCAATGAATCGAGGGCTGAGCTTGCCCTTCCTCCCGAACCGCATCACGCCCTTCATGGGAGATACTCGAAGCCAAACATGATCACCCACCATAAACTCCAATGGTCGAACTCTCCGATCTGCATAACTCTTCTGCCTACTCTGGGCTGTCAAGAGTCTACCCTGAATTCTACGAACTTGCTCCATTGCATCTCTAAGCAAGTCTGTGTCTAAGGAGTCCATCTCAGCTAAGTCAAACCAGCCAATAGGAGATCGACACCGCCTACCATACAAAGCCTCAAATGGAGCCATCTGGATACTGGAGTGATAACTATTATTATAGGCAAACTCCGCTAGGGGCAAGTGCTGATCCCATCTAGCACCAAAATCAATAACACAAGCTCGGAGCATATCCTCCAACACTTGGATCGTCCGCTCGGACTGACCATCAGTCTGTGGGTGAAAAGCAGTACTCATATCAAGTCTAGTGCCCAAACCATGCTGTAATGCCTGCCAAAAGTGCGAAGTAAATACTGAACCTCGATCCGAAATGATGGATACTGGGACACCATGAAGCCGAACGATCTGACTAATATACAATTGGGCTAGTTTATCCGCCGTGTACCTTACCTTGACCGGAATAAAATGGGCGGACTTGGTTAGTCTGTCAACCACCACCCATATAGAGTCGTAGCCACCCACGGTGGGAGGTAAACCCACAACGAAGTCCATGGTGATCATTTCCCACTTCCAGGTGGGAATAGGCATCCTCTGACTCACACCCCCAGGCCGTTGGTGCTCACACTTTACCTGCTGGCAAGTCAAACACTTGGATACGAACTCTGCGATGTCCTTCTTCATTCCACACCACCAATAGTGCTGGCACAGATCATGATACATCTTGGCCGCTCCTGGATGGATGGAATACCTTGAACAATGAGCCTCTTCCAAAATCAATCTAGTCAGGTCACCCACCTTAGGCACACAAATTCTGCCGCCAATCCTCAATACGCCTTCCGAATCAAGTACCGCCTCCTTAGCTTCACCTCTCAATACCTTATCTCGAATGATACATAGCTTCTTATCCTCAAACTGTCTTTCCCGAATCTGCTCAACCAAGGAAGAACGAGCCTCCACCAAGGCAAGGACACCACCATCCTCTGAAATCTGCAACCGGACAAGGTTATTAGCCAACCTCTGAACATCTCTAGCCAATGGTCGCTCCTCAACTCGGATCGCGGAAAGACTCCCCATACTAGAGGACTTCCTACTTAAGGCATCCGCCACTACATTGGCTCTTCCTGGGTGATACAAAATAGTCATGTCGTAGTCTTTCAGCAACTCGAGCCATCTACGTTGCCTCAAGTTCAGATCCCTCTGACTGAATATATACTGAAGACTCCTATGATCGGTGAAGACCTCGCAATGCACACCGTATAGGTAATGACGCCATAACTTAAGCACGAAAACCACAGCCGCTAACTCCAAATCATGAGTAGGATAGTTTTTCTCATGGGCCTTTAACTGTCTCGAGGCATAGGCAACCACTTTCCCCTTTTGCATTAACACTCCACCTAAACCAACACCGGAAGCATCACAATATACAGTAAATCCCACACCTTCCTCGGGTAGTGTCAAAATAGGAGCCGAAGTCAATAAAGTCTTGAGCTTTTGAAAGCTCGCTTCACACTCGTCGGACCAATGAAAATCCACAGCCTTTTGAGTCAATCTAGTCAATGGAGCTGCAATAGTGGAGAAGCCCTGCACGAACCGTCTATAATAACCGGCTAACCCCACAAAACTACGAATCTCAGTAGGAGAAGTAGGCCTTGTCCAACCTCTGACTGCCTCAATCTTAGCTGGATCCACTCTAATCCCCTCTTTGGACACCACGTGTCCTAAGAATGTAACAGAATCAAGCCAAAATTCACACTTGGAGAACTTTGCATACAACTTTTCTTCTCTCAACTTTTGAAGTACCAACCTCAAATGGCGGACATGATCTGCCTCGGTCTTGGAATATACCAAGATGTCATCAATGAATACTATCACAAAAGAATCTAAGTATGGGCGAAACACTCCATTCATCAACTCCATAAATGCTGCGGGGGCATTCGTCAACCCAAATGACATCACCAAAAACTCGTAGTGACCATAACGAGTCCGAAAAGCTGTCTTAGGGATATCTGATGCCCTAATCTTCAACTGATGATAACCGGACCTCAAGTCTATTTTGGAAAACAATGCCGCTCCTTGTAGCTGATCAAATAAATCATCAATACGGGGAAGAGGATATTTATTTTTAATAGTTACCTTGTTCAACTGCCTGTAATCGATACACATCCTCATAGTCCCATCCTTCTTCTTTACAAACAGAACCGGTGCGCCCCAAGGAGACACACTAGGGCGAATAAACCCCTTACTCAACAAGTCTTGCAACTGATCCTTCAACTCCTTCAACTCAACTGGAGCCATGCGATATGGAGGAATAGAAATGGGTTTAGTGCCAGGCTCTAAGTCAATAGCAAAATCAATATCCCTATCCGGAGGAATACCAGGAAGATCAGTAGGAAATACATCAGAAAACTCCTTAACCACTGGAACAGTATCTATAGGAGGTGACTCAATACTGGTATCCCGAATAAAGGCCAAATAAGACATACACCCTCTATCAATCAACCTCTGAGCACGAATATATGAGATAACCTTATCGGGATAGGAGCCACTAGTACCCTTCCACTCAATCCGCGGGGCACCAGGTATCGCTAAGGTAACAGTTTTAGCATAACAATCGAGGATAGCACGATGGGGAGAAAGCCAATCCATACCCAATATCACATCAAAATCTACCATCCCCAGAATAATCATATCTACCCAAGTATCATACTCGGCCAAGGAAACAAGACAGGATCGATATACTCGATCCACCACTAAGGGTTCACCCACGGGTGTAGAAACATGAACGGGCACAGACATACGATCACATGTCAAATCAAAGTTAGATGCAAAATAGGCAGACACATAGGAAAATGTAGAACCTGGATCAAATAATACAGATGCAGGTCGATGACAGACTGGGATAATACCTGTGATAACGGCGTCGGAAGCCTCAGCCTCGGGTCTCCCTGGAAAGGCATAACACTGAGCTCCCCTACCACCTCCGACCTGCCCAACACCTCTACCTCCTCCCTGAGGGACTATAGCACCACTAGCACCCCTACCAGGAGTACGACCACCTCTACTAGTCTGGGCTCTACCTCGACCTCTGACCGACGACGCTGGTCCTCTAACTGAAACTGAAGAACTAGGCTGGGTTCCTCCTCGACCCTGAGATGTACACTGCCATGAAAGATGATCTGGATCACCACAAGTATAACATACTCTTCCGTGCGAAAACCTCTGCGATGAACCTGCAGAACTTGTATAACTACCCCGGCTCATCGGCCTCTGTTGTGACCCCGGGTAACTCTGACCTGTACTGTAGGACCCACGAGGTGTCTGACCATCCTCAGAAGCTGGCATAGATGCATGAACTGGTCCTCTACGCTGAAAGGAACCACCTCCTCTATAGGACCCTCTACCTCCAGATGAGGTACCCGAAAACTGACCAGAAGCACGGACCCTCTTGGGGTCCCCGAACTCCTCTCTCTCCATCAACTCCGCCTCCTTGGCAGCACCCACAATGGACTGGAAAGAAGCGCCCTCCCGGGCCGGTCGAAAAACTGCTGTACGAATAGTATAGTTCAGTCCTCGCACAAATCTGCGAATCCGCTCTGTCTCATCAGGAAGGACAGCCATGGCATGTCTGGACAACTGGTAGAAACGAGTCTCATATTCAGCAACTGTAAGTCCTTCCTGCCTCAAATTCTCAAACCGTAATCGGCTCTCTTCCTTCACACTCCAGGGGATGAAACGGTCATAAAAGGCACTAGCAAACTCATCCCAAGTCATCTGGAATGACCCAACTGGTCTGGAACTCGTATATACTCTCCACCACTCTCTGGCTGGTCCACGCAACTGTAGTGTAGTATAACGAACTCCATGAGTGTCAGCTAACCCTACTGTCTCCAACAACTCTCGACACATGGTCAAGAACTCGTGTGCATCCTCAGTCTTTCCACCCTGAAACTGTGGGGGGTCCATTTTTCGGAACCTCTCATATCGGCGTTGCTCGTCGTCAGTCACCATGAGCACAGGTGCAACTTGGGCTCCTCCTACCTGTACTCCATCCTCATCCGCTCTAGGGCCCGTAGGTGGCTGGTCCACCGGACCCTGAACAATTGGAATCTGATGCTGCCGTGGGGTCTGAGCTCCTACTCTAGTCTGAGAACCCTCAGGTGTACCATTCACCCTCACACTCTGATTAAATCCTTCGAGTGCATCCAATACTCGTATCAAAGTGGCCTGAAGCAATGGTGCAGTAGCAGACTCTGGAGGGACCTGTTCCTCTCTACCCTCAATCTGTGGCTCAAGAGAAGCCTCTCTAGCACGACCTCTAGCTGGCGCCGCCCCTCGGGCACGACCTCTGCCTGCCGCCACACCCCGACCACGGCCTCTAGTTTGGCCTCTATCCCTACCCCTAGTTGGGGTTCCAACATCAACCTCGGGAAGTGTCTCCCTTCCTCTACCTCTAGCTGTAATTCTGGTCCTGGCCATCTATCAGAAAGGACACGCAAAAATTCAGTACCAACACAACACGCATGATACAAAGTGAAAGAACAAAGGGAAAATTTCCTAAAAGTCCTCATAGCCTCTCGAAGATAAGTACAGACGTCTCCGTACCGATCCGCAAGACTCTACTTAAACTTGGCTTGTATACACGTGAGACCTATGAACCTGGGGCTCTGATACCATCTTTGTCACGACCCGAATCCGGGTGTGATGGCACTCATCTCAACCCACCGAGATAAGTCAGCCTAATACCCAACGAAAGTAGATGCGGAAGAAAAAGAAAAGAATCAAAATTTAACTTAAGCGAAAACACGTAAAAGAAACTCAACATCCCTCAAGATTGGTTGTCACGTGTACAAGCCACTAATTTATTATCGAAATACGAAAAGAAATACAGTCACAATGTCTTTGTCTCTAGAATAGGACTAAAACATAAGAAAAGAGCAAGAGGTGTCCGCTAGATAGATGTGACAGCTACCTCGACACTCGGAATGATAGCCTCGGATGTAGTAGAAAATGCTAGAAGATCAAGCAGGTCCGGGCTCACAACCTACACAAGTGTGGAAGCAAGGGGTGAGTACCAAACAACACGGTACTCAGCAAGGGGATAACTAAAACTAAGCAAAGCTTAATAGATACAAGTACTCCTGTCCTCCCAACCGAACCTCCTTAACTACAACCTGCATAAAATCAGCCCAACTCTACACTTGTACAATAACAACCGTAATACAGTCCACAAATACTCATCAATAGTCTCGTCAATGAATCATACCAAGTCAAGTTCAGCACACAGAGCAATATGGGGGTAAGCACAAAGTCACAAATATCAGAAAGGTGCAATGCAGTGCAATGAAATGATGCATGTTTGTCCTATCGGTACACATCCGCTGAATCACAGTCCGGAACCCATGGGGGACATTTCTGTCCATGTAACCTGCCACGGAGCGTGTGGCCCGTCCCCTCAATACATATATCCTGCCACGGAGCGTGTGGCCCGACCCCTTTATTTGATATCACCTGCCACGGAGCGTGTGGCCCGACCCCTTTGTTTCATAATACCTGTCACGGAGCGTGTGGCCCGACCCCTTTTGTTTCATATCATTTTCAGTCTCAACACAATATGTCAGAACCAATGCAATCAATTCATGTTTATATAATTCACGATAATAACATGACAACAACAATAATTGTTTTCCTATCTCACATCAACATAGTCATTTCACATGTCCAAAATCACAACATATCAATTCCATCAATACATGTCATTAGATCACCATTTTATACCCCTCATCTCCATTTTTTTAAGGTCAATCATACAGTCAATAACCCAGTCCAATTTTCATTACTCCCTAATATATATGACACGGAAATACAAGCATCTATAAGCTTAAACTGAGGTTTAGAAATTCACTTGCCTCAAATAATCAAGCAATTACTTCGGTACTTGAGCCTTTCCTTTTCGTTGGGCCTCCAAATAAACGTAATCTAGTCAAATAAATAATCTCAATAAGAATTCAAAACTACATTACCCATATACTAAATGTCTGGCATAGGCATAAAAATCCACCCATGTCGATAATCAAGTCCTAAATACCAAATCTAGGGTTATGTCTCAATTTCTTTAATTAACATAACCCAAATGGTATTCATGTACTATAATACTCCTAATATTTAATTACCTAACTTAATGTATCAAAACTTAATTTGTAACATGATGATCAAAAGCAAAAAAAATAAAAAATCTAAATCGGAGACGAATTGCACTAACCAAAATGTTGTTCGAGCAACTGCACACTACATCACTATAATAATACATTTTTATTTTTTTTGCTTTTACATTAATCCTAATAATAGAAGTAATCATTGGCCATCACTAACATAACTCAATGATGCCACTATCATCCAATTTTTTTTCCACAGTCCAAGACATATATGAATCCGTACACATGTTGTTTTTTTTTTCTTTTGCAACTACTTTCTATTCTCTTTCTTCCAAAATCAAATATTATTATACTAACAGTATGACATTCTGAAGCCATGTACCAAACAGAGAAATTTAAGCATGAGTGATGAAGTACCTGAAATTTGATTTGATTTTTTTTTTTTGTTCTGTGTTCTAGGTCGCGCCGCACAGGAGTTACTCGTTGTTTTCTTTTTCTTCTCTTTTCTAATAATTAATTACTAAAAGTGATATAAACCTACTAACTCTAATTTAATAAATATGGAATAAGTGGTACAGGATGTTAAATATATTATCACTTCAGTCCATTAATTACATGAGTTATCTAAATTCACCCCTCTATTAAATAACCATGGTTATCAAATAGTCTAAATTTGTAATTTAAATTTTTGCGGAGAGAGTATTTTATGGAAGAGAGATGATTCATTCTTAAAATGACCAAACGGGTCATTACACATGTACACCAAGTTATACAAATCTCAGTTTGTCTTAGCATTGTTTCTCTATGGAGAGGCTATGGGTGTGTTAATGTCATATCTTGAATAAATAAAAAAATATATGTAGTTTTTAGGTGTCATCTAGAACAAAGCACTAATATCTTACATATGGATGTTCTGATTTGTGTGAACATTATCATATCATTTCGCCTAATCAAGCATTCAACAATTGAAAACCCTTTAAAGGAAAAGCAGGGATGATAGCATTCCCTGCATAAGAGAAATGGCGGATTTATGCAGTCAATTTGAGTAACATGATCTTTTCCAGTACCATATGCGAGTAGACACTATTGGTACATACATACTATTTTCATGCGCTTTCAAAAATGTTCTTAAACTATTTGAAATGAACAAAAATATTTTTCGTTTATAGTTTGATCCAAAAATGTCTTTAAACTATTTGAAATGAACAAAAATGTCTTCAGTTTATAGTTTGATCCAAAAATGCCCTTATCGTTAATACTTTGGTCCATAAATGCTCTTATTGTTATTAAATGGGTCCAAAATGTCCTTATTGTTATAAAATGGGTCAAAATGCCATTTTTTTTAGAAAAAAACAAATCTTGTTCTTTATAAAAATATTACTTTTAAGGAACGTTGTTCTTGTTTTCTTTCTTTTTAAACCACTTTGAGTAATAAAAATGCAGAAAATTATTTTATTTTTCGTAATCTCTTTTATCAATTAAAAAAGAATAATTTCATGTACTCTAAGTTTTAAAAGATAATGTATGCCATATATATAAAATTATAATAAATTCATCATTAATTTTTATTCAAATAACGATAAAAATAATTATAATAAAATAAGAAATATTTTTATTTTTTATTTTTTATTTTTTTCTAATTGAAGTCAAATAAAAATTTGCTAATAAAAGAAATATTATTAGGAAAAATATGTGTTCAAAAATAAAACAAATAATATATTTATTTGAAAAAAGGCATTTTTGACCCATTAAATAACAATAAAGGCATTTCTAGACCAAACTATTGACGGTAAGAGCATTTTTGGACCAAACTATAAACGGATGACATTTTTATTCATTTCAAATAGTTTAAGAAAATTTTTGACCATTTTTCCTTAAATAAATAATAAAGCATATATCGTTCCAAATAACAACTTAAAAGTTCACAATCTAAGGGCGGTAAGGATTAAGAGAGGATAAATTATTGCAAATGAGAAGTGTTTGAGGTTCCTTATACAAAATAATGAATTATGAATGTTCTTCAACCATTTCAACTTTAACATGGTAGCTGCATTCCTCACTTTGCGGCAATATATAACATTTCATACTTGACCTCAATTTTAACCTTCATATAAGCTAGTTAAGGCTTCCCAAGAGTTGTTGAATGCTTGTAGTTACATTTTGTTGACGAACATGACTTGCCACCTGACCACTTTCCGTTTTTAGCTTTGTTAAATATGATCGAAAACTCCTCGGCAACTAAAGGGACTTCTTTTTCGGGTTCCTTTAGTTGTCTCTATGTTCATGCATAAGGAGGTCGCCCTAGCGGGCTGCGATTTCATAAAAACCGTAAAGTTGGGTCATTGACATGATAGGAGGGTGTGGAGGACTCATATTAGGGTAGAAGGCTAGTACATAGTCTCGTTATTCTCCCGTATTAGTAGGCGCATTAGCGCACTATAATTTCTTGTGCTCTGACTTCTGTTATTATCTCTATATTACTTTCTGTACTTTGATTACTCTATTTTATCTGTATCACTTTCGTTATTTGCGTTATTCGTTATTTGCTTTCCCATATCGCTTTGAACTTCTTGGCCTTATCTGGCCTCTTTTTATGCTTCTTTTGAGCCGAGGGTCTCCCGCAAACAGCCGTCTTACCTTGGTAGGAGTAAGGTCTGCGTACACTTTACCCTCTCTATACCCCACGTTGTGGGATTTCACTGGGTTGTTGTTGTTGTTGTATCCATTGCCGCTTTGGATTGTAATCTTTTGAATTATCAAAATCCTTTATGTTAATGTTAATTTGTCACAAGTAGTTGTGTTATATTATTATGTTCATATATAATGTGGTTTGATTTTTTCTTTATCTTATTGTTTAGGATGTGTTTTTGTGTATCAATACTAACATAATTTTGACTTTGATATTAATGATGAATTTTGTTCACTATATTTAATTTTTCTCTTAATTGTTAATGTGATGGTGAGTTATCATATTCCTCTTTAAGTAAACTTTTTATCTTAGACTTTTTATGTTTTTTTTAAATGTACTTAATAATATAACCTACACACAATAAGTTATTATTTTTATATATATTTACTATCAATTAACGCAACACAAACGTGCAAAGCACATATACTTAACTAGTTGTTAAGTATAACGATGAAACTCGATCACTACCGAAAAGATAGGAAAAATCAGATAAAAAAAGACAATTTAATTTTTTTGGTGTATAAATATAATAAAACGCAGATATAATTATCCAATTTCTGCAAAATCAAATCGTCAGAAATAAATATATTGTTAGTCCTGTATCAAAGTTTGCAAGCCAGATATAATAAAGTAAAAAAACAGTATTCAAGTTCACAGAATTCATTGTGTGACTATTAAAGAAGTAGTGATACTTCAAACTTCAATAATTTCAGCGAATTCAAAAGCCAGCAACAAAATCACATAAAGACTCAACTTTGTTTGTAAGAAAATATATATAAAAGAGAGAGAAATTCGATCTTTAAAAATGAGAGAAAAATTCTCTATTGATAGACAAAAAAAGTAGTGTGAACAAGTGCTTATTGTGGCTTATCGGAAAGGTCACAACTCCTTGGAAAAGTTATAACTATTTGCAAAAGTCACAACCTTTCAGAAAAATCGCAACTCTTCAAGAAAGTCGCATCTTTTTGGAAAAATCACAACCTTTCGAAACGGTCACAACCTTTTGGAAAAGGCTCAATCTTTCGTAAATATCACAACCTTTTATTTCTCATTCACACCTTTAAAACCCAAAATATATTATCATTTAAAAGAATATCTTGTTGTTTTTGATTAATTATTTGGACTAATCATATCTTGCTGTTGTCGGTTGTGTAGAATCTTCTTCCATCTTTGTTAAGTTTCCATATTTTTATTCATTAATTAAACGGCTGTATCTATCAGGTTATCAAAAAGTATGACTATATATATAATTAAGAAAATTCATAAAATATTATTTAATTATAGGTATGAAGAGAAAGTGTTGAAGAAATGTGCTATTACTGATGTTGAACCTTTTAACTTTTTTGGGCCAGGATATATTGGTTTAATACGGAACACTTGATTGAAACTAGTTTGGGGAAATTTTGGTTTTTGATAATTCAAACAAGACAAATCTCAAGTCAATTACTAATACTCATTTCTTAGAGAAAAAAGAATTATGCTCAATTTTATTTTTACATAAAGACAAGACCCTCCAATCTCCATGCCATTCTTATTTGATCTAATAAAAAGGGCAGCTCGGTGCACTAAAGTTTTCGATATGCGCAGGGTCCGAGGAAGGGTCCGACCACAAGGATCTATTGTACGCAACCTTACATTGCATTTCTGCTAGAGGTTGTTTTCAAGACTTGAACTCGTGACTTATTTGATCTAATAGTGTAATAAAATTACTATATGCTCAACACATTTGAGTGTTAAAAGTTTTCGAGAATCAATAACCGATTCATTTATTATCTCCAACATATTTGCTAGTATATATTTCTTAATAATATATATGTGTGGAGGTCTCTCACACATAATGGAGTGTGACTTATAATTCTCATTGTTCCACTACTCCCTTCCACTTCCTTGATCCCTCAATGCAGGCGACATCTAAAGATCTGATTATATATTCAACACAATTTAGTAGCTTTGTCCAAATTTCTACTTAATGTAATAGAAAATATTTTCCTTAATAACCATTAATAGTGCACCATATAGACCATCAAAAATTTCAATCTGTCTAATAATTAAATATTCAGTATAATTTTATATAATATTATATCTAAAAAGATAAAATATATATAAATTTTAATTTTATCTCGAAAATAAAACTTGACTTGAAAAAAACCACTCTCGCCCAAGAGCGATAAATCAGCCCCATTAACGATTCAAATTTTAAATTTGCATAATACAAAGTAGTAAACAAAAACAATAAACTACAAATTAATTTGCCTACAAATTATGGCATTACTTGACCAAGAAACGCAAGGTTGTTGGTGTGTCACCACCACATAAAACAAAAAGAAAAAAAGGAAAAACTTAAAAATCTCAAAGAGCATGAGTAGTGTCAAGTGTGTATACTTCCAATAACTCTGGCTCCTACTTGATGCTTTTCATCTCCATTAAACTCATTTCCCCCTTTTTATTCCGATCGAAAATTCAAAATCATGTTCTTCACTATGATTGATCAAATCGAATTACTGGCTGATTCCGTATAAAAGGTAATTGGGGAAAATTGAAAATTGGAAAAGACTATGATAATGGAAGTTGTGGTCTCGGTGATGTTGTTGTTAGTGGGTATAGCTGTTTTGGTGTTCATTCATGTTTGTATAGTTGGAAGAGCTTTCAGGAACAGAAATGGAATCAACGGTACCATCTTTAACCCGAGAAATGTGAACAGACATACAAGTATGTGTATGTCACAGGAGGATATAAAAAAATTGCCCTGTTTTGATTACAAAGTGGAAGCTGTGAAAGGGAGCCCTCTGGATTGTGCTGTGTGCTTAGAGAATTTCAAGGTTGGTGACAAGTGCAGGCTACTACCAAAGTGCAATCACACTTTTCATGTTCACTGCATTGATTCATGGCTACAGAAAACAGCTGCTTGTCCAATATGCAGAGCAAGTGCTAAATCAACATTAGAAACAGAGGAACAAAGCAATAATTCTACTCAAGTTGCACTTCAAATCACTTAAAGATAACATTTTATTATTATTTTTTGAAGTTGGGACTGGGAGTAGGTAGTATAGTTTGAAATTTGCTCCCTTGCTTCTGTTCTCTTCTGGAAGAGAGCTAAAAAGTGGCTGATTTATATCATAAATTGTGGAGAAAATTAAGAGATGTTTTAAATCCAGATATTTCTTGCCAGTGTTGTGTGGTTCCTTTCCATAGCCATGTATTTATTCTTTTTCTTCTTACAAATTGTAATGATTTGTTTCATTGTAATTAATGCTATCAGCTATTTAATTGCTATTGTTATTCTCCTCCTGGAAATAAAAAGATAGGGCCCGGAGAGAGTGACCTTTCCCATTAGTTGCCATTTGCCAAGAAAAAAATGTTGAAAGACCACCAATTCGCGGTTGCTTCATTCTTAATTATAGTTTTGGGTTTGAATTTTAGATATTAAAATTCAAATCAAATTAATTGGGTTTTAATATGAATATCAAACACTAAATAAAAAATAAAAAAATTCGCACTATCAAGTATCAAATTAAATAACTTACCAACAACAAATATATTTTGCAGCAAGTTTGATATAGTAACATAAAAAGTAAAGTAATACCAATTCTACATTATCAATCCACCAAAAAGAAAAAAAGGAAACTTTTTTTCATGTAACTTAAATTCATATTTTATTATTTAGGCATAATACATAAATTTGTCCCTAAACTTGATTTTAAATTTTAAGTATGGCCTTCAATTTTCATAATAGACAAATAGGCATTTTAACTAATCGATTCTTAAACCAAAAAAGCACGTGGATTTTTGAGCCACTCAGTGCCTGCCTGGTAATTAAAAAATTTATATGTATTTTATAATTTAAAAAAATTAAAGAAAATGGGATTTTGATTTGAAAAATGAAGATATATATATAAAAGAGATTCATTAAGGGTAAAATTGTCATTTATGCTTTGTTTTAACTGTTGTGGGCCTCGAAAATTATATTTGACGGGCTTGAATTGCGTCTCGATCACGCGTTTTGCCATGTTGAATTCACGTGTTTTTTTGTTTAAGAAATGTATAGTTAAAGTGTCAATTTGTGCACTATGAAAGTTGAAGGTCATACTTAAAATTTGAAAGAAAGTTTAGGGGTCATTTTATGTATTATGCCTATTATTTAATCGCATTTAATTAGTATATTCTATCTAAATTTATCACTTAAACGTGACAATTTGGTGTATACATCTCTAGTTGAGTTATTTTAGTCAAATATGCAATCGAATAAAATATTGGATGAGAGATGTTTCGAAAGTTATATCGAATTTTTTTGGATTGTTTGGGGTTGGGAGGTTAAGATTTATAATCTAATCGTTAGTTTTGTTGATCACACAACGGGGCCTATCATAGCTTTCGTTCTGTGTGTGTGTTAATGTCTAGCAATTGATAATAATTAGTTATTACTTGTAATAATACTATAATAGGCACATAACTTCAGATAGGTGTTTTATGTATTTACACTATGTGCCATTGCGCATGTTTGCGAGAATGTGCATGTTTTCATGTAAGGATCTTAATAGCATAAAAAAATTTCTACACCATCATAAATATTGCTCTATTTTCCATTTTTCATGTCATACTTCATTTAAAGGGTTATGTGTTATCATGAATTAACTGAACCAGATGATATAAAAATTTACTCAAATTCAGAAAGTAAATTTCCAATTCTCAGTCAATGCCTTTTTTCAAAGTTAACCAGATCAACTTTTTTCCAAAATTTATATACCAGGACTGCTTTTATGTTTGTAGCCTCTATAAAGTGAGGCCTTGTGTTCAGCCCATTCTGGGGGCTTCAGAGACATTAGCCCACCTAAAAGATCCTTTTTAGCAAAAGAGTAATGATTGATGGTTAAAATGGCCCAACTAAAATAAGGGTTTAGCTCTGGGTTGTGAAGAGGCCCATTTCTGATTATACCATAGCCAACTCATCATCGTAAAGTAACATGATTTGGTGAAAAAGATATATTTCCAAGCAAAAGTAGAACTTAAAAGCTTCTATATTGATATGAGAAGAGTTGTAACTTATTGTACTTTTTATGTAGTTTTTAAATATTTAAACTATAATTTTAAAATATCAAATTTATTTAATTCAATTCTACTTCAAAAATTAGTTAAATTGACTCTTGAGAAACAAAACATGACAACTAATATGAGATGGAGAGAGTATATTTAAGTCAATCACGGTTTGAAAAAAAACTAAATTACTTATGGTAAGGCAAAAAATGTGTTAATTTATATCTTGTCACAATTTATGATCTATTAAAGATGAGATATGTTTTTGTTTGAGTTGATTTATAGGATAGTCAATCAACTAATAGTTATTATATCAAAAAATTACTTTTTTTATTCCGATTTTTTTCAACAATTAATTGAGTGGTCATCTAAAAAATCAATCCGTTTTTTGCCTCGTCTTAAAATGTCTTCTAGTTTTAAGAGTTGAATAACAAGAGAAATTAAATACGTGGTCATAGTTGTATAAGAAAATATGTTGTCGCAAGACTAAAATCGACTTAACAAAGATGTACAATTGATCTAAATTAAATAGATTATCCATTTATGAAGAATGGTAATATTGACGTAAGAAAATTCTAATAGATAGTGTTGAAAGAAAGAAAAAAATGAGTCAAATGTCAAAATCCTTTGGCACTATTTCCCTACGACATTGAACATTATTATTTGGTTCAAAACAATGCTTAGACAGGGGAAGGGGCCTCCGTCAGAACTAATTGATGGAGAAGTATCTTTATTTTAAATATTTGGGCCATGTTGGTAACAATATCATCTTGACTTGGGAAATTGTGTTATAAGTTTGACTATCTCTTCGATTAGGGGCTTCAGGAATGAGAACACAGATGATGCAGAATTATTATCAGCTCATAATGTGAGATATTGGATTAAGTTCCAAAACCAAAGCAAGCCACCTGAGAGAAATAAATGAATTCCAAAGATCTTTGGTAAATTCAAAGAGGATTTTTCTGTACGTTCATCACAAAATATTTTTAGATCTCAATACACCCAATTCCAGATAGCTGTCAAAAAACATAAGCCAATAATAAGCGCAATCCTCATGTTTAATTGGGAATCACCAGTGCTCCTCTCTTCTCCTCTTGTCTCGACAGTTATACATCATAATCAGAAACCAAACAATGACCATTTTAATAAGATGTCATAAAATCACTGACGCTATTATTATTATTAATATAAATCGTAAGCGACAGATAACATTAAAACCAGAATAGTGTGGACATGTGGTTGCCATAGTCACCATGCCTAGGCATTAACTCCGAAGAGATCTGACTGCATATTAAAGTTGACAGTATGTTCCTTGCATATCTATCTTCTGTTATTAAAATACATTCTAAAATAAAATAATACAACACTGTTTTTGGATATATGTTTGTTTAGTGCTAAAAGTCTAAACAGTAACACTCGATCATCTTTACATTAAATTAAAATTACATAATTTAATCACAAAAATTGCAAATTAAAAAAACACTTATTCTAAGACTTTTTTTTTAACATGACATTTATTTTGAGACGAAAAAAATAGTTGAAAACGTACATAGGTTAGGTGAATAAGATTGATGAAAATAGATTAAAGCATTTTGCGGAAAGTCCAACATGCTGTCAGTTTTACTCACGGAGGATTTGTAAATGTGACTAATATTTGCTCTATCATCCGTGTGGCGTCCGCTTTGTAAATGACATAATACAAAAATCGTGTTATTCAGTTTGGCCTTATTTAATATTTATATTCATTAATTTTGAATATGTATAAATATATATTTAAATTTATATAGAGTTAATAACTAGACACATGTATCCTACAATATAAGTAGTTACGAACATCATTAATAGGAAAAAAAAAATATGAAAAAAACCCCAATAATTCTTTTGAATTTTAAAAAATTCAATTATTTGAACCATGAAAAAAATCCCAATAATTTACTTCATATGGACTAGAAAGACTCTTTTTATATATATAAGAGGATCTTCAATTAGGTGATGTAGCAGTTTCTGATATGAGAAAACACATTTTCCTTTTTTCCTCCTTTTAATCTTATTTTTCACTCTAATAACTTTTATTAAAAACCTGAAAAATTGTGTCTTTCCAATGAAAAAACGTCTGTTAACCATGCAACCGTTCGAATAGTAAGTGGGATTGCAACCGTTCGAACAGTCAGTGGGATTATATAAATAAATTCTTCACAAATATAAATGGTGCAATGTGAAAAAACAGAAAATGGCATAAAATTGACACACACTCATTGATGGCTTTAGCTTTGTTTCCTTATTCTCTCCTCATTCATACACCAAAGCATTTTGAAATTTGATTCAAATGAAAACTGAATCTTATCAGTCTACAATTTCTGGGCATCAAACTTTGGAAATGGATATAATCCGCCATGGTAGATCAGAGAACCAATATTCTACTACAAGTCCTTTTTTTGCAATATAGAACAAAAAGTGCAGTCACTACATACTACTTTCACTATATTTGTGTCAAAAATATCAACGGACAATGCTTTTTCATGCTGGAATAAAAAGTGTCACCGAGCATGGGAATGATACTTTTGACGAACAGAAGACATGTCAAACTCAAGGAGGGTATTTACTGACGAGTTTTCAGGGGTTGCAAAATGGACTTTCAGATTAGTACTTCTAATAGCCATTTAAAAGTGAAGTTTTAAAATTTTCTATTATCATGATACTATTTCTCTTTAATTTTATCCGAATTTTCTATACGATTTTCCAATAGTTGTCATAATAATAAAAATATAGCAGGAGCAAAAAAATAGAAAGCGAAATGTTAGGATTAAAACTGGCAATTATCACAATAGGTAATAGCGGTAACTTGGGTAGCCAAAATAATTGTATGATACATAATGATGACTATTCTCTCTTTTAAGTACTAGAGTATTTTTTCCATTGTACCTATCTTTTACCCTTTTCAATGATCCTTACTATTTTATTTCTACACAAATTCAATTTCAAAGCACTGTCATAGCTATATTACATATGAAACATATTTTATATTTACTTGTATATTCTTGTACGAATAAGACTTAAATCTTTGTTTGACCATTTTTCATATAATATACTAACGGAATTTACAAAGATAAAGTTTATCTAAGAGAGTTGCATCCGGCATCTTGGCCTAGATTTGTGATGATACGAACTTTTATACTATATTCTTAATCTACATTTTCTGGTCTTTTTCCACTCAATTTCTATTAAATTAAATATATTTCCTCTTCTTTTCAAGAGGAAAGTGAAACAATTATAATAATGGAAATAATGAATGCAATTTAAACTTCCACAGATAATTTTGTTGGATATGACTAATGCAATGGTAGGAGGAGCTATTCAAAGAAATAAGATAATTTGTTATTTATTAGCAGAAAATTATGAGGAAAAAAGAGGAATTGGTTTGGTTATTTAGTGGTCAGTGGGTGAACAAGTAGGAAAAAAGGGGTAAAAAGGAATAAACTAGAGTTAATTTCTTATACGGTCACTTAATTTTACTTTCTAACATAAAAGTCATTTAACTAATTATAATTATCTTAAATAGTTACTCAACTATTTTTATTTCGTCTATAAATCACTCAATGACTTTTTAAGATGATTACTATTATTTGAGTGATTTTTCTGATAACAAATAAAGTTGAGTGGCTTTCTTAAATAATTTTCATTAGTTGATTGACTTTTTTGTTACAAAATAAAGTTGAATAACTTTTTGAGATAATTATCATCGATTTAATAATTTTTATTTTATAAATAAAGTTAAATAACTTTTTAGGATAAAATTATTCATTTAGTGATCGCAGAAGAAATTTGCTCGAATAAACGATAAAGAAGGAAGAGGAACAAAGGGAAAAAAGAATCCAGGAAGGAGGGGAGAACAAGAAAAGAAAAAAAGAAAAGAGAACTAAAAACTTTGAAGACGGTAATTTGAAACTCATTATTTGACTCTCTAATTAAGGACACAAAAAAAATATATATTATTAAATATACAGGAGAGAAAAATCATTTATTCAACTTATGTTTGTCAAAATAAATATATTGTAACAATATAGATAATAAAAATAAACTAACCATTGCAAAAATTCTAAATCAAGTTAATGAATTTGTAAAAAGTGAAATTATGTAAACTAGGAGAAAATAGTGTTATGATGTGAAATTTTGCCTTTTAAAAAAATAATAAATGGTAAAATACTGCAAAATCTTTGTACTTTTTTTTTAAAAAATATTATACAGAAATACTATAACATCAAAATACAAAAAGAATTATATTCTAATCAATCTTAGAGAGGATTGCTCGAGTTTTGGTTGTAGGGGCTATTTCGAGATCGAATTTTTAAATGATATCTCTTTTTGATCATTTATTTGATCATTAAAAAGTGAATATAACCTTCAATTATAAAATCATAAAATTACTTATTTATCCGTCTTTTAATTTATTTGTATAATCGCAAAGTGCGGACATCTTTACTAGTAGTACTTAAAATTAACAACCTCCACAGGCAATAGTTTAAATATTATAAGTAAATTATTTTCGACCAGTCGTCATGCTTTTCGACCATTCACGTCGTCGTCATGCTTTTAATCCTTCAAACTATCAACAAATAAACTATACATCATTTGATCTTGCTACCATTCACAAAATATTGTTTTTGATTTAGTCTTAAATTTTTGGAGTTATTATTTTTAATAAATGTCAGTTATATTTCTTTTATATTATTTCTACTTGAATTCAGTATAATTAGGGGTGTGCAAAAATCGAACCGATCAATAAATCGAACCAAAAGAAATGCTATTGGGTTATTGGGCTCTTAATGATTTTATAAAAAAAATTATCGGGTTATCGATTCATTATTGGTTTTTAGTATTGGATTATTGGGTAAACCGAAAACTCATTAAGACAGTAGTGTTGTACTACTTTATTCTTCATAATTATTAAATATTAGTAATAATTTAACATTATAGTATGCTACAGTCTTCACGGTACTTCTACTTCACACTAGGTCGCTTTAGTCTTTATACAAAACCTAAAGATTAAAGAACTAAGATTGTTCAAGATTGTCTTATTTGATTGCTTGGTTTTAGTTTTAGTTTTATTTTGTAATTGTAGCCTTTACAAGTTCGTAAACGTATATAATTTGGTTAACATCAGAAATTCCATATTATGTTTTGGTTGTACCATGTAATTGTAGCCTTCGTACTACATATGCTTTTATTGATGCAATTTCTCATTATCTTTTTTGTTTCAATATATCAAAGCATTTACAGGTTTATCAAAAACTATTAGAGAAGTGTGAACTCATATATTTATTTTATGACCATTTTCTTATTGAGTAAATCGAAAATCGAATCGTTAACGACCAAAAATCGATAAATCAAAAATTGATAAAAAAATATCTTATTAATTTGTTATTGATTTAGCGTATTTAAAACCCAAAAATTAATATTCAAGTCCCATGTTCACAATTTTATGGCCGTGTTAGCTGTGCTAAATGCCAAAGCCGCCTATCCACTACTATGAATGGGTCATGCACAGAGTATTGACTTAAATTATTGAACTAAAATCTCGTGTACTTTGATTTAAATTATCACACAATTTAGAATTCCAAATATTAATTTGTTTCGCCGGAACTCCATTTATTTGCTTACCCAACTTGGAGACTTTGAATCATTACTCTAATTTACTTCATTCGGTTAAAAAAAACAAATGATGTTTTAGGTTTGGGCAAATGAATTAATTCACTTATTACTAAAAGTTAAAGAAGAATTTGACTAAAATATTTTTAATTATGATTTTCCCCCTTTTTTGATAAACATAATTATCATTAATTTGTAGATTGAATTAATAATGTGTGAATGGCTAATTTAGAAAAAGAATTAAATACAATTTTGATTTTATAACAATAACAACAATATATCCAGTAAAATTCCACTAAATGAAATCTGAGATATGAAATAAAGAGGTTATTTTCAAAAAATATTAAAAAACAATAAAGACAACATAACAATAACTATGAAAATCCACAAAGGAGAAACAACACAAACAAACAAAAAAGTACCCCCCTTTTAAAACCAATTTCAAAGGTTAAAACATTAATTATTTTTAACATCACTACCCCCCTTGCTTAGATATCGAAGAGGACGGCCAAAACACGTGCTTGCTATATGTATATATTTAACATCACCCCTGTCTTAGACACATTCAGAGTGAAAATTCAAAAAACCAAAACAAAAAAATGGGCACAGTAGCATCACCACACTTTGTCATATTTCCTTTCATGTCTCATGGTCACACCATCCCACTCCTTCACCTCGCCACCCTTTTACGCCACCGTTTCATCACCGTCACCATCTTCACCACCCCCGTTAACGCCCCCTCCATCCGCAATTTTCTACATGACGTATCCATCTCCGTTATCGAACTCCCTTTTCCTAAAAACGTACATGACATCCCTCCTAATATCGAAAATACGGAGAAGCTTCCTTCCATGTCCTATTTTTATCCATTCGCTAGAGCTACAAAGCTGATGCAGCCGCTCTTCGAGCAGGCTCTATCAGCTTTGCAACATCCGCCTACGTGTATTATATCTGATGCGTTTCTTGGATGGACTCAAGAATCGGCCCAAAAATTTGGTATCCCAAGGTACTTTTTTTTTGGTATGAGTGTTTTCGCAACGACCATGTATCAACTTATTGGTATAGAACGTCCTCATGCTGAACTATTTCACGAGAATTTTACGTTTTCAAGTTTCCCATGCTTGAAGCTCACAAGAAATGATTTTGAACCTCCATTTGGAGACCTTGAGCCAAAAGGTCTAGCCGTGGACTTTATGATAGAACAAGGTACGTATTTTTGCTGATCATAGTATATGATGTTTTAAAATTTTACGTGCTAATATACGTTTTGCGTATTCCAACATTCATACATCCTCAAATATATGTTGAAATTAGGTGATCCACTCTTAAAAATTTAAGGCATTAGAGAGAGATACACTCTTAAGGATCCTTATGTTCCAATTTTTATGTCATTATTTGACAAGGCATAGAGTCTCAATGTTTGACCAAAGACTTTAGAAGGAAAAAAAATATGTATTTTTGAGATTCAGAAGCTAAAATTAATAATTTCTCCTCACAAGGAATTTGGGATTTTGATCATCCACAAATTGTTGTTTCAATATGTGGAGCGTTTTGAAATGAATTAGCCAAACACAACTGAGCTTACTTCTCACAAAAACATTTTTCAAAATAAGTAAATATAAAAAGTTTGATCAAATGAGGTAGTGGACATTTATGTGACTATAATTTATATCACTGTGCATAAATTAAAATTTTTAAAATTAAATTGAAATATTGTAAGGTAACATTTCTTTTAAACCGACTTAAAAAAAAAATAGAAGTTTGAGACTGAATGAGGATATTTATGTTGAACAGCTATTTCCTTTACAAAGAGCCGTGGCATGATCACCAACAGCTTTTACGAAGTAGAACCAAGATTTGTAGACTATTTCAACCAACACCTCGGACCAAAATCATGGTGTGTAGGGCCTCTTTGCCTAGCTAAGCGGCCCATGACAGCAACACTCTCACAAACCGACGAAACATGGATTCAATGGCTCAATAATAAATTGACAGAAAAACAACCGGTTCTGTATGTAGCATTTGGTACTCAGGCAGAAGTTTCCGCCGAGCAAATACAAGAAATCGCAAAGGGACTTGAGTTATCCAACACATGTTTCTTATGGGTGACAAGACAAAAGGTGGTGGAGCATTTACAGGGGTTTGAAAACAGGGTAAAAAACAGAGCATTAATAGTGAAAGAATGGGTAGATCAGAATGAGGTGTTAAGTCACAAAAGCATCAAAGGGTTTTTGAGTCATTGTGGATGGAACTCTATTTTGGAAAGTATATGTGCTAAAGTCCCTATTTTGGCACTACCCTTTATGGCTGAGCAGCATTTAAATGCAAGAATGGTGACAGAGGAAATTGGGGTGGGATTGAGGATTATGCCGAGAAATGGATCAGTTAGGGGTTTAGTGGAAGGTGTAGAGGTTGAGAAAATGGTGAGAGAGTTAATGGAAGGTGAAAAGGGAGAAATGGTGAGGAAGAAAGTGAAGGATTTGGGAGAAAATGCAGAGGAAGCTATGAAAGAAGGTGGATCATCTTGGTCCACATTAGGCCTCCTTATTGATGATGCCTGCGCCGGAAAACTTTGAAATCCCAACTTACTACCTGGGGCGGAGCTAGAATTTAGAGTCTATGGATTATTAATTTGCTATTGAATATATATATTTAATAAATCTTCTAATACTAATACGACTATAAATTCGTACTTATTATTGTAGCTTCATGTTCTCCCCCTGTTGATGTTTAAAGCCTTTGTGCCTAATAATTAATAGCCGTTTGCTTTAATTTGATCATCTAATAAGAAGTTTGCAGTTTATCAATGTTGTATGTATGGTATAGTTGATTATTTATCAGTTGTACAAGATAGGTGGGGATTAAATCTCCCCCTTAGGGATTCTACCCTTCTCACCTTGATTGGTGCGAAGTGGAAGGTCAAAATCTTATGTTGTTAACTTAAGGGTTCTACCCTACTCACCTACATTTAAGTCGAGTTGAGCACTTATTTGAAAATTTCAAGGGAGACTTGAATACTGCCACAATACCACTTGACCAATCAGAAATGCTAAGCAGACAGAAAAAAATAGACACAGATCAGGAAACTGCAGGTAGACTTTTCAACGATTTAGCTCCTCGCCGATTTTTTCCCAATTTGAGCTACTAAATTTACTTTTTAATTTATTATCATTTACTTGGTCAAAGATTCAAAAATATGAAATATTTTCTTTTCGTCTTCTCTTTTTGGTTAGAGTTCTTTATTTTTTTCTAGTTTTTTATATTCTCATCAAACATTAGAGAAACAGCCATTTAATGCTTAGTGAAAACCGTTAGAACAAACTAATCAACGCATGATGCTAAATAATTTAAAAAGAATATTTGCAATTTGGATTTAAAAGAATCTGCATGATGCTAGTTTTTTTTGGGCTATAACTCAGAATTCCAAAGAATTTCGGAACGCAACCTAAGGGACGGCAAGGTGGAAATATTTACACAACCTTTATTTGGTTTCCAGTAGGAAAATATTCTCGCTTCCCAAACCCCACTCCTTTTAAACACATCATGACGATGACATTTTGCTAAGAACACAAGGAATTGGATTTAAGTTTGTGTGCCACAAGTCTCATACTGTCAACAAAAAGGGTGAAAGCTAAGTTTTATCAGTAAAATAAGGAGTACAAACATATGGAAACATCTGAACCCAGAATGGAAATAACGCGGTCCAATGTTGAGAAGAAACCGAATACATGTGCAAATGTAGCTCATTTCTTCTCAGTGTTGCTTTCCAATTCCTTTCTGAGCTGCAGAGAGAAGTCATCGTTCACATCATCATCATCCCAATCATCTTCCCATTGTTGGGTTACTTCTTTGCCTTCCTCTTTGTCCTCCCACTCTGAATTTTATTATATGAAAATCATGACCAGATGTTACACAAAAATTCAGTAGAAAAATAACAGCAAGTTGTCCTAGAGTCCTATCAGGATAACAGATTTTCCAACAAATACATCAACGGGAAAAGGAGAACATAGGACACTTTTAAAGAAATGAAACAAAAGGATTAAAAAAATAAAAATAAAACTCTATTCCACAATAGAGAAGCCCATAAAAAAGTTTAAACACCAAGGTTTTCAGGACTCAAGTGTGACCACAAAAATGCTACCAATATCTAAAAGATGTTACGGTCAACTTTACAAGGCATCTAACTGTTTATTCACAACATAAAGGATATGGGTAACATGGTTAAAGACTCTTTTAACTTAATAAGCTACTTGACTCTCAATTATATCCGTGGAAAATATGATATAGCATGCTGAAGTTTGTGAGGAACATTAATGACAGAAAAGAAAAAGAAAAAGGACCAGATCAGAAAGTGTATTAATTGTCAAGCTTCCACAGAGATAGGTCGTTAAGGAGAATGTTACCAAAGTTTTCATGCAAATCTTTCAGCAAAAACAGAGCAATATTAGTTGATCCATAATGACTAACATTTTTTCCCTTCCAGCTCCATTACCTCACTAGTTTTTTTTCTCATAGCAAACACAAGCATTTATCAATATATTGTTCAGCCAAAGGAATCTTAGAAACACTTGCAAGCAAATATACCACAGCACTAAAAATTCTTTACTTCATTAAGAAAAGAACACTTGCAAGCAATGACCCTCAGATAGCTTAAAGAAGAGACCCATCCATAGCATTTTAATAGGACAAAATAAAAATGAGCACATTAAAGGTGGAAATCAAACTCACAAATCATCAAGAAGGCCCCAAATCCATCTGTCTCTGGGGACCCCCTTCAACGTTAAACCTTAAAAGTCAGCTCCTCCAAACATTACTTAGATGGCAAGCTACTAAGATCATGTTAATTCATGTGGTGGCATAATATTTCTGATCCTTTCTGTATGTCTTTCCCATTAATGATAAAGGTTTACATAAGAGCTCCATGTGATAGAGCTCTGATAGGAAATGTGCAAGTTGCTCAAATTTACTTGAAAAATAAAGATATTATTACTTCTATTCGGTTTTATTTTAGCAACTTTCAATTTCAAGAATCAATAGAGTTGATATATATTTGATGGTACAATTCTCTCTGACATATACCATATGGTTCTTCTTTTTTTTTTTTTTGAGAAGAGGAGAAATAACATATGGTTCTTCTTTTCCAAAATAAGTTAATCAATAGAGAACAGAGACAGGGACTTGGTCAACACATGATCCTCATAAAGAAAATCAGGAAATAATTTATTGGAAAAGAGGGATCATTCTATTTTACTCTGAAATGAGCAAATATCTTGACCAGAGAGAAAATAAACAAGCAACTACATTATAAACTAGCATTACTTATTATTCTACAATAGTTGCAGGAAACTATGTCATAATGATCCTTCAAAAGCCTCCAGCAACACCCATGTTGACAACCAAGATTTGAATCTGGGTGAGCGACATGTACCGCAATTTAGTCACCTCACCTAGAGTCGGGGGCGGATCTATGTGCATCCGAGGGGGTGACATGCCACTCTGTGGTTTCGGTTGAAAATATGTATATACATGTATATTTGTATATATATTTATAAGAAAAGTATAAATATTAAACGTGGCACCTGTAACGACCCATTAGGTCATTTTGAGAACTACAGTTTTTTATTTCATAAAAGACTCATACCATAAATTGTTAATAGGTATTTAGATTATTCGATAACAACAGTTGTTTAGTAGAGGGCTAACTTTAAATAAAATTTAGTTGATGGGCTAAATTTATAATTTAATTAATACCCTATACTTTATACCATTTATTAAAATAGGTTATTTGGAGTTTGTCATTTTAATACCTAAGAATTGTAGAAAAGAAAGGAAAAGCATTGGTAAATTAGTTTGTTTGGCTTCGGTTCTCCGATTGAAGTAGGTTATGGTTTATTCTATATCATAGATAGACTCTTAATAGCGATTGATAGTCATTAAGTAATGTGTGAAGTTTATTATGCATTTAATTATTGTTGTTTGGATGGTTGGTATGTTGTTGTGATTAGTCTGAAATTTCAAGGCCGTGAAATCCATAATCTTGAACTTGCCATATCAAAAATAATGCATTAAATAAAGAAGGCTTGATGAAATGTTGTTAATGAAGTGGAATGTAATAATAAAGAATGATAAATTAATTATATTTGGATCGGGTGTCACGAGCCGACACGTTATATTTGGATCGGGTGTCACGTTCCGGCACGATATGTTTGGATCAGGTGTCACGTTTCGACACGGTATATTTGGATCGGATGTCACGTTCCAGCAAGGTATATTTAGATCGGGTGTCACGTTCCGGCACTGTAATATTAAAGAAAAACAAATTAAAATGACTTCATGTTACCCAATCTCCGATAACTCATTTCCCAAAAGAATGTGATGTGGAGGCTTGAGTCCTTATGTGCGATCTTAATATTGTTGATTGGTTATGTAATTGTTCATTGTGTTATAACTTGATCTTGATCTTGTTGGTTGTCACTTGTTAAGTGCTATGGTTGATTTTCCGCTATTACTTTATGCATATTGATTTCTATTTTGAATCGTCCGATGATACCTACTCAGTACATGTTGTCTTGTACTGACCCCTACTTGTATTTTTCTTGTTTTATTTTGTGGAGAGCAACGAGTGTTCTATAGACTTCGACTCGACCTCAGCTCTAGCCAGTGTCCAGCACATCAGGTTTCAGGGTGAGCTATTCCTTCTAGCTCGTGTTGGATTCTCTCGGGCATGGTATGATGTCCTTAGTTTGCGGACACATTAAGTTATTTATTTATTCTAGTGTTTGATATTTTCAGACATAGTATTTTAGAATTAGATGTTCTTGAAGTGATGACTTTCAGGTTTTGGGAAGGCGTATCCAATAGACTTTAGTGGTTTTATTGTCTCTTACTCTCATAAATTAAGCTTCCGCGTTATTGTCATATTTTATAAATTGGAGTTTGTATCGTTGGTTCTCCCACCTAGGAGGTTAAGAGTGGGTGCCACTCATGATCCATTTTGGTTCGTGACAGCACCCTTAGAAATAATGAGCATTGTGGTGCCAGTGGTTAAAGCTCAGGTTTACTACCGTAGGGATGCAAGTTCAAGCCTTGATGTGGTGTATATTTTCTTAAAACTTCTTTTTTTACCATACAAGACATCATTAGCGAATTTATCATAAAAAGAATTGTGAATAAGTATATTAGAACCCTAGACCTTTTGTAAGTAAAATCGTAACTAAACGAACAGAACAAGTCTAAATTCTGCATGCAAATTTGCTAATGAATATTAAGTATTTTCTTACTCTATGTTGGAGTTTTGGCGACAGGTTACCGTTCAAAATAATATGGCACCCAGAGATTCAAAATCCTATATCCACCTCTGCCTAGAGTATGTTGACTATAGCTATTGCTGACACACACTGGTGACTGAACATTTTGGTTTATTGCATTGATAGAAAGTTATATACTTTTACTTAACATATATGTGCATACACACACGCATAGACATATAAATGTACATCTAAAAAACTTCACTATTGTAGGAGACACATGTGAAATAAATCTTTAGTACTTAAAAAGAACTTATTTAACTTGCTATAATTCAAATTCACCTCAATTTAATTACTGAAATGTGTATGTATTATACTATATAGTTATTAGTCATACCTCTAAACTTGTAAGCCTGCGCTCCTACATCGATCCACATCTCTAAATCCTAAGATTAGGTAAAATGAATCTGACTGTAAGATGCATGCCCATAGATACCTAGACCAACATTCATGTAACATAGGCTGGCAAAAGCCCCACCATTTTACATGAGAAATGTAGCTATTCCTCCAAAAGACAAGTCTGGTATTTAAGTGGAAGAGGGTAGAAAGGCAGGTATAAGTTTACTATTCAGTAAGTCTAAATGAATACCGACTGTGTGCTTTCTCACTTGCTAGTTGGGTGAATAAATAAGTAGTAGAGGCTTGTATGTAGATAGGATAAACCATAATTGAGTAAAGTTATTGAATTGAAGATCTGACCCGGCCCGTGCCCAAGTCCAAGTACAAGTCATTTAGATATATAATTAAATATACATATATATGTACATTTACTCAAATTATTAGACTAAAAATAGATAAGCCTTGTAAGGCCTTAACGGCGGCAAGAAGCCACCGATGTGGGACTTTCTCCATATTACAGCTATATAACAAGTCCCATATCGGTGACTTGTAGCCATCCTTAAGGCCTTATAAGGCCAAGCCCATTAAGTCTAATAAATTGAGCAAGTGTAATATATATATATATATATATATCCAAATAACTTGGACTTGGGGCTTGGGCGTGGGCTAGGTCTTTAATTAAAGATTTCATTTTCGTAATTTATTTTGAATTGTTTTGTTTACTTGAAATAATCAAACAGAACAATTGCGTCTGTTTAGAAAATGAACGACTTTTCCTGAAAAGTCTCCTTGTCAGATTCTATCAATACGAAGACATCTATGAAGTAAAGTATTCGATTTGCATTATATGATTTCAGGCTTTGTTGTATCTTGATAGAGAATTGCTTGTAATCCCTAAAGTATATACAAGCAATAACTCTGGAAAGATAATAATCTTTTACGCCTCAAAGCATTAATTTCTATGATAATTATCTTTAATTTTCTAACAATTTTAAGCCAAATCACCGCATCCGACCTCTAGATCTTCAACTGTATCGGACACTCAAAATTGAATCCAAACAACTTAGATTTTATCTCAAGTCTCTTTGACATATCATATATGGTTCCTATCTTTCAAAATAAGTTACTCCCTCCATTCCATTTTATATGAGTTAGTTTGACTTAGCCCGAGGTTTAAAAAAGAAAGAAAAACTTTTGAAACTTGTGGTTTAAATTAAGTGATAAATATTTGTGTGGCTATAAATCATTTTATTAAGGGTAAAAAAGACATTTTAAAGTTAAAATATTACTAAATATGAAAATGTATCATTCTTTTTCGGACTGACTAAAAAAAAGTGAATCATATAAATTGGGGAAAAGGGAGTAATGAATAGAGATGGAGAATTAGTCAACATGACCCTTATAAAAAAATCAAGAAATAATCAGTAATCTATTGAAATGAGGGATCATTCCATTTTACTCTGGTCTAAGCAAAGATCTCAACAATGAGAATATAACCAAGCAACTACTTTATAAACTAGCATCACTTATTATTGTGCAACAGTTGCCAGCAACATGTCATGCTGATTTTTCAGAACCCTCCCAGAACATCTGTGTTAATCCAACAAGATTTGAGTGTGGGATAGCACCACAATTTGTCAACTCACCTAGTGTGTGGTGACTACATCTATCGCGGAGACGCACTGGTGGCTGGATTTTTGGATTTATAAATAATTACATATTTTTACTTGCTATATATGAACACACACATATATGTACATCTGAAAAACTTTAACATTGTATGAGATATACATATGAACTAAGTTTCCCTTAGAAAAGAAAAAGAAAGTCATTCAAGACCTTCCACCAACTCTCCTTACAGATCATTACTACTGTCTACCATAAGTCGGAACACAACTGCTTGAATATTTAGTATCTCTTTGTTTGGCTAGAAACATGAAGCAACGAATATTGACCAAGAGGAAAAGTATCTTGGTCAAAGTATCTAATGTGGGTTGACCAAACCCCACACGTATCCCGCACCCGCACCCGTCTGATGTATTTGATGTGGGTTGTCCATGGACTCTTGGTCAAAGTATCTGATGTGGATTGACCGAATTCCACACGTATCCCGCACCCACACCGTCTCGTGTCAACATGAGTGCGGCAGCAAAAATGAAGAATCCGCGCAACTTAGCATATGAAACAAAAACTTAGTACTTAAAAGAACTTATTTATACTTGTATAGTTCAAATTCATCTCAATTTTAATACTGCAATGTATATGTCTATTATACTATACATTTATTAGTCATAACTCAGCACCTGCACTCCAACATCGATCCATAGTCCCGTATCCTAATATTAGGTAAAAAGAATCCAACTTTTAGACGCATCTCCCTACACCAATGTCCATGACTCCATGTAACGGAGGCTGGGAAAAGAATGGAGAGAATTGTTTTCTTGGGGAATATTTATGTTTGTATAGAATATGGTGGGTCACCATATTATATAAGATTTGCAGTTATTCCTCAAGAAGACAAATCTGGTACTTAAGTGAAGAAGGGTATAGGAGCAGACTCATTATCCCCAAGCTCCGTAGGCTGCAGTTGGTCCAATAGGTTGGCTCCAGATGGAATCACTCGGTCATCAATATATAAATATGGAGGGCAATAAAAGTTAGCTATTGGCAATAAATGAATATCATGTGCCTTCTCACTTTCTAGTTGGATGAATAAACAAGTAGTGGAGGCTTGAACATAGATACAATAAACAAAAATTGAGTAAAGTATCATTCTTTGAGAATTATGTCTTGTGTCTACATCGCTAAATGTACCACAAGATCAAAATTAGTACGACACTTGTTTGGGACTGAGGCATAGTTTTTGTTGTTGTAGTAGTAAAGTTTATATGACAGCTAATCTAAGAACAGGCCGCCTTGATCAATGTGCTATTCATCAACTTTGTAAAATCAACAATACCAACCTAAGAAAATACTTGCACTCCTCTCCTCACTCCTTCCTATTCAAAAGAAGAATGTAAATGTTCAATTCCCAATAAACATGACCTAATTCACTAGGAAGGTTTGTAAGTCAAGATTTAGGGTAAAAGACTAGTAAGTAGCCAAGTGTTGTCACACTCTATGTGCGAGAGGTAGGGGTCATTTACTCCTTTAGTAGTCGTGCAATCTCTTATTCTTCAGTGTGTATTACTACGTGTTGCCTCATTTGCTTTGTATCTTGTTATTTTGTTGTCATATTATTCTTGCTTTAAAAATAATTTTTTTTGAACTAAGGATCTATCAGTAATCTCTATCCCACAAAAGTAGGGTAAGTTCTGCGTACATCCTACCCTAGACCAGCAAAGCCCACTTGTGGGATTACACTGGGTATGGGTGAACGAAATCACTAGGGCTGGAGACATTGGGATTTCATTTGACTTGCACATCTTATTCATATTTCTAGAAGGGAAAAACTGCACAAAATAACAAAGTTCTAATAAATTTGGTTTGACTGGAGATGGTATGAGATGGTTTAAACTTTAAACATTAAATATAACCTCTTATCAACAAAAGTTACACTAGACATTTTGAGATACCACAATTGAAAATAAATCACATGGAGCTCAAAAGCAACAGCAATAATACAGCCTTGGAAGCAGATAGCAAGGGATGTTCTACCTTATCTACAATTAAACTCTTTCGGGATTCAAAGTGCAGGTGACACCACATATTGGAGACTCTCAAATATTACCTTGTATTTGCAGAAATTCTAGCTTATATAATACAACTGATGCCTCTCTAGAATGTAAACATTAGAAGTGGTACTTCATTTAATTTTCTTCTATTTTTCACTCTTAGCAAGAAAGAAGAACCATGCTTACTCACCTTGATCAATTGCAAACTCCTCAAATTCGTCATCGTCTTCGAATAGATCCATCTTCACGTCTTCAGCCGCTGGCTTTGGTTGTTCAGTCGCCATTGTCAATTCCTACAAAAAGAAGAAAGACAATAAACTATAAACAAACAAATAACTTGGAAAAAGCATAATTGTGACTATAAAAGACGAAAATAAGAATGGTAAAACCCTAGCTTCGTTCGATGAAGAACAGAAGTGCATACACAAATTCTACCTGGAAATTGAAAAGTTACGGACAAAGAAGATCAAACTTGCAGAGATATGGAGAAATTTGATTGGAATCTGGATTTTTTGTAGTGAAACTTTATAGAAGCAACTGCGAGGTTTCTCTTGGGACTGGAGGCAACTACTAAACGGCGTCGTTAATCATGTGTGATGCTTCTGAAAAGCTCCTGCCTTCTTTTCACTTTATTCCCCCTATTGTTTGTTTATATGCATTTTGCCCCCTCCCCGCACCAAACTTTTGTTTTGATTTTGTTTTCTTACGTGAGTAAAGGGAAAGGTATAAATTCATCTTTTTACTTGCGGGGAAAATTCAAAAATATTCTTAACGTATTAAAAATGGTTTAAAAATATATTCATTTTATTTATTGAATCAAAAATGCTCTTAATCTATTATAAATGATTCAAATTTGTCCTCTTTCTACCTAAAAGTATGTTTATCAACTATTAAATACTATTTAATATGTCCGTATTTCATGCGATCTTAATATATTTTATCAATAAATATAATAGTTTTATAAGATCAAAATATTTTTTAAAATTCTTTTTAGCCTTCAAATTTGAATAAATTAAAACTCAACTTTTTAATTCATTTTTCTATTAGCATCTTAGTTATATATGTTTTTTCATTGTCTAACAATTTTAGTATTTTTAAACTACTGAAATTTTTGTATAAATTATGTTAACTGGAACTTTATTTACACTCAGAAAAAATTTCAACAAAAATTATCTTTTTATGGGCATACATGATGAAATTTCTCTTCTCTGTGACTAAGATGATATTTTTATACAACATACATTCGGGTTAATTCACACGTTAGTTCTTATATTTTGTTTAAAGCAAATACTTCTATTAGGTAAGATAAACAAGCAAGAATTTTTCAAAAAAAACAGACAAATAAAAAAACTAAATTGTCAAAGTATTGTTAAAAAAATTATTGACATATATAATTAGAATTAGTTGATTTTTGAGTCATTTCTAATATGTTAAGGAATTTTTTTATCTGATAAGTAGAGAAGGGCAAATTTGAACTATTTCTAATAGGTTAAAGACATTTTTGATCCAATAGGTGGAAGAAGGACATTTTTGAATCATTTCTAATACGTTAAGTGCATTTTTTACCCAACAGATGGAAAGAATGGCAAATTTGATCAAATAGGTGGAAGGGGACATTTCTGAACCATTTCTATTATGTTAAATTGTTAAGGGCATTTTTGAACCTTTTCTCCTTTTATTTATTCCGAAAAATTAATTACACTTTAAAATTATCATAAATATTTGTCACACACATTTATTATTCAAAAGTGAATTTATTTATCTCTAAATCTGACGTGGCAAAAAAATTAAAAATATATTTAAAAAGCGCGTTTGGAAAAAAATCAAATACAAAAAATAAATCAAATTTGAGGCGTTTATATTTTGATGGTGAAATATATAAATTTGGTACTTATATGGTATCAATGGTAGTGGTTCCATGGTGGTGTTCATTGAAGAAGTAGCAATTGAATGAGAGAATTGATTTTCGAAATTTGATATGACATTTGATGTTGCAGTGAGATGACATTGATGTGGCACGAGTGTAATATACCTGTCATTGTGAGAGTGGTGTTATATGTCTCAGGGAATAAATAAAATCACTTTTGAATACTAACAGTGTGTAATAGATTGTCATGATAGTTAAAGCGTGTAACTGACTTTTTGAGACAAGTTCAAAAATGAATATCGCCTACCATGATTAGATCACATCAACACATGTACATTCATGTCATAGATTGAAGATGTTAAAATTGAAAAATAATTGAATAAGGACATATTAATATAAAGTTGTGTGACTTTCTAAAATAATTATATAAATTCAGTGAATTTTATATTTGTTTAAAAGTTTCATGGTTGTTATAAAGAGGTATTGTTAAATATATATCCTAACATTTGTCTTTTAATTCTCATTTAGCTATTATAAATAAAAATACATAAAATTAGAAATTATATGAATATAAGAAAGACTAACATCAATAGTCTCTCCTTTTGAAGTTATGACTTATGACCATAATTGATGAACATTATTTAAATACAATCTTTTTTAGATCAATATTTGTATTTAATATTTATTATGTGCAAGAAAGTAATAATAACTATTATAAATATTTTTATTTTTATTTTATACATAATATATTTTTTATAAAAATATTATTACACAATATTTGAGAATGACTATTATAAAAAGGTAATTTTACAAAGATTATATTGCTATAATGAATGTCAATGTTATTATAGAAAAATAAAATATAACATGAAAAATTAATTCTAAAATATATAATGAAATGTCGGTTATAATGAGATTTGAATTATTTGATTCAATGGAACCAATAAGTTGCAAGAGTAAGCAATATATAGGCCTATAGTTTCTAACACAATTAAAAAGTTGATGTAAATACTCGTAAAGTATTTACTACTTAAGGATATTTTGCTGTTTGTGGTCATACATCAATCCTCATTGGTCATTTCTGTATCAAGTATCAACTAAACATTGACTGGCGATAAGTGCACCTTCTATATCAAATAAACCGCCTCCTAGTTAGCTGACCAAAATCAGAACAAATATTTTGATGATCCAATCTTTTTTCTAGTGATTGTGCACAACAAAAGTATCTATCTACTACATGAGGAAGAACAACATTAACTACCATTGATGTCTTGCCACTGATCTTGCCTCGTTTGGTTATCATACAAGATAAAAATCACACAACAAAGAATTGTATACCAATTTATTCAAAGTATAAGTTCCCAAATCCAATGGCCTAAACTGCATTTAGCTCCTGGAAAAAAAGTGAGCTAAGCATGACACAAGTAACTACCACTATCAGGATTCAGGACTCTATATATATATTTACATGGAGAATCAGATGATTCAAAAATTAAATCTTTCGACCTTTCACCTTACATCAATAAATTGTTCTTGTGGAACTTCACTCACAAACCTAGAAGTGCTTGTTTCACAAAATTTCTGTAGAATCTTGATAAGAGACTGTGTCCTCTTCTTTGCTTGGTTGGTTCCTTCTGTTAAAAGTGAATAAAGAAGCCGCATAAGCGCCTTTTCTCTTACCAGAGCAGCTATTACCTCAGCGCCACTATTGACACATAACGATAACAAAATGGAAACACAATACTCTTTTCCCGCTCTAGATGTTGTGTTCTGTAATTGAATCAAGATTACTGGTAATGCCGAAGATTCTAAAATCGCGAAAGACCCTTCTGTTCTTTCGGCTAATGTAGCTAGAACCGCGAGTGCATCTGTGTTTACTTCAACTTTATCTGAAGATGCTAAAAGATTGACTAGTGCGGGAACTGTTCTAGCTGCAAGTGCTCTTTCATGGTTCCTGTGACTCAACAGTAGCCCGAATATTGCAACAATCGCGTTCTTTTTGCCACAACTTGTTCCGTATTCGATTAAGTCCACTAAAGCTGGAAATACTTCTGGATTTTCACCTATTACCTTGCGGTATTCGCGAGGAGAAGAGATGTAAAAGATTATCGCAGCTGCAATTTGCTTTGTTTCTACCTTTAGGCCATTCTTGAGAACTCCCAGAACCGAATTCAGACCCCCATTTTCCATGATCGCTTTCTTTCCATTGGAATGTTTTGATAGTTTGAGCAAGGCGGAAATTGAATTCTCTTGCATAGATGGATCATTTGTACTAAGCATTTGTAAAAGTGCTGGGATGGTTGCAGCTTCAATTAATACGGACCGGTTGAAAATATTTGATTTTGCCAGCAAACGGATTTCATGAGCAGCCTTGGTTTTCTGCTGATCAGAACCAAAATACAGCCTGCTTGAGAGAAACTCGGAGAGGAATTTGATTGCTTCAGCAGCTGCTGGATTTCCTGGCAAAATAGTTCGCGATATATCGCGATTCTTCTTCCTTGATTTAGCAAGGGATATTCCATTATCAGCACAGAATTGTTGTATCAGGTTCCGCAGAGAGGAATTAGGTACTAATTCTGTGCTCTGTAGCGTCTCCCCTGTTTTGGGACAGAGGAGGTTCCCTGACTTGAGCCATTTCTGAATCGAAGCGCGATCATAGGTTTGTCCCGTAGACACTGTCACTGGATCCGTCATGAGTTCCAGGGAAATGGGACACCTGAAATCCTCAGGATTCAAGCAACTCAGAGTTTCCAGATTGGATGTTCCATCTGATTGATCAGTGTTCCCATAAACAGAGTCCTCAAAGAGAATTCCTCTGCAATAGCTCAAGAATCCTACTAAACTGCTCAACATAGGTACTTCTCTTTCGTAATTCTCCGAGCATTCATAACTAATCTCATCGTCCAAGAATTTAATCTCCTGGTGACATTGTACCCATGTGGTGATATCAAGATAATCGAGAAATTTCTGGATTACACAGGGGTCAGGCTGAAATTTATTCTCAAATTGGTTCAAAAGCAAAATTACTCTCTTCACAGCTTCTTCGTCTTCTGGTTCCTGCTCCATTTTTGCCCTCTGTGCTTGATTAGCCACCATTAGAACCAACTCCTTGATTTCTCTGGAAACGTTAAGAGAATTCAAAGGAAGAACATCAAGTGCAGTAGCCACAGTTCTAACCAAAACTCGAAATTGACTCGCAGCAGAGTGGGATTTCATAAGCATCCAAGTTTTCGCCCCCTCACGCGTACAATCATCTAATAAAAACTTAATCTTTTGGAATGTTGTGTGGAGTTCTGCAAAACAAAGAACAATGGAATCTCCATTACTAGGTAGATGATCCCGGATTTCCTCGAAAAAAATCAAGAGGATTCCCACTTGCCTAATGGTTTCGCGAACATTTCTCCGTTGAGTTGTAAAGAAATTCGATTTGAAATTGCATATGTTCCGAGATAGAGTAATCAAAGAATTCAAAAGGGTAGCCGGAGATATCCCCTCACAGGGATGTACCGCCGGGAATGTCAAAACCCGGCGATCATTCCGATCAAATCTTTGAATCATCGAACGAACTGATTGTTTAAGGTATAAATTTGAAGGTTCTTTAAATGTGCTCTGTTTTCTTCATTTGAGAATGCTAACAATTTGGAATTAGGACATGGGAATCGGTTAAGGATACCGTTGTTCAATTTATAAGAAAATCTTTGCCCCAACAATCTTAAACAACACGTGGCACTAATCCCAACCCCTTAGCAATTTTTGGTGTTGTTTGACTGGAGTGATTCAGTACAGTGGAATGTACTTGAATTAACGGACACGTGTACTGGACACTTGTGGTGTATGTATTGGGTATTGATGTTTCTTGGACCTTGGGTTTTGCCCGTAAGGGGGCGGGTGGGCTGAGATATTTATCTTATTATGGTGGGATCCACTGTGCCGACTCCCTGTCCACGTGGATAGGAAGAGAAGGTGACGTGTTGCCAGGGTTAAGGGGAAAGTGTGAAACAAGTCGAAGCAATTGGATGCTGATAAGAACCCCTTAATGGTTACTGAACCGAATGATAAACAAATCAAGAAAAGTGTTATTAATTTATTGTTATTAGATTATTGGATTAATAGTTATTTAATAATTTTATAAAAAATAATTATTAGGTTATCGGTTTAATATTGATTTTATAATATTGAGTTTTTTACCCAATAACTCATTAAGACTATAATAGTTTACTAATTTAATTTTTAATTGTTTATTCATACACAAATATCAAATAAAAAGTTTTAATATAAATATATAATCAGTTAATAACTATATAATACTATTTAGTATTTAGTATTTTAGTATTTATCCTTTAGGCTTTGCCACTTTAGGTTCAGCAACAAGGATTTGCAAATTGCTACGACTACGGCTCCAGAATTCATATATCCGTTTTAAAAGTTTTTCTAATTGGTTAAACCGAAAATCGATAACAAGTATCTTAATTATTGATTTGGTTATCGTTTTAGCATATTTAAAAATTAAAAACCGATAAATTAAATTGATAATACATAAAATCAAACCGAACTGACCGATACACACCTCTATTACTATGTTACTTCCTTTTGTGGGTATCATTTCACCCAAAAGGTGCTTTAAAAACATAAATAAATTTTATAATTTAAAATAATTCTTATTTATTTGTGTGACTGCAAAATATTTCAATCAAGAATAAAATAAAAATTATAATGTTAAATTATTTTTAATTATATTAATATAAATTTTTAGATGAACTAAAAAGAAAAATGTGTTACATAAAAGAGACGGAAGAAATAGTAATTTTATTAAGCCTTAAGCTACGAAGTGAACTTTATTTTTTTGTTTTTATTATGCGGTAGTTAATTTGGAAGAAGAAGATGGGGAACGAAGAATTTGATTTTAAAAGCACACATGAACAAGCAAATCAAGTCTAATTTGAGCCAACTCAAAGTCCGATTTAGTACTAAGTCTTTTTGGATATTCGAATTTTTTATGCATTATATGCTACCTATATCCAATTTAAAAGTCCACTAGATTAATACCCTATGATTCTATTCATTATAGGATTAAGTCCATCCAATATGGAGCGATAGAGTGGCTTCAATTTTTATTAGCGGTAAAAAAATATAAATTTTAAGAAACAAACTATTAGGTGAATTAAGGATCTTAATTTTCCCTACTCATTATAATATTGAGTCAATCCAATATGAAATTACACGGTATATATATGTGCGATAGAATGACTTCAATCCTTATTAGCGATAGAAAGTTATACATTCTGAGGAGCAAATTATTAGGTGAATTAAGGATCTTAATCGTTATAGCCTACTTTAAAAGCTCAAAATTGAAATCTTAGATATCTAATACAATTCAAACCTAGTTCAAAATTCAAATACTCACAAAAAATAAATACAAAATAAAGGAATATTTTCTCGTCCAAACTCTGAATGTTCATATTCTATCTTCTTCTTTTATTTCTTTTGGTTTATTTCCTCTTATTCCAATTTATTTGTCACTGTTTTCTTTTTATCTGATCGGTAAAAAATGATTCAATTCTATATTTACAAAATATACATTTCCAGTATATTGTGCATATTTAATTTAATGTGTAAAAATTCTTTTTTCTTTCTTAAAATAAATACACTATGTGGTCCATTTTTCCCAAACAAATTAGAATATATACAAGAGATATTTTCTTTCTTTAGTTTTGAATGACCAATAAATCAAATTTCTACAATGTAGTTTCAAGAGCAAAGGGCCATATCAAAAGACTAAAATCACTAAAGAAATGAAGAATCTTCATGTGAACGTCAATATCCTATAGCCCACATTGAAGCCTTATCTAGAACTTTCCAAGCAGGAATGTAGTATGATGAATTAATCATGAAGATTTGGACTACTCCATTTAGGTGACCATCACTGACAGTTCAAAGGTACCAAATTGCAGGCCATGCAATGGTGTCACTCACCCAAACCTATTTTTTTCTTTGATTTTGCAACAAAGTTGTGATGCCAATACTCTTGAGAGAACAATAAATTTGGCATACATGTGCAAATGTTAGCGGTGTGCGGTGTATTTCCTTCTTAAGTAAGTTTGTGTATATTTTTAGAATGTACAAATAACTTCACACTAAAGAAAAATAGTGCTACAGGGCAGAACTATCCTTGTTCAAAAGAAATTCTCTTCTTTGGTTAGAAAATAATTACACCACGTACACAACTCTTGTGGATATACCTTGCAGTTGCACCAAGTGGTGTTATGAGACGCTGCTCCGTGAAAGGTTTTATTAGATATGTAGGTACATATAAATAATAAATAAAACGAAATCACTTGGTATAAATGTCATCGCTTACATTATTATATATAGTGATTTACTAATTTGTCCACTTCTTTAAATGTTGACATCGCTCATAAAAATATTGCGTGCTCGACCTAAATAAAATAGTTTTTTTTTTCTAACTTATTGCGTTTAGACTTTAGAGTTGAAGAGTATTATTTTAAATATTTTGGAAGGTCGAGTTATATGAGATTAGTCAAAGAGCAACCCCACATCTTCTTTTCTTCTCCATCCATTAATTAGTTGCATGACCAATATAAGCCTACTAGGGTGTTTATGATTCGATTTGGATCGGTTATTGATTAAAATCATAATCAAATCAATTTAATCAGTTTTTAAATATCTAAAATCATAATCAAATCAAGTAAAATAATAATCACCGGTTTGGTTATTGTCGGTTTGGTTCAATTTTTCGATTTATGACTAGTCAAGACAATTCAAATATTCTCTCTCTACATTCTTCAAATTTCTTATGAAGCTCTTTTTTCCTCACGGACTACAAGGGCGAACTTTGCTGCATATTGAGGGAAAAACATGCTGATGGCAAATCAGGTGGACCAAACTTGCAACGCAATTTAGATTTAAAAGAACAAGTCAAACAGATGTTCCAAAATACAAACAACTTTGTCTATTAAAATGAAAAAATTACATATTTAAACTGAACTAACTAGATAATCCATAATATAATCAAAATTACTTCGACCATCTTAAATTAATAATTAAAAGGTATAAAATATCTTTAATTATTTATGAAAAGCTAATATTATACATATAAATAATTATAAATTTTATGTATATAATTATCGGTTTGGTTCGATTATTTTTTACCATAACCATAACCAAACCAAATATTATCGGTTTTTCAAATTTAAAGCCAAATCAAACCAAATCAAATCAAATATCGATTTTTTTATTCGATTTGATTAAATTTTCGATTTGATTTTGATTTTAATCAAAATTGTGAACATCCCTAAGCCTGCCAGATCAGAGAAAGCATTAGCATATAATTATCCATCTTAATTAAGCATATTTTATGTAAAACAAATTAAGGAAGTTCCTCGGAATGAACGAAGAAAGAGTTAACAAGTATTATGATTCATGAATGTGATGCCACTGAAATGGACGTAATTTAGGGTTTTAAACTCTAAGTAATCCTTTTATTAATTAGTAACGTATGAAATTAAGGTTGACGGCAACTATAGGAAAGGATTAACGTGGACCAATCAAGAAATGACTAATCTAACGCGCTTAATCTCTCTTTATAATTTGGTAATAACACGTCTTTAATTTAACTAATTCATGAATCTATTATCACCACATATAAATTAATATAAGCATGAAAAATACAGATATCAAGCTGTATTCTCATCAGTGGAGGAAGGTCAATCAAGCAAAATTACGTACTAATAAAGACTGATTTATTTTTAAAAGACATTCGAGTAAACTTGTATGCACCTAAATTATTTTATTGTGTAGTTGTTATTTATTTTTCACTAAAATAATTTAAAATATAGAAAATTAAACATATGCAAAAAGTCATACATAAAAAATATAATTTAACATATATATACTAGCTTATTGGTATATAAAAAGGTATGCCGATCGCGGATAAGAATAAAAATTAGTAGGTAATTAAAAATTGTCTTATTACTAACCTATTTGTGTCATTGTTTGGGTGGGAATATAGAGCTCCATGTTGGTCTTAGTATTAGCGTATTCATGTCGTTTTTGACTTTTGATGTATGATTTTATCTGTGGTTTACTATGTTTAGGTGTCCACGCCTAATTGTTATTACGGTTCCTTGCATATGTGCTCTGCCTGTTTTGATATTAGGTGTCATGTTTTTCCTTTGATTTGCTTGAATCGAGGGTTTTTTTGGGAGAGAAAATGGTAAGACCAGCGCATACTTTACTCTCGTCAAACTTCACTTTATAAGATTTCATTGAGTATATTATTGTTGTTGATACCAACAACGAAAAAGAGGGTTACAATGACCCCCCAACCTCACCCACTCCCCTATTACTAATACTAATAATAAGAATACTTAATGTGAAAGCGTCGCCCTTGGATATGAATAATACAAATGAAAATGATTATTAGAAAGAGTGATGTATAGGAGATTGTCATTAGCGTTGTTGGTTTTTATTTACTTTGAAGCAACTATTTTATTGATAGCTACTAGTATATAGTATGTCTTTCTTCAAGGACATCGACCTTTTTAAATAAAATTAGGTCACCTATCTCGTCGCAAGCTGTCAAAATTATACCAGTATATGTTATGTCCTATAATTATAATAAATGGTATACTTGATTAGTTATACCATTGAATGTTACCGCGAAATGGATATAATATTTCCATCTTTGATCAAAAGGCTGAGTTTTGACCCTTGAAAATAGAAAATGTTGGTAAAGAGTGTTTTTTTAATAAGCTGCGAATACCATAATATTGAACTTTCAAAAAGTATATCGAACATTAAATAAAAAACAAAAAAAGAAGAAGACTACTTCTTCCGTCTCAAATTATTTCTCCTTTTTTTTACACGTCTCTTAAATAACATCAATTAGGAATATTTTTTTTACTATTTAACCTTTATTATGTCTTAAAATATATTAATCCCTTTTCATTTAATATTTATTCTATTTATGTGTTATCTACAATTGATAATTTCATCCAGAGGTGTTTGTAGTTTTCAAAAACAATTACTCATAGGTAAAATGAAAAAAAATAATTTATTATATGTTGAACTTCTAAAATAACAAATAATTTAAGATAATTATTTTTGAAAATCACGATAAATAATTTGAAAGTGGAGAATAACACGGGGAGAGACTTTGAGAAAGGGGAATTTAAACAAGGGTTCTCTCACTGATAAATCAACTTGAACATGGCTGGAACCACCTTCGTTAAGACTATAGATAAAAAATTTCAATCCCTTCGGTAAAATTCATGCTTGTGATTTAACATGTAGCGTTACATGAAATAGGGATGACACTACAAGAAAACATATCCTACCTAACTCGCAACATTTGACTTGACATATAGGGTAAAATACTGTTTTGCCTTTGGGCCACGAGATTGATACCAAATCTAGGCAACTCTAAATATTAAATATGACATTAAAATAACAAGGGTCAAGTCAGATCACACTAAGGCCTCTAAATGACCGAACCTAAATTTTAACTATAAAATGATGTCATCCGTAATTGTCCCCAATTTAATCATTTTACTTCTGAAGAATATATTAATGCTATGTGACCACATGAAGCAGGGATATTTGTGGTTTATATCCAACATTGATGATCTTTAAAGGGCATCCAATAGAGGGAAATTAATGTTTTCCTACACGAGAACAATAAAATGAACAATCTGAAGAGTTTATTAATTGATAACAACAATGTCATGTAAACAACCATGTGCACCATTTTACAAAAACAGTACTATTATTTAACATCAAGGGTGGGAAATCTATATCCACGCCGGATTCTTCAATGGAGTAACAACAGCCTTCACCTGTAAGTAGTTGTTAAGGCTGTAAATACCCTTTTCCCGGCCCATGCCACTCATCTTGTACCCTCCAAACGGAATCCCAGCATCAAATACATCATAGCAGTTAATCCACACCGTTCCAGCTCTCAGTCCTCGGGTCAAGGTGTTTGCTGAGTCGATGTTCTTTGTGAAAACTCCTGCTGCTAGACCATAGCGCGTGTTGTTCGCCCTCTTGATCACTTCATCAATATCCCTGGCAATAGAGTAGATAAGACAAAAAGTTGTGTCCTTAAAACATATATTAGATCAAACTTTCCAGCGAATACAAACAGTTAAGAGGGACCGGTGACAATAAACAAAGTTAAATTCCTAGTAGAGTAGACACTAGAAATTTTAAGTTGAGCAGAAATGTAACTAGTAAAACACTGCATAAATGTGCTTAGAACGCGAAGCTTATGTCAAGATTAGCAACTTTCAGCCACAAAAGGGAGCATAATTTTCAAATAACCCTTTTGCCACAAAAGGATCATATCATAACTTACTTGAATTTGAAGACACACTGCACTGGGCCAAAAATCTCATCCTGTGCTATCGACATGTCCTCCTGATTCAACCAAGTGTCAAAGATTATGTCAACTTACTTTCTCAAGGAATTTTCGAAACATTATTCAAGGACTTTAGAGAAGAAGGAATCAAGCATATACCTTGACATCTGAGAACACAGTGGGCTGAATAAAGTAGCCTTTGGAGCCATATCTATCACCACCACATTCAAGGGTAGCAGAGCTGTCACGGCCTTCTCTTATGTACCTAAGAATCTTCTTAAATTGCTCTGAGTCGATCTATGATGTAAATTGTAGATATGATATTAGCTTCAGAACATGAAACTTCAAGTTATATGCTAAGTCATTTACTAAATTTTGTCACTTAGGAGAAAGATACTTTAGAAAACCTTATGTGGAAGTAGACAATTTAGATTCTTGCATTTCAGGAGCTCATTACCAAATCGAGTTGTCACATGACGAACAAGAAAAAGAGCCTCTTGGGAGGACTGTTTTTCACTTGATGAATGAGGAGAGACAGACAACATACCACAAGGCAGTGTGTTGAAATTGGGAACAGAATAGATTCTTTACGAATCAGTTTAGGGCCCAACTTTACGTCGGAAAATGCAGAGAAATGTCAAATGTGAAAACAGAACACAAACATAATGGGACAAGAAGAGAGAGAGAGAAAGAGAAAGAGAGGGGGTACCTGAGGACCTTGTTCAACACCTTTCTTGAAGGGATCACCAACTACACGTCTCATTGCACGTGCCTTTGCCTTCTCTATAAATTCATCATATACTCGTTCATGCACATAGGTACGGGAACCAGCACAACAACATTGGCCCTACAGACACACAGAACTTTAATCATGTGCTCAATTATGATTACTTAATTTTAGAAGAATCTGCCTGACCTGATTAAAGAAGAGTGCAAAATGTGCTAGCTCAACGGCATGATCAACGTCAGCATCCTCGCATATAATGAAAGGTGATTTCCCTCCTAGTTCGAGGGTAACTGATTTCAGATTGCTTTTGGCAGCCAGTTGAAGAACTGTTTGTCCAGTTTTCGTTGATCCAGTGAAAGCAAGCTGCAAGAATGAAAAGGAAAAATGTTAGGGGAGTCAAAATGTCAATCAAATATGCATTACATATTATCCAGATAAAAATCAAATCAGAGGTCCATCAATCCAGCATAGATGAAGCTCTCTCTTTATCATCTCGGGCTAGATAAGCAAAGATCCCCTAGAAAGATAATTGTCTTGCTTCTTTGCTTGATTATAGGCATTAGAGAAACCTGCCTTAACGGAATCAGAAGGTTGGCAAGATGGTTAAACATTCTGTCTGAATTTGACATCACGTATGTAATCAAAAAGTAAGTTAAGTCCCCTTCATCCTTTCTTATTCCAGGAAAATATGTAGTTGCAAAAACAAAATGATCTCTTATATATATAATAGTGGTACATAATTCAAAAAACAGAGAAAAGTTATTTTTCCTCTCCAAGAATAAACGGAGAAGAGTTTCTCATTGACCTTGTCCACATCCATATGACTAGCAAGTGCTGCACCAGCAGTTGGTCCGAAACCAGAAACAATATTTAGAACACCTGGAGGAAGACCAGCCTGTTAAAAGTCAAATGGCCATATGTCAGATACATGGAGTGAAGGGTCACTTAATCTTGCAAGAAGAACAGGACTCTTTTTCAAGTAACCTGTCCAGTTCAAACATCTTGAAGGATGAAGACTCATAAAAAATGGGAACAATTATTTTCCTATGCTATTGCTGAGTAATTTATGCAATGTAGGACTTATACCTCAGATCTAATATACTGTACATGAACCAACCTCGTGGAATAAGTTTGCAACATAAAGAGCAGTCAGTGGAGTTTGCTCTGCAGTCTTCAGGACAATAGTGTTACCGCATGCTAGGGCAGGCCCAACTTTCCAGGCCATCATAAGAAGGGGAAAGTTCCATGGAATTATTTGACCAGCAACACCAATTGGTTCATGTAAAATTTGAACATGGTGTGGCCCATCAGCTGGAACGGTTAGACCATGGATTTTATCCGCCCAACCTATGTTGTTTCGAGAAAGCAAAATTTCAAAAGATATGTACATACACACGGAATCTTGAACTGTATTAATAACTAGCAAAGTTTAATTAAATTCCTTGTCTGAAATGTGTCATTACCAGCATAATACCGAAATAGTCGCACAAAAGAAGGTACTTCAGCTTGGGCAGCCTGCAAATAAGGCTTGCCATTATCCCAAGTTTCTAAAGCTGCAATCTCATCATTGTGTTTCTCCACCAAATCAGCAAACTTTAGCATTATCCGTGACCTTTCCTGAAGAACCACCCCCACAGAGATAAGGAGGTATGATACAACAGCAAAAAGTCTTCTAGAAACCCATAGTTAACAAATTGAGCAGCATCAAAGCAAATGACAAAGTAGAGATAAAGCTATCAAGCTTACATAAGCACTCATTCGGGGCCAGGGTCCCTCATCAAATGCCTTGCGAGCAGCAGCCACAGCGCGATTAATATCTTCGAGATCACCTTCAGCAACATTTGCAATGACTTCCCCAGTTCTTGGATCCAAAGTTGGGAATGTTTTTCCTACAAAATATATACATATCCAAGTTTAATCACTAGCAGCATAGCTAGTAATTAAAAAAATAATGAGTTGAAATTCGTACCAAACACTTACCAGATGCAGAATCAACAAATTGCCCATTGATTAGGAGCTTGGTGTAATTAACTTGAACAGGTGGAGTGATTAATTCCTCAACAGCTGCAGCTGTACTAAACCTGTTGATGTGCCTTGCCACACCATGGCTCCTTCCTGATGATTTCAGTTAATTAAAAACCATAAGCTTTTGTACTAATCATTGTATTTTATTCCATTTGGAGAAATCATTATGCATCAATTTCATAACAGATGTACTAGAAACAATCATGAAAATTGTGCACTAGATGTACTATAAGGTGTGCCCACAAGCCTCTGCTGCATTAAATTTCATGGTAATTTGGGAACGAGGATAAAACATGTCAAATTCCCTGTCCCCCCTTAAAAGTAACTAAGAAAAGAAAAACAGAAGAATTTAATTCTCTTCAACTACCTAGTTTCCATCATAACGATGACTAAACAGTAGTAGTTCATTAAATACCCTTTTTAGGCTTCAATTAATTCAACCTCCCAGCAATAAAAGCTTAACATACTTGAAGAAAGGAAAAAGGTAAAAGTACCAAGTTATTCACCCTGCATCAACATCAATTGATTTCAGACTCAAACAAGTACATCTACCTCAAGAACCACCCTTCTTTCCCTTTTCAGTTAATCAGAGCCAAACCCAACATTAAAGAACCAATCTTTACCATCATGGTCAAAGATACAAGCTTTAAAAAAGAGAAAAAAAGAAACTTGGCAAATAGTACAGATTAAAAGAGGAAGCAACCTAGAGGAGCAGAAGCAGAAGGAAGACGGAGAGAACGAGAGAGTAAAGTAGCAAGTCTGCCAACTGCCATGGTTTCGCTGTGCCAAGTTAGTGGGAGTTGTTGAAGATAAATTAGAGGTGTAGAGATAGAGGCCGTTTGTATTTTCTTATGAGGTGTTTATAAATTGTTTTGGATTTTTTTTTTATTATTTGAATGCTCAATTTAAAAGTCATTTTGTATTTAAAATAAATTTCAATAAATAATTGGATTTATTTAAATAAATTTATTTTAATTAATTTATAAATTAAAAATATCTTATAAGTCAAAAAAAGTTGGCCTTCATACTTTTTTTTTTTTTTAACTTACGAGTTACTTGAAAATAGGTTAATTGAAACGGCTAATAACTAGTGACCAACTACACTGTTAATGTGCCAAATGACATTCATATGAGCTAAACAGCATTTTGTGTATTTGGCATCATGCTTTCCCTTTTCTACCTACCTTATCAGAGTAACTCTTTTAACTTTGTCTTATTTAATTAATACTCCATTTGTCCATCTCTAATTTGTCCATTTTATAAAAAGTATACTTAAAAACAAAAGTGTATTTTCAATTTCATAAATTCTAAACAAAAAATATTTAAATCTATAGCAAAAAGGCTACTTAAAATTCTAAGATTTAAGAAGAGTTTTTGGTCAAAAATATTTTTAAACTATACATCAAACTTAGAGCTTGTATTTTAAATACTTAAATGATGTTTTCTGCTAAGAATAATATTTTAAGAATGTAATCTAAGCTTGGAGTATAGTTTAAGAATGATTTTGGTCAAAAACTCAATTTAAGAATATTCATATATTACACGCATCTTTTAACTTCACGTCAAAAATCAAAGTTATTATCTCTTATTATTATATTTAGGGGTGTCAAATGGGCGGATTGAGTTGAAATTGAGAATATTAAAATGGATTGAAATAAAAATTGGATTGGGTCATGACCCGCCTAAATTTACTTTGGACTTAAATGGATTGGACACAATTGGGCTAAAATTTGAATTGGATCATGACCTGCCAAATTTAACCCGCTTAATTTCAATAATTTTAACATATTATTATTAACCTTTTATAATCACAATTTGAATTTCAACTCAAGAAAATAAAATTATTTTTTTATAAATGGATAGATTAATCCTAAAAGATATAAAATAGAGAGTAATTCATACATTTAATATGAGAACATATATTACACCAGCAAATAAAGAGCCTTAAAACGGGTTGAAATTGGATATTAAGTTGGACTCGATTGAAGTTTTTTTAAAATGGGTTAAGACTTAAATGGTTGAGATTGAACTCAATACAAATTATCTTGAGTCCAATCCATAAAAAATTGAGGGAATTAAACGAATTACCTATATTTGGGTTCATTTTGACGCCCTAATTATATTATATAAGAGAGAGTTAGAGTTTGAGGTAGCTATCAGTCCATGGATGTGCCTACTTTCAGTAAGGTTTTTTTTTTGGAAAAAGAAAAAATATATTTTTCTATTCTAATTTAATTTAATTAGAGTACAAGTTTTTCAAAATTGTGGGACCACTTTAGTTACCTTTTTTTGTTTTAAATTCATACTATTTTGTTCTAGCTTTATTACTTTAAATATTGCTAATATTTGTGTAAATTTTGTAACTATTTTGCGTTAAAAAATTGACTGTTGAAGAAGAAAAATACTTCGATTATGGACATTCCAATGGCCTCCCTCACGTTAGGTTTTCGAGAAAAAATAATAAAATAATTTACTACCACATAAATCTATAATATATTAAAAGCATGAATACCCCTAAAAATATTGGTTGAACTTTTTGCTCTTCATTAAAAAATTTACTTTAGATAAAATCGTCTTTTCATATTTTTCTTCAATTATTATATTATTATATTATTATTTTAATGATATTAAATATTGACTATAATAAACATAATACAGATTGAATGGAGAATATTGTCTTATTATGGTTAAAGTCCTACATGATTTGGGCATGTGAAGAGGAGAGATACAGATGCCCCATTGCAGAGGTGTGAGAGGTTGACCATGGATGATTTCAGGAGAGGTAGGGGTAGGCCGAAGAAATATTAGGGAGAGGTGATTAGACAAGACATGGCGCAATTACAGCTTACCGAGGGCATGACGCAATTACAGCTTACCGAGGATATGACCTTAGATAGGAGTGTGTGGAGGACCCGCATACCAAAGACTAGAAGGGAAGCCTTGTGTGCCCCTCACTGGAAATTAAGGTAGATGGCTAGTTCATAGTCTCGTTACTCTTCCTTATTAGTAGGCACATTAGCGCAAGATAATTTCTTGTGCTATAATTTCTGTTATTATCTATTACTTTCATTACTTTCTGTACTTTGATTACTCTATTTTATCCATGTCGTTCTCGTTATTTGTTTTTTCATATATGTCTTGTCTAACCTCTTTTTATGTTTTTATGTTTTTATGCTTTTATTGAGCCGAGAGTCTTTCGAAAACAGCCGTCCTACCTTATTAGGAGTCAGGTCTGCGTACACTTTATCCTCTCCAGACCCCACGTTGTGGAATTTCACTGGGTTGTTGTTGTTGTTGTTGTTGCATGGTTAAAGTCCTACATGGAAAATCTTTTTTCAATTAAAATAGACTTGATAAAAAAAATAGTTAAAAAAATCTTTCAAAATAATAGGCAAAAAGATTTTTAAAAAGTTCAAAAAAATATCCAAAAAAATAAATAGGCAAAAAGGTTTTTTTAAAATGTCCTAAAATGTATAGCCAAAAAAAGCTCCAACTAATTATGCAAGAGTTTTATAAATAAAATTCAAAAAAATAAGCAAATTTTTTTTTAGTAACACTTGAATAAAAAAAAATAGTCTGACTAGAATCAATGTTATATTTCGAAAAATTTCAAAAAGAACATCATACTTTTTTTCCAATGTTGAGATGTTATTTAATGTACAATTGATATTATATATTATTTAGGTTATCACTATTTATTTATTTTTAGTTATAATTGATTTAGGAGTCTTAATTTTTCCAATTATTATTTATAATATTAGTTTCTATGATTTCGGTGTTCTTCTTTATTAAAATTACTTTTACTTTTTTAAAAGACTTTTAATCTTTTTATATTATATTTAAAGAATTTTCATAAATTATTAATTTAGTAAGTGATGATATTTTTTGAGTCATTTGTCCGTCCTATTATTATTGATGCGGCACACACGCGCACTTCCGCTGAACTAGTATATATATAATTTATTTTAAAAGCAAAAGGTTGAAATTATTTAATCAACATCATTTAAAATTTCTCAATATTAGTAAATATTTGTCAACTATTCATTTTACACTTAATGAGATAATCTACTACTACAAATATATATATAACTTATTTTAGATCAAAAAGTTTAAATCATCCAACTAACACCAATTAAAATAGGAGAAATTAGCTAACTACACAAATATTATATTTACTAATTCTCCTTATAGTTTAAAATAAGTATATTTTATATCACTAATTAATAATTTTATACCAGATTTTAAGTCAGATATACCTATATACATGTTTTTTGTTACCAAATACACTACAATAGGGAGAGAGACAAGCGAGATTTATCTATGTATCTCAAATACATGTGAATCATACTAGATACATATCTATATGTATTGGTGTGATTCACATGTATCTGAGATATCAGATACATAGGAGAGTGGCAACCGAGATTTGTCTGGATATTCATATACGTGTAAATCCACTTAGATACAGTATATCTAGAACAAATTGCACCTAATTTTTGACCATATGTGTCCCGAGATACATGTATCTGAACGCACCAAAATTTGATAAGATCCATAATATTGCAAACTAATGTGTATCTAAGTAATTAGCTCATAAACTAGTGAAATTTCCACAATTCACCATAAAAATAAGGAAATTTTATGAATAAAATTGAGCCCGTGTACAACACAAAATTGTTTTTCACTAATATAAACTAAAACGAAGGGAGTGATTCTTACTATACTTTAGTAATTTAATCATTTTATGATTGATGGTCTTTTTTTTTGCTTGCTTTTTATTTTGTCAATGTGTTTGATTTTTATTTGTGATTTGATTAATTTAAATTCGTAAAGATAATTACTTTTAGAACAATGAAGTTATGTCCGAAATGATCAGTGTGTTTACTGTACGATTTAATTAAATTATTCACTAATATTCTCAAAAATGTTGTTGAACAATCTTTTCATAAAAGGAAAACTCTCAAATATGCCATTGAATTTTGAAAAAAAAACTCATTTATGTCATCCGTTAAAAGTTTGGCTCATTTATGTCATTATCGTTTGAGAAAAGGCTCATTTATGCCATTATTTTTTAACCCTAATTTTGCAAAACCACCTAAACAACTTTTAACATTTTTCTATTGGAGTTTTGAATCAAATGTACTTTTTTTGCTTCTTATCCTTCAAGAATACCAAGAACACATGAAGAACACCAAAAGTCCAAATTTTCAACTTCTTCAATTTTTCACAAAATCACCTCAAATTTCAATAGTACATCCATCTGAGCTAGACATCAAAACTCAATATCTTTTAAGCTCGAATTCAACCTAACCCAACAAGACACACTTAAAATTTCTTCAAAGTTTTAAAACTTTAATCTCTTTTAATGGTAGAATTTTCTTCACAACTCCAAATCACTTGAAATTTTGAACATAGACATAATGAACTTTAAAATAGTATTTTTTGGGTCTTCGTTCAAAATTTCAAGTAATTTGGAATTGTGGCAAAAATTCCACCATTGAAGGAGGTTAAAGTTTTGAAACTTCCAAGAAATTTTAAGTGTGTCTTTTAGATTAGGTTGGATTCAAGCTTAAAAGATATTGAGTTTTGATTTTTAATTCGGAGGGATGTTACTATTGAAATTTGAGGTGATTTTGTGAAAAATCGAAGAAGTTGAAAATTTTAATTTTTAGTGTTCTTCATGTGTTCTTAGTGTTCTTGAAAAAGAAAAAAAAAAGATATATATTTGATTCAAAAGTCCAATAGAAAAGTGTAAAAGTTGTTTAGATGGTTTTGCAAAACTGAAGTTAAAAATAATGGCATAAATGAGTCTTTTCTTAAATGATGATGATATAAATGAGCCAAACTTTTAAAGAATGCCATAAATAAGTTTTTTTTCAAAATTTGATGATATATTTGAACCTTTTTCCATTCATAAATGAAATAATTTTGTTTAGGGCGTTCAACATTTGGCAACCTTTAAATTTGTCTTATTCGTGCCCCCAAAAATATCACTCCAAATAGTTTATTTTTCTTTTTGCTACCCAATAAATAAATAAACGCAATATATAGGTTCCATATCTCGGCAAAACGCCCACTCCTAAGACTTAATAAAGTCAAATTTGATGATTATTCAAAAATCTAAAGCAGTTTTTAAATCTAAAAATTGTTATGAAAATAACTAACTTGGTTAAATTAATTAGAGAGAGATAATGAGGAAAAGAGGAAAAGAGAAGAATTGTGCGTGTTTTTGTGTGTGTATATCTCTTTTCCTCTGCCATTGTACATATATATATATATAGGCAAAGAATTGATTACATACCAAGTGGGCAAGTTGCCCACTTATAAGTGGGGCCCACTTAGAAAGCATCCAATACCTAACACTCCCTCTTGGATGTTCATGTATAATGTGCCTCCATAAAAACTCTATAAGAAATAATATACATATTTGGTAATACGCTTTGATTGCTGTCTCATTAAAAACCTTACCAGGAAAACCCAGTGGGACAAAACCTTGGTTAAGAAAAAAAGAGTGCAGCGCATATTTTACTCCCCTAATGAAAGCTTCATTTGATATTTTGGAGACGGCGCATTCCAACTTTATATCTTAATTTCTCAAAAGTTGATGTTGGCAATGCCTTTGTGAATAAATCTGCAAGATTATCACTTAAACAAACTTGTTGTACATCAATATCACTATTCTTCTGAAGATCATGCGTGAAGAATAATTTTGGTGAAATATGTTTCGTTCTGTCTCCTTTTATGAAGCCACCTTTCAATTGAGCTGTGCACGCGGCATTGTCTTCGAATATAATTATGGGTACTTTGACATTATTTTCTAGGCCACATCTTTCTTTGATGAACTGTATCATCGATCTCAACCACACACATTCTCTACTTGCTTCGTGAATTGCTATTATTTCAGCATGATTTGAAGAAGTAGCAACAATGGACTGCTTTGTAGATCGCCATGATATAGCAGTTCCTCCGTGTGTAAATAGATAGCCTGTTTGAGATCGGGCTTTATGTGGGTCCGATAAATAACCTACATCTGCATAACCAATAAGGTCTGCGCAACCTTTATTAGTATAAAACAAATCCATATCAATCGTACCCTTCAGATATCGCAAAATGTGTTTGATACCGTTCCAATGCCTTCGCGTTGGGGAAGAACTATACCTTGCTAGCAAATTAACAGAAAATGTTATATCAGGCCTAGTTGCGTTAGCAAGATACATAAGTGCACTAATAGCACTGAGATATGGTACTTCAGGATCAAGAATTTCTTCATCCTCTTCTGGAGGTCGAAACTGATCCTTTTCCACTTCAAGTGATCGAACAACCATTTGAAGTACTTAATGGATGTGCTTTGTCCATGTAAAATCTTTTAAAGATTTTCTTAGTGTAGGCAGATTGATGGACAAAAACTTCATCTGCTAAATGTTCAATTTGCAGACCTAGACAAAGTTTTGTCTTTCCAAGGTCTTTCATTTCAAATTCTTTCTTTAAATATTCAATTGCCTTTTGGACCCCTTCAGAGGTTCCAATGAGATTTATGTCATCAAAATAAACGGCGAGTATAACAAACTCTGATTCCGTTTTCTTAATAAAAATACATGGACAAATGACATCATTTATATAGCTTTTATTTATCAAGTACTCACTGAGGCGATTATACCACATACGCCCTGATTGTTTTAAACCATATAATGATCTTTGCAGTTTTATTGAGTACATTTCCCGAGATCTTTTACATGCTTCAGGCAATTTTAATCCATCTGGATTTTTCATGTAAATTTCATTATCAAGTGAACCATAAAGGTAAGCTGTAACTACATCCATTAGATGTATTTCAAGATTTTTATGTACAGCTAAACTGATGAGATATCGAAAAGTTATTCCATCCATAACCGGTGAATATGTTTTTTCATAGTTGACTCTGGTCTTTGAGAGAATCCTTATGCAACAAGGCGTGCCTTATATCTTACAATTTCATTTTTCTCATTTCGTTTTCTAATAAAAACCCATTTATAGCCAACTGGTTTTACACTTTTAGGGGTTTGGACTACAGGTCCAAAAACCTCACGTTTAGCAAGTGAGTTTAATTCTGATTGAATTGTCTTTTTCCATTCTGGCCAATCACATCTACGTCGACAATCTTCGACGGATTTAGGTTCAAGATTTTCACTATCTTGCATGAGGTTAATTGCAACATTATATGCAAAAACATTATCCACCATAATTTTTGATCTATCTAAATTTATCTCATCACCGGTAGAACTTATTGAAAGTTCTTCATTCACTTGAGTCTCGGGTTCACTGATTTCTTCAGGAATATCAGGATTACTCAAACCTTTAACTTCTTCAGGAAGTTCGTGTGTAGTATCATCTTTATTATTTCTTACGCTTCTTTTTCTAGGATTTTTATTCTTTGAACCCAACGGTCTACCACGCTTCTGGCGTGTTTGGGATTCAGAAGCTATGATACTTGTAGATGGTCCTTTTGGGACATCAATCCGGATAGGCACATTCACTACAGGGATATGTGACTTAGTTATCCGTTTCAAATCAGTAAATGCATCTGGCATTTGATTTGTTACTTTCTGTAAGTGAATGATCTTCTAACCTCCTGCTCACATGTGCGGGTGCTTGGATCAAAATGAGATAGTGATGAAACTTTCCACGCAATTTCTTTTTCTTTTTCGCGTTCCTTTTTCTCTTTCCCTAATGGCGGGAAAAATGTTTCATCAAACCGACAATCTGCAAATCGAGCAGTGAATAAGTCTCCAGTCAACGGTTCAAGGTATCGAATTATTGAGGGTGAGTCAAACCCAACATATATGCCCAACCTTCGTTGAGGACCCATTTTTGTACGTTGTGGTGGTGCTACAGGCACGTATACCGCACAACCAAAAATTCTTAAATAGGCTATATTTGGTTCATGACCAAATACTAATTATGACGGAAAGTATTTATTATAATGTGTCGGTCTGAGACGTACAAGTGCTACCGCATGTAAGATAGCATGACCCCAAACAGTAATTGGCAATTTGGTTTTCATTAGTAGAGGTCTTGCTATCAATTGTAGGCGCTTTATAAATGACTCTGCAAGGCCATTTTGAGTATGAACATGAGCAACAGGATGTTCAATTTTTATCACAATTGATAAGCAATAATCATTAAATGCTTGGGATGTAAATTCTCCAGCATTATCAAGGCGAATGGCCTTAATTGGATAATCTGGGAATTGCGTTCTCACTCTTATTATTTGTGCTAACAACTTCGCAAACGCCAGGTTGCGAGATAATAACAAGCACACATGAGACCATCTAGATGATGCATCTATTAGGACCATAAAATATCTAAACAATCTACTAGGTGGATGAATAGGTCCACATATATCTCTATGTATACGCTCTAAAAAGCCAGGAGATTCGATGCCAACCTTCAGGGTCGATGGTCTGGCAATTAATTTGCCTTGATAACAAGCAGCACATAAAAATTCATCATTTGTAAGAATCTTCTGGTTTTTTAACGGATGTCCAGTTGAATTTTCAAGAATTTATCTCATCATTATTGATCCAGGATGACCTATTCGATCATGCCATAGCACAAATGTATTTGGATCAGTAAACTTCTGGTTTACGATCATATGTGCTTCAATTGCATTAATTTGTGCATAATATAGGTCAGATGACAAAGTTGATAATTTTTCCAAAATATATTTCTGGCCTGAGACACTCTTGGTTATACCAAGATATTCAGTATTTATTTCAGTTAGTGTCTCAACATGATATCCATTTCTGCGGATATCTTTAAAACTTAACAAGTTTCTAGGGGATTTAGAAGAGAATAATGCATCTTCTATAACAATTTTTGTCCCTTTAGGCAGAATTATAGTAGCTCTTTCGGAGCCTTCAATCATTTTGGAATTGCCAGATATCGTAGTAACATTAGCTTTTCTTCTAAGCAAGTTGGAAAAAAATTTCTCGTCTTTAAAAATAGCATGGGTTGTTCCACTATCAATTACACAAATATCCTCGTGATTTATCATTAATTCAAATAAGATTTGAGGCATTTCCATATTTTCTTCACAAAGAAAAAAAGTCAATATTATAATTAATACATAATTTATTATATAAAATTTTATTTTATTACATGAATCTAGAAAAATACAAACATAATATTTAATACATTTATTTTGTTACATGAATCTAGAAAAATACAAACATAATATTTAATACATTTATTTTGTTACATGAATCTAGAAAAATACAAACATAATATTTAATACATACAACAACAAAGAGAATTGTTTAAATATTATCGGGCTTATCAACATTCATATTTACTTCTGGAAAATTAAGGAAATCAGCTACATCCAAATGAATGAGCTCAATATTATCTTCAGAGATAAAATTTGTCTCTGGATTATTTTCTGCCCTTTTCAGAGATGCCTGATATAGCTGAACAAGGCGCTTTGATGACCGGCAAATTCGCGACCAGTGCCCCACACCTCCACATCTATGACATATTGTTTCTGAATTATTTCTTCGGTAAAGCTTCTGACTTTTTACCCTACCTTTTATATTGCTGATTATTCTCGGTGTCGCCGAGCATCATGATTAAAATTTCTTCTTTGACTACGACCACGACCACGACTGGGGCCATGACCTCTTTCTCGTTGGTTAGAATTTGCCTGATTCACTTCAGGGAGTGGCAAAGAACCAACGGGCCGACTATCATGATTTTTCATTAATAATTCATTATGACGTTCAGCAATAAGTAAGTGAGATAATAATTCAGAATATTTTGTAAAGCCTTTTTCGCGATATTGCTGTTGTAGGAGCATATTCGCGGGTGGAAATGTGGAGTATGTTTTTTCAAGTTTATCTTGTTCCGTGATTTCATTTCCGCATAAAGTTAACTGAGCTATAATTCTAAATAAAGCAGAATTATATTCAGTTATATTTTTAAAGTCCATCAGTTTCAGATTTAACCAGTCATAACGTGCTTGTGGAAGCATGACCAACTTCAGGTGGTCATACCTTTCTTTTAAATTTTTTCCACAATTTCAAGGGATCTTTTAATGTAAGATATTGTAATTTAAGACCCTCGTCAAGATGGTGGCGGAGGAAAATCATAGCTTTTGCACGGTCTTGACTAAATGTCGTGTTATCATCTTTGATGGTGTCTGCCAGACCCATCGATTCAAGATGAATTTCGGCATCTAGTGCCGATGAGGAGTAATCTTTTCCAGAGATATCCAAAGCAACAAATTCAATTTTTGAAATATTTGCCATTTTATGAAAATAAATTTAAATAAAACTCTTACCACTTTTTGTTACCTTAAAAAATTAGTCGGAGCCTCCTGCTGATAACGTGTTATGAAAATAACTAACTTGGCAAAATTAATTAGAGAGAGATAATGAGGGAAAGAGGAAAAGAGAAGAATTGTGCGTGTTTTTGTGTGTGTCTATCTCTTTTCCTCTGCCATTGTACATATATATATATATATAGGCAAAAAATTGATTACATACCAAGTGGGCAAGTTGCCCACTTACAAGTGGGGCCCACTTGGAAAGCATCCAATACCTAACAAAAATCACTTAATATTGTAAACTTTAGACATGTCATATTAAATTAAATTTATGCATATGTGAATTTAAATCATATGCTTATTTTGAAAAAATAATAACAGTATTTGAGATTTAATCAGTTATATTAAGATATTATTTATTTTTAAAGTTATAATATCAGATTTTTCATGTAAATTTATATATTGGAATAGACTATAAATAATAAATAATTAAATTGTCATTTGAATAATTCTTAAATCTCCACTATTCCTATTGAAAATGTTGATTATCAAAATATCTAGGGATATTGTAAATCATCTCTTTATTTTAAATAAATATATATAAAAAAACATATTAGTAAAAAAAAAGGTATTAAAAAATTTTAAAAATAAATATGGATAAACACGACAAGTAAAACAAACTTGCGGGAGTATAAAAGTATAAACTGTGACGTTTAAACATTTGGTCAACTTTCCCGTAAATATGGTAGTCATAGTTGCATACGGACAATTGAATGAAAATTAACGTGCTACACTTTTTAGTCTTTGCCATGATTTGACGTTGCTGACTTTTACTTTTACAATAATTAATTATATGTGTCGACATTTTCACGGAAACAAAAAGTCTTGATTTGCCTAACTCAAGCTTGCATTTTCCCTTTCCAAATATGGCATAATTCATCAAGTACATGTTTAAATATATTTTTTTTAATATATATATATATATATATTTAATTAGCATGAAATATAAGTACAGTACGTGTTCAACTACTAGTAACACAAAAAGGAAGAACAAAGATTAACATGCGTAAATTGTGACAAATTGAATCATAATCTGATGAAAGAAACAAACTCAAATTCATGGAATAATCCATCATCAAGGGAATTACCAAGATGAAACTCAAATTGGAACCAAAAAGTGTGTATTTCAATTAGCTGAGTCGGACTGATTAACTACGTACATTGATCTTTGAAAGTGACAAATAATTCCAAAAGGTCACCAAATAAAAAACAAAGCTTCATTCAAAACAAAAGTACATGCACACCTCTACGTAACATCCAAACTTTTTTTTGAACGAACTTTCATGGTATAGTATATATGTATATATATGTTTTGTATAATAGCATCTTGCTATAATAATTAGAAGAAAAGTCAAAACAAATGGCATTGGTATAATAGTATTTATAATTTATAAACAATTTATTAAATTTAAATAAATATGACCACCTGGAGTTATTTATTATTGGCATAATACATAAATATGATTATTTGTCTTTTTGAAACATTGCTCACTAGTAGGGGTGTTCATTGTTTGATTTGAATTGGCTATTTGTTAAAATCAAAATGAAATCAATTTAATTAATTTTTCAATTATTAAAATCAAACCAAACCAAATATATCCCCCAGTTCAATTTTTAAAATTTTTAAGAAACCTAATGGTATTTCTCTCTTTAATTTTTATCCTACAATTAGAAAAGAACTTTCCATCATTTTCCAACTTATAATCCCTTATTAATTAAGTTATCGGAAGAAATCTTGGACTCAATCTTCTCGGACAAATTTACAAGAACTTTCTCAATAATTATGTTATCGGAATTTTTTTCACCAAACAATCTAATTTTATTGGCAATTGATGTGAGTTTGCCAACATAATCTTTAATTCCTTTTTGAATCTCAAATTGTCTTTTAAGATTCAAAACTTGCATCAATCTTGATTGTTCATTGCCCAAACATTCATCCTTTAGAGAATTCCATATTTTTATTGGAGTTTCACACATCATAATTTTTGTGAAAAAAATCTTCGGATACTGAGGAATATAGACTATTCATTGCTTTGAACTTCTTAATTTTTTCTTCATTGTAACTTTTGATTTGTGCCAAAGTTGGATTGGCAGGCAGTGGTGGCGGTTCACCATCTTTTTCAATAACATCTCATAGATCTACAGATTGTAAATATGTCTTCATCTTTACTATCTATAATTGATAATTTTCTCCTTTAAACATAGAAGATGAAACTAGCGGAAAAATATTTAATGCCATATATGTTATTTGGTGGTGAAGAATACTGGCTCTGATACCAATTTAAAGGAAAATATTTTATTTCTAAACTCAAAATTTTTCTCTCTTGTTCTGCCTTTTCTATATACTAACCTAGTGTACATGCGTTGCACGTGTCTATCATGTCAATATATAAACTTATACATTTTTTCTTTTAAAGTTTTCTCAATATTTAGACCTAAGACTATGCATCAAATAATATGAATATTTAGGTAAAATACTTATATTATTAAATATTTTTAAGAGATGTGCAAAGTTTAAAGTGGACAAATAAAATAAACGGAGAGAGTATTTTATAGCCACAAAAATTTTAGGATTATTATGAAGGTGGATTGTCCACCTTATGAAAGTGGATTGCATGAAGGTGGATTGTCCACCTTATGAAAATGGATTGCCCACCTTGTAGACATCATTTTCTCATTGTTCTTTTCATCCCTATAAATATCATATTTTGGCATTGTAATAGAATGAACAAGAAAAAATAACTTAATCTTCCTCTCTCTTCTTCATATTTTCTACTTCTTAAATTGTGAAGTTATTTAATCTTTTGCTCCTTTATTCTCCTCCTACTTTCTCTAAAATATTTTGCCACAATAATTTTATAACACGTTACCAGCACGAAACTCTAATTTTCAGATAATTAATTTCTATATCAGGTATATCTACTGAAGAAATTTAATTTTCAGTTGTCTTTGTTATTTAAAAAAAATTTCATCATGTCAAAATTGGAATTTGTGGCACTTGATATTTCTGGCAAAAATTATTTGTCATGGGTACTTGATGCTGAAATCCACCTTACCGCTAAGGGTCTTGGTGATGCTATAATTGAAAGAAATACAACATCAAGTCAGGATAAAGCAAAGGCTATGATTTTCCTTCGTCATCATCTATATGAAAGCCTGAAAATGGAATACTTGACAGTGAAAGATCCACTTGAATTGTGGAAAGACTTAAAAGGGAGATATGACTATCTCAGGACAACAATATTTCCAAGGGCTCGTTATGAGTGGATGCACTTACGGTTTCAAGATTTTAAAACTGTAATTGAGTATAATTCTGTTGTATTTACAATTACTTCTCAATTAAAATTATGTGGGGAAACTATAAATGATAAGGACGTGTTAGAAAAGACACTAACTATTTTTTATGCCTCTAATGTAATATTACAACAACAATACCGTGAAAAGGGTTTTCAAAAATACTCTGAATTGATCTCATGCCTTTTGGTGGCTGAGCAACATAATGCCCTTTTAATGAAAAATCATGAAGCCCGTCCCACTGGAACTGCTCCGTTATCGGAGACAAATATGATAAAAGCACATGGCTAGTCTGAAAGAAGACAAAATAAAAATTATGGTCACAATAATGTGCGTGGACGTGGCAATGGTAGAAGATGATATAATAATCATTGTGGTGGTGATCAACATAAAAGGAAGAACAATATCAGTTCTCAAAATGGCCCTTCAAGAAGTAACTGTCATCGTTGTGGCATGAAAAACCACTGAAAAAATGAATATCGAACGTCTGAGCATTTTGTAAGGCTTTATCAAAATTCTTTCAAAAGAAAGGCAAATAGAGGTGGTGCCTCTTCTTCTAATGCACGGATAGAGTCACGCTTGACGTTCGAAAATAATGTTGAGGCAAGACCTTCACATAATAATAATATTGATGCAAATCTGGCTTTGAAGAATGACGATTTTAATGACCTCAATGATATTACTCATTTGGAGGTTGAAGATTTTTTTAAGGATCTTAATTGATGTTTAATTTCATGTTTTTTCAATATGTTGTCATTTTTATGTACTTTAAATTATCGTATTTTTATGTTTATGTATTTAAAAGAAAAAAAAGGAACTTCTGTTTTTCTAGCAATATTGTTACTTATTTTATTTCTTATAATGCATTTTTATTTTATGAAGATAAATAAAATTTTCAATCTTCAATTGGATTCAAGATGAATAATGGAGATATGTACCTTTTGGATAGTGCCACAACTCATACGATATTAAAAAAAAAATTATGTTATTTGATTATGAAAAAGGCCTATGTCAATACAATATCCGATAGTACAAAATTAATTGAAGGCTCTGAAAAAACGACTTTATTACTACCTGGAGAAATGATATTGGAAATTGCTAATGCATTATATTATAGTAAATCTCAAAGAAACTTGTTAAGTTTCAAGGTTATTCGCCAAAATGGCTATCATATTGAGACTGCGAATGAAGGAAAGGTTGAATACCTTTATATTACTACAATAAATATGGAGAAGAAATTATGCACGAAAAATTACCTGTACTTTCTTCTGGATTGTACCATATAAATATTGGTACAATTTAGCAGATATGTTTACCAAGGCATTGCCGACTTCAACCTTTGAGAAAATGAGATACAAAATTGGAATGTGTCGTCTTTAAGATGTTAAGTGATGTTTTCATCAGGGGGAGCAAAATACGCACTGTACTCTTTTTTCTTAGCCAAGGTTTTATCCCACCGGGTTTTCATGGTAAGGTTTTTAATGAGGCAACACTCAATGCGTATTACAAGATGTGTGTACTCTTTTTTGTTCACTAGGCTTTTTTCCATTGGGTTTTCCCTAGTAAGGTTTTAACGAGGCACAACATCTATGGATGTTCAAAATAACTATGTATATTATTCTTGAATTTTTTTACACGTGGACATCCAAGAGGAAGTGTTATGAAGGTGGATTGTCCACCATATGAAAGTGGATTGCATGAAGGTGGATTGTCCACCTTATGAAAATAGATTGTCCCCCTTGTAGACATCATTTTCTCATTGTTCTTTTCATCCCTATAAATGTCATGTTTTGGCATTGTAATAGAATGAACAAGAAAAAATAACTTAATCCTTCTCTCTCTTCTTCATATTTTCTACTTCTTGAACTGTGAAGTTATTTAATTTTTTGCTCCTTTATTCTCCTCCTACTTTTTCTAAAATATTTTGCCACAATAATTTTATAATAAGGATTTGTTTTAGATGAAGTTCAATTTTTTTTCTTTTATTATAAAATTGTATGCTTAATCAAACAGTTTCACGTAAATTGACACTGAAAGAGTCAAATAGATTCAACTAAAGATGACTAAGAAATTGAAGAGTGTAAATAATAAGATCACTCGAGTTTATTAAAATGGCTTAAAATATGTTGTGTTACTACATTTTATTTTATTTTATTTTTAAAAAAAGAATCATCGTGAGTATATTTAGGGAAAGTTGAACGCTCTTGTTTACTTTCAAGAAGGAATAAAATTATTTAATATAATATTTTATTTTTCTGCTAACTCACTTTAAGATCCATGCTTAATGCGCGTGGTTATCTCTATTATATTAGTTAGTTTAATAAAAAAATGATTCCAGTAAGTTAATAAAATTGTAATTGATTTTAAATTCTTAAATGTTAGGACTTTTAATAAAATAATTTAAATAAGGAAAGACTTAAGAAAAAAATAAGTCAATTTTAAAATACTAAATATTAAGAGTTCTTACGTCTTACAAATAAGTAACGATTTAATAGTTATATAATTATAATTAATTTTAAAATCTTAAATATGTGCGATAATAATTAAATAATAATTATTTGAAGTGTATATAGTAAATGATTCGAAGCTTAAACCATGCACAATTTAGTCTCAAAACATAATTAAATCATCGTAACTCACCCCTTAAACCTTCAATCTTTTAGCAAATTGCAACCATCATGAGCTCTTTAGTTTAATTTATTTTATATTAAAATGACGTTAACTTTTCAAGATAATTAGGAGTCCTCCTAATACTTCTAGGATTCCATCTCCTTCATGTGGACAACCTTACTAATTATTTTAGGATTCTATTTCCTTATTATGTGACTATACAACTAAATATAATAAAGGTAAAAATAATAATTTGAAAAAAATAGGAAAAGACGATATTGTATAAATTGGAGTCTTTTAATGAACGATAAAAAAATCAATCAATATTTTAAGGGTCTCCGTGCTTTTAATATAATAACCTAGCAACATCCCTATTTATAATAGTAAAAAAACTAAATTAAACTAGTACTAGAAAACTATTTCTATATAAACTAGGATAAATAAATTCTAACTAGACATTAATTAAATAAATACAAAAAATAACAAATCCTAAACAACTATTCCTATTCTAACTTTGAATTATTATTCCAACACTTTCCTATTATCATTTGAAAAATGTGAAGATCTAAATGTAATTCAAAATATAATGCAGAAACTTCGTTCATTGAAGTATCAAAAGCTCTCATCATTTTCAACGTCACACAATTAATTGGTCTACAATTTAAGAAGATCTCTATTGAAAACAGATGGGAGGATGTATGCAAATTATATGAAACAGTATTTCTAAAAACTTCCTCTATTATGGTTATTTAGATCAAACCTCATCTACTCTTTTGTTAATCTTAATAGTGATAAATTTTGTATCAATGCAAATCTCATCATGACATATTTCATCCTAATGCGTAGAGGTAAGTAATATTGTAGAGGCAGATGCACTGTTGATTGACTTTAAATGATGCATTGATAATAGCTTCAACATGATCATTTGTGAAACTGACTCTGGGGTGCATCCAGACAGTTCCTTAGAGGATTGAATATACTTTTAAAGAAATCAAAAGATTAGTAACTAACTATGATTTTATTATCCAACATTGCTTTAGAGTAGCTAACAAACTTACAAATAAATTGGCTGCTATAAGTCATAATCAAAAAAGTAATTGTTGTTATAAATTAACTTAAAATGAGATATATTAAGAAGAGAAAGGAGAATCAGAAGAGAGAAAGATTGAAATTGCCGTCTATATGTGTGTTTTATCAGTGCCAAATGATGGCATTTTATAGTCATCAATGGAAGAAAAAAACCAAGTGGGTAAGTTGCCCACTTTGAGTGAGCCCCACTAACAAAAGTGACAGCCCTTACATAATAATTGTATTATAATATTTTTGTTGAATTACCAAAAAAAAATCGAGAGACTTATTAAGCTACCATTTGACTACAAATTTCAAGTATTTTTTGGCAAATTATTTTTGGGTGGAGTTTCATCATGCGTTTGGTCATAAATTTTGGGAGAAATATTTGACTTTTTTAAAAAAAATGATTTATACCTATAAGTTATAAAAATTATTAAAATTATCCATTAATTTGTATTATCATTTTATAATGAACATGTTTCAGTAAAAAATAACCTTTAAAATAATTGACGACAATCAACAATAACAAAAACAACAATAATGGCAAGAGCAGTACAATAATTACATACTCAAACTTGTCATTTATTTAGACTAAATTACAACACATTAATTTTTTTTTTTAATGAAGTTAATTGTAGATAGATGTTAATTGAGATTAATAGAAGATGAGTTGTTCTTGTAAAATATAAAAGTTGGGGTAATTTCTAAAGTATTAAAAATTTTCAAATACTAGAATTTTACCCAAATTATATATATTTTTTTAGAACTTGAAAACTTAAGATGTTTGCCAAATATATTTGTTAAGTAATAATAATAAGTCATATGGCCAAAGAATAGTTACCATTTTTTTTCAAGTTTTCCCAAATATATTTGTAGCAAACGACGCCTAAATAATAAATATTGATAGATAACAACTACTTCCGTTCAGAGTTAAGAAGAAAATATCAAATATGGCCACTCATGAGTCATGAGCCTCCGTAAATCTTTTTACTATCACTGTTTACTATTTTGCTTAGTTGATAGAATTTTTTTTTTTAGCCAAGCTATGACCTCACCTCTTATAGCAAAGGGCCCGCCATAACTCTGCTTTGATAATTTTTTTTTGAGCGGCAATAAAATCGTGACTCCGCTTAAACAAAAAAAAATGATTCAAAATTTATTGTAATTATAAGCTTGGAATAAACTAAACGTGAAAAAGGTTGAAAATTGGAGAAAATAGCCAAATGCCCTTCAATCTATTATCGGATTTTCAACTACACACTTATATTTCATGTGAGTCTTATTAACCTCCTAAACCTTTTAAAGGTGGAATACATAACCCCTTAAAAAGTCACAACCAGATCTATATTAAGTGGTGAACAGCACGCGCCCCTGCCACGTAATACTATATATATATTTATTTTTTTAAAAAATATTTTTTATTCTGTTATTTTCTTTTATATCCCCTTTTCTCTTCTTTTGTTTTCCTTTTCCATTTTTATCCTTTTCTTTTTGGAGTAAATAACACCAAAAGAAGGTCAATTTGAAGATGGTTATGCATCGTTATATGGTAATAGAACTCAAAAATTTACAGCAAGGAAATAGCATCAAGGAAGAGAATGAGAAGAAGAGGAAAAATGGTAGCTCAACGATGTCTTCGAAATCGAGTGAATCAGTGTTGTGCTTCTCCGAGAAGAATGAAGCAGAGCATCAAATATTGTTATGCTAACACCGAGATTGGAATAAAGATTGAGGAAAAAATTGACATTGGTGGGGGATTGGATTAAGGAATTAAGAAGAAATTACTAGGGTTTAAGTGAGGTTTGTAAGAGGAAGATAGTTGTGTCTAAAAGCCACGAAAATTAGAGGAATAAAAATGGATTTTTGAAAAAATCAAAAAGTGCACAATGATGAAGAAGAGAGAACAAAATTCAAAAAAAATAAATATTCAATAATGATTCTTGATTTAGCAAGAAATAATAATAGAGAATGTAGAAGCATAAATCACTTTCAATTCATATATCACACAAATAGTAAACCTAAATATCTATGGGTTTGATGTATTTGAGTGTGTGTGTGTTATGGTGAAAGAGAGAGAAAGAATAACTAAAAAGAAAAAGAAAAAGAGGAGAGATCTATATTAAAAACAATTTGGTCAACTCACTCTCTTTAAGAGAGTAAAATACACTCTTTGTGTCAACTCAGCGTTTAAGGGGTTATATATTCCAGTTTAAAAAGGTTCAGGGGGTAATAAGACTTTCGTGAAATATAAGTGTACAGTTGAAAATCCGATAATAGGTTCGGGGGGCATTTGGCTATTTTTTCTGAAAATTGTGAATAGTAGAGAGTTTCATTGTCTCCTATGAGGCAATGATCTTTCGAAAACGATAACTCTACCTTCACAGGATAGTGATAAAATCTGCCTATATTATATTCTTTTCAGACTCAATTCTGAAATTTTAATGAATATATTGTTGCTGTAAAATTAAGGGATAATGCACAAGTACCTCCTGAAGTATGATCGAAATTCCAACGACACACCTTAATTTAACTAGGGTCCTATTAACTCCCCCCCCCCCCCCCAACTCATTTTTTTTTTGCATTTTCGTACACCTTTTGTGGGAACGTGACACCTTCAACCAAGTAAGTTGGTTGTGTTTGACACCTTCTTTATCTTGTATTTAAATTAAATTAATACACCCATTTTTATTTTTTAAAAATTCTTTTATTTAATTTTTATTTTTTTTTAACTTTCATTCATTGTCTTTTCTCTTTTATTTTTCTATTGATTTTATTTTCTCTTTTTATTTTCATTGTCTTTCCTTTTTGATATGATTTCAAATTTAATTCCATATGATTGTATTTAAAATTAGTTAATTTCGAATATATATCAAAATAATTGAAAAAAATTAAATAAAATATAAAAAATTAAAACGTTAAAATTAAAGAATATTTTTTTGAAAGAATCCACATAATTTTTTAAAAATAATTAAAAGTGAAAAAATAAGAAATTAATGAAAGGAAAAAAATTAAAAATTTTAAAGTAAGGAAGAAATTAAAATAAATATTTTACATAGAATGAAATGATAATAATTAAATATATATGTAAGTTTTAATATCAATAATTATGTGTACTAACTAATTATAAAGTTATCAATTAAAAAATGACACGTGTCTAATTTTTCACCCATCACTTATCTTTAAGAGAATGTGCACACTCTCTGCGCCACGTCAGCTTTTAGGGTGTATTTATTTCATTTTAAAATAGCTCAGGTGTAATAGGACCATAGTAAAATTAAGGTGTGTCGTTGAGATTTCGATTATAGTTGAGGGTGATACTTATACATTATCTCTAGAATTAATAATAATTAAATGTTTTAACTTTTTATGTTGGACTATTATCGTTAATTAAAAAGAAATAAAAATAAAAATATCACTGTTTTCAAATAATTGAACCTACAATAACAAAAAATATTAGTTGTATTTGGCGCCCGTTTGGATGAGCTTAAAAAAAGTAACTTTTATGTATGAAGTGCTTTTAGAACTTTAAAGTGCTGAAAGTTATTTTTATAAATAAGCAGTTGAGTGTTTGGATAAAAATGCTTAAATGAGGAAAATTATGTGAATTTTAGGGTTAAAAGAATAAAAAAGGTAGTTTGAGAATTTAGTTAAAATATAAGGAATATAAAAGTAATTTACATGGTCAAAGAAAATGACTTTAAGCACTTAAAAAAAAAAAAGGTTAGAAATCCTAACTTTTCATTTTTGACCGACTTTAAAAACTTTCTAGCTTAAAGTTAGCATTAGACAAACACGTCCAAAGCTGAAAAGGGCTTTAAGTTGGTCTTCCAAACGGGCTCTTGAAGAAAAGAGAGGAGAAAGTAGAAACCCTGTTAAAAAAACCCATTGAGCTTTCCAATTCGCCATTGGACAAGTCATGGGTGTAGAGAAGAGAGCTACAGCAACTGTGAGGGTCTCAAACATACCCCAATCTGCCATAGCCAAAGATCTTTTCGACTACTTCGATTCTTTAATCGGCAAAGGATCAGTCTTTGCCTGCGATATATTCTCTGAGCACAAGAATTGGAAATCAAGAGGCCATGGTAGAGTCCAATTCGAAACATTGGAGGCAAAATTACAATCTTTATCACTGTCGGAACAAGGACACATCGTCTTTAAAGGGTACCAACTCTCCCTGGTTTCGTCTTTCGATGATATTATTGCAAGGCCTGTTGAACCCAAGTGCAGATTCCATGCCGGAATCTTGCATACTGGGTTAATGGTCAAGAATGAGGTAATGGAGGTTTTGGAGACTTGGGAAGATGTTAAGACATTGATCATGCCTGAAAGGAAGAGTCTTGAGTTCTGGGTTAGTCATGCAGGGGAGTGTTATAGGTTGGAAGTACAGTTTGGAGACTTCGTCGAGGCTACTGAGTGCTCTTTGGAAAACCAAAAATCTGCACTTCTTTTGAAGGTTTGATTTTTCTGTTACCCATCTTGAAAATTTTGGTTATTTTTACTTTTAGGGCTTGCAATATGTTGTAATTAGTGTGTGTATGTGTTTAGACTTCCTATAATAGTGGTACAATCTCAAGGTTGAAAAAGAAAATATAAATTGTAGAGTAAGAGCTGTTTATAGCACTACAAATGGATTTTTCAATGCTTTAAGTAAGAATAAATAGATGAGTAGCACGATGTGAAAGTCATGCTCAGCTGAACTCAAACATCACTGATTCACAGGGGCGGAATCTCAATATAAAAACGGAATCAACTAGATTAATGCTTAATAGAAATTTCTGATGTGAAAGTATCCGGAACGAATGTGTCAAGTTTCCAGACTTATAACCAACTGAGTATTCTTAATGAACCCAACGGCTACATGCACTTCTGCTAGCTGAACATACGACCCTTGCAATCTAGTCAAAACCTCCTGCTTCCAGTGTATCAAATATCCCAAAAGCTCCTTATATGATTTAGTAAGGATGTGAGGATAACCTTTGCAAAGTGGCCTATAAAGTTGTACTTCATAAAAAAATGAAGTTCTTCTTCATCACTTGCAGTTGCACATTTTCATTTTGGTAAATATTCAATTCGAAGGAGGAGGACATTCTTGGTTGTCTATGCAACTAAGAGTCATTCATAAGTTAAAATATGCTGCAAAATCCATGCAGATTGTGAGCTGCAAAAGTTTTGGGGAAGATGTAATCTATGCTGAAGGACGTTCTTGGTTGTCTATGCAACTAAAAGTCATTCATAAGTTAAAATATACTGCAAAATCCATGCAGATTGTGAGCTGCAAAAGTTTTGGGGAAGATGTAATATATGTTTGCTCTGGGAACACATATTATGTTGTAGTGTGTTTCATTTTCACTATAGAAAGAAGTTGGTAGGACATTTTTAGACTTTGTTACATTAAAACATCAAGGATATTATATAGTGCAAGTGAAAAAAAGGATATTATATAGAAAGTCAGAGGTAAAACTTCGAAGGAGGAATCAGTACTCCTTATCAAAAAAAAAAGAGGAATCAGTGCTGTTCAGCATTCTTCTGCTGTGTTGAATCGAGGGAAACAGTAATCTTTTGATCTTTTATTAAACTTGTTTACCGATTATACAGTTTACACAGTTTATATGGTTTCAGAATAGTTAGATGATCCTACCAAAACTCTGTGGCAGTTTTGACTAATAAACAGGAGGATTCTGAAGTACTTAGGATGCAAGATCTATAAAAGCCTCTTTATAAAAAATGAAAAGATAGGGAAGGATCAGTAGAAGTCTTAACAATAACTTTGGGGCTAATAAGGCTATTTTCATGGCAGGTTAAATTAGATGGGATTGTGCATGTGTCATAGATGCTTCTGTCACTATTTGGTCTAAGAACAAGTTTATTATGCATTGACTAGTCTCTGACTTATAAAGAAGGCTGAATTCAATTTCTTCCGCTACTCATTAGAACAAAGGTATAACTGTTTTTTGTATTGATTTATGTGATGCATGCTGAAATGAATTCTTGGCATTGCTGAAATTTTTCGATCCTTTAACCTTTATTTCTGAGGCAAAAACTGTTCTTGGGGAATTCATACCGTTCTTCTTCTTCTTCTTCTTCTTCTTTTCCCGAAAAGATGGACCATGCCCTTCTGGAATGTAATATATCTTGATTGGTTAGAATCAACTTTACAATCTTCTATAAATATCTGTTGGAAAAAAGAAACGAACCAAGGTGTTCTTTTTCATTTCAGTGAGATTTTTTGCTTTCAGCTAAAACATGCACCAAAGCTATACCAAAGAGTTTCTGGACCGTCTGTTGCTTCCAAGTTCAGTGCTGACCGGTATCATATTTGCAAGGAAGATTGTGAGTTCCTTTGGGTTCGCACAACTGATTTTTCCAACATAAAGTCTATCGGATGTTCATCCTCTCTTTGTTGGGAAATTGACGACGGATTGTTAACTTCAGATTTGATTTCTAGTTTGCCATGTTGCAACAACGATGTGATAGATCTAGATCTGGATAAAGTAGGAGATACTTATTCTGGTTCTGAATTTGTTCCCCTTGTGAGGATCCGATCAGATCTGAAGCTACCGTACGAGATACTTTTCCAGCTTAACTCCCTCGTACACACTCAAAAAATTAGTCTTGGTGCTGTTGATCCAAATCTCATTGAAGTTCTTAGCAGATTAGAATTGGACACTGCAATGATGATCCTTCAGAAAATGCATAAGTTGCAGTCAATGTGTTTCGAGCCTTTGACATTCATCAAGACACGCTTGCATGTTTTGGGTAAAAATAATAAGAACCAGCTTTCATCATCTTACAGCAGGTTAGTGAATCATAGCATGATGAGTGTTCACAGAGTCTTGGTAACACCATCAAAGATTTACTGCCTGGGTCCAGAGCTTGAAACCTCCAATTACATCGTGAAGAACTTTGCATCACATGCTTCTGATTTCTTGAGAGTAACTTTTGTAGAGGAGGATTGGGGTAAACTTTTCCCTAATGCCGTTTCTATGAGTGTTGAACAAGGTATCTTTGCAAAGCCTTACAGAACTAAAATCTATCATAGGATTTTGTCTATCCTTCGAGAAGGAATTGTTATTGGAACTAAAAGGTTCTTTTTCCTGGCATTCTCGGCCAGTCAGCTACGCTCAAATTCAGTTTGGATGTTTGCTTCTAATGAATATGTCAAGGCAGAAGATATCAGAGAGTGGATGGGGTGCTTCAACAAGATACGTAGTATCTCGAAATGTGCTGCAAGGATGGGTCAATTGTTTAGCACCTCTTTTCAAACAATGGAAGTTCAATTGCAGCATGTTGAGATTCTTCCAGATATTGAAGTAACCTCTGATGGTGTTAGTTATTGCTTCTCAGATGGAATTGGAAAGATTTCCCAAGCTTTTGCCAGACAAGTTGCTCAGAAATGTGGATTGAAACATACCCCATCAGCATTTCAAATAAGATATGGTGGCTATAAGGGTGTGATAGCTGTTGACCGCAATTCCTTTCGAAAGCTATCTCTTCGTGGCAGTATGCTCAAATTTGAATCAAAGAACAGGATGCTTAATATTACCAAGTGGAGTGATGCCATGCCTTGCTATCTGAATCGGGAGATTGTTATCCTTTTATCTACTTTGGGAGTTGAGGATAAAGTTTTAGAAGACCTGCTAGATAATCATCTTCGTCTTCTGGGTAAGATGTTGACCACTAATGAGGCAGCTTTAGATGTTTTAGAGAGCATGGGTGGTGGTGACGTAAAAAAAATCTTAATGAGGTTGTTGCTGCAAGGATACGCACCCAATCTGGAGCCTTATCTCTCGATGATGCTTCAATCACATTTTGAGAATCAGATTTCAGACCTAAGAAGTAGGTGTCGTATATTCGTTCCAAAAGGTCGAATTCTAGTTGGATGCCTAGATGAAACAGGTATATTGAAGTATGGCCAGGTTTATGTACGAATAACCATGACTAAGGCTGAGCTACAAAATGGTCAGCAAAATTTCTTCCAGAAGGTGGATGAAACAACTGCAGTAGTAAGAGGTAAGGTTGTAGTCACAAAAAACCCTTGTCTTCATCCTGGAGATGTAAGAATACTTGAGGCTGTGTATGAGGTTACATTAGAGGAGAAGACCTGGGTGGATTGCATTATTTTTCCTCAGAAAGGAGAAAGGTAAGTTTAAATGTTCCATATATGTACTCGAGCAGAAAATATTCAGTACACGATATTCTGTGGAGCACACGATATTCTGTGGAGCTTTCATATCCCAACTATTTTGCTTAATTTGACTCGTCTACCATATACTGTCCTGTTCCACAGTCTTCATGAAGACTGATGGAGAAGTCTCTTTGCAAAGTTTTGGACTCTTAAAACTAGGACATAACTGAAAGTAAGTGGTTAGTGCCAATAGGTTCTATTAATTGTTTATCGATAAGTACTAATAGCCTACCCCTACTACCCTGGGATTGAGGCGAACTACTTGTTATAGGTACTAAAAGGTTCTAGTAATTGCACTGAATATAGTATCTTCTTTCACTAGAAGAGGTTCATGTTGTTCATGTCTTTTCGTCTTAAATTATTTTCATCATGAAGTTTTTGCATGTGTGAAGAATTGAAAAGAGGTATGAAGAGAGAGTTCTTGCCTTCTTGGAGCAGAGATCTACTTCCACACCCCTCCCCCTCAACCCCTCAATGGGAAATAATAACAATAACAACAACAACAATAATAGATCAAAAAAGAGGCTTTTCTCGAAGGGGATCAAATGCTCTTTAGTACTCAAAAGTACTGAATTGTCATGTGCAGGCCTCATCCAAATGAATGCTCTGGTGGTGATCTTGATGGAGATCTTTATTTCATAAGCTGGGATGAAAGTCTCATTCCTCTTCAAACAGTGACACCCATGGACTACACTGGCAGAAGACCCCGTATAATGGATCACGAAGTCACTCTAGAGGTAGCTTGAGCTATTTCTTCCATTAATCAAGAAACCTTTTTTTCTGAATATCTCTTTGTTTCTTTCCCTGATTTTTGCAGGAAATTCAGAGATTTTTTGTCGATTACATGATTAGCGATACTCTAGGTGCGATCTCTACCGCACATTTGGTTCATGCAGATCGTGAACCAGATAAAGCTCTGAATTCAAAATGCCTCCAGTTAGCAACCCTTCATTCTATGGCTGTGGACTTTGCAAAAACTGGAGCTGCAGCTGAGATGCCCAGGTTCTTAAAACCAAGAGAGTTTCCTGATTTCATGGAGAGGTGGGACAAACCTATGTACATTTCTGAAGGGGTACTAGGGAAGCTTTATCGTGGTGTTGTCAAGTCTTTTATTCATAGAAACTCAGATGACCTTTCCACTGATAGAGCTATCCAGAATGCTTATGATCATGACCTTTTGTTCGAAGGTTATGAGGCCTTCATTGAAACTGCTAAAGGTCACAAAGAAATGTACTTGGATAAAATGAACAGCTTACTCTACTACTATGGAGCAGAGAAAGAGGTTGAGATACTGACAGGCAATTTGCGCCAAAAGTCTGTGTATCTGCAGCGGGACAACAGGAGGTACTTTGAACTAAAAGATCGAATCTTGGTTTCTGCCAAAAGCTTACACAAGGAGGTCAAAGGGTGGTTCACTGGTTGCTGCAATGAGGATGAGCATCAGAAATTGGCTTCAGCATGGTATCATGTTACGTATCATCCTAGTTACTGCCACGAAAGTGCTAATTGTCTGGGCTTTCCCTGGATAGTTGGTGACATTTTGCTGAATATAAAGTCGCATAATACCAGAAAAATCACCCCCTAGTGTTCAACCATGAAAGCAACCCATGTTGACTTCATAACCTGTGTGATACTCTGATTAAGAAAAATGTGTAATCCTGTTTTTAATGTAGAGTTGTAGACTCTTAACTCTCTTGTCTGGAGTGCAAAATTGGTCTTAATTTAATTGGATTAGGTCCGAATATGCTTCCGAGCTAGTGTGTGCCCTTTTTCTTCCTAATAACGATAATGTTCGGGCTAGCTTATGCACATTTTAAATAAATTAAGTCCCAGTCCTATGTCATAGCCAAGTGGTCACCACTTATCCAGGTTTTAAAATTATATCTTACCAGGAATTCATTATCTTTACAGGAAGGCAAAGGATTATCTCCACTTTGTGATCTTTGCTTTTGGATAAGGAGGTTTATCTCCACTTTCTAAAATTGACAATTCCAGACGGTGTTCTTTTTCTAATCCATTAATGTTAAAGAACAAATGGACTAATGGATTGTCCACTTGAAATATTTGTTTGGATTCTCCACTTGAAATATTTGTTTAATTTAAGTGGTATTTTACTTCATCTTTTTTTGGCTATAAATAAGCCATCATTTGCAATGTAAGAAATACACAAAAATAGAAGAAAATTTCTACTACTCTCTCTATATTATTACTTTTTCTATATTCTCTTGCTTTTCTTCCTTTATAAAATTGTCAAGTTAGTTAATTTATAACACGTTATCAGCACGAAGCTCTAATTTTTCAGAAAATTAACTTCTATATCAGGTACATCTACTAAATAAATTTAATTTTTAAGTTGTCTTTGTTACTTTCAAATTAATTTTCATCATGTTAAACTTGTCAAAATTGGAATTTGTGACACTTGATATTTCTGGCAAGAATTATTTGTCATGGGTACTTGATGCTGAAATCCACCTTACCGCTAAGGGTCTTGGTGATGCTATAATTGTAGAAAATACAGCATCAAGTCAGGATAAAGCAAAAGCTATGATTTTCCTTCGTCATCATCTAGATGAAAGCCTGAAAATGGAATACTTGACAGTGAAAGATCCACTTGAATTGTGGAAAGACTTAAAAGAGAGGTACGACCACCTCAGGGCAACAGTATTGCCAAGGGCTTGTTATGAGTGGATGCATTTACGGTTTCAAGATTTTAAAACTGTAATTGAGTATAATTTTGCTGTATTTAGAATAATTTCGCAATTAAAATTATGTGGGGAAACTATAAATGATGAGGACATGTTAGAAAAGACACTAACTACTTTTCATGCCTCTAATGTAATATTACAGCAGCAATACCGTGAAAAAGATTTTAAAAAATATTCTGAATTGATCTCATGCCTTCTGGTGGCTGAGCAACATAATTCCCTTTTAATAAAAAATCATGAAGCCCGTCCCACTGGAACTGCTCCGTTATCGGAGACAAATATGGTAAAAGCACATGGCCAGTCTGAAAGAAGACAAAATAAAAATCATGGCCACAATAATGTGCGTGGATGTGGCAATGACAGAAGACGATTTAATAATCGTCGTGGTGGTGGTCAACATAAAAGGGAGAACAATAACAGTTCTCAAAATGGCCCTTCAAGAAGTAACTGTCATCGTTGTGGCATGAAAGACCACTGGAAAAATGAATGTCGGATGCCTGAGCATTTTGTAAGACTTTATCAAAATTCTTTCAAAAAAAAGGCAAATAGAGGTGGTGCCTCTTCTTCTAATGCTCGGATAGAGTCACACTTAGCGTTCAAAAATAATATTGATGCAAGACCTTTGAATAATGATAATATTGAAGCAAATCTGGCTTTAAGGAATGATGATTTTAATGACCTCAATGATATTAGTCATTTGGAGGTTGAATATTTTTTTAAGGATCTTAATTGATGTTTAATTTCATGTTTTTCAATATGTTGTCATTTTTATGTACTTTGAATTATTGTGTTTTTACGTTTATGTATTTGAAAAAAAAAATCAGGGCCACATTTTTATGATAATTGTATATTATTTATTACATTATGCTATTTTACAATGTTGTAATTAATTACTATTAGTGTGTTATTATTTAATCTTAATATCATATTGTTACTTATTTAATGTCATTATACTAATTGTTTATTCTTGTTGATGTTTTAGTCATTAATATTATATAATGATTGTATTATTTTTGCAAATAAATAAATTATCTATACATGATGAACAATATTATATTAATATTTTATAATTTTATTTATTTTATATTTATTTTAATACTTATGTATAATATTTATTTAAGGTTAATAAGTATATCCTGCCATAAACTTTTTGAATTCTAAGTTTATTAAACTAATTCACTAGTAAATTATTAATTTATATAAAATTATGTTTATTATTAACGTGTTACACCTCAGTTTATTAATTCTTATAATTTGGTACGTTAGGTTCATATTATCAATCATTTTTTCTGTGTTACAAATTTATTACAATATAATTTCATAAACTAAATTATTGTAACATTCATCATAATTGAATCCTATAAATTTTTTTTAAAAATTCTAAATTACCATAATTTAACTTTAAAAAAAGGGGGACTTATGTTTTTCTAGCAAAATTGTTACTTATTTTATTTCTTACAATGCATTTTTATTTTATGAAGATAAATAAATTTCTCAGTCTTCAATTGGATTCAAGATGAATAATTGAGATATGTGCCTTTTGGATAGTGCCACAACTCATACGATATTAAAAGAAAAGAAATATTTCTGTCATTTGATTATGAAAAAGGCCTATGTCAATACAATATCCGGTAGTACAAAATTAATTGAAGGCTCTGAAAAAGAGACCTTATTACTACTTGGAGAAACGATATTAGTAATTGATAATGCATTATATTATAGTAAATCTCAAAAAAACTTGTTAAGTTTCAAGGTTATTCGCCAAAATAGCTATCATATTGAGACTGTGAATGAAGGAAAGGTTGAATACCTTTATATTACTACAATAAATATGGAGAAGAAAATTGTGCACGAAAAATTACCTACACTTTCTTCTGGGTTGTACCATACAAATATTGGTACTGTTGAATCACATGCCATTGTAAATAAAAGATTTACTGATTCTAATGATTTTATCATTTGGCATAACCGGTTGGGCCATCCCGATTATAATATAATGTGCAGAATTATTGAGAATTCACATGGACACACTTTGAAGAATTAAAAAATTCTTCAATCTAAGAAATTCTCTTGTGTTGCTTGTTCCCAAGGAAAACTGATTATCAAACCATCAGCAACTAAGGTTGGGATTGAATCCCCTGCATTTCTAGAACGTATACAGGGTGATATATGTGGGTCAATTCACCCTTCATGTGGACCATTTAAATATTATATGGTCTTGATAGATGCATCTACAAGATGGTCACATGTGTGCTTATTATCAACTCGCAACATGACTTTTGCGAGATTGTTAGCTCAAATTATAAGGTTAAGAGCACAATTTCCAGATTATGTAATAAAGACAATTCATCTTGATAATGCTGGTGAATTCACATCTTAATCATTTAATGACTATTGTATGTCGGTTGGAATAAAAGTTGAGCATCCGATCGCTTATGTCCATACTCAAAATAGTCTAGCAGAATCATTGATTAAACGCCTCCAATTGATAGCTAGACCATTGCTAATGAGGACAAAACTTTCTATTTCAGTATGGAGGCATGCTATTTTGCATGCAGCAACACTTGTGCGCATAAGGCCATCAAATTATCATGAATTTCCCTCATTACAGTTGGTATTTGGAAGAGAGCCAAATATATCCCATCTTAGAATATTTGGGTGTGTGGTATATGTACCAATTGCTCTACCGCACCGCACAAAGATGGGTCCCCAAAGAAGATTGGGAATATATGTTGGGTATGAATCTTCTTCTATTATAAAATATCTGGAACCTATGACTAGAGATTTATTTACGGCAAGATTCGCTGATTGTCATTTTGATGGATCAGTATACCCAACATTAGGGGGAGAACATAAGCAGTTGAAAAATGAGATAGATTGAAATTCATTATCACTATCTCATTTAGATCCTCGAACAAATCAATGTGAGCATTTACTAACCTTTCAAGGGTTACTAAATCGCATATTCCAGCTGCTAATGCTCAAGTTTGAGTTGATGTCCCAGTAGAATAACTTGTTCAGGCAAATGAGTCTAGGCCACGCTTAAAACGTGAAAGACCAATTGGTTCCAAAGACAAAAATCCTCAAAAAAGGAAAGAAATAAATGATCAAGATGATTATAATTTGGAGGAAAGTGCTCAAGAAGAGCCCAGAGATACAACAAATAGAGATACCACCAAAGAGGTCCAAGTACCTGAAAATAATAAGAATGAAGAAATCTCAATAAGTTATGTCTCGACAGGAAAATGGTGAAACCGAAATGATATTGTGGTCGATAATATTTTTGCTTATAATATTACCATTGAAATAATGCAACAAGATAAGGATCTTGAACCAAAATCTGTCGATGAATGCAGATAGAGAAATGATTGGCCAAGATGGAAGGATGCAATTCAAGCAGAGTTAACTTCACTTGAAAAACGTGAAGTTTTTGGATTAATAATCCAAACACCTGAAGGTGTCAAGCCAGTAGGGTAAAAATGGGTTTTTGTGCGTAAACGAAATGAAAAGTGTAAAGTCGTAAGATATAAAGCACGACTTGTAGCCCAATGTTTTTTGCAAAGACCTGGCATTGACTATATGAAAACATATTCCCCTGTGGTTGATGCAATTACCTTCAGGTATCTAATGAATTTGGCAGTTCATGAAAAGCTTGAAATGCACTTAATGGACGTGGTTACTGCTTATTTATATGGCTCATTGGACCACAACATTTTTATGAAAATTCCCGAAGGGTTCAAAGTGCCTGAAGCATACAAGGATTCTCGAGAAAATTGCTCAATAAAGCTTTAGAAATCCTTGTACGGGTTGAAACAATTAGGGCGAATGTGGTACAATCGTCTTAGCGAATATTTGCTAAAAAAAGGATATAAAAATAATCCAATTTGCCCTTGTATCTTTATGAAAAGGTCTGGATCTGAATTTATCATAATAGCAGTATATGTTGATAATTTGAATATTATTGGAACTCCGGAAGAACTTTCAAAGGCAGTAAAATGTCTTAAAAAGGAGTTTGAAATGAAAGACCTTGGAAAGACAAAATTTTGTCTTGGTCTACAAATTGAACATTTTACAAATGTGATATTTGTCCATCAGTCAACATATACTGAAAATATTTTAAAAAGATTTTATATGGATAAAGCACACCCATTAAGTACCCCAATGGTTGTGAGATCTCTTGATATTAATACAGATCCGTTTCGATCTTATGAAAATGATGAAGAACTTATTGGTGCTGAAATACCATACCTTATTGCAATTGGTGCATTAATGTATCTTGCCAACAATTCTAGACCAGATATAGCTTTCTCAGTAAACTTGTTAGCAAGATTTAGTTCTTCCCCAACACGAAGACACTGGAATGGAATTAAACATATATTCAGATACCTTCGAGGTACCATTGATATGGGATTGTTTTACTCAAATGATTCCACGTCACAATTGATCGGTTATGCAGATGCAGGATATTTATCTGATCCCCATAAAGATCGGTCGCAAATAGGCTATTTATTTATATGTGGTGATACAACTATATCATGGCGTTCAACAAATCAAACTATGGTTGCCACTTTCTCGAATCTTGCAGAGATAATAGCCATTCAAGAAGCAAGTCGAGAATGTGTTTGGTTAAGATCAATAACTCAACACATTCAAGAAATATGTGGCCTTTCTTGGACAAAAGACACTCCAACAATATTGTTTGAAGACAATGCTGTATGTATAGCTCAACTGAAGGGAGGATACACCAAAGGAGACAGAACAAAACATATTTCACCAAAATTCTTTTTCACTCATGATCTTTAAAAGAAGGGTGAAATAGATGTCCAACAAATTCGTTCAAGTGACAATTTGACAGATATGTTCACCAAAGCATTGCTAACTTCAACCTTTGAGAAAATGAGATACAAAATTGGAATGCATCATTTTCAAGATATTAAGTGATATTTTCATCAGGGGGAGCAAAATACGCATTGTACTCTTTTTCCCTTAGTTTAGATTTTGTCCCACTGGGTTTTTCTGATAAGATTTTTAATGAGGCATCACTCAAGGCGTATTACCAGATATGTGTACTCTTTTTCCTTCACTAGACTTTTTTCCATTCGATTTTTCCTAGTAAGGTTTTAACGAGGCACATTTCACGTGAACATCCAAGGGGGAGTGTTAAAGAATAAATGGACTAATGGATTGTCCACTTGAAATATTTGTGGATTGTCCACTTGAAATATTTGTGTGGATTCTTCACTTGAAATATTTGTTTAATTTAAGTGGTATTTTACTTTATCTTTTTTTGGCTATAAATAAGCCATCATTTACAATGTAAGAAATACACAAAAATAGAAGAAAATTTCTACTACTCTCTCTATATTACTACTTTCTCTATATTCTCTTGCTTTTCTTTCTTTATAAAATTGTCAAGTTAGTTAATTTATAACAATTAAACCTTTATCGAAAAGATACAAATTTGTCTCTGTCTATTCGCAATCACTTTATATTACTTGATTTCATTACACTTTTGTCCATTCATACAACATAAAATTGACAACTCCATGCAATGTACTCTGTTTTCATCCATTAAATCTTTAACTCCAAACAAAAAAGGAATCATAAAGCTAAAAGATCCAAATATGTCGTACTATACAATTTTACTTCGTTATATTTTTAGTCCATTCATTACCCTTAACGTCAACAAATCATCTTGTATTTATTCTTACCATAATGGAGCTTTTATTGAGAATCATGCATTGAGCTCACCACTCAATCGATGTTCATGCGTGGAGAAAAAGCTGAACTCAAGGTTTTATAGAAAGAATAATTTAGATTGAATAAATGAGATGAGAATACAACAACAAACCCAGTATAATCCCACTGTGTGGGGTTTAGGGAGGGTAGAGTGTACGCAAAACTAACCCCCACCTTAAAAGATAGGACAGTTGTTTTCGAAAGACCCTCGGCTCAAGAGAGGAAAACAAGATAGAAGATCAGATAGGGACAAGCATATCGAAAAGAAGATAAAAACAAGGAATAACAAAAGTGAGAAAGTCATGGTAGAAATAGTACGGAAGGAAAGAGGCATTAACTACTATAAATAAATCATATACTCAAAGTACAATGGTCCCACACCTATAAACAGCAATACAATGCAGAAATCCAATGGCAATAAACAATGAGCAGAACTACAACTACTATGGTGTAGGGATAAGTCACCTAGCCTTTTCTCCTAATCTGAGTCCTCCACAAAAGAAATTATAGTACGCTAATGCGCCTGGTACTAGGTAAGAATAACGAGACAATATACTAGCCTTCTACCCTAATGTGGGTTCTCCACACTCTCCTATCTAAGGTCATGTCCTCGGTAAGCTGTAACTGCGTCATGTCCTGTCTAATCACATCTCCCCAATCAATGAGATGAGAATGATCCCTTAATTCCAAAAAGAGTATTACAAGACTATTTATACAATTTGTCACTCTTAACTCACTAACCTCCTCTTTCTTATTAAATTGATAGAACTTCTAACTGACTAACTGCTTCTAACAACTAACTAATTATACATTAGATTTTAGTTACTATTTATCATGTCACAACCTCATTAATACTCCCTTTTAAGCTTGTAGGTGTAATCACATTCAGTACTTCAAGCTTGGATGTCAATTTCTATATGCTTAGTCTTTTTGTGATAAACTGGATTTGCTGATATTTGTAAAACAACTTGGAAAGTTGTGTATGATTTCTGCTTTGTCTCTTTCATCATTTGTGTATCATTGGCAGTGATAAGCATGACATCCACATAGACAAGAATTATCATTATGCTTGAACCTTATCTCTTTTTGAATAGAGAGTAATTAGGCGACTCTGCACAAACCCTTGATGTATGACGGCTTCGGTGAGCTTTAGATTCCATTGCCTGCTAACTTGTTTAAGCCTATAAAGGAACTTTACAAGTATACACATCATACCATGCTTACCCTAGCTTGTAAAGCCCTCAGGGAGATGCATATACACATTATGCAGATTTTTTTGGGAAAAGCATTGGAAACATCCAACTAATGAATGACCAACCAGATGATGCAGTCAGAGAAATATCCGCCATGATGATGATAATCTTCATCATAGGGGAAAAGTTTTCATAAATCTAAACCTTCTCTTTGGTTGTATCCCTTGGCAACTAACCTTGCCTTAAACCTCTTCGTAGAGCCATCAGTTAGATGTTTCACCGTGTATATCCATTTACTACCAATAAGAACCTACCCAGGTGGAAGGGAAACAAGCTCCCTTGTGCTATTGTCCTGGAGAGCTTAGATGTCATTTTATATAGACTCCTATCGGGAAAAAAACACCGACTAATTTTCATTCGTCTTCAAGCAGAAAATAATAATAGAGAAATTAAAGAAAATAAAAAACAACAGAAGATTTAATGTGGAAACCCAATGCGGAAAAAACCATGAACCACCCAAAACAATATTCACTATATAAAATATTATTACAACCATATAATACACAATATTTTTCTCACACACCCAAATAGCGAAAATACTATATCCAAGAAATCTCTAAGAAAACCTTCCCTAAATCTCTCAATGGTAAAAAAAATACTATACCATAAATTTTATATATTTTGGTATTTGGTGTATTCTAAACCAAGGAGCTAAGCTCCTTTTATAAGTACAAAAACAAAAAAATCTTTTTTTCCCCTCCTTTTTCAAACCTACCAACAAATCTCCACCTTTGAAAAAGAAGAAAAAAATATCAATCGTTGGCCCTTCACATTGTCTGCTACCGATAATCATAATTCTAATATCAAGAATTATCATACCCCCATCATAAAGAGTACATCCACTCAGATTGAAAAATCAATCCAAGAATTTCCTCTTGAAATCACTTTCTAATTTCAAGAATTTCAATTTCGGCTCATGTCGAAAAAACCCTGCTAATAACTTATGGTACAACCCTCTTGTTGATTTTCTAAGAGTTCATTAGCCATCGACATTCTTTCCAGCACACACCTTGGCACTACCTAGAATTATACCATCCTCTATCATGACAATCCTTGGAGAATTACAACATGTCATAAGGATTCTTATTCCAGCGTACTGTCGGAGCCCTTGCCGAACCGCTCCTTACAATCCTACCTTATTCGAGTTTTCTAGCTGTTGATCAAAATTTCCAGTCCACAAAAATTCTAAAATTTCACTAGTCAAATCCTTAATTTATTTTTACCATTTGACCAGATTTGAATCTTTGACCACCTCTTTTGATCCCTCCTTGCGTTAACAGAGAAACACAAAAGTCTCAAAGCTACTTCTCCACTACAATCATACATGTCATAAATCACAACCGCCATAGTTCGAGAACCACCATTGAAGCTTCTTCATCTCTTAACTACTGCATACCAGATTTTGACAATATCTGCAGATAATTTTTCATCAGCTTTGACTTTATTTTCTCACGCAATCAGCTTCAAAACTCATTGTCTAACCAAACTTCTCAAATCTTGTCCCCACATGCTTAACAATACTAATAAATGGATAATAGCAATGAAAAAATACCACTAAATTAGTTCCTAGGAAAGAGAGATGGATCACAACGGATACACTTAAATACTAAGTCTTTCCTTAATCAGAACCTCTTTAGATTGTACTTACTTCCACTATTACCAAATATACAAGTACCCCAAAACATCTCCACCAGAATAGCAAGCTCCACCGGAATTAGACTCCATTTGTTACTCCACCAGAACGAAACTTCTGCTTGAAAACAATAATTCTAATTCAACATTTTTTTTTGATGTGGAAGATACAAAGTTGCAATCACGGAGCATACTAGAATTTCAAAAGAATTATTCCACACCTAATGCTCAATAATTCTAATTCAGAAATTTTTCTAATGTGGAAGATCATACAAAGCTACAACCACGGAGCATATTAAAATTTCAAAGGAATTAATCCAAACCTGGCTCTGATACCACTTGTTGGAACAAAAAACCTCAACTAATTTTCATCCTTTTCGGACCGCCTTCAAGCAAAAAATAATAATAGAGAAATTAAAGAGAATAAAAAACAACACAAAATTTAATGTGGAAACTCAATGCGAAAAAAACCATGGACTACTCAAAAAAATATTCACTATATGAAAAATTGTTACAACCGTATAATACACAATATTTTTCTCACACATTCAAATACATAAAATACTATACTCACGAGATCTCCAAGAGAACCTTTTCTAAATCTCTTAATGGTAAAAAAATACTATACCATGTATTTTATACATGTTGGTATTTGATGTATTTCTGATGTATTCTAAACCAAGGAGCTAAGCTCATTTTATAAGTACAAAAAAAAAAAAAATCTTCATCCGATGTGGAAGAAGCCATTTTTGACTTTTCCCCCTATTTTTTCAAACCTACCAACGCCTCCATCCATTAAGAATTTTATAAAGCCTTAACAAATGATTTAGGCTCTAGAACAAGAGAAAAGACTTATAATGAGGGTTGGTATGATGAGGATAATCTGTCATAGCAGATTGAATAAGAGATGAGATTTAGATAAGGTTGGTCACTTTTGTTAGTTAATTCACCCACATAATCTGCCAGCCAACTAGGAGGTCTCCTTCCTTTACTGGATTTTCTCTTAGTTGGACAATATTGAGGAACTGGAGCAGGAACAACATGTGGGATATTTGAAATTTGAGCAGGTAAAGATTTAGGCTTGTCAATCTTAACATCAATAGTAATAAGAATACAATCTAGAGAAAGAAAATCTAGAATATGCAGAGTCTTCATAGCTTCTTTTAACAATTAGTTAGTGGTGTCTTGTTGACTACTAAAAGGGAAGACAATCTCCTTGAAGGACATATCCCTATTGACATAAAAGGAATGAGTAATTGAATCCTAAACCAGATAACATTTGGTGACCTTAGAGTAACCCATGAAGAAACATGAGTAGCCTTTGAATCAAATTTGTCATGAATGTTCATTTTCTTTCCAAAACATAAAAAACCTAATTGTCATTTGCATTTCAGAAAAAGAGGATGACTGTGACCTAATTTTATAGGTACTTTATTATCCACCGTATTTTGTAATTCTTTCGCAAATTCAAAATCTAGATTCCATAATCGAAGATAGAAAAATATAAGACCATATTAATGGTTTTCCAACTCTGCTACCATATTAGAATCATGCATTAAGCTCACCACACAATCGATGTTGCCCTAGTTCACGAGTGGAGAAGAAGCTGAACTCAAGATTTTAGAGAGAGAATAATTGAGAATAAGTCAATGAGATGAGAATGAATCCCTTAATTACAAAAAAGAGTTACAATACTATTTATACAAATCAATCATTCTTAACTCACTAAGCTGATTTACAATGCTAACCTCATTCCTTACTGTTTATACAAATCAGTCACTCTTAACTCGCTAAGCTGATCTACAATGCTAACCTCATTCCTTACTGTTTATACAAATCAGTCACTCTTAACTCACTAAGCTGATCTACAATGCTAACCTCCTTCCTTATTATAGATGTAATAAAACTTCTAACCGACTAATTGCTTCTCATAATTAACTAATTATTCATTAAATATTAGTTTATTACTATTTATTACTTCACAACCTCGTTAATAGCTTGAACGATAAAATGAGTGAACGTCACGTGTCAGGAAAAAAAAATGCAAACCTACCCCTCAATTTTTACTATAATTTAAATTATCTTCAAATTGAAGTTTCATCCGATGTTACGGATCAAGAATAAAAAATAAAGTTATTTCTTGACAACGATAATAATGTTAGACCAAAAGTTTAACCAGGAAGATAGTTTCTCAATCTAAAATAGCGCAGGGATAAATTTAACCATTTTTTCAACAATAAATAATGCCGCAATATAAAGTACTCCCCAAAACTTGCTTGTTCCTCTGATTAATCATCCTTTATCTTTATTTATGCACAAATTGACCAACTCATTAGCCAATTGAAACGTATAAAACTAATACTATTAAAATATACTGTACTAGCATATCAATTGATTATACTATTACGAATAATTGAAAATGACCAGTCATGATGAGCTGTGGGCCCATTCCCCACCACTGAATTCGTTGTCAGTTGACAGGGCCATTCAGACGAAGTTAGGCCCATCCCTGCCCAAATCCAGGGACCCTCTAGCCGACGCCGGAATTGAGGCGTAGCGCGTTGAGAAATCCCGGAGCCCGTACTCATCCTCCTCTCCATTATTACCTTCGTCGAAGTTTAACGCATAACTGAGAGGATCGTACTGGAATTTCCCTTGCGTCCCATTTTTGTTCCGATTGAAACGCCGGATGAAAGTTTTCCATCTCGGCCCCGCCACAATCTCCGACCACTCTCGTAGCTTCATTAAAGCGTTAATCCCTTTAGCCCAAACAGAACCTTGTTTCACCTCCTCAGTCTGTTCCTTACGCCACCATTTCAAGCCGACGCCTCCTGACGACGGAAAGCAAAAACAGCAACGCCTCTTCCGGAATAGCCTCTCCGACATCTCCTCGCTTTGCTCCGCATATGTGTTTGAAAATTCAGGTCCCTCCATAGCCAAATTGCTTCAAATGTAGGAATATTATACAGCGGCACAGAATTCAGGGTTTTATATATAGACAAATCCACGTCCTACAACTTGCGAGACTTGTCCTATCTGTCCTTTGTAAAGCTGTAACTGTTAAGGGGTGACTGACACCGGGAATAACCGGTTTAAAATAATATGGGATTACCGCGATATACCACCGGCTCTCTGGAACCTTTTTTTATTTTTAAAAGGGACTTCACTTGAGTACAGTGCTGGTATATATGTACAGCTACGCTAATTGGCTGTCACCACTTAGCCGTGGCTTGAAATTTCAATCTTTAGAAGTCTTTCATATTATTTAAGCTTCCTCTAGAAAAAAACTATAGATTATTAAAGTACTATAATAATTTTTCATATACATATATGTTCCGCATTAAAAACATCGAATTCGTTATTATGCCAAATGACAGCATCCACCCCTGGCTACGTGTAAGATCACGGTTTGCTTTACGTCTTTTTTGTTTTTTTTTCCTAAAAAGAAAAAGTTGATGGGATACTATTCCATTGTTAAAATATCAATCCTGGCATTTTGTACAAATATCCAGCCTTGTAATCGAAGATGAGTTGAGCGCCACATAATATTCTGCTACACATAATTAGGCAGTATGCACAAGGTATCAAGTGTATTTGTAGAAACTTTTTAGTGGATAATCGTCCTTTTCTAACTGACGGGACCTATATTCTTGCTCATCTTTTTATTTTCTTTTTGTGAATCTTCCTCGCTGAATTTTGATAGCCTTTTAGAATGTTAAAAAAAAAAAGAAGAAAAAAGATGATGACACCACTGACGACCTTATTTTTTGAAAAATATAATCAGGTTCCTGACCAAAATGAAGTCAAGCTTTGCTCAAGTTTGCGATGACAAACAGATAAGATGAAACAACAGAAAGGCCTAAGTTTAAAAGCATAAAGACATGTAGATGATTTTCTGAAATGGCTTTTCATCCTTAGCAAAGACGGAAAAACAAAACATGCAGGCAGAGAAATGTGAAATGGACATGCACCCAAGTATCAGGTGATGTCAAATTCCAATGGCATTAAAAAGCACGGACAAAGATATCAATCTTTTTACTTTACCAACTTGCAAATGAGATTGCAAGCGACGACACTCAAACGCTACTACATTTTCTAATATACCTAATTGCTATAAACAAATGACTTAGATGGCGCCCAATAGCCTATTCATAGTGAGAAAACAAGTCTAGTCACTGCTACCAGAGATAAAAAGGAACATAGAACTACATCTGAAATAAACGCAAGAATACTCCATAAGAATTACTAAAGATCCGACTTTTCTTTTTGTAAAGAAAGCGACCTAAATCTGAATTTTGATTAATCTTTCTCACACAGATAAACATGTTTAAGCTGTCGGTGATTAAGTCCTGAAACAAGACATATATATACTTACTTCCTCAGCTAGCAAAAGCTCCTATCAAGTCTCAGCACCTAGACATACGTTGCCCACCAAAGATGGTAAGTGCTATCAAACTCAAATAAACTAGTAGTAACATGTTACAAGCTGTTCCTATAGGATATTGCAATCAAAAAAATGATTGTCCATTGACTCACCATAAACTACACGATCTGCTTGAACAAAATGGTGCTTTAGCAGAACATCTTTGAGAATGAAATGTGTTTGACAATAATTGTGATTTTTTTCATGTTCTCCTAACCTCAATGGATTTTGTTAATTAGAAGGGAAGGCAACTCCTGTTGACATAGAGTATTAGAGTAGTGCTAGGACATATTGAAAAACATTTATCAAGCGTAAGTGACAACTCATGTATGTATATAGTAGTGCATGTCAACTCTTGCTTATCGCGTTATGCACACAGAGCACAGTCATGTTCAGTGATTTAAATAGTAATAAAAGCCTGATTTATGAAATGATCAAAATAATGAAACATAGGTACAACACACATATTGATTGACCAGATAAGTTGGAAAGAGGCAAAAGTAAATTTGATAAGTTGGAAAATTATTAAGAAATACGGTATTCATTTACTTAGACAAATCTTGTGATCACAGGGGAAAATCCATGTCAAACTACTACTGGTATAACCAAATATGGAATAATGGAATTTGCTTCCAATACATTCTAACTATTAACAAAGAGAAGAATGTATTTTTTTCACTTAAGCATACCTGCTTCAAAAGCTTAATCATAATACCTGCATGATCTCTGTGAGATAAATAACATTTTGTTTGAATAATAGGCTGCTAGACAGTGGGCATGCAATTATCCCAGATGACTCATGTCAATCTGTATACTAGTTTTGCTGCTCAAACGATGTTCCAATTGCAGTGGCCCTCAGAGATTTGGTCTAGTGGTAAGAGCGCAACAGAAAATGTGTTGTTAGGGGCACATCATGGGTATTTTGAACCATGAGCCACTGATCCTCTGCGAATTTCTCGGTTATAAAGAAAAGGATTCCACTTGCAGTGCACACAAATGATTTAGATTACACAACATAGTTTAAGTCTTACCAAGTCAACTAGTTACACAGCTCATACAAAGCTAAAAACAGAGTGGCTACTCTTCAACACATTCTAATAAACAAAGTTCCCTCTGAATAGAAATATATCAACAACCATCAACATCAGTTGAATACTTACATCGCCATAGCTCTCTCCATGCCTTTCCCGTGAATTGTCAAGAACACCTTTCCCGCACTGTCCAAGCTACTCTTGTCAATCGCAATTGCTCCAAACATTGCCCGGAAAGCACCACAAACCACTGCAGGAGCCGAAGAATTGGTCTTCCTTGAAACTCTGATTATCTTCTGCAAACCTAAGCGCCCTCCGTCAGCAGCGCATGATGTTACCACATTGGAAGACAGATCCATAATAACCCGATTGAGATCCTTGGGTGATATATCGATGTCCTTGCTAAGCAATTGCAGAGAAACCGAACCCTCAATTACCTTCTCCCCCAAAACGCTCAAAGCTCTGTTGTTCTCACCTGAGTATGATGCATGCGTCAGGGCACGTCGTAGTAACTCCACATCCTGAAATGTGTACCTAAATGCAAACGTATTATACACAGGAACTCAATTTTCAACCAGGATTTGGTTAATTGAACAGAACAACTAAAAAAATAAATTAAAATCAGCCGGAGAAATTTACTGGATTTGATTTTGAAGAGTTTCGAGAGCAATCGAGAAAGGGGAAGTGGGTCGGGTTGAGAAGGAGGGATCTGCCTGAGCCTGTAAAAGAATGGTATCAAATAAGTTAGGGTTTAACATTACTACAAGAAAAAGCAGACTGTATCGTTCAGCTTTTAAGATGGCTTTACCTGAAGAGAAGAGTAGAGGGTGAAAGCAAGTAAGACGGAGAAAATGACTTGCCGGAGATGGAACATGATTCAGGCGAACTGTACCTCGTCGATGGATTTCACTAGTGGGGTGACATGCGGGGTAAAGATGCAAGGGTAAATCCACTTTAGTAAGGATCCGTTTGGTTATGAAAATTGTGAAATTTGAAAAAATATTAATCCTTTCTTTTAATTTGTTTATCCTTCTTTCTTTTTAATTATACTTCAAAAAGTATGTTTTTTCCATTTTTAGATATATTTTAATTTTAATTTTCTAATGATATGTTTAAAATTAAAAACTTAAAAGATATTTTGATATATTTAATATATTTTAAATTAAAAATCATAAAATTCAAAATGTTCTTTTTAATTACTTTTTCAAAAAAATGTTTCTTTCCATCTTTAGCTATATTTTAATCTCAAATTTTCATCGACATGTTTAATATCACAAACTTAATTGATAGTTTGATATATTTGATATATTTTTAATTAAAGATTATAAAATTCAAAATGATTTTTTTACTTTCTTAAACTACATACAACAACCCAGTGAAATCCCACAACATGAGGTCTGAGGAGGGTAAAATATACGCAGACCTTACTCCTACCAAGGTAGGACGGCTGTTTCTGAAAGACCATCGGCTCAATAAAAGCATAAAAACATAGAAAGAGATTAAATAAGGCATATATGGGGAAACAAATAACGAGAGCGACAGAGATAAAATAGAATAATCAAAGTACAGAAAGTGATAGATAATAACAGAAATCCAAGCATAAGAAATTATAGTGCGCTAATGCGCTTACTAATAGGGAGGAATAACGAGACTATGTACTAGCCTTCTACCCTTATGTGGGTCCTCCACACCCTCCTATCTAAGGGCATGTCCTTGGTAAGTTGTAACTGCGCCATGTCATGTCTAATCATCTCTCCCCAATATTTCTTCGGCCTACTCCTACCTCTCTTGAAACCATCCATAGCCAACCTCTCACACCTCCGCACTGGTGCATCTGTGTCTCTCCTTTTTACATGCCCAAACCATCTCAGGCGCATTTCTCGCATCTTGTCTTCCACCGAGGTCACTCCTACCTTGTCCCGAATAGCCTCGTTTCTAATCCTGTCGCTCTTGGTATGCCCACACATCCATCTCAACATTTATATCAACTTTCATCTTTTGAACGTGAGAGACCTTAACTGGCCAATACTCCGCCCCATATAACATAGATGGTCTAACCACCACTTTGTAGAACTTGCCCTTAAGTTGTGGTGGCACCTTCTTGTCACATAGCACACTGAAAGCGAGCCTCCATTTCATCTACCCTGCCCTAATACGGTGTGTGACATCATCATCAATCTCCCCGCTGCCTTGCTTGATAGACCCAAAGTACTTGAAACTACTTTTCTTTTGGATGGCCTGGTCACCAAGCCTAACTTCCGCGCCAACCTTCTGAGGTGTCTCACTGAACTTGCACTCTAAGTACTCTGTCTTGGTCCTACTGATCTTAAACCCTTTAGACTCCATGGTATGTCTCAAATCCTCCAACTTAGCGTTAACTCCACTACGAGTCTCATCGATCAGGACTATGTTATCCGCGAAAAGCATACACCATGGCACCTCACCTTGAATTTATCGCGTCAATCCATCTATCACCAAGGCAAATAAAAATGGACTGAGAGTTGATCCTTGATGCAATCCCATCCTGATTGAGAAGTGTTCTGAGTCCCCTGCTACTGACCTTATCCTGGTTTTGGCACCCTCATACATGTCCTTGATCACCCTAATGTACGTCATAGGTATACCTTTAGCCTCCAGACATCTCCGTAGTATCTCTCGTGGAACTTTATCGTAAGCCTTTTTCTAGGTCGATGAATATCATATGCAAGTCCATCTTCCTCTCCCTATACTGCTCTACCAGTCTTCTCATAAGATAGATGGCTTCTGTAGTTGAGCGTCCCGGCATAAATCCAAACTGGTTCTCTAAAATAGACATACCTCTCTTGACCCTTATCTCCACCACTCTTTCCCACACTTTCATAGTATGACTGAGAAACTTGATACCTCTATAGTTGTTGCAGCTCTGGATATCCCCCGTGTTTTTGTATAGGGTATCATTACGCTCGACCTCCATTCTTAGGGAATTGTTGCCATCTTAAATATGACATTGAATAACCTAGTCAGCCACTCCAAACCTATCGAGCTCGCGCTCTTCCAAAATTCCCTAGAAATCTCATCAGGTTCGGTCGCTCTTCCCCAAAGCAACCTATGAACAACACCCTTAACCTCCTCGACCGTAATACTCCTGCAACACCCAAAATCATGACGCCTCCCTGTATGTTCCAAATCTCCCAACACAATCTCTCTATTCTTTATCGTAAGCCTTTTTCTAGGTTGATGAATACCATATGCAAGTCCATCTTCCTCTCCCTATACTGCTCTACCAGTCTCCTCATAAGATAGATGGCTTCTGTAGTTGAGCGTCCCGGCATAAATCCGAACTAGTTCTCTGAAATAGACACGCCTCTCCTGACCCTCATCTCCACCACTCTTTCCCACACTTTCATAGTATGACTGAGAAACTTGATACCTCTATAGTTGTTGCAACTTTGGATATCCCCTGTATTTTTGTATATGGGGATCATTACGCTCGACCTCCATTCTTCGGGAATTGTTGCTGTCTTAAATATGACATTGAATAATCTAGTCAGCCACTCCAAACCTACCGAGCTCGCGCTCTTCCAAAATTCCCTAGGAATCTCATCAGGTTCGGTCGCTCTTTCCTAGAGCAACCTATGAACAACACCCTTAACCTCCTCGACCGTAATACTCCTGCAACACCCAAAATCATGACGCCTCCCTGTATGTTCCAAATCTCCCAACACAATCTCTCTATCCCTTTCTTCATTCAAGAGTTTATGGAAGTATGACCACCATCTCTGTTTGATGAGGGTCTCCTCTACCAATACTTTTCCATGCTCGTCCTTAATGCACTTCACTTGACCCACATCACGTGCCCTTCTCTCCCGCGCCCTAGCTAGCTTGAACAATTTTCTATCCCCGCCTTTCTCTTCTAATTCAGCATAGAGGCGTTCAAAAGCTGTCGTTTTTGCCATTAAAACCGCCGACTTTGCCTCCCTCCTCGATATCTTATAAGTTCCCTATTCGTCCACTTCTCCACCTCATCCTTGCTTTCTATCAACTTGGCATACGCCATCTTCTTTGCTTCCAGCTTCTTTTGCACTTCTCCATTCCACCACCAGTTCCCTCGATGCCGACTATGACTACCTATCGAAACTCTCAACACTTCCCTTGCTACAACCCTAATACAACTAGCCGTCCTATCCCACATATTGTTCGCATCTCCACTACTATCCCAGGCCTCATATCCTTCAATTTCTCTCCCATCTTTAGGGCCCTAGCCGTGGTCAAATTCCCTCATCTGATCCTAGGTCGGTCATCCCCGACCTTCTTCTTCCTCGTCACCTTGATCCCTAAATCCATCACCAAGAGCTTATGTCGGATTGTAAGGTTGTCGATCGGAATGACCTTACAGTCTTTGCACAAACCTTTATCATCCTTCCTAAGGAGTAGAAAATCTATTTCCGTCTTAGCTACCGAACTACGGAAGGTTACTAAGTGGTCCTCCTTCTTTGAAAAACTCGAATTGGCTATCACCAACCCAAAAACTCTTGTGAAATCCAAAAGTGAAACTCCTCCTCTATTTCTGTCCCCGAAGTCAAAGCCTCCATGCACATCATCATACCCTTCCAAAATAGACCTGATATGCCCATTGAAATCCCCTCTCACGAAAAACTTCTCAGTAGGAGGTATGCCTCCCACTAACTTGTCCAAATCCTCCCAAAAGCGCCTCTTATCCTCCTCGCCTAAGCCCACTTGCGGTGCATCAGTACTAATAATATTCAACATGGTCCCTTCAACGACCACCTTAATCGACATCATTCTATATGTGACTCTCCTAACCTCCACCACCTGATCTCTTAAATCACTGTCTACTAAAATGCCTACCCCATTCCTATACTTCGATCTACCACAGAATTAAAGCTTATACCTGTCTACCTTCTTAGCTTTAAAACCTACCCATTTTGGGCACAAGATTTGGAGCCTGCCATTGTTTGTTCTTAAGCATTTCCAGTAGTTATCATTTTCGCAGCAGTAGTTGCTGCCGCCGGACACCCATTATTTGCTCTATCATTGGGCTTCTCCATAGAAACTTATGTTTCCACATGCTTATACGTAGCCACATCACTTATTTATTTATGCACTGAAACAACAAAGACCTTTGATTTTGAATGTACCCCATCTGTTCGATAATTGTCTAAGAGGAAAAGAAGCTTGTTGGTAAGCCGACGTGAACAGTATTTTTCGGCGACAACCAGGTTCATTTCAACTGGAGTTGGTACCTCCAGTTCCCATATATATTTTTTGTTCATACACTTGTAGTTACATTTTGCTAAATTTAGACCTTTGAATAATTTATTAGTTCATACGTATTTTCGTGGCTTTGGATAGTGATGGTAGACTAGGGTCATATTCTCGCCCAGGGACGAGGACGAGGGTAAGGAGGGACAAGTGGGTTAAAAGAGCGTCTAGACTGAGAGTAGGTTCGTGGAACATTGGGACGTTAACGGAAAAATCCATAGAGCTAGTTAAGATTCTAAAGAAGAGGAAGATTAATATAGCTTGTGTCCAAGAAACCAAATGGGTACATGTCAAGTCAAAATAGAACAAATAAATTATAACGAAGAAAAGAATATACTTGAAAAGACTCATACTTCCAATCGTCTAGAATATGGAAATATAAAATGAATACTCCTCTCACTCATTTATGCTAAGAGCATTATTTTTTAAAAAAATTGCGCTCCAAATTTGATATGCTATAGAAGAACCAAGTAACACTTGAGCCTCGTCTAATTTAGGCCCTAAGTTAAGAGTGTCAGATCTGCCACGTAGCTAAATTTCAGTGAAATAAAACATGTTACAAGCATAACTCGTCTAGTTTTTGCTCATATCACGAGTCAATTAGCCTAAATAATAGTTCATATGGTCTAATATAAATGAATTGTTTAAAATTCTAAAAATGTAATAATTATTTTGTTAAAGAATTGCTCTTCTTTTTAATGAAGTTTTCAAATATTTTTAAATTTCAAATACTTTTAAGAAACATTGAGAAAGAATTAAAAGACTAATATTGACGAATTATCCTTTAGTTAATATTTTTAAATATCAAATCCCTATTAAAAGACTAATATTGACAAAATATCCATTTCTAAGGCATAACTAAGGCCTAAGTGATAGGACGGATTAAATTGAAATTGGGGATGAGTTATTTTATTTCAAGTCTTTTACGTGTTAATTCGTGAATAAAAGGGTAAATTAATATTTCTTTTGTTCTATTTTAATTGTTATGTTGCGCTTTTTAAAAGTTAATTTGACTAATTTTTAAAGTTAAATTATATTATTTAACTCAATATTATAAAGAAAAGAATTAGATATTTAAAAACTATACGAAAAGTACTATAAGTTATAATTTTTTTCATATCAATATGATAAAATAATATATATTAAAATGTTAGTTAAAGTTCATATAATTTGATTCTCAAAAAAGAAACAATGACAACTAAATTAAAACGGAGAGAGTAACAAATTATAACGAGATGGATACATTTAGACCTAAAATATGACAAATAGTATAATTAAATAAAAAAGACTCAAATATACCATTAAACTTTAAAAAAAATTCATTTATATTCATTAAAAATTTAGCTCATTCATTATATTTTTCGATTTTTAATTGAGCTAATTCGAATAAGAAAAGTGGAGGAAAATAAGCAACGCTGTATATATACGCAGCAGCAGTTGTGATTTGAGCGCGCGAAACGAAGTTGCACATGAAGATGAATGATTCTCCGTTTCCTTCTCCAATCATCAACATACTCAAATCTCCATGGCCATCATTCTTCTGTCGTAGGGTTTCTGTGTTTGTTCCGGGGACCAAAGATGAACTCTCTCTATAACAATCTCCATCGCTACAAGAATTCGTTGATTTACGACCAGCAAAAGCCCTTTTGGAAGCAGATTCATGATCCAAATGGAGAATTCGTTTCCAGATGGAACCACATTTTCCTCTTCACTTCCTTTGTCGGTCTCTTTGTGGATCCTCTGTTTTTGTTGCTTCCTATTATTGTCGATACCTGCACCAGCACCGATAATGTATTGGGATACGCCATAATAATCTTTCGCCTAATGGTTGATTGCTTCGCCTTCTTTCAGATCTATTTGAAGTTCCGTACAGCTTATGTTTCCAAGGAAACAAGGGTTTTTGGCAAGGGTGATCTGGTGATGGATGAACGCTTGATTGCTATGCGTTACTTAAAAACCGACTTTATCATTGATCTTGCTGCTGCCCTCCCACTCCCACAAGTCAGTGCATTATTCATGTTTCTTTGTAATCATAATACATTTGTTTGTAATGTTATGCTTCTGGGTTTTATTTTGGTAAAATATGCTAGTCTATCCATGATTAGCATTTCATAGTTACAAGTTTCTGTTGGGCTAAGCCACCCCCAAAGATACTTTTAGCATAGCTTTTCTCCGAAAGCCCCATATCATGAAGATTATTGCTGCATCTTATATGTGGCTTTCTTTTCTTTAAAAAGTCGCACACCAACAATCTCCCCTTAGAACTAAGTTAATCACAAATCTCCCGAACCAACTTCCACATGTGCATCACCTCATGGACTTTATGTAGAGATTCATTGTGTGCCACCTATATCATCCAAGTATTTATAGCCATCAAAGTCCAGAGGCTAGTTTCTTCTTGTATGTGTGTGTCTCCAAGCTACCTTGGGCAGGTGAAGGTACTAAACCAAGTCTTACGCCATCACTTCACCATCTTCATACTCGTCCTGCTGAACCATTAGCCCTGATACTAGTTGTTGGGCTAAGTTCGGCCAATGGTATTCTTAACATGGTGCGACACTAGTTGCTTTGGGTTAAGCCCACATGGTTTTCTCCTCAAAGGCCTCACACCATTAAGATTATCGCTACACCTTCTAAATAGCTACATTTTCTTTTCAGCGACCAACATGAGACTTTTTGTTTGACACCCAACATTTTCTTTCCGTGAAATATTCTCATTGTGTTGGACCTGTTGGTCTTGAAGGCTCAACTCAATTTTGTTATGATGCCCTTTGTTTTTGTGAACTTCTTATGGGAAAAGAATGTTTATGGGGTATGATGAATAATAACTGTCTTATTTTTGGTTTTGCAGATTGTTATTTGGTTTATAATGCCATTGAATGGTTCATCACCCACTCATGCTAATCATTCCATCTCTTTGATCATCATGGTTCAGTATTTGCCGAGATTGTGTGTCATTTTCCCCTTAAATTCAAAGATTATTAGGAATACAGGTGTTGTGGCAAAGACAGCTTGGTCTGGTGCCGCATACAATCTTCTCTTATATTTGCTAGCAAGTCATGTAAGTTCTGCACCGTGCAAATGGCATCTCCCTTCTTAAACTCAAATCCTTGTTTGATCATCACTACCTCTGAGATGGCAATCCTAAAAGGAACTTTCTTTTTAGAAAGTACAGAATATGAGATGTCAACAAGAGATTAAGCTAAAGTCAGTCGATAAATCATATACTGCTTATCTCAACTGTAGCTAATTTAGGTACCCATAAACAAGACATAACTAATTTAGGACAGGTTAAAGGTGTCACTAGCACACAATAACATGCAGGGGGAGAATCAGCATATTTTAATGTATGAAAGTGAATGAGAGTTGATCGATTAGAAAAAGAGATAAGTTCAGATTGGAGAAAAAGAGGGACACATATTAAAGTGATTTAGTGACTGGCCCTCACCTTTCAGCCTCACCGCCAATGCTGTTGGAATATCTACATGAGTTACGCCTTAAAAAAGGCCGTGTTGCTAATTGAAGGATAATGGCACTAGGGTGTCCATTCATTTACTTTTTCAGTGAATCAGGAAGTCAGTATCTGGGATTGTTTGACGGCTTGAGGAGGTTAGAGTTGCATCTGGTGTAGTAAGTGGGTGTTTGGTGGTTACAGATGTTGCAATACTTTTCGTGGTAGTAGCTATAATTACATTTGCGTTTGCATGAAATTTGACTGTGATGTGGCCTGTTGTAGTTGCTGATTGTGCTTTAGCAAAGAGAGGAAAAAGTGAAGAAACTAATAAGCAGTGTAACTTTCCTATGTTTTGAAGACATCTTTTTCATTGTTATTGATATAATAAACACTGTGATATTGTTATGATCCATGACGTAACTATCACCTTATTGAGACTTGTTTTAGTTCATTGAAGATTAATCAGTTCACAGTGATTAATCTGTTTTTCCAATTGTCAGTGCAGGTTTTAGGAGCTATATGGTATCTGATGTCTATTGAGAGGCACTTTTCATGCTGGAAGGATGAATGTGCAAAGAAGCAGAAGGGTTCTCCAGATTGTTATAAAGATTACCTTGATTGCTCATCACTTAGTAAACCTGGGCGTCAGGAGTGGTCGGAAACCACTGAGGTATTCAAGAATTGCGATGCTACTGGTGATATAACATTTGAATTTGGAATGTTTAGTGATGCAAATACTGAACGAGTTACATCTGCTAGCTTCTTTGACCGATATTTTTACTGTCTATGGTGGGGTTTAAAGAGCCTAAGGTATTCTCTTCGTGGTCTTGCTCTTAATTGTTTCCTATAAGTTATGTAGAAGATAGTCTGCATATCAATTTAAAAACTCTCTATCTAATGGACTTTGTCTGTACCTCCACAAGTTCTTATCAAGCGGTAAAAAGACACTTAGCAAATGACGTGGGCGTAGATTGTAAGTCAGGGCGCAAAAAGTTGTTTGTGCTGCTGTTGATTAGTGAAATAGATAAGTCGCTCAGGAACTAGCCCTCGTGAGTAAGCTGACAACTCTCTCTCCTCAGAAAGATTTATTTCAACTGTTGTCAGTAAATTGTGAAGCAAATTTTTCATCTTCAAAAACTTATTTTAAAAGTTGGAGCAGGACCTAATATCAGAGTTGTGCATTCATTTAAATGAATTTTGCAGAAGAAGAATATTTTTCATACTGCGTACACAATCGTACAATTTTTAACCATTATATAGATAATACCCTGAAGAGAAGCTCGACTTAGACAGCAGATTTGGTCTTCCATATCCGTTCTGATACTGGAGTGTTAAATATTAGTTTTTTCTCTCAATTTTAAGCATCTGAGTTGCAACTTTTACTTTGCTCATGTCATCAGGTTGAAGTGCTGGACCAGAATTTTTACTCCTTATGAGAAAAAATAAAGTAGTCTTCAATGTGGCATGAAACATTTCATCTTTTATATTATACGAACTTGTAAAAGTAGGAAAGTGAAATTTAATTTTCGATATTGATGTTGCTTATGATGAATTTGTGTTCCCTATCAGTCATGTATCTGTCTGTAGAACTTTACAGAAAGGTTGTGAAGCATTTCCTGATTATATAGTGAATGAAAGATGGCGTGACAGAAAAAATGTGGGTGCATTGCACTAACTGTTTTGAGAACGAATAAAAATGAAAGGTTGACGTTATTGCGACACTAAAGCTGTGCAATTTTCTTCCGCGACACCTTTTTCTTTTACTTTCTTTGATAATATGACTTTTGGGAAGGAAAATATGGAGAAAAGTCCATGACCAACTAGTTTAAGCTTAAATGGTGCGTCTGGGGCTAATTAGGTAGTGATCAGGTTGGAAAATCATCGTCCTTTTTTTCCCCTTAAAAGATATATTGGTGACAAGAGCAAGATATTTATTATAAAAGTATTTCCTTTTGCATTTCATTTAGATTTATGCTAAATGGATACTTCAATCTCTTCATTTGCAGTTCATATGCACAAAGTATTACTACAAGCATTAACATTGTCGAGACGCTCCTTTCTAGTCTTATTTGTCTTCTGGGTTTGGTCTTCTTTGCACTGCTGATAGGCAACATGCAGGTAATAACTCATGCAAAAGACTAAATTGAAATGTGTATTTTTATAACCGTCGTGTCCGGGCACCTCTCACCAGCATAGGTACTGGTTAACTCTGTCCACCAAGGTTTTGGATAGATGGAAAGAAATTACATAGTTTTTGAGTTTTGGCTAGGTGGCAGGAACTGAAATGGTAGACAATTACATAGTTTAAATACACGTTTTTCTTCATTATCTTTCGAAACAACTTAATAAAGCTGAAGTTTTCTTGTGGATGACCAATGTAAAGCATTACACTAATCACTTATTTGAGTTGAGGTTGCAACTATGGCTACTGACTTGAATTGGTCAGTTTTAGGAATTCAATGCTAGTGACTTGTGTACTTGTTCATCAAATAAGGATCCAGGTTATGTCCACAGAAAGGCATTTTTTCTTTCTTTTGGTGAGGTGGGGGCTGGGGCAAAGGCAGCACTATTTCATTGGAAATGAATATTTTGTTTAATTTGTAAGTGACACTGCTTCTACTATTGTATTTTGTGAAGAGCTATCTACAATCCATGACAGCAAGACTTGAACAATGGAGAGTTAAAAGAAGGGACACTGAAGAGTGGATGAGGCACCGTCAGCTACCTGAAGATCTGCAGGAACGTGTTCGTCGATTTGTTCAATATAAATGGTTAGCTACAAGAGGTGTAGAGGAGGAAGAAATTTTGCTTTCCTTACCCTTGGATTTAAGGCGTCAGATTCAAAGGCACCTCTGCCTGGCACTTGTTCGTCGCGTAAGTTTTTTGTCTCGTTATTATATTGTACTTTATCAAAGGGGAACACATTGTGATCCATTCAGAGCCGTGCAGTTCGTTAAGGCGCTGTCTTGTTTTGTTGACTAAAATTACTTGTAGTGTAACTTTCTGTAGAGAGGTTCTATTTTTTGGGTAGGTCTCTTGTTCAGCATGAGTTGGCAATTGCTCTTACCAAGCAGTTTATGGATATACAGCTTTGCTCCCTTCATTGCACCCATTTTTGCACCAGGCAATAAAGTAGCACCAAGGTTAACGAAATCTACGTAGCTGGTTATAAGAGGTCAATTTGTGCAAGGGATAGCAAAAATCTTCCTTTCTACTGATTTCAGTTGGATCAACCTTCTGTTTTGAACTTTCAACATTTCCATATGGTTCTTCTATTTGGTAACATCATGCTCACTGAATTTTTCAGGTCCCTTTCTTCTCCCAGATGGATGATCAGCTCTTGGATGCAATATGCGAATGCCTTGTTTCATCATTGAACACAAAAGACACGTTTATTGTTCGGGAAGGAGATCCAGTAAATGAGATGCTTTTCATAATTAGAGGTCAACTTGAGAGTTCAACAACTAATGGAGGAAGGTCAGGGTTCTTCAACTCCATTATGCTAAATCCCGGTGATTTTTGTGGTGAAGAATTGCTAACATGGGCCTTAGTGCCCAACCCAAATCTTAATCTTCCATCTTCAACTCGAACAGTGAAGTGCCTTACAGAAGTTGAAGCATTTGCACTTAGAGCTGAGAAGCTCAAGTTTGTTGCAAACCAGTTCAGACGCCTCCATAGTAAGAAACTACAACATGCATTCCGGTACTACTCACACCAATGGAGGACATGGGGAGCTTGCTACATACAAGCTGCATGGAGACGCCATAGGAGGAAAATATTAGCGGAAGAATTGTCAAGAGAAGAGAGCTTGTACTACAGGGGAGGTATGGACCAAGATGATGATTATGGTGACGAATATCCAGAAGCTGGTGGCAATTCTCCGGATCAGGCAACAGAAAGCAGTGTTAATCATCTTGGAGCTACAATATTGGCATCAAGATTTGCTGCTAATACCAGAAGAGGCAAGGTGGCACGAGTGGACCCTAGTGAATCCAGCTTACGTATGCCTAAGCTTTTTAAGCCTGACGAGCCTGATTTTTCTGATGATCCTTAGCCGTTGAAGCATCAGTTGTTGTTTTTGGGTTGGAGTTGAGAGTTAGTACGTAGGTTGCTTGTTGCCCTGTTTCTTGCTATACAAAAGAAATCATTTATTACATACTAGTGCAGTGATTAACTACTTCACAAATGTAAATTGACTGCTAACTTTAATCACTTTTAGTGACACCCAAATGGTTTCATGTAAATCACTGTTACCAGTGAACAATTAGAATCTGAATATTATTTCGTTGATAAATCAATCCAAGTTGTTTCTAGATGGATTATGAAGCCTAAGCTAGCAGAGCACCAATGTGTATTCCCAGGCCCAGCCCTTCAAAATCTGTTGAAATCGTCACTTTAGTCTATTTTATTTAGTGCTACTTCCATTTTTGGTATGTGGTACCCTAATCCATATAACATTGAGTAATTAATTTGAATATAATCCAAAGAAATCACCTGAAAAATAAATCACCAAAGGAAGAATATAGAACAAATAATAGATTTTCTAAATATTTTCTATATCAACCATTTGTTTCATATTGTTGTAGTCTGATTTAATTTGATTATTCCATCGCCGATTTAACTTTATTACTCCATTGTCATTTTTATGTCCTTTTCTTATTTGTTATAAGTTTTCTCACTTGGAAAACGTTACTCCGTAGTTAAGGTTAAAAAAAAGTTCAAATGGAAAAAAAGAAAAGAAATCACAGTAGTTTTCCTTTTCTTGTTAGGAAAAATGTTAAATTAAAGAAGTAAAAAAAAAACCATACAGCAAATAAAACGAGAATAAAACAAAAAGGATTTGTGGCACCTTGATGATCAGTCATCACTTCAACTAATTATGAATGGGAACATTTAATCTTTAATTCTCTCTCTGTAAACATAAAAGACAGGGATGCAATATTGTAGTTATATGCATTTTAATTCTTGGGGATGATGATTGTTGTTTAGATTTCTTAAATCCCAAACAATGGGTACAGAAACTCTTCGCTATATTTTTTGTTATGTTTCAGCTGAATAGCTTTAGCTTAATGATAAAATACAAGTACTTAGATCAGTTTTCTTTTTTAATAGAATAAGTTGCAAGCTTGTTAAATCTTATATCATTTATTGAATAGATAACGCAACCACTCAACTTATATTTTAGAAATCTATATTCATCTATCTATTTATTACTCCCTTTATATTTTTTGGTATATTTTTATTTTCTAGAAAATAAATTACATTAACAAAATTATATTTATGATTTTACAAAAGATATTGAAAAATATGATTCAAATTATGTCGTTAAATATTTTTCTTAATATGTATATATTGTCGGTACTAATTAGATCAACATATTAGGAAATGTTATGTTTCCGGAAGCATATTACAGGCACCGCTTAATTCATCAAATGTTATGCAGCTTCAAGCACATTACGACTACTCTATAATTCAGCACTGAGTCCCAAAGTTGTGTAACGACAAGAGTCTATTTAGACAAAAAGTTAAAAAAAAAAGGGTATATTTAAATTATTTTTGTACGGCATATTTGACCCTTTTTCGAAAAAATAATTCAAAGGTTTGATCTACAGATCTCACAGAAATTTTTCTGGCAATAGTAATCTACATTCCATAGGCATCATAAGATAGGGATTACATCATACATTGGCTTCCATCATAAGATAATGGTACAAAGACAACAATCCACGCAAAATCCTCGAAATTATCGTCAGATCTTTATTTCAGAAAAAACTAGAAAGAAGAGAATTAAAAACACAATTTTCAAGTCGACAGATTGATTTGGCAGCAAAAAAAAAAGACCAACAAATCCGACCACCTAATTCGCCGGCGAACTTAGTCACCGATCGGAAACATCCGACGCAAGACGAGATGCGATTGCAGAATGGTACATGATATCATGAAAATTAGAGCTCTCCATCGTCTTTCTCCTTAGCTCTTTCGCTTTGTCTTCCGTGAAACATCCAGGCTGGAACTTGGATCTGCAACGACCCGTTTCTGGATCCGATTTTAGACCCGAAACCTCCCTGGGCTGCCCGGTTTTGATACTACTACTAGAACCGGAATCAACGATATAGTCCGGTTCAGAGGACCAGCCAAAGAGTGGGGTCCACCAGGATGACCCCGAAATTGGTTTTTGACGGGTCAAGTCGGGGTTTACCCGATTAACAGATGATTGAAGTGGAGCAGAACAAAAACAAGAAAATGAAGTCGCCATTGTTGATGCTATAGAGAGAGAAATAGAAATGCTTTTGATGATTAAAGTGGATGTGTTTGGTTTGAAGTATGTAAAGACATGTGAAAATAAGGATAAGATTGAATACGTGGCTACAACTTGCCTTTTTCACTTTTTACCCTTTTTGATGATAACGATGTTGCATCACAGATCTAGGAAACAACGACTTTGTAAGCTTTAGATATTAGGTATTCATGTTTGGGAGGTCTTTATTGTTCAAAGCTTAGATATTTTACTCTATTTAAAATGATTTTTAAAAATAATTATGTACGAACTTTCCTTAAAAACCTTTAGTTGTTTTTATAGATAAAGGCCTATGTGTATATATATGATCATTATATTGACGGTCTATTGGGCTTAATAGGAGGGCCTGTTTAATTCCGTCATTGTTTGGTGCAAAAGATACTTTATTATATTTAAGGCAACTTACATAAATCATATTAGTTTAGGAGCTAATTAATCAGACACACTCTAATTTGCAATTTATATATCTTACAAAATTTTGATGCGTCTAGGTACGTTCACATACGTCCAGATACATAGATCTCGGGATACATGAGGTCAAAATTAAGTGTAATTTGTTATAGATACATTGTATCCAAGTGGATTCGTATGTATCTGGATATACAACAAAGCTCACTCACCTCTCTTCCATCTCGCTCTCCACTCTCCTATGTATCTAGTATTCGAGCTACATGTGAATCACACCATATACATGTATCTAAAATACATGACGGATCTTGCTCGCTTCCCTGTCCATCTCACTCGCCTCTTTCCCTATTTAGTGTATCTAATAGCAAAAATGCATGTATCTAAGTGTACATTTTTCAATATATGGTAGGAAATTTTTAATTAGTAGTAAAATATGTAATATTTTGAAATTATAGGTAATAATAGTATATATGGTAGTGAATATGTCTAATTATGTAGTTTTTCCTTATATTTATTATTAGGTCAAACAACAGAAATCTCATTAGTTTAGGAGCAATTTACTTTCCTTTATGTGAGTTTCTAATATTACATATCTTACTAGTATTTGAAATTTGGATATATATATATATAGATATATATATATCTTGGATACGTGAGGTCAAAATTAGGTGCAATTTGTTCCAGATGCATTGTATCCAAGTGGATTCGCATGTAACTGACTCTCTCACTCGCCTCTCTCCCTATGTATCTATATTTCAGAATCTATCTGGTGTACTAGATTTATGTATTTAGTATGATTCACATGTATTTGTGATATATAGACTATCTCACTCGCTTCTCTCTCTATTTTAATGTATCTGATAGCAAAAATACATGTATCTAGGTGTATCTGACTTGAAATCTAGTATGAGATTATTAATTAGTGAGACAATATATAATTTTTTCAAATTATAAGGAGGGTAAATAAATATGATACGAATGTTCGTCTAATTATATAATTTTTCCTATTTATAACATAGTTGGGATACAAAGAGAGAGGCGCTGGAAAGCATTAGCGGGTCAATGTTATTTATAATTTATCCGTTAGTATACGACAATAAAAAGACATTAGTTGTTATATTTTATATTTATATAAGGCGCTGATTATAAATATCATATATATTATTGTGGCTCATTTATTTATTAGTATAGTGTAACAGTACTCTAACTATACATCTAGGCCTAGTGTTCTGAGAGCTTTCTTCTTCTAGTAGTGTGGTGATAAAAGCACGTGATTTTATTAGTATGATGGAGGTTAGTAAGTAAAATTTAGCACTGCTACTTTCCAGAGGTCAATTTCCTCTTTCCTATTTTATGATTTGCTTATGTCTCTCAGTTTGATTTATAGACCAAATGGTGGTAGAAGCATCACCGAATACACGAAAAAACAATTTTATACCATGTCATAGATAATACATTTTTTCAAATAGTATCAATAATAATTTGTGATGTTTTAAATACCCTTTTGAACTTCACATATTTTTTTATAAAAAATTCAAGCAAATCATGTCCAAATGACTCTCATCATATTCTGATATGGTTTTGAACAAACGTCCAACGGGGCATATAGCTTTCCACAAATACTGCGAAAATTAATGCATCGTAAACGTATTATATTGTCGGACAAATCGTAGCTACAATTACAGTTTAAAAGCCCAAAAAAAGAATAGAGAAGAGTATGTGGCCTGTGGGCATTGATATCTATCTCAGAACTATGGTTACAATTTTTGCAATACATGTTTACACAAATTGTGTTCTGTTGGTCATTGGTATATCAATATTAAGAGAAGGTCCACCAATATTTGTTTCTGAAGAAACTGAGAATTTGCCTTTTTTGGACCAAAGCCAAATCTTTGAAACAGAAAAGCTCTCTCCTTTAGTCCTAGCACTAATCTTTTTTCCTTCTGCATTAGCCTCAAAAATAGTGTTCTCACACTTAGCTTTAAGAATCTTTACATTAGGCAAAGCAATTTGCAACTCTGAATCACCAACCACATATTGAAATGAACCCATTGAGAAACATCTTCTTGCATCTAAATTACAGCTACTAATTTCTCCTTGAATACTTTTGTCTTCGTGATTTTCGCTCTCTTCATTTAGACTCTTGAATTTACCTAATCTAACCGAAAAAACTCTCATTTCTCCAACATTGTCCGGATTTTCATCGTTTGCGATTCCATCTTCCAAATGGAAACTCCATGGTTCTCTTGACTCAATAGAGTTAAACCCATATCCGGGATTTCCATGGGAAATCCCGGAAGTAATAATTCCTCTACATAGAGGACAAGTTGAGTTTGACAGAAGCCATGTGTCTATACAATGAATATGAAAAGCATGGCTACAAAAAGGGAGCAATCTGAGCTTGTCATGTTCTGAAAATTCACATAAACAAACAGCACAATCAAATGGCTCCTTTAAGCCTTTAATGTCCTTATAGAGAAACACAGGAAGAGTATCAATGATTGCTTGGTCTAAACCAGAATCATGCTGTCGAAATAGCTGTTGAAGTTGCCTTTGGATAACTTGGGAACCAGATGATTCAGGGAATCTATTAGATTGAGAAATTGAGGAAAAACAAGGCATCTTTAAACAACACCTAATCATAAGATGAAGAAGTCCAAACACAAAGAATACAATAGCACTAATTACAATTGCCCACAGGAGAATTGGACTGATTCTGCTCATGGATAACAACTTGATGGAAAAAAATTGATCTTCTTGAAAAATGGAGAGGAGGCAGAGAGCTTAAAAGGGTGTAAAAACCAATTTTTTTAAGCACTTTCAAAGAGACTTGTTTTATATGAACATTTAAAGAAAATGAAATGAAGACAAACCTTTTAGCTGATTTGAGGTAAAGAGAAGATGAAATAGACAAGAGATGTCCAAGAATTACCCAAAAAAGAAGACAGCATACAGAGAATAACATAACAGAAGGAATAAAAATCAAAAAGTTGCAGGTTACCTACCTCAGAACAGTAAATAGAATTGATTTTATGTATGTTGGATTTGATAAGTGGTGCAGTAGAAGATGTGGACCAAAAAAAGTGATTTGATAAGTCGCTTGCCAACAGTTACTGTGCTTAGATGTGGGCAAAACAGAACAAGAAAAAAAAAATGAAAGGCAAAGAAGACAATGCTTCCCAGATTATGAAGGCAGAGCAGTTTATGACATAAAGTGACTTTTTCAAACATTGCCACATGTGTCTTTGTCATTGCGCCCTTTTTGTGTATTTTGTGGATGCAATTATCTTATTCCCTGGACAACATTGTCCCTTGTGGATTAATTGGAACAGTAGATAATACTTCCTCCGCCCGATATAATTTGATTTAATGTGAAGTTTTAGAAATATATATATATTTTTAAATATATCATTTAAAATAAGTTATATAGATATTTGTGTAATTATAAATCAGAGTAAAATAAATATTTTAAAATTAAATTATTTATAAATATAAATATATATATTATTTTTTTGAAACTGATTAAAAAAAAAGTGAGTCAATAATTAAAAGAGAGGGAATACTTCATTTTGAAGTCAATTTATTTGGTTTGCTAGGAACTAATTAAAGTTTCTACTGCTTTCATTTTAGTATATTTGAAGGTGCATTCATCACGCAACATTGCAACAAAAACTAGCTTTCCGAAATTAATTAACAAATGGGGTAGTCAAAATGGTATTAAATCATTGCAATTAATTATTAAGAAATCTCCCATTCATATTGCTTTTTCCATCTTCAAGTTTGACAAATATAAGTCAAGCCCCACATAGAATACATGGCATGATTAAATTGGTCTACCACTTTCCGTATAGGTGTACACGTATTATTTTAGGACAAGTTATACATCTCGCAACTCGATCATTCACTAGTCAAGTAAAATGAAAAATATACATTATTTTGTTTCAAAAATGTATATTATACATTAATATTCAAAAAATGTGTTGCCTTTTGTTTTGGTAGCTGTCTATTTGTGTCAATTTGTCATTATTTTATGCACATCATTTTCTTCTGTATTGCCTCTTTGTCAAGCCAGTTTTCTACTCATCTTGGTAGGTTACTTACCATATTATTAAACTTTGTCCTTAATTATGCGTTGTTGTATCCCTTCTCAATGATGGTCCCGTAATTGAGGGATCAAAACAAAAAAAAAGGACAAAAAAGTTTCAGTTGATATTTAATAAGATTTCTTCATTTTAGACTCGATTTCTTTTCTTTCCAATAGATCACTGTAATTCTTTTTTAACCATTCGGAATTTAAACTTATTTGAATTCGCGTTTAGTGATTTTGTGTAATCATCCTTAACCTGAATTGACTCTTAGGAACTGTATATGATGACAAAGAAGCGCATGGTATATTTTGTTAAGTAACAGAATCATTGAAGATGTTGATTTTAACTAATCTATGTGGAGCAACTGGTACTTAATCTATGTGATGTCCATTAAAGCCCGACCGACAAATCAAAGTTGTTGGAAAACTTTGTCTGCTTTTCATGTTTGTTCTACTTGCCCAATAGAAAATATGGTGATGTTTCTTGCTCAAGATTGATGATAGTTCAAGAACCATTGTAAGGTATAGTTAGGTATAATTAAGTTGGAATAAAAAAAAAGTATAATTAAGTTGGCGCTTGGCCATAAGATTTGGGGTCACAATTTGAAGTTTTTATTTGAAATCAGTGTTTGTTTATAAAATTTGCACGAAATTTTAATTTCAATTTCAAATCCTACAAAAAAACAAATTTCAAATTTCTGAGTTGTAATTTCAACTTTTTTAAAAATATAAAAAGAAGTTTATATTTTTGATAAAAAGACTCATCATTTTAATTTTTTTAAAAAAAAATCAATGTTGGACGTGAAGAGATTGATCGTACCACATGGAAAAATTATATTAAAAAATAACTAATTATTACTATTATTGACTAGTGAATCTTCATAAAATTATGTATATTAGAAATTTTGTAATAACATATAATAAAAGAAATATTTAGATTGTGTTGGTGAAATTACAAGATTACAAATTACAATTGAAAATAAAATGAAGAAAATAAATTCTCTTCTTGACTGAGGCGCAGATATCTCGCTCTCTTTAAGGAGATTCAAGCTCACTGCAGCAAATTTTTTCACCAGTCCAACAGTAGTCCTCTTGACTTGTCCCCTCCAGGATACAACAGCCTTATCACAAAATGTAACTCAATAAGCTCTGGACAAGAGTTGAGTTTAAAGCTTCACAAAAAAGAACACCTCCGTTCAACTAATAAGAACTCTCTTTTTTTGACAAACTTAATCCACTCAATGTTTTCTTTCATTTCAAAACAAAAAAAGAGAATTTATTTTCAGTTAAATACACTCCTCTCATTTCATACACAAAAATGTGTCATTCACTCGCTATACGTGAATTTTTTTAACTAATGTGACATTTATATATATATAAAATTAAAAAAAGTGAGAAGTACTAAAAATACCCTCAAACTTGGTGTGAATTATTGATAGGCTTAAAAACACCCTCAACTTAACGAACTAAGCTTAAATACACCCCGCCCATTTCAAACACAAAATGTGTCATTCATGCGCTACACGTGGATTTTTTTAACTGATGTGGAAATATATATATATATATATATATATATATATAAAATTAAAAAATAAAAATAAAGGAATTTTGTTATTTTCAAATTAAAAAGATAAATTAACATAAAGAAATAAAAGAAAGGGTTTGTTATTCTAAAGTTCAGCAACGAGTCTTTCAGTTTCCACCTCTCTTACCAACCAAAGCTTTTCTCCAAAGTCACAACATAACCCTTAAATTTTCATGGAAATCAAAGGGTTTTAACTTAGAAAACGTTTGCTAAATTACGAATAAGTATATGCTTTTTTTTTACTGATTAAATTTCAATTTAAATTTTTTAGGGCTTTGTTTGCTTCCATATTTTACTCATCTTTTTAAGCATCGTCTTCGAGGTTAATATCTTCTTCGATATGGGTTTGAAACAAGCTCGAGCATTTAACTGTAAGAAATTGAATGACGGAACATTAGTGATCAAGTTTAATACATAAAATAAATCTGACAAAAAGAAACTAATTCATACGTTATAGTTTTTACAGTCCTAAAATCTTCTTCCGGGATTGTCATCTGATCAGGAAATTCTTAATGTTTTTGGAAGTTCACATCGACAAAAAAGGTCATGAACACAATAGGAGGAGAAAGAATATTATAGCTATGAAATTAAGCAATTAAAAAAATGATGAAAAAAAATTGGATCTTGTTTGGAGGTCTGTGCTAATCGAGGAGAAGTTAAATAAGTAGAAGAAAGGTAGTAGCCGTTGGTAATTAAAAATTAAAGGAAAAAATAAAAAAATAAAAAGGTTGATATGACTTTTTTTTACCCTTTCACGCGCTTAAATAAATTGTAGGCATTTGCTGCAAAAAAAGAAAGTCAAAAAAAGGAAGGAAGTGCAGAAAAAGAAAAATCGAAAAGAAAAAAAGTCAAAAATGGACAAAAGGTAGGTAGGCATAGCATCTTTTTTTATGCCAGCAACCTTCCTTCTTTACACGTTTTGAAAACGCGTATACGCATTTTCTTTCTCCTATAAATAGAGGGTCTCTTGCCCTCATTTAGATCATCCTAGAAAGAGAGAGTAAGAATACAAAAAGAGTTATACATTAAGATAAATATTTTAGTCTTGAGTGTCCTCTTTAGTAGTTGTTCCTTTACAAGAGAGAAGTGTTAATTGTTGTTTTCTCCTTGTATTTGAGAGCAGTGTACTCCATATTTTAATAATGAGATTCTTCTACCCCTTGGTTTTTTCTCTCTATCTGTTTGAGGGGTTTCCACGTAAAATTCTCGTCTTCAATTTATGTTCATTTCAAACTTTAGTTGTGGTGCTTTCTCCCCCCAACAATGGTATCAGAGCCCTCGATTATTCTGCCTATTTTATACGAAGGTACTATTTGTGAATAGTAACTTTTTGTAAATAGTAAAATTCGGTGAAAAGTACTATTCATGTGAATAGTAAATTTCGGTGACCGTATATTTTGTCACGATTGTTGACAAAAATATTCAAAAACGATCTAGAAAGATGTGAAGCAAATAACAATGTTGAGTACAACAAAGTTTGACGTTGAAAAATTCAATGAAACTAATTTCTCATTGTGGAAAATGAAAATAAAAGCGACATTAAGAAAGAACAATTACTTAGCTGCAATTGAAGGAAGACCCACAGACTTTACTGATGTCAGCAAGTGGAATGACATAGATAGCAACGTAGTTGCTGATCTACACTTGGCACTAGCTGATCAAGTATTGTCTGGTGTGGCTGAAAAGCGGATGACCAAGAAAATATGGGATACTCTTACGGGATTGTATGTGGCCAAGTCTTTGCATAATAAAATCTTCTTAAAAAAATTGTATACTCTTCGAATGGCAGAGTCCATGTCAGTAACTAAGCACATCAATACTTTGAATACTCTATTTTCGCAACTTACAATAATAGGTTACAAAATAGAGGGGACTGAACATGCGAAGCTTCTACTTCAAAATCTGTCTGACTCGTATAATTAACTCATCATCAACCTGACGAACAATACAGACAGTCTAGTTTTTGATGAAATTGCAGCCGCTGTCTTAGAAGAAGAAAATTAGTGCAAAAATAAGGAAGACAGACAAGCAAGTTCGCAGCAAGCTGAAGCTTTGATGATGGTGAGAGGAAGACCAACGGAACGTGGCCTCAGTGGGAGTCACAATAATGGTAGATCTCAATCAAGAAGTAAGAAGAATATCAAGTGCTACAACTGTGGCAAGAAATGACACTTCAAAAAAGATTGTCGGTTCAAAAAGAAGAGTGAACATACGAGCCATCAAATGCTTAAGGGAATATTGCATGTAACTCGGATGATGACGATATTTTATGTAGTGAAGTAATATCAAATAGTGAAGGCAGAAAATATTTCTTTGATGTCTGGATCATGGACACAGGAGCAACATGGCACATGACTTCTCGGAGAGACTGATTCCATCAATATAATCCTATCTCAGGAGGGTCTTTAGTCATGGGAGATGATCATACTTTGGATGGTATTGATATTAGGTCCATCAAAATAAAAATGTATGATGGCACGATACGCACCATCTAGGAGGTACGACATGTAAAAGAATTGAGGAAGAATCTATTGTCTTTGGGACAATTAGATGATAATGGATGTTCATATAAGACTCGTGGTAGAGTCATGAAAATATCCAAAGGAGCGCTTGTAGTGATGAAAGCAGGAAAACTTGCTGCAAATCTATATGTACTTAAAGATGAAACACAACAAGAAGGAGAAATATCAACCGCGTCAGCAAGTTTATTTGAAGAATCAACGATGATATGGCATCGTAAACTTGATCATATGTCGGAATGAGGTTTGAAGATTCTTACTGAGCAAAAACTTCTTCCAGGACTCAAAAAGGTTTCACTACCCTTTTGTGAGCATTGTGTTACCAGTAAGCAAAATAGACTGAAGTTTAGCAGTTTCTTTGCTAAAAGCAAGGAAATATTAGATCTGGTCTACTCTGATGTTTGACAAGCACCGGTGGAGTCCCTAGACGGAGTGAAATATTTTGTGTCATTTATTGACAATTACTCCAAGAGAAGTTGGGTGTATCCAATCAAGAGGAAGGCATATATTTTTTCAGCTTTCAAACAGTTCAAAGCGCGGGTGGAACTTGAATCTGAGAAAAAGATCAAGTGTTGGAGGATAGATAATGGAGGAGAATACATTGGTGATGAATTTAATAACGTTTGTAAATAAAAAGGTATTAAACGGCAGTTCACGATGGCATATACTCCATAATAAAATGGAGTAGTAGAGCGGATGAACAAAACCTTTTGGAACGAACAAGAGCTATGTTGACAACTGCAGGGTTGGAAAAATAATTCTGGGCAGAAGCAGTCAAAACCGCCTATTATGTGATCAATCGATCATCATCAACTGCAATTGATCTAAAAACGTCAATGGAGATGTGGACAGGAAACCCAGCTGATTATTCTCTGTTACATATATTCGTAAGTCTTGCTTATATTATGTACAACACCCAAGAAAAATCAAAGTTGGATCCGAAATCCAGAGAATGCATTTTCTTAGGGTATGCTAATGGAGTCAAGGGGTATTGCTTGTGGATTCCACAGCCCGTAAGGTGGTAATCAGCAGGGATGTTGTATTTATTGAAAACAAAATACAAGCAAAAGAAGGTAGCACTTCAAAATAAAACCAGAGACTAATATAGTTGAAGTTGAAGAAATAGAAGTTTCAGTTTCTTCTGAAGCAGCACCAGAGCACGAAGAACAAGAGCAAGTTGTGATCAAAACTCCAGAAGTTCGACGGTCAACTAGGGAGAGAATAGAACCAGCTTGGCACTCAGATTATTCTATGGAGAGTAATATTGCATATTGTCTACTAACAGAAGATGGAGAGCCTTCAACTTTTTACGAGGCTATGAAAGGCCAAGAATCATCTTTATGGGTGGCAGCAATGCAAGAAGAAATTAAAGTTCTTCATAAAAATAAAATATGGGATCTTGTTCAATTACCACAAGGAAGGAAGACCATTGGAAACAAATGGGTCTACAAGATCAAACGCAATGGTAATGATCAAGTGGAGAAGTATCGTGCAAGATTGGTGGTAAAAGGATTCGCTCAGAAAGAAGGTATAGACTTCAATGAGATATTTTCTCCGGTGGTTCGACTCACAACAATTCGAGTGATCCTGGCGATGTGTGCTACATTTGACTTGTACTTGGAGCAGTTAGACGTCAAAACTGCATTTCTTCATGGAGAGCTTGAAGAAGAAATTTACATGCTCCAACCAGAAGGTTTTGAAGAACAGGGAAAAGAGAACTTAGTTTGCAGGTTGAACAAATCTCTATATGGTCTCAAACAATTTGATTCCTTCATTATAAGCCTTGGATACAACAGACATAGTTCATATCCTTGTGTTTATTACAAGAGATTTGGTGATGACAATTTTGTTATTTTGTTGTTGTATGTTGATGACATGTTGGTAGCAGGCCCCAACAGAGATCGTCTCACAAATTTAAAGGCACGGTTGGCTAGGGAGTTTGAAATGAAGGACTTGGGACCAGCAAACAAGCTTCTAGGGATGCAAATTCACCGAGACAGAAATAATAGAAAGACTTGGCTTTCTTTAAAGAACTACTTGAAGAAAATCTTAAGACGCTTCAAGATGCAAGATTGTAAGTCCATTTCTACCCCACCTCTATTAATTTCAAGTTATCTTCAAGTATGAGTCCTAGCAATGAAGCAAAGAGGATGGAGATGTCTCGAGTACCATATGCATCAGCAATGGGAAGTTTAATATTCGTCATGGTATGTACAAGACCTGACATTGCACAAGCAGTGGGAGTGGTTAGTCGATACATGGCTAATCCTGATAGAGAGCATTGGAATACTGTTAAGAGGATCCTGAGATACATCAAGGGTACCTCAGATGTTACAATGTGTTATGGAGGATCAGACTTTACTGTTAAATGTTATGTTGATTTAGATTATGCAGGTGATCTTGATAAAAGCAAGTCCACCACAGGTTATGTGTTTACTCTTGTTGGAGGAGCTGTAAGCTGGGTTTCAAAATTGTAATCTACTGTGGCTACATCTACGACGGAAGTAGAATATGTCGCAGCTACACAAGCTAGCAAAGAGGCAATATGGATGCAGATGTTAATGGAGGAACTGGGCACAAACAAGAGAAGGTTGCTCTATTTTGTGACAGTCAGAGCGATTTGCATCCTGCAAAAAATCTGACATTTCATTCAAGGACAAAGCACATACGAATTCAGTATCACTTTGTTCGTAAGAAGGTTGAAGAAGGCAGTGTGGATATTCAGAAAATTCACACTAATGACAACTTAGCAGATATGTTTACGAAGGCGATCAACAGTAACAAGTTTATATGGTGTTGATCTTCTATTGGCCTAGCAGAAATATAACATTACAGTAGTTGGGTAGAAAGGATGATGTGAAGACTTAATTGATTCTCAATTAAATCTTCAAGTGGGAGAATGCAGAAAAAGAAAGTCAAAAAAGGGAGGAAGTGCAGAAAAAGAAAAATCGAAAAGAAAGAAAGTCAAAAATGGACAAAAGGTAGGTAGGCATAACATCTTTTTTTATGCCAGCAACCTTCCTTCTTTACACGTTTTGAAAACGCGTATACGCATTTTCTTTCTCCTATAAATAGAGGGTCTGTTGCCCTCATTTAGATCATCCCAGAAAGAGAGAGTAAGAATACAAAGAGAGTTATACACCAAGATAAATATTTTAGTCTTGAGTGTTCTCTTTAGTAGTTGTTACTTTTACAAGAGAGAAGTGTTAATTGTTGTTTTTTCCTTGTATTTGAGAGCAGTGTACTCCATATTTTAATAGTGAGATCCTTCTACCCCGTGGTTTTTTCCCTCTATCTGTTTAAGGGATTTCCACGTAAAATTTTCATGTTCAATTTATTTTCATATTTATTGTCATATTAAACTTTAGTTGTGGTGCTTCCTCCCCCAACATTTGCTATGCCATGTGGCATGGGAGGGGTATATTTAAGCTTAGTTCGTCAAGTTAAGGGGTGTTCTTAAGACTGTCAATAGTTTAGGGACGAAACCAATAATCCGCGCCAAGTTTGGAATTGTTTTTGATACTTCTCTCAATGTGTAATTGTAGTGGACACCTGTTAAACTTAATGTAAATAACTAGTGTTAAAATATATTACTGATGTGCTATTGGAAGCCAAAAATCTTTCAAGTTTTGAAAGGATGTAGACTCCATGAATTGAGCTTCTTCTACAACTTTGATAAAATCCTAATTGAAAAAGCATTTTATAACAAATGATGAGAGTTTTCAAAGCTAAGGATCTCTATATTGAACTCATTGACCTCATCATTTATCAGGTCAATCGAATCGTCTCATGTCATCCTGAATAAACACAAGAAAGCAAAAGAACCTTTCTTCTTAACAATTCACCAGAGTCCAAATCATATGATAGAGAATTTCTCCAAACAAGAAAAGTATAAATAAGGAATTTAGTATCCAGGCCTTTGGGTTGGAGCCTGTGTTTGATTTGTTAAACCTCACTGCTGAGTACGGACACGGATTTCTCTTCATCTTCCTTAATGGAATTGATGATGAAAGCAACTTCCTTTATGTTGGGCCTTGCATCTGGTGATGTATTTATGCATTTGAGGGCTACATGTAACAGACTGATCATTCTTTCTTCATTTGCACCATTTGTAATAAGGGACTTATCGAAAACTTCACCTGTCCATTCCTCTCTAACCACTGAATTTACCCACCTAGCCAAATCATATCCACTAGCCTGAACAGGCTTCCCTGTGAGCAATTCAAGAAGAATCACTCCAAAACTATAAACATCCATCTTGAAGGCGTTGCGTGCAGTAATTGCAACCGAATCATCTTCTCTGATGCTATGATCACTTTGAGCAACAAATGACTGGTCTTGATTGTTGGGCATTTGACCATACTCACTGATACAGGCCTCCATGTCTTCGTTCAGCAGAATATTGGTAGATTTCATGTTTCCATGAGGAATATCGTCATGATGAAGGCCTTCATGCATAAAAGCTAAGGCTTCTGCAACACTGACTGCAATAGCTAATCTGTTCGCCCACTCGATAACTTGGCTGCCCTGAGATGCTGAAATGAACAGTTATGCATTAACTTTACCTTTCCATATTCATCTTCAAGTATAATATACAAACTTGTTACTACTTGATTGTTTTTAAGAGTTCAAGTTCTATTTACTAACGGCGTAAAACGGTAAAAGATACTGATCCAATCAGATCACTTATATGGTAGTTAATTATAGGTAATTGACTTGCGCTAATAGGTTAAACTATAGTAATCAGATTACTCTTGTATCATTCTATGGCTTGGAATTCAAGTGAGAATTGATTTATTAGAAGGGAGGATAATTAAGTTTGCGCGAATAATAAAACTTACAATGGAGATGCTTGAATAGACTGCCATTCTGCTGGTACTTGTAAACTGTTAGCTTCTCTTGTTTGGAACTATAGAAGGCAACAAGGGGCAACACATGAGGATGCTTCATTCTATTTATTCTCTGCATCCTCTTCTTGAAATCGTCTTTCGAAATATTCCAACCACTGATCCGCTTTACTACCAATGTTACTCCATCAACATTGACCTTGTAAACACTTCCATGTTTTCCTTTCCCAATCAATTCAGCTGGAGCTCGAAGCAAATCCTCAAATCTCAATTTATTAGCCAGAGGACTTGAAAGGATTTCAAATGAAGCTGAAACCATGGAGTTTTCGGAAGATGTTATTGAATATTCTGACCTGTTTTTAGGAGTCTTTGATTCACCAGCAGAGCTAATAGCCTTGTTCTGATCCTTTGGAGTACTATTGCTCTTTTTCTTCCTTATGCACTTAAATAGCTTCCATACAAGTAGAAGTATGATAATCACCCCAAGAATAACATAGCCAAGATAGATAAAGAATGTGACTTTTTTCTTCTTAGCAACTGTATGAGGAGGTGGCGATGGCAAGGGTGGACATGTTCTTGACAATATCAGTCCACATAATCCGGGATTACCCGAAAAACTGCTGGAACTAAAGTGGCCCTTGACATCAGGAACTGGACCAGTTAAATTATTGTAGGAGACATTGAATTCTACAAGATTGGAAAACTCAAATTCAGGTATCTGCCCTGTTAGCTGATTTCTTTCAGCCAAAAAAGTTAACAACCCTGAGATTCTTGACATATCCGGTATCTGTCCCGAGAAGGCATTATCTGAAATAACAAACCTTTTCAAATTGCTCAACCGTGAAAGAGAGCTTGGTAAATTGCTTGATAATTTGTTGCCACGCAGATATAAATGTGTGAGACGCCTGCAGTTTGATATTTCTTGTGGTAAACTTCCAATAATTTCGTTCTCATTCAAGCTCAGTACAGAAAGGGAAGTAGCCTCACAGACAAAAGCAGCATCAAGAATTCCAGTGAGATTCTTCTGATCAAGAACGATTTTTTTCACGTGTTGCTTTCTTGAATCACAAGTTATGCCTTCCCATTTGTTGGTACATGGATCAGATGATAAATTCCATCCAAAGTTCACTTCTTTTGAGATGTTCCCAAGTGAAATCTTGTTTATAAACATGACTAATGCTTGCCTCACTTCCAGAGTCTCTGAACCTGCAAGTACTAGCAACATTTGAAAGATTATACTCAAGATTACCCATCTTGTAATCGGAATCATTGCTGGCGTGAAGAAGTTGAAATCTCTTTAACGGTCTGCTTCTTCACCGCATAAATTCATAAAGTTATTGATAATTGGCTATATGCAACAAGCAGAACAGATGCTAACAAAGTAGTGTGATTTATGAATAAAGTATAGCTAAAGCTAAAACGGCCAATCGGCTCATTATTGCTAAGGCAAGGTCAATGTAATGCAGAACAAAAAACACAGATGATTTAACAAAAAATGGTGACTGAAGGAGAAAAAGTGATTAAAATATTGAAGGACGGCAAAACTGTCAAACATTTGCATGATTTCTCCTTCTAAGTTAGTTTCTGATTGGATATACTGGTAGAGAGATATTAAGAATATTCCAAATGGTCCTTTTTTATACATCACTCTAAAATTCCAAAGCTACATTATCCTATGATTTTCAGAAGAACAATGTATATAAAATGCTATGTTGCCTACAACATTAAAAAAAAAAAAGGGAAAAGGGTTAAATATATCCCTGTATTATTGAAAATAGTTTAAATATACCCTTCATTATACTTTCGAGCTAAATATGCCCCTCCTGTTATATTTTCGATTCAAATATACCCTCTCATTATACTTTGGTATAAATTTGCCCTTAATTTTAACGGAAATAACACTTGAAAAGCTCAAAATTAAATAGTTCATTCCCAATTTCAAATATCTGAATTTTTTAGGAATAAATAAAATTTTCAAGTACTAATTTAAGTTTTTTTTCGTAGATATGACAATACAAAATGCATTGCATAATTTTAAGTACTAATACATGAAATTTCTAAATAACTAATACATGAAATTTCTAAATACTAATATGAGTCTTTTTTTCTTATAAAATGATAAGTCAGAAAATGCTACAAAATATCATTTTGTAAGAAAAAAGAACTCAAATTAGTACTTAGAAATTTCATGTATTAGTATTGTATTGTCATTTCTAAGAAAAAAACTCAAATTAATACATGAAAATTTTATTTATTCCTAAAAAAATTAAATATTTAAAATTAGGAATGAGTTATTTAATTTTGAGTTTTTCAAGTGTTCTTCCGTTAAAATTAAGGGCGGATTTGTACCAAAGTATAATGAGAGGGGTATATTTGAATCGAAGGTATAACAGGAAGGATATATTTAATCCGAAAGTATAACGAATAGTATATTTAAACTATTTTCAATAATAATTTGACCCTTTTTAAAAAAAAAATGGGATAAGCTACACTAATAAGATAGAAGACAAATATATACTAATACTAATGAAAAGCCAGTATTTTTGCCCTTTTTTTGGTTACAAGGAAAAATGTCATCCCCTCAGCTAAAGCAGCTCCAGGCTTTTACATCATCTATATCTACGGTTCAATAATCTAGATTCTACTGTTCAAAACTTCTTGTTGATTTAGACACTCATATGCGAGGGCGGTTTCAACGTTAAATATACAAATACAGTAGATGTTTGACTCTCGTACTCCAAATTAAGCCCAAACAAATTGAAAGGACGTAGCATTTTAAAGTATTCAATCACGGCTAATAGAACTACGAATCCATATTTTGGGTTGATTGATAATCCCAAATTGTGAAACAGGGTATACTACCGGTATATATAAGAAAAAACAGAGAATTTTTGAATCATAACATTCAAACATCCATTTACAGAGAAGTTTTTTTTTTTTTTTTTTTTGTAATCATAATATTCAAACATCCATTGTATATGAAGAAGAAGAAGAAGAAAATAACAAGTAGATCTTCAGTAAAGCTAGTTTTGAATTACAACATAAAAGTGATTAATGCATGTCCTAAGAGTACAAAAAAGAATGATCATAATTAATAAGAAAAGAAACTCCAACTAACCCTCAAAAGCAAAATTAATAGGCTATATTCTAAGATTTTCGGTTCAGCAATACTTTATCCCCTATGGAAGTTACATCTGCCTATCCCAAAAACCCAAAAAAGGGATAAAAGGTTCAATCAAGAGGAGAAATTAAATAATTTTAAAATTGGCTTTATGATGGTGTGTTGATGGAAAGAACAAGAGCTTGCAAGGCATGAATTTGCAGTCTTAAATGCATGATGTATTTTGCAGTTTGGAGGAGCAATTGATGAGAAGGCAATTGGCTAGCGCCTGGGACTAGCCTCTGCAGCTTCACCACTTTGTCTTGTTGGTGTTGAAGATCAATATTATTATCATTGAAAACATAGCCCATTCTTGATCTCCTCTTCTTCCCCCTTGTGGTTTGTGTTGTTTTCATGACTACCTTTTCTTGACCACCTAATCTTTTTTTGGAACCCATCTTGATGTGGAGCAATTGCTTTTAATTGGTTCATGCAAACTCAAAGAAACAGCTATATATAGACACAAAAAGTGCTTTAGTGAAGCAGAGAAGCTGGCACAACATGTCTAAATTCATGGTGCATGTAATAAACTCTTGCATGTGATGGCTTTGGTGTGACACTTAGGTCGACTCATGTCATATGTCTGGCCTATACTTTAACAGCAACATCTTTTCATTTGTTTTGTACTCTAAATAAATAAATCTTCTTTTATATCATCAAACAAGTTAAGTTAATCTATAACATAAAACTCTATTAAGAATGTGGTGTAGTGAATCAGATTGTTTTTCCTTAATCACAACTATTGGATTTGAGTTGTGTATGAAATTCTTTTTGATAGGGAGCCCTTCCCTCCAACTAGGGCCTACGCATCGCTAATCTGAATTAATCGAACTCCAATACAGATACTGCACCGAATAGAGAACCAAAAAAAATCTATGACAAATAACTCTTAATTACAACAAACATAAAAAAAATCTATGACAAATAACTCTTAATTACAACAAACATGATATCATGATAATATGATAATACCATTACCATTTAATTGAATTACAATTTTACGTTATCAGTATGGTAGTGTTTAAATAAAAGATGAGTGGTGGTTTGAACTTTATGGACAATTATTTGTGTACTCCTGTGTCCAACTAAGGCTTTTATCAATCTCTATCTTCAAGTTGAAGTAGTAGATAATGAATACCCCATATCTGTAGATAGGAGAATGTGTGATGTCATGTGAGGAACAGATAATGTGGGGAAGCAATTAAAGATTGGGGCTTGTGGAGATCAAGTGGCATTTCTGCGCTGCGGGATTTTGCTGGCGGTGACGCGTCACATGCCTTGACAGCTCTCTCAAGCTGAGCAACTCATGCCCACCACCACATTAATTTTGATTTATTCTCACCATCCATAAACTACAATTAACTGAAAGAAAAAAAATTATTCACTTTGACAGCTTAAGTTTCTAATAAACCGCGGTTTACACAACATTTGAAATTAAAATTTGAAAAGAAGTTGTGTGGAAGCTGAACTTATGTTACAATAGTTGTATGTTGTTTCTTTAGAACAAATGTGAAAAATGAGAATTGTTTTAGTTTGCCAAGAAAAAAAATGAATGAAATGAGATGTTATGATCCTAATGTCAAAAAGTCCCACATCGATTAAATAGAGTGCTAAATGGGAAGCTGATGTGGGCTTATATAATCATAGCTAGCTTTTAGGGTGTGGTTCTCCGTGAATTTTATCATGAGAATTTCTTAATTTGTTTAATATATATCTTGTTTGTTCTTGCAAGAATTTTATGGAGTACCAACCTACGTACGAGAAAAAATATTTCTTTTTATGACGACTAAAATTACTTATTTTGATTTTCCCCACTTTGAGTGTAGTTTGAACGATTGATTTTATAGCCGTAAGTCTTAACTGGTGATTGTTTTCCTCTGGATTATGAAGCTTGGTTCTAATAATAACTGTCAATCGAACAGGCCTAAACTTCAATTGGGCTGGGCTTTATTTTAATTTTGAATTGTTGTTGTTATTTCATGAAAAAAATACTTGATTGGGTGCTTTTTAAAAATTAATTATCAATTTTAGCGATATTTTTTATTTATTACTATTTATAGCAATATATAACAATACTATGATAAATCTACACTTGTATTAAAAGTGAATTATACATACAATATAAATGTATTATAAGTGTTTTAAAATATATATTATGTTTGTGTAGTAAGAAACTAACATAATATATTATAAATCTATTAAAATATGTGATAAATGTATTATCCATCTATAAAACTTGTATTATATATGTTTTATAAATAGTTCTCTGCAATATGTATTAAAATTGTATTATAAGTGTTTTAAAATATATATTATGTTTGTGTAGTAAGAAACTAACACAATATATTATAAATCTATTAAAATATGTGATAAATGTATTATCCATCTATAAAACTTGTATTATATATGTTTTATAAATAGTTCTCTGCAATATGTATTAAAATTGTATTATAAATATATTATAAGTGTTGACTGAAAAAAAATATTTATTGCTATAAATAATAAATATTTTCTTAATATTATATATTTTTGTAAGTTTCCTTTATTTCATCGGGTTGGTCTTGGAAAATGATCCTATCAGATTATTAGGCCGGAAAGATCCAATAAGTATGATTGCATGTCATCTTACAAAAAGTATGCAGGGGCTATGCCGTCTCTTCGGTATTCACTTTTCCATTCGACTAATTTGGATCGGATCGAATTATTTTATAAAAAAGTTATCTAAATACATAATTTATTTTATTATATTTTTTAAAAATTTTCTATTATTTGAAAAATTATAAAAAATTCTACTATTTCTTATTCTCTGATACATTACTGTACGCGATATATCGGACGATTACATTATTTACTTTATTTATCAGGATATCGAATATGTCACTTTACGCGATGTATCAGAATGTACGTAATGTATTCGGATTCCACCAAAAGAAGAGATTTCGATAATTTTTTAAAGAGTGAGTATAGAGTGTAATTGGAAAAAATCACTATGTGATTTAAGTAAAATTTACTATTTTTATTTTGAGTGTAAATAATTTCATGCCAAAAACGACTTTATTGACCCAAGGCTTGAATCCGAAGTTTCAAATTAAAAATTGAGGATTACTTATTAAATCCTTTAGTTTATGATTGTCAGATTCTTCATTTCCCCTAAACAATATTTGATAAAATAAAATATTAAACAATGTGATAAAGTTTAAATTTAAAAGTTGTCTAACGATTTAAGCTAATTCATGGAATGTTTATCTTTACAATATAGTCACAAATTGGTTAGTTGATTTACAAGCTAAGCATCTTGTCAAAATAATAATAATCTAGAAGCTAAGTATAATAACAGATCATTATTTGATTTACATGTTTCATTTACGGAATGTGGCCTAACTTATATTACATAAAGTTAACATCACTTTTAGTCTTTTAGCACCTTTTTTCATATTTGAGCATCATTAATGAAGCCTACTTTTATCATTTTGCTTAATCTTTACTTATGGCACCTCTCACCAACTTAAAAGCGCTCAATAATTTTCCTTTGCCAAGAGATTACCTTTTTCTTAACCAAAGTAGAGGACCAAGCAATAATAACTAGCGCAATACTAATTAGTTGGCGGGATTAAGGAAAATTAGCCCTCAAATCAATGTAAATAGACACTCGACCACTCTAAAACAACAATCATGTAGTTTGGTTAATTATTTGATAGCTTTAATTTGTTCTTTCGCCTTCACAAAAAAGAGAGATTTCACTTATTTTTAAAGATTGATTAATTGTATAAAACTTAAACATTGACAATATCAAACAAACTTTATTATAAGCTAGGCAAGAATTCATGTATTATCTTATACAGAAAATAAAATGTATCATATTTTTAGTAAGGAATAACAGTATTTAAAGATAAAATTTTTCTAGAAGAAAATAATTCTTAGGTAATATTTTGTGTATCAATATTCATCAGATAACAATTCATACATGACTTTTGACAGCATAACAATTTCTTAATTATTATTTATTGAATAAAATAATGACCCCTTAATTTTTAAAAAAGAACACCAATTTAAACAAACATTTCGCTAGCCTTCCACTCATCTTGTCCCAATACAAACTTACATTAGTAAACTTAATAATTAACGATTTTTTTATGCAAAATATTCTTACTTATTTTCAAATTAATCTTTCAAAGATATCTCAAGATTTTATGGGGGAAAGTGGTCCTAAATGGATGAGCCAATTTCTCCAAAACTGTAAATAGCAGTAATAGTTATAGTGGTCCCACCAGCAAACGCATTCACTAGAAACTTGTGACACTTCACCGCAATATGCATGTGCTCGTCTTTGTTTTTGTGCAAATATGTACTAAACCATTTTCTGTTTTTAGTACAATTAGTGCATCAAAATATAATTTATTCAAATTTGAATGGGTTATTAAGTTACTTATTTGGTAGCTTCGTGCATTTCCAGCCAGCCTATTAAAAGTTGAGTTGTTACATAGTCTAAATTAACTCATGAGAAATCTTGTTAAATATTTTTAATTTAAAATTATATAAAAACAAATAAAATGATTGAAACTCGGTACTTTTGGACGAATTAATAACCTGTTTATTTATTAACACAATCTATTTTGAGCTAACTAGATTTAGAGCAATCCCGCACATTAAAATTTAGGTTGGTATGTAGCCCAAATTAACTCATGAGAAATCTTGTCAAATACTTTTGATTTTTAATTTTTTTTAATGTATTATATATAAAAATAATAAATAAAATAATAATTTTTTAAATGGATCAATAACTCATTTGTTTATTAACTTAATTTATTTGACTACCTCAAATTCAATTTTTATTGGACACCTCTATATTTAGAGTACCTTCATTCACGTGTTCTTTGTTTCTTGCTTTCTCTTATGTCTCTTTCTAGCTTTTCATCTTTCTTTTTTCTTTTTGGGTCATGAATTGTTCCTTCAAACACAAGGATATAGTGGGATTGTACGTCTTATCACTAATTTCCACATTTGCCCTTAGAAGGGATTGAAAATGGAGAATATAATATCTTAGGGAGAAATTACGCGAAATGACAAATATTTAATGATTGATATGTACTTAGGTTATAATTTTGATTAATTATTAAATGCGGCAACAATTTAATCATTTTTGTTGTATAATTTGTATAATTCGATTCCTAATTATATAAATTCAGAATTTATATATGCTTTTCTTAACTATTTGTATACGATTTGTTGATACATTTGATTTGTATAAGTTATGAAAAAGTCATAATTGTATAAATTCAGAATTTATTTATAATTATCATGTTTGTATATGATTTGTTGATACATTTGATCTATATAAGTTTTGAAAAATTCTTAAATGTATAAATATAAAATTTGCATATACTTACATTGTCTATATATTGGCAAGCGAAATATACAAATGGAAGCCTGAAAAATTCCTAAATATATAAATACATAATTTGTATATATTTACTCTGTTTATATATTAACAAACGAAATATATAAACGAAAATACTCATAGCAAATGAAATTATAGTTATGGAGCGTATTAGTCAAACTATAGCTAAAAAATATAATTAAAACACTTGTAATAACTGGTGAAATTTCCTCAAATTGAAAACAATTACATAAATAGAAAATAGAATTGTCAGTCTCATTACTGCTATACATTTAATCTCAACTACTGGAATGATTGCCTATAAATTTAGGGCAATAAAAAAGCAAAGTGTGATGATCCGCTACTTGATCTTGAAGAAGAATTCGTGAGTAATTTGTCAAGTGCCACACGAAGGTCTTAATTAAAGTCTAAATTCGTAAAATAAGGGAGTCTAACTACCATAAACGCAATAAAACAAAGTCTAACAACCTAACTCGATGCTCTTTAAATCACCCATTGAACTCAAAAGCATTATTTTTTTATTTTTTTTAAAAAACTTTGGTTGTTGCATGGAAGCTACCACCATCTTAAGAGATATAGAAAGAAAAAACATAAAAGTTGAATGCGAGACATCGTGAATTCACTTTCTTAACCACTGGCTACATTCTTGGCTGCAATTTTAAAATATACTACAAATTATGCAATAAATCAATAAAGCTATGCATATAAGTAAATAATATTATTTAACTAATATACGTTGATGATATACTGCTTAAATAGTCTTTTTAAACTTGCATACACATTATTTTTTTCAAACTTATTTATAGAACTACACTGAATAATAAGTATATTAATGTTGTACTTTATTAATATAATTTTTTTTACCAGTTTCAACATGTCATTTGTCATTTTCTTAGGTTACCAACACATACTTGCTATAAAACCTATGTGTAATTGACATTTAAATGTAATAAATGATGGGATTGTCTCCACCTTTAATCATAAGTTTTGAGTTTGAATTCTGAATATGAAGAAAATTTTGTTAGGAGCGTGATTTGAGTTTAATCGTGACTTCAACGCGAGCTTCGAATACCAAATGTAAAATATAAAAAAATAATTTTGTCAATAATAATTTTTTAAGAATAAAAAAGAATAGGAAAATGATTCAATCCTAAAGCAGCAAATATGGTTTGTGAATGGCATATCAACAAAACTAAAGACCCACATCTCATCTGTCACAGGACCCATTTTTAACTAATCCACTTAGGAGGGGGGGGGGGGGTCTTTCCTCTTATTGTGGGAAAAACTATTAATTGCAAACTACTACTCCTCTCGAACAAGAAAATTAATAAATGTAACAAACGTACCGCTAAGACCCACAAAAATTCAATATCCGCAGATTTTTGGTATTCAATTTTAGTAATAATACCAAAAATCAAAGTTCCAGTTTTTATATTTTCCCACAAGATTGAAAAAAAAAAAGAGACAGCTTTGCTACAGACTTACAGAGCCAGTTAATTGAGTAGGAATCATGTGATTTTTGCTCTCTCCTTTCACTAGGCATTAGCCTTTCTTACTAGTCTTTTTTCTTGGAGTAATATTCTTTCTTGGTATTTTTTTGTTCCATTTGGGGTTTGCAGCTTTTTCTTGAGGTTTTTTCATGTTCGATGGCCTCAAGTGCTTCAAGATTCATCAAGTGTGTTACGGTTGGTGATGGCGCTGTTGGCAAGACTTGTATGCTTATTTGCTATACCAGTAACAAGTTTCCTACTGTAAGTAAGGGAGTACTTTTTATTTACTTTCTCTTTTCCCCAAAAGATCCATGTGGGTTTCTTGATATGTGTCCCATTGCTTGTGTTTGATGCCTAGATAAGCAGGATTTTGGTTTTTATATGTGGGTTTAGCAGCTTTTTCCTTTTTTTTTTTTTTTTTTTTCTGTTGTTGGTGTTTCTTCTGATTTCTACTTTAGAATATGTTCTCTTTTTGCCTCAGAGTGTTTTTTTGTTGCTTTATCTAACCTATTCTTGAATGGCCTTCTTGGGTTGTGTTCTCTTGGTATGCTCCATTCTTGCTGCCACCCAGGTCACAAAAGTAGGGTGGGGTTGGGGGGGTGGGGGGGGGGACGGAGGGGAAATCACCCTAAGAAAAATGTAAGGGTGACGTAATCGACTTTGGGGAAATATCACTAGCTCAGTTGGTTGAGTAATTGAACTTATCACATTGATGGTGAATTGTTGGTGAGGGTTCGGTTGCCCACAATGGGATCCCCTCTCCATTTCCCCTTCAAAAAAAACAGACCTAATCAACAAGAAAGAACAGAATGATAAGGCTAACTTGTGTGATTCAGGAGTATTTGTTGAGTTTATTTCAATTGAGCTTGAACTACTTAAGTTATCTGAGCGTTTGTATATGTTCAAACCAGGACTATGTTCCAACGGTATTTGACAACTTCAGTGCTAATGTGGTTGTTGAAGGGACCACGGTAAATTTAGGTCTTTGGGATACTGCAGGTAAAAAATATTCTCTAATTACAGCTGATTAGTTCCAAGATGATTTCTTATTTTGCCTCCTCAAAATCAAGCAATAACATCCTGTAATAATCATTTACTAATCCTTTTAGGAGGCAAAGGAATTCTGATTTCTCTGTCCTCTGATAATTTTTATAGGACAAGAAGATTACAACAGACTACGACCACTGAGCTACCGAGGAGCAGATGTTTTTGTCCTAGCGTTCTCCTTGGTTAGTCGTGCAAGCTATGAGAACATACTTAAAAAGGTAATTTCTGTTGAAAATTGTGAACTTTTGTGAGTTTGTGTCAAATGTCTTTAGGATTGCTGAAAGCCCATTTTTGTTCAGTGGATTCCTGAACTTCAGCATTATGCTCCTGGAATTCCGGTGGTATTAGCCGGCACCAAACTTGGTAAGTACTTTACATATTCCCTGAATTAGCAATTATAACACATGCTGATTCTTGAATGTAACTGCTTCACGGTTTAATGTCACTTTGTTCTATGATGTGCTTGCTAAAATGCTATTGTGTTTACTTATAAAAAATAGAAATAAAATGTTAATGTGTTGATTGTAGCTGCCCTTTGTAGTTATCAGAGTTTATAGTCTCTAATACTGTATTCAAAAGCATAAATAACTTAAGGGCATTGCAAGATGGAGGTGAAAAGATGTGAATGTTGTATACCTTAAGGGGATTGCATGATCAGAGTGAAGTCTAGAAATGGAACTGAGGGAGTATTGATATAGAAGCCATGCTCTGTGCATCAAAGTGGTCTCTATAACTTAGTACTACCAAAAAATGCAGCTTCATAACTTTTCTTCCTCAAATATTCTCAGGTACAACAGTAAAGTGGCAACTAGGAGGAAAGTTGCCTGATTAATAATTTTGACATTTTTGCATTTATATGATAAAACTTCTTCAAGGTGCACACACTACATATTTCGCAAGATTGTACTTGCTACTCCAGATGGGGCACCATATGCTCCGGTATATTCAATTTCAAATCCAAAAGCAAAATCCTATGACAAGGATAGAGTTTGTTTTAGTACGTAAGGAATAAGGAGGAGTAGATGGCTGCCCAAGCTTCTCAAAATTGAAGAATGTCCCAAGCTACCTAAAAGGGGAACTAGTGGAGGTCCCTAGGGATTTAGTAATAAGAGTTAGTGTGTAATGTGTGGGTTTAGACGCATGAGATTGGTTCGAATTCTAATGCGAACGAAAGCCTAGTAGTTAAGAGGAGAAGGGTGGACAGGCAATCCCATCATCCTCTGAGTCTCTAACTGTGCGCCATAAAATTAGCCTTTGGGGATTTCTTGCTTTTCAAGAATATCTATGCACCGGAGACTTTAGGTTCGCATTCATTTAATTTTTACAGTAAAGCTTAATAATTAAGATGTCTACTTCTTTTCAGGGGCCAAACATTTAAGCGCAAGTGCTAAGGTTGCCCTTAGCTTTTTGAAGGGGAGCCTTGGCATAACTGGTAAAGTTGTTGTCATGTGACCAGGAGGTCAGAGGTTCGAGCCGTCGAACCAGCCTCTTGGTAAGGCTGCGTATAATAGACCCTTGTGGTTCAGCCCTTCCCCGGACCCTGCACATAGCGGGAGCTTAGTGCACCGGGCTGCCTTTTATTTTATTTTATTAGATACTGTAATAGATAGCATTTTGGAATCCATGAGTACACCTTGATTTTCCTATGTTTATTCCTTGAAGCTTTTGGTTACTCTCTGTTTTTTTTTTAACTGCTCTTTACCCAACTTGATTGTCCTGCCTGAGCCATTAACCATCTCACCCCGCTAAGCTAGAGATGTATTTTGAAGCCACAGATGATTATTGTCTGTGTCATAATTAACTTGCCTTATAGAACATGTGTTTCAGATATCCGTATGAAATCTCTGGACTTGCAATGTGTGTAAAACTATTTCTCATTTAACGTGCATACTGCAGTTTGTGAAACTAAAATTTCTTCAGAAAGCTGTCTTTGGATTCTTCTTTTTTTTTTCCCCTTCCTTTTCCCCCATTCTGGTTCATAACAAAATCTTACCAAATCAAAACATATCGCTCCCAAGCTATACTTTCCTTTTCCTGTTGTTACTTGTACCCTTTATCTCTTAGTGCTGTTATTGGAGGTTTCGAACAAGTCTTAAAATGCCAGATTACATAGCCTTTGTGATTGTTGTCCTAAGACACATTTTGCTCTGAAAACCGAATTTACTCAGCAATTTCTCCTTCTCTTGCTTCCAAGTTCCTTGCAAATATTATATTTTCTACTATGTTGTAAGAGCCTTGAGTAGCACTCCTACAGGTACCATCAAGTACCTCTCCACTACATCACTATTTTCTTATAAAAAATAAATAGACAAACTATTACTCATTAAAGGACCAAGATTTAAGGTCCATAGGTAAAGGTCATGTGCATAGAGGGTTAGGATGAATGCAACTCCGTGATTGTGAAAATGTTGCTTTTGTACCTGGTGATGGATGCTGTTCAATCATAGCTTATAAAAATTGCAATATAAATGTTAATCTTACTTCTGTTAGACTAATGAGTGAAGTGTTAATATTTACTCCGTACTAATTTCAAATAAACAATAAAAGCAAAGGTAAAGGAGCAGCAGATTTAGATATCACACACGAGAAGGAATTTTATGACGGAGAACCATGGCTTAATAGTTAGAGTTGTCATCGTATGAGTAGGAGGTCACGAGTTTAATCCATGGAATCAGCCCCTTGCAGAAATGAAAGATAAAGTTGTCAACAATAAACCAAATGTAGTCCGACCCTTCCCTGAACCCCACCCATAACGAGACCTTATTATACCAGGCTGCCCCACAGGAGTAGGAATTTTATTGGCCAAAGAAAAGGTCATGGAGTCGTTTTTTCAGTATATTCTTGTAGTGGCAGGCTGATAATCTTAGTTCAATGAGGAATAATACAAATGTATCTCATGCCCAAGAATTTGTGGTGGTGAAATTTTAAATACATGCTTGGCTGGTAGGTTTAGCAGATTGCAGCTCCTGTGATAATCTCTAATATTTACTATATTTTTTATTTCAGTTGACAGACTTTATTTTGCTTCCTTTACACTTATTCAACGTGGAATCTCATTCTATGGAGAAAGAAAAGTGAATATTAGTGTATCTAAAAATCATGGTAATTTTAAAGTATTTTCCATGTTGTTTGATGGAATGAGTTGTTTCCTTGTATGATTTTTAGCAATCCTAAGCTCATGAGCTAACTTTTAGGGTAAAGTTAGCCCCAATTTCCATTTTATTCACATGGTATTAGAGTGGAACACATTCCTTTGGTTACTCAATATTGAACTCTCATATTATGTTGTCCACTCTCATAATGTCCTACCCTGAACGTGCATTGGGGGGTGGGGGTTTAAGCTCCCATATTAGTTGATGGAATGGTTATTGTCCTTTTATATGGTCTTGCATAATTCTCGACACTTGAGCTTTTGGGAGTTGAGTTAGAACTGATTTTCATTTCACAGATATCAATTTAAAGGAAAAGAGCCGAATTAGGAAAAAAATTTAGTGTGGTTGGAATGGACTATACCTTTTTTGTTTGAGATGGTAAGTTGTATTAAAATCAAAAAGGCTGCGAAACCATAATAAATACAAAGAGTGAGCAAAAACTAAACTAGGCAAAAGTTTCTATTGCTCTATGGAGACTCTAAAAGTTGCATTAGAGCCTCAATGTCTTCTATGTACTCCTGTTTACACCAAAAATGAAAAAGAAAAGTACAACTAAGCTTTATCTTCTGGATTGGGTTACTCTTTCTTTCAAAACATCTGAGATTCCTTTTCCTTCGGATAGTCCACCATAGGCAGCCTGGGATCATACAACATCTTCTTTTTTGATCTTAGTGTCTCCCCGTCTGTTCCACTTGGAAAACATGTCTAGTGTAGTCATTGACACTGACCAACTCAAACCTATCATAGCAAAGAAGATGTCCCAAGTTGTGTAGTCACTCTGCAGTGCAAAAAAGGTGACTACCTATTTTTGCATTCTTTCCACATAAGTGGCAAATAGCAAATTGTATTCCCCTTATCTGTAGCGTGTCCTGTGTCAAGCATGCTTGCTTGACTACCAACTAAACGAAACAAGCCACCTTGTATGGGATCTTAGTTCTAAATGTGCTTCCAAGGCCATATCAAGGTCAGATTGTTTTCATGGTTCAAACTGTTATAAGCTATTTTGACTGGAAAAGTGCCTGAGTTGTATCTTATCCACCCCAATCTGCTTGTGCGTGAGAGGTTCCAGTGAACTGATTAAGGGTGTTTAAGAATTCATCAAATTTGTCCATCTCCCAGTCATTCAAGGATCCCCTGTAAGTTAAATTCTAACCTTGAGTACCTGGAAGGGAATTTTAGGACTTGGTTGGAAAAGGCATTCTCTGTGAATAGTCATTCTCATTTTATTACTAAGCCCAGCAAAGGGAAGGTGAAATATAGTAAGAATGAGGTTCTTATTCAAAGCCATTCCACAAACCAAAATCTGGATGAAAAGCAGTCTACTATTGGGACAGGCTAGGGCCCTATATGTCAGTCCTAATCATATTCATATTTAGCTGAAACATCATCTTTATATTGAGGATGATCTTGAAGGTGGAGGCTATGAGTACTTAGTTGAAAGTATTTTTAGTGGTCAAGTCCCTGTAACGTTTGAGCTTGTGTCCCCTTGGTGGAGCAGAATTTAAGACTACATAGTAGAATGAATTTAGTTTCTTGTGTAGCTATTGTTGTTTGTTTTCATTGAGCATCTTTATGGAACTAATAATCCTGGACGAGCAGTTTGCTGTCAGTAAGTCATTAGATGACTTTGCTATAGTCACGAGTGTCTTATTTGCTGTCTACTTGTGAAATTGGCAAGCTCTCCTCATGATGTGTAGTGTTACTTGATTCTTAGTTATGCATTAAATATTTTTTCGTCTGGATAATGCTACAGATCTTCGCGAGGATAAGCACTTCTTGGCTGATCATCCTGGATTAGTTCCTGTCACCACTGCGCAGGTCTGGCTCCAATCTATCAGTTGTATCTTGCTCCTTTGCATAGTTTTGAATAAATGGAGGGGATACTGATCTTCACATGTTCAGGGAGAGGAGCTGCGGAAACAAATTGGTGCTGCCTATTATATCGAATGTAGCTCTAAGACACAGCAGGTGGGTCAAATTAGTATCTTTTCCTAAGAGATTGTTATGCAGTTAAATTGGTGCTTAAACGGTTCCATGAATTAAAGATTGTCGTTTGTTTTAAAAAGGTAAAAAAATTTGAAGAATATTTAATAAATTTCAAAAGAAAAAAAACATTTTTCAGAAACAAATGCCACCATGCTACAAATATTAATTGCTTCATTTCAAATGTCCAAGAATGGGAGGATCTTTTAGTTCTTTGGGTGAGCTGGGAGGGTGTGCTGGCCTTGTGTTAATTGTGTTTGCTGCTTCGTGGGTGTCAATTTTGTATCAATATGTCACTCAAATGCCTATTAGTCAACTACCTATTTTAACATAGGATGAGGATCGATTATCTCTGTCTTGTTCATCCTTACATCCATCAAGAATATGGGGTAGATAATCTTTAAAGGATAGTATTTCCTTCTAGTTTTTGTACTTAAAGGCCCTCAACTTTTAACTGTCAGAGAAGAAATTTTATCGATGCTGTATCAAATCTATCCTTTATTGGGATAGTTGGAAACATTTCTTTTTTGAACTATTGCAACAATCTTGTCATTTTCTTTAAGTATGTGACTGACTATTGTAGGTGTATGTACAATATATTGCAGAAGATATTTGTCCAACCTCTACTATTTTTGGTATCATTTTTAATCAACTGACTAGAAATGTTAGGATGTGCTTTCCCTATCAAAAGTTCTTTTGGCCACTTTCAGCCTATCTTACATGGGTTGGCAGATTATCATTTTGAGGTTGCAAATTTAAGTTTTTTTGATGTCTATCTGCTATGAACCTTTTGGAGTTTAAAATAGTGGTATAGCATTTTGCATCCAAGAGTGTAGCGTAGTGGTTAATGAGGTGGGTTGAGAACCATGAGGTCTTAGGTTCAAATGCCAGCAGAGGAAAAAATACTTGGTGATTCTTCCCATGTGTCCAAGCCTTAGTGGACAAAGTTGCGCAACAGCTGTGTTGGTGAGCGATAGTAAGTTCCCCATGGAATTAGTTGAGGTGCGCTCAAACTAGCCCGGACACCGCGGCTGTCAAAAAAAGGGGGGTGTCTACATTGCGAACCTCTGGATGCTGATTAAATGAAAAGTTACTTTTACCTAAAAAAAGTAGTTGTAGAGTAGACAATGCTGTAGTTAGTGGCAATCTGAAATAACCATTTACTTATGTACAAGCATTTTGCTATCCCTATTTATCAACTTATACAGTGAAACTTCATTCAGCTACTGTTTTTCATTTCCTGGAGGTATCTGGTTTATTCACTTGAGTCGGTTGTTCAAATATTATTCAGGTTTGTGTTATAACATCCTTCGATTGAATATCAACCTGATATTAAATTCAAGTGAAGAAAATAATGATTAGGCTGGATAATGAATCTTTAACCCGCAGAGCACAGGTCATACATTTTCTGACTTCCACTTACCTTTTTTCTTGCTCTGCTGGTTTTGCATGTGTGCAGGGTTGCTGTTTGAGAGTTTCTTGATACAGTAACTTCATCAATGAAGCTATTCATTGAAAAGACGGGGCACGTTGCCTTCCCTTATTTTGAAAACTAGGTCAAGACCTTTAAGTTTCCCATTCAAATTTATACCAATTAGGACCAATTTAAGTATTTGACGTCCCAGATACTTCCGACCTGTATTCTTAACTTGTCTATGTCTAAGTATATCCTTGCTTCCACCTGATTCGTACTTTTTTTCCTCTCACATTTTCTTTACTGAAGATACAAAGGCACTTCTGTTTGTTGCCTGATGGTTGGCTACTTTTACTTTTAATACTACTCTATTTGTAACTGACCACCTTACTTTTGCCTATTTGATCTAAAGAATGTGAAAGCTGTATTTGATGCTGCAATCAAGGTCGTCATCAAGCCACCACAAAAGCAAAAGGAGAAGAAAAAACAACGTCGAGGATGTCTTATGTAAGTAACTCTCTTAACCTTCTCTTAAAATCAGTTTCTTAGCTTTGGTACCACATAGGAAGGTGCTACATGCCATTTGTTGCACTGATGATCCACAGTTCTCCATTGACATTTTAAGTTGGCATACGGAAACAATAGTTGTGCTACTAAATATGGAAACAATACTTTGTTCAAACCTCTATGCTTTACCAATTTGTCTCCCAGTGACTAAATAGTTCCTTTTTGAACAAAAAAAGGGCATAATTGCTCTTATGTGTGCACAACTTTTTGTTCGACTAAGAAATTTAGAACATGTAAGTCCAATATACTGATATATATCTAGGGGTACTCTGACTTTAAGCCATATAGAATGTATGAAGACCTCATGAGAGACTCACCATTTGTTTTATTTATCCATATCATGCAAGAATATACATGTTCATCATCCTCTTGACATTGACAAACTGTGGCTATGGAATGGTTAGCAATATATGTCCCTGTTGCTATCATATAACATGAATTGAACCAGAAATTTGATAGTATGGGGGCAATGTTTCCTATTCTAGAGATAGTTGTAACTGCTGAATTGACAGACTGCTGTATATTATGGTATTAAAAATTAATGCTATTTTCACTTCAAAAAATAACACTATTTTCAATACTCTCTTATAAAAAGCTTGCGACGATGAAAATAACAGTTGCCTTTTCACGTGAACATTACTTTATTCAAAGAAGGTATTACTAGAAGATCTGGGTTTTTTTTTCCTTTTGTTCTCTCTCCACTTTTTAGAAGGAATTACTAGAGGAATTTAGCAGATAAATTCAATAAGTGGTTATTTGCTCACTATGTGCTAGGGGCCTAAATGTTGTGTAGTGAAATGATCTGTGGGGATTCATAGAGAATTAATGTGAACTCATGCATTTGGAGCGTACTTTTTCGGGTAAGGGAGTTGCGTGGATTGAATTTTTTTTTAGGTAAGATAGCATGCTTCCTTGTCACAGATTGATCAATTCAATTTTATCATTACAGTTATTGCTGTTGAAGTGTCGGCAGTAGCAACAATCTTCGGTTTATATTGTGATTCTGTTAACTATTTAGGCCGAGCTACAAAAGCTTTATGTTGCCCTAACTTAAAAAGCATGGATCCAGTCTCACAAAAAAGGTTAAAATTTCTGCTTCTGGTGGAGTAACAGACACAATGAACTAGAGAGAACACCAGGCCCCATCTAAAGTTTCTGGGTATCCAATCTAAGCCCCTTATATGACAAAAGATTCATTGGACTGTGAGGGCATGTCTGTTTGACTGTTAGCAGATTATAACTCTGACAAACTTCTAGAGTTGAGAGTTCTGGCCTGGTTTTGAGGGATGATGGCCAGTTTAGGCTACTTGGCTCTGCTAAATGGTGATATATCTGGCTGGTTACAACAAAATACAAAAGAGAGAACATTTTGCTTCCCATTTGTGGTTTCAATTTGTGATGCTTATAACGTGTTAATGTAATTTGAACTCATTGTGCGACATTGCCATTTCCTTTTCAATTTTGTGTTAGTTTTGACAGTGCTTTTGAGACCCTCTCGAGTTTTTGCAGCATTGTGCGCTGTCTGTAATGCTAACTTCTCTCACCTGGTACTGCAGGAATGTGATGTGTGGAAGGAAGCTCATCTGTTTGAAGTGACAACTCAATGTATATACTTCCATCAATTCGGTCTCTAGCATGATCATATCAGTGGCTTGAGCGCACTGCTTACAAAACTTAGATTTCAATGAGAACTTTTACGATGAGACTAATGTATTTGTTTATCTGCAGTCCAACTTGTTGCTGGACGGACTAGATTTGTCTTTGTAAAAAATTACATGAGTACTAGGTTTATTGCAAGGAGATGCGATTAATTCTGTTATACCTAAGCAGCTGTTTGCCAAAAACTACACCACATACAGCATCCAAGTAGACTAGAGCGTGAATGAACAGTATTGTTTTTCATATTGCAATAGTACTGTAGTTGCACAAAATTAACTACGTCGACATTACTGTGGACTACATTTTTGGGTAGTGGTAAGGTTTCATGCCACTTACCATTATACATTTAAAGGACAGCACTAAAGCAACCTACAATATTGCGATTTGCTGCGCAGGCTTGCAGTAATTGGTCATATTCTAAATTTTGGCACCTTTGTGAACTCAGCAGAGTGGGTTTTGGCTTGCCCCTTTCTATCTCCTTTTCCATTCATTAGCGAATTGTCAAAGAAGCATGCTTAACACAGTCTTTTCCATTCATTAGCGAATTGTCAAAGAAGCATGCTTAACACAGCCTATAGCATAAAGGCATTCGAACTGCGTCTAACTAAATGTTGGGCAAGGGCCGTACTCGAATAGATTCGACGGTATGCCACAAGGACACCTACGCCCGCATCTATGGAACGCATATGCTCATCACGGCAATCATAAATCTTGGTACTTGAAACAAAGCAAATGAAAGTGACTCTCCTGGGCATATGATCAAGGAAACAGATAAAAAGGAATGCGATTTCTGTGATTAATTATACCTGCATAAAAGCACATATCAACTCTACACCAAACCAAACTGCAATATGTACATTAAATTACTCAGCCATTCACTTGATAATTTACAAAGCATCGCTTATGAGAGGGCCATCACAAGAAGCTAATACAACTGATCATCTATTATAGGAACAACAATCATCAAAATGTGAAAAAGATTATCCTTAAACCTCTGCCCAAAGCTCCACCAGTTTAATTTCAAGTGGGGGAAAATTGTCTTTTACTTGTTTTCAAGAACAGTTGGTTCGGAATAATAGCTTGAAAGTAAACAAGAACATCTCACCACCACCAATGAAAATATCATCTTTAACAAGAGTTCTATCATCTGTGAATGAGACTACAGCTAAAGTTAGAATGATTCAATTTATGGTACAATGGCAGCCACAACAACTAAAACTTGCCTGATGAAAGCATTAGTACCAAAATTTGGTGCCAACCCCTGTATACATATGTAATGGGCAAAAGGAGGACACAGAAATGCCAAGAACACGGGGATCAAAGAAAGATAATTAACAGCAAAGCACAAAGAAAGCTTTCCATTTGATTCAGTCTGGAACTCGACCTCCAATGTCAATAATTTGGACAAGGATAACATTGATTTATCCCCCCCGTCCCTGGGCATCAAAGATTTCAAGCTTTCCAACAGTTAAATATCTACAGAGGGAAAACTCATCTGCATCCACCCACAGAATATAGCTGACCAAAGTGCTTGCAAACCATGGGAATCCCTACTACACTGATACACTGAAGAGGTGGAGGTCGGAGACTCTGAACACATCACTTACCACCCACCCCTGCATGGGCATACCAGAAGCTGAGAGTCTGAGGAGTTGGCCAAAGTCCATCCACCACTAGCTGTGTAGAAAGGAAAATAAATAATGAAATGGGGTGTTAAAATGCAGCCACACCAAAATACACGCAAACATCTCCAAACTCAAAAAATAAACTGAAACTTTTTGATCCCCAAGAAAAGGAATGTAAGGGGCAACCAGTTTCCAAGGACAGGAAATAGCTCGGAGATGCAGGGAAAAAAGTTTTGAGCTATTAAAGGAGCTGCTTTCTTTTTCTCAGAGCAATTTCCTTTCACACTGGAAGGAGAGGAATTCAACGACCTACTGGAAATCAATTTTCAGGAGGGAGAGGAAATTAACAGTAATATGTCTTGATAATTAGAACAGAAGAACCAAACATTTCTAACTTCTAAGATATCTTTGTTCTTTCAAAATTAAATCAAACTAGAAAAAGGGATGCATGCTCCAGCAGAAAACCTTTAAAATGACCGTGCACAAAGGTGGAAGCAAGGAGTGACTTTTATTTTTATTTTATTTTTTCTGGGGTGGATGGGAGGTGACATATCCTTTTCATCGGGTTGTGTATCATAGTTTCTGCACAGGAATAGCAGCTCAAATGTATAAAAATCCACAAGCTTACAGTTTGAGGTACGCAATTTAATGCATGATGTCCTGGCGCTTCCCTACATAGAAATTGCACTCAAATGCTTAAACAATGTAGGAGGCACAGGTCACACACTCAAACCGTAAAGAGCTAAAAAGAATCTGCTGATTTAAAAATAAAAGATGTCTCACCTTTCAAAATCACCAGATTGCAGCTTTTCCTGATCTTAATGCCACGACTGCTTGAACCTGAAGCTCTCACTGTCCCATCCTCCCTCGGGCTCCTTCCTCTTCAGAACACCACCAGGTACAGCATACATCCTACCATGCTCCTCTGCTAATGCTTGAGAACCGGCAACAGAGAGTTGCCTTGACGTCAAAGAAACCGATTCTTCTCTCCCTTTCATGTCAACCACTCCAGGACCTGCATTAAGATCCAGGCCCTGCCTGCCCCATTTTCTATTGTGGTCCATGGTACCATTGCTGTTACTGTCGGAAAGGCCGACGACATATGGCCTTGGATATTGGGATGACACAGTGCCAACAGGACCCAGTAACTGTGAATTTACAGATGGCGTATAAATCCTTCCACCAGAGGAAGAATCAACGAAAGAGGTTGATCCAACTGAGAATGATGCAGAAGGAAGTGCAAAATTTGTTTCAAAAGGAAATACAGGATACTGGAAAGGGGAGGATTGGAAGGGCACAGCAGGAGATGATGACAATACCGAGCTCCGGTAAACATCTTGGGTGAAAGGAGAACCAGCAGGAGGACCCAAGATTCGCTGTGCACCAGTTGTGACCATTGGGAATGGCGGCTGCTCCACACGATCAGGTAAAATTGATGGAAGTGTCACAGTTGAATAAGTACTCCCAGGGGTAAACCAAGAAGAAAGGTTCCCCATTTCTGGATTGTTCAGTCTGAAGTTAGAAGCAGGTAGTTGGGAACGCATGTTTCCCTGGTGATTATCATGGAATAGAGACTGTTCTGCATTGGACTCATCAACACCAGGCCCATTATTTAAATCAAAGTCCCTTCTCACATCCCCAGTTGGCAAACCAATCGTTGATGCTTTGTAAGGAAAAGCAGCACTGTCCAATCTACAACTGCTACTCACAGAGCACTGTCCTGCATCACCAGGTTCATCAAGTCTATTTAAATCAAGATCAAGTCCTCCAGAACAACGAACAGCAGGAGAATCTATCACTTCGTTCTTCAATGAAGCACGATTAGTAATATGGTCCAAAGGAGATATCAACTCTAGAGCAGAATCTTGAAGATTTATGTCGTCGAAGGTTCTTTCATCTGGTACATTCAGGTCAATATCTAATTGAGGGCGACTGTGCTTGCTGGTAGAAGCTTCAGTATGAGATATGGTTGCAGAACTTAATGGCATATCAAGTGATTTTCTGGGCTCAGCTGGGCGAAATGCACTTGTGGCGGCAGAGCCTTTCCATCCGAACTCACCTTTGACCCTCAATAGCTCCTCAGGTGGAACAAACGGACCTTTGGCGGCGGCAACTACAGTAATGGAGGCAGGCAAACTACAGGAAACTGAGGATACAGCAAAAGGCAATGGGTTCATAATATGGACATTTGATAAACATCCAGGGCCTGTAAGGTTGATTGGATCCCCGTATTTCCCCTCATCAGAAATAAAACCTTCATTTAAGTCAAACTTCACCTTTGAAGTTGACTCTGGAGCAGCAGTAGAGACAAAAGAAGTCTCTACATTGGCAGATCCACAGTCCTTTGTTTTATCTGCTTCAACAGCAGAGAAGTTCAATTCTCTACATTCCCCATGCTTCTGTACTTCTGCATTTGAAAATCCAAGTCTATCTTTCTGATTAAGTAACAAGCCAGAGTTCTGCATAGCAACATCCTTCCTTTCAACACTATCTTCACCCTTCTGATTTCTTGTAGTTAAGTCGGTTTGAACACGGGCTTTATCCTCAACTGAAGCTTCAACATTTCCTTGATCGGATTTTGCCTTTGCAGACGGATTAGCAAGATCTACACTAGCTTCATCAGACCGTCCACCTCTGACTGTGGTGGGATCTCCACTTGAACCAGTCGGTAGGCGCTCTTCCTTGTCACTTCCCTCCATCTTTTCAGAATTTACCACAACAGAAGATGGTTTCATCTCAGTACTAGCAATGTTCAACACCCTGTTCACACCATTTTTATTCTCACTTTCAAATTCTGCTGGTTTCTGGTCTTCCAAGCTTGCAACTTTATTAGTGACCTTGTCTCCTAATACTGAAGTACCATCTCCACCTAATTTAGCATCTAGAGCACCAACTTTGACCTCACGGGACACCACCATTTCCTCATGGATTTGTTGGCTTAATTCACCATCAATTGCCTTCTCAGATACACTATGAGGTGAAGAAGCATACTTTTCCACCTTACCTGACTTCTCAGTGCTCTCCAACGTTTCTCCAGCTGTCTGTGAATCAGAGCAGGGAGAGTTGAACTGTTTATTGCATCCACCTGTCATTGTCTCTTGAGAGGGTGAAATGGAGACCTTTCTATCTCCAGGTAACTCCATTGCAGCACCCGTGGATGAAAGCAGTTTATCCTCGGACCATGAAGCACGAGCAGTAACGAGTTCCTCTCTATTACCATCATCATCATTTTTACGGTCACCAGCAGAGATATCACCAGCAGGTGACTTCGACTTAACATCATCAGCTGTGCAATCCTCTTCAGCAGCGGGGGTATTTCTTTGTGGAGAAACAAAAGGTGAAACCATGTTAGACTTGGACATTTCTTCAGCAGCCACACTGGCAAGGAGATTCATTCCAATAGCATCGCCCAGCAACATAGGCACGTTTGATTCTGAATATTTTACACAGCTCTCAATCAAAGCATTCATGGGGCTAAAAGAAGCTTCATGCAGCTTTCCAGACTTCGGTTCAATCCCTGATGTACAAGCAGCTCTAACTTCCGCTGATTTCCTGCTGTCATCAACAATCTTGCTTCGCTCCTCCTCTGGAACAGCAGCTGGTGATCCATTGCCATCGTCAGAACCGGTTAGTATATCTTTGAAATCATTGCTCTGCCATGATTCAGCATTTGCATCAAAATTTGATTGATATGCATCAGTCTTTTCCTTTAATGTTCGGTCAAATTGATCACTCTTTTCAGAAAGCGCAGGAGAAGAAGCACGGCTGCTCATGTTCGTAGGGTCCTCATATGATCCTCCACTGGCACTCTGTGCAGGACTGCGTCCCCTGTTAGATATCTTAACTATCAGTTTGTGACCAGTCCCCTCGAGAACTGGCACATCAATAGCTTTCTCACCACCCAATGCAGACTGCGGCAACTTTTCTGAAGTAGAATTCCTATGCGAACTTCTGCCTGCAGGACTCTCCTTTTGGCTTCCAGATACTGATGATCCAGGATACCCATTAACTGACTTCCGGTGACGAGAACCAGCAGTAGAGATCTTGATGCTGTTCATTGACACTGCAGTTGAACTCCTTCCATCCTCTTTCCCCGAGATCGTCTGACTGTGGTTGTGAGACTGGCTAGAACTGCTGCTCTTGTCTTCCCTAGCTAAAGGAACATCACAAGACCCACCGACCGAGACTCTGGGCTGACCCTCTTTTCCAAATGCGAGTGATGTTGCTGGTTTTGTTGAGCCTGGGGACAAGGACGCAGACTTTATAGTAGTCTCCCCTTGTGAAGTCTTTATCGAGGCCATTCTAGATGCAGAAAGCTGTGCAACTGCACTCTTTGTCACATCATTTGAACCACCAGGATTTTTGGCAATATTATGAGAAGCCTCAGGCAACCTTGATTTAGAAGGCCACGTGACAGCCTGATTTGAACCGGACTTGGCATCAATGATGTTCATCTCAGCTTCAACTCGTTTCTTCCACGTGTCAACTAGACTCCGTGCTTTCCTCTGTATTTCTGTGTTTTTATGCTGCCGCAAGTGATTGACAGACCTGCCAATATGGCACATCTGCAGTGCTTGAAGGTTCACGGGAAGCTTATCAAGAGCACGAAGCAAAACAAATAGAAATTCTTCAACCGATTTGTCACCATCTTTTGTATTACTAGATTCACCAATCCGCCCCTTATGAACATCTTGAAGCCACTCATCTAACACTGGTAGACCCCTTAACTGTACAAACCTAGTAAGACAGTCAAAATTTTCAGTTGCAGCTACAACACTTGCAAGCATTGAACGACTGATCAAATCCATTTTCTTCTCATTTCTATCTGGCTGCATGAGGTGAACTAGCTTCTCAACCCCTTCAGAGTTTATAAGCCCTCCTTTCTCCGTAATCTTAGAAATTTCAGATTTTAATATGCTTTCGGCTTTGATTTGACCAGAATCTATATCATCTGTTTTGATTGAACGTTCACGTTTAATTGACTCGGGCCCCTGATCTCCCCGCTCCCTTTTCTTTCCCTTAACGTGTGAAGGAAAAGAAGATACACTGCTTTGTACATTATCTGAACCTGGTTTCAATTGTGATGCTGACATGGAACCATTCATTGGTTTAGGAGAACGACCACCAGGTTGCACTGTTGTATGCATCTCTACTCGCGTCTTGTTTAATAGTTGACCTAGTTCTTCTTGTAGCTCCTGCAGAGGAGAAGTAGTGTTGTATGAGTGAAACGTGACCAAGACAATCAAGAAAATAAAAGCATGAAAAGTGTGCAATTTCTCCTTTCTCCTAGCATCTTAGACATCACCCAAAAGCCTTCTATGTTTGTTTATGAAAACAGATCCACTAATGATATAAAAAAAAGGATATCTCTTTCTGTTCAACCTTCAACCCCTAACTCTCTTCTTTGCTTGAGATAAATAATCTTCAACAGTTTAGCATAGGGAAACCAGAACTATCAAGCAATAATAACCTACTTTGATGTAATCTTGATCAGTTAACCACCATAAACACTCGTTTGAAATATCATAAACACGCCGGCAGATAAATGAGGATATCCCTGTTGGAAGTTCAGCACCTTTAGAAAGGAATGCAACTTTACACGGATGCAGTAGTGATGCAGCAGGTGTCTCATCCCTATGAAAGGAATAAAAGATCTCGTTGGGTGCGGCTTCCGGAAGGATGCCCTTGCCAAGCTTAAGCTCAGCAGGTCGATAAAGCCAATTAACACCTAACTGCAGGTTATTGTCTTCACTCAACTTTAACCTTCGGATTATTCCAATGAAAGGAGGGGAATCGTGAGGTGGTTTGAACAAAGCACAATCACCCACACTAACTTTGCGACCATCCTGCAAAGAAGGAACAAAATTTTCATTTTCACCAAGTAAAGATGATTAAATTAATAATGAAACAAAGCAATAAATTCACATAAGTAGAAGCAGCTAATAAATGAACTCGTACGCAATAGAGAAAGACAATAGCGAGAGCTCCCAGCAAATCAGGGGGACTAGAGAGGAATGGGGAAAGTTGTCATCCACATCTTCCCCATTTTATATGACAACTTGCAGTTACGTACCGACGTAAGTTATTTTTGGCAATTTTATTTTATTTTTTAAAACTTGTAATACTGTATTTTGGCAATTTCTTTTTGATATGGTAACAATATTTTGGCAATTTTATTTCAAAATACTTCATTAAGTACAACCGATAGTATCAACAATCGGTGCAAAATATGGTAAATAGACGAGTTTGAAGTGACTTTACAATTTACTGCTTGCCTCATTTAAACATCCAAAAACACTCAGATAAAGTGAATCCAAGAACGACATACAATCATGTAGCTAATCTAAAATGATAAAAAAATTGTCCCCTACTTAGTAATCCGCTATCTGTGTTGCTTCCCAATGAGCTATCTCTAACAACAAAAATTTCTCCACACAATATACACATGCTTTGACACGGTAACTTTGGTTGCTTCAAATTTTTTATCTGGTGAGCTCCTCGTCTCAATCACTTTCTTTCCTTGTGAAAACAACGGAAATGGCAGACTATTTATTGCCAAATCTTCACTTGGATACAATCTACTCTGTGACCGCACCCATCGCTGTTGCAAGACGTGATGTGAGAGAGAGTATATTGGACATCTTTTATCATTTCCAATAATTTGCATCAACAAGAATAGCAATAAGTAGGAGACTTCATGTTGGGCCCCAAAGTCCTCAGGCGCATTGATAAAAATCTTTGGAAGAGCTATTTGCTAGAAAAAGGAAAGAAGAATTTCTGAAACTCTCCTGTGGACCCGAACGCAGAACTTGAACAAGCAACAAAAACTTTACCTTGCTGTAAATGTCAAATTTAAATAAATGCAGAAGATACAACATTATCATTCAACATGAGAAAGTAAGAAGCAAATCAAGTCCCACATAATCATGTCCTATTTCCACATACGAAGTACCACATTATGGACCTCACCAAAACCAGAACAAGCTACTCATGAATTTCGAATGCAAATGATGGATTATATGATAATATCCAACCATGCAACGCCAGAACAATCTTAGCTGGTAGAATAATGAGATCTAAACAATTTCCAGCCCAAGATACAAAGACAACCAATTCCCAGAAAACTTGAGATGGAAAAATATACAAGAAAACTCCCGGCAAAGGAGAGCCAAGGACATATACTTGATCAGTACTGCTGGAGATCAGCCTGCAACCTGAACCGGGCTTGGACAATACTATAGATAAAGGTAACAAAAGCAAAGTGCCAATATAAAGAGAAGAAATGGAAGTAATTATCTTTGTGAGAGAAGGAGAAACATAAGAAATTAATAAGAATACACAGTGCAGGCGCAATCAAAACAAACGGAAAAGAAATCAGGCAGTAGGAGAAATTAAAGAAAAAATCGGAAAAACCCACCAAGGCAATACCTTGCAGAACGAATCAGCGGTAATAGTGGAAACAACAGAAGAATCACCGACGGCTACAGTCGTCGTGGTCGTAACCGGCATGTGCTGACCACAAGTCGAGCGTCGACAAAGTTCACCTTCCCTTTGTCCCTTCCCATGCATAATACAAATCGACTGGCATCTTCCCCAATTATTTCAGCACCTTTTCTAGCCAGTCCAGCCTCAAACATCAATTATTCAATCCAATTCAATCCCCAGACAATTGACAACAATATCAATCTATTCCACCAAAACCCTAGAAAAATCCCCAATTTTTCTCCAAGCCCCAAACAACCCTAGAAATCCCAAATTCACAAAACGCAAAGTCCTCGATCGCGCTAATATCGTCAGATACCTAACCTCCTTAACTCAATTCCAAGGGCACCGGGTCAATTCTCCGATCTGCAAGCCATCAAATTAAAGCTCAAAAATTCTAGATCCAATTAATTCAATACATACACGCAGAAATACAAATGAATATATACACATAAACATAGAGAAAGAACAACATACACATATCGCGAGAGAGAGAAAACAAGAACAAACCTTCGTAAATTTTACGACCTAGACGAGTGAGAGAAATGTGGTTTTTTTAGAGAGAGAAAAAACTGTGGCCGAAGAGGAAAAGATTATAATGTATAAATATAATTTATTTAGTGTAAATAAATAAAGCAATGTGTGTGTTTTTCTACGTGCGTGTGTATGAGAGAGAGAAAGAAAAAAGAAAATTAAACAAACAACAAAATTAATAAAAGTAAAGAAAATCAAAAAAGAGAAAATGATGTCCCAGACGGCAAAGGGAAAGTTGTACTTTGTTGGGGATTATAGAGAGAGAAAGAAAAGAACGGGCAGAACGGGCAGGACATTGATAACATCACCCACATAACATTTTAGGTACAAATTTTAGTGAAAACAAAAAATATTAGGCAATTTTTTTTATTTATTTTGATTTTAATAAATAAAGTTATTTAATATATGTTATTATTGAAAGATGATAAATTAATTAAGATATGTTAAAGTTGACTCATTCATCACGATCATAATTTTTTTTTAAAAAAAGGTGAGATGTTGAATGTGACTGTGACTAAACTAAGGTTTTAAGGGTCGGATTTTGACCGATTTAAGGATGTAAGTAACGTAAATCATTTGACTTTGTTTTTCCTATAAATCATTTTTCTCTCTCTCTGTGTCTCTTTTTCTGTGGGAATTTTTAATGGTATTGGGTTCATAACATACCCACTTATTTGTTCTGTTCTCATACGCATGTGGTTGGTTGATTCACTGGGTCAGTTTCCCCCATGGTTCAGTAGGGGCCAATGTGAGAGTTTATTGTTTGATTGAGGGTTGATTTGGAGTTTTCAAGAAACTAAAGGGTCCTTTTTGTTTTAAAGTGATATGCAAGTAAAGGGTAAAAGGGCATATATAGCATTAAGGTTGTCTTCTGATGTACCAACACTTCATATGAAGTATGTTTTCTGAGCCATTCCTAGTATTTCCTTCCCACTCTGCTGCCCAAAATTTGGCGCAGAAAATTTTGCAAGAAAATTAATAAATGTAGTTGTTACATTCAATGAGGCTGGACTTTGTTGTTACTATGGAATTACATTAATGGTGTAAAAAAATTATATAGTCGTTATATAATTTAAACTGCGATATCTTATTTATAATTATTTTTAAAATAATTTAATTATGTTGGCGATCTTTAATCGATGAGTACATGTTTCATCATTTGTGATATTTATAATCCTTAGAAATGAAGTTCAATAGCAATGGGGATGTGTAGTTCATCACGTGCAATCATCAATGTTTCAAACTTGGTGTCCAATCAATCATTTTAGATATATGTTCTTCAATAATGTTAGAACTTGCAAGCTATAAGGATTGTGAAAAGAATTAAGAGAAATTTCATGTTTTTTCCTCTAGTCAAATTTTAATACGCTTCTCTTTTGGGGGTATTTTATTTTTTACACTATCGATATATAGTAATTATAAAGTATAATTGTACTAATTCTTCACAATTTCATTTCTTTTATCTTTTCCCCTTGTTTTCTGGTCTTCTTGTGCCTTCATATTGTAGTATCTATTCTATAGCGGCACTTCACAAATTTATAGTTTTGATAAATTCAATATTTTGATAGTTTCTCCTATATATGTCATGAATATTTTTTAGACAGACATTTTAAGAATTATTATATTTAATAGACATCAAAGGATTGTTTACTAATGAATGCATAATATACTATTTCAAAGTAACAGATATCATCATAGACGCTATCCAAGTACAGTAAATTTCATTTTGTTTATATATATTATGTTATCCATTGCACCCAAAAAATCCATTATTAAGGCATTGTGTAATCATCCATTGACTCATCCACCCAACAATATAGTCCCACAACGTTAAATTGCCATATTTTGTTGTACATTTGATAAATTTCCATTATGCTTCCTCCCTTTTAATTTTTTTTTTGTCACACATCCCATCATCAAATTTTTTATGTTGCTATCATGTCACGTGTGTGGGTATTATCATTGACATTAGGTGAAAAGGAAAAAAGAATTAATTGTTTTAAATGAGATTAATCTTCGATTGTACTTGTTTGCAACAGATTTTAAAGTGATAGAAAATTAATCAATCATATATAAAATTTAAAGAAACATAATTTAATTATTAAAGGTGCGGGTACAAATCTGTTTATTCCTTGATTCTTTTATTCATGATTCGAGGGTCGTTAGTGGCGTATTTCATTTCTCGAACTACGTGAATACCAAAGAAATTATGGGATATTCGAGATGTGTTTTCAAGGGAATATAATACCCTTTATATAGACATGAATTAGGATTTAGGGTAGAGTAGCCTTCAAGAAGCCCTGAAATAGAACTCGTCTGGTAGAGCCTTACAAAATTTCAATTTCCACAATATTTTCTAAATGTATTATATATTTATAAAATATGAAATCCACAGACATACAATTTCATCCCATGAGTGTAATGACATTTGCCACTTCTTTTAATTATAATTACTTTACTGTTAGTTAGAGAACAAGTGTTTTACCCCCCCCCCCCCCACCCCCACCCCCCTAATATGACGATGTTATAACAAAATAAGATATAAATCAAACGTAAGATTATGTTCGGATAGTTATTACACTTTCTATTTTTTCTAGAGATTTAATTAAAATGAAGATGAACATAACATGACAAACATGTAATACACACTCACAATTATTAGTATTAGAAACTACAACGTATACGAACTAAAATCATATGAGACGTGTCTACCATAAAATAATTCTTTTAAAGTTAGAGAGCAAATTAATAATTGTGCTTTCAAGGTTCAAATTTAAGCATTGGATCCATATTCTCCCTCAAAAAATACTACTATTAATGCAAATTCTCGAGGCATATGTTAAAAAAGAATGGTAGTGTGAAGTTTCACTACTATTTATCCAGCATTTCAAATATTAACTAATCTAAAGTTCGGTTAATTAAAATAAAGTTTAGCACTATATATTGCATGAATCTCATAAACCCACGATATTACTATAATCAAGAGAACCTTTAAGTTTACGTTCTTGTTAAGTATGTCTTAGGCTAATTAATGAACTTGTAACAGGCACAGTATACACTTTTTCCTCATTCTTAAAATGTGTTCAAATTATGGACATTTGGACAAACATAAAGAAAGTCACCCACTATTCTCTTTCAGATTTAAGATAACATAAATATTCATAAATTTTGCTTTAGTAAAAAAAAAAAAAAGTGAAATGGTAAATGGTGAATATTAATATGAGGAAGGACTAAGTTCATTGCAAAAGACTCACACAAAGTTGGCAGCTTTACCTATCCTTCAACATACTCCTTAAATTCACCGTCTCATGCATTAATCATTAATAAGTGCTATAGCTGGTAGATTGAATTACTCAGCTAATCTCAGTATATAAATATAGATGGTGGTGCATGAGATAGACCCAAGCTAGGATAGATTAAGAGGTCCCAAGATCCTAATGTACTACTATAGTATAGAACTTAGGTGATTAAGCACTATAATGACACCTTAAAAGACTTGCCAAATTTGAACTCTGAGGTTGACATGTTTATATTATCTAAAAACAGTGAAAATTTAGATTTAAATTAAGGAAAAGGGCTAGTAGTAGTATACCCCTCAACTTTACTATTTTGAGTTAATATACCCGCGTTATAAAAGTGGCTCATATATATCCCTACTATTACACAAATGACTCACATATACCCTTAGCTCATAACGGAAGTGTTTTAAATTAATTTTTTTAAAAGAATAATCCATATGGGGGCATATCTGATCCTTTTCACCCATATTGTTTTTTGACTTTTTTTGTGAACGATTAATTTGAATTTATTATTTTGATTGTCAAATTTATTTATGTTTCACTAAATTTTTAAATTTTTTTATTATATGTGCCCCATTTTTTTTATAGATATAAAAACTAAATTAAAATACTGCTGTAAAAAATAGTTTAAATTTACAATATAGTCGCAAAAAATAGTTTAAAATTACAATATGCCTGCAAGAAAATTAGTTTTAGATTTTTTTTCTTACTTTTTCTCTTTTGGATTCACATTTCTTTCTTTTTATTACTCTTATTTTTTTAAAAGAATGAAAGAAAAATAAGAATAAGAAACTCAAATAATGATAATCAAAGAAGTCAAAAAATAATTTGTGTAAAAAAAATTAAATATACCCCAAAACTTTTCTAGTAGAATCATGTATACCTCTGCATGGATTTCTCTTTTTTTTTCACTTTCGTTATATGTGAGCTACTTTTGTAACGCTGGGGGTATATGTGATCCACTTTTATAATAGTAAAGGTATATATGAATCATTTTTATAACGAGTGGTATATCAACTCTAAAACAAATTTGAGAAGTATATCAAATCCTTTTCCTTAAAATTAAGAGTAATTCTAGCACGAAACAAGTTTTCGGCACTACCAACCAAATCCTAATTAATATTTTTTTGTCAAAGAGTGCATTTGACAATACAACATGTTTCAAAATTCAAATCAGGCATATCAAATTAGTACGCTAATCAGCTGACTAATATATGTTGATTTGCTTATTTTATTCATAATAATTTCATGCGTATACGTCGATATCTATTCAAAATCAGCAGATTACGGAACATGAAGGCAACTTATCATTGGTAAATATAGAACGAATATAAAGGCCCAAAATAGAAGGTAGAGAAATCACTTTCTTTTGTTTTTCTTCATCCTTTTCCCTTCACACATTACATTTGTAGGTGCTTACAATGAAAGCGACGGTAGAGGAGGATGCCAGGAGTTGGAGGGACTGTACTGCATATATTTCATACAGATTATTGGCAATAAATGAATACACCAAAGAGAGCTGTGGAGCTGCTGAATGAGTAAATGCAAAAAATTCACTGCAAGCAACATAGGATGTAGTATTGAATGAAGTAAATCTCAGCCAGAGTGGCTCCACAAGCGTGTGTTGCACTGCACATCCTTTAATTACAGCAATAACTTTTTCACTAGTAACTACCAAATTAAATAAGGTGCCGCTGTTTACTAGAGCGGCAGCATTTCACAAGCATGTATCAATTGACCAACACATGAGCACAAACACACAGAGTTTGGTTTTTATTTTCAGCATGAGCAAATCTTTTAAACAGAATTGCCGTCTCCATTACATCCTAGTAAACTAGTTAATAGAGTTTGCCATCATGGATGTCAGGAAAGTTGTGTAGATAGATAAAATTTGTCAATTCATGACCACAACACAAAATAAAAAGAAAGTTTCCTACATGTGGAGCTAAAAGGAGGAGGTGGTAAATCCAAATACTCATTATAAGGGCATATAAACACGTCTACTGATGAGTGGAAATTATAGAGCATTTATCATCCTCTTCATCTCAGTTGACCTCCTTGGATCTGCTTCATCAATAGCTCTCTCAGTAAGAACATGCTTGATTCGGCACATCGACTTCCTTACCTAAATATCGATCATTTGTCAGGAAGATGCTAATGCAAGAGAATCCATGCATCAGCAGAATTTAATGGCTTAGTGCCTCAAGGGTACACATATCACATGCAGAGATTTCAATAGTCTCGTGATGAAATATACATCAACACAACAAAACTTAGACCAAATTTTGTTTACTAGCACTAAACAACATATACATATAACTAGTAAATAGGAGAGAAAATCGAATTTAATTCTTCGCTTTTACAAAAACTTTACAAAAAAAGGCGTAGCACGTTCTTTTTTGGGACACATAGAAGTCTGATTTGAAAATCTCTCTACCTTCACAAAACTTCTCGCGCGGTCTTTCCGTCCAGAGCAGAGTCCAACAATGATGGTTGGCGACCGAACGGCCGCCCCCTAATTACAGTCTAAATAAAAAATGGGTTGACTGCCTCTACGACGATGCCTCAAATGATTTTGATTGCTTATCAAATATCGTGAGAAAATATACTGCTTTGATAAATGAATATGACTAGCTGTACTTAGTAGACTTCCCTTTTTTCTACTTTTGAGTAATTCTAAGATGGGGATGTGTTTAACTATTCTATTAATTCATGCATCTTTACCATTTTTTTCTTCATAAACTAAAGAGTGATAATAGTTGTTGCTACATAGTGTTTCTTTTGGTTGAATCAGGAGATCCAGAATGCAAGGGTTCGAGGCTCAAGTATTGTGAAGATGACCGTAGCTTCATCTGCAACTGTCTTTTGTTAACAACATTACTCTTTTTGCTAAAGTTTGAAGTTGAACGTGTAAATAGGTCCCCCAGTCCCAAGGCTTCAAGTTGCTAAATTTCTATATTCTAATTCAAGCCTCGCCTAAATTTATTGCATGGTCTGGTTGGATTTTTCATGGTTAATACAACTGAAGTCTGAAATGTAAAATATCTAATGTTACGGAAATTCCAAACTGTTAAAAGATCTAGACAATGCTTCAGTACTTCATTAAAAGGTAAATTTGTTTTATCTTGAACAACCATATTTTTCTGTAGTTTCTCTGCGGAGATAGAGGTTTGTTGTTTCCTACTCCCTTCGGTCCATTTTATTTGTCATTTTGAAAAATCAATTATCTGTTTCTACTTTCACCCTTATATTCTATTAAATATGGAGAGCGATTAACGTATTGAAAGTAATAGTAGTATTAAATTGAGATCAAAGAATAAAATAAGGATAATACAGTCAAATTATCCTTTGAGTTAATGTTTTCTGAAAAGTGATTCTCTGATATGTTTAGGGTGGTCGTAGGTCTAGGCGTGCCTGTATAGTTGTGTTGTTATTGCCTTTGATTATCACATTGCTTTGCTATCGTTATTGTTCTTGTCTTGTCAAATTTGCATCGCTTTTCCTTTTTTTGTCATTATGCTATATATATTGTTCTTCTCTATTACTTGGGACTGTGACTTTTGAGGCAAGTATCTTTCGGAAACAGCCTCTCTATCTCCATGAGGTAGTGGTAACGTCTGCGTACATCTTACCCTCCCCAGACCCCACTTGTGGGATTTCACTGGGTATGTTGTTGTTTACACTGGATACTTTCTGTAGCTAGAGGAATACATATGTTTATCGAGGATAGTGGATTAAAGAAATGTGCTACCTAGAATTGCCCCCAAAAGTGCAGAAGACAAACAACTGTGGGCACTAGGCACATGTTATGTTTTGGAAATCAAGAAAAACCTTCAATATATGCTGCATAACACATTCTACTTCTACTTGGCAATTAGAGTATAATCTTAACAAGCAATCCAATTTACGATAAACTAATATTTTTAGGTTGGCTTGGAGATTTACTTCAGATCCAGGAGGAGAATCTAATTGAAACATGTCCAAATAGTGGTAAATAAATGCTTGATTAGGAGCTTACTAAAGAAACTGACTTTACCTTGGAAATACGCTCTGGATTAGGAAAACGCAGGTTCTGAGCATTAAGCATCTGTCGTTGAGTCATCAACATGTTCTTCTCCTTCAGAAGAACATACCATAACTTCTGAAGATCATCCCAAGACTTCAGACGCAGTTCAGAAGCCTTCCAACCTCGACCTGGTTATGTTTTTAAAACATCAGAGTTCATCCCATTAGAGAGATATAGATCGATGGTACGACATACTAAATAACCAGCCTGCCACTCAGGATAGAGAACTTCAATCTCTAGCATGTGTTTAACTAGAAGGCCTTTTAAGTATTTGAGCCACGGAGGGCACCGAAACCATAAAGAAGTCAGAGCTTCAACCTCTCATCTACAGTGAGGCTATCTATTTGGCTAATAGACCTGTTTTTTAATCAGAGCAATTTGACTAATAAGTTCCTAACATAGAGCACAAACTATATAATAAGCAGCACACAAATTTATAACAACCAACTACTCTGATGATGAACAGCCTTCCGCAGTAAATTTTAATAATACAAATGGCAGAAATGATTAACGCAATGAAACATCCCCAATCTGGACAGAGAATTGAGCTATTAAAGGTCCATGTACAATTTTTCCCAAAAAAACCCAAATGAGAAACAAGAGGTAGGAGGAAAGAAAAGAAAAAGGAACTAGTCATACGATCAGAAAAAAATGTGTCAGGATTCCCAATATTGTTTGTTTACACGGTATTCATTGGATACTTCCATGTATACTTTAACCAAATAATTCACCTTCATTCGATCGTAACATCCTCAATTTCTCACTATTTACACTTTTAAAGTAGAAGAATCAGTTTCATACTAATGTAGTAGTACAGTAGTTTATAAACTACTCTGATTCCTGAGAAGTTACAAATTAGAACTCGAGAAATTTTATTGAATCCCTGTAGAAATTACAAAAGAGAAGAAAATTGAATAATTATATAGAGAAAAAAGCAAATATTGTGTACAGAATGAGTATCCATCAGTAGATTCAAATTAATAATCAGTATGAGTCCCAATAAAAGTTTCCTAGCTGAAGTCTCCCTTTGAAGGAATGGGAGGGGCGGGGCTCCTACCACTTCGATTGTTGCAAACGTGGTTTGGGAGGGTTTCAAAAGACATTCTTAAAAAAATAAAAGATCCCCAATTAGACTAAGAGCCCGTTTGGATGGGCTTAAAAAAAGTAACTTTTATGTATGAAGTGCTTTTAGAACTTTGAAGTGCTGAAAGTTATTTTTATAAATAAGCAGTTGGGTGTTTGGATAAAAGTGCTTAAATGAGAAAAATGATGTAAATTTTAGGGTTAAAAGAATAAAAAGGATAATTTGGGAATTTAGTTAAAATATAAGGAATATAAAAGTAATTTTCATGGTAAAAAAAAATGACTTTAAGCACTTAGAAAAAAAAAGTTAGGAATCCTAACTTTTTATTTTTGACTGACTGTAAGAACTTTATGGCTTAAAGTTAGCATTAGGCAAACACGTCCAAAAGATAAAAAGGGGCTTTAAGTTGGTTTTGACCAAGTTAAAGCCCATCCAAACGAGCTCTAAACCAATGCTCAAGGGCAACTAGAAGTCTGTAATGCCATGAGAAGGGAGCTTCCCTATGTGGTCCAAAGCAAATCCAATTATATCCATCTTTGAGGAAAAGATCAAATTAATATTTGACAGTTCGACTCTGCATAATAATGGTGCATGCAAACACCAATGCACCAAGATGCTCTCATGAGCTTGCCCAGTTTGAAAATTTTCCAATTTCAAAAATTTGACAGCGGTAATTTATTTTTTAAATTTCATTTGTAACAAAGGGGAAGGTAGTTGTCATCAAGAACTCCAAAAAAAAGAAAAAGGAATTTGAAATTCTAATGGTATTTTAATCATGGTCTACATAAAAAAAAAGTACTCTCTGAACCGTGCAATAAGGTCACTCATAACACAGCTCTCCCACTTGAGTTATCGTAGCCCCAAGCGATGCTATTCAGTAATATTGGAAAAATGGCAGAGTAAGGTAACAACTGGTATGAAAAGCTTATTACCTTTGGAAGCCTTTGTAGTTAACCAAAGTGCATCATTCCCACAACCAATTTGGTACATAAAAAATTATGCAATACAACACTCCCTGTGTTCTATTTTACATGAAGGTGTTTCGACAAGTACGAAGTTTAAGAAATTAAAGCAGATTTTTAACATGTAACCCAAATAGATACAAAGTACCAAAATTGTCCTTTTAATGGTGAGAGGCCCACATGTTTTTGTTTTTATCTTCTATCTCCCACTAAAGGAATGAACTTTTACATCAAGTAGGTCCAACAACTCATGTCATTAAAGTTAAATGGGAATGCTAGATTAAGAAATTCAAAAAGAGAGAAGAGTCTTTCTTTTGGGACAAACTAAAAAAGAAAGTGTTACATAACATGAGAAAGGGGGAGTAGTGTTTTCCTGCTCCCAAATCATTTTTATATCCTAGTTTTTGGTCCTTGTATTGCTTAAAATAGCACATTTGACCTTCAACTAACTCAAATACGTAATAGCTTCTGAGCTGCCAGAAGCTCAACAGGCTTGAACTTCACCTAAGGGGTATTTTCCCTGATAAAAATTGGCGTCCATACCAACTTGTACGCACCTTGAATCCGTGGATACTTGTATCGTTCCACCAGGAAGAAGGTGACCCAGCCCAAATCAAACCTTGGTCTAACATAGCCTTGATTCTAACTTCATTGACCACTAGGGGATACCTATGGGTAACACAATAGTAATTTTAGTGTTTTACTATCCAACATGAACCAAATACACCAAAGAATTTATAGAACCGAAGAGGCAATACCAGAAAGCCAACTGATACACTTGAAATAGAAGCCCTAACTAGAAGTTGAGAATGAGGAAGAAATTATTGAGGCAATAGTAGAGGAATTTGAGGAGCTTGCTACAAAAAATGTAAAGCCATGCGACAATATAATGGAAACTTTTTCAAGGCCCTTTGAAGGTAGAGTGTTTTACATGTTTGGTGGTCCAAGGAGCATGCTTAACCCAAGAAAACTTTCAGAAGGAGTAGTAAATATTTGCAGTAGCTATTCACTGTCTGAGAGGCAAAATGAGGATGTGACTACCTCTTTATACATTGCACTTTCAACAAAAAGATCTCAGACTTTATTTTGATTATAATGGGGATTAACTGGACGATGCCAAGGATAACTAAAGAATTAATGCAATGTTGGTACATGAACGGGCTACGGGAGGTAAAGATGAAGACATGGAACTCACTTCCTACAGCCGCCTGGTGGATCCTTTTAGAAGGGAAAAAATGCAAACTTTTTTTAAAATGTAAAACAGAATCTGTAACTAACATCAAATAGAAATGTATTTTTTACTGTTTTTTGGCGTAACATGGAATTGAAATGATACAGCAGTCATGAAAGAGAGCTCATTACACAACTTACATCACCGAGCGAGAACCTTTTATTTAGAGTTGAAACGAAACTTCCAATAGGCTATGATCTTAAATATTTGCACCCAGGTTTTCAATTTCTGGTCTGGATTGCACAATTGAACATCTAAAAGTGGTCTTCATTATACTTGGTTTCGATTCACATAAAATAGTCAATCTGAAGATGTCATTTTCGTGGATTTTAACCAAGAAGTTTGTATTTTGGATATTATCTATCAGTGATAGAGAACCAAACATAGCAGAGAATCTTCCAGTACATTGCATCAGTTTTAGCTTTTAGAACTTGTTGAACAATTACTATATTCATTATTTATTTTTGCAGCTGCTTTCCCTTGTCAAAGAACTACCTGAACACATGTCACTGATACATGATAATGGAGATAAAAATAAGACAGAACTAGCTAGGCCGGACAGGCGGGTAGCCAGTAATTTGCTAAGCTAATCTTATCTCACTCCTCGTGGTTGCATACCAAGAAATGTACTTTGGTCATACATGTTACAGAAACACAAGTAATAGAGATCATTTTAAAAGAAGTATATTCAATTATGCCAACAACAAAACAGTTTCAGCTGAGAAAATAGAAGGGATTTTACCATAGACAACAGGTTTATCGTCCTCTGGAGTTCTATCTACTTCAAAGAACTGCTCAAGTGGATTAAGGGTTTTAGCAGCAGCAGAGGAAGAAGCAGCAGCGGCTGAACTCTCTGATTTTGCAGCCGCCAAAAATGTCCTCCCGAAAAGTCTAGCAGCCAGCATGACTGAGAATAGATTTGCTAAAAAGATATGTGCATCATTGTCATTATATATATAAATATAAATCTTTTAAAAAAAAAGTGAAGCGATCTCCTCCATAACAAAGATGATGCAGTTTCGTTATAAAGGAAAAAAACGATGGAGATCGTGATGGATGTATACAATTGCCGACTGTTTAACCGTGGAGCATAAGAACAGGAAAGACTTACATGCTGAGAAAATCAGGGAGGTCGATAAACTTGGTGAACAAAGCAGATTTCAGTTCAGTACTAAAATGTGAAGCGAGCAACTCCTATTTTGCCTCTCTTTTTCTTCTCCTTCTCTAACCCTACTTTTAACTATTTTGTTTATTAAAAACTTTTTACTTTTTCTCATTGCTTTTATTTACGGAAAAGGCATAAATTCATTTTCAATTTGTATCGAAAAATCAGTTACATGCTTAAATTATTATAGCGATTTATTATATATCTAATTTTTTAAAAAGTAATATTAATACCACCGTAAAACCACGTGAAAATAAAATTGAATATAAAAAAAATAAGCGTGTTTGAGTCAAAAATAAAATCAAAATATATTTTAAACTCCCCCCACCACCTCCACCCCCTATATTTCTTCTTCTTCTTCTTATTATTATTATTATTATTATTATTATTATTATTATTATTATTATCCTCTTATTGTCCTTCACACTTCTTCTCCCTCATTTTTTTCTTATCACAATTCTACAATCTCTTACTCAATTTCATCATAACCTGAGAATTTTTTCACTGATTTTGCAGAATTTACATGTTGTTTCAATGGCTTCAATTGGGTTAACAAAGAAGATTAAATTGGTATAAAGTTATTGATTGACTTTGCTAATTTATATATCAATAATGGTGGAAGTTGTGGGTGTTTTTCTTGAAAACAAAAATGAAGTTATTAAGGTGAAGAAGATGGGAGAAAATAAAGGAAAAAATGGAGTTCTTCATGTGAGGAAGAAGAGAGAAGATGGAGGCAACAATGGTTGAGAAAAAAAGTGAAAATAAAATAAAATAACACGTGTAGGCTTGTACAGATGTGGCAAGCGCGTGCATACCACGCTATATTGTGTGATTGGTTTTCTTCGTTTGAAGGGGGTATTATATCACTTTGAAAAATATTATGTATGTAGTAGGTCACTACGATAGTTTAAGCGTGTAACTGATTTTTCGGTATAAATTTAGAGAGAAATTTATGCCTTTTCTTTTTTATTTATTTAGGCAAGGATGACTGTTATGAAGAAAGACATCCTTGATGGGGTGTGGTATCTTCAAATAGGGCATATTTGGCGTGAATTTAGATTAATCAAACTTTAATGTGGATATCAAATATCGAGTGGAAAATAAAAAAAAACGAGTCTCACACTGAATGAATGTATTAATCGTAATCATTTGGATCTCAATAATTAAATTTGTTTATGTTAAGGTTTGAATCTTAATCATTAAATGCATTTTTTTCTAATTTACAACTACTTAATGTGTTTGAATAGGTTTGAATGATTAAGATCTATAACAAGGACGCAATATCATTAAGATGTTAATTTTTACAAAGACGAAAGTTCACCACTGTGCTGTTTACTTTTACCCACCACTCATAACCACCATTTCAATCACAACTACGACCACCTTCAATCACTACCATCTACCATCCACGATCACCATTCTCAACCCAACCACAACCACCAGCATCGTCAATCACCAAAATCAATCGTCATCACCATTAGTCATCATTTGTAATTATCACCTGTAATCACTATTACATCCATTAATTACTATTGATAATTATCACCATTAGTCAATATTATGTGTCACTAATCGCTATCATCATTCACCACCACAATTAGTTATCAGTATCATTCCATACTAATTATCAACAACAATAACTGTTAATTACCAGTATCAACCACTATACCATAAAGACATTACCCACAACCATCATCATCAGGCAATATCATCCCAAATCGACACACATAATTAATATTGTTAGTCATCACCACAATTTGCCATATATTTTTTTTTGGATATAATATTAGATCAATTTAGCATTTTGTTTGAATTTTATATTTATTTATTTTTAAATAAAGACAAATGTTATACGCTTCAGATGTTGAGAAAACAAACAGTTTTAACTATTTAGGATTCAAATTTTAATGCAACATTTTCATATTCAAATTCAAATTTTAATGCAATATCTTAATATTCAAATTCAAAACTCTAAATCTTAATGCACATATTAATATTCAGATGTGCATTAAAATTCATACATCTCAATCTTAATGAAAACAAATGAGGGTTACTCATACCTAACACCACAATGCAAGTATATTTATTATTATATTTTTAACATTTTAATTTAGAGTTGAGATAATTTAATAAATATATATTTTAACGTCGCAACACATGATTTTGCTCAAAAAATTTCACACAATTAAAAATATTTAATACCTTATAAATAGTTTTTTCTTTCTTTTATATTTTTCACGTGAGACTTTTTTCTCATCCCGCTCAATAAATGTCGATGTATTTCAACTTTGTACCTTTTTACAGTGAAATCAACTGATTTGCTGTTAAGATATTGATTTTGGGAGGAGTATATCTATTAAGATAGTAAGTGAGAAGATCATTTTTATCATACCAAACCACTGAATTTTAACCTTTATAACAATATCGTGACAAAACATATTTCATAAAAGTAACTTTTATTGTTACAGCGAGTAAGTTTGGTAATTTTACCCATATGACAGGTAAATAGATAAAATTCTCCCTCCATTTATTTTTACTTGTCCAATATATTATTTTAGAATGTCCAACAATATTTGTACTGTTTGGAAAATCAAGAGAATTTTTCATTTTATGTCTATTTACCCTTGCCATTAAATACTATTCATTTTTCAATATTTAAATAACTTATAATTAATAGAGGTGATATAGTAAAATTATTTTTCTATTTATTATAGGTGTGACAAGTCAAATATGTACAAGTAAAGATGGACAAAAAGAGTACCGGTCATTTAGTGTGACAAAAAATATCAGTTATTTTAGTTTAACAAAAAAATACTAATAATTATGTGAGTAAAGCTTAGTTATTTTTTATATGGCAGACTGGCAGTAAATAGTTTTGGTCTCTTTTGCAAATTAGTGAATGAATTGAGGCTTCTTCTAGGCAATTACTACGTATTATTTTTATCTCTTTTCTTCTTTTTGCATAAATTACATGAAGTATGACCGATAAGATTAAAGTCAAGGGACCTCTTGGTTCTCAATCGTGTGTGTATATATATATATATATCGAATTCGAAAGCGAAAAGGCACACCAAAAGAATTTGGTTTTCTCCCGCCCTGCAGTTCAAAATCTTAACCTTCTCCCATCGCATTCGCCAGTCTCTTCACTCACGCACACAGTACATCAACAAAATATGTATTTCGTCACCTCTCACCGCCACCACTTACCACCGTCGCCACCACCGGAACCACAGTTAACATGCGCCAAAGGCCATAGTTCGACTTTGATTATTCAAACCGAGGAAGGCGGATCAATTTGTCTGCTCTGCTTGTCCAATCTCATTTCCAATCCGAGATCACCGACCGTTCACGTTTCCTACGCTCTCTCCCAGTTATCTGTCGCGCTTTTCCAACCGAGTTTTTGCCAAACCTTCTTCACATTCCACTCTCATTTCCTAATTTCGCCTCTCGTCGGTGTTCTATCTTCCTTCGATGATGAGCCCATCGCCAAGCAAACTATGGATTTGATTATGCAGTTGTGTGAAGCTCCAGACTGCGATGTGCATGCAGAGTTTGTGGCTCGGCTCGCAGATCGTCTTTCCAGTGGCTCTTTGGCTTGGAGTCAGAGGCAACTCCACACGGTAAACTTTCCCCCTGTCCTAATTTTAAAATTTCGATTTAAGGAAGTGTAATTGAGAATGGAGCTGTAGAAAGGTGTAGCTACAGAGATGCAGCCATACATGATGCTGTTAGGATCGAAATAATCAAGTATCATACGGAATCTAGCAAAACAAATCTCGAAATACCATAAGTAAGAACACAAATGAGAAACATAACAAAAGAGACCCAAACACTTAATGTGGTTTGGTCAATCAACCTACATCTATAAGAGGAAATGATCAATCCACTGTATAATAGAGAGTACACACTATCGAGAGAAATAAAATCACAATTCACTCAGAATAAAAAAAGAGATGTTCACACAAGTGATAATGTATTACTTGTGTCTCACAAATTCTTTCCCCTAAACAAAACTCTCAAAAGCTCATAGTACTATGTTGTGAATGCTACCAAGTTAGAAAGAATGCGCCTCTATTTATAGAATCATAAATCTTTTCCTACAAGTGAAAGCACTAGCCATATATGGAGACTTTGTGATTTCCTTTTAGAAAAAGGAAAAATAAAGTGGAGTTGAGTAAGTACTGGTTTTCCTAATTTCCTCAGTGCGCTTCAGCATTGTGCTACTTTGTGTGGTGTGCGGACAACCGACTGTGATCACTAAAGCTTTCGGTAATGAAAATAGTTTTGAAGATCCTGTTAAGATTTCTACTAACACCAGGTTTTGGAAGTATAGCTTTTATACAATTAGCTCACTATTCAATCCCTAAGATCAAATATAGCTTTTATCTAGGAGTAGCTTTTCCACAGTGAGTTGGCAACTGCTTTCAATTTCAGTGAGTCAATGACATTGACTACTAGTAGAAGTTTAAGCACAACCACTATTGCAGATTTGATTGGAAAATCAGAGTCAGAATGTTTCCAGAGAATATTAGTTTTGGCCAGAGCAGCGAGTAGAAAGCTAAAACGTGCTCAGGTAGTTATTTCAAGGCTCAATGTCAGTGTTCAGGTCCATAAAAAGTCTGTTGTGGAAGAAAATACATTTAAGATGTCACGGAAAAAACTGAGTTGCATTTAAAATGACACCAATTATATGTTTCCTCATGATAATTCACAACTTCTTCTGAGTAGCTTCACACTCTATTCCGTGCCTGCCTGCTGCTGACCTCTATATGCAAATTGCTCATTTTAGCGACGGTACTCTTTGTATGTGATTGATTTCCTCATTGAGAAGCTAGAATCAAGAAAGAGGAAGAAGTTACACTTGGATATCTGTCCAATACAAATTGGATTTTAGTGAGATAACTCAGCCTTCAATTTGAACAGCGAATTTGTAGTTTCTATATTTGCACATACATGTTTTCCTCTAATATGTGTAATCTGACCTTTTTTTTAAATAGCTTCACTGCTTAGGTCTTCTCTTGGAATATCAAAAAAACCATTCCTATTGTCTTGAAGAAACGGATGCCCTCATTTTCAATCTCATCAGCGGCCTTCAATTGTCCAGGTGACTCTTGAAACTGAGACAATGGCTATCTCATTTTGCCTTAAACAAAGCCCTGAGGGTCAATTCCTTCTTGAATACAGTGAAGATATTCAAGGGGAAATCCTGTTCGTTCTATACAAATTATTCCTACTCAATGTGTCTCAAGACGGTGACGATCCTCCCAGTTTATTTGGACATTTCTCGAAGCTCCCACACTTGGCACTGGCAGTTCTCATGAAAGCTCAAAGTGATGATGTTCGCTTGAACTGTATAGGTAGGCTTCTTTAACATTACCCGTTTCTGCTGCTTGAACTTTAGCATCTCTGAAATTGGTTTTCCAGTGAATATCTTGACAGTTAACAATTTTGTTATTGGATTATAGCAAAGTAAAAGGGGTATATGGTAATAATAGCTGACTTATTCTTTATTATATCTGACAAGTGAACTAGTGAAGTATGGTTGATAATAAGCAAGAATGCATTATAGGAATAGACATACCTCTCCGGGAGAGATCATTTGAAGCTAGAGATTTTGTGGCTCGTGAGCCTAATGTTGTGGTAAACAGGCTCCATAAACAATTAATTGTTGGTTGTTAATTCTGTTCAAACCTTGAATGTACTCTGACTGATAAAAAGTTCCGCGTGTATTTTTGCTGCTTACTTGACTAGCAAATTTCTATGCACTCTTCACCAGAGCTCTGATAATGTCTCTCTTCTGGCTTCTAACCCTTCCTTCTCCCCTCCCTTCCCCCACCATTCCCATAAGGAAAAGGAAAAAGAGGAAAAAGAAACACAACAAAACAACTAGCTGCTGATGTTAAGAGTTTCTGCAAGATAATCTCCTCTCTCACATTTGTCAAATCAGTGATACTCTGTGTCTATGCAGCATTCTTAACAGTAATAATGCAAAGAGGATTCTTTCAAACTACTTCTATAATTGGCACAAGGAGCAGGAGTTCTTATGATGTTGACCACTTGATGGAAACAAATGAGCAGATATCAGATGGGCCTCTAGCTATCTTGTTTGCAGAGGCAGTCAAAGGCCCTCTGCTTTCTTCTGATAATCAAGTTCAAATAGCAGCGCTAGATTTACTTTACCTTTATCTGTCGGGGAAAGATGTCTTAGAAAATGAAATCCAAGTATTTGTTGAAGAGAACATTGCAGACTATGCGTTTGAAGTGCTGAGATTGTCAGGTAAGAATATCAGCAATACACAGTGCTTGAGCAGTTAGATTTATATGTTTTTGAAGAAATGAAAGATGAAAGAGGGCATTGCCGCACTCTATTTTCATTTGTATTTTTCTTTACAAAGAAACTAACTTGAAATCGACCAATTCTCTGGCGATTAAGCGTTTTCCTACAATTAACAAATTACCACGGCTTCAATGTTTGTTGTCCATATGGTTCGACAAGATCTAAGTTCTCTAACAATATTGAGCTAGAGAACATTCTAATTATTTTAGGTCAGATTATGCAATTAGTGTTGTCTGTGATGACTAATGGAGTAATTTATTAATTTGTAGGATGCAAAGATACAACAATCAAATCTTGTATTCAGCTTCTTGATGTTTTAGCAACTGCTGAGCAAGCATTTAGACAGAGACTTGCAATTGGGTTCATGGCCCTGATTCCAGTTCTGCATCATGTTGCTGAAATTCCTTTCCACCCTGTGCAGACTGAGACACTCAAGCTTATTTTGAACTCTGTTGAGAACTGCCCAGGGGTGGTATCCAAGACTCAGATAGAAGAAATAAGCTTTTCTTTGACGGGGATGGTCAAGAAAAATCTTGACGGAGAAATAGGCATGCTTCCAGAGACATTAGCTCTGGTCTGTTCAATATTTGTTGCACTTATGAAATGTTCATCTACCTGTGGGATTTCAAGTTTCTTACTATCAATTCAGGATGCATCAAGAAATTGCATCTTAACTTGTTTAATTAATTATGACAAATACCCGGGTCAACTTTTGAACTCTCTTTACCTACTGAAAGAGGCATATTCATATAGTTGTGGAATAAATCCCTCAAGCTCAATCAACACAGAACTTAGAAGAAGCATTATAGATGTATGCAAAATACATCTATTACCTTGGTTTATGAAATCCCTACATGAGATGGAAGATGAGGATATTCCAGAAGCAATACTCGAAAATTTCTATTCCATATTGCTACAAGACTCAGATACTGAAACCAAAGTATTTGCAAATGTTCTTTTCACGTCTTCCTGGTTCAGTTTTGCATATGGATGTTTAGGATTTTTCCCTTCTGAAAAGATTAAAAGGAAGGTTTATCTTATCTTTAGTGTGATGGCAGATATCATTCTTGGGGTTGATTCTGCACAATGCATTAGCAATGCTGCTCCACATCTTCCATCTGATCCAATAGATTTGCTTTTCCTTCTGGGCCATAAAAGCTCCCAAAATGTTGAATTATCTTTTCGCCAACTGGCAGTTCTGGTGTTATTGTACATCAGCTCGCTGTATGACGATCGGTAAATAGTTTCTGGAGTTTCAATCTTGCTCTTTCTGCATTTTCCCTGCTTATGTTATCAGTCCTCAGTTGATCATCTCAACTCTTTTCCAGGTTTGCAGACGATAAGCTTGTGTTAGCTTCACTGGAGCAATATATTCTACTTAACAGCAGCGAAAACATGCACGTACCTTCTGTATTGGGAATAGTTATAAATCTTTATGCACTCTACAGAGGTTTAGCCAAGGTGAGCTACCAAATCCCCTATAGCCCAGAGGCTGAAAGGATTGTGTTCCACCTACTTGCTGAAAAGGACTGGGATTTGCTATCTACAAGAATCCACGTAACATCTCTGAAATGGTTGTTCCAACAAGAGAAAATCTGCCACATTTTGTCTGCCCAGATTTTGAAATTTTGCAGATGCAATTGCTCCAATGTAAACCAGATAAATATCCATGGTGAAGCCAATCAGAAGATAGATGTGTATGTTATGGCAGAACTTGTAGCTTTGGGGGATAACTCTTTAGGTATGCTCATGGTGTTCCTATTGGGAGAGGCTGGAGAACAATATTCCAAGTATGACATTGTTTCAATGGTGAATACCATAAAACATATAATAGAAATCTCACCAAGTGCTTCAGATCAGTTTTGCATGCACGGGATAGCTGGTGCAATTAAGAACCTGTACTATAAGTTTGGTCGTTCTTCATCCCCGGAGACTTTCATGGCCACCTCCGAACTAGTATCCTGCATTCTTCAAGCAGTACACTCTGAATCCCTCTCCGATGATGAACCTTGGGTTGCAGTTGTGGTGAAAGTAAAGTACTTACTCTTCCAAATACTGTGTACTTCCAGTTCCTCTGTAGTTAATAGAATTTTCCCTTAATTGCAGATTATCGACTACCTAATCCCCTCAGTAGCTGCAGATGGATGGACACCAGGAACTCTTATATCAATTGGCATTCTGTCAATGGTTTTGCACCACTCAGTAAATCAAGTGATGGTTGAAGCTTCAAAAACCATAATCCTTAATACTCCTTTGCTATCATTGGTTAATACTACTATCACCAATGCCTGTTCCAAAGGACCTTCTCTAGTTGAACAAGACGAAGGAACAAGATCTGGAGAAGCTCTTGTTTTTGTGCTTTCACTGCTTTTCTTCTCTTTGAGAAGGTAAATCCATTCTTTTAATGCAGTTTCTATGCTCTCCTTAAGTTTGGTTTAATTTAGAAACTAACAGCTTATTTTGCTAGCGTGCATGCCATTTTACCGGGGATTATGGACTGCCAATATCTGCTGGATCCTACCAACATCCCAAAACCCTGTCCCTATATTAGTATACAGTGCCACGATTTGTGCAAGTTATTGCATTTTGGATCTATTCCTATAAAGTTACTTAGCTCGCAGTACCTGCTGGAGTTATTCAGCGGAATAGAAGATGAGAGAAGTAGAAAATCAGACGCATTAGAATTCAGAACTGATTATTTGTTGTCTATAATGGCTGTTTTAGAAGGCCAAATATTCTCAAGTGACATGTCCATAGCCATGAACTGTTCCCTCTGTTTGTCTATGTTCATTGGGTGGCAAGATGTGGAAACGGAAGTATCAGCTATACAAAGGAACAACTGGTGTCGGTTCATAGTAGAAGAATTAGTGATGTCCTTGGCAGCACCATCTTTGGCTTCAAAATCTTTCATGATCCATCACAAGCCTGCAATTTATATTGCAGTTGAACTGCTGAGAAGAAAGAAAGTTCCTCAATGGATGACTTCAATCTTGGATGAATCTTGCATATTTGCAATTACTAGAAACATTACAAACTCTAATTTGAGTGCTGAGCTGGTGTTCCTCTTAAGGAAGTTGCTTAATTATGGTTTTCTGAGTGATGAACAAATAACTGCTCTAAATCAAGTATTCCAGGTAATAGATACATTTTCTTTGAAAGTTCATTGGTTCCTATTGTGATCTGGCCTCACGAAGCTTGCTTTTTTATAAAAGAAAAAATTGTAAAGAAAGAAAAAACGAAAAGAGAACATTGCCAATTCCTTACAAGGATCATGATCAAAGAAATAATGGAATTCCATTATAATGTTTGCCTGCAGGAATGCAGAAATTGTATCTACACAGACAAAATTCAACATGCTGGGGCACAGGAGAAGACATTGAACGTAGCAGCTGCTTCAGATTATGTAGGTAAAGTTTGTCAGTTTCTCATTAGCCTCATAACGACTCCACCATCTAGTGGTATGGAGTCTACAAATTTTCAAACTGGAAGAACGGAACTGTTGGAAGAAATAGACTTATTTTCAAAATGTTTAATGAGGGATGATTGAGACTAAAATTCTTAAAAGATAGCAATACTTTTTGGATAGAAGGACAAATATGTTTTTTTGCAGAATGACAGTCAATTAAAAGGGCAATGGCATCTGCTAGTATAATTCTATACCTGTCACCAAAATAAAATTAAAAGTCTTCCGTGTATCATTGGCCGCATGCAAAGCACTGCCTCAGCAATTCTACTTTTTGTACATCACCAAGTTCTACAGATTTTCTTTACTCTGTGTTTTATTATTCCAAAAGAGGGACAAAGAAAATGGGGAAAAAAGCTAACAGTTGACCTCTCCAAATTGAATGGTGGCAGAGGCCCTTTCTTCCTTACTTGAGAAACATTTGGGCCGAGCAGGCTCATTGGGTCAATTATAAGCCCAAGACCGTCGGCCCACACAATCGTCCAAGGCTCGACTGGTGCTAGCATTAAGCAAACAAAATAAGTCCTTGATAAATGATGGTTGTTTTCTAGAAGTGAACATAGGAAAAACTAAATAGTTGATGGGACCATATTACTTTCTAGTTTCTCCCACAGACGTAATAGTTCCTCTCGTCTCAGAACTAAAACTCCCTTGCATGAAAAAGGTATAATTTAATACACCTTTTACTATACTTCTTATCCTAATTTGTACATATACTAAGGCTAGAGAAAATGATCAAAGAGATGGAGAGATGGGATGGAGGACCCCCACTCAGTCGTCCTCAAACTTGGGGACCCTTCCCATACTTCTTGTATAACGAATTTATCAGAGTTTCTCGAGGATAGCGATAAATGCAATTTTCCAGCAATAGGAGTGCTAGGACATTGTCTTCTACTTAGAATTATATGTTATATACAAATGAATAATTATAAGTACAGTGATAATCTACATTCATAAAACCAAGGGGCACATAGCATATGAAGTTCCGTCCCTCATAAATCATGTATGAAATGAGAACATGATAAAAAGGCAGAGGATTTGCAAGAGGGATGTGGTCCCTGTGAGAGGGAAGTTTCTCTTGTTAAATCATGTAAAGCAACACGCACGTCCCTGTGTCCCCTTTACTCATTTTATTCTCACCCTGCTTCTTACTGTACAAATAGATTTTAGGTACAGTTTTGACTCCAAATATTTTTTTAAAAAAAATTTGAAAGCTATTGTTTGGCTATATAACTTTTAATTATTTGACAAATATATTTGACAAACATCTCAAGTTTTTAAGTTAAAACTAGTATTTGGGCCAAGTTCTAATAGTTGGAAATTTTTAAAAATTTAAAAATTACCACTAACTTTTATATTTTATAAAAACATCTCTCATTTATTAATTCTAACTAATATTTAAATACCAACTTACTTAAGTAACATGGCCAATCAACAACATTAAAAACATCTCTATCTATTATAAAAGAATAGTTTGTTATTACCTCCTCCGAAAAAGACTAGTTTGAGTGACAAAATTGGGAAAAAAGAACAACTTGTTATTAATGTATTGCTCTTACCTATATTATTATTTTGTTGTTGTTGATTGTTATCAATTATGTTATAGGTTTTTTTTAACGGAACATGTTCATTATAAAATGATAATACAAATTTATGGGTATTTTAAATAATTTTTCGAACTTATGGATATGAAATAATATTTTTTTGAAATAGTCAAATATTTTTTAAAAATTTATGGTCAAACACATAGTGAAACTTCACTCAAAAATAACTTGTTAAGAATATTTAAGAATTTGGGCTCAAACGCTAGCTTTAACTTTTATCTATAAAGAAGTCAGAACTCCTGATAAATCATTACCTTATATAGGTATTAAAATAAGCTCATGATTTCAGTTTTTTGGGGGGATGAATCAATTCTTTTATTCCTCGTTAAGGCTGATTAATAAATTACTTTATCAATTCTATCCTTATTATAGGAGTATATTACTCAATCAAGATTCTCCATCTATTTTCAATTTTCCACTCTTCATTTCCTCCAATATTTTAAAAAACTTTTTATCGTCAATTTTGCAACAAAAAGACACTGCTACAAAAAGAGAAATAACAGAAAGTGAGAAACTATATATCGATGCTGCAACTTGTGCTTCTGGGGATATATGGATGAACTTCATACTTAAACATATGGTCCATATTTTTCCTTCTTTTGCGTACTATATATCTATTTCGTTACTAGAAAGTGGATCATTGACCCCTTCAAATGATATGATCCACACGTGATATGCTTATAATTTATAAACACATAATTTTGGAGAAACGAAAAACTATTTACTATGACTGATCACCGAGCAAGAAAGACACTTTACACAGCATTTTAGATAGGAAAACTCTATAAGCCTGTCATCAAGTTAGTGTCAATACTTCATTAGTATTCTATTTCTTGTTATATGATATAGTTCACCAATGAGATTTTGCTGTGGGGTGCCATATATTATCATGACTAATAGGATTTGTTTCTTTTAGGTAGCAACTTTTTGCGCTCCCAGAATGATACATGATTTTGACATATCATAAAAGGTGGAGAAAAAGTTTCAAAAAGAAACCTTTATTAGGAGGACAAAATATAAATAGCCCCATAATGAGTTTGGTTGAAGATTCATAAAGGTGCTTACAGCCAATCTAGAAATTATAATTTCTAACTAATTACTCATGTTAGGGACCATTGAAACAGTATTTCTTAGCAATTTTAAAAATGAGCTATAAGGGAGGAATTATTTGGTACTATATCTTTCAAGAGATTTTGGTGCTTTCTGAAATAGTCTTAGTCGTTTTTCAGTGGAAAATTGGCTGTCATACTTTTGCTACGTTGATTATTAGTGTTATATAGTCAGCAAATACATTGACGGTGACCCTTGGACCTTATTAGGACATCACATGCGTCTCAATAATTTTTAGGTGAGTAAATAACGAAAAAAGTAATGCTGGAGCAAGCCATAAAACAATTAGGGGTTGTTTATAATGGGCAAACATTTACTCCACGAATAAAATTTACTATTGCCTTATCCCATGTTTGGTTACTAATTTTGTAATAAGTTATATCAAGATTAATAATTATTAAAAGAATTTTAGTAGCTTAATTGATTGACTATCCTAACTTTCATTGTATTGGCCATGAGGGTTCAATTTTCCACCTTGTAATCTCTTACCCCAATTTTTTTTAAAGGATGAAATTATGTTAATACAATAATCAATTTATAAAACTTTTATCTGGATAACTAATTTCATCATTACTTGTATTCAAACCAAATGACTCCTAGAGTTCGTTTTCAAGCTTATCGTGAAATTTTGACGTAGCTAGAAGGTTAAATATTACCCGTTGACTTGAGATATATAATACTCATTTATTTATTTCATAGAAGGCATTAGACTGAAACTTCCACAACAACTAAGAATTATCTCAAATTTTTCGTTAGTGAGCTCCGAAAAAAAGATAGAATTACATGTCAACAATTATGAGTTTGTACATAAGATTATATAGTGAAAAAACTAATAAAGATTGAACCAATTATTGTACCATATTTTGGTTCGTCAGTCAATTTGGTTATATTCAAGACAAGTACTGGTCGTTGTTGGGCAATTATCACCTTGTTGTTTGTATAATTGCAGCACTAAATAAAGCTTATAGGTAGGAGCTTGGGGGTTGAGATTACCCTTAATACAAAGGGATTTATTCTTCTATTAGGTTCAATTATATTATCTTGCACACGCTATATGATATTACGTAGTCATCCAAAAGAGAAAACTACAAGTCACTAGGGGTTGTTTGTTGGGTAGAGTGTATCAACAAAAATAATACATGGATTAACTTTATTATCAGTAATATCTTGTTTGATACACTTTTTTATGTCAAGCATTAGTTATACACTCTATTGTGTATTAAGGTGTGTATTACTAATACCATGAATTTGTATGTATTAGTAATGCAAGGGGATATAATGCATGCATTAGCATAGTTAAAAACCCAATTACCCCTCAAAATTCTTTTTACATCTTTTTCACCATAATTGTGGAGGATATTTTTGTAAATAAATATTTTTATGCAATGCATACTATTTAATAAACCAAATCAAACAATGCATAAAGATCTATGTATAATTAATGCAAGCATTACTAATACATTCTCTTCAATATTATTTTTATACACCCTATCAAACGACCCCGAATTGGCCTTGTACTAATTTATATAAGTGGTGAATATTTAGGAATTTCATGAAGTTATACTAACCGTTTCAAAATAAGTTGACTTTTTTTTTAATCTCGAAAACAATGCACTTGCCAAATTATTATTTAGCTCAAATGAAAAACATTGAACTAAGCTAAATTTTAACCTTTTATATTAGGAGGTTTGCGGATAAATGTATTAAAAATAATATGATAATAGAAATACAAATACCAAGCCTATGACACAAAAAGAAATCCAACATACCAATGAGGTCCTATTGATTAGTATTACACAGAGAAAATTAATTATAGACACTAATACAATTAAATTTGCTCTTCATAAACAAATTTGAAATTTGGATTCCCAGGTAAGATCTGTTCAAAATCATGAAATCCTTTTCTATCAGATAGAAATGGCAGTAGCACATAAAATGTATTTTTATTTTGTAAAAAAAAAGGGAAGTGAATGTGAGACAGCAGTACAATCATTCATAACTTTTGAAATTAACATCTTTGCTTATTTACCCAAACGACACATTCGAAAAAGTAACAAGAAAAAGCTCCTTTTAATTTTATTGTTTCCCTAATTAATTATTCTCAATTACGCCGAAAGATTCACCTTCTTCTTTTGACCTTTTTTCACAAATTCACTTTCGACCAATTGAAGACAAAAATTAATATACAAAGTTAATTATAAAAAAAAGGAAAAAATATAAAATAAGATACTAGTTACGAAAATCCCGGGGCCAATATTTATTCACAGTTTATTTTTTAAGTAGTATTAATTAAACTATATTAACTCATCTCATTAAATGTAAAATAAATATTTAATAAATATTATCAATATTGATAAATTTTAAGTGGTATTGATCAAATGATTTTAAATTTTTACTCTGAAATTAATTATATAATATATTTATGAGGTAGTAAATCATCTCATTTCTTACGCGCAAATTTAATGTGAAGAGATCCATTGATATGTCCATAATTAAAGTACTTTTCGTTATGATCGTTGATTTTTTACTTAAAGTAATTATAAAATATACACAAATATTACCGACATTCAATATAATAAAGTAATAACTAAAAAATATGAATTTTAAAGTAAATGTCAAAGCTAAAGCGGGTCAAAAAATTTTGAAAAAATTATATACTAATTAAATTAAAGTAGAACAAAATAACTACTATTTTTTTTTTTTTTTCAAAATATCCTTGTTGAAGCAAGCATCTCAACGAAGACGTGCTTGCTTTATCTTCAAAATCTCTCTTATATAATAAAAGAACTCCGTTTTTGTTTTTATTTTTATGTGTTACTATTTATGAAGTAAAACAATTTTTTCTTTACGTTTTCTCAATTCTTAAAAAGATTGTGAATCATTAAATATATATGTTGGCTTATAATAATTTCATACAACTTTTAAATATGCAAATCTTACTTGTAATTTTTTTTAAAATTACATATACCGATATACGCATCGAGATCAAGTAGGTGGTTTAATATTCACCTTTTCGAATCTCTTCATATAAATTGAGATGACGAAAGTAGTCAAATAGCACACAAAAAAATATTTTAAATAGTAACCCAAAAAATGCTATCATATATACCTATTTAGGGAAAAGTATTTATAAAACACTCAGCAAATATTTATTTATTTGTATACTTTCGAATATTATGGTGGATAATTACTGAATTACTGTGTATAAGCTATAAATAACAATACATCTACCAACATTAGAATTTTCTGAAGCTTTTGTAGATTCCATGTCACCTGATTATAATCTATGCACATAGTTGTCTTTGCACCTTCTTGTTTTGACTTTTGAGGAGCTAAAACTACTTTTTTTTGGTTAAAAGTATTCTTTCTGTTACTCATAATTAATGACAATAATAATGAATAACAACTGCACCTAAGGCCCTAATAATAAATTATCCTACCAAAACCCTAACGTTAAATACTGCGCATTATTATTTATTAAATGGAAAGGATTAAAATTATTCTTGAATTATCCGAAATGGAGCAAAAACATTCTTCGTTTCTGACTCAAAATTACCCTTGAGCTTGTTTTTTGGCTCACAAAATACTCCTCCTACTAGTCCAAACAGAGCACACCATTCTTAGACCTTGAGATTGATCTTTCACAATTTTAAAGGAAATACAACAATAACACTAAAGACATGAATTGACAATACAAAAAATTCAGGGGGCACACTTGATTGATTGGGGCGGGCTGATGGATATTAAAAATTTGATGATTTTTCATGGTGGATGCTGATGTGGACTGGCTACGTGGTAATTTTTTTATTTTTCTTTAATAGTCGAAGATAAAGTCAGGTTCTGAAGAAAACGGATGGCACTCCGTTAAACTGAGAGGTATTTGTTAGCCAAAAAAGCAAACAAACGGAGGAATAGTTTTGAGAAAAAAACAAACGGAGAGTACTTTTGCTGCATTTCAAATAATTTAGAGATAGTTTTGATCCTTTTTCATTTATTAAAATCTATATATAATTAAAAAGAAGAAAGTCTAGCCTAGAATCATGCCAAGTGGCATCATAGGATCAAGCCATGTGGTATTTGTAGGACAAGTTAGTTAATTATTAGTTAAGTTAGGTAATAATTAACAAACTTTTAAACTTTTACAACTTTTTTTATAAATTTAAATTTGGAAAAAATATTTTATTTTTGAAAAACGTTATTATAGTTATTTTAATTTTTTACAGTATCTATCATATTGTGACAATTTTGTAGTCGTAGTAATGATTTTTTAATTTGATTTAATTTTAAAATATTATCACTATATTTTTAAGAAGAAAAAAAGGAAACCTATCTTGTTTGCATTTAAACCCCTGAAACAAGGATTTATTTTTATTATTAATACAAAAAAATTGAAAAAAAAGGAAAGAAGAAAAATTACCAAAAAGAGAAGAGTTTAGTAAGAGGAAACTATCCCATTTTTTTATTTTCCTTACCATTTTCATTTCAATTTTTCACGTTTACAGCATAGCACTCACTTTCAAACACGTACATTATGAATAACTGCTAAAATTTAAATTCATGTACATGTAAAAAATTATAAATTCTACTTTTAAATTTATGCAATTGATTAAGAATACTACTTCTTCTTCATAATAATAATAATCTTCTTCTATCTATATTTAATAGGAGAGGCAAAAAATATCACATGACATGGCAGCACTACAAAATATAATTTATTTTATATTTTAAAAATAAATTGCAAAGGTGTATTTTCAAAAAAATGCCACATGGCAGTCTTAGACACCAAAACACACTTTATTATTACTATTATGTTATTTAATCGATAACTTTTTTTTTATATAGATTTTTCAAATTTTCAAATTTTGATATTATTTTATTTGTTTACAGTTTTTTAGTTGTTTTTTTTACAGTTTTAAAAATTTAAATTCTTATAATTTTTTTTATCACAATGACAAACTACCCATATCTATACCACGTCATGATTCACCACGTCAGTTATCTACATAAATTATTTGATAGTTACATCAAAAACGAAAGATTCCAACTCATTCATATCTTTGCAGGAACTAATTAATAATTAGTGTAGTGATGTAGAGTTTTTGGATAATTCAAAGAAAAATATATGTATAAAAATTATGTGTGATATATTAGAGATTTTTGTTTTCACTCTTTTTCATCATTTTTATTACATGGTAATATATTTTTTAGTCTATATCTATTCATAAATTATTTTCTCTTTATTTACGATGTATCATTTCTCTTCCGTAGAATGTGGCTTCAGATCAATTGATACAAATTCATCATATCAACTTTAGATATTTTATTATTTGTTGATCTATTTGATTTTGACTTTTTTTTCAGTAATAAACTCTCAATATGATTTGTGTATGCCTTATGTATATGGCAACTTTTTATTGATAAAATACTAGATTTTGAATCCATGAAAGTTATCATGCTCTTTAATTGTCAAAACAAATATGCCTATTAAAACAGGAGTCATTAACTTTAGTCTAGATAGTTATCTTGATGGATAAGACAATATATATAGGTCAGACTTTTTTCTTTTTTCTCTTCTTCATTCAATTTTATTTATTTACTTTTTGCAAATTTTAAGCTTAATAAAAACATTGAGGGCATAGATAATCAATAGTGAATTTTTGGTGCACAGAAATGATGGAAAAAAGGCTTAAAAGAAGAGAATCTTGGAAACAAAGGCCAAGTGCTTGATGATTTGATTGAGAGAAAAAAAAATATAGAAAGATGACTTGAAATTTACACATGCAAGATATGCGTCCAAATAAAATGTGATTACAAAAAACACATTTTAAATAATTTTTTTCTAATTTTTTAGTTTTTACTTTGCAGGAAGAAGTATTGTTGATATATCATAATTCTTGGGGCTAAAACCATCGGTGGCCCCTTAAAGTTGGCACCAACTTTCACTTAGACACTTTAACTGGACGATATTCATTTTAGACACCTCATATAGGGTCCTGCTGCGTCATTTTGACACTTTTTTGACAATAAGCAAAAATCTGAATGAGAGTGTAATACACTCGTTGATGACGTGGCAAACAACCAATTAAATGATTACATGTGTTATTTTAAGTTGAAAATTATTTTAAAATTCACTTAGTAAATAAAATAAAAATATTATTCTAAAAAAATCAATTGCAACCCCCCCTCGCCCCTCCCCGCCCCAATAGTAGTTGTCTTCTCCACTACACCCAACAATTTTCTTTATTTTTTCTTAATCTGCTTTTTAAAGTTGTTTCAGAGCTTTTTTTTTCTTTCTATTTTGATGTTGTTTAGAGAGAAAAAGAGAGGGGGGGGGGGGAGGGAGGGAGAGAAAGAAAAAAAAAATATAAAATATGAGTATTGATATTCATTTTTTCTGGCGAAAAAGGTGGAGAGCAGTGATGGTACCTTACCCTCCTTTTCCATCGGAAATCATCTGTTTTTATTACACTCAAAAATCTCTTTTGTGCTTTTTTAAAAATTTCTTCTTTTCTTTTACTTTTCATAGCTATTCCTTTTCTTTCTTTTAGTGTTATTTTGTGGGAAGAAAAGAGTGAGGGAAAGAAATAAAGAGAGAAGAAATATGAAATATGGGTGTTGGTATCCATTTTTTTCGGCGAAAAGGTGGATGGAGGTGATGGTAGATTTAGAAAAGCAATACAATGAAGAAAAAAAAAATGGCTTGAAAACGGATTTGAATAAAAAATTCGACCTCCATTGAGGGAGTTTAAGCTTGAAAAAATGGTGGAAGGTGGTGCCTTGAGAAATGGAGAAGAAGAAGAGAAAATAAAATAAAAAATGGCTAAAAAAAGCCTTTCACGCGTTATTGTTGAGTGTATCACACTCACTTTGCTATGTCAGCAAAAATTGTCAAAATGACACAGCGGGCCCCTACATGAGGTGTCTAAAGTGAACATCCCCCGGTTGAAGTGTCTAAGTGAAAATTGGTGCCAACTTTAAGGGGTCACCGATGAATTTGACCTAATTCTTAGTGATGGCTCCTTCAACATGTGAAATTGTACGAGCATCATTCTTTTGATCGGAGTATATACAAGTCTAATTTAAGTATTTTGTTAAATCTATAATTTTAATTCTATTTCGTCTATTTTTTCTTAGGAAGGTTTCTATGTATCATATATCTATCGATATTTTCTTTATTGTTTTTATATTTTCTTAAATCTTTACAATAATAGTTGTCTATTAAGAATTTAAGATGCTTATCTTTGTTCTTAATAACAGAATATATTACCTCAAAAATTTTATTATATAAAATTACGAAATTTGTTTCAGATAATAATAATGAGGACATCAATATGTATTTAGTATAAGTTAACTTAAACTTTGTTTAAATGTATAATGTTTTTGTAGATTTAATTTCAAATGTATTATTGTTTTAGTCTATATCTTTAATAATATTTTTTGTGTATTTTTTATGAGATTTTATTTTATCATAGCTATTTATATGTTTATTTTATCTTCTTGTTTTTCTTACTATGCATGAAAATTGTTATAAAAGTACAACCATTTTCATGATACATGTACTAGTATAAATCAAATATGAATCGTGAGATGTATTAAGTATTAGTTTAAATTTTCTGCATTGAATTTAAAAGAGCGATATCTTTTTCATCATTTAAATAATATTTACTTTTCATATATACTTTTGGTTATACTGATCATAATGAGTTGGAAGAATATTCACATGAGCACTATGCAAAGGAAAAATATTTATAATTTTTTTTAATTATGATCTGATAATGCATGTCCAAATTAAATTTTCATCCCATCAATTTTTCTTATTTAATTTTTTCATAATTTTTTTATTGATGGTTATATTAATGCTTAAAGAAGCACAAAAACATTTGTGTAGATTCTCTGCTAAAGAGAGAAATGAAATGCAGATTTAAAATTGAATTGTTATTGTTTATATTTTCCGATTAGATAGAAATGAAATACAGATTTGAAACTGAATTTAGTTTCAAATCAACTCTTTATGATTAGTACTTGAAAAATGTATTATTATTTGAATGCATGTGTGCTTCTTTTTTAGTTGTCATTCATAAAGATATCTTATGAATTATTTATTGAGCGATATTTAAATAAATTGTAGAATTTTTTAAAATAAAATTTCACTCACAAAGATATAGCTATTACATTTTTTCTTTACTATTTTTATTTAAAATATAATAAATTATTGGAAATGTGACCAAAAATTACATAGAGAAATCTAAATTATATTTATTATTTTTTATTTAAAGTTTCAAAGAATACTGTAATATTCGCTTAGCTAACTTTAAATAATATTAAAAGGTATAAATTCAAATACATGTGAATAAGTTCAGTTAACAATTAGCTAACCTTAAAAAACAGAAACTATTTTATATATGTTGTTATACATTATAACTTTTGTTCTATTATAAATTCAACAAATATTTATTTTTTTAAAGTAAAGATAAAAAGAATCACATTAAATAAAAATTTTGCATTCGTATTTTAAAAAGAACAATAAGCAGGGATATTAAATTAAGCAGCAATCAAAAATAAATTGCATGTTAATCTTCTTATAATATTAATAGGCAATGTAACAAGGTTTATTATAGATTTAGAGTTCGCTTAATATAAATAAAGAAAAAAAAGAAGAATTTAAATCTAAATCTAAATTTTAACGTAAAAATATAAATAGATAAGTTCAATTTAAATTGAGTCGAGAACTTATATATGAATTTCATATGCTTAAATTTTAAAAGTAGCTTAATGTCAATTTAGTACTCACTTAATTTACACAACAAAAAAAGGAAAAGAAAAAAAATATTTTAAATTATTAGCATAAAAATATAGATAGATAACTCCTGTTTAAATATGAGATGATAAAATATATTATAATCATATGAAAAAATGCAAACGAAGTCGCATAATTTAGTTTTAAATATAAAGCCAAAAAATCTCAAAAATTGCTTCAACATTTATAATATTTTATAATTGAATTACTGATACATGTGGCGCACAATCATAAATAGAAACATAATCGAAGGTTAATCATGACGCAATTTATATATGTATATTTTTATTTTATAATAATTTATCATTTAATTTTTGTACTTAAATAAAAAAAATGATTTGCCCTAATAAAATCTCAATAATTTTTTTTAAATAAAATTAATATTGTTGATGATCATAGCTAATTAACTACAAACTAATATTTTGATATTAAAACAAAGAAAAAAAATTAATTTTTCTTAATACTAACCACGCATCGCACGAGTACTCATACTAGTATTACTTAAAACAGTAGTACTTGAACTGGCAGAAATATGTTGACTATAAAAATCAGAATGTAAATTTGGTAATTGTTAGACTACTTTTGGATGGTTGCTAGTTACTATTCCTAGTTACAAAACAAGAAATAATAGTAGCATATATAGATATATACTTATTCTTTTTATTTTAGAAGGAAGAAAAATAAAAAAAATGAAGGAGGTATTACGGTGGAGAAGTATCAATAAAATTCGAATAGATGATGTAAAGTTGGAACGAAAAAATAGGGAGAATATGTCGGTGTACTTTGTTTGCCTTTCTATTTTGTCTCTTCTTTTTGTAAACCTAATATTCTTCCAACTTTTTTTTTTTATATATAAAAAAAACTACAAGTTCCTCAATCATATTAATCAAAAACTCACTTATTTTTCAATAATTCAGTTTGTTGAGCCTAAGCCAGCAGTATATTCAAGGACAATTCCATCATTTTCTCTTATTACATAAGAGAGTGGATGCTGAAACAAAACAGGCATCAATCTGTCGATAAATCTATTTGAGCAAGGATATTTTTGTAAGAGTAAAGAAAATTATTTCTTTATTTTAATTTAATTTAAATAGCGTACAACTTTTTTGAAATTATGAGATCCATTTTAACTACCTCCGTTAATTTTAAATTTATATTCTTTAGTTATAACTTTATTATAGCTATATGTATAAATTTTGTAACTATTTTGAATAAAAAATTAATCATCTAAAATATTTAAATCACGGACATGAATCCCTTCACATTAAATTTTTCAAAAAAAAAAAGATTCATTATTACACAATAATCGTCTCTTTTTTCATCCAAACGAAACAAAATAAAACAAAATTAGTAGTAAAATTTTGCTGACAGAAGAGCAACCGACAGAGAGGGGGGACAGTGGTAAAACAATAATGCTAATTTAAAAAAATTGAAATTGGTAAACAAAAATTCCTTTGCCATAAATTCACATATACTCTGTATATAATTTTATTATTTTACTCCTGTAATTCTTATTTGAGGTGTCAGTCCCTGGGAGCGCATGTTTGTTGACCAATCAACAAGAAAATTAAACAAATACACTATCTGTTAATTTTTACATATTTATTTACTATTTTAAAAATATTTTTATTATTTTTACTTATCACTTTTTTTCTTCATATTTATTCTTAACATTAATTTCTAATAAAGATGGTATGATAAAATAAATGTGTTAATTTATGTTAAATTTAAATATGACTAAGTAAAAATCGTGGGAGTATTAAACAACATTAATAAATGTGTTCTGAGTGAGAGATTCTTCGAATATTTTTTTTTTCTTACTTTCAGAAACAGAAAGGTAAAGGGGAAAACAGAAGCGGTATTCAAAGTTGGAGGCCAATTTTATCATCTTTACATTTTTGATCACACATTCCTATGTAGTGTGTTTTTTCTGGACTTCCCTTTTCTTCCTTTTTCGGACAATTGACAAAAGCAACAAATATAATCTTCTTAAAGTTGGGTCCTTTTCTTCTTCTTTGAAAATGATTAATTGAAGTGGGGTCTGTGATTAATCAAACCTTAATGCACCATACCTACTTCAGGTTGCTTCAAGAACTTGTAAGGTAGTTTTTTTTTCCTACCATTTCTGTTCACACTTTTTATATTTTCTTGTTCTTCTTACACTGTCAAAACATTCTGTTACAGTTTCATTTCCTTTGCATTTTTCTTCTTTTTAAAAATAAAATAAAAATAAGTTTGGTACATTTATACATGTGGGTGTTGTTCCAATCTTGTCACTGTTGTGTGGGTTCAATATATCAGTGATTGAGCTTTATGGGTATTCGAAAAGTTTAGTCTTTTATGCAATCTTGCTTTCTAGGTACTCAAAAAGCTTCAGTCCTTTTCATTTTGCTAACCTTTTTTATTGTTTTGTGAGAGATTTATGTGTCATTGTGCAGATTTGGGATTTTGCAGTTTGCACCGCTAATTTAGTGAGTAGTGAACGGTGTTCAACTAAGAGAGAGAAAGTTATGGCAGCAAAGTCCGATGAACCAGCGCCACATCCACCAAAAGATCAGCTTCCTAATGTTTCTTACTGCATTACTAGTCCTCCTCCATGGCGTAAGTTCTCAAGTCTCTCTTTTTTTTTTCTTTCAAAAATTGGGGTAGGGGAAATAGGGGAGGGGATTACAAGGTGGGAATCGAACACTCGAGTAGCCAACCAACTGAGCTACTGAGATTCCTCTTGAATTCTATTAGATTGCTTTGTTCCATCTCTTTTTTGGCATTGTAGCATAATCTTATCTCTTTTTGCTTGGAGCATATGGGGTCTGATTTTCCTGAACTCTGTATTTTTGTGCCACGGGTTTTACCATTTCTCAGTTGATTGCTTCACAATGTAATGTGTGTTGTTGTCCCACAGGCTTTACTATTTCTCACTGAATTGCTTCTATGTGTTGATGTATTGATCATAAAACATTAATTGCTTTTGTTGCAAGTTTTGAATTTTCTCTTTGAATATTTTCTTTTTTTTGCTGACAAATTCACGGCCCAATTATGTTATCGTGTCGAATTTGTGGGGTTTAGATGTTATGCTGGCAAATTGGGATCTAGAAGCTGGTTACATAAAAAGCAGCTTCTGCACACGTCTTCTTTAATTCTAGTTGTTAAAAGTATATGATTATTTTTCCCATTTAGCCTCAATACTACATTTAACTATAATTTATGGCATTTCTTTTATATTCCTTATGTATGAAAGTTCTTCCATTTTTTTTTTTGTGTGATTAGTATTTTTTATGCTATCCATTTCTGGTCACATGTGAAATATCAAGCAGACTTGGTGAAATTATTGGGTCTGGTGGGCTGATTGTGGAAACTATTGTCTCGGTGACTGATATTGGAATAATATCCACTTTGTAAAATAATTGCTTCCTTTTATGCTGCTGATCTTGAACAAATGTCATGAAATACTTCTCTATATCTTTTTGTATGATGTTGATTATTTTCCGAAATGTGGATTGCGGACTACGCTGATTTTGTCTAATTTTTGAATGAAGCTGAGGCGATCCTTCTTGGATTTCAGCATTATCTGGTTATGCTTGGTACCGCAGTTATCATTACTACAGCTCTGGTTCCCCAGATGGGAGGAGGAAATGTGGGGCCTACTGACACTGCAAAGCTGTTAAACTGCCTATTATGATTTTTTTATTTTTTACTTAAAAGTAATGTGACAATATTAAACAAAAGATTGTCTTCCCCTTCGCAGGAGGAGAAAGCCAAAGTTATTCAAACAGTGCTATTTGTTGCTGGGCTTAACACCTTGTTGCAATCTTACTTTGGAACTAGACTACCAGCTGTGATCGGAGCGTCTTATACCTTTGTTGCACCTACAATTTCGATTATCCTTTCAGGACGATGGAGTGACCCGGACCCTGTGTCGGTTAGTGTCTTCAGATACTGATTTTTCCTTTTGTTGTTTTGAATAATGTATTATAATCAATTGAATGTTAAAGAGAAATAATAGGAATTTTGGTTGTGTGATGCAGTTCTCTCGCAAGTATAACAGTCAAATCATGGAACGGCAGTTTAGCTGCTTTTATTCTCTTTAAGCTAACATCTCAACTACTAAGAATACTGATGCATAAAATCCATACCAGCTCTAGAAACTAGTTGTTCTCAAAATAATTCATATTTGTGTATACTCATTTAATATCTGTAGAAGATGTTTAGGCATAACTTAGACTCATCCACTGCATTTTGATGATATTCTATCCGTCCAAATATTATGTTACATTTTCTATTTTCCATCAGAGATTCAAGAAGATAATGCGGGCCACCCAAGGTGCACTTATTATTGCTTCAACAATTCAGATTGTCCTAGGCTTCAGTGGTCTCTGGCGCAATGTTGTAAGGTTTGTTAGTATGATAAGATTTATATTCTGCTATTTAGTGTCAATGTATTTCTCAGGCACCACTTGTGGGATTTCATTGGGTATGTTGTTGATGTTAGTATCGACGTATGACTGGTTGATGTTATTCCCTATGTCTAGAATTCTGATCTACTTCCTATTATGTCAATGTGTCCGGGAGATGTTATTCCCTATACTAGACTTCCGATCTAGTTCCTACAGCTTAGTAAAGCACTCTTTTCTACACCTGTTGTGTTTCTTTTTTTGGAATTGAAGATCAAGTATTTGCTCAAAAGGTTTGTTTTGGTGCTTCACTGCATCATGTCGATTGTGTCATCATTTTGTGTTATTACAGTGAAAACTAGCTCTCATTGGCATTATATTTCCTTTGATTATTTAGGTTTCTGAGCCCACTTTCAGCTGTTCCTTTAGTTACTCTTGTCGGCTTCGGGCTCTATGAGTTTGGTTTTCCTGGGGTAAGTATTGATGTAGATGCGCCTCTTTTCATTTTAAGGGTCTACTTGTTTGCTACTATATAATGCCGGCATGCTGACTATATCTTCTATATTTAGGTTGCCAAATGTGTTGAAATTGGGTTGCCAGAGCTGGTCCTTTTGGTCATTTTCTCTCAAGTGAGATGCTTTATCAAGAAATATATCCCTATCACTTAATGTTGCTTTGAATTGTAGCATATACAAATTTGATTTTGGTTGTCATTGCAGTATTTGGCCCATCTGATACGCCCAGGGAAGAATATATTTGATCGTTTTGCTGTTCTTTTCACCGTAGCAATTGTATGGATTTACGCTCACTTACTTACAGTGGGTGGGGCTTATAATGGGACCCCACCAAAGACCCAAGCAAGCTGCAGAACTGATCGTGCTGGACTCATTGAGGGTGCCCCATGGTTAGTGCTTTTCTCTTCCTCACCCCTCGTCACTTGCTGCTGCATTAGGCCCTTGTCATACCTTTGGAAACTGTCATATTTCCTTTTGTGGGTCCAAAAGTAGGATTTAAAAAATGGAACTTTTTGTTGAAGTTGAACTTTCAGGTAGTAGGTGGGTCTCATGCCACTAATTTGCTTACATAATTTGATAAGTATTTTGTAGTATGGAAATAAGAAAGTATCTGTACTAGGGTGGTGGTGCAAGCAGGGTAGTATAAAAAGTTGGTAGAATAATTAAATTTAGACATGTCAACGATCCAATCTAAGCCGAGAAGTGGGTGGTCAAACTCGCTTAATGATTTCCTGATCTCAAGATTATTTTGATTGTCATACGAGCTTACGACTTTGATCAAACAACTCGAGAAATAGCTCAAAACTTGAGTTCGAATGAAAAAACCAAACCCTCCAAATTCAAAACCTTGGACCATCACATTTTTGAACTTTTTTTATCAGTCGCAGCCTGAATGCACATATATAGACCAGGTAGGATGAAAGTTTAGTCACCTTGTAGGATAATTACCGTCATAAATAAGCTTTCAGCAACCAGATTTAAAATTCTTATTCATCATACCAAACGACCCCTAAAAAGATAAAATATGACTGGTACATTCCATGATGTGCAGAGTGACATCCTTTGTCGTCTTCGCCATATTAGTCACAATTGGAAAGTGCTTATGGCCTATTTATTGCCATTAATTTTTACTTTGAGCATAATTGGAAGATACAATTGGAATTGCAATTTAGGAAACTGTGCAGTTATTAAGTACCCCTGTAGCTTGTGATTAAGTCCTAGTTGTTTTATGTGCAAGTTAATAAAGAAGGATGGGTGTTTGAAATTCACCGACCTGATTTTCATGTTTAGGAGTAGATACATCGTCTTTTGAAATCAGCTGCTAGTTTTTCATTGTTGCACTACCAAAAGCACAAATATTTTGTCGTTTGCTGTTAGTTTTTCATTGTTGCACTACCTAAAACACAAATAGTTTACTGTTTTCTCTACCTGCACTTCTTCAATGGTGGTATTGCTCTTATAACACATGAGGTGCTGTTTTTCTGCTCCAAGCTTTCAATTTACTTATTTACATTTTATTCCAAGTGCTTCTGTAGTTCATAATGTACTTGTTTATTCCATTTGGTGCATTCAAGTGTCACTTAACACCAAGCAACTTATTATGTGTAACTATTGATGATATTATCCTCTCATTTCTCTGGTTTTTGTTCGCAGGATTAAAATTCCATACCCCTTCCAATGGGGAGCACCTTCATTTGATGCTGGTGAAGCATTTGCTATGATGATGGCTGCATTTGTTGCTCTTGTTGAGGTTCTATTTTTTTTACCTGCCTGGCGTAGAAATTTGTGAAAATTGTGAATGCTTTACAATATCTTATTGGATGTTTTGCTTGTTAGACAATGTTGCTGACTGCATAGAATAGGCTCAATAAATACTATGAACCCCTTATTTTTGGGGCAGATATCTCAGAGTTGCTTCTCGACATTCATCTGTTCTTTTCTTTTATGGCACCCTTGCTCTGGTTTCGCCTGTTTTGCTTCCTTTGTAGTTCTGTTATTTCTTTGCGCACTTCTTTTGATTGCTAATTCTTATGAAGAAACAGATAATTGGGTTAGATAAGCCTGGAAGCAACTCCCTTCTGATGGTTGCTTTTGTTTTTTCAGTCCACTGGTGCCTTTATTGCAATTACGAGATACGCAAGTGCTACTCCCATGCCACCATCCGTACTCAGCAGAGGTGTAGGTTGGCAGGTAAAAAGGCGTTCTCCTAGAATCATCCCTCACCATTCTTTAGGATAACACGGAACAGGAATCATGAATAATCTCATCTTGCTGACGTTGATGTTTACTTGCAATCAAATTCTTAGGATCTTTTGGAATGATTTCTACTTTTTCCATTTTGGCATTTTTACTGGCTTAATTCAACTTTCTATTAAAAACTTCCCTTCAGGTTATCCACCAATATTGTGATGCATCTATCTCACATCACAGAAGTGAAATTTATTTCCCCTCAAATCCAGGTCAATAGAACAATTATTTTCTAACCAAATTTAGTCCAATTGGTTACTGACCCGCAGATTTCGATCCACTTTGGGCGTGACTATAAACAACAGATGGCATATGTAGCAGATCTCAGTTTTTTTTTGCCAAGGATTGGAACACTTGAATATTCTTGCATACAATAGAGCAACCTTACTGTTTTGCCACAGCTCCCTTCACTCTCTATACTATCTAATATTTTTTTCCACTGCCTTCTGTTTACCGTGGAGCATTCTTTAATATTCTCAGAAAAAGACTTGGGACTTGGGTATTACAAGCCATTATCCAGTTCCAATAATTTATTTCTTGTGCTTTCTCATTTTGCTTGCAAGCTATTCTTTTACAGTCATGTCGTGAACCTACATAATACTCTGGATGTGCTAGTTAACCCATTAGGTAAATTGGGAAAAGCAAGGGCTAGAGTGAGAAAGAGGATTGTTGATTAACTGGGTCTGGATAAATCAATGTTGGCTCTACATCTTTTCCTATCTATAGTCAGGGACTGCTCATAACTACTAGCTATTCATCTTCTTTTTGTGAGAGCACGATGAGTTTCAAGCGGACAAACTGTTTGATTGTCGTCTCTACTGTGCTCTTTAATATTTTCAAATTACAAGTCTACTTTTGTTTGTATCTCAGGGAATTGGCATTTTACTGTCTGGGTTGTTTGGCACTGGGAACGGATCTTCTGTATCTGTGTATGTCCAGAAAAATTCTTCTGTTGAGTGATAAACTATTGTTACAATAGTTGATTGAGATGAACTTTCATTCCTAACATGCAGTGAAAATGCGGGTCTTTTAGCACTGACACGTGTTGGTAGCAGAAGAGTTGTTCAGATAGCTGCGGGATTTATGATTTTCTTTTCAATTCTTGGTAAATCACATGCTTAAACATTCCCTTTGAGAAGGACATACTGATAAAGTTGATAATCCGCTACTCCTTCCCTTCTTTTTCTTTCCTGTGATTGTCTTGACAACACGATTATCTTCAGGAAAATTTGGAGCAGTCTTTGCTTCAATACCAACATCCATTGTAGGTGCTTTGTACTGCATTTTATTCGCTTATGTGGGTAAGTTTATTGATCCAAGGTCATCCAACAATCTCTGATCCATGTTGTTGATGAATTAGTCAGTTCTTACATTGTTCGTCCTTTGCAGGCGTAGGAGGTTTAAGCTTCCTTCAGTTTTGCAATCTGAACAGTTTCCGTACCAAGTTTATATTAGGTTTCTCCATCTTTCTTGGTTTGTCAATTCCACAGTACTTCAACGAGCACACAGTTATTGATGGTTATGGGCCTGTTCACACGGGTGGACGATGGGTATGGCAAATTGACATTAGCTACTGAATATAACAATCATCTCACTTGTTTTCTAGTCATGTATAAGAGCTTGCTGAGAAAAGTTACTTGTGCTTTGTTATTCTTCAGTTCAATGATATGGTTAACGTGCCATTCTCATCGGAAGCTTTTGTTGCGGGTATCCTGGCTTATTTCTTGGACAACACAATGCACAAAAGGGATGGTCATATAAGGAAAGACCGAGGCAAGCCATGGTGGGACAAGTTCAGGTCTTTCAAGACGGACACGAGAAGCGAGGAATTCTATTCTCTCCCATTCAATCTCAACAAGTATTTCCCATCTGTGTGATCATCCCGTATCATGAAGATAGAAGGGTCAAATACTTATACGCGATATCATCACAAGTCTGGGTTCCTCCCACACCCTTCAAAGCTGTATTGGAGCGCATTAATTCTGCGTCACCAATTTTCTTTTATACGCATCTGCTACTTTCCAAAGGTATAAATAGTCTGACCGCTTGTGGAACATGCTTAGAACATTTGTTAATTGTTTTCTTTGTTGTAAATCCAAGGTTATATGTACTATGAATAGTAATAGAATAAGCTTGCTGCTTTCAAATTGTAGCGATTAGCCTGTTGGATATGGGGTAGTATTAATTATAGTATTAATGTTGCGGAAGATTCTGGTTTAACTAGCAGGAAATCACACACAACACAAAGCAAATGCCAAATAGAGAAGAAAAATGTTCACAAAATTCCAAGTGACGAGCAACAATTATAATTTCATGCTCTGTCAAATGTGAAGGAAAGATTTACTTACATATGACCATATAATTGATTAAATTAGTCATCTGTACCGTGCAATAGTAGTTTTCAATAGAAAAAGGAAAATAAATATTTGAAATATAGTTGAGCTTTGCTGGTATGATCAAGAATGAAGCCGAGGCAAGGAAAGACAATTTAACAGTTTTATGACATTCTAAGCCAATTGTTGTGTTGATTCTGCCAATTTGCACACTTGAAGGTCATAGTAACACCAGGAATTCACACGAATCGACCTTGGAAATTGGTAGTCTTCAAGTTTTGACCTTTTAAGATCAAATGACAAACTGGTCAAAAGTTCAAGACCACTCACCTTCGTCCACCAACGTTAATTGATTGCTGTTAGGTGACGAGAATTAATTTCAAAAGGACAATACATTATACATGTAGCATATTCTTTGTTAAGATAGGTTCTGTAATTCATGTTGGTGTAATTTTGGAGTTCAAACCCAACCTACTCGAAATAATGGGAGTTTGTAATTTTATGGACAAAATGTCAAGGTTGGGCCATGTAAGCCATAGTGCATGACTGAACTTAGGATAAAAGTCCAAGCACTACACTTTTCATAGTCCAAAATATAAAATCCAATCTCCTTATATATGTACCACGGGGCAGAGCCATGTGGGAGTAAGGGGGTCGTAGTAAAATTACACTGTATATATAAAGTTAAAATTATTTTTTATGTGTATATAAATAGCAGACGTTGAATCTCTTTAACTTCTTCGTGTGTTTAGTTTTTCATACATTGGACCTCCATGGTATAAATTCTGGCTCCACCAACCTCTTGGAACAAATTGCTTTAATTAATTTTAGCAAATCCCTTAAATTTGGGGAAGGAATAGATTCAGCAAACGTAGGGATGTTGAATGTTGACAATTTACCACTAACTTAATAACAATGACTAACTGGATTTAAGAAACTGATTAACTTTCTAATCAATTAATAATGACAAATCAGAATCAATTAGAAAGACACAAACATAACTGGCAAAGGCCTAAGAACAATTTATCAAATTTACTGGAGCTATTGTAGTGCTTAAAGCTGTTTGATGGGAACGCAGAATTGGTCCTGCCTAGAATGTCAAAATGCAAAGGTACTAATAATGGGGCCATAAAATTAGTGCTCTTACCCACTACTAGTAGTTGAAAAAGAAATCAAAATATTTGTCATCCACTAGTTTTTCCTTTGCATTTACTATTTTTGTTTCAATTTATGTGATGATATTGTGTATAAAATTTAAGAGTGAAAGAAAGAATATTTTAAATTTATGGTCTAAAATAAGTTATAAATATATGTATGGCTATAAATTATGTCATCAAGGTAAAATGAAAATAAACAATTGTTATTATATAAACGTTGAACTGACTAAAAAAGAAAAAAGGTATTACAGTTCAATTTTTGCTATAAAAAGGGCTCATTCTAAAAGAAAACTATATATAGTAAACTTAATTAGGCTCCTTATCTATAGTTTACATATTTACGGACTGTAGCGATAGTTTAAGTTGTCTTATTTGTATAATTCGAGGGTTTGTATAATTTGCGAATAATTGAGCTATTTTTGTATAAACTCAAAATAATGAATTTATACAAACACAAATATCTAAACTTTAAACAGTTATACAAAATATATTATACAAAATTATATTATACAAAAGTTATACAAATTATATTATACAAACGTGCGAATTATACTAACTCGAATCGTAATTAACGCTAAATGTTAATGACGAATTGTAAATTATCTAAACTATAACTATGTTAACTAACTAATTAGTATATGCTTGCTTATTTGCGTAATTTTCAAAATATACTCCCTCCGTCTCATTTTAGTTGTCATGGTTTTCTTTTTGATAGTCAAACTATATAAACTTTGACTAATATTTTAAGATATATTTTTTTATCATATTGATATGAAAAAAATTGTAACTTATACTACTTTTCAGTTTTTAAATATCTAATTTTTTATTTTATAATATTGAGTTAAAGTCATATAATTTAACTTTAAAAATTAGTCAAATTAATTTTTGAAAGCGCAACATGACAATTAAAATAGGACGGAGGGAATATTATTTAGTGACTTCTGTGTACTTAATTAGGCAAAATCGAACGACTTTGTCGTTACAGAATATTTAAGTGACTTTTTATGATACTTAAGAAAAGTTCGGTAACATTTTCGTTATAAAAGATTGTGTAAAATAACTTTGTTGTAATAAAGCAGGTCATTATCAAATTTTATACTATTCGATGTGATTTTTTGTAAAATCATATATTATTCGGCCCACAAGATGTTAATTGGGTCAGAAGCAACCTTACGTGAATTATACTTATTTTCAGGTCAGAATTTTCAACATTTAGATTAATTATGCATTTATTGTTGCAGAGAAAATAAAACTTCTTCAAGAGTCAAATATTGAATATTGCTACATCTTGGAAGATGGCTGTTGCCGTCACAATTAAAGTTTGGAAGGACATTCTCTGTGCTTCAATTAGAGTGTCACACATCAAAATAATAGTCTTGTTTCTTCTGAACTTGTCCATACATAATTCTATTATTTTAAATTTAGCGAAATTTATATATATAACTTTTTAATGTGAATTTAAATTAATTAAATATTTAAATAAAAATTGGACTGTAGGTGAAAATAAATAAATTTAACAAGTATAAATATTTGATGGTTGGGTATACAAACTCAATGCTTGAAGTAGGCCAGGCCCACTTGTATCAGCTCCAATCATGGCTTGGTCCAAGTCAAGTCAAATCAAGTCAAACCAGATTTTAATACAGACGCTTCTATTTTGAGAGCTTTAAAGTTGCTATATAATATATATCTAACTTTTTTATTTGCATAAAACCTATAATAATTGGGGCTTTTAATATGTTTGGTTATTCGGCCAAAACTGATTAAAGCTGCTAGCTATACATATATTATTATGTACAAAATATATGTCATGTGTATGATATATTAATATTAAAAAAATATATGATTAGTATTATTTTGATGGACATCTACACCTAACAAAAAATTAATAAGGCCTTTTCTTTTATCATTTGGGAAGATAAATTAAAAAGGAAAGAAGGAGACCTAAGAATAAAGAAAAAAAATAGAAATAAGAGGATTAATTAGGGTGTGTTTGTTATGGTGGAACAAATTTTTCAAATTTCTCATATTTTAATTTATTGGTAACAATATTTTTAAAAATATAGCTCTTAGGAAAATAAGTTCATTCAAATTCAGAAAAATATTTTTTTTTAGAAAAGAATAAGAAAAATAAATTTCATAAGTGATATTCCGCACAATTATCTACCCTCCATGTGCACTTATTTTCGTGTCGTGCAATATCTTGATCGATGCTAGAATGCGTATACACTGCCACCCTTGTCGTACAGGCAGCCTTTTCACGAAGAGAATAGCTATATTCTACAAGGTTAATATGCAGACAAATGCTACCTACTTCAAATTTTGTTACTTTCTAGGTACCATTTCAATTTTTTTTAAAAAAAATACATCCGGAAATTAAAGGTCTCTTTTTTTTTTTGCTTTATTTCTGCACTAGAAAACATCAAAAGTGAAAAGTCGAAGAAACGTAACATTAATTAGGAGAATTTTTGTGATTGAATTATCTGGAGAATAATAATACTATATATGACACAAAATCAAGATGTAGTTATAAAATCTTGTCTAAGTATATAATATGAGATAGTGTGATCAAATCATGATAGTGCTACTGGAGGAAGAAACAAAGGGAAAAAGGAGCACCATGAATTGTCATTCGTCGGATGTGAAGACACAAAAACCATAGAGAGGATTTGGCTCAGGCACTTTGATATTCTTTGTTCTCCCTTTCTTGGGTTATCGACACTTCATATGTACCTTCTTGTTTCTTTCCAATTTCCAACCACCAATCATATATATTCTTTTACTTTATCTTCATGAGAAATAGAGGGGGTTTGTTGTTAGGTTGGTAAAACACGATTTGACTCCATTATTTTTTACACTTAATTCCCGTTATCATTCGAAAATACAACAACAACATATATCCACCGTAATTAGTTTGGAGAGTGTGGAATATATGCAGATCTTATTCTTGCGTTTTCGTAAAAAATTCAGCTCAGATAACACATATCAAATAACATACAAAAGAAAAGAGATAAAATGAGTATTAGAGGAAGCATCACATAACATACATGAGAAAGAAGTACCTAGCCTGTTCGTATAAAGAAAAAAACATGTACGGAGTGCCAAACTATCACCAAGCCTAACCTGGCAGGAAGTGAGATAACAATCAACTGTCTACGTAACCTTCTATCCAAATCCTCCTATGCTCCTCGGTGGGTTGAAGATGTATCATATCCTATAATCAACTGTTTTTCCCAGTACTTTTTTAGTCTACCTCTACCCCTTTTCGAACCCAACATTGTCAACCGCTTACACCTCCTCGGGCATCCCTATATTTTTATGTATGTCAATAGGAACTTCGATGGATTGATTTGTTGGTGCCCACCCTGAGTCGACTATTGATTTGTCGCCCAAACCCATTTTTCTTTTGTAAATGTAGTCCATCACTACATTCCCTTCTTTCTTCACCTCTTTCCTCTTCTCCGAGAGAGAGCTGACCTCTCAGACAATATATGTGTTTAAAAAAATTAGATATATAAAAAGCAAAATTCACCGACTAAAAATTCTAAATTCTCTACACGTATTACATGGTCGACTAATTGATTGATTTTATGTTTTGAGTAGGACATTCACTAGTACGATCAATATGTGGGTGGATTACAACCATGCATGCATGAAACCTCAAAACTAGTTATCATCGTTTTTGTCAATAGTCAAAAGAAAGTCTATTTTATCATTAATGTGGAACGAGTAATGAATTAAACTTATTGAATCACAGGCATGAAGAAAACTAGTGCATGAGTGATGATTACAAATTAAAGAAGCCCATGTATTACTGTTTCAAGTACTTAGATATTCATTTTTATCAAAAAGAAAGTTACTCACTATCATTTAAACAATTGATTGATTAAACTTTCACAAGCACTTCATATTTGATAGGCTAAAATCTAGCTTTATTTGGATGTTATTGACTAAAACATGATAGAATTGGTTGACCATTTTGTCACATTTGTAACTATTTTGGTCAAACGTAACCTTTAAGGTAAATGGATCAGGCCAATGAATTCCCATTTCAGCATGCTTTCTTAATTCTCACATTTCCACAAGACTTGGGATTCAGTTTTTCTTGAATTCTGACGAGTTTTTACGATGACAACTAAGAATATGAAAAATAATAATAATAATTATATGATTAAAAAGCTATTCAGAAATTGTCTCCATCGACATCAATTGATGAAATTTGTATATGATGGAACCAAGTTGAAGCGACATGATTATCTCAATATTTTAAGATGATCTTTGCTGTTACAATATATAATTAACGTGTAAAATTCTATTTGTTGGTGAAATAAGAGTGCACGTTACCCTAATCAATAAAATATATATTCTTTTTTCTAGAAGAACAAAATGTTGTTTCTTAACTCATAAGTGATTGTCTTGGGTTCTAGGTATATAATATCAATTTTACACATTTTTAGATAGTGAAATTGATAGAAAATGAATTTGACTTATTGAGAAACCTTACCTTTTTTTCAAAAAACAAAACAAAAAGAAAGATGATATGGGCAATAATAATAATAATAATAATAATAATAATAATAATAATAATAATAATAATAATAATAATAATAATAATAATAATAATATATTCAACATTATTAAAACAAGTAACGGAAGTGATGCAAGATAGTTAGTATATGTTAGTGAAGCTGTTAGAATGAATCTGTTAGTACAGTGTAAAGGTCCAGCCAGCTGTAGTTAGTTATGCACAGTTGGCAAGTTAATTACAAAGCACATGTATTGAGGGTGTGTAAAATGTGAACTCTATAAATAGAGTCATACGTGTATATTCTGTGACTATCAATAAAATTTATCTCTGCTTCCTCTTCTATACTCTCCATCTTCTTTCTCACATAGAAGCTTTTGTATTCGAGTGTTAATGGAGTTCAGCTCCACTAGTTCTTAGAAATCTAATATGGTATCAGAGCATTCGAGACTAGGACAAGCTTTCCGCAAAGTTGTAATGATCCTCTTTTCAATTGAATTTTAGCCATGGTAGAATCAACTGTGACAGAGCCAACAGTAACAACACTTGAGCACAATCATCCGCTGTACTTACAACCTTCACATACACCTGGTGTAGCACTAATCACAACCAAACTCACTGGACCTGAAAACTATAGGCTTTGGAGTAGATCTATGAGGCTAGCATTGTTGATGAAAAACAAAGTAGGTTTTGTAAATGGAACTTGCTTGAAGAGCTCGTATAAAGGTGAATTGACAACTCAATAGGAGAGGTGTAATGCAGTAGTTCTCTCATGGATAAGTAGCATAGTAGCAAGTAATTTGATAACTACAATAGTATATGAATCCGATTCCAAGCGAGTATGGGTGACTTCAAAGAGAGATTTGATAAATCAAATCTTATCAGAATTTATCAACTTTGGACAGAGGTAGCTACTCTGAAACAAGGTACATATTCTGTAACAAACTACTACTCTAAATTGAGGAATTTATGGGATGAGATTGATGTATTGGTGCCCTCTCCTTTATATGGGTGTACTGAAGCTAGGCCTTATATTGAACATCTACATCAACAAAGGTTGATGATGTTCTTAATGGGATTAAATAAGTCCTAGAGTCATTAAGAAGTGATATACTGCTTAAGGCTGAGGTGCCAAATATGAACCAAGCCTATACAACTATGATTCAAAAAGAAAGCCAAAGAGTATTAGGTGTAGTAGACATAAATAAGGAACCACTCATTATGATGGCAGGAAGAAGACAAGAATTTAAAGGAAAAAATCAATCCCAAACAATACAGTATGTGAGATATGTGTTATAAGAATCACGTAACAGAGAAGTGTTACATGTTAATTGGATATCCTCTTGGTTTTAAGAGTAAGAAAAAGCAGCAGTGATCAGCAAGTGGATATGGATCTTATCTGAACAACAATGAAGGTTTCAAATCAGGATCTTACAATTAGACTAAAAATTTCGAATCTTAAGTCAATAATGTTTCAGCTGAAAAACACAAGCAGGAATATGAACTCAGAGAAGAGAAGCATAATCGAGTAAAAAACCTATTACACAATAAGAAATCAGCTGATTGCAAAGCAAACTTGGCTAGTAATGTTTCCTTAATGACTGAATCTTCTGCATATAAATGGATAATAGACTCAGGAGCAACTCATCATGTAACTTCTTATGAAGAGTTATTAAATAAGATAAAGTATGTAAGGAGTAAACAATCTAATTCAGTCCAACTACCTACACAAAGTAAGACATATGTAAAAGATACAGGAAACTCAGTTATTCTTGAGGACTTGACAGTCAAGAATGTCCTCCATGTACCTGATTTTAAGTTTAATCTACTATCAATAGCCAAACTCACTAAGGATTTATCCTGAAATGTGAGTTTCTTTCCTCATTTCTGTGTGTTGCAGGCATTCTACAGTGGTAAGGTGATTGGGATTGGTAGACTGAGCAATGGACTATACATATTGAAGACTGAGATTATTGCTGTAGCTTATTCCACTTCACAAAAAGACACATGTTTGACTGAGTTGTGACATCTCAGACTTGATCATCCATTTAGCAAAGCAATGGAACACATTTCTTTTCTCAGGGAACACCTAGGTACCAACGCACATCATAATTGTCAAATATGTGCACTAGCTAAGCAGAGTAGACTGACCTTTCCTGATAGTGTAACTAAGTCCAGTCATATTTTTTAGCTCATACATGTTGATGTTTGGGGACCATACAAAGTACCTACCTATGATAGGAAATAAGATTTTGTGATAATTATTGATGATTACAGTAGGTTTACCTGGTTATGTTTGATTCAGAATAAGATCGATGTGCACATTGTATTGAAATATTTCTTACTCCTTGTTAATATACAGTTTGGTATTATAGTACAAGTTGTAAGAACAAATAATGGCACAAGGTTTTTTAACTCTAAATGCAACACATTATTTACTTTCCTTGAAATCATTCATCAAAATTCTTGTGCATTTACCCCTCAATAGAATGGCACTATTGAAAGAAAATACAGACATATATTGAATACAACAAGAGACTTAAGATTTCAAAATTGGATGCCTGTTAAATTTTAGGGGAATCGTGTTAAAACAACAACTTATTTGATTAATAGGATCCCTACTATAGTTCTACAAGGCAAAACACCTTATGAGATGCTCCATGGGAAAGAACCAAATATAGAACACATGAGAGTCTTTGGTTGTTTATGTTTTGCATCAGTCTTACCAAGAACAGATAAATTTGCTCCTAGGGTCAAGAGGTCTCTGTTCATGAGATACTCAAAAACTTAAAAAGGATACAGACTCATGAATTTAGAGACTCAGTATTTTTCTGTTAGTAGGGATGTCACTTTTATAAGGCACATATTTCCCTTCAAAGAGGTAGCAGTCAGCTCTATAGATCTGTCAGCACAAAGTTGTGATCCTACTATGCAACTGGACATGTTTTCTCCACAACCTTATAGGCTTTATGATGATCAGGTGAAATTTACTACTCTTAATCAAGAATAATTGCCAGATGACCAGGATCATGCTGTTGCTCTTGAAGATCATGGAGATCTAATACAGCCACAAGTTGATCCTCCTACTCATGATGAAAATGCTAAAGTTGTACCATCAGAGAATGTCATTCCTACTGAAGTTGCTGCAGTTCCTATTCTATCTAGAAGAACTGATAGAGTCTCTAAACCTCTACTTTGTCATAAGGACTACTTAGTCCCAAACAAGACTAATATGTCCTGCTTATATCCTATTGCCCACTGTTTATCATATGATCATCTAACTATTTCGTGTCAGACTTACATTAAAACTTTCTCAGTTGTTGTGGAACCTTCAAGCTTTAAGAAAGCATCTAAGCATAAACAATGGATAGATGCCATGCAATCTAAAGTGGATGCATTAGAACAGAATAATTCATGGACTATAGTTGACTTACCTCTTGGTAAGAAACCTATTAGTTCTAAGTAGGTATATAAGGTAAAACACAAAGATAATGGGGAAATAGAAAGGTACAAAGCTAAGTTGATAGCCAAGGGTTACAATAAATAAGAAAGACTTGATTACCATAAAACTTTTTCTCCTGTAGCTAAAATGATTACTGTGAGTACTATGATTGGTGTAACAGCTTCTTATCATTGGCCTTTGTACCAGATGGATGTCCATAATGCCTTCTTTCAAGGTCATCTTTCTGAAGAAGTCTATATGGAATTGCCTCAAGATTTTCATAGGCAGGGAGAGAATAAGGTCTGTAGACTTTTGAAGTCACTATATGGCCTGAAGCAGGCCTCTAGACAATGGAACCTCAAATTGACTGATGCTTTGAATGCAACTGGATACTCTCAAAGCCCATATGATCACTCATTTTTTACCAAGAAGGTTGGTAGTGCTAGTGCTATTGTGTTGATTTATGTAGATGATCTACTCATAACAGGCAGTAGCAACACATTAATTCAAGTTTTAAAAGCCACATTACACAACAACTTCAAAATGCAAGATTTTGGTGATTTAAAATATTTCCTTGGAATTGAGGTATTGAGATTCAAAAGTGGTATTATTCTCAACCAAAGAAAATATACACTAGAATTGATCTTTGATTGTGGTCTTGGAGGTTCAAAAACAGCAACTACACCTTTAGAAGCACATATCAAACTGACTACTATTGACTATAATGAAGCTATAGGAAAGACAGGTGATCCTTTATTCATTGATGTCACTGCATATCAAAGGCTTATAGGTAGGCTACTATATTTGACAACTACTAGACCAGACATAAGCTTTACAGTGCAAGTATTATCTCAGACACACAGTAAGTAGAAGCTCAGCTGAAGCTGAGTATAGAAGTATGGCTGCAGCAGTATCAGAAATCATTTGGATTCTTGGAGTATTGAAAGAGTTGAAGGTGAATGTAACTACTCCTGTAAGAATACATTGTGACAGCAAAGTTGCTATTCAAATTGGTGTTAATTCAATCTTTCATGAGAGGACTAAGCACATTGAAATTGATTGCCACTTTGTGAGGAAAATGATCAAGAGTGGACTGATACAAACGGAATATGTCAATATAAAGGAGCAACTAGCAGACCTTCTTACAAAAGGCCTGGGGACTTCACAACATCATTTGTTATTGAACAAGCTTGGAGTTTTTAATATTTACACAACCTCCAGCTTGAGGGGGAGTATTAAAACAAGTAACGAAAGTGATGCAAGATAGTTAGTATATGTTAGTGAATCTGTTAGAATGAATCTATTAGTACAGTGTAAAGGTCCGGCCAATTATAGTTAGTTATGCACAACTGACAAGTTAGTTACAAAGCACATGTATTGAGGGTGTAGTTATGCACAGCTGATAAGTTAGTTACAAAGCACATGTATTGAGGGTGTGTAAAATGTGAACTCTATAAATAGAGTCATACATGTATATTCTATGACTATCAATAAAAATTCTCTCTGCTCTGCTCTATCTTCTATACTCTCCATCTTTTTCATGTAAAAGCTTTTGTATTCGAGTGTTAATGGAGTTCAGCTCCACTAGGTCTTAGAAATCTAATAAACATAATCACACAAGTGTATTCTGAAGAGGATGATATATATCCTCAATTTTATTTTAATTTATAAAAATAAAGAGATTGCTTTTTATATAGTAAAGAAGATATGGGCAATAGGCAAAAATAAATAAATTATATTGATGTATGCTCCTTTTAAGGGATGCAAAAATGGTAGGAGTATTGAGGTCAGAAAAATAACAGAGGCTGCTGAGTGAAAGAAAAAAAGAAAAAAAAATGATTACGACAAAAAAACAGTGTCTCATATTGCACGAGCAAAGATATATAAAAAGAGAAAGACGAAATTGTTTTTCAATTCACTTTTCCCTCACTACTAAAAAAAGTGTTTTTTTTTTCTTTTTCTTTGTATAGGATTCACACGCGACAAGCACTTATGAGGGTTGTTTGGGTGTGGTGCATGCTTCTTGTGTGGATAGTTTTAGAAGACCCCACAATCATTTTATTATTTCCCTACGAAATTTCACGTTTTTAGTTTTTGTTTTATTTGGTGAGACATGCCAAACATCCCCTATTGTATCCATCAATTTTCTCACTCTACCCACCTTTGTTTGAGAAGTTCAATCGTCAGAGTCTAACCTCTTTTTTATTGTGGCTAAAAATACATATCGAAAAGTTTGGGGGAAATAAAAGATCATTATTTAAAAGTTTATATAGGAATATACTAAAAGCATACTCCCTCTTGTCCATATATCAAATAAATTATTGGAATATGATATATTAAGAATATAAATTAAAGATTACTTTTTACTATTATTTTTTTAATTATTATTATTAAATGAATTTAAGAAAATATAAAGTAGTTTAAAATCTAATTAAATGAATGATAAACATGAAAAAAGTCTCAATAATTTTTTTGAAATTTTGAATAATTTATTTATTTTAAATTATAAAATAAATTTCAAAAAATTACTTAATATGGATTAGAGGTGTATTTTCTAATATGATTGTTTTTCTTTAAAGATTGTTGTTTTACATTTCCTGAGATTCAATTATGTTAACTTTTTAATTAAATCCTAGTAACCTGTTTTGGATTGGAAGAAATTCTTTCTCGACTTTTCATGTACTTTAGTCTTTACATTCATCGTCAGATATTATATGAAGGCATTATATAGCATAAATACATTAAAAAGATAAAATATATTAAAATTTATAATTATACGTTAACTATAATTTCAAAATAAGTGGATTGTTAGGGGTAATGGAATCTTAAGACATTAATTAAATATTGTTTTTTATTTTTATCCTTTTTAATTACTCCTTCAAAGCAATTAAAGTTTTTTGAACTCATCACATAGAAAATCCAATTGAAGGGTAAAACTGGAAGAAAAATCTAAAATTATTCTTAAATAATGAATAATTAAGTTAATTTGACTTATAAAAAATTCGTCATCAATTTAATTATTTTAAAATGAGGGAGTAATATTTATGTAATGATGGATTCATATCAATAAAATATTCCTTACAATTTTATAAATGGATATGAGGAAGATCTTGTATAGACAAATTTTATTATATCTTTTATGAAATAAAAACACTAATTTGGATAAGAATTTTATCATATGACTAGAAATCAGGTCATTAAAAATAAAATTAAAATAAAAAAAGTGTCACGTGAAGCGAAGTGCTTGGAAGGAAGCAGGTAGAAGTTGGCGAGTCAGCATAGTGGTAAAAAGCCTTGGCAGTAGAATGACGTAAAGCATTGTGTTTACGTGCGATAATAGCAAACACCTAACGACACTGGTGTGAGGTAAAAATAAAATAGAAATTCAAATTTAATCGAATTCAAATTAAATAATAAACATTAAAAAGGACACCAAAAGAGCAACACTTTCTCATTATTCACATCACTTCCTACTCTATTGCAGAACAGCTGGTACTTAAAATCTTCGTAAAACGTATCTCTCATTATTAAATTAAGCAGTTCAAAATTAATCGTGATGGATAGTTTAGGAATTGATCAATTCAAATCTTACAACAATTCAACGAAATTTAATGAAGAAACATATTTCAAATATGTGCTCACCGTTTAAAAAGTTGGGCCACAAAATACATTCACAGTCACTCTTTAGTAAACATGATTTTCATTCGTTTTTAGATTTTCATTACTTCCGCTGATGACACTTATTATATACGTTTTAATCAGTTACAGAATCAGAAATTTTAATTTAAAAATTAAAAAATATATAAAAAAGTTATGAATAAGTTGAGAGAATTCATTATTTACACACTAAAAGAAGTTTCAAGATGAACCCTCTTCCATCCACTTGGCTCCGCCGCTGATTCAAGCTACTTCAGCCAAAAAAAATCAAACTCGACACTCATCAATCGCCCAAACGTGGTCGTATATTAATTCCTAAGATATATATTTAATTAATATTTTAAGACATACTTTTTTATATACATATTGATACGAAAAAAATTATAAATTATAATATTTTTTATTTAGTTTAAAAAATAAAATTAATTTAAATTTATTTAACTTTTAAAGATTAGGCAAATTCAGTCTATTCTGAAACGGAGGGCTTGATTTTTATTACAAGAATATACGTTAGTGGGTGAGTGTGGCTATAAAGTTCGTTATCTCCCTTCACTTTAACACTGCTACTTCTTCTCCACAAAACAGTTTTTAGAGAGAGAAGGAAAAAAACGCTTTTAGTAAATTGAGAGAGATGGGCAACTGCCAAGCCATTGATAATGCAACTTTGCTTATACAACACCCAAGCGGTAGAGTTGACAAACTCTATTGGCCTGTTACTGCTAACGAAATCATGAAGATGAATCCGGGTCATTATGTTGCTCTTCTTCTTACCACCACCACCTTGTGTCCGCCCACTAATCCTTCCTCCGCCACCGCTTCCACCGCCAAAAAAGTTAACACTGTGACGACTAATACTAGTGGTACTAATAATATTCCAGTTCGTATAACACGTATTAAGCTTCTCAAACCGACGGATACTCTTGTTGTGGGTCATGTTTACAGACTAATTACTACTCAAGGTTAGTTCTATCTTCTAATTTCTTTGATTTTTTGGTTAATTAACGAGTAGTGGACTAAAATTAGTGTTCTTAATTACTGAGTTTTGTGTTGCTAATTATACAGAGGTGATGAAAGGATTATGGGCTAAGAAGTATTCGAAGATGAAGCAGCAGCAAATAGAATCCGGTGACAAGAATAGTGAAAAATCAACGAATTCACACTCTAAGAATGGTGTTGTTAGAAGATCTGATTTGGACAACTCCAAACAGGTGATTTTTTATTTACAAGTAGTAAGACGAAGAAAAGGAACGATTATGTGCAGAATTTTCTCAATCATACAGAATAGAAATGAAGAAGATAAGATAAAAAGTGATAAATTTTATTTGTTTTTCTTTTTCGACTTTCAAAAATATATACGCCACTTGTTTGTGTTTAATCTTTTGAAAGGACAAAAAAAAAATATGAACATCAATTAACAACAGTTTATGATAAAGTATTAACACGAAATTATTCATTATTTCAGGTGAAACAAGAAAAGCATCGGAACTCAACAGGTGCAAAACCCAGAACATGGCATCCCAAACTCCATAGCATATCTGAGGCTACAATCCGAGATTAATTCGATGCTTCTATTTTGATTTGTGTATGAGATTCTGCAGTAATTGAAGGACAAAATCACTTCCACCAGGAAAACAAACAACAGATCCATGACTTGAGATGGGTAGTTTTCCGTCATCACATTAGAGTTAATTAATGACATGTACAGCAAATATGAGGAAAAAGAAACTCACATCATGGCTCAACTTTTGTAATCATTTGGAAGGCCTTCTTTAAATTGAAAATCATTGTGGGCTTTGTTTGGATCGGAGCACCAAATTTTGTTTACTTATTTGGATTCTAAAAGTCTTACAATGTTGAGCAATTTCTAGACCCTAGTGGGTGGGTGCCCTACTAAGAATGGCTCTTATAAGTCTTCATGGGATAAATCATCCAACAGCTTTGATAATGAACCTAGGATTGGATTCTTGTTAAAGAAATGATCACTCAAGATCTGGACATTAGATGGGTGGACAATTCGGGATGAGTCTTTCTCCTATGCCCATGTTACAAAAAATGAATTTTGAGTGTAACTCTAACTTAAAAGATACCTCGAAAAGTGAGAATTGCCCAACTCATCCCTTTCCTATTATTACTCTATTAGTTTTTCTTTCTTTTTTTCTATTTCTTTTCTTTGGTAGATTTGTGGGGACTGGGGTAGCTCCATAATGTGGCCTTTAATTGCTAGAGTGAATCAGATCTTTCAATGACCAGGCAAAAAAAAAATATCATGCTTGTAATATTTTAAATTATCAACTACATCAGAGTTGGGTTAATAATATCAATAACTTCGTCTAAACTTCCAAACATTTACACTAGTAGGGACTAGGAAATTTAAACCAACTATTTACTTTTTATTATGTGTGTCATATATTGGAGTGAAAAACATTACCTATACAACTAGTTGTGCAACTTTTTTATATTATCAAGTCACTTGATAGGTACTAGTTACTTAAACAATAGGTAAGACTAATAACATTCTAAGAAAGTCAAAATTGCACCGATAATTTAAATTTTACTAGAAATACTGAAGGTTATGCAAATTAGGAACTTCAGTTGTTCTTTGGAAGAGAGATGGCGCACACAATTTTGGGATATTCCCAAAAAATAAATCAACTTCCCCTGTTACTACTTTAATGCTTTCATAATGGTATAAAAAACAACAATTATAACCGTCTAAAAGACGCGAAGGAATTATTTTGATTCTGCAGAAATCTTTTAGATATTATGATACTTTCGCGTATTATATGGCACATTATACAAAACGATAAGGGCAACCTATTTTCCCATGATGACGCTCTGTTCCACAAACTTAATATACTAATCACTATCTTAACAAATAATAGCAACAATAATTTGAAAAAAAAACAAATGCTTTTACTTAACATATTCTACAGGCAGGGCATCACTAAGATTATTTTAGGTTCCACTAAGTAAAGAAACCCCATTAGGTAGCATAAAACCATAATGAAATTCTAAAAATGGATCATCTTGCCACCTTTGATATGGTTGGTATAAGTCAGCTCAAAAATATTCTTAACACGATATGATATTTTCTATTTTGAGTCCAATTTGAACGATTTTCTAAAAGACTTCACACCATTAAGAATATTTGTACACCCTATTATAAGTAACTTTTTATTTTTCAAGCTATTAGTATGAATGTTTGTTTGCACACCGAAGAAATATGATGTAATGGTCCAACAATGTCACTATTTATATGGGAGGAGCTACAAAACCCCACTCTGCAAAGAAAACTATTCTCAGATGCCAATTCAAGTGGGGAAAGTAATTTGCTTAATCATTATATGGCTTACGGCCTGCGGGGTATCTATAAAGTATATAATAGTAGTAAAGTAGCTAGCATTCTTTGTGATAGGTATAATGAATGGGACAACAACTGATGAGCAAAAGTTTAAGAATATTTTCTAGTGATAATGCTTTGTTCATTTTTGACTAAAAGCAATCATTTCAGTCTTCTTTTGTTGCACTAGAACAAGCCTGCATGTGCATAATGCCTTTCTTCTAGTTTCCCCACAAAACCATTTAGATCCTTCTTTTCTTTAACATTTCCCAGCTACAAGCCTACTCCCTACACTACTAGTTGGAGAAAACAAAAGATAGCTTTTCAAAATTGGCTCTTGTAAAATGGTAGTACAAAAATATTATCGGTTGATTCAATATCGAGTGCTACCATTTGGAGAGAAATTTAGCCAACTCAAATGAAGACTAACACAAAAATGTGGAGATCATATCTATTTGTAGGACCTTCATTTGATTTGGATTTCCTAATCTAAGATGTGAAGGGAACTCATAATTACTAACCAGCAAGTGCAACCATGGTGCATCTCCTACGTCTCTAACTTCTCCACCGATAATTTAGTGGCACCAGAGAATGATGGTAATGTTATGAAAAGTGAAGCTCAATTAATTTTGGTAAGCCAGTGCAAGTCACTAACACGTATCTACAGTTTTGGTCCAATTTTCCTCTTGAAAACAAAGGGTTAGGTTCCAAACGCTGGGACTAGACAACCACATATCATTGACCCCCTAGATACTTTATAGGAAATTATTTATTGAAATCCTAGAGACCACAAAAGAAAAAGCTTGAAGGATGTGGCCTCGGTATAAACACAGACATTCTAATTTAAAACATCACTCTGCAATTTTCAGTATGGCAAATCATGCCTGAAAATTTGGGATGAGTACACCTTGAGAACATCTGATCAATGACAAGACACATCGGAAAATTTATGGTTGGCTTTTGAGATAGTCTAGAATGGGCCAAGTAATGCAGAAGAAATAAGGTCATGTGAGATGGATGCAAAAATCAATAAACATAATTCAAGAACTTATGCTGTAACTGATTAAAGAGTGATACAAAAGAGGAAACGAGTCAGCAAGCAAAATTAAGAGAGAGAGAGAGAGCATAGGAGAAATAAAAGTGCACACATTTTCATTGATTACTTACAAGGAGAATGAACCCAGTATCCAGTGTGAATTCCTAGAAAGAAGCCAAAGTTTATCTGGACAGGAATGCAGAAAATTACACAGAAAACATGTGTTATAGCTCAAGGGAAAAAAAAGCAAAACAGAGATTCAAGAAGATAGAGATTAAGGGGAACTCATAAAGCAGTCGGACTGTGACCATTGTCACTCGTTAAGCTTCCCAATATAATTGATTTATAGGAGATCCAGCCCTCTCTACTTCTACTGTTGTCTAGTTCTGTGCATAACTTAAATACCAGAACATCCTTCCATCCCTCGTTCAATCTGTTATACTGGGAAACTCATACAATTGAAAAATATATCATATCTAAAGAGGTTGACTTTCTGCTGCACCTTATGCATGAGACCTCATATCAAAAGCAAGCCCTTCCGTTGGCTGGTATAGTAGATTCCAAATCATTAAAAGATGAAAACGATAGGAACCTGACACTTGAGATAAACAAGATAGGAACCTCAGACTTCAATTCAGTTCTGTAAAGTTAAAATCTAAAAAATATAAAATCAGAATAGCCTTACAGATTACGCTCAGCTACGACCATTTTGTTCAGCATTCTTTACAGATATAAGTGATCTTTCCCGGAACTGACTACTATGAGTAGTCATCATCGAAAAATTCTTCTTCTAAAAGTATAAAAATCAGAAACAGACTATAAAAAACGGATCTCTCGGTCGCAACAAGTTCTTAACTTCATACTATGCCAATTTAAGTTTCTGAAATCAGATTCATGGAACCAAATGCCAAAGTCTAGCTTTTCACCAAGACAAGCTGCTGCTTCCTCATTCTCTCACTCAATGAATGTATGCATGGTGTTAGCAATAATGCCTTCTAGGAAAGCACTATCCAAACTTCGTTTAATTTGTTCAGAACTTCCAAAATCTGTGGGTGTAGCTTATCAGCAACACGAAACTCGTGAACAACACCATTCACCTCAATCCAACTACATCCAATGTCCGATTGGGTCTTTCTATGACCCATTGCTTTCCTCACTTCGGAAACTTTCTCCCAGTCGCCTAGAGATGCATACAAATTAGAGAGCAGTACCTCACTTCCACTGGGTCCATCAGAGTTAAGCTGCTTTATAAAATCTATAATGCTGTTACCCAGGAAAATATTACGATGGATTCTACAAGCACTGAGCAAAGCCCTCCATATGACTATATCAGGTTTTATGTGCATACTCTTTACAACTTCAACTGCCTTTTCCAAGTATCCAGCACGTCCAAGTAAATCAACATAACAGCCATAGTGCTCAATCTGAGGTTTAAGTCCCCATAAGTTCTCTATGTTATAGAAGATTGACGAACCGTCTTCTACCAGACCTGAATGGCTACACGCATTTAGTACCCCTATAATAGTCACTTCATTTAGATTAACATTTTCATTTAACATCCTATTAAACACGGTTAAGGCATGCTCACCAAGCCCATGATATGATAAACCTGATATCATACTAGTGAAATTGTGTACATCAGGTCTTGGAATTCTATTGAAAATCAATCGTGCAATATCTATTCTACCACATTTTGCATACATGTCAATAAGAGCAGTAGATATATTTGAACTGTCACGAATTTCATTCCTCGTAATATAAGCATGAATCCAATTTCCCTGTTCTAAGGCCCCAAGATTAGCACAAGCAGACAGAGCACAAACAAGAACAGCCTCATTAGGCCTTACCTTATCCTCAAGGGAGCATACCATTTCATTCAAATATAGAAGTACCTCCATATACCTTCCGTTTCCAGCAAAACCCGATATGATAACAGCCCAAGAAACATCATTTCGCACTGGCATTTCATAAAAGATTTCACACGCTTGATACATCTCACCATTATTTGCATACCCACATATCAAACTAGTCCAAGAGAACACATCTCTTTCAGTCATTCTGTCAAACACTTTGTATGCATCATCTGTAATCTTGAAAACCGAATACATACTAATCAATGAATTCCCCACATATAAGTTTGATTCCAACCCATATCTCACTACCAGACCATGAACCATTTTTCCGTGTACAATTGATCTTTGGTGGGCACATGACGTAACAATAAAAGTGAACGTATACTCGTCCGGAAGAACTCGAACCCAAATGGGGTGGTCTAAATTCAAGAGTTGGCGGAAAAGACTGAAACTTTCTGAAGAATTTTGAAGTTTGCAATAGGCTCTGATCATCAGATTCCATATCAGAATGGGTGGTGAAGATAGAGGATAGTGAAGAAGCAGAAAATTTGCTGAGGTAATTTCCTTGATATGCAGATAACAGTGAATCAGAGAATTAACTAAAGAAGCAGTTGATGAGAGGGCTTTGGTGAGTATTTGGGCATGTATTTGCTTCAGTTGAGATTTAGGTGGGCGTTGGTGTAGCAATTTAGACAATTCTTTCCGCGTTATGTGAAAATTCTGGCTGGAAACTTTGTCTTGAAAGACGGCGGGAAAAGTGGCTGTTGAAGAATAATAGATTCGACATTTGAGTTTAATAACAGTGAAGTGTTTGGCTTTACGCCATGAAAGAAAGCGCATTTGCAGTTTCACAAAGAAGAACAGAAGCTGGAAATCAATTGGGATTCTCAGCTATAATAATCGAATATTCAGTGCTCTGCTAAATCACTTGCCTACATTTTTTTTTTTTTTGGATTATTTCTTGATTGTGCGTGTCATTCTTGCGCGGCCTTATTAATCTTCTCGATATCGTTCCAATTTTATTGGATGTTCCGAAGAGACTGACTTGCCTGCATCATTTCACAGAAATGAGTTTAAGATTTGTCTGCCCAAAGTTCGATTCGATCATAATGGATTGCATCAAAACACGAAAGTTGATATATATATTCTTCTTAAACTATAAACTTAGTGTTATAAAATAATAAAATTATAAGAAAAGTAAACAAAGGACCAAAGGGAAAAACAAAGCAGAGAGAGTTTGAGAGAATCGTGTACATTTTCATTGTCAAATTTGATAATTTATAGGCAAAGATTAGTTGACACAATTGACAAAAGAAAAAGGGGCAGGGGAAAAGTAAACGAAAGAAAATGACATCCATTAATTCCTAACACTCCTCCTTGGATGTCCATAAAAAAATAAATTCTAGTAAAAAAATAAATATATACAGCCATCCTAAACGCCCATATATGTTGTGCCTCATTAAAATCTTACTAGGAAAAACCCAGTGGGAAAAAGCCTAACGAAGAAACAAGAGTACACACATTTGATAATACGTCTTGAGTGTTGTCTCATTAAAAACCTTGTTAAGAAAACCCAGTGAGACAAAACCCAGTGAGACTAAGGAAAAAAGAGTGCAGCGGGTATTATACTCCCCTTGATGAAGACATCAGTTAATATCTCGAAAATGACGCATTCCAATCTTGTATCTCAATTTCTCAAAGGTGGAAGTTGGCAAGACATTGGTGAACATATCTGCTAAATTATCACTTGAACGAACTTGTTGAACATCTATTTCACCTTTCTTTTGAAGATAATGGGTAAAGAAGAATTTTGGTGAAATATATTTTCTTCTGTCTCCTTTGATATATCCTCCATTTAATTGAGCTATACATACAACATTGTCTTCATACAATATTGTTGGAGTGTCTCTTATCAAAGAAAGGCCACATGTTTCTTGAATGTGTTGAGTTATTAATCTTAACCAAACGCATTTTGTTTCATGAATGGCTATTATTTCTGCATGATTTGAAGAAGTGGCAACCATGGTTTACTTTGTTAAACGCCATGATATAGTTGTACCCCCACATGTAAATAAGTAGTCCATCTGCGATCAACTTTTATGGGGATCAGACAAATATCTTGCATCTGCATAACCAATTAATTCTGACGTGGATTTATTTGAGTAAAACAATCCCATATTTGTGGTCCCTCGGAGATATCTGAATATATACTTAATTCCATTTCAGTGTCTACGCGTTGGGAAAGAACTAAATCTTGCTAACAAGTTTACTGAAAAAGCTATATCTGATCTAGAATTGTTGGTAAGATACATTAATGCACCAATTGCACTAAGATATGATATTTCAGTACCAACAAGCTCTTCATCATTTTCATGAGGTCAAAATGAATCTTTATTAATATTAAGAGATCTCACAACCATTGGGGTACTCAGTGGATGTGCTTTATCCATGTAAAATCTCCTTAAAATATTTTTTGTATATGTTGATTGATGGACAAATATCCATTTATAAAATATTCAATTTGTAGACCAAGACAAAATTGTCTTTCCGAAGTCTTTCATTTTGAATTTCTTTTTTAGATATTTTACTGCCTTTGAAAGTTCTTCAGGAGTTCCGATGATATTTAAATCATCAACATATACAGCTATTATGACAAATTCAGATCCAGTCCTTTTCATAAAGACACAGGGGTAAATTGGATAATTTCTATATCCTTTTTAGCAAATATTTGTTAAGACGATTGTACCACATTCGCCCTGATTGTTTCAGCCCATATAAAATTTTTTGAAGTTTAATTGAACAAGTTTCCCGGAAATCTTTATATGTTTCAGGAATTTTAAATCTTTTAGGAATTTTCATAAAAATATCGTTATCAAAAAACCATATAAATAGACTGTAACGACATCCATTAGATGCATGCCGAGTTTTTCATGAACTACCAGATTTATATGATACCTGAAAGTGATTGCATCCACCACAGGAGAATATGTTTTCATATAATTAATGTCGGATCTTTGCGAAAATCCTTGCGCCACAAGTCGTGCTTTATATCTTACGACTTCATTTTTCTCATTTATTTTTTGCACACAGATCCATTTGTACCCCACTGATTTTATATCTTCACGTGTTTGGACTATCGATCTGAAAACTTTGCATTTTTCAAGCGAAGATAATTCAACTTGAATTGCATCTTTCCATTTTGGCCAATCATTCCTTTGTCTACATTCATCTATAAATTTTGGTTCAAGATCCCCATTTTGTTGCATTATTTCAATAGAAACATTATAAACAAAACTATTGTCGACAATTACATTATTTTGGTTCCATATTTTTTCTAATGAGACATAATTTATTGAAATTTCTTTATCATTTTCAGGCGCCTTAACCTCTTCCAAGGTCTTATCAATTGTAATGTCTCTTCGCTCTTCTTGAGCAGGTTTTTTCATATCATTATCATCTTGATTGTTTGTTCTTTTTCTTTTTGAGGATTTTTATCTTTGTAACCGATCGGTCTACCACGTTTTAAATGTGGTTTAGACTCATTTGCATTAATTAATTATCCTACTAGGATATCAACTCGAATTGGAGCATTAGCAGCTGAAATATGAGATTTAGTAACTCTTGATAGGTCAGTAAATGCATCTGGCAGTTGATTTACAATATTTTGCAAATGAATTATCTTTTGAACTTTTGGTTCACATTTATTTATACGAGGATCTAAATGAGATAGTGATGATGCATTCCAATCTATTTTCTTTTTCAGCTGCTTATTTTCTCTCCCTAATGCTGGGTATATTGATTCATCAAAATGAAAATCAACAAATCTTGCGGTAAATAAATCTCCAGTCATAGGTTTCAAATATTTTATGATAGAATTCATACCCAACATATATCCCCAATCTTCTTGGGATCCCATTTTTGTGCGTTGTGTGGAGCAATTGGAACATATACTACACATCCAAATATTCTAAGATGGGAAATGTTCGGCTCCTGACTAAAACTCAATTGTAATGGAGAGACTTTATGATACCTCGCGGTCTAATCCGCACAACACTTGTTGCATGCAAAATAGCATGATCCCATAATAAAATAAAAAGTTTTGTTCTCGTAAGCATTGGTCTAACAATTAATTAGAGACGTTTAATCAATGATTTCGCCAGACCATTTTGAATATGAACATGAGCAATCGGATGCTCGACTGTTATTTTAGTAGACAAACAATAATCATTAAATGTTTGAGATGTAAACTCGTCAGCATTATTAGGACGAATTGTCCTTATTGCATAATCTAAAAAATTTGCTCTTAACTTGATTATTTGAGCAAGTAATCTCGCAAATGTCATATTACGAGATGGGTGAATGGACCCATATATATCACCCTGTATACGTTTCAAAAATACTGGAGATTTATTTTCCACTTTAATTACTAATGTTCTAGTAATCAATTTGCCTTGAGAACATGCAACACAAGAGAATTCTTTAAATTAAAGAATCTTTTGGTTCTTCAAAGAATGTCCATGTGAACTCTCAATTATTTTACGCAACATATTAGAACCGGAATGACCAAATTAGTCATGCCAAATAATAAAATCATTTGAGTTAGTAGGTTTACTATGGCATGTGTTTCAACCATGCTAATACTTGTGAAGTATAAGCCGGATGAAAGAGCGGGTAACTTTTCAAGTATAAACTTTTTACCCGACGTCATTGTAGTAATGTAAAGATATTCATTCTTTTCATCATTTGTAGTCTCAATATGATAACCATTTTGACGAATGTCTTTGAAACTTAATAAGTTTCTTTGAGACTTACTACAATATAATGCTTCATTAATTGTTAAATTTATTTCTCCAACAATTACAATTTTAGCTTTTCCGGATCCTTCAATTAATCTTGTACTACCAGATATTGTATTAACATTAGCCTCTTTCATAATCAAATAAGAGAAATATTTCTTATCTTTTAAAATAGTGTGTGTTGTGATACTATCAATAAGACATATATCATCATAATTGTTTTTGGATCCAACTGATGACTGGAGAACTTCCATATTCTTCATAAACAAAAGATACATTATAAGAACGTGAAAAACTAATAACATAAAAAACTTTAAGAAACTGTACTGCTTTAAGAAACATTTTACGAAGGACAACATAATATCAAACATAATTAAAAATAATAACTATTTTTATCCTCAGTTAGATGATCAATTCTTCAGTCAACATTCATAAAATCTTCAGCTTTCAAATGATTAATATTTGGTAGATCTTCGAAAGAATCATCTTTATAAGCAAGATTCACCTAAATATCTTTATATTTATTTAAGGGAGTTGCTTCATTATCATCATTTCAAAAATTTAAGTGTGCCTTTATATTATTATCTCTTCTTTTGAGAAAGGCTTGACAAAGTTTCACAAAATGATCGGGCGTACGACATTCATGTGCCCAATGACCCTTCATACCACACCGGTGGCAAATATTGGATTTACCTCTGGGAGAATTATTTTGAGAAACTTTATTGTTCTCATGTTTATTTCCATCATGATGAAGATAATTGTTTCGTCCTTTTTCACGTCCTCGCTCACGTCCACAACCATAGCCACGACCGCGATAATTATTTTGTCTTGATTCAGAATGATTATATGCTGCTGCAATATTCACTTCAGGGAATGGAGCAGACTAGTGGGACGGGATTCATGATTTTTTATCAATAAAATATTATTTTTCTCAGCCACAAGTAGGCATGTAATTAATTCAGAATACTTCTTAAACTTTTTTTTACAATATTGTTGTTGTAGCAACATATTTGAAACATGAAAAGTGGAAATAGTTTTTTCAAATAAGTAATCATCAGTGATAGTATCTCCACATAATTTTAACATGAAACTTACCTTGTGGATAGCAGAATTATACTCTGTCACAATTTTAAAATCTTGAAATCGAAGGTGTATCCAGTTATATCGGGCTTTTAGTAACACCGTAAGTTTTAGGTGGTGATATCGATCCTTCAAATTAGTCCATAATTCAAGGGGGTCTTTCACAGTTAAATATTCAGTTTTTAATCCTTCATGAATATGATGACGGAAAAAAATTATGGTCTTTGCTTTATATTGGCTTGATGCTTTATTTCTCTTGTTTAATAGTATCACCAAGACCTTTAGCGTCAAGGTGAATTTCAGCATCAAAGATTCACGATAAATAATTTTTTTCGAAAATGTCAAGTGCCATAAACTCAAGTTTTGATAAATTTGAAATGATGGCAACTGATTTAGAAATTAATTTAGAAATAACAAAGACAACTAAAATAAAATTTCTTCAGTAGATATACCTGATATAGAAGTTAATTTGTCTGAAGAAAATTAGAATTTCGTGTTGATAACGTGTTATAAAATAATAAAATTATAAGAAAAGTAAACAAAAGACTAAAGAGAAAAACAAAGCGGGGAGAGTGTGAGAGAATTGTGTACATTTTCATTGTCAAATCTGACAATTTATAGGCAAAGATTAGTTGCCACAATTGACAAAAGAAAAAGGGGGCAGAAAAAAAGTAAAGGAAAGAAAATGGCATCCATTAATTTCTAACACTTGGTTGTTTTTTTAAAATTTGCAAAATTTCCAATGTCCAAGATTAGTTTTGTATGTATAAGTTTGGGTTACATTTTGTCCTAACCGGGTTGCAATATCATGACCCAATAGTTTGATAGGTGTCATTTCGGGTTTAAAGTTTGGGTAAGTCCATACTAATACAAACCTTTAAAATTTGAGCAGGTTGAGCGAGTTATTAAAAACTAGATTGATTTTACCCCCTTTATGCTTACATAGCTTCGTTCTGATTTTAAACTTTTCAAGTCTCCACCAATGGCACAATACTTTTAGGACAATGACTAGTTTGCCATGACCCTAAAGTACAGAGAAGGGTAATAGAGAGTTCAATGGCTAAGCCTTTTTTCGAGCATAATGTGGATTAGCAACTGAGCAGAAGTGATCAAAAGAAACTTGGGCCCGTTTGCCCCAAGTTCTCAAATATTCTTAGCAAGTTATTTTTGGGAGAAATTTTGCTGAAATGCATTTTCCCCCAAGTTTTTTCAAATTTTGGTCAAATTTCAAAAAATATTATTTTGTGCTTGTAAGTTTTAAAAATTATTAAAAATACCCATAAGTTGTGTTATCATTTTATAATGAACATGTTCCATTAAAAAAAAAATTATAACATAATTAATAACAATCAACAACAACAAAATTACATTATATACAATACATTAATCATTTCATTTAATATATACTTAATGATCAAGAATTAAGAGGGTCGGTGGATATTTTTATAAATAAATTTATTTAAGAGGGATTGATAGTATTGGTTGATCATATTAATGGAGTAAATTGGTAGTTAAATATTTAGTTGGAATTAATAAATGATTGATGTTTTTATAAAATATAAAAGTTTGGGATTATTTTTAAATTTTTAAAATTTCTCAAGTTCCCAAGTTCTGCTTTTTTTTTAAACTTGGGAACTTGGGGATTTTGCCAAAAATATTTGCCAAGTAATGACAAATTGTATGGACAAACACAAGTTCTCAAATATTTTTGAAGTTTTTCAGGAAAAGTAGTTGGGCCAAACGCTGCCTTGCAATAAAGGAAACTGAAAAAATTGAATTCACTTAGTTTATGAGACAAGTACACCTTTCGTTAGTTTCTGAGCCAAGGAAAGTACACCTTCCCTGATAAAAAGCCACTCCAATTTCCAGACAACCACAAGAGTACATACTTTAGGCAAAACTATTTGATTTATCAAGTAAAACACACACCAAGATAAAAAGAAAAATGAAGTGAAATTCTGTTTGACTCTCTCACGAAAATATCACATATAGGCATTGTAAATAACCCCTCTTGTATATATATATATATGTTAACCTCTGCACCTGATTCAGGCCAGAAAGCCGACTCTCGATGTTGTTGTATTGCAAAATCACACGAACATGAAAGCTTTCATGGAAGGACCTCATGCTTTTCCATTTTCAGTCACCCCTTTAATCTTCTCATGATCTTCCATGTGGCTGAAGTTACCTCTTTGCTTGAAGAGTTGCGTATGATGGTGCCTGCAGTAGAGCTTGTGATCATGGGCCACATAATTCGATGGACTGATTACACAACCCCCATGGCTACATTTGAAACAAGGCCTGTGGTACGAAGTGCCATCAACAGCCACCTGTGAAATAGCAGTAACCATATAAGTATCCACTAATTGCTACTACATAGAAAAGAATATGTCATTACCTTTTCCAGTGGATAGACAGTTTTCTTGCACGCAACACATTTATCTTGTGTTCCACCAAACAAAGCTGAAACTTTGTTGTTTGATTGAGACTGGGAAAATCGATAATACAACACAAGTGAGATCAACGTGTAAAAAGAAGAGAATGGTATATGCTTAAGGGATCATCGATGATCTTGACATTAGAAATCAATCAATCATGGAATACCTTATCAAGAGATCTTTCCTTGACTGTTCTTGGCCCCCCTGCAAACAATATAACGAGTAGGTGAAAACAAGCTTCAAAGGAATAAGTGATGCAAAAATGACTTATAAGATGTAACAACTTGGTAGCTCTAGTAACCTTCAAAACTCTTGTTCAGGCTTCCAGTCATTTTGAATAGTTGATCAAAGTGAGGTCTGCAGTATAAAACTCCTTCATAGGAATTGTAGTTACCTAGCTGCAGAAGTTCAAATATGACTAGGAAATTAAGACCAAGATATCTTTTTTATGGATCGACAAAAAAAGGCACGGAAGTGATGATAAAGATACATGAGAATGTAGCTGACATCATACAATTAGTCAACCTAAACTACATGGCAATAAAAGTGCCATGTAGTTTTGCTACCTACATGGCACCTAGCCTTTTCACATATTTGCTACCTAGCCTTTTCTCAATAACAAGCAATGTACAGGGGAGTAGAAAATCAAGAGAATCTCCGCATTGAACAGTAGAAAATACCTGGATGAGAGGGGATGTGAAAAGCTAAAATTTATTTGACGTCTTCATGCATTATAAATTTAGAACCTCTTTGTATAGCATTTAGAATTTATAAGAAGATAAATCTCATTTGATATAATGATATTTTATACAAGGATTTAACTCATATATACCAAGATCATGAAAAAAATTGTACTATCACGTCATGTTATCTAGATATTTTACTTTTTTATGGTAAGTTATTCATAGATATGTTTTGGTAATTTAGTAGTGTAAAAATTCATTTACGCTATTGTCAGTCTATTGATGCATGCAATGGTGGAATCAGAAATTCAGAATTTACACTAAAAGGCCTTAAAATATGAAAAAGTAAATACATAAAGATGCCAAGAATATTCAACATCTATTATTTATACATAAAAATTAATCTTAAATTATTTGAAATGAACAAAAATGTCCTTGCCGGAAAGGGTATTTCTGGATCAAAATATAGACGAAAAGGACATTTTTGGACCAAATTATAAACGAAAGACATTTGTGTTCACTGCAAATAGTTTAAGCTCATTTTTTGATCCTTTTCCCATTTTATATTGAAAGGGTTTCAGATGAATCCCTTCCCTTGTACCTATGTGGCCGGTGCATATAAGTTAAAACTTAAAACTATATAATGAACCATTGCTCCATAGTACCCCTTTAAGGGTCCATGTATAATGCATTGATAATGCACTATGGCCGACACTTGAAGACAGAGATATAAAAGATGAGAGGACCCCCTGTAGATCACTTCGTCTTTATCAAGATATCATCAAACCGCTATTATGTCCGTATTGTCTATTATTATATTAAAAATAATTGTCTTATATTAATTGAGGCGATTTCAACAAATAATACTGCCTAGATTCAAATGCAAAAATCACATGTTTAAATTCAACCATAGTCCATGAGTAGAATTCTTCATTATATTCGATCTCAAACAAGCATAAACATTCATTTTTTACCAAAATCAAAACCAAAAAATCATTACTAATAATTAAAAATAAAGAAAAAGTAGTGCTATCAGTGTAAAAGTTGAGCATAGATGATCTGAATTAGTCCAATACAAAAGAGAATGAAGAAATGAATTAGTATGACCTTAAGAGTACCCTTGCAATGATGGCATCTGAAACAAGACTTGTGATAGACTTTACTGTCAGCCTTAAGTTGATCCACCAAGTAGACAGTTTTTTCACAGGCCTTACACTTCTGTGTTGTCCCTCCAAAAGTTGCCATTACTTTTTTTTTTCTCTGCAGATAGATCGATCGATCGATCCAATAAGCAGTGAAGAGATGCTCTTTTTCGAAGAATTAGTTTCTAATTAAGTCTTTGAAGTCGAAAAATTGGGTAATTTAGAGGTGAGAGAAGAAGTGCGGGCATAGGCGTGTTGAAGTAGTAGCAGCGGACAAGCCTTTTCAAATGGCTGGCTGTCCACATTGTGGGCTCTAATTAATGCTAATTAAAATTCTTGTTTGCTTATTTCATTGACTCCACGCGCGCATTGTTGATAGGGGGGATTCTATTTTTATTATTTACTACTCGCTAGCGACTTAGGTCCCGATTATTTTTCAAGGACAGATATACCGTGATATGACTCAATCGAATTAATTGTATTTTACTATCTCTATTCCATATTAGATTGACATCTTATTAAAAATATTTATCTCATATTACTTGATTATTTTATAAATTAAGGTAAAATTAATTTTAAAAAAATTATTTTATCCCTATAATTAATATGGTCTTTTGAATGTAAACAATTTTCAATACTGGCTATTTCTATACTCTATGTATATTGCATTGATCTAAACAAAGGATAAAATGGTAAAATCTTTCAATGTATTAATAATTTCTTAATCACCGTATAAAATTGAAAGTGTCCATCTAATATGAAAATGATTGTGAAATTAAGGAATGAACAATTGGAACAATCATGTTCAATTTCTTTTGACAGTAGTATTATATTAGTTAATTCCTGATTTCTCTTTTTCTTGTAAAACAATGAAATCATCCTTTTCCAAATTCACCGTCCATGAGGGCAAAATAGAAATACAAATGATATAAAGATTTTCTTAAATTTATTTATTTTAATATAATAGGTTAGATGAACTGAAAATTTTCCCGCCATTCACCCTTACATTGTGATATTATGTTGAGCCTCTCCAAGCGTAAACAAAGCAGCCATTCATATTTTACTGAAAAAAAGAAGGAGAAACTATGAGTCGACGAAAGAACCAGAAATTGAAAGGTAAGAAATTCATAATATAATACATTTCATTTGTATTCACTAGTAACTTAGGTTCCGGTTATTTTTTTTTCTAGTGACACATATAGACTGACAACTAAAAAGAGACGGAGTGAATATTACACATCATATGTCCTAATCATAATACAAAATAAACAATTCATGAGTTATGGAATGCCTTCACATTTTCCTCCTCCTTTTGTTTAAATTAAAAAGTGTGTACCTGAATTTGGGAGTATACACTTTGCCAGCTGCCAATGGAAGCGTTGCACCTTAAATTTTGTCGCTCTTTGAGGTCAAACCGTTCAACTATGCACATCATATGAAAATCAAAATAATTCAATCACTTCCTATTTATGGTATAAATTCAATTTACAAGTCATAAGATGATAAATTACGTTATTGAAAACATTTAGAAATAATGCAAGGAGAAAAGGGAAGTCGATTCATAGGATAATTAATTTTGTTTCTGGAAATATTTAGAAATAATTCAAGGAGAAAATGAAATTTTTCATAATAATTTTTTTTACATCTTTTTAATATTTTTTCTCTTCTTGTCAATTTTATAAATTGGACAGACAGAAATGCAAGTAGGTCGGTACAGCTCATTCTCAATCATTTTTTTGCTAATTCTTTTATTTCACTTTTACTTTCTTGTTATTCCATACACTTTACTTTTTGTTTTATATATAATATTCATATTTTTGTTTCATCCATCAAATAAAGCGGCATGTCCCGGCCAATGAATGAGCCCTCCTCCTTATTTTTTTCGTTCTATTTTTCTCATTATTTACTTTTAATATATTTTCCTCTTTATCATCTAGTAATCTATACTATATTAAAAATATGAAGATCTTTAAAAATGTTGATTAAACTTTTTACTTTTCATTAAAAAAATTTATTTTAGGCAAAATCATATTTTATCATTTTAGTTCAATTATTATACGATTATTTTAATAATATTAGATATTGACTATAATAAATATAATAAAAATTAAATAGAAAATATTTTCTTATCAAAATCTTTTTTCAACTAAAATAAACTTGATCCAAAATAAAATGTCAAAAAATTCCAAAATAATAGGCAAATTATTTTTAAAAAAATCTTCCAAAAATGAGACTTAAAAATATTACACGTAAATCGCATTCGAAGGTTGCGTTTTACTTTGTATTCTGTATTTTCTAAAAATATTACACACATTCTAGCAATCTGTAGTAAACATTACACATTTAAAATATAAAAGTTTCTTTTAACACTCAGTGATATATTCCAAAAAGAAATAGAAGTGAAAAGCTAACTTTGGAGGATTTTTGTGTATTTGCCACCTTTTCCCACATAATACTTAACCATTTCTTTTGTTTTTTTTTTGTTTTTTAATTACTTATTTTCTTCGTTTTATTTTACTTGATTCTTATATATTAAAAAAAGATAATTTTATTTTATTTATTTATTTATTTTAACAAATTAAAAAAATATATTACTATTTTTCTATTAGCTTTTGTATTAAATAACTATATAAAGTAATAATAGTCAAATTTAATATTTCAAACTGTTTTAATAAGGTTAGTTCAGTAAAATACAATTCAAGTTAAAATTTTCTTAAGGAGTTTTTAGATTGACATAGGTGAAAATATGTAAAGGAGGGAGTATTTTCAACTTTCAACCAAATCATATTTAAATGAAGTGCACAAAAATTCAAAGGTCACCGATTTAAGGGACAAGTTAAAAATTATTTCAAAGTGAGACTCGCAATTTTTTTTTGAACCAATTTTAGTGGCAGAGTCATGATTTGCACTAAAAAATTTAAAATATGAAGAAATAAAATACGAAGAAGCGAAAGAAGTTTATCGTTTACTATATACACATAAAAAAAAAATTATAACCATATTCTTTAAAATTTGCTTGCTTCTACCTAGCTCTGATCTGGAGTGCCCCTACCAACCCGCTTAATAACTCAGTCAACTTTTAAACGTATATTCCAAGAATGCGTTTTACTTACTTTTGTATCTTTCAAAAAATTACATATTCTTTAAAATTTGCAGTAAACAAAATACACATTTTAAAATATAAATTCTTATTGAACACTCAATAATATATCCAAAAGGAGAATAGAAGTGAATTTAATTATTTTTAATAAGTTCATGTATACATACATCCAATACAGTTAAAAATAGTCTACAAATACTTTGATTTTTTAGTCAAAGTCTTTTGTACGATGAATGAAGAGTGTAGTTTTAAACTTTTGAGAAATGAAATTATAGAAATGTGTGTTGGACATTGACATAAATTAAAACAAAAGGGGATGAAATCATTGAATCTATTATTAATGAGAATTCATTTGGTAAATAAGGTGAGTGTGAAATTAATCGCAAAATACTTTCATTTTATCTTCATTTATATCATAGGATATAAATTTTTTAATTGGATATTTACTTTATTGAGGCATTTATATTAACTACTTATTTTTTCCATTTTATTTTACTTGATACCTATATATTAAAAATAGATATTTTTATTCTACTTATTTATTTTAACAAATTAAAAGAGATTATTATTTTTTATATTAAATAACTATATAAAGTAGTAGTAGTCAAATTTAGAGTTTTAAAATATTTTAATAAGATTAATTTAGTAAAATACAACTCAAGTTAAAATTTAAGTTCCATAATAATTTAATAAGGTTAGTTTAATAATAAAACTCAAGTTAAAATGTTCTTAAGGAATGTGTTAGATTGATTGACATGGGTGAAATAATATGTAACGGAGGAGGAAGGAGTATTTTTAACTTTCAACTGAATCATATTTAAACAAGCAGTGCCCAAAAATCTAAAGGTCACCCATTTAAGGGACAAAAATTATAAATCACCCCAGAATGAGATTTGCAAAACTTTTGAGTCAATTTTAGTGGCGGAGCCAGGATTTGTACTAATAGATTCAAAATATGAATAAATAAATATACAAATAAATAAAAGAAGTTTAACATCTACTATATAAAAAAATATTAACCGTATATAAACAATGAAAGAGGATTTTTTTCGAATCCCTTGATCATACCTAACTCCAATCCGGAGCCGAATATCCCTATCAACCCGCTTAATAGCTCACTTAATTTCTAAATGTAAATCGCATTCATAGAATTTTACTTGTATTCTATATTTTCTAAAAATATTACACACATTCTAGCAATTTGTAGTAAACAATACACATTTAAAATATAAAGTTTTCTTTTAACACTTACAGATATTTTCCAAAAAGAAATAGAAGTGAAAAGCCGACTTTGGAGGCTTTTTGTGTATTTGTCACCTTTTCCCACATAATACTTAACCATTTTTTTTTACTTCTTTATTGGTTTTGTTACTTTAATTACTTACTTTCTTTATTTTATTTTACTTGATTTATATATCAAAAATAGATATTTATTTTATTTATCTATTTTAAGATTGTCAATAATTTAAGAATAAAATTCATAATTCATACTGAGTGTAGAGATATTTTTAATATTTCTCTCTAAAATTTAGAATTAACTTTAGTCGCATATAAAAATTATTTCATCTCATTATTTATACTAAAATAATAGGATATTCATATAGAAGTTAGGATATAGATTAATAATCTCATGGATTGTTCTTACTTATTTCATCTTGTGTATGAAACGATCCATGAGTACATATATAAAATTAGGTGAATAAAATATTTTTATTCTTAATCAGACATTTTGAGTTTGAATGTTAAGTATGAAAAATATATTAGTAGCCAACATTTTCTTCTTTAATGAGTTTAATATTATCCGTAGTCAAATTAGTTGAGACCTAATATGAACCAAATACTAAAAACAAAATAAAAAAAAATTATGTTCAAATTAGCCTTTATAAATATTAAAATTATTTTTATTATAAAATTATTTTTTAATAATATAATATATACTATATTAAAAGCATGAAGGTCCTTAGAAATGTTCGGTGAATTTTTTGCCCTTCATTAAAAGACTCTGCTTTAGACAAAATAGTCTTTTCATTATTTTAGTTCAATTATTATACCGTTATTTTAATAATATTAATATTGAGTATAATAAACATAATACAAATTAAATGGAACTTTTTTTTTATTATGATTAAATTCCTATGAGGAGCATATTTTTACAACTAAAATAAACTTGATCGGAAAAAAAATGTTCAAAAATCTTAAAATAATAGGCAAAAAAGATTTCCAAAAGGTCCAAAATATATGTCAAAAAAGGGGGGGGGGGGGGGGGGGAATTATAAAAATAGGCAAAAAATTTCTACTAACACTTGAATTCTTAAATTTTGGAACATTTCTAAATTTACCTTATATAAAATAAATTCTATAATTCTATTTAATTACATTTTGGATCAAAATTTACCAGAACATATGTTCTATCCTTCTCCCTTACCTTTTAGCCTTCTGGACCCTGGAAAAAGAAAAAAGCTGAAATCAAAAAGAAAGAAGAGAAATTATTTTCTTCTTATTTTGATTTTTTATTCAAGTCATCGCATTCATTATCATAATTCTTTCTATCTTTCTTTATTTCTTTTATTTAATCGTTTTAAAGATTAGATAATCAACATTCAGGTCGTTTTCTTTCATTCATTATCACCATTTTTTTTCCTGTGATTCTTTATATATTTTAGTTAATAGCTTTCAAGATTATATATGAATTTATACATATGTAGATGCAATTAATTAATTAATTATGTGTGGCTGGGATTAATTTTTTTTATTCCAATACATTAATATATACTATTTGTAACTTGGCAAGCTGCTTGTTGTAATTCGAATACTATTGACAATTTATTGTCTTAAGACTATTGATGATGGACAGTCTAGAGTTGGTTTAGAAAATCTTGGACAAAAGTTGAACCACAATATACTATTATTATAATTTTATAGCTACTTTCAGATAGTCATCTTTTTTTACCATGATCCTTTATGTTAGTGTTAATTTATTATAGGTAATTATGTTTTTAAGTTTTTTAGTATAATAATATAACATATACATAATAATTTATTTTCTTATATATAAGTTTATTTATCACGATCAATACACACATACAACACACGTACACTAAACTAATTAAAAAAATAACAAAAAGACGCCACATTGGAACAACTAATAATCCTCCTATTAAATATTTATGTTTGAATTGATTCCATAACTATAAGAATATAGAATCATTATCCTAAGAAGAATGGAGCCGTATAACATAATCTTAAAGTTTGTCAAACCGAACAATTTAACCCCGCTCAATATGCACCATATTTTAAAAATGTAAAAAATGAAGTAATTTTTGCATAAATTTTATTAAATAATCTATGTTAAGTTAAAGATATATGATAAAACGTTAAATTGTTACACCGATAATTAAAACACTTTGCTAGCTAATCGAATTAGCTTTGATTATCAAATAAATAAATAAAAGAAAATGAATGTTATTTAGTAACTCACAGAAAGGACTCTCGAACCATAAGCCAAAAAATAATTGTTTATTTAATATAAAATCATAAATTTAAAATTAATTAAAGGTAATATAGTTCATATATACACCAGTCACCAAGTGGGAGTACGTAGGATTATTCTTCCATCATTCCAGCAATGTAATATACCTAAAGTCGACATCTAGGTTAGGTAATGTGTATTAGTCCGTTTAAATAATGTTTAAATATGGGACACAACACGAGGGTGTACGATTTTAAAATTTTAATTTTAAATAAAATAAAATTAAAAGTACATTAAATATGAACTTATGGAAATACATCAAAATTTAATAAAATTCAAAAAAAAATAAAAAAAATAAAAATAGTCGAGATAACTAAGCACAATAACTACTTGTACATAATAATATACCAAATTATTCTATACTTTAAGATGGCTTCAATATTTCCGCCCTTCTATGACAATTTGTTTCTGCCATAATGCTTAGCAATTTTAATTAAGGAGAATAATTCAAAAGGCATAGATCCATGCGAATGCAACTTTATAAGTGAGATTTTTTAAAAAGTTAAAGCCATTCAGGTATAATACGTAAATAAAAACAAATAAAAAAGATTTCATTCTCAACATTATTTTTTTTTGAAACGACCGGCACACCATCCACCACCTTAGATGAATTATCAAAATGACTTGGTGAGTGATTCTGAATTTTTTGTTTTGTTTAACTCATGGACAAAACCTTCAAGTTCAATATTTTGCCTCATAAATAATATTTTTGAATTTGACCTCTAAAGTTTACTCACGAGGTAAGCCGTAGTAAAAAAAATTCAAAACCATCCATTTTTCAAATCATTGGACATAATTTCCAACCCCACCCCCATCCAATCAAAAATATAAAAATAAAAAAAAGGAAAAATTACTTAATTGAGTACTTTTTAAAAATTAATTACTGATTTTAGCGATATTTTTTATTTATTACAATTTATAGCAATACATAGCAATATTATGATAAATCTACACTTGTATTAAAAGTGAATTATGCATACAATATAAATGTATTATAAGTGTTTTAAAATATATATTATGTTTGTGTAGTAAGAAATTGACATAATGTATTATAAATCTATTAAAGTATGTGATAAATGTATTATTTATCTATAAAACTTGTATTGTATATGTTTTATAAATAGTCCTCTGCAATATGTATTAAAACTGTATTATAAATGATTTATAAGTGTTCAGTGAATTATTTTTTTTATTCCTATAGATGGTAAATATTTTCTTAATATTGTATATTTATGTAAGTTTCCAATAAAAAATGAAAACAAAGAGAGGTTGTATTGGGCCTCTTTCCATCACTGGATTGAAGTCTAAATGGGGTTTAATGTGATGAGCCCAATTAAGCCCAAACATTTTTTCTTTTGAATTTGATCTATGAAAGGGGAAAGTTGGACTCTCCCTAATATATTGACGGGTACCAATGGAATATTATTTATCGAAATTTTTATATATAAATTTAAAATTATTTTTTATACGTATGATTTTAGTGAAGGTGGAACTGCCACGTAGGTGTGGCCGTTAACATGAACAAAAACAGAGTATGTTCCTTCTCCTTCATCAGTTTGGCAAAGCATGCAAATGGCTTTCAGAGTAGCATCGGGTCCTGTTATAAGACGAACCAATATATCTCTCTTCTCACTTCCTGCGTATCTCACTACAAAATCCCCCTATTCTTCTTCTTCTTCTAAATTTCTCCCCAATCTAACCCCTCCTCCTCTGCTGAATCAAAATGGTAAAAACTTTTCATTTATCAATTTCTCTTCATTTAAGAGAAAAATCTCTTTGCTTAGTCTCCATTACTGTTTTTTAAAATGCTCAGGACCAAGATATTCAATTAGGGCAATTAGTGGAACAACCGTGGCACCCAACAAGGATATTAACGAAGAGAAATCTCCAGAAAACTGGAAAATTAAGATGCTTTATGATGGAGAGTGTCCCCTCTGCATGCGTGAGGTATATATATATATACTCCTCCCTCCGTTCCTGATTTACGTGACACTTTTTGTTTTTAATATTTTAAATTATATCTTTTAATATATTAACATGAGAGAAAATTGTAATTTACAGTATTTTTCGTATGATTTTTGACATATAAATTTTAATTTTAGGATATTGGATTGATATAATTTAATTTAGTTTCAAAGATTAGTTAAATTGACTCCTCACAATGGAAAAGTACGACATAAATTGGGACCGAGAGTAATACAAAATCTGATCAATTTGTCAGCTTTCTCCCTGTTTCTGTTCCGTGTAAAGTTTTTCTTTTAAGTAATTCTTCGAGTTACTACTAGGAGATGCTGCTCTCTTTTTTTTTTCTTCCTTTCCCACCCACCTCCGTTAGGAGGATCAATACTATTCCGCCAACCCTCCATTGTGACTCAAACCCTCAGTCTACTTGTTGATGGTGGAGGTGCTTAACCGCTTGAGCAATGCTTACTTAAATATGCTGCTCTATTTTGTCAGGTTGACATGCTAAGAGAGAGGAATAAAAGTTATGGAACAATTAAATTCCTCGATATAAGTTCAGATGAATACCGTCCAGAGGAGAATGAAGGCCTCGATTATGAGACGGTATGATCCTTAACTGCTTTGAATGTAGTGTAGTAAACCATTAATTAATTAAATACATCCTTTTTAATTATCTAGCAAGTGCTTAATCTGGATAAATTCATGTAAGGTTAGCACTTCATAGTGTGTTTTTTTTCTAACATCCTTCTTTTGTCTCCATTGCTCGAGCTCCCTTCTGTTTTTAACTTTTGATGAAGCAATGACTATATGTCACCAATTTTTTAGGTTATGGGAAGAATACACGGTATACTATCAGATGGAACTGTGGTTACAGATGTTGAGGTGTGTCATTGTATTTTGATACTTGTAATTTTCTCCTTCATATTTGAAACTTTACAATTTGTTTCTTCTCCTTTTTAACTGGTTCAGGCATTTAGACGCCTTTATGAAGCAGTTGGTTTAGGATGGGTGTATGCCATTACAAAATATGAACCTGTAAGTCCTCCTCAATTCTAACTTTCAATTTGTTGTGTCACACCAGTTGATACGTTCTCATGAAAGCTTATGATTTGCAGATTGCAACTATTGCTGATACTGTGTATGGAGTATGGGCAAAGTATCGTCTTCAAATAACAGGTTAAATCCCATTTCATTGTATGTTCCAAATTACCCATATAAAAAAGGGTTGGAGACAAAGAGCAGATGGATCTAGCCCATGTTGAACCCTTAATTCCCTATCTAGTTCACATGCATAAACAAATTATAGACATCTATTTTAGTATATCGCAGCCTTCAATCTTTTAGAGATGTTCAGTACAGTAGTATTTTGTTTCAGTTTATTTAACCACTTCACATTTTATCTTATCAAGCCATCATGGTGCACTTCAGAAAAGCCATCCAATACACGCTAAAGGCTTATAGTCTCAAAAACAATATCCTGAAGCTGTATTTCTTGTTACAGGTCGACCATCTTTAGAAGAAGTTCTGAAGGCACGAAGGAAGAAGGTGGGCTCTACAATGTTTCCTATATGGTCTTCATTTTCTTTAAGCTTAGTTTTGTAGCTATCACTGTTCATACCCTTTTGAAGGATTGCGTATATGCATAATCATCAAGAAAGACCTATCGTTGTCCCTGCCAGTCAATGTATTTATCACACAAGTACCCTTCTTAGTATTTCAATTGATGTGCAGGTCGCATTCATACTAGCTTCAGATCCATGAGTAGTAGTGAACCTATAGATACACTTTGTTTCTTTCCCCTGTTAGCTTTGAAGAAAGTTTCAGTTTAGCTTTTTGAATCTCATGCATGGCACATGGAGCTGAATGCATTATAACATTTCCTACTGAGATTATATTCTTTTCCGTTTCTGGCAGAAAGCAAACCTGATATAGATCTTTCATTTTGTCTTTGATTAAAATGTTGAACTTCCGCTCGAAGACCTTCAATAGATAAAGCATAACGAGGAGCATTTGTTTTTGTGTTTTGATACATAGGAAAGTCTACAGACTACTAAAATCTCACCTTTGATGTTTCTTGCATATAGGAGGAAATGTGCAAGGATAGCAAGGCTTGCAAAATGTAGGAGTTTCAGAATGCCCGAGCCAGCAGGTGTTCATCAATAGAGTCAGATCTACTTCTACACTTGCTGAGGCTGATATGGTGTACAAATGCGAAAGACCTTACAGTTGCTTTAGTCTTTTTAGCAATTACTATTGAATTATGTATAGAAGAGCTGTTTTCTATTGTTCTACATATCTGAACTTGAAGATTATAGCATATACTAGAGTATACAGAAATCGATCCAATAATTGGTTAAATGTACTTAAATACATTTTGTTTCTCTGAATTTATTCAATAATAATAATAAAAAAAGGAAATTCAGCCAACAAGAAAAAAATAAATAGAAAAGGCAGAGAAGCAGTATTAAGTATTAAAAGTGGTAGTACTCGAGGATATCAGAATCGAGGAGACAGATAAAAACTAATATGAAATGAAGTCCAAACTACACAAAGTTCAGAACCTGATAACGAAGAAGCTATAGGAGGTGTAATATAAACACAAAATCTTGCCTCACCAAGTACTATTTCAACCCCCTTTCATGTTGGCTACAGTTGCAAGAAACTTATTGTAAAAGAGAAAAACATAGAGAAACCTCTTATTGAATTAAATGGTGAATAAGTTATTTTTAAAAAAAGAAGGCCTACTTATACACTCAGGAATTTAGATTTCATGAAACAACACTCGTAACTAATGCGACTCCAAATTAGGAGATGATCATCAATACTATACTATATATTAACCACGATATATACAATGAATCTAAACGCTTCAGAACATATACCTATAATTTGGACATTCTAACAAATAACTTTATTAGACTTTCAACACGCCTTCTCAAACGTTGAATCCCAGCTACTACAACACAAGAATAGCGAGTAAGTAGAATCTGCAAGGAAGGTTATGCTTTCCTCGTCTGTGATAAGGAGCTCTGAGATTTATCCTATCAACTGCATAACATAACATAACCAGAGTAGTCAAAGCTCATTCTTCAAAGTTAATAATATTCTTTGCAAGCAGCAACATCACTAAGGAAATACACACCTGCCGTCGAACTGATTACTAACAGGCTAAAGCAATAGAATCAATAGACTCTCTGCTTCTTCGGAGGTTGAATATCCGTTAATGCTGCAGCTCTTCTTCTCATTGAGGACTGTCTAAAGATTTTAAGCAACATTTTCCACCGGTTGTGCACATTTACCTTAGAGGCAGAGGCATCATGTGGTTGATGAGCATTGACTCCAAAAATTAAGTCTTCAAAGATGCATTGATCAATCCAAAAATCATGGACTGAAGGACTATATATTGGGGAGTTAGAGAACTCCAGGTTACTAATACTGGCGGAACCAGGATCATTCAGACTGATTGCACTTGCATCTCTGGCAGGAATGACGGATGAAACATTGTGCTGAAAAGAGGTAGAACAGTGTCCATCACTTGTTCTAAAATTCTCAATGCTCTTACTCGTGCTAGGAATCTCTCGGCTTGGAGAATTCGAAGGACTCTTGGTTGGCAATATTTGAGAAAGATATTGCATAAAAGATGTCTCATTATCAACATGTACCACATGATCCCAATTTTCACATGCAGATACCAGCAGCCTCTGAGCATTAGCCTGTCAATTTCAATCACAAATACGACGAAAACAGCAACAAATATGAGATAAAAGCAACAAAAGGAAAGAGAGAACAGTAAAAGTTTTGGTCTAAAAAAAATCATGCCTTATCACTTTCAGATAATAGATGCATAGGTAGACATTTGACCCCTACAATAAGTCCCTGCACCTCTCCAACGATGTTAAAAGCCACACCCTCCTTTTCTTGTAAGTCAATATAAGAGTATATCCGTTCATTAGTTATGCATCTTCGAGCATGACTAATTGTCTCCTCCAACATCTTTGGCTTTAGATTAAGTACCTGAAAATCAACAAATATATATATGTCACTGGGTTTAGGTTGTAATTTATTTTAATGCTAAGTTCCAATACAAGGTTAAAATTGACAGCATCAATCAATGAGCTTATAGTAGGGCTAGGTATACAATCAGTGAGTAATTTTTCAGAGTTACCCTTTAAGCCTTTAAGGTTACATGCACTTCAAATAAACATGTTTATACCGGTATGAAGCACTATGTAGATGAAACTTAAGAAGGAAAAAGGTAAAGTGAATTACACATTTGAGTCGCTCACGGTCTTTTAGGAGAAAAATCAGAAAGTCCTCTACAGTTCGGACATTTTCATCCCAGAGGCGATGCTTACTGCCTCTACCTATGTTTTTTAACCGCTGTACCCCATCGGATAGAGATGGTGGATCATGCTTCTCAGAATCTGCAGATAGAACCAGCAGTAATCAATATTTACTCTAACATGTTAGATTTTGTAATGGTTTAGTTTCTCAGGTTTATCTTCCTATTGTGCCTCATCACTACCCATATTTAGAGAAAACTAAGTTAGAAATTGAAATGGAAGTACCACAAAACCAATATTAGTCCTGCAAGCCTCCTTTATCTGCCTTTATTGTGTAAATAGAAAGCTACTTACATAGCTGGCGCCCATCCTTGACAGTGAAAGATTCAGTCCTTGCTTCTTTTACTTGAATGCTATTGAACGTGTCAACAATTCGTGCACCTAGCCTGAACATCCCTGTCTTCATATAGATTGAAGAATGTGTAAATTTGATTTTATCTACAGAACCAATGCCTTTATTAAGTCTCACATGTACAGTTTCTGCTAGAAGAGACTTTTTTCCTTCCCTCTCTCGTACGACATTGCTACAGAACTCTTCAACTGTCCAATTACCTCCATCACCGTCTCCAAATTCTCCCCTAAGAACAACTATTTCAACTTTAGCTGAGGCTTCGGGTCCAGAGTCAACAATTTCTCCAGTGTTGTCATCAACTAAGGCCAATTCAATAGCATTACCTCCTTCACCTTTAATTTCCACTCCGGTAAGTACAGGAACAGATACATTTGTCAAGAATTTCAACTTCAAGTTTCTTGGTTTAGGAGCTTGAATATCTTTTCCAGGGTTTCTGGAGAGCAATGATGTCTCAGATACGAGATTGACGATATAATTGATTGTGAAAATATCAATGGATAAATGGAGGATATCAATACAGAAAAAACCAGAGAATGGTCCTTACCCCTTGGTGAACAAAAACTTCTTCTCGGCCAATTCAAGTTCGTGTTTTACCTGGACAGAGAAAGTAGATTTAGAAGAAGTTGTTGGAATACAACAACATACCTCCTTGTAGTCCCACAAATGGGGTCTGGGGAAGGGTGGGGTGTACGTAGACATTAACCCTAACTTTGTGAGGTTAAAGAGAATGTTTCTGATAGACCTCGGCTCAAGAAATTCATTTTTCAGGAAAAACCCATCCTTCGATCTGGCTATGATAAATTAATATTAGAGGAAGGTGTTTGGAATACTAATAGAAAAGTCATAACAACTAAATCCCCAAGATTTAAGCAGTTCAAACTTTCTGGATCAATTAGCCACGGGATTGGAAATATTGATCGCTAGACTAGTTTCATGTTTTAGGTAGCCTTTGTTTTGAAAATTGAAAAACTGAGTTTCCAAAACAAAAATGCCACCCTAATAATACAGAATTTCAGCTGTTTTGTCGTGATGATTCTCATATGACAGAGTAGCAACAGTTCCCCTGTCTAACATCAGATGAATATTTCACCATTTCTTGATTTTCCCAATTTTAATACTCCACAGGTCAATTTTTAACTTGACTAAACTAATTGGTAAAGGGAATTGTTTAGCGGATCAAAATCCATTTACATCAAATTAAAACTCAAATCTGTTATATGAAAGTGTGTGCAGGGGGAGCCAGGCAACGCCTTCAACCGAAAATTACATCGTATATATATATATATATATATATAGCTATTTTTTTTATATATCTATAGAGAGTAGATGTTGGCCCCCTTTTGCTAGTTTTTCATTTTCTGAAACCCCTTAGGAAAAATCCTAACTCCACCAGAAACGACTGCAGAGGACTCAATACATTTGAATTTTGAGGAAACAAGAGTACTTACAACATTACGAATCATTTTTTCCAAGGCTGGCTTTAGAAGGCGGTCAAAGGTCTGGATCATCATCACTTCCAGCATTTTCTTCATGCTAAGTACAAGTAAAGAAGCAAGAATTAAGAAACATAAAATCAGAAACTTGTCGAAGCAACATCAAGCTGAAGAAATTGTCAGAATTAAGAAACATAAAAACAGAATCTTTGGTTTAGCTGAGCAAGCATATTCAGTATGAAATTAAGCTGCAGAAAACTAACCAATGATTCAAAGTTTTTGTGGAATATACATAATTAAATTAGAGTTGACTTACTATGGTGAAGAAAAAAGTATCTCATCCTCTGAATTGCTTTTGTGGGTAACGCCAGTTGCACCTAAATCCTCAGAATTCGTCATTATTATGTCATTCATGTAAACTCTATTTAGAAAACTCAAAAGGTTTTGGTTGTTGTATTTTTGTAGGAGGAATAATTGTGAAGATTTATAATTTGTGATGGAGTGTATATATATTAGACAGAGAGTGAGACTTTTCGGGGTAAAGAGTTATCCCAAAGGAAGACGTGTCTTTTTTTAACAAGAGCCGACCCCATGTGGAAAAAAAGAACAGGAAAAAGACATTAAGATTTGTGAGTAGCACACCATCCTACACTACACTGTGTTGTTCTCCTACATATTATTTATTTTTAACATATTAAGAATTATTTTTTTAATGATTAATCATTAATATTAATTGTTTATTTTTTAAATTATTTGTCAAAATCTAAAATTAAATATCAATTAATAGGTATAGTATGGTAAAATAAGCATGTCAAGTATTGTTTTCATAATAATTGTATCAAGTCCAACTGTGTTAAGTAAAAGTAAACGGAGAGAGTATTTAATAACTGCTGAAATGAGTATGATTTTATAAATGCAAATTTAGGTTACACTCTTTAATTTAGTCTGTTCTAAATTGAATATCATTTTTTCGTATTTGATAACTATTTAATGAAGCTTAAAAAGAAAAATGTGTCACCTTAATTAGGACAAAGGGAGATACTTATTTTGGTATTAGAATAGATAAATAAGGGATAATGCATAAGTACTTTCTTAACTATCACCGAATTCCCAATGACACACCTTAATTTAACTAGGATTCTATTATCTCCCTAAACTATTTTAAAATAAAATAAATACACCCTAAAAGTTGATGTGGCAAAAAGAGTGTTTCTTGAAGTCAAGTGATGAGTGAAAAAATTGGACATATGTCATTTTTAATTGATAACTTTATAAGTAGTTAATACGCATAATTATTGATATTAAAACTTATATATATTTAATTTTTTTCATTTCTTTCTATGTAAAATATTTATTTTAATTTCTTCCTCACTTTAAACTTTTTTTTTTCTTTCATTCAATTTTTATCTTTCACTTTTAATTATTTTTAAAAAATTATGTGGTTTTTTAAAAATAATTAAAAAGTGTCCTTTAATTTTAATATTTTAATATTTTAATGTTTTATTTGATTTTTTTCATTTATTTTGATATCCATTCGAAATTACTATTTAAAATACAAACCATTTGGAATTAAATTTAAAATCAAATCAAAAGAAAAGACAAAAAAAAAATAATAAGAGTAAATAAAATCAAAAGAAAAATAAAAGAGAAAAGACTTTAAATGAAGGTTAAAAAAATAAAAATAAAGTTTAAATACAAGGATTTTTTTTTATGTGTATTAACTTAATTTAAACACAAGATAAAGAAAATAAGAATATATTTTAAAATAATTAAAAATTTAAAAAAAATATTTTAAAATTATATATATATATATATATATATTGACGTGGCAGGTTAGGGTGTACAAACACATCCAACTTACTTGGTTGAAGGTGTCATGTCAGCACAAAAGGTGAACGAAAAATGCGAAAAAAAATGAATTTGGTGGTATAGGACCAAGTTAAGATGTGTCGCTAAGATTTCAGTCAGTGTTCAAGAGGTACTTATGTATTATCGCAACAAATAAACGTAATGGAACACTTGAACTGTAAAGCATGTCTAATAGTACAAAAATACTTTTGATAAGTTCTTAAGTTCCAACAGTTTCAAATTCGTCACACAGTTCATGTTGAGGCATGAACTCAAGATAATTCATAAAAATTACACACACATACACTAATTTCAACGATGAGCTAAATTTATTCATCCACCTAGCATCACACGTTATAGAACTCCGATGACTATTGATCGATTTCCACCAGAGCTAAATGGGACAGAGGCAACGGTTCGTGTTTTCCCTGGAAATTAATTTCCGCTTCTTAGTCATGCGGGCGTTTTTAAGTTTAACAAGCCTCTTCAGTGCTAACCATTTCAGTATGCTACATATCTTTGTCCAGCTCTTCTTGTACTTGCCTTTGCACGTAGACGCCTCTGGAACCATCACAACATTGTTCATTTGGCGCTGTTGATTAGCATTTGTGCCATCTTCAATGATGATAGATTGAAAATGTTCAGAATGCGAATGATCCATCATGTCACCATGTTGCAATCCATGAAAATGCGTGGCACTTGTTTCAGCAGCAGAGTTGTCGGCTTTGACAAGCTCTCTATATGGGAAATCATCAAGTTGAATTGCATCAGAACCAAGGAATTGCATAAGTTCATTCATATGATCTCCTGATTCTGGAATCACAGATGTGATACTATTGAGGAATTCCAGATAACCCCAAGTACCAAAACCTGAATGGCCAGGAGAAGTGATAGCAAGAGACATCTCATCTGACTCTGATTGCCGGTTGGCAATCGCATAAGAAGTAGAACATTCAACACTATCTACCCAGCGGTTACTTTCAATTGTTCCCTGAATCAAATGTGACGAACTAGTTCATTGCAAAATCAGAGAGATTTTCAAAGCCCATAAAGGGTATTATTAGTGTAGTAAGCAAATAAATTTGGTGAAAAGAGTACTACTCACAGAAGTATTTTGAAACGCTAAAGACTGGCATTCGTCAACCGTGACCAGATTCCCGAGGTGACATCTGCTCGTGCCCCCTATCTTGGGAGAGGGTGCTAAGTCATCCATGATAGAAATCTCGTTATCTGATTTTTCAACATTTTCCCAATTTGCAAATGCAATTTCCACTAACTTGTGTGCAAACACCTGTTTGTCAATCCAAAATTAAAGCAGGGAACTAGAAATAGGCCAACAGATGACCACATACATGACAATCAGTCAATAAAGACATACCTTTTGAGATTCAGAAAGCATGTTGAAATGATATAAACCGCACCCTGAGTCCAACCGCATCACCTGACCAGCAGCATTAAACACCACCTTTAAGTTTTGTTCTGTCTCCAAATGATGGTACACGTATTTTCTCACATCAAGATTGCAAGTCTTAGCATGCGTTGTAGCTGTTTTCCAATAATTTTCATACATGCTTTTGCCAAGGATCTACAGGCACAAAAAGTAAAAATATCACAAGTTGCAGGTATAAACTTTGCGAAATAGTACTAAGGACGTTCTTCGATAGAATTAGTAACTTCTTACATGGCGTAGCCTCTGAGGATTGTTACGGAGTTCAATTAGGAAATCCTCCACTGTTTTGATACCGTTTACAGTCAACCGTTTATGAAAAGCGCCGTATTTGTAAATATGCTCTAGTCTCCAAACATCATCCGTTGGTGATGGAGGGTACCGCTTCTTGCATTCTGTGAAAATCATAACTCAAACAGACTCATTATTTCGTTTATTAAAGGTAATTAAGTAAGTGTCTACGTAGGGATTAAGTAAAAATATAATACTCACTTAAATGTTTATCCTTGACAGTAAAGGGTCCTGTCACAGCTTCTATCACTTTAATTTCTTCAGGTTGATCAACAATCCTTGCTCCTAGCTTTACCAGCTCCAACTTCTTCATATGCTTTGGAGTGTGTTTGAATTTAATTTCGTTAACAGAAGCAACGCCTCCTTCCAACCTCAGATATGGACTTTGGTTGCGCCTTGATGTTCCACCTCTTTTTTGCATCATAATATGACCTTTTAGTTCTTTAATTGTCCAATTTTCGTCGTCATTAAGTGGAAATATTTCAACTTGTGCTGAGGCTAGAGGCGCATGTCTCACTTGTTTCCCTGTAACAGCATCAACCAATTCCAATTTGGTTCCTTTGGGAAAAATACACTCTCCAGTAAATACCACTGGGGCAACCTCGTGTGAGAACTTTAAACGTAAACATCTTGATTCACAAGGATGGAGATTCTTCTTGGAATTCCTGTTTTATATGTGTACAATGTGAGTCAATGTAAGTTTTAAGGGTTTACGTTAATTAGTACGCAGACTTAATTGTGTATGTAGACTTTAAACCTATCTTGTTGAGGTAGAGAGATTGTTTATGAAAAATAGGTTACACCAATAAATGCTAAATGCTTAACATAATGTTTACTTTAAATTATTATACAAGTGATGATGTGATTGTAATTTTCCTCGACGACATCGATGCATGCATTACTTAAAATTATATTGAGATTAAGTTCTATGCATTGACGGTGTAACACGTATTGTTTAGTAGCCTAAAATATATGGGAAGTAATTTGCTATGACAATTTATATCACACCAATAGTGTAAACATTCACTACCCATCAAGAATATTTAATTTAGATCCTACTACTAATAGTTCAACATAAATAGAAGCAGTGGTAACCATGATTCTGAAAAACATTCCTAATAGCTCTATTTCTCACCTGTTCCGATCAGTCAAAATTTCCTCCAAGTTAGAGTGAAATTCATCCTCCACCTGGATATATAAAATGTTGATTAAATAGTTAGGTATTGATATACATGTATTTGTTCTGAACTAATGAGCTTTTGTGTATTTAGACATAATATAATTAAGTAATTAAAAATATATTATCTTTAATAACTTAATGTTTTTAGATGAGATAATCACATGATATCAGAATAGAACATAGGTCTCGATTTCATATCCCATCGCCAAAAGAATCATTTCCGTGTATTTGACCTGTGCACAAACTTCAAGCCCACACATGAGGAGTGTGTTTACTGTTTAGAGATAATGTTATTAATTAATTAAAAGTATGCTTTTCTCTATTCACTTATACAGAAATATTTAATGCTCAACTGGCAAGTGATTCCGTGGCAGGACACAATGTAATACTCTAGAGACTAGAAATTTGATGTTAGAAAGAGTAAAATAATCTAGCCTTTTGTCTTTGATCTTTTTCGGTCTAGGCAATTTCTAAAACAACATGAAGCCAAGTGAGGATCTCTTCAATCGAGTGCTTCATAAAGGCTCTTAGTTCACTATTATCAACTGGCATGCATTATCTCACATGCTCAACTATCTTCCTTAGTCACTACTATTGTTGTTGCCAATGATTACCACAGTCAGTCGTCAATATCACTAGTTATCATTTAAAATCATTATTATTAGTTATTATTATTATAACAGCCATTAATCACTATCTGAATCATCTCCATCAGCTATCACAATATATTTCCAATCTTCATCATCATTCACCATCCCTATTAGCAGTCATGCACTACAATTATCTATCGGCGCCACCATTTACCATATCAACCATCACTATTAAATTGTTCTACATGTCACAATTGACCTTTATTGTTAATTATCATCACTACCAACTTCTATCTACAACCATCACATGAGAGAAAACCTCTCCAATTGACATCCATAACAATCACCTAGACATCATCACTACCACAACGGACATATAATTTTTAAAAATGCTTTATTAATATAATATTTAATTAATTTAATATTTTATTTATTAATTTTTAAATAAAGAATATATTTTGTATATTCAGATTTTGAAAAAAAAATTAATTAATATTTTTTTAATACAATATCTCAAATATGCATTTTAATTTAAATATTTAAATTTTAATGCACTTCTTAATGTTATTAATAAAAATAAACGTGAAATTATCATATTTCCATAGAAGAAAATCCACAAAAGATGAGAGGAAATAAAATATCCTTAATTATGCATTGTCATAGGAATGTTTGGAAAGGTGCGGACAACGGCGTCAGTCTATTTCAGCTTTTTGTAGATTTTTCATTCAGTGCGTGATCCTTAATTCTTTTCTTTTTTTCCTTTCCCAACTCAGTCACTCACCAAATATATGCATATGATGGATGCCCTTTAATTAACAAACAAAAAAGAAAATCTAGTACTTATCCAAAAATATTGATACTGTGTTCCAGAAAAAGATTCATTTATTTCCAACCACATGCCAAAAGACCTTTGTCAATTTACATATATATACACGCCCACCAACCAAAAAATGCCATATATAGTTACATTAATTAAACGCTGATGAGATCTGGGAATTGTTCGCCTCATGAGCAAAGAGTACATTAATTTTGTCCACTCGAAATTATATCAATCTTTCTTCAAGTGAGCCAGGCCTCACATATATGTTGTAAACCTTCTCCTTCACCCAAAATAAAATAAAAATCCTGGAATCTCAAATCTCAATGAGAGAAAATTGGAATTGATCCAAAACTGTGGGTGAAAGTCATCTGATCTCTTAGGTTACGGAGAAACTAAAAACTAAGTATAACAGGCCAACAATTAACAGAAACGTCGAGTTAAATATAAAGGGCAAGCATATGGAGTACTTGCATTTAATTTGTAGCCAATAAAACAAAAAATCTTGAAATCCAACCCGGGGAACATTATCCATTTATGCTAATTAAGCAAATGAATATATATGTAGCAACAAATTAAAGTACCGAGATAATTCTTATACCAATTTTTTTTTGTTGAAAGAAGGAGAAAACAACCACATGACCAAAGTTAAGGAAGTAACAATATGTGAAGGCCAAAGTAACAATATTACAACTAACCAAAAAGAAGGAAAAATTAGCTAAATAAGCATCCTGTTTTACCATAATCTTTAAAATTTTCTATTATTTAAAAAAATATTCAAAAATCCTCTCTCGAATACATCATTCCCTCTCGATGATACATCCATATCCCCATAATCTATTTTTTGGTTAAATACATTACGAGATGTTTTTCCATACTTTCCGCATTCAGATCCATATCCCCCTCTCGGATACATTTCTCTCCTCTCGGATACATCCCTCCCCTCTCGGATACATCCCTCTCTATGTATCCGGAAATCTAGTGATGCATCCGAAATGGGAAAAAGTAAGAAAATAAAATAATTAGCTCTTAACACAATGAGATTTATGTAAATTACACCGAAAGGAAAGCAATTCCGTAATTACAAAATTAAATAATTGAAAGAATTTATAACTCACCGGAATAGTTGACCCCAAAGCTAGTAGAAAGGCGACGACAATCCTCCGGAGCTTGCAGAAAGAAACAATATCCCTTATGGCCCTAAAAGAGTTATGAACATCCCAAAAAAAGACTCTGTCAACGTCAACCATATTGTTCACATGGAAGCCAACTTGTAAGTTAATTATGATCAAACATGATAGATAGATAGATAGCGACTAATTAATATGTTTTTTCTTTTTCCCGAACGAGACAAAAATAATGCATGGTCGATCAAGGTTACTAGCCAGCTTGATCGTTCATTTAATTATAAGAAAAATGAATTTTGAAAATAAATTATACATGAATATCGTATATATATATTTGGGGTTTGATGAACACCAAGAAATTATAAACAGTGTTTTAATTTGATGCGTTTATAATGTTGAAAAAAAGATGCATGATTTAATTTAATTACCTGGTAAAAGGAGGAGTATTAGTATGTGAGCTCGTTTTTCCTTCATCGAACATCTCTAGGTTATGTGCCGCCGTTAATAACTCTTTCGATAAATAGAACCAACAAAACGAATTAGTGCTATAATCTATATAAATCGTGTAGGGCTCCTGAATTGAAATATATATATATACATACACACTTCTCTTGTATACTAAATTTTTTTTAGAGGGAGTTAGGGTATCGTGCATGTGCCTCTCCTTTTCCTATGTGTTGCTTAGAAAGACGCGTGTATTGACGGCTAAAATAAGTAATAACCTCCGTTAAATCGTAACTGCAGAGTAGGTCAGGAGTGGAGCCCGCTTTTAAAAGGGAATTATACTTTTTATACTTAAAATTACGTATATATAAAATATTGAACTCCTTCTCTTTCTTCCTTTATTCACTTTGAATTTTTTTTGACTCGGCGGCTAAAGTAGGGGGCAATCACACATTTTCCTTTGGCAAAATATATGCTTGCGGTGGAAAAATCATGTCAATGGAGACTTATTAATCGACATCCCCTTGTAGGTGCAAATTAAATGTTAAAGTTGTGAGTCTAAGAGTTCAACTGATAAAAAAAGTTAAGTATAAAGATTTTTCAGATCATTTTATCTCTATATTTTAATAGTGGAATCGAATTTCAAATTTTTAGATACGCGGTATTAATTCTCATGATATTTTAAATGGTGTGAAACACTAGTGCTTTCGTTGGTTCGGTCGTTTTTTCTCTATTATATACAGTAGTACTACGTATAGTATTGAAGTTGTTTGGTGGACTGAAAGGAATCAATGTCAGAAACCGACACTTGTCACTTGTCACTTGTCACTTGTCGCCTTTACCCTCATCCTCTCTCTATAATCTACATACATACACAGGTACACACTTTGTCGTTAATTTGCTTGTAGTTAACAGAAATTCATCACAAAATAGAATTAACGACCAATTTTGTTATGATTTTGTTAGATTTGGCAGGATAGGATTGGGAGTTGGGTGAAAGCATTATTGATCAGTTTAATCGGATGGTCAAATTGTTCCATTTCTTGCAATTTTTCAGACGACTTCTTTCAACATTATCTTTTAGGCGATTTCTTCAATTTATATATTCTTAATTCATGAGTCGTTATTTATTTTAGTTTATCATTCATCTCAATTCTCTTACGTTGTTTAATTACGTATACCTGTTCAGATTTACAACATGAAATCCAATAAATGTGAGATGCACATTCTACTTTTTTCAACAAGGAAAAAGGGGCAGGTACTGACAGATACAAATAAGTCAGTTTATTTTGTAGTTGCACGTTACAATATTCTATTCGAGCTAAGCCACATAAGTAATTATTTTTTTCTATTAAAAATAGACCAATACTTTATTAGATACGTATCTAATCCCAAATTTATGTAGTCGTTAGCAAAAAGTATAATCATTTTGTGAGAAATTAGACGGACATGTAAGAGGTGTAAACTATAATAAATTAGAAAGACAAGTAAGTTTCTTAGGAAAGAAGTCGCGTATTTCGTAGCCAAGATTATATTATCTGATGAAATTCAAAATTAATAAAAAGAACAAAAATATTTGCTGTAATGGTAAATCAACAAATATGTGTATGTTTTTTTCAGCAGATCATAAACATTTGCCTTATGCTACTTCTTGGGTTGCAAAAAAATAGGATAGAAGAGAAAAATGAACATAAAAGAGTAATTTATCTTGTCAAATTTTCGTAATAATAAAACTATCGTAAGAAATAGGACGTTGAGACGAAAAGATGTATTATTTGGCCAAGTAAGATTAAAAACAAGTGTTTTAATCGCTTATTTTTAAGTCAAAATAATAAAAATAAATCAAAAGTCATAAGTTAACTTTTGGTGGCCTTAAATTTTTACTAATTTGGTTTTTGGAATTTAAAGAGTTATGATTAGATATGCATCTTACTTTTGAAGCTTTATGAATGGAAAAGTTATGGCAACTTATTGTAAATCAAAAAATTTAAAATTTGATCAAATTTAATGATTAAACGTGTATAAATAGAAAAATTCTCAAAGTAAATTACTTTTTAGGAATTGGAAGTCTCATTTTGCTTCTTGACTTGACTAGAAGTTACTCCTTTTTTATTTTCACACTGCAGGAAGATTCAACTTTCGACGACAACCAAATTCGAGTTTATGCTTTTCAATATTATACGTGTAAAAATAAAATTGTTAAAAAAATAATAATTAACATTAAAATAACTTTATTTAAATAATATAAATAAATATTATATCTACAATATATTATTTTCTGTTGTATAAGGACTAAAGATCATATTTTATTCAGACAAATTTATTTGTTACTTATTCATAGATTTTGTTTGTGTTTTATATATAGTTTATGTTGTGTTAATGTATTTCAAAAAGTTCTATTATTTTCTTCGATTTCCTAAAACAAACACTAAACGATTTAAATAAAAATCAAAATAAAATGATTCATGTTAATAGAATTGAAAATTGTCTTTTGAAATTTGTGAGTGGAGATTGGTCCTACAACTCATAATAATAAAATAGACAAATGACAATTTTAAACCTAAGAATTACTAATATTGGACCAAGATTATATCACAATTACGTGATGTTTAAATAATTACAATTACCCGTCAATAGATTTTGAACGCATAGCCGTAACACCTAAAGTTCAATGTAAAGTATCAAAAAAATTCGAGCATAAGACCGGGGATAATAGAGATGGAACGGGTCGATTGACTAGACATCTAGACAATGAGCATCCTGGTTGGAAAAAACGAATAAGGGGTGCTACTGGGTCAGTTCAAGGTAGAATAAACCCACAGACCGAAAAATTAACGGGGACATATAATAAAATGAGGTATCCTGAAAAGATAGCGAAAATGATAGTTGTGGACTGTCTCCCTTTTTCATTTGTTTCTTTTGATGCTTTTATTCATTATATACAATCAATTTATAATTTCATGTTTAACGGTATTCCTAAAAGTACTTGTAGATCAGATATTTTTAGACTTCATGGACAATATGCATATTATTTACGTTAGTTATTAACAAATCTTTCATGTAGAGTTTCACTTACTTCTGATCTTGGTCGTGCTATAAATAAAAATGATTATTTAACTGTTACTCGTCATTGGATAGATAGTGATTTTATTATGCAAAAACGTATTTTAGCATTTCAATATGATGAAAACCGAAGACATAATGCATAATTTATTTCTGATTCTATATCAATGGTTGCAAAATATTATGGTCTTGAATACAAATTTTTATGTATTTCTTTTGATAATTCATCTAACAACAACGCTGCTATTGATTCTTTGAAAACTAAATCCCCCCCCCCTTTAGATGATATTTTTCATATTAGATGTGCTTGTCATATATATAATTTAATTGTAAAAGATAGACTTTATTTTTTTGAGCCAACAATTGAAAAAATTAGGCACGCAGTTGGTTTTATTCAAGAAAATAATTGAAAAGCTAGACTTAAAGAATTTTAAAAAAAATGCGAGGAAAATAATCTTAAACCTAGTCCAAATTACGGATTTGTTGATTTTGAAAATTATGGCCAATTTCTGTTAATGTTAATACATATGAATTGGAGAAAATGATTCGAAATATGTAGAAGTTTTACAATTTATTATATACAAGTAATTGTAAGTTTGTAACTTGTATGTTTTGAATTTTATCAATACATTAATAAAGTCAAAGACTCATCGAGTCTATGCATTTCTTAATTTTTTCCTACAAATTTTGAATGATTTAATTAAATAATTAATTTTACTTTACATAATCATCTAAGAAAAATTAAATTTGTAGTCACTATAAGATTTCAATACTTGAAAAAATATTATTAAATAGATAGTATATTATGAGTATATTTGTTATACATTGTAAGTATATATAATATATAATGTAAGTAATAGATAGTATATTAGATATACATTGTAGGTATATATAATATAATGTAAGTAATAGAGAGTATATTGTGAGTATATTAGATATACATTGTAGGTATATATAATATAATGTAAGTATATTATTATAATTAATAGTATATTGTAAGTACATTTGGTATACTTTGTAAGTATATATATAATATATAATGTAAGTAACAGATTATATATTGTGAGTATATTAGATAAACAGTGTAGGTATATTTATAGTATAATGTTAGTATATTATTATAATAAATAATATATTGTGAGTAAACTACTAGAAGGGAAAGAAATGACTAAACTAGAGTTCAAGATTATATGATAATTGTTAGAGAAACAGGAATGTTGTGTGGAAAAGAAAAACTTTTTTTTTATTACCAGCAGACAAGACCAATGAAGAAGAATTTTCATAATTAATAACACCCAAAAAAATAGGGGTGAAAAAATGCAATCAAAAATCTAATCAAATTGCAAAATGAGTCCGATCCGGAAAAAAAGAATTCGACTATTGGTTGATTTGACATGATTTGGTATTAAAAAAAAATTCGATTATATTTAGAGTGGTTTGATTTTAATTAAAAAAAGTCAATCTGAACTTAAACCAACCCGACATTATATATATAATTTTAAAAATTTATTTCATACATAAAAGTATTTACTTTGATATATTTATAAATATTTCTTATACTTTTTCATAATTTATCTTGTAACATATTATTTCAAGTTTGAGACTTAAAATTTTAAATGGTCAAATGAATGTTATAGACTTATAGTCCATAGATATTAGTAACTCTAATAAATGTCAAATCAAAATCAAATCAATTCTAACGCTAACAAAAACTAATAATCAATCCAACACTAAAATGACAATAATGTTGAATATTTGTTATAGTTTTACATTGATTATGACAATTAAAATACATAACCTCATTTTAATTTTTCTTTAATATTTAATCATGTAATTAATACTTATTAAGCTTATTTTAGAATGATTTGGTACTTTTAAATTATACCATTTTCTTTATAACTTATAAATTTGAAATACTTCTTATTCGATTTCATTATTATTTTTTATTGAATATTTAAGTGTCATCACTCATCTCATATTTTGTATTATTTTTAAAGAAACATTGTAGATAATTGTATTTTGATACGAATAAAAAAATATTTAAAGCACAAATTTACTATATGTTTGTATGAATAGTTTACCCAAAAAATCATAAAAACCTGAAAAGTCCAAAATTTCAAAAAAGAAAAACCTAAACAACCCAATGTGGAAAAGTCGAGTTTTATTAATTTAATTTGATTTATAAATTAAAAAATTTCACATAAATAGTTTGATTTAATATTTAAAAAATTCAAACCAAATTGATTTATGTACACCCCTACCTAAAACATACAATCGTCTGGTTGGATAAGTTGAGATAATTCATCGGCTTGTTTGATTAAAATTTCATTATTATCCAACATTGTTAGAGATAATAACCAACTTTTTCATCTACGAAATTTATTAATTCTATTAACAACAAAAGCTAGTTTTTGATATTTTCCTCCATTTCAGAATAATTGAATTGTTGAAATATGACACACATTAAAAAAATATATATAAATTAGTCATGTTTTTTTCATTTTTGCCCTTTTCAAAGTACATGCTAACTTTCAATACTCATTTAATTCATTCTTAGAACTCAACCTTGGAAATTTAATTAATGACGGATAAAATTAAAAAAAAATTCAACATCTATCTTAAATAGTAACAATTCAATTATTTTAAATACTAAAAAATATTCCATTAATTTAATTATTTTAAAATAGATGGAGTAATAAAACTAAGCATGCCCGAAAAGTTGACACATTATTTGTTGATCATTAAAGTCTTGATTTCCGACGTATTTGATTTGTCAACTTTAGATAGAATCGGAACAAAATCAGAAAAAAATAATATGGATGTGATGGTAAGCTTGCGCTGCTAAGTAAAGATATTTAGGCTCAATTAATTAGTTGTGTAACATAATTTTTTTAAAAAAGTTTAATTGTGTAACAACCCAGCATCTTCTTATCATTGTAATGGAAGTGCAGTGAACAAATTTCTTCGTTAGTCGGATACGCCTATGTCATTAGAGGATTCTATTTTTTATCACTTCATACTTAAATCATCAATGATTAATTTTAAAAAAAATAGTGGTGTGTATAATATTTTATCTCTTTTATTTAAAAAAACATTGTCACATGACATTGTTAAGATCAAAGTATTACTATCCAAAAAATATATTATTTTTTAAAACAATAAAATTTAAAATATTTTTCTCACCTAACTCTACCACCTCCACCCTATCCCCCACCCCACCCCAACAATCCCCCGCTCGTAAAAGATTAAATGTTGGACAAGAGAAATTCTGGCTTGATCACATGGCATAAATCAACTAATTGATTAATCCAATATTATTATAAAATAAATTAACTTAGCAAAATAAGAAGGAGAGAGTAAGAGAAAAAGAAAGGAGAAGATGAAAGAATTTCAAAGTGTATTTTGCATTTTTTTTTGTGTGTTCTTACATGCCAAAGAATGACCATTTTTATAGCAATAAAAAAGAAAGCAAGTTGAGCAACTTGCCTAGTGGATCCATGAAAATGGACATCCAGTATTACTTTTCATAATACTTCCTCTTGGATGTCCACGTAAAAAAAAAATCTCAGTAAAACAACAAATATACATAGTTATCCTAAACATCTATAGATGTTGTGCCTCGTTAAAATCTTACTAGAAAAACCCAGTGGGAAAAAGCTTAATGAAGGAAAAAGAGTACACACACGCTTTGAGTGCTGCCTCATTAAAAACTTTATCAGAAAAAACTAAGTGGGACAAAACCTTGGTTAAGGAAAAAAGAGTACAACACGTATTTTGCTCCCCCTGATGAAAGCTTCATTTGATATTTTGGAGACGACGCATTCTAACCTTATATCTTAACTTCTCAAAAGTTGATGTTGGTAATGCCTTTGTGAATAAATCTGCAAAATTATCACTTGAACGAATTTGTTGTACATTAATATCACTATTCTTCTGAAGATCATGTGTGAACAATAATTTGGGTGAAATATGTTTCGTTCTGTCTCTTTTTATGAAACCACCTTTCAATTAAGCTATGCATGCGACATTGTCTTCGAATCTAATTGTGAGTACTTTGACATCATTTTTTAGGCCGCATCTTTCTTAGATGAATTGTATCATCGATCTCAACCACACACATTCTCTACTTGCTTCATGAATTGCTATTATTTTAGCATGATTTGAAGAAGTTGCAACAATAGACTACTTTGTAGATCGTCATGATATAGCAGTTCCTCCGCGTGTAAATAGATAGACTGTCTGAGATCGACCTTTATGTGGGTCTGATAAATAACCTGCATCTGCATAACCAATAAGGTCTGCACAATCTTTGTTAGTATGGGGATGAACTATATCTTGCCAGCAAATTAACAGAAAATGTGATATAAGGCCCGGTTGCATTAGCAAGGTACATAAGTGCACCAATAGCACTAAGATATGGTATTTCAGGACCAAGAAGTTCTTCATTATCTTCTAGGGGTCGAAATGGATCTTTATCCACTTCAAGTGAACGAACAACCATTGGAGTACTTAATGGATGTGCTTTGTTCATGTAAAATTATTTTAAGATTTTTTCAGTGTAGGCAGATTGGTGGACAAAGAACTCGTCTGCTAAATGTTCAATTTGTAGACCTAGACAAAGTTTTGTCTTTCCAAGGTCTTTCATCTCAATTTTTTTTAGATATTAAATCGTCTTTTGGACCTCTTCAGGGGTTCCAATGAAATTTATGTCATCAACATAAACGACGAGTATAACAAACTCTGATTCCGTTTTCTTAATAAAAATATATGGACAAATGACATTGTTTATATAACCTTCATTTATTAAGTACTCACTGAGGCGATTATACCACATATGCCCTGATTGATTCAGACTATATAATGATCTTTGCAATTTCATTGAGTACATCTTCCGAGACTTATTACATGCTTCAGACAATTTTAATTCTTCTGAGATTTTCATGTAAATTTCATTATCAAGTGAATCATAAATGTAAGCTGTAAGTATATCCATTAGATATATTTCAAGATTTTTATGTATAGATAGACTGATGAAATATCGAAATGTTATTCTATCCATAACAAGTGTATATGTTTCTTCATAGTTGACCCCGATTCTTTGAGAGAATCCTTGTGAAACAAGGTGTGCCTTGTATCTTACAATTTCATTTCTCTCATTTTCTTTTCGCACAAAAATCCATTTAGATCCAATTGGTTTTACACCTACAGGGGTTTGAACTGCAGATCCAAAAATCTCACGTTTAGCAAGTGAGTCTAATTCTGATTGAATTACCTTTTGCCATTCTGGCCAATCATATCTATGTCGACATTCTTTGACGGAATTAGGCTCAAGACTTTCACTATCTTGGATGAGGTTAATTGCAACATTATATGCAAAAATATTATCCACCATAATTTTTGATCGATCTAAATTAATCTCTTCATCGGTAGAACTTATTAAAAGTTCTGCATTCACTGAAGTCTCGGGTCACTGATTTCTTCAGAAATATCATGATTACTCAAATCTTGACCTTCTTTGGGAGTTCTTTTGTAGTATCATTTTTGTTATTCCTCAAGCTTTGCTATCTAGGATTTTTATCCTTTGAACCCAATGGTCTACCATGCTTCAGGCGTGTTTGGGATTCAGAAGCTATGATACTAGAGATTGCTCTTTTGGGACATTAATTCGGACATGTACATTCACTGTAGGGATATATGTATCTTAGTTATCCGTTTCTAATCAGTAAATGCATCTGACATTTGATTTGCTATTTTCTATAAGTGGATGATCATGAAATAGTGATAAAATTTTCCACGCAATTTCTCTTGCGGGTTCCTATATCTCTCCCGCTAATGATGTGAAAGCTGTTTTATCAAACCCACAATCTGCAAATCGAACAGTAAATAAGTCTCCAGTCAACGATTCAAGGTATCAAATTATGAAGGGTTAGTCAAACCCAACATAGATGTCCAACCTCCGATGAGGGCCCATCTTTGTACGTTGTGGTGGTACTAAAGGCATGTATACCGCACAACCAATAAATTCGTAGATGGGCATGTTAGATAGTGACGTAGAATATTTATTATAATGTGACGTAGAATATTTATTATAATGTGTCGGTCTGAGACGTACAAGTGTTGCAGCATGTTAGATAGCAGACCACAAACAGTAATTGATAATTTTATTTTCGTTAGTAGAGGTCTGGCTATCAATTATAGGCGCTTAATAAATGACTCTTCAAGGCCATTTTGAGTTTGAACATAAGCAACAGAATGTTCAATTTTTATCCCAATTGATAAACAATAATCATCAAAAGTTTGGAATGTAATTTCTCCAGTATTATCAAGGCGAATGACCTTAATTGGATAATTTGGGAATTGCGCCCTTTATCTTATTATTTGTGCCAACATGATGTCCATTTCTGTGGATATCTTTAAAACTTAACAAGTTTCTTGGTGGTTTAGAAGAGAATAGTGCATTTTCTATAACAATTTTTGTCTCTGGAGGCAGAAATATAGTAGCTCTTCTGGAGCCTTCTATTATTTTTGAATTACCAGAAATTACAACATTTGCTTTTCTTCTAAGCAAGTTGGAAAAATATTTCTCGTCTTTAAAAATGGCATGAGTTGTTTCACTATCAATTACACAAATATCCTCGTGATTGATCATTGATTCAAACAAAATTTGAGGCATATCCATATTTTTCTTCAAAAAGAAATAAAGTAAATATTATAATTAAAACATGGTCCATTATACAAATTTTATTTATTTACATGGATTAGAAAAATACAAACATATTATTTATTACAGAAAAATAAAAAAGAAATTATTTAAATATTATTAGATTTATCAATATTCACATTGTCTGCTGGAAAATTAAAGAAATCAGCTACATCTAGATGCATATGCTCAATATTATCTTTAGAGATAAAATTTGTCTCTGAATTATTTTCTTATCTTTTCAAAGATGCTTGATACAACTGAACAAGACGTTTTGATGATCGACAAGTCCGCGACAATGCCCCATATCTCCACATCTATGACATATACTTTCTGAATTTTTCTTTGTTAAAGTTTCTGGCTTTTCACTATTTTTTTTGTACTGCTGATCATTTCTTGTTGTCAGCCGAGCATCATGATTATAATTTTTTCTTCGACCACGACCATTACCACGACCATTACCACGACCGAGGTCATGACCTTTTTCTCGTTGGTTATAATTTGTCTGATTCACTTCAGGGAGCGACAAAGAATCAACGGGCCGACTATCATGATTTTTCATTAGCAGTTCGTTGTGGCATTCAGCAATCAGAAGGTGAGAAAGTAATTTAGAATATTTTTTAAATCTCTTTTCGCGATATTGTTGTCGTAGGAGTATATTCACGGGTGAAAATGTGGAGTATGTTTTTTCAAGTTTATCTTGCTCAGTATTTTCTTCTTCGCATAAATTTAACTGAGGAATAGTTCTAAACAAGGCAGAATTATATTCAGCTATATTTTTAAAATCCATTAAACTTAGATTTAGCCAATCAAGACGTGTCTGTGGAAGAATGACCAACTTTAGGCGGGCATATCTTTCTCTTAGATTTTTCCACAATTTAAGGGGATCCTTTATGTAAGGTACTATAATTTTAATCCCTCGTCAAGATGATGGCGGAGAAATATCATGACTTTGGGATGGTCTTGACTAGATGCCGTATTGTCATTTTTGATGGTGTCTACCGGATCCATCGATTCTAGATGTATTTCGGCATGTAGTGCCCATGATGAGTAGTTTTTTTCAGATATGTCAAGAGCAACAAATTCAAGTTTAGAAATATTAGACATTTTAGGAAAATAAAATTCTTGTCCATTTATTACCTTTTTAAAATAGTTCGAAGTGGTGGAGGCTCATACTGACAACATGTTATAAAATAAATTAATTTAGCAAAATAAGAAAGAGAAATTAAGAGAAAAAAAAAGGAAAAAATGAGAGATTTTTATAGTGTATTTAGTTTTTTTTTTTTTGTGTGTGTTCTTACATGCTAAAGAATGGCTACGAATAGCCATTTTTATAGCCATAAAAAAGAAAGCAGGTGAAGCAACTTATCTAGTTGGGTCCATGTCCACTACTACTTTTCATAATACATATATCTATTTTTAATTAGAGGACATATAAAAGAAAGAGAAAATAGTGACAGTCAGTTAGTCACTAGTAAATGGACTCGATACTATAATATGTCCATATCTATTATGTTGATGTTAAGATGATTTATGTATATTGTTCCAAATTGCTTGGTCATATATATGGTCAACCCTGGCGGCTAAAGTTTTGTTGGACAAATAAACAATGGGAGAGATAGTAAATTAAATTGATGTCGTTTGATAGATTAAATTTTTAAAACAAAATTGGGGTATATATATATATCATAGCTAGGCCTAACAAAAGTATGTAAAATATATAATGACTGAGTTACTTTTATAATTAAACTTTTTATATGAGATTCTTAATCGATCTTTAAGTCTCTCTCTCTATATATCATAGTTAGGCGTAACAAAAGTAAAACCATATAATGACAGAGTTACCCTTACAATCAAACTTTCCATATGAGACTCTTGATCTATCTTCAAGTCTATTTATAATCATCACTCAATATAAGGAATAATTAGGGGTGAAACTAGTAACGATTCAGGGATCATTTAAATTACTTTAGGTAGAAAATTATATTGTTTATATATGATTAAAATTATCTTTTCATATTTTGAACCTATTTATTGAAAATCATGTCTCTACCACTGACTACAATAGACTAACCAATGAAACAATTATGATCTAATAATGAGTCCCAGATGCTTGCGGGAAGATCTGGGTAGATGAAGTCGTTGTCATCTGGATCAAGAAGATCATGTGGTAATAATGCACCAGTAAAACTTGTGATCGGCATGTAATTAGCATCATTATTAGGCTCTGGTTGCAGCTGCTGTGTGTCAGTTGGATAATTATAAGCCTCGTAAATGAATCCATTATTGGAGCCATCAAGCTGTTCAGCCGCTGTATCTGGTAAACTGGAAGAGCAAAGCATTTGAAAACTATCATCATCCAATAAAACCTTGGAATTCTGGTGGCCATCTTGAAAGGCTGTTTTTACCACTTCCATCCCAATATCCTATCACAAGATGAAGTCAAAAGTCAAGTCAGTCATTACTCTTCGCGACAAAAGATTAGTTTACCTTCTTTTTGTAACTAGCGAATCAGTAGGAAATTTGACTATACAACATGAGTTTCACACTATCACTTAAAAAATGCAAATAAATTCTAACTATTTTAATTAAAATATCCGTGGCCACTTAACATTTTTTTTAATGAGAGAATAGTGATTCTTTAATAGTAACTATTCAATCAGCCACTAATTTTAATTAGGGCCGCGTAAAGTCTCTTAAAGAGAAAACTGCTTTCTACTATGATTTTTTTCTCAAGACTCAAAACTCGAGAGCCCTCATTATGTAGTAACAAAATATTGCACTTGCTTGTTGAAGCAAACTGTTAAAAAGGAAATAAAATTGGAACCTTTTGAGTTGGGGTGAGCTGTTCCACAGACACGAACTGACCCTCTTGATAGAGTAGTCCAATCAATTCTCCCACATCAGTAAATACCACTCGTGGATTTTCCTGAGGACACACGTATCTTTTCAAGTCAAGTTTACCCTTTGCCTGATTTACTGCTGCATCTAATTTCTTCATGTTCAAACGCCTGCCAAGGATCTTTATACACATATAGGCAAATGGTTGAGTAGTTCATTATGCAACAAGAAAAAAAGAGTTTATTTTTTTATTTAACATAACCATCACAGTCGCCTTATTAAACAAATTAAGATAATAGTGAAGACAAAAATCAAATTAAAACAACTAGCAAGAAGTTTCAATTCATAACTCTTTAACTAGTTAAAACATGTAACCAGCTATGACGACAAAAAAAAAAATAATTAAAAACTAACCTACCGGCTAGCAGGTGTAAGCATCATGAATTCATATCCGGTGTGAAATATTACCGTGGTCTCCTGCTCAGTAGAAGCTACAGTCTTGCCATTGACGGAAAGTGAAAGCCTGGGTGGATGGATTTAACTAAAAATAAAATAAAATATAGACACAGGAAGTGGGGAAGAAATAGGGAGCTGAAACATAAGTTGCCTCTCTACTACCCTTTATTTATTTCTGCAACTATTGGTCCAATTATTGTCACCGTCCACATTAGATATGATGGACGTACGGAATCGGCAACACAGAATCATGAACCCTTCATCCGGAAGACAAAAAAGATACGGAAATTAAACAGAAAAATTAACCTACCACCAGTAGCAGGAAATTTTGTTTCATCAAAAAGATAAAGAAATTAAATAAGTTAATGTCAAATTTTAATTAAAATTAAGATGGAGTACTTCCATGTTGTGCATAAGAAAGAGATATAACGTTCCGTCAACTAAAGGGAATAAATTCTTACATTGAGTAGGTTTTCACGGTTCAAAAAGTAGTGAGTTAACAAGTCCTTGACTGTTATAATGTTTTCCTTCATCAAACGATTATGAAAAGCGCCGCCTTTGCCAATCGTTTGCAGTTTCCAAACTTGATCATCAAGATATAGTGGCTTCAGGCTCTTTCCCACTGCAAATTAATTAAATTATTAGCGAAACCACAAATAGTACATAAAATCAAACGAATCAATTAATTACGTACGTACTTGAACGGCGATCCTTGACAAAGAATGGTTCAGTGACTGCTTCCATAATTCTATTCCCAATATTGTAGGGATTCATAACTCTCGCACCTAGTCTCAACTCACGTTTTTTCATAGATACTCTAGAATGTTTGAATGAAATATGACTTACACAAACACTCCCATCCTTCAAGCTGACTTGAGGATTTCCACGAATCAGCGATTTATCGCCACCACAACTTGTAAAATCTTTCTCAAGAACAACTATTTCCACCTTTCCTGATGCTTCTGGCCCGGAATTGATAATTTTCTCCGTACGGGAGTCAATTAAATGTACATCTAAGCTTCTTCCCTCTTGATCTCCTATCGGGACCCCAGTATATATTGGACCACTTACGTTGTTCGAAAACTTTAATTTTAAATGCCCTGGATATTCATACTCATCACATAGAATCTGCGATTTTCTGAAAAACATATACAGGTCTCACTATCATACAATTAAATAACTGTGAAATTAAATATGAATAGAGAAGCTTATCGTTGCCTTGGGTCCGTTGAAATCTCTACAGCCTGTATTTGATACAATAAATAGATTAAAATGCAGTACTAGTGTATAATATAACAATGTGTACAATTAAATCCTTAATTATGTCAAAGAAAAAGAACGATTCTCCTGGTCAATGAATTTCCGGCATAACAACAAGTTGCAATAAAGGGACTACACATCAATAATATCATTACTTTGACTTGGTCCATTATTTATTGGTAGATACATATATATTAATACTCTCACTAAAAATCAAATATCTAAAGATTCAGAAACTAAAACTAGACAAAAATCTTATTAACCAAAATTTTTTTTTTAAAAAAAAATCTCAACACATGCATATGAATACTAAGAAAAAAACCTGGATGCAATTTGTTCACAACAAACAACACAATGACAAATTTATTTTGGACTGCAGGAAATATAAAAAAGAAAAAGCTGATTGGTTGTCTTTTCAAGACCCAGTAGAACAAAACCAATCAATCCATTATGATAGAATCACGTTTTGTGAAGAATTTTGCTCAACACCAAAAATAAATGCCATATATATGGATTTTGGGTAAGTAAATAAATGAATTTCGAGCCTAACTCAGTGTAAATCAAATATTTGTAAGTTTTTTTAAATTTATCTAAACATTAAAAAAATGCTTTAAAATTATTTTAATTTAAAAGAAGATAATTTAAACAGACTCTTAAAATCAAATACTAGCTCATAAAGATAGGATCGCAAACAACTCAAGCTAGCTCATATAAAAGAAAACCAAATAGACCTCGTTCAACAGATGTGGACTCCAACAGAAAACTCAATCAATAACAACCACCCTAACCCTAACTAAATAAATAGTACTATTCTCTTTAGTAGCATTACTCTCGTACATATTACTTCTTTATATAATTGTATAAAATAAGCATTAAATTAATGAATATGATTCTCACAGCTGGATCAACGCAAAGCCGCCTCATTGACTTTAGTAAACGCACAACCGGGAGCACAGCATTAACGGACCTGATCAAAGCCCAAGAATGAAGTACTCAGTAGGCATTTGATCATAATATAGATTTCAAATATGAAGTAAGAAAACTTGTGTTTGGTTATACTTTATCCACAAAGGAGAGAAAATAATATTTTTTATTTGGAATTTACGAAAATGGAGTTGAAAAACAAGTTTGGAAAACTTTCTCAAATTTGGAATCCGATAAAAGTTCCATATGTATATAACCAAACACTAATTTTCAAATAAAGTGTAAAATTATTTCGAAAAAAAATGAATAATTCTCATGATCGTAAAAATTAGAAGAAATGGATGATTGGAATTTTGAGCTACTAATATTTAAATTTAGGTTTGTGAAAAGTAAATGTAGTACTATAAAACCAAGTAAAAGAGAGAGGCGACAGACTTCCTTAGTTTGCGAAGCTTTATCTTTCTATGAAATGAAGACGAGAGAGGAACAGAATGATAACTAGAATGTTCTCCAAGATTCATAATATGCCTATTTAATTTGCTTTACCAAAAACGTTAAGCTTTCACTGAAGAGAGGTTTAGCTATTGCTAGTATTTATAACAAATATTTACTTGAAGTGAGTTGGAATTTTCCTCCTACTTCCTCCGAGTCTTCCTAATCAAATTTCATTTTTTACAACTTGAGAGTTTTTGGTTTGAGAAATTAAGTAAAAGAATTTTGTTAACAGTTCAGTTTTTTTTTTAAAACAATCTGTTTCCCAATCTTTGTTATTATTGGGCCTCATATATCCATTTTCATTTATTTTTTTAGGCTATTCAAATTCAGTTTTCCTGTATAAACATCTTGTGAAATAAAAAATTCATGAAATTAACCGGCAGGTAGATTCGTAAGTAAGCAGTAATTTTACAAAAAAATGTCAAAATATCAAAAGAAGGCACACCAAAAAAACAAGAGAAGTAAACATATAGTATATACAGTATACTTAAAACTAAAATTTTAACCCGACTAAATAAATATAATTTTTCGGCAAAGGTGTCAGTTCAACGTAGCTCCACTACTATTCGTAAGTATGTTTCCCCAAGCTTTCGGAGAAACGTCTGTGAATCCCGCATACAATTTCCTTCTCCCAATCCCGTGTCAATATAGAAAAATGCCGGTTACTGTAGCGAACCAAGTGGAGACGAAAATTGTCTGAAAAAAAAATAAAAAATGTGTGTTCTATTATAGTAAGGTGGAAAATTATAGAGATAAGTTCTACTATTTTCTTTTAAGATTGTAATGATTATTGGAATACATTTTACTCGGGCCTATAAAGAATGAGATTCTTTAATATTTTTTGTGTTTTAATTTATATGATGTTGTTTGATTTAATATAAAATTTAAGAAATAAAAATTATATTTTAAAATTTATAATCTTAAATAAATTATCTATGTTTATATCGCTATAAATTATTGAGAATAAAATAATTTTTTTAAAATTGAATTATTGCTACGTATATATAAACATGTCATTTTTTTCTAAACTGATTAAAAAAAGTGTATGATTTTTTCCCTTCTTATTTAGAAAGATTTTTCGCATTAAAATTTTGTGGTACGTGTCCTTACTACTCCTTTTGTTCTCGGTGATTATTGTGTGGTGGTAGCCGTTATTATTGTTATTACATACTGTGAATATTACTATATTTTATATCTAGAGAGGGCATAGTAGCATACTCATCAAATAGTATATCCAACCCACCCTAGGAAAATATTAATATAATTTGATTGGAGTGTTATATTCCAACAATTAAATGTAGGTTAAATTGAGCTTATACAACACGTGCAGGGGTATCTTATCTTATAAGAGACCAAGTTGTTGTTTTTTTATATATTTTACTTATATAAAATTTGGATAGAGCAAGGAAAATGAGAAAGAGGATTTAGAAAGAGAAAATTTTGGCCCTCTCCTCGTATACATTCGAGATCTATGATTTGATAACTCTCCCTTATTAAACCTATCTTCTATTTGTGAAATATCTAAGATATTTCAAAACTTGACCAATATATGTCATTTCATAAAATAATATATTTTTTTATTTCAATTTATTTATTTTATTAGTTTAAAAAAATGTTATTTTCTATATTTAATAATTTTATTTAAATTTATTTTCATATTTTAACTTGATACAGAATTTAAAAAATAAAAAAGACTTATATGAATTTTGTTGTCTTAAATTGATGGTATATGTCAAATATAAATTTTCTTTAATTATGTGATCTTAAATATGTCATGTAGAAATTTGTAATTAAAGAGTGGTAAAAAAATGCATTTTATTTTTAACGAACTAAAAATAAAAATAGGACAAATAAATTAAATTAAGAAAGTAAATGACAGATTTTAAGATCACACCGTTCAAATAACATTTTGATATATTATACATTTGTTTATAAAAGAATGTGACATTGTATATCAGAAACCTTTTATACTAAACATTCTATGACCAAAAAACATTTTAATATATTACACATATATTTATTATAAAATCACAAATTCAAAAGAAAACAAAAGATTATTTTCTTAAATTTTATACTAAAATAAACAACTTAAACCGGAGGGAGTAGTAACCAGAAATGCCCTCCTTCGGAGTTCTGCCATTATTAAGGGTGATAATTGGGCGAGTTAGATCAAGTTTGGACGGTTCATAATGAATTAAGACAACAATTGAGTCAAGACCCAACTCAATCCGAATTTGTTTGGCTCAAAAAAGATTGGGTCAAAATGTCTTGAGTAATGGGTTATATAACGGGTCAAGACCCAACCCAATTCATTTTTTACTAAGCTTAATTATTATTATTTTTTTTAAAACTCTTTTAATACCCAATAATTTTTTTTTTAGTATGGTTATATGTAACACATCAAAATAAAAAAAAGAAGGTTTTTTAAAAATATTTTAAGAAAATTTCTCATGAGCCAATTCGGATTACATATCAATTCAATTTTTAATGAGTTGAAATGAGTTGAGCTAATGAACAGACGATCAATAACCAACCCAAACTTACACGGGTTTGGCAAATTGGGTGGGTTGGATTTGATTTTGCTATGTATAGCCATTATATATAAATATGCTCGCACTACACAAACTCAGGGTGTGTTTCGTACGAACAAAAATGCTCTATTGAAAAATGCTTTTTAGGAATATAATTGGGTTATTTATTTATATTTTATGTCTGATAGGTAAATAAAAAATATTATTCTAAAATATTTGTATATAATTTAGATAAAATACTAAGGAAGGTGAAGGTGGGAGGTAGGGGTGTGCGATGAGGGCTATGTGGGTGGGGGTGAAGATAAAGTGTGCCGAAAAGTGGGAAGACACCATCAATGTGGAATGTCACTCGTAAAATTTATTTTTCATACTTTCATTAAATAAGTCATTTCTCTTATTTTTAAGAAATCTATTCATATTTTTAAAAATATCTAATCTATCGAACATGAAAACATTAACCGAGCACACCCTTAATAGAAAACTGGAGACTACTAGAGAAATATTTAAATTTTGCACATTATTTCCCATACTATTGAAATATGAGAAATCAAGCAATTCTAACCAAGCAAGTATAGCATGAAAGCTTATTGGCAAACGTAGGGAGGACACTGGATACAGTTACCATTTAGCAATTTTCAATAACACATGTTAAGCTCGATAACACACAAAAAATAAAAATAAAAAGAGAGCCACTTCCATAATATATTTTCAAGTATAGAGTAAAGTACGAGAAAATATTTGATAATTAAAAAAACTAAATGTAAAATTTTGAAAAATTATAATTTAAAAACTCTTTTTATAATAAATTTTTAAAATAATTATGTACAAATTTCCCTTAAAAACCTTAGTTGTTATATAGATAAGGCCGATATGATATTTTGGGCTTAATAGGAGGGTCTCCTCTTTAATTCTGCCAGCTGACTTGTAAGAAAGGCCCATATGACATTTAAGTACTAAATCGTCAAAGGAAAACTTACGTAAATATATTATATTTTAATGCACTAAAATACATAGACAAATCTCGCTCGCTTTCCTTCCATTCTTATTTGCCTCTCTCCCTATGTCATTATATCCCATTCTTGAAATTTTTGTGGATTAAACTCAATCCACCCCGACAACCCTCCCCCTCATTGCCATTTCTAATTATCAAGAGTTTTTGGCTAAAAACATTTTTAAATTATATCCCAAATTTAAATTACAATCTTAAAATATCTTTTTGGCACAAAACATCCTTCAAGTATTTGCAAGTTAACCATTCTCATCCTTCTGCTAGATATTGTCAAAAAACTAAGAAATCCGATAAAAACACGTGAAGTTCACGTGACTATCGACAAAAATTTTCCTGCATAATTTAATTACCTGTTATAAAAGGATCACGAAGAAAAAAATATTAAAAATCTCAGACTTTAATGCTTGCTAAAACAAAAAAAAAATAGAAAAATGTGAGGATACATGATCTACTCTTTTTTCATTACCAACGGAAAGAAACCAAAACTTAATTATCTTCACTTTTTTCAAAGTCAAATTGTAGTTAGATCTATTTTTTTTGGAGGGCAATATGATATTGAGATGATTAAAATTCTGATTATGTCTTGCATTCAAGTTTCATTCTTCATTATTAGAAATGAAAGTCTCCAAAACACTACTTTTAGCTGATTCAATTGAAAAGAAACATATTTCAACTGACAAATTTTTAATATTAAATAACAAAAAAAAATGTTAATTAATTAATTTTTTTTTTTGCATAATGCTAAACTTAAGAATCAAAAAAAATCACGATAAGATTTTTAACGTATCTCAAAATAATAAATATAAAAAAGTGACTTAATTTTTTTGAAATCTGTTATTTTTATGAAAAATTTTAGTAAAAGGATGAAAGTTAATTTTTAAATACTTTGAAAAATATTTTATGTTAAAAATAATATTATAATTTAAATTTAAAGTATAATTTAAAAATAATTTTGGCTAAAAACTCCATCGATTACAAAAGTACAGCTGACAATAACTGCACCTTGTTATCGATTATGACGCAGAATATGATCGCTTAAGTCTGCGATAAATAGTAATTTTAACAGAATGATAAAAAGATGGATTCTAAATAGTAACAAAATGATATATTAATATTCTTATGTTCGAAATTTCCATGTTTATTAAGCCTCAACTTTCAAATATTATTGTACATAAATGTTCGGAATCTGAGATCAGGGGGACACACTAATATTACCGAATTTCAGTATCAATTGGTAGTTTCAGCAGTGTTGATTTCCTTTTCAGCTAATATTTGTTATTTCAAATTTGAATTCTTTTTCCACTTGTACCTTTATCTTTGTCAATTTCCCAAACAAGCAAATCTTATAACCTTTACTATTGAAGTCGACTTTGTTTTGCAGATTACACAGAAAAAGTCCCAACTCTTTATACTGAAATAATTTTTGTCACATGGGGTTTCATAGAGAACTAAGAAGGAAAAATCATAATCCTTAGTTATATATTCAACAACTTTATTACACACAAACAAAGGCCAAGACATAGAAAAAGACAACCAACAAACCAAATTAGAGACTTATTAATTTACATCTCAGCTTTGTTAGCTTTAATATCCTCACCACCAGCAGATTTGCTTTCCTCTGCAATGCTAATCACCTTACTCTGTTTTTTCTTCTCTTCAGCCAATTTTGGCACAGTAATCTTCAAGATACCATTTTCCAGATGAGCCTTTATGTGTTCCAAATCAGTATTTCCAGGAAGTCTAAACTGTCTCCAAAATTTCCCACAAGTTCTTTCAGCTCTGTGCCATTTCTCCCCTTCAATTTCTTCCTCTGTTTTCCTTTCTCCACTGACTCTCAACACTCTGTTTTCTACTACCTCAATCTTGATGTCCTCCTTCTTCAACCCTGGTATGTCAAGTGTAATTACATGCTCTGTTCCTGTTTCCTTCCAATCTGAGCGAGCTAAGACTATTGATTCGATCCCTTTTGGAATAGTCAGTGGGGTTTGTTCAAGAATCCCGAAAGGATCCTCTGGTGGAAATCTTATATCCCAAAAGGGGCGTGTGTATGGCATTAGTGCCTGAGTTTGGGATGGAAGAAAGACTACAGCCACTGCTAAAACAAGAAACCCCATAAGGCTAACTCTTGTTTTCACCATTTTTTGTTCTATAAGTACACTTTTTTTTTTAAGAACTATGAATGCTGGAGATTGTTTATGGGTTGCAAGGGTAATTGAGAGGAAATTTTCTTGGGTATTAACTTCTTCTTTGGTGGATGATGATAAATGAGTGAGGGTTTATATAGAAAGAAGATGACGTGTTCTTTAGTGGTCGGTTGGAGGAATGAGAGGTCTACAAGTTTCTGGAGAAAGCTTGCTGAGGCATCATTTCTGGACTGTTCATTTCTCCTCTTGAATGTTCCAGGGATTGTATTCACCTGACAAATAAAAGGAAGCCACCTCCATAATAAACTTTCAAGTAACCAATAAGGATTGTAGTGCGGGCTTATTTTTAATCAAAGGCCTGGTTTTTTCGAATATAAAGTCGTTTTCGTTAAAAAAACTGTTTTGGCACAAATCAAATGTAATCGAACATCAACCTGATACCAAGTACCTAATGAGAAAAGCCAATAATTCAAATATGGAGTATGGAATGAGAAAATATTTGAGAATTTATATATTATATAAAATAAAAGGAGCAAGGTGCTAAGGAAACATCAACGGGTCGGTGTAAATATGGTTGTTCACCATCCATTTGAATTTGTTATTGATCAAAATAAAAATTAAATCAATTTAATTGATTACTAAATTATCAAAATTAAAATTAAATTAATTTAATTTTTTGGCTGTTATCGATTTGATTTAGTTGTTCGATTATCAACTGTATACAAAAGTAAAAGAAACAATTCATTCAAAAGAAAAAAAAGACAACTAGCACCATTCTTATTTTAGAACACTAATTATGTTTAATTTAGTGTCATTTAGTCTCACAAAACATCATTCATCTTGAGCAACTAGCACCATTATCTTTGTGTTTACTAGTTTATTTTATCAACAATTAGTTAACCCAGTATGTAAATATAATTATAAAAAGTTGGCCTTTTGCCAACTTTTTGTTTTGGCCTTTTTTTGATTTATTAAATAAATTTTAATGAAAACGTATATATATACACACCTATATTATGTATATATAATTGTAAAAATATGCATTTAATTTGTCGATTCGGATCGATACAGTTATTTCTTTAACAAAATTAAAATCAAATAAAATGTTATCGATGATGTAATGTTTATGAAAGTGTTTATTTGAATTATCCAGTGTTATGTATAATATATAATATTTATTTGCAATTTATGTTATTTAATATTTTAGGACAAAATATAATTTTATATTACATGAAGATATTAAAAAGAAAAAAAATTATATAGGATAATTATTTAGAAAAGAAGAAAGAATTTATTTATTTTATAAGAAAATATAAATAATATAATAATAATAATATAATATTGAAAAAAGTGGATGTAAAATAGAATATAAAATTGGAATTGGTTGTCTCCAAATATAGAAAATTGAGTTGAGTTGGGGATGGCCTTGTCTTTACTTTTTTATATTGTATATTTGTTAATAAATCACTTTATTAATGTTTTATTAAATTTAATTATTGAGTTAAATGACCTAAGTATTATTTATACATTGTCATCAATAGTAGAGGTTTGCAAAAATCGAACCGACTAATAAATCAAATCGAAAAAAATATTATTGGGTTATTGTTATTAGGTTATTGGATTTTCGGGTTTTTAATGGTTTTATAAAAACAAATTATCAGGTTATCAATTTTTAGTATTGGGTTATTGGGTAAACCGATAACCCATTAAGATGGTAGTAATGTACTACTTTATCCTTCATAAATATTAAATATTAGTAATAATTTAACATAACTAGACACTATATGAGTACGCTACAGTTTTCACAATACTTCTACTTCACACTATGTCACTTTAGTCTTTACTCAAAACCTAAAGATTAAAGTAAGAACTAAGAATTGTTCAAGATTGTCTTGTTGGATTGCTTGATTTAGTTTCAGTTTTAATTTGCAATTGTAGCTTTTTGCAAATTTATAAACGTCTGTAATTTGATTAACATCAGAAATTTCATATTATGTTTTGGTTGTAACATGTAATTGTAGCCTTCGTACTATATCTATTAATATTGATGCAATTTCTGATTATATTTTTTGTTTCACTATATCAAAACATTTACAGGCTTACAGTTGATTTGCTTGTTTCACTGTATCGCGCCAAATTGTTAGAGAAGTGAGAAGTCATATATTTATTTTATGAGCATTATTTTATTGGGTAAATTAAAAATCGAACCGTTAACGATCAAAAACTCATAAAACGATAAAAATATCTTATTGGTTTTTTATTGGTTTCGGATATTAAAAAATTAAAAATCGATAAATTGAACTAATATTACATAAAATCGAATTGAACCGATCGATGCACACCCTAATCAATAGGGAGAGTCGAGAAAAGAAGAAAATAGTCGAAGAAGAAAAGATGGAGATGGAGTTGAAAAGTTGATGGGCTTAGATGAACCAAATGTCCAAATAATAAAGGGAAGGGGAATTTTCGCATATAACCACTCAAAAATATCTTAATTATGCTCCATAGCTATAGTTTGCTATTTATAATTCGTAACTATAGTTATAATAACGTTTGTATTATTGATGCAATATTTTATATGTTTGTATAATTCGCTATACAATTTACAGTTTTTATATAACGTTTGTATATTTTACTATATACAATTCATGCACAACGTTTATATATTTTGCTATATAATTCGATTTGCGCACAACGTTTGTATAAATCGCGTGAATTATACAAAACTCAACTGTATAATCTCGCAAATTGTACAAAATTCAAATTGTAATTACAGTTAGATGTTTGCCGCGAGCCATAATTAATCCAAACTATAACTATGTTAGCTAATTAACTAGTATATATTTGCTTATCCACATAATTTTTCCTAAAGGAAATGCTATATTCAAAGTAAAAATAACACTTATTTATCGATTTTTACTTAAATTAAATTTATTTTTTATCTTTAATTTTTCTAAGTTTTTGTATTTTGATAGAGAATGTGTGAAAATCCTAATCAAAAGTGTCATGTCCAAGTTAGTTCTCCCGATTAACCTATAAATCATGAAAGAAATTAAGTTATTAAAAAAAAAAAAAAACATAGGCCAAACCCTCCCAATAATCTACTTGGGAGGGAAGAGAAAATACAATGATATATGTTTAATTGCACAGAATCTTTTCTTCTAATTTTTTGGGTAGAAATTTCTTTGAAATCTTATTTTATATTTAATACAAATAAATATCTAAACTTAAAGTTTCAATTAAATTTAGTAATTAATAAATATTCAATTTATCTCAAATTATATGACATACTTTTTTTTATTATGTTCCAAAATGATTCTTAGTATATCCCAAAATGAATGTTATCTATAATTAGAAATAATTTAACTTTAAAATTGCACTTTTATTTAATTTTAGAATTAATCCTTTTTAAGAAAATAATTTATAACTACGTACACAATTAAATAATGTCATATAATATGACGGAGGAAGAAATATCTAATAGTCCTAAAGAAGTGTAATGACTTGCTCCCGTCGTTATGGATAAGCCAATGGGGAAAGAATTTGAGCCAGAATACTTTTGAGTAGTAACTTGAAAATTTGAGCCTTGCCAGACTTGGACGAAATCTGAGTCAAATGAGGTCTGGGGTAATCCGGTAATGGATGGGGAATTTGATTATGAATTCGATTTTTTGAGTTGATAGCCAAATGTTAAGGAACCTCTATGGCTTTGCGAAATCAAATTCGGGCTAGTAGAATGGCTGTAATTGGTCTTGGCGTGAAAGAAGTATTTTGGAACGTAAAGGATTGAGGGTGTGTTGCGAAATGGAGGTTTGAGATGCAAATCCTAAATTTTTGTCTCCATGCAACATGTCACGAAGATATTATTCCCGTTATGGCGGGGTAAGTAGAGTCATGGCGGGACAGTCGCGGACTTAAGTCAAAAAGATCCCAAAATTATTTTTGCTTCTCCACTTCGTTCTTGAGAGACCAGAAGCGACCTAGGGCGATTTTCCTTCAGTTTTCCACTTGTTTCTTCATCCAAGGTAAGTTAATCATTCCTCTAACTTGTATTTTGATTCCTAGACTTTAGAATCTATGTGAATGCTTTTAGGGGAAGGTTTTAGCCTGATTTAATGGTGAAAAGGCCCTAATTTGGGGAGATGATCATGAAAGTGACCAAGGATTAGGATTTTGTTATAATTCGAGTATTGTACGTCATTGTTCATTGATTCTTTGTATTTTTTATTATTTTTAGACCAAGAACAAGTCAAGAGACTTCGAAAAGGGAAAGCTTCAATTCTTTAGAGTTCCCAAGGCTTGGTTTTGAGGTAGGTGATAATTTTATTCCCCATTTGTGTTATATGTGCCTGTTAACTACAATTAATAGTATTGCGTGCATGTATGTGACTAGAGAAAGATATAATGAACCTAATGAAATGATTATCTCTGATCAATTGTATGCAGCGAACTTGTTACTTGATTGTGCAAGTTGAGAATCATTCATTGTTGACTGTGATTGTGATTGTTGGATCAGGTACCACACTGGTACATATTAGATCGGGTGTCACACCAACATATATTGGATCGGGTACCACACTGGTACAGACTAACAGTTTGGGTATGGTTCCATGAGAGGACTATTGTTGACTATCGTATTTGAGATTGATACTGTGAAACTGTATATTGCTCATGAAATGATAATTGGTAATGTATTTCTGTATATGCTTGTCTTTATTATGTTGTGGTTACTTGTGTATGTTTTACTTACTAGACTTGTCGTGTGATCCTATCAGTATACCGTTGATTATGTGTACTGATACTGCACTTGCTCTTTCTTTATTGAGTATATGGTATCTTCAGGTGGCTACTGACAAACCTCAGTTAGGAGATTAGTAACTATAGAATTCAAGGATGAGCCAACTCTTTTAGTCTACCGTGGATTCTTCTTAGTCTTAGTCTTTTTCTTTTGGACTGAGACTATTCCTAGACTTTGCTTATTGTATTTATTATATTCGGGGTTGCATTTCTTTATTCTTAGATTTGTTACTTAATAATCTTGGTACAACGATTGTCTTAGTCTTTTTCTTTTGGACTGAGACTATTCCTAGACTTTGCTTATTGTATTTATTATTTTTGGGGTTGCATTTCTTTATTCTTAGATTTGTTACTTAATAATCTTGGTACAACGATTTTCAGGTTCTAAGGGTGTTAATTTCCGCATTGACTGTTTTATGATTGTTTGATTCATTTCCTAAGTTTATAGGAGCTCTGTCTAAAGCTTTTATAAAAATTGTTTCCACATCTTTTAAATGTCTATTCTTTGTTAGATTGTTAGTTGGGGTATATTATTGGTCCTTACAACAGAGGATTAGTGTGAGTGCCACTCACGGTTCAATTTTGATCGTGACAAAATTGGTATTAGAGCTCTAGGTTTGTTGATTTCGTTGAACCAAAACGAGTCTAGTAGAGTATTGCAGATGGTACGGAGAGCTCTGCACTTTTCTTCAAGAGGCTGTAGGACTTTAGGAAATCTCTCTATCTTTTTCTCTCTTTGTGCTATAACTTGATTTCAATTGGTATCTAACCCTTTTCATTCTCTTGTCTGCAGATGGTTAACACGCGATACAATAATTTCTGACTCGTAGCTTCCATTAATGAGCCAAAGAAGAGTCAGCAGTGAGGGAACGTGGTGAGGCAGGGGTAGGAGAAGAGGACGAGGCCGAGGAAGGAAAACACCCGCTAGGGGTGAAGCTTAAGCTGGGAATGTCTAGCAAGAAAAGGTATCTCATGCACTCTAGGCTGAAGTATAAGAGAATGTGGAGATAGGGGTTGAGGACGATGTTGAGCATGAGGAGAATGCAGAGGCTGAGGATGCAGAAATTTCCCCCTTTGGACTCAACTATAACTCAACAAATCATGACATTTCTGAGTAGGCTGGTCGGGTCTAAAGCCATTCCCACAGTGCCAGTTATTCAAGCTCCAGTTGCTCTTCACGTGGTTACTACAGTCCCTCAGATGGATGAAGCATTAAGCAGTGATGCCTCTTTTCGTTCAGTTCTGAACCCAGTGATGACTGGCACTAAGCATGGGATGCTGACCAAGTTTTTGAACCTGAAGCCTCCAGTATTCCAGCGTTTTGAGAGAAACGATGCCTACGAGTTTATTCTGAATTGCTACAAAGACTTCACAAGTTGAGCATAGTACATACTAGCATGGATTTGAGTTCGAGATTTTTCAGCTTCAAGATAAAGCTGAGAGGATTCGTTTTTTTGTCAAGGGATTGAATCCCGAGAAACATCAAGGAATAGGGGTGTACATGGATCGGATTGGTTCGGATTTTTTTACAAACTAAATCAAACCATTTGTGTCGGGTTATTAAATCTATAAACCAAATCAAACCAATAAAATTTGGGTTTTTCGATATCAATTTTTCTCGGGTTTTTTCGGGTTTCTCGAGTTTTTTTATAGTATCTAATAAAAAGCATAGAGCAGTGCTTCTTAAAAAGAGTTCTAATACAAAATATCAACATATAAGATGGAGGCAGAACACTGTTTGAAGTTTTAACTTTATAATATAACTTTATAAGATGGATTTTTTTGTATATTATTTAGATGAGCTTCTCAAGTCCAAATCTAAATGTAAGAAAGAAAACAAAAATTATGAAAAATTTTTAAAAAATATTTATAAATTACATTTTAATAATTTTTTTTATGTTTAACATAATTTAAAAGTGTATATCTATAATCAAGTCGGTTTGTGTTTGGTTTGACTTTTTTTAGTTAAAACCAAACCAACCCTATAATGATTGCGTTTTTTTTTCAAACACCAAACCAAGTCAAACCAAACCACTAGTCGGGTTTTTTTTTGATTTGATTTGGTTTATCGATTTGGTGCAGTTTATCGATTTGCCATGTACAGCCCTATCAAGGAATAGAAGGGAAGGTATATATATTTGTAATAAATGATAGAGGGACTAATGGAAGTTGGGCCAATGCCAGTCCATCACAACTTAATACATACAATCCAAATCTCCAACTCAACCCAAGAAAGTCCAGATAATAGAAGGTATTATCTCCATATTGGGCCTTGACACTTGTCCTTTGGGTGGAAACAAATCGTTGTCATTTTTCCCCCCTTCATTTTATAGAAGAAACTTATGAACCCCTATAATATTTAAATGTTGCACATTGTTTCCCATACTAGTAAAATATGCGAAATCTAGTTATTCTAACCAATCAAGTGAGCATGAAAGCTTATTGGCAAACACAGGGAGAACACTATTACCAATTTTCAATAACACAGGTTGTGCTCACACACACAAAAACTAAAAAGAAAAGGGGAGCCATCTCCATAATTAATTTTCAAGTATAGAGTAAAAGATGAGAAAATATTTGAGAATAAAAAAAATTAAAGGTAAAATTTTAAAAATTATAATTTTTAAACAAATTATTATTACTCTATTTATAATAATTTTTAAAATAATTATGTACAAACTTTCCTTAAAACCTTCTTCTTTTAAAATAATTTGATAGTTTATGTAACAATTGACTTAATTGAAAAAGTTTTCAAAACTATAATCAATCATAACTTACCTAAAATATAAACATTTGTGGTGTTATGTAATGTATAATAATTTATATATGCATATTCTTGTCTCACGAATTATTACAAGAAATATTATACTGTCTATTGAATTATTATTTTTAAAATTATAATTAACTATCATGCATTTTAAGAAATTATGAGGATAAAATATATTAAAAAAATATTAAATAAACATAAGATGTCTTTTTTTAAAATTTAGCTTTAGACCTCCTATTCTAAAATACAAACAGAAATCAATATTTCTAAAACAAAATTTTGCAGTGTACCAAATCAAGAAACATATAAAATAAAAGGTGAAAAATGATGCAATCACTTATAACATGGAGGAACGGGCTGCTATAATCAAAAGTAAGCTGCATTGACATCATGGCTACTGCGCAACACATCAAATTTAATGGATGAAATTCAAGAATTCAAGAAAATCAACAAGTTGAGAACTATAAAAAATAAAAAGACCAAGACATTATGAAACCATCAATCAGTGGCTGGTTTTATCGGATTTTAGCATGATCAAAAAAATAATGACCCCCATAATTAAATTGTATTCCAAAAAAAAAATTGCATTCCAATTATCCAAACATACAAATTTAGAATCATAGTAAGATTCAAAAAAAATTGTATTACAAACACATTGTATTTAATGAGAAAAAAATATATTCATTATTTACTTTATACAACAACAACAACAACCCAGTGAAATCCCACATCGTGGGGCCTGGGGAGGGTAGAGTGTACGCAGACCTGACTCCTACCAATGTAGGAGGGCTGTTTCCGAAAGAACTAATTGTATTCAAAAATAATTTTATATTTCAAATATATAACATACAAAAAAAATAAAAAAAAGGTTTACCATTCACAGTTTGTATCCCAAACAGATTACAAAGTAAAAATTGTATTTCGAAACTTAATTGCATGTATCCCAACCAAATTACAAAATGTTTTAGATTAAATATACGATTTGTATCCATCTTCTAAATTGTATTTTAGGTGCAAATGTGTATTCGAGATAGATAAGCATATAACTATGTATAAAAAAGCGTACAAACAGATAAGCATATAAATTCAAAACAGATTAGCATAATCAAAATCAAAATCTACTGAGAATAAAATTAAACTTTGAACTGTTGTATCCAAAACACTTTGAATTCGAAATAGAACTTTCATTTTTTGGTGTTCAAAACAAATTGAAATTGGCCATGTTATGTATTTCAACGAGTTTTCGCGGTCAATTATCTCCTACAGTTCCAATTTTGTATTCAAAATCTTCTTCACTATATCGATTTCCTTTTTCTCAGTAAAAACTTTAATCAATCATCTTGCCTTCTACGAAGAAGGAGGATCATCACTGAAAAATTCAAAGTCGCTAATGAAAGATGAGGAAGACAAGAGAATTAATATCCTATTTTTGTCTCCTAATGTGTAACGTAAATACAGATATATTTTCAGTACTACTTACCTAATTTGAAATATTCTCTCTCATAATTTTCTCTAATTTATTATTTCTTAATTGTATTCTATTAAGTTAAATCAAAGAAAAAAAAACATAAATCAACCCTATCGCAAATAAAATATAGCTATTTTTAATAAATATTGAAAGTGTAGCTAAAGGCACCTATTAAATACTAAAATGTTGTTGTTTTGTAAATTTTCCCATCTATTTTTACAATTATTTGGCTTTCCTCTTATAGAAAAATCAAGAAAAAAATTAAAAGAATGAAAGGAAAAAAAAAATTACACAACCAAACGCTACATACAAAGTACAAAGCCTGTCGATATTTGCTGGACTGACTTTATTCTTTCAACTTTCCTTGGATTCTATCTCTTTATTTTTCCTTTTTTAAAAACAAAAAACAAAAAAAAACTGATGTTCTTGTAAGAAGCATACATGGTTACTCTCTCATTGATGGGCTCCATGTTTTGAATTGAGAGTGAACAGAAAAAAGAAAGAAAGGTATAGAGGCTCCATGTTTTGGAGTTTCAATAAGAAAAGGCCAGATGAAAAAGTCTTCATACAAGGGACAGAGCCGTCTCAATCATAAGGTCACTAAAATAATGGCTTGGAACCTCAATTTTTTGGGACCTCTAATTTGAGAAATTGAATATTTTTTAGATAATTGTAGTATCCAATCTTACGTGGCTTTCTATTTTGTTGTCTTATTTATATTCTGATTACTAACCTAACATGATCCCGTAACATTATTCCTATATTCCCTTTCTTATCTTTCCCTTTTTTTCTTAGCTCTCACCCTTTTTGCTCCCTTGATGATTCAAACTCACAATTTTAGGGTTGGAGTGAGGGGTGCTTACCGTCTCGAGCAAGACACTTATTTAAACCTTCTTAAACTCCAAAGAGTCGACTGACTCTTAGTTGTTTTCGCCGCGGATGCGGAAGACCATCATTCTCTTATTATTGAATATTCTGAAGCCTCCCAAAAGTTAAACCTTTTGCATTATGCAAAATCTATTGTTGTCTGTTTTCAAAAAGATCAAATCCGCTCTTTGAAGTCTTCTTGAATTTCAAGCATTGCAACAAGTTATCATTATATTGAAGCAACACAATACAACACTATTTCAATATCATTATATCAACTTATCAGATTTAGCGCAATACTATTTGGATGTCGCTATATCAATTTATTAAATTCTTGAGCCAGATTTTATCATTCTAAATATTTTTTGATTGAAAATTTGTATTGTTTACCTTCTTACTTCATAATGTATGTATACATTCTACCCTCCACAAACTTCATTTAAAGGATTACACAGGATATATTATTGTTGTTATTGTCATTCAATTTATATATGTCACCTAAAAAAAATTAGGATTTCTAAATAAATTTTGACTTTATGCTCCAAATCTTGTTGAGACGGTTCTGAATTAAGGAATGAATACTTTATAAAATGTGTGAATAGTTTATAGTAAAAAATATATAATGTTAACGAAGAAAGCTTTATTATTTTACAAAAAGAAAGGAAAGCATGCGTCACCTTACATTTACATTCCCCAAAAAAATACTTTATGATCTTTTTTTTTTGTCATTAGTTTTCTCAATGTTTTCCCCATTCAATTTCACATTTACTGATCTAAATAAGTTTAGATAAGTTGTCTCATATTAATTTCAATAACTCACCTAAATTCGTTCCATCATTGAATATTTCTTTATGTCAAAAATATTACATAAGAATTGAAAAGGAACTTGAAAATATTGGTAAAATCATGTATACATGTCGGATTACACATATTCGTTTATAGAAATTTTAACATAACTATTTAATTCTTTTAACCGTGTCAAGCACAGACAATTATGTGAAACATAGGTCCGGTGATGTCACATGGCTGTTATACATTTATCTATTTTTTAAAAAGATTTTTGACCTTTTTCACCCGCTGTCTAAATCACTTCTTACAGAACTATTAATTAACATGTTTGGCCAAGTTTATTTTTTTCCTTCCAAAAATGTTTATAAAAAGTGAAGTGATTAGCAAAAATTTTCAGAGAAAATAAGTTTTTCGTAGGGTAGCAGAAGTTGTTTGAGAACTGAAATGACTGGGCCTCGAATGTATATAAAATCGATACTAATTAATTTGAAGTTTAAGCATTGCAAATGGGTTAAAATAAAATATAAACTGAAGTCGGAATGAAGCTTGTGGTTCCAAAGAATTATTGAGAGTTTGAGACTCAAATAATTTTTTGAAGCAATGACAAAACCTCCATCTCTCCCTTTTTCTTCTTTAATAATTACTCTAACAGATGCTTAATAGTTCGTCCTTTGTTTGGATTTGTTGGCAATATAGTGAAATAGGCTTCTCCAGATCAAGAGGTTGAGATCTGAACTCCGGTGGAGAATACGTGTAAAGGGTGTTTGATTTCATGCTCTTGAAGATAGGAATCAAAACCGTTCAAAATCAAACCGAAATCAATAAACCGAATTAAAAAAAGTTATTGATTTATTGATAATGGGTTATTAATTTAGCGGTTTTGGTAATGGTTTTAATTTTTTTGTTATCGGGTTATCGTTTTTTAATGGTTTAAGGTTTTTTTTAACGGATTAACCGATAATCCGATAGTAATTTAATAATTTATATTTATTACCATTCGGTATATAAAGTCCTTCATTTACGGTTTAGTTTTCATACTTTTATTTCTTGTTGTCTCAAACTCTTGGTTATTATACAATGTTTTACATTTGTTTTTGAACAAAATACAATTTATCAACTAATGTGCATGGATCATTTGGTTTGTCACCTTGTTTCTAAATAATTTTCAATGGTTTTTTTTTGGTATCAAATCTTAACGGTTAAACCGATAAGCGAACCAATAATGATCAATAACCGGTAACCGATAACAGATAAATCAATATCTTAATGGTTCTATAACGGTTTGACATGTCTATAAATTGATAATTGATAAGTCAAACCAATAAACTTCAAAACCAAACTGAACCGACCTAACCGATAAGTCAAACCGATAAACTTCAAAACCAAACTGAACCGACCGATACGCAACCCGCTTTTCTGGCAACATTTTTTCAAATAAGTTTGTTAAGTATTTTTGTTAACTATAAAATATGAGTTACACGAATACGATATTTTTGGCTGAGATTTTGTATTCCTAGACCTTCAAACTTGTTGAAATCGTCACTTTAATCTATTTTATTAAAAGTTCTGCTTCCGTTTTTGGCATGTGGTGCTTCATATAACTTTTATTAATTTGAATATAATTTTTTGAAATTACCTGAAAAATAAATCACCAAATGAAAAAAATTAAAGAACAAATAATATATATATTCTAAATCAAACATTTGTTTCATCTTGTTGTATTCTAATTTAATTACTCCATTGCCATATTTATTGGGTAATTCCATATTTCCTTTTCTTATTTTGTTAAATTAAAATTTTCAAATTGAAAAAACTTACTCCGTAGTTAAAGTAAAAAAAGTTCAAATGGGAAAAAAAGAAAGCAAATTAATTTAGAAAAATTACTTAAATAAGCAAATATATACTAGTTAATTAGTTAATATAATTATATTTTAGCTAATTTACAATTCGCCACTAATATTTGATATTAACTACGATTCGAGTTTGTAGAATATACACGTTTGTATAATTCAAAATTATTGTATAACTATTTTAAGCTCAGATGTTTGTGTTTGTATAAATTATTTATTTTGAGTTTATACAAAAATAATTCAATTATTAGCGAATTATACAAACCCGCGAATTATACAAATGAGACAGTTTAAACTATAACTACAACCTGTAAATATGCAAACTATAGCTAAAGAGTTTAATTAAGTTTATTATTGTGGTTATTTACGAAAAAATGTTAAAATTATTGAAATAACTTACGGCCAAAGGGAAAAAAATATATTTTTTTGCATTTTCTTTCGTGAAAAGACTTAAAATTTGGAACCTTATTAGTAAACACTTGTATCTCACTAAAAGTTCATATACTGATAAAGTGTATATGTATTTGAGTTAAGATTATATATGGAAAAAGATATTTTATTCTTAAAAAAATGGGAAGAAATTTGAAAATTTTGAATTTCTTTTCGGAAGAAATTCAGAAACTCAGGGGAGAACAGTGATTTGTTCCTAATTGACGTGGTTGAATTACATTATCATTGTAAAATAATTTTGATAGTTTATCTAACAATTGACTCAATTGAAAAAAAATTCAAAAATATAATCAATAATTACTTACCTAAAATATAAACATTTGTGGTGTTATATAATGTACAATAATTTATATATGCATATTCTAGTCTTACGAATTATTACAAGAAGTATTATACTATGTATTTAATTATTATTTTTAAAATTATAATTGTCTATCATGTATTTTAAGAAATTATGAAGATAATATATATTAAAAGAATATTAAATAAATATAAGATCTCTTTTTTTTTAATTTGGCTTAGGCCTCGTATTCTAGAATGCGAGCAAAAAAACAACATTTTTAAAGCAAGATTTTGCAGTGTAGCGCATCAACAAGCATATAACATTTCTTCTCTCAGTGTACATTCACAATGAGTCAATTTCTCTTGTGATTCTTGTTAGTAAAAAAATTAATAACTATCATGTCGTCGATTTTTGGTGTTCGATTTCACTCTACTAAAGTGGAATTGATCAACTTTTTCAAAAAGTTCTTAAAGGACGAATTGTTGCGATGTTCTATCAAGTTTGTTGAAATCTATGGCAATTTTCAAAGCAAAAGAGAAAATAGGCTACTTTATTACTCCGTTGTGAAAGTGGAAGGAATCAAATTAAATGAAAGGCATTGTTGTACTTGCGCCGGTAGGACTTGGAAAGGCCAAACTAATATTAATCCCATCAAGAATCATAAGAGATCCATAATGCGCTTCAGAAGAAATTATAAATATTAAAGTCGTAGTACAAAACAAAAGAAAATAGTTGTAATAATACTACTAAATTATATTGTTGATGAGAGAATATTTTGTGGGGATGATTTCTTCACCGAAAACAATATTCCAAAGCAAGATTTTGCAGTTTACCATATCAAATGAAATCAACCATTTGTTTCATATTGTTGTATTCTAATTTATTACTCCATTGCCATTGTTATTGGGTAATTCTTTATTTCCTTTTCTTATTTTGTTAAATTAAAATTTTCAACTTGAAAAACCTATTCCGTAGTTGAAGTAAAAAAAGTTCAAATGAAAAAAAAAAGGAAAGCAAATTAATTTTCCTTTTCTTATTAGGAAAAATGTTTAAAATTATAGAAATAACTTAGGGCCAAAGGAAAAAAATAAAATTTTGGCATTTTCTTGATAGTGAACAAATTTCCTACAACTCCATTCTTTGTAAAATATTAGTACTCCTCGGGAAATATTTTTAGAAACCTAAGATCTTTGCAAAATTATTAGAATTTGATATTGAACAAGTTTCTTTCCTATAATTCCATTCTTTCTAAAAAATTAGTACTCGGTAACTATTCTTAGAAACCTAACATCTATAAATAAAGAACCTCAGCATTATATACTCCCTACTTCCTCAGCTTCTTTACAATTCTCTGTCTTTGTGTTTTCACTGTGAATTTTCTTCCCAACCTTTTCTTGTTGTTAGTAAAAAAGAATCAATAACCATCATGTCGTCAATTCTCGGTGTTCGATTCCACCCTACTGAAGTGGAATTGATCAACTTTCTCAAAAAGTTCTTTAAGAGCGAATTTGTTGCAATGTCCTATTAAGTTTGCTGAAATCTATGGAGATCAAACTCCATGGGCGATGAAAATAGGCTAATTTATTACTCCGTTGAGGAAGCGGAAGGAATTAAATGAAAGACATTGTCGTACCTGCGCCGGTGGAACTTGGAAAAGCCAAACTCGTGTTAGCCCCATCAAGAATCGATCCATAGTGGGCTTTAGAAGAAACTATAAATATCAAATTCGTAGTAAAAAACAAAAGAAAAATAGAGAATATTTCGTGGGGGTGATTTCTTCACTGAAAACAACATTCCAAAGCAAGATTTTGCAGTGTGCCGTATAAAGAAGCATACAAAAAAAAAAAAAAAAGAGAGATGATACGGTCACTTTTAATATGGATGAACACGTGGGAATAATCGAAGGTATGTTGCATGTACGTGATGCCTACTGCACAACACATCAAGAGACTCCAGAGGATTTCATCAATAGACAATCAACAAGCTGAGGTTGATAATTCAACAACTAGGGAATATGATTTGAGAGGAAGTAACCAGATGAATGACGAAATATTGGAGAACAGTACCGTGGAGAAGCAAAATACAACATGGGAGAGTACTACCTTTAAAGAAGATTGTCAAATTGAGCAAGTGCAAGAGAAAGTAGCTGATGATATAATTGGAAGCAATGATTTCTGGGAAATGATAAATGGAATACTAAAATACGTTACTGTTAATATTCCTAATGATTTGTGGCAGCTTGATGATCCGTCATCACTTCAACTAATTGTGAATGAGAAAATGTAATCTTTAATTCTTTCTCTGTAAACATAAAAGACAGGATGCAATATTGTAGATTTGTAGTTATATGCATTTTTAATTCTTTGGTGTGATGATTGTTGTTTAGGTATCTTAAATCCTAAACAATGGGTACAGAAACTGTTTGCTATATTTTTGGCGTATGTTTCAACTTGATGAAAAAAATACAAGTACTTCATCAGTTTTCTTTTTTAATAGAATAAGTTGCAAGGTTGTTATATCTATATCAGTCATTGAATATATACTGCAAGTGAAAATAAATAAATTCTCACCGTAATGGGCTTCAAATAAGTCCAGAAAACAGATTATTAAACACACACTTTTCCCTCAGTTCATGATGGATGATATGATCCTGTGTATATGTTTTGCACATAAATAGATAAAACACATAGATTCTTATAAAAGATTCACTCGTCAATCCTAACTAGTGTACTTGAGAAACAATCATGTATACCAGAAGAAATATATGTTGACTGCATACCACATGCAATAAACACTAGTTGATTAACTATAATGTTGGATTTTACATAAATCAGGCATACAATGTTTTGGTCTAGATCCAGGCTCATCATGCAAATAAGTTCCAGTTTCTCACAAGACTACTTTTTTCATTTGCTTCACAATAGATAATATTATGAAATCTAAGACAGAACTACCTAAAGTATACATCAATGACACATCGAAGTCTTACTTGAGGTGTCTAAAATGAACAAAGCCTAGTTGAGGTGTCTAAGTGAAAGTTGGTGCCAACTTTAGGGGGTCACCGATGGGTTTCGCCTATAATCAATGTAGCTTAAGTTCATTAGCAATACCATATTATAATGGTAACCATTCAAAATTTAACACAAGATATAATTGGAAATATACACATGCACAAAATAAATAATGCAGCAAAGGTTGCTGCTGTACCTACACACATCGACCTAATATGTACAAACTTTTCATCAGATTGGTACCAAGGACTTTATACCACTCACAAGACTCAAATTCTGATCCAAAAATTTTAAAAATGAAAACTGTAAAGCATGATTGGCGCTAACTGAACAATTTTACATATCCACAGAAATTCTACTGACTCTACTACTGCACACAATTTTGCATCGGGCAGCAATTTCCTATAGATTCTTTTACCTCAGCATAAGCAGAACATCTCTCTTCAAGATGTGATGGTTCTTTTGTTCACGATCCTCCTTACAGAGAACCATCTGAGAACACTAAATAGCATCTTCCATCTCCTTTGAGCTTTATCCAGAGGAACAATTGTACTACTATGAGCAAGAAAACTGTTGACAGCACATTGTAGATCAGGTGATGGAGCAAAGCTTGGACTGGGAAGGGAATAGTCGGTGTCAAAGAAAGGCAGATGATCATCATCACAAAATGATGGGGGAGTAATAGAATCAGTATCAGCCATCAAGGAGTTGGTGTCTTGCCCGGGGAAATTTAACGGTTGGTCAAACCTAACATCCATGTTGTCTATACCATGCAAGACATAATCATCTAAGCTGCTGAAACCAGCAATTGAACAGAAAGATGGCATGATATCAGGCGTTGACGCACTTAGTTGCTGATATTCACTTCTGCTAACCTTCTGGGAAGCTAAAACATTGTCACTGGCTTCAGGGTTACCCACCATGGGTGAGTTTGAGGGGAACTGAACAGTGGAAATTTGCATAACCCAATCCAGAAGAGAGGATTCATCCTCAAAAGAGACTACTTCTTCCCAGTGTCTAAATGCACAAATCACCAAATTACGAGCATCATCCTGAAAAGAAAAAGGATTAAAGTCATTGGGCAGTCCATAAAATGGCAAGTATAAATATCTACAATACAAGCATTGATATGTGAAGAAAAAAAAAGAGCAATAAACAAATGTTCTTAATTATTATGAATACATGCCTTTTGAGTTTCGGACAATTTATCAGCAGAAACAAACTGGCAGTCTGGAAAAAGCCCCATCACTTGTCCAACAATGTTAAAAACAACACCAGTTTTTGGAACAGATACAGATGGGTAGTATAAGTACACTTTCTTGTCAAGTAAGCAAGTTCGAGCATGTTCTACTGTGACTTCCCACATTTTGGTGGACATACCTGTCCCAAGAACCTGCAAGATTTCCCAGGAAAAGAAAATAAAAGATTTGTCATTCTTATCAAACACACAAGAGAACATCAATATTTTATCTAGATTTATCAAATTTCTGAATCACGATGTCGACACAGTGTAACCAAACCAAGCCACACTCTGTTATAGAACTCCTATGGGAATACAGAGGATGCTCAAAGAAGTTGCTAATCCACCAAGTTAATCAAAGGAAGGAAATTTTTTAGCAAGCATAGCCAAAGAAAAACAAAGGTGTCAACAAGCATCAAAGATTCCAGTGAATGAATTAACCAGGCAGATAAAGAATCACAAACATTTGAAAATATGCCAATCATTATCACAGTCATCTTTGTTACTATTCAATAAGGAAGAAATAGCTTTATCATTTTAAGCGACATGTCCATTAAGTCCATTTGTATATGTAAGACAAATGCAATGCACTCACATTTCGGAGCCTTGTAGGATCTAGGTAGAGTAGAGTCAGAAAATCTTTCACAGTATTGACTCTTTCCTTGCTCAAACGTCGGTGGAAAGCTCCATCTTTGCCAATCTTTTCCAGTCTCCATACCTCATCTGAAAGAGAAGGGGGATGGTGCTTCTTGTACACTGCAAATAAAGCAATAAGTTGGATAACGTTCTATCGCATATTAGACTTGAGAATTATTCGAAGACTGCTAACTACAATCTGATTCATTGTATTTTTGCAGAACCAACTACCATTAGCTCCGACACCCAAGTTATGCACAGCTCATTATCAAGTTAATCCTCAAGAAACCGATCAAAGCATTAAGTTCAGTGAATATGAGTTCTAATTTGGTTTTCGTTTCTAAATATGTTACATATTCATTATACAGTTTGATTGAAAGTTCTACAATAAGTCCACCTTCCAAATAAAATTCCAATAAGATGCTTAACTCATACAAAAGGTGAGAGAGACTTTATTCTCCTTTAAGATGGAACCGTCAATACTTTCAGTGTCTTCTTCTGTCATTTTTCCCTTTTTCATTCTGCCTAAGGCTTTAGAAGTCGAGAACTTTTATCTTCCTACTCCTTGATTCTTTCAGTAGCAAGTTTATATCCTTATACCTACAGTAGTCACTTCGGGGTCGTTTGGTGTGAAGGATAACATTAAATAGTTCTAGGATAAAATTAGAGTGTCACTCAATTAGTTGTTTGGTTGGCAAGTTTGGGATAACTTATCCCGGGATTAATAATTAGTACCGGGATATGTTATCCCTTTCCTTGGGTGGTATAGTAATTCCGAGATAACTTATCCCGGAATAAAATAGGTAATCCCGAGATAACTTATCCCGGGATAAAATAGGTAATATGACAAATATATCCACTTAAATCCTTTTTATACCTCATTTTTCACATTCATGTATATTCACATTATTTTTAATACCATGTATAATAACATTCACAACCTTCACTACTTCTTATTTTTATTATAATTCTTCATATTTTTCTATTAAAAAATTACACTATATAAATATAATATTTATTTATGAATTTATTTGGCTAATTCTTGTGTTTATTAAATTTTGAGTTCTCTACAACTGAATTACATATTTTTAATTATACATTATTTTAGTCACTTGAAAGCTTGTATTTTATATATCAATTAATTGAAGATAACTTTAATATTTTACAATTTACGAGTGATATGTGCTTAAATGAAGTGATATAAATAATACATCCTCTTTCTAATTTAATACACTTAAGATAGAAGTTCTATTTTTTAAGCTATATATGATGAAAATTTATTTTTAAATACACATGGTACCATCATGATAATGCACACACAAAAATATTTAAGATCTTTATTTTTAAGAATGAATAAGTAAAGCTTGCAAAGAAAATATTAAAAAAATTAAATAAAGTGAAGGGTATTTTTGTAAACACACAACTTGTTCTTAAAATTGAAGCAATGCATATTATTTTGAATACAACAAACTAAACAATCAATAAAAAATAATCTCAGGATAACTTATCCCATCATAACTAATCCCAGCATAACTTCTCCCATTATAACTTGTATTCAAACTAAACGACCCCTTACACTCTCGTTAACTGATGTATAAAAATATCAACTTTCCTACTCTGGATTGGCTGTTGTTTAAAATTAAGACGGTAAAAAGCTCACAAGCGATCACCTCCTGCCTCAAAGTTTTTGTCTTTGACTTAACTTTCTATCTTTAAAACAACTAATTCTAGGTGAATTACATGAGGAGAAAGATCAAAATCTAGTACTTGAGCAACTCAGTATCACTTCTGTCTCACCGAACAATAAAGAGCGTAAATCTAACAATTTCCAGAGACAAACTTCAATAACGGGAAGTATAATTAACTGAATAAGGATTTTGACCAAATGCAGTAGATATTTTAAATAGGCCAAAACAAAGATGGTTGATGTCAAACAATAGTAAGAATGAGACATTGCTCGTAACACTGAGCACTTCATTCAAGGTACCAAACCTCAAGATGAAGCATAAAAGAAACACAACTCAAAGACTCGGACAAAGAATAAATAACATCATTACCATACCTTCTAAATTAAATAGTTTCCTAAAAGAACTTACTACTATTTTACTTCTTTTTCACTCATATACCCTGTGTCAATATTTCAGCATTATCTGCATGTATATTATATATGTTATTCTCTGTAAGTAAGTTTATTTGTATTAACTCATACACATAACACGATATCATTTACTCCCCCTGTCAAATTTTATATGACCCATTTTTAATTTTAGGCAACCCAAGACATTAAACACACTTTCTATAAATATTCCTACCACACTCTTCCCTTCAAGCATTCAAAACAATCTCAATCCTAAACAATGATGGGAAGTTTCACATATTACACTACACATTTTTGCTTCTATACAGATTTTTGGAATATGAACAATTACTTTCAAGCATGTTTGGTGCCAAGATCATACCCCCAAATTGCTGTCATATTCTAGTGACAATTTTCGATTAACTTAAGTTATGGTGATGGAGGATATTTAGTGCTATCGTCCACCAGTTAAAATCAATTTTTTCAGCATATTTCTCAAAATCCAACACAAGATTATAAAATATTGAGCAACATGTTCCACACCAGTCTTGATTATTCAAAAAGTCAATTGCTTTGAGATTCAAAGCAATAATTAGAATCTCAAATGATAAAACCTAAAGAGAGACACTACAGATCGATAAAAAAAGTCTCCAAAAATGAGATTTATGTCAAACTCGGTACACCTATGGAGTTCTCAACAGAACGCAGATAGCTGATGTGAAAAAGGACACATTCTAACACCTTTCAAGTCAAGTAGTGTATGTAATGGAATATAATGACAAGAGTTCACAACTTCTGAAAAGAAAAATCCATCATTTAATACAACCAATAGCATTGTAGAAAGAAAGAGATTAATAGGAACTCACACTCTCCGCGGTGATCCCTGACAATGAAGGATTCTGTCTTCGCCTCTCGTACACTGATCCCTTCAAAGCTATCAACAAGCCTAGCACCCAGCCTGAATTTACGACTTCTTGTCCAGCTTGAGTTATCAGTAAATGAAATATCACTCACCCAGCCAATGCCCTCCTTAAGATACAAAAATGCATCCCCAGTAAGGAGAGGTTTCTTTCCTTCCCTTTCTCTCACAATGTTGTTCTTAAATTCATCTGCAGTCCAATTGTCCCCATCATCACCATCAAAATCTCCCTCGAGTACTACTATTTCAACTTTTGCACAGGATTCAGGACCACTACAGATAACTTGCCCAGTAAGATCATCAACCAGAGATACTTTCAAACTAGATTCCTCTCCTTCTATGCGAGTTCCAGTAAATACTGGGGGAGAGATGAGATCTAAAAACTTCAGTTTCAGGCTTCTAAGTTCACAAGCATATACATCTTTCCCACAATTCCTAAAAAAGTGCAAATACTAAAAAAATTGTAAGACTCAAGCCATAAAAGGAAAGCACGAAGCCAATGTAGCATTTGAATGATAGAGTCCAATTGCCTACCGTTTAATGGTGGTCATGTACTTCCTGAGAGCCAATTCAACTTCCTCTTTTACCTGTAAGCTCAAATTAAAAACGCTATTCATCTCCCGATAAGCTTAATTAATCTAAGTTTACGAAAACCACTAAAGGACAAAATAGATCCTAAAATAAAGCAATAATTAATAGTTCTCGCTTCATCCCAATAAGATTCCCTGGTTGATTGTGAATGCGTATGAAGATAGGAGATGAAATATTATATATTTATTAAAAACTGACTTTCTGTTACATGTTTTTTAAAGTGGTGGGGGGTCAGGTCCTATGTCACTTTCTAGATGATAAAATATAGAATGAAATTTCAGTTTTTTCGAGGGTACCATATCTTAGAACTAAATTAGGAACCTGGGCTGGACATTTCTTTTGAGATCAAGAAAGTGTTATGAAGTATATTAGGTAAGCAGTAGGATATTATATATTCATACTACAAAAGCTGAAATCATTAGCATAATTTCTCTCAATCACTAAAATTTTCCTCAAAACTCCCTTTTTTGCAACATGTTTATAATATTTTGCATCTAAAGACTGCCAAACTAACAGATATCTTTACTAAAAAGTTTTTATGTATCCTTTAGTTCCCAGAAATTATCATAAGGTCTCTAACTTTTTGCCTTAATCTTTTTTTTTTTAATTTTATTTTAAAAAAGAAGTATTAAACATATGCACCATATAACTGCCTAAAGTTGATGAGCCTCCGTAATTAATATTGGCAAGAAATTCGAATAAGGATAACAACTAAGAACTACAACTTCCAATTGTCATAGTAGAAACAATCCACTGAATTCTTTCTAATGGTACTAACCGCTTTTCGTTATAACCTAATTGTCCGGTAGGAATCAATACTAGGGAAAGTGGAAAGTGAACAACACCAATTTAAAAGGTAACAAAATGTGCTATCTTTATGAGCAAGTGAGCAACTCCTCAGATTCCCAATTTTCTTTTAAAAAAAGTACTTGTTCCTTGTTCATTTCAAAATTCAAACAGACTTTATTTTGGGAAAAGCAGTAAGACCAAAATTAAATACTAGATGACAATTTTTTAAACACACAATAGAAATTCATACAAAAATTAGCAAAAACACTCTCAAGGGAAATGAACATAGCCTTACCACTCGACGAATAAGTGGCTCCAAAACTGGCTCCATAAAATGTTGCACTTTACGCATATTCATTACTTCCATAATCACACTACATGAAATAATAACAAAAGTACAGTCAACAATAAAGAATTGCAGCAGGAGAGAGCAGATAATGTTTTCCTATTTGTTCCCTTTTATTAAATGCATACATAGATGAGTACTGGTAGACCGCATTTATTGACGATTAAAATTATCAGCAAGTCTAGTTTACTAAAACTAGCAACATTGATGTGCTGAACCCCAAAGAAAAAGCAACCTTACACCCATCTTTTCTTCTTGATGACTCACATCACATTTTAGAAATTTAAACCTCCACTGCATTAATAGTAACGCCACAACAAATTTCTTCGTCCATTAAAGGACTAAAAAAGATAAACCCTGAACCGTTTCAGAATATTCCTGATGAAAAACTAAAAATCTCAATAAATAAATAAAAAGCAATTAACAAATATTAACCTTTGAAGAGAAGGCAATCTCCGGCGACGTTTATCCTCAGAAGAACCAGGATCGAGTCGAGACTTAGGATCGTCTTGTGATTGCCGCTTCATCGACATTTTAGATTAAAGAAAAAATCCAAAAAGGTGATGTATGATAGCGGCGAAATCAAAAAATGAGATGATAACCATGAAATACTGGGATTGGTATATCGGTGGTTGAAAGACAAAAAAAAACAACATGCATTATCCGATCGATGAAGAAATGAATACTATTCTTCAACCCCTAAGACCTAAGACCTAAGTTCAGGATACCTCTCTCTCTCTCTCTCTATATATATATATACACACACATATAAAGAAAGAGAAAAGGGGTAATTGATAAGTATGATTATATAGTATAATAAAGAGAAATGAATAAGTAGAGTCAGATTTTTTTTTGGTGATCCTATGAGTTATGCCACAATTTTGGCAGGGAGTGACAGATTGTGTGGATAAACAACGATTCTGCTAGTGTTTGTTACTGGGATTGAGGTGAAAAAGACTATACAGAGAGAATAGAAGACTGTAAAACGGAACCAATTGGATAAAACAATTGGCCACCGGCTATGGAGGAATAAGGCGGAGGAAGGTTGTTTTGATGGCCCATTAGAAAACGCGTGGGTCCAGAGTTCGTACTTAGAATGGAGAATAGTGTGTTTTATATATTGACGCTATGTGTCAGTAACCATAAATATATATTTGCAATAGTGGGTTAGTAGTAGTATAAGTAGTATTCCACCTCAATATCCCATTTTAACAATTAATACAAGTAATGACTCGTTAATTTATACCGCATTTAAGATTAAAAAAGATTTTTTTAAAATAATTCATGACCTAAAATAACTCATAGATAGTTGTACAGTTATAAATTATTTTATTAAAAATAAAATAAGTCTTTGTTATCAAATACAAAAATATGTCATTCTTTTTTATACTCACTATAAAAAAGTGAGTCATATAAATTGGAATAAACGGAGTATAATCCTTGTGGGGTTCTCCAATTAGTTGTCATGATTAGTCGATTCTCGGAAGTCAATTTGATTTATTTTTAAAGTTAAATTAAATTAAATTAATTTCATAATTTAAAATTTAAATTTAGATATTAAAAATATATATGAAAAAGTACTATAAGCTGCAATTCTTCTCACATTAATATAATGAAAAACTATATTGTAAAATATTGATCTAAATCACATAATTTGACTAGCAAGAATCGTAACATAATAAAAAATATGGGACTGAGGGCATATATTATTTCATTAAACATAAAAATAATTCTAATTTTTTTTGTTTTAAGTTATAAGAGGATGATTATTTTCTTAAAATAAATTAAAAATTGAAAGTGTGAACATAAGTGAGAAAGCTGCGATTCTGAGAGAAAAAGGAAGAAGAAGAGAAGCAAATCTATTGAAATCTCATGGAATCAACATTGAAGCCTTGTGATTACACTAGCTAACTGTTTATATATAGCAGTGATTAGATACAAACTGAATTTGTTATCTAACTAACTATTAATCAGTAAATGACTAATCTACCTCTGCTTTTAAATAACTTCTTATTAACACACTAATCTTCTTATCAGCTTTTATATCACAACACCCCCCTTCAAGCTGGGAGGTGCAAAGATATTCAAAACTTCTAGCTTGGATAGAAGGTGTTTATGTTGAACTCTAGACAATCCTTTGGTTAATGCATCTGCAGGTTGTTCCTGAGTTGACAGATAGTTCACTTTGATCAAACCTTGTTGTAACCTTCTCTAATGAAGTGACAATCTATTTATATGTGCTTTGTCCTTTCATAGTATACTGGATTTGCTGCAATCTGAATTACAGCCTTACTATCACTATACACTTGCACTGACAACTTGACTTCAGCCTCCACTTCTTTCAACATTTCAAGCAACCATACTAACTCTGACACAGTAGAAGCCATGATTCTATACTCAGCCTCGTTTGAGCTCATTGATATTGTGGTTTGCTTCTTGGCTTTCCATGATACCAAAGATTTCCCAATCTTAATTATTTAACTTGTAACAGACTTTTCGGTGAGTAAACAAGAAGCTCAGTATGCATCACAAAATGCAGTAACCTGATTATCTAAGTAACTGGACAGTAGTACATCTTGTCCAGGTTGCCTCTTTAACCACCTGACCACTCTTAGTGCAGCATCCATGTGAGACTTTTTTGACTGATGTAGAAACTGACTTAATATCTGAGTACTAAAAGATATGTCTGATCTTTTCATATTGAGATACAAAAGCTTGCATATAATTTTTTGTTATACTGTTTGATCTATCAAAGGATTATCTGATTCTTCTTGCTTCTTATTCACTTATTCATCATACTGCTTTGATGCTAGTTTGATATTAACATCTATACGTATTCCTGCAGGCTTCGCTGCTGTCATACCAACCTCTGCTATAAGTTCAAGATCATATTTCTTCTGATGCATTAGTATCCCTTCTGTGGACCTTGTAAATTTAATTTCCAAAAAATATTTGAACTCCCCTAAGTCTTTCATCTTGAAATCCTTTTATAAAGCCTTCTTTGTTTCTTCTATCAACTTCAAACTACTGCCAATTATCAACAAGTCATTTATAAACACAAGTATAATTGTTATTTCTTCTTCTGATTTTCTAATGAATAAGGAGTAATCATATTGACTTTGTTTAAACTTAAGAGAAAGTAGAGCCTTAGTAAGTTTGTGATTCCATTATCTTGGATCCTGCTTGAGTCCATATAAATATTTTTTTAATCTACACACCTCCTCCCCTTGACCAACAAACCCCCGAAGAAGATGCATATAAAATTCATCATCTAAATCTCCTTGTAGAAAAGTATTGAAAACATCCATTTGATGGATATGCCACTGTCTGGAAGCTGCAATAGATAAGATAGACCTCACTGTGACCATCTTCATAATTGGAGAAAAAGTCTCCTTGTAATAAATTCCTTATTGCTGACTATAGCCCTTTGCAACTAATCTTGCTTTGAACCTTTCTATTTCTCTTGTGGATTTGTACTTAATTTTATAAATTCATCTACAACTAATAGACTTTTTTCTTGCAGGTAAGATAGTAATCTCCCATGTCTTATTGCTTTCTAAGGCCTGAATCTCAGCTTGCATAGCATCAACCTATCTCGAATCCTTGATGGCTTCTGCATAATTAGTAGATTTTGTCATAGTTGAAGTAGCAACAATATAACACTGATAGAAGGGTGAGAGCTGAGAATAGCTCACATAATTAGACAAGGGGTTCTGAACATCTTTGGTTATATTTAGGGAAACAAAATTTTTCAATCATAGAGGAGTCTATTTAGATCTTGTAGATCTTCTAGTGACAGTTGAAACCTCTATGATATCTGATACTCTAGGAACAACTGCATCATCAGGTAGGCTTGTGAGCTTAATAGGTACCTGTACCTCAGAGAGTTTGAGATCCACTTCAGTTTTCTCCACATTGACTTATTCATAACTCGTATCTACACCCTTTGATATGACAGGTTGTGTTAATATCACAAGAGCCTTTTAAGTAAAATCCTGAACAACCATACCTGACCCTTGCAGATTATCTACAAACAACTCCTGCTAATCAAAACTATCAGCCTTGGCAAATGGAAAGATATCCTCCCTAAAGATAACATCTCTACTAATAAAGAAAGATCTGTTGACCAAATTAAATAAAATATACCCTTTATGTACTTTAAAATATCTCATGTGGACATAAACTGGTTTGATGTCATATAGCCTTTTATAGGGAGTTTTATACTCAATCACACTACTAGAAAGTCTGTTAATGAGATAAGCTGCAGCTAGGACACAATGACCCAAAAATCTTATAGGTATTTTAGCTTGAAACCTCAAAGTTTTTGTTACCTCTAGCAGATGTTTGTGTTTTCTCTTAGCAACATCATTTTACTGAGGGGTATAAGGACAAGATCTTTGATGAATAATGCCCAACTCTTTAAACATAGTATCACATACTGAATTAACAAATTTTGTACCATTATCAGATCTTAGAATCTTGACTACTTTGTTTAACTAATTCTTAGCATGTTGAAGGAATATTTAAAGAGACACACAAACATCTGACTTTTGTTTAAGAAAAAATAACCAGGTCATTCTTGAAAAATCACCAACTATTGTAAGAAAATACTTATTTCCATTAAAAGTAGGTGTATTATAGGGTCCCCAGAGATCAACATGTATCAAGTCAAAATAATTATTACTTTTGATGCAACTAAAAGGAAAAACAGGTCTTGTTTGCTTTGCAAGTAGACAAACTAAACACTTAGACACCTTACACAAAGTTTGTTTATTCATAGTAAACATCTTAGAAAGTACAATACTATTGAAGATACATATCCAAGTCTTTGATGTCATAACTCCATATCTGACTCTTTGACTTCTGAATGGGTTGTATCAACAGCAAAAATAAACTTCTTAGTATTATTGTCATTACTATGAGTTAAGTTTCTCCACAACAAATATAGACCTCTTTTTTCTTTACGAACTTCCTTCATCTTTCTAGTGTAAATCTCCTGAAAAATACAATAGTCAGAAAAGAAGGAGACTGAGCATCCTAATTCATTTGTTATTTTGCTGCCAGACATTAAATTATACTTGAATTCTGGTATATGAAACACATTGGTAATAACACTTCTAGCTGATAGACTACAAGAACCAATATGAGTTACTTGTGTAGTACTATCATTTGGTAAAAATACATCCTTAGGAACATCAAGTTTGATACAGAACCATTTTTTAGCATATCTAAATTAGAGACCATATGATTTGTTACACCTGTATCTACAATCCATACATCACTATTTTCAGTAACAAATAAGGCTTTACCTGCAACATTTGCCATATTACAATCATATATAGTAGCTCCTGATCCTGATTTTTGATTCATCATTTTAAGAATATGCTCATATTGATCTTTTGTGAATGTACAACCTTGAAGTAACTGTTTGACATCTTTCTCAGCTTGACTTATAAGCTTATTGAATGTAGAAACTTCAGCTGGAACTCTATTAATACTGTGTTGTTGATGAGGCTTCCTTCCCTACACTGGTGCGTCACTCACATTTGTGTTCAAACCATAAGAAAAATAAGTTTAAACTGGTTGCTGAGTTTGACCAGAAGAACCATTAGTGTTAGCATAAGCAGTGTTTGCACTTTGTACCTTTCTCTTGGACTTGAACTTCAATAGATATCCAACTACCTTGTAACAAAACTCTTTGGTGTGACCTTTATACTTACAAAAATCACAAATTAAGAGTGTATTTTTCTTGAACCTCTGACTAACACCTAAACTACTACCAACTTTAGAGTACATAGCAGCAAACTCTAAAGTAGCAGAGTTTAGTCCCAAATTACTTATACCCGTAACAATAAATTTTTGGCTCTCATCTCCTACTATCATGGCATATGCCTGATTTATAGTTGGTAATGGATCTACTATGAGGATCTGACTCCTATCTTGATGATATGATTCATTCAGTCCCATTAAAAATTGATATAGCATTTGTCTATTCATGTGAGCTTCAAACCCTCTAAATTTTTCACAGTTACAGCAGGGGGAAGGCACTAACACTTCAAACTCATCCCATAAGATTTTTAGCCTAGTATAATATACAGAAACAAAAGCAGTACCCTGCTATAAAGTGACAATATCTTTGTGTAAACTATAGGTCCTTGATCCATCTACTCTATCAAATCTCTTTTGCAAATCAGTATACACATTCAAAGTACTTGAAGCAAATGCAATTCCACTAAGTAAACTCTTTGAAACTGAATTCATTAACCATGATAAAATAATAACATTCACCCTTTTCCATTGCGCCATAGTTCTTTACTATACATTTCCTTCCTGCATGTTCCATCAACTAATCCTAACTTGTTCCTTCCTAAGAAAGCCAGTTTAATTGATCGATTTCATAAGATGTAGTTCTCAACACCAAGCAGCTGAAATGAGATCATGCTAATTCCACTTACATCAGTAAGGCTAAGAAATAGATGATGACTATAGTCAATTCCTTGTCCTTGTATGAAATTGCTATTCGAAGAGATAGAAATAGGTATACCAGCTCGTTGAGTATTGTTGTGGTTCTGATTGAGATTCTGAGATGGATCTAGTGCTGCTGCATTTTCACCTGACATTTCTTCAATTTCTGGAAATACTAAGTTCCTTTGAAATTTTGTTGCAGAAGTAAATGTTGAATGCAGATTTCAGCTTCAATGGAACTTCGATCTGTAGATCAATATTAAAATTGGATGAATCTATGAATCTAGCCTCGATTTTTTGACTCAAAAATCAGATCACTTCTCACAGTAATCACTGTGATAAGCTCTGATACCATGAACGTAAGTGAGGAAACTGCGATTCTGAGAGAAGAAAGAAGAAGAAGAAGAAGAGAAGCAAATCTATTGATCTCTCATTGAATCTAACATTGAAGCCTTGTGATTATACTAACTAACTGTTGTATATATAGCAGTGATTAGTTACAAACTGAATTTGTTATCTAACTACCTATTAATCAGTAAATGACTAATCTACCCCTGCTTCTAACTAACTTCTTATTAACACACTAAATTTTTTTTATCAGCTTTTATATCACAACAAAGTGTTCTATAAATTGAAAAAGAAAAGGTAGTTATACTTTATTTTGATTTTTTTTAATGTACGCCTTGTGGTAATGCGAAGGTCGTACTAAATATTCGTTCATTGTGGAGTTGGGTTTTGCTTTCCCTTTTTCTTGTTATTGCAAAAAAGTATACTTATCTAACGACAAATTAGAAGTAGTTACGCACAACTTCTGGTCATAATGAATTCCATTTAAATTAAGTTGGCACCCATGGTTTTTACTTGTAGAGAAAGACTTTATTAGACCAGTACGAATAATGAATTGCTCGTATATTATAATTGATACCAAAAGAATATTAATTGTTCACCTATTTTTAATAATTAAAGTTTAAGCAATAAAGTCATATGAAATATATAACAACCGGTTATTCCAAAATAAAACGTTAACAGTGTTTTTAAGGCATAAGATTATTTAAATACATTAGGTGTAAAAGGTATCTAATATTCCAAATAACAATACTTTTATTTTTCGAATGGAAAAGTCAAATAAATTGAAAAACTGACCAAGGAAGTTTAATCTTTATTTATTCTTCAATGTAGCAATAAGTTTGTTCACTCTTATGGTGTCTTTGGTAGGAGCTTCGAAATATTTTTTCAGAAAATTTTTTATTTTTTTATTTTTTGTATTTGTTATGTTAATAAAAAAATATTTTATTCTAATAAGGCTTAACCCATCGGTGGCCCCTCAAAGTTGACACCAACTTTCACTTAGACATCTCAACTAAGCTTTGTTCATTTTAGACACCTCAAGTAAGGTTCTGATGTGTCATTTTGACACTTTTTTTTACAATCACCCAAATATCTAAAGTGTGTGTAATACACTTGACGCTGATGTGTCAAAGTGACCAATTAAATGAAGAAATGTGACAGATATATCAAAAATAATTTTAAAATAATGACTTTTGATTAGAAAAAAAAGTGGTCATTAACTTCATTTAATTGGTCACTTTGACACATCAGCGGCAAGTGTATTACACACACTTTAGATATTTGGGTGATTGTAAAAAAAAAGTGTCAAAATGACACATCGAAACCTTACTTGAGGTGTCTAAAATGAACAAATCTTATTTGAAGTGTCTAAGTGAAAGTTGGTGCCAACTTTGAGGGGCCACCGATGGATTCCGCCTTCTAATAACATTAATATGCAATATAGACAATACTTCGTGGGGTGAGGGTCCAAAGATGCGGGGACAAGGGTGGTGGAGATTGAGGCTACAGGGAAATGGGGATGATTGAAGATGAGGTGTTGGAGGATAGAGGGTGGAAATAACATAATTATTATGGAATGTCCCATATGGAATTTGTGTTTTTTATTTTTGTTAGGAAAGTTATTTTTTTTTATTTTTTTAAAAAATATTTTTTAAATTTTTTGATCTATTTGAATATGAAAAAATTGAAAAACAGTTTATAAATTTTCTGAAAAATGTTAGAAAATTTTAATGGATATGTGACAGTTTTTGTTGTTGTCGTATTTATATATATATATATATATATATTATTTTTTTAAAAATAATTTTTTTGACTCTGCTGGACATCCCCACCTCGGTAAGAGTTATAACGAGAACAAACATTTGAAAAGGAATGTTTTTAATGAAGAAATCGACAATCAGAAACGAACAAGAATATATATAGTATTATATATAACGATAGTCGAGGTTGATCGATGAATATTGATTATTAAAGCATGACCACGTCAGCTTCACTCTTTTTGGAACTTTTCCTTCTACAATTGTCGACCTCTTGCTCTTTGATTATTTTAAAACGATCAAAACTGAATGTCTCAAACGTTAGAGTCATGTTTAAAAGAAGGTAAGTTGCAAGTGCATGCCATATTATTATTACCCCCAAATAACCACTATAGGGTGAAAATATTTCCCACGGAAAATGATTTACTAAAAAATATTTTCTTGAAAAATAATTAAATTTTATTATTTATTTTCTAATGTTGAGTAAGTAAGCAAGAAAATATTATTCTAATAGTATTTATATGTTGCCTAGCAAAATACTATAGAGGCAGAGTGAGATGGGGAGTGGAGATTCGGGAGCGGGAGGGAGTGGGATGGTCAAGGGGTAGTGGTTGGGGGATTAGGAGGGTGGAGAGTAGATAATAAACTTGGAATGTCAATTATGCAACTTGTTTTTCCGACTTTCTTTGGGGAAGTCATTTTCCTCATTTTTAAGGAGTTTATTTTTCTAGAGAAAATATATTTTTCTAACATTTTGACCAATCAAACATAGAAAATCGAAAAATATTTTTTCCTCTAGATCAAACACATATTAAACCTCATTTGTCATATCATCATAGAGTGTATTATAAACTCCTGTGATGATCATAGAATACTTAGTTTTCTTTAGTTCTTATTTTCTCCATGCTTGTTAATTAGTAGAGGTTTGGTACCTCATTAGGATTGGTAAGATAAGGCCTAGCCCCCCCTTACTTGTACTTATTCACATTGAGGATTTTATTTATTATTAATAAAAGGCCGCTAGACGCTCTATCTATTGATATAAATTTATTTGTTTTATTTTTAAAAAAACATATTAAACCTCTTTGAGATGTTGATTGAGATATTAGACATATTTTGTTACAATACGCTCCTCGTATCATATCATTTATACAATGTAGGAAAACATCTGTTACGTTTAGAAATTTCAACCCAAACAATTAATTGAATTAATCCAAACAACAGCTCAAAAGGGAAATGCTCAAGTTTGCATCATCAAATACTTTAATGATACAAACTTGAGCCATTTACCGATTTCACACTTAGGAACAACTGTGAAAAGAAAAAGGGAGACTGAATTCTTCGAAAAGATCATCCTTGTGCAAGAAGAACATATTGAATATTTGTATTGGCCCTATACAATCAAGTACATTGTAGCCAGAAGGTGACTCTGATCTTATTTTTTTCTAGAAAATGTCTTAATTATTTCAAAGCAATTAAAAATACTAGAATAGGTTGTTTAACCAGAAAGAATTCTACTTAGATATAGAATATATCATTGCGTTTTCGTAACTCAATCATACAAAATCAAAACATTAATACTCACTCCCTGGATATATTTGTAAATTCACGCCTCACAATCAATAAGTTAGGTCTTGTTTCTATTTCGTTTGCCTAACAATGGACATTGGATTCTTCTGTGGTTTCAATGTTGCATTCTCAAAAGATTTTGGCCCCACTTATATTTTGAGATCATTTTTTATGTAGAAAGTTAGGGCAATAGCAAAAGCTGACTAATTTCTTAAAAGTAACATCAAGGAACACATTAGTTTAATAAACAACAAAAAACTCACGACTCATGAGACTTTCATAGATTCTACTAATCACATGCATTAGTACCTTTTTTTCTTTTCCACTCTTTCATTTTCTAATATAAGTTGGCTTGTGTACACGTACGGGTGTTATTTCTTAGTGGATTATAACACTTTAAGTCTTTAATCTTTTACTGATCATTAATTATTTACCCAACTCAAAATACGCCTTTCTCTTTAAACCTTTTATACGATAAGCTTTTCGTGAATTATATTTCATCTAGTACTTTAAAACTGTACAATTCCATATTAGAGGGCTACACTTTTAGATTTTAGCAAAAGGAGTTGGCACTAGTCACATAATTTAAAAAATTTAAATGGAGAGTGAGTCAAAACATTCTATTTAAATTTTTTGGACTAAAAGTAACAACATGTGTGGACACATTTCCCCATCCCTAAAGAATCGATGCGGGACTCAACACCCAAAATGTTATAAGAATCCTATCCTCAGCTCCTGACTAAGCATCCATTTTAATCATCTCACATATATCAGTCAAGATCATAAGAATTCTATTCAGAAATATTTTTCATAGATATATATTGTGTGCAACCGCGTATTTAATTTATTTATTCAAACAATTCATTTTTTTTTATTTGACATAATGCTAACGGCCTAACGCAATCTCGTTGAATTGTATTCGGATATCAGGTGTAGGGGTGTTCACGGATCGGTTATTGATCAAAATTAAAATTAAACTAATTTAATCGGTTTTAAAATTATTAAAATCAAATCAAAAATACATTCATCGGTTTGGTTGTCATAAATTTTAGTTTGGTTTGGTTCGGTTATTTATTTATTAACCATAAATAAAAATAAAAGAAACGGTTCATTCAAAAGAGGAAAAAGAGAATACTTCATCCAAAAAAAATAATTGTCTTCGTGTCATTTTGAATCTTATAATTCTTATATTAAAACTTTAATTATGTCTAACTTCCTGCTTATATTGTTAGCTAATTCAATGTATTAAACAACATAAACTAATTGAATGCATAAGCTAATAATTTGGTTGTATACCTTACTATTTTAAATTAGCGTGCTGTATTTTTTGCATAATTTTTTTTTCATAAAAATAATATATTGTGTGTATAATTTGTCGGTTTGGTTCGATTATTTTTTTGGTATTTTTAAATAAAATTAAAACCAAACGAAATATTATCGATTTTTAAAAATGTAAAATCAAACCAAAGCCAATCAAATAAAAAATCAATTTTGTTTGATTTTTTTATTTGAATCGATTTTTACCCAAATTGTGAACGCCCCTAATTAGATGCTTAACCGAGAGCATCATCTTTCGTATATACCAATCAATCGAACAATTTAAATATTTTATTCAAGATAATATAATGTTCATGCATGATAATTTCTCATTAAAGTATAATGTATTTTTTAATCTAACCTTGAGTTGGAGGATTGCAAATTAAATGTACTTAAAACTAATTAACTACATTACAATAATATAATGCAAAATTACAAGTTTAATTTTCCTCAAACTGAATTCGAAATCGTCTAGATTTTTTTCATATATATCATAGTCCCTCTTTAATGAACAATCGAACAAAAGCAACAAAGGACGAACCACTGATTTACTTTGACACGTTGCTTGAAGAATAAATCAACGAAAGAAACAAAAATTTCTAGGGTTCTGCGAAGCTTCCTTGTATTGATATGATTATTGCATATTCATAAAGACAAGACATGCCATTATTTACGTGTAGGTGTCATTTTCTTAAACAAAAAAGATGGTCCAAGAATCTGTGTCTTCAATTGCGTTAAAGCCATGAATATCTTAACGGTAGGATCAACTGGGGCCAAACGAGAAATTGGGTTGGCCTTGTGAAGTTTAAGCTGAAAAATAAATATTTGAAAACTTATTTGGACATGTATTTTATTTGAGAGAAAATATTAGCGTTTTGTTAGCATTTTCTGAGAGAATCCTGATTGAGTTATTCGCAAGTTGGCTGTTTGATATCTAAGTAAACTGCTACAAGATTTTTCAGAGAATTGCTTATACATATATACTTTATTGTAAAATCATTATATGTACATATTATGAAAAAAAATTGATGAAAAAAATTGTTATAATTAATAACCTACAAAATTAATTACTTTTTTTGTCCAACAATAGTTATTCATTATTGACTTGGCACATGCCTTAAGAAATATTCCCTCAATTTCAAAATAATTGAATTGTTGGAGTATTTTTTTAGTGTTCAAAATAATTGAATTGCTCACTATTCAAGATAGATATTTAATATATTTTTTCCAATTTTACCCTTCATTAATTAAATTTCTAAGGTTAGCATGTAGTTTGAAAAGGGCAAAAATGAAAAAAACATGACTAATTTATATCTTTATTTTTTTTCTTAAGATGTGTGTCGTATTCAACAATTCAATTATTTTGAAATGGAGGAAATAATAAATAATAGGAATACTATTACTACATTATCCTTTTTGAATATATTAAATAGAATGCTTTTGAAAATGTATTAGAGATTGATTAGTAATTCCTTCGTCCCTTTTTAGTTGTCATTATAAGGTTTGACACAATCCTTAAGAAAATACTCTCTCCGTCTCTATTTACTTGTCAAAAATTTCCTAATTTGATTTTCCTTTTAATTGTAATTTTTGACAAATCAAGGAAGGACAATTTTTTCCCTTCCTATTATACTCTCAATTTATTCATGTTGATTTAATGTCTTTGAAAAATATAGTGAGTAAATATATTTAAGACTCTATTAATTAATAGGGGTAAAATGGTAAACTCACTATATCAATAATTTTTTTCTTAATAGATGTACCAAGTTAAAATTTGACAAGTAAAAAGGGACGGAGGGAGTATTAATTAAAAGTGTTGTTTGACAAATATATCCCTTATTAATTATTTAATTTATTTATATATGTACCTCTTAATTCTAGAATAATTAATGCTAAGAAAAAAGTTAGAGTAATATAATTAATTATCTCTTGATCGTTTAGATTGACAACTATTTTGAAATAATTATTTTTAATATACATGACAATTAAAAGGGGACCGAGGGAGTATCTAATAGCTAGGGTAAATGGCCACAAATGAGTAAATAATTCATTGATTTTTCAAACTAAACAAGTATTGTTGGATTCTATTTTTAGTATAACGAACAAGTAAAGATGGAGAGGGATAACTCACACAAGGGATTGAAGATTAGCTTACTTAATGAATGTTTTACCTTTTGGTAAGAGTTTAATTCCATCATGAATAGCGTAACTGTTGCAATATTTTTTCCTCAAATATAGAAAATATATTGTAATTATAAAATAAATAAAAAAGGATGTGATTTTATTCATCAAAATTGTGAGTACAAATCTGTTTATCTCTTGATTTTTTTCTCTTAAGTGATTCGAAAATCGATAGTAACGTACTAACATATTTCTCGAACTAAGATGATGTAGATTTTCTTGAGATTTATTTGATCTCCATAAAAGAATTTTGTAGATCTTGTTGAAATATTTGATTGTCAATAAGTGTTCGGTCATATTTTAATCTTTTTATGGAATTATATTACCCTTTATGAGCAATTTTCAAGAAACTTTATTAAAATTGAACTTATCTGGTAGAATTTCATAAAATTTCAATGGTTATAATATCCCATTCCCTTTTGCCTGTCCCATCATGTAATTAAAAAAAATTGACCAGTACGTCTGAGACAAAAATATGAAAGATTTAAAAAGATACGTATTATTTGAAACATGAGCGATCTCCCATCCTTATCGTCTATCGAACATTGGATAAAATATTATAATCAAATTGAATGGGCTGTGCAGTTATTGGAATCTTGTGCAAGTACAAGCATAGTACATGCCTCACAAGTCACATGCCTCATACTCCTAATTATGTAGCACTTCCACTCCCATTGTTGATGGGTTGTGTGGACTCAAAAAACTGTATATATTAAACAAAACAAGTTAGGTTTCCCCCCTAAAATAAATACCCTTGCAACAAGTATTAAAAAAAGATGACATATTACAAAACAAGTTTCTCTTTTTTTTTTCTTTTTTTTGGTGAGTCGTTGTTATCCTAGTTTAAAGAGTACTATACGTAACATAATTTTCTTTCACTATTTTCGTATAACATTGATATATAATAGTATACATGTTAACCATATGCAAGCTACCATGGTTAATAATTTGTTAGAAGTTAGTTGAAGTTTGTTAGATGTTAGTTGTAGGTTGATAGTGACTTGTAACTAACTACTCAAACTCTATAAATGCAACTGTTACATTCCGTATTTTTGCATTTTGGATTATTCGTAAGCTAACGATTATAAATTCAAGGGCTTTTAATTTTGAATTTTAAAAGGACATGATTTGTTGTAGATGCCAAGTTATATGAATAATTTATGTGTAGTAAAATACATCTCAAGAAGGACCCTTAAGCCGAATCAAAATAGAAGCCATCAAATATGTTTTTCTTAAAGTTACGTTTCGGGTAAGCTGACTTCGAGAGGCCCTAACCTCTTTATAATTTGAGAATTTGGGAAAACTCTCAACATGAAAGTTGTAGATAATTGAAATATCTTTCCAACCATAGGTCGTGGGACGAAATGTGATATCGGAGTAATAAGATATAGACGTTTTAAGTCTGACAGGCCAAACTAAATAGTGAATTCGGCCCAACCCAATTCTAATTCGGGTCAGGCCCAATACCCACAAAATTAAATCTGATTTTTTTTGTAACTATTCCTTCATACAAAGATCAACATAATTCTGGAAATTTCCAGAGAGAGAGAGAAAGGGAGTTCTTGAGAAAAATCCCAAATCCGACCAAAATTCAAGTCCCGAAATCCGAAGCTCATGAAGAGAAAATTGTTGTACGTCGCGTTGGCTTCAATTTGAGCTAGAAATCAACCAATAAGGAGAAGATTTTATGTGGTGCTGCAAATTTAAGGTAATATTAAAGTTTCCTTTTCATTGTTAACAAGTTTAGTTAGAGTTTTAACGGATTAGAACGGAGAAAATAGTGTTATAAACTAGTTTGGTGATTTGTTGAGATTTATGGGTTAAAGGGTTGTTTTAGGTAGATTAAATGGATGAAATTAGGTTAGTGATGATGTATAATAATGGTTGATATTGTTTTGATGTTGTTGATGAGTTGTTGTTCTTGAATTTGGAGGAAAAAGGTGTATGAAGATTGTGAATGTTCAAACTCGTTTTTGGAATTGAGTAGCTGGTAGTAATTCTGGAATATCTCATTGTGTAGACCTTAGATTTTAGATATTAAACATGTTTTGGAAAGCTAATACACGTACCTACAACTCTTATGTTTATGTCTTAGTCTATATCTGCTGTTATTATGTCGAAAACTGAGCATGAATCATAGGACAAATTCTGTCCAGATTCTGGATTGAAAATTCCTTCATGTATAGCTGTTCGTATTTTGATGATATCTCTTTGTAGAAAATGAATTTTGAGTTGATTTCTTTTGCATTGGAAACTTAAGACAAAGATCTAAATGTTTCATGAAGGTTATAAATTCCAGTTTTGCCGTTTTCATTTTCAAAATTTAGATACAACGTGAGGTACTTGACTTCCGAATTTACTGCTTTGGTAACATGAATAATAAATCTTATTTTGTGTCAATATTTTGGATTGTTGATGTTGGTTGATGATTATATGGCTGATTTGAAAGTGGGAAAAGTGAGCGGTATAGGGGAGGTGCTGTCCAATTTTTTTTAGAAATAACCTACTAACGATAAACTACGTTTTATTCTTGTCCATAGCTTAATCATAGTGCTTAACGTTTTAATATAGGTTGAGACAATATTGGACAACATATACGTATAAACGCTAAAGGTATGTAAAGTTAACATTTTCTTCTTTTGGCATGATCCATATGAAACGAAAGAATGACGTATGCTTAAATTCCAAAGAAACTCTTATTCGTAGATATACTCGGATGGCTACCGTTCTTGATTTTCAAAATTTATATTGTTATGTCTTGACTCATGTGTATGATTCCAGCCATCCTAGTTGGTATAACTCATGTTGTGGTATAATTCATATTTTAGTATAATCCATAATTGGTGTGATTCATAATGACTATTGTCTTGGGTTTCAAATGATGGACTATTTTGCTTATTCTATTAAGTCTCCGATAATGATCAAATTTCACAAGGTTGCTAATGATACCTTATTCGTGCATATTGTTATGGTATTATTCACCGAGTCCTACGATAGGCCGGGTATGTTATCATGTATGAATTCCACTACATTATTCACCGAGTCCCTTACTAGAGGGCCGGGTACGTGATATGATAATATGATATTATAATGATATGATGATATGATTATGGCACCGAGTCCCATAATGGGCCGGGTACGGTATCAGTGTACACTACTCTATTCACCGAGTCCCTTGCTAGAGGGCCGGGTATGGTATATATATACATATGACGATATATTGATATAATTGTGACACCGAGTTCCATAACGGGCCAGGTACGATATATGATGATGATATGCATGTCTTTATTTTATAAGACATAGGTACAGTGATTTATTGATTATGATACTTGACTCCTGAATCTTTATTTCAGATGTGATCTCCTTTACGATATTTTATGCTTTATATACTCGGTACATATTTCGTACTGACCCCCTTCTTCGGGGGGCTGCGTTTCGTGCCCGCAGGTACAGATACTTATTTTGGAGAGCCGCCAACTTAGGATTCTACTCAACGAGTTTGAAGTGCTCCATTGTCTCGGAGCCCAAACTTTGGGTACTAATCCTTATAATGTATATATTTGTGTATTTAGGGGTACGATGGGGCCCTGTCCCGTCATATGCTATTGTTAATTCTCTTAGAGGTCTGTAGACATATGAGTGGGTTGTATGTAGATGTTGTCTGGTGTACTAGTATGACATATGTTTTTGGACATTTACATTCGGAGTGAAAGCCTTGTCGGCTTACGTATTATGTTATCTTATTTTTGACAATTAAGACTCCCCAAGAAATAGCTAATTTTGGTATATATATTTATATAAGTGACCGTTTGAGACAACGTGCTACCCATATAAATTCTATATCGTGTTTAATTGTCGATTGACAATAGATAATATGTGTGTATACGAGTGTCCGATTCGGACACTAGTCACGGCCTACGGGGCTAGGTCGTGACAAAAGTGGTATCAGAGCAGTTCATCCTCGGAGTGTTTACAGACCGTGTCTAGTAGAGTCTTGTTTATCGGTGTGTTGTGCACCACATCTATAAACAGGAGGCTACAGGACATTTAGGACGTTGCCTTTCTTTCATATCTAAGATCGTGCAATAGAGCCCAGCCATAGGACATGAAATTCTTTTTTTCTATCTTTTGATTTCAGCTGAAGAACGACATCGATAGAAGAAAACGATTGATGTTATTGGAAGCTACACAATATACGGGTAAGTAATGATGCGAAAGAGGTATGGTGGATAAGGTAAGCATATTGAAGTATGATTGAAATGTAAAGTTGAAAATTGAAAGAAAAAGTAGACATGAAAGTGTAACAGGTGCAGTTCGAGTCGGACATAAGAGGTAAGTCCATCATTTTCATACTGTTATTGATATTGGGTGCCCTGTGTGGCTGCGATATGATATGAATATATATATGTTGAACATGTGAGGCATTATTGGTATTTCTACGTGCAGATTTTGGGATAGCAAGAAATACAGAGGAAACTCTGCCCAATTTTTTATTTTTTTTCAGAAAAAAAAAATAGAAAAAGAAGAGAAAGTGGGACATAAGTTCATAATATATTTTGAAGGTTGATAACCATGAGGTAAATTTATTGTGTTGTAGTAAAGAGTTAAGAAATACCCCAATGTCATCATTAAGGAACACCATTTTTATTTGGGAAATTTTATTTCGGAAAAAACCTATTTAGAATTGATTTAAACGAACCAAGATAACTTCCAATCGCATGTTTTCCTTAAAAGAAGCTTTTGTTGAAGGAAAAAAAAATACGTCTCATAATTAAGTTTTACTTCCATTGAGAAGTACAAGGCACTCAACAATTAGTTTGTGAATTAAATAATTCATTCAAAATTTAAGAATAACCTTGGAGGTAAACCAGGTGCATCAAGCATTAAGAGGTCCGGTGGTGCTCGTTGGATTCTAGCTTCCTTTTGGTGGTGGTTGAAGAATGCCTTATGATAACATTTTATTAGTCCTTAACCAATTAATTGGAGATGGAACTGGTGAATGGAAAACATAAACTTGTGGAATATTCAGGATCATGTATTTCATGTGTTGTTCATGAAATGCTAGGATGATTCGAAAGGGGTTTTGATACTAAGGGATAATTTACAAAAAAGTTAAGTACGCTTAGTCCACCGAGTATAATTGACCCTTAGTAAGAATCGTGAATAAGGTTAAAAAGTGTTACACTATGGGATTGAGTAAGAACAGAATATAATGTGAGTATGATGAGAATCGTTATGAAAATAAGTAAAGTCTAGCGGAAAAGTGGCTAATGGATATGATTTTGAGTAAGATTAAAAGTTAGTATTGGGTACACGATAATGGTGAAAGCGTATAAGGCATAAAGGAGTATTGTGTATATGTGACTTCACCTCGAAAAATAATGAGATCCTTAGATGATAGGAAATATAGATTTGCAAAAAAAAACGAATGTATTGTGAGATTACTAGAGGAACATGTGATATCTATTGAGATAAAGATAGCGTTATAAGAAAGCTTGGAACACTGATCACTAGAATATAAGTGCTACCGAATAGAGAATTTGAAACGATTATAAACACTAGCTAATTACTGATTAGAATGAATGGAATATGGCTTTGAATGAATGGCTACATTAATTATATCATTTGAGTACCATTTATCAGACGAGATTTTGTACTATATATCGAGAATTCTCATCACCTTCTGATTGTGTTGAGGTTTCGTACATGGGTAATCTAAGTTATTGATGATATAAAGAAAGACAGAGATAATGTATTGGAAAAGAATCGCATGAATTTGAAAATTTGAAATGGGACATAGAGTAGAATATAAATAGATAATGATATGGGTACACCCTAAAGGGGGGAAGTGGATGAGAAAAATATAACTGTAAGATGAAATTAACTGACACTGCAACACGTTAAGGTGAACACCTAAACTTCATATGAGATCCCATGCTGGAACAAGTTAGAAAAATTTGAAAGTCAGCAATAAATGGAAAAATAAAACCAAGATGATATTTGAGATGGTGCTCAGAATTATTGGTAAAGATCTTGGATAGTGTGACATCAAAAGATGGATGCTTATAAAAAGGACGAATACAACATGAGAATAGTAACAAGTAGCTCGAAGATATTATAAATGATAGCAAGGTTATACTGGATTAGAGGTTGAGATGTTGGCAACGTAATTATCGGCTAATAAGATTGGGATATACAAGTAGCAAAGGAGAGAAATCTCTCATACGGTAGAATATGAGAAAACTTAATAGTAAGTAAAGGAAGGAATGCAAGTATGACAAAATAGACAGCAAGTGAGTGTTAGTACAATAAGAAATTTATAGCAGAATAAGCCAAGAGAAGGAAAGACTATGATTAGAATTGAATACAGGTTGTACAAATTCTACAAGATTGGTTATGCAGCCTATGAATATTGGTATGCTAAGGGTGATATCAAGTGATTACTTGATAAGCAGAATAAGAATTTAGTAACCACAATGCGATTGCAATATTCCGGATACATCAAAGAAAAGTATAAGATGGTTTGAGGAAAAACTATAGAGATATAATTAGTATTGGGGGCAAAAGCCATAGGTGAGTCCTGATATCAACTGAAAGAGGTAAGAGAAAATATAGGGACTGCATAAAGACTAACGTGGCGACATTTAGGTATTTTCTGGGCTGATTTAAGCACCTACACATATTCGTATAAAGATTGCAATAGTATGTGTGGTAAGAGAAGTAAGAGAAAATTAGAGTAAAGGGGCAATAGAAAAGTTTGAGTCAAAAATAGAGAAATGACTCAAGATATTATGCCTAAAATATTGCCAGTTAGGGTAAAGGAAATTATGAAATGACTTAACCGAGACAATCAGAATAGGCGGGTTACTGGTTACTGGATGACGGTAAGGTTATAAGATGAAGGAACCTTAACACTAATTGATAACCAACCCAAAAGATCAAGATCAAGAGGTAAAAACAAATGATAGTTAAAGACCTTTAAGTCAAAGTCAGAAAGTTACACATGATGCCGAGGATTCCAGAATACGGATTGTCATAGTAGGGTAAAGAAAGAATATTGGAGTACCAAAATATTACCCTGGTGAAATTTCGATTTACTAGTAGAACTTGGAGTGCGTTATAATGAACTAAAGCGAGTCGACAAACGGAGGAGGTCTATGCACGGCATAATTAACTAAGAGAACACTTGAGAAAATATTGGGAAGCAATTAATATGATTTTTTTTACAGGCTTACCTAGCACTCCACAGAAGTATGATTCCATATGGGTGATTGTAGATAGGCTGACAAAATCAACCCACTTTCTTTCAGTTAGAACTACATATTCAATAGAGGACTATGCGAGGTTATTTATCAAAGAGATAGTAAGACTTCATGGGATTCCCATATCTATTATCTCAGACAGAGGGGCTCAGTTTACAGCTAGCTTCTGGAGATCATTTCAGAAGGGATTGGGAACACAAATAAATCTTAGTACAGCATTTCACCCTCAGACTGATGGGCAGGCTGAACGCACTATTCAGACGCTAGAAGATATGTTACGGGCCTGTATTATTGACTTTAGAGGTAGTTGGGATGACCATCTGCCACTTATTGAGTTTGCATATAATAACAGCTACCATTCTAGCATTCAGATGGCACCGTATGAGGCTTTATATGGCAGAAAGTGTAGGTCACCTATTGGTTGGTTTGATGTTGGTGAGGCTAAGTTAATCGGACCCGATATGATTCAACAAGCTGTTGATAAGGTCAAGCTTATTCGGGAAAGGTTATTAGCAGCCCAGAGTCGACAGAAATCATATGCAGATAATCGACGTCGACCCTTAGAGTTTCAGGTTAGTGATTGGGTGTTTTTGAAGGTGTCACCCATGAAGGGGGTAATGAGATTCGGTAAGAAAGGAAAGCTTAGCCCGCGCTACATTGGCCCTTATCAGGTTACTCGTAGAATAGGCAAGGTTGCATATGAGTTGGACCTACCATCTGATTTGGAAGCAGTGCACCCTGTTTTTCACGTGTCGATGCTTCGCAAATGCATTGGTGATCCTTCTAAAGTATTCCCCATGGGTGATATCCAGGTGACGGAGGAGCTTTCTTACGAGGAAAACCCTATAGCTATACTTGATCGCCAAGTCAGAAGGTTACGTACTAAGGATGTGGCTTCCGTCAAAGTATTGTGGCGAAATAACAATAGAGAAGAGATGACCTGGGAAGTCGAGGAAGAGATGAAGGATAAGTATCCTCACTTATTTTCTACGCCTACAGGTAATCTAAACCTCTCGATTAATTATATTGATTGACATATGAAACTATTTGTTGTTGCAAAAAAAAAAAAAAAACAGACTATTCCCCCAAATTTCTTATAAGACTTTATGAGGCGGGTTTAACATTCGAGGACGAATGTTCTAAAGGGGGGAAGAATGTTACATTCCGTATTTTTGCATTTTGGATTATTCGTAAGCTAACGATTATAAATTCAAGGGCTTTTAATTTTGAATTTTAAAAGGACATGATTTGTTGTAGATGCCAAGTTATATGAATAATTTATGTGTAGTAAAATACATCTCAAGAAGGACCCTTAAGCCGAATCAAAATAGAAGCCATCAAATATGTTTTTCTTAAAGTTACGTTTCGGGTAAGCTGACTTCGAGAGGCCCTAACCTCTTTATAATTTGAGAATTTGGGAAAACTCTCAACATGAAAGTTGTAGATAATTGAAATATCTTTCCAACCATAGGTCGTGGGACGAAATGTGATATCGGAGTAATAAGATATAGACGTTTTAAGTCTGACAGGCCAAACTAAATAGTGAATTCGGCCCAACCCAATTCTAATTCGGGTCAGGCCCAATACCCACAAAATTAAATCTGATTTTTTTTGTAACTATTCCTTCATACAAAGATCAACATAATTCTGGAAATTTCCAGAGAGAGAGAGAAAGGGAGTTCTTGAGAAAAATCCCAAATCCGACCAAAATTCAAGTCCCGAAATCCGAAGCTCATGAAGAGAAAATTGTTGTACGTCGCGTTGGCTTCAATTTGAGCTAGAAATCAACCAATAAGGAGAAGATTTTATGTGGTGCTGCAAATTTAAGGTAATATTAAAGTTTCCTTTTCATTGTTAACAAGTTTAGTTAGAGTTTTAACGGATTAGAACGGAGAAAATAGTGTTATAAACTAGTTTGGTGATTTGTTGAGATTTATGGGTTAAAGGGTTGTTTTAGGTAGATTAAATGGATGAAATTAGGTTAGTGATGATGTATAATAATGGTTGATATTGTTTTGATGTTGTTGATGAGTTGTTGTTCTTGAATTTGGAGGAAAAAGGTGTATGAAGATTGTGAATGTTCAAACTCGTTTTTGGAATTGAGTAGCTGGTAGTAATTCTGGAATATCTCATTGTGTAGACCTTAGATTTTAGATATTAAACATGTTTTGGAAAGCTAATACACGTACCTACAACTCTTATGTTTATGTCTTAGTCTATATCTGCTGTTATTATGTCGAAAACTGAGCATGAATCATAGGACAAATTCTGTCCAGATTCTGGATTGAAAATTCCTTCATGTATAGCTGTTCGTATTTTGATGATATCTCTTTGTAGAAAATGAATTTTGAGTTGATTTCTTTTGCATTGGAAACTTAAGACAAAGATCTAAATGTTTCATGAAGGTTATAAATTCCAGTTTTGCCGTTTTCATTTTCAAAATTTAGATACAACGTGAGGTACTTGACTTCCGAATTTACTGCTTTGGTAACATGAATAATAAATCTTATTTTGTGTCAATATTTTGGATTGTTGATGTTGGTTGATGATTATATGGCTGATTTGAAAGTGGGAAAAGTGAGCGGTATAGGGGAGGTGCTGTCCAATTTTTTTTAGAAATAACCTACTAACGATAAACTACGTTTTATTCTTGTCCATAGCTTAATCATAGTGCTTAACGTTTTAATATAGGTTGAGACAATATTGGACAACATATACGTATAAACGCTAAAGGTATGTAAAGTTAACATTTTCTTCTTTTGGCATGATCCATATGAAACGAAAGAATGACGTATGCTTAAATTCCAAAGAAACTCTTATTCGTAGATATACTCGGATGGCTACCGTTCTTGATTTTCAAAATTTATATTGTTATGTCTTGACTCATGTGTATGATTCCAGCCATCCTAGTTGGTATAACTCATGTTGTGGTATAATTCATATTTTAGTATAATCCATAATTGGTGTGATTCATAATGACTATTGTCTTGGGTTTCAAATGATGGACTATTTTGCTTATTCTATTAAGTCTCCGATAATGATCAAATTTCACAAGGTTGCTAATGATACCTTATTCGTGCATATTGTTATGGTATTATTCACCGAGTCCTACGATAGGCCGGGTATGTTATCATGTATGAATTCCACTACATTATTCACCGAGTCCCTTACTAGAGGGCCGGGTACGTGATATGATAATATGATATTATAATGATATGATGATATGATTATGGCACCGAGTCCCATAATGGGCCGGGTACGGTATCAGTGTACACTACTCTATTCACCGAGTCCCTTGCTAGAGGGCCGGGTATGGTATATATATACATATGACGATATATTGATATAATTGTGACACCGAGTTCCATAACGGGCCAGGTACGATATATGATGATGATATGCATGTCTTTATTTTATAAGACATAGGTACAGTGATTTATTGATTATGATACTTGACTCCTGAATCTTTATTTCAGATGTGATCTCCTTTACGATATTTTATGCTTTATATACTCGGTACATATTTCGTACTGACCCCCTTCTTCGGGGGGCTGCGTTTCGTGCCCGCAGGTACAGATACTTATTTTGGAGAGCCGCCAACTTAGGATTCTACTCAACGAGTTTGAAGTGCTCCATTGTCTCGGAGCCCAAACTTTGGGTACTAATCCTTATAATGTATATATTTGTGTATTTAGGGGTACGATGGGGCCCTGTCCCGTCATATGCTATTGTTAATTCTCTTAGAGGTCTGTAGACATATGAGTGGGTTGTATGTAGATGTTGTCTGGTGTACTAGTATGACATATGTTTTTGGACATTTACATTCGGAGTGAAAGCCTTGTCGGCTTACGTATTATGTTATCTTATTTTTGACAATTAAGACTCCCCAAGAAATAGCTAATTTTGGTATATATATTTATATAAGTGACCGTTTGAGACAACGTGCTACCCATATAAATTCTATATCGTGTTTAATTGTCGATTGACAATAGATAATATGTGTGTATACGAGTGTCCGATTCGGACACTAGTCACGGCCTACGGGGCTAGGTCGTGACAGCAACTCACTCACACCACATGAAGTGTGTGTGTGTATGCATAATGTGACCATTTGATAGCAATGTGATCTTCTATCTTCCTCTCTTCTTCTTTGCAACATCTCCTCTGTTTCTTCTTCTTCTGCTGCATCTGCAGCTTCTTTACTTCGACTTCCATTTTTCCTTCTCGTCTAACTCGTCTTGATTCATATAGTCGTCTAACAAGACTCCATCACTGAAGTTATCATGGTATCAGAGCATTTGGTAAGTTCCTAGAACTGGAACAAGCAGTTAAGTACTGAAAGGAAAGAAAAAAAATGAGAAGTGCAGGTGCTCATCTTTGAAAGGTGTTTGAGTCGCAGTCAATTTTCAGCATTTTCAGTTTCGAAGCAAGTTCAATGGTGAATCTAGGTGAAGCTGCAACTGAAACACTAGGTGCTGAGAACTTCAACTCAAACACAACAGCATCTGAGCTGGTAATACCAAATATTGATCACAATCATCCTCTCTTCTTGCATCAAAATGATACTCCAGGTAGCTCATTAATTTCTCTTCAACTAGTTGGTTCAGAGAACTACGCGATCTGGAGTAGATCAATGAGAATTGGATTAATAGGCAAGAGTAAACTTGGATTCATTGATGGTAGATATCCTAAGTCTAAGTTTGGACCTGAGTTTTCTGATGCTTGGGAGAAGTGTAATGCTGTAATCCTCTCTTGGATTATGAATGCAGTTCGACCAGGATTGTTGGGAACTGTGGTGTATGGAGGAGATGCACACAAGGTTTGGTGTGATCTAAAGGAAAGGTTCGACAAGATAAATGGAGCTCATGTGTATCAAGTCCATAAATAAATTCATGGTCTAAGTCAGGGAACCATGTCAGTTTCAGATTATTATACAAAACTCAAAGGCTTGTGGAATGAATATGATTCAATTATGCCTTGTCCAGGTTGTTCATGTCCTGAGTCTAAGAAGTTTCAAGATCATTATGAGTATAAAAGGTTACTAGAGTTCCTAATGGGACTAAATGAAACCTACTCTGCAGTTAGAGGACAGATTTTGATACAGTCTCCAACTCCAACTCTTAACAAAGCCTTTTCCCTTGTCATGGATCATGAAAGTCAAAGGAACATAGCACACACTAACTATGAATCATGCCTTCCTAAACTGATGGAAAGTACTGCATTGTTTAGCCAAAAAGGGAGTGGTCATAGTGTTGGTAATGTGAATTCTGGTCATCAACCTGGTGGAGGTGGTGGTAATCCAATTAGAAGTCACTATAAAGCTCAGTTCAATCCTCAGAAACCACAAAAGTCTGTTATTACCTGTGAGGTGTGTGGCTACAGAGGTCACACTAAGGAGCAATGCTTCAAAGTCAAAGGATATCCAGTTAGCTGGAGATCCAAGAAGAAAACTGGTAGTTCTACACCTAGCTCTAGTTCCTTTGCTAACCAAGTTACAGTTGCTCAAAGTGCAGGCTTATCACACAATGAAGAACCTAGTGCAGCATACAAGTCACCTGCAGTTTTCTTCACAAAAGAACAATATCACCAATCCCATCTTTCCTGTCTTAACTCTAGTACAACCTGATAATGATCATCCACCTACTAGCCTGTCACCTGATGATCCTCCTCAAGACTCTCAGCTACCACTTACTCCTGAAATCTATTCTCCACTTCCATCTCCCACAGCAGCTCCTACCAGAAAATCCTCCAGATCAACCAAACCTCCTATCTGGCTTCAGGATTTTGTTACTCAATCCAAAAGTCACTCTTGTCTGTTTCCAGTTTCTGACTTTGTTAGCTACAAACATTTGTCTTCTTCTTACAGCTCCTGCATCAATACATTCTCAGCTATATCAGAGCCCTCTTCTTATCATGAAGCTGCTCTTGACCCTCAGTAGATCTATGCAATACAGCAGGAAATAGATGCCTTGATGGACAACAAAACTTGGAGTCTGGTAGATCTTCCTCCTGGTAAGAAGCCTATTGGCTGCAGATGGATCTATAAAGTAAAATACAAATCTACAGGTGAAGTGGAGAGGTATAAGGCCAGGCTAGTTGTTAAGGGGTATAGCCAACAAGAGGGGCTTGACTATGGGGAAACTTTCAGTCCTGTGGTCAAAATGGTTACTATGAGATCCATTATAGCACTTGCTGCTTCAAAGGGTTGGCTCATCCATCAGATGGATGTTCACAATACCTTCCTTAATGGTGATTTGTTAGAGGATGTCTACATGACCATTCCTCCTGGGTGTGCTAGACAGGGGGAGAACACTAAAGTCTGCAAACTCCACAAGTCTCTATATGGCCTCAAACAAGCACCAAGGCAGTGGAACTTTAAGCTAACACAGTCTTTACTTCGGCTGGGATTCCATTAAAGTCACTATGATTACTCACTCTTCACTAGACATGATAAACATGATATACTTATTGTGCTGGTATATGTAGATTATCTTTTGCTCACTGGTAGTAACCAGGACATCATCAGAGACACCAGAAAAGATCTACAGAAGGAGTTCAAGATGAAGGATCTAGGAGAGCTCAAATTCTTCCTAGGGATTGAATGTGCCAGATCAAGCAAAGGGATCCACATGTCTCAAAGGAAATATGCTTTTGAACTAATTGCTGAGTGTGGTCTAGGGGGAGCTAAACCTGCAGCAACTCCCCTGGAACAGAATTAGAAGCTCACACCTGCACAATATGATGAGTGTGTTGGAGGTACAGGTAATGAGGGACATGAAGATCACAAACTTTAGGATCCCAGCAGGTACCAAAGACTGGTAGGAAGACTTCTATATCTGACCATGACTAGACCTGACTTAGCCTTCTCAGTTCAGGTTCTGAGTCAGTTCATGCACTGCCCCAAAGAGTCTCACATGGAAGCTGCATTGAGAGTGGTTAGGTACATAAAAGAAGCCCCTGGTCTTGGACTACTAATGCCAGCAGAAGACACCAACAAGCTTCTAGCCTACTGTGACTCAGATTGGGGAAGCTGCCTGGAAACAAGAAGATCTGTAACTGGCTACTTAGTCAAGCTTGGTGGAGCCTTGATATCCTGGAAATCTAAGAAACAGGAGACTGTATCCAGAAGCTCAGCTGAATCTGAGTTTAGAAGCATGGCTCACTGTGCTGCTGAAGTTACATGGTTGTAGGGCTGTTTGAAGAACTTGGCATACACATTGAGCTTCCTATAACCATGGTGTGTGACAGCAAAGCAGCTATTCAAATTGCTGCTAATCCTATCTTCCATGAAAGAACCAAACACATAGACATCGATTGTCAATTTGTAAGAGAAAAGATCAACCAAGGTATGCTGAAAACAGAATTCACATACACCAAGGATCAACTAGCCGACTTGCTCACAAAGAGTCTTGGCAAGGGCCAACATCAACTGTTGGTGAAGGAGCTTGGAGTCATGAACTTGTTCAAACCATGAGCTTGAGGGGGAGTGTTAACCATATGCAAGCTACCATGGTTAATAATTTGTTAGAAGTTAGTTGAAGTTTGTTAGATGTTAGTTGTAGGTTGATAGTGACTTGTAACTAACTACTCAAACTCTATAAATGCAACTCACTCACACCACATGAAGTGTGTGTGTGTGTATGCATAATGTGACCATTTGATAGCAATGTGATCTTCTCTCTTCCTCTCTTCTTCTCTACAACATCTCATCTGTTTCTTCTTCTTCTGCTGCATCTGCAGCTTCTTTACTTCGACTTCCATTTTTTCTTCTCGTCTAACTCGTCTTGATTCATATAGTCGTCTAACAAGACTCCATCACTGAAGTTATCAATACAAAATTTTCATATGTTTTTCTTATAACAAGTTTAAAAACTTGATATGCAATATTATACATCAATATATAATATTAATACACTATTATATAAAAACTAACTTCGTCTTTTTCCTTGAATTCGGGCACTAGATCCATCCAGGACACCATAAAAAATACACAAAATCACCCTAAATTTCATATACAATTTCCTCGATACGTAAATAATATTTATAGCAAAACTCACTCAAAATAAAGTTTATTTGTAGAATTTCAATTTTTAAATTTTAAATCTTCGAACTACAACCATAGCCGCCTATAGAGTTTCTAGGAAGCGATTATTGATTCTTTGCATCTTAATTTGATCCGAAATTATTGGTCTTGTAATTAGTTGATCAATTAGGCTAATGTTTGCTCGTCCATTTACATGTCTGAACTTGATGACATGTATGTTCTCTCTTTTGATTTTCTCATTAATTGCAGCGGAATCATGAACTAGCAACCCAATTAGAATAGGTGAAAGATGATTCAGAAATCGAGATGAACTTACTTGAAAAGTGAGAGCGAGGAAGAATTCAAGATAAAATGCGTACGGTTCAAAGAGGAAGAGATCAGTGTTTTGAGTTGTTGGACTATAGATGAAAACTAAGTTTCACTTCACATAAAAACTGGCCAAATTAGATAAGAAGATAAAACATGCACCAATTTTGATAGTATTGTTGCCCGAATTGATAAATAGTTTAATTATCTCATTTTTAATACGAACTCAATTATTGATGTACATTAACCACAGACAAAAAGAGATTGCTTAGATGGTAAGCATTTTCTATCTCTAATCATAAAATTGTGAATTTAAATTACCAAAAGAATAAAAAGATGGAAACTTCTCTCTTCTAGAGAAGGTAAAAAAATTATTTATTAACTTGACACCGTAAACTTCGAATCCATCTCTGACAATTATTAGATCTCAAACAAAAGTCTTAAAACGTACATTAGCAATTGTAAAGCAATATAGCACCCGTGAGACAAATAAAAATCAATGTCATTAATCAACACAAAGAATTTCACTGTAGAATGATTCTTATCTTTTCATCATGAGAATAAATGGATAATCACTACACCATGTATAAAGGTACTGCTCAAGTTGTCAAAACAATTATAATTGACAAAGTACTGCTCGTTAATAATTACACTGGCTTGGGCTACTTGATATATTAACCTTCCATTGATTTCTCCTTTTTGGTTAAACTTAAAACCAATTTTGATACATTTAAAATGGCAAAGTGTTCTATTTTAAAGTAGAATGAATTACTTGGAATCTACTGCCAAAAACATAAATCTTTTCATGGGTTACTCTATCTACTGCCAAAAACATAAATCTTTTCATGATTACTCTCAACATTAATTACTTAATTTCTTATATTATTTCTCGATCACGATTTAAGAATATGCATAAATTAATATGAATATTATGATAAAATACTCATATTAATCGTTGTTTTTTGAGGGATATATAAAATATAAAGTAGACAAGTAAAAATGAATGAAGATAATTTTATATATATCAAAAAAATATGTTCGTCCGTTAGCTAGCTATGAAGTATCTTATTAAAAATGAACCTTAAATCTAATTCATTTAATTGAGAAAGTTAGTGCTAATACTCTCTCCTATCCTTATTAAGTGATATTTTTACCTTTCCATTTTGTCCAAAAATAAATGATGCTTCACAAATTAAAAAGGTATATGTAAAGTAATTTAAAAGGCTATAATAGGTACTAAGGAAAAGTTAAACACGTTTTTACTTTCTAAGAACACTGAGTAGATTTTACCATCCAAACAAAAAGGCACCACTTAAATACACTCACCAGTCCCGTCAAGTTTTTAATAATATTAGCGTTCATCTTAACTATAATTTGAAATAATTCGAGTATTAAAGTATTAATTACATGCGTACTTCTCCTATATTCTATTTATTTAAAAAATATTCATTGATGTGATAAAAGTAATTAAATAAGACGAAAGTTGTGTTAATAATTATATTCATCAAATTTTATAGCTCAACTATATATCACATATTTTACACGCTAAAATGTATTGAGCAATAAGAAGTTAGTTAGAGGGGTTGTTACTGTTAGCTCCTAGTTTGTTAGGAAAGTTGTTACAAAGTTAGTTATACATTATTCTAGTTAAGTTAAATTAACTAGTATAGATGGTTAAGTCATTGTATACTTAGAACACACTATATATAGTGTGATCAGCTGTAAATGTAAGAGTTGAACCATTATCTTCTTCTTTTTCTTCTCTATCACCATTATTGTAGCTTAACATGGTATCAGAGCATTGAGGTGATAGATTGAAAAGCTTCTCTATTCTTCAGTGTAATCAGAAATGTGGTTCCAGGTGAAGTTCATCAATGACGAACACTGCTGCCACTGATTTTGTGCAAGGAGGAGTTACAGTAGTTGATGCACATCATCCACTGTATCTGCAAGCATATGACACTCCAGGTAACTCTTTAGTTTCAATACAACTTACTGGATCTGAGAATTACTCTCTATGGAGTAGATCAATAAAGATAGGTCTACTAAGTAAAGGAAAATTAGGTTTCATCAATGGCAAAAGTTTCAAAGACAAGTTTCATGCTTCACTACATGATCTTTGGAAAAAATGTAATGCCATTGTTCTTTCATTGATTATGATTTCTGTTAGCAGAGAATTACTAAGCGGAATAGTATATGCTAGTGATGCTCAATAGGTGTGGACTGATTTGAGAGAAAGGTTTGATAAAGTAGATGGATCTAGAATCTTCTATCTACATAAAGAGATTGTCACATTCAATCAAGGACTAATGTCAGTCTCCAGCTATTTTTCAGACTCAAGGAGTTATGGATGGAGTATGACTCACTTATGCCTTGTCCTAGCTGCACATGTGAGGTCTCTATAACATATGCAGTGCATTTTGAATATCAAAGGTTGATGCAGTTCCTCTTAGGGTTAAATGAGTCTTATAATCAATGTAGAAGTCAGATCATGATGCTGGATCCAATACCTGGAGTGAACAAAGCTTACTCTCTAATAATGGCTGAGGAAAGTCAAAGAATGCTTTGCAAAGCCAATGCAGTTGATAATGATAATTTTGGATCTAGTCAGACTGGCTATTTGAATGACACTATGGCATTTTTCAGTAGTGGTAAAGGGAATATGAATATGAATCGTGCAGGATCTAGCTCACATTCAGGGAATATGAACATGACTGGTCGGGTGCACATTCATCTAGATCTACTCAGAAATCCTATAATAGTAACTTGTATTGTGATTACTGCAACTGGAAGGGTCATACCAGGGTCATCTACTATAAATTGCATGGTTATCCTGCTAATTGGAAAGGGAAGAAAAGGACTGGCCCTGGCTCTATTCCAGGATCTCATCTTGCAGGAGCTAATGTTAGTCATGAACAAAACATGGATACTCAGAATCAATCATCTTACCACAGACAAGGATCTACTAGTAGCACCACGACTCAGGATAGATCTTTTAAGAAAGGAGTTGGTAATAGCAATTTCGATATATCTCATGCTCTTATAACTAACATACAGCCTTGGCAGTATCAACAATATCCACAGCTACAACCTTCTCATTTCTCTCTACAACAATACAATAAGATCTTACAGATGCTAGATCAAGAAAATGAGAAGAATAGTCAGAATATGAGAGCAACAGGTATGTTGAATTGCCCTACTCTCACTGATGCTGATAAATGGATAGTAGACACTAGAGCTGACAAGCATATGGTTAGCAAACTGAATATGTTAACACATTACAGTAACATGCATGATTCTCCAGGAGAAAAAGTTCATCTACCTACTGGTTCTCTTGCTCATGTAAGCCACATAGGTTCATCTCAGATTCTAATAGGGCTTGAGCTAACTAATGTGTTACAAATTCGTGAGTTTAAGTACAATCTATTGTCGTTATCAAAGCTAACAAGAGACCCGATTTTTGCCTCCTTCAGGACCTTTTTAGTGGGAAATTGAGGGGGATTGGCAGACTGGAGAATGACCTCTATGTTGTCAATGTTGATTGTCCGTTGAAGTCAAAAAGAGCTCCACTGAATTCTCATAAGTCTCAAGCTAATGCTGTTACATCTGTTACTTCACTTCCTAAGTCTCATTCAACAATAAAATATGTTAGTACAGACTTGTCTCTATGGCACAAAAGGCTAGGTCATGTACCTGTATGCACTCTTAAGAAGCTTAGTTGTTTCAAAGTAGTTCCTACTCATGCTGATGTTCTGTGTACTGTTTGTCCATTAGCAAATCAATCTAGACAAGTTTTTTCCTTGAGTAACACATCTACCATTACTTGTTTTCAAATTTTACATGCTGATGTTTGGGGTCCATATAGAGTCCCCACCCATTATGGTTAGAGATACTTTCTCACTTTGGTTGATGATTATTCAAAAATATTTATGGCTACTTTTGTTGAACTCCAATTCATAAGTCATTGTAGCTCTTAAGACCTTCTTTGTTATGATTGTCAATGTCTTTTCAGCATCTGTGAAGGTGTTAAGAACTGATAATGGTTTTGAATTTTTTAACTCACAAGTCAATGACTTGCTTCAGTCATTAGGTATAATTCATCAAAGCTATTGTACTTACACTCCCCAACGAAATGGAGTAGAAGAAAGAAAACATAGGCATATTCTGGATGTAGCCAGGTCCTTAAGGTTTTAGACTGGATTACCACTGAAGTTTTGGGGTAAATGTGTTCTACTAGTGTGTAACGGATTAACAGACTTCCATCTAATGTCCTCAAAGGCATAACTCCTCATGATTTGTTGTATCATGCTCCTCATCTGCTTGATCATCTGAGAGTGTTTGGATGTCTTGCCTTTAAAGAAGGCTGATAAGTTTGCCTCCGGATCTATCCCAACTATCTTTCTTGGCTACTCTAATGCACAAAAGGGGTACAAACTCTTTTCTCTGTCCACCAAGGAGTTTTTAGTAAGCAGAGATGTGATCTTTAAAGAAAAGGTATTTCCTTGTAAGGATATGAGTTCTTCCTGCCCTCCTTTATTTCCTGTCCTGCAGTTTCTAGATGATGATCCCTCTCCAGTAGTAGTCCCATCTAATCTTATTGCTACATATGTTTCTTCTACTTCTCCTATTTCACCTTCAGTTGCATCTCCTGCTATTAGTCAGTCCTCTCTTCTTTCTAATTCTCACATCAATCCCAGTCTTTACTCTTGTTCCTATATCACTCAGGAGATCTTCTAGACCTACCAAGTCTCATATTTGATTGTATGGTTTTCATACCTCTAAAGTTGGTTGTTCTTATCCAGTTTCCAATCATGTGAGCTATGCTAATCTCTCTACTTTCTATGGGCATGCTTTAGCTGCCTATTTCAATACTTCAGAACCTAAGTCTTTTGTTGAAGCTGATGTTCATCCTGAGTGGGTTGATGCTATGAAGTCAGAAATTAAAGCCTTAGAGGATAATCATACATAGAGTATTACTGAGCTATCTCATGGCAAGCACCCCATTGGCTGTAAATAGGTGTTTAAGGTGAAGTATTTAGCTTCAGGTACTATTGAAAGGTATATAGCTAGACTTGTTGCCAAAGGTTTCAGTCAGAAGGAAGGCTTGGATTACTTAGAAACTTTCTCACATGTGGCTAAGATGGTCATTGTGAGGTCTGTTTTAGCTGTTGCTAATGCCAAACACTGGCATGTATTTAAAATATATGTGTATAATGCTTTTCTACAAGGTGATTTTCCTGAAGATGTATATATGGTCATTCCACCTAATTTTTACAGATAGGGGGAATCTGATAAAGTCTGCAAACTACATAAATTCCTTTATGGACTCAAGCAAGCACCAAGACAGTTGAATCTAAAGTTAACTAAAGTTTTAATACAACTAGGCTTTGTTCAAAGTCACTATGACTACTCCCTTTTTACTAAGTAAATTGACAAAGAGCTTGTAGTGGTTCTGGTTTATGTAGATGATCTTTTAGTTACAGGCAACTGCAATACTCTAATTGTATAGACCAGAAATGATCTACAACTCAATTTTAAAATGAAGGACTTGCGCAAGTATGCTTTAGAACTAATATCTGATATGGGATTAAGTGGTGCAAAACCAGTTCAGACACCACTAGATCCTAATATAAAATTAACATCTATTGAATATGACTCACATATACAAGAGACAGATAATGCAATCATAGACAAGCCTTTAACTAATGTAGGAAGATACCAAAGATTAGTGGGGAGACTATTATACTTAACTATAACCAGAGTAGACATATCTTTTGCAGTGCAAGTTTTGAGCCAATATATGCATGCTCCCAAAGAATCTCACATGGAAGCAGTTATTAGAGTAGTTAGATACATCAAAACAGCTCCGGGTCTAGGCTTGTTCATACCATCACAGAGCTTAGAATCACTTACTACATAGTATGACTTTGATTGTCATACTTGTGTGCAAACAAGAAGGCCTGTTATTGGATATCTAGTGAAGTTTAGAGATGCACTCAGTTCCTGGAAATCAAAGAAACAAGAGACAGTAGCCGCTCAGCTGAGGCTGAGTTTGGGAGTATGGCATCAGCAACTGCAAAAATCACTTGGCTCATTGGCTTGTACAAGGAGTTAGGAGTAAGTATTAAACAGCCAGTAGATGTGTTCTATGATAGTACGACTGCCATTCAAATTGCATCCAATCCTATCTTTCATGAGAGAACAAAACATTTTGATATTGACTGCTACTTTGTTAGAGAAAAGCTAATACAGGGTATGATCAAGCATCATCATGTATCCACAAAGGATCAATTGGCAGATTTGCTTACAAAAGGACTATGGAAAGCTTCACATCTACATCTAATGTCCAAGATGGGACTGAAAGACATATTTCAGCCATCAGCTTGAGGAGGGGTGTTGAGCAATACGAAGTTAGTTAGAGGGGTTGTTACTGTTAGCTCCTAGTTTGTTAGGAAAGTTGTTACAAAGTTAGTTATAGATTACTCTAGTTAAGTTAAATTAACTAGTCTAGATGGTTAAGTCATTGAATACTTAGAACACAATATATATACTGTAATCAGCCATAAATGTAAGAGTTGAACCATTATGATTTCAATATATTTCTGATTTGCTGCTTCTCCTTCTTCTTCTTCTTTCTTCTTCTTTCTTCTACAATGGCTATCACCATTATTGTAGCTTAACAAAATGATTGCAGTATCATGGGTGAATTTATACCACAAGTTATAGGATTGATTAAACTCAGTAATTTTAGCTCATATTAACTATGTACTTGTCTTAAAAAATATAATCCACTAAATTAAATATGTTTAAGTAATCTATCCTTAAACCAATAATGATTATGTTCTAAATTCTAGAATACATAAACTTAAACTTGTGAATCCGAATTTGAAAGTATCAAATATGAATTACTTTGTCTGAATATATGCAATAGAAGAGAACTGGAGAAGGTATATAAATTTAAGGGTTGTGAATGATGTCGTTACTTAGGAAGGTGAGAGGTATCTTCCTATATAATGAAATAATGTTGAAAAAATCGTTGGTCTTCTGGAGCCTACATTACATTGTCTTCATTGTGCATGTGCTAAGAGGTCCCCATACTTGCATAATTGTATACATATAATGAGAGGGCGAATTCAGATTTTCAAAATGACGGGTGTATTATTGCTTTTTAAGATAAAAATATAAAATTTTATAGTGACAATAACTTGGCGAGCAAATGAGAATTAATTATATTATCACAAAAAATATCATTATTTATGTATTTTGGCCGCTTCTTTTGAAAAAAAAAACATTTAGAAGAAACAAATGTGGTATTTGATTCCTTGACGGAGTTAAGACCAACTCTCAACCAATGCAACACTTAATCTCTTTTAATTAATCATGTGCGTCTTTAGATAATACTAGATATATTTTAAAATTTATATAATTAACATATTAAACTTAATTGGATGACCACGATTCGCCACTTCATATAATATATGCATGGCCTTTGAAAGAGATCTCTGAGAGAGATAGGTAAGTACTGTGAATCTGTGACACTAAATATAAATGACTGTCTCTGTTTCCATGTGCATGGGCAGAATATTGTATGGAACATGTTTTTTGGCTTCTACTTGTCTATCAATTTTCATATCGAATTATCTGATCCCATCCTAAATACTATACCTGAATGAATGAATGAATAATTAATTAAGAAATTATTACATTGTATTCAGTGTCTAAATAATTCGCCCTATTTTTTTGAGAATATCCTGAAATATTCTTTATGTCTCAATTTATATATTACTACTATATAATTCCCACAAATAATTTCTTGTAATTGTCTGAGTATTAATCCCTATATGTTAACTTAAGGGAAAACACATTATTTTTCATAACAAAGAAAATATTGAGATAGTTGGGGAGTTCTATACCTATCGTGAAATTAAATTCGTTTCTGTTACATAAAAAAAAAAAAGGCAGAATACGTAAAGACTATCCTAAATTTAGCGTGTTTTCTTTATTTTTTTTTCAGTCGTAATTATCACTAATCTTAATTATCCTTCGCAAATTGCTTATTTAATTAATAGTCTTTACTCCCCCTAGATGTAGATGCAGCTACACATGTATGTAGGGATGATTTTTTTTGAAAATTTAGATCTCAACTATTTATTTTAACTGTATGTTAATTTGCCAATTAAAAAAAAAACAAAAAAACTTGACTCGAACTCCATTATTTTAGCCAAATAAAATTAGTTTTGTTAAAAATAGTGAAGTACCAATTGTTATTTTTTTAGATGCAATGACTATTTTTTTTCAGGCAAAAATCAATTTTAAAAAAACTGAATTGCGTTATTTTTAGTCACATCAACAAAAGATCAAACTAAAATAATAAAATTGCAATTGTGCACTTTATTTTTTAGTTCTTGTTTAGATTCAATTGCCATTTATCAGGCCAAAATTATAAATATAAAAAAAATGGTTACAACTCATTTATTTTTGGTAAAATAAAAAGTTTTAGCAGAATAACTAATTAAGTTCCAACTGTATCTTAGTAATGACTACAAGTTTCAACAATATACTACGTATCTTTTTTTTCATTTCAGGTAAAATCTGTCAAAAATGGTTATATTTTATTATTTTTATCCAAATAATGTTTTTTAACCTAAAAAAGTGGAGTTCTAGCAAAGCTTTTGACCCAAAAATAAACTATAGATATTAAAACTTTTAAAACGTAACGTCGAATATATTAATTTTATTTTTATAAAATGTCGTGACTCGTGTGGGCTACAATAATATCACGTGACAGGAAAGTACTCTCTTAGGATGAGATATTGCGGGGGGGAGGTAAGGGCTATCAAATAGCCAACTTTGTGGGGCGGGGAATGGGGGAGAGGAATAATTAAGACTATTGATGAACATGTTTTATCTATTTTTTTCAATAAAGTATATTTTTAAAGATGATTTTTCGCCGTCGAACATTGATTTGCTTAAAACGCATCAAGTTTAAAATGATCTAATATTATATATTATATTAATATTTTAGGTATTATTTTGATTTAGCGTAAAACTAGAAATTTCTTTAAAATGATTTAATATTATATATTGCCGTTCATGCTACAAAAATGTTGAATGGTGCACTTAATTAAATATTGAGTTATTTATCCAAAAAAAAAAAATAATACAGATCAACTCATTAGTAAGTACTGTTTTTTCTCCCTTCTAAAGTGATACACCTGTGTTATAAAATTTCTAGACGGGCCACTATAGGAAGGCGAATTCCTTGCATATAGATGATGCATATGCTTATGGGATTTGCAAAATATATATCAACTTAGATGACGTATGATGTTAAATATATCAATTTAGTAAGGCATTTGTGACATGGTACGTGAGGAAGGCTAGAGCCATGATTCATGAGCTACCTAATACTGACAAGAATAAAATGGAGAACAAAACAATATGCCCAACTATGCATTTCTTTCCGTCAATCAAAAGGTTGGAATTGGAAATTTAAAAGGGCTTCTTGTATGAATGGGTACTTTGGGCCCAAGATATTAACAAACATTCAGCTACAAACGGAAACTTGGGCCATTGAACCATTTGGGCTGAAGAAGTCCAGCACAGGCACTACTCTGCCAGAAGCAAGGGAAAAAGAGATACTTTCCCATATATAGCAATAATAAAGTTATTAGTTTACAACAAACAAAGATATTTTATTTACATAAAAAAAAATTGTAGTAGGTATACAGACTACATAATATAATTTACCTATACATAAGCTATACACTAATTATACATTATGATATACTTAAAAAGTAGAATATGACTTGAATTTATATGAGCTATATATTTATACATAAAGTATACACTGAATATTCTCTCGATGTGTCAAAGCTCTCAATATATAATTGAGGAATAAGCTCAAAATTATTCTGCATATAGTAATACAAATTGATTTATATATGTAAATTGTAATCAGTGTAAATATCTGGGGGCTAACATTCGAAACATAAATATCAGAAGTTGGACTTCGTTCAAATCCGATCTTTCAATTTTTGATATTTTAAATATTAGTCCTCCAAACAACTATACGCATATTTGTCCCTAAAAAAACTGCGCCAAACAGAAACAATAATATTGTTGGAGATGAATCTATCAATTATTGAGACTATTATTAAAAGATTGAATATCAAATATGGAGTTGATTTGAAACAATTGAATCAAAATTGTTTGATGCACATCACACTCCAGTTTACTAACGTAACTACGAAGTACACCTAAAAACGACGTTTATTTCCAGAGATCCAGAAATTAACAAGTGGAATTTGATGCCCTTATAGTTAATACCCATTAAAAATAACATATCGAGATAAACCTCCCAACATAATGCTTGTAAAACATAATACATAACATCATACAAGTACTTTTCAAACTACAGCAACTGGCACATGGCTTAGCAGCAACATACTGCAGACATGATTTGCTAGTACTACCTCATAAGATATGATTAAATTAAATAAACCAAGGTTCACACACCGCACACTCTTAAGATATCATGAAAAACAAGTAGTTATAGTTAAGGGCACTTGGTCTTGTTGCCATGGGTTGTCATTTCAGTGTAACATTTGCCACATTTTTCTCTGTTGCCAAAGGTACCTGGTGGCACACATTTGCACCTTACACAACATGTTCCACATGCCCTAAAACACACATTGGGCCTCGAGTGTAAACTGCATCTGTATTTGCACAACCCACCACAGTCCAATTGAACTGGATGTGGAGCTGGTGCAGGAGCTATAACCAAATCCCCATTGTTAAAGTATTTTGCAACCTTTAAAACTGCAAAACAGTAAATAAATTATATATCTAATACTGTTTGACGCGAGGAGGGTCTATTGATTCACTGTAACAACAGTAATAATATAATTATCGCTATATTATATTCAATAATAATAACAAATATGGATAATTATAAACAACACTCTAATTAAAGTGGTCTAAGAACAACTATATGTGCAAGATTTTTACCTTATTTCATGATGTACCACAACTAACCTTAACTAAAGTTTAACACTTAAAAAAAGCAAGATCATTTTAAGTTGATATAAAATCAAGGTGTGTATAAAAAGACATGAGGAGGAATTTATGAACATCTCATGTTCAATAATGACTTCACAAGTCACACTCTCATAACTGCTCTTTTTCAGCAATCGATATATTAGGCAGGATAATATCAGGCTCATTTGTGTTACATTATATTTGAAACGTATTGAGCTAGCATACTTTTAAAAAAAAGTATTTATTAGAAGTTTATTTACTAAATTGATTTTTTTAAGTACATTTTAGAAAGTTGAATTTGAGTAGTATTACATCTGTGTAGTTAGTTCATGATAATCTTCTCCAAATTTGACTATTTTTAATATAAACATACTGTAAAGTAAAAACAAAGGGTAGGTCTACATTTCTCCACGTAACTTTGTACAAGTTACAAGTTAAGCTTTTTGACACTTCAAAATTATTTAAGTCACTCTATTCTCATCACCGCTTTACTTGGGGAGTCATCAAGTGGTAAATTTAAATTTCTCCACTTGCAGAAAAGTCATCCCATAAAATTTTTTTATAGGTATTTTAGACTATTTGGCAGGTACAACTAAGGATAACTTTAGATATTTAATTTAATTAGTGGGTATATTAATATTTAGTTAGTGGGTATATTAATAATTTATTTAATATCCTATACTATATGTTCATATTTATTAAAATAAACTTAGGGGTATTTGCCACTTTTAATACATAAGAATTTTAGAAGGAAAAAAAGAAGAAGAAAGTAAGGCAATTCCAAAGACCGTGAAATCCATAAAGAAGGTTTGATGAAATATTATCAATGAAATGGAATTCAAATAATAAAAAATGATAAATTAATTATATTTGAATCGAATGTCATAAGCCGACACGGTATGTTTGGATCGGATGTCACATTCCAACACAAAAATATGAAAGAAAAATAAATTAAAATAACTTAATCCTACCCAATCTCTAAAAACTCATTTTCCAAAAAAACGTAACGTGGAAGCCTGAGTCCTCATGTGTGATCTTAATATTATTCACTGATTATGTAATTTTTCATTGTGCTGTCACTTAATCTTGATCTTGTTGGTTGTTACTTGATAAATGTTATAGTTGATTTCCCGCTATTACTTTACACATTGATTTCTATTTTAAATTGACAAATAATACCTATTCAGTATATGTTGTCCCGTACTAATCCCTACTTATATTTTTCTTTGTTTTATTTGATATAATGCAGCAAGTGTTCCATGACTTCAACACGACATCAACTTTAGCTAGTGTCCAACACATCAAGTTCAGGATAAGCTATTTCTCGTGACTTGTATTGGATTTATCTACTATTATCTAAAAACAATCAAGTTATTAATGAAGACATGGCATAATGTCCTTAGTCTTCAAACACATTAATTTATTTATTTATTTTGATATTTGATATTTTCAGACTTAATATTTAAAAATTAGAATTCCATAAATTGATGACTTTCAGATTTTGAAAAAATCATATCTAATAGATGTTAGTGGTTTAATTACTTATTAAAGTCATAAATTGAGCTTCCACATTATTGTCATACTTTATAAATTGAGATTTGTTTAATTAGTTCTCCACGTAGGAAGTCAAGTGGAGGTGTCATACGTTGCCAATTTTGGATCGTGACATTCCATTAATGTGACTTTCAAGTATCCCAGTCAACGGAACCATCAAAGGTGCATTTATTCAATTAATTAATGCTTAAGCATGACCACATACTCAAAATATGCAAATGCAGGTTTGGTCATTTTCTAGATTCAAGTAAAGGCACTTAGAAGAACAGTTTCATAATTATATTCAATATGTTGTGTTTATAGCTCAAAATTAATTGAAAAAAGTTAAAATACAGTGCTATATACACAAACCAAACTATAACAACGTCAATATACAGTAGAGAAACAAAGCAAACCACTACTCATTCAGTTACTTTTTAGTTGTCGTCAACCCTTCTTCAACGAGGCGAAGATAGGAGGTAATTCCCTTTTTCAAGACCCCTACCCTAGTATAATTTTCAAGACCCAATTCAACAACTTTATAAAAAATTACATTTATTCGTTTATTTAAAATAAAAATTTTAATATTCAAAAAAATTATACAAAAAATATTACAGAAAAATATCTTAAGGTATTAATCAAAATTCATATTATTTGACTTTAAAAAAACAAAAACCACCACAGCTAAAAAGAAACTAAAGAGTAGCATTTTATGACTCACCTATATCTTGAATTAGTCTCCTATTGGCTCCTCTGGTGAAAACCTGAAAACGTAAAACAAACAGATATTCAGATGAGTAACTAGTTTTCCTAATACCATACTTGATTCATCAAAAAGAACAAACTTCAAATTTATTTGACATTTTATCTTTATAAATCCATTCCAAAAGAAGTAGTCACACAAAAATTATGGCACATATAAAGTCTAATAACAAAAAGAAATATTATGTGATATTTAGGTTCACAAATTTAAAAAGAATTTAGAGATTCTATATCAAGTCAAATTAATACCGCATATCGAATTAATTACCAAATTGAAATAAAGCGAGTACTAAAGGAGAAGAGAGACGAACACGAAATGCCTGGCTGAGGTCAACATATTGTGGTTTGTCTTCTTCAACTTCCTTGAGATCAATAATAGAATCCTGTGTGCATATATATGGAATTAATAAACCACTTGTCCAGCCAGTCATACAAAATTTTCACTAAAAAAATTAAAATACGAAAAAATAAACTCATAAAGAAGTCGAAGAAATTCAACTTATATAAAATTTTAATTTTCCACCCGTACGGATAATAACTAAGCTAAGTGGTGTAGACTAAGAGTGTATATTATACCTGGGCGTTAACAGTGGCGATAAACAAAACAAAAAATAGCACTACACGAATAGCCATCGCCATTAGTACTATTATAGTTGATGAGGTTGAGCTCCATGTTTTATAGTCGAAGATGTTATGATTCATGTGTGGGTGGGGAGTGGAGGGGACCCTCTTTAATAATATCCTCTGACGATGATCTAGCTGTGTGCACTAGTAAGACACAGCTGTTTCCTCCATTTCGAAATTCGAGCTACCCACAATTACAAGAGGTGACTAAAAGGCTATTCGAGACAAAGTTAAAAAATTTAATTTATAATTTCTGACTTATTTTTTTATTAAAAGCATTTAAAATTAATTAATTAAAACGGGCTCAAAATTAGTCCTTAGAAATTATGATCCGTCCAATTCATATTATAAGTTTCAAATGATTATTAATACGCTTATTTATTTGTTTAATCTAATAAATTACAGACGATCAAAATTTGGATAAATATTTTTTTTTAAATACATTTTGATTCTTTTTTATTTAGAATATTTTTTAGAATTTTTTGTTTTATTTAATATGTTATATAGAGACATAATAAAAAAATAGAATAATTTAATTGGATACGAAAAGATTGTAAAATAAATAAATAAAATAATTAAAACTCAATAAAAATTGAACGAGTCAAAAATTGATTTGCATTTTAACCCATTTCAGTCCAACTCCTTTAAATTCAAATAACTTTTGGACAGGTCAATAACTCATTTATTTGTTAACTCGATCTATTACAAATTAAACCCAACCTGTACCTCTGGCTACAACATTATATTCTCTCACATTAATTAAATTAAACTTACCATCTAGTCATATGATATTTGCTCTCCTTTTGATTTCACCTCCAATTACGTATCTTTTCCAGTTCTTTGTATATGAGTAGAAACTCGAAAGCAAACATATTTTGCTAATTGTGTTTGGCTAAAAGGACTTTTAAACACATTAAATACTTTTAAATTTTTTAAAAGAAAGTTAGTCCTAAAGAAAAAGAATGCCATTTTTAAGAAATATGAGAAAACATGTGTGTTCATTTCAATCACAAACTTGAAACTACAGTTAAAGCCTGTCTGCCTCCGCGATATTTTATTTGGCAACTTTGCCCACACAATACACACCTTCGCTATTCATAAAAAGGTTTTAAAAAAATAAAATTGCCTGGTTGCTAGTTAGAGAATAATTATTTAATATTCATTTATTCAAATTTAGGAAAAATAGTTTTCACATAGAATCTTGCAAAAGTCATTCAATATTTTCAGATACAAGCTCTAAATATAATGAAAATTTTATTGGCGGAGCACCATCCACAAATGAAAACCAATATATATATATATTTATATATATAACTTAAAAGTCTTTTGATTAGGATCGATCCTATGCAAGGCCAAAATTACATTTTTAATTAAAGGTCTAGCCAAATTCAATTACATTACCTAAAATATCCAAAAATACGTGTCTTTGAATGAGGGGCCCATCGTCTTTGGATCCAAAAATATCCGGTCACTTCGTCATATTATGGGCCGTACTTTTAGGCCTTTATTAGTCTCAGAACAAGTAAGGACAACGGAGAGATCAATGATAACGACGATGGAGCCCAATAAATAGGGAGTAAAGGTGGGTCTTCGCTTTGAAATTCGAGATCCAAATGTAGCTACTGTTTTTTTTTTTTTTTAACTTAAATAAACAACTTATTTTATAATAATCTCAAAATATTTCTATTATTTAAAAAAAATTATAAAAATTTCTATTTTATTTTATTCTCGGCTACATCACATGAAAAGGGGCTAAGATCCTCATTGACAACATGAATTCGTATGCAAGATACCGAATTGGATCTCTTTTCAAAGTGTATCAGTCGGATACATCACTTTACGTGATGTATTGAAACGCGATGTATCAGAGCGTTTTTGGGATATATTCAAATTTCAACAAATTTAATGAATTTTTATAATTTAAAAAAAAAAAAAATAATTAGCTCTTAATAATATAATATTTGAATAATCCCTATTTTTTTTCCTCATATTAAAATTTGATTAAATTTAAATTTTCGTTAGAAAATCTCACACTGAAAATAATAAAAACTATTCCATACCAAAAAATTTGAACCCATTAAAAATAATGAAATACTTAGCATGCTGTCAAAACTTTGATGGTTGAATGTTGGTACTCTATATAACCCTAATAGGGGAACAAAAGATACAAATGTCAGATGAGATGATGTTAGGTACCGGGTTGTCATTTCACTATCCTATCATACAGTTCATTGGAGTCCAGCTGTATTTACCTGTTACGACACTCTATCGTGTACATACGCCCCACTGCTTACCGCTACTAATTTACTCAAGTTTTTGCACGGATTGTCGCATAAATGAATTGCTGTTTTATTTTGCCCTGGATTATAATATCTTTGGATAATTTTGGAATTATGCTTCCCTTTTTTTTAGGCATATCTTAATCCTTTTTTGGGAACTCATTTTTTTATTTAAAATATTAAGAGCAAAAATTAAAGACTACAAATTTATTTAAGGAATAAATTAAAGAGCTTCCCTAAGTAGGGACATATGAGCGAGTAATATGATCAAAAAATGCCCGGAGCTTCAAGAAATTATGACGGATGCATCACAATTTTAATACAATCTTCGTTTAGCTCTCCTTCTAAATTGATCGTAGATCTTGCTGGTTCAATATCTTGATTAGCTCTCTTTTAAAATTATTCGTATATCTTGCTGGCTTGACATAAATAATTTTAATGTTCAATTGTTCACAAATTATAATATGCACACCATAGTTTTACATTCACATTTTTGCAAATCCACAAATTACTAAAATTATTCAATAAACAGACATTTTTTCAAAAATACAGTGCGACTTTTTTATTACTAGGGAGAATATTTCATGTACTTTAACATTGTAGTTGAAAATATTTCAAGATTTGCAAAAAAGATATTTATTACTAGGGAGAATATTTCATGTACTTTAACATTGTAGTTGAAAATATTTCAAGATTTGCAAAAAAGATATTTTATTATCCACTTGATCATTTTTGGTGCTTGGGCCCAACTTACTTGAGAATGAGGTGTATTAGTTGTTGTTGGTCATTTTTTGCGCAACAACAATGCCAGCTTTGAAATTTTTTTAAGAAAATGGTAAAATGTTGGTTCTTATAAAGATGGAACAGTCTATAGGCTACTGTTGATATTAGTTGCCACCAGTTTCTTCTAACATAGTAGAACGAATGGGGGGCAAAGGCCTACGAAAAGATAGGAATTTTTTCCAATTTAATCGGTGATCAAATTTGATTATAGAAACATGAGTTTACTTTGTTGATTTACATTGATATACTACTAATGAAATGCTTAGAATATCTTCATTACCTGGTAGAAGAATCTTGTTAGTATTGGTATAAATATGAATGCGTTGTATCTATTTCTCTAAGTGAGGAATATGAAACTTATCTTATCAAAGTAATGCTAATAGAACAAACGCTAGGGAGGAGATGAGAAAGAAATCACCACGCGTGCCGCACACACACATCTGGAAGAGATAATAAACGGGAAAATACAACAGAAATTGCTGGAAAAAATTTCCCACTGGGTGAAGAAACCACTTCCACTTTCTTTCTCTTCTTTTCACCATGATGCAACTGCTACTATAAGACATTACAAGGTCGATAACATGATTCTTGCGGCACCAAAATGCTTTATTAACTTCACTATGGCATGCTCGTAATGCTTTTAAGCATATGAACCAAATTCATGTGACAAAAGCTTTTTAAGAGTATGTTACAACTTACATTTCCATCTTGACCCATATCTGCTCTTAAAATAACTTTTTGACTCTAAGATGTAGTATACAAAAATGAACAATTTACCTAAACCTGTGTATCTCGTCTGTTGCAAAGATTTTGAGGATATACATCTTTCTATATCAATGACCAGAGACCACAATATCCAGCCATACTGCATGATCTCCGTCTACAGGTGTTGGCATCAACACCACAATCATCTTCACTGAAACATCTATGATCATCACCAGTATCAGGGATGTGGCAAGCACTTTCAAGTCGCCTTGCATTCGGTTCATGGTGAATCATAGAAGCCGGACAAACTTGAAGTGACATGGCACTGGTTCGTTTTCTCTGCTTTCCATTCTGCTCAGTTGAATGATTTGTCATCCCTTGAACTCATGTTGATTTGCTTTTACTAGTGTAAATGACAGATTTGTGCAATCAACTAAGCTAAAACTAGTAAACAGACCAAAAACAAGAGGAAAGACAAAGGGAGACACACTTATCAACTTCACAAGAACAAATGGATCAATCTCTTGGTTTAGTTTTCAAGCAATGTTTCACTAGATCATCTAAGACCCTATCCTATTTTCTTTAAGTCTTCTACCCAATAATGTGCTAGAGGGGAGAACGTTTGTGAGTTGATGAGAATATGGGTGAGAACTTGTGTCAGTAAATCAGTTAACCCAACATTAACACACAGTACTTGTCTTACTATTGTGCCAAAATTTTGGTTTATTTTTTTGTTTCAACAGAACATTAAGGAAAAACATGAAAAATGGGTAACCCCTGCCAATTAGCAGTCAACCACCCAAATAAATCTAATGGTTATCAATTGACTACTATTGTATTGACTGCCATCAAAATTCAAATCTAAGGTGATACAGCCTAATAATGTTAAGAAAGCATTGCCTAATGTGAAAGGGAAAAAAAAGCTTTTAATGGCCTTCAATTAAGAAAATGCCAAACTTGTAAAATCCTAATCACCTAATTTCATTAAAAATGATTGGCATAGGTTGGTTTATACTTTATCGAGTCTTTACTCGTTTTCCATCTCTAGGTAATACTTAAGAAACTGAAAGAGAATATCACAAAGATACAGGTACAGACAGATGTATGAACACTGAAGGGGCAGCATTAATATGTGCAAGTATGTGATCTGATGCAGCAGATACAACTACTTCTCTTGAAGGAATAACTGCCGTTGGAAATGAAGAAAAAGAGCATGGAAAGGAAAAGGCAGAAGGCCATGAAAGAAGAAACAACCTTACTTGTAGAACTAGAGAACACAGACTAATCAAAATTGTTGATGGAAAGAGAAATGTACCTTGATAGAACTTCCGTTACTTAGATTATAAGCCTCGGGAAGCTTCTCATGCCAATTGCCACTAACCGGCAAGGGATGACCCTCGGTTGTAAATATGTAATTTTGATTAAGTAGAAACGAGTCATCAAAAAGTAGATACAAATACTTGCACCTGCAGAAATCAGATGAAAAATTAAATTGCTATAAGCACATGGATGATCAGTCAGATTCCATACTATATGATTTGTGTGCATAAGATGAAGATATAAAAGGCTTACGTTTCTGCAAGGAAGAAACTATGCTGATGGTCTTCTAATTGCATTGTAGTCACATCCCTAATGCTGGCAAAGCCACCTTTAACTCTTGTATGTGCATTCAGAGAATTCATTATTGATTCACCCACTTCCATATACCATGGATCTGTTAACGAGAAAATTACTATATTATGCAAGGTTTGAGAAAAGGGTGTTTTTTCAAAAAAATTTAAAAAGCTAAAAAATGACTATTTTGAAGAAACCAAAATTATGACTAGGCACAATCCAAAAAGAAGAGTCGCACACCTTTGGTTGCTTGGTACAGGTAAAATGTGGACTCTGCCAATTCAGGGCGTAAAGGATAGTATTTTTCAGTAGGATGCAACATCTGATGGTCCAAAAGATACCTAAATTATGTAAAAGGGGCCTATAAGAAATGTGAAAAACAATCATCACAGGTAAAACCAGTTATGCTAAAGCTAGCTTATTGCATGGAAAGCAGACGCGGAAGCAGGTAAAAAGACTTGGAGAACAAAGGAAAGAATGGAGGAGAAACATCTTTACCTCTCTGGAAGAACTCCATATTTTTTCCACACCTTGAAAAACTCACGATGTGATGAATTAGCTGCCTCGATATCGCCAACTAGAACCTGAAACCAAAAGAATCAAGTTGGTTACCACTTAACAGTTCCTTAGGGTTATTGCTTACGTATGTACAAGAACAGTAGTATGTAAAAGAAAAAGGATATGCAGAAGAGGACTAAATGTCCTCATTCTTGACAAAAAACTATATCAGTTTCAGGAAGAACTTAGAAGCTACAAATTTCCTTCTTACCTGAAGACCAGGCCAGAATGCTTGAAGACTTGTGAGCTGCCAGTACGTTGCTACTCCTGTTCTCATGTCAGCTTCATGATACCTACATTAAATTAAATGTTCTGATCTTGGTCTGTCTGCTAAATTCCAGGACAAAACTAATACACCATATATAATTCTCAACAGTAGATTTAGTGAAGCACAGAGTAGAATAGAAGCACTTCAGGGAGGAGATAGATAAGAATAAAGGAGATGGTTCCAGAACTTTCTATTCCTGTTCTTGGCAATTGCCAGTTTGCCACAAGCAGAAATGGGATTACCGATATCCGAGGCACCAAGAATCAGTTTAACTGCTAAATATGATGGCTATACATACAAAAATAAAGAATCTAAAATTCAAAATAAGGTGTGATTATAGTACCATGGGCCGTGTCTAAAATATTTCTGCACACCTATGTAAGCAGATTGAAACATCTTCCAAATTTCATCTCTTCCAAAAAGAACGTAAGCTTTCATTAGATATTCATAGAAAGAATCCACACCTAAAAACAGCAAATAAAAAAAGAAGAAATGAAATATCAAGAGACTGCATGTTGTGAAGAGAAACAGACAATCAAGGAAGGGCGGGGACATTATTTTTTCTAGGCAAATGAGAACCATGGAATCAGAAAACATCTAGACAAAGTATACGCGATTAAATGAAGAAAATGGTTGTAGAGAAGTCTCCTAAAAGTGCTCTATCTACAGAAACATACCAGCTCCAATTCCAGAAGAAAATTCAATCCAGTCTCCAGTTGCTACATCTAACGTAGTTCCTAGAAGATTTAGAGAACTCCGCATGCTCCATAACTTACGAAGAGCACGCAAAGCTGCCGTCTCAAATCTTGTATCACCAGTTAAGCGAGATAATGAACCCATTTCAAGGATTAGAGAACCTGATTACATGAAAAAATAATCCACATAATATTTGATAAGACTTCATTGAAGGCTATTGAAATCTATTTGATGGCAGCTATCAAAGTTCAAGGAAATAGATAAAGAGGTAAGGTAGGAAAGAAGAAGTAATTTACCGCATCCAGATGTGCTCGTTTCTGTTGTCTCGTCCGCAATTACACCATGCTGTCAGATTTTGCATTTAATGAGTCATAAATTCCTCTTCCAAAGATGCCAATGCAACATATGACCCTACTGATACTACCAGAAACAGGTTCTACATGGTATGCAAAAACTGATGCTGCATACCAGTAGTGCAATTCATGGACTGAGCAGTGGCATGTGGGTTTCGAAATAAACTATTCTAAAACAAATTAGGCACAAGAAAAAATTTCCCATAAATCAAGAGAATTTTATTCTCATATTTCTGTCAGTGTAGCAATATATTAACAGGGACAAGGAAAAAGAAAATCAAAACTTGACTGCATATTTGAAGTAAGTTCTTATTTCAAATATTGAAGGGATTATGCAGGCAACAGCAACTCAAGTCAATAGCGTAAATAGTCCCACCAAGCTAATGGGCTAAGTTTATTAACTGGTTCTCAGCCCTGCAAGAATTTGGCTATCAGGATATCTCCTAGCACATCATGAGCTGATCTAAAGTTGGAACACAAATTTCAAAACAGGAGTTTTTATCATGAAAATTATAACTTCGATAGCATCACACACAACTGACATCTGGCAGGAACTAAACTGAAGTTGATTTGGATGCCAGAATAATAAAGAACTTTGAGTTACAGGATAAATAAACACATCTAGAAGCTAATTAACTCAATTAAGAAATTATAAAATTAAGTAACTTGACTAAGAACTTGTCCAAACTCCAGTCGCTGACCTATTAGAAACAGTAAATTTACACAAAAGGTTGGTTTTCTTTCTCCGACCAAAGGTTGCATGTTTCGTTTTCCAATAAAAGGTCGCCTTCATTATGCTCATAATTGTAGTTGGTTAAGATGCCAAACATGATAATTGAAGCGTACATTTTGTACTATTCATTCCTGATAAGACAGCAGTCATGATATAGAATATCTTGCTAAAATAGCAATCTACTACGTTATCTCTTGACCTTCCTTTCCAGTAAAAGCATAGACTAACTTGTTAACCTGAAGAAGTATCTCTTTGACTGAATATAGTTCCATCAAACATTTAATTCCTTGCTTTCTATTTCTGTTGTCCGGGATTACCTCCCAGTGAGGAGATTATCTTGCATACATTGTGATCAAAATCACTTCCCATGAACATAGCAGCAAAATTGATGATACGTACCTTTAAGTTGATCCAAGCATAAGGTAATCCGGTTGGGGTATTGAAAGCTGGCAGAATGCGTCGCCCCAAATCCTCAGCCAGGTCAAGGAGTTGATTCTTATAAATTCCTTGAACCAACCTGTTTGTAGAATCAGTGGCAAGAATATGAGCCGAAACAAGTCCTCCAAGAACTCTTATGTTGCACTACAATTGGTGATCAGGAAAAAAGAAAATTATTAATTGAATTGAATAAAATGTGACCCAAAAATAAGACCTTCCTCGATTGAGTGCTGGGAAATCCTACCTAAATGTAGTCATTAGAAGCATTTATTGAGAGAAAAGTTTGACGATGAACAAAGGCAAACACAATCACTCAATTAGACCATTCACAGAAATGTAAATGTGACAATGTATATATTACCTCAAATAGATTTACCCTTGCATCAACATCAAATGATAGATTTTCAGATAGCCAAATAATACCCTTCTCAAACTCAGTGTAGTTACCCAAGATTACGAGGCTGGAAAAAAAAAAGGTAAAAAGATAAAGTGAAAAATAAACATAGTATATAATTGGTTCTGAGTTGCAAGAAGAACAACAAATGTAACCCACCTGGACAACGATTCAATCAGCGTAAGAGCTGACCCATTGTACTGCTGTGGCAGATGTTCGAGCTAAAATAAGGCAACACGTGGTAAAACCATTATACAAAGATAACAAGACCTGTTTTCTTCAATGATGATTCTTCTAAATTAAGACATAGTTAGTTACCTTCAAATTTCCAAGTTCACTTAGAGAATCTGTGAAGGTTTTGGTCAGAGGTTTCAACTCATCATGCTGCAATAAAAGAAAAAAATTAGACAGCAAAAGGGAAACACCTTTGAGTTGGTATTATCTGAAGCTTTATTCAATAGTAGAAGATGGAATGACAAATAGACAAAAAAAACAAAAACAAATTCAGAGTTGTCTCACCGGAAAAGCATACATCATGTAGTTATCATAAGCATGGTAAAACCTGCCACAGAGCAGAAAATTCCCTTAATAATCTCATTTTGCAAAAAGATAATCTCATTCAATTCATTTCCAAATGTCATCACCATCTACTCATAATTCACACGGAAATAAAGAAAGAACAATGTTCCTAGTACCTTTCCCCTCTTATCAGGGGCAAAGGCGGAGCCAGGAATTGTGGAGGGGTTCATCTTCAGCAAAAAAAAAAAAAATTAAACTGTTATACATGGTTAAAAAATATAGATGTTCAATCCCTTGGACTTCTTCCCATTTTGAACTCCCCTAGTAAAATCCTGACTCCGCCTCAAAGTTTATCATAAAGGAGAAATGTGAAGGAAATTAAAGTTCAAGACAAAAATATTCATGAACAGCGTTTTCAAGTTTATTTTGCATACATTTTCAAAAAATGAATGAAAAAAGTTAGGGATTGGGACAAGTTTAGCTTACATCTTGCGAACTCTATCGCTCATGCGCTTCCTTTTAGCTGCCAAAAGATTGTTGGAGTGGAGGTCTGGTAAACAGATGATAAAAATGGTGGGAGAGATTACAAGATATAGCAGAATCCATTTCACAACACTTGCTTGAAACATTTTTTTTGATGAGATATGAAAGAAAACTAATGGAGGGAAAATTGGAGAAGAAGAAGAAGAGGGGAATAGAGAAGCGAGGGGGTTGAAGCTTGATGAATGTTGGATTAGGGATCAAATCTGAGCTGTGTTCAATGTCCAAGTCAGCATCCATTCGGTGGACAAACCAATCATAACCCGACGTATCACCCATTCATTTTGTTTCCTTTCTCGTCGAATCCAAATAATTTCTACACAGTCAAACTCTTGTCTAATTACTCTTATGTCTCAAATTCTAACTCTCATGTGGTGGATGGTTTCGCCATAAAAATCGTCGGTTGTTTGTTCATTAATAATTATGATTGAGATAAGTGGTATAGTAATTTAGAGATAAAGTAGGTAAATGATAAAAATATTTCTTTAAATTTTTTTTATTTATCAATTTTTATATTCATAAAGGATATTTTTATAAACAAATAATTTATTCTTAAAATTTATATAATGCATATTATTTTGAATGCAACAAACCAAATACTCAATAAAAAATAATTCTATCACACTTTATCCATCATAACTAATCTTATCATAATTGTTTTTCAAACCAAACGATCCCACTTTATCGTCATTGGTTTTTACATGTTTTTTAATTAAAAAATTATAAATTAAGTCAAAGTTTTAACTAGTTTATCTTTTAATGATATATGAATAATGATTCTTCTGTTCCATATTAGTTATTCACCTTATTATATATATAATATATAGTAGTCTTAAAACTAAGATATAATCAATTAAATTCTTCTCATTTTACTCATACAATTAATTTATTTTTTGTAAATGTAAATAAGTTTGTAAAGTTTTAAAAAACTAAAATTCAAGTTGTGCTTCTTATTTGTGATTCATAAGGGGCATGGGAGAGTAGACAACTAATATGAGATGAAAAGATTATGATATTTACTCCATAATTGAGGCATTTGTATTCTTCAAGAACATTTAATATTAAGGATAAAATGGAAAAATAACATTTTATTTACTCCATAATTGAGGCATTAGTTTTTGCCAGTTTTGTTTTCATAACCAATGGTTTAACTATAATTTAAGGCATATAATTTATGCTTAAACCCACTTCGATATAAATTAGGATCATCAACATAATTTATAATTTGAAATGTGCTCTTAATTGAACAAGGCGAGCAACAACCTTGCAAAATCAAATTGCAAGTTGATAACAAAGCACATGTGACCATAATATAGATGGATCTATTAAAATCATATAATAGTAAACGGTCTACATGGCAGGTGAATGGGCTCATATTCACCTTTTTATAGATTTCACAATTCAGGAGATACAATCTCAATCTTAGCTGGTATACTTATTATTTTATCACGAGAACAAACAACACTAGGAAATTCTTTGAAGAATTTATCATTTTTTCAATATATATATATATATAACCAGACGAATTCTCAATTATTTTCGCATCATATTTGAACCAGGATGGTCAACGATCATGCCAACTGATATTTATCGCAGTAAACTTTTGATTTAATTTTGCAAGTGATTTCATCATCATATCCATGTTTATGTACCACAGACAACATAAAAATGGATGATATTTCATATAAATATTTATAACCCACTTTTGATTGTAGCAATATGAAGATCTTAAATCTTCTCATATTTTAGTCTCAATAAAAAAAAATCTTTTTGACAATTTCGTTGAAACTTAAATAGTTTCTTTCAAGACTTACTATAATTTCAATATCATAAACAATTTTATTTCTTTGGGTAGTAGCACATTAGCTCACCAAAGGTCACAATTAACTTTGGATACTACCACATATTTCATAATATTATCCGTGTGGTGAACATCTCTTCAAGGAGAGATTTATATCATCATTGTCAGGGTCAAAATCATTTCAAGTAAAACATGGCCCTAACATTATAGGTAAGAAGTTTTTCTTCTTTTTTTTTCTTTTGGTAATTCATAATAAAATATACCACAATATTTGTGATGTACTAAAAGTACTTGATCAATGATCATTTATATCAATTTTTTTTCAAACATCCCGTATATGTGAGTTCTGACATTTATTCAATGAGCATGTCATTAATCATAATTTTCATCATCTTTTGACATATTCACTTTCAAGAATGGTCGAGCATTCACGATACTTATCACAAATCACATTCTCTTCAAGAAATAGACTATAATCATATGTATGTGCTTCATAATTTTCATTAGAAGTTCATTGTCATGCTTTGAAATTTATCATATATTTATATGACACATCCAACATCATCTTTTGAGAGGTCCAATATACCATCACTATATATTTCTTTATTTTAATGAAAGATTTATAAAATCAAATTAGGTAGCATAGCAACCACCTGCCCAATACCTTCCATACCAAATTTGATGACAAAATTTACTTTCACATTTTGAAAGTCTATTTTGAAAACTCACAGTCTTCTTCATTTTTATCATAACTTCACAATGATAATTATTATATTATTCTTTGTCATGCCCATGTTCATTTGTACAACCACACTAATCGTTGTCATCTTTCAAACTTTTAATCTATTGCTATCACATTCTCTTATAAGAATAGAGCATATTTAATAGGACGGGCTTCACAATTTTATTTTATTTTGTCAAGAGCATATCAATTTGCTCAGTCATCATTACATCATCAATATATTACGTTGGAATTTTAACCCAATATCTTCAAATCATTTCTTTTACTAACAATCAAGAATGATTCAGCTAAATAATATATTTCAATGTAATATCACTCCTGGATTGGGTGTTTCATTAGTTAGCTTCTTTTGTTGGATGCACAACTCTTTAAAGAAAGTAATGTTGAAACACATATTGTTGTTATTGCTGTTATTGTTGTTATTATTATTATTGTTGTTGTTGTTATTGTTGTTATGAACTCAAAATCCCTGATTCTTAATAGTAGTTCATAAATCAAAAACATGTCACACCAAAATTTTGTTACCCAATATTTTTTTTTTCATTTCCCACTCTAAAAGTAAATAGTACCCTGTTCTTTAATATTCTCCCTTTCTCCTCAAGGCCACATACCTGCTTCTCGATGTATAGTTAAAAGGCATATAACACTCCTTTACAATACAACATAGATAGAAAATCTCTACTATTAATAAAATATTTTTTTTCATATTTTTTTTTCAAAAATAGTTTTAAAAAAATTCACAAAACAATAAATCTTACTATTTTACGATTTTCCACACAAAAGTTTTTTTACTGTGAAAAAAAATCGTTCCTGACACTTGACCAGATTGATCAAGAACATATCTTATAGAAATACATATTTATGTTCTTTTACTTGCCATGACAAAGGGGGGTAATACTCCAAGAAAACAATAAACATGTAAAAGAGATAATATAATCAGAATTGTAAACCACCAGAAATAATTGTAAAATAAAATTAGAATGAGTTACCCAATTTAATTTTGTGAATGATCCAACAAATTATCCACAAGTTCATCATGACCAACACTAGAAATCACGAATAGAAAAATTGAGACAATCCCTCAATTGGTTAGAGTATCGTGCTGATAACGTGTTATAAAATAAAAATGATGTACTAAAATTAATAAGAGCAAGAAGAAAAGAGAGAGAAATGTAAGAGATATGCATTTATCAATTTGCAGTAAACACAACAAGAAATAAATTAATACAGATACATACTTGAGCCACGTTAAGTATTATGTCAACTATAATGCACTGCTGCTTTTTCTATTAAAGCCAACTCACATTCTTTTAATAGAAAAAAGAGACGAAAAAGGAAAGCTCAATAGCTGCAAGATACTATGAGCTTGTTTGGATTGGCTTATGTTAGATTCTTTTAATCTATAAGTCCAATCAAATAGGCTCTATATTTCAGGGTTTTCTGGAACTTTTGCTTTGATGGTGTGGTCTGAACCGTAATATAATTAAGAACAAATCAGATCAGACAAGGATAATAGCAGCTATTTCGACTAATACTGGATAAATAAGCAACTCTATTTGATTCCAGGGATATTAGCACCTATGTTTTAGATGACAGAAAATTTCCAGCAAAAGAACTTAATGCTCATGACAACGGGTCTCTCCCTCTAGACTTACCACCCTGCAACAAGGTAAAACAGTTGTTCTGCAATTGTAGTTCACCTTGGGCAGCATCAACAGTAACATGTAGGGGATGAGTGTCGTTTTGATAGAGATATACAACAACAACAATTGATGAGTAAACTTCCAGAAACAATGGTAGGAACATAAAGAGAGAGGTTTTGATGACATAAAGAATAGTAAGGATAGATAACTCCACTGTTTGTGATTAAAGAATAAAGATGGAACATGGAGCTAGCTCTTTTTGCTTCAAGATCCATTCGTTTCTGTTAGTGTGTGAACATTTTAACATTTTATTAAATTGCAATTTTAGCAATTGTCCATTGATGACATTTAATGTCATCTTTATTATTCTTTCTTTAGTGCATAAAAATGTCTTTCATTATCATCTTTATTTAGTGCAAGACTAAATCATTCCATTATGTATTTTTAATTTAATTATCACTAATAAGTGGTGCACTAAATCATATTATTATGTATTTTTAATTTAATTATCACTAATAAGTGGTGCACTAAATCATAATGGTGCACTAAATCATAATGGTACACTAAATGATGATAATGATGGCATTCTATTATTTTTTCATCTTTGTATGATTTTCTCTCCTATAAATAGAGAGGTCTTCTTTGTTTTGAAGGGAGAATAAGAGAAGAAAAAATTGAGAGAGTTAAGTTTATATAAAAAAAAGAGTTCTTATTAGTTGAAGGGAGGTGTTCTTTGTGTAGAGCTTTAAACTCAACTCTTGTCCAGAGTTTGTTGAGTTACATTTTTGTGATAAGGCTGTTGTATCCTGGAGGGGACAAGTCAAGAGGACTACTGCTGGACCAGTGAAACGATTTACTGCAGTGGGCTTGAATCTCCTTAAAGAAAGCGAGATATCCGCGCCTCAGCCAAGAAGTGAAGTTAATTTCTTCATTTTATTTTTTAATTGTAATTTGTAATCTTATAATTTCTCCAACAATTTTAAGGAGATTCAATATGGCTACAATTGAAAAATCCGCGGATATCAAGATGGGAGATCTAAACAAACCATTTCGGTTTAATGGTAATCATTTCAAGAGATGGAAGGGTAAAGTACTTTTCTACTTAAGTCTTCTCAATGTTTCATATGTGTTGACTCAAAAAAATCCTAATAAAGTTGACATCCTCCCCATGGATAACGATGAACTAATTTCTCATCAAGAGAAAGTGGAAAAGTACAATAATGATTCCTACAAGTGTCGGTATTATATTCTTAATTGTCTATCTGATAATTTTTATGATTATTATGATAGAACTTACTCTAGTGCAAAGAAAATATGGAAAGCATTGCAGAGTAAATATGATACCGAAGAAGCTGGAGCGAAAAAATATGCTGCTAGTCGATTTTTTTCGTTTCCAAATGGTGGATGATAAATCAGTGATAGACCAAGCTCAAGATTTTATAATGATCGTTGGAGAGCTCAGGTCTGAGGAAGTCAAAATTGGAGACAATCTTATTGTTTGTGGCATAATAGACAAACTTCCACCTTCATGGAAGGAGTTTCAAAAAACTATGTGCCACAAACAAAAGGAAACCTCTCTTGAGACTTTGATCATGAAAATCCGCATGGAAGAGGAGGCAAGGGGCCAAGATGCACTTTTACAAAATGAAGAGAGCAACATCACAACGAAGGTAAATTTAGTTACTTCAAAATATATTACTCCTGAATCTAACAAAAATACCTCTTTGAAGCCTAAGAAGAAAAAGTTCAAGAAAAATAATGGTAGACTTTCCAAGAAAAATAATGGTGAAAATAGCCAAGCACAAAATCAACAAGTTTATGATAAAGGACCGTGCTTTGTCTGTGGCAAGAGTGGGCATATTGCTCGATTTTGCAGATACCGGAAACGTGGTCCTATACCTCAGGCAAACGTTACCGAAGAGCCTTTTGTGGCAATGATTACAGACATAAACATGGTTGAGAATGTTGATGGATGGTGGGCTGATTCTGGTGCAAACCGTCATGTCTGTTATGACAAAGATTGGTTTAAAAAATATACTCCTTTTGGAGAGCCCAAAACCATCATGCTCGGTGATTCTCATACTACTCAAGTGCTTGGAACGGGAGATGTCGAATTGTGTTTTACCTCTGGAAGGATATTAACTTTGAAAGATGTACTTTATACTCCTTCCATGAGAAAAAACTTGATGTCTAGTTTTCTTCTTAATAAAGCAGGCTTTAAACAAATTATTGAATCTGATCAATATGTAATTGTGAAAAAAGGTATTTTTGTGGGAAAGGGGTATGCTTGTGATGGGATGTTTAAACTGAATGTTGAAATGAATAAAATTTCTACTTCTGTTTACATGCTTTCTTCTACTAATTTTTGGCATGCTCGTTTGTGTCATATTAATGATCGTTATGTTGGAATCATGAGTAATTTAGGATTAATCCCAGTGATTAAAAAGAATTTTGAAAAGTGTGAAGCTTGTAGTAAAGCAAAAATCACTAAAAGGCCTCATTTTAAAGTTGAAAGAAAAACTGATTTATTAGAATTAGTTCACACTGATATTTGTGAACTTGGAGGAATTTTAACTCGTGGAGGAAATAGATATTTTATCACTTTCATTGATGATTTTTCTAAGTTTACATATGTTTACTTAATGAAAAATAAAAGTGATGCTTTTGAAAATTTTAAATTTTTTCTCCATGAGGTTGAAAATCAGTTTGGGAAGAAAATAAAAAGAATTAGAAGTGATAGAGGCCGTGAATATGAGTCAAATGAGTTTAATTCTTTTGTTAGATCATTGGGAATAATTCATGAAACTACTCCTCCTTATTCTCCTTCATCTAATGGTGTAGCGGAACGGAAAAATAGAACTTTGGTTGAATTGACTAATGCCATGCTTATTGAGTCAAATGCACCTTTGAATTTTTGGGGTGAAGCTATTTTGACTGCGTGTTATGTGTTAAATCGAGTGCCTCATAAAAAGACTAAACTAACACCTTTTGAGTTGTGGAAAGGTCATAAGCCAAATTTGGGATATCTAAGAGTTTGGGGTTGTCTAGCCTTTGTGAGGCTAATGGATCCCAAAGTTACAAAATTGGGTAAGAAAGTTACTACTTGTGCTTTTCTTGGTTATGCTTCAAATAGTACAGCCTATAGATTTTTTAATCTTGAAGATAAAATTGTAATAGAATCAGGTGATGCTATTTTTCATGAAAATAAATTTCCTTTTGATTCTAAAAATAGTGGGGGTCAAAGAATTGAACAAAATATTTTATCACTACCTAGTTCTTCTTCTTCCATTTTAAAAAATAAAGAAATTGATGATTTTGAGGTAAGAAGAAGTAAAAGAGCTAGAGTAGAAAAAGATTTTGGGCCTGATTTTTATGTTTTTAATGTTGGAGATGACCCTTTCACTTTACAAGAAGCTTTATCTTCGTATGATTCTATTTTTTGGAAAGAGGCTGTAAATGATGAAATGGAATCACTAATTTCTAATAAAACTTGGAAGTTAGTTGATTTACCACCAGGTTGTAAAACAATTGGTTGCAAATGGGTCTTACGAAAAAAGTTAAAACCAGATGGATCAATCGATAAATATAAGGCTAGACTAGTTGCTAAAGGGTTTAAGCAACTAGAAGGCCTAGAGTTTTTTGATACTTTTTCTCCGGTAACAAGAATTACATCCATTAGACTTTTAATTGCTATGGCTGCAATTTTTGATTTGCATATTCATCAAATGGATGTAAAAACTGCTTTTTTAAATGGAGAACTTAATGAAGAAATTTATATGGAACAACCTGAAGGTTTTGTTGAAGCAGGCCAAGAAAGCAAAGTCTGTAAACTTACTAAATCCCTATATGGCTTGAAACAGGCATCAAAGCAATGGCATGAAAAGTTTGATTCCTGCATGATTGAAAATGATTTTAAAACAAATGAGTGTGATAAGTGCATATATCATAAGTCTTGGAATAATACACATGTTATTATTTGCCTATATGTTGATGATTTATTGATCTTTGGCTCGAATATGAATGTTATTGATGATACTAAGAACATTCTTAGAAGCCATTTTGATATGAAAGATCTTGGTGAGGCAAATTTTATTCTAGGAATAAAAATTACTAGAACATGTGATGAAATTTTCCTTGACCAGTCACATTATGTTGAGAAAATTTTAAAAAAATATAACTTTCTTGATTGCAAGCATGTTTTAACTCCTTTTGATTCAAGTGTACACTTGTTTCCTGTTCAAAGTGAAATTGATGTGATAAATCAAAAGGAATATGCTAGCGTAATTGGAAGTTTGAGATATGTGACTGATTGCACTAGGCCTGATATTGCATATGCAGTAGGAGTACTTAGCAGGTTTACTAGCAAGCCAGGTAATGAACATTGACATGCTATAACAAGAGTTATGAGATATTTAATTGGAACAAAAACTTGTGGTTTGTTCTATAAAAAATATCCTGCTGTACTTGAAGGCTTTTCTGATGCAGATTGGAACACTTTAGCAGGTGATTCCTGTTCTACCACTGGTTACATTTTTACATTGGGTGGTGGTGCTGTTTGTTGGAAATCAAAAAAACAAACTATAATTGCTAACTCTACCATGGAGGCTGAACTAATTGCTTTAGCTTCAGCTAGTGAGGAAGCGAATTGGTTAAGAGATTTATTATTTCAAATACCTTATTTTGAAAAACCAATTCCTCCAATTTTAATTCATTGTGATAGCACTGCAGCAATTGGTAGAGTTCAAAATCGTTATTACAACGGTAAATCCAGACCTATAAGGAGGAAACACAGTAATGTAAGATCATATTTGACAAGTGGTACCATTAATGTTGATTATGTCAAATCTTGTGAAAATCTTGCAGATCCTCTTACTAAGGCCTTAACAAGAGAAAAGGTCTGGAGCACATCGAGGGGGATGGGATTGAAGCCTATAAATACATGAGTCATATATGAGGAAACCCAACTTGGAGACTAGAGATCCTATAACCAGGTTCAATGGGAAAAACGAATCATATGATGACTTGTTGTGAAAAAAATGCACTATTTTTATTCCCTCCCTATGATGTGAGTGCATTGTTTCCTGTAGTGAATTGAGGAGGTTGAGTTTAAAAAAACTCTTAATGAAAATCTGTAGCCCGTATGGGTGGAGTGTTAAATTTACAGGAGCACTCTTGATAGATTTCACCTATGTGAGTATGGAAGTAGGCCGCTTCCTATGAGAATTAGGCTTATTCTCAAAAGCACTCATAAAACCGGGATAGCACAAGGCCGTAATGTGCTGGCTTATAAAGCTCGTGACAATACCTTGATTACTATGTGTGAGCAGTAATATTTTATGTCCCTTAAGCAGTCATAGTTCAAGTCTGAGACCACTACGACTCTGGAGTAAAAGTTATTGTTTCACTAAGTGGAGGTTCAATGCAGAGCACACCTTCATTATGTATAGTAATCTTCCTTCAGCTGATAAACTCTCTTATACAATATTAAAATGAGTGGGGGATTGTTAGTGTGTGAACATTTTAACATTTTATTAAATTGCAATTTTAGCAATTGTCCATTGATGACATTTAATGTCATCTTTATTATTCTTTCTTTAGTGCATAAAAATGTCTTTCATTATCATCTTTATTTAGTGCAAGACTAAATCATTCCATTATGTATTTTTAATTTAATTATCAGTAATAAGTGGTGCACTAAATCATATTATTATGTATTTTTAATTTAATTATCACTAATAAGTGGTGCACTAAATCATAATGGTGCACTAAATCATAATGGTACACTAAATGATGATAATGATGGCATTCTATTATTTTTTCATCTTTGTATGATTTTCTCTCCTATAAATAGAGAGGTCTTCTTTGTTTTGAAGGGAGAATAAGAGAAGAAAAAATTGAGAGAGTTAAGTTTATATAAAAAAAAAGAGTTCTTATTAGTTGAAGGGAGGTGTTCTTTGTGTAGAGCTTTAAACTCAACTCTTGTCCAGAGTTTGTTGAGTTACATTTTTGTGATAAGGCTGTTGTATCCTGGAGGGGACAAGTCAAGAGGACTACTGCTGGACCAGTGAAACGATTTACTGCAGTGGGCTTGAATCTCCTTAAAGAAAGCGAGATATCCGCGCCTCAGCCAAGAAGTGAAGTTAATTTCTTCATTTTATTTTTTAATTGTAATTTGTAATCTTATAATTTCTCCAACAGTTTCTTCTTCAGACTCTCTTTTCGATGGGCATTCTGGTGACCTCCCAGTGCCCGTGAGTTTGTAAACTTCCTTAAACAGAAGTGGCACTCATATTTAAACTCACTGACAGCTGAGGGACTCAAGTTTCTAAGTTTTTCATTTGGGTTGGGAAGAACTATGCCAGAGGAATTCATCCAGATGGAAGTTTTTTCCACTAGTCTTTTATCTGCAGATGCTTCAGAGGAGCTTATACTCTCGTCACTTTCAGATTTTGAACAAATGATATCCTTTGAACAAGGATTTACCTCAAAGCCAAAAATTCTTAGCTTTTTATCTGAAGCAGTAGTTTTGCAACACACACTATCTGTTCCATTCCTTTTAGTTGAAAAGATATTTAAGTTGGCATATTTTTGGTACAATGCCTCATTCATTGGAATGAAAAGTTGCCGGCATGCCAAATGTTTCGGAATGCTACAATTTATAGTGGATGCAAAATATATTATAGTAGAACCACCAAAAGAAAATGGCACAGTCATGCATAGCCAACATCATATCCAACTAAAACATTATTTAATAAAAAGGTTCACATAAAGCCAGAACAGGGAGCCTAGTGCATTAATGAATTGGGACTCCTTCCACTTTATCAGTAATTTCCAGTACATCTCATTAGTTCATTCTTTCTGTGCTTTTTCCGCCAAGACATTAGTTAAAGCTCCCGAAGGAAATCTGTTCTTCACTCAGAAATATCACCTCTCAAGGTAACTTAGCAGCACAAAAACTTGCACCAGAAGGTAGCAAACTTGATAATCATCATTTCTTATAGGCTCATACAAGTGTTGACCACATCCTCGGAAAAGAAACCAGCACCACAGCTGGTAATCAGCTGTAACAGTTATCGTCTGAAGTCCCATCCTAACTTAAGATTAAGAATAAATTTAAATTTTCTACTGGAATATGGTTATTATTCCTTGTCAAAAGCAAATGAAATCACTTGTTGATTACAAGAAAAATAAAATAAAATTAGAAGTGGATAATGAGAGAAGCAAATCTTTTAATTAAAGGTCCACCAATTGGATCTGAGCATATCTAGTTTGGGCATAATAAGTTTCTATCCAGCACCTAGGAAGATGAATTTATAGCTAAAGCAAATCATTGGCATGTATTAGCATTAGCCAGCTAAGGTTCTTTGTTTCCATCTACCCAAGTTGGCTCATTGGACCACAATTTTGAAGCTCTTTTTGCCATTTCAGAAGCATAGTGGGATATGTTGTAATACCACATAGTTACTTGATGCTTATCCCCAATCATCTCAAACCCCATTTCATTCATCTCACTCAATTAAAAAAAGATTTATTGCTCAATAAGGGGGTGAAAAACACAACAAAAGCAGAATGACCAGATGAAATAATTAAGCACTATGCATAGATGCATTACAAATAACTCCTGAAAATAGATAAGACGTGACCGGTTTTCTCCAAGAAGTGATCCAAAGACATGAAATAATTAAATTTGCTCCTCAATCCACCACATTTTTGTTTCACCTTTGTGTACAAGACCTAAATGCAGCACCAAAAGTGAAGGGCTTGTGAAAGTGAACAAAAAAAATGAAAGAACTTCATGTACACGAATAGATGCGTAGAGTTCATGGACCATGAAAGATTTTTTTTAAAAAAAAGAAGCAAGGATCTCACGTACATGAATAAATACAGAGTTCATAATTTGGTTTCATATTGCATTAGAAGTTTGGCCCAGTAATGGGCAAAGCTTATCACATTGTTCCTTTTTGGGTTTGTTAGAACCTTTTCTAGAGCATTCTCTACATACCTTACCATGGGTATATATGAGACAATTAAGGTCAAACTTTAGTTCATCTGGAATTCGCTGATTCAAATGAATATATGTCTTTTTCACATCAGCTTCAGCAGGTACCCAATGAAGAGTCTTTGCAATCTGAAAAATCTGTAGTAAGTTTTGTATGTTAGTCAAGTACTTTTTGAGAAGGATGTTAGCCAAGTACTTTTGAACAGGCAATATGTGCTTTAAAGTGAAACTCACGTGTGTGTCAACTGGAAAATCATCTCGCTGAAGATGGAACATCAAGACACATGCCACCTGCATCCATTGCATACTATTAGAATCATAGAAGCTGGTAAAATGCCAATTATAAAGGTTGCTGGTGATAAGATCTTTCAATTTGCAAGCACCACCATTTGCATAAGCCTTATTTCTTTTCATGTCATCTTTCAGAGAATCATTTAATTTCTTCCCCACCACTGGTAAGCGCAACCTACATTTTAAAATTCACGTATGGGAGTCTAGACTTTTTCACGACATGGACGCTTTGGGTAAACCTCTGCCACGTGTCTGAAGCATTTTGTGATCTGCCTTTTAATTTGTTTTCCTACACACGCATACCCTCTTATTTATAAAAGTAAGGCAACAGCACCCATGTCCTCCATTTCAGGAAAAAACATATCTTCCATGCATCGGGCGCATGTGCACTAGAATTGGAAACTAAATCAACACTCAGTTTTGCTATTGCTGTCAGCTGCTTCAGGTTCTCTTCTTCTCTTCCCTCTCCTTCATGCTCTTCTTCTTTACCCGTTTTATTCCAAGGCTCTCCTTCGGTTTCTCAGTTGTTTGGTCAAATAATTATTTTTTGGAACTAGCTTGTGCGCACCTTGATTAATTCACCAAACATTTGATCAAATATTCTTCTTTTTCATAACTTTTTTCCTCACTCTATTGTGCTGAATATGCTGCTCTTTGCAACAACATATTTTAGCGGGAAAAAAAACATGTTCAATAATGTATGCTACATCTTGGTATACTATTAAATAGAGTTGGACCTCTAGATCTACTACTAACATTTAGCAGTATATAGATTCTTTCTTAAGATAGCTAACTCTTGCAATGTAATTTTACATTTTCATTACATAAGTGAGAATCATATTCTCTTTCGGGAGAAGGTGAGAGTGGCCTCGGTGGCAGACAAGATGAGAGAAGCGAGCTGAAATGATTTGGGCCTATGCAGAGGAGGTGTGTCGATGCTCCAGTTAGGAGGTGCAAGCGGTTGGATTTGGGGGTTATATGGAGGGGTAGAGATAAACCGAAAAAATATTGGGGAAAGGTGATTAGACAAGATATCGGGCAACTTTATACCACCAAGGACATGACCTTAGATAGAAAGGAGTGGAGGTTGTGTATTAGAATAGAAGGCTAGCAGGGCTAGAATGTTGTCTTGTCATGTGACGGTTTAGGGTTGATCTTAGGTCTAGGCGTGCCAGTATAATTGTGTTGTTATTGTCCTTTGATTATCACTTTATTTTGTTATTGGTATTGTTATTGTCTTGTAGAATTTGCATGATATGATTTGTATATATATTGTTGCTCTCTCTTTTTTGGGATTGATACTTTTGAGCCGAGCGTCTTTCGGAACAGCCTCTCTATCTCCATGAAGTAGTGATAAGGTCTGTATACACTCTACCCTCCCAAGACCCCACTTGGGGGACTTAACTGGGTATGTTGTTGTATAATGTTTTATTTTCTTTCTTTCTTTTATTTCTCTTTTTTGTTACCTTTCTAAGAAAATGCTTTCTTTTTCCTTTTCCGTTTCACATCTAAGCATAAAAACCATTAAATTGAGATCCATAACATAGCGCAATTCCCGTCAAGTCCCCACAATATTGGAATTTCAAGTCTTTGCTTCAGACACAAAACTCAAGTCATGTCTAGTTTGGTACTACTCATACGGACTTCACTTCAGATACAAAACGTATGTCATGTTTAGTTGGGTACTACTCATACTGGCACTACGATTATTCCAAGCACTAGGAAGCTCTAAGGCTAATGGAGACTCCATTAGATATTAATTTCTCTTTTTCCCTTCGTAAGTGCTCCATCAGATTAGATATTACTAAAATGAAAAGATCTACAAAGGGGTTGTGACTTCAAATTCCAAGAGCAGAGAGATTGATTAGATCCCATTTGTCATGTCAAACTGAAAGAACTCCTATAAAATTCACCATTTGATGTTTGATCTTGACTGGAAAGGTATAAGGGATGGAAGGAAAGTAGAGGTTTGCAAAGTCATGATAGTTTACAGGATTCCGACCCCACTATGCCCACATCACTCCCGTCCCTCATGGTATGAGGGTGGAACTTGTATTGTAGACAAATATAGCAAGAAAAGAAGTGAAATCAAGAATTCTCTACCACTTATTTACTCTTCTGAGCAGAGACAAGGAAAAAATAGCCCAAACCCACCCCTCACCCTGAAAAAGAAGTATATACTTTAAAGCATGGTAATCATCCCAGACATGCAGAGGAGGGTGGACAAAGCATTGACATCAGATAAGCTTGGAAGCACTTGCAGTTTTTGAGGTACCATGAATAGAACAGAGCATATATAGGATATGTAAAATAGTGTACGAATACACGTAAAGGCATTTTTATAGCTTAAAAATAGTAATACAACAGAATCTCATTGTAAGTTTTTATAAATGATAGCTAATAACAAACAGGCACGATGTCCTCATTTTCTGTCTACTAAGATGCCGCTGACTAGCTATTAGCATGAAGAGAACAAATCTGAATATGGTATTTTTAATTTGAATCCAGTCTTGGTTGTTCAATTAATATGCCAATAGAAACACGCAACATCTCTAAGAGACAATTATACCAAAAAATTACTAACACTAATTGATATGTGCCAAGCAGGCATATCAATTATCAATATCCAAATTCCAAACTCAAAGCATATTGTGCATAATTCCACAAACAAAATTTCAAGCTAACTGAAAATAATTTACCGTTTTGGGACCAATTCCTCTGAAACAAGAGAGCTCCCTTTTGATTTCCTCTATAGATAGCTCTCTCAAGTACTCCAAACACAAATTTCCTTTTTTCTGAAACAATGAACTTAATATTCCCTTGATACAAGAAGTTTTGGTGGGTGCTAAACCCCCACATCTTATGGTATCTTCAACAAGTTTTGCATCAGCAGCTAGAACCTAAGCATTTGAAGATAAATTTACATTAATAAGTTGGTGGGAAGTGCCAAGTTTATCCATTTCATCAGTGCACAACAAATCAATTATAGAGTAAATCAAGGAAACACATCTTGGTTTTAAACATGGTTAGCGACCAAAATCCTGCCCAAAACTAAACTTATTGAGAACAATATCAGAAAAACGATTGAACTTTGATCCAAACAAATTATCAGTCTTGTTCATCACTTAAAGGTAAAGCACCGCGTAGAAAACATAATGAATCAGTCAGTATCTACTCTTGAAAGGTCACACTAAACAGATAAAACACTATCAACCGAAATAACATACTCTACAATAAATGTAAAACCCTAAAATAGACGAAAAACAGTTACCATTATAAACTTAATAAAATAACAGCCCGAGTTAATTTTAGCCATAATAAAGCAAGCATATATGAAGAAATATAATTAATTCATTTAATTTACAAAAAACACATACACATTCCCAGGTTGGAAAAGAAGATTTGAGGGAAGCAAAAGCCCTCTGAGAGTTAGCTTCAGTGGTGTTCTGGGACAAAATTGTGCTTATCAGACCGTCCAGTACACTCTCTGAACAAGACTCAGCACCACTAGTATCATCATCTTCATATTCAATATGATCGAGTGATCTCTGCTTGCGGTACTTGATGAATTCTTTGGGGAAACCATGGAGAGCTAAGAGATCATCCCGTACGGCTCGGCATTCCTCCGGCGTGGGTTGAGAGTGATCGGGGAATGGCTCATTGTCATTGAAGGAACCAGCGGTGACATTAGTCTTTCTCGAGGATTTCAATGACGGACATGGAGAAGAAGAACAATGGTCGTCGGGATTTTTCCTCTTTGGGTTTTTCCGCGTCTTTGTCAGTTTGGTCATTTTCTTTGATAATGAAGCCTTGCGAAAGGCCCCAGCGCTATATTAAGGTTTCAATTGTAGCCGAAGTGTTGAGGTAGAAAAATAAGGGAGGTTATTACGATGGAGAACGGAGAATCATCACCAATAAAGCTGAAATTTTGGGTTAAGTTAGATTTCAATGTTATATTTTTGGTTAAATAATTCGAATAAGTAAATATATATTAGTGAATTAATTAATATAAATATGTTTTAATTAAATTATTATTATCATTAATTTATGATCATAATTGCGTGGCTACGTCCAAAATTTATATAACTCGGCTTTTATGTCTAAATTTAAAATTTGTATAATTTAATTTGTAAATGTATGAATCCCAAATTTTTCTAACTGTATAAATTCATAATTTGTATATGTTTATCCTAACTTGTATATAATTATCATGTTGATAATTTAATTTGTATAAGTTCTAAAAAAAATCTAAATGCATAAAATATAGACTTTGTTATACTTACCATGTTTATATATTGGCAGCGAATTATATAAATGGAAATACTAATAGTAAACAAAACTATAGTTATAAAATGGAATTAGGCATATTGTAACTAAGGAATATAATTAAAATATTTATAGTAATTATTTGTGAAATTTTTTCTATTTTTTTTAACATGGTATTAGAGACTGATCATGCTAATTTATGTTTGGGGCTTTCCACAGTCCACACTTTGATTGGACCTAGACATAAAGGAGCGTCAGAGGAAACTAAAGTCTTATATTAATTAAAGAATGAACTTAAGATATATTTTTTGAGATATTCTTTTTTTCATGAGTTAATTTTTGGGATTAAATAAAATTTGTGTACCATATCTTTAATCAACCAATTAAACTATTAAGATCCCAAAATATTGAGCAAAAAAAATGTGTCAATGAGGTAATAATTTCAATGTATGTTTTTGAAGAGAATGAATTACAACTTCAATGGTTAGAACTATTCATTACTCGGACCTTCTCTGTATAATTTGAAAACAGGGACTTTATTGAAGCTAAAATATTTCTGTGAAAAGAGAAAAATACTACTAATGACAAAACAAAATGGGGTGGGGTACGTACATATTGTCATACACTTTTTAATTGCTAATTCATTGAGTTTGTGATAAAATTTTCTTGCTTGAGATTTTATCGTGCATCTTCTTGAAACTTCCAAAGCTTCATCCACGCACCTTAGCTTGTAGTACATAGATTATTTATACAAGAGCTATATATTGAATATACATTATGATACATTCAAAAACTAAATATAGCTTGATTATATATGAAATATACACTAAGTTTGATATAAATCAACTCCAATTCATTACACCAAAAGAATATCTTTACAAGGGCAAAATATCAATCAATAAGAAAGTTCCGCTCTAGATCTAAAATCCCAAAATCAATGAATATTAGTCATATGACAAAGCCATTAATGGCTTCAACTAATATTTCCCTGTCGCACTTAGGCCTCTTTGAACGATATATAATCTAACATATATGCCCTTTTTGTCTCTTTGGCTATGTTATTGGGACACAGATCCTTCTTCTCCAGATGCATGTTCTTTGCTCGTTCATGTCGTGGCAATTTTCCTGAGAGTTAATCCTACCAATAACTCCAATGCTGCACCAAATTTTACACCAATTTTTTTTCTCTTCATTATTATATTATTATTATTATCTTTATATTTTTTAATTTCATAAAATAAAATTCTTTCTAAAAACATTCACTATATATAATTTTCATATTGTTTCAAATTATAAGTTAATATCAAATTATTTTATATCATAATTTTTTAAATAATATAAATTGCTAGCAAATATTACATATTATACATAATAATGGATAACACAAATAAAAGTGAAATCATTAACGAAATATAATTAAATAAACATTACACAATTGGAAATTTTATTTTAAATTCTACATGAATATTCACCTTTCGAGATCACTACGTTGCTCTCATAAATGCTCTATTAATGCATTACGTAGTTCAAAATGAGTTTTTTTGTCCTTAATTTTTTTATGTCGAGATTTATATTTTTGTATATTTAATTTTTGTCAAGGTTAATTGTACTTATATCCAATTCAAATTCATAGTAGAATTAACATAAATTTAATTCCAAAAAAATTCAAGTAAAGGAAGATAATATATAAAAATTAAAATTTTAATTTAAAATTAATATTATAGAAATATTATGTAAAATTAATAAAATATTTTAATTAAAACATACCAATTTATAGAATATCTAAGTAAAAATATTGTATAATAAAATAATAATAAAGGACAATTGATGTGATGAATAGTGTTGCATCAAATTTGGTGCTACACTATTCATATTTTAAATTTGATGTAAAATTTGACATGAATCGGAGATGGCCGGACCTTAACACAAATCACCACCAAATGCTTGGTAAAATTCACTATCTTTTTCAGCTGTAATGTAACAATTTGATCATCAATTTGGCAGAAACTTGCTCAAGCAAATAAAGAAACACCATATATTATGGGGCCGTTGGACCCAAATAATCTTTGGAAAAAATTGAAAAAATTTAGAAATTAATATTTGGCCATATAATTTATTATTACATGATAAATATTTAAATTTTCCAAGTTATAGAAAAAAGTTAGAGCTCGAGAACTTAGAAAGTTTTAAAAATTTAAAAAGTACCCCAAATTTTTATATTTTATAAAAACACTCATTATTTATTAAATCTAACTAATATTTATCTACCAACTTACTCCATTAATGTGGCAAATCAACACCATTAACTAACATCTTTATCTATTACCTCATCCGAAAAAAATAATTTGAGTGACAAGATTGAAAAAAAAGAACAATTTATTTTAATTCAATTAATGTATTGTTCTTGCCTATATTGTTATTTTATTATTGTTGATTGTTATAAATTATATTATAAATTTTTTTTAACGAAACATGTTCATTATAAAATGATAACACAAACTTATACGTATTTTTAATAATTTTAAAAACTTACAGATACAATTATTATTTTTTGAAATAATCAAATATCTTTAAATTTTTTATGATCAAACACATAATAAAGCTTTCCTAATATTTCACCCAAAAATTACTTAACAAAAAATATTTAAAAACTATAGCAGTTTTCCAGACATATCTTGATAGTCAAGTCCAGAGAGGGGACAAGACGACAAAATATAATAGTCCTAGCAATTCAGCATATTCCGTTTTAGACGTTAGTTAAGGACTCCCAAAACAGATCTATCATCCAAATGAAACACTTTTCTCTATTTGGATTACAGGAACAATTACGTCCACGGAACACTAGACTTAAGTGGTGGGCAAACTTTTGTCCCACTAAATTAATAATGATGAGAGTCCAACCTAGTTGAAGCTACATAATTAAAAAAAATAAAAAATTGAAGCTATAATAACAACAAAAAAGTTTCATCATAATCCAGACAGCTTGGTTTGGCAGAAAAGTACAGTCAACTTGGTCATTCTTTACATAGTTAGTAACTTAATGACATTGTCAAACACAAACGCTTCTTGATTTCTTCTAACATGGCAACTTGGTCCCAAAGTCGTCCCAACCAAGTCGTCTTTGATTGATGTTGTTCAACTAAGTACAAAACCATATACAAATAAAACAAAATTTTTATCCAAAATTGCATTTTCACACCTTAAATCCTAATTATTTACATAATTATAGTCCGAGTTACATTCTTAGGTAATTACAACCAAACCTAAAACAAAGAAAAGAAGATTAGGACCCAGTTTAGCAAATCAAAAGCTAAAAAAGCAAGTAAAAAAGAAGAAGATTTTAACCACGAACATGATAAAGAGTCCCAAACCCCAAATAATTGATAATTACACCTTTTTTTCTACTCGACCCAGAATACAGAACTCGGTTGAGTTGAGATTCTGAGTAGTTCTTCCGACTCAGTACCGAGTTTGACTCACTCGTCCTTCCAGTATTCCTACCCAGTCTACCTCTTCTTCTTCATCGTCATCCTCCTCCTTTACCCTTCTTCGCATGGCGATCAACATCTTCTTTGCCTTCTCCCTCGCCCGCTCGCTTCCTCGCTCCACCACCACCTGCAATACTTCAGCTGCCTTCGCCTCTTTAGCCATCCCCTTGAACCTCAAACTCCCATGACTCAGTGAGTACAGAGCCGCCACGCAATTCTCCCGAGTCGACTCATCCAATTGGTTCCAAATTCTCAGTATCCCCACCAGTACATTCACTGCATTGGCGTCCAGCAATGCCGATTTCCCCTCTTGACACACCGCCAAATTGCACACCACCAGCACTACTCTACCCGCCATATCGCTGTTTTTGAGCATTCCCAGAAGTGTATTTGCAGCTCCGAGTTTGATGAGCTTGACTCGGTTACTCTGCACTAAGGTCAAATGATAAAGGGCTAATGCCGAGTCATGACGAGTCCGCTCGGTCCCTGACCTCAGTAAGTGTAAAAGCGGCTGCAATGCGCCTAATACTCCAATGGCTGTCTTGTTGTCATCTTCCAGCGCTAAGCTGAATATCGCGCCGGCTGCGTGCTCTTGGGACTCCTCGGAGCCGCTTTTAAGAAGATCAATTAGCAGAGAGGTAATCCCCGCCCGAACGATTTTCACTTTGTTGACTTCTGCCAGCGAGAGGTTGACCAATGCGGCGACGGCGTTTGGCTGAACTCCGGCGTACCTCGAGACTAGCAGCGGCTTGAGAGCCGATAAAAGCCGCGGTGTGCACAGTGAAACCCTAGCTTCCTCATCGGTTCTGGTGCTTTTTCTCAGTGAAATTACAGCTCGTTCCTGTTCATAAACGTCCAATTTCTTGAATTGAACGACGTAATAATCATCTTCCGATGATGTGGAACCAGACGAAGGGACTTCATCGGAGATTATCTCCGACGAAGTCGATTGCGACGACGAAGAGGAATAGCAGGAGGGACGAGTAGTAAAAGGAAGTAGCGGTGAGTTGTTAGCGATGACAGATTCTTCAGAGCTCGATGAAGAGTAGAAGTGGTGATTATTCCTTGATTTCATTTCCGACGCAGCGTGAGAGAGGTGCACAGGTGGATTCTCCGCTACCCCTTTGAGCAATTCCCTCTCTGACACCCGTATTCTAGAATCTTCTCTTGAGATCGAAGAAGAAGAACTCGAAGCCATGGAAGCACGAACAACAGACTCGACGGCGTAATAATCCGGCTGCTGAGGCTTCTCCGCCCCTGCCTTTTCACACCAGTTGAGAATTGTCGTCCTCAAAGCTAAATTGGGAATCACGTTAGAGAAATCCGGGTTTAACCCGTTTTGGAGTTGGGGTTTAAACCCCAAATCCTTACAAACTTGAACAGAAGTCCGCTCAAAACTCTGTCCAGAAGACACCACAACTGGATCAAACATCAAACACCCATAAATGGGGCAGAGAAGTTCCTTTGGAGGATCTCTTTTATCAAAGTTGGAGGAAGAAGAAGAAGACCTGTAAACAAAGATTTTCCACATGGATTTGCTTCTGCCATGTTCCCCTTTAGCTTTTCTGAAAGGGGAATACATGGTGGCGAAACTCAAGTAAGTTTTGCTGTAAATTGGATTTTACTAGGTGAAGATGATGATGATGAAACAAAAGAGAAAAAGTCGGAGATTCATTTTTGAAATGGAGATTCAGTCTGATAAGAGTCAGATTTCAGTAGGACGTATAATTGAAGATTGACGTTGTATTGAATAAACAAACTGAGTCTCAAGAATGGTTTGGTATCCTATGCTTTTAGTTTTAAGGGCTTGCTTCTTCAGTTATTTACTTAAGTTACCACTTTATGGTTTAAGATTTAGTCCAACATAGACAGCTCACTATTTCATGTCCTTTTACCTCCAACTTTTTCAGTATTTTGGTAGCCTTCCACCACTAATACTTCTCTTTGTTTCATTCTAAATGGCTTCTAGACCACAAGCTAAAACACAACTAACATGTAAATTCTACATAATGATTATAGAAGAAACAAAAATATTTATAAACAAAATATTTTACATGTCAATATATATAAAAATTAATTTTCTTCCAATATTATTCATTTTTTAATAGGAAATAAATATCTTCCCGGTGTAAAATTGAATTGATGAAATTAATAATACATAAGATATAATACATAATAAATAAACATGTTATTTAATTTGACCTCAATTAATATATATCCTTCAATTTTGAATGAACACAATAGACGTTTAAACTTGTATAAAGTCGAACAACTAGACATATGTGTCATGTGTGTCGTCCTACGTGACAGTTTGCATCATACGTGTTATCCTATATATATTATACCACGTATGTCAACTTCTTCAATTTTATACAAGATTATATATTTACTAATGCACGTTTAAAATTATTAAATATCATATTTATGTATTATACGAATAAATAAGAAAGTTAAGAATACATACTTTGATATTGCATATTCAGAAAAGTTGAAGGGCTAAGTGGCAAGTTTTATCCAATTTAGCATTGCCAATTCCCTCTGATCCAATAATTGATACCTATCATTTATAATAAAAATTTATTATAATAATTAATTGTTAATATAATATACATTATAATAGAAAACACAATAATATATTGATTAGGAGTAACTCTCTCTTCTCTCTCCTCTCATCTTTTACAACGATAAGTGACTCCCCCACCCCTGACCCCCCTGACCCCTCACCTCCATCCCACCTACACCCAGGCCACCACCTCCCCAAGCGGCCACCGGCGAAGACTATTTCTGGTCAGATCTCTCTCCCCTCTGTTCTCTGTCTTATCTCTTCTTTCCTTCTTCTTTGTGTTTTTTTCTTTTCTTTTTTCCTCTTTGACTGCGATCGAAAATCTCCCATCAGTAGATTTTCCGGCAGTTTTTGCACAGGTATTTCGGTAGTTTCTGGCGGTGAACAGTGTTTCAGGTGCATGAACAGTATTTCCGTCACGTGAACAGTGTTTCGAGGTGAAAAGTATTTTCAGCGCATGAACAATATTTCCAGCGTGAAACATGTTCTTTTCAACTGGAGTTGGTACCTCCAGTTTCCAAATATTCTTTGTTCATACACTTGTCATTACATTTTGCTGACTTTAGACCATTGAATACTTTAGTAGTTCATACGCGTTTTCGTGGCTTTGGATAGTGATGGTATATTAGGGTCATGTTCTCATTCAGGGTCGGGGACGAGGGTAAGGAGGGGTAAATGGGTTAAAGGAGAGTCTACACTAAGAGTAGGTTCTTGGAACATTGGGACGTTAACGGGAAAGTCAATAGAGCTAGTTAAGATTCTTAAGAAAAGGAAGATTAATATAGCTTGTGTCCAAGAGACCAAATGGGTAGGTACTAAAGCTAAGGAGGTAGACGGGTATAAGCTTTGGTTCTCTGGTAGATCAAAGTATAAGAATGGGGTAGGCATTTTAGTAGACAGTGATCTAAGGGATCAGGTGGTGGAGGTTAGGAGAATCACTCATAGGATGATGTCGATTAAGGTGGTCGTTGAAGGGACCACTTTGAACATTATTAGTGCTTATGCGCCGCAAGCGGGCTTAGCAGAGGAGGAGATGAGGCACTTTTGGGAGGATTTGGACGAGTTAGTGGGAAGCATACCGCCTACTAAGAAGCTTTTCGTGGGAGGGGACTTCAATGGGCACATCGGGTCTATTTCGGGAGGGTATGACGATGTGCATGGAGGCTTTGGCTTCGGATACAGAAATGGAGGAGGAGTTTCACTTTTGGAGTTCGCAAGAGCTTTTGGGTTGGTGATAGTTAATTTGAATTCCCCAAAAAAGGAGGACCACTTGGTAACCTTCAGTAGTTCGGTGGCTAAGACTCAGATAGAGTTTTTACTCCTTAGGAAGGATGATAAAGGTCTGTGCAAAGACTGCAAGGTCATTCCGATAGACAACCTTACAACCCGACATAAGCTCTTGGTAATGAATTTAGGGATCAAGATGACGAGGAAGAAGAGGGTCGGGAATGATCGACTTAGGATCAGATGGGGCAGTTTGACCACGGCTAGTGCCTTGGAGATGGGAGAGAAATTAAAAGACATGGGGGCCTGGAATAGTAGTGGGGATGCGAACAGTATGTGGGATAAGACGACTAGTTGTATTAGGGTTGTAGCAAGGGAAGTGTTGAGAGTCTCGACAGGTAGTCGTAGTCGACATCAAGGGGACTGGTGGTGGAATGGAGAAGTGCAAGGGAAGGTGGAAGCAAAGAAAATGGTGTACACGAAGTTGATAGAAAGCACGGATGGGGTGGAGAAGTGGACGAAGGAACTTTATAAGATAGCGAAGAAGGAGGCGAAGTCGGCTGTTACGATGGCAAAAACGATAGCTTTTAAACGCCTTTATGCTGAACTAGAAGAAAAAAGTGGGGATAGGAAATTGTTCAAGCTAGCCAGGGTACGGGAGAGAAGGGAACGCAATGTTGATCAAGTGAAGTGCATTAAGGACGAGCATGGAAAAGTATTGGTAGAAGAGACTCTCATTAAACAGAGGTGACAGTCATACATCCATAAACTCTTGAATGACGTAGGGGACAGAGACTTTGTGTTGGGAGATTTGGAACATACAGAGAGGCGTCGCAATTTTGGATATTGTAGGAGTATTAAGGTCGAAGAGGTTAAGGGTGCTGTTCATAAGATGCGCTGGGGAAGAGCAACCGGACCTGACGAGATTCCTGGGAATTTTGGAAAAGTGCCAGCTTGGTAGGTTTGGAGTGGCTGACTAGGTTATTTAATGTCATCTTTAAAACGGCAACGATGCCCGAAGAATGGAGGTCGAGCGTAATGATCCCTCTATACAAAAACAAAGGGGATATCTAGAGTTGCAACAACTATAGATATATCAAGTTACTAAGCCACATTATGAAAGTATGAGAAAGAGTGGTAGAGATGAGGGTGAGGAGAGGTGTGTCTATTTCAGAGAACCAGTTCGGATTTATGCCGGGACGCTCAACTACAGAAGCCATCCATCTTATGAGGAGACTGGTGGAGCAATATAGGGAGAGGAAGAGGGACTTGCATATGGTATTCATCGACTTAGAAAAGGCCTACGATAAAGTTCCACGAGAGATACTATGGAAATGTTTGGAGGCTAAAGATGTACTTGTGGCATACATTAGGGTGATCAAGGACATGTATGAGGGAGTCAAAACCAGGGTAAGGACAATAGGAGGGGACTCAGAGCATTTCCCAGTTGGGATGGGGTTGCATCAAGGATCAGCTCTAAGTCAATTTTTATTTGCCTTGGTGATGGATGCATTGACGCGACAAATTCAAGGTGAGGTGCCATGGTGTATGCTTTTCGCGGATGACATAGTCCTGATTGATGAGACTCGTAGTGGAGTTAATGCTAAGCTGGAGGATTGGAGACATACCTTGGAGTCTAAAGGGTTTAAGCTGAGTAGGACCAAGATAGAGTACTTAGAGTGCAAGTTCAGTGAGACACCTCAGAAGGTTGGCGTGAAAGTTAAGCTTGGTGCCCAAGCCATTCAAAAGAGAAGTAGTTTCAAGTATCTTGGGTCTATCATGCAAGGCAGCAGGGAGATTGACGATGATGTCACACATCGTATTGGGGCAGGGTGGATGAAATGGAGGCTCGCTTCCGGAGTGCTATGCGACAAGAAGGTGCCACCACAACTTAAGGGCAAGTTCTACAAAGTGGTGGTTAGACCGGCTATGTTGTATGGGGCAGAGTGTTGGCTAGTTAAGATCTCTCACATTCAAAAGATGAAAGTTGTCGAGATGAGAATGTTGAGATGGATGTGTAGTCACACCAGGAGCGACAGGATTAGAAATGAGGTTATTCGGGACAAGGTAGGAATGGCCTCGGTGGAAGACAAGATGCGGGAAAATGCGACTGAGATGGTTTGGGCATGTGAAGAGGAGAGACACAGATGACCAAGTGAGGAGGTGTGAGAGGTTGTCCATGGATGGTTACAGAAGAGGTAGGGGTAGACCGAAGAAGTATTGGGGAGAGGTGATTAGACAGGACATGGCTCAGTTATAGCTTACCGAGGACATGACCTTAGATAGGAGGGTGTAGAGGACCCACATTAGGGTAAAAGGCTAGTACATAGTCTCGTTATTCTTCCCTATTCATAGGCGCACTAGCAAATTACAATTCCTTGTGCTCTCATTTCTGCTATTTCTATTACTATTTATTACTTTCAGTACTTTTGATTACTCTATTTTATCTGTGATGCCTTCGTTATTTATTTTCCTATAGCGCTTTGAATTTCTTAACCTTATCTGACCCCCTTTTATGCTTTTTTTGAGCCGAGGGTCTCTCGGAAATAGTCGTCCTACCTTGATAGGAATAAGGTCTGCGTACACTCTACCCTCCCAGACCCCACGTTGTGAGATTTCACTGGATTATTGTTGTTGTTGTTGTATACTTTATAATAGTATTCTATTATAAGAATCAAGAAAATTCAGACAAAGAATATAACAATAATAACAAATCTACTGTAGAAAAGTTAATAGAAAAAATTAAATAGTATTTAGAGCAATATAATTAAATTGGTATGTTTAAAGCCTATTTAGAGTGCTAGTGATCGATAAATCGAAACGAAAAAATATTATTGGATTATTTCTAGTGGGTTATTGGGTTAACGGATTTTTAATAATTTTATAAAAAAAATGGAAAAATTACTTGATTGAGTGCTTTTTAAAAATTAATTACTGATTTTAGCGATATTTTTTATTTATTACCATTTATAGCAATATATAGCAATATTATGATAAATCTACACTTGTATTAAAAGTGAATTATGCATACAATATAAATGTATTACAAATGTTTTAAAATATATATTATGGTTGTGTAGTAAGAAACTAACATAATGTATTATAAGTCTATTAAAATATGTGATAAATGTATTATCTATCTATAAAAGTTGTATTATATATGTTTTATAAATAGTTTTCTTCAATATGTATTAAAACTGTATTATAAATATATTATAAGTGTTCAGTGAAATTATTTTTTTATTGCTATAAATGGTAAATATTTTCTTAATATTGTATATTTACGTAAGTTTTCCAAAAAAAAAATTATTGGGTTAACGGTTCAATTTTGACTATTAGTATTGGGTTATTGATAAACCAAGAACCCATTAAGACAGTAGTAATTTACTACTTTACCCTAAGAAATATTAAATATTAAATATATATTAATAATTAAGATAACTAGACACTATATGTCTATATCACTACTTTACACAATCTACCCATTTTACAGTACTACTTCATACTCCTTTAGTCTTTACTCTTTTCTCAAAACCTAAAGATTAGTTTGTAATTGTAGCTTTTGTAATTTGTAAATATCTGTAATTTGATTAACATTAGAAATTTTAAATTATGTAATTGATGTAGCCTTCGTACTACATCTGTTTTTATTGATGCAATTTCTCATTATCTTTCTTATTTCATTATATCAAAACATTTACAGTTGATTTTCTTGTTTCACTGCATCGCGCCAAATTGTTAGAGAAGTGAGAAGTTATATATTTATTTTATGACCATTTCTTATTGGGTAAACTGAAAATCAAACCGTTAACGATTAAAAATCGATAAGTCAAAAATCGATAACAAATATTGATTCAGCTTATTTAAAAATCGAAAATCGATAAACTGAACCGATCGATGCACACCCCTGATTCCACGTATGGGTTGATACATTATTAAGCAGACGTATGGTACATACCGTGTTAGCTAGGTCGAATAATGCAACTTTAAGAAGTGTGTTAGATCGCATTTCCAAAGATCGGAGAGAGCTAAACTTGTTTTTGGGATAATAATAATTATTTGTTCGAATTATAATATCTGCACTATTATAATTATAATAGAAATGTAATAATAAGGACTAATTTCTTACATTTTCTTGCATTTAGTCGAAGTAAGGACTCTAGAGTCTGGACTCCCTTGTCCTTGTATTCATCTACCACTCCAATGCCCCTACCAAAGATGTACAAACAATTTGGACTTCTTTTACATGCTTAACTATCTGGAATGAAACATTGGTGGGCTTTGTTCGTTAAAAGTTACTGGGCAAGTGCACATATAGCCAGCCCATTTTCTTTTACCAGAATGGTTTGGAAATAGATGATCTAAACTTTTGACCTTACTTGCTTTATGGACAAAATTTTAAATTTAACAATTTTTAATTTTTGACCTTAAAGGTTCACCTACAAAGCGGAATCAAAAAATATTAAGACTTTTTATTTCTAAGGTCATTGGACGATAATTTAACTCCTATCTAAGACATGTTGAAATTCACAAGTGAAATTTGACATATATATTGTTTGTGCAAGCAAATTTAAGATAATTTTTGTTAACTTTGTTAAAATAGTTGTTCTCTCTTTTTACCTTCATCACACTCTCCAGACTTCCTTAGTCTGTTATCCTCTCATCTCCCTTCTATGTTTTAGTATATCATCTCCTTCTAGTTACCTTCTTCCTGTATTGTTCTAAGATTTCCCTATTATAAGTATCGTTAACGATTACCTTGTTGTTTCAATTCTCAGTTGTAATTTGGATTCAGTAAATATAATATACGCTAGTATTGTGTTGAGAAATTCTGAGTTGTTACACAATGCTAATACACGAACTCGGATCCTAGAATTTTTATCTTATCTACTGACTTTGTATCCGTTGGATTTTGAACAACACTGAGAAGAGACAAGTTATAAGGCCATTTTCCATTCAACATCATTTTGACTTGCTCATTCCCCATTTGTGGGATCACAATGCAAATAACAAAAATGGAAAGCGTGAATAAGAGTAAAACAAGATTTGAATCATGCAGTACTTGAATGTACAATAATATTGCAACATATATGGACTACGTACTGTTAGTAAACTGTATTGTAAAATATTAAAACAGTAACAATAATTTCTGAAAATAAAAAACAGAAACTGAAAACAAGAACAATATCTGAAAAATTATGTAAGAACAAAATCGAGCCCACTGAATGGACAGTGTGTCCTAAGGAAATTATTCCCCTCAACGTACCCGAGGTTTTGGAATCTTTCCTCCCAGGATAGAACGATTTACTCACCAGAATAACGGTACAACAAATTAAGGTGGCTGCGAACCACTCGAAGACAGTATATCATATGAGTTTTTAGGAAGTGCAGAAAAGAAGAAGAAGAAGATTGTTTATAAGAAATTTTCGTAAGGAACAATTTTGAGGATCAACAGAAATATATAGTCTGTTTGCAACTTTTCAGAAAAGGTGTCTGTTGGGAAAAGGTCGCAACTTTAAGGTTTGCAACTTTTCAGAAAAAGTTGCAACCTTTCAGAAAAAATCTGTTGGAAAAAAATGGTAGGAAATGTTTTAAATTAATTCGGGAAAGAAAGAAACGGGTTGGGTCACGGGTCAGAATTTTTAATTAATTAATTAAATAATAATAATTAATTAAAAAAATAAAGGAAATTTGATCCAAAAAGATTATCAATCAAGCCGAAGCCAAGCGAGCGACAACGGCGCGAGTGGAGACCCTCTTCTTGACTCTTTAGCAATATGAAGGAGTGCTTTTACTTTTAAGTAGGAGACTTTTTCTCTTTCTACCACCTATGTGGATAAATGCTTATTTCATAAAGTAAGAGGGAACAACTCATTTTTCCTTCCACTTATTTTTCTTTCATTTCTCATTCAACCAATCAATTAAACCCAACATATACCATTCTAACCTATAATCGAATTCAAGTACAATAATGTTGTAATATATATAACGGACTATAACTTTAACCTATGTTCAAATTCAAGTACAATAATGTTGTAACACATGGCACTACGTACAACTCTAACCTATGTTTGAATTCAAGTAAAATAATGTTGTAACATATCGGACCAGCCCAGGGGTGGCTCGGCGAATCTTGTGGCCTAAGGCAAAATCATATTAAGAGATCCTTGATTTTATTTTATAAGATTTCTACACTAACAAAAAAATATTTTTTTACTAAACAATAATTAATCATTTAAAACAAAGAATAACAAATATCATTTTTAAAAAATTAGGAAAGAGCACAAACATAATAAAGTGGTGGATTATCGATGTTAAGATCCGAAACTCAAATTAAAATTTTGATTTGGCTATCCTCACAATCAAGAAAAAGAATATGTACATAACTTAATAGATGAGTTTTGAGCATGAATATGTCAAAAATATAGACACATTAAGATCAAATATCTGATCAATTTAAATTATAATGTTAAATCATTCTATAAAGTAGCACTTATTGTTAATATCCAAAATAAATTATAAGATATTAATATAATATGTTGAATTAAAATGAAAAGAAAATCGTGTCACGATCCCAACCCGCCATGACTGACATCCACTCTAACTCTCCGGTGGGAGAACCATTCTGAATATCCCAACCAAAAATAATCACAGGTATACACAACTTTAAGATGCGGAAGCAAGTTTAAACTAAAGATAAATGTTGAGTCCCCCTAAACTCAGAAACCAACTAGTTATAAACTTCGGTAGGTCCTGGGTTCGAGTCACACTGGAGGGGAAGTGTGGAAACACTATAAATCATCCAAAATGGGGGTAAAAAAAAACTAGTTATAAACTCAAAATGTGCGGAAGTGAACATACCATGGAACTGAAAGTCATCGTACCAAAACTCTAAAAACTAACAAGTCTAGAACAAGAGTACAACTCCAACTATCAGTAACAAATAATCATTGTCTGAAAATCTAAGTCCTGAAAAAGAAAAGGACTAGAAATAGCGATAGAGTCCACGACAACCTAAAGAAACAGCTCACCCATGCACTCGAGATTATAATCACTCCTCTAGACGATGTCTCTCCGCAGCTGGCTGAATATGCCCTGTACTCAACAAAAAGGTAGAGCAAGAGTAGTATCAATACACAAAATAACGGTGTACTGGTAGGATCACTCGGTTAGCCAATAAGCGGATCGTAGACAAGTAAATTCAACATAATAGGCATATACATATATAGAATAAGTCAACTAATCTCAAGTTCAACCATATTCAGCAATATCACAACTCAATGTCTTCCATATGCTATAACTTCACACAAGGGTTTGTCCTCTCAAATGACCTATAAATAATTAACTTTATGTCGGAATGTGACACCCGATCCCAATATGTGTCGGAATGCGAAACCCAATTCAATTATGTATCGGAACGTGACACCCGATCCAATTATGTGTCGGAACGTGACACCCGATTCAAGCATACCACAATCACAAATACATTCAGTAGTTACAGTTTTTATATCACTAAGAACAAGTTCATCACAAAAATAGGCCAGCAAGTGATCATTTCACACATAATCTAACATGTTCCCCTAATCATATACATACATGCATGTCATTAAGCAATTTAACAAGTATATGAAACACATACGGGAAACTAGACCATCACCTATCTCAAATTCAAGCTTCAACAACCTTACAATGCAAGAGCCTTCCCTTTTCGGCTTCGTTCTTCTCGTTCTTGGTCTAGAAAACAGTAAATACATATAAATGATCAACACAATGGCCTAACTGTCAGGAAATATAACACAATTTTATACCCTAGGCCAACCCATGATCCTAACCCCACTCTAGGGATATTTTTCACCATAGATTTCTAGTTCAAACCCTCCTCCAATGATTACAAGTCATACTTTATAGGTTCTAGAAATTAAAGTATGAATTTAGGGAGTAAAATCATTATCTTAAGCGTGGAAAATCAATGAAAATCGCCTTAGGTCACCTTTTGAAGACTTAGGAATTGTTTTTGTAGAAAAGAACCGTTTTGAGGTTTTTCAAGACTTAAGTCCTGCGACTGTTCCTCTCTGGAGGGACCCATCCCGTCCTGGCGTCCCTGCTTTGGCGGGATATGCGAAGACAGAGAGCTTGTAAAGAGTCTCCAAGTCTCTTTTTTTACAACATACCCTCTTTTCAAGACGTATTAAAATATATCCTTCACGCCAACTTTAATTTTGGGAGTTTTACTCGTTTGAATGTGATTTTGCGAAGTCGTAAATGCTCCATATCGTCCTATCTATCAGTCTATCCAATGAAATTGGAGGTTTTACCTCCATCATTCACATGATCACTCTAGACTTCACCTGACTAAGAATTCGTCTAAGTCTGGCTTAGGCTAAGTTTTTTCGAAGTTACTACCGAAGTTTCTGGCCCGAAATCATTCTCCATTGGCCTATTCCTAACGACGGAAACATGTCGTTACAAAACGGTGCATAAATGCTTGTGTTCATGCAGTTTCAGAGAAGATTGAAAAAGAAATTCTTTATGATATCGATGTATATAACTTAGTTCCTATATAAAAAGGATAAAAATTAAAATTAAAGGGTGAACCAAATACCAATTAATGAGTAAACAAAATTATCGTAATTTATAAACTTATTGGAATAAAATAACCTCAAACAAATAATAAAAAAAATATATTGTAACAATTTTATTTATATAAATTATATGATGTATATAAAAAATTAATATAATAATAATAATAATTTAGGTAAATTTGGGACCTCCAATTTTTTAGGGGCCTAGGCAATGGCCACACTGGCCAAGCCATAGAGCCGCCCCTGTATCGGACTACACTTGTCGATGGATCATCTATCATGTATTTAATTTCATGAATGAAGAAATTTATTGGGTGTTAGAGAGAATGGTGAGTAAGGTGGAGACTTTTTTGTAGTCTTTATAACGACACTTTTTACTTTTTCAGGTGATATGACTTAAAGTGAAGTAAAACTAGTAAGAAAGCGTCAAAGGGTATAAAAGGAATGAACTACTGTTCTTGACAATTTCAGGACAAATTTTCTCGACAAATATACTTTTCCGGTTTTCCCAACTATAACCTATGTTTGAATTCAACTCACTAAAATTGATACATTTAATTAAGCTAGTGTATATTCAATGAGCAGCTAGAGAATACGGATATATAGTATAACGGTTTTGATGTTAGGGTATGAATTATGATTATAATATATGAACATTTAACAGTTATAATATAATATAGAAAGAACTTTTGTTGGCAGGGATAAGTATATTTGTATAAAAAACAAGATTGGAATCTGCAAAAGAAAAATATGCTTCATCTCCCGTGGTTCAACGAACATGTTTGCCACAAAAAAATTCACTGTAAAGGTAGAAGAAAGTGGAATAAAAGATGGCTGGCAAAAGTAGGGGTAACTTTATCAGGGTCAAAACACAAGTTTTATTAGTGTTTTTCACCAGCCAGAAGTCTTTATTCTATTGTCTCATTCTTTATAACTTTGACATGTCATAACCATTTCAGTCTTGTCTTCCTCATCTAGTCCATCACTGGGGTCACTACCACCTTGTTTTGTATATCTTCATTCCTAATCTAATCTCCCTTACTATGCCTACACATCCATCTCAATATCTTTATCTCATCTACTTGCATCTTCTGCACATGCAAGTTTTGGACAGGCCAACCCCATACAACATAGTTGATCTAATACATACACTTTATAAAACATATCTTTAAGTCTTGGTGGCATATTCTTATCACACAATACATTGGATGTGATTCTCCATTTTGTCCACTCCTCTCCAATATGATGTGTTACGTCATCATTAATCACCACATTTTCTTGTATAATTGACCCAAAAAAACTTGAAACTATTTTCTTTTTTGGAGATGACTTGTGTATCAATCTTCAATTTCATATCTGTCTCGTAAATTAGGTCACTGAACTAACCTCAACGCTTATTTTCAACATTCATATTTATCTGCCAATACATGTATCGCCCTTCTTTTTTTCTCCAAAATTCTCTCTTTTTCCTTATTTCCGTTTAAAATATAACAGGAATTGAGAAAAAAAAAATCTTCAATATGACACAAAAAAATGTTTTACTTGGAGTAAAACGTGGTAACGGATGTCCGTCGGTTGATGGTTAGCTCGTACCCACAATATTATTGGACCTAGGTTTAATGATGGGTTTGGTCTTGTCGGATTAATTTGGCTCTGAGGTTTGAACACAAAATTTCATTAGCTGAGTTGAATTGGTTAGTGATGGAAGCAATTCTCATAAAGTGAGAACAAAATGATATATTTGCCTCCTTCCCTAGTCATTAATTATCACTCATCCACCGCTTTTTATGATGAAATCATATTTTTTGTTTTCAGATTATCTTTAGTGTACTATTCCTTGTGCCTTGAAAAAGAACCTTCGCTTAAATTCATTTCAAGTTTCGAATTGTTATTTAAAATTTTCATGTATATGAAGATTGAGTGAAAGCTTTGATTCAATTCAAATTTACAAGTAATAGTGATAACATAATAAGTGTAGGTAGGACAGAACAAAATATGTATTCGATCGAACAAAAACGAAATTGTTGCAATTCAGATTTGATTGTTTTATTTTAGAGTTAGTGCTATTAAATAATGACAATATTATAATTATTCTCCCCAGTACTCCTTGAATAATATCTTGGGTAAAAATGATAAAAGTGTACGTTCTACTTGTGGAAATGCTTAATCTGTCACAAGTCGCAGGCAGAGACAATTTAATTGATAAATAAATCCATTGATTCTCTTATTTCTGTTATTACGAAGTTCAATGATTCCTTTCTCATTCTTTATCAAAACTCAATAAAGTTAAGTATGAAAGCATATTCATTACAGTCCAGAAACAGCCTTTTTCTGTGTTGCCTATCATATATTATAAATAAATAATAATTATCTTTTCAAAAATCGAAATTGCTTTATGATATCCAGCTATATGTACACCTCTACTCACGTCCAACATCCAATTATGTTTGTTTTTTTCTTCCTAAAAATAAAAATAAGATTCTTTTTAATTTACAAGGGAAAACATAAATTCAAAGGGTTGACCAGAAAAAAATACTTGACTTGTGCAACATTCAAATAAGTAGTGTATAGTGTCATGACCCGCCACTTGATCATGAAGACGGGGAAAAGATCTAGAGTCTTGGAAATGTTAATAGAAGGCTCTAGAATGTCCAAGAGAATTCTAGAAGAAGGTAGAGGAATCTAGAGTCTTGGAGAGGTTAATAGAAGACTCTAGAATGTTCAAGAGAAATCTAGAAGAAGATAGAAGAACTTAGAGTCTTGGAGAGGTTAGTGGAAGACTCTAGATTCTTATAGAAGCTTGTAGAGAAGTCTTGAAAGACTTGGAATTCTCTAGAGTGTGTGGAGAGTTCTAGAGTAGGGACTTCTTTGTAAATATGGGAGGACTTGTATAGTAATTTTTATTTACACTTAAGCCCCTTAGGAGTAGTATAAATAGAAGGGGCCATTCATTTGTAAACCATCCAGAAATCAAGCAATCAAGCATTCTTCCAAAGCAATACAAAAGCCTTCTTCATAAAAGCTCTCTTGTCTTTCTTGCAATCTAGCATTCCCTTAGCGATCTAGTCTTAAAGGCTTACTTGAGCTTACAAGATCGTGAAAGATTCGTGAGTAAGTTGTCAAGTGCCGCATGGAAGTCTTAGTGGAAGTCTAAGTCCGTGACAACGTGGTATCAGAGCGAGGTTCTACTAAGGGATATGGCAAGTGAGGGAGACATCAACACCACTACCGCCACCAATGTCAAGCAAGATGTTGGAAGGAAGCACCGCAAGGGAAAGAAAAACTCTAAGAGAAATGAGGAGGTGCCGCTTGAGCCTACACCAAGCGAGGCCCTAACATCCTACTCACCCTCGGCCACTGAGGTGAGTGACGATGAGCGAGGCGAGGAGCCCGTGGACGTCACACCCGGCATGGAGTGGATTGCAAGGGTGGATGCTGCCCGTCAAGCAGTGGAGATATTAGGCAAGCGCTTGAAGAAGGTCGACGGCAAGTTCAAGTCTCTAGAGGAGTTCACCCTTGAGGAGAACGACAACATCCGGGAGGAGTTGGAGGTGCGCAAGGCTGCCGAGTACGAGATGAAGGAGGTGATCACTTCCTTGGAGTGCCGGCTCATGGACGCGCTAAGCACGATGGAGACCATGAAGGCCGAGATGGCAGCACTCAAGGGAGATGTGGAAGCGGGAAGATGCGTGACGTCCAGCGCGGACCGGGAGGCCAAGATTGAGGCTCCTAAGCCACCTATGTTCAAAGGTGCCCGTGAGGCACAAGAGGTGGAGAACTTCCTTTGGCACTTGGAGAATTACTTCAAGTGTAACAAAGTGAAGAGTGACGAGACGAGAATCAACACGGCCGTGCTATACCTCTCGGAGATGGCCATGTTGTGGTGGAAGCGCAAGGAGTCTGAGATAGGGAAGGGTCTTTGCACAATCAACACCTGGGACCAGTTCCGGAATGAGTTCAAGAAGGCCTTCTTCCCCAACAATGTCATCTATGAGGCCAAACGCAAGTTTCGGGAATTGAAGCAAACGGGTAGCATACGAGCCTATGTGAAGGAGTTCACTACTCTCACACTTCAGATTCCCAACCTCACAGATGAAGACATGCTCTTCCACTTCATGGATGGACTGCAGAGTTGGGCCAAGACAGAGTTGGAGCATCGCCAAGTCAGCACCATCGATGAGGCCATCACACAAGCTGAAGCTTTGACAGACTTCAGGCATGATAAGCATGACCGAGGAAGAGGAGACGAGACGATAGGTAGTCATGACCAAGGTGGGGGAGGTTGTGAAGAGAAACAACCTCATCCCAAAAACCATGACAATCTTAAGTCCGATAGTAAGAAGGTTGGACGACGAGGCGATGCCGATAGAAAGGCACAGAATGCGAAGGGGAATGGATGCTACATATGCGGAGGGCCGCATGGCTATGCAAGGTGTCCTGAACTGAAGAACCTTGGTGCCATCCTACGGGAATGGAAGGGGAAAGATGCACAAGGGCAAGAGCAAGGTTCAGACACAACGCAATTGGGCCTGATTGGACTATGCGGAGCTATCGCAAAGCAATCAGGAAAGCCGAAGGAGTACGACGCACAATATGTAGACATCATGATCAATGGACGACCCGCTCGGGCAATGGTTGACACAGGTGCAGAGGCCAACCTAATGACCAAGTCAGCAGCTATGAAGTTGGGGCTAAGTTACAGTCCAAGTGATGCCCACCTCAGGACGGTTAATGCACCCCTGACACCGGTGTGCGGAGTCGCTCAAGGAGTAGACATCACATTGGGCAAGTGGCGAGGTAAGACCAACTTTACTGTCGCTCCCTTATATATCTTTGATATCGTCCTTGGGCAGGAGTTCTTCCAGCGATGCCATACAGTGATCGACCCCTACCTCCAACAACTCGTGGTTATGGAGCAAGAGGGATCATGTATGGTGCCCCTAGTCAAGGTGCCGAAGATGGAAGGACCAACCCAACTTTTGGCCATGCAGGTTGAGAAGGGCCTAAAGAAGGGAGTACCGACGTTCATAGACACCATTGCGAGTTTGAGTGAAGACAATGGTGCTAGAGAGGCATTGCCACCTTGCATAAAGAAGAGCGTGATGCCGAAGAAGTTGCCAAGACACTTGCCTCTAAAGTGCCAGAAAGAACGGAGGCCAGTGTTGACTGAACCAAGCAGGAATAGGGACAACAGGCCACTGTCATTTTCCTCGTCCACTAGAAGGGACAATCTCTGGAAGAGGCCATATAAGAATGGCATGAAGACTTGTCGCAGATTCAAGACTAAGTCCGGAGGCTTTTGTAGCAGCAGTGCGCCGAGGTCGTCGCCATATCAGGTGGGGGAGAGTGTCATGACCCGCCACTTGATCATGAAGACGGGGAAAAGATCTAGAGTTTTGGAAATGTTAATAGAAGGCTCTAGAATGTACAAGAGAATTCTAGAAGAAGGTAGAGGAATCTAGAGTCTTGGAGAGGTTAATAGAAGACTCTAGAATGTTCAAGAGAAATCTAGAAGAAGGTAGAAGAACTTAGAGTCTTGGGGAGGTTAGTGGAAGACTCTAGATTCTTATAGAAGCTTGTAGAGAAGTCTTGAAAGACTTGGAATTCTCTAGAGTGTGTGGAGAGTTCTAGAGTAGGGACTTCTTTGTAAATATGGGAGGACTTGTATAGTAATTTTTATTTACACTTAAGCCCCTTAGGAGTAGTATAAATAGAAGGGGCCATTCATTTGTAAACCATCCAGAAATCAAGCAATCAAGCATTCTTCCAAAGCAATACAAAAGCCTTCTTCATAAAAGCTCTCTTGTCTTTCTTGCAATCTAGCATTCCCTTAGCGATCTAGTCTTAAAGGCTTACTTGAGCTTACAAGATCGTGAAAGATTCGTGAGTAAGTTGTCAAGTGCCGCACGGAAGCCTTTTTCTGTGTTGCCTATCATATATTATAAATAAATAATAATTATCTTTTCAAAAATCGAAATTGCTTTCTGATATCCAGCTATATGTACACCTCTACTCACGTCCAACATCCAATTATGTTTGTTTTTTTCTTCCTAAAAATAAAAATAAGATTCTTTTTAATTTACAAGGGAAAACATAAATTCAAAGGGTTGACCAGAAAAAAATACTTGACTTGTGCAACATTCAAATAAGTAGTGTATAGGGCTAAAAACAGCTTGTGCACGTGAAAGAATAATAAAGTAGACGCATGGTACCACCAGAAGCCCCCAGAAGGCGCTTTAGGAATTTGGTTCGGTGAAGTGAAGTGAACTGGTCTCGAAGATGAGTTCAGGCAAGATCGATCTAAATGAGTTTTCGAAGAAACAAGAATGATTGTAATTGGGAAAAAGGCGGGAACACGTGGCTCAAAAACAGGGAAGAATTCTTATTTTGATAATATGATAAGGACAAAAAAGATAGATATGTTAATGATCGTATAATATTATCCTACCCACAATAAAGGAGTATTAGCAAATACTACTAATGACATTTTCACATGTACAACAAACCTTTGTCGCAGTACTTTAGGATTGGAGTGAATCGTTTATATTGGTTAATTTATTTATCTTTGTAACTAATAAATAGTAATTTTAATTTTACACATTTGTAAGACATCTGATACTAAACAATGGCGATGGCAATATACTAATATTCTTGTGCGCAGACCCAAAGCATTTACTTACTAAAATGATTCCGGATCACTCAAACATAAACAGATCCAGTGCAAACATTTGTCATCAGAGGTTGGAGGTAAACTGCTTCACACGATTCTCTTTACTTGCTTTATTATCTTTATCTCGTTTTTTACATATATTATATTCACAATCATATTTAACTAGTAATAATTGAAATTAACAAAGTTCAATCAAACCACGTGTTCTTGACCTCATTACAAATTCAGTTATACTATTTTCCCGGTATATATCTTATGAGCAATTGTTTGATTCCCCTGTGAAGAAATGTGTCCTTGTGCTGCAACTTCTAAGGAATAATTGCATAGAGATGTTACATCTCTTGATGGTATAGTGTCTGATTAGGGTCAAAATACATAAAGAGGTTAGCTAGTACCATGCATGTGCATTCTGATTATTTACTATTTTTGAGATAGAGGGGCCTCCACCAGTTGGCTGTTGTTTTCCTGTTTTTGCTAAGTTGGATTCGCATCGACTATAAATCTACTCACAGGATAAAATGTTCCTCATGAAGACATTTTTTATTTCTAATTATAGGCAGAGAATTTCAACCAATTTTTACATAATATGATTATTATATATATATATATATATATACATACACACACGTTCCATTTTAAAAGTTAATAATATTATTTTTTTAAAATTTATTTCAAAAAGAATATCCTTCTAAATTTAAAAATAATTTAATGTGAAATTTTTTATTTTATTCTTAATGAGAATATTTTTACACACACAAATATTATGAATTTTCTAAAACTACAAATTTTAAATGTTTTACATAGCCAAACAAAGTAACCCCAAATTTCATAAAGTAAATTTGATGCGAACTCATGTGTACTTGTTGAGAATCTTACTAAACAAATGTACATGTAATAAACTTTAAATTTTAAATTCATCTCAAATAATATAATATTGCTGCTAGCTATTTGATGTACACGTCTTGATTAATTTCAAGAGATACCTACTATCTCCATTAGTTCAAATGCTTCAGCAGTTTTTTTTTATTTGTCAAATTTTGATTTGACACACCTATTAAGAAAATAATAATTAGTATAGTGAGTTTACCATTTTACCCCTATTAATTGATAGAATTTTTAACATATTTACTCACTATATTTTTCAAAGACATTAACTCAATGTTAATAAATTAACGGTAAATAGAAACAAAAATAATTGTCCTTTCTTAATTTGTCAAAATTGACCAGTAAAAAGGAAAATCAAATTAAAAAATATTTAACAAGTAAATAAGAATGAAGAAAGTATCAAAAACTAAACTATATCATATAAATTGAAAAGATAAAAGGGAAATAAATTGGAGGTTGGAGTATATTAATATAAGTAATACTACATTGGAATTCTCTTCATCATGCTTGGAAAGGCAGGCAGCCACATAAAGAGCAATCATAATGTCTTGTTATTCCAGGTTGCTCTCTCTTCTGACTCTTCCCCACCATCATTGCACCCCTTTCTTTATCATTCACCAACCTCATCACCATGATCACTTCATTTCATCAACAATATTATTACTCAAGCAAGAAGTCGAAGCTGAAGCCGAAGACGAAGACGACGACGAAGAAGATGCTAGCTGAAGTTGACGATGAACAAGAGTACTAATACTTTCCTAGTTGGAAAACCCTAATTAAGTACTCTTAAATCTTCTCTAAATTCACTCTTCTTATTTACGGGGAATCAAGCATCATGGTCCGATTCATAACATATGTGTGTTTCTTCAACTCTTTAATTTAAGTAATTCATTTTTCCTTTAATTTTCTTCCTCTTCTTTTTGCATAACATAATTCATGAGTATCTTGTTGTTTCAGTAAAGCTAGTAATTAATGAAAATCCTCTTTCTCTGACTTGATTTTTTTAAGGATTTGATCTAATGAAATTACTTTACTTCTCTTTACCATCCGAGCAATCCGATCTTGTCAACCTAACGCCAATTACTTAGGGTTTCAGTTTAATTTTTAACACAAAAAATTAAATTCCCGCAATATTATCCCTTCTTTGATTTGTATCGATCTGTTTGAGATTTGAGAAACTATAGTACTACTAGTTATAAAATTAAATATATTACATGCTTTCATATGTCTTATATGTAAAACAAGAAAAGACTTATCAATACGTACTGTTTTGTACTTTATATGTGGCGTTAGCATGGCTTTAGGTTAACTGTTAATTTCACTATCTATATTCTCTCATCTTCAAAAATGAGTTTTCTTTTTCATGGACAGAGATTGAGAGAGAATATTTGTTTCTTTCGCCTGAATATTCAGTACTATACTACTATAACTTTCTATTCTTATTCTTCTCTTTTCTCCTTATCTTTCTTCCCACAAGGTACAAAGGAGTTTTTCGAGACTAATAACTTTAACTATGTCATAGTTTTTGTGAAACTATATATAACCTACGTTTCACTATATATTTTGGATCAAATTTTAAAATTTATCTTTAAATATTTATTTGGTCATAAATTTTGGAAACCTGTCTTCAAAAAATTTTCGTCAGGTTTTAAAAACTTGTCTAGACCAATTTTTGAGAGAAATTTCACTTTTGCTCAAACAATTTTAATTTTTTTTCTAGTGAAATGCATGTTCAAACAACTTCAAGTTTTAAAAATCATAACTTTAAAATCTCAAGTTTCAACTTCAAAATCTATGATAAGCTTATAAGACTTTTGAAATTTAATTTGTAATTTTTGACATGAAATTGTAATATTTGAAAGTAAATTAAAAAAAAGCATATAGTTAAAAATTAGTTAAAATTATATTTGGACATGTATTTAATTTTTTAAAAAAACTTAAATTTGGGGATTCAATATGCAGTGAAGTAAGAATTTTTATTAAAAAATTGTAAAATATGAAAAATTATATACTCGAAGAAATTAAGAAATTTGAATATTTTATATATACAATATATTATTTTTTTTTAAAGAAAATTCAGATGAACTCCTGGACAATCTAAATATTTTATATACTCAAATTCGATAATTATTCGCTACCAACATTCCCTTCACGAATTTCTAGCTAGATGATGAAAGTCCTCACCACTCACCAGCTAGGTAGCTAGCCATCAAAACATAAGCAGATCTTGAAACATGTAACTTAAAATGAATATCTGTTGTTTTAATATTTTGTATTTCTCGATCCCTAGATTTCAACATCAATGTTTGATTGTAAGCTTATTAATTTGATCCAAATTAATACAATCAACTTCATTTTGCCGGATTAAAAAGGCCATCCATCACTCTGATTTCATTCTTAGAAAAGATTGAGTAATTTATTTTTTCCTCATGCTTTCCGTGGTTCATGAACAACCAACTAATATTTTATACTTCCTCACTGCTCGTATGGAAGATGGAAGAAATTCAAACTATATTAAAAAATGAATCTTGATCCTAATTTAAATTTTAAGAAATTATTTTCTTGTATGTTTAAGATCAAATATATAGAGTGTGAACAATATAATAATGAAACTTAATATAGGCACATAAAAAATTAAAATAAGTATGACTTTAAGACCATGATAATTAAGAAATGAATTTGGACCTAATTCATCCACAAAAACTAGCAAGATTTTTTTTTTCTCACATGACCCAAATTGGACTTCATTTAATCTTTTCGATGACTAGATATATTTAGGGAAAAAAACAAGTTTTGAACTTTGGTACGATCATGTCTTTTCTAATGGAACTGCATTACGTAATCACGGTCAATATATTTTGCTAATTTTAGCTCATATTTTATTAACCATTTTAGACTTGTAGTGTCTAACCAAAGTTAACTCTAAAATGCCAATAATGCTGAGTTGATTCTCCAAAAGGTCACTCAATTAATGGAAATTGGGCAAGAAAAACATTTTTTTAAAAAAAGAAAAACAGAAAACGATTAAACTAAATTATCAGGTAATCAATTTTAAAGAAAATATTTAATTATCAGATATATATAGTGACAACTTAATCTTAAAAAAATTAAAAGAACAAGCCAGGCCTTACAGCCCTACTCTTCTTTGTTATGAATACATGACCAATCATTTGAGTTTTTAATTGTTGTGAGCGCGCAAGGTTAGAGAAGAATCCATATGCTTTCAGATGCAGAAGAGTTAGTATTTTGGCTTCTAGATGAAAAAAATGATATTCTTTTTGTTTTATTATACATGAATAAAATATTTTATTGTTTCGATGAAAAGGGCAAAAGGTGAAGTTTTGAGGTTTAGTGTCATTGTTAGTAAATACAAATTTTTAATCGCTCTTTTTTTGGAAGGAGTGAAAATATCAAAATACAAGACCAATATTGTAGATCAGAGGTTTGAAGTTTTAAGTTTGATCATGGATTATGAAATTTATTTACTCCTATAAATTATCTCTTTCGATACAAAATAAATAAGTTTTTGATATTTTTTTTATGATCCAAAATGAATGAATTTTTCAAAGTTCAAACTAATCTCCCCTTTAATAAGATTTTGGGAAGGAGCAAAATATAATATTGAAAAATTATCTTTTAATTAATGTTATTAACTAAATTTGTTAAGGGTATGCCACGCCCTAAAATTAACTGTATTTATTTTTATTTTGGACATAAGGCAGTAAGAGGAAGTTTTACTAAATACCCTTAGTTATGATTTTCTTTTCATTTTAGATTGACATAGACAGCATAGTTATCAATAAATTTGTACATTGAATTAAGAATGTATCAAGGGTAAATTTGGAAAAAAATAAATCAAATACCTTCTTAGCCGTTTGAAACAACAATTATTTTGATCCAATTTTTATAGGGGTGCAATTTTTATAGGGTTGGCAAAATCAAATCCAATCCGTTTAATCCGCCTAATTTGTTTAAGTTTGGATTGGTTATTGGTCGCCTATTCATTAGCTCAACCCATTTCAAACCATTAAAAATTGGGTTAATATATAACTCGAATTGACTCATGAGAAATCTTATTAAAATATTTTTAAAAAACTTTTTTTTAATTTGATATGTTATATATAGCCATAATAAAGAAAAAATAATTTTATTAGGTACTAAAATAGGTTAAAAGAACAAACAAACAATTAAGCTAAGTAAAAATTGAGTTGGGTTAAATCTTGACCCGTTATATAACCCATTACTTAATCCATTTTGATCCAAACAAATTTGAGTTGGATTGAATCTTGACCCAATTATTTTTTAACCCATTATAACCTGTCCAGATTTAATCCAACCCGCCTAATTTCCACCCCTAAAATATTTAGAATCAAAATATTAATTATTTTGGAGCAGGGGCCGTCAGTTAATAGGCCCAATGGAATAACTCAACTTGAAATGGAAACGCAAAAAATTAGTCGCTCCTGTCTTGCCCCCCTCCACCAAGTAACCACTCCGAAAATGTTACTTTGCGGAGGCCATAGGGGCTTCAATATATTGGCGCCAACAACCCAACTCTCGTTTGGGACTTTCATCAAATACCTTGCAGCTTCAAAATCCTCAAAGCTTTCACTGACCTCAAAATCATTTACCGCCAGCGCAAGCTCAAAAGTCTTCAGATCCTCCCGTTTTGAAGCGCTAAACTCGCGTCAAAAAGAACAAGTGCATCTCTACATTGATTCCCTCCTTGAATGGAACCAGGTTCCCCATTCTCCTTTCGTGTTTTATGTTACCACTTTGTATATACTCAGATTAAGTGTTTTATAGCAGAAAATGAATCTGACTGCCGTAAAGGAGGAGAGCGAGGTTATGGAAAGGCACGTCGAAGACTCGCTTTCAATTATTGAACCGATTCGGACTTCGTATCTCTCACATTGTGGACCTTCGTCCGAGAATCTTAATCTCGTTGATGTTGGAAGCGGTGCGGGGCTTCCTGGAGTAATTTTGGCAATTGCTTCCCCTGGTAGGCATTCACATTTTTTCTTCACAATGTCAAGTAGCAACATCTCAAAAGTAAACTAAAAATGGCCTATGTAGAATATGTTGTATTTCTGTATATTTACTTATTTGGTACTAAAACAGAAAGGAAGGAACGGAAAAGAGTTAGATTATCAAATGAAGAAATAAAAAATGTGAGATTTCATTCTGTTAAATGGAATGAGCTGCTTTAACTGCTCGAGTAGTTTGTTAAGAGATTTATTAAGTTTGTGATTTCTTTCAGAGAAGAAGAATGAAAAACAGAACTGGGAACTATATTGAACAATTGAAGATTCTACATTTGAGCATAACTTGGAATTACTCCATTGTTTCATTCAATTCAATCACTACATAGCTGCCTCTTTATATAGAGGTGATTCTCTTGTGCAAACTCTAACAAACTTCACGTGATGACCACGTGCTTTCTAACAACCTCTAACCAACTAACTAGCACGTGCCTAACAACTTTTCTAACTAACTTTCTTAACTGATTTTTCACAGCAGATACATCAACTTTGTAATTCAATGCACCCCCTCAAACTGAAGGGTGGAAGATATCTAACACACCAAGTTTGGTTAAAAGAAGTTGATGTTTGTTAGCACCTAGGCCCTTAGTAAGGATGTCAGCAGGCTGCATATTAGTACAAAGATACTTAGGACTAATAAAATTTGATTTCACCAAATGAAGTGACAGTCAGTGTTGAAGTGCTTTGTACGCTCATGAAAAACTGGATTTCCAGCTATTTGAATGGCCGATTTGCTATTTATATATACCAAGATTGGAGTAGTAACTGGGAAATGCAATTCATCAAGTAATCCTGCCAACCATACCAATTCTGCAACAAGAGCTGCCAAACTTCTATATTCTGCTTCAGCAGAGCTTCTATTCTACTGACTGTTTGTTTTTTCTTGGACTTCCAAGAGATTAAAGAATCTCCAAGTTTCACCATGTAGCTAGTGACTGATCTTCATGTATTAGGACATGAGGCCCAATCTGAGTCACAATATCCAGTGAGCTCTATAGGACCAGTTCCCCTTTTAAGGAGTATTCCAAGTCCTGGAGACTTTTTGACATACCTGAGTGCAGCAGCCTAGTGTAACTTCTTAGGATGTTGCATAAATTGATTCAAAACTTGCACACTAAAACAAATGTCAGGTCTTGTGATTGTCAAGTATAACAATTTCCCAATTAGCCTTTGATATGCTGTAACATCCTCCAATTCTGAATCAGTAGAATTAGAATTCCCAACATGTTGATCAAATTCTACACTTGTTAACTGGTGATTGAATTCTAAAGGAGTGCTTGCAATTTTTGCTTCACTGAGGGCAGCTTCTGAAATAAGTTGCAGAGCATACTTTCTTTGGTTCATTAATATTCCTTCCTTTGACTTCAGGACTTCTATTCCTAAGAAATATCGGAGATGCCCCAAATCCTTCATTTTGAAATGCTGATGCAGTGTGGCTTTGGCCTCCTGAATCATATGAGAGCTATTTCCAGTGATTAAGAGATCATCTACATACATTAAGATCACAGGTAAGTTAGTGCCCTCCTTTCTGATGAATATGGAGTGATCACGAGTACTCTGTGAGTAGCCAATTGACAATAATGCTTCAGTGAACTTGATGTTCCATTGCCTGGATGCCTTCTTGAGACCTTAGAGTGACTTCTTGAGTTTGCACACCTTAGTTTCCCTTTGTCCCTGGAATCCAAGAGGAAGGTCCATGTAAATGTCTTCAACTAAATCACCTTGTAAAAAAACATTATTTACATCCATTTGAGAGAGTTCCCAACCATATGATGCTGCCAGGCTAAGGATGGTTCTGATGGTAACCATTTTTGCAACTGGAGAGAGTATCATGATAATCAAGTCCCTCTTTTTGAGTATAACCTTTAGCAACTACTCTAGCTTTATACCTATCCACCTCACCATTGGCCTTGTATTTAATCTTGTATACCCATTTTGAACCAATTGGCTTGGCACCTGGGGGTAAGTCAACAATGTCCCAATTGTTATTATCTTCCAAAGCTTGAATTTCTTGCTGCATGGCATCAATCCATAGCTTGTCTTGAGAGGCCTCATGAAAAGGTTGATGCTCTAAGGTTGCTGAAAAAGCATGTAGATAAGCCTGATAACCTTTGCACACATTGTCATAACAAACATGATTAGTGATGGAATGGAGACTGGACTTCTTGGGCACAACATAGTCCTTGATCCACACAGGAGGTTTACTGGTTCTACTAGTCTTCCTTGGACCAGCAGTATCTAAAGATAACTCAGCTGGATGGATAGGGTCATCAGCTGACATTGGCTCTGCCTGGCTATGTACTGAGATCTCTTCATGAGGTACTTCTAAGTCAACCACAGGACCCAATGTTGGCTCTTCAACAGGTGCAGAGGTAACATGTGTAGGAGATGCATCAGAAGAGGTATTAGGTGGTGTGTTAATCTCTGTATGACTCACAGCTATAGGCTGGGAAGGTGCCTCAATGAACAGATCTTGAGCTTGAATATTAGTATCTAGGCCCTTTATCATTTGACTGCATAATCTTGAAAGGAAACACTGCTTCCCGAAAAACCACATCCCTGCTTATGAACACAGTCTTACTATCCAAGTCATACAACTTATACCCCTTGTGTGGTAGAAAAAACAAATAAAACAACTTTCCTTGCTCTAGCTTCAAATTTTCCACCTCTTGGCAGTATGCTAGCAAAGCACAAACACCCAAACACCCCTATGTGATCTAGCTTAGGAGGCTTACCAAACAACCTTTCATAAGGAGAATGTCCATCTAGCATAGCTGTTGGCAGTCTATTAATCAAATACACTGTTGTCTGTACACAATCACCCCAAAATCTACTAGGAATATGAGATTGCAATTTCAAAGCTCTTCCTATGTCTAGAATATGTCTATGTTTCCTTTCAACCACACCATTTTGTTGTGGTGTGTAAAGACAGCTACTTTGATGTATGATGCCTATAGATGATAATAGATCAGTAACTTGACTGTTGAAGAACTCAGTGCCATTGTCAGATCTCAGAACTGTTATTGCACAATCAAACTGATTACAAATCATGGATATGAAACTTTTCAATACTACTACTACTACATCTTTATTTGAGTGAAACAAAGAGATCCATGTAAACCTGCTAAAATCATCAACTATAGTCAGTAATTAGTAGTGTACAAGCTGAAATATCTTAGTTTGAGTGATACTAGAAGGAAATTTAAGTCTACACTGTTTTGCCAAGGGACAAATCAGACAGTCCTCTTGCACTGACTCATCCACATTATTCTTCAATATGGGAATATGCTTCATTACCTTCATAGAAGGATGTCCCAATCTAAGATGCCACAATCTATGTTCTGTTGTGTTCTTGTTTGTAAGGGATGCTCCAGCCATAGATGTTACTTCATGCTCTACATCATGCTTTAAAATGTACAGACCTTCTTCCTTACCAATCCCAATCACCTCTTCAGTAAAGAGAGCCTGCATCACACACAAATCCGGAAAAAAAACACCATGCACTTCAGATCCTTAATCAGCTTAGAAACTGACAATAAATTGAATCTGAAGTCTGGTACATGTAGTACATTTTTCAGCCTGTAAGTTCCCTGAATTAAACCATCTCCAATATGTTCTACATGGATTTTATTTCTTGTTGGGAACTGCACTTTATTATGTTGTGATTCTGATAGTTTTCTACATTCATTCAGCATGCTTTTACAATAGATTATATAATGTGTGGCTCCGGAATAAAATCCATCTGACTGCATTATCATGAATATTATCAGTCATAGCATGCATACCTGCTGCAGCATTGGCTTTGCAAGTTCCTGTTGGTGAGGGAGAAGTCACCATTTTGAGCACTTGATCATATTGCTCCTTTGTAAAATAACCTCCTGGAAAGAAGAATTGAGATCCTGGCTCTTCAGCCTTTTCTGATCCTGATGAACCAGTTGTGGTAATGTTAGCATGAGGCATAGCAACTTCATTTGCAGACATCTTCCTTTTACTCTTGAAATCAGCGGGAAAACCTACAATTCTATAGCAATTGTCCTTAGTGTGCCCTTTGTATCCACAATGTTCACATATCAAGCCCAACTTCCTTCCTTGTGAATTCTGACCCTGAGTCTTTCTTTCTTGAAAATTATGTGTTTGAGTTTGAAAGTTATGAGACTGACTACTAGGCTGATTACCTCTTCCTGCCATCATTGTTAAAGGTTCCTTGCTTCCTTCTATGGTTCCTAGCTTCGTTTGGCTTTCTTCCTGAACAATCATTGCATAAGCTTGGTTTACACTAGGAACTGTTGGACTAAGCAATATAGAACTCCTCACTTGTGCATAGCTTTCTTTCAGTCCTACCAAAATCTGTAAAAGTGTCTGTTGTTTGACATGTTCAACATGAGAACTCGACTCTACAGTCACAAGAAGGTGATGCTACCATTACATCTATTTCATCCCATAGATCTCTCATCTTTGAGTAATAAGATGTAACTGTATCTGTACCTTGATTCCTCATGCTAATCTCTTTCCATGGATGAAAAATTCTGGTCAGGTTTGATTTGTCAACTGTCTCCTTGAAATCATTCCAGATTTTCTTTGAGCTTGAAGCATACACAATGCTGGTCATTAACTCTGGTGCCACTGCTGCACTAATCCATGATAACACCACTGCATCACATCTTTCCCATCTCACTGCCAAATCTCCCTTATTCGAGCTCTTAGCACATGTGCCATCAACAAATCCTAGTTTGTTTTTGACTAGAAGTGCCAGACGCATGGATCTGCTCCATACACCATAGTTTTCTGGTCCTGTGAGCTTCATAGGAATCTAGGTCACACCAGGAGTATCAGATGCCTGTAAGTGAAGTAGATGATTGTGGTTTGTTTACGGATCTTCTATTGTTTTTGTTCTCTGCGTCTCCACCATTGTTGAAGCTTTAATGATCTACAATCGACAGCTATCAGAGCTCTGATACCATATTAAGTTTGTGATTTCTTTCAGAGAAGAAGAATGAAAAACAGAACTGGGAACTATATTGAACAATTGAAGATTCTACATTCTAGCATAACTTGGAATAATAGCATAACTTGGAATTATAACATTGTTTCATTCAATTCAATCAGTACATAGCTGCCTCTTTATATAGAGATGGTTCTCTTGTGCAACTCTAAGTCTCTAACAAACTTCACGTGGTGGCCATGTGCTTTCTAACAACGTCTAACCAACTAACTAGCACGTGCCTAACAACTTTTCTAACTAACTTTCTTAACTGATCTTTCACAGCAGATACATCAACTTTGTAATTCAATAAGATTGATTTACATAGTCTCTATAAATGTAAGGTTTGCCTTTTCAAATTAATCTCGTTCTAATCTTGCCATGTTTTTCTCTCTAACTCTCTAAATTTCGATCACTTCAGTATGATCACTGAACTAAGTTGTACATGCAGGATGGAAAGTGACCCTTCTGGAGTCAATGAATAAGCGTTGTTCCTTTTTGGAGCATGTGGTTAGTCAAATAGGCCTATCAAATGTTCAAGTTAAAAGAGAAAGAGCTGAGGTTAGTAGAACTGGAATCATCAGTTAACATGTCTTTTTAATTATTGATTAATAAATTTGGTCAAAAATATTCTCTTCCTTAATTTAGTCAGTATGTGCAAGGTGTTCTGGTCCATATTGAATTCGAAGTGACATTGTCGCAACGTCAGCTGTATGTGTTCCTAGAAAGGTCACATTTGTTTTGTTTTCCTGAAACCAAATGGGAGTTAAGTTCCATGGGCTTGGTTTAATTATTACGTTCTTCAATCCAACCTCTAGTTTCTCTTTAATAATATGTGTTGAACAAGTACAGAAAATATACTTTTAGTCAAATTTGAGTAGTTTCCTATTTTCTCTGACCATGTTTCTTTTCCAACTCATCAGGAGCTATTGATCCCTTTAAATCTTACCATTCTCAAACAAAAAAAGAAGACTGACTGATCCCTCACTTATTTATTTTTTTGGTTGATAAGTGTAGTGATCCCTCACTTAACTTCCTTAGTCTGTAGCTTATCTGAGTGCTTAAACTTTAGGGAACTAATGTATGATCTACTCCTGTTAAATATCAATATATTTACCAAATTGATTTTTCTATTCTTCTCTTAAGGAGTTGGGATCTCACATGATCTAATTCTCTCCTCAAATTAGGTTGTGTGCAGTACAATAGGCTAAATTCTGGTATAACTGAAGATTATCTGCATGGCTTCTTGTCAAAATAATCACTGCAGAGTCCATTCTTTTATTCAGTCCATATGTTCTGTTGTCTAGTAAGAACTTCTGATGGGTTTATCTCCTTGTGTACGATACTTAATGTACCAATGTCTTTGGAGGAAAGTTCTACATTCTTGCTCTTTCTGCTAATTATGGATGCCCTTATTTTATGTTGTAATTTTGTAATGCATAACAAGTTAAAATTTCCTGGAATTGATACCTGTTGTTCCTTCTATTATAAACTAGTATCATCTTTTAGATTTTCTTCAGGTAGTACAGTTTTAAATATTCACTTAACCTGTGGACTTGATGCACATTCTGACATTGGAATAGGACAGAAGCTAGGGCAAGACGTCAGCTTCAGAGAGTCTTTTGATGTTGCAGTTGCCCGAGCAGTTGCAGAAATGAGAATTCTAGGTTTGGAGACTAATTTGTTTCTTCCTCTGTGTTTTATGTTCTTTAATATTCCTTGAGATGGTTATCTGTTTCTGTCATTTTGCAGCTGAGTATTGCCTTCCTCTAGTCCGAACTGGTGGTATCTTTGTAGCTGCGAAAGGTCATGATCCTCAGGTCTGTCTCTCTTATGATCTATAGTAATAGTTTAAGTTACTTTGTCTGAGAAGATGAGCAGAAGGCTTAGCTCTAATTAAATAATGTGTTGTTGGGATTCAACCTTGATACCTCATGGTTCTCCTACCATTTTATAATCAAAATTTTCAGCACATGCTATATTTTACTTATCTATGTCCAGTTTTTACTGCAGAAAGATTAAGTGGGTGTTTGGATTGGCTTATTTTAAGTGACTTTTGGCTTTTAAACACTTTTTTTTGTTTTGAAAGTGTTTGACAAACACAAAAAGTGCTTTTAAGCACTTTTTTAGGCTATAAAAGTAAGAAAAAGCTAAAAGCCAAAAGTTGGGTATCCCCAACTTATAACTTTTAGCTTATAAGCCACTTAAAAAGAGTCAATCCAAACACCCCTATAGGATGAAATTTGCCTAGTGCCTATAATTTTGGAGACCAAATGTGCAAGAATCTATGGTTGATGTACCCAAATGCAGAACACTACACTTGAGGGATCAAAAAGTGTATTTTTTTTCTCAAGACCTAGAGTGGATCTGCAGTAGTAATCTACTGAAAATGCAAATGAGTAAATGTAACCCAATATGAATTTGTAGGATGTAAGATGATTTGCATTTGAGAAGAGAAACTATTGACATATATTTGCAATAACTGCTCTCCAACTTTCAAACTCATTGACAGGAGGAGGTGCAAAGAGCAGAGAAAGCAATACAGCTGATGGGAGCCTCTCTATTGCAAATTCGTTGCGGTATTGTTCTCTTTCACATTGTAGTTACAGAAGGATGTGGCCATGGTTCAGACTGGTTCCAAGGTTTATGATTTTTTATGTACTTATATGTGATAAAACAAACTTCTTAAAAGAAATTCTATAAGAACTAGATAATGGCAGATGAGTTTCTGTTTAAAGAAGGTGAATTATTTCTGACTTCTTGTGATAGTTGGGATTCCAGATCCACATCTTCCTGTTTCTGAGAGTTATTATTTTTGAAGTTTGAGGTCAATGTGCTGGGTTTCCTCAGCCTGAAGGATCAATTATTCACATCTTCTTAATTATAACTTTAAAAGTGAAGAGATTTGATATCATGTTGTTCTCAGTATGATTGGTCCTGTTCTTACACTTGACCTAGGTTAACTTGCTTTGAGTAGTTTTCCAGATGAGCAACTACATTTTAAAATGTCCTCTCATTTCTGGCTTTCACTTTGTTCATTTGTTTATTTATTTTGTAATACAGTTGATTCCCACAGTAAACATGGACAGAGAACTGCCATAATTTGTTTGAAAGGTAAACCTACCCCAAAGAAATATCCTCGAGATCCAGGAACTCCAGCTAAGCTTCCACTCTGAGAGAAATGTTGTCATTCATCCGTATCTCAATTGTACAGTTAATGTATGATAGAGGGAAGTTTGTATTTTCGTTTCCTTTTCTCTCGAACAGATTTGGCTTAAATCCTATCCATTTAAGATGAAAGTATACTACAACCACATAGTACTTTTATTATTTTGTCGCCGAAAAAAGGCATTAACGATGGCCACGTTCCAGTTGGTGATTCAATGTCATACAATTTTTGCTGCTTTTTCTTTTGTGATGTAAGCAGATAGCTTCAGTTTGACATCTTCAGGATTCAAAATATTTCACAGTAGTTACCTGATCATGTGGCTGCGGTAATTGTGTGAAGAATTGAAGAAGTCTCAGGTCATGGGAATTGTGTTACTGTGGCTAAGAATATAATTTGTGTACCTTGTTAGAATTTCGGTTGCATCACATAGTGGAGCATGCGAACCTGTGATTGGATATTGTTGACCTTAAATTAAACTATGTATTTTACCTATCATTCTTCCCCACCTGTATTAAGAAACCTTTGGCCCATTTTGCTTATTACAATACTAAATCATGTACGTGCGTAGCATGTTTATTTTTAATTTTTATTATAAAATTTGTAAAATAAAATAGTAAATTAAAAGCTATGTGACGTATATGTGTGGTCACCACAGCAAGAATAATTATCAACCATACAAAGGCTTAAAATCATAAAAAATTGAAGTCTTATTATGCACAATAATTTTTATTTGTTGTTATTTATTTGCTGAATAGGAATTAACTTGGAAAAAATAGATAGTATTTTTTTATGGTAAATGCAAGAATATCTCTAAAGAAATAAGCAAAATGCTATAAAATGAAGCTAAAAGTAACGATGTGAAAGAAGAAAAGTAGACAAGAAAGGTAGAGAGACAAGAAATATAGAGAGACAAGATGAGATTTTTCTTATTCTTTTTCAAATATATAAAATATTTCCAAGTGTGTACAATGTTGGTTCAATGCCACCATTTATAGGATATAATCATATAATTGAGGGACGCAATATTGTTATGAATATGTCATTAACCTATTTGAGAAAAAATTTAAGCAAATCTTAGTTGATCTGCAACGGAATTATCAAATAATATACAAGGAGTGAAGAAAAATAGCTATAATCAAAACTAAGACAATATCTATAATGGCACATTCCATAAAGAATAATTTACAGAACACAATGAAATTTATAAGCCAGGAAATGTGTCTAAACACTATCTATAGAAACTCAAAAGTCACATTAGAATAAGATCATTAAAATATCCATTGAATTTCTTCATAACTGTTATAAAGAAGTGAAAGAACACATATTTTATTCTAGAAACAGTTAATTTCCCAAAGGCCAAAATTATTAAATCCAATTTTGCATTTATTGTCCAAAGTTGTAGTATAGTATATACCAACTGAGTTGTAAAAGATAACGAACACATACGGGAATATGAAAAATCAAGTCTGAAACTGTAAAGAAACTACATAAATGAGTTGTAATTCTTTAAATTAGTTATTGATAAGTGGATAGGCATAATTATGGCTGATTCATTGTATTGTATTCAATATGAGACACTTAGCCTTTATTTAAACGTATATTTACATTTCTTTGTACAAAATATTAAAGGAGTAGTTTTTTGTTGAAGGATAAAAATATTTAATCAATTAGATTAGATTAGATAAATTAGATTAAATATTTTATAACATTTTGATTTAGTGTAAAAGTAAAATGATAATCAAATTTTGCATTTTGAAGCTTTCTACTTTTAATAATATATGATGATAATATATGTATTCGCCCGTTTAATAGGAAGAATTCTATCTATAGGTGTTTGTTTGTTGCCTCGGAGGAAACTTGTTTGATTTGTTCCTGAATACAATGCTAGGTGGTGTAAAGAAGGGACTGCCGTGGTGTAGGTGCAAGATATCAATGTCCCATCAATAAGATAATTAAGGTTGAAATTGTGACAAAGAGTCTTTACCTACCCAGCCGTGTGGATTGAAATGGGAGAGGGTTTAACTTTCAATATGTGAAAAAGACATGTTATTGCGTTCTCTTTTTTCCTATGGTTAGTTTTGTATGGTCACGTCAAAGCATGAATCATCATCATGAATATTTTAGTCTATGCCAACATTTGATTAAATTTTATTAAAAAGATGGTCCGTGTACTTTTGATCTCTCTCGAAATTCTTAAAGTTCAACTAACCCTCGGAAAACTGAAATACTAGGATAACTAGCAGCAGAATTAGGCCAAAAAGAAGTTATTAGGCAAGGAGGGGTTTGTGAAACTTAAGCTAAAAAATGATCACAAAATATAGGAATTTATGTGGGGTACTTAATTTATAGAGAAGATCAACCAAAGTGGTTTCCAGTTTAAGAAGCATAATCATTTCATAATGGTAGCCTTTTTCAATAAAATAAACCTACAATACATTCCAACTAAAGAAGAAAAAAAGTTGAAATTTTGTAGATATTTTCTTCTTTTGGTCACTTGACCAACAATCTATAGTGCAAAATATAATATACAGATGTTAACTGGCATATGCATCATGCACCTCATTGGAACAAAGGAGAAAGATCAAAGAGTTGAATCATTGAGTATATCAAACAGCTTCATAGAAAAGGAACACAAATCCTCCAAACCTTGGTCTCACCATCTAAACTAGCAGTGTATAGGACATATGAAGAAGCTGTATCTGATGGAATTTGTTGTTCACTAGTCACAGTTAGGCACTTCACTGGTCCACTGTGTCCTGAAATAACACTAAGACAAGAGTAACATCTCTCAACCCCTCTCCACACTCTCACTGTTTTATCTGCTGAACCACTGCACACCAAATCTGCAATTACAGCCAGACATAATATGGACTTTCTATGACCCCTGAGTGCATCCAGTAGCCCCATGTCACCACTTTCATCCTTCTCCCAAACTAGTATTGACCTATCGCAACCACCCGAATATAAAACAGAATGAGTACTACTTCTCCCAACTGCAAGTGCATTTACACCAGATTTGTGTTTCTCTAGTGTACTAACTAGTAAATGTTTTTTCTCTTCAAACCCCTTTCTCCAAATCTTGATAGTCTTGTCAGCTGATCCGGTAAAAACATCCCCGTCTTGTGATATTTCTAGAGCGTTGATCGCGTCATCATGTGCATTTGCTATTGATTCTAGGCACTTAAAATCATTGGTTCGCCAGATTTTAAGTGTTCTGTCCCATGAAACAGAGTAGAGGAATGACTCGTCGTTCGAAAGGGCTAGTGCTGACACTGTGTCAACATGATGCACCCATGTAGACTTCTTGTGGCGCCTGATCTGAACATGGTTTTTTGGTACCATAAATTTAAAAGCTCTGTCACTAAGTAATGGTAGAGTGGCCAAATGAACTACTTTCGGGGTATCTGAATTATGGTTTTCGATTCTCCAGACTCTGATTTTATGATCTTGATGAGCACTAAAGACCTTATCAGACAAAATTACTAGAGACTTCACTGCACCTTTCCCTGCTATAACCGTGTCGATTAAACTAGCATCTATTGTGGAAGTTAAAGCTTTTTGCTCCCACATACAAATTTCTTTATCAGAAGAGCCAGTAAAAAGGAATTTCCCAGCAAGTACAAGGGAAGATGTATAGGAATTCTGTCCCTTAAGATTAGCAATGCATTGATAATGAGTTTCAAGATTAAGAGAAAAACTTAGATCATGAGGTAGTGTTTTGATTGAAGGAACTGAATGAAAACTTGGCTGTGAATCTAAAGAAGTTGGCTTTTCTTGTTCTGCTTTTGAGCCATTGCTTGAACATGAAGTTTGGTAAAAAGGCATCATTCTTCATTCTCCTGAACTATAGTATATGAGCTTGATTTTATATAAGCAAGAATGGAGTTGGGCAGTGGCTAGAAAATACAAATGGAGAGGATCTTGTGAATTGTTTGGTTGATCATAGAATATACATTTTTGGTGTCTCTGTCTTTGTGAGGACTGAGGAGTAGAGAAATTAAAATAGGCTTCCTTAATAGAAAATGGAAAGCTACTGTTACTATTTATTTCTTGAAAAAGTTCTATATATTGTGTAACTTTTGTTGATTGGGAATGTTTTATCTCATCAATGACACTTGAAGAATTGGCCCACAAAAAATAAACTAGACAAAAATTACTTCATTAATTGTCTTACAAAGATTTTCAACTTGCATGAAGAAAGGTCACTCTGTAATAAAAAATTACATAGTATGAATTAGGTACAATCAAATGGCTGACTGCTTTATCTTTTTCATTTCATGACTGGCAAATTTGAAAAGTTAAACCATTTAGCTATTTCATTATTGGCCTGTAATTTGGATGGTAATTCCTGTCTTTTGTACTTGGAATGCTGGTGTGCCAAAACAAGGTAAAAAATTTGGACTTCCAGGAACACGGGCGAATCTAGCATACATCTTATGGTTTTACTCGAGCTCAATAGCTTTGATTTAAAATTTGGACCTCGTGTATGTGTTCACTACACAAGTATAAATTATAGATTTCGAACATAGTAAATCAAATGTAATGTATTAGAATTCGAACTCGAACCCATAATGTCCATATCCTAAATTTGACTCTGTCTAGAAGAATTTAAAGGTAATCTTAGTGTCTATTCAGTGAAAGGGACTTTAGCTAGTTGCCTTTCATAATATAAAAAAAAAAGTGATTGGTAAAGCAGCAAAGTTAGGTACTCTCATAACCCACCAATCTTTCTGCTCTCTTTTTAATTTCTTTAGTCTTTTATAACAGAAATTATATATGGAGAATTTGCCAAATTAGCTGTCATGATAAATTATGTGAAAAGTTTTCTATTAGAGTGTTTCTGCTCAGCATCTGATTCTAATTATGGAGGACAGTTCTGCTTACCTGGATGTGCCTTGGCACTAAATTTTGCCAGCTTCTCTAGTGGTACTTAAAATCATCCTGGAACATGAACCCACCTACATTATCTTATTTTTCTAATTTTACCTTTTTTGTATTAATTTATTTTCTTCCAAACATGTAACATGAATTACTTAGTCTAATGTTCCAAAGATAATTTAGTAGGCGCTTGGCCATGTTTCATTGTGAAAATAGAGATTCGATATATCAATTGAGGTGTGGACAAGTCGGTACGAATATATCCTGTTTGACCAACTTTTAAAATTAGTTTATTTTGAAAAGTATTTTTCGTGTGAAACAGTTTGTATTCGGCCAATAAAATTTGAACAAATTCTTAAAAGTGCTTCTAAGTGTATTTTTCTAGAAAATATTTTTGGGCAAAACCTACTTTTTTAACTTATGAAAAACAGTTCTTGCTACTTAAGCACATATTTTCTCCGAAACGCTTGTCAAACGTCTCATATTTTTTTTAAAAATAAGTAATTTTTGCCCCCAAAAAACTTGATCAAGCATGAAAGAAGAAGTCAACGAATAGTTTGCTACGATAGTAATTATTGAAGGCATGGAATTGAATGTGATCCAAAAGATAGGACAATGAAGGAAACCTATCTGCTAAATTAGGCTTTGCTTAAAAAACACAAGACAATATGTTCTATATGACTGTGCCTCTACCTCTAAAGGGAAACTACTATACTAGTTGTGTGTACAATTTCTTGGTTAGATAGTTATCGAACATGACTTATAATTGGAATAAATTATGGATGTGTGTTCACATGTTTGCAGGATTATAGGGGATTGATTGTTTGAATAAGTAACATAAATAAATCATCAATTATCTTAATAATATTCGTATATAATCTAGACAAATATTATAAAAAATGGGGATAGGGATGGCGGAGATAAAGAAGATGAAGTGTGTTGAAGGATGGGGAGGACACAATCAATGCGAAATGTCACTTGTGGAATTTGTTTTCGTTATTTTTATCAGGGAAATCATTTTTCTCACTTTTAAGAAATACAAAATTGATTTTTCGAGAGAAATATTTTTCAAAAAAATTGACTAGAACACACCCTGCAAATAGGGTTTATATAAGAAATGGAATATTCAGCCCCTCCTCCTACTAATTCTTCTTTTCCACGACAAAATTAAAAACAAAGTCTAGACCTACCTCCACAATCCCCTTTTTACTTTAGTTTAATTTAAAGTTAACTCGTAATTAAGAAACTTTTCTTATTGTGTTCCACATTACGTGACAAACATGAAGATCGACTCATCAAAGAAAAAGTAAAGTTTTGTTTAATGGTATGACATCAAAAATAATAATAATAAAGATTTCAGTGTTAGTATCTCTGGATATTTACACTTCCAAAGAAATTTAAATTATGTTTATCAAGTACTTAAAAATCATTCACTACCCAAAATATAACAATATACTCATTTCCTCACACAACAGGAGAAATAATCTCATATAACTATATATTTAGAATTATAAAAAATGACTCTAAAACTATTTTGTGTTACATTTTCTGTGACACTTCTCTGAAATAGCTCATTTATTAGTAGTACGTAGTATTTAAACGTCGTCAGAACTATTTTTTTTTTTGTGAAACCAATACTAGAAAAACATATATAGTAACATAGTAAGACTATTCTCATAAAGTCGACATCAAGGGTGTGTTGGGTACAAAGAAATATATATTTTTTTTTAAAAAAAAAAGTGATTTATATATGATCTAGGGCATGGAGTGAGGGTGGAGCGCGGGGTGTTATATAGATATACTTAAGATTTTTTTTTTTTCAACATATAGTAAAATTTTAAAATATTTTTTTCCTACCAAACACACCGTAAATATAAAAAGCTGTCCACACCAATGGCGTTTCTTCTTTTTCTTTTTTCAGATCTTTAATTTCTGGTCACATGCTAACTTTATTATAAACAATTTTAGCTAGGTGATACCAAATATCCAATTAACTAATTAGGAGTAGCATTAACGTATTGTCTAAGGAACAAATCCTTGCTAATTTAGCCTAATTTGTGGAATACAATATAATAAATAATACTAGACAGTTTGGTATTGTATTCCACAAAAAATAGGCTACTTAGCCTGCTAAATATAAAATTACGATTAATTAAGTATTGTATTCCACAAATTGGGCATCGCTCTAAAGTAGATTGAATCTGCAACAGTTATTTGCTTTAACGGTACGAAAACTAATGCCTATCTGATCCAAAGGGAAAAAAAAAAAAGGAAAGATGATGAAATTGAAGATGATAAAATTAGCCCACGAAAATATAATTTGGCCAATAAAGAAAAAAATAGTTTTATTAGATACTAAAAAATTATAAAAGAACAAACAAAGCAATTTATAAAAGGAAAACTTATTAAAAATTGGAACAGATTGGGTTATAACCCATATTTCAGTCCAAATAATTTTTAAACGGATCAATAATTTATATACAAAATGCTTTGATCCGCTCAAATTCAATCGAGTCCACTCACTTGATGACACCTCCGGACGAAACGCACCGGCCTAGCAAATCGTTGCCAAACCAACAAGAAGATATGGATGAACTGATGAGGCCTCGACAAGTAACCTAGCTATCATGGGATAGGTTGACAAAAACTAAACCTGCCTCCCAATTTGTTTCTACTTTGTTTGTCTTAGGTTAGGTTTCTTTAACTGTACAAAAAAAAAATATGCCTATATGTCCCCCGGACTCATTATTTTCATTCATAGGTGGATGTAGGGCAGAACACGAAAAATCGAACCAAATCGATAATTAAATTAAATTAAAAAAAATTGATATTTATTTGATTTGGTTTTTAAATTTAAAAATTGACTATATTTGATTTGGTTTTAATTTCAAGTCTAAAAAAATCAAAAAAACCAAACCAACTTTATATATACATATTTTAAAAATTAAATTTGTATATATATGTGTGTATTTTAATTTTTTTATGAAAAAAATACAATTTATATTGAGTTTTTATATTCTTGTTGCTTGAAGTTCCGGATGAATTTTGTTTTAATTTGCTATGTGAAAGAGTGTTTTAGAGGACCCTATTATGATTTTGTTATTGTAATACAACTCTTTTTAAAGTTGGATGATGAAAATGACATTACTATTTTCTGTTTACGTTGAGCCCTCTATTTAAAGTTGATTCATGTGTTGAGTCATGTTTTATTTTCTGTTTATTCATATGTATGGTGTGTTAAATATGAAGTAGAGACTCATAAACTTTAGTAGATTTTTCGAGAAGCTTCATACTACAAGATATGACAATACTATTTCAAATAAGTTTAAATTCAAATAGTGACTACAAGGTGTTTTAAAAACTGACAAAAATTGAAAAACCAGATAAAAACCAAATAGTAAAAACCGATATAGTTTGATTTGATTTGATTTGACAATTTGAATAACCGACTCAATTGATTTGATTATTTTTTAAATAAAAACCGATTCAGATCGAATCGTGAGCACCCCTAGGTGGATGAATATGATTTATTGGATTGGAAATTTGCCAAACACCTGGCCCCTATTATTAGGTTTATGCCTCTCTATTTATAAACATTTCTAGTGCCCTTTTATCCTTGATGTTGGTGTTTATTGTTACTCCCGCAGATTTTGGTATAAACAGAACAAAATAACAACAAATAATTATAGTTTTAAGTCTATAAAAAACTGTGTTTTCTTAAAAAATTTAATCTCCCTTACAATTTCTGGCGAAGCCTCTTAACATTTGAGTCAAGCAACAACAACAATGCGGAAGGAGACTCTTTCCTCAACTCTTTAAGAGTCGGAAGATAAACACAAAAATCTCATCTTCCTCACTAAGGGAGAAATGAACTTAATTCAAATTTCGTTTTCTCTTCATTTTATTTTTCTATCATTTCTCAATTCACATTAATTACACCTTATCTTTAAAGTTTATTCTTTAAAAAACACAACCAACACTAATTGCTCTAAGTAGTACAAGACTACAAATAGATTATACAATTGTCGGAGCAATTCTTTTTGTCAGTGTCTTGTTATCCAACTTAGGTGTAATTAGATAAGTATATTAGTGTCAGAGAAAGAAGGTGTACGTAAAACCAAGTAATTATCATTGTTACGGGGACTAATTACAGTTATTTCCTTTGAAAAGAAGAGGATATTCATAATTAGCATTCAAATAACCCACTCCTGCATCTCCATTTGGATGACATTAGTGCGATTTTTCGTGTAAATGTTTTTCGGTGTCAAGCTTTCAAAATCTACTTATTTTGAAAAATATTTTTAAGAAAAAAATTAAAAGTATCAATTTATATTTGACTAGTCAATTTAAAATACATTTTTATCAACAATATAGTCATTACTTTGTACTTGACCAGTCTTCCAAAAGTACTTCTCAGGCAAAATTACTTTTTGAAACTTCTAAAAACTGTTTCTCTACTATTCAAAAACAGTTTTTCCCCTAAAAGGTAGGTCAATCTTAATTTTCTAAATTATGTACTTTTAAAAAGAAAAAATATATATTTTTGACACTTCAAGAGTTTGGTCAAACAAATTAGATATATATATATATATATGGTTAATACATTAATTATGTATCTATTAGACAAACGAAAACACACATACCGAAATTTGAACCAAAAGTCTATAATTGAAACACATTATTAGGATTTTATATGTTCAATTGAAATAGGAAAAATTACGTCGGTGAATACTTTTTAATAAATAATTATTGATTTTAGCGATACTTTTTATTTATTACTATCTATAGCAATACATAATAATACTATGATAAATCTGCTATGTATTAAAAGTGAATTATGCATGCATATAAATGTATAATAAGTGTTTTAAAATATATTATGCTTGTTTGGTAAGAAATTAACACAATGCATTATAAGTGTATTAAAATGTGTGATAAATGTATTATCCATGAATAAAACTTATATTATATGTGTTTTATAAATTATTCCCGACAATATGTATTAAAATTGTATTATAAATGTCCAATGAAAAAAATGTTATTATTATAAATAGTAAATATTTTCTTAATATAATATATTTATATAAATTTTCCATTGAAATATGACTTAGTTCAAGTATTTAAATAAAATATCGTGACAAATTTAAAAAGCTAGCGATGCATTAAACCATTAATAAATAAACCAAACATGCATGGTGAATCATGATAGTTATATTATTCATATATTTTTATTAGCAGACCCATAAAATGCAACATGATCGATATATATTGCCATTTTATGCTCTAGGCTAGGGCACCCACCAAGGAACTCCAAAAGTTTCCATCATTTATGGTATTTTCTTTTTCTGATAGCTGGATGAGTCATGGTTCCTCTTTGTCTATTTTTAGTTATTATGGAAACTTTATTATAATTATATACGTGGTAGGGCACAACTTCCTCTTCGTTAATTGTACTCAATTCATCTTTTATTTTATTTTAAAAAAAAGGGTACATATATAGAAAATGTAAAATATAAAGCTTCAATCACTCAACTCAACGTACTCTCAAATTACAGTAATTAATTTTCTTTTAGAGATATGTCAAGAGCCAAGTTTGCATACATTTTAACTATTCGATAAATCTAAAAGCTAATATTTCTATATTTCTTATTTAATACAAGTATCAAAATACTATGTCGACCAAACTTATATACATGGAGAAAAATTATCTATTTTTTTTCTTTGTTTCTAGTAACACAAGTATCTTAATTTCTATATTTTTCACCGATACAAATATAAAAAACTATTATGTCCACCACATACAAATGGAAAAATAGCCAAAATATATAAATGCAAATTCTCTCTGTCTTTGAATTTTAATTTTTTTTGAGAGATATTAATGAATTGAACCCACCTATCTTTTTTAGTGCAATCTTCGTTTGGGCTGATTTGCTTTTTCTAGCTACGCTTGCAAAAAAGAAATAAATCAAATCATAAATAAATTTAAAAAAAAAAATAAAAATTGCCGATATGGGTGTATGAAAAAAGGGGGTTGCATTGCCTTTGGTAAGCACGAAACACACTAATTGTAGAAATTAATCTTAATTTCCACATCAAATAAAGATATAAAGATAGATTTAATATAAAGTAGTGGATTATATAATTATGGTAATTGTTCCCTACATTACATCAGGGAAAAGGGATCTGGAAGAAGCACTTAACAATCAAATCCAGAATATTTAAAAAAAAAAAAATCTAGCACTAGAACAACTTGATTAATTATTTTAAAGTAGTACGTGTATTCTAGAAAAGTACCGCCAAAGAAGAATTGGTGACAATACTAAATCATCGAAACCTTAGTTTTACCGGTGCTCTCCATTAATTTCGTTGCCTAAACATTAGTGTTACGATAAAAAAATGTGGTCAAATTAACTAGTATTTTGATAAGTACAAAATAAGTGAAGTAGCGGTTATATATGTTGTGAAAAGAGAGACCAGCTCAGCAATACAATTATGTAGAATAGAAACAAATGAACTTGAACATGTGGTATGAAAGGAGAATGTTTTTAATGAGATAATACTGCATATTTTTTGAAAAATATTTTCCTCCATATATTCCAAACACACCCTAAGTGGGTTATTATTGTCGAATACAAATCGTAAAATTATTGTTGGCTAAAGTCTTTTTTCAGCTAAATGTCCACATACATATATGTAATACATTTATATTATATATATAGTATATATATATATATATATATATATATCAAAGATTATATACATTCATATATACTATTATACAATATTTATACATTGCAATAATTTACCTATTTGCTTAAATCATTTCTAAACAGTCTCAAATTTTAGATATGAGCTTTTCTCAATGTTTTGAATCTTCTAAATTATTTTTTACAAACGGTACACATTTGCGGCAGGTGAATCTTTAAAGTTTGAGCTTCGAAGTTCTTTAATGGATGATTATTCATCCACAGATCTCAGTCTCTTCTCCACCTTTTACTGTGTCAATTCGAATGCTTCTAAAATTCGAAGTTGTCAAGTTCTGAACTATCCAAAATCGAAAGTCTTAGCGCTAGAAAAGAGAGAAATAATAAAGCCAAAAGCTTCGATTCAATGTAGAAATTGAAAATAATGATAAATTGATCTGATTGAGAAAAACAAATAAAAGGCCGACAGTCGATTGTTGAAGTAAAATAATCAAGAGCTAATTAATATATTAATATAAAATATAATGAAAATTGAACTATTTGGAGATGGCAGTCGTACTTCCATAAACTCTTGAATGAAGAAGGGGCAGAGAGATTATGTTGGGAGATTTGGAACACACAGGGAGGCTTCACGATTTTGGGTGTTGCAGGAGTATTTCGATCGAAGAGGTTAAGGGTGATGTGCGTAGGATGTGCTGGGGAAGAGCGACCGGACCTGATGAGATTTTTGGGGAATTTTGGAAGAGCGTGAGCTCGGTAGGTTTGGAGTGATTGACTAGGTTATTTAATGTCATCTTTAAGACAATAACGAGGCCCGAAGAATGGAGGTCGAGCGTAATGATCCCTCTATACAAAAACAAGGGGAATATCTAGAGCTGCAACAACTATAGAGGTATCAAGCTTCTAAGTCATACTATGAAAGTGTGGAAAAAAGTGGTGGAGATGAGGGTTAGGAGAGGCGTGTCTATTTCAGAGAACCAGTTCAGATTTTACTGGGACGCTCAACTACAGAAGTCATCCATCTTATGAGGAGACTGCTGGAGCAGTATAGGGAGAGGAAGAGAGACTTGCATATGGTATTCATCGATCTAGAAAAGGCTTATGATAAAGTTCCATGAGAGATACTATGGAGATGTTTAGAGGCTAAAGGTTACCTGTGGCGTACATTAGAGTGATCAAGAACATGTATGAGGGTGCCAAAACCAGGGTAAGGACAGTAGGAGGGGACTCAGAGCACTTTTCAGTTGTGATGGGGTTGCATCAAGGATCAGCACTTAGTCCGTTTTTATTTGCCTTAGTGATAGATGTATTGACGCGATAAATTCAAGGTGAGGTGCCATGGTGTATGCTTTTTGCGGACGACATAGTCCTGATCGATGAGACTTGTAGCGTAGTTAACGCTAAGTTGGAGGATTGGAGACATACCTTGGAGTCTAAAGGGTTTAAGCTAAGTAGGACCAAGACAGAGTACTTAGAGTGCAAGTTCAGTGAGATACCTCAGGAGGTTGGCACGGAAGTTAGGCTTGGTGACTAGGCCATCCAAAAGAAAAGTAGTTTCAAGTAACTTAGGTCTATCATGCAAGGCAGAGGAGAGATTGACGATGATGTCACACATCGTATTGGGGTAGGGTGGATGAAATGGAGGCTCGCTTTCGGTGTGCTATGTGACAAGAAGGTGCCACCACAACTTAAGGGCAAGTTCTACAAAGTGATGGTTAGACTGGCTATGTTAGATGGGGCGGAGTGTTGGCCAGTTAAGATCTCTCACGTTCAAAAGATGAAAGTAGCCGAGATGAGAATATTGAGATGGATGTGTGGGCATACCAGGAGCGACATGATTAGAAATGAAGCTATTTGGTACAAGGTAGGAGTGACCTCGGTGGAAAACAAGATGCGGAAAATGCGACTGAGATGGTTTGGACATGTGAAGAGGAGAGACACAAATGCCCTAGTGCGGAGGTGTGAGAGGTTGGTCATGGATGGTTTCAGAAGAGGTAGCGGTAGGCCAAAGAAATATTGGGGAGAGGTGATTAGACAGGACATGGCACAGTTACAGCTTACCGAGGATATGACCTTAGATAGGAGGGTATGCAGGACCCATATTAGGGTAGAAGGCTAGTACATAGTCTCGTTATTCTTCCGTATTAGTAGGCGCATTAGCGCACTATAAGTTTTTGTGCTCTGACTTCTGTTATTATCTTTCTATTACTTTCCGTACTTTGATTACTGTATTTTATCTGTGTCGCTTTCATTATTTGTATTATTCATTATTTGCTTTCCATAACGCTTTGAACTTCTTAGCCTTATTTGACCTCTTTTTATGCTTCTTTTAAGCCGAGGATCTCTCGAAAACAGCCTTCCTACCTTGGTAGGAGTAAGGTCTGCGTATACTTTACCCTCCTCAGACCCCATATTGTGGAATTTCACTGGATTCTTGTTGTTGTTGGTCAATTCCTTTAATTATCTCTGACAAATGGATTTTTTACTTAAATGATATAACTTAAATGCTTTATTATACTTTAATACTACTTTAAATTTATTATCGACAATACTTTACCTTTAATAGTCTTGCATTAATAACGTTTGTTTTGGGGGTAAAGTATTGTCCTTTTCTTCAGTTTTTCTTTTCTAATTCCCAAAGTTCTTGTTTGTGAGTTATCTTCACCGATTTTCAAAACTCTTATCTCTATGTTATCTTCTTTGATTAGAGATAATTTCTCCGAATTTTAAAAGTCTTGTATGTATTGTAATTTGATATTCTCCGAATTTTAAAATTCTTGTATATATTGTAATTTGATATGTTCAATTTTTTGATATATTTTTTAGTGTTTTGCAGAAATTCAAGTTTTTCAGTGATGAATGAGACATTATCACTACCTAGGAGTACTGGAGAAGTCTGATTCAGAATCTTCATTCAACTGAGGGTTCATGTTCGATTCCATCTATCATTTTTTGAATACAGGTTAGCAAATCCATATTGTGATAACAAGAAGAAAAAGCCCTAAAATATAAATATTGTGAATTTTGATCATAATAATTCTACATCATTTGTTATTGGGTTGAATATTGATGTAAATATCCCGTCATTCAATTTAGAGCTCTTTCAAACCCCCATCGAACCTCCAAATAATTTAAAACCTGACATAAGGAAAAAAACTGAGGCTAAAGCTCAGCAAAAAAATAAATAAATCAGTGTTGAAAAAAAGTATTGAAATTTTTAAGATTCGAAATCTAAAAAAAAAATTAGATGTTGACACAAAACAAAAAAAAATTATTGACGATGCTGACAATTTTGTGGATGAGGTTCCTATTCCAAGGTCAACATTGAAGATTGTATCTGACAAAAACAGAGAAGAAAAAGACATGCAAAAAATATCAACAATATCGATGAGTTTGACAAAGTTTCGTCTAATTTTTGTTCAATTATGTAATATTTTTATAGTAATTGCTATTTATAGACAAGTTCTACTCTTTGAATGCAGAATCGAAAGTCTTGGAAGTTGATTGTTGAATACTATTCTAGTAGTCATTGGAAGGTTATTACAAACTATGAGGCAACCAACATAATTCAATACAAGTTATCTCCTAATCAGTTTGAAGCCTTTCGAATACATATTTTGATTACTTTGTTGATATTGTGAAAGTCAATACTCAATTACAACTTATCACTATTTGATGAATAAGGAGTTAAATCTAACCTTTATAAAAAAAATTGCTATTGAAGTAATTAAAGAGAAGTTATTTGTTGGCATAAGAGATTTAGCATTGTTACTGGCTTAAAGTGTGTTGGTGCTAGTGATCTTGGGTATGATCCTAAGAGTCCATCAAAGTTCATGATGGAGTACTTTTCAAAAGAAGTATCTATTGAAAAAAATCTACTTGGACTCACATTTGAAAATATCAATTGGCTGAATAATTATGATGTTATTAAATTTGTTGTTTTATACTTTATTGAAGGGATAGCAAAAACATCTCGAAGGTTAGATTTAGCTCCCTATACATCAAACTGTAAATAAGTTGTAGTTGAGTATTGACTTTCAAAATATCAATAATGTAGCCAGATTGTGTATTTCGAAAGGCTCCAAACTGGTTGGGAGACAACTTAACTCTAATTATGTCGGTTGCATCATGTTTGTATAAGTCTTTCAATGACTATTATAATAGTTTTAGCAGTCAATATTCAAAACTTTCGATTCTATATTTAGAATAATATGATTATGAGATAAGTGTCAAAAATACATCTAAACTATTCTTTTTTTTGAGTTTTATACCTAAACTATTGAAAGTGTGAGTTTCATACCTGAATTATCACTTATTAGTTGGAAAAACACACCTCAGTCGTGTGTGTAATCCACTCTCTCTACTCTCTCTATTTTTTTAAAAAACTTTGCCACACGGCATTCACGTGGATAAAATATCCACATTGACAAAAAATAAATAAACTATTAATATTAGTTAAAAGTTAAAGACTAAAGTATTTCTATCCCATAAAAAAAATTATAAAAAAAGAAATTATTTTTAAAAAATAAAATTTAAAATATTTTGTTCACGCACTCCCCCACCCCCCCCCCCCCCCCCCCCCAATTCCCTTTCTTTTATTTTTTTAAATTTCTTTTATAACCATCTAATCCTCCACTCTTAATTTATATATATATTTCTTTTTTCTCGTGTGTTAGATATGTACATATATTTTTTAAAAATATTTTTTCTACTTGCGTACCGAATATAATAAAGATAAAAAAATTATTTTAAGAAAAATCTTGCTTAAAAAAATATTTTCCTAGTATATATCTAACACAAAACGAAAAAAACAATTTAAAGTGTAGGGTTAGGTGGGGCGGGTAGAATTTTTTTTAATTAAAAAAAATAAAAATATCTAAATTATTATTTGAAGAGGGGAGGTGTAAAGTAAGAATTTAAAAAAAAACTTATATAAAAAAATTTAATAAATAAAAATAAAACTAAAAAATTGGGGTTGGGCGTGGTATGGTGATTGGTGAGAAAAAGTGGTGGAGTGGGTAAGAAAAATATTTTATATTTTATTTTATAATTTTTTTAGGGTAGGAGATATTAATATTTTAATCTTTAATTTTAACTAATTCTAACAATTTATTTTTTTAAAGTGAAATATTTTATCCATGTGAAGTGTGATGTGATAAAATCTTTTAAGGGATAATTATTGTTATGCCCAAAAAAGAAAACTATTTATCATTGAATACCTCATTACTTTCATGTCTCAAAAAGGAGTTCGTGCGTCTTATTGATACTAGCCAGAGTATATATATTACGATAGTATCATGAAGGAAAAAACACTGCTCAATTATTTTTTGATACTATCATAGTATATATATATATATATATATGCTAACAGTATCATGAAGGTATCAAGATCTGAATAACTACATTGAAAATGCTTAACTGTCATTGATAACACTATATATATATTGTGTCGTTATCAAGGAGCAAAAAATAACTAATCACTAAATAAACTGTCTAATTACTTCTTAATATCATCAGAGTATATATGAGTGTAAATATACTCTGATAGTATTATGAAGAAAAAACACTGCTCAATTATTTCTTGATATCATCATAGTATATATATATATTCTGACAGTATTATGAAGGTCACGCTAAAACAGACACGGGCGAAGAAGGGGCGAGACAGTGGTGTAATTACTTTGGGCCTTTGGTCCAATCAGGATAAATAAGTTGGGGTAGGTCCAGTTTAAGTAAATAGTTTACTCCTTTAGTCTATTTTGTGTAATTTTCTTTTCTTTTAAATAAAAGAGAAAGTGTAGTACACACACCATAGTGAGAGTGGAATAAAAGAGAGATATGTGTTTCTTAGATTAATAAGTGATAGTTTAAGTATGAAACTCACACTCTCAATAGTTTAAAATTTATCTCTAAAAATATTACATAATTGAACAAAAAATATTAAACAAAATCCAACTCATCCATATTGTTGTTGTTGATATCTTTTGCAGGTCTTTTTCTCTGTTTTTTGTCAGATACAACCTTAGATGTTGACCTTGATATAAAATCCACAGAATTGTCATCATCAACAACAATTTTTTTGTTTTGTGTCAACATCTAATTTTCTCTTTTAAAATTTAAGTCTACAATTTCAACATCTTTTTTAAACACCGATTTAACTTTTCTTTTTTGCTGAGCTTTAGCATCAGTGTTATTCTCTATGCTAGGTTTCAAATTATTTGAAGGTTTGATGGGGGGGTTTGTTGAGAAATCTCTAAATTGAATGACGGGATATTGTATCTGCATTCAACCCAGTAATAGACGATATAGAATTACTTCGACCAACAATCACAACATTTATAATCTTATTGCCTTTTTCTTCTTGTTATTATAAGAGGGGTTTGATGACCTATATTCAAAACGACGACATACGAAATTAAACATGGACCCTCAGTTGAATAAGGATTCTAAACCTAGAATTTCTCCTAGATTATGATTATGTCTCATTCATCACAGATGAACTCAAGTTTCTGCAAAACACTAAAAAAATACCAAAAAATTAAACAGAAAATACTACAATACATACAAGGGTTTTGAAGCCCGGAGAAATTATCTCGAATCGAAAAAGATAACACAGAGACAAGAGTTTTGAGAATCGGAGCTTATTTCGAATCGGAGAAGATAACGCACAGACAAAAATTTTGAAGGACCAGAGAAAAAGAATTGATGAAAGAGACAACACTTTACCTCAAATACAAAAGCTAATAAAACAAGGCTTTTAAAGGTAAAGTAGTGTCATAGACGATAATAAATTTAAAATAGCATAAAAAATTATAATAAATAATTAAATTATACTACTTCCTCCATTCTAAAATAATTAAATTATTAAAATATGATACATATTTTAAGGAAAAAAAAACAAACACATAAATTATTCATGTTTTTTTCATTTTTGTCCTTTTCAAACTCCTAAACATTACCTCCTCTGTTTCATATTAGATGGACATTTTGCATTTTATATGGTAATTAAAAAATCATTAATAGATTGTTTAACTTCACTATTTTGCCCTTTGCTCATATTAATTAACCTTAAAAAAAGTTTTTTGATCTTCAAAATTTGTTTAAATTTCTAAAGCATATTAATTATAGGGGTAAAATGAGAAAAAAACAATTAATTCTATCTCAATTTAGTAAGTGATCAAGTAATATAGGACAAATAATTTTAATAAGATATCTATCTAATATGGGACAAAGAAAATAGTAATGATTATGTTAATTCTCAATACTCATTTAATTCATTCATTAATTCTAGTACAAAATTCAAAAAAGACCCTTAGAATTACCAAACATATTACTCCCTCTAGATAAGTTTAGCATTTTTGGAGGTAAAATTTTTGGTCCTAACAATCTTTAAAATCTTAAATTGGCAACAAATTTTTGAAGCTGAAAAAACTTAAAATTTTATTAAATATTTTTTACTTCATATGATTTTTAGTTAATTTAACATGGCTATTGAAATTTCCAAAAAAATTAAGTCCTTAGAACTCAATCTTGAAAATTTAATTAATGAAAGATAAAATTGAAAAAAAAATTCAACATCTATCTTAAATAATGAACAATTCAATTATTTTGAACATTAAAAAATACTTCAATAATTCAATTATTTCGAAATGGCGGAAGTATCATTTAAGTAAAAAAAAATCCTTTTATTTTGGAGCATTTTGTTTCTTATTTATTCAATTGGATGGCTACAGAATAAAATTTCCTAAAAAGAGCAAAAAACTCTACTACTCCTATTTTGCAGGCAAAAATACTAAAATCAATCATTTCCGTCGTGCTTTTATATGTAAGAAACCAAATCTGATAGGACCATTTTGAACATTTTTTCATATTTGACCTTTGACGCTCGAGTAAAAAAGCGAATTATCATTCATTACGCCCCTTTTGATTATTATTTTTTTTTTAAAAAAAAAAAAGAATCGTCATTCCATACTCCTTTGGCCTGCAAAATTTGTCTTTGACTCCTCCAACTTCCACTCCATTGATACTCTTTCTTGTCACAAAAAAACGAAAATGTCTCTCATTTCCACTATTATAAACCTCTTATTCATCCATCACTTCAATTCAACAACTCTCAGTTTCAGCAATGAATTCAATTTCCTTAATCTTCTTCTTCTTCTGCGCTTTCTTCTTTTCCGTAGCTAATTCTTCGACGCTCGGAGTAAACTACGTTTCGCCGCTTCTCAAAATTCAGGAACGGGAACGGGCATCTTCTTCAGTCCAATTAACCGCCGTCTACGGCGTTCTTAATCGTTTAATTCCTTCCCATTTTTCGAGCTTTGAGTTCCACATCATTCTCAAGGTGCTTTTTAAGTCGTTCGTTTAATATTTTAATACATGATAACAGCAAATTAAAGAGAATATTTTCACATTTTCGTTCCTCATTGTAGGAACATTGTGGTGGAGAATTTTGCTTCAACATAAGCAACCACCCTGGCTCGGCTCGAGCTGGTTCCCCTGAAATTCTGTAAGTTTCAGTTTTTATTTGTATTTACAAATACGGTAGTTTACAGTGACAATATCCTTGAAGTACCAATTTTTATTTTTATGTAAAAGAAAGTACCAAAGTTTAGTGCTTCTTTCTCCTCTCTGTTGTATAAAGTTACACGTGTGTGGTGGTCAATGAAGTGAGCTCTCAAGTTCAAATCTCAATAGAGAGAAAACACTTTTCTTTACCTGGTATCTGTGGCTGATGGGAGGTAACAGAAAAACAGTTTCCCGCTCTAGTTATTATTAGAGGCTGGAGATGATGACGTAGTTCTGGTAATTAACTTGGTTTGAGCAATACAAATATACAGTATAACTAGTATGATAACGTCTGAGTATTCCTGGTCAGGGTAAGTAGTCAAAGTTCTTTATTGCGTCCTGACAAACAGTGGATTCTTCGCAAGTGTGTTTAGGCATGTCTGCAAGCTAGAAATTAATCTGTTACGTATTAGGGTGCATTCATAGAGAAATTCTTTCCGTGGATTCTCTGGAAATTATGAAAAATGTTTTCGAAAATGACTTTTACCTGTAAGAGGCATAGTCATTACATCCTTTTTGGTGGGAAATATTTCTTGGAGAAATCATTTCCCATGATTCGAGGTAACCAAACACTCAAATGTTTTCCAGGAAAACATTTTAGGGGAACACCAAATACAGCTGTAATAAATTGGTCCAGGAGATTTGCTTACTTAATTATCACAGAAGTGTCGTTTCTTACTAAGTTCTGGATCAGCATTGTACTATATGTAAATATGCGATAGACACCTGTTCCACTAGAGTTATCCTGATTCAATGATGGATTTCACACTGATGTATCCTTTTTGCTCTTATTCCACAATTGGATGTTGAGGGATCAGTATATTTGTCTTCTACTCTGGACAGTATCATGGCAACCACCAATTAAGGTAGATGGTTGCACCGATGACTAAGAGGGCTTACTCTCCAGCTGGTAGCTTATACGAATGTTTGTTGCCATAGACAACAGGATGACTAGAATGAGGGCTGCTATGGTCTTCACTCATTTATTCTTCTTTATCATAGAAGTGATGATAGTTGATTGAGTTCACCTCTTAACATAAATGTATTACATGTGAGTTCGGTATGTAAAGAGGTTTGTGAGATCATTTTGTGCTTAACATATAATATTGCTTGTCAGCCATTGCAATTCTGCTATGTCATTTGTAGCAGAACTTATATAATACCATAATTACAAAGAAGAATGTTTTTTCTCCAATTTTTTTGATTTAACAAGTCGTAATCTCTTTTGTAATTTGTACATAACTTATGCTCACAAGTGGAACTCTATTAGTAAATCTTTCTGGATGTTACACAGAATATGTGGAACAACAGCAGTAGATATATTGTCAGGTGTTCATTGGTACTTGAAATATTGGTGTGGAGCACATATATCATGGAGCAAAACAGGTGGAGCACAATTAGCTTCTGTACCTGACCCTGGCTCTCTCCCGGCTATTCAAGATGGAGGAGTGGTGGTAAAGAGACCTGTTCCTTGGAGCTATTACCAGAATGCTGTCACATCAAGCTGTAAACCAGCTTTTGTTTTACTTTTTTTAGACAATATTTGAGTCCTCTTCCAGATCAGGAGGTATATTTAAACTTTTGTTGATTTCTTCCTCTAGATACATTTGCTTGGTGGGATTGGGAAAGGTGGGAAAAGGAGATTGACTGGATGGCTCTACAGGGAATCAACTTGCCATTGGCTTTCACTGGGCAAGAAGCTATATGGCAAAAGGTCTTCAAGGTATTTTCCTTTTGACTATAGCTTCATATTGATTGTCTAAGTTGAAGATTCTAGTTCATCATGTTGCATAGGATTGAGAGTCTTTCATTTCACAAGATTAATTCATATGGAAAATCCATTAACAAGTAAATTGATTACCTGTTACGATTTCTTGAGAAGATTTTTTGACTAAGTCTGTTGGAGACTGAGTAGCTCTATCCAAAAGAACTTGAAAAATTGTTGACTCATTTAGGCGTATGGAGCAGTTATGTAGTTGTAGATCAGACGAGCAAAAAGGAAAGAGGCTATAATGGAGTCTGTTCAAAGAGATCAATTTCGGTAGAAAAAAGTGCAGATGTCGGGTAAAAGGTTCAAGTCAAAAGTTTTGATATAAAAACTCAAAAAGCTGCTTAACTTAGTAAAGTTATATTTGACTTTTGGAATCAGCCATGAACTAGCTTTGATGTAATGGAACCCTTATCTTTGGCTAGTACATTGATGAAGGGCAAATCAAAATCTTCAATCTTTATATAGATGCTATTGTTGATGATATGAAATTAATTGTCGTCTATACTTATATGATGTCTCTGATTCTGGACACTTAAAAGTCCACGAGTATGTGATCTACTGCTCCATTTTGAAGATACTTCTAGAACTTCAACTTTTCCGGCGAAGTCTTCAGTTTGCTATCATGGATATATGCTTATTGTAGAACTTGTTGAGACTTCTGAACTTAAGTATAATACTAAGACTCTTTGGAACAACCAAGGATGTGGCCTAGTGGTCAATGAAGTGGGTGCAAACATTGGTGACCAAGGTTCAAATCCCAACAAAGACAAAATATTAGGTGATTTCTTCGCAGCTTCCTAAGCCTTAATAGGCAGAGTTATCCAGTCAAAAAAACTATTAAGCCTCTTTCAATGGAACATTGGTCTTACTGTGTCCTTTATTGGCTTGATTTTGTGTATTTGTATATTTGACAAATGGCTTTCCTTTGTGCAGAACTTCAATATTAGCACTTTAAATCTGGATGATTTCTTTGGTGGTCCAGCATTTCTTGCATGGTCACGTATGGGAAACCTACATAAGTGAGCTTCTAGTCATTGACCTATCTATACTATTTATTGAAGTCCCAAGAGTTGGTGTTTTGGAGTTCTAGTTTTTTCCACATTCCCTCACGATATCATCAAAATTTCCATTACAAAGGCAATTTTCTCTTCTTTCTTTGCTGCTTAAAATACATTCCTAATTTATGCTTGGAGTGTGATCCAATATTTCCAAATACAAAGGGCAATCTGAACTTTGAACAGATAATTGTGTTAATTAATTTAGTGAGTCTCTATTTCCTTGACACTACGGTGAGACACTCTAGGGAGTCACAAACTAAAATAAGAAAAGAACTTGGACAAAAACAAACTGAAAGAAAAGTTAAAGAAGTATGAAACTTTTATAATATGGAGGAAACTCCTACCTGATCATGCTAATGGATAATGCATTCTAGTACAACTAGTGACAGTCTCCTTCAGGAACTAAAATTTGTTTAGGGGGTAAATTGTCTTTATTATGCATTTATTTAGAAATATTTGATACCCCTTATAGTTATCTATTAGCTATGTTTATTGAGTTTATTTGGCGCGTACTTATATTCTCCATTAATAAGGAAATTAGTAGAAAAAGGAGTAAGAAAAAATAGTTCCATAATCCAGAATTAAATAAAATCAATAACATTGACAATGGAAAATTGGCAATAGAACAATACCATTAATTTTTGAAAACTAGTACAATACCATTAATTAATCTTGAAGTTATAAGGAATGATGACTTAATATAAGACGGCAGAAAAAAATGAAGATAGAATTAAAAGAGTTTTTTAATTACAATCAAATTAAAATTCTTAGTAATTACCAGGAAGAAAAGATTATGACAACTTTTAAGTAGTCAACTGAAAATTTATCTTTTGATAGATTAATTAATCATTAATTTTGTGGAAGAAGAAGATGTCGGTACTCAATGGAATAGTTGAGGTGCGCAAGCTGGCTCAAACACCATAGTAATTACAAAATTAGGAAGAAGATAAAAATATTTCAGTATAACTTGTTTTATCGGATAAATTTAACAGAATGCGAACAATGTCAAGGAAAATGATTTTCACAAAGGTAAAAAGACGCCTAATTAATCCTGTTGAAAACTGTGACAACTTACTCATTTTTCTTCATTTCCCGTGTTTTTCTTACTTTAGCTAATTGAAACATACTTATGAAATAACCTCATTTTCTGAAGTAATGATTAAAAGTACTTAGTTATCTTAATGATTTGTTGCTCTGGATTAGTATGTTATTGTTTCTATCTCCATTACACTGTTAACTGAAAAATAGAGGAAAGAACAATTTTCACTTGGTAGTGCCAATGTGCAGCTAACTAATTAGTACAAATGCCTTAAACTCCGTTTTAAGCATCTAATATTTTCACTTGTCTACTCACATGTCATTGTACTTATGCTTAATCAAATTGGGGGAATGGTGCTTCATTTGAAGAAGAGTTCTTTTTGCATCATGCATTGCGATCAAATAGTTGAAGTTATTGCAATAAATTCATGTTGTAGAAATTTGAACATTTGTTACCTAAATAAGTCACAGGAAATTGATATTGTTATGTTTCAATGCTTAGTTCATTCAGTAGCTATTCTATATTTTTTCATGAACTTATTTACCATTGCATTTCAACATAAAATAGATTTTTCTGGCATTTAACTCTGTTTCATTGGTTCAATAGTTACTTCTCTTGTAAGCAATTTGGCTTGTGTGTTCTTATTTCTACTATATTTCTGTTCTCTTGAATTTTCAAACATAATGCATCTATCATAGATGGGGTGGGCCACTTCCTCAAAGTTGGTTGGATCAGCAACTCATTCTGCAGAAGAAAATTCTTGGTAGAATGTATGAGCTTGGGATGACACCAGGTACAGCTATATAGTGTGTTTAAAGCACTCTTAAATTCTTCTGATTTTCCTAACGGAGAAAGGTTTATTTCAAAACATATTTTGGGTAGAAAGGAGTCAGACGTTGATCATGCATCTAAATTATATACAATTTTGATGAAGTAGCGGCACAGTTTTTATTTAAAATGAGAAATATGAGGATGAAAGTAAGATTTCAGGTTGCTTTTCTCGTATACGAAAGTCAAGCTTTCATAAAATTATTTAGTGGTGCATGTGGAATTCCGTATACATTAATGATCATGGTAGCCTGTTTTTTGTTTAATTCATAACACTTTCTTGATTGTATAAAACAAATTAAGGAATTGCTGAAAAATAATAATTAGAATCTGTATAAGTTAAATAGTGTGCCCTTTGACCTCTGTGTGCTGTTGCCTCGGTAAACTATTGTTGAGTTGATTTTGTGCATCTTTCAGTTCTTCCAGCCTTTTCTGGAAATGTTCCGGCAGCACTGAAGCGTGTATTTCCATCAGCAAAGATAAGTCGTCTGGGGAACTGGTATATACTTGCACCTCTACTTTAACACAAAGTACTCGATTGGTGATCTAAAGAAGCTAACACCTCTATCTACTATTTTCTTTGCTTTATTTCCTTTGGATTCTTTCAATCTTTCTATTGGATTTATTATGAAGATAACTATAGAAAATCAGCTAGCTGGAAAAATTTACCTTGTAATCATATTTTCTTATGCTATTTCTCCTTGATCTTATCTTCATCTTATTTTTTCTTGGTCCTATGTAATTAAGAAATGCAAAACAAATAGTGGATGCTTGAGATATATTTAAAACTGGACTTGCTCATTCGAGAAAGAGAGTTGGGCATTTTATTATAAATAGACGTGTTGCTTTTCTTTTTGATCTGCTTGCTCACTGTCTCTTTATACTATTACATTCACAATCTTTGACTATAATCACCTTTTCTAATAAGCTGTATTCTTGAGAGATAAGGACATTATTAACAGTTAAAGTGGTGAATTACAAAGTTCACTTAATTAGTACTTATGATATAAATAATTAATAGTATGGCTGTCTTTTTTTGAATAGGCAAGTAAATAAGCTTGTTGTGCAATTGTATCTTTTCTTAATGTTTTATGAAAAAAAATAGTTTAAGAAATTAAAAAATGTTTGGACTGATCCTTTTTGATGACGACATGACTATAATTTAGAAGTTCTTTATTTGCTGAAAAATTTAACTATAATGTCCAATTAATTCTAAAGTTTCTCTAATGATTGATTCGCCAAGACAAACATTTCTATTATGAAATGGTGTCTTCTGATGGTTATATCTGTTATTAGTGTGATGCAATCATGAAAAAGATCACCCAGTTATGTTTTTTATTTGATTAAACAACACAATATACCATGAGATGAGCTATGAAGAAGTTTAAGTAACATTGTCATACATGTACTAGAACTGATAATCTAACCATGTACCTGAGGTCTGGACTGTTGATAAAAATGAAGTGCATAATTTGAATAAGCATTGCTACAATTTTCTGTTATTTATTTACAATTGATTATTGGTTTCAGGTTTACTGTGAACAGTGATACCAGATGGTGTTGCACATATCTTCTTGATGCAACTGATCCTTTGTTTGTTGAAATCGGAAAAGCATTTATTGAGCAACAGCTAAAAGGTATAGTAATATAGTTTCTTCTATCACCATTGGACTAATCCCAATCTTATCTTGATGCTGTCATTGTAAAATTTTGTAGCTCAAATAAAGTCTTTTTTCTGTTTTATTATTTTCTGTTGCGGCCAATCTTGATGTTCAGAATATGGAAGGAGTAGCCACATATATAACTGGTAAGTTGTTTTTCAATTCCATTACTGTCAGGTAGAAAGATCATTTTACTTCTATTGTTTTATGTATTATTGAAAACTAGTTGGCATTGATTGGTCAGTTTCCATGATTTTTCATTCCTTCAAATATTTAGAACTTGTTAAACTCTCGACATGTTAGCATAAGTGGCGAAGAACTGACATGCTTGCATAGAGCTATTGTGATGGTCACCATGTGGTAATAGCTTATATTTGTAGCCTTGCACAAGTTTGTGTCACGACCCGAGTCTACACCCTAGCCTTGACACGTTACTTGGAACCACAAGTGATCCCAAGCTAACCCTTGGCATACCATATCAAAGCATATCATAAGGAAACTAAAGTGGAAGCTAAATGCATAACAAAAGGAAATCCATGACTTGAACACTAATATCTGAAATAAGCCTTTACTATCTTAGAATGAAAGAAAAATAAGTCTACTGGGACATGGCCCCCAGCTACCTCCAATGTCTAAAGTCAACATAAAATAGAGTCTAACAACTAAATCTATCGAGTCCCCAAATGAGGAGGACTCACCAACTGCTGACCGGAGAATGTTGTACCTTATTAGCCACGAATCTGAGAACGAGTGCCGGAATCTACATCATAAAAGGATGCAGCACAGATAAAGTATGCGTCAGTACGTGAAATGTACTGAGTATGTAAAGAAATAATAACATAATCATATTAAATAACATATGTAGGAACAATGAAATAAGATTTCTAAAATCATTATCATAATAAAGCAACTGAAAAAAACAACTGGAGTCTATGCATAAATATCAGTTTAAAAAAAAAAACTGCTTTCAAAAGCATTAATGGTGAGTCTAGATCAGTAGCTTTGCATAATCATATTCATAAAATAGCATACTTAAAATGAACCATGTAAGGATAAGAACATATCGCAAAAAGATGCATAAACTGGGGAGTTTCTTATAACCGACATACACCATGTGAGCTCATGATATCCAACAGCTAACACAGTTGGGAGGGCTGCCCTATACTTTGCTAGGGTATAGAATCATATCATATCTATGTGGATCTACTAGTTTGTGCCTCTCAGGGCCTTATGGAGTTGTCCGATAAAGCGGTATACTCAAGTCATGAGGTGGCACGTAGTTATGGGACTTAAGGATTGCTACTAAAGGTCCACGGACGCTAAACAGAAACCTGCATCCCTAAAGTTCACTCAGTGCTAAATAGTCCTCCCAAAGTACATATTAATGCTCATAGGTATAAAAACTGTCCATCTAAATTATATGTGAGACTAAGCTCAAAAGTCATATCTTGAATCATAAGTGATACTAAGCTCAAAATTCACATCTTGAATCATAAGTGATACTCAGCTCAAAAGTCATGCCTTAAAATAACCCGTATTAAGGTTGTACATCATATCATGCTTAAAAGTCATAAATGCATAAGAGACCATAAAAATCATGCTAAATCAGTGTAATAAGGTTATTAAAACCAAAGTGAAACAATGAAAATAGGGATTTATGAGAAAAATCATAATTTCAGAGAAAACCCTAACTTTTGCTCCTAATAATCTTTGGTAAATTCTTGTGAATCAAAATATTTTAGGCATGGGAGTGACAGAATACTCTCATTGAAGCCTTACATACCTGAAAGGAAAACATTGATTTAAAATCTTGAACTGAGGCTTGAAGGTGAAGAACCATAGCTTCTTCCTTTAGAGAACTTATAATGTGCGAATTTAATTTGCCTGAGGGTTGGGCATGAATGGGTTGGGTATTAGGCTATAAGATAGAATTAGAGAGGTTAATTGAGGGTAAAAGGTCAAGAATAACCTTCTGGGAACATAAGAAGACCATAAAAATCAAAGAAAATGACCTTTTAATGAATTTCGTGGCCAAATCGGCGATTTGGAGGTCTCTTCGCCAAACTATTTGGCGAGTCGCCAAAAGAGCGATTTAGATTGCCAAAATATTCAGAGTTTGAAGGTTTTCAGACCCATTCGCCAAACCATTCGGTTAGTAGCCAAATTGGCAGATGTGCTCGCCGAATTGAATTGTCCGGACATGCTCAGGTAAACAACCATAACTTTCTACACCAAACTCCAAATGATGCAAACTTGGTGGTGTTGGAAAGAACACTCATAGACCTTTGATTTGATAAGTCATGGGCTACCTAACTCTTTATAGATTGAGAGATATGGTTGTTTGAAGTTGACCCTTATATGAACTCATGCGAAAACTTAGGCAATAGAAATGTTTTGAACTTGGCTTGGCGTTTGAGGTTCCTTATGACCCTAAACCACATCCAATACACTTCAAATACTTAAAAAAGGACCTTAAATAGATGTACAACTTAGAAGTCATCGGGTTCGGACCTTTATGCATATGGAGGATAGTTCGGATCTTTGCTTAGAAGTTGCGGGGCGTTACACTTTGTCTCATCCTAGTTGGAAAATGTCAATCTATTGCAGTGATACCTTTGATGAGAACACACCTCCTGTTGATGATCCAGAGTATATCTCTTCATTGGGGGCCACAATCTTTGAAGGAATGCAAAGTGCTGATTCTGATGCAGTTTGGCTTATGCAGGTGAAAAAGCTCAACTCTTTAGTTGCGGATTTACGAATGATTTGAAAATCTCTAAATTTTATGTATACCGGTGTCTGAAACTCCTATCTAGTTAATCATGTTTAGTTCTTCATTTGGGTATTAATTTAACATCCTGGCTTCACTTCGCCTGAATCATTGAAGTGTTAGTCTATTCCTCTGGCATGGCGCACACAGTTTGTCTTCAAAGTGATGATATCAAATGTTTTATCCTTGCTTATCTTCTTCTCTCTTATTTTGACCAATGATTTCCATTTACTTTTCTAGGGATGGCTTTTCACTTATGATCCTTTCTGGAGACCTACACAGATGAAGGTTGTCTATCTTAGTCTCTATTACTCTCTTAAAAAAAATTAATGTTCATGATGGTTTCTTTATCAAGAAAAAGAAGTGTTCATGCTGATTAACTAAAGCATATTGCATATTTCCATAGGCTGTTTGATATTGAGGCATGGTAATATGATGTTTTGGATAAATTATAGAATGCTCAATTCCTCCAAAATTTGGCCTTTGTGTCCACTGAAATTTTAATTATCTGCATACCCTATTTTCAGGCGCTTCTACATTCTGTTCCTCTTGGCAAGTTGATCGTTCTTGATCTTTATGCTGAAGTTAAACCAATATGGGCTACTTCAAAGCAGTTCTATGGAATCCCATACATATGGAAAGTAACATTGCTATTTTTCTTTTGTGCATCTGATGTAGTCTTCAATGTCATTAAGTTCTAGATAGTCATTCCAATAGTTAGCATACTATTTGCTCAGTTCATCTGCCCCGTCTCAGTTGGAACTAATCTTAAAGTTGCCTTTTTGACTGGATATGTCTTTCCAAACTTAATCGGTTTGTATTCACGAATTTTCTTTTCAATATCTCAGGTGTATGCTACACAATTTTGCTGGTAATGTTGAAATGTATGGAGTTCTTGACGCAGTGGGATCAGGACCTGTTGAAGCTCGTACAAGTGAAAACTCAACCATGGTAAGTTTGGCTGTACTCGTATTAGGTTTTCATTCTTCTTATAACTGTGTATCCAATACAGAATTATAAGGAGGTTGCCATTTTTTGGATCTTTGATATCCTGATCTGTTAGGATCTTTGAGCAATGCGGCTGAGTTACTTCCAATGCTCATGTCCAATTCCATCAGTTTCTTCCGAGAATGTTTCTGAAGGGATTTCAAAATAAAACTATTTGTTGCTTGACAGGATAGCTTAGGTGGTCTAAGTAATAGTTATAGGAGATTATTTTGTTCCGTTGGTGGTGTTGGATTTGGATCTGTAATTCACAAATCTATTAGGATCTTGTTCATGTAATTCAATTTGTCATGTATCTCAGTCCTTTCTATTTACCGAATTTATTCATGTATCATAGTCTAAAAAAAAATTCTTGCCTAAAGGTTGGTGTTGGGATGTCAATGGAAGGCATTGAACAGAACCCTGTGGTGTACGATCTTATGTCTGAAATGGCTTTTCAGCATAGCCCAGTTGATGTCAAGGTAATGTAACGGTTTTATGTATAATGCTGGAGTTTATCATTTGATTTCTTCTGTATCTTCTCCTTTTTAGTATATTGGCCCCTTTGTTTTGTATATTCTAATAGCAATTTCATTTGACTTATCAGTTCAAGCAAATGTATGTGAAGAACTGTGTTAGCTATAAGAAAGTGTCCAAAGTTCTTTGCTTTTTAAATTGTATGCAATAGCCTTTCTCCTTTTACTTATTCAGTTTTGACAATTGCACGGTCAATATTTTTCAAGTTTATAAGATTTTCCTATGTTGACAAATTCTAGAGTTTGAGAGACAAAGCAGTTCAAACCAGCATGTTTTCTTGTAATAGTACTTCTATATATTATCGGTTGAAATGATGATTCTGGTTGCATATGTGACACTTAATAAGTCAATCAAACACTGTCTGTAGGCTTGGATAGATCTATACTCCAGAAGACGTTATGGGAGATTTGTTCAACCCATGCAAGATGCCTGGAATATTTTGTATCATACCATCTATAATTGCACTGATGGTGCTTATGTAAGTAAACCTGTTTATTGCTGCCTTGTTCTTCCAGTTGAGGTGTTTGTGTAAGTAAATTCTGTATCATTGTCTTGCCCTTCCACTAAGAGGTATTTTAAGGATCTTTAGTGACAGTTGATATAAGTTAATGGAAGCACTTGTTTCATTTGACATATGATAATATCATGTTTATAATTGATATAATTATGTGGGGTCTTTCAAATATGCTCCTCTTGAAGTACTCTGACATCACCTAGGGACTCAAAATATTAGGGGGTTGGAGGGCTAGCTAGATACAATGCAATGTGTGGAATTGGTTTAAGACAGATTATTCATGACAAATGTGTGGAGAACATTTAGGATGGTGTAAGTTGCTAAGTGGAGAAAAAGGAAAAGAAAATGCAAAAAGTAGTGTCATCTCAAAACAAAATAATATAATCTCCTAAGCTTTGTACTCTCCTCTTTTTTCTAAGGGGCTGCAAACTGTTAGGTCCTGGTGGAGATAAATCTAGTGCGATAGTTCCATTGTTTATGTTTGTGTGCTATTGCCAAGTCAACATGGTTATTACTTGCCCTCTTGTGTAATTCCTACTATAGTGCCTCATTTCAAAATTCTAACAAAAGTAGCCCTATCAGGAAATTTGAAATTACCAGTTTAGAAAAGTAATTCACCTGTTTATTGTCATTCTCATTCTCTTGTACCTCACTATGTATGTGCGTTGTTGGAACTTTTTTCTGTACATTACTTGTGATATGGTTATAAGCTTTGACTTCTTTTCTGGTATTAGGGATTGGTTATATATTTTGTTGATTTCCGAACTTTGATCTGGTTCCTACATACCAAATGTGCATGCACTCACTCGCTTATACTTCCAATACAAGAACATGCATTAATCGCCAGAATAATAGGAAGTCTTGTTTTTATCATCATACATTCAGAGACTCTTATTTAATATCATCCGAGCAGTAGTTTCTTTACGTTGATCATTTCCTTTGTGATTCTGGTGCAGGACAAAAATAGAGATGTTATTGTTGCATTTCCAGATGTTGATCCAAAATCCATGTCAACATTGCAAACAGTACTAAACGATATCCATGAACAATATGGAAAACAACATTTAAGAAGAGCTATTCTGGAAGAACCAAATGATTCCTATGATGAACCTCATCTTTGGTATTCAACTTCAAAAGTTATACATGCACTAAAACTTTTCCTGGAGAGTGGAAATCAACTATCCGACAGTAGTACTTACAGGTTGGATATGCTAGTTCCTCTTTAAGTTTTCTACTTTATTTCCTTTTTACACTTCATGATGGTAGTGGTTGTTGTTCTCAATCTTCTCAGGTATGACCTCATAGACCTGACAAGACAAGCTTTGGCAAAGTACGCAAATGAACTATTCTTAGACACTATAGAAGCATATAAGTTGGATGATCTGCATGCTGTTGCACACCTTAGCCAAAATTTTCTAGGCCTAGTGGAAGATATAGATATGCTTTTAGGATGCCATGATGGATTCCTTCTTGGAGCTTGGTTAGAGAGTGCAAAGAAACTTGCTCAAGATGAAGGTCAGGAGAAACAGGTAGAGGTGTCTTTTAACTTAAAACGCCTTTCATGCTTAAAGAAGGATGATCTTTTAACTTGAATGGACAATTTGCAGTTTGAATGGAATGCAAGAACTCAGATTACTATGTGGTTCGATAACACTGAGGTGGAAGCTAGTTTGCTTCGCGACTATGGTATGCAAAATATCAAGCTTGTCTTACTTATACATCCATGTTAGTCTTCCACAAAGTTTAATTTTTGGACTATGGAACGCGCATTTAACATGCTCTACACTTTCCAAGCTTTGAACTACTGAGGTTTAGCTTTTAGAGGGAAGAACTTTGTTATACAAAGTTTTTGTTGACTCATTTTTCGTCCCCCTTTTCTCTAGGTAACAAGTATTGGAGTGGACTATTACGAGATTATTATGGACCTCGTGCAGCAATTTATTTTAAGTATCTGATAGAAAGTTTAGAAGAAGACAATGACTTCAACTTGAAAGCTTGGAGGAGGGAGTGGATCAAACTTACAAATAGTTGGCAAAGTAGCAGAAATGTTTTCCCAGTCAAAAGTACAGGAGATGCCCTTAATGTATCACAATGGCTTTTTGAGAAGTACTTGCAAGATTTGGGATCACACGATCATTAAGCTTCCTAATGAATATTGTAATACAAAAGTTATCACTTTTATTTTTTCTTTGAAAGTATTGAAAGCTGTGGTTTAATAAAGAAAGAAAATAGGAGCAATAGAATCACTCTCTGACTCAGAACAAGAACAACTTCATTGGGCGGAAATGACTTTTTTTTAATGTGTGCATTTGAGCTCAACTAATTCAAATTCACTCGAAAAAATGTGACCCTTCCTCTGATTAAGAGAAAAGCAACCTTAATCAAAGCACAACATTTATCAAGGGCGGCTCAATTCCTTTAAATATAAGGCATCCGCCTTTGCCCCAAAATTTTAGACACCCATTTTTCAATAATAATAAACTATTATAAGTTATATTTTTTAAAAAATATATTATATTGTGTCTTTTAATTTATTTGTCTTCATTTTTTTTGTTCGTTTTGAAACATTAAAGAATGTTTCTTTCTTTTTTGTGAATTTTTACATTTAACTTTCCACTTAACATATTTGAGACCACAAAATTAAAAGATATCTTGGTATATATATCTTTAGTTTAAGATCATAAAATTTGAAACTCTTTTTTACTTTTTAAAATTTTGTGTAAAGTAAAAAATCAGACAAAATATTAAAATGAATAGAATACTATTTAGAAAATATAAATTTCTTCGCTAAAAAATTAACCTGTATCTCAAAAAATTAGAAAAATATACTTTAAATATGTATAAAAAAAAATTAAAAATATAAGGACTTCGATTTATTTTTTATTTTAAACCACTAATTAGGTTGAGTAGTCCAGTAAAAATGTTAAATGACGAAAAAAATAATAAGAAAGAAATTTAATAGGAAAGATTCGTACGTGCCTGCAGATTGTATACATTCATTCGGCCAAATAAGCGTGGGTTTTGTGGATAAGTTTGTTACAGTCAGTAAAACTACGTGGTCATCATTCTACATTCGCTGACTAACTCCATCCTCTGACACATTTACCAAACTGTCCTAACATAATACATTATATTTAGTCATGCGTTTATAATATATAAAGCAAAATTATAATGTATTTCTCAAGTTGGCAGGGAGAATATGGTACTTACAAATTCCAATGGATAATTAATAATATTTCTTGACTTTATCTACTTATAGAGCATCCCCTTTTTCATAGGCTGTTAACTCTAATATTATTATATTAACTCTTTTCTCTGCCAAAGTTTCTCATTACTGGTAGACCTCTTCCTCTTATTACTCTCTTTTCAAAACCAAAACCAAGAAGACATGTCGAGGAAAAGTGCATATGACAATTCATGGGCTGATCAATGGGACTATAATAGAGAACCATATACCAAAGATACCAAAAAAGGCCATTTCTCTGGTGCCGGCGCCGAAATGGCAAAGAAAGTGGGAGAAAAAACAAAAGCAGCGGCTTCAACTAGCATGAAGAAGATGAAACAAGGTACTTCCTCGGGATTTCAGTGGATCAAAGACAAGTGCCAAAAAACTGCCCAAAAGAACTGATCATTTTGATATTATTTGTTCAAACGTAACACACGATTACCAAAGATTACTTTATACTGTCATTTCAATTTATTTTTTTCAGTTTCATATATTTGAATCATCTGTACATGGTTGATGATACATACACTTATGTATTGGTGGTCTAAATAAATTTGAGATGATTTATTGTTAACCGAATTTCTTCATTCTTTTTTGATTGGACTAATGACTATTACGAAGGAAGACTGATTCTTCTTCTAGAAAATCAACAATAGGAAGACCAAAAAAAAAAAGAAGAGGGCTAGATCTTATTGTAGGTATGTGTTTAACTTTTTTATATATCTAAGTACATATAATGCTAGCTTAAAGTAATAGGTTCAATTGAAGGTTACAAAAGTTCTTCTTAATCAATTACGTATTTTTTTTTTTTTAGACATCCTTTTATTTTTCTAACAAAAAGCTAATACGTTTCATCAATACGCATGATACTTAAGGTTATTCTGTAGATTTGCTATGTTTCCAAATAGATTTGTCCATCAAGAATCACATTGAAAAGGTTATTTTTTTGATCCACTATGTTCAAATAGATTTGTCTATCAGTAATGGAATTAATCACATTGATTGAAATATTTCAATAATGGATTAGGCGATCAAGCTATATGCACTTGTCTGGTCATGGTTCACATGTTAACCATGCTTCTTGTTTGAACTTCTAGTTTTATCAAGTCATAAAATTTACCTAAATACACAATTTATTTTACCATATTCTTTAAAATTTTCTATCATTTGAAAAAATTACAAAATTCATACTCTCTCCTATTTTCGGATACATCACTTTACGTTTTGGGATATACTCGGATTCCACCAAATTTAAGATTTTTTTGTAATTTAGAAAAAAATAAAAATAAGATGTAATTAACTCTTAACAAATGAAATTTGTGTAATCCTTCCTTTTTATGATTGTTTAGGTCCAAATTGATAAACAGGTAGCAGGTGGGTGCTTAGCGGACCGGATACCACAAGATTGTTAAATGGGCTTTACTCAAACAAATCCATATTATCAAATATTAGGGTATTTTACTTAAATCTCATAGTGAAAAAGTTCAATTATAATTTATCTCGATTTTTTTGGTAATTATCCAAATTTTCTCTTCTTTTTTAAAGATTTTTGATACATACGAATAACGCTGATATATCGTGATTTGATACATAGGTCTTTTTCATGATACATCGCTAGTTGATACAAACCAAACATTGTAATATCAATAAAACTTATGAATCAGCTTATAACACCTAATATATCATGAACACAACAAAAATAGCAGTAAAACTTATGTTTTACTGATACATTTTGTGTTTGGTTTGTATCAACTAGCGATATATCATGAAAAAGACTTATGTATCAAATCGCGATATATCAGTATCATTCTTATGTATCGGAAGAGGGATTTTAATTTTTTTTACAAATGGTAGGAAATTATTAAAAATATAGGAGTATAAGATGTGGAATTTGGTAATTTTTCCCAAATAATTATTATAAGTATCTTAATATGTTGCTTAGTTATAGTTTGTCTAATTACGTTTAATAGTTATAATTTTATTTGCTATGGGTATTTCCATTTGTATATTTCGCTTGTTAATATACAAACAAAGTGAGTATATACAAATTTTGTATTTATACATTTAGAAATTTTTCAGAACTCTGTTTGAATATTTCACTTGTCAATATACAAACAGGGTAAGTATATGCAATTTTGTATTTATACATTTAAGAATTCTTTAGAATTTATACAAATCATATACAAATAAGACAATTATATACAAATTTTGAATTTATATAGTTATGAATTTTTCATAACTTATACAAATCAAATATATCAACAAATCATATACAAATTGTGGATTTATATAATTAGGAACCGAATTATACAAATCAGTTAATGGATCCCGAATTAAATAGCAAAATTAATTAAATTGTACCACATTTAATAATTAACCCAAATTATAACTTAAGTACATAATAACTATTAAATGATCATTTTGCATAATTTTTCCTTTTTACTTTTCAGAATAATAATAATTGAAAATATCCTAACAGTGAAAAACAAACAAAATTAATTAAACAACATTTTAATACATTCATGTATTTAATTTATTATCATAAAATTCCCCCAAAAAAAGAATTATTATTTCGGCCTCTATATCAAGTCAAAATCAAATAATCAAATTAAACAATCAACTATTAAAAAAAAAAAGGTAATGTAGAAGTCTCTTTACATGCCACCGTCCAGTCCATGATTTTTGTGAAAGCTGGAAAGGGATGGCAAACTATGGAGTATTATCTCGAAGCTTCCGTCACGATTTTACTTTATTTGCTCCACGTCCATTAAAGTTACATTATTTTATTTTATTTTCTCTTTATTGAATTTATTTATCTTTTTTTAAAAGAAAAAACATTTTTTTGTACACTCTTTGATTATAATTTTCGTTTCTTCCCATTTCTAGTTTTTTCATGCTAAAGAAAATAAAATACGATTTTCTGTCAAAAAAAATAAATCCCGTTTAAGCATTTTCCATATTCATTTTTTATTGGCCAAATCAATAGGTGACCCTTTAAAGTTGATACAAAATTTTACTTAGACATTTTAATTGAACGATGTTCACTTTAGACACCTTATGTAGGGTTCCGCTATGTCATTTTGACACTTTTTTAACAATCAGCTAAAATTACATAGTATGTGTAACACACTCGCGAATGACGTGACACTATGACTAATTAAAAAAGAACACGTGGCATTTGAGTGCAAAATAATATTTAATAAATACATTATAGGAAAAAAAAAAATTCAGCCACAAATAATTAAAAAAATACCTATTTTTAAACCCCACCCCTCCTTCCTCCTTTCTTCCCAAACTTTCCCGGCGCCTCCATGAACCTCCAATTTCTTCGTTGTTTTTTTTTAATTTTAGGATTTTCATTAGATTTAGATTTTTACTTTTTTTTCATAATTATAATTGTCGGATCTAAAGAAAAGAAAAGAGAAGAAGATGATGGTGGGTGCTATTTTCAAATCTGAAAAAAAATTAAAATTAAAAAATTCTTACGATAATGATAAAATTAGTGGCGATGGTGAGAAGAAAAGAGTGAGAAGAAGAAATAAAGAGAGAAGAAATATAAAATATGAGTGTTGGTTTTCATTTTTTCGGCGAAAAAAATGGAGGGAGGTGATGGTAGATTTAGAAAAGCAATATAATGAAAAAGAAAAAAAATGGCTTAAAAATGGATTTGAATAAAAAATTCAACCTCCATTAAAGGAATTTAAATTTGAAAAAATGGTGGGAGATGGTGACTTGAGAAATAGAGAATAAGAAGAGAAAATAAAATAAAAAATGGCTAAATAAAACCTTTCACATGTTATTGTTGAGTGTATCATACTCACTTTGTCATATCAGCAAAAAGTGTCAAAATGATATAACAAAACTCTACCTACGATGTTAAAGTGAACATCGTCCACTTAAAATATCTAAGTAAAATTTAATATCAATTTTAAAGAGTCATCAATGAATTTAACCTTTTTTATTTGGAAGCAGTTAATCTTCTAAGTAATATAAAAGTATATACTTACCATAAAAAAAATCATAATAAAGATATGATCATAGTATCATTCGGAATACCATAAGATGACATAATTAGATTACCTAAATTATTTATTACTTAAATTAGCTTTGATATTGATGCTACTCACGTGTCCACCTACCAAATCGATTTATTTAATTTGGTGTCATAGAGAGCACATAATTACAGGGTGTTACTTAGAATATTTTCTTCACGTGGTAGTTGGTACATACGTCTTTATTACTGTCAATCATCTCAGACGATACCACAGGCCACATAAATTGAGTTATATAAAGACAAGAACCACAATAGGCCCCGTTTGCTTTTATTATTAAAATATTTGAATCTAAACACGTATGTAAATCATTGAAATGTTATTTTTAGATTTGATAAAAAAATTATTATTTGATAAAAGAAATTGAAACACATATGTTTGCTGGTGATGGTGAAAATAATTTATAGTGGTGACGATAATGATAATGATTGGTGTTAGTGGCTAGTAACAGTGATAGTAGAGATGGTTGGTGTTGTAATTATTGTCATGATGATGACGATTGAAAGGGATATTGATGGTTATTGTAATGGTGAAGTTGATTGATATTTATTGTTGATAGTGCTGATAGTAATTGTTGAAGAATGTGTGGCGTTTGATGATGTATTGACATGATATATAGTTAGTGATGATAATAATTATGATGGTGAAGGTGGTTAATAGTATGGATTGACCACAATAATGATGCCTGAAAAATGTATAGTGTCGAATGATGTATAAGTGGTAGTTGGTTGCTATGTTAGTTGTGATGGTGGAGTTAATTGGTAGTAGTTGGGAACTGATCGCATTTGTGGTAGTGATTGATAGTGGTGTGGTGGAGGTGGTGGCAACAATAATAACAGTGACGACGGTGATACTAGCAATGGGTAAAATTATAATGATACAGATGGTAGATGTGGTAGCGGCTAGCAATAGTGATTCCTAATGATGGTGATTGTTAGTGGTGATTCTGATAACAAAATAATTTGTGTGATAGTAATAATGGTTGACAATAATAATGATAGAAACTAGTGATTGTTGATAGACCGGTGGTGAATGTTATTCATATATTTCTTAATGATATTAAGACTTAAATCTCAAAATTCTAACTATTAAGACTTATTCAAATCAATTAAGTGTTTAATATTGATAAAAATAAATATATTAATAGCTTAAGGCATGAACCAATCAGATTCACACCACCATCATGTATAATGCAAATAAATAAATAAGGCCTGAGACTGAGAGTCACATCCAAATGATTATGATCTGTGAAGCTAGTAATTAGAGATGGAGTTAAAGATTTTTAATTTATAAATCTATTTCTATTATATATGTAAAAGATTTTGCTGATTATTCATTAACTTCTTTTTAAAACTGAAAGAAGAAGATTTTCGAAAGGAAAGCAAATCAGCAAGATCACCACAAAGATAATTGAGATTATATTATATCTAAAAGTAAGCATTATTAAGTTAATAAGATAAGAGGAAAAGGAGAACAAGATAATGACAAAATTCAACAAGATATCACTGATAATATAACCACTATTACGAAATAAGACTAAACAAAAGACATAAGCATGAGTATACATTTTTTCCCTTTCCAAATCAATCTAACAGCTCCATTATATTGAAATAAAAATTTAATTAGGAGATGATATGTGAATTACAATGAACTTCTATATCAATTCTATTTTCATAGTGTTTATTAACCAAATACTTCTTTTTTACAATTGATTTTCTACATAAGCATCTGACATAATTTTTTAGTCATCAATTACTTGGTTGAATGATTAAAAGATGGAGCTTAAACCTATATATGTTGATGATAAATATTTATAAGATGGAGAGACGAGATTGAGATGGTTCAAGCATAAGAAAAAAAGAGGTACATATGTCTTAGTGCAAAAGTGTGAGAGACTGACTATGAATGATTTCAAGAGAGTTAGAGGTAAATCAATAAAATATTGAAGGAGGTGATTAGATAGGTATATCGCAGTTTCAGCTTACGTTATTTCGATATTATTATTTTTAATTGTATATATAGTACATGTTGAACATTTTTCGACTTCTTCATATGATTACTAATTCATATTTTGAATTTTCTTAACGAAAATTCAGGATCTTTCACGGCTTACCAAAAACATGACTTTGAACAAGAGGTTATGGAGGGAACATATTAAGTAGAATGGTAGTACGTAGTAGTTATAGTATTGCTCCAATAGTTTCTTATACTTTAGTTTATGTTACTACTCGTTGTTTTTTGTACTTTGACTATTATTTTATTTTATTGTAGTTACTGCTCTATTGTTATTTGTGTTAAAAATTTTACGGAAAATATCTTGTCATAACAAACACTAAAACTTCATCATGAACATGTATACTTTATCACGAACACTTGTAAGGAATTCACATAGCTTGATGCGTGCTTCTGTTACTATCCTTAAGGATATTTCACCCAATATGGATATATCCCCCGAATTCAACAAGCTCTTCTAATATAAAATTAAGAGCCAAAATCTGACAAAGATTCAATCAAAGAATACCCACTGACACAATATATTTTATAAAGAAGGAATGTATATATCCATTCTCTCATTCCCTCTGATGAGAGGACTTCTAGAATATATATCTCTATTCCTTCACCTCATCAGAATGGCATAAAAAGATTAAAGAATACCATATTTGTAATTAGAAGAACAACGGTCACAATGATAATTTAATCACTATAACCGCTCCAACAATAAAAGGAATAATGACTAATCAAAGCTAATTAAGGATGGGTTATGATTTGTAGTAATGACTATTAATCATATACAGTAAAGGAGTAATAATATGGCAGTGAAGAATTACTACCATTAAGACTATCCAAAACCATATCAAATATCACAAATGTAAAGTTAGATATCAAAAATAATAATTTATTTTGAGATACTTAAAATTATATTTCCAAAAATTTGTTGTTTTGCTACTATAATTCTATTTTTCTAAATTATTTTTAATAATTCTTTCTTGAATCAAGAATCTATCAAAAATATATTTAAGGTAAAAAAATAATATTAGCGTATTTTCTATCGACGATATTATACTGCCTATCCGTGCACAGAAGACAGGGAGAGTGTACATGCGCGTGTGAGCGCAGCGAGTGACCGGGTTACGAGAAGCAACGTGGACCCTACCTAGTTTTTTTTTTTCTAGGAATTATTTAGCTATAAAGTAGGAATCTGCACTACATTTTTCAACTCATATCTAAAGCAGAAAATTGTGAAGTGAAGTGATCAAGTTGGAGAGGCATGGCAATTCCTAATATACGGATCCCTTGTCGGCAGTTATTCATCGACGGTGAATGGAGAGAGCCCGTCAAGAAGAACAGGTTACCCGTCATCAATCCGGCCACTGAAGAAATTATCGGTACTTGAAATTTTATACGTTTAATTTCAAAGATCTATTGGAGCATCCAAAATATCCTTCTAAGCCGTTTTGACAAGTTTTCAAAGAACATTTTGAGAAATTATTTTAGAAATTGTGAAGATTTGTGACTATGTTATGGGTAGATGTAGAATAACCCTCAAATGATCCGATTGTATTTTATTTTATCTTATTGAATTTTCAGGGTATATTCCGGCAGCTACAGCGGAGGATGTAGATATGGCCGTCAAAGCTGCACGGAGTGCGCTTCGTCGAGATGACTGGGGTTCTACAACTGGAGCACAGCGTGCCAAGTATCTTCGTGCTATTGCTGCTAAGGTTGGTGTGTTCAGTTTGGTAATTTTTCCATATCGTTATTAGGTGGAGCACCTAGTAGGTTTGACTTTCTGGGTATGTTGTAGTGTACTAACAGCTGCTGCATTATATATAGATAGCATTTATCTTGATTCTTGGTGTTTGAGCGTCAGCCCGATATATTGATATGACTATTCATGATTATTCTTTTAAGCTTTAAATGATTCAGTTGCTATTGCTTATATTTACTGTAGGTATTGGAGAAAAGGCCTGAACTAGCTACACTTGAGACGATTGATAATGGAAAACCCTGGTTCGAGGCTGCCTCTGATATAGTACGTTCTTGCTTAATTGGATAAACATAGTTCTATTTGTTGCAAAATACTTCATTTTACTTATGTGCTCTTTCTTATCTTCCAGGATGATGTAGTAGCGTGTTTTGAGTACTATGCAGATCTCGCTGAAGCTTTAGATTCAAAAAAGAAGACTGAAGTTAAACTTCACTTGGATTCATTCAAGACCCATGTTTTAAAAGAACCTCTTGGTGTTGTGGGGTTGATTACTCCATGGTACACTACTTACCATTAATGATTTATGCTCTTGTTATCTCTTTCAACCCACTTCAAAATATGGTATTCTTCTTTTTCCAACCAAGATGATATTATTTATAGGCGACCAACTTCTGCATTGTACATACAGTTACTGTAAATGTGGCTGCTATTTTTGTTATGAGCTTTTTAGAAAAATGAAAAGACTGTTCTAATGAGCCAAACTTTGAGCTTTGTGATTAATTAAGATAGCCTCTTGAACTCCCAAAAGTTAGAGAAACGAAAATATTTTGCAAGTATAGTACATTAAACTAGTTATCGACTAGTTCACCAGTGTCTTTAATTGACAAATTTGGATGCCATCCTAACACGAACGCCGGGAATGAAAATCAGGTGGACTTGTGAGAACCATATTTATTGGATTGTGACAACATACACATTTCAAGTTCTTCAAAAGGTGAAATGCCATTGAGATGAAAGTTTTAGGAATGCTGATTTCTAGGAATCTAAATTATTTAGATGCCTTCAAAATGACCAGAGAAATTAGATGAAAAGTAGGAGGAGATTCGAGGGGATATAGGAAAGTGTAGAGTTCCTCCTGAATATTATTTGTTTATTGACCTCAAACAACTTGCATATTCAAGGCAAACAGGTATGCTCGTGGAAGTCAAGAGGGGTGTTGACAAACCGGGTGTAGGGGACAGCCTTCAAGAGAATCTCTTTTTCTCTTTTCTTATTTTTACCATTCACTCTGGTAAGAGGACAAACTGCTGCATTTGCATTTTTAAAGATTCCTAAAAAGCTTTAACTTTTTTGTTTATGAGTTAGGGAGAGTGGAAATTAATCTTTTGGAGCATTGTGAATTTCATTGGATTTTTCGTGTTTCGCATGAGAAAAGATTTAGGCGGTTGATTTATGAGCTTTTGTTTCATATTGAAGGAATTATCCTCTTTTGATGACCACATGGAAAGTCGCCCCTGCCCTAGCTGCTGGTTGTGCAGCAGTACTTAAGCCATCAGAACTAGCATCTATGTGAGTCCTTATCTTTTTTTTTTTTTTTTTCATTATCCATATTAATGGTCCATATCGTTTACATCTTTACTCTTCTTTTCAACTTCAGTACCTCTTTGGAGTTGGGTGAAATCTGTAGAGAGGTGGGTCTTCCTCCTGGTGCCCTTAACATACTAACGGGATTGGGACATGAAGCTGGCTCTCCGTTGGTATCACATCCTGATGTTGATAAGGTTTGCTTTGTTTCTTTAGGTGTATCTGTGCTTGCCTTTAGTACTGTGTAATTTCATGTGATGAATGCATTTTACTTCTTTGGGTGAGCAGATTGCATTTACAGGAAGTGGCCCAACAGGAGTCAAGATCATGACCGCTGCAGCTCAACTTGTTAAAGTATGTTCACATCTGAATAATCATTTAGGTTCCTATTGGTAAAACTGATATGCTGGTGGATTCAGCACACTAAGCCTCTGCATGTCATTTTCAGCCAGTTACTCTTGAGCTTGGTGGAAAAAGTCCAATAGTTGTGTTTGATGACATTCATGACCTTGATATAGGTTTGCTCTTTTAGTCCATCTATGACAACTCCCTTCTAATGTATATTATCTATTCCTGACATATGTGGAGTTTCCTATTACATACTCAACAAATTGATAATTTTGGAAAAGGAGGAACTTCATCATTTCAATGTTCTTATATTTCGGAGGAACATTATCAATATATAAAAAAGAAGGAAAAGAAAGAACAGGGAAAAGCCAGCTATTGAATTTAACAGGTGACTAGCACATTACAAATCGATGCTCTAACCTCTTAAGTTATGTGTAAATGAGTAATAATTGCCTAAACTGTTGGAATAGGAGTCTTAATACTACTTTCTATGTCCTCATGCATTTCATAGTCACCTTTGCACTGCATTTTGGAAATTAATATAGCTCTTGAATTTAAGTGTCCTCATTGTCTATGCAGCTGTTGAGTGGACTCTTTTTGGCTGCTTTTGGACAAATGGTCAAATTTGCAGTGCAACATCACGTCTTATAATACAGGTAACTAGCTTAATATTGGAGAAGGCCCATGTATTTAGTTAGTTTTCAGTTTTATGGCTATCTTGGTTCTATGACTCCACACTGTTTACCATTATCTGGAAAATACTGAATATACTATTGGCAACCAGCATTTCCTTAAGAATACAAGATGATTGTGGGGGTAATGAGTATCTCAAGGAACAGATAGTTTTTCTCGTAACACTAAATCGGGGTCGCTCTATTTTTTTCTGGTTGTTTGTAATGAAGTTTCTTCAGGTTTATGATTATGTGAAACTCGCTTGCTGCTTAGTTGGGTAGTTCTCTGATGGTACCTGAGCCAAACATAATATCAATTTGTGAAACTTCTATGCATATTATCTCTATTTGAAGGCTCAAGGTCGGTTATGATGATGCCATAATACTTCATGTTAGTGATGAAATAGCTAAATAGTTCATTGTGTGCACACTTCTTATATCATTTTCAAGTTTTCTTTCACAGTGTTACAGGAACATCACTGCAAACCTTTTCGTCATATTGAGGGAGGGTCGTGTTGAGGAAAGACACTCTTATGTCTTACTTGGATTTAGATGACTGCTTGATTCGTGGAATCATTTAGTTTACTTTATTGTTGTCAGACAAGATTTCACAATATGTGGAGAGCCATTCCCGATAGTGTGGAGTGAGAATTTTTCTAATTTCTTTGAATAGAAGAGGCTCAAATAACAAAAGAAAGATACATCTGCCTTGGATTTAATTGGTTACTAAGAGAAGAATTAAGATAAGTGGTGCCAAGAAAATGGATCAACTAATTCCTTATCTCTTTACCCTTAAGAATACGATGAGCGACCTACTTAATTCAGTTCTGGGAAACAGTGAGTGTCCTACCAGAGTTCTTGAAAGTTGAAACAGAAAGGTGATTATCCTAATTCCTAATGGCTGACTGAGCACAATATGCATCTAACACTATACCTCGATAAACCAGACAATACTTTATCAAAGAAAATACTTAAAACATCCTGCTTCCTTTTACCTACGCTACAAGATTAGATTGTGAAATTCGGTCCCCATCTGGACATTGATTGGTTTGACATTAGAAAATGTAAATTTTCTTAACTGAAAACAAAGGGCTCTGTAACAGATAAATGTTAGAATTCAGAAATTTCCCAGGAAAAAAATAAGAAGAAAGAAAATGAAAAGCAAGGTCTTTTCTGCTCAATTAACTTAACAAGAGACATGGTCTTAGCAGAAGGCTTTTTGGTTCTTAAATAGTAAGTAGATCAGTTTCAGTTGGCCATTTTAAGAAGAGAGTAGGATGATCTACTCATAGAGAGGATGAAACTCCCTAGTTTTTTTTTTTATTATTATTATTATTTTTTTTAAATGCCACCTTATCATAACATCCTTGCATATAGTTGTAACTGCTTTGCTATTCATTGTCATGTTTCTACCCACCACCTATTTTTTCGTTTTATTACTGCTTTGATTTGCTTGAGGTGAGGGTCTTTCGGAAACAACCTTCTACTTTGGAGAGGTAGTGGGAAGGATTGCGTACACTCTACCCTCCCCAGACCCCACTTTGTGAGATTTCACTGGATATGTTGTTATTGTTGTCGCCACCGTATCATAACACTGAAAACAATACAATTACAAAGTCCCTTTGATATATCCTTTAATGCTATCGCCCTTTCTAATATTGTCAAACACTAGAGCTCTTTGTGAAACCAAATTATGAATTTGCAGGAAACAATTGCTCCACAATTTTTGGCCAGGCTTCTTGAGTGGACAAAAAACATCAAAATCTCAGATCCCTTGGAAGAAGACTGCAAGCTTGGTCCTGTCATTAGTCGTGGGCAGGTAAAGAAATTATGGCATTAAACTAGTAGAAGATGCTGCCTGCTTTAACTGTATTACAAAGTGCTTCTTGGAGACAATGTTGTATGTTGCCTTAAATAGATGCAACTGTAGCTCATGAAGCGAATGATTCATGGGCAAAATTTATGTTTATTCCCTGCTTAAAGCAACTTATGTGCGGAAGTGTCCGCTGGATTAGATATAGTGAACAGGATAAGTTTGGGGGATATGGAACATAAAGTCATACCAGGCTGAAACTGAAGAGGCTCGTGGATTAGTGGTAAAGAAATTAGACTGGAAGGTGAACAATGAAAGAACCATCTAGATGCTGCATCATGGATGACTATGAAAGTGGATTGGTATCTAGTGATGACACAAGTTATGGACTCTCTTTTGACCTATAACCAGTGTAAACTCTAAAAGTAGATAGGTCGTTCAACCACATGCTAAATTCAGGCAAACTCAAGACTACCATGGTCCATGGACTATGGTATATAGCACCTGAATAGGTTTAGCAGTCTATGCATTTTCTTCTAGCTTGTGTACACTCTTTTGGAAATTAATTACACTTTGGATTGACCTTGACCCTGCTATATGAGCTTTCTCTGATGGAGTGGTATTTTATAATCAAAACACATGCTGTCAGATTTCTTTCTGTATGTGATGCATGACCCCCCCCCCCCCCCTCTCCATACGTTAGATATGACACTTGAGACTAACTCAATTGCAAAAGCTATCTCAAGAGGTGAGTATTGACCAAGTCCATATAAGTAGAGCACCATTTCATTCCCTAACCAATGTAGGACTTAATGCACTCTAAACACCCCCTTTCACGCCCATACCCAATTAGAGTTTGGACTGGAAGCCTAAACGGGGATAGACCCGTCTCTGATACTGTGTAAAGATATGATACCCTCGCCTAACTCAACCCCAAAAGCTAGCTCCATGAGGGGAGGATTGCCCAAGTCCATATAAGCAAACCACAAGTTTATTCCCCAACCAATGTGGTACTCTAACTCACTCTAACAAAAGGATCGGAGCAGGGAGGATAGATCTCAAGAAAAGAATGAAATAATGGTGACTGCTCTTGGAAATTTGTCCAGTTAACACGAAGCATGGATTTGTACTTGCAATAAATTTAAACCGTTCTCCACAACCATGTGTATAGTTTGGTCGATAGATATATCCGAGATTTTATAGAGGCTATTTCACTGCATGAAAAAGGAAGGAAATAAAGAAGGTTAAAAGGAAGTATTTATGGATGGTCAAGTGCTGTTTAGAGGATTTCACAACAGTACTTAACAATTGAAAAGCCACCATGTTCATTTCTTCTCTTGAGTTCACTTGGAAAAATCATGAAGTAGTAGTCCCCTTCCACAGGGATGATTTGACCAGTTAGACCTCCCCCCAAGATAAACACATACTGACCGAGTACTTGATCAAGACAATAGAACAGGATAGCTCTTGCCAGTCATTTCCTTGCAAGGTCAGCAAAGATGTGCCTCAAACTACTACTTTTATACATCAGCTGATTTGGGAGATCATTGGGAATATACTTCTTTACTATAACCAGTTCTCAACTTGGGGAATGAAAGATTTGGGGAGGGGGGGGGGGATACGTTTCCATTGCATTATGGCTCTTGTTCATGTTTAGTACCTTCATATATTTGCATGTCTCTCGTCATCAAGGAGAATCATAGTAAAACTAAATATACATGTAATTTAAAAAGTTATCTATGTGGTGGCTGTTTAAACAATTTGCAGTTTGAAAATTGTGAAATAGCTATCCCATGGTCTTTTCTCTGGTGTAATATCACTAGTTGTGCTGCAGAAGCGAAAAAATAACCAGTCTGCATGGATGATGTTGCAAAAATAGCCGTTGAAATGGGTTGGTTTTGACATAGTTTCACAAGGTCAAGAAATTTGCTCTTAAGAGGACAATGTACGAATTTAAGAAGCATATCTCTGATGAAAAATAAACAAATTCTTAAAGATTTTACTTGTACTGGTGAGATAATCTTCTGGCTGAAACTTTGTTGTTTGCTACTCCTTGATTCAGTGATCATATTTAAATGCTGCAAGAACATAAAGTGTTCTTGTTTAATGTCACCTTTAGTTTATCTTGTTAATTTCACCTGTAATTTATCAAAATGCAAGGGAGTCAGTCTGAGAAATTACAAATTCTTCCTCTTTAAACTTTTGTAGCTAATACTGTTAATTTGAAGTTCAATTCACACCCTTGTTGCTTAATCCTATTCATACCAAATAAATCTGATTAGTTCTGTCCATAATTGCACAACTTTGGGTTAGAAACTTAGATGTTTGGTGTATATCCCATCTAAAGTTCACGCAACATTAGAAAGTAATTGAGTACCAGTATACCACCAATATTAATGGTGTTCAATGCTGTATAATATTCATCTGCTTTCCCTAGTTAGTCAATGTTTTATTATTAAAGAACTATTGATGTGAGATATCATTTCTTTCAGAACTATTAGAACTTAATCTTTGATGTAATACAGAGAATTCATGTTCCTTGCTAAAAATAAAGTGATAATATCCATGTATTTCGAAAATTCAATTGGTCGTCTTGTCCAAAATATTGTCAATTAAACATTTGCTAAGTGAAGAGGATTTTCTTTAACACCACCCTGAAGTAAATAGGAGGTTGACTTTAATCTTAAAAGGAATTTGAGGAGAAATCATGATACAATCGATGTGGAAAGGTCTGTGTAGTTATTGTGAAAAAGCTTAAAATTAGGGCAAGAAATTATCATAATTCACATCAGTTTAGAATTCTTTGAAGATACTGGAACTTTCTTATCACTGCGCAAAGCAATAACATTTAAAAATGACATGGATATTGGCTTTCAATTTGTGTCTAGTTTGTTTCTTTTCTTGTTTTCTCATTCATGACGTGCATATCATGTTTATCTGCTGGTGTCTTTTTCCTTCTAAGCAGACTTATGGACAATTCTTATGTGTTGACTGTTTGTTTTACCTTTCAGTATGAGAAGGTCTTGAAGATCATCTCTACAGCCAAAAATGAAGGTGCAACCATTTTTTATGGTGGCGACCGTCCTGAGGTAAGAAACACTTCTGGGTGAAAGTATGCAGGTGTTGTATTTACCAATATGTTGGAACGTGACTTGATTCTACACTGGATTTCAGCACTTAAAGAAAGGATATTACATTCAACCAACAATCATAACTGATGTTGATACATCCATGGAAATCTGGAAAGAGGAGGTATTTGGACCTGTTCTTTGTGTCAAAACATTTAAAACTGAAGAGGAAGCCATTGAACTAGCAAATGATACCAAGTGAGTTGGCTAGACTTGAGATATATAATTCTATTATTTCACAACACTCCTTTTCCTTATTTACACTTTTTTGGTTGTTAGGTATGGTTTGGGTGCTGCTATTTTGTCAAAAGATCTTGAAAGATGTGAACGTTTCACAAAGGTGAGAGTAGTTCCTCAATTGCTGAAAACATCTTTCATCCATACCAAAAGGCACTGCTTCTGTAAAATCAGGGATGACCTCTTATTAATTGGACTTTTGCAGGCTTTTCAGTCAGGGATTGTCTGGATCAACTGCTCGCAGCCATGCTTTTGGCAACCACCTTGGGGGGGTAAAAAGCGTAGTGGTTTTGGACGCGAACTTGGAGAATGGTAAGCACTCATTGGTTGATTTTTGTTACTCATCTTGAATAGCAATGACCTCACTTTCCCTTCATCCAGCTTGTTTCTTTTCTGCTGCTTAAAATTCTTTCTGGAATTAGCTATGTTGTAGAAAAGCAACCCAGTATGAAGGGAAAACTGTGGTGATAGTATTACCACACTTAAGATGGGGAATCTGGCAAGTTGTACAGCTTATAAGTGATATTTTGCTCTTTCTTCTTTCTCGCAGGAGTCTCGAAAACTACCTAAACATTAAGCAGGTGACTCAGTATGTGACTCCTGACGAACCATGGGCTTTTTACAAGTCTCCTTCAAAGCTGTGAAACTTTTTAAGTGGTCAAGGATTATGAGAATGATGACGAAGCATAGATGAAACTTGTTCTGATGTAGAATTAGCGTTGGGGGTAATTATCAAGTCTAATAAATTTGTTTGAAGGGACAAAATGTGGACAACATTTTTAACTGATATTGCGTTCCTCTTCTGTTTATTGTTTCTTTAAAGAGCAAAGTGCGGATCTTGGATTCATCATATAAACTAGTACATCCATTCACTAATTGCGCGTTACTTGCAACATTTCATGGTAGAAAGGTTTAGAAAGTAATATAAACTACATCAATTCATCTAATGCAATTGATGGAAAGTTGGATAAAAGTGACTTAATGATATGGATTAATCCAAGATTTTGTGAGTTTCCCTTTTGGGTTAGTAGGACGTGAAAAGTGTTAACCCACCAAAAATGATTGGAAATTATATGCAAGCTAACTTACACGGTTGTATTTAATATATACATTTTTCCATCACAATTCACAAGTGAATGATGACCAATGATAGATTACTATGTTCCGTTGGATGTTATTAATTAGAAAGAAAAAAAAAGAGGAGTTAAAAGCAAAAAAATTAAATGGGGTAATAACCATGAAGCTTGAAAATAACTTATTTGAAGTTGCAAAGTATAAACTAATATTAATCACTAGTGGACCTTTTCCCTTTTAGCTTTTATTTTTCCTATTCATTATCTATTTGTTAATTTACTATTGGCCGAATCCATCGGTGACCCCCTAAAGTTGGCATCAACTTTCACTTAGACACCTCAACTAAGCTTTGTTCATTTTAGACACCTTATGTCAGGTCCAAATGTGTCATTTTGACACTTTTCGCTGATTTGGCACATGATGTGTATTGCACGGATATCTGAGCGCGCGAAAAGGATTTTTTGTATAATATATTTTTTTCCCTTCTTCTTCTTCTTCTTCACTTTTTCTCTCTTCCATCAACTACACCTTCCACCACCACACATCCACCATTTATCGTCATCCACCCCTCTTTATTACCACCGGAATCAGTGGCGGACCCAGGATTTTTAATAAGGGGGTTCAAAATCTGAAAAAGTAGACACACGAACTAGCCGAAGGGGGTTCGACATCTACTATTTATACATAAAAAAATATTTTAACCATGTATAAATAGTATAATTTTTCGCTCCGCCCCTGACCGGAACCATCCATCTCCTTCATTTACTTTTTTCTCCACCAAGAACCACCAAATTTCCACTCTTTCAATTGTAACAATAATTCAAAAAAATTAAATCTGGATCTAAAATAATTTTCAATGAAACCTCATTTTCATATATCCACAACTTGAAAATTCTTATTGAATAAAAGCTATGTAATTAATTTTATTAAGTAAGGATCGGGAGAGTGTGAAGTTGACTGAAAAAAAAGTTGGAAGATTGTGAATGAGTTGTGCTTCGAATCTGCGAAGAAAGGAGCATTTTTGTTAAGATCCGGAGAATTCTCATCTTCAAGAAGACGTTTCTATGCCTATTTTTCGTCTTTGCCCTTGAATCTTTTCAAAAGTAAAGTTTCTCAAAAAAAAGTTAAAAAAAATATTGAGTGCTAAATTTTGTTTGGAATGAACAATAATAGTATTCGTATTGTAATGCTTGATTTAAACATTGTTCCATCACTTTGGATTGAAGTATTTGAAATAGAAATTAGAAGACTCCATTAAAGCTCATTTGAAGCTTCTTGCAAAATAAACCCAGAAATGGTTTTAATAAAATATTTTTTACTTTTCTTTTTATTAAAAAATCATTATTTAAAAATTATTTGAACACAAATGACAAATGTCATCATTTCATTTGACATTTTACACATCATTTTGCGAGTGTAAAACACACACACGTTATATTTTGCTGACTGTAAAAAAAGTGTCAAAATAACACATTTGGACCTGACATAATGTGTTTAAAATAAACAAAGCTTAGTTAAGATGTCTAAATAAAAATTGATGTCAACTTTAGGGCCCATCAATGATTCTGCCTTTACTATTTTGGTGCTGTGTCAATATTACAAATGTATTGTTGGTCCATCATTATTTCGAATGATTACTACTACGGTACTACTACTCTTTCTTTCTTGATCTGGCTTTCCCAAAGAAATGTGACAACCAAGTTAGGTACTACACTTTTAATTATATCGGAATAAATTATAGATTATTCTATGTTAGATTTGGTTGGAGGAATTAGGTAATCATTGAATTATTTATTCCACCATATAAGTCATAGTAATGAGATAAGTTATCGCATATACATGTTGGATGACTTATCCAGAATAATTAATTCCGAAATAATTTGTTCCCAATATTAAACTGAATGAAAAAAGTAAATATATTAAAAAAGTACAACGAAGAATAAATATAACTTATTTGTAAGAGTACAAGGACAAATATAACTTTTTCCCGTAAAAATTACTTTAATCTTTTACCAATTCTTTCTAAAGAATTGAAAACATATCAATTGAATTGCGGAAGAGGAAAAAGAAAAGAGGGAGAATTCAACTCACCCTTATCGTGTAGGACTCTTTAAAACACAAGAAAATCTTTGTGGTTGAAATGTCTATATAGAAAAAAAAAATCTTCTAGCTTTAGTAAAAATGTTTTCTTTTTTTGGGCAGAAAATAGAAGAATATGCTTTCTAAGTTCCATTTATCACATTTGTCTCAACAGATGAACTTCCTCTGTTCGAAAAATAAAAGATACCATACCTTAAATTAGACAACTTTTATGATGACAACATAATAAATACAAATAATTCTATACTGGAGAGTGATGAAAGCCATGTGAAAACAAAAACAAAGGTCGAAATTTCCTACCTATTTATTTGTATTTCTCTCATAAAAATAATATATAAAAATCCACCCAGTTTCTTCAGTCCTTTCTTTCTCCCTGGATCTTTTGTATACATCTCAATTTTTACAGTATTCATATCCCCTCCCTTCTCTGTCTCGTCTACCGCACACATCCACTCGTACAATTTTCATCTTCTGTCAGCACTGTCACTTTCAGGTTTCTATCTTGTAATTATTAAGTTGCCCTTTTGAGATTTTTTTTCCGAAATTGTGTTCATTGTAGAGTTAAACAATTGGAGCTGTTGATTTGGACTGAAGCTTTTATTCCATCTTTTGAGATCTGAATTCTGCTTTTGATAGAAATGGGAAGTTCTGAGGAGAAAGTTGTGGCTGTGATCATGGTCGGTGGACCAACCAAAGGTATGCATTTTTTATTCAACTTCATATCACTGTTTGGAATTTGGGAATAAAGGAAACCCTTGATTCATTTCAATTCAATTTTCTTTTCTTTTTTTGAATAAAGTTCAAATCTTGTGTCCTGTTCTTGATTCTTTAGCGATGTGCATTGACAGGAACACGTTTCCGCCCTTTGTCATTGAATATCCCAAAACCACTTTTTCCATTAGCGGGACAGCCAATGGTTCATCATCCGATCTCTGCCTGTAAAAGGGTAATACCTTTTTTGTACTAATGCCAAATATGGTTATACAGATTCTCTTAAGTACTAAGCCAATAACTTATGTACCATGGTTTTTCAGATTCCAAACCTAGTGCAGATCTACCTCATTGGCTTCTATGAGGAGCGTGAATTTGCTATATATGTCTCCTCAATCTCGAATGAACTAAGAATGCCTGTGAGGTGACATTACTATCCTACTTATCCGTGAAGTGAGTTTCGTGAACTTCTTAATATTGGAGCTCATTGATGTCTCTATTGAATTTATTGTAAATAGATACCTGAAGGAGGACAAACCACATGGTTCAGCTGGAGGCCTTTACAACTTTAGGGATCTGCTTATGGAAGACAGTCCGGTTGGGATTTTCACTCTTCTTGATTATGTATTCTTGTGATGATCATGTACAAATTGCTGAAAAATATAACTACAGAGTTGGTTACTGGAACATAAGAATATGGTCTAAAAAATCTGAAAATATACTTAGCCATCACCATTAACCTGGTTGTTTTATCTCCCCTGGCAGTCACATATATTTTTGCTGAACTGCGACGTTTGCTGTAGTTTTCCACTGCCTGAGATGCTCGGTATTTGGCTATTTCTTTCCCTCTTTATACTTTTCTCACACTTCTTAACTTTCTCTACTCCTCTCTTTATCAACTTCTTTTCAATAAAGAGCATTGCAGTGGTTTAGAGTTTTCACTTTTCCAAGTTTTACCTTCTGTTTTCTCCAAACTTGCAGAGGCTCATAGAAGATATGGTGGAATTGGAACCATTCTTGTCAGCAAGGTAGATGAAAGTACCCTCGAACTGTTTGTCTAGGACACATGCTATTGTCTATTATATATAGCTTATTAGCATCTATTACTCTGTGATTACTGCATTTTGAAACTCTTATTTGAGTTTCCATGTGCAGGTGTCTGCTGAGACAGCCAGTGAATTTGGTGAACTGGTCGCTGACCCCATTACCAATGAACTGTTGCATTACACAGAGAAACCTGAAACTTTTGTACGTCCAGATCCTGCATTTACTTGCTCTTGGATTTTACTTGCATAAACTAATAAATGTGTAGGTTTATACCCATGGATTCTTGCCTAAATATGACTGGAATGCAGGTGAGTGACCGCATCAACTGTGGTGTGTACGTATTTACACCAGATATCTTCGATGCTATTCAAGGAGTATCCACTCAGAGAAAAGACAGAGGTTGGTCTATGCATCATAACTAAAGTTTCCTTGATTATGTGTTTTCATATTAAAAGAACTGAGACTTTTGGTCCATCTCTTCCTTTGATCTCATTGTTCTAATGTCATTTTCACCTTAGAAGCATATTGGGCTGATTTGAACACTGACATAGCACAATTGCTGAAATAGAACAGTGTTGTGATTGACTTGGGACAATATTACGTCTTCCTAATCTAATGAGTTTCTTAAACCCGTGCAGTGATTGATCTCAAACAATAGTATTATATGGGGTGATTTATGAAGTATTTTCTCTTCTGTTGCAGCTAATCTAAGGCGTGTATCCAGCTTTGAAGCTCTTCAGCCAGTAAATAGGTATAATTTCCCTATACAACTACATAATATAGACATTTTGGTGCTACCTTCAGAGAATAGTTATCTCAGTTGCAATTTTCCTCTATTATGATATCACTGTTGCAGTTCAACATGGTATCTAGGTTCTTAGTCTGATTTTTCATTCTTCTATTCATTGCTTTCAAACATGGTTACTTCTTTCTCCTTGTCACACGCTTCACAAATCCGGATTAACATTTATATTAGTAATTTATCTCAGCATTTTGTTTGGTGGATGGTGTGAAATGGGGTGAAGCTTTATAACTGTAGCAGCTGATAATCACTTTTCAGGACAGAGGTTCTAGGTGCTGACATAATTTGTACCTTTAGTTTCTTAGGGCAATAGCGAATACTTATCTTCTTTAAGTTGTTGAGGAGAATGCATAAAGAGCAGATTTTTGGTTGCTAAATATTCTGAAGGATAATGATTCTAGTTTGTTTTTTGAGGTTACTCATTTCATTAGACTACACTATCATATGTTCCCACAAGCACCTGTTATTTTGAGCTTTAATGGAATGGAAGAGGTTACTGCTCACTGTTTGACCAGTAAATGCTATTCAAAGGGCAAAATGTACGTCTTGTTGTCTTCACTGTCATTGTGTTAGAATAGGAATAGGTATATATAATCATACTTAGAATAGGAATAGGAATAGTAGTAGGAATAGAAATAGAAAATACTATCTTACTTGGTAAAGGATTGTATTGTAGTGTCTATAAATAGGGTCTACGTGTAATAATGTAGATACACAATTCAATTATATTTTTTTCATATATTTCTCACATGGTATCAGAGCCTCTACGATCTTGGTAGAGAATCAAAGAGCTTCCGTTGCCGGCGGGTGGCTATTACCCATATATGCCGCCCATCTGGCAAATGGTTATATTAACAAAAGTAGGACCAATGATATGTGCATGAACCCAATATTCGAGGGAAGAAAAGTCAGTGAGACAGGTCAGGGTGCGTCAATATCCGGTGACTTTTTAGGGTTGTTTTGTGTCAACCCCATATCCATCCATGCTTGTGTAGCACCGTGCCATCTTTCCGGTGATTACTTTTTTATATTTAATTTGTGTAGCATCATGACATCTTTCCAGTGATTACTTTTTAATATTTAATTTGTGTAGCATCGTGCCATTTTTCTGGTGACTACTTTCTCATATCTGATTTGCATAGTATCGTGAATTTTTTCGATCTACTTTCTCATATCTGTGTTGCATAGCACCATGTGTCTTTTCGGTGACTTCTCAGATCTGATTTGTGTAGTTCCATGTGTCTTTCCGGTGACGACTCAAGCCTGATTTGCGTAGGGTTGTGCCATCATTCCGACACTATCCATATAATTATCTTTCTCAGTATGGTCGTTCCATCATTCCGACCCTATCCATATAATTCTGTTGCTCAGATCGTGACCACTTTCAACCATCAAATCTAATAATCCGATACATGAGCATGTTCCAACCAGTTTTAGGGTGACTTTCTTATTTAAGATCTACTCATCTCTTAATTCCAAGATGATCCACATATTTTATACCAGATTTTGAGCACTTTTCGGTGACCGCTGCACTATGAAGAAATCTACATGGAGCAACCACCTAGTTGTGTTGCTTAGGGGAAACATTCTTCTCAAGCTTGGTTTGGAAAGTTCAACACTACAATTCAGGAATTTATGACTCTGTGTTTTATTGACATTATGCATCAAATCCAGTATTTCATGAGAAGGCCAAGCACATTGAGATTGACTGACAATTATACATCAAATACAGTATTTCATGAGAAGAGTAAACACATTGAGCTTAACTGTCAATTTTGTGAAGTCGAGTGATCAACTTGCAAATATCTCACCAAGCCCCTTATCGGTCCTCGTATTAATTACATTTGTAACAGGCTAGGTACATATGACTTGTATGCACTAGCTTGAGGGGGAGTGTTAGAATAGGAATAGGTATATACAATCCTACTTAGAATAGGAATAGGAATAGTAGTAGGAATAGAAATAGTAAATACTATCCTGTTTGGTAAAGGATTGTATTATAGTGTCTATAAATAGGGTCTCTGTGTAATAATGTAGATACACAATTCAATAATATTTTTCTCATATATTTCTCACAGAGGAGTCCACCAAGAATGAAACCAGTCATAGATTTTTGAAGCCCACACTTATCCCAAGCTTCAGCCATTTAATTTTGACATCTTCCTGAGGTCTGCTAACAGTTAATTTGAACCAGACCATGCCACAACCGGCTGAACAATTGAACTGTGTGGTTGTGCACCTCTTGCTTGAATCATGTTACCTGTTCTTATAATAACCTCCGGAAAGAAGCTTCTTCTGCACAGGGAGCATATGAATAAATCACCAGCTCTATGTAGAATAAATTAATGAGCCTTATGATTCTTAATAGGAGCAGTAAAGTTAATCTTTCTACTGAATAATATACTTAGAATTGGAAAAAAGAGTTTAAAGGTGCCGGTGCACCTGAAAAAAGCATTTCTGGTGCCTTCTTTTCCTTTCCTGATACGAGCTTATTTGACAGGAGTCTTCCAACAGACTTTGTACGGTTGGATCAAGATATTTTGACACCTCTTTCAGGGAAGAAGCAGCTATATACCTATGAAACCATGGATTTCTGGGAGCAAATTAAAACACCAGGGTAAGCCAATCATGTAAAGTGCTCATCATCCCAGATTTTTCATTTCAAATGTCAAGATGTGAGGTGATGGGTGGACTTATTTCTTTTACAGAATGTCTTTGAAGTGCTCCGGTCTCTACCTGGCTCAATATAGTTCCACCTCACCCCATCTTTTGGCAAGTGGAGATGGCTCAAAGACTGCAACCATAAGCGGTGATGTTTATATCCATCCATCTGCTAAAGTTCATCCAACTGCAAAGGTAGATATATTCAGATACACCTACAAATAACATTATATGATTATTATATTATGCTATAAATCTCATGGTTGGTTAATTGGGCGCAAACCCTTAAGCGGTAAATCAATAGCATTGGATTTAGTTCGTTCCTTCTTTCTTACTTTCATCGGTTGGTTTGGCACTATGAAAGAGAAAGAATTCTGCCTTGCTATTCTTTTCACCTCTTCTCTTCTGTCGGTCTTGTACTGAGCCCTTCTTCTAGGCTCCACTGGACGACACGGTCCCAAGGATCCAATATGCCTTTATCTCTTTATCTAAAGTAAAGGAAGGGCTCAGAAGGGCCAAGAATATCAAGAAAAATAAAGAAGAAAGTTCAATTTTTCAGAGTCATTTCAATCTTTTTCTTCCAATTCTAAGAATGAAAAATCTGCTAAATTAATTAATTATCTTATTTCTTGTTTAAAGATTTCTATTTTTTTCTATAAATACCTGTCCCTGACCTGCTTGGTTGGGTGGCCGGGTTAGCCCAAAGGCTAACTGGCTTAGGGATTGGAGATAAAAAAGAATCAAATTTTCTAATGGTTATTTATTTTACTGCAATAACTTTTGTGATATGAAAAACAGCTAGTATATGTTTTCTTATTTATTCATGACAATATGTATTTGCAACAATTAACACCCTCTATGTCGTACACATCTTGGCTCACAGCCAGGTCTATATTGGCTAGTACATGTTTGCAACACTGTAGCTCAAGGTCGTCTCCTTTGTAATGAATATGATTCCTGGTGTGGGTTATGTCATTTATTGCAGTGTTTTCTATATTGCCAAAGATGCACCTTTGTAACTTTATTTCAGTTAAAAGTAATGAGATCAAATTTGATTTCTACTTGGCGTTTATGAATCTGAAGGGCTAGCTCTTGATTACTTCCATTCCACGCCTCAAAAAGTTTTTTTTTTAATATTGTTTCTCCTTACTTCATTACCACAGACACATCTGACTGCAGTTGCCCTGATTCTGTTCTCACTTATGACCTACTTCCTTCACCTATAGATTGATGTGTCAGTTACAATGTTGAACAGATTGGTCCAAATGTTTCAATTTCTGCTAATGCTCGTATTGGAGCTGGTGCCAGGCTCATCAGTTGTATTATCCTTGATGATGTTGAAATCAAGGTACCACTTTACTATATCACAGCTCATGAGATGCTTCAATGACATATGCTGGAATTTAACATTGGTTTCATTTTCCAGGAAAATGCGGTTGTTATTCATGCAATTGTTGGCTGGAAGTCTTCAATTGGCAGATGGTCAAGAGTCCAGGTAAGTGATGGAGGTGGCTATATTCCTATTTAATATATCAAAACATATTACTGAAAAAAGATGCTTTGGTCTCGACTCCCCAAAATAATGCCAGGAAACGATCATTCTTAATTTTTCAGTTTGTCTGTCCTGTCAATACATAAGTGCAGCTGATTTCTCCTCTGGAATTTAAGAATAAGGACAAGCTGTCATACTATTACTCTTTCATCAGAACTGTAGAGTCAAATAATCTGGAGAAAGTGCTAGTTCACATCAAAATTGGATAATATACTTGTTATTCATTATACGTGATGATATTAAATTAGTACCAAGAGTGTAATCCAGGTAGTATGTGAAGACAATTCTTTTTTACATTGTGCTGAAGAAAATGTTGTGCTCGACAGTATCGTGTTGGTCACTAGATTCTGTGAACAAAATCAGTTTCTTTAATGTCAGGTTTCTTCAATGAGAATTCCTAAGATTGGCTGTACTAATACTTTCTCTTGGAGTTTATGTCCATGCTAGCTGAATAGCGTTCCTCCCTTATTTCATTTGCTTTCTCTAGTCTTAGTCTTCATATCAGGCGTCTAAACCAAATCAAACTGATTTCAGGGTGCAGGAGACTACAACACAAAGCTCGGGATCACAATTCTTGGTAGTGTATTTGTTATTCTCAAATTCCTAGCTGTTACAGTTCTTATCTTTACAAATTGTCAACATAAAACTTTGGTGGTGGATTATCTAAATGAATATATTGGAATCAGGTGAATCTGTGTCTGTCGAGGATGAAGTAGTGGTAATCAACAGCATTGTGCTGCCAAACAAGACTCTTAATGTGAGTGTCCAAGAAGAGATCCTACTTTAAGCGCAATGAGATGAATTTGGCAGTGCCCTTATTGCTTATTTTATGTATGTATTGTTTGTACATTTGAATACAGAACAATTTTGCTAGTTTACTGTTTATTTGTAATTTTCCCTAGTAAGAGACTGCAATAAACCCTTTTCTTAATTTTATTTTTGGTCGATCTCTTCTTCTTCTTTTTTTTAATTTCAATTCGTTTAGTTTCTGTAAAAGGAATATTAGGACGTCTTATGGTGAACATTTCACTATTCGATTCTAAGGGGAAAAAAAAAAAGATAAGTACTTTAGATGAGTATTGTTCACTTCACAAATCACAATAATCAAGTTATCAATAAGGTTTACTCTTGTTACACCATAATCGTATTTAAATTTATTCTCCGTTATATTATCCGAATAAAAAAGCTCTCATATCGTCTATGTCTAAATATACCTGTCTTTAATCTCCCATAACAGCATTTGGCTCATTGTGAAAAAAGAATTTACTTCACCATATAAATAATTGATGCAATACATTACAATTCCATGGAGCCAAATACCTCCTCTTCAATAAAGTTTATCTAGAGGTTTCATGTGTAAAGAGGGAGGCCAAAATAAATACTGTATTAAATTAGGAATAAAAGATGGCCAATATTTGGGAAGAAGTAGCCAGAGGTCTTTGTTAATTGTGTATAATATTCGGAGCTTTATAAAATGCTTCCGTTGTTGCGCAAATGCAAAAGAATGTCATGTCTGGTCACCCCAATATTACTTCCTTCTTCAGCTGCTGTTTCCGTCCGTAATTTCAAGCCTACTCACTCTTCACATCATCTTCTTCTTCCGGTAAAATTCTCTCTTTTTTTTGTGTGATCTTGATTTCGCTACGTGTCAGCTAGTGAACTAATTACTTGCTAAATCTTGTGAATGAAAGAGCTTGTTGGGTTTAAGACGCAAGATTGAATTTTGGGGTTCGGTGAGAGGAATGGCAACGAAAATGGATAGCATTCAGCAAAACCCAGACTCCATTTCGTATCTAAACCAGAAAGAAGCTGCCGAAATTGATGAGATACTGATGGGCCCTCTTGGTTTCAGTGTTGATCAACTTATGGTGAGCGTCTTCATTTTCCCCTTTTTCTTTTCCTGGTAATTGTGATATCTTTCGACTTTCATTAGGGGATAATTTCTAGTATGCTGGGTGATTTTGTTGTTTTGATTGCAGGAACTGGCTGGCTTGAGTGTTGCCGCTGCAATCGCAGAGGTGAGTTATGGAATTGCTTTACAATTCTTTATACAAATATTTCTTTCTACTTTTATTTATTTTTATTACTGTGGTGTTCGGGCCAGCTTGAGCTGACTTAATTCCACCGGATACTTGGCACCTCCCGGTACCAAGTAACTCTGCACACCAAGGCTGTGACAGATCGGAAATCTCACCTAGTATTTTTTCTCTTCTGGGATTTGAACCCAAGACCTCAGGCTCTCAACTACTCATTGATTAGGTTACACCCTCGGGTGCAATTCTTTGTACTTTATTTCATCACTTCCTTGACAATTTGACATGGGTGAAGATGCATACTTGCAGTTTGTTTCAGTTGTATTGGATTGAGTAGTTTGGTTACATTAAATCTTGACGCAAGGTAACAATCAATTGTATAGCATCTGCCCTAATTTACATGTCATATTTTTGAATTTTCAAAATTTTGATTTTCCCCTGCATGTTGGACAACAAAAATTTTGTATTCATTTCTGTCATTTTAGCAGTTTTTGAGTGCATTAGGTTGATGACAAATACCATGGTGTTTTTTCTCTTTTTTCATCTTGATTCGTTGTGGGTAGTTCGTTGAGGCGTTACACCAGTGATTTATTTCTTCTGACAGGTCTACAAACCAAATGAGTACAGTCGCGTGCTTACTATTTGCGGTCCTGGAAATAATGGCGGTGATGGTCTTGTAGCCGCCCGTCATCTATATCACTTTGGCTATAAACCATTCATATGTTACCCTAAGCGTACTGCTAAGCCTCTTTATAATGGCTTGGTAACTCAGGTATCAATTTTTGTTTAACCTTATGAATGACCAATTTATAGTCCATTGTTCCATTAAAAGTTTCATTTATTCAGCTTTTTGATACATCAACATTTTTTCTAGCTCGAGTCGCTGTCAGTTCCTTTCTTGTCATTGGAAGATTTGCCAAAGGACTTGTCTGACAGCTTTGATATTCTTGTGGATGCAATGTTCGGATTCTCGTTCCATGGTACAATTTTTCTTTAGATCTTTTTTCATTGAGCTTCAACATGTAACTACTCAAAATTTAAGAATCTTTTGCAGTTTTAAAACAAAACAAAAATTAAGAATCTTTTGGTTGGGACCCTTTCATTTATCTTTCTGTCTATTTCTTTTGTTCATATCATTTACTATGTTTATGGATAAGTAACTCTTCCTTTACCTTTTATTCCTTTTCGCATGGAAAATAATGTGAGTGGTGGGTTGTTAAAGAAAAGAAACTGATGAACTGCTTATGTTATTAGCCACGTAATAATCCTTTCTTTTTATCCATAAAAGACTAAAATCTGTCTTTCTGGATGAGATGACAACACAGCTGATATCAGAGAAAAGGGGATATCTAAACAGAAAAATAGAATATGGACACTCTTAAACATAAAAAAACTATAGGGCATTTTCTTGTGTTGGGGGGGTGGAGTGTTGACTGTTGAGGAAAGATAGTTTTTTCAAATTTCGTTTTCTGGTGGAAAGATTTACAAATACTTTAGTTTTGTTTTAAGGCCTGGAAGTGTATAGGATGGTTTGATACCCAAAACAGATTAGAAAGGAGGGGGATTTGTCCATGATTAAGGAAAGTACCCTTTGGGGTGGCCCAGTGGTTTGGCCTTGGGATTTCCATACTGGAGGTCTCAAGTTCGAAACTCCTTGCCAATGAAACCAAGGGGTTTGCCTTCTGGGTCGAGCTCGTCGTACCGGGCTTGTCTAGTGCGGGTTACTTCTCCTGTATGGTTTGTGAGTTATTGCATAGGAGCAGGGGTTTTACCCTGTGCGCACTTTTTTGGGTGGCGGCTACAAGTTTCCTTTGTCATTAAAAAAAAGAGAGGGAGAAAGCTATAAAAATAGTCCTTCTACATTCCTTAGTTTGGATGGCTTGAAACCAAAAATAGATAAAATTGGGGGGGTAGATTGTTGAGGCAGGATAAGAATGGTTCTTTGGTCAAATTCATAGTTTCCTGGAAGAAAAATCCACTATATTTTAGTTTGTTTTAAGGTCTAGATTTGTATAGAATTGTTTGATATCCAAAATAGATCAGAAAGGAGGCTTCTTTCGTCCATAATTAACAGGAAAGATAATCTGTCTTGTAAAATATCCTTCTATATCCCTCAGACGGATAGCATGAAACCAAAAATAGATAAAAATTAAGAAAAACTGAGGTTCTTCTTTAGGCCTGATTATCATTGGAATTTTGATAGAACCATTGAGAAAAGAAGCTCTAGATATAAGGAAGAAACAGGAAAATTTGAAAGTGGTAACAACGAAGTACCTTTGCAAAAGTGTCTTCCTAATCAATTATGGAAACAATCTTAAAAGTCCTAGATTAAGAAAAGGAATTTTTGTCTTATTCCTCAATCTTTCTTTAGTTTTTGTAAGATGTCTGGTAACTTGTCCAGGTAGCCCAAGGCCACCTTTTGATGACTTAATTCAGAGACTGGTGGCACTAAAGATTAATGAAGATACGCATCAGAAACCACCTGCCATCATCTCTATAGATATTCCATCTGGATGGCATGTGGAAGAAGGGGATCTAAGTGGTGAAGGTATTAAACCTGACATGCTGGTATGTATCTGTTTTTTCTTTGTATTTAATATCTGCAACGCCTTACTGTTTTGACTTTCCTTTATTGAGCCACCTAACAAGTAAAATTTCTCGAATTTAGGTTTCTCTAACTGCCCCTAAATTGTGTGCCAAAAGGTTTTCTGGCTCGCACCACTTTTTAGGTGGCAGATTTGTTCCACCATCCATCAGAAGAAAATTTAACCTCCAATTACCAGCATATCCTGGCACTGCTATGTGCGTCCGTATTGGAAAGCCCCCAAAAATTGACATATCATCTCTGAGGGAGAACTATATATCTCCTGCGTTGCTTGAGGAAGAGGTTGTCGCTGACCCTTTTGATCAGGTATGAGTTGATGTAAAGCAGAGTGAATGATGACTGAGTCCTCCTTTTTGTAATTTTATTAAGAGATAGTTGGCCATATTCCTGGTGTCATTAATTCTAACCCATGTTTCTTGAATTTTCACTGTGATTTTGTGTACCTAATTCCCCTGATGCTTTATAATTAGATCAACCTTGCCTTTATGCAGTTCCAAAAATGGTTTGATGATGCAATGGTGGCAGGCTTGAAGGAACCAAATGCCATGGCCTTGTCAACAACTGGCAAAGATGGCAAGCCGTGAGTGTCTCTCGTGGCTTTTGCTATAATTAGTTCATTTTATTTTATATTTTAACCCACCTGCTGTAATAATATGCAACTCTAAGAATTTACCTCTTTCTTGCCCCCTCTCGTGCATTATCTAATCACCAAGAAATTGTGGTGAGAGCTATATCGTCTAGAGAACTTTCATATGACAGTTTTGGTTCACGCTCAATTGTGATCCTGGAAACAGTTTCATATGGGAATTAGCAGGATGTTTAAGGAAAATCTTTCTCTCTCTCTTTTGAGAAGTTAGGAGAATTGTCGTCTCTGTGTACAGTGGTTCTACTTACTTGTCCTTCCAAATGCCCTTTGCTTGCCAAGTAAATAGAATGTTGTCCATTTGCATTGAATGGCAAGTGACTCTAATTTTCTCATTCTTTACTATAAAACGAACTTTGTGATAACTTTTACCCATATGATAAAAAGTTAGATCATTGGTATTTTTTGTAAGATTATTGGTTCATTTGAATCTCGGATTAGTGTCTCAAATTGTTTATGTGTTGGTTCTCGTTTTAAGTGGTTAGATAAAAAAATTTATCTCTTGCTTGGAACTTATGGAATTTTACGACTTTTTTTAACTGAAGTTCATCAAGGATTGTATTGCTGAAAGGGTTTGACAAGGATGGTTTTGTCTGGTTAGTTCTGCTCATCTTTATGTTAGTGCATTCTCAATGTCATTCAGAAGACACTAGTTTGTTTTATCATTCTTATATTGAATCTTCCCTGTGCAGGTACACCAATTATAAAGGAAGAAAGGGTCAACAAATAGCTGAAAATCCTCATGCTGCACTCCTCTTTTACTGGGATGATTTGAATCGCCAGGTATAGCCTTACTTAAGCTATCTATAATAGAGAATATATCTGTGTTCTTGTTCTTATTCTTCAAGGAGAAAGATTTAAGCAGTCTATGAGGAGGCTATCAATGCCCTGTTTACTATTGCTAGTGTAGACTAAAATTCAAGTGGTTGCATCTCTCAGTATTGTGGTTGAACATGGAAAATGTATATGATTTTCATACTTTGCTAGACTTTCTTAGTTGCCTGCCAGATCAAAAGGGAAGTATTTTGTAATTTGTGGTGTTTATATTAAGCATTCACTTGGTGCTGTGTTTTATGAATAAAAGTCACCTATTAAAAGAAACTCAACTCCGTGTGCAAGCTACATTGGTTGTTGAATAATATGCCGTGGTTGTATCTCCTGCTGCCGATGAGTTACTGTTATTGGTTATAAAAAGTTTTTTTCTTTTTCTGAATGGATCTTAAAACAGTAGTGTGGTCTCTAGGTAAGAATCGAAGGGCCTGTGCAAAAAGTTTCTGATGAGGAATCTGAGCAATATTTTCACAGTCGTCCTCGAGGAAGTCAGATTGGTGCTATAGTTAGCCAACAGGTCCGCCAGTTTCTTAATATGATTCTTGAAATTGTTTCTTTAAATTTGTTTTCTGTTACTTCCTTTTATTTGCCCATATAATTTGCAAACATTTGTCTCTTGCTTTTCCTTAGAGCACAATTATTCCAGGAAGGGAAGTCCTCCTGGACGAATACAAACAGTTGGAGGCCAAATACTCTGATGGGTTAGTATCTATTTTAACTAATCAACTGCCTTGGAATGCCCAAGCCAAATGCTATGATGTTTCTGTATCTGCACCATTCAAAACATGGTTTCTCCTGTTGTCATACTTCTGCTCAAATTTATCTCATATAACCCATTACCCTACTTTAGGAAATATGTCATATATATAAAATTTCGTCCCCCAATTCACAATCCAATCCCTTTGAAAGGAAACTTGAGGAATAATTTTTGTGGAGCTGCCTAAATGGGAAATCAGGTACAATTAATACCCCCATTAAAAAGAATTCATAAAGAGAAAATGGGAATTCAGAAGTGGGAATGAGAACTAAGAGAAAATAAAATCTATCAGTTGTTCCCATACCCTTTTATAGATTTAAAAGTTTCCTTAATCTGAATCAGGAAATTATCGAAAGTTGAATCTCAAATGTTCTGTTCTAATCTTCTGATTTGCGACATAAGGTTCTTCCCTTACAATTTCTTCATCTCAACTGCAGATAAATATTTTTGTTTGCAGTGGTAAGTTGAAGTGCATGTGTCTACCGGTAGGCTTTCATTGATTCTTTATCTATGCCTGCCTCAGCTTAGACGTAGCTCGAATTAGATTTCATCAGTAGGTCCAACCAAAACTCAGTCTTGGGAATGCTGATTTAATATTGTTAAATTGTTCGAGATTAATGACATTTAATCTGAAAACTGTAAATTAATGTGTCAAGTGAAGTGTAATGACATTTAATTTGAAAATCCTAGATCAATAGATTGATTGTGAAAGAAGAGGAAAAGAACTAGCGAGCAATACCACTTTTATTTTTTCATTTTGGTATTTAGCTGTATGAACAAGTAGGACCCCCCGCCTAATGAAGCTCAGACTTGCCTTTTGCTGAGGTCTGACTTCATATTTAAACTTAGCCCTCTCAGATTCAATTTAGATGCAGTTTCAGAAATGGTGCTTAATGAGCTCAGTTAAATTGTTCAGTTCCTATTTTAGCATATGTGCTATTATGTATCTCAGTGTTTTCATGTTCATGTATAATTAAAACAAACTAATTGTGTCTCCTGTAATCTGATTTTTAAAAAATTGTCTCCTGTAACCATTTAAGTAATTTGTCATTTCTCTTCCCCGGCTTCGTGCTAGTAAGTTTCAATCCCATATCCTTGTAAAGACTGGAGAACCTATTTTGTCTCATCTGCAGAAGTGTGATTCCCAAACCAAAGCACTGGGGAGGCTACCGGCTTAAACCTGAAATGTTTGAATTTTGGCAAGGACAGAAATCTCGCTTGCATGACAGGTATTGACAACAGGATGTCTCATCCGAAGACTTCCATATTATGCTAGGGAATGTATGCAACTCAGGGAAGAAATGAAGTGTTAGTAGATTTCATTTGTTATTTGTAAGAGAAATGTTAGTTATGCAATTTTCTAGGTAGCTCATCATTTAGAAGAGGAATGTGATATAAAACTATAAGAACGGAGTGGAAAAGAGAGATGGAATATTTAGCAATACACTAAAACAATTTAGGCAATGAGTGGATAACATTAAATTGGTTTGGGAGAATTTCATTATCCAGGACCTAGGAAACTTCAACAATTCATATACTGAACGCTCCATGGTGAACAAAGTTCCAACTTATCACATAACATAGGCAAATGGTTTCTTAAAATTCTCATTTGTTAGGTGTGTCGTGTGTGGATACTGTCTTAAGTTCTAGAACTGCAAGACTCTGTTTCCTTGTTAAATTCAGAATGTATGCCTCTTTTGATTTTTAGGTTGCTCTTCTTTCCCATAGTTTATGGCTAAATCCGGTTTATGCTATTGCAGGTTGCGTTATATCCCGGAAACAGCTGATGCAAAGACAGTGTGGAGGATTGAGCGAGTGGCTCCATGACTTGTGTTGAGAGCATCCTCATTATGAGGATGCCAATTTGTTGTACTTTCTTCCATTAGCCTTTCCTTTCCCTTTCTCCTGTGCCTGCCTTTTTGATCATGTGTGTGTATATTGCGGAGTCCAGGCAACTTTCCAGGCACCAATTAAATTCGTTACCATTTTTATCAGATTACTGTTTAATGTTTATAATAACTAATAAGTATTTACATGTAACTACATTATAAGTAACACGATTCCATTAAAAAAAAATTACTTCCTGCATGGTTTCCTTTTCTCTCTGTTTTTTGTTGCTGCAAGTGCCTGCAACTTATTGCCGTTATATTTGTTTCTAGTTGCTTTTCTCATTTGACATTTGTAAGATCAAAAAGCTATAGAACCACAATTCGTGAGTACTGAGTAGGGTCAAGTTTGGCCAACACTGTCTATTTCACAATATTATATTATGTGATTATGTAACTAACCATAGTCGCTAAAATTTGAAATATTATATTATGTGATTATATAACTAACCATAGTCGCTAAAATTGTGAGTGAATGATAAGTGTTTTTCTATTCTGAACCAAAGGTTTAGATTTGAGCCCTACTGCCTTTGGTAGGGAGGTTTTATCTCAAAGTGGACTTCCCTGAGTGAATTAGAGTAGTTGGGTCCCAAATTGGAATTAAAAAAAAAATCTTAGATAATTAACACGTGAATACATGGAATAACGTTAAGTTGGTCAGGTCATCTTCCAAAAATGAGTATAAAATTTGTAAATTACATGCAAAACATTTAACGTTTAAAATGTAGAGATTGAATATCACAAAAGATGAATAATCTTATATCTTGGTATTTCTTTTATTTTTAAAAAAAAATTGGGATAGGGCAAAGGGGTTGGCTTATGAAAGTAAACCAATTAAACTTTATGCTCCTTGGAAAAGTAAAGATAAATTTATTTTCCTTAATAAATTGCTCCTCCGAAAACGAATGCGAAGTTATGTTCCGTACAATAATAGCTGGAGTAAACTCCAGAGAGTGTAGAAGGAACTAAAAAGTATCGTTTGGAGCTCAGCAACATGGAGAGCACAGAGATGGTATCATATGTGAGCCAGCAAGAAGCCATAGAAATTGATCAGATGTTGATGGGTCCTATTGGTTTTACTGTGGATCAGCTCATGGTTTCTCCTCTGCAATTTTTTTTTTCTTATTACTACTTCTTAAATTTCTCTACTTTTCCCTAAATTGGGTTTACTTGTTTTGAGTTTAGGAATTGGCAGGCTTGAGTGTTGCCTCCGCAATTGCAGAGGTAAGTGCACTGGTATAATATTGTTCCACTTGTAACACCAGACTCCATGCGAAATCTCCATTGTTTTCGACTCTGGCACCAGTGGGAAAGCAGCATTTGTTTTAGAGGGTGGATTTTAGTAGCGGAAATCCTCTGCTCGTGTTATTGCCTGTTGTAAATTATCGTTATTGGATGGTACAAACAATTTGGCAACTATAGTTCATGTAGTCATAAACTCTACAACCTTTTCGATCAAACTAGTTGGACGTAACCGTTTTCATATGTCAATTCATTTGTTACCTAGTTGAAATAAAAGCATATGTGGCGGATCCAGTGTTTGAAGTTCATGGGATCTCAAGTCAAGTTGATAATCCAATAATAACTGGGTTCACAATCAAATATTTAATAGTTATTTAGTGAATTTCTACGGCATTTGCCAATAGCAACTGGTTTATGTGAACCAAGTGCTTCAAGGCTAGATCTCCCTCTATTGTTGTGCCTAGTATCATAGAAGCCATGGTTAAAGATCATTTGTTTGTGAGAGGGTAAGTTGAAGAAGAAATTGACATCAAAGCAAGTAACCTAGGAAGAACTTGGAATTGGCGATAAGTGATGCATTGACAGGAAAGGCAGAACAGATGTGCGTAAATAAGTAATCGCTTGATTTGTGAAAGTATTGATTCTTTATTTCTTTCCTCGACGTTGGATTAACAAGACTTAATGTATGTCATCTCTCCAGGTCTATAGTTCAAGTGAATATACTCGCGTGCTTGTTATATGTGGTCCTGGTAACAATGGCGGGGATGGTCTTGTAGCTGCTCGACACTTGCATCACTTTGGTTATAAGCCCTCCGTTTGTTATCCAAAACGAACTACTGAACCTCCTTTTGCTGGTTTGGTTACCCAGGTAGAGGATATGACATGAAATTCTTTAACTTCAATATTTCTAGTTTATTTGAGATGTTAATGGATGTGAGAATTTTGGTAGCTTGAGTCACTGTCAGCTCCATTCTTGCCGGTGGAAGATCTATCCATGCAGCTTTCAAATGACTTTGAAATTATAGTGGATGCAATTTTTGGATTCTCATTCCATGGTAATACTTCCTTTCTCAGTTTCTGTTTGACATTCCCATTAGTTTTTTTTCTTTTCTGAGAAGGCCAAGAGTGCTATTGGATGCTATATAACTTCGATAGCTGTATACCAAACTTGTCAGTCTTATTCTTTGCATAAGTTGGTGTAAATCATTCATTATGCACCATATACGCGGGTATGCAGCATTGGAAATAATTTGCTGTTATTGAGGACTTTGACCTTGTGGTTCTTCATTTCTTAGGGATCTTGTATCCTTCCTATGTTTTTTTTCCCTTTTCCTTCTACTTTTTTAGGGCTGTTTCATAAATAGATTAGTCAATATAATTTTTCCCTGGAGCTATTAGGTCTCCAAAAATGTTATAAGTCATTTGAGCATATTAATTCTTCCAGGCAACCCAAGGCCACCGTTTGATAGTCTCATTAGAAGGCTGGTCTCCATAAGAAACCAGCATTACACACATGAGAAAGCAGCTGTCATTATATCTGTAGACATACCTTCCAGGTGGCATGTGGAAGAGGGAGACGTTTGTGGGGAAGGCATTGAACCTGATATGCTGGTAATGCAGCTTTTAAGTACTCACATTCTATTGTTATCATGCATTTTTCTTGTTGACAACTCTGTTTTTCCTTTGAGAATCAAGGGAAATACCTAAAGAAAACATTGGACATTTTCTGTGTAGGTCTCTTTGACTGCTCCAAAATTTGTGTGCCAAAATGTTCAGTGGCCCACATCATTTTTTGGGTGGAAGATTTGTTCCCCGATCCATCATAGACAAATTCAAGCTAAAACTTCCATCATATCCTGGCACTTCCATGTGTGTTCGAATTGGAAATATTCCACAAACCATTTTATTAGCACAGAAAGGGATATTTGCAGCTTCTGCATATCTTGAGGTGGAGGAAGATCCTATTGATCAGGTTGAGATGTATAAACGTCTATTACATCTAGAACTTTAACTCTCTTGTGGTAATTTTACCGCAAGTTTGTCACATAATCCAGAAATGTATGCAAACTTCTTTTCTTAAAAGCAATGCAGTATATTTATACTTGTGGCAATAAAGCACCATTCTGATTGCAGTTTCAAAAGTGGCTTGGTGATGCATTGGAAGCTGGGGTCAAAGAACCCCATTATATGGTCCTATCAACAGCTGGTAAAGATGCAAAACCGTAAGTCTTTCTAGCTTCAATTTTCTCGTCTTTACATGGTCTGCAAGTTAATATAACAGTGATTGTTTGCCTGATGTTGACTAGTATTTCTTCTTCCCAGTTCATCGCGAATGGTATCATTGGAAGGAGTAAACAAAGATGGTTTTGTCTGGTGAGCTCCATGACTATTTTTGAAGTATATATAGTCTATTTAATGACATCCTTCTTGATTCTGCAGGCACACCAGCTATGGGAGCCGAAAGGCTCGTGAAATTTCTGAAAATCCTCATGCATCACTTCTCTTTTACTGGGATCCTTTGAAATGCCAGGTTAAAAGCAATTCCATCTTTAGCACTTCCTGCATTCAATTACTTGACAGTGATCTGCAGGATTGTGTTGGGGTAGATGAGTTGCTGAAGAGATGCATTTATGAACTACTATCTATGAACAAAAAAAAAAGAAATTTTCTGTTTACCATTCCCTTGTTAGAATCCAAGGTTCAGTTTCCGTATGATAATAAGAAAATGTAAATAAAGAGAGACAGAAAGAGAAGTATCATGATTACTGTGCGTACTCCCTTAAAACCTCAAATAGACATTTTCTTTATCATCACTGCAAATACTCTCTGAGAGATAATTCACTGACTACATAATGCAATTACCTTTAGATAATTATTCTTGTTGTGCTTCATTACGAATTCATCTGTAGGTAAGAGTGGAGGGATTTGTGGAGAAAGTTTCTGATGAGGAATCTGAACAATACTTCTCTAGTCTTCCTCGAGATATCCAGATTAGACCAATAGTTAGCAAGCAGGTTCGTCTAGTATTTTCAGCGACAGATTTTCTAGATTCCAATACTTTGATGTTTCTTTATACATACATCAACAGCTAGTTTTCAATCTCTTCTGCAAGTTCAGAGCACACTGATTCATGGACGAGAGGTTCTCCATCAACAGTACAAAGAATTAGAGGAGAAGTATCATGACAGGTCGGTAATTTCACATATTGCTGGACATTCTTTCTTTGCTTGTCCTAATCTGTAACTAGCTCTGCCCAGGTTTCAATATTCCATCTATGTCTAGTGGAAGTATTCTGGTGATTGGGATACAGTTAAGAATTAAGATGCATTTCATTTATGTGATTGCTATCCCATGCATAGAATTTGTGCATATCATTTTAGCATTTACAATAGTTAGATCGAATTCTTCAACAGTTACAATCTTCTCCTTGTTCGAGCATGTAAAAGACATAACTTTTGTGTATGCATTCTTGAAAAATTGTCTGACCAAGATCTGTTGATTACAACCTAATCATACTTTCTTTTTCCTTTCTCAAAAGAAAAGACGTTTGTTATTGGTCTAGATTCAAGTGAACCCAAAAGTAATCCTTTTTTCCCTAACATGCAGGACCTCAATACCAAGACCCAAACACTGGGGTGGTTACAGGCTTAGTCCAGAGTTTTTTGAGTTTTGGCAGGGAGAAGAATCTCAAGTGCACCTCAAGTATGTGCAAACCAATTTTCTTTTGTTATGTCATCATGATAGATTCAACAGAAAGATCACAATTTTTTTGGTCATGAATGGGAAAACACTTAGTCATACCTCTTTTAGGTGTTACATATATGGCATTGGAATGTGTTCTTGTAGATTTATTTTAAAAACTAGTTAGAAACCTCTGTCCAGAGAGATGAAAGAACAGATCTCCAGCATCAGCAGCATCAGCAGTATAAAAAGACGATAGACTTATACAAGTTTAAATGGGACAATCCCTTTACCAGTAAAAGATTCCCTATAATATCTCCTACTAACTTGACTGAGTAGAACTAGAGTTATTTTTCAACAGATCTACCTTGATAATTTGAGCTGAAATGATTCCTGATGTTAATTGCTGTTTGATTTATGATTTTAAGTGTGCTGTCATTAACAGATTCCGGTACTATGTGGAGGAGATTGATGGAAGAAGAGTTTGGAGAATTCATAGATTGGTCCCACAATTAGCAGAATCAGCATCTTCATTATGACTTGCCATCTCTTTGAACTTAGCAAAAATGCATCAGTGCATGCATATGACAGGAAACTAGCAATTAGATCTTTTCTTTTGCTGTTTCCCCTTCTGATTACCTTTTCTTGGGTAGGATGTTGCACTTGGGAGGTGATAGAATATTTCCGAGGTTGTATATATGTATTGCGAAAAATTGTTTACTTGCTCATTATCTCTTTGTAAGTATCTCCGTGCTGATTTGCTTAGTATGTCCCTTCTACTTCTATTTCAGATGAAGATTGTCTTTGGTCTCCTGTTTGGCTCATTAAAATTGGTTCTCTAGGTCCGTCTCAGGTTAATTCCCAATAGAGACAAAATAATAGGTGATTTCTTACCAGCCTTGATAGATAGAATTATTCGATACATGTCTACTAGTGGGAAATAATATGTGCCCCATAGAATTAATCAATGTATCTAAAAGTTGGTCCAAACACTACAGTTATAAAAAGAAATTCTCTCGTTGGGTTTCATTTTTGAGTTTCCAATGGACAGGTTAGCTCAGGATTCCAATAGACAGATTAACTCAAACCTTGACAAATTGAAAAGGATTTGAGCACCCATGATTCAAATTGAGCTGAGCAATAAATTGATTTGATGGCAAAGGAATAGAATGACACTTCAAAAATTGGGTTACAAAAGCATTTGAATGCTTTCAAGAATCACTATTAACCGAAAAGATAAAAAATGTACATTAAATTACTGTTGAATGCAACGAGCATGTGCATTCGATTATGTCTAGTTTGTGAAGCTATCTTTAATATCATATTCTTATCTATCAAGAAAGAGCACATCAGGAGATCAGCTGAATTGGGTTCTTCCCAGCAACTTCCAAGTACCATGATTTCCATGCTTCCACATAATGTGCAAAGAGATCTTTCAGTGCTGAAACATAACAAACAAACCAGACTAGCTAGTAAGCTCAATTACATCAAATGAATTTAAGATAGAGAAATAATTTGTCTATACTACGTTGATAATATGTCAGCATAGATAAGATGTTGTGTCAAATAAACAGTAAATGCAATTTAAAGAAGTTAGTTTTACATTTTGTGCAAACGTTGATTTGGTTAAAGAACATACTAGACACGTCTATATCATCATATGGAGCAAATAATCAGAGTCCGCAGAGCAATTTGAGAATAGACCAGATATATAACACGATTGAATTGGCTTTCAGTGCATTAATAATCCATAATCTGGTAGATAACATTTACAAGAGCCTTCACTTGCTGCCAAAGTTAAAAGAGCAAAACACCCTATTTTGCAAGAGAAACTTAAGACTCTCAATGTGGCATTCCTAAGAAAAGGGGAAAGGACACTCAACATCCAAATTGAAAATGAAACTTAAGGGTTAAGTTCAGAAAAATTATAAAAGCTTCTTAACAAGAGTAGATCAGTAGACACTACTTTTTGTTTCTGATTTGGACTGCCTTCTAATATTTATAATACTCTGAATGATTATCAATTGAATCATACTAAATTTGAGAGCATAAAATTTCAAGAAAAATGAAACTCATCATACCTTGGTTATGATATTGAGGACGGTAACTGGAGGCTAGACTTTCCCAGTCATGAACCCGTTTCATTCTGTCAGTCTCAGAAACTTCAACTTGAGGTACGGTTGGAGGAGCAAATGGACCAAAGTGGTAACTTTTTTTGCTTGTTGTTAAACCAGGCTCCTGTTTAGGAATGTGAAAATCATTCTCCAGGTGCTCACATTTCACTTCAGTTAGCAATTGTTTCCTAGTTAGTTCATCTGATATGCCATCCATAGGTAGAGTAACTCTGCTCCTCTTGATGGTTGTGTTAGTAAGCTCAGTCCCAAATACCCTTTTCTTGGACTCGTTAGCACAAAGAGCATCAACTGATTTATCTTCTGATCTTTCTCTCTGCCCCAACCATCTAAATGCAGGTTTCCTCGTCTCTGGGTGATGGGTCTGCAAGTCATGCGTGCAGAACTATTTAGCAACTAGAATTTCTTATACAAAACCTAACCTAGACACGTTGAATTTTCATATATTTTATCTTCCTGATGAATAAACACACAGGGATAATTACCTTCTCAATAAATTTCATTGAAGACAAAACATTTGCAATATCATACAGCCTCCTAACTTTAGCTGCATTAATAAGAAAAAAGCAATGTTACTTGAAGAAGCATAGCTACACAGTGGTACTAAAAGAAACTACTAACAGTTTTGCATCTATCTATATTGGTAGTTCAGATTACTATAAAGCAAGAAAAAAGGTGTGGACTTTTTACTTCTTGTCATCGCAGGAGGCCTCCCATCTCCTAACAATATCTTTGCTGCCTCATCAAGGCAAATCATGTCAACCTGGATTGAATAACCACAAAGAGTTAGGATCTGTGGAAAGCAAATTGAGAAACAAGTTATACAATTGAAAGTTTTTGCTTACATTGGTGCAGAGGAAGAGCTTGACAAAATTCTGTGTAAGTAGTCCCAATGATTTTTCTCTCCTATTTTCTGTTAAAACATTGCCCATATCTCAGAAATTAGTCCCAAAGTAGCTGTATTTTTCACATCAGAATAATTGAATGGCAATTTACAAGTACCACTTGAAAGATGGGGAAAAAAGGAAGAAAATTTACCAGATTTAAGTGGCGCTGCAGAGTTGACACCAGAGTTGGAGCTTAGTTTATCAGTCTGGCTCGAAGCGATTAGGTTGGAATCTCTATCATCCTCATCATCATCTGAACCCTGATGTTAAATGGAGCAAAGGGAAATATATCATCTCGCTAGACATAAGGCTAAACCAAGCAATAATTAAGAACGAGAACCGCCAATTACTTACCTTGGCAGAGCTAGATCCATCAAATCCACTGCCATTCTCCTTTAAACCCTCTTCCTATCCAATTATTAATTGATGTGAGAAAAAAGCATAATTTACCCAGCCAAATTAAATGGCACTTAAAGAAGCCAAGATAAAAGTTTAAACTAGTGTGTTTACCTTCAACTGTTCCAAAGTCCTCGGAATTGCTCCAAACCCTTTCCATGAATACCTATTCTTAGCCTTCCTTGCAAGAACCTAAATTAACAACAACAAAAGAAAACAAGAACTATAAGATTTAAAAAGAAGAATAGAATCTTTTAATTCAAAAAACGAAAATTGATTAATAGATCTTACACCAATGCTTTCCAGTACATTCACAATATCATAGATCCGCCGTCTTTCAACCCCTATATAGAACCCCAAAACAAACCCATAAATACAATCCAAATCAGAACCAAAAAACAAACAATTAAGGATTCTATCAGTACCCAATCTCTGAGCAGCATCATCAAGCCCAATAGTTTCCACACCTTCCCGATTGTACAAGCTCAAGAAACTGCACCCAATTCACACAAACACGAAAAGAATCAACAAAACTTCAGATTCATACTCAAAACATCAAATGCATTAAGGGCAGAGAAAAACCACATACTTAGAACATAAAAGACCGAGAGATTTCTGTTTTCGACAATAAGTAGATCTAGATTCTTTCGAAGGATCTGAAGCTAACGCCATAGTCTCTTTTTTTTTTCTTCGACGAAACAAATTCAATTGTGTTTAACCAAGCTCTGCAGGAAGAGAGAAAAGTTTTGTGTTATATTGGAGAAGAAGGAGCCGTTAAGAAAGGGTTTGTTGAGTATGGCGGGGTGGAAATAAGCCATTGGAGGGTTTTTGAAAGTTTGAATTTCAGATTACACAGCGGGAATTTGAGTTTTCTTCTCTAGATGGCCGCGCCTGTGCACATTGAATTGACGATTTTAGCCTCGCTATTCCTCGTTGTCCGCGCGCTTATAGGAGGTTATATTTGGAAATTCGATGGGAACATGAGAAATGGGAAATCTGATGATGACACATGCATAATCACGTGGTTAGATTTGCTTTTTTGGCGTTGTATTGAGTAATAATTTAAAAGGAGCTACCTAAGGAATCATTTAATAAATTTCTGTTCTTTTTTTCTCCCTATTGAAGTGGTATTCTATTGAGGAAAAATATTTAAAAAGGTTGTTTGGGCGCCAAAGTGCTGAAAATTTGATTAATTTTGGTCACAAAATGAGTACAAGACACATTAGAAGAAAATATATCAACCACGATATGATTAACTTGAAACATTTCTTCTTTAAGATTTATTCATATTTGGATTAAACAATTTTACTAAATTTACAATTTTTGTTTGGAAGATCAAGTTCTCAAATAATGACATTCCTGGAATGAACATATTTACAAAAACAAACACATTAACAAATTTATTTTTATATTTGTATGCATAACTAGAAACCTATAAGTAGCGTAGGTAAAAGTTAGCTATAAATTTTAACGCTTCCTAGATAAGGAAGTAATACTTATTGCTACGAGATATTCTGTGATAGGGCTATATTGGTAAGACTTTTGCTACGAGATATTCTTTGATATGGCTATATTGGTAAACCCTTTGCTACAAAATATATGGTTTTATTTTTTTGCCAAACAAATCAACTTTGTAGCTACCTTTTATACTTGCCATAGAGAAATTTTATGTCTCGAAGATTTTAACAGATAACAAAAGGAAAAAGGCAAAGCTAGCAATAAAATAAGCAAACGATGTTGTACATTTTTTGAAAACTTTTTAAGCGGTCACATATTAAATCTTGAGACAGAATTAAAAACAACATCAAAGTCGTTCATCAACTTAGTGATTATGAACTTATATTGTTAAACTTAAAATTGCAAAGGTTCAATAAGAATTAGGGCGGAGGTAGAGTTATCGGTATGGGTCCATCCGAACCTGATAACTTCGATTTGAATCTTGTATGTGTTAAAAATGCACTAAATAAGTACAAACTATTGATTCCGAACACAATAAATCAAATTAATTTTGGTGAACTCCAAACTCAAAGCTATAAACTTCAAATGGCATTGTCCTTATTGTGTTGTGTATATATCAATAACAAGCAGTAGAGAATTATCCGGTAGAATAAAAAATGGGAACACTTTGTGATCGTTGAACGAAATTGTGCACCTCAATTTGCATAACTTGCAACTACACGTCTCAAAGTTTCTCCTCTGCAGAATCTTGATTAACACCATTTAGTACCCAGTTGAAGGTAAATTTTCGAGGAAGAATCCTCGGTCAATAATTTCCCAGCCAGTGGCCTGTAGCCTCTAGCAGAGTCTTCTTTACCCTCTTCTTCTTCTTGTCAGCAGCAGCTGCACCTGCTTCCTTTGGTAACTTCTTCTCTGCTGGGGCTTTTTCAGCTTCTTTCTCCTCTGTTGCTGCCGGTTTCTTCTCTGCTTTTGGTGCCATTGAAAGTAATATTTGGAATCACAAAACAGATTTTATTAAAAAGAAAATAGAAGACTTCCAGCTTGTGAATTGATGAGTTTGTGTTGGCTGTAAAGTACACGGTTTAAAAAAAAAAAAAGAGGGAACCACATCAGCCTATTGTCTACTAAGGGGTCGTTTGGTTGGGAACAAGTTATCTCGGAATAACTTATCCCATCACTATGGTATAAATGGTGGGATAAATAATTCAAGGACTTCCTAATACCTCCAACCAAACGCAAGATAAAGTAATCCTGCATTTTATCCTGGGATTATTATACCTTATACCACACACCAAACGACTCCTTAGGAAATAATGCTACTTGCTCATCACTGCAAATTTACATTCTACAGACAGGTTGGGTAGAAACACTCAGCTAAAAGAAAATTGTAAAATAAGTACCAAAGGTATCAGACCAAGAGAACTACTCCAAATAGAAATTGAATAAAATTGAATTAAAAATCTATTAATATGCATGAACTCTCTTATATCATGTTTTTACGGGCTGTAGTAGATGCAGTGGGAGCTATTATATTAGGAGCACCTGTTGGCTTCGAGTATGTTATCCTTAGTGTTTCTAGTATTTTATAATGATGCTGAAGACTGAAGCCTTAGTTGAGGTTGGATGGAAAAATAGATCTCATCTTTCCTGCACACATTGCATTATCATCAGGTGTTTTAAGTGCTCTCCGTATTTCACAAAAATGCCAAAGATTGACAATTCAAATGCTCTAATGAGTAGCTGTATATCTACAGCTAGATATATTTTAGTTGTTGAAAGTAATGATAACGGGAAAACGAAACTGCCGATCTCTGATCCAAGCACAACAATCCACTGATGCATAAATGGCGTACTTCATGACAGACTGAAACTAAAACGCAGCTCTCCCGTGGCAATACAGGCCAACAACCTTAGGTAAGACAGGGAACTGGCTTATCCCACACCTTATAGAAAATTAGAAAGAAATGGCCATTCCAAATAGATGAATTTATAAATGAATTTTAACTTGTATCGGCAACAATTTTGACTATTATAAAGTAATGGACTTGAATTGATGCAAGATAGTTGATGATCACGAAAAGAGGAGCTCAAGAACTTCTATCTTTTCGTAAAGGTATACCTCCTTCTTGTTTCAATCAAAGACTGAAATCACAGAAAAGGAATCCGAAAATGAGAGGAATTCAAAATTTCAGCACGTTCAGCAACTAGATTCTTTGGGATCAAGCAGTTGAAGAGAGAACATAATAAACTTGACATAGAATTAAATTTCCTAGTGAACAGTTTCCTCCCTTTTGTGGTGGGGGGGTGGTGTAAAAACAACATCATCAAAGTCGTTCATCAGCTTAGAAATTATGAACTCATATTCTTAAACGTAAAACAGCAAAGGTTCGATAAGATTTACGGGGGAGTTGCTTAGGGTATTAGACTTGGGGTGATTCAGTAAATGTACAACCCCACTTTATTTTCTAATCTCCATTTTTCCTTTATCAAGAATAAAGGAGGGAAAAAAGTACCTGTACACTTTGAGATGCACCTCCTTCAAGTCATGGGCCACAGTCAGAGCCTCCTGCTAAACAACACAATTCCTTTAAATGCCAAGTCTCTGTGCTCATGAGCTGTTATATAAAGATCATTGCGTGCTTTTCGAGTCATTTTCGTCTCAAATTCTTCACGTTCATCATACTTGTCCACATCTCACCACACTCCAAGATTGAATTTCATGAGAAGCGACAACATGCTCATGAGCTGCTGCATGAAGATAATGGCATGCCTTTTAAGTCATTTTCATCTCAAATTCTTCACTGCAAAATTGAATTTCGCGGCAAGTGACAAACCCATCTCCGAGTTAGACCTTTACTGTTTCATTAGGCTTCAAAAGAGCAGTCAGTTTGGTATCATACCTACCTGTTGTGCTCACAATTTAAAATGGCAAGGGACACGGACACATTTGCTTACCAACCTCAAAATCTCCTTTGCAAAATCTTGATTACCAGTAAGCAAAAGACCATTTAGGACCCGGTTGAAGGTAAATTTTCGAGGAAGAAATCCTCTGTCAACCATTTCTGTCAATAATTTCCCAGCCACTAACAAATCATCTGATTTTTTCCTCACAAACATTGCACTTATCAAGATATTGTATGTATCCAAATTAGGTAAACAATCCCCGTTACTCATCCTCTCAAATACCCTCAGGCTCTTCTCAATTTCCCCTTCATCACAATAGTATCGGATGACAACATTATAAGTCTGAACATTTGGTTCACACCCATCCTCTTTCATCTTATCCATATACTCCATAGCATTGTCCATTTTACTGACATGGCACAGTCCCCTGATAATGGCGTTATAAGTTGTGACATTCGGCAAATAACCTTTCCTCAACATCTCATTGAACACTAAAATAGCATTTTCCACACTATCTTTCTTACACATAACTTGTATCAGAGCATTATAAGTTGCAACAGAGGGAAGTATACCAGCCCCCACCATCTCATTGAACAACTTTTGAGCCTTCTCAACCTCACCCGCAACACCAAACCCGTGAACTAAAGTAGTGTAAGTCACAACATCAATATCACATTTCCTTTTCTTCATCTGCAAAAAGAATTCCCAAGCTTCCTTAATCTGTCCTGCTCTAAAGAACCCATTAAGCATAATATTATATGTGGTTATGGTCGGATTCAGACCTCTCTCCACCATTTCTTTCAAAATTTCTTGTGCTTTGGGTGTCCGCTTAATTAAACAAAACCCATTCGCAAGTGTATTATAACTAATTGTGTCAGCTTTGAACCTGCTCCTAAACATCTTGAACAGCTTAAGAGCCATCTCGGCCCGTTTTGATTTGCATAGCACGTCGAGAAATGCATTAAAAGAATTCAAATCCTGAGGGCAACCATGTTTATGCATAGACAGGAAAACATTCACAGCTTTGTCAGCTTTACCAGCGGAAACATACCTCTCAGTGATGATAGCGAATGTCTTCGGGTTCGGGCCGAGCCGCCGAGACTGCATTCGGGTCACGAGTTTCCACAGGGTTTTGTAATCGCGCATCCGAGCAGCGATGTCAATAGCATGGTCGAAGGCTGTAGCAGAGTGAGTATATGAACGGTGGTGATCGAGGAGGTTGAAAAATTGGAGGGCTTTCGGGCCGTGGTTCCATAGATGCTTTAGTACAGCTTGGACGAGGTCCGGTGTCCATTGCGTGAGGGTTTGAAGGGTATCTGATAATGATTCTGGGCTGGATTGAAGTATAAGGTTGGAGATTGCGGCGGGGTCCGGTGGTTTCTGTAACAGCGGAAGTGGTGGGGGAAGAGCGGCGAAGTGGCGGAAATAGAGAGAAATGGGACTTAGCGGTGATATGAGGGTTCGGTGCTGATTCAACATTTCACCGTTCTGCAGACTGGCGCTAAAGACTAATTACAAAGAATGTTTGCTAATAATTTGTATTTTACTAGTACCGTTTTAATTTTATTAATAATAAGTAAATATTTGGATAACCATAATTTTTAAAATAGATGGAATAATTTCTAAACTCATACATACTGTTGGTCTTGAAAAAACGCAGTAGGCTGGCAAAGTGTATAAATTTGTCATTCACTTTGTATAAACTGTATAAATGGCTGTTAATTATTATTTTATAATGTATCGTATTAAATCGGTTTTTATATAAAATAAAAATTTTAATTATTATCTAATGATAGATTTAAATGATATGATATAATAAAATTTAAATAATAATTCAAATAAATATTATATTTAGACTAACAATACAGTACAATCAATCAAACAAGGTGTAAATTACAAGAATGAAATTGAAAAAATGTAAAAATAACTAAAATATTAATATAACTATATAAAGAATGAAACTGAATTATTAAAATAACTAAAAAAAATAAAATGTAAAAATAACTAAATAATGAAAAAGGTAAATACACCTAAAATGTCAGCCATTTTTTTAAGACAAGGCACAAGTGGTGATTTTTTTCCAAGAAAGTCGTGGGAGTCCACAACCTGAAGGGTCGGAAACCCCAACGGAAAGCTGTTGATAGAATAAGGGTTGCTTTCAAATTTGAATTCAATAATATCAAGAGGCGAATTCGGTATGTGACTTCTTTGCTCGATTTCAGTTGCTTGACGTGCATTGTAAGACGCAAACCGTTATGTGTCTTGTGCTTTACTTCATTAGTTTAACGTTATTTACGATGCAAAGGAAAGAAACATGAGTCCCTGCATTGTTGCCCTTTTGCTTTAATTCTCAAATTATTTGCTCTTTCAAAAATTTTGATCAATTTTATTGTCCCTTCGACTCCGAACTCTCAATAACACACTTTACATAATATTAAGGGCAATTTGTTGATTTAAATTTAATGGTTTACCATTAAGGTTCTTATTGTTGAAATATTGCACATTTGAAATTACATGTCCATATATATATTATAAAAGTGTGTTCAAGTAGATGGGGTGAAAAAAAATAATTCCGTTGCATATATATAATACATATAATTGTATCATATCCAGGTGCACCGCATTATACAAAGTCAATCCTTAAGCTTGTCGAAATATTTTCTTTAGACAATCAAATTAACCTCTATTTTCAATTGAATATGATAGTTAAGTCAACGATATGAAATAATTTTTTTCTTTAACTATATATATTTATCTCAATAAGCCTTAAATAGAGGTGAAAATAAAATTTTATAACATGAGTGCACCAATTTAAAAAATGTTAGAATATTTCATTTAGACACTTGAATTAATGATTTTTTTAATTGAACAACTCAATTTTTAATGGTAGTTAAGTTAATCACACAAAATATTTCATTATCTTTTATTACATGCATTTGTCTTAAATCTTAATAAGTCGTAAAGGCGAATTTAGGATTTCTAAAAATGGCTGCACCACTTAAAAAAAATTAAGAGGGAGTTGATCTCTAGAGGTCAACAACTCAATGTTCAACCAAGTGCACCATTACTCTTATTGCAGCATTGGTGTTTACATTAGAGCAATTTTACAAAATATATGCATAAAATAATCAATTTTACGAAGAGACCATAGATTCACGTATCCCATACTTTTGCTTATAAATTTGCCTTCCATCGTAAAATTCAGAAAATTTCTACTTGAAGTGGATACGTATAATTAAAGAAAATAATTTATTTCATGTGATTAATTTAATTACTTAATAAATATAAAAAAACAGGTGCAAACATTTTCTGAAAATAAAGAGTGTTTAATTGTAAGATTTTATTATGAGTTAAGATATTCTATTGAAATTTGAGTGTCTAGTTTTACAAGGTTATTTGCGTGGAATTTAAGATTTTTTCCTTTATTTATTTCTTCAGCTACAAAACTTTATTTCGTTACTTGGATGCAATCAAGAATGGAGTACAAAATCATATTTCATCCAGCGCAGCAATAGCTACAAGTACAAAAATTTGAAAAAGCAGCTAACCCGCGCAGTTGTCTTCCACCTCTTCTCCGGCGGCTACCTAAATTCGTCCATTTTTTACCCCAATTTGCGTTCTAACTCCGGCGAGCCCTTCCTATCTTCTCCATCAATTGAATAGTTTGTATGTACAAGTTTTACTACTACACAGATCCATCGAATGGGTATTAATGAAAACTGCAGAAACGAGCTCCGAGCGGCCGTCCGTCAGCTCAGTGAGCGCTGTCTTTACTCCGCCTCAAAATGGTATATCTTCTTTCTCCAATATAAACCCTAAAATTTTCCCCTTTTTTTGAAATCTTAATTGGGATTTTCCATTGGGCACAGGGCGGCAGAACAGTTAGTGGGAATTGAGCAAGACCCAGCAAAGTACACCCCATCTCATACAAGATTCCAGCGTGGAAGCTCCAGCATACGCCGCCGGTTCCGCACAGCCACGGAAGCCGCTTTCACTTCCACCCCTGCTGCGGGAGTATCCCATGTCTCCACGCCGCCTATACTGGAGGATGACAACGAAGCCATTGACAGCGATTTTTACCTGCTCGCCAAGTCCTACTTTGATTGTCGGGAGTACCGGCGGGCAACCCACGTGCTCCGTGATCAGACTGGCAAGAAAGCCGTGTTTTTGCGCTGTTATGCCCTTTTCTTGGTTTGTCCTTGTCATCCTTTTTACTAACGTTACTTTATGTACTTGATTTTCTTTTCCTCCTCTTTCATGCTTATCTTTTTTGAGTGAAAGCATTTGCCTGGTGTTTGATTTGCTGTCAGCGCGCTGTTGAAGCACATTAATTAATAATGCCATTGGAGGGTGTATCAATGTTACTAGACCAAAAGCAATGACCTTTATCATTTTGTGAATCTGAATTATTATAACATCTAACATCTGGTACATCAATAAATGTTTATATGCCCAGGACTGGGACCAAATATATGACCTGTAGATGAATTATTAGCAGAGGGGAACTTCTAGATGGTTTTAAGTCAAGCATTGGCATCGGTGAAACTAATCTATGCATTGGTTGCTGATTTTATCAAAACTTGTTTAAGTCGTCACCTTTTAGTTAATACATCTTAAGTCATTCATACTACGTGCATGAGGAGATGGTGTGATCCATCTACGGTATCTCAATTGTGTCTTTCAACATATAAATATTCAATTACATTATCAAAGGTGCTAGAAGCTCAATCACGTTCCATATGTATTAAATTACTTAGCAAACAAGAGAAAGTCATTTTCATCAATAGGAGAAATCTTATGCCTTGTCTCAGTTCTCTAGGTATTCTGTTCTCGAAGATGCAGCTAAGTCTCCTATGTTTTGTTACTTAAGAGGGCAGGCAAAGAAATCAACTTTGCACCCAAGATAGATTCAGTATGCATAGCTAATAGCTTTAGGGAAATGGTGTCTTCTCATCATTGTATTTCTTTATTAGTTTCACTTTATTTTGCTTTATCATGTTCTTAAATAGCCAGGAATTGGTCACAACTTTCAGTGAGCAACTTTAAGGGTTATAATGAAGTTGTGCAGAGATAGCAAGAAACTAATGTATTCCCCTTTAGTATTCTGACAATGATTGTGCTTGTTGTCTTCTTCAAGGTAGCTTTATTCTTTATTTAATTGTATAATCTGGTCTTCCTCTATTCTGAATTGACCTTCCTTGCGTATCAGCAGAAGGGTTAAAGATTTCAATATGCATTTATGTCAAGACGTGTCGGATCTGCCAGTTAATTTTTTGTTTTATGAAACACGAAAAGGAAAAACTTTCGTGCAATATTAATTGTGCTTGAACTTTCTCCCATGGGAATTCAACACTTGAGATGAGACTTCTCTGCTTACAATTTTTTCTCACTTAATACTAAGTAACAATCTCAGTTCCATAGCTCACTCAAGCGCTCTATGCATTAGGGTGATTTCTGCTGTTAATATAAAACAAATAAAAGAGAATTATTTCTTAAAGTATATAGTGAAAGCATGCTAATGCAAGTTATAAATCCTCTAATCTATCATTGTTGTTGTTATTTATGATGTCTCTAAAAGACCAAATTCTTTATACATCTTTAATTTAAGGTACGTCAACTTTGCGTATTGCAAATCTTGAGTTATATGCCTTTTTTTCTCTGCCTTATTGAACAAATGTAAAAGTCGGTTGCCAGATAGTCTTTTTAATGACATGGTGTTTGGGTCAGCTTGTGTGTACTTCAATTATTCCATTCGTACCTGTTACTTGCACCAACACAAGTATCAGGTTACACTACCCTAAGTTGCTCGGACTTGGGGTGCGGGTGTCCGAGACGGATGCGAATTCGAGAGTCGGATTTGGATTCAGCAAAATCTAAATTTTAAGATACGGGGATACGAATCCGATTATGGATACATATGCGGGGATTCGGCTAAAAATATTCAATATTATAAAAATATAGTTATAAAGATAAAGATATTCTTCCCTTCAGAAAAGAAAAAGAAAGTCATTCAAGACCTTCCACCAATTTTCCTTACAGATTATTGCTATTGTCTACCATAAGTCGGAACATAACCGCTTGAATGTTTAGCATCTCTCTGTTTGGCTTGAAACATGAATCAACGAATATTGACCAAGAGGAAAAGTATCTTGGTCAAAGTATCTGATGGGGTTGACTGAATCCCACACATATCCCGCACCCGCACCCGTCTGATGTATCTGATATGGGTTGTCCATGGACTCTTGGTCAAAGTATCTGACGTGGGTTGACTGAATTCCACACGTATCCTGCACCCTCACCCGTCTCGTGTCGACACGGGTGCGGCAACAAAAATGAAGAGTCCGCGCAACTTAGACTCTACCCACCAAGACTTAAATCGATGGAAAGAAATACCTAGGTTTCTTTCTATCTCGTGTGGGATTTGAACCTAAGAACTCAATTCTCCCTCACTTTATTGACCACTAGGCCACATGTTTGGGCATAGAATGAAGTGTTTAAGCTTCCCTTAAGCAAATGGCAATGAAGATCCAAATAACAAAGAAAAAAGTGCAGATTTCCATCCACATGTTCTTAAGGTCTTTCCTATAAAGATCTTTGGTCTTTTGGGATCTTTTGGATCATGGTATTCATATCTTCACAAAATTTGGTTTTGGTTTCTTCATCTTGTCGTATTTATGAAAGTATATACACTCGTCACTGATTCTCTCCTTTCTATGTACTAATCTTAGAAGGATAATCTGATCACCATTTCTCTCTACTTCTACAACTTTATTCTTGCACCATGATTCTACTATAATCTTCTGTTTTAGATGATGTAATAGATTTCATTAAAGGCATGGTTTTACTATAATCTTCTCCACAATCTTAATCTTTATATAACCCACAATACCTTAATTTGAAAAGGAGCCTTGGAGTAACTGGTAAAGTTGCTGCCATGTGACCAGGAGGTCACGGGTTCAAGCCTTGGAAACAGCCTCTGGCAGAAATGCAAGGTAAGGCTGCGTACAATAGACCCTTGTGGTCGGGCCCTTCTCCGGACCCTGCGCATAGCAGGAGCTTTAGTGCACCGGGCTGCCCTTTTTTACCTTAATTTGTAACTTCCTTTTACTAATTAGTCTCTTGTATACACAACAGTGTTAACTCTCTTTCTCTTTAAGGTGATTATTAATTATAGAGTTTCTCATCAACACCTTTGTACTACAACTACCTACTCGAATCTCTCAGGATAGCTTCTTTATCCATTCGTCAAATAAGATATGGGAACTCTTTTATATCTAGTGACTTGCATTACTTACATGTGTTGATGTGGTAGACTAAATTAAGAACATGTGCTCATAATGTGGGAACTCTTGCTTAGACGCTATTGCACTTTGCTCACAATGTCCCTGGCTTATTCAAATCATAACTCAGGTGCTAATGTAGCATGTTTCCAGGTGGGAACGTCCCAACGAATTCAGTATTTAGAGGAATATTAATAATTAGAATGTTCTTACGCTGGCCGTCAACTATCAGTAACCTTCACCCTTTTCTGTGCTGTCTCTTCAAGAAGTGACTGTTAAGCTTTCGGGTGCTATCTTGTTGTATGTTTACCTGGAGTTTACACACGACTTTTCCTTTGTCTTCTTCTCTTATTCCTCTGGCTTATGTTCGAGGATGAAATTGAGGTGCTGGAGCTTTCCTCTTCTTCTTCCCCCACCTATTTTGTGGGTGGGTGGTGGTGTTCCTTAGCTTTACTTCAGTCAGTCCTATCTTTGGAACTGTTGATTTTTTCCCTATCGCTTAGTTAGACTTATAATTCACTGTAAACTATTTTGGCATGGACCATATCACTCTCCATTGAGATTCTCATGTTGCTAAAATAGTGGGTTTTTCAATGTACAAGGAAGTGTAGAAATGAATCATAAACCAAAAGAAGAGAATACATATAAGAATAGTGTAAGCACATTGAATTTATTTTTTTGGTTATATTAGTACGTCACTCCTTGCATGACATTTTATTATCTACATTTTGTTCGTTTCCTGAATGATTGACCTTCTCTTTTTTATTCTTTCTTTTTGATAAGGAGATGGCTGACCTTCTCATAAAGTGTACCATCCAGGAATGAAATTAGTGCAACGTATTCTTTCAATAAAATAACATCTGAATGAACTTCCAACTGATCAAACCCGTGTCATAGGACCTAAAGCAAAGGGGAGCAATTTTATGACACACTTTTGATTCAGATCATAAACTAACTTGGGCTTTTTTCCTAGAATTCCATCTCTAACCAAACTTGGTCACATGCAATGGACAAAGGGAGAGCCATGATTGGTTCTTGTTGTCTGCATTAGCGGAGAGAAAAGGATATACAGGCATCAGATCTTTTTTCTTCTTGGTTCTCAGTTTGTAGCTTTCCTGATAAGCACCTTCCTAATTTTGTTGTTCACTTTTTTCCTCTAAAATGTCATTGAAGGAGAATATATATATGAGAAATTTTAGCTCCTTTTTTGTCCTCAAACAAACAAATCTTACATATACTTCCATAAAAGCAAATATAAAGTCAGCCAGCTTTATATCATATGTTAATATTAAACTGTACCTAATATACATGGTGATAGATACTTACGATGCTTCTTTATTGTTTCTTAAGGCCGGTGAAAAGCGAAAAGAAGAAGAGATGATAGAACTCGAGGGACCCTTAGGCAAGAGCGATGTTGTGAACCATGAACTGGTTTCTATTGAGCGGGAGTTGTCTGCACTTCGAAAAAATGGAAGTATTGATTCCTTTGGCCTTTACTTGTATGGTCTTGTTCTTAAGCAGAAAGGCAGTGACAATCTTGCTAGGACAGTTCTTGTTGAGTCAGTAAATAGCTACCCGTGGAACTGGAGTGCTTGGTCTGAGCTGCAGTCATTGTGCACCACAGCTGAGACATTGAACAGTTTAAAACTTAATAACCACTGGATGAAAGACTTCTTTCTAGCTAATGCTTACCAAGAGCTTCGTATGCACAGTGAGTCATTGGTGAAATATGAAAATTTGCAAGGGACTTTCAGTTTTAGCAATTACATCCAGGCCCAGATTGCTAAAGCTCAGTACAGTCTTAGAGAATTTGAACAAGTAGAAGTTATATTTGAAGGACTTCTAAGAAACGATCCTTACAGGATTGAAGACATGGATATGTATTCCAATGTGCTATATGCAAAGGAATGTTTTTCAGCCTTAAGTTATCTTGCACATAGGGTATTTTTGACGGATAAATACAGGCCAGAGTCTTGTTGCATTATTGGGAACTATTACAGTCTGAAGGGGCAGCATGAGAAATCTGTAATGTATTTTCGGAGGGCTCTTAAATTGAATAAAAACTATTTATCAGCTTGGACACTTATGGGTCATGAGTATGTAGAGATGAAAAACACTCCAGCAGCAGTTGATGCCTATAGGCGGGCTGTGGACATAAATCCATGTGATTATCGAGCCTGGTATGGACTAGGACAAGCATATGAGATGATGGGGATGCCATTTTATGCTCTTCATTATTTTAAAAAGTCAGTGTTCTTGCAGCCAAGTGATTCTCGATTATGGATTGCAATGGCCCAGTGTTTTGAAACAGAACAGCTTCATATGCTTGAGGAGGCAATCAAATGTTACAGAAGGGCTGCAAATTGTAATGACAGAGAAGCAATTGCACTTCACCAGCTAGCAAAACTGCACGCTGAACTGGGTCGTTCCGAAGAGGCAGCATTTTACTACAAGAAAGATTTGGAGATTATGGAAGCTGAAGAACGGGAAGGTCCTAACCTAGTTGAAGCTTTAATGTTTCTTGCAAGATATTATAAAGCTCAAAAGAGATTTGAAGATGCAGAGGTTTATTGCACCCGCCTTCTAGATTATTCTGGCCCAGTAAGTTTTACCTCCTCTTATTAAGTAATTAAAAAGTCAATTGCTCAATGATAAGTTAAAAATTCTCTCTTAATCATATTCTCAAAAACAACTCTTGAGCAGCTTCCCTCACTTTGTTTGGTCGTTAATGCAGGAGAAGGAAACGGCAAAGAGTCTACTTAGAGGAATAAGATATGAAATGGATGTTGAGCATCTTCCACCATGATAAATTTCTTTCTCCTTCACAAACCTGTGTATGAATTCGGAGGCACCAACTGAACATACAACTAAGAAACTTGGACAGTTCAGTGAAACAGCCAAAAAGTTGAGAATCTAAGCAAGCAGACAGTTGGCATCCTCGTTAAATGTAATCTTGTTATCTTGTTGATTTCACGATCAAAAAAATGCCTGTGCTATGAGATATTTCCCCTTGTTTGGAATGCCAGGGAAAGAACTTAGGTGCAAAAGAATGCAGATATAGTAATGTATCTTAGTTTCTCATATTACATATGGTTCTGTTTTCCAGATTATTTCAAGGACTACCGCGTTGGCTGCATTTTATAAAATTGTTGGTAGCTTCTCCTCCAACGTGATACACATTGCATGTTACTGTTTGTTTAGAGTATTAGCACCTTGAGTTTCATTCAGAAAAAAAAATTGAACACATGACATATAAGTCTCAAAACAAACTGTCACAGACGAACATACTTTACGCACACATCGATACTGCAATTCCTCCAGCACAACAGATTAGCGTCACGGTCACATTACATTACAAATCACCATGATAAGGGTGAAATTTGATAACTTTATTCTAACCCAGTTACATGCGATTAATTCTTTTGAGGGTCACTGAAGAACCTATTAAGGTTGGGGAAAATTTCTGGTGGCCTACTACGAGCAAACTTTCTGACAGCATGTTCAGCATATTTTTCTCCCTCTTCAAAGTTCTCCAGGATGCCAGCAGCTCTTTTCTCCTTGTTTACCCTGTCCCATGTTTATTGAACGAAAAAAAAGAGAGTAAGTTTTTGTTTAGTGTCAAAAATAGGATATATATATTCAATACGTTGTTGAAACAAGTCTGTTATTATGTACTGCGAGTACTACTTAAAACAATTTTGTAGTATTCTGAAGTGAAGAAATGACACAAATGTAGATGAAGGGAGGGAGTACATCTTTTATTTGCTTGTTCTTTAGACTGTTATAATGGGGGTAAGGGGAACCTGTTCCCTCATAAGCAGCCTCTGTGTAATTTAACAGACAGATCATCTGTCTTAGAGCAACAAACTTCTTAGCAAAAAACTGGATGCTAAGATGATTATGAATAACAAATACAACTAGAAGGGTGCGGTGAAGGGCGGCATGTGAAATAGACAACCTACCCAAATACAAGAGTAACAAGAATCACAACATTCTAGTCCTACTAAGTAAGCTCGGGCAGTTGCCCGTGAATGTAGCCAAGTAGTCAGGGATAGAAGAGAATCTAAAAGGTAACAAGCAGGGAGAGAAAAAAGGAGAACTATAAATCCTTTTTGATTAGTAGTAATATACATGAATAGAAAGATAGATTCATCCATCAATCCTATCAGATTTAAATTTTTGATATCTAAAGAAAAACTCCACCTGTGATTCAAAGATGTGCACTCAAACCCCCGCTCATGAAACAAGAGGGTCCGAAGTAGCCGAATCACTGGATTGATCGGGTCGGGTACTCAAAAAGTGCCTACTACTATACGACCACTAATTTGAAAGGAATTGACCAAAAGAACAGCAATATGCTCATATTTCCAGCTAGAAACTAGTACTACTAATTTAGGCTACTAAGAAAAAACAGAAATTAAGCATGAATAGATCGAACCTGACTTCAGGGTTGATACGCATATTACGAACCAACTGAAATCCACAGATTCCGATGGCAACTCCAACGGCAGCAAACAGTGGATATACCTACTCCAATCATTCATTTTGCATCCATCAACCTTAGAAATTTCTAAAAAAAAAAATAGATAGTAGAGTGCAAGGATAGAAGATACCTCGGGCCTGAGCCAGCGATTAGTAGCCATGGAACAACAAGCTTTTTGATTACAGAGGATAGAGATGAGATGAAGATTGAGGAGTTGTACAATAATGGGAGCAATAAACTACTTTATCTTGTTTGAGAAATTGGAGGAGAAAAAATAAATGAATATTTTTTATTTTGGAGAAGATGATGTTGATTGGATGATAGGTCTGACAATTATCATTGCCCAACTCCCAATCGCTCATAGCCACGTTTCAACACTTGACAAGGACAATTTACTAGATAAGGGGAGCGGGGGGGAATTTAATTGCCCAAGCTAACTGTTTATTACAAAGACGGGCCTAAACATAATGGCCCAATAAAAAAAAACTAGCCCACATCTATATATAAACTTTGGGCCTTTTCAGTGATGAGTAACTGGACTCTAACTCTGATTCCTTTGTCGTGCAGTACGAAACGACCAAGAATAAATAGAAAAAATTACTTGATTGAGTGTTTTTTAAAAATTAATTACTGATTTTAGCGATATTTTTTTTATTACTATTTATAGCAATATATAGCAATATTATGATAAATCTACAGTTGTATTAAAAGTGAATTATGCATACAATATAAATGTATTATAAGTGTTTTAAAATATATATTATGTTTGTGTAGTAAGAAACTAACATAATGTATTATAAGTCTATTAAAATATGTGATAAATGTATTATCCATCTATAAAACTTGTATTATATATGTTTTATAAATAGTTCTCTGCAATATGTATTAAAACTGTATTATAAATGTATTATAAGTGTTCAGTGAAATTATTTTTTTATTACTATAAATGGTAAATATTTTCTTAATATTGTATATTTACGTAAGTTTCCCTTTAATTGCCCAAGCTAACTGTTCCTTACAAAGACGGGCCTAAACATAATGGCCCAATAAAAAAAAAACTAGCCCACATCTATATATAAACTTTGGGCCTTTTCAATGATGAGTAACTGGACTCTAACTCTGATTCCTTTGTCGTGCAGTACGAAACGACCAAGAATAAATACTCACTCCGTTTCAAAAAGAATGACCTCATTTCTTTTTAAATCAATTTAAAAAAGAATGACCCCTTTCCTTTTTTGGTAAAACTTTAATTTCAACTTTCCATGTGACATGTTTAAGGCCACAAGATTAAAGGATATTTTGGTATATTTAACATAACTTTAATTTAGGACCACAAGATGGAAAAATCTTTTTTGTTTTCTTAAATTTAATATCAAGTCAAACTACGTCATTCTTTTTGAAACATAGAAAGTAAATTGAAAGTCGTTGATTACATCGCGAATACAAAGTTAATTTAACCATTGCTAGTAGTGTTTATTTCCACAACTCAAAACCAAAAATAAATAAATTAAATGGCCAAACAGCCGTTTAGTTGAGCCGTCAGAAGAAGTGGTTTGTCGATGCATTCAAGTGATTTGTCCATTTTTCCAAACAGATCGTCCGTTTTGACATTCTCTCAAAAAATGACTTTTTTGTCTCCAAACTCTTCAAATAAACCACATTAGATGCACAAATAAGTTCAAAAGATTCATTGAATTCAAAAATTGATTAGCATTAACAAATAGATCGTACCACCAAATAAAAAAAATTATTATGAAACTTATATATATCATACCATAAAGTATGATTCATTTTCCAGACAATTAAAGATCTATGACAGTGGAAGAATTTATGTTCAACTATTTCTTGCGCCAAAAAATATTTTGCTAGTTCATAACATGGTCGCACCTCATACCTCATAATAGGGGTGAATATGGTACGTTATGAAATTGAAAATTTTAGTTTTGTAATTTTGATCATTGGGTTTTAAGAATATGATATTGTTAAATTGATAATTATAATTTATTTGAATTTAATTTACATATACTCATATAATAGAGAATTATGACATCGATATTTCGAGAACGGCTCAATTATATCATATAAACACCATACACATGTAAAAATATTTCAAAAAATATATAGCAATCATTTTTGTTAATCAATTACATATAAAAGATAACATAGTAATATCTCACGCATGTAGAAATGTTACTTAAAGTACAAACAATTTCATTTGTTAATCAATTACACAAAAAAGACAACCTATTAACACCATACACAGGTAAAATATTCAAAGAAAGTAACAATTATATTTTTGTTAACCAAAGTCCAAATACACAAAAAAGACAATATACCAATATCTTACGCATATACAAAATATTAAAATAAAGTACAAATAATTTCATTTATTAAACAACTAGAGAACATGGCCGCGCTTTGCGCGGGGGTTAAAATATATGTGATAAAATTAATTTTCTTTTTGATTAATTATATTTTAATTATATTGCTCGACTGTATAATTATCTGTTGATTTAATTGTACCATAAAGATTATTTTGAAATGATGAAACATAATGACACTTGTCAAATTTAGCATCTATTATATGATAAATAGTGCATTCTCAATGAATTAGTCAGAATACATGCTATATTAATAAATTATTTCATTTCTATTGCACTGAACGAGCAATCAATAGTATGTTTTGATGGCCCTTTGTGCTTTTTATTGGGATACCAATGAGATTAAACATTAAAATTGTAATATCTATCATGGGTATTTTTCGTGAATGTGTACAAAAAAAATTCAATGTAAAATAAAAAATAAATACATCAACAATGTCCTATTATTCTTTGTCAAATTGATCTATAGAAAATATATTCTCTAATAAAACATTATTTCATTTATATTACATTGAAATCAATACATGGACAATATCTATTGACACCCAATTTTGGCCTGACTTTTGTACAATTAATACTTTTATTTTTTATTTTGTTAATTGTTCAAAAGTGCACTTTTACAATTTAAAATCAATTTTATCGATAATTATCCTTAGATGAGGATTTTATTTGTTTATTTTTAAAAAAATTTAGTTATAGCTTTATTTTATCATAGTTCGTTAATTTGCATTTTTACATGTCATTTGTTATATTTGTTCATATTCATTTTAGTATTTTTAGCACAGTTTAGGAATACATTAAAATACAGATAAATATTAAATTTTTTCCACAATTATACCTACCCCACTAATCACACAAATTTTCCACACAATTATAACTACCCTAGTAATCAGACAATGTTTTTCATAATTTTACCTACCCTACTTATCACATAAATTTTTTCACAATTTTACCTACTCCACTAATCACACAATTTTCTACACATATATAATCATTTTCAAACTCTCTCTCTCCTCTCTTATTTTTTCTAAAAAAAACACACTCATCAACAACTAGCACAAAAGTCCAACACCTATACGCTACAATTTTCTACACCTATATAATTATTTTCAAACTTTCTCTCTCTCATCTCTTATTCTTCCTAAAAAAACGCACACATCAACAACTACAACAAAAGTCCAACACCTATGATTTACAATTTCCTACACCTATACAAACATTTTCAAACTCTTTCTCTCTCTTCTCTAATTCTCTCTATAAAAAAAACACTCATAATATTTATTCTTCTTCTCCACTCTCTCCCTCACCCTCATTATAAATAACCCCAATTTTAATTCTTCTTTCCTGCTTTTATCCCTTTCCTTCACATTTCTCCATTAAAATCAACCACAAATACTCTTTTTTTTCAGCCAAACACACTTCATTCTTTTGTGAGGTTTGAACTTTCATTCCTAAATCTAACTAGACATAAATGCTGTTTCACTTTTTTCTATGATTTGTTGTTCTTGTTGATATATTTCATTGCATTTCCACGTATATTTTGTTCTATTTCAGATTTGGACGGAGGGGTTCAAACTCGAGGCACTGTTTTCTGTATTTTCATGTTCTCCGATCATTATTCATGATTGTCCGTTAAGTTTTTTGTTTATTATTTTTATTTGGGTCATTTTGTTCGACATTTTTAGTTAATTTGAACATCTTTAATGTTATTCTTTTACCTCAACTTTTTTTTTAAAAACTGTTTGCAGGTCCCTGACCAATGAAAAAATTTCTCCGTCGATTTTGAGGCCTTCCCATTTTAAAATATGAAAATTTAGTTTAAGTTTATGTAAGTTATATTGTTTGAACGGACTAATTTATGTTTTCATTTACTTATAACTTTTGCTAATAGACTGATTTTAGATTTTCTTCTTTTTCTAATGAATTGTCTAGTTATAGAGCATTAGTTTTATTTTATTTTATGTAAAGTGATATATGTTGTGAGTAAAATTATTAATTAATTCATAATTTCACATATATGATATTTTTATTGATACAGGTTTATTGTTATACTATTTATTAAAGGATTTTAAATTATTATTATTTTTGTTGTTCTACCATTAATGATATATGTATATTTTATTGTTGTGATTATTTTGGGTTGACCCACTTTGGTTATTGCTTTATATTTAGGGAATTGTTTACCCTTCAGAATTTTTATTTAAATCAATCGTGAATATATAATATATTTTTGTAAGTGAAAATTGACCAATGAAAAAATCTTTTCATCGATTTTCGAGGTCTCTCCATTTTAAAAGACAAAAATTTTAATTTAAGTTTACATTATATATTATATATTACAAGTGGAAAATTAGCTGATGAAGAAATTACCATCAATTTCCAAGGCCTCCCATGTTCATAAGACAGTTTTTTTTTTGTATTATTATTATTACTATTATTATTATTATTATTATTATTATTATTTATTCATTATTAACACGTTTACTAATTGTCTTTACAGGTGTTTGAGCACAAACCGACTGATATACAGTCCGTGTATATCTGATATACAAAAAAACTAGTGGCTATATACGCCGATATACAATGTATATACAGTTGTGATATACAATAAAATTTGACCAAAAGCTCAAAAGCAGGTGGCCAACAACTTAGTTCAGGCGTACAAAAACTAAGTGTCGGACAATATTTGATGATAAATAATGGAGTACCAAAGCATCTATGGGAGATGCCCGTTATCAATAAAGTCTGCCTTATATTGATTCGAGTTGTAACAATTTATTTACATATATTATTTATGCTTGCTTAGATATTAATTTTAATTTATTTTAACTTAAGTAGATTTCCCTAAAGATAAACCAAATCATGTTAATTTACTCTTTAAATGATTTTCGACATTTACTTAATCATTTGATAAACTTTTTACTTTTTTTTATACACATATATATTATTTTCAAATGTTTAAATTTGATCATTTTTCTATTTTTTTTTTAAAGTTTTTGTGTCCTTTTAAATTAATATTTTCAAAAGATAGTGAAATAATTTTTCAAATCGTCGGATAACCGTACCTTAGCGGCCAATTTAAATGCTTAACACCTTCTGAAAGTGGAAATAAAACCTCGTACCTTTTTCTCTGAATTTTTAAGAGTTAAATCTATTAGTATATTTTAAATTAAGTTTTCTTAATTTTTTTTAAAAATTAAGTGGCAACTCTTCTTTTCTAAAATTGATTTTTTCTCTATAAAGTTGAAATTAATTTTAAATCATTTATTTCTGACATAACAACATCATGTTATTCCTTGTTAGATTGATCTACTGAAACTTGTTTGTATATTTTTATGAAACTGTTAATATGTCTTTTTGTGTGAGAGGAACTAATATTTCATTTTAGTCATATAGATATCAATGTAATTTTTTTCATAAGTCTTGCTTAAAAAATACTTCTTTCACACCCTAAACATTGTGCTATTATTAAAATATAATTAAAAAAAATTAATAACTTGCTCATGATCATAGATTGACCAGAATCATTCACTAACAAAAAAATCAATACTAAGAGTAATAAATAAGGATCTTATTTTCTGATAACTTTGGAGATTGGGGTTTCTAATGGAATGACAATTATATTGAAGTGGGTGAATGATGGGAGGGAAGATGAAAAATGTAATGTTAAGACTAATTAATCACATTTCACAATTATTGTGGCCTAATAAAAAGAAGAGTTACTCCATTCACAATATGTATTAGCAAATGCTAATTATCTAAATATGAATGTTAATTTTAGTATTATGAGAATTAATGAATTGGAGAGAAAAAATTAACCAAAATTTTAAAATAAAAAATCCAATATATATATATATATATATATATATATATATATATATATATATATAATAGTAAATGAAAAGTTGAAATAGTAAATATTGAGGCTTTTAAAATTTACAATAAAGAATAGAAATAAATGGAGTAGTAAATTTTAAGGCATTTAAATTTTTACAATTAAGAATAGAAATAAATAGAGGGAGTAGTAATTAACAATTCTTTAGGTAAAATAATAAAAATAAAGAAATAAATAGAAATATAATGAAAATTGCAACAAAAAAAATGAGAAAAAAGATAAATATATAAGATTCTTTTCAAAGTGCGATGTCATATTACTTTTCTAATATCTACTTTTATATGGATATATAGATTTATTAGCTATCTTATAGTTATTTAGTCTTATTCAACTCTTCAGTTTTTTGAGACCAACCTAAAATGAATACTTAGATTTTTTTTTTCAATCTCACTGAATTATATATTTTAGTTTTTACCCCGACATATATCAAGAAAAATCAAATTAAAATACTTTACAAACTCATTGTTCTTGGAAAATTTACTGAAGCAATGTAATTAAAAGTTATGGTACTTTATGGACATTACAATATAGAGAATAGTATTACTCCCACTAAGAGTAATTAAGTTAGCTTACGAAAAATTGTAAAATATAAATTAAAAAAAAAATATGGATGGCTAGTTGAAAAAGTTTTCAGTTAGCTTCCTAATTTCATAGTTTCATAATCTTGGCTTGTAAATTTGCACAAATTACTGTTCCTTTCCTCCTTTTTTACCTCTATCTTAATTTATGTCGTATATTTTTCTTTTTAATCCGTTTAAAAATAATTTAATATATAATTATTATTTATTTTTAATAAAATAATTCATAATTATATAAATAAATTATTAGAACTTCATGCGATATCAAAATATGTCATATAAATTAAGATAAAAGGAATAATTAGGTGTAAAAGGTGATTAGTTTGGGAGTACGAAACGTGCAAAGTGATTTACTTGGGATTCCGCGATTTTCAGGCGAATCTCAAGAAATAGAATCCAAAGTTTACTTAATTGGAAAAAAGGCCCCTTTTCTGTTTAATAGATTTGATGGAACATCAAAAAGATTTTGTTTCGCTGTCCAATCCACTCCCATCGTATCTCTCCCTGCTGTTTGGAGCTCATTTTCTACTTTAAAAAAAAATAAAATTATGTAAATATTAATAACGTAGAAATTGATTGTTAATGAATCTATATACTCCATTCGTTTCTATTTAGTTGTTAAATATTTTTTAATTTAATATTTTTTAATTATCAATTTTGATAAATTAAGAAAGAACATTTTTTTTATTATACCCTTAATTTATTAATATTGAGTTAATGTTTTTGAAAAATATAGTGAATAAATATTTTTAAAACTCTCTCAATTAATAGGGGTAAAATAGTAAACTTACCATACCAATTATTTTTTTCTTAATAAGTGAACCAAGTCAAAATTTGATAAGTAAAAAAGAACGGAGGGAATATTATTTTACGTATATATTATTTATTTATGTATTAATTATTTTATTTTTTATTTTATATAAAGTAATACGTAGATTCTCTAGTAACTTATACATGTATTAGATATTCGAGTTTTAAAATTGTCAACCAAGTATTGTATTAATTTTATACATAAATAACTTATTTTCTATCTATCTATCAAATATTGTATAAGTTATATGAAAATTAATATATGAATAATTTGTTTTATATGCGGCTACCAAATAATCTTCTCTTCATTAATAAAATATATTTTTTTGACAACATATCATAAGATGGATGTATAAATGAATACGTGGTCATATTAGGAAAGGTAAAATTATGCACAAGTTAAAAAATAAATTTGAAATAGTTTAAACGTATGAAAAAATTATATATAGATGCTTAGTAAAAAGATGTGAGAATCCAACTAAATTAAAATTTAAAACGATTACGATTACGATTACAATTACGATGCTGTCTTAAGTGAAATTCGATGTGTTTCTTGGAACGTATCGAATAGTAGTAAATATTTTAAGTAGATATGAGATTTCTTGGGAAAAGAGAAGATTGGAAGTGACTGTTAAATCAATTTTGAAGATTTTGGCCGTAAACAGAGACTTGGTCCAAAATACTGGAGGCGCCTTTACTCCTTTTGGACGCCGCCTATTTGTCAATACTCATAAACACTTTGACTTTGACTTTTATTCAACCATTTGTGAATTAAGTATTAAAGACAGTAGTAATATTGGGGCATAAATCACGCTGAATTCCCCCCAGACAAAAAAAACAAGGGTTATTTGTGAATTATAAGTAGCAAAAATTATGTAATAAGTATCACTTAAATGTGTAAAAAATAGTGGGATATATATTTACATATTAACACCGATATTTATTTCATGAATACTTCTTTTTTTCCTCAGAAAATGGCAAACTAGTCCGTAATCCCAGATTCACAAATCACTATTTCTAAAAATATCATTTAATCCTCTTACAAACTCTAATAAAATAATTGTATATTGAGCGAGTAGAATAATTAAGCAAGTATAGTTTTACAAATATACTGATTTTGTATTAAGCCGGATTAAATTTGGAAGTCTATTTTGGGAAGATAATGGTATCAACATTTTTTTTCCCACGTTGGTATAGTTAAGTTAACTTCCTATTTTTCTACATTTCAAATTAAATTCAATTAAACTATTTAGAATTTTAGATTCCTGTAGAAAAAAAAATCGTGATTCGATTCTCTCTGTCTTCTTTCCTTTGGCAAAAAAAAAAGGCTAATAATTTTTAATGATTCATTTGAGCACAGCGAACACCAAGTAGTTTCAAACCGTTAATAATTCTCCATTAGTACAATTAATATAAATTAGTACTACTAGGCTTGTGTAGGAGCTTTGACAAAATCTGAGTATCTTCCCTCTGATTTGGTGGGCTTTTGTTTGTTAAATTATCATTAAATTCATGGTGTTAAATTTTATCACTGTATGCCTGTGCCATATCAATTTTTAAGATGCTAAAAAATAGCAAATGGACCACCATCCAATAGGAAAACACCTAAACACAAACATACAAGTGGGAGATAGCCAAAATTTTGACATATTTAGCCATAAAATTTGAGTAAGATTCTGAAAATTCAATCTTTAAATATTTTCAAATAAAAATGCACTATGTCTAAACACAATTCTAAAAATATCAAATTTAAAATCTCAATTTAAACTTCAGAATTTAGATCAGATGGGAGCTAACTAAATTAATTGTAAATACATAATATGTGTCTTTAATATGCATATATTTATCACTAAACATAATAAATTGATAATATAACATATATTAATATATAACGTCAATCGACTTATATAAATTAATTAACGTCCTTTAATACAAACGTTAGGTTTTAGATACGTTTTTCCCCTAGTCCACCTTTTTGCCGTTTCATGCATTACACGCTTTCACCTTTCTAAATTCCAACCCTTCTTCCAATTTGCAGAATTAATTAAGATCAAGAGTAATCACATTTGACTCAACTATTTTTTTAATAGAAAAATAAATAATCATTTAGTATAGCATTTACGTACTTAAATTCATCCTTCTCGCTTCATACTTTTTATTTCTGATGTTTCCAAATAAAAAGTTGAAAAATACCAAATTCATAATTTTTGCAACCTTACACCGTGTGTTTGATTGGAGGTATTACACAGTTTTTAGATTATTTATTTCATCATATATATTTTAGTGATGAGATAAGTTATTTCATATACATAATGATAAGTTATTCCGTAATAATTAATCTATGATAACATAATCCCAATCAAACGACCCCTCAATTTAAAATCACAATCTAATATTACACTATTATCCAACAGTACAAATAATGCGAAATCACTTAACTTTTTCACCTCTGAGATCCCATAATACTTTTAAATTAATATACAATAATAATTAGATTTACAATTAAATATTTATATATATTTCATAAATTTTATACATATATATTACAAAAACTATTGAATTTAGTTAAATTACACTACATTCTATGGATCTCATCCTATCCGTCATGAAACAATATATCAGAAGTTTCATATATAAAAAATTTCGATTTAATTTTGGATTATTTGAGCTCAAAACAAATTCTATACTAAAACTCCAAGTAAAACATAAAAATATATTAACCTGGCTCAAAATTTACTGAACTCTACTACTTTTTTATTGAGAAGAAGAAAATATAAAGAGGGTCAAAGGAAGTGACAACACATGGGTCAAAGTTAGTGACCACAAACAGTGTTGATAGCACCTGGCCCCACTAACAAGCACGACACTCCCAACATTAGCCATCAGAAATTTGAGTATTTCGTCTCAATTTATATGATATTTTAAATTTATAATATATTTTTTTAAAAATAATTTGTGATCTAAAATAGTTCTTGATCCTCTATGTGACTATTTATTATTTTTTAGAAAAGTAAAAACAATTTTTTAAAATCAAATTATTTTATTAAAAAATTATAATATTCTTTTTAAAACATGATACATTATTCTACGTATGTTTTTCTTTGACATGATAAGAGCGGCAATGAAAATGCTAAAGTTTGAACTTGTCTGTGATATAGGAAGGAGACTATTGTTGAAGCTGAAATCTCATTCAATTCATATAATTTTACCTATTTTGCTGACACACGAGAATTAAGAAGAAAAGATAGAGCACGTTTGGATGAACTTAAAAAAAGTAATTTTTATGTATGAATTGCTTTTAGAATTTTGAAGTGCTGAAAGTTATTTTTATAAATAAGCAGTTGGGTGTTTGGATAAAAGTGCTTAAATGAGGAAAATGATGTGAATTTTAGGGTTAAAAGAATAAAAAGGGTAATTTGAAAATTTAGTTAAAATATAAGAGATATAAAAGTAATTTCTATGATCAAAAAAATGACTTTAAGCATTTAGAAAAAAAATTTAGAAATCGTAACTTTTCATTTTTGACTGACTTTAAGAACTTTATGGCTTAAAATTGACATTAGACAAATACGTCCAAAAACTAAAAAAAGACTTTAAATTAATTTTGGCCAACTTAAAGTCCATCCAAACGGACTCTACATCATACAAAATACGTTAAACAGTATATTTTGTCTGAGGAGTAAAAGCAAAACCCAAATCTCAATCGAATTTAATAATAATAGCGTCAGATACATAGGGGGACAAGTGGGATAATGCGATGTAGATTTGCTAAGATCTTTCAGTATCCCTTCTTCAGTCCCTAAAGTAGATTTCTTCCTTTACTATATCTGCTATCGCCACATGACCCCCAACCCACCAAATAGAAACCTCCTTTATTCCCTTTTAGTATTTCCCCTTTTGTATATATTCGCTTTACTTCTACTCTATTTTCTTGGTGGTGTCTAGCACATTTCTTGAAACAGAAACACAGAGACCCATTTGGAAACATAGATACAAAGGACTCATTTTGGTATTTTGGGTAATACAAGTAATGGAAATGGCACAAGAGTTGCATGTTCTTGCTGTAGATGATAGCCATGTCGATCGGAAGGTTATTGAGCGGCTGTTGAAGATTTCTTGCTGTAAAGGTTGCTTCTTTTTTCTTTTCTGACAGTTGAAAATTGAAATAGCCTCTGTTTTTGTTTACTAGGTGTTTGTTGAAATGTCTTGTAATGGGGTAATTTTTGCATTTGCAGTTACAGCAGTGGAAAGTGGAACGAGGGCATTGCAATATTTGGGGTTGGATGGAGAGAAGAGTGCTATGGGGATCGATGTAAGTAGTAACAAGTTTCTGTTTTTTTTTTTTGGTTAAAAATGAGACCTTGGTAGAGCTAGCTGTTTGCATTTTCAGAATCTTGTAAAGTTTTAGGGGTAAAAGAGATCTTATTTCATTATCACTTAATGTTAGATAGATTTTGGTTTCTATTTATTACCTGTGATGAAAATGTGTCATCAAAATCTTGATTAGCGAGAAATTCCTTTTTCCTTTTTTGGTGATTCATTTTGATGGCAGCTCTAGGTGTGTGTGTGTGTGGAGGGGAGGGGGGTTCTTTTTACTTTAATTGGGATTTTACATTAGTGAGAGTCTTTTGTAAAGTAATTTGGGATTTTTTTCTGGTTTCAGGGTTTGAAGGTAAATCTGATACTGACAGACTATTCTATGCCTGGGATGACTGGATATGAACTTCTCAAAAAAATCAAGGTTAGTTTTGAGGATGTGATTTGTTTTGTTTCAATTCATGTCTCTTTTGGCCTATATCGTGTTGTGTATTGACATCATTAATGGTGAATGATGCCTTCCTTCTTGTTGAGCAGGAATCATCGGTGTTGAGTAAGATCCCTGTTGTTATTATGTCATCTGAGAAGATTTTAGCTCGCATTGATAGGTATATCCTCTTTTGACCATTCGATTGTTTTGTTCATTTGTATTGGTTTTGTTTAATACATACAATGCTGCATCAAATAGGTACAAGCAATATGTTACACTCCATAACATTATAAAATCTTTTTGCCATAGGCAGATCTAAAACAGGTTTAATGGGTTCAACTAAACTCGTTGCTTTCTGCTTGATCGATATGTAAACATGTAGAATATTTTACCCGTGTGTTTTGTATTAGACTTGTACTAATCCCATTAACTATATTTCCTCAATCTATATTTGCCTCTTAAGAGAATTTGGAAATGCTGTACTCTATCTAAATAAACTCTCTAAAATTGAGGACTTTGATTGAATTGAATTCGGAAAATTACTTGTGGAGCAAACACATCTTTATCAGCTAGTAACTATCTAATTTCCGAAGGAACCATATGTTTCTTCCTAAGTAGTAGTATGTATTTGCCTGTTGATCATGTATTATCTTCTTTGAAATGGTAAAATATAAAAATTTAGGTTCTCTTTTAGTTGAAGAGAACTGTTGGTTTTCGGTATATATCTCGTAGTTAGTGGATTTAAAGATAGCACAATCATTCCTTTTTGAAGTACTTTTGGTTCCCAAGTTGTTAATTTGGACCATCTAATTGAGTAGATGTTGCCTTTCTAGATGTTTAGAGGAAGGTGCTGAAGAATTTCTCCTGAAGCCTGTTAAGCTATCCGATGTTAAACGTCTCAGAGACTTCATACTGAGAGGGAAGATGATCAAAGAAGTATGTTCTAGAAAGCGAAAATTTCAAGATGATGATTCAAGGACACAACCAATGCCATCTTCTTTAGTTACAGCCCATGACATAGAATCATCACCAGAATCTTCAGTATCATCGGAATCTCAACAGCCTATGTCAAAGCAATCCAAGATTGGATAACACAGGATATATTGAAGATATGACAGAGCATAATTTTTTGCTTGTGTGTAATTGAGCTAGTTGTTGTTGTCACCATTTCGCTAGCATCATCTTTTGACACCTTGTGAGCTTTCTTTTCTGTGTATACCCTTACAGTTGTACATGTTTAGTTCACCATTTTGGACCCTTTTTGAAAAGAGAAATGAGCTCTGTGGAAATAGGTTGGAAATCCAAATGATTTCTTGTTTCTTTTGTATCGAACTGGAATATTGACATTTAAACTCTATGACAAATGCCTTCTTAGCAACCAAATCTTGTACGTTGTCAACTTTTGTGTGTGCGCATTTTGTTTCGTTTTAGCCAGTCTATTAAATATATATTTTTAACTTTATTTTTAACATTAGTTATTCTAGAATAAAAAAGCAAGTAAATAGAGGGAGTAAAATTTTTTTTAAGAATTATGCAAATTTTATCGTCACAACTAAAAAGAAATGGTATGAGGGAGTAATTTCAACTTTCTTTCCGGCTTACGTTTTGTGTTGACTTTGGCTTTCTTCTACTATAGGCAAAATGATCAAAGGATAGAAGCTTCTTGGTAGGGGGATTTTTTGAATAGGAAAAACTTAAATAAAAATATTAGTTTCACTGTTTCAATTTTTTTCACCTATTTTTCTTTTTAATTCGTAGAGATTTTTTTTTCCGGTAAGTTTTTAATTTTAATTTTTCATTTGATATATTTAAGATGACAAGATTAAAATGTATTTTAGTATATTTGACATTTTTAATTTTAGATCATAAGATTAAAAAAATTTCTTTACTTTTTTAAACGTCGCCAAACACTTGTTATATACTCACGTTTCATTTTTCGAAAGTCAAGTAAATTTGATACATTTTACAATCAATTACTAAAAATGGGCCAAAAAAATTAGTACTATAAAAACTGCAGTCCTTTAGGTAATAATTAATGAACTAGGAAAATAAAAGGAGACGAAAAAAAATAATAATCGTAATATAAGGATTTAGCGGTGTTCGGCTGAACAACGGAGCTGCACATCTACTGGTCTAAATAGCATTAAAATTTAGTTAAGAAAAAGTGTGGTCCTATGGATTATTAACTCGATAATACAATTATTACCTCTAACCCCCTAAAAAAATACAATTATTACCAATTAATAAGAATTATTTCTCTCTTTCTCTCTCCCTCCACACGAACCAATAAATCAGAACCACATATTTGATTAAAATTTTGCATATATCATCTCATAATCTCATTAAATACAGCAATATTTTTTTTAACCGTAAAGGACAATTGGGGTATATAATAGGTGAAAGAAGAGACATTTTTAAGCTGAAAATTAAAGTTGAGTAATTTGGATCTAATAAGTGAGTGAATGAAGGGTAAATGTAAGTCATTTTGAATATGTTAGAGACATTTTTTGAATATTTTCCATTAAAAGATTGTACTAAGTTGTTACTCTTATCGAAAATGTTAGCCTGTTTAATATGGATCCTTGAATCTAATTTGAAATATTTTGAAAAATATACACCTTCATTTCAATTTATTTGTTATGTTTTAATTTGATATGAAGTTATAAAAAAAGTAAAAAAAGATATTTAAATTTTGTCGTCTTAAATTAAAGATATATTAAATGTACCAAATGCACTTTAGTGTTGTGGTCTCAAATACGCTACATGAAAAATTGAAATTAAGGAGTTATTAAAAAAAAAGATATGCTCTTTTTGAAATAAACTAATGAGAAAGTAGATAAACAAATTGAATCAGAGAAAATACTAATTCTTTTTTGAAAATAATAAATTGAGTATTTAATGAAGTGTAACGTAACTTTCCTCTTTCATCTGCAATGCTGGAGGAATATTTAGATCCAAAATTTTGAAATTGACTAGTGTCTACAAATATGGCATGGTCATGCCAACTTTTATGCCAAATTAATGAAACGCCTACAAAAAGTGGTTAGAAATTATTGTTCCATAAGAAGAAATGGAAAAAAAACTTAATCTGCCTAACAAATAACTAAAGAAATACTTTACAATTTTTTTACATATTAAAAGGTCAAAAACATTGTTGTCACTTGTCATTGCCTGCTGACAATTAACTGCCTCTAAATTGGATGAATTCTCTGGAAATAGTTCTCAATTTGAAATCCGATTGTTGTCAAAATTATACGATGATGACAACTAATTGGATAAAACAAAGAGAAAACGACATTTTCCTATAAAAAAATAACATCATCATCTACTATTTGTTTGTTGAAATGTAGCTCTAGAAAATAGAATTACCACAGAGACAACAGATGTCCCTTTTTTTGTTTTTTTACAATAATTAAATGAGTATAGGACCGAGTAAAACTTTTCGTATACCAACCGTCTGACTACAACACAAAAATATAAAAATTTCAAAGTTGCCAAAACTCATAGTTCAACTAAAAATAACCAGGTTTTCTTGATTTTTAGACTACTTCCAGGTAGAGGTGTCAAAAAAATAATGACTTGTTCAATCCACCTAAATTTGGCGGGTTAATGACTCAGTTTATTTATTGACTCAATTCGTTTTGATCAACCCAATTCAGTTCGTATAAGAATTGGGCTAATATCCATGAGAAACCTTGTCAAAATGCTTTCAAAACACTTTCTTTTTATTTGATATATTTTATGAAACTATAATAAAAGGGGAAAAATTTTGTTAGCTAATTGAGCAAATGTCAAGAAAACAAAGAAAGAAACTAAAATTTGGTAAGAGTTGAACGAATTGAATCATGATTCATTGTTTAGCTTATTTAGACTCAAACCCATTTCAGCTTTGGATGGTCAATTACTTGCCCATTTTAATCCATCCCATTTCACCTCAAATAACTTTTGGGTGAGTCAATTATTCGTCTATTTATTACTATAGCCCATTTTGACATCTTGGCATCTAGACAACAACAATAAGGTCATTTCTTCCTAAGGACCTCCAAGATTTTAAAACAGCCAACCAACAGCAACAACCTACTTTGAAACTGTCAAGCAGCCAAAGATGATAACAAAATGAATATGTCATTGTAAAATACAAAACAAAAACAGAGCCTTTCCTTCACTCTGATCAGACAATGGTCCAACCAAGAATTCATTCCAACAGTTCTTTTCTCCTTTTTTCCTCTATCAAAGTCTGCAACAGCAGCTAGATTGATCATATGTAGTAGTTCTTTCACTGATTAGTTTTATCTACTCACTTTTTGGCTGAAATGAATTCACCAGGGCCACCTCCAACACATTCATCTCAGAATCAGGTAGTTCTGAAAGCTGTTATAGCTGCAGCTCTATCTACTTTGGTAGTTGCTGGCATACTATTTTATTTCTTCTACAGATACTACGTAATTCGTCGATGGAAGAAAAACAAGTTGAATTCAAGTTTTCGTCGAGAAGTGCCTCATCAAGAATTCCAGCAAAGTGGGGCTTTAAAAGGGCTGATAGTTGATGAAAACGGGCTCGATGTTATATATTTGAGAAGATTTGAAGGTAGCCAACTAGGAAGTTGTTTTTCTAAGATTTGGGTGAATCATATGGATGAGGAGGAAGAGAAGAGGATTGACAGCGGACGAGAGCAACCAGTTTCAAGCGATCACATTCAAGAAATGCCTTTACTGCAAAATTGTAGCAATGTAGGTAGTAGCTATGAGAATAAAGAGGCAGTTACTGCATCACAACAAACAATTAACTCACTCTTTGCAGCAAGCAGATCTTCTTCACAAAAACCATCAACCTCATTACAGTTTCAACAGAAGGAAATCATTCCGCCTCAACTAGCAGTTGTCTCAAGTCAAAATCCGCCTCAGCCACCGATACCTCCACCAGCTCCACCACCTCCTCCGCCTCCCCTTCCAATGAAGAGGATTGCCAAAGCACCAACACCACCTAATGCAGTAAAGATAAAACCGTCTCCACCACCCCCACCAAAGGGGGGTGGTTTAAGTTCATCGATAAAACCACCTATTGCACCAAGAGGGAAAGGGAGCAGGCAAGATAAAGCAGAAGCTCAAAATGGAGAAAAGTCAAAAGAAAACAGTGAAATTCAAGTCAAATTGAGGCCACTGCACTGGGATAAAGTCGTTGCTAATGCTGATCATTCTATGGTCTGGGATGAAATCAACAATGGATCTTTCCGGTAAGTGCACCTTGGCACGTAAAATCGCGTCCCTTTAGTGCAGTTAGTGCTTATTTTGAGTCCAACTAATAAATTGCATTTGTATGCACATGTCAGATTTGAAGATGACCTTATGGAAGTTCTGTTTGGATACAATGTCACTTCCAAGAGAACCCCTGAAGGAAATAGCGCGGCAACAAGCTCAAGCACTTCTAAGTTGGTTCGACCTACTCAAATGTTTATTCTCGATCCTAGGAAGTCACAGAACACAGCAATTGTGCTAAAGTCTCTTTCAGTCTCTCGCAAAGAAATCCTTGATGCCCTGATGGAGGGCCAAGGACTCAGTGTTGATACTCTTGAAAAACTAACCAAGATTTGCCCAACTGAAGAAGAAACGTCAAAAATCCTTCAATTTGATGGTAACACGAGAAAACTTGCTGATGCGGAGTCTTTCCTCTACCAAATGCTGAAAGCTGTTCCTTCTGCATTTAAACGCTTCAATGCGATGCTTTTCAGATCAAGCTATGATCCAGAAATTCTTAACCTCAAGGAGAATCTGCAAACAATTGAGCTGGGTTGTAAGGAATTGAGGACAAGTAGAATTTTCTTAAGACTTCTGGAAGCGATTCTTAGGGCTGGCAATCGGATGAATGCAGGAACGGCTAGAGGAAATGCTCAGGGATTCAACCTTAGTGCTTTACAAAAACTATCATATGTGAAAAGCAACGATGGAAAGACTACTCTGCTTCATTTTGTTGTCGAACAAGTCATCCGTTCTGAAGGTAAACGTTGTCTTATCAATAAAGGTCACAAGGATGATTCTGATAGAAAGACGGAAAAAGTAGAGAAAGATACAGAGCACCTAACACTAGGTTTACCAGTATTGCAAGGATTAAGTTCCGAATTCTCTAATGTAAGGAAAGCAGCTACCATAGACTACAATAATTTCATCAATGCATGTTCCACTCTTACAACACAGGTAAATGACGTTCAGCAGCTCATAACGTGTTGTGGAAATGCTGAAAGGGATCAATTCGTAAAAGAGACTAAAGGGTTTCTAGAGGAATGTGAAGAGGAACTCAAGGTGATCAGAGAAGAACAAATAAGAGTCATAGAACTTGTGAAGAGAACAACAGAGTATTACCAAGCAGGATCTTCGACGGACAAAAGCACACAGTCACTTCAGCTGTTTGCAATTGTGAAAGACTTTCTCGACATTGTTGACAAAGTGTGTGTTGATATCACAAAGAAAGTACAGAAGAAGAATGCATCAACCGTAGAGTCATCACCACCCCGATCACCAAGACCAAGAACTCCTGTGAGGTTCCATAACTTGAAAACATACTTTACACCAGAAATAGTAAGTAGTGAATCTGAGAATGATTTCTGATGGAATTTCATTACTCTTATAACTTCACTTAAAGTAGAGTAGATTGCCAAAAACTATTACTAAACTTGGCATTCTTCATATTTGAAATATCAGATTAATATACTGGTTTACCACCCTCCTTCCCAGAAAGAGAATAAACTATCTTACTTCAGGCAGGTAGAGGCACTTCATACCATATGTTGTTCAGGGATTAGGATCAGGTAAAGAGCAATGTTCTCTATAATGAATCTTCTCAAGTTGAGGAATGACTCTAGAGCTTCAGGGACACTGAAGAAGACTATAATTTCAGACTTCATCAAGGGTGTGTTTGGAGAATTTTTTTTCCAATTTTCCCATGTTCGGTTGGTCAAATATTTTCTATAGAAAAACAACCTCCTTAAGAATGAGTGCAATGACTTCCCCAATAAAAGTAAGGAACCTGCTTATTTTCCTAGAAAACATTTTTCAACAAAACATTTTTCTTCATATCGAACACACCCCAAAAGTCATATGAATAATGATTGGAACTTAAAGGTCACTATGGATACTGGATCAGATCATCAGTGGAAGATAGAGCATATAAGAAGTGAAGAAATGATTTGAAAAATACATTAGAAATTTTGGAATAGAGAACCTGAAAAAGGTTTAAACTTTTCCAAAGCACAAAACTTAAACTGAAGGCATACTGCAGATTCTTCAATTATTGTAATCTCATTAGTCACTTCCAGTAACTTTTTAGTTCCTTCTATCCCTTCTACTTGTTAACTAACCCAGGCACAACGGGTTCTCCAGCAAAAATCTGGAAAAACGTATAAAACATAAAAATATACGAGTCAAACATCAAAGTTATGCATATCCTACATATCATCCAGTACACTCGAAGCTAGTGGCTGACTACCACTCCGAGCTTGTTTAAAAGTGTTTTTTGCAATGATTTTCTTCAACCAAACATCATTAGAGAATTTTTTTTCCAATTTCTCTTTCTAAAATTACAAAAAAGGAGTTTGGCCTAATTTTCAAAATAAATGCCATTTTAAAGAAGGGAAAATATACTTCCATCCATTTCAATTTACATGTCACCTTTTGTTTATCATAGATCAATATTTTACTGGAATTCTGCACTTGCGTTCGTTGAGACTCCTAATATTCCGAAATGATTATACATGGGTAAAAATATCATGAGAATGACGCCCAGAAATGATTATGAATTGTTAAAAGTCTCATGAGACTAACATCTTATGCATATGCACAGGGATGAAGTAAAGGAGCTCTGCATATGCAACCATTCAATCAGGAAAATCAAGAATGACAGAAATAAGTACATTACACAGATTTCTGTCCTTCCAGGCTTACACATCTGCCAGAGGATTTGCATAGATTCCTGAACAAACCAAAAGCAGTAAAAAGAAATCACACAAAACATGTCCTCTTTCAAATAGCAACAGCAAGAGAAGAGACATCAAACTGTTGCAATAATAATTTTCCATTCAATCCCTAGAACGTGAAACTATTAAACTGAAGATAAACTAGCATAAGAACACCAACATACAGTTAATCTGAGATTAGATCAAAAGCTTCGAATAAAAATTGTGTAGATCTTTGGTAAACTACGGAAAGCCTTAAAAGCAACATAACTTCGCTACAGCTAAAGACCAAGAGTCAGCTCTCAACCAGTAACTTTGTTCACGAACTAGATAACAGAAATTGTCAACTAGGAGGATGAGGTACGAAGGAAGAAAGGTTCACACATTTTCTAGATGCTTTGAGATCACATCGCCCTTAGAATTAATAGCTTATAAATATTGTGGATAACTTGTAGATCATTGTATACAAGAACACAACATGGAATAAAAATACATGTACTCACAGTACTACCATAAGTTAATTCTTGATTTTGCTACTGCAATCTCTTCATAGCATTCCTTGTATTATTCATCGCATAACGTTTCGGTATTAGAATATTTGAATAACTAGTCTGTGAATGAAACAACCCCAGAGAGTATACCGTTTCAAGAATAAAGTCAGTAATATGATGAACATTATAACATCATACTTACAGTGAAATCAGTAATACAGTCAACAATATGATAACAGAATCGACCTCACACTACAAAGTGATCAACTTCATCAAACCTTGACCAGAAAGATAAGGGGCTATTCAACTGATATTTTTTTTTCAAAAGAAAAAGTATAAAAAGCTTCTGATAGCATGTTCAAAAAGGTAAACTAGAATGACTTATCTCGGGCAAAAAGTTGTTCATACGAACAACTACTATGCCTCAATTCCAATCAAGTGGGGTTTGGCTATATGAATCCTCACGGAACATGTTGTTCCATTGGTTGTCCCAAACCAATATCACTTACACAAAAAGAGAAGATAAAAACTTAAGTTAATGGTTTATGGAAAATGAAAAACACAAGAAGATTGGCTAATATTAAGGAACCAACTGGAAATTTATTCTTTCGGGCTAGATTTGGCAATTACTTGGATCTGTTATACTCAAAGAATCTTTAGACCTATGAGATATAACATTCAGACATCTAGACCCAATTTTGCATATAATGTAATGATAAATAATTAAAGATGTAACACATTGAATAAACATAGCATGGCTAAAATGGAAGTGTTAAAAAGATGCTAAGCAATAAGAAAATACAATATGAGGTAAATGACAGGCTGGACAGTTGTGAGACCGACTACTGGAGTAAACAACCATAGGTAAAAATGTAAATGTTAAGATGAATGATCACGTCCGACAAATTGCAGAGGGTAACATTGTTTGACTGAGCCCTTGTAAACCTCCACATGCATTAGAAATGAATGTAATAAAAGGAAATGAGGTAGAACAAAACTTACTCAAAGGGAAGTCTCACGGTATCTCCAATCTCTTATAAGTTATAACTAAGCGAACTTAACTAACAGCAGAACACAAAGAAAGCAAATGCCATATATAAGCAAAATCAACTAGCTGAAATAAGACTTGTTGTGATGTTGTCACACTTATGTTGAATCTGGTAATGGTGGAGACTTTCCATAAGGTGTATGTTTAAGGATAAGCATAAGAGTTGAGAACCTCAAGATTTAATATCTCTAGTTCTTCTTTAAAGACACATTTTTTTTAGTATGAAATGAAATAAGCCCAACAGAGGAATGTATGTAAATAATTCATATAACTGACCCAATTATTTTGGTATTAAGATGCAGTTGATTGATTGATGAGATCCATTATTGATAAGCTTCCTGTCGTTCTCCTTGTAAGAAAAAACACCATTCTAAGCTAAATAGGTTAACATCTCCATTTTCCTCCCGTGAATGAGTAAAAAAAACTAGGAAAAAAATAGTCCTAAATGAGGATAAGATCAAATATATATCTCTTTGGTAAATTTTCATCCAAGACATGGATAAACAAAAAGAGGCATGGGAGGTTAGACTACCTTGTAGGAGAGAATACACTGTTAATACCAGAGAGAAGATACTCTAGTTTACAAGACAGATTATTTGATGCAACTTTAGTTATAACTCATATTTCCGACAACCTTTGAGAATGACTCCAGCCTTAAGGACGTGCTGCCAATGGACACAATAACTACACACACAAAATATACCTCACAAGCTACCAATGAGCACGAAGTCAAATAAATTAGATTGAGCATCAGAAAATACAAATCGGTGCAGATCAAGAAAGTTCAATGAAATGCAGCTGCATTAAGCATTTCAAAATCCTTGGAAAGATTTTTAAAGTAGCATTTGTCTCTTTTTTTTTGAGAAATTAGTATTGTTGTATTCTTCAGCATGAGGAATGCTGACCACCATAAAAAACATGTTACAGAGAAAGTAGAATCTAGCTTTACAAAGCTCCTAGAAATTCTACTAACTGCTCTATTTCCTCTAGAGTAGTCACCAGACAATTCCATTTCACATCATGGACTGATCGGATGTTGTCTTTAAAACACCTTCCATTTCTCTCCCTCCAGACTGACCACCATATGCAAGAGGGTATTATCCTCCACCATTTTTTCTGACTTTTACTTCCCCCTCTTTTCATCCAACAACTCATTAGATTAGTTGTATGTTTAGGCATTGTCCACACTGTCTTTGTGAGACTGAAAAACAAGTTCCACAACTGAGCTTTGAATTTACAGTGTAGGAACAAGTGATTGTTTGTCTCCCCAATCTCATTGCACAAAAAACATCTAGTTACCACAACTCTCTCCTTCTTTTGTAGCACTTCATGAGTAAGGCATGCCTTTTTTACCACTAACCATGTGAAGCATTTCACTTTTGTAGGGGCTATGTTCTTCCAGACATTTCTCCATATCTTCAGCTCTTCCTCCTGCATAATGCTATTATCCCTCTTGTATAGCTTATTTACTGTGAAACTTCCTTCTGAATTGTGTCTACATCTAAGTCTGTCAGGCTCCGTTGTTGTCCCACCAAAAGTATCCACTTCTTTTAGCAAGTCAACCACTCTTTCTACCTCCCATTCATTTAAGTGCCTTCTGAAGTTAAGATCCCAACCCTGGGGGACCAGCAATCAGACACAACAATTTCAGGGTTGCTAGATAGTAACATGAGATATGGAAATTTATCCTGCAGTGGTACTTCCCCTATCCAGTTATCCTTCCAGAACCTACCATTGTTTCCATTGCCCACTCTGATTTTAGAGTTCTCCTGTAGCTTTGACCATAGACCTCTGATAGCCCTCCATACACCTATGCCATAAGTGCAATTCTTTTCATTTGAGCACTAAAGGACTGTTCTGTCCAAACTTGTGAACAATTACTTCCTTCAAGAGGGAAGTTTCTCCATCACAGAATCTCCAAAGCCATTTCATCAAAAGGAAATTGTTTTGAATTCTCGGATTTTTAATTCCTAGTCCTCCTTGTGTTTTTCTTAATTGGGTGACCTCCCATTCAACCAGATTATATCCCTCCTCTTTGTAGCCTTTCCCCAAAAAATTTCTTCTTAGTCTATCTAGCTTCTTCATTACACTTGCAGGAAAAGGAAACAAAGACATCACATACGTAGGTAGAGAGTCCAACACTGAGTTTATTAGTGTGACTCTTCCCCCTAAAGACAAATATTGTGCTTTCCACTGTGCTAGTCTCTTTTCAATCCTTTCGATAGTGTTATTCCATATCTCTACTTCTTTTCCTGCCTAGTGGCATACCCAAAAACATAGTGGGCAAAATGCCCACTTCACACCCCATCACACTAGCTAAAGTCTGAGCATTTGTTACCTCTTTGATGGGGAAGATACTACTTTTCCTCCAGCTCACCTTTAGACCAGAAACAACTTCAAATATCACCAACATGACTCTGCAATAGGTAATTTGTTCCACTGTGGCTTCACAAAAGATAATGGTGTCATCTGCATATTGCAGATGGAATATCTCCAGACCACCCTCCTCTATTCTAAAACCCTTTAGCCAATTGTTGTGAATTGTTATTCTCATTATGCTACTGAACCCTTCCATAGCCAAAATAAACAAGAAGGGAGATAGAGGGTCCCCTTGTCTGAGTCCTCTTTCAGAAGGAAAAACCCAACAGTTTCTCCATTCACTAAAATGGAGAACCTACAGTTTTAATACAAATATTGATCCACTTCAACCACCTATCCCCAAACCCCATTTGTTTTAGAATACTTAGCAAGTAATCCCAATTCACATGGTCATAAGCCTTTTCAATGTCTAGTTTACACATTAGACTAGCTACCCCTCCCCTGATCCTGGTGTCTACACATTCATTTGCTATTTGATGCTTATTCACCAGAGTGTTCATCACTTTATTCAATCTCTCAATTAACACTTTAGCAACTATCTTGTAAATCCCAGAAATCAAACTAATGTGTCTGAAATCCCTTAGTTCCACTGCACCTGCCTTTTTTGCTATAAAGGCTACATATGTAGGATTTCACTGAGTATGTTGTTGTTGTTGTCAATGATGATCATGAAAATATTGCATTGTTCCCATAATATCAGCCTTAGTAACCTCCCAAAAAGTTTGAAAAAAGTGCATATTGAAGCCATCAGGGCCAGATGCCTTATCTGCTGCACATGTTTTGATGCTATCCCTTACTTCTTCCTCTTCAAAATTTCTTTGTAACCATTCCTGATCTTCAATGGAAAGAGTTGCTATATCTTGGAGGATGTGATCAGGTCTCCATTCTTCTATTTCTGTATACAAACCCTGCTAGAAACTCTGAATGACAATTTTGATTTCTTCTGGATCAGAGATAGTTTGCCCTTCTACCTCTAAAGAATCAATGGAATTATATCTTTTGTGAGAATTAGCCAACCTGTGGAAAAACATAGTATTCTTGTCTCCACTCTTCAACCATTGCTCTCTTGATCTTTGTCGCCAAGATATTTCTTCCTGCTTAGCTTCCTCCTCAAACTCCATGGCAAGGTGGGTCTTTTGTACTAGTTCATCATCAGTTAGAACTCTTTGTTCCTGAATGAATTCCAATGCACTCAACTGCTGCAAGATATTTTCTTTCCTTTGCTACCAATTGCCCCTGTTGTTTTTGCTCCATTGGATCAGCTCCTTTTTTAGAAGCTTTAGTTTGTTAGCTAATATGTAAGCAGGTCTGCCAGTGTTAGGAAAGGAATTCCACTAGTCTTTGACTTTGTCTTTAAAGCACTAAACTTCTAGCCACCAATTTTCAAATTTAAAATATGTCTTGTGCCAACTCCAGTCCGCACATGTGAGAAGGATAAGATTGTGATCAGACCCTACTCTTGGAAGAAGAGTTTGCCTGACATGAAGGAAAATATTCTCCCAATCTACTGAGTATAAAAATCTGTCAATCCTTGAAGCACTATTGTGATTTCCCACCTTTTTCCATGTAAATGATCCTCCAACTAAAGGAGGATCCACCAGCTACAGGTTACTAATGCACTCTGAAAATTCTGCCATTGCTCCAGAGATTCTGTGGCAGATTGATCTCTCTGTGACAAACCTAGTAACATTAAAATCCTCACACACCACCCAAGGCCCCTCAAAACTGTTTCTATTCACTTCAAGTTCATTCCAGAACTCCCTTCTCACTACTCTATTACAATCAGCATAAACTGCACACTCAGGTGCCAGGTTAACTCCTAATCAATTCCAGTAAACTTACAAGTGTTCGTCCTATGTCCATCCAAGGAAACTAAATAAAGTTTAGCTATAGGCTGACTTGTTTAATGAATCTTTGTTTTCCAGACGAAGATATCAAATGAATCTTTGTTAATATAAAATAACTGACTTGACAAAATTGACTTTATTACTTTGAATCTTCTTTCCCCACAATCTCACATAACTAGAAAGCCTAATTTGTCCAAAAATACGTCATCAGAAGGTGTTTAACTTTACCCAGTCCTTACATGATCTTATGGCGAGAACAACACCCATTGAAATTATCATTAGAACCCTTCTACTTGACTTGTAATGGCTAAGTTTAAAAGCAGATGGGAAAGAGACATAATGCTCCGGAAACCCACTACCCTTTAAAAATTGAATGTGCAATATTATCATAGAACTGTCAGACAGCCCAATGGACACCAAATGAGGAAGACAAAGAGGTTAGCAACATTAGAACTGAACATATATAAAATGATCTATGAATAAGTAAGACCACTCCACTTAATGAACCTTAACTTACAAGATTTCTCCCAAAAGCACAAGAATTCTAGGATTTCCCAAGAGAACCTAAACTAACACGATTCAGACAAAAGATTATCAACCCATAGTTACCGAACGAAAAGCCCCAAAATATACCAAGGATAAATTTGGATGTCACTTTAAATTAGGTGAAGAGAAGACTACTGAAGGCAACAGACCTGCTCAAGAGCCTCATTAGCAAATGCCAGTTTGTTTCTCATCATTTATTCATATTCAGTGGATAGGAGGGCTGAAAAGAATTACTAATACAATATAGCTCCAAAAAACACACAACATTCCTCTAATTTGTAATAGGAGTTTTCTGCTGCTTCAAATCGCTCTCCTGTTCCTTTATAGCAGTGGAAAAGATGGTTTTAGTATTTTGGCACATGTATAGATGTCAAGCATTTCAAACATCTCATTAGATGACATTGAACACCATTCTGATGATTACTAGCATCATAGAAACTTTTAACTGATGCACCTTTATTTCGGATAGACGAGGCAATTTTTTAAGACATGCTGCTTGTTATGTGGTTAATTACATTAAAGGGCTTTTAGACCTGATTCAAAGTTCACAGACAAATAAAAATAAGCAGCAATCTACAGATACAGACAGTCTACGTCAGCAATCTACAGATACACATTTGAAAGCCTAACTATCCCCGTTTGACTCCAGAAAGTTTCACATCCATCCAGGACAGCGCCATTGACCAAGATATTAACTATGTTGCTCAAATAAATCTAAAGAGAAGGATATGCTATATTTCAGTAAAGCCCAACAAATAATGCACCGCCAACACTCTTTAAGATATAAAAACAATCAAATTAAGAATTCCATTTCCTCTCCATTGAAATGCGTACATACTGGGATATGATTACAAATCTTAATTTCATAAAAAATATAAATACAAAATGTTAACAATATTCAGGAAGTACTTAAAATTATTTGATAAGGGAATAAAAGAAGAGAAGTATACAGTTAAAAGTCTGAAACTAAGGGCTTCAACTGCTTTAGAGAAAGCAAGTTCCGAAATAAAGAGAGCAAAAACGAAAATAAAATAACAAAACACTCAAAATACTTCTCTCCCAACAATCCTTAGTTCAAGATTGGCGTTTTAGTGGATAGTTGTCATGACAAATAACCATGCAAAAAAGCCTATAAGCTCTCTCAATATTTCTCCCAATTTATTTATTATGCTTTTCTTGATAAATTATAAATGCAACACATCGAATTTTTGCTAAGAATGGCTGATATACTTATGTAATGGTAAATATATTCATCCACTTTTGTTATTTAATTGATGGTAAACAATTATATATTTGTAATTCTCAAAAGTTTAAGCATTTCTACTCTAGAGCACAGGGAAGGTTTGGAATACTAGTAACAGAAGACTTTCTCATTCTTTATCTGCCAAAAGTTTAAGCATTTCGTAAGAACCTTGGTAATTTCAAATTGCTATTTCATTAATTATACATATTAATAATAATCAGATAGAAGGGCGATAAAATTACAAGCACAATATATTTAACTTCACTATCACCTTATTTATTCACATAATGAGTGTTCTACATCAGCACAGCACCATATCTATAATGCAAAAAATCATAAAGAAACCAGAACATTCCCCTGTGCTTCCAAAATCACATACTATACCAACATCTATAGCTATGGATAATCTTGACTCACAGTCTGCTAAGAACTAGAACACTCACATATCATGCAGAGACAGAAAAGGACCCAACATACACATCCATGGAAACAGAATCTTCCTAGGACCTTGATATCATGCTACAGGAACGAGCCAATCGAATCGTCAGTCTGCCTCCATCAATGGTTGCCTCTCGCTCAACTGCGTCCTGGTTATACTGTTTCCTGCACCCTGGACAACGCCCATCTTCCTCGAGAATCTTCTTGTGACAAAAGAGGCAAAGCCTGAATCCGCACGAACAAGGGAGAAAACTCGTGTCTGTATAATCCAAATCTTCACAGCATATAGGACACAATGTGGGCGTGGATAAAGTCTTACATCCCCAAACAGAGTCCCTCCTACAATGCCGCTCAGAATTCATTGGGAAACTATACTGCTTCGACAAATTTGGCAGACCCGACGGACGGAATGTATCATCGGACCTCCATGCCCGGCAACTGAGAGGAGGTCTAGGTGTCAATCCTCTGTCCTTACACTCCTGCTTTGATCTATCAATCCCTGAACCCTGACTTTCAGAAACCTCTTTCCTAGAACTCATATGTGTCATATTCTCATCTCTCTCAAAATGTGAATCCAAGCTGGTATTTTGCTGCTCCTGTTTTTTATCTGTAGCCGCCAGAGCATCAGCAACAGCCTCCCAATCATCCAAACAGTCATCGTCTGCTTCTTTATCTTCCTCACTCACACTCCCTGAACAACATCCACCACTGCTACTGCTGCTACTACTGCCGCTACTGCTCCCTGTGAAATTAGTCCCAGAATCATTTCCTCCCAAAACACTACTGGTGTGGCTTGTAGGTGAATCAAAATCACAATAGTGGTTTAAGGATCCTTCATGGTCCTCTTCACCTCTTGGCTTTATCTGCAACTTCTCAATCAATCGTTCCCTCTCATTCACAACATTCTTCGCTGGACCCTTTGTTCCAGTGTTTGGTTCCGCCTTCAACCCTTTGTTCTTCACTATACAAAACCCCAATCGACAAGATTTAAGAAACATAGACATAAGAAATTTAAATAATTAATCACATACACTCAGAGACGCAAGTACAACATTGAAAAAGGGGAAAAAATCACGAGAAGGCAGATAACAGGTGCATGCAAAATCATTGAGAAATTATTAAAAAAAAAAAAGGAGATCTTATGCTACCTTGTGAAAGCCACTGCTCGCGTCGAACATCAAGCTTGCACTGCTTCAGCTTCGCCGACCGATTAGCCTGAATTCATAGAACAAATCACAGAAATACAACTCAAATCATAATGAAACTAACAATACAGTTTCAAATAAAAGCAATTGAAAACAAAATTTTAATATGCAGAAGCTTAAAACGGACAAAATATTACCCTTTTTTTCTTGGCAAAATCTTTCGGGTTAGAGGAAGCAACAGGGATCGAAACGTTAGGGATTGAGTCAGAAACCATTGTTGCTGAGTCAAATCGGATCAAAAACCCTAAAATTGATGAGATGAATATCTCAAGAATTTAGAGAGAGAAAGCAATTGAGTGATTTAGATATAGAGAGAGAAAACCAACGGTGAGTGAAAGAGAGCGGATAACGGAAACTTCTGCTCTGCTTCGCTCGGATCTTTTTTCGACTCAGAAACCAAAGTCCTGCACTCAATGCTTATATATATACAAATTTTTGTTCCATAATTGCCCCTCAATTCAACCCAAATTTCCGCATACACTGTCCCTTAGCATGGAACGAGAAATTAACTCGCTCTTTACGTGGCACCGTTTAATTTAATAATTATATAAAAATAAATAAAAATTATTGATTTAAAATTAAATTTTAAATGTTTTTATTCAAAATAAATTATTTTAATTATAATAAAATAATATTATGTGTCACGTGAAATGAAACAAACTAAGGTTGGAAATTAGGTTACATGAATAATCCTTACCTAAGGCACGGAAAAAGCCACGACGCCGTTTGGCTGAGTTATGGTCTTCTAGAATTGGTAATTCCCTAATTTGTGGGTGAGATTATTTTGGGATCTTATTCTTTAGCTAACGTAAAATAACTTGAGTCCTAAGCATTAAAACTTAAATTTTACATTTTTGGTAAATGGTAAATATTTTTTTCGCAGGTTATTTAGAAGAATATTGAAAAGTGAAAATAGTAAATACAAATATGTTAAATTATATTTGTGAATGACTAACAATAGCTTTAACGTCGGATTTTGAATATAATATTTTTCAACTGTAACTCAATAAAGCAAATAATTGATCGAGCTAGTTGACGTTTGTGATCATGAAGCTTATAGCTGCGATCATGATAAGTAATCCGAACAGACATGACAAACATGACACGAGAAATGTGAATGTAATTAATTATTAAAAAATAAGGAATAAGTAAGGAACAAATTAATTATATAGCTAAGCAACGAAATCTGTAGCTTATCTTACTTAGCGATCGATTGTCAAAAAAATCTATTAGCAATTTAGTGACAAAAATCGTACCTAAATTGAGTTTGTTTTTTTAGTGCATTTATTACTTGGAAGGAAAATTAGTAACAATAATCATGAAGGTAAATCCAAAAGGATTACTAATTCATTAGTTTTCTTGTTTACGTATTTTTTATGGTTAATGCGGCTGTGCTTATCTTCTCCATATAACAAAATCAGATGATAAGAAAGAAATAACAACATGGTGTTAATTAATTTGTTAGAGATATATAGTGTAATTTAAATGCTAAGAGAGACAAGTTAAACCACATGATCGATCAATTTAGGATAAGACTAAGCCATGTTAAAAAAAGTTTCTCCTTGTTTTCGTTTGTCATAAAGCATAGAAACATACTGCAGCTATGGTAAAATTGTTAACTACATATTTAAAACTATACTTAATTTTCTCATATTACTTATTTAGTCGATCTTGATAATCCGAATACGGAAAATTTTCAAAGTGGGATTGTATATTAACTCAGTCTCCGACGAAGAAAGTTCAGGCATGCTTCGACTTAACTGAGAAAGTAACTCCCTGCCTTCGCTCCTGTACTCTAACTCAGTAGCTCATTCCGGATAAGCGAGTGAATTTCAAGCCGGAAGGAAAAAAGGTATCATGATCAGTCTCGCAATGATTGAATCAGTCTCAATCACCACATTTGTGAAGCCTTTATGCACATAGATTTCGTCGCTCAATGGAGAAAAGTTACTCTAGGGATAACAGACTGATCTTCCCCAAGGGCTCACATCGACGGGAAGGTTTGGCACCTCGATGTCGGCTCTTCGCCATTCTGTCCCCAGAGAGAGAGCGTGCAAAAGCCCGATGAATAAATAGGGGATGGACAGTCCTTGAAGCTGTACCACCAAGAAGAAGATCAAGGGAATCTCTCCAGGCTAGAGAAGGGATATTCCATATCAGCAGCTATGCTAGCTCGAAAAGGACTGAAAGAACTTACATTAGGTCGTGACTTGAGAATTCTCCTAAGCCTGGCACTAGGTGATCTATGTGTCAAAGGGATACTTAAACTCGCAATTGACTTCAAAATCATTGTTGATTGCTTCAATGAAAATAAAGAAGTCCAAATCGAACCCACAAATCAAGACAAACAGACTCGTGGTTTGATTTGATTGATTTGGTGTTGAAAAAAATAAATCAGTCATTGTTGATTTGATTTGGTATTAATAGAAAAAAAATCAAACTGATCTAAATCAAATTGACATATTTGGGCTTGTAATATGACTAAAAAAATGATATGTGTTATGTATTTTTATGAGTTTTTGATATGTTTTTCTGAGAAAATATCTTGAAGATGTCATTGTACATATTAGTTTTTTTTAATTTTATTTATTCGAGTGTCTTTGAGATGTTATTAAACAATATAATCACACGATCAAGAAAACAACCTTCATTTGATAACTTCAAATGCGACATTAAATTGCACGATCAAGGGAACAACCTCTTCAATTTGATCTATTTTTCGATCACGGTGTAATTATAAAAAAAATGAAAAAAATGAAAAAAATGAGAAAAGCGAAAGAACCAACTAAACCAAAACCGAAAAAACCGACGTTAGGTTGGTTTGATTTGGTTTATAAGTTTAGTAAACCGACATAATTATTTGAATATTTTTTAATGAAAAATCAAAATCAAACCGAGCTATACACACCCCTACTTACCACATTCACTAATTACTCGGTAAAAAAAAGAGATAAAAATATAACACGTGCAAACACACAATTATTCAAGATAATTAAGACAATATTTATATATTGCCAAAACAAGAAACTTTATATTTTACTCTTCCCAATTTACCAAGAGTATAAGATGGTTTAAATAAAACTCCATTTTTTGAATAAATAGATTACTCTGATAAATAATCTTAGTCTTGATTTTTTTTGGTTCTGCCTTATCTTTTATATTACCAAAAATAAACGTTTAGGTAATATCTAAGATATTCTATACAATCAACCTGTCTTATCATCCAAAAACTTGAAAATGATTTAATTGTGTTGGCTAGACAATTTAAATCATATTTATTTGTAAATATTGACATTGAAAATAAAGCGAAACGTGCAAAAAGAATTTAGTACATATTCTCCCAACTACTCGTTGAACCTAAACAAATATCTCATATTGCAAAGATGATCTGAATTGTGAATTATGGATCGACAAAGACCTACAAATATTGAATGAGTATAAGCAGACTCATTGGCCAACTTAATTAGTTTTGATACACGTTGGACGGACACATTAAGAAAATAGAGCGTCCTATCATAATTTTTTTCATTCTGAAGTGATCTTCGATTGAAAGTAGAGATTGCAATCGTATTCTCGCTATATGTAATGACCCCGAAGGTCATTTTTTATATTTTCGACAAAATTACCATTTTACCCCTCATGTCAGCTGCCCCGAGTCATTTTAGATTGAGTTTGAAAGTTGTTTTTGAAAATCTTGTGAAAAGTTGAGGTTTTGCTAGAGAAATGAGTTTTAAAGGCTTATGTTGTCAAATTTTGAGTTTCGAAGTCATTTGAAGTTTCGAGTCTCGAAATTAAATTTCATCCATTTTGGAATGTGGAAATTGGTCTACGAGAGTTGTCTAAATCAGATTTGGAGTTAAAACGTGAAATTTAGGTCCGAAGAATTGAGTTAAAGTTTGATCCAAATTTGACTTTGGTCAACATTTGGAATTCAGGGAGGGGGGAGGGGGGGTCAAATTGGATTTTTGATGGTTATTGAGTTTCGGGAGGTGATTCTACCACTAGAAAGGGCTTCGTTGTAATTTTTGGAAGTCCTGAGATCGTTTTGGTATTTTGGAGGCCTAAGTTAGTTTAGTTGCGATATTTCAAGTTTCGGGTCAAGGAGACCTTGAATTCGAATTGCGTTGATTTCATTAAGTCCATAGTATCATTCCAAGCTGGTAACATATTTGGTTTGTGTTCCGAAAGTTCCAGATGAGTTTTGGGTGAGATTTTAAGCTTTTTGGGTGCTTTGCTGCTGTTTCAGCAAATTGTGGCAACTAAAAGGTTCATTATTAGTTTTAAAGATCAAAAAAATATTCTGAAACTTCTGAAATTTTGAGCATGAATTATAGGACTTATTTACAAAGTTGGTGAATTTTCGCTAAGTGGAGATTGGATTTTTATCGCAAAATAAGAAATAATTGTTCACCGAATAGAAATGATATTTGACTGAGAAAACGAGTTCAAAATTGAGTTTCGATTGAAGGAGCAGGTCCGTATCATTATTTAAGACATTTAGGAAAAAGAATCGGGTCATTTCACTATTGTATGAGGGATTTACGGCTCTTTAACTGAAAATATAAGTTGTAGATTTTCTGGTGCAAATATAGTTGTACTGGTATATAAATCTCAGACTATGCTCATTTGATATTTTGAGCATATCAAGAGTTCTAGAGCTCGGAATGGAGTGATTCTTACAGATTTCTTCTCGATATAATATGAGGGTTAGTATACAATCCTGAATTTGACATTTTCTCATGATTTCTTTATCTGATTTTCTTTACTTATAAGTAAATTTCTTGGGAAAATTCGGGTTTTGTTGATTTGGACTCCACTTTGGACGAAAAAGGTATATTTAGGATCCTTGTGTTATGGGTAACCTGATTTTGACATAAATTTGTTGATTCATCAATTATTTTCATTATATTAATTGCGTATAATTTGAATTTTTCTGATAAAGTTAAAATTTGCTAAATTGAGGATTTCAATGTCGATTTTAACTCTATTTTTATGAAATTTCATATTTAAACTTTACTAAACATGGGTAATATATTTTTCAAAAAATATTTTAGTTTTGAGTCGGGTTTCGGATTCGCATATTAATTGGTGTTTGGGGGCTGATTTCAACTCCAAATTCAAATTGGTTTTCAACAATAGTTTCTAAATATTTCAAGGATGGTTTTCATGTAAAAATTTCCAGTTTTTTTTTTATTTACAAAATCAGGTTTTTTGGGTTTTCGGGTCAGATTCGACCTGATTTTCAAAAATATTGATTTGGATATCGTTAGACTCGTGTTCTTATTAGTATTCATGTTTGAATAAATTATCTTAATTCGAAATGTCGGCGTAATGGTAAAGCTCAGATTTCATAGTAGTTCGAGATTGAATTCGAGACAAATGAATTTCTAAATCTTTGTTTAAACTTGTAGGATCATGTATTCGTGTTTTACGTGTTTAGAAGTAATGGGAAGTGAAATTGGGGATTATTTGATGCTTAATCATACTTGATAATGAATAAGGGGGTAATAGATAGCAAAAGAGATGATTTAGCATGTGGTGTTCGATATGAGTGATACTTGGCTTATTGTGAATACTTGAATATGTTGTTGTGATATGAGGTGTGACTTGTTGATATTATCATTCCATCATTGTATTTTATATGGACATTGCCTATTTGCATCGATTCCGATACTTTGAGATGAAATTTGATTTGAGGATTATGCAGAAGGAAAATGGTTCTGGCGAGAGATGATTTATGCCGAAGAAAAATAGTTCCGGCGAAAGATGATTTATGTCGGAGAAAAATGGTTCCGGAGGATACATGGTCCATGTGTGGCCTCCATGGATTCCGGCCTGCTAGTTGGCGTATGTATATCATTAGGATAGACATGCATCACTATATATGACATTGCATTGCACTGTATTGCATTATATGTCTTTTGCCATTTGTGGACTGTGTTTACCCCTGATATTCCCTTGTTTCATACTATTGATTGGTGTGACTTGACTGCGACTTGAGCTGTAGTTGTTGATGCCGGTGATTTGAGAGGTAGTTGTTGATATCGACGATTGTTCTTGTTCCTCATTACTTTTACTTTGTTCTATTCGAGAGACAGAGTTTTGAGACTTGTATTTATTTCAGTATCTTTATATTTAGAGGCTTGTACATGTGACAACCAGTCTGTGGGAGATTTTGTTATTAACTAAGACTTTCGCTTTTATCTTCAAATTACTTATTTTTGAATTGTTTCCGCTTTTATTTTTGTAATTATTGAATTATGTTGACTTATCCGATGAAAAAGAATAAGTGTCATCACGCTCGAATTTCGGATCGTAACACTGTACCTCCCCCAACACATCTTATAACAAATATGGGATCCCGTCATTTTCCCTATAAGCCATGAATCAATAATTGGAGTATCATGAATCAATAATTGGCGTATGTACTATTAACAAAAAATAATTAGACCTTTGACTTGTGTATGTGTCCCTTTACCTATAAAGCAAATCATGATCTGATATATAAAGTTATTTAGCTAATGTACACAGGGTTATATTATCGGTTCAAATAAGTTACAAAATTTAGGATAAGATTAAGCCATGTTAAAAAAAGTTTATCCTTGTTTTCGTTTGTCATAAAGCATAGAAACATACTTAAGCTTTGGTAAAATTGTTAGCTACATATTCAATACTATACTTAATTTTCTCATATTACTTACCACTAGGGTGTAGAAGTCAAATCGAACAGAAAAACCAAGACAAACCGACTTATGGTTTAGTTTGATTGATTTGGTGATAAAAAAATAAATCGGTCATTGTTGGTTTGATTTGATATTAATAGAAAAAAGTCAAACAGAATCCAAATTAAACCGACATATAATATATATATATATATATATATATATATATATATCATTTCATATTTGGACTTGTAATATGACTAAAAATTCGATATGTGTTGTGTATTTTTGTGAGTTTTTGATATGTTTTTCTGAGACGATATCTTGAAGATGTCATTGTACATATTATTTTTTTTCAATTTTATTTATTCGAGTGTCTTTGAGATGCCATTAAGCAATATAATCACACGATTAAGAGAACAACCTTCATTTGAGAACTTCAAGTGCGACATTAAATCACACGATCAATGAAACGACCTCTTCAAGTTAATCTCTTTTTCAATCACGGTGTAATTGTAAAAAAATAAAAAAAAAACTGAGAAAACCGAAAGAACCAAGTAAACCAAAATCGAAAAAAATGACGTTAGATTAATTTGATTTATAAGTTTGATAAACCGACATAATTGTTTGATTATTTTTTTAATGAAAAATCAAACCATACCGACCTATGTACACCCCTACTTACCACATTCACTAATTACTCGTTAAAAGAAAGAGATCAAAATATAACACGTCACACAATTATTCAAGATAATTAAGAGACAATATTTATATATTGCCAAAACAAGAAACTTTACATTTTACTCTTCCTAATTTACCAAGAGTATAACATGGTTTAAATAAGGAAAAATTACCCATATATGCATTTAAGACACTATATTACATCATATAAATCTACTAATTAGGAATTACTAATACAACAACTTAATTACGAGTGATAACATATTCGAATTAATTTATTTAATTTAAATTTTATTTATTTTGTATTTTCGTATTTAATGTTGAAAAGAGAAAATAAAAGGCATGCTTTTTTTATGGCAGTTACCAAGGTAATTGTCTAACTATAATTTCGTAATTTAATTTTACAGATCTTCCAAAAAGATAATAATCTCAACCATTAATTATGTTGGTTAGACAATTTAAATCATGTTTATTTGTAAATATTGACATTGATAATAAAGGGAAACGTGCAAAAAGAATTTAGAACATATTCTCCCAACTACTCGTTGAACCTAAACAAATACTGTTAGGCTTTGTTTTCACCCTACAACAATATCGTACTTAATCAATATCTCATGTTGCAAAGATGATCTGAATTATGCATTATTGATTGAAAAAGACCTACAATTATTGAATGAGAATCAGTAGACTCATTGGCCAACTTAATTAGTTTTGATATACGTTGGACGGCCACATTTGAAGCGTCCTATCATAAATTTTTTCATTCTCAATGAGACCTCTAATTGAAGATAGAAATTGCAATCGTATTCCCACTATACCTCTCCCAACACATCTTATAACAAATATGGATCCCGTCATTTTCCCTATAAGCCATGAATCAATAATTGGAGTATTGCCATTAACAAAAAACAATTAGACCTTTGGCTTGTGTGTGCGCCCTTTGCCTATAAAGCAAATCATGATTTGATATATAAAGTTATTTAGCTAATGTAGACAAGGTTATATTATCGGTTCGAATAAGTTATAACATTTTAATTAATATTTAAAATAGAGATATCGGATACAGCATTAATATGATCATGGCACAACTTTAATATAATTTTTCTTAATTATGAAAATGATCTAATTCCAATTTTGTATTCTAGTACATTATAAATGTATTAAATGGGACCAAATAGAGATAAATATTTTTATACAAACTATGTAAAATAAATTATCTAATTCATTGGATATTCTTGTACTTTTAACTTAGATACAATTTTTATGAATATTGCTTAATCGATCGGTGTCATCATGCCTAACAAAATTGCATCATGACAACACATATTTTGTTACGTAATAATTAGTTGATAGCATTTGTTTTAGAGATTGGTGATACCTTTTATAAAAGATTATAAGACTTCATGTATAAATTATGCATGCAATACATGAAATAAGTTGAGTAAAAATGTAAAGGTATTTATTTAATTAACAAATTAAATTATCAATAATTTAATTTAATTAATTGATTTCTATAATATTAACAGAGGAGTTAAACACGTTTTAATGTTATATTTAAAATTTATTGAGCAATGCAATTATGATAAGTACCGCTAATGGTGGCAATTGGACGGGTTGGGTCAAGTTTGGACAGATCATAATGGTTAAGATAATAATAGGGTCAAGACTCAATCCAAACCAAATTTGTTTGGATCAAAATGACTTAGCTAATGAGTTATATAACGGGTCAAGACTCAATCCAACTCAATTCTTACTAAGATTAATTGTTTTATTTGTTCTTTTAAACTATTTTAGTACTTAAATTATTTTTTTCTTTATTATGACTATAAATAACATACCAAATTAAAAAAAAAAGTTTTTAAAAAATATTTTAACAAGATTTCTCATTAGCCAATTTGGGTTACATGTCAACTCAATTTTTAATGGATTGAAATGGATTGGCTTGAAATGAGATGGGCTAATTAATAAGCGGGTCAATAATCAATCCAAACTTAAATGAATTGGACGAATTAAACGGGTTGAATTTAATTTTGCCACCCCTAATATCACTATAAAAGGGTAGACAACAAACACGGTAAGCAACTCCTTAATTCTCTGTTTTCACCGTTCTTTTCAAATACATTGAATAATTAAGTTTACATCTACTCACATGTGCTGATTAGTTACTACTTTATCCGTCCGTATTTATTTTGCACACCTTTCGTCTAGCCAAATGGAGCATCTACTACTATATTATAGTAAAGATCAAGTTTCAACATTAAATTGCAATTTGAGGGTGAAATACAGAAATAGTCATTTTACGTATATCTATTAAGCGTATGCCTACGTAGCTTTTATTGCTGCACCGACGACGTAGTCTCCTTGTTCTTATGGCTTAACTTGAGGTTTTCTTCTTTTTCTGCATTGTCTGAACTTTCTTCTTTCTTACATATTTTTTTGATTTAGATCTCTTTGAGTACTCAATGCAAATTCTAATCTACTTTGATTTTAACTAATTTGTTTTCTACGTTTTTTTGGACTGTGAAAATCTTAGACTTTTTCTATATGATAGAAAATTTGATGGAGGATTTCCCATTGCACCATTCATCAACAATCACACGCTGTAATTTGTTCTTTTGTCGAAACCCTAGATAAAACATACAATTCAAGAGTCTTTTTTGTCTTTGTCAATTTTTTTTGTTCTTCAGTTTCTCTCACTTTTCCCCCTCAATCGTTCTTCTATCTCTTCTCTACTTTCTTTCTCAATCAATTTCATTTATGTAATTTTCATTTGCTTCTGATAAATTGAACACCAAATCTTTGAACTTGAATCCCCAAATTGGGTTACTTTTGAAATGGTCTTTGATTTATATTTGCCCATGTTTTGAGGGGGCCTTTGATCTTAGAAAACACGTTTTTGTACCTCTTCTTGCTGAATAAGGAGCTTTCTGATATTTGAGTACGTTATTGTAGGATTTTGTTCTTGCATGTTTCTAATTTGATTTGATTTACTCATGGATGTTTGAAAATTGATTTTCCCCTTCTTATTTCATTTTTCCTTGCCAAGTTCACATTTTTTGTGGTCACAATAATTTGTTTTCAGTTCTTTAATTGTGCATTTTTTGTTTTTTGAGTAGTTTATTGTAGAATTTTGTATTTTCATTGGTTTTATTTACTCAGGTATGTTTCCTATTTGTTTATTCCCCTTTGTGTTCTTCTTTCCTATTTTCGTCTCTATTGGCTACTTCTCGCAACCAGTTTGGATTTTGTTATTTTTACACTCTTCGTTACTACCTCTTCTTACTAAACAAGGAGAAATGCCCGGAAATGAGAAGTCACATGTGGGTCTGTCATCTATTAGTAAGAATGTTTCTCTTTGGTTTTGTGATGCAATCCATGAAGCCAAATTGCCAAAAGCTTGAACCTTTACTAAATTTTTTGTTAATTAGGTATTTTGAGTTTGTTATCTCAAGGACAAATTCACTGATAAATTCGTTCAGAGAAGACTGGAAGAGAACACGTTTCCAAATTTTCAAATTAGATGTTGAATTGGATGCTTTTTTTAAAAAAAAAAAATCGACAGTTGGAAGAGGTCAGCTAATCTATTTTTCTCAAAATGCGTTGTAATTGATACAGTTCCATTCAAGTTAGATTTATCCAAATACAAGTTTCCTATAATATATTTTGCAAATTGTTTAGTTTGCAATGAAATCATTGCTGAATTGATGACCAAGAGATCAAATTGCAAGATAATAGCCTCCAGCTATGTCAATGGTGCAAACCCCTAAAAAGACTTTGTAATTTGATCATAAACCTGCAGTCCACGTTCAGATGTCATCGAACATGTGATTGATGCAACGTCTATTATAGATATTATTCCAGTTCTGCATATGTTTACACATTGTCAGGTATTTCTTATCTTGCTTAAAACATCTCTGAACTGACACCCTCAACTTGCTTGTAGCCTTTACACCTATTGATAGTAATCACCAGCCCTACATAAAGATGGATTCATGATTTAACTTTAATGGAATCAACATTTATGTTCCTACTATTGAATTTCTGCAATTATGAACTCAGTAACTTGGAGTTTCTGGAAAACGATAGTAATTTTTCACGTATATTTTTAAGCTTCGTGTAAAAAATATTGGATCCAGTTAAATCTGTTGGAATTATACTAACTTTTAGTAACTATATTGAATTTGGCTTTGATGGTATACTTTCTCAATTCAACTTATTGACAAAAAGAGAAAAAGGGGTCTGGTTTGATGTTTTCCTAACTTTAACTGCTATTAACCTATTTAATTTTCTGGGTAAAGAGTTCACGGAAAATACTCTAATCTTGTGTACCATATATATGGCCTTTTAACTGTATCTATAGCTAGCCATCTCTTGAAGGTTTAATACTTGAGACAATAATTTGTTATGTTGTGTGTCATGTTGTTGTTGTTGTTGCTATGCTTACTGATTGGAATGTCTCGGTGCAGGGTACAAAAGGATTTTGTAGTGGTGTTGATCAATCATTAAGGAATAGGAAAGATGATCATAGAAGTTTTTTTGGTCGCCTTTATATTAGTAATATCAGCAAACGAACGTTCTCCTGTGCTTCCAAATACCAGCAGTTGATTCATCTGGGATGTTTATAAAAGTAAGGCCACTACCATCAGCAGATTTGTCGTCTCACTGCTCAAATTGGACTTTACTTCGAATTAAAACGAGAAGATTGTTTGAAAAAAAGTTGGTGTTTGAGTTTGAGGATTGAAGAAACGGACAGGGAAAGAATATATAGCTCATCCTGCTAGATGGTTAAGATCACCGCCTTCTCGCTTGGGATCAGAAATTTGGACGGTTGCCTTTTCGTTTGAGACAATAGCACTATCAAAAGTGTAAGATATTTGCTTCAATCTGAGATTATTGGAACTGAAATCTTGAAAAGAGATGTGCTTCATCAGGTTAAGTAGAGGTCCTATTGGACCTATGTCGTCCGAGGGCGACCCTAAATATTACTTACTAGCACTACAAACAAGTAGTAGAACCAGGATAAGTAAATCCATGACGAGTTGAATCTTGGCCAGTGAAGTAGATTTTGGGATTTTAATTTTCTCCGTAGCAAATTAGCAATTGCCAAGGTTGTACATAAGTTTAGTTAAAGACATGTTGTTTACAAATAACTTCATTTCACTTTCTTCCAAAACAAGAGAACTGAAATCTTCTCTTACATAATGCAAGTTTTTTTCCTATTTCAATTTCAGTAAACAAAAGTAATTCAAATGGAATGTAAATTTTGACGCTTTAATGGTTTGGATGACTAGAGACGCATAGTATGAGTCTGTTACGACAAGCAAAATTGGCTCTTATCTTGATAAATGACAGATGAAGTATTCAGCAAGAAACGCATCAAAAGCCATGTCAAACTCCTTTATTTTTCCAAATTCTCTCTGCATCCTTCTCTTCCCCTTGATCTGAGTTGTATTTTAAGATTAATAACTTATACACGTTTGGTAGGTAAATAGAAAATAAGTTATTATGTATAAAATTAATACGATGTTTGGTTTACAACTTAGAAACTCGCATAATTAATACATGTATAAGTTATAAGAGAATCTATGTATTATTTTATGTAGGATAAAGGTGAATAACTAATACATGATTAATTATTTTTTACATGACTAATACTTGCATAAAATAATAAATAGATTCACTCATAACTAATTCTTATATTATTAATACTTGCATAACTCTAATCAGCTATCAAACTACCCCTTAGTGTTGGGCCCGTGCTCAACCTATCTAGTTTGTATTAAGTATAACTTACATAAATCACATAGTGTAAAAGACTAATTATCATTTTCGCTACCCTTTATCAATTTACAAAAATCTCTTAAAAAACATGGTAATCGGATACATTAATTCAGTAATCCGAATACATTAATTAGGGTTTTATGTATCAGCAGACAACATTTAAAGCATGATACATTGAACATAGAGATAATATATGAATCAAAATTAATATATTCGGATTATTGAATTAATGTATCCAGATGGAAAGAAGGGATTTTTGAAATGGATGAGAGTAATGAAAAATATGATAAATAAAAGAGTGTAATTAGGTAATTTTCCCTATTTCATTTCATTGGACTTCACTGAGTATCAACTTATTGTCACTGCCACCATTGTCATATTCATTGGATTGGGCTTATTTTTACTCTGTGTATCCGTAGTCTTTAGTCTATAATGAATTTGAAACCTAATATATCATAAAGAGAAAATCACATTTTAAAATTTAGCAACATGTTGTACCGCGAAAACAACGAGACTAAATTTTAATAATATTCCCACTTGTGTGACCTGTGAAGAGGAAAAAAAAGTCTCCTTTTTTCAAAGTGTGTGAGGAGGATCCTAAGAAATTAACACTACATTACGTTTTTCTTTTTCCAACCTAAATTTGGCTCGAAAATATTCTTGGAAAGTATTTTCACTTCATAAGCTGTAACGTTTAGAACTTAAAAGAAGGAGCTTGCAAAGTTAATCTCAATACTGTAGGGGTATACACCCATTTCGATTTGATTTGATTCGACTCACCGTGGAGCTTGGTTTCGACAAGTTAGTCTATGACATGGCCCAATCTTATTAAGGAAAATTTACATAAATGTACTATATTAAGAAAATATTTATCATTTATAGTAATAATATTTTTTTTCACTGAACACTTATAATACAATTATAATACAATTTTAATACATATTAGTGAGAATAATTTATAAAACTCATCTAATACAAGTTTTATTCATGAATAATATATTTATCACATACTTTAATACACTTATAATACATTGTGTCAATTTCTTACCAAACAAGTATAATATATTTTAAAACACTTATAATACATTTATATTGCATGCATAATTCACTTTTAATACATAGTAGATATATCATAATATTATTATATATTGCTATAAATGATAATAAATAAAGAATATCGCTAAAATCAGTAAGTATTTATTAAAAAGTATTTTTTCTAACAATTTTTCCTCTTATGAATCCAACAATATGGCCTATAAAAGAGTGTAATTCCTCTGAAATTTCAACTGGGCTGGATTATAACCCCTCACTCAACCCATAAATATTGACCCAATAAACATCAAATACATCAAAATATAGGGCAAAAAATATAAATTTCACTAGTTTAGAACCTAATTGTCTATCTTTTTGTAAGTTTTCGAAATTACTGTTCATGCCAGATTTCGGTTCTCAGATACATGTATCTAGAGTGAATACACTAACTTTCTCGTTCGCCTCTCTCCCTATATATATATATGTTTATCAGAGTCTATCTGGTAGCAAAAATACATGTATCTAGGTGTATCTGACTTAAAATCTAATATAAAATTATTATTTAGTGAGATAATATGTAATTATTTCAAACTATAGAAAAAAATAGTAAATATGATAGAAATTTTTATGTAATCAGATATCAATTTCAAAGGCAAATATCAAGTGTAACCATGATCTAAATTAGATACTTCTAAAAGCCATGTTTCAACTCAAAGTAAATTATTAGCCTAAAATGTCAACGTGTCATATTTAAGCTCTTATAACTATATATGTTCAACTTCCGTTAATTTAATTTCTTGTGTCACTGTTTCTTTATATATAAAAAAAGAAAAAAAGAAGAAGATGATGATAATAATGTGACCAAACTGAAATTTTGCTTTTTGAACACAACAAATTGGCCACAAACGTTACTTCTATTAAGTAATCTATCTATTTCAGTTCATCATGTTAAAATCACTCCATGAATCTGAATTAACAAGTTGAACTACATTAAGCTAGAGAGAATTTGATTAGAGGAAGAAGAAGAAGTTTCATTTATTAATGCAGCCTCCAACGAGGGCTATTTATACATTTCAATGTTAACTACTTGCTCTAACTAATCATAGCTAACAAACTCACTGATCACTACTAACAAACTTACTCTACACAATGTGATTTGTGAGTCGAGTTAGTTATAACTAACTAACTAATTCTGCCAGCTGTATTGTCCAGCATGTGCATTCTTCAACTAGATTTAATACATACGACACTATCATTTTTAGTTTGTTAAAAAAATGACATTTTTTTATATTTGAAATAATTTAAAACTTAAATCTTCTATATTTTCCTTAAACATAATTTTCAACCACACAAATTACTTAACATGTTTAAGATTACAAGCTTCAAAAATCGTTCTTCTTTTCTAAAATTAAGCATTCACAAAATAAGAATATCCAAAATATGGCCTAATGGTTAAATGAGGTCTCGAGTTTAGATTATAGCGGAGGAAAAACACTAGATAATTTCTTTCTCAAATATTTAAACTTTAGTGGACAATGCTATCTAATATTTATGATATTGGGAGTGTTGACACCCAATTTTGACCCTCCACAATGCAAATTAGCTATCGAGTTTCTTTGAATTTCGAATATTTTTGAAATAATTAGCTTTTATAAAAACAAAAATATTTTCATGTTATTCTTAACTATTTTTATCTTTTTATAAATTTTAGTATAATATACATATTTCTATATAACTATATCTTTGGTTACTATTTTTATCTCAATTTTTTTTTAACTAAATACAATGTTAGTTAGGTTAGTTTATTATAGTTTGCATTTTTGAAATTTTTAGTTTATTCTAAAAAAAAATTGTCAATCTCCCGCATCGAAAATTCTTAAGGGATTTGGGGGTTTTGGAACCTATATAAAGGTTCATATTCTCATTAAGAAAAAGGGAAGAGGTGGAGGTTTTTTAGCCACCCCAAAGTTAGAAATTTCTTAACTTGACTAGGATTTTGGACTCTTGTTCCCACCATAAGAGTTATGAAAATTTCTAGCTTTCAATCTATATTTTTTTCAAGAAAAATAGGAGATTGAAGTCGAAATTTAGGCTAAGAACAGAGTTCTTATAACGTCGAACCCACAAAGGTTCGAGTCTAAATTTTAATTTTTTTTTATGGATTGGAGTTGCGTCAAGCTCTTGGGTGGTGATGAAGTCGTCTTCCGCTTGTTATCTTCAGTCTCGCTGCCTGAAAAGAGGTAAAATCTTTTCTCAGCTTTATTTTATTTAATTATTTCATGATTTATATTTAGTTGATTCGTAGTCTTTTTTTAACATGTATTAAGAATAGTTAGATTAATGATAGAAATTTCTTATAGTTAGCATTTGTTAGGATTAATTCGCTAGCATGTGTTATGATTATTTCATAAAAGCACTTAGTTTAGTTCATTATTTTTTCAAGTAGTTTTCTCTGACAATATAGATTTTCATGTTTTCAATTTCTTCTTTTAGCATGATTTAGATGATAAAAATATGTTTAAGTTATTATTTAGTTAGAACTTTCATGGCCTAATTAATTTAATTCTTTCTTTAAAATTTGAGTTAGTATAACGTATATATATGATGTTAGTTACCTCTAAGATGTCCATCAATTTGATACCTTAACATATCATAATATATTCCTTGGTTTAGCTTAAAATGAGTAGATGCTTATGTAATTTTATTTTGGTGCATGTGATATCGATTGAGTCCATCTTTGGACTCCATCCTTGCATATTTTTGAGTTTTGAGTCTCCCATCATCTTGCTCAAATTGTTGAAAAGTTGATACATGAAAAAGAAGCTAATATTCATGGTTTGAATATTGATATTAGGCTATATACACGGAATACAGGTGGAAAACAGTGTCACTGATATACAGTAACTATATAGTCTGATATACAAGAAAACAATATTGTATACACTGATATGCAGTGTATATACAGTTTGATATACGGTGATATACAACAAATATAGGGAACAAACAGGTGGTATACAGTGTGTATACAATTCGATATACAAAAATAATGTTGTAAATACTGTATACAATGTATATACAGTCTGATGTATAGTGTATATACAACTGCGATATACAGTGAAATTGTGCTTAAGGCCCAAAACGCAGATGTCCCAACAGTTTAGTCCAGAAGTACAGAAACTAAGTGTCGTATCGTATTTTCATGTGTTATTTATTGTTTATTTATATTGATTCGTATTGTAATAATTTATTTACTTATGTTATTTATGCTTGCTTAGATATTAATTTTAATTTGTTTTAACTTAATTAGATTCCCCTAAAGATAAACCAATTCATGTTAATTTACTCTTTAAATGATTTTCTACCTTTATTTAGCCATTTTGATAAACTTTACTTTCTTTTCATATTATTTCCAATGTATAAGCTTGATCATTTTTTTCAAAAATAGTTTTAAAGTCTTTATTTCCTTTTAAATTAATATTTTCAAAAGTTAGTCTAATAATTTTCAAATCTTCGGATAACCGCGTATTAGCGAACACTTTGAATGCTAATACCTTCTCAGAGTGGAAATTTGAACCCTTACTCATTTTCTCTAATTTTAAGACTTAAATCTGTTAGGGTATTTAAAATTAAGGTTTCTTGATTTTTCTTAAAAATTAAGTGGCGACTCTTTTTTCTAAAATTAATTTTTTTTCTAAAAAGTTGAAATTAATTTTAAACCGTCTTTTTTCGGCATAACAGGAGGTACCAAATACACTAGAAAATTAATCAAAGTGACTGCAAAGCCCAAGCTATCCTAAACATCACACGAGTATGTAGTCCAAAACCAGATACATGAATCCACAAATAAATTTAGTGCAGGGAGAAAAAAAAAATGTTCAAACCAATTATGGTAGGGTGCTCTTTTTGACCCCGACAACAAGTCTATTTAGTAAGCCCCATATACACCTTTTACCCATTAATTTCTTCTTTATTTTTTCATGTTTTGTCCATTTGCTTTGATAATGAAGTTTCAAGCAAACCATATGTCCCTTTTAGTCCTAAGTCCCAACAATTTATTATGCCAGTCAAATATTTTCATCACCATCACAAATCTACAAAATAATACAGGAACCAAAGTCCTTCCAAAATTCTAACTGTTACTTTCTTTGCTTAAATAGCACATTATCAGATCAGTTTAATTAGGTGATGCTTTATTTTCATAATTTTGTTACGCGTTAAATAAGTTGGCCAAATACACAAAATTGACATTAATTAATTCTTTATTTGATTTTTCTGAGGGAGGGAAAAGGAATTATTAAGAAGGGAGAGTTATTGGTGAAATTTAAGTGACTAAACAAAGTTGTGTGATTTTGATGCAAAAAACTTATACTTAGTGTGATCATTTGTGAAATTTATCCTTCAATTGTTCTTTGACACGGAGGATATGATGGTCAAGAATTAGAGTAGAAGATTAATAAATAGTTAAGTGTTGTTTCTCCTTACATACCGATAGCATTAATATTAGTCTACCTCGTGGTTTTTTGTCATTCGATTTGTGTTAGACTGTTAGAGCCTGTTGTTTCTTTGATCCGCTCATCGCATTATGGATGCTAATTGCTATATAATGATTTCTTTATTATTTGTTATGTCTGATTTATTTTTGTATTTTTGAATTGCTTTGTTAAGCATTATTTGAGCTGTAAGTCTTTTGAAAACAGTCTTGATCTACCTTCATAAAATAAGAATAAGGTCTACATATACTCTATTTTTTCAAAAATTTACCTGTAGAATATACTGAGTATATTGTTGTTGTGGTGGTTGCTGTTCATTGACAGAGAGATACTACCAGCATTGACTTGTATTATTTTTATAGTCATTTTAATTCTTAATCCTTTTATATTTAATGTACTTGATTAGTGGATGTTACATTTCTGAAGTATGATACACTACCATCTTAAACATTGAGGTCGATAGACATGTTAACAGAGCTTTAAGTTTATATACATAGAAGATCTATAATTCTATAGGTAAGCCTCCTTAAAATATGAAATTTCAAAAATAAAATTTATATATTGTTTGATATATATAACAAGTAAAGATGACCTGATGATGTAAAAATTATTTAGAGAGAATGACAATATATATAACATAAAAACTCATAAATGTTACAAAATTGTGGTTTATGACGCTCTAAAATTTCCTCTACCATCAATTCAGGTAGAGATCGAAATATATACTAGTTAGATAATCATTTATTTCGACTTGTCTAATTTTCTCAATTCCATGTAATAGCTGGAGAGACTATATATAATTAAGATCATGTCAGTTATTAGTAAAGTAGCCAAAATACAATTGGGATTCAAATCCAAAAGAAAAGAAATGATGAAGCCAAAAAAACAACACCAAATGATTGTCACTTTCTTGCATGTGCAATTATGTTGAAAGCTTATGATAAATTATTATACTTATAACGCAACTAACATTATGAGTAACATGACTTGTGGCAATGATCAGGACAAAGAAAAAAGAAGAAAAGAATTTATGAAAACAAACAAAGCTTTGTTCCCCTTCTATGAGCACGAGCCTTGTCTCAACATTCTGGTCCACCCTACTTGTTCCTAGTAATTAATAAGATGTTTAATGATTTCTCACTTTTTTTCTCTTTAATTTTAAGTCACCCCATCCAAATATAATCGTCTAAAAGGGGGAATTAACAGATATTGGTAAAAAAAGAAAATGAATAGAGTTTCCTGGAAAAAAAGGCAAATCTTTACTTCATTTGGGAAACATGTAAAAGTGGAAAAACATCAATATAAAAAAAAGTAGGTCAACTGGGCTCATAGTGTTATATAAGCTTCTATTTGTCTATCTGCAGTTTTAAGCTTCAAAAAGCTAATTATTTCACATACACTTTTTTCCAATGACAATACCATACAACACACATACACTTTTTTCAATGACAATACCTTACTGTCTTTATTATAAAATTGTTTTTGTTAGAAAGTATTTACCTGAAACATATTAGATCGTGTCCAATTGACGCTAGCGTGTTAGTATTCAAAGTTAAGATCGGATAAGAAAGCTATATATTTCGTTGTAATCAAACAATTGTATTGTGAAGGAATATATTAGCATACAGTCAGATTGGTTTCACTATTTCCCGAATGCGAATATAGATTAAGTCGGGTCTCAATTCGAATACTCTCTCCATTTTATATTAGATGAGTATTTTCTATTTTACACGATGATTAAAATATTATTAATTGTTTGAGCAATTTCACTAATATGCCTTTTGTTCATGTCAATGCACATTAAAAAAGTTAGAAAAAATATACATAGAGTATAGGAATAACTAGTATCGTGAATTGTTCACATTCAAAATGTCATATTAATTGTAGGGGTAAAATGAGAAAAAAATTAATTAATTCTATCCTTATTTAGTAAGCGATCAAGTAATATGGACAACTAATTTTAGTAAGATGTCCATCTAATAAGAGACGGAGGGAGTATTAGGTAGATTTTTTTATTTTTTTTTATACGTATTCTGTTTGCTTTTTGAGATTAGAAAAAAATTAATTAAAATGACGTTTATGATGGTGGAAAAAAAAACATGGCGATATTATTTGTTCGTTGATTAAGAATTTTGATTTTCGAAAAAATAACCCACTTACCTCAATTATATCAATATTAATTACATTTTATGAATATCAACATTAATGAGTAAGTACTGTTGGAATTATGATTTTATTTATGGCAATAACTACAAGATAGTCAAATACTACAACACGCGTAGTTAAAAAGGGAACAAAACGCGTTTTCAACGCATAGTCAAAAAGGGAACAAAACGCGTTTTGAACGCATTATCAAAAAGAGAGGTGCAATACACGGATTTTACGCGTTTCTAGTTTCCTATAAATAGAGGGTCTCTTGCCCTCATTTAGATCATCCCACAAACAAAATACAATCCAAAAGAGTAAGAACACAAAGAGGGTTATACACCAAGATAAATATTGTAGTCTTGAGTGTCCTCTTTAGTGAGTTGTTCCTTTTACAAGAGAGAAGTGTTAGTTGTTGTTTTTTTCTTGTATTTGAGAGCAGTGTACTCCCATATTATCATAGTAAGATCCTTCTACCCCGGGTTTTTCCCCTCTATCTGTTTGAGAGGTTTTCACATAAAATTCTCGTGTCTAATTTATTTTCATTATTTATTATCATATCAAACTTTAGTTGTAGTGTTTTCTTCCCCCAACATTGGTATTGGAGCCCTCAGTGTCTATTTTATGCGAAGGTATTATTTGTGAATAGTAAATTTTGATGACGGACCATTTTGTCACGATTGTTCGCTAAAATATTCAGAAACAATCTAGAAGGGTGTGAAGCAAATAATAATGTCGAGTACAACAAAGTTTGACGTTGAGAAATTCAATGGGACTAATTTCTCATTGTGGAAAATAAAAATAAGAGCGATATTGAGAAAAGACAATTGTTTAGCTGCAATTGAAGGCATGCCCACAGACTTTACTGATGACGTGGAATGACATAGACAGCAACACAGTTACTCATCTACACTTGGCACTAGCTGATCAAGTGTTGTCTAGAGTAGCTGAAAACCGGACGGCGAAGAAAATATGGGATACTCTTACGGGATTGTATGAGGCCAAGTATTTGTATAATAAAATCTTCTTAAAAAAAGATTGTATACTCTTCGAATGCCAGAGTCCATGTCGGTTACTGAACACATCAATACTTTGAATACTTTGTTTTTGCAACTTACAACAATAGGTTGCAAAATAGAGGGGACTGAACATGCGGAGCTGTTACTTCAAAGTTTGTCTGACTCGTATGATCAACTCATCATCAAACTGACAAACAATACGGACACTCTAGTTTTCGATAAAATTGCAGCCGCTGTCTTAGAAGAAGAAAATCGACACAAAAATAAGAAAGATAGACAAACAAGTTTGCAGCAAGATGAAGCTTTGATGATGGTGAGAGGAAGACCAACGGAATGTGGCCTCAATGGGAGTCACAATTATCACGACCCAACCCCGTAGGCCGTGACTGGTGCCCGAGTTGGGCACCCAAACGTACCCTTATCCCAAATTAGTCTATTTTTTTTTTCCGAATAAACAAATGTATTGATTAGTAGAAATTTCTACATATATTATAGAAGTAAATATACGCACGAGAGTTGAAAGACTGTCACAAAACACACAAAAATCCAAACCATATATCCAAAACCCACAACATAACTCTGTCTACAGACCTCTACAGATGATAACATAGTCATAAGGCGGGACAGGGCCCCGTCGTACCCCTGACCAATATATACAAATATACAGAGATAGAGTCAGTACCAAAATACAAGCTCCGAACAAAGGAGCACTGTAACTAACACAGCAGATGTCCTAAACAGGCGGCTCAGCACAATGAACGTCGGTACCTGCGGGCATGTAACGCAGCCCCCGAAGAAAGGGGGTCAGTACGGAAAATGTACTGAATATGTAAAGCATGCACTGAACTATATAACATCATAATCTGAATAGTATATGCAAAACATAAAATCAATGTTTAGAATTTCAAAATGCTTATCAAAATCTCAAATCATATATGTACAGACATATGCCATATCCGGCCCCCTTAGGGACTCGGTGAACAAAGTGTGGTTGCCCTCCCATCATCGGCACCACGGCACAGCATAACACCAGAGTAGGGAATATCTCCGTAACAAATCATATCATATCAGATGGCCATATCAAATCATATCATATCATATCATATCACAAACATATATGTACATGACACAGCATAACTCCGTGGCATAATATTTACCACCCCATGGTACATGTCATACCTGCCCCCTCACGTCGGGACACGGCGAACAATGCAGAGAATTACGCACGAAAACATATCCTGGCCCAGGCTCAGTGAAAGAAGTATTGAGGCATCCACGAGTGGAGTAGTGAGAAACTAATGCAATTTATATCATAAAATATTTATACAGACTCGATGGCATAATTTTGATAACAAAACATAAAAGGAAACTATAATAATAATAATAGTACAAGTACTTCCGATATCACAATGGTTTACGTAAAAATAGTATTTTCCGAATCGTCTTCGTACTTTCAAATTATATTATGGGAATTAACGGAATAATTATTCATATAATATTAGAAAGCATAGCAAAGAGTTTCTATCAAATTCTACCTACCGTAACTCAACCGGAATAACGAAGGAAAATTCGGAATAGTGGGGCCCACCTCGGTCAAATGAGGTGGCATATACAAATCATGTGCGTTAGACTTCATAACATTATTTAGAGGAGTTTCAAAGTATTCGGAATTCATTTGTGCAAAATCTAAAAGTTTAGACAATTTTTCCAAAACTATTCATAATTACCTAATCCAATTCTATTGAATAGAAAAGGGAAATTTTTGAACGTCGATTCCGAAGAGTAGAGTGATCCCCGAGTTTCGTATTCAATCCTATTACATCTAGGACATGCCAAGAGAAGAAAATGTAAAGCTTTACATACCTTTTTGACGTTTTACGGTTGTCCAAATTCAATTCCCGTTTTCTCCAAAATCTACAATTGGTCACATTTACCAATTACTATTCATAAGACTTTAAGAATTCAATTTTTCCAATACTTGTCTACAAAAATTTCGGCAGCATCTCCCCTATATATATAGCAACCCCGAGATTACAACTCGGCCACAATATCAACAACCAAGCCAACAACAACACCAATTTCATCAATAATCAATTTAAACACACCATAATATAAATTGGTGTAATTTTCCAATTAGTGCAACAACTTTCAACCAAACTTTGCATTTCCAAATAAATATAAATATCCCATATCCAAAATAAATCTCAACTCATTCCAACATAAATAAAAATTATTCCAAGTAAGCTATCCAATTTTTTTCAATTCCATACTTCACTTAAAAATTCCATAAATACAATAAAAAATATTAAAAACTCATTTTCTTTCTCCAACTTCACAACCAACAACAACACTCCATACTTTTAATAACTTACTTCCATCTTCTTATAATATAACACTCAAATTGTATAATTCCTACAAACTAATTTAATACCAAATACACCATTTAAGGTTCCTTATATTCCAAAAATTACAACAACAACTAACAAGCTACGCAACCTTAATTTTTTTCCATCTCATCACTTAACTCTTATTTCCAACTTCAATTAATCTCATCCAACTTTCATTTTCCAACACCAAATAATTAACATAACCACCATCCAAATACTACACAAAAATACTACACAAAAATACTACACAAAATTTACATAATTCTTACTCATATAAGAACATGTATACATGGCATCATATTACCATGAAAACTTCCATATTTTCATAAATTCCATACACCTCAACATACTACAACATACACAAACCTTCACAACTTAATAAAATGAATGAATTCTTACCTTTTTCTTCTAACTTCTTCACTTCCAAATCAATGAAACAAGTCTCCAAACTTCCAAAACAATTACACCATGTTGTAGAGCACCCTTGACTTAGTAGGAATACTAGAAAATTATAATTTTTGGGGATAAATTTGGAGGGTTAATTTTTTCTTGCCATGGCCGAACTCTCTCTTATTTTTGCTTAGAGATTTTGGCTATTCTATCTTCTTCCAACTCTCTTGAACATTCTAGGATTTTATGACTAAGAGGGTTCCATGTGAAATTACCATTTTGCCCCTCACCTTTCCTAATAATTCCAAGTTGAAATTCCACCTTTACCCCTAACCTTTTATGGTATTTCCACATGTGAAATTCCAATTTTACCCCTAACCTTTTATAGTATTTCCACATGTGAAATTCCAATTTTACCCCTAACCTTTTATGATATTTCCATATGAGAAATTCCAATTTTGCCCTTTAACTTTTCCAATAATTCCACCTCCCAACTTAATCAATGGAAACTTGTATATAACAAGACTAAGCATAGTCTTACCCTTGACCTGTTACAAGTATTCCCAACATGTCCTTCGGTGCAAAGTACGGGTTATAACATTCTTCCCCCCTTTTTGAACATTCGTCCTCGAATGTTAAATTGATCTTATAAGTTTATAAATACAGCTGTTTCACATAATTTTTTTTATCTAACCAATATAGGTAATAAGGAACTTAAGTTACCTGTGGATGCAGAAAACAACTGAGGATACTTTTTCTTCATTTCTTCCTCCGCCTCCTGTCACGACCTAGCCCCGTGACTAGTGTCCAAATTGGACCCTCGTATACACACATATTATCTATAGTCAATCGGCAATTAAGCATGATAAAGGATTTATATGGGTAGCACGTTGTCTCAAACTGTTACTTATATATATACTAAAATCACCTATTTCTTGGGGAGTCTTAATTGTCAAAAATAAGATAACATAATATGTAAGCCGACAAGGCTTCCATTCTGAATGTAAACGTCCAAAAACATAAGTCATACTAGTACACCGGACAACATCTATATACAACCCACTCATATGTCTACAGACCTCTAAGAGAATTAACAATAGCATATGACGGGACAGGGCCCCGTCGTACCCCTAAATACACAAATATATACATTATAAGGATTAGTACCCAAAGTTTGGGCTCCGAGACAATAGAGCACTTCAAACTCGTTGAGTAGAATCCTAAGTTGGCGGCTCTCCAAAATGAGTATTTGTACCTGCAGGCATGAAATGCAGCCCCCCGAACAAAAGGGGGTCAGTACGAACTATGTACTGAGTATATAAAGCATAAAATACCGTAAAGGAGATCACATCTGAAATAAAGATTCAGGAGTCAAGTATCATAATCAATAAATCACTGTACCTGTGTCTTATAAAATGAAGACATGCATATCATCATATATCGTACCTAGCCCGTTATGGGACTCGGTGTCACAATTATATCAATATATCGTCATATGTATATATATACCATACCCGGCCCTCTAGCAAGGGACTCGGTGAATAGAGTAGTGTACACTGATACCGTACCCGGCCCATTATGGGACTCGGTGCCATAATCATATCGTCATATCATCATAATATCATATTATCATATCACGTACCCGGCCCTCTAGGAAGGGACTCGGTGAATAATGTAGTGGAATCCATACATGATAACATACCCGGCCTATCGTAGGACTCGGTGAATAATACCATAACAATATGCACGAATAAGGTATCATTAGCAACCTTGCGAAATTTGATCATTATCGGAGACTTAATAGAATAAGCAAAATAGTCCATCATTTGAAAACCAAGACAATAGTCATTATGAATCACATCAATTATGGATTATACTAAAATATGAATTATACCACAACATGAGTTATACCAACTAGGATGGCTGGAATCATACACATGAGTCAAGACATAACAATATAAATTTTGAAAATCAAGAACGGTAGCCATCCGAGTATATCTACGAATACGAGTTTCTTTGGAATTTAAGCATACGTCATTCGTTCGTTTCATATGGATCATGCCAAAAGAAGAAGATGTTAACTTTACATACCTTTAGCGTTTATACGTATATGTTGTCCAATATTGTCTCAACCTATATTAAAACGTTAAGCACTATGATTAAGCTATGGACAAGAATAAAACGTAGTTTATCGTTAGTAGGTTATTTCTAAAAAAAATTGGACAGCACCTCCCCTATACCGCTCACTTTTCCCACTTTCAAATCAGCCATATAATCATCAACCAACATCAACAATCCAAAATATTGACACAAAATAAGATTTATTATTCATGTTACCAAAGCAGTAAATTCGGAATTCAAGTACCTCACGTTGTATCTAAATTTTGAAAATGAAAACGGCAAAACTGGAATTTATAACCTTCATGAAACATTTAGATCTCTGTCTTAAGTTTCCAATGCAAAAGAAATCAACTCAAAATTCATTTTCTACAAAGAGATATCATCAAAATACGAACAGCTATACATGAAGGAATTTTCAATCCAGAATCTGGACAGAATTTGTCTTATGATTCATGCTCAGTTTTCGACATAATAACAGCAGATATAGACTAAGACATAAACATAAGAGTTGTAGGTACGTGTATTAGCTTTCCAAAACATGTTTAATATCTAAAATCTAAGGTCTACACAATGAGATATTCCAGAATTACTACCAGCTACTCAATTCCAAAAACGGGTTTGAACATTCACAATCTTCATACACCTTTTTCCTCCAAATTCAAGAACAACAACTCATCAACAACATCAAAATAATATCAACCATTATTATACATCATCACTAACCTAATTTCATCCATTTAATCTACCTAAAACAACCCTTTAACCCATAAATCTCAACAAATCACCAAACTAGTTTATAACACTATTTTCTCCGTTCTAATCCGTTAAAACTCTAACTAAACTTGTTAACAATGAAAAGGAAACTTTAATATTACCTTAAATTTGCAGCACCACATAAAATCTTCTCCTTATTGGTTGATTTCTAGCTCAAATTGAAGCCAACGCGACGTACAACAATTTTCTCTTCATGAGCTTCGGATTTTGGGACTTGAATTTTGGTCGGATTTGGGATTTTTCTCAAGAACTCCCTTTCTCTCTCTCTCTGGAAATTTCCAGAATTATGTTGATCTTTGTATGAAGGAATAGTTACAAAAAAATCAGATTTAATTTTGTGGGTATTGGGCCTGACCCGAATTAGAATTGGGTTGGGCCGAATTCACTATTTAGTTTGGCCTGTCAGACTTAAAACGTCTATATCTTATTACTCCGATATCACATTTCGTCCCACGACCTATGGTTGGAAAGATATTTCAATTATCTACAACTTTCATGTTGAGAGTTTTCCCAAATTCTCAAATTATAAAGAGGTTAGGGCCTCCCGAAGTCAGCTTACCCGAAACGTGACTTTAAGAAAAACATATTTGATGGCTTCTATTTTGATTTGGCTTAAGGGTCCTTCTTGAGATGTATTTTACTACACATAAATTATTCATATAACTTGGCATCTACAACGAATCATGTCATTTTAAAATTCAAAATTAAAAGTCCTTGAATTTATAATCGTTAGCTTACGAATAATCCAAAATGCAAAAATACGGAATGTAACATTCTTCCCCCCTTTAGAACATTCGTCCTCGAATGTTAAACCCGCCTCATAAAGTCTTATAAGAGATTTGGGGGAATAGTCTTTTTTTTTCTTTTTTTTTTTTTGCAACAACAAATAGTTTCATATGTCAATCAATATAATTAATCGAGAGGTTTAGATTACCTGTAGGCGTAGAAAACAAGTGAGGATACTTATCCTTCATCTCTTCCTCGGCTTCCCAGGTCATCTCTTCTCTATTGTTATTTTGCCATAATACTTTGACGGAAGCCACATCCTTAGTACGTAACCTTCTGACTTGGCGATCAAGTATAGCTATAGGGTTTTCCTCGTAAGAAAGCTCCTCCGTCACCTGGATATCACCCATGGGGAATACTTTAGAAGGATCACCAATGCATTTGCGAAGCATCGACACGTGAAAAACAGGGTGCACTGCTTCCAAATCAGATGGTAGGTCCAACTCATATGCAACCTTGCCTATTCTACGAGTAACCTGATAAGGGCCAATGTAGCGCGGGCTAAGCTTTCCTTTCTTACCGAATCTCATTACCCCCTTCATGGGTGACACCTTCAAAAACACCCAATCACTAACCTGAAACTCTAAGGGTCGACGTCGATTATCTGCATATGATTTCTGTCGACTCTGGGCTGCTAATAACCTTTCCCGAATAAGCTTGACCTTATCAACAGCTTGTTGAATCATATCAGGTCCGATTAACTTAACCTTACCAACATCAAACCAACCAATAGGTGACCTGCACTTTCTGCCATATAAAGCCTCATACGGTGCCATCTGAATGCTAGAATGGTAGCTGTTATTATAGGCAAACTCAATAAGTGGCAAATGGTCATCCCAAGTACCTCTAAAGTCAATAATACAGGCCCGTAACATATTTTCTAGCGTCTGAATAGTACGTTCAGCTTGCCCATTAGTCTGAGGGTGAAATGTTGTACTAAGATTTATTTGTGTTCCCAATCCCTTCTGAAATGATCTCCAGAAGCTAGCTATAAATTAAGCCCCTCTGTCTAAGATAATAGATATGGGAATCCCATGAAGTCTTACTATCTCTTTGATAAATAACCTCGCATAGTCCTCTATTGAATATGTAGTTCTAACTGAAAGAAAGTGGGTTGATTTTGTCAGCCTATCTACAATCACCCATATGGAATCATACTTCTGTGGAGTGCTAGGTAAGCCTGTAAAAAAAATCACATTAATTGCTTCCCAATATTTTCTCAAGTGTTCTCTTAGTTAATTATGCCGTTCATAGACCTCCTCCGTTTGTCGACTCGCTTTAGTTCATTATAACGCACTCCAAGTTCTACTAGTAAATCGAAATTTCACTAGGGTAATATTTTGGTACTCCAATATTCTTTCTTTACCCTACTATGACAATCCGTATTCTGGAATCCTCGGCATCATGTGTAACTTTCTGACTTTGACTTGAAGGTCTTTAACTATCATTTGTTTTTACCTCTTGATCTTGATCTTTTGGGTTGGTTATCAATTAGTGTTAAGGTTCCTTCATCTTATAACCTTACCGTCATCCAGTAACCAGTAAACCGCCTATTCTGATTGTCTCGGTTAAGTCATTTCATAATTTCCTTTACCCTAACTGGCAATATTTTAGGCATAATATCTTGAGTCATTTCTCTATTTTTGACTCAAACTTTTCTATTGCCCCTTTACTCTAATTTTCTCTTACTTCTCTTACCACACATACTATTGCAATCTTTATACGAATATGTGTAGGTGCTTAAATCAGCCCAGAAAATACCTAAATGTCTCCACGTTAGTCTTTATGCAGTCCCTATATTTTCTCTTACCTCTTTCAGTTGATATCAGGACTCACCTATGGCTTTTGCCCCTAATACTAATTATATCTCTATAGTTTTTCCTCAAACCATCTTATACTTTTCTTTGATGTATCCGGAATATTGCAATCGCATTGTGGTTACTAAATTCTTATTCTGCTTATCAAGTAATCACTTGATATCACCCTTAGCATACCAATATTCATAGGCTGCATAACCAATCTTGTAGAATTTGTACAACGTGTATTCAATTCTAATCATAGTCTTTCCTTCTCTTGGCTTATTCTGCTATAAATTTCTTATTGTACTAACACTCACTTGCTGTCTATTTTGTCATACTTGCATCCCTTCCTTTACTTACTATTAAGTTTTCTCATATTCTACCATATGAGAGATTTCTCTCCTTTGCTACTTGTATATCCCAATCTTATTAGCCGATAATTACGTTGCCAACATCTCAACCTCTAATCCAGTATAACCTTGCTATCATTTATAATATCTTCGAGCTACTTGTTACTATTCTCATGTTGTATTCGTCCTTTTTATAAGCATCCATCTTTTGATGTCACACTATCCAAGATCTTTACCAATAATTCTGAGCACCGTCTCAAATATCATCTTGGTTTTATTTTTCCATTTATTGCTGACTTTCAAATTTTTCTAACTTGTTCCAGCATGGGATCTCATATGAAGTTTAGGTGTTCACCTTAACGTGTTGCAGTGTCAGTTAATTTCATCTTACAGTTATATTTTTCTCATCCACTTCCCCCCTTTAGGGTGTACTCATATCATTATCTATTTATATTCTACTCTATGTCCCCATTTCAAATTTTCAAATTCATGCGATTCTTTTCCAATACATTATCTCTGTCTTTCTTTATATCATCAATAACTTAGATTACCCATGTACGAAACATTAACACAATCACAAGGTGATGAGAATTCCCGATATATAGTACAAAATCTCGTCTGATAAATGGTACTCAAATGATATAATTAATGTAGCAATTCATTCAAAGCCACATTCCATTTATTCTAATCAGTAATTAGCTAGTGTTTATAATCATTTTAAATTCTCTATTCGGTAGCACTTATATTCTAGTGATCAGTGTTCCAAGCTTTCTTATAACGCTATCTTTATCTCAATAGATATCACATGTTCCTCTAGTAAACTCACAATACATCCGTTATTTTTGCAAATCTACATTTCCTATCATTTAAGGATTTCACTATTTTTCGAGGTGAAGTCACATATACACAATACTCCTTTATGCCTTATACGCTTTCACCCTTGTCGTGTACCCAATACTAACTTTTAATCTTACTCAAAATCATATCCATTAGCCACTTTTCCGCTAGACTTTACTTATTTTCATAACGATTCTCATCATACTCACATTATATTCTGTTCTTACTCAATCCCATAGTGTAACACTTTTTAACCTTATTCACGATTCTTACTAAGGGTCAATTATACTCGGTGGAGTAAGCGTACTTAACCTTTTTGTAAATTATCCCTTAGTATCAAAACCCCTTTCGAATCATCCTAGCATTTCATGAACAACACATGAAATACATGATCCTGAATATTCCACAAGTTTATGTTTTCCATTCACCAGTTCCATCTCCAATTAATTGGTTAAGGACTAATAAAATGTTATCATAAGACATTCTTCAACCACCACCAAAAGGAAGCTAGAATCCAACGAGCACCACCGGACCTCTTAGTGCTTGATGCACCTGGTTTACCTCCAAGGTTATTCTTAAATTTTGAATGAATTATTTAATTCACAAACTAATTGTTGAGTGCCTTGTACTTCTCAATGGAAGTAAAACTTAATTATGAGACGTATTTTTTTTTCCTTCAACAAAAGCTTCTTTTAAGGAAAACATGCGATTGGAAGTTATCTTGGTTCGTTTAAATCAATTCTAAATAGGCTTTTTCCGAAATAAAATTTCCCAAATAAAAATGGTGTCCCTTAATGATGACATTGGGGTATTTCTTAACTCTTTACTACAACACAATAAATTTACCTCATGGTTATCAACCTTCAAAATATATTATGAACTTATGTCCCACTTTCTCTTCTTTTTTTTTTTTCTGAAAAAAAAATGGGCAGAGTTTCCTCTGTATTTCTTACTATCTCAAAATCTGCACGCAGAAAATACCAACAATGCCTCACAGGTTCAACATATATATATTCATATCATATCGCAGCCACACAGGGCACCCAATATCAACAACAGTATGAAAATGATGGACTTACCTCTTATGTCCGACTCGAACTGCACCTGTTACACTTTCATGTCTACTTTTTCTTTCAATTTTCAACTTTACATTTCAATCATACTTCAATATGCTTACCTTATCCACCATACCTCTTTCGCATCATTACTTACCCGTATATTGTGTAGCTTCCAATATCATCAATCGTTTTCTTCTATCGATGTCGTTCTTCAGCTGAAATCAAAAGATAGAAAAAAAGAATTTCATGTCCTACGGCTGGGCTCTATCGCACGATCTTAAATATGAAAGAAAGGCAACGTCCTAAATGTCCTGTAGCCTCCTGTTTATAGATGTGGTGCACAACACACCGATAAACAAGACTCTACTAGACACGGTCTGTAGACACTCCGAGGATGAACTGCTCTGATACCACTTTTGTCACGACCTAGCCCCGTGACTAGTGTCCAAATTGGACCCTCGTATACACACATATTATCTATAGTCAATCGGCAATTAAGCATGATAAAGGATTTATATGGGTAGCACGTTGTCTCAAACTGTTACTTATATATATACTAAAATCACCTATTTCTTGGGGAGTCTTAATTGTCAAAAATAAGATAACATAATATGTAAGCCGACAAGGCTTCCATTCTGAATGTAAACGTCCAAAAACATAAGTCATACTAGTACACCGGACAACATCTATATACAACCCACTCATATGTCTACAGACCTCTAAGAGAATTAACAATAGCATATGACGGGACAGGGCCCCGTCGTACCCCTAAATACACAAATATATACATTATAAGGATTAGTACCCAAAGTTTGGGCTCCGAGACAATAGAGCACTTCAAACTCGTTGAGTAGAATCCTAAGTTGGCGGCTCTCCAAAATGAGTATTTGTACCTGCAGGCATGAAATGCAGCCCCCCGAACAAAAGGGGGTCAGTACGAACTATGTACTGAGTATATAAAGCATAAAATACCGTAAAGGAGATCACATCTGAAATAAAGATTCAGGAGTCAAGTATCATAATCAATAAATCACTGTACCTGTGTCTTATAAAATGAAGACATGCATATCATCATATATCGTACCTAGCCCGTTATGGGACTCGGTGTCACAATTATATCAATATATCGTCATATGTATATATATACCATACCCGGCCCTCTAGCAAGGGACTCGGTGAATAGAGTAGTGTACACTGATACCGTACCCGGCCCATTATGGGACTCGGTGCCATAATCATATCGTCATATCATCATAATATCATATTATCATATCACGTACCCGGCCCTCTAGGAAGGGACTCGGTGAATAATGTAGTGGAATCCATACATGATAACATACCCGGCCTATCGTAGGACTCGGTGAATAATACCATAACAATATGCACGAATAAGGTATCATTAGCAACCTTGCAAAATTTGATCATTATCGGAGACTTAATAGAATAAGCAAAATAGTCCATCATTTGAAAACCAAGACAATAGTCATTATGAATCACATCAATTATGGATTATACTAAAATATGAATTATACCACAACATGAGTTATACCAACTAGGATGGCTGGAATCATACACATGAGTCAAGACATAACAATATAAATTTTGAAAATCAAGAACGGTAGCCATCCGAGTATATCTACGAATACGAGTTTCTTTGGAATTTAAGCATACGTCATTCGTTCGTTTCATATGGATCATGCCAAAAGAAGAAGATGTTAACTTTACATACCTTTAGCATTTATACGTATATGTTGTCCAATATTGTCTCAACCTATATTAAAACGTTAAGCACTATGATTAAGCTATGGACAAGAATAAAACGTAGTTTATCGTTAGTAGGTTATTTCTAAAAAAAATTGGACAGCACCTCCCCTATACCGCTCACTTTTCCCACTTTCAAATCAGCCATATAATCATCAACCAACATCAACAATCCAAAATATTGACACAAAATAAGATTTATTATTCATGTTACCAAAGCAGTAAATTCGGAATTCAAGTACCTCACGTTGTATCTAAATTTTGAAAATGAAAACGGCAAAACTGGAATTTATAACCTTCATGAAACATTTAGATCTCTGTCTTAAGTTTCCAATGCAAAAGAAATCAACTCAAAATTCATTTTCTACAAAGAGATATCATCAAAATACGAACAGCTATACATGAAGGAATTTTCAATCCAGAATCTGGACAGAATTTGTCTTATGATTCATGCTCAGTTTTCGACATAATAACAGCAGATATAGACTAAGACATAAACATAAGAGTTGTAGGTACGTGTATTAGCTTTCCAAAACATGTTTAATATCTAAAATCTAAGGTCTACACAATGAGATATTCCAGAATTACTACCAGCTACTCAATTCCAAAAACGGGTTTGAACATTCACAATCTTCATACACCTTTTTCCTCCAAATTCAAGAACAACAACTCATCAACAACATCAAAATAATATCAACCATTATTATACATCATCACTAACCTAATTTCATCCATTTAATCTACCTAAAACAACCCTTTAACCCATAAATCTCAACAAATCACCAAACTAGTTTATAACACTATTTTCTCCGTTCTAATCCGTTAAAACTCTAACTAAACTTGTTAACAATGAAAAGGAAACTTTAATATTACCTTAAATTTGCAGCACCACATAAAATCTTCTCCTTATTGGTTGATTTCTAGCTCAAATTGAAGCCAACGCGACGTACAACAATTTTCTCTTCATGAGCTTCGGATTTTGGGACTTGAATTTTGGTCGGATTTGGGATTTTTCTCAAGAACTCCCTTTCTCTCTCTCTCTGGAAATTTCCAGAATTATGTTGATCTTTGTATGAAGGAATAGTTACAAAAAAATCAGATTTAATTTTGTGGGTATTGGGCCTGACCCGAATTAGAATTGGGTTGGGCCGAATTCACTATTTAGTTTGGCCTGTCAGACTTAAAACGTCTATATCTTATTACTCCGATATCACATTTCGTCCCACGACCTATGGTTGGAAAGATATTTCAATTATCTACAACTTTCATGTTGAGAGTTTTCCCAAATTCTCAAATTATAAAGAGGTTAGGGCCTCCCGAAGTCAGCTTACCCGAAACGTGACTTTAAGAAAAACATATTTGATGGCTTCTATTTTGATTTGGCTTAAGGGTCCTTCTTGAGATGTATTTTACTACACATAAATTATTCATATAACTTGGCATCTACAACGAATCATGTCATTTTAAAATTCAAAATTAAAAGTCCTTGAATTTATAATCGTTAGCTTACGAATAATCCAAAATGCAAAAATACGGAATGTAACACCTCCCAAGTCATTTCTTCTCGATTGTTGTTGTGCCACAATACTTTGACAGATGCCACATCTTTGGTGCGTAACCTCCTTACCTGACGATCTAAAATAGCCACCGGCTGTTCCTCATAGGATAGCTCCTCGGTCACCTGAATGCCCTCTACAGGAAATACTCTAGAAGGATCGCCAACGAATTTACGAAGCATAGACACGTGGAACACCGGATGTACTGCTTCTAAATCAGCTGGTAGGTCCAATTCATAGGCAACCTTGCCTACTTTACGGACAATCTGATAAGGCCCGATGTATCTCGGACTAAGTTTCCCTTTTCTGCCGAATCTCATGACGCCCTTCATAGGTGACACCTTCAAGAATACCCAGTCATCCACTTGAAACTCTAAAGGTCGACGCCGGTTGTCAGCATATGCTTTCTGTCTACTTTGAGCTGCCAATAATCGTTCCTGAATAAGCTTCACCTTCTCAACTGCCTGCTGAATTAGATCTGGGCCAATTAACTTAGTTTCACCCACATCGAACCAGCCTATAGGTGACCTGCATTTTCTGCCATACAGTGCCTCATACGGTGCCATCTGAATACTAGAGTGATAACTATTATTATAAGCAAATTCAACAAGTGGTAGATGGTCATCCCAGCTACCCCTGAAATCAATAACACAGGCCCGCAACATATCTTCCAGCGTCTGAATAGTGCGCTCGGCTTGCCCGTCAGACTGAGGATGGAATGCTGTACTAAGGCTCACCTGGGTCCCTAATCCCGCCTGAAAAGATCTCCAGAAATTTGCTGTAAACTAGGCACCTCTGTCAGTGATAATAGACACAGGAACACCGTGGAGCTTTACTATCTCCTTAATATATAACCTGGCATAATCCTCAGCTGAATATGTGATTCGAACCGGAAGGAAATGGGCTGACTTAGTCAACCTATCAACAATAACCCATATTGAATCGTACTTCCGTGGGGTGCGAGGTAAACCTGTAATAAAATCCATATTAATCATTTCCCACTTCCACGTTGGAATTTCCATCTCCTGCAATAAACCACCTGGTTTCTGGTGTTCAATTTTGACCTGCTGACAGTTTGGACATTGGGCACGAACTCAGCAACATCTCTTTTCATACCATCCCACCAGAATAAACATCTAAGGTCATGGTACATTTTTGTTGTACCCGGATGAATAGAATATCGAGCATGATGTGCCTCACCCATAACTTGTTGCCGTAGCCCAGCAACATCAGGTACACACAGCCTGTCCCTGTATAATAATACTCCATTAGATGTAATACCAAAAGGGGTCTTCTCTTTGTCAATACAGGTATCTCGATAATGTGCCAAAATAGGATCTTCATATTGACATCGCTTTATTTCTTCTATAATGGAAGATTCAGCAACCTCTCGAACTAAAATCCCATTATCTCCCGATTCAGCCAACCGAACTCCAAGACTGGCCAATTGACCAATTTCACGAACTATTTCCTTCTTTTCTGCTGGAACATTTATCAAGCTACCCAAGGACTTACGGCTGAGTGCATCTGCTACAACGTTGGCCTTTCCTGGATGATATAGAATATCAACATCATAGTCCTTTAAGAACTCCAGCCATCTCCTCTGCCGCAAATTCAAGTCTTTCTGTTTAAAAATATACTGGAGACTCTTGTGATCTGTATATATATCAACATGAACACCATATAAATAGTGCCTCCATATCTTCAGAGCATGAATCACTGCTGCTAGTTCTAGATCATGAGTAGGGTAATTTCTTTCATGCTTTTTAAGTTGTCGGGAAGCGTAAGCTATAACTTTCCCGTGCTGCATCAATACACAACCTATTTCCACACCTGAAGCATCACAATAAATAACATACCCATCCGGTCCTTCTGGAAGAGTTAGAACAGGAGCTGTAGTCAACTTCTCTTTCAATAACTGAAAGCTTCGTTCACAGGCCTCAGTCCACTGGAACTTAGCTCCCTTCTGAGTTAATCTTGTCAGTGGTGCTGACATAGAAGCAAATTTCTCTACAAATCTCCTGTAATAACCTGCTAATCCCAGGAAACTACGTACCTCGGTAGGTGTCGTCGGCCTAGGCCAGTTCTTTACAGCCTCGATCTTTTGTGTATCTACCCGAATACCTTCAGCGCCGACAATATGTCCCAAAAATGCTACAGAGGTCAACCAAAATTCACATTTAGAAAACTTAGCATATAATTTCTGGTGTTGGAGTACTGTAAGTACTGCTCTCAGATGATCTGCATGCTCCTCTTTTGATCGGGAATAAATTAGAATATCATCAATAAACACAATCACGAACATATCCAGGAATGGTCTGAATACCCGATTCATCAGGTCCATAAATACCGCTGGAGCATTTGTCAACCCAAAAGACATCACTCTGAACTCGTAATGACCATATCGAGTCTGGAATGCTGTCTTTGGAATATCAGATTCTCTTACCCGCACCTGATGATAACCCGATCGCAAGTCTATTTTTGAAAACCACTTGGCACCCTGCAACTGATCAAACAAATCATCAATCCTGGGGAGGGGGTATTTATTCTTTATAGTTACCTTATTCAACTGTCTGTAATCAATACACATCCGTAGTGACCCATATTTCTTCTTCACAAATAATACCGGAGCTCCCCAAGGTGAAGTACTAGGTCTGATGAAGCCTTTTTCTAGCAAGTCTTTCAATTGCTCCTTCAGTTCCTTTAATTCTGCAGGTGCCATTCTATATGGGGGAATAGATATCGGATGGATATCTGGCAGCACATCTATGGTAAAGTCTATCTCCCGTTCAGGAGGAAGGCCTGGAAGATCATCTGGGAATACATCTACAAATTCATTAACAACTGGAACTAACTGAATAGTTGGCGCTTCAGCCTGCAAATTCTGCACGCGAACCAGGTGATAAATACAACCTTTTCTAATCATCTTCCTCGCCTTAAGGTAAGAAATAAACTTCCCTCTCGGAGATGCTGTATTACCTGCCCATTCTATCACTGGTTCTCCTGGAAATTGAAGATAAACTACCTTCCGTTGACAGTCAACATTAGCATAACAGGAAGATAGCCAATCCATTCCCATAATCACATCAAATTCAGTCATCTCCAATTCTATTAGGTCTGCTTTAGTGCAATGGTCACATATAATTACTGAGCAACTTTTATATACTCGCCTTGCTATAATAGAATCTCCTACAGGAGTAGCTACCTCAAACGGTTCTATCGGTTTGGAATTTACACCAATCTTATCAGCAATCATCGGAGTAATATATGATAATGTAGAGCCTGGATCTATTAATGCATATACAATCTGGGAAAAGATCAATAATGTACCTGTGATCACATCTGGAGACGCCTCTTGATCCTGTCGGGTGGCCAAGGCATAGGTGCGGTTCGAAGGGCCGCTAGAACCAGAAATTCCACCCCGACCTTTACCACGACCTGCTGGTGTAGACACACCCTGCCCCGTGGGGCGCATAGCTACCGAAGAAGATGATGACCCAGCAAATGATCCTGTAGGTCGAGCTGCTCCACCTGAATCACCCTTATTCGGGCAATCCTTCATCGTATGGCCTTGACGACCACAAACAAAACAAGCTCCTGTAGCACGATAACACTCTCCCGGATGGTACCTACCACAATAAGAACACGGGGGCCTGGGTGGCCGCATCTGACCAGAACTTCTGTCTAACTGCGAACCGGAAGCCCTAGAGCTCAAACCAGCTCCCGAATATCCTGTGCCACCTGATCTCCGGCCTGAGGATAGTAAAGGCATACTCCGTGCTGGCTGGGTGGGCTGTCTGCTACCCTGCTGCTGGAATGGCCTACTTCGGAACTCTCCAAAATATCCAGCTGACCTGGCCCTCTTGGGCTGACTTCTGCCAAAATCTCGGTCGGACTGGCGTCCTCTATGTCTGTCCTCCATGCCCTGAGCATATGCCTGAATACGGGCGATGTCCATCCCTGGCTGAGCAGCCATCACCAAACAACTATCCACCAGATAACGATCTAGGCCCATCACATATCTGTGCATTCTGTCTGTCATGTCAGCTACCAGAGCAGGTGCATGTCGAGCCAATGAGTCGAACTCCAAACTATACTCGCGAACACTGCGGCCTCGCTGTCTTAACTGTAAAAATTTGTCCACTCTGGCTCTACGCATCTCAGGAGGCAGGAAATGACTGATAAATGCCTCTGTAAACTCGTCCCATACTGCTGGAGAAGCTAGTCTACCCCTGGACAGCTCCCAGGACTCAAACCAGTTAGCAGCTACCTCGTGCAATCTATATGAAGCCAACTCAACCGACTCAGTTGCAGAAGCTTTAATCAAACGTAAAGTGCGCTGCATTTCTCTAACAAACTCCTGGGGGTCCTCTTCGGGCTTTGTCCCAAAGAACTCTGGAGGGTTACAAGTCAGAAACTCACGAGCCCTCGAACTATCAGACTTGTGTACCGGATCTCCGCCTAAACCGCGTCTGTGTTCCTGTCCAGCCACCAACCTAGTCAATAACTGCACCGCATCCTGCATAGCCCTGCCTTCTGCTCCTGACTGTGGAGCTAGAGGCTCGGGTGCTGGGGCTCCAAATACTGGTGAATCCGCCCTCTGATCTTCAGCTGGGGCTGCCCTAATTTCTGGCGGTGTAGCAGAGCTGGCTGTCGGGGGCACAGTCTCCCTCTCAGGCATCGATCGGGCCCTGGTAACTCTGTGCGCCTGACCAATCTCACCGGGTGCTACTGATTTGCCCTTTTGGGTAGCCGTCGTTTTCCTCGGAGGCATTACTGAAAATAATGACAATCATTTCGTTAGGAAAGAATCATCCTAATAATATAGCTCTATCGCACGATCTAAGACAAGAAGAAAAAAGTAACATCCTAAATGTCTTGTAGTCTCCTGCTTATAGATGTGGTGCACAACACACCGATAAACAAGACTCTACTAGACACGGTCTGTAGACATTCCGAGGACCCAACCGCTCTGATACCACTTTTGTCACGACCCAACCCCGTAGGCCGTGACTGGTGCCCGAGTTGGGCACCCAAACGTACCCTTATCCCAAATTAGTCTATTTTTTTTCCGAATAAACAAATGTATTGATTAGTAGAAATTTCTACATATATTATAGAAGTAAATATACGCACGAGAGTTGAAAGGCTGTCACAAAACACACAAAAATCCAAACCATATATCCAAAACCCACAACATAACTCTGTCTACAGACCTCTACAGATGATAACATAGTCATAAGGCGGGACAGGGCCCCGTCGTACCCCTGACCAATATATACAAATATACAAAGATAGAGTCAGTACCAAAATACAAGCTCCGAACAAAGGAGCACTGTAACTAACACAGCAGATGTCCTAAACAGGCGGCTCAGCACAACGAACGTCGGTACCTGCGGGCATGTAACGCAGCCCCCGAAGAAAGGGGGTCAGTACGGAAAATGTACTGAATATGTAAAGCATGCACTGAACTATATAACATCATAATCTGAATAGTATATGCAAAACATAAAATCAATGTTTAGAATTTCAAAATGCTTATCAAAATCTCAAATCATATATGTACAGACATATGCCATATCCGGCCCCCTTAGGGACTCGGTGAACAAAGTGTGGTTGCCCTCCCATCATCGGCACCACGGCACAGCATAACACCAGAGTAGGGAATATCTCCGTAACAAATCATATCATATCAGATGGCCATATCAAATCATATCATATCATATCATATCACAAACATATATGTACATGACACAGCATAACTCCGTGGCATAATATTTACCACCCCATGGTACATGTCATACCTGCCCCCTCACGTCGGGACACGGCGAACAATGCAGAGAATTACGCACGAAAACATATCCTGACCCAGGCTCAGTGAAAGAAGTATTGAGGCATCCACGAGTGGAGTAGTGAGAAACTAATGCAATTTATATCATAAAATATTTATACAGACTCGATGGCATAATTTTGATAACAAAACATAAAAGGAAACTATAATAATAATAATAGTACAAGTACTTCCGATATCACAATGGTTTACGTAAAAATAGTATTTTCCGAATCGTCTTCGTACTTTCAAATTATATTATGGGAATTAACGGAATAATTATTCATATAATATTAGGAAGCATAGCAAAGAGTTTCTATCAAATTCTACCTACCGTAACTCAACCGAAATAACGAAGGAAAATTCGGAATAGTGGGGCCCACCTCGGTCAAATGAGGTGGCATATACAAATCATGTGCGTTAGACTTCATAACATTATTTAGAGGAGTTTCAAAGTATTCGGAATTCATTTGTGCAAAATCTAGAAGTTTAGACAATTTTTCCAAAACTATTCATAATTACCTAATCCAATTCTATTGAATAGAAAAGGGAAATTTTTGAACGTCGATTCCGAAGAGTAGAGTGATCCCCGAGTTTCGTATTCGATCCTATTACATCTAGGACATGCCAAGAGAAGAAAATGTAAAGCTTTACATACCTTTTTGACGTTTTACGGTTGTCCAAATTCAATTCCCGTTTCCTCCAAAATCTACAATTGGTCACATTTACCAATTACTATTCATAAGACTTTAAGAATTCAATTTTTCCAATACTTGTCTACAAAAATTTCGGCAGCATCTCCCCTATATATATAGCAACCCCGAGATTACAACTCGGCCACAATATCAACAACCAAGCCAACAACAACACCAATTTCATCAATAATCAATTTAAACACACCATAATATAAATTGGTGTAATTTTCCAATTAGTGCAACAACTTTCAACCAAACTTTGCATTTCCAAATAAATATAAATATCCCATATCCAAAATAAATCTCAACTCATTCCAACATAAATAAAAATTATTCCAAGTAAGCTATCCAATTTTTTTCAATTCCATACTTCACTTAAAAATTCCATAAATACAATAAAAATATTAAAAACTCATTTTCTTTCTCCAACTTCACAACCAACAACAACACTCCATACTTTTAATAACTTACTTCCATCTTCTTATAATATAACACTCAAATTGTATAATTCCTACAAACTAATTTAATACCAAATACACCATTTAAGGTTCCTTATATTCCAAAAATTACAACAACAACTAACAAGCTACGCAACCTTAATTTTTTTCCATCTCATCACTTAACTCTTATTTCCAACTTCAATTAATCTCATCCAACTTTCATTTTCCAACACCAAATAATTAACATAACCACCATCCAAATACTACACAAAAATACTACACAAAAATACTACACAAAATTTACATAATTCTTACTCATATAAGAACATGTATACATGGCATCATATTACCATGAAAACTTCCATATTTTCATAAATTCCATACACCTCAACATACTACAACATACACAAACCTTCACAACTTAATAAAATGAATGAATTCTTACCTTTTTCTTCTAACTTCTTCACTTCCAAATCAATGAAACAAGTCTCCAAACTTCCAAAACAATTACACCATGTTGTAGAGCACCCTTGACTTAGTAGGAATACTAGAAAATTATAATTTTTGGGGATAAAATTTGGAGGGTTAATTTTTTCTTGCCATGGCCGAACTCTCTCTTATTTTTGCTTAGAGATTTTGGCTATTCTATCTTCTTCCAACTCTCTTGAACATTCTAGGATTTTATGACTAAGAGGGTTCCATGTGAAATTACCATTTTGCCCCTCACCTTTCCTAATAATTCCAAGTTGAAATTCCACCTTTACCCCTAACCTTTTATGGTATTTCCACATGTGAAATTCCAATTTTACCCCTAACCTTTTATAGTATTTCCACATGTGAAATTCCAATTTTACCCCTAACCTTTTATGATATTTCCATATGAGAAATTCCAATTTTGCCCTTTAACTTTTCCAATAATTCCACCTCCCAACTTAATCAATGGAAACTTGTATATAACAAGACTAAGCATAGTCTTACCCTTGACCTGTTACAAGTATTCCCAACATGTCCTTCGGTGCAAAGTACGGGTTATAACAACAATCATGGTAGATTTCAATCAAGAAGTAAGAAAAATATCAAGTGTTCAACTGTGACAAGAAAGGGCACTTCAAAAAAGATTGTCGCTTCAAGAAGAAAAGTGAACACACTGAGCCATCAAATCCTCAAGGGAATGTTGCAAGTACCTCGAATGATGGCGATATTTTATGTAGTAAAGAAATATCAAATAATAAAGGAAGAAAACATTTTACTAATGTCTGGATCATGGACATAGGAGCAACATGACATATGACTTTCCGGAAAGAATGGTTCCATCAATATAATCCTATCTTAGAAAGATCTGTGTTCATGGGAGACGATCATGATTTGGATGTTATTGGTATTGGGTCCATTAAAATAAAGATGTATGATGGCACGGTACGCACCATCCAAAAAGCTATTGTAATGATGAAAGCAGAAAAACTTGCTGCAAATTTATATGTGCTTAAAGGTGAAATACACCAAGAAGGAGAAGCACCAACCGCGTCAGCAAGTTCATTTGAAGAATCAACGATGATGTGGCATCGTAAGCTTAGCCATATGTCGAAATGAAGTTTAAATATTCTTGCTGAGCAAATACTTCTTCTAGGGCTCAAAAAGGTTTCACTACCCTTTTGTGAGCATTGTGTTACCACTAAGCAACATAAAGTGAAGTTTAGCAGTTCCTCTGTTAAAAGAAAGAAAATATTAGATCTGGTCCACTCTGATGTCTGGCAAGCACCGGTGAAGTCCCTAGGAGGAGCAAAATATTTTGTATTATTTATCAACAATTACTCCTGGAGAAGTGGGGTGTATCTAATAAAAAGAAAGGCAGATATTTCTCCGATTTTCAAAGAGTTCAAAGTGCGGGTGAAACTTGAATCTGAGAAAAAATATCAAGTGTTTGAGGACAGATAATAGAGGAGAATACATTGGTGAGGAATTTGATAACTTCTATAAATAAGAATGTATTAAAAGGCAGTTCACGGTTGCATATACTCCATAAAAAATAGAGTAGAAGAGCGGATGAACAGAACTTTATTAGAACGGACAAGAGCTATGTTGGCAATTGTAGGGTTGGAAAAACTATTATGGACAGAAGCAGTCAAAATCGTATGTTATGTGATCAATCGATCACTATCAACCACAATTGATCTAAAAATGCCAATGAAGATGTGGACAGGAAAACTAGCTAATTATTCTCACTTACATATATTTGGAAGTCCTACTTATGTTATGTACAACACCCAAGAAAAATCGAAGTTGGATCCAAAATCCAGGGAATGTATTTTCTTAGGGTATGCTGATGGAGTCAAAGGGTATCATTTGTGGGATCCCACTGCCCGCAAGGTGGTAATCAGCAGAGATATTGTGTTTGTTGAAAATAAGATACAAACAAAAGAAGGTAGCACTTCAAAAGAAAAATCAGAGACGACTACAGTTGAAGTTGAAGAAATAAAAGAAGCTTCAGTTTCTTTTGAGGCAGTACCAGAGCACGAAAAACAAGAACAAGCTGAGATCAAAACTCTACAAGTTCGACGGTCAACTAGGGAGAGAAAAGAACCAGTTTGGCACTCAGATTATTCTATAGAGAGCAATGTTGCATACTGTCTATTAACAGAGGATGGAGAACCTTCAACTTTTCACGAGGCTATAAAAGGCCAAGAATCATCTCTGTGGATGGCAGCAATGCAAGAAGAAATTGAAGCTCTTCATAAAAATAAAACATGGAATCTTGTTCAATTTCCACAAGAAAGGAAGGCCATTGGAAAAAAAATGAGTCTACAAGATCAAACGCAATGGTAATGATCAAGTGGAGAAGTATCGTGTAAGATTGGTGGTGAAAGAATTCGTTCAGAAAGAAGGTATAGACTTCAATGAGATATTTTCTCCGGTGGTTCGACTCACAACAATTCGAGTAGTCCTAGCGATGTGTGTTACATTTGACTTGTACTTGGAGCAATTAGATGTCAAAACTGCATTTCTTCATGGAGAGCTTGAAGAAGAAATTTACATGCTCCAACCAGAAGGTTTTGAGGAACAGGGAAAAGAGAACTTGGTTTACACGTTGAACAAATCTCTATACGGTCTCAAAAAGACGCCGAGATGTTGGTATAAGAGATTTGATTCCTTCATTATAAGCTTAGATACAACAGACATAGTTCAGATCCTTGTGTTTATTACAAGAGATTTAGTGATGACGATTTTGTTATTTTGTTGTTGTATGTTGATGACATGTTGGTAGTAGGCTCCAACAAAGATTGTCTCAAAAATTTAAAGGCACAGTTGGCTAAGGAGTTTGAAATGAAGGACTTGGGACCAGCAAACAAGATTCTAGGGATGCAAATTCACCGAGACAAAAATAATAAGAAGATTTGGCTTTCTCAAAAGAACTACTTGAAGAAAATCTTGCGACGCTTCAAGATGCAAGACTGTAAGTCAATTTCTACCTCACTTCCTATTAATTTCAAGTTATCCTTAAGAATGAGTCCTAGCAATGAAGCAAAGAGGATGGAGATGTCTCGAGTACCGTATACATCAGCAGTATGAAGTTTAATGTTCATCATGGTATGTACAAGACCTAACACTGCACAAATAGTGGGAGTAATTAGTCGAAACATGGTTAATCCTGGTAGAGAGCATTGAAATACTGTTAAGAGGATCTTGAGATATATCAAGAGTACCTCAGATGTTGTAATGTGTTATGGAGGATCAAACTTTACTGTTAAAGGTTATGTTGATTCAGATTATGCAGGTGATCTTGATAAAAACAAGTCCACCACAGGTTATGTGTTTACTCTTGCTGGAGGAGCTGTAAGCTGGGTTTCAAAACTGCAATCTATCGTGGCTACATCTACGACGGAAGCAAAATATGTAGTAGTTACACAAGCTAGCAAAGAAGCAATATGGATGCAGATATTACTGGAGGAGCTCAGGCACAAACAAGAGAAGGTTGCTCTGTTTTGTGACAGTCAGAGCGCTTTACATATTGCAAAGAATCCGACATTTCATTTAATGACAAAACACATACGAATTCATTATCACTTTGTTCGTGAGAAGGTGGAAGAAGACAGTATGGATATTCAGAAAATTCACACTAATGACAATCTAGCAGATATGTTTACGAAGCCGATCAACAATAACAAGTTTATATGGTGTCAATCTTCTGTTGGCCTAGTAGAAACGTAACATTGCAGTAATTGGGTAGAAATGATGGTGTGAAGACTTAATTGATTCTCAATTAAATCTTCAAGTGGGAGAATGCAAGATAGTCAAATACTACAAAATGCATTTTGAACGCGTAGTCAAAAAGGGAACAAAACGCGTTTTGAACGCGTAGTCAAAAAGGGAATAAAATGCATTTTGAAAGCATAGTCAAAAAGGAAGGTGCAATATGCGGATTTTACGCTTTCTAGTTTCCTATAAATAGAGGGTCTCTTTCCCTTATTTAGATCATCCCACAAACAAAATACAATCCAAAAGAGTAAGAATACAAAGAGAGTTATACATCAAGATAAATATTGTAGTCTTGAGTGTCCTCTTTAGTAAGTTGTTCCTTTTACAAGAGAGAAGTGTTAATTGTTGTTTTCTCATTGTATTTGAGAGTAGTGTACTCCCATATTATCATAGTAAAATTCTTCTACCCGTGTTTTTTCTCCTCTATCTGTTTGAGGGATTTCTACGTAAAATTCTCGTGTCTAATTTATTTTCATTATTTATTATCATATCAAATTTAGTTATAGTGCTTCCTCCCCAACAATAACTATATAGCGGGAATAAGTGGCCTCTACAACTGATATTGTGTAGGCACATGTTATCTACTATTGAAAATGGTTTAATTTAATATTGGTGTTGAGATGTGTATACCACAATTTGAAAGCGTGAAAACAGTGCAACAACTTGTGATAACTTATAATTAAAAGTAAAATGCAATATAAGCAAAAGATTTTTAAATAATGTTTTAAATAAACTTCTAATAAAATACTATATGCAAAGCTACATATGAACCAATATATAGCCGAGAAGAAATTTTGCTTGATTCGAGATTGTATATAGATTACTCCCTCGTCGTATTTCATTGCGATTCACTTTTTTTTAGTCAATTTTAAAAATAATAACACATTTTTATATTTAATAAAAATTTAATTTTAAAATATCTATTTTATCCTTAATAAAATAATTTACAGGTATAGAAATATCTATCACATACTTTAGACCACAAGTTTTAAATATTTTTTTTCTTTCTTAAAGTCCGTGTCAAATCAAACTAGGTCATATAAATTGAAACTGAAAAACTTTGTTGTACTAAGTGTCTGTTTAACTTAACTTATTTTAAGTAGCTAAGCTAAAAAAAATATAACCCCAACTTATTTTTTTAGCTTGTTTTCAGCTTATAAGTTGTTTTAGATAAGTTAAGCCTAACCGACCTAATTATTTTTTGGGGGCTTATTTTAAGCACAAAATGACTTTAAGTTGGCCAGCCAAACACTCAAAAAAGTTGAAAACAACTTATAAGCCAATCCAAACAGACTTTGATATTACTCCCTCCGTTCTATTTTATTTAACTCATATATTAAAAATAAATTATTATTTTTTACTTATTCATTTTAATGAATCAAGAAAGATTTATTATTTTCGTTCTATATTATTCTTACTTTTATGGTTAAATAACTATATAAAGTAATACTCCATTCGTTCAAAATAAGTGTCTTTTTTAGCTCATTTAACACTCATTAAGAAAAATAATAAATAAAATTATAGTTTACTAAATTATCCCTAGATGTTTCTCGAGAATTGAACATTATTCCCTTTATTTCATATTAATTGAATTTCTAACGTAATGCACAAATATTTAAAAAAGCATTCAAGGACAAACTTTGAACCATATTTTCCTCGATTACCCTTTTGTTTAACCAACCTCATAAAGATGATTAAATATGAAATCATAAATACAAATAACCCCTTATTGGAGTATAACTTTATAAGTAGTGTAGTTTAACTCCTAGAAAATTACAAAATTTCATTAATGCTAAGGGTAAACATAGAAAAAGATTCAAACATTTCTCTTGAACTTTGAACAATTCAACTATTTTGAACAATTAAAAAAGTTGTAGAAATTCAGTCAATATGGAATAGAGGGAGTATTAAGAAGAAATAGTTTTTGGATACAAAGGTATAATTGAAAAAAATATACTAATTTTTGTCCTAAATTTATAAAGTGACACTATTATAGGATAAATTCTTTTTGCTAAAATAACACTTATTTTTGGATGGAGAATATAATAATCAAACCTTTTTAATTCCAAAGCATAATTCATTAAAACAAACTCCTAATAATTTATTTGTCTACTATATTATTTTAAAATATATAATGATATTTGTCCAGTTTATAAAATCAATGAATAATTTATCATGATATGTCTATTTTATCCTTGCTATTAAATACTTCCTCTATTCTATATTAAGTGAATTTGTAAGGCAATGCACACATATTAAGAAAAACATTCAAGAACATAATTTGAATCATACTTTTCACTATTGCCCTTTGTAAAATTATAAATATAACTTTGCAAATAGTGTGATTTATCTCCTAAAAAATATAAAATTTCAATAAATGAAATGACAAATATGAAAAAAGCTTCAAACATTCATCTTAAACTTTAAACAATTTAATTATTTTGAACAGTGAAAAATCTCTCAAAAATTCAATTAATGTGGAATAGAGGGAGTACTATTCATTTTTCAATATATAGATGACTTGTACTTAATAAGAATGATTACCCTTATTATTTACTTTCTTAATCTCTATATCAATTCAATAGTGGACAACTATAATTAGACATACGGAGTATTGGATAAGGAGAAGGAACAAGAGGCTAACAGATGCACACGTTTTATTAACTAATTTTAAGTTTTGCCAAATCGATATCTATAGTTTATACCATGAATGAAAAAAAAACTAATTTCAACATGAAATTCCCCATTTTTGTAGCGTTTTTTTCCCCCCTGCAATAATGCATATTCAGATCATCAGATGACAGCAATTAGTGGAAGGAAGTGGGTTTGAAAGAATGTCGGTCTGGGGGGAAATATAATGTGGAAATGTTTGCAAATGCTCTTTGTCATTATATGGACCATTATTAATCCCATGTATATATTTTCCCTCTGCCATGTTATGTGTCTACTTATTGGCGTCTTGGTACATGCACACAATTAAATTGGCAGTATGGGCATCTGAAGCATCTCACGTTTTTCACTTCTAGCTATTGCAACTATAACCGGAGTTTTTCGATTCAAATTTTTTTTATGGAGAAAATTTTGTTGGAAGCGTCATTTTTAAATGGAAGTTGTCAGTAGCGAAGTCACGTATACTTGAGGGATGTTGACCGATACCCCTTCATCGGAAAATTATGTTGTGTAACTAGGTAAAAATATATTTTCTTATGTTATATATTACGTATTGAGACTCCTCGACTTCTATGCGATTTTACTTCTTTATATTTTGATACTCTTTAATCGAAACTTTGGCTTTGTGCCTTTGTCCTTTGGCGTCGCAGGCAGTGCACGATCCAAATTTAATTGGAGTTCCAATGCGGACTCCAAACACCAGATGAAAAACTCAAAAAATAAAACTATATTTATTGTCCTTCATCCTTGTTTACTTGTCCACTATATTTATCATTTTTTTTATATCAAGAGAAAAATATATATTTTTCAAGTTTTACTCTTAACATCAATTATTTATTTTCTAAATTATTTTTTAAAATCTAAGACTCAAAATTAATTAATAAAAATATTATAATAAAATATTACTTAAGAGACGTGCAAGATTTGAAGTGGATGATTAAAGAGTACACGGAGGGAGTAAAATTGAAAGCAGAAGTACGAACGACCAAGAAAACGAATGCACTATAACATATTTTCTCAGCTTTAGGTTACGTGTTACACTTTTTTAAAAATAATAATACTTTCTCCTATAAAAATGACATATTTTTCAATTTTAAACTTAGCATTTTATGTACTCTATATAAAATAATTATATTACACACTTATGCTAGCTTGTTTTAGATTATAAATTTTTAATTTTTTTCCTTCTTCAATGAGAGGGGAGGAGTATTGATGAGTTCTTTTTTTACACTATTATTCTAATTTAATTTGTTATGATAAATTATGTATTTAGTTATTTAACAGTGCTTATACTAAAATAATGTTATATATAATTACTTTAAAAGTAACAACAATTACGTATAAATATTTATACACAACTCAGGCTTTTTCTCTTTTCAAATTTTAATTTGCGTTGATTTTTTCTTTCTCCATAAAGACGAATTACAAGTGTCAATAGCTGCACAAGCTGATCAGGGGGCAGCACATGATAAACCAATTTATTAGTGAGATGGACATATTACCCATGTGCCAGCACCAACCCTATATATATTAATTGACCATATAATAACAATAATTATCCCTATATACTAATGATCGATCAGAAAAAATATATATATTTTCAGACAGGCAATCATTCGAAATAATTTTTATTCCATTCTTCCGATAGAAATATAAAATAAAGTTGCGTATAATAAATTTTAATGATTGATTTTTTTTAATCTTATATATAACAAGAGCTTTAATACACTAGACATATAGTGAAATAACCATTTCACCTAGCTGAGTAGATATAATGAGTACTATATCTTATTTACTTTTCAAACCAAGAAATAACTTAACTAGATTTAACTTAATTATATATTTTGAACAATGTATTTTAACCCTATTTGTAGTTTGTTACTTGTGTATTTTTTGAAGAAATTAATTTCATTTATTATTGTTATCTACTCATCTTTAATATCATGATATGATAGTAGCAAACTATTCAGTTAAATCAATTCAAAAATATTCTTAACATGTATAATATTATCCATTTTAAGTTAAGTATGTATTTGATTTAATCCACAAAATCTTAGACAATTAAGAGTATCACTCACCTTTTATGTAGCTTCTTATTTTTATCAATCTCCAATGTGGAATTTTATTCGCATGCTCAATCATTTTTCACTTGATCAAATTAAGTTTCACATGCTCATCACCAAATTTTATGGGCTAATTTGGAGAATCATGATGTATTATCCACATCATTTGAGTTTTTTTCACTATTAAAATTCATAATTTTTTTTTATTGGTGAATATACGTCTTAAGCTATGAGTAAAGATAGTTATAAGCGATTTGACCTCTAAATGGGCAAAGGCATTATAAATCAGGTCTCACGCCATCATTCCACTATTTTCATATATACTCTTCTCGCACGTGATTGATTCTTATATTAGTTATTGAGTTAAATCGATTCAAAAATACTCTTAACATAGTATGAGCTATATCAGTTCAAAAACAAATGCCTTTGTACACACCCAAAACAAAACATATATTTACACTATACATTTATATAAGCAAGCTCCATTTAATTTTCTTATTAAAACTCCCTCAACAAGTACCATTATAAAACAAAAAACAAAAAAAATTGTTTTCAGTTTGGTCGAAAGTAGTTGACCTTTCGAAAATTGTGAGGTAAAATGTCGAAAAGAAACCTTAGCATGAAAAAGTGGAGAAAAGGATTGCATTTGGTTCTCACAATTTGTAAGCGCAATTTTAGCCGTTTTGCCTGTCTCTTCATAGCAATATTTCACGCTTCTATATGCTTATTATGATTCTGCCACAGTGCCACTTACAACATACATTAAAAGTTCACAAGACCATCATATATATATTTTTGGGTGTTTATATTTACACCTTCAATTTGAATCGATCATATCGTTCTTCTTCACTTAAATTGATTGGGGTACACTTGATTTTGTGTTGTTGAGAAAACCAATTTATATCCTTCATTACTCCGTTCTTTTCTAAAATGAGTATAAAAATTACGCTATTCTACTAAAAGACAGAGAGAGGGGGGATCGATAATTAATTAATGTATCAATCCTCTTTTAATTTCAATCAAAGTGGAATAATGAGAAATTTTATCTAAAAAATAACTTTCCCAACGACCAATAAAAATTAACAACTTTATTTATTACATCAAAAAATGTTGGACACGTGGGCCAAAATCTAACAGCTATGACATAGAATGTAGATATTTGTGATATTTAAAATTAAATCAGATGAATTGATATAACAAAAATTCTAAAGGAAATGTACATGAAATGATGAGTAAACTGTAAAGTAACAGTGTGGGGTTATTGAAAAACTTTGAATTTTCCAATTTCTTTGGATTACAGATAAAGGAATAGAAGGGAACTCTTATTATTATTATACATAGATATAAAGAATCTTTAACATTACACCATACAAGAATATAATTTTTTTTAATTTTCTAAGGTTCCTTTTGTTGACTTAAAATTCTTAGCTTGTTTATTCTGTATCAACCGACAAATATTATTGGAGTAATTATTTTCCAAATAGTACTGAAAGAAACTTTTAAATGTCATGGGTGTCCGTGAATGTTAGTGTGACATTTTAATATTAGTAAAAATATATCATATGTCACGTTATGATCATTTTATGTTTATTGATGGACATTACATTTTACTCTCATCAATTGTGATAAAATATGATCATTAGTTGTTAATAACTTTTGTAACCATCAACTCTTTATTTTACTATTATTTTACCTCTTTATTTTTATAACTTATGTAATATTTGGGTCATTAATTTACCCAATTTACTATTCATAATCTTCCAATTTATTGCAAGGAAGAATTTCTCGCTTATGAATAGTGATGTATTTGTGCACAAGAAAGGTATAAGAAAAAGAGTGGAAGAAAGATGAGAAGTGTGGATAATATTGTAGTGTGTAGTAGTGAAAGAGAGAGTTGAGACAAGAAAAATATTCTAAGTTTTCAACTATATTCACTATACAAAAGAAAGTATTTATACGTTGAAGGAAGATGTTCATTTAGTGGAGTTTTGGACTCTTCAACTAATCTAAAGTTGCTTGAATTGTACAACTTTGTTGGTATGTTGTATTTTGGAGGGAACAAATCAAGAGATATATTGCTGGATCGGTGTAGATTATGCCGCAATGGCTTGAATCTCCTTAAAGAGAGCTAGATATCCGCGCCTCAGCTTGATGAATTATTTATTCATTTTTGCCATTTTATTTTTAAACTGTAATTTATTGTATGTGTGATGTGTGGTATATTAAACCAACAGTAAAAAAAAATAGTTAATTAATTAGTTTAAATATTTTCTCCTTTTTCCCTACATAATCATAGCTAATTCCTTAAATTTCTGAGAACTCTTTCTTGAAAAGGTGGTTTTATCTTTTGTTTTCTTTCAAAGATAAAGAGATCCTAACTTGAAATTGATGACTCATAAATCTGTGTTAAGAGATCAGTTTTGGTAGGTGAACTCAATATTGAATTTGGTTCACCAAAAAAAACCACAACTATCACACCATATTTTCTTTACTTGCTAAAAAGGCGCTATATTATAGTACTACTATTTAGAAAACAAACTACTACTTAAGTTTCTTTTTCTTGCCCTTCACCATATTTTGTTATAGTTTTGGCCTAACAATCAGTACTAGATTCCTAACAATCAAGTATTATTAACAGCTCTAAAGATTTTGTTCTCCTACTCTTGTCAATGAGCATGTCTATTCCAAAGTTTATATATTATAGTGAAAATAAAACAAATAGATATTTTTAGTTTTAATGCATTGTGATATTGACACAGTATATATTCATGAAAAAATTGTGTTAGCAAACTTATTTGAAATTACATAAAATTCATGTTGGGTCGAAATAACCAGATGTTATGCGGAAGGTAATAAAACAACTAAAACAAACTTTGAATGACAATAAATCACAAACAAATTAAAAGAGAAATAACATAATTTGACCTACATATAAACAATTCAATGCAGAACTATTTTATCTAAGAAAATCATTAACCAAATATGAAGAAAAATTATATTTTCCTTAAAAAAAAAAATCAGTTATGATAAATGTTGTTGTCCTTTATTCAAGATAAAAAAAAAGATTCAAATTAAATAAGATAAAAAGTCAGGACAAATACCTAATAACTCATACCTCTATTATCCTTCAGAAATATTAAGCCCCACAATTTATAAATTTTGCCTAATTTGTTTTGAGTATGTAATTAATAACTCAAAATGTAAAATTTGATTGATAAGAATCTTTCTTTTTCACGGTTAGAATGATAATTGAGAGTGAAAGTATAAAAATAGTAAACAATTTGGGGCCGGGTTGCTTGGCCTTTCCTATTTGAGTAGGTAGTTTGGTTCCCCTACTTTTCATTAAAAACTTAATTAAGGAAAAAGACTTGGGTTTTTAAATGACGTTTAAACAAAAATTAACAGTGATATTTAATCAAATGAAGAGAAGATATTGGAAGGTTTGTCCAGAGATTAGAGAACAAGACTTAATCATGAAGAGGTAATGATGTGAGAACACTGTTACTTGTATCATACCACTCTCTTTTTACATGCTCACATCATTACTTAGTTATAATTTGTTTGGCTAAGTATTTTGTTCATTTATTTGTACGTTCTTAAATGATTTGTAATTTGTTTGTCTAAGCTTTTTCGGAGCTAATATTGTCCTTTTCTTTTTAGAAGAAAATGCCTAATTTTTAGAGTCAAGTTGTGTTGACCGAGTTTTTAGAAAAAAAAATATTTCATCCGTCCCATTTTAGTTATCATGTTGTACTTTTCAAAATTCAATTTAACTAATTTTTAAAGTTAAATTATATTAATTTAACTCAATATTATAAAGTAAAAAATTAGATATTCAAAAACTATATGGAAAGTACTATAAGTTATAATTTTTTTCATATCAATATTATAAAAGAATATATCTTAAAATTTTAATCAAAGTTCATATAGTTTGACTCTCAAAAAGAAAATCATGACAAGTAAAATGGGACTGAGGGAATAATTGTTTTTGGTTCGTAGCAGAACTGAATAAGTAAAAAAAATAATCTATTGTAAGTACTACTCTTCATAAATAATTTTTCAAAAATCACTTCGGACTAAAAACGCCTTTTTAAAAGTAGATTTTGAAAGTTTGATAATTGAGCTCGACTACCTATTATTGTTGGTCATGATCTTAATTTGTTGGCGTATTTTCTTAGTACTTTTGCCTTCCTAGAGTAATACTGACTGTATATATAGGGTATTTGCCCCTATCACATGAAATTTCATCTAGTTATTAACGATCATAATGAGAATCGGTTGAGTGGATTATGGTATTTAATTTGCAATTATTATTGCATTAAACCTATAGATACATAGGTGCAACTTAATAAGAACCTAATACTTGTTATTTCTTGACCTACTCTCAAGTTTCAACTCCTTTTGGGTAATATAATTAAAGGGTGCCCACTAGTAAATGGTCATAATTTTACGGGAAAAGACTGCTTATGTTTGCTTTTTTTATATTCATACTGTTTCAGTTTGTTTTGGTTAAGCGGATTAACCAATGCATTCCTTTTTCTTGATGCATAAGACCATTAAATCATTTTTTGCATACTTTTAACGGATAACACCTCAAAACAACAATCATAAATTTTCAAATAAACATTATCACTATAACAACGTTTAACTATATGAAAAATTGTCATAAAAAAGTTCTTCTTGTACGAAGGTGAACACAATTTTGAGATATCCGAAATAAAATAAGTAAGATTAATAATTAAGGGCATTTTTATAAATTTATCAATTATAATACAGTATCATACAATCAAATCAAACAACAAAATTATCATGAATTAATAACAAATCATACAGTCTATCCAAACATAATATTATCTTATACTATACAATATCATACTATACCATACAGTATCATACATTATGAAATTATGAGAAATCACCATCTAAACACATTGTAAACAAATAAATTACTTTACTACTCACTCTCTGTTTATTTTCAACTTATTCATTATGCGAAGTCCAAATATAACAAAGTAAAATTGAATGAAAAAAATATTGATTTTGTTGTTTCGTTTAATCAAGTAAAATATAATACACACAATACGACAATAATTATCAATCAAATAAAGGAGGGAAATATAGCGAACTGGCGCGATGCTTAACGACATCGTGCGTCATTGGCGACACGATGTCGTTTTGTTAGGCTAATAAACAGTCAAATTCAATTAACGGCTTCTCTCAAGTGTAACTTCCTCGCTACAGTTTCCCCACTCTCTATAAAAAGCGGAAAGAGAGAGAAACCAAATCCATAAAGCATTGTAACACAAAAGATACCACCCACCGCCGGCACCTCTGAGATGAGGCCGGAGATACCTCCAGCACCACCGCCGCCGCCTTTACAGTAACCCCGTTTGATTTTCTCACGCCAATTTCTACTTCCATTACCGTCCTAGAAATCAGCTTCCCGGTGAGTTGTCGGTGAAAATGTCGGTCCACAGTAAGCAAAACCAAAACCAAACACGTGATATGAAGCACCGGGTACTCACATGCCTCCACAAGCTTTCCGACCGGGATACACATTCGGCGGCGGCTTCTGAACTCGAGTCTATTGCTAAAACCCTTTCCCCTGAAGCAATTCCGCCTTTCGTTTCCTCCATTGCCGCCACTGATTCCTCGGATAAATCACCAGTCCGTAAACAATGTCTCCGACTTATTTCCCTTCTTTCCGAGCACCATGGAGATTCCCTCTCTCCTCATCTTTCAAAACTCCTTACCGCCGTCGTCCGCCGCCTCCGTGACCCGGATTCCGCCGTACGCAGCGCTTGCGTCTCTGCTTGTGCTTCCATTTCGTCAAACATGACTAAACCTCCCTTCTCTACCATTATCAAGCCGTTCCTCGAAGCACTTTACACGGAACAGGAGATGAACTCCCAGATCGGTGCTGCCTTGTGTTTGTCGGCAGCTGTCGACGCGTCGCCAGATCCGGATATTTCCTGCTTGAGGAAGTCGTTGTCTAGATTTGAGAAGTTGCTTAAGAGTGATAGCTTCAAAGCGAAGGCAGCATTGCTTACACTAATTGGCAGTGTGATCGCAGTTGGAGGAGCTTCCAGTCAGCAGATTGTGAGGAATTTGGTGCCGTATTTGGTGGAATTCGTGAGTAGTGATGATTGGGCGACTCGGAAATCCAGTGCAGAGGCTTTGCTGAGGCTCGCGGCAGTCGAGGGAGACGCTTTAGCCGAGTTTAAAGCACCCTGCTTGAAGACTTTCGAGGCGAAACGATTCGATAAGGTTTGTCAATTACATTTAGTTTATATCTGCTCTTTTCATTCTTGGCTGATCCGGATTTAGTTCGATTTACTTGTTTGTAATTAAAATTGACTTCTACCATTGATTGTTATCTATTGGTACCATAGATATGCAATTTCGCCCGATAGTTAAAGATGGTTGATTAAATTGTACAGGTAAAGGCAGTAAGGGAAACGATGAATCAAATGTTGGAAGCATGGAAGGGAATCCCTGATTTGTCTGATGATGGTTCCCCTCTTCCTGTGTCAAACTCCTCTTCCAAAGGTATTTTTACCAGCTTTTCACCCTATCTTTCCTCTAATGTAGTTAGGCTTAGTGTATTATTTCACATTAATTACCTTTGGTGCATCTTGTCAAGTTCAGGTTCATTCTTTGTTCCCAAGTTAAACAGTAGTTGGTCTCTTGTGCTAAATTACGGATTATCTATGCAAGTGGTTGGCTGTTAGTTAACTTTTTTCCATATTTCATCAATCCTCTTTGTTCATTCATCATAAGATCTTTTGCTACTGCTATCTATTTTACAGTATGCTGATGTTGTTTTATCTAGTTTTGTTTAGTTGCTTCTTTTTTTAGTTTTTTCCTTGGGGTAGTTTAATTGCTTCTTAAATTACCCAACTTTTAATCTTTTTTATACTCATTGCTTGTGAAATTGAATCAATTAATATGTTTTCCATGTTTGTGTCCTTGAAATAGAAAATGCAAGTGATGGACGTTACCCGCCTGGTTTAAAGACTTCTAGGGCTGTGAGCTCCAGTGCTCTTAGTGTAAAACGTATGGCTAACAAGTCATCTGTAGCAGATAATTCCACTGCTCCTGCTGCCCAAAAAGGTCGTCCTCTGGACAGTATTGAAAAGAAATCAGGTCCAGCAATCTTTCGCAAACTTGATCGCAAGAAGCCATGGAAAGTTGAAGTTTCTGCTCCTCATGGTTCTTCTGTGGATTATCACAAAAACAAAGATGGGATACAGTTGGGCAAAGACAAGAAGTTGGAAACACATACAAATCCTGGAGTCAAACGTACTCTTTTTAGTAAGATCACTAGTGAAACCAGGAATGGTGTGGTGAAGGCTGGATCTCGTGTGGTTCCATATCAAGATGAGATATCAGAATCTACTGTATTTGTCAGCAATGAAACTGAGGATCTCTGTAGGAACCCAAAAGATTGTGAAGATCTCTCTTTGATCCGGAAACAACTTGCTCAAATTGAAACTCAGCAGTCCAATTTGTTAGATCTTCTCCAGGTAATTTTCTAATATGTGATGAAATTCCGCTTCTATGATTTCAATTCGTAAGGGGAGTGGTGTATGAGTGAAAGTGTCGGTCAGAGAAAAAGAAATACAATGTAATGTGACTAAGATGCATTAACATGCCTGCACTTATTTTATATTTAATACCAAAGCCTTTTTCCTTACTTCCCAAGATATACGGAAAACATGAAATATAAAAGGAAATGAGTCCTTGTATTGAACCTATTTCTTACGCTGCGACATGCTTTTACTTCAATGATTGAATCCTACAAAGAGCCCAAACTTTTAACTTTCTCTGGTTTTATATTAGTTCCTTTGGATCTTGATTAAAAACATATATCAGTTCCTTTGGATCAAAATGCTGCTATATGCAACTCTCATGTTTTCATTGGTAAGATCTTCCAGCCTAATTATCAATTTCAGCTCAGTATGCATAGGATTTTTTATAATATATTGAGCATAGAATTCTCCTGATCATTATTTCATAAATCTTAGCTCTTCTTATTAGTCCATAGATGCTTCCTGGAGTATTTTTCTCAAACTTTTTCTTATCTTTGTAAATATAGAAATTTATGGGGAGCTCACAAAGTGGCATGCATTCTCTGGAGACACGTGTTCATGGTCTGGAGCTGGCATTAGATGAGATCTCATTTGACCTGGCTATGTCATCTGGAAGAATGTCAAATACCAACTCTGCATCCATCTGTTGCAAGCTACCAGGTGCAGAATTCTTGACTTCAAAACTTTGGAAGAGAACAGAAGGTCGTGGGGCAACTTCACACTTCTCTGCTTCTGGTGGAACCTCATCAGCAGGTTTAATAAGCAATGTAGCTGGTCAGAATGGAAATGGTGAAAGACTTAAGTTGGGGAATAGGAGATACCGGCTCCATAGTAGTCGCGGGTTTATTGTGAACCCATTAGCTGAAATTCATGGTGATCCACAGAGAATATCTGAACCTTCAGTTGGTGGAGTTTCAAAAAATTTGCGAAATGGTGTATGATAGCTTTTGTCAGGTACTTTATTATTTTTTTAATTTTTTCCCATTATTTCCTGCATTTTTATTAGAAAATATGGTTTTTGTCCTTCGGATACAATTGTCACATATGCAGATAAAGGTCTTTACTTGGGATTTGGGTGTATAGTCAGTTTCTGTTGTCCATACTGGAGCGCTATCCTTCCCTGAGCATGATGTGTAACTCAGTTAGTTGACTACTTGAACTTTCACCTTGCGAGTGAGGGTTCGATCTCCAACTTGTAATCTCCTCCCACATTTGCCCTTCCCCTACCCCAATTATTTTTCAAAAAATGACCACACGAACACTTCTCTTTGTCATTACTTTGTAACAATCAAATGTAGTGTCCTACTTTAATCCATTTTCCATGCTTTTTCATGTGACGGGTTGTTGGGAGGGTTGCAATAAGTGTTCTTTGTAATTAATGCACCAATGAAAATGTGCAGTAGTTAAAAATTTATTCTAGCTTATACATATACATTAGGGAGTTTATTACTTGGCACCTTGGCCCTGGATCTTTTGTGCTTACTACTAGTGGACCTCTTATAAATATACAAAAGACGCAGCTATTCAAATGTTTACACAATTCTTCACAAATATTATTTTTGATGACCGGAGGAACGTACACTGAAACTGCTTTCCATGGTTGCGTGTGTTTCCAGGCTTTTGAGACTGCATGGACTCTGAGCATTGTAGTAGGGGATTGTAAAGAATGAATCAGGAAGCAGTTTCTTACTAGAACTGTACTATATTGTGCATTTCGGCCTTGGTTATTCACTCAGTAAGCTTTGCCACTATAACCTATCCCACATCATTCAAAGAAACTTTCTTCAGAATTAGTGTTACCTTTTGATGTTCTACTTTTTTGATATTTCAAAGAACAGATATTAAAAGGAAAGCCAGATCATTGTATGGCGGGTTTGGTATGAACGTTGATCTCGTATAGAAGAATATTTCGTTTATTTCATTTTTTGCTAAGAAATAGTTTTCTATTCTTTTTGACGCATTGTTATTATACGGTTTGAAATGATATCAGAATATGTAAATGATTGTTGCCAGTGTGTCTATATTGATGATGCCCCGTGGTGGAACTATGAATTGTGACGAGGGAATTCAGAAAATTTCAACCTGCGACATGAAATAATTTTTTCAGTACACTCCCTTATGTCAAATAAATTCAGATTTTTTGTATATATGAAAAAAAATGTCTTTTGGAGTCCCGTGGGTCTTTAAGACTTAGGTGACTTTTCCCACTAAATTAACTACAACTGAAATCCAACTAACCAGAAAGCTTCATAATCATAAGTACCAATTATAATTAGTCTTAACTGGCGAGAGCAGTCATAATTCAACTCACCACGCGGCCAATCAATTGGTTAACCATGCCTTTTTTTTTTTTTATGATGCTATAAGTTCTAGTTGTATACTGATCAAATGTTATTCAATTTTGTTCGTTTCCATTGTTTAGGCGTGTCTCATATTTGAGAAATCATTAAACAGTTCATATAGTTGCTGAAGACTTTGTGTACAATGATACTGTAAAAATAAAATAAAAAAGATGACGGCAAATTATGGAAATAAGAACTTAAATGGAGATGCATTTCTGTCTTTTGATTTGGGTAGAAAACAAGAAAAGAAAGGAATAGCATTTGACGTTTCTTTCAAGAATTTAAAGTTGTGGGTCCAAGAGGAAAAATGATTCCCTCCTTTATTTTCTTCCCACATTACTAATAGAAGGGGAAATTTAGAAGTTTCCAGGAAAAGTAATATTCCATGTGAATAATCAGTTCAATCCGATCGTATAATTTCACTTCACGCATATGAATTTCAAACATCATTCAAATCTCATTTTAACGGTTATCAGATGCTATAATTAAATAGGTATCTCGAATTACAACTCCAAAATAATGTGGCCAGCAACAGAAAGGACAGAATGTAAATCATACTCGTGTTGAAGTTATTGCATCACTTTAAAAAGATTCAGAACTTATAGGATGAGCTCAGCTAGCAACGCGATGTGAAAGTGTAGGACCTCTCAAACCGTCATTCTTGCTGCTGCAGGACTTTAGATCCTTCCTTCCCAATCCTCTACAGGAAGGAAACGCTTGAATATCAGATAGATGACTAGTTGAGCTAAAAGTTCAATAAACAACTTGTAGCGATGGAAACAATGTTTAATAGTCAGATGTCAAAATTAGCATATAATTATCTAGGAAAAGAATTTTACATCAGTACAGACTACCAAAGACAAATAAAAAAAGAGTTCACAAGCAGAATGCAGAACAAAAACGTAAAGAGCACAGGGACTTGTAACCAAAGACTGGAGGGATTATAGTTCAACTTTCATGAGATTTGCCATTGACAACACAGTAATTACAAAAAACAACCCATGACGGATGGTCACTTGAGTAGTAACACAGATTCACCTTTGAAGCAACCGTACTTATTACCATAAATGAAAGGAAATGACATCAGACATCAAAATTCTTCTAGAGCTTTTATTCATCGTTCAACTTTTACACAGAACTTTGGTCACCTGTCTGAAAATTAGTAGTTTTACTAAATAGGAAAAGAACAAGCAACCAGCCAACTATACTAGAACAGAACAATTACAGGATAGAACTACATAACAACAACATACCAGTAGTATCCCCACAAGTGGGGTCTAGGGAGGATAGGATGTACGCAAACCTTAGCCCTACCTTTGAGGTGAAAGAGGTTGTCACTGATAGACCCTCGGCTCAAAATGGAGTGCAAGTAAAGTTGTTCATGCTTGAAAGCACACACTCCAGTGACACCCAAACCCAACATACTATTGAAGCAAGATGTTCCCACTCCAATGCAAAATACGAGCTATTGCTTTCGTGCTCCAATAATTGGTAATCTGGCATCAGTAACTATACAATACTGATGTATTGACATTTGAGCATGAGTTTAATCAATTCTTATAGCTGTTTTCAGTTTCCCCCATACTTTTTCAGTTCTTTGGGAAAGCTAATGGTTTGTAGAAACAGTGGAAACTCTTCGAATCTACACCATCTAGTCTAAAGATAACAAAGGAAGCATTTTATGGTTTTTACGTGTTCATGTTTTCTGAATACCATGTCTCCAATCATAAGGCAAATAAAAGAGTGATAAATACATATTCCTCACAGAAGAAAAAGAAGATCTTTTGGTGTTCGTCTAAATTGAATGAGGAAAAGAGGTTTTAGGGTTTGGATGAAACAAAGAAATGAGAAACAGATTGAGATGTGGATGAAAAAGTGATTACCGATTGTCGGTTATGCCAAGAGAGACCACGGTAGACGTTGGCGGAGAAAGTAGCAGCAAAGAATATGGTAGCGACTCCTAGCCCCGCCGAGAACGCCTTAAATGCCCAATCTCCTGCTTTCCCCACTACCCCCATATTCAGCTCGACTTGCTGCAAATTGCAGAAACCCCAATTGAATCGCAACCCAACTGGAACAATTGTTTTTCTTATTTAATCATAACTAATTATTCCGAATTATTCATTTTTTAAAATAAATAAATTAATTAAAATTAGTATTTGATTATAAAAAAATTAAATATATACTATATTAAGAAAATATTTACCATTTATAACAATAATATTTTTTTCACTAAATACTTATAATACAATTTTAATATATATTACGGAGAATAATTATATAAAAATAAGTTTTATTCATGAATAATATATTTATCACACACTTATAATATATTGTGTTAATTTCTTACCAAATAAGCATAATATATTTAAAACAATTATAATACATTTATATTGCATGCATAATTTATTTTCAATACATGACAAATATATCATAATATTGCTATGTATTGTTATAGATGGTAATAAATAAAAAAATATTATTAAAATTAGTAACTATTTATTAAAAAGTGTTCACCCAGATGATTTTTCCAAATTAGATTCCAATATGAAAAAGTGTGTTTGTCAATTCCATCATCATAAACTTCAAATAAAGTGTGCTTAGTATTGGTACATTCGGTTGTTGATATGCTTTAGCGATCCTCAAAATATATATTTCTTATAAATTTTGACTTGTATAAGCTGTCTTCAGTCTATTCGAGGTTTCCAAAGAGTGATTCCCGTTCGTTTGCTACATGGATTAGTCGAGAATAAGGCTGCATTGTCTATTTGTTTTAGGAGTTTTAATGTGTAATATAAATGTTGCTTTTGAAAAGAAAAAAAAATGGTAAAATTGATACTTCTGATCCACAAGGAAAAAAAGAAAAAAAATCTTGTTTTGCATCATTCACCTTTCATCCTTTTTTTTACGTGAGGTAAATGGAGTCACTTGTACGTTGGTAAAATATGAATTGCTAATAAATGAAAGACATTTGACTTGGTGAAAGAGCAATTTTAGAAGTTCCAAGCAATTCAACAATGGCAACCCTTCAAGAAATTCAATCTTCCAGAAATCAGCAACACTTTAAATGAGCAATGTTGAGGCCAAAATACCCGCCAGAATCGTCATCTAGGAAAGTACTAGATGCAGAAATCGAAACATGTAATTGAGATTCTTATTGAAAATAATTAAAACATTAACTGTAAACAATGCCAAGTTCATATAAATATATATATATATATATATATCATAGTACGACAGTATTGAAACAAAAAGAACATCGTCAACCTAATAAATATCATGCCTTCATTTATCAGTTCAATCAACTCTCAGTCCTTATCCGTCACGTCCTTCTGGAAATGATCTCCAGAGGTGGAAAGAACATCATGAATTTCTGCTGCCATGACTCGTGTTGGTGTGAACTCTTGTTCACTTCCACCACTTCTTCTCAGACAGAGAAATTAGCTGCCAAAAACACACAGAGAAGATGAGCAAAACCAAGTGATCACGGGATTCAAACCTCACTGTTCGTTAGGAAGGAATTTTCAGAAATGAAATCTTCTAAAACTCGAGAGCAAGAAGCTACACATCATTGATGACTTGAGTTCTTTATCTTCCAATAGAGAAACGTGAATGGAGACATATTCACACAAACTGAAAGCTAATAGAACAAATTACAAACTCTACAGTGGAAAACCTCACAACAATGACTGGAAGTAAACAACACCAACATACCTAGTGTAATCCCACAAGTGGGATTTGGGGAGGATAAAAGTATACGTATACCGTACCCCTACCTCATAGAGATAGAGAGGTTTTTTCGGATAGACCCTGGGCTTTAAAAAAAAACACTTCAAATCAGGTTAAAAAAATGGAATACAGAAACGAAAGCAGTAACAACGAAATAATGTGAAATGAAAAAAAGTAAACAACATACAAAAGAAAGAACACTAACAACAACAAAATAATCTGATGACCAAAGCACAAAGAAACATAGGTGATAACAGAAATTGAAGAACAAGAAACTACGAGAATATTGCTAATACTACTGGTAAGAAAGCAAGTCATGACATGAGGCAAACATGTGACTTTATTTTATTCCTTTGTGACTTGAGCTAGGCCTCCTTGGCGTGGTATTTTAGAATCCTAGGAACTGACAATTTTTGTGAAGAATTAGAAATAGCAGGTCCAGAAATATTCCTCGATTTGCAGCTTATTTATAGAAGCGTCAGTATAATTCCCATGTGAAATCCTTTCAGAAGAACACTCCACCATATGTCTCCAAACTGCACAGACATTTAAGTTCTCTTTTCTGTCATAAATGTTTAAGCAGTTAAAAGTACATCAAAAGTTGTCACTTGTTTCTTTTGGATGGGTGAAAGTAAATGACAACAGATACCTGAGTTGTCACATTCCACTTATTACCTTATATATATGAGAATAAATGTAAACTTCTATGCATATACAAACATGGACATGCAGCAGAAACAACTATGAGGATAAATAGTAGAATAGCCAACCTGTCGCGCAACCTGTGCCATTCGGCGACTGTCCCGTGATGATTCTGTCGCTGAATTTGACATTTTTGGCTCTACATGACCATTTAGTTTTTCTCCATTTACTGCCTTTGGAGAGCTCTTCTCAAGTGGAGTATTCTCTTCTGATACACTCAACTGCTCTCTCTTCCTCTTTCTTTGAAAGGTGTATTTGATGACTCTATCTTTCGAAGTTTGGCTAGGAACTTCACCATATACATCAGCTATCTTTGACAATGAGTTCGATAGCTGAGTGCTAACATTTTCAAAATCAGGTCTGTTGATAGGAACCTCTAAGCTCTCAAAAGATCTACTTTCTTGTCTGGGGGGGTTCATCTTTTCCATAACTAACTCATCCCCGACTACTGAATATAGAACACTAGAAGTTTCAGCAGACAGCGGTTCATTTCCGGACATTTCAGTGAACCCCAGTTTCATGTCTGGTTCAGCTTTTTCTATCAACAAGCTGTGGCCTATCTGAGAAGGATATTCGCCAGGAGCACAATCTCTATCAGGGCTGGAGTGAACTTTCAAAACACCAGCGTTTGATGTTTTATCAATATTAAGGAAATGATCAGAACTGCTTCTTGGAGAAGGATAATCGGCTTTTCTGTTTCTCATAGCTCTTCTTCTTTTTCGGCAAAAAGATTTTGCAATCTGCGGTTCATTTCCGTGCATTTCAGTGAATCCCTGCTCCATATCTGGTTCATCTTTTTCTATTGACAAACCATAGCCCATCTGAGAAGGATCTTCACTAGGAGCACAATCGCTGGCAGGGCTGGAGAGAGCAGTCAAGCTACCAGTGTTCGATGTTTTATCAATATTCAGGAAATGATCAGGACTGCTTCCTGGTGAAGGATAATCAGCTTTCCTATTTCTCATAGCTCTTCTTTTTCGGCGAAAAGATGTTAGCAGGTGCCAGCTGCTAAGCAAGTCATCTGCTTGTTGAATATTTTCCTGTGGATTAACCACATCATCCATCTTATTAATAGGAGCTGAACAGATCCCTTCACCTTCATCTACTCCATCACCATTTTCATTTTGAATCTTTTCTAATCCTTTAGAAACAGATAAATCTCCATCTAAAAGGTTTCCTTCACAAGCACGAATTCTCTGTGTACACCCATTTCTGTATAGCTCTGGTACTTTACTTCTCAAAATTATAGAGGGTAAATCTGGACCTGCAATGTTAGGTTTTCCAATTTGAACTATTTTGCTACATGACTGATAGCTCTGATTTTTCTGCTTCACATTCACAACTTCTATGTTAGAAATTGTCACAGACTCCTCCCGTGATTCATGAGGCAACACAACTCTGTTCTCCTCGTGTAGTTCTTCAGAAGGAGCAGTGTCAACATCCTCTAAGTTCTGTACTCCTTTCTCTTTGCATCTTGTCACCCTCTCAAGTTCAGCCTGAACTTCCCTCAGCTCTACTCTTAGATCACTCACAATATCTTCTGCTTCCTGAAGTTGAGCTTCAAGTTCTTCAATCTTTCTCTGTTGACTCAAGGAAGTCAACTCTGCTTCACTAATCTGTTGCAAAAGAATAAATAAAAACTTATGAATACGCGAAGCACCAGTAAGGAGCATGTTTATTCATGGGGAAAAAGGAAAAATAAGTATTGAGCAGGACTTACAAAGAGTATCCAATCACTGGTGCTATCTCTAAAAATGCACTAAAAACAAAATGTTCATCTAATTTGTACAAAGGAATTTTCTACTACTACAAATGCTCTCCTGTTCCTTTATAGCAATGCGAAAGGTGGTTTTCAAATTTGTGTCAAACTTATATATGCCAAACATGTAGTCTGTAGATGCTGTTGAACAGCTTTCTGATGATTATTGAAAGCATCATACTTGATAACAGAAACATTATGGTCTCAAGAATTTAATCCAAACACCTTGTTTCAGATTGACAAGGCAATTTTGGAAACCAATAACAAGACAGCAAAAGTGCTGCTTGTTATGTGGTTAATTACCTTAGAAGGCTTTTAAACCATAACTCAGTTCGTAGACAAACAAAAAGTAAGCTACAACATACACACAGACAGTCCAAGTCAGGAGTATACTGACATTGGGACAGAGTTCTACATCACTGATCAACACATATCCTGTGAGGCCTTCATATTTGAAGGCCTAAATGTCTCTCTTCACTCCAGAAAGTTCCAAATTCATTTTAATCATTTCTTTAATATGCATTCATCGACTCTAGAGCTCAATGAAGGTTTGGAACCCTAATAACAAAATGGAATCAAATTACCATGCTAACAAGTTTATCTGGTGCCAAGTCGAAGCTGCCAAGACCGTTTCCATGCAAACATACATATAAAGTGACGAATAAATCCATTGGAATGAACAGTGATTATGCTACCCTAGTTACTAGTTTAGCAAAAATTTCTTGAAGAATGAAGCATACAAGGATGTTTCGAGTCACATATCACAATGTCAAACAAGAAAACAAAGAGAATTGCACAGATAGCACTAGTAACAAGATTAAAACCTTAAGAAACTAATCCAGGGGACTCTCACTAGTTTGTATCCTAATAATTTTAAGTGACTGTGACTATTCTTATCTAAAAGAAAACCAAACAGCCAAAAGGGTAAAGACCATGAGCACACCAGGAGGAAGCACACTGCCTCTATGTGCGTTACTGAAGTTTGGACTCCTATGTACTGATGCCTCTGAATGAACGACAATGCTGATAAAAAAAATTACTGGGTAAACAAAAGGAACTTAAAAGAAAGACAACACTTCGTTTAAGATGAACTCTTGCAGAAGAGGTAAGAGGTCCCAAAAGATTTGTAAAGGAGACAATATATCCTACAATTATCGCAATACATTCGAAACAAAAGGAAATTTTCCAAGTTAATGAAATTACACAGAATCCATCCAATATAAAGCCCAAAGCATTAGGGTCAAACAAGTTCTCAAGCACTTAGTCAGTGGATCCTTTTATCCTAGGTCCAACAACCTCATATTCCACTACATCCAGCAAAGGATCTATTCCCTCGGGGCTTCCGTGGCAGGTGCCACACAAAAAACGAAATTTGTTCCAATATTCAACATTTTCATCCATAAGAAACTAGTTGCCTGCATGCCATCATCTTAAATACAAAAAGCTGCATAACAGCAAGAATCCTGAAACTCTATGTAACCAACAGTTGACAACATTTTGGTAACTGAACCCTTGAAAGGAAAAAGGGTGTGCAGGTGAATAAATTTTGCACATACTTGAGGAAGAGCCAGAATTTGCAATCAACAATTCATCGGCTTTCTTTCATTGTTATTCTTTTGATAAGTCAATTATCCAGCATGCTATCTTTTTAGGAAGAGTCAGAATTTTATATCAACGAAGAGGATTTTCCTCAATCCCCCTCCACTCTTTTGAGTAGAGATGACAATTCAACCTCATTGAGAAGTCAATTATCCACCATGTTATATTTTTTGGAAGAACCAGAACTTTATAGAAATAACATGTGAGTAGGAAAGGTGTAACTCTAATTACTAAAATGTAAACTTGACTCAAAGTATCATCAACTTGCATATATTTCATAATATGTGAACATTGTTGAATGAGATGTTTGGAAATCCTCTTCCAAGTTCAGTTTGTTGGCATTGTTATTTCTAGAACCCATCACAGATGGCATTCCTTTAGAAAGCATATGACTGCCCATGAGGAGAAAAAGCACACACAAACAAGCAGGCAGACAAGCTATACCAACTGGAAACCAAGCTGTAGCCTTTTTCCTAAGGTGGTCTGGGCCAGCTTGCATGGAACTCGACATTTCCACTAGGCAACTGCTACCTCCCACCGACACTGGTACCAAGTAACTCTGCAACAAGGGTTGAGCGGATGGAAAGAACTCACTTGGTGTTTTTTGCCTCTAATGGGATTTGAACTTAAAACCTCGTGGTTCTCCTCTTAAGCCACTAAGCCACACCCTTGGGTGCGAAACCAAGTTGTAGCCTTTGACTACCTTCATGAATCAAATAGATCTTAACTTCTAAATTCATCGTAGAAATTTTTTTTTCTAGCCCCACCATCAAGAACGTAAATTGAAAATTACAGTGATGCCTTTGCTTGTGACACTTCATGATCACCCTCTCTTACTTTCTCAAAAGTAAGCACCTGTTGATCTCGGAATATACCTGGCTCAAGTTCTTCCAAATTATAGAAATACATGTACAAAACCATAAAAAGAAACAAAATGCAAAAAAAGACCATTGCTCTGATCTTTTCACTTAAATGATAAACCTATTGTCTTGGTCATGAGACAGGAAGAAAAAAGTGAACAGAACATTTAGATGGTGATTCCCTGCCCTAGTGACACATGACTTGAAATGAAATAGAAAACAGAACTTTAAAACATGGAATCACAGAAGGAGAAATCAACAACAACAACAACACACCCAGTGTAATCCCAAGAGAAATCATTTTTGAAAAATTCAAATGTTTTTGCTCAAATAGAATGGGAAGGAAGAAATAACATACTGAAAGCCATTGACATTCTCAACTGAATACCAACATGCAAGAATCACAATTGAAAAAGATAGAAATGACTTGATCCATTACCGAACAAATTATGAATTTGAGTGACAAAACAAAGGTACAATATTTTTCTACATCTCGTTGATTCTAATTTAAGCAAAATAGACCAGTCATACTAATAAAGTTTATTGCAATAGCGTTGGAGCCTGCAACATCACCTCCTTCCCCACTTCTACCAAAACCTATCAGTGGAACTACAAAATGTATAGTATCTCTAATGGAGTACAAGACCAACATAAAAACTTAATTGAATTACTAGGTCACAGCACATAACTTTTTAAATTTCCTGTCTCCACCAAGGGAGCCTGAAAAAAGGGGAAAGAAATTCAGTTCCAAGAGAGATGATCATACTTTATTGTACTCAAAACTCTTTACACATTACTAAAACTAGAACGATCCCTTGAATAGACTGCCCAGCACAACATCAATCAACTCATTAACAAATTATCTAGCTATCAGTGAATATAGACAAGAGTGAAAAAAGAAAAACATTGAGATCCTCACTAGACCAGATTTGCAAGACACCCCTTTTAAAATCAAGAATCAATTTTACCACAACAACCAAGTTCAATCAACCAACCCAACAAGTCCAAATGAACACACATTGAAGAGCATAACTCAATACTTCAAAAGACACTAAACCCACTTCAAGAAAAGCTAAAAAAAATCACCTTTGAATCCATCATCTGTTTGAGACGCAAAAGCATCCCAAGCGCCTCCTCCTTCGCCACTTGGAGCTCATGCTTATACCGAACAGCTTTCTGTTCAGATGACATAATCCTCGCCGCCGCTTCCTTCGCCGTATTCAAGATTATATCCGCATACGCCCTCTTCAAAGCCGTCAGTCTCTGCGAACCCAATAAATCAAAATTCCAAAAAAAAAAAAAAAAAAACATACCCCAAAAAAACATCAAAATGAAACTAAAATCACATTTACAACCATCAAACAAAACTTAAAATACGATCAGTATCGATACCCATTATTCACAAAAGTCCTCAAATTTAAAAACGGTTTTTTTTTATAAAAAAAAAACAGGTAGGTAGTTGGAAAGTTATAAGTAGTGGTTGAGTCAGTAGAGCCGCCGTGAGAATCCGACCGGATTTTCGGAATGACGACGGCGTCAGGGTTTACCTCGTCTGTGTCCATTGCGGTTTTTCCTTAGAGCATCGACTGAGTTGCGTTTTTAAGGTTTTCAGACCGAAGTAAAAGAGAAAGAGGGGAAGGTGGTTTTTTTTTTTTTTCCGCAGCAGCTGTCTGTTATGAACTGAAAGTTCTGTTGTGTGGTTATGTAAAAGTACTTTTATACCCCTGAGAAACGGGTTGAACTACAAGACGGCCACCGTTGTGTGACTGGAGGCGGTTTTTGTTTTTTGGGGTTAAACAATTTTGGTTGCCTATGTGCGCGCGCCGGAAAAGGTGTGGGCCCGATCGTTTAGGATGACGTGGCAGTATTGGGTTGTTCATTCGTGGTGGCTAAAGACACGGGCTTCAACTTTGGAGGAATCTCAGAGCGGCCCACTATCTTTTCTTCTTCATCGTATTTTTATTTTCATGTTTGTTTTTTTTTACAAGCAAACCTAGAAAAAAATGATAATAGATATTTATATTTAGAGTCGTTTTGTTAATTTTTTAAAATAAATAAATAAATATTCATAGGACTTTAAGCCTCACACTTCAAAGTTTATGCCTTGAGAAAGTTAGTTACGAATTTACTATGCTAGATTGTGACTTATTTCCAGATTGAGTGAATAGGTCCCATCAACAATTAGCTGACCTTTGTACTTTAAGAAATTAATAATACTACATGCTTCTTCCTCTCAATTTAGAGCCCATTTGGATTGATTTTAAGTTGGTCAAAATCAACTTAAAGCCCCTTTTTAACTTTTGGACGTGTTTGTCTAATGCTGACTTTAAGCCATAAAGTTCTTAAAGTCAGTCAAAAATGAAAAGTTAGGATTCCTAACTTTTTTTTTTCCAAAGTGCTTAAAGTCATTTTCTTTGACCATGGAAATTACTTTTATATCCCTTATATTTTAACTAAATTTTTAAACTACCTTTTTTTATTCTTTTAACCCTAAAATTCACATCATAAGCATTTTTATCCAAACACTCAACTGCTTATTTATAAAAATAACTTTAAGCGCTTCAAAGTTCTAAAAGCACTTCATACATAAAAGTTATTTTTTTTAAGCCAATCCAAACGGGCTCTTAGTTATTTAATTTTAATTTGATGTAGACTTTAAAAAAATTAAAAAAAAATTGAATCTTATAATTTTAAATTAATAACATATAAAATATAACAAAATACATAATATTAAACATATCATGTGAAAAGTTATAATTAAAGACTTGTAAAAAAAAAGATATTATTTTCAAAATCGACTAAAAAAGAAGCAAAACAAATAACTAGTATTGTGTATTGACAAATTGGTTGGTTCAATCATTAATAACATGACTTGAATAAAAGTAATTGACCCGCTACTCCATTCTTCTTCTTTTTTAAAATCCTTTATTCAGATACTTTCCTTAAAAAAAATATTAAGGATTTAAATTATGATTGTTTTCATATTAATGATGTTTTAAAATTTGACTATTCATATTTTATGTAGTTCAACGACAGAGATAATATTTAAAATGTATATTGATTTAATAAAATAGACAAAAAATTAATAAATAATACTCTGAAAAATTAGTAAAGAAGAATGAACGGGTTATTAACTTATCAAACCTTCTCCCTATTTATTGCAAAACCTCAAAGAAGCTAAGAGTCTTTGCTTGAAAAATGATATAGTTTGAAGTTGAAGTCAATCCATGTGGGCCGTGTGGTTCTCTAAGTTAAATTTGAAGGGAATAAGATATATGTAAATTGGAATTCTAATATGTAAGATAAAAAAAGTATATTTTTAATAGATTCTCAGTTTAAAAAAAAGATATTTAACAAATACAGTTAATTAAATAATAAATGAAGCAAAATATATAAGTACAACTAAGTAGAAAAAATAAATTTCAAAGCTCACATTACACTCTCCCACCAAAACACCCATCTCCTCTACCTCCACCCCCACACTCACCCCCAACTCCCATAATGTCTCCTTAAATTATATTTGGATAATATTTTATATTTATTTATTGAATATTAAAAAATAATTAAAAAACTATTTATTTTACATGTTTTTTTCGATAATAACATTTTAAATTACAATTATAATATATATCTTATATTACACTGCTAATGAATGTAAGTTTAACTACTAAATAAAATTGATAATAACTTATATGCAGTGCAAGAGAAAATATAATTTCCACAGCATCCACCACGCGCGCACACATGAAATATTATATGGAAATATAATACAACATTTTATTTTACTGGCCCACTTACCATGATCATCTTTTTGTTAGAAGTTATATTGAAAAAAAAAATATGAAGATTAATAATTTATTTGATCAAATTTTTAAAATCAATTGATCACTATGAGAAGTGTTTTCTTAAAGAAAATACTTTTGATGAGAATCCGTATGCATTTGATTAATCAATTTAAAAAAAATACTTCAGAGCATTAATTAATGTTTGACCAAATTTTTAAAAAGTGTTTCTAATGTATTTTCTCTAAGTGTTTTTAAAAGTATTTTTGGAATTACCATTTTTTTAGCTTGTGAAAATCTCAAATTATTTTCTCATTTTTTTTAATTAGACATCTCACTTTTTAAACTATTTTTTGAAAAAAATAATATTTTTGACCTCTCAAAAACTTATCTAGAAAAGTACGTGCTTGAAATACTACGACGATGTTTTTCTAAAAGTGTTTATTCACTTTCGCTCGCAAAGTCTAAAAAGCTAAATGATTTTTATAGATATCTGATTTGAAATGAAAAATCATTATTTCTCTATTACTATAAGAAGAGGATAATTACAAACAACTTTTTGTAAACTAAAAAATAGTGTGTTGTATATTTGTGACTCAACTCTTAAACTTGAACTTGGTAAATAAACGTTAGGGGTGAATAAAGTCGAATCGAATAAAAAATAAATTGACTAGTAGTTTGGTATTGGAAAAAAAAATCGACTATACTTAGATTGATTTGGTTTTAACTAAAAAGAGTTAATCCGACATCAAATCAATCTTATATTATATATATAATTTTTAAAATTTATTATACATAAAATTATTTACTTTAATATAATTTATATATAATTATTTCTAATACTTTTTCATAGTTTTTATCTTTTAACATTTATTTCAAGTTTGAGACTTGGGAAAGGTCGTTTAAAGATTATAGTCCATAGATATTAGTAACTCCAATAAAGTTCAAATCAATACTAATGCTAACCCAAAAAAAATCAATTCAACAATATGAATGACAATAATGTTGAATATTTGTTCTATAGCTTTACATTGGTTTAGACAATTAAAGTACATAACCTAATTTTAGTTTTTCTTTAATGTTTACTTAATACTTATTAGACTTATACTAGCATGATTTAGTATTTTAAATTATGATCATTTTCATTATAACCTATTAATTTGCAATATTTTTTTTATGTGATTTCATTATTATTTTTTGTTGAATATTTTATTGTCATTATCCATCTCATATTTTGTGTTATTTTCTTAAAAAATACCCTAGATAGTTGTATGTTGGTAGGACTATATAAATATTTAAAGCACAAGTTAATTATATGTTTGTATGAAAAAATTTACCGAGAAAAATAAATAAATAACCCAAAAACTCCGAGAAACACGAAAAATCTGAAAAAACTCGAGGTTGAAATATCCAAATTTTATTAGTTTAGTTTGATTTAAAAATTTAAAAACTCGACACAAGTAATTTAAGTTAATATTTGAAATATTCGCAATAATCCAGTACATGTACACTCCTAATAAGTGCAATAAAGGGGGGAAATATCTTGAAAAAGTGCACATATAAAACTTTATTGATGCTCGCTTTAGTTGTCAATTTACACGAAGTTTTTATTAACCATATCTTAAATTTTTTGTATTTATCAGCAACAAAACTAACAAGATTTGAATTAGGTTTGTTCATCTTATAATCTGATAATCATGAAAAAAAAATCCATGTACATTAAGATTATATTCCTAATTCATTTAACTTAAACTCAATTTACACGAAATATTTATTGATCATATGTTAAACTCTTCATATGTATCAGCAACAAAACTAATAAGATTCGAGTAAGGTTTGATCATCCTATAATATGATAATCATGTTTTAAAAAAAAATGTGCATTATGATTACACTCTTAGTTCATTCAAGACATTAGAAATGTCTCTCTAAATTAATGGTCATCTCAAATGTCTTATTCTCATTTAATTTAGCAACCGTTTAAATATATGATATGTTGTGACATGTTTATTAGAATACAATAATTATTATTATTTCTTATTGAGTTGGTTATATCGATAGTGAATTTTAAATTTTTAAATCAAAAATAATTAATTGCCTTTAATCTAAATTTACGTTTAAAATTCATGCTCAATCAATATCATTATATATTGTTCATACCAATTTTCAATATATAAAAATGTGCTTGTGAGATAATAAAATTGATGCCAGTACGATCACTGAGCTATATGAATCTATACTATCAACTTTATTTATATATGTTCCTGAATTTTCGTATGGCAATGTTTTTTCAATAAATTTATGTGAAGGAAGTACATATTCATTACAAATATCATCATTATACGAATATATTGTCTTTAATAAGTGTTTAATGAAATTATTCTCGACGACAAAAGACAGAGAAACAAAGTTACTGTTTTTAATGAAGTGGTTTAATGGTGAATCTTTAATGCTCCTATTTTGTTTGACTTATAAACCAAAAAGTTGATAATCTCTTTCCAGGGTTCAGATTTTCCGCCGCTATGATATTTAACTTTTGCTTAAAAACGCATTATTGAAAATGTTATGAAATTACTTATTTGGGAATAAAATAGCCTTCTAATTGAGGTCATTTAACAGGGGTATAACTGTCATTTAACAAAACTTACAGGTGTCATTGGGAATTAGCTGTTTTTCAGGTTCAATCTTTAGGAAAAAACGAAGTTCTTGTCCCCCAAACACGTTTATCGTTCACATCTGTTGTTCCTTTGTTCCACGCTTTCTGACTCCGGACAGGCATCGCCGCCGTAAACAACCACCTCCGCCGCCGCGGCGGTCCGACGCGCTCTACCGCCACTAATTTTGTCACAAGCTACAAGCTTTTTTATAGCTCAAGCACCTTACTTATTCCCTGTTTGGTTGCTGAAAAAAAAAGAGGAAACAAGAAACAAGAAACTACATTTTAGGTGTTTCTTCCTCGCCTATCAAAACATTAATTGGATCAGTGATTGTAGGTGAGTTTTCCTTGTTTTTTGTATTTTGTATTCGCATTGTTGAGTTAATTCGGACTTATGCATCGATTTTATGCGTTAATTTTTGATTTTGCGAATAAAACCTGTAAAGTTGTAGGTTTCTTTTAGTTGAATGGAGGGGCATTTTAGATTTTGCTTATGTTGTTGAAATCTTGTTTTTTTTTGGTTGATTAATCAAAGTGATTTTAGTTAACTTGTTTCTTACTTTCTAATCTCATTCTTGTTTCTTGTACCTAGATAGAGACTTTGCATCAGAACAGGATGAGGTTCAAGGGGTTTTAGTGGGGTTTTCAAAAATTTCTGCATTCTGCATTAGGCAATAGAAGTATATTTGCCGAGTGCATGATATATTTGCCATTTTTTGTATTTTCTTCAGCATAACAGCTGTGTCTGTAAGTAAACATTTGATGTATGGTGGTTGTACACTTCAATTTGCTTTTATTATCTCGGGATTGTGCATGTAGATAGCTTTCTAACTTTTCCTATGTGCCTCATAATAAATATCTTTTCTTTGATCTTTTGTGATCTCTGACCTATAATACTGTTCTGAAGAATCTAAACTATTCCCTCGTAGTTTAGTGGAGTTTTTAACATATCAAATTCTTTGTTCTCTGATGTCGGATAGTATGAACTTGCTGCTAATCTTTCTTATTAAAGCCTGCTGTTTGCTCACCAAAACTTTCATCCAATAGGTTTTCAGGTTTGATGAAGGAGTTCTTAACAAATAATGTTTCTATACACAGGGATTTCCTGTGAAGGTCTTTGTTCCTAGAGAATACTGGAACAAGATTAGTTTTTTCACAAGCAAATTTACAATTAGTATTTTGAGATCTTGATTAGTTATAATCTTGTTTCTGAGAGGAAATATATTGGGCTAATACTTGGGTGAAGGGAATTGGAGGGATGCAAATTTTTAGATATCTCTATAGATGTCTGTTATATTACGGCGCCTTCGATGGATGATAGCTGGTTTAAATAAAGGAACACCAGTAACCCCTAAGAGGCTGCACAGTGCTGATGTGCGGCCTGTGCCTCTTTCGCCACTGTCAAAGCAGCAACAATTGCAACTACTCAAGTCCTATTACGCGTCAAAGTCTGAGGACAGAAAGCCTAAACAACCAATGTTGGAGGCTGTGCATGAGATTTCCATCTACATTCACCGGTTTCACAATCTTGACTTGTTCCAGCAAGGGTATGTGGGTATCATGTTTCATAGTTCTTTATCTTACTCCTTTGGTAATTTGACTTTTGTACTTCTGTTGCCTTACAATTTTTGCTAAATATGTAGATGGTACCAGATTAAGATTACAATGAGATGGGAGAATGGTGATAATGGGGTACTAGGAACTCCATCCAGAGTCATACAATATGAAGGTAAATTTCTAGAATATGACGAAACGGCCAAAGCATACAGCAGGCTTCTAAAAGCAGGATACTTTCAAATATTGCAGTCAATTATAGCGGGATGTAGAAGTGAGAAAAATATCATCTTTGAGGAAAAAGTGGAGGAATCAATATTCTGAACTGCTTAAAGTCCTATTACTATGAATAAGCTATGCAAGAGGAGAAACTGATGTGGTAGTTTTATGCGCTATGATAACTTTCTGATGTTATGTGCATTTGATTTGATTTTATTGCTTCATTGCTGAGAACAAATTTTACAATCATAGAAAGCAGTTTTGGTCATTGAACATTGTTTCAGAGGATATAATCTGCGAAAACTAATTAGATGGAAGATAGAGTTCATAGATTGTGTAGTGCACTAGTCTGTCATAATTGAATATGCTATATTGCAATTCTCAAAAAATGAATATTTCAATCCACCAAGATAATATACGTAAGACCATTCTCCTTTTGGAGAAATCGGAACTCCCTGTTCCTTTATAGTAATTAATAGAATTGATGGCTGTCATGGTTATGATTTATCTATCCTTTTTAACTCCACAAAAAAATGATGCATCCTTTTTAAGCGTGTGTACCTAAGGTAGCAAAGGCATGAAGAATTTACTTGCTGTACTGTTAAGAAAGTTCGTTTAGTTAGTCTAACCTTTAGTCCTTTACAAGGTTCTAGAAACAATAATTAATGAACCTGTTCGATGACTCTCCTAGATCATGTTCTCATTCTTGGACTTTTATATATGTTTCTTGGTTCTCTTGACATTGACATTCATTCTGAAAATTGATGGTTACTGTTGGTTTCACAATAATTCTGCAATTAAGCATCCTAGAATATGCGCAACCTTAACTCAATCACTGTGCTGCTAAATGAGTTCCTATTGTGAGTTGTCTGGATAAGTACAGATTTCTTAGATTTGACCAGGTTAGTGGACAGAATGTGACCTTTGTTGGCATTTCATGTATATAATTGAGGAGAGTTTGTCCTCATTTATAGTTAATTACTTAATTCTTGGATTGAAGAGAGAAAAGCAAGGGAACATGTTTGCAGATGCCCTTTCATGGACACACACATAGAAATCATACCAATTGATAATATGATATAGTTTTTGCAGTCATGGGAGAACTGTTGTCTGGTGAGTAATACCTTTGTTTGAGTTGCAGCTCCTGATTTGGGTTCCGAAGATGCATATGGAGTATGGAGGATTGATGATACAGATCATAGTTTCTCCACACAGCCTTTCCGAATCAAATATGCAAGGCAGGATATTCTTCTCTCCATGATGGTCTCCTTCAACTTATCTCTGAGCAAGCATGAGGTGATCTCTCTTGAACTTAGCCCCCACGTGTATATTTCTCCCCTCCCACCTTGTCCTCCCACATTCACCCATCAAAGGTGTATCATTGTGGGCTTTGTTCTTGTGATAACAGTGAAGCAACAAGGTCGGTTGGTTCAATTGAAGTATGTGTCCACATTGTTCAAACATTTCAGGCATATAGGTTATCTGGAACCGTTATATCTTTCCTTATCTTAATCTCACCTACTAATATGTAAAAATTAGCAGGGTCCATCAACATCTGGCGTCATTCTGAAATTTGAGCTTTTCTATGCACCTATATTGGAGAACGGGTTAGTTGATTTTTTGAACTGTGCTTTTCTACAGTTGCATCAAGATATAATTCACAAACAATTATTTTATTTCTAGTATTTTCTGATACAAATAAAAACACAAATATTCTTTGCATTCCTGATCAGTAACTGTATAATGCAGGACTAGTCTACAGGCTTCCTTGGATGCTTCTCCTGCTGCAGTCCATGAATTTCGTCTTCCATCCAAAGCTCTTCTAGGGTTGCACTCTTATTGTCCTGTACATTTTGATGTTTTTCATGCAGTACTGGTCGATGTGAGTGTGCACATCAGCCTTTTGAAAAGTGGTGTTTACACCTCCTCACAGAAGGTACCAAGGTTTGTCAAAGATTCCAATCCTTTACTGTTAAATTGAGTATATAATGAGATCATACCAGAGTTGTATCTGTTTCATGTGGTTTCTGTTTAATTTGAGTGCCACATTTTGTTATTATAAGATGACAGTAACTATATTTACAATGGAACTTTTCAGCGACCCTCGTGTGGATGAAGATAACGATAACGAAGATTACGATCAGGCAAAACAAGTATGTGCTCTTCACAATTTATTAGGGTTAACTTTTTAAGGCAGATATACCAGTGGGTTGGTGAAAATGTAAAGGAGGATCATCTTATAACATGCTTCCTTGATTTTGTGATCATGGATCATTTTAAGCATCAAGGATCATGATTTATTAGTTTTCTCCAAAAGCGTATGACAGTCTCTTGCTTACTCTTCAATTATTCTGCTCTACATTTGAACTGTATTAAGAATTCATGGTAGCCAAATGGAAAATATTCATGGATTCCTTGAATATTCTGCTGTTTATGCTGCCTGCTTTTCAATGAATTTCAGTAAGTGAACACAACAGTAGTGATGGCACATCCGGCAATGGGTATAATTTCATGATAAAACAGGAAGAAAGGGTACCCTAGGGTGTGTCCTGGTGGTCAATGAACAGCAATTAGAACCACAAGGTTTCCTGTTCAAATCTCGCCGATGCAAAAAAAGATACTAGGTGATTTGTCTCCATCTATTTAAGCCTTGGTGGAAAGAGTTATCTGGTACCTGGGGTACCTGTGCAGATAGGAGGTAGGGCAGTGCACGTAAGCATGCCCGGACACCACCATTAAAAAAAGAAAAGAAAAAAAGAATTATAGAAACGTGGTGATGCAGTAGAAGTTTGTAGGAAAAGGAATCAGTCGAGGATTTTCACATATGAATTAAGTCTAGCATCTTATCAAATTCGAAGGAATAAAGTTAAATGACTTCAAGTAAAATTCTTTTAGCCGCGCACCACTAAAGAACTCAATAACAACTCTAAGATTCTTTGAGTGGACCCATTACCCACTGAGTTTTGAACCATGGCCGTCGGCCCTCAGGGATTTCTACGATTTCTTTGATTATGTAAAAGAACGATTAGTTTTAAAACATTAAATGGTTTGATTTGTTTGTTTTCCTAATACAAAGAGGGAAATTTCGCTCAGGGATTTCTACGATTTCTTTGATTATGTAAAAGAACGATTAGTTTTAAAACATTAAATGGTTTTATTTGTTTGTTTTCCTAATACAAAGAGGGAAATTTCGCTCAGGGATTTCTACGATTTCTTTGATTATGTAAAAGAACGATTAGTTTTAAAACATTAAATGGTTTGATTTGTTTGTTTTCCTAATACAAAGAGGGAAATTTCGTCTCTCTCCGTTCCAGTTTATGTGACAACATTTCTGTTTTAGTCCTTTCAAAAAAGGACAACTGAAATTTCCCCCCATCTTTCACACAAATATTATGGAATGTTAAGCTGAAAATGTCTTCTGGCCACACAAATGTTAAGACATGTTTTTTTAATCAAGTAAAAAAAATGTTATAGCATGTTTATAACCATAGGTTTCAAAAGTCTTCCATTCTTTCTTAAACTCTGTGCCAATTCAAACCTTACCACATAAATGGAGGGAATATCTTTTCTCGAACATGTGTGACATCTAAGATTCATTTGCCTTGTCATTCTTATTATGTGGTTATCCAACATTTTCTTATCATATCTTGTATCAGGAAATGCTTATTAAAGCCCTTTCAAGTGCACGTGACATACTTTTCGAGGAGCTACAAAAAATTAGCAAGGCTATAAATCAGTCTATTGATTTTGCTGATTTTACTTCCAAGTTCGATGATAAACAAGGATCTCAATTTCCTGCAAGTGCAGACACAGACTTGATGAATGATAAGGCTGCAAGAGAAGTGCCAAGCAACATACTGAATGGCTCCAAGGTCTTATCCTCATACTGCAGAAACTTTTTCTGATTTTCATTACATTAATGTTGATCTTGGTTGCCTCTTAAAATTTAATATCCAGCTTTGCTTTCTAAAAAACGATTTAAATATCCTACTTTGACTGTGTGCTATGAATTCAGTTGTATGTTTGTATTTCCTCGTACTGCAGAAACTTTTTCTGATTTTCATTACATTAATATTGATCTTGGTGCGTCTTAAAATTTAATATCCAATTTAGCTTTCTAAAAGAAAGATTCAATATCCCACTTTGACAGTGCGTTGCTATGAATTCAGTTGTATGTTTGTATTTGTGAACTCCCTTTTCACAAAAGTGCTTTGGATATTCCTACGTAATAAGTTGGGAGTTGGGACTGACGAAGGACCACCTTCTATACCTTGTTAATTCTTACTCTTTATATTCTTAATCAGAAACTAGAAGATGGAGTTCTTCAGTCTCAATCTAAGGATGACTTACTCCAGTTGTATCATTCCCTTGGCAACCAAGTCTATTACTTGTGGAGTATGTTTATGAGGTTTCACAGGTTTGTGTACATTTACATTTACACTACTTGTAGTCAGTGAGCTTATGTTATTTTGCCCCTCAGACTTTGCTGACTAATACATCATTTGGGTAAGTGATACGTATTTAGTACACCAAAAAAGAAAGACGACTACCTCATTTTATGCCTTTGGTACCAGTCAATGCATTATGCACCTCAATTAGTCTATCCATGAACAAGATCACGTGTAAATATAATTTGTACCTAGGGTTCGGCATCTATGGTTAGTGCTGTACTGCTGTTTCTTGGGATCCTAAATTGGTTCTTGATTTTCCTTTAGGACTCATAAGACATCAATTATGGATTTTCTGCGTGAGCAATGGGCTATTGATCGAAGAGCTGAATGGTCAATATGGATGGTTCATTCTAAAGTTGAAATGCCTCACCAATACATAAGTAGTGACATTGATAGCTCTTCTTACCATGGTTCCCATGGGAGAGCACCTGTCCTGCGGAAGATATCGGAGGATGTAAGCATATCTACACTTTGATTTGCTATAATCTTTGTCGTTTCTTTTCCTTTTTTCCTTTTTTGAACATTATATATGTAGTGTGACAAAGTCTGAGTTGTTAAAGATGATCATTCTATATAATTTAGTGTAGTATTTAACTTGAACTGTCATTCTGCTCTGTGCAGCCTGCACAGACTGCAGCTATGCGAGCTGACCTTCATAGAAGAAGTATTGCACAAATGAGGGTTAGTACAATCTAACATATTATTCCTGGTGTAGTTAACTGTGATGGATTGATGAATTAGCATTGGTGCATTGCAGATCAACAGTCGATCTATCCAAGACATGCATATATTTGGAGATCCATCGCGCATCCCAATTGTAATAGTAGAGCGTGTTGTTAATGCACCTTTGCGGTCAACAAGTGGAAATTCATACTTCATCCACCGGGAGCCAAAAGATGCAAAAAGCTTGCTAGTTGAGACACATTCTAAAGGCACAAAAAAGATTCATGGTGCAACCCCTTGTCAAAATGGCCGTGTTTTGAAGATTGTGGTTTTTGTCCATGGATTCCAGGCAAGTTGATCATCCTCTGCATCAAATAGATTAATAATCCTGTTGTTTGTTTCTTGCATGTCCTTGTAATTGTCTTTCTTGTTCTCTGTCAGAAAGTACCTCTAGTTCCTCGTCTTAAAGCCCGACATACTTGGTTTTTCAACATTGTTTTTTTGCATTCAACTCTATGTTACAATTTGATCAAAGTACAACAACAACATAACCTGCAAAGTTATCTTCTGGATGTTTATGCTTGAACCAAATTCCTGTAATTCGAACAGGACACTTGATGTTCTTGAAATCTTTTTGTAACTAGGCTCTGTCCTCATGAATCGGAATGCAAGAGGAAGGGTTGACATGCTGAATAAACTGTGCCAGATATACAGGGCATTCTGATACTAAATCTTTACTATGCAGTCTTTATCATGATAAACGGATGAGGGACTTCAGGGTTTGCTAGGATGACAGAATGATCTTTATTATGTTTGTACTGCAACTGTGGTGTGATGAGCTGTTTTTATTGATTATTTTGCTGATAATCCTTTCCAACTCTAAGATGAGAGCATTTATGGCAGGGACATCATTTAGACTTGCGCCTTGTTCGGAACCAGTGGCTATTAATAGACCCCAAGATGGAGTTTCTTATGTCAGAAGTTAATGAAGACAAAACAGCGGGAGACTTTAGAGAAATGGGCTTAAGGCTGGCACAAGAAGTAACTTCTTTCATAAAAAAGAAAATGGACAAAGCCTCGAGATCTGGAAATTTGAAGAGTATTAAGCTAAGCTTTGTTGGACATTCGATTGGGAACATCATATTAAGAACAGCTTTAACAGGTTTGTACTCAGTAATCTCAGCTGTTTTCTTCAAATAACTTTTCAACGTTTCTTAGACTTTGTGCTTCTTTTGCAGAGAGCATCATGGAACCATATCTCAGATTCCTTCACACTTATGTTTCTGTATCTGGTCCACATCTAGGTTACTTGTACAGTTCAAATTCTTTGTTCAATTCTGGGTTGTGGCTCTTGAAGAAGCTCAAGGGCACACCATGCATACATCAGCTTACATTTACAGATGACCCTGATCTCCGGAACACATTCTTGTACAAACTTTGCAAGGTACTATTTGGTATGGTAGTACTAATTTTAGTTGAGGGTATTGGTGCCGCAGCCAAAATGACTGCTTCACCAATTCATTCCTTTTTTTTTTTGGAATTCATGGCTAGCGAAGGGTGGGAAGAAGATTGATCACTCTTAGTCATGAATTTCAGATGGAAAATATACTTTCTTTTGTTATGACATGCTTGTGGTTATCTTTCTTTCTTAATCAATTAACTACGCCTTTATCAACAGGAAAAAAAAACTACGCTTCCATCCCAAAATTTATTTTTGTTATCGGATCTTTTAAATTTGGTAGCTCGAAAAGATATTTCAAGTATTCAGTACTAGGCTCTAGGAGCTATGATTATTAGCAAGAGTTCTAACACACTAATTGTGTCTTTTCCAGCAAAGGTCCTTGGAGAATTTCAGGAATATTATTTTGTTATCTTCACCTCAGGTATTAATCATATTCTTTTGCTGGCTTCTTTTTTTACTTTCTTGCGATGGTTCCATCTGATTATAGAATACAAACTCATTGGACCTTTTTTCTCTCGAGTATTTTATACGCGTCGTCCAGAATATAATAGAACTGAAATCGAGTGTATTATCATGAGACAATTTGGTTTGAGAAATGATCTCTGTATGAGAATTGATGTCCTTCAATCAAAGAATTATAATGTATCAAATTTTTCGTTATATTTGGTCTACAGCCCCCAGGGCTTTGACTTAGTGGTAAGAGTGCAATGCGTGATGTGATTAGGTGAACGCCACAGGCTTGAAACCAGCTGCACGCAAGAATCTTAGTATTTAAATGGAGAAGGGGCGGGCCCATTATCTACCGAGTTTCGAAACGTGCAGTCCACTAACCTCGAAGATTTCTCGGTTATTTTTAAAAATATGTAAATGTATTAGCCATCTGCAAAAGGAGAGGAATTGTGCTAAGAAATTTTTTAGTCAGGTAATGTTGAACAAAATAATAATGCTGAACAATGGTTTTCAGGCTCAAAAGAAAGATAATTTTTTTAAAGGGGAAGAGAAGTTGAGTTTCTTTTTGGCTACAATTGGAAAAAGTCACTTGTCGTGTCTTTTAATCAACATACATAGTGTTCGGATTGCACTGGGAATTTCTAAGTGAAACATAATTTTCTGAGAAAAATCTTAGCTATTGGTTACTAAGATAGAAAACTCAAATGATCCATGGCCCTTATTTTCATATGGCATTGTAGACTAAGTTTAACAAGCTTGGCTTTTGAGTACTTTCTCCTCATATCATGAAAATGAATTACTTGATCCAAGAGTATGGTGCTCTTATGGCAGATCTTGTGCAGAGAATAATTTTCTGAAATGTCATGATGTGCATTCATTCTTTCTATAATATAGGGAAACCTGCAACTTTAAACACACATCACAAAATCAATTGATTGGAACACGAAAGTGACCTGCAATGGCATAAAACTATTGAAGACCTGAGTTTGTATGTACAAATAACTTCCAGAATTGCGTTATCTTTTATTTTTCATATCTTCATATGGTTCTAGGTGGATCAAGACACGAAAATGAACTCTACTATAAATACAGAAACACTCAATACATCGAAATAGCTTATAATTTGATTGGTAACAAAATTATCACCAGCGCACCCCCACTTCCCTCTCCACTGTAAGGGAACACCTTCAGCACCTTGACCCTTCCCACCAGCCTCATCATGGTGTCCACCTCCACTGCCTCTCATTCCTAGAAGAGTTTGTAATTTCCCTAATGATAATTTTTGTGTGAACTCACTGCAGTATGAATACTTGCCATTATGTTCTATTTCTTGTATTTTGGTGAAGTCATCTTATGCGCTGTATTTACCATAAAATGTGGTGTCATGAAACCCCCTTAAGTGCTGTATTTAAAGACAGTTCATTGAATATTTCAGTAAACAACCCTCATTGGTATTGAGAACCCTTAGTTTCTATAGGAAGGAATATCTTGCATGCAGGGGTATTAATGTTAATATTATCCAGTCTGCTTAACCCTTTAAACTGAAAAAGAAAGGAAGCACATTTCTATGCCGTAAGTCGTTAACTTGTTACTGCTAACAACTTTTCTAGTTACAATTTTAAACAACAATCTTGTAATCGCCACATTTTTGTTACCATCTCCCTGAGTATCTTATGTGGTACTTTATTTGGAGCATGGTTTGCATGTTGCTAGTTACAACTGTACACCTTGTTTTAATTAGGCTACCACTATGTAGTGTCTTTCCATTGAGACTTGTACCTTCTCATTCATCCCTTGTACCTTCTCATTCATCCTGAAAAGTGAATATTTTAATGTGTAGTTGTCGTCCATGCCACTCTTAAGTATACTCTGCTCGTGAAAAACTAATTGAGAAAAACTTTGTAAATGAAGCATATTTGGTGATTCTAAGGTGTATCTGTTTGGTCAATAGAACCGGTGTTATCATTGCACTGCTCGAAAGAACTGTCTCTAATGGGACATGCAGTTCTTTGAGATTATTGTCTTTCTTATCATCCAGGTTCTTTTTTCCCAATCTCGTTGCATGATGGCTGATTCTGTCTTTTCAGGATGGTTATGTTCCATATCATTCTGCAAGAATCGAGATGTGTCAAGCATCTTCAGGGGACAACTCAAAAAAGGGAAAAGTATTTCTGGAAATGCTGAATGATTGCTTGGACCAGATACGTGCTCAGTCATCCGAGCATCGAGTATTCATGAGGTGCGATGTCAACTTTGACACAACATTGCAAGGAAGGAACTTGAATACGATAATCGGAAGGGCTGCTCATATAGAGTTCTTAGAGTCTGACACTTTTGCCAAGTTCATAATGTGGTCATTTCTCGAGTTGTTTACATGACTTGTGGGCTGGTCAATTTCTTCATCACATCTGGACTCCCATCTCCTGGAGCCTGTCTAACGTGTTACACGAACCTCATAAATGGCTATGGCTCTAGGATGTCAGAACGTCGTCACACTCCGCGACCATGAATATGGCTGCTGTGGTAAGTCATTTGCTGCAAGCTGATTTTGGTGAAGCTGCTCCGCTTAGCTGTGTTATAACTCTATACCGCAGTTACAGTCATAGCGAATGCTGGAAAGCCTAACGACTAATCTACATTTAGTGGAGATCACAATATTTTTGGACTTGGAATTCCTAGCTTTAATATGTTGTGCAGTAATAGAATCATCAGGTATAACAAAGACTAATTGTAGCCACACTTTGAGTTAGACAAGTTATTTTTAATATTATCTAATTATATTCTTATAGGGCACTCATGTACTCAAAATTGAGTTACATTTTCCAATTTTTACGTTCACAGGAAAAAAAAGGAAAAAAGTAGAGGAGAAATTAGAGTACGTATTAGGCAGGGGCAATTCATTTGCTCTGAAGCACTTTTATATGAAAGAAACACGTTACACAACAACATACCTAATATAATCCTTTGGATACACAAATATTACTTTTACCGTTTTGAGGTAGAGATATTATTTTCACTTTATTCAAAATAAGTTATTTTCGGTAGACTTTCGAAAAGGCATCCGACATAGGATTACTATGAAAGAAATAATGATACATTACATTTTATTAGGGTTGTTCACAGTTTTGGTTAAAATCAAAACCAAACCGAAAATTTAACCAAACCGAATAAAAAACCGACATTTAGTTTGGTTTGGTTTGGTTTTAAATTTGAATAACCGATAATATTTGGTTTGGTTATGGTTATAGAAAAAAATAACCGAATAAATAACCGAACCAAACCGATAATTATATACATAAAATTTATAATTATTTATATGTATAATATTAGTTTTTCATAAATAATTAAAGATATTTTATACCTTTTAATTATTAATTTAATATTAATCTACTTATTTTTAAGGCCCAACAATCCAAACCCAACTCTCAAGCCCAATTATAAATTCTAACAAACACTAAACAGTAGTCCAAGTCCAACAATCCAAGCCCATTAGCCCAATTCTAAATCCTCAATTCTTTATCCTAAATTCCTAATAAGCACTAAAGACTTAAGCAGAGCAACATAAGGTAAAAGTTAAAACTTTAAAACCCTAGTATCTATTTTTTTTTTACATTTCTGTTCCTCTCATGTTGGTTTCTCACAAAGTCACAGACTCACAGTCATAGACTAACAGTGAAGGCTCAAAAGCAACCTCAACTCCTCAACCCCAAGTACAAGATTGTCAAATTTTGAGAAGGTTTATAAGAAGTTTTTAAATTTTAAATTGATTTTAAGTTGTTTTCTTTTTTGTTTCGAATGTTTAACTTGTTTCCTTTTTTGTTTCGAACCTCTATGGGCCGTGAGAAAAAAAGAACTTCGTAAGAATTTGAAGAATACAGAGAGAGAATATTTGAATTGTCTCGGCTAGTCATAAACCGAATAACCGAACCAAACCGAATCAAACCGACAATAACCAAACCCGTGGTTATTATTTTACTTAGTTTGATTATGATTTTAGACATTTAATAACCGATTAAATTGATTTGGTTATGGTTTTAATCAATAACCGGCCCAAACCGAACCATGAACACCTCTACATTTTATCATGGAGATTAATATGATGGAATTATAATTGAGGATCTCAGATAAGTGCGTGAAGAAACTATTTTTTTTTTTCCGGGTAAAATGTTAACTCCACCCAAAATGTTCAATTAAAACGAAGTAAAAATGAGGTAATAGTTAAAATCACTCTTAAACTTGGCAACTTTATCAAATGCATATTTAAACTATGAGAAGTCTTAATTATCCCCTCAAATAAAGATTCTTGAAATTATTTACCACCTCTAAACTATGAGAAGTCTTAATTACCCCCTCAAACATGAATTTTTGGAATTATCTGCCCTTAATATGCCATATGATTTAAAAAAATTATTCTATTTCAATTTATATGACTCGCTTTCCTTTTAAGTAAATTTCAAAAAGAATAACACATTTTATATTTAGTAAAAACTTATCTTCATTTCTATTTATATAATGTAGTTTGATTCGAAATGAAGTTTAACAAAGATGTGGTCTAAAATAAGTCATAAATATTTGTGTGACAATAATTATTTTATTAGGAGTAAAATAAAAATTTTAAAGTTAATTTTTTTAATAAATATAAAATGTGTTATTCCTTTTGGAATTTACTTAAAAGGAAAGCGGAAAGCAATTATATAAATTGAAACATAGTAATTTTTTAAAATCATGTGGCATATTAGGGGGCAGATAATTTCAAAAATTCACATTTGAGGAGGTAATTAAGACTTCTCATTATTTAGGGGGTAAATAGTTTCAAGAATCTATGTTTAAGAAGATAATTAAGACTTCTCATAATTTAGGTGTGCATTTAATAAATTATGCCAAATTTAAGGGTGATTTTAACTATTAACTCAAGAAAAAATAAAAGCCTCTTCAAGGAAAATAATAATTTTACAGTTATTTTTACGTAGTTTATTTTCATTATTATCCACAGCGTCCATTATCCACGTGTCCTTCTACTACTTCTTCTTCTCCTCCTTTGTATAACCCCAGCTTAAACCTTAGCTCCTTTTTCTGCCATTTTTCCGAGCTCCACCGTGCTCCGCCACTTCACCGCTCTTCATCCCGGCGCCGGTTAAATTGTTCAGTTGATATACGGCGATACATGTTAGATTGACCAAAATGTCCCTGTCATACAATTCTTTCTCTCCAGTCCTCACCCCAGTTCCTCCCTCTCATCGTTTCCTATTTCCGTCCAAAATCCCAAACTACGACAAGCTCCCCGGATTCCATCGACGCCTTCTGCTAACTGTCGCCGTTAGAGCCAAGCCGAAAGATCTCATCTTAGGCAACCCAACGGTTACAGTTGAGAAAGGCAAGTACAGCTATGACGTTGAAACCCTAATCAATAAGCTTTCAAGCCTTCCGCCACGTGGTAGCATTGCCCGGTGCTTAGATACTTTCAAAAACAAGCTTTCTCTCTCTGACTTTTCACTAGTGTTCAAGGAATTTGCGGCCCGTGGGGACTGGCAGCGTTCCCTTCGCCTCTTCAAGTATATGCAGCGCCAGATATGGTGTAAGCCTAATGAGCATATTTACACTCTAATGATTGGAATTTTAGGCCGTGAAGGCCTTCTTGATAAAGCCTTTGAGATATTCGACGAAATGCCTACTCACAGTGTGGCACGAACGGTATTCTCTTACACTTCTATTATTAATGCTTATGGACGCAATGGGCAGTACGAAACTTCTCTTCAACTCCTTGAAAAAATGAAACAAGAAAAGATAGTTCCAAGTATTTTGACTTATAATACAGTTATTAACTCTTGTGCTCGAGGTGGGTATGAATGGGAGGGTTTATTAGGTCTATTTGCTGAAATGCGACATGAGGGCATTCAACCGGATTTAGTTACCTACAATACTTTGCTTAGTGCTTGTTCAAGTAGAGGATTAGAAGATGAGGCAGAGATGGTTTTTAGGACGATGAATGAGGCTGGGGTTTTGCCTGATGTAACTACATACAGTTATTTGGTGGAGACTTTTGGCAAACTGGGGAAATTGGAAAAGGTCTCAGAATTGCTCATGGAAATGGAGGCTGGGGGTACATCTCCCGAGGTTACCTCATATAATGTCTTATTGGAGGCTTATGCGCATTTGGGGTCTATGAAAAAGGCTATGGATGTGTTTAGGCAAATGCAGGCAGCTGGATGTGTAGCTAATGCAGAGACTTATAGTATTCTGTTGAATTTATATGGGAAAAATGGGAGATATGATCAGGTTAGGGAACTCTTCCTTGAGATGAAAACGAGTAATACAGATCCAGATGCGGATACATACAATATTCTCATCCAGGTCTTTGGTGAAGGTGGTTACTTTAAGGAGGTGGTAACATTGTTCCATGATATGTTTGAAGAGAAGGTAGAACCAAATATGGAGACTTATGAAGGGTTGATATATGCCTGCGGAAAGGGTGGGCTTCACGAAGATGCGAAGAGGATTCTGCTACATATGAATGGACAAGGTCTGGTGCCTAGCTCTAAAGTGTATACTGCTGTAATTGAAGCTTACGGACAGGCGGCCCTGTATGAGGAGGCAGTTGTCGCCTTTAATACGATGAATGAGGTAGGAAGCAGGCCAATGGTCGAGACTTTCAATTCTCTGATCCATGCATTTGCTAAAGGGGGACTTTACAAAGAATCTGAAGCAATATGGTTTAGAATGGGTGAGGTTGGAGTTCCCCGGAACAGGGATTCTTTTAACGGTATGATTGAAGGGTATAGACAGGGAGGTCAGTTCGAAGAAGCTATAAAAGCTTATGTTGAGATGGAAAAGGCAAGATGTGATCCAGATGAGAGGACTCTTGAGGCAGTTTTGAGTGTTTACTGCTTTGCAGGCCTAGTTGACGAAAGTGAGGAGCAGTTTCAGGAAATTAAATCACTAGGCATTCAGCCTAGCATCATTTGCTGCTGTATGATGCTGGCAATTTACGCAAAAAGTGAGAGGTTGGACTTTAATTTCCTATCAGCTGATTCTTCACATTTTAAAACTTGGTATTCTTCTAGTAATCTCACGTTGGTACCTCAGAAATGGTTCTTTAGATAATTGGAAAAACCCTTTTAATGCTGTCTTTCAACTTGCTGGGATATAGCCTCTTTATTTTTTTTGAGAATGGTAACATGTGATATAGCTTCTTGTAAGACTGTACTTCTAAAGATATTAAGCGGAAATACTCAATTTCTACAATTTGCAAATGCACAGGAGTTAAATTGATTGATTGTATGCACTGACGGAACTAGTCTATCACCTTATTGAGGATTTTTAACTTCTTTTCCATAAATTTCATAGTGTTTCTTCTTCTACCTTGTTTTTTTTCCTTCTTTTTCATGCTGCTTCGGGATTTGTGCATTTTGTACTACCTTGCATTGCTCATTATTTGGAGAAACTTTATTTGCTGGCAAGATTTAGGCATTATGGTGTAAGTGAAGCTAAGCCTCTGTCCATAAGGTACTACCATACATTATGACATGAAATTGAGTGGTCCTAGTCTAATTTGGTATTTGATGCTTGGATGCGCTTCCCCACTTGTGGGATCTCACTGGGTATGTTGTTATTGTTGTTGTATGTTTAGATGCTCTTGAAGTTGGTGCATGCATTCTGTGAATTTGTGCATGACTGGAGTAAAAAAAATTTCTTCTTTTCTTTTCCTATTTCTTTCAATGTTCTTATATGTTGTCATGAAATTCTTCTATTAGGTGGGATATGGCCCGTGAATTATTGAATGACGTGATGACAAACAAGACTTCTGATATGCACCAAATTATTGGAAAAATGATTCACGGAGATTTTGACGATGAAAATAATTGGCAGATGGTTGAGTATGTCTTTGACAAACTCAAGTCAGAAGGATGTGGTTTGAGCATGAGGTTCTACAACACTCTTATAGAAGCACTTTGGTGGTTAGGCCAGAAAGAAAGGGCTGCAAGAGTGCTGAATGAAGCGACAAAAAGGGGCTTATTCCCTGAAATATTTCGAAGAAACAAACTTGTGTGGTCTGTGGATGTTCATAGGTACTCGTTCTTCTTAGGGTTATGGTGGCACTACATTTAAATTGACTCCCCCCCTTTCAACCTGCCCAACACCATACAGTACCAATAACCAAATAGGGCTAGCATAACTGTTTCCTGGCAGGAGATATTTAAAATTGGTGTATTGTACAATAGCCATCTGGTGTTTCTCTAATTATTCTCTAATTGTTTTAGGATGTGGCCTGGTGGTGCATGCACTGCAATATCAGTTTGGCTCAACGATATGGAAGAGTTGTTTCATAAAGGCCAGGAGCTTCCTCAAGTGGCTTCTGTTGTAGTCGTGTAAGTGCTTTTGCCTCAATTGTTATTTCAGTGATCATCTCCTTTTTGTGATGCCATTCTCATAGTTACTTCCTGTGCGATTGGAGGGCATGGGTATAGATTGATCAAGCAACAAAATGCTGGAGCCTACTTTTTGGGCGTGGACTAAGATGTCCTTTATGTCCCTCGCAAGGTGTTTGCTTTTTTCTGTAAAGCTAAAGGGAAAGAAGAGCAATAACCATCACCTAGCAGCGTGAACACATGCTTATTGCGAAGCAAGTCCATTATTGTTACATCTCTTTTCATATGTTCCAGCATTTAAGAGCATCAAACATCATATTGATAATTAGAGAAATATTTCCACTGTCCGTTTATGTAATTTTAGTTTCGCCAGAGATAAGGAAAGGAAATTTGATCCAGATAGTAATTTAGGAAATATTTTTGGGAGATAAATTAGTAATTTAGGATTTGTGCAAGATATCCATTTTACAACAAGTTAATGAGTTGATGACCAAACTCACATTGAAAATTAGATATTTTGATCCTTGTACGCCAAGTCAGTCATTCTTTTTGGAATGGAGGGAGTAAAAATAAAAATATCCTAATATCGTATTCGAAGTGTCTGTATCTCTGTGTTTAATCTGTTTCTCACCTAACATTGGTGTCTACGTAGCATAGCAAATACTTAATGGAGTAGTAATTAACTGTATTTTTAGTGTATTTGGTTGTCTTTTTACACATTTCCTCCCTTTCTTTCAGTTAAATTTACATGATTGCTTTCTGTGAATCAGTCGAGGTCAGACGGAGAAGAGTTCAATAACTAGGGACTTGCCAGTTGCTAAGGCTGCATATTCTTTTCTAAAGGATACTGTTTCATCATCATTTAGTTTCCCAGGGTGGAATAAGGGGCGGATAGTCTGTCAAAAGACTCAGCTCAAACGTACTTTTTCTAATGCCGAACCATCCTCGGAAGCTTCAAAAGGTGACAGACTAATTCCTCTAAGTAACTCTCCCATTTTTCTTTTGGGAACACAGACATCCAGGAGTGATGCAAAACAATCAGAAAGTGTGAATGCTGACAGCGAGAGAAGCACGAGATCAGATCCAGAACTCATGGCAAGCGGTGTTTGAGCAGATAAATGAGATATTTAACATGTTCTGCTTGACGAGCTTGCATTCGCTTTTGACCTGCTTAACGAGAAGACAAATTACCTGCCCATGCTCTGATTTTGATCTATCTATGCTTTGGCATCACCTCCTTGGATCTCAGCTGCAGAAAAATGTCAAAATAGGTGCAATCCCCTTGTGAAACGGCCGAGTGAGTGCTAAAAGTTGATGTTGTTTTCAAAATTCTGGCACCCAGCTTGGGGGACTGGAAACAGGGAATGGAAGAGATGGAAAGCATTAGTTTACACAGCTGGCTTAAGTACACATGTATATTGACAGTGTTTCAATGCTAAAATCACAATGATTCTTCTGAGAAATTTATAGGTTGGATCTAATTCATGCTGCTAATGGTAGATATGGTACATATTTTTGTGTCCTTTAAATTTTCTGTATTAACACGAGGGAACAATATCAATATAGTCATTAGCATTCTTCTTCCCATAGTTAGCATAGTTGTCATCTTGGGTGCTCAATCGCCTTTATCTGGAGAATAGACTTTACCCCTGGGGTGTTCAAGCTTAGTACTAGTGATTGCTCGTATGATGAATAATTCATTATACGCCATTCATAAAGAGTTTTGACAGCTATTATGTAGTTGATGTAATCCAACATGTCTCAACTATGACTAATATTTAGTGAACATAACCTTCTAGTGTTGCTCGTTTTATTTTTGGCACATATGCCATACAGTTCGGCGAGGTAGTATATTTGTATGACATTTTACTGTTTAGAGTTTTTTTTTTTAATACTTTTAATTAGAGTTTATTCTGTGCACTTTAAAAATATGTTGTTTTGCAGAAATGCAAGGATTGATTTCCCAATGTACGTTATCTTTTCTTCTGGACATATAGCAGCCGGTTGCAATGAATGAACTTCAAACGAGGCAATATCTGGTGTCAACAACATGAAACTTCATTAATTATTGCCACTTGTAGAGAGTTGTCATGACTGACAAACCTTAAGAAAAAAAAACATACTCCGTACAATTTTGATAAAATATTTTGAAGTTGGATAGTATCCTATTCAGATGTAGCTTTTCCTACCCATAGTACAGAAGGGTGGACTTTTCACTTTTATGGGTTATCGACTTTTCATCCAATTTACAAAGAGGTAGAGATTGGATTGGCTTTGTTCTTCAACTTGGTTAAAAGCCAAGTTCATTAATTTACACAAAAAGAAAAGAACACAGAAAGCAAAAAGTTGATTATAGCAAGCACCAAACTTACTACTTATTCATTACTTTTGAGTTAAACTGAGTTTCTTTCAAAATGGTACTCCTTTTTGACATTTCTTTGCACAAGTTGCGTGTCCCAATAAGATTCGTAATATGTACGTAGGTTTGTTCAATAGTGTCATATCTACCCAAAATGGTCCAATTCCATATAGAATAGCATGGTGCTCGTGAATAAACGTTCATAGGGAAAGCCACTTTGTGGAATGCAACCCTTTTTTGTTTCATGAGTAGTCTAACTTATGTATACCAAAAATATATAAAGATTTTTTACACTATCAGATCACTCAAAGATATTTATCCTCTAACCTCAACATGATCCGACCGAAATCAACAGAAATTGATGTTGCCGGGGTGAAACAAAAGTCACTTGTTGCACGAAGCCAAGCTTCGCGATAGAAGCAAGAAAAGTAAGAAATTACGACTTCACTAACTCTTCTTTGTTTGACCTAATTTAGAAAGGATGAAAAAAAGGCATTGGAGGTTCCACTAGACACCACTTTTTCATGCCTAATGTGGAAGAGTGACAACTCTCTCATCTCTTTTACTTAGTGAGTTCCTCAAAAGAACACACATTATATATGGTAGAATAAAGATCATGCATGTCCTTCCACATTTGCATCTTTAATTTATATAACACTGGCCAATATTTTCTATGTAGTGGAAACAATTCAGCAATACTTCATTTTGGCATTTCCTTCAAATTAAACACAAAATACACAAATTTGTATTGTCAAAACTCAAAGTGTGAAAATTTAATTAAGCTGCCACCCCGCCGAATGAATAATGAAATCTTTTTATACTGATGACGTCGTTTGTTTCATATTTTTTTGATTGCTATAACAAAATATTGTTAAAAGAGCACATCATATATCATTAAATGAAAACTCAATTAAAAAAGTTTAACTATTATACCTATTATTATAGAGAGGTCCGATCGTACATTATAGTTTAAGAAAAAACAAAAAATAGAGGAGAGGAAATTGTGTAACATTCATGATCGATTGATTCTTATTCACTGAAGTACATATAAATAAACGACTAAATTATATTTTATGTGAATTTATTTTGAGAAGACAGTTGGAAAGTTCCTCCTCATTTTTTCTGTACTTTGAGATGGCTTAGGTTTCTTCAATACGAAGAAACACACGCCCAAAATGCATCATCCATTTAAAAAAGGAGAACTTTAGGTAAGGAGAGATTTTTTTTTTACTTTTTTCGAGTGTCCTATTTTTTTCAACTTATACAATAAGCCTTTGAAAATTCAAATTCTAAAGTTATCGTTGGGTTTATAGAATAGCCCTATTTACTAAAATATACTCCCTAGCTCCATTTTATATTACTTAATCAATATTGATCTGATTTATTCATGATTTTTTTTTAATTCGAGGTATATTTTATTAAATTAACTTTATTAATAATGTTTATATTTTGACTATTATCACTATTTTATATAGTTATTTAATATTAAAAATAAAAAGGATAAATTAAAATAATTATTTTATACGAGAGAGTATTTCGTAAAGGGGCCGAATAATATGAAATGGACGGAGTATACTCCTTACTTCTACTCCTTTTTATTTTCTTTTGAGAGAGAACTGGAATATTAAAAAATCAAAGTCCTCAAATTTACTTAGTCCAAAATTATATAAAATAAAAGGCAAAATTTTGAACGGTATGGTAATTCATTATGTGGAACTTAATTTTTCTATTTTCACTAGATTTTATTTTTAAAAGAACTTGTTTCTTTAAAAAAAAATCAAAAAATTTAATCATGGAGGGGGGAGGGGGGGAGGGGGGAGGGGGGGAGGGGGGAGGGGGAGGGATCAATGAGATACCACTCTACAAAGACTAAAATTCTAACTTTGTATCAGGACCGAGGGGCGAAGAGACAGTCTCAAGTCTTCTACCGGGCTTATGATTTTTCCGGGATGTAGAAGAAGTTGATCATGAACGAGGTGAAATGGATTTAGGAATTTATATTTGGTGAAAGGATGGATGTATCAGCTTGACCTACATAGAAAAAGAAATTCTTTTTATTGCGTTCACGACTAACTATGGAAAAGTTAAATTTTTTTTATCGCTCTAAAGAATTTATAAATTGTTAATTCAGAATCTTTTATCTTGAAATTATTTGGTTGGCCAGGGAATGATATTTGTTTTTCTTCCCACCTTATTTAATTTCATAAAAGGAATAAGGCAGTATTCTCTTAGTCCAAATGTTCTTGACAAGTAAAATCGGAGTTAGTACTGATTAATTACCATCGAGATCCCAAAAGTCCAAAGTTAGAATTTAAGATGAAATAATTAATGGATAATAATTAATTACCTAGTTATTGAAGTGGTCCATAATTGTAGTGCGTATCTTTTTTAAGATTATTTGCTGAAGATATTATTTGTCTCACGAAGACTTGCATCCTGAGCCGATGGAGAGCGTTTTTCCTGTCTCAAATTATTTTTCGGGTATCTCATTTAAATGTCTTTTAAAAATTTTGACTATTATATTTTTATTAATGTCTTAAGATACTATTTTTATTTATTTTTATTTGTTCATTATTTTAAAAATAGATTTTCATTTTTATTTGTCACCTTTAACATATCAACAAAAAATAATTACAATATTTTATTCTATATTTTATCCTTAATATTAATTACTTATTCTCCAAATTATTTTTCAAGGCCTAATACGAAACATCAATTAATATGGATAGTATGGTAAAATAATCATATCAATAATTATTTTTTTAATGAATTTGTCAAGTCCAAATGTAATAAATAAAAATGAACAGATGTAATATAATATTTCTTCATTGAATATTTAATTTTTTTTTATGTATTATCACTTATCACCCTATAATATAGATTGTTCTTAGTTTTCAAAATAATTACTATTATACTATTAAGAGTAAAATTACAAAATAATAGTACTAATTAATTTTATTTTGAGCTTTTAAAATAATAAATAATTTAAGATATGATTAAAAAAACTGAGACGGATCTAGAGAGTAACAAAAATGTGACAACTTGATTATAATTAAACATTTTACCTCGTTAACGATAATTTAAACCTCGTATTATTGATTCTGTTTGATGATCATCTAACTTTGTGACCTTAAGAACTCTAAAGATGTATCAGTTCCTTTTTATTTAATTAAAAATGAACATGTTACTTTTATGTCTGCAAAAATCAATTCGACGATCTCTCTGCACGTTAAACAAAAAATATTTTCAGATTTTTCTAAATGATATTCATTATATAGAGTGGTCCAGGAAAAAAAAAGAAGGGGAAAAAGAACCCACACGTAATATAATCGGCCGTGCAAAGTTTTTCTGCCATGGTCAATTCATTCAAATATTGACGGAATCAGAATTTTCGTTAAGCAGTTCAAATTTTGAAGAAATAGACACACAAATTAATTAAAAAGAATTCGACATTTATTATATATACATAAAAAAATACTTTAATCATATATAAATAAAATAATTTTTCCGCCAAAGCAAGTTCAGTTGAACCCTGGTTATAAGTTGGCTCTGCCCCTGTTCTCAAAGTGAAACTTCACATTCAAATGACAGTGAAATGTTACTTTTAGTTTAAGTTATATATATATATATATATATATATATATATATATATATATATATATATATATATATATATAAGGTCCGCGTACATTCTACCCTCCTTAAATCTTATTTATGGGATTTCATTGAATATGTTATTGTTGTTATTATATATATGTATTGTTGATTTAAGTTTTGTACAACTATTTTGTTTACTAATAAAATTTTGATCCATTGGATCTTTCAACCAAAAAAAAATTAAATTTTTTGTTGATTTAAGAAAAGTTTATTACGTTATTTTTTTACATATGGCAGGTAATTTATTTTATTTTATCATTATCTTAAGGATGTTTATCTATAATATTTACCGATAAATATTCTTCGACTGACCTGGCAATGTAAAAAATTCTTTGCACTAATGATATATATTACTACTTAAACTTTGTTTCTATTTGGAAAATGTCGTTGTCAAAACCAAATCAACGATAAAAACAGAGATTAGAAAGAAATCTTCTTGTAGCTTTGGACTAAAATGAGATTAATGGGATAACCAAATCGAAGTTGTTTAATCTGGAGTTAGTTTTGGAAATTATTAGTGGCCAAGCTACTTGGAGCTTGCTCTAATTCAAATCAAAAGTTAAATAATGTAACTTTAATAGTTTAATCAACTCAATATTCTTGAGTAAAGTTTTTAAAAATCATCAAAGAAAAGCACAGTTGTTATATATCCCTTTCTTTTATATTAACATTTTTTTTCCGCAAAAGATATATATGTCGGGGATCGTATTATTAATTATTTTATGTATCTGGTAGGGCCTTAATTTCGATTATAAATCTCTTATCATAATTAAGTGATTTCACTGCCGGGTCTTTATTAAATGATGCTCATTAATTATTATATAGATAGAGAGAAGGATAAATTAAACTTCTACTTTATATATTACAATAACTAAATAAATAAAGGTACACGCCAAAACGAAAAGAATAAAATATTGACAAATTATTATTGTCAACATGTAATTTAAGGTGTTTTGATAAAAATTGAAGGTACTTTATAGATAGAATAGGTAGCTCGAAAATAAGTAAACATTATCTTGAATCTAATAATTGAGAGGGGACATATCCATACCATTACTTGTTGTAAAGCTTTGTTTTATTATCATATATATTCTAAGATAGTGACCTAAATAGCCATGTTTACTTGATAAGTGTGTCACTAAAATTATTGACGGAAAACAGATTTTTTTGTAATATTGAGAAGTTTTTAAATTTTTGTGTTAAAATACATTTTTTTCTCACAAATCTAATCAAAATATTTGTTAGAATAACCTTTGGATATTTTTTTAATAAAACAACCGTGTTTTTTTAATAGTAATTTTATGTAAAATATTGAATTCGATCGAAATCATGGGTAGCTCAATAAACTTCTATCTCCTAAGGAGTAATTAGCTAATTAATTAAATGGCTAAGCATTTTTATTTCACATGATCCATCATCTTGTTCGTCCACTAGTACCCATAATTATGATTATGATTATTATAGACGGTACAAATATGGGTGGTTGTGAATTGTGATGGAATCAAATCACGTTTACATTGAATTATTGATCTATCTTTAATTTGGAACACTTATCATCTTTAAGTAGAGGCAACATCAATCCTCAAAAAAGATAAGGGTTAATTTTTCAAATGGTAATCCAACTAATTACCATTTTTTCTACGAAAGCTATTGAACTGATTTTTGTCACTTTAAAATTATTCCAAGTTATTATACCAACCTCGATAAAATCATCCAACTTACAATTAAGAGTTTCTACAAAAGTTACTACGACTAATTCTTGTCACTTTAATTAAAACCAATGAACTTATAGGAAAAAAAATATTAATATTTAATTTGAAATACTCCTCAAACAAATGTTGTCAAAGAATTATTATAAAAATTTATGATTCAGAACTCATAAATTAATTTTTTTAAGCCATCACTGAAGATAAGAAATCGCAATTTTCAATCGCTTTCATTATTCAAAAAATAAAGTTTATCATGAAATTAAAATTGACATAGAAACAACTATTGTTGCCTTTGTTATTAGGATTAGAATATTGTTACATAGTGCGTTTTGTTTTGAAAAGTGTCACATAAATCCATCAATCGTGTTTTGAAAAGTTAGTGGGAACTCTAGAATGATTAGTCTAAAATGCATTATAAATTACAAAAGAAGGAAATTAGGTCAAAGAGGGAGAAGATAAGTAGAATAGGAGCTTCAATGATAATATCAACTCCCAAAAGCAAAGGGACAAAAGAGTTACTTTGACCACACAATTCACATGTAAACCTTGTCTTAAATTAATACTCCTATGTACTAGCTTAATTAGGATAATCCCATTCACAAAAATACACGAAAATAATCCAGGAAATCACGCGCCGTTGTCTTCTTACCTTTCTTTTTTTAATTTTTTTTTTATATTATATATTTATGATAATCTCACAAATCAAATTTAGATGATAAAATCTAAGTGATAGAAGTTTAATTTTTTGTATAGAGAGTAATAGAGGTTTTTATTTTTTTATATGTTATTTGATAAAATCGAACAGAGAATTATTCAATGACTAAAGAGGATAAAAAGTCTTTGAGACTTCGAGTGTGTCTCGTATGAAGGAAAATATATTGTTGATCAAAAATATTTTAGTTAATAAAGTTAGTTCCTTAAAATTACAAACAAAAAGGAAAGGAGAAGATATACGTTTTAAATAAAAATAAGAAAAATAAGTTTCATATATGATATTTTTGAATTTATTGTCTTCTTCCGTTCCCAACTCGAAATCAGTGGTAAGATAGAAATTCAACAGTAGATTTAGCTGAATTCAATAATTTTTAAAATATCATTAATTATATACATATTAAATTTAGAGCTCAATTATTAGCACATGAAGTTATCATTCTAAAGTTCAAAACCTAAAAACTTAAAATTTTAATTCCGCATATGTGGTCGCAGCCCATACCACCCTTTGACCAATCCATCCTCGATTATCCCCTAATGTTAGATATTATTTTTTTAAAAAGGAAATATTCTCTCAGCCCATATGTACTAGAAAATTACAATGAATATCGAGATTCCCGATAGTCCAAAGTACATATTATAATTAATTAAAAGAAATAATGTACTAATATGAGACTTATTAAAGTGATTCATAGTTGTAGTGCGTATCACTAATTAAGATTCTACGCTGGAACTAATGCCCGTTTAAGGAAAAGAAAAAACATAATGAGCGGATCAATGATTTTATAATTGACAAACTTGGTTATATTTAAGGATTTACTTACCTCCTTAATTAATCAAACCTACGAAGAGAAAATCAAACCTCGTATTCTTTAATCTCGATTCTCGTTAATTTGCTTCGCTGGAGAGCCTAATTTTGTGGGATAAACTAAGCTTTATGACCTTTAGAGCTCCCAAAAGATCAAATTACAGTACTAACTACTAATTGTTTAATTGGAACATATTTTGTGTTTTCGAGAATGAAATCAAGAACTTCAATTCGAATGATCATTGCATAATTAAGAAAGCTATTTTCAGCTAAAAGTAAACATAAAGTACTTAAATCCTTCATCCAAATAAAATTTAGACTGCTGAATTTAATAAAACTTTAGTTTCAGATTAAATTCATCTAGACAAGAAAGCTGAATATATCGAAAAATATTTATGAAGTTATTTACAGAATTAATACGAGAGAACCCCTTATTTTTTTCTTTAATAATCAAAAAAAGAGCTATTACAGGGAAAGGGTAAAATTGTCTTCTTCCTTCAATATGACATTATAAACGATTAACCCATTTTTCTATTTCATTTAATCAAAATTATACTCCTAAATTTTAGTCTTTAAGTTATATTTGTTTCTTTTTTGGGTACATCTTAGTCAAATTTGTGTTGCAAGCTTAAATTCGACAGCATAACGGATGCCATTTTTTTTATAAAAATGGTTCCTTTACTTATTTTTAAAATATTTGATAAATAAATAAAAAATAGATAAAAATAATTTAGACAGATATAATAAAGATAGATGTAGAATCGGTGGTATGGAAGGGTGGGGTGGGGTGTGGGATAGTGATTGAAGCTAAATGGAAAAAGAAAGGAGTTTAGAACGAAACTATTTTTGACTTGAAAGACAAAGAAGTGTGATAAAGATAAGACCGTATAAAATGAATATTCATCAAATTGACTATTTTCCGATTTAAGAGGAAGACAATCAACATAAAATATTATTTATTAATTTATTTTTATATTCCATTATTTTTTTCTGATATTTAAATAATTTATCTTTTAAAAATATTTGACCAATCAAATATAAAAAAATAAAATAAAATTACGACAACATACCCAAAAAAAAATTAAAAAAATACCAATTTCAAATGAAGTTTCTACTCAATTTTTATAAAAAAGAAAAATGGTAGAGTATTAAAGTCATAAAGTAAAATTGGACCCACCACTTACCCTTTCCCTACATTTTATTTTCAAAAATGATCCTACTTTTATTAATTGGTCCTAATTTTGACGCTTATAAATTGACAAAACAACATGAAAAAGAAAAGGCAGAATCTCCATATAGCTGCCTCCAACATTTTATGTGAATATGCTTAAATCGACGGCTTATATATAATTTCACGTGAAAATACTTTAAGTCAAAAAGATGTTACTAAAAAGAAGATAAAATTCTTCAATTTGATTTTTGGTCTTGTATTTTTTTTTTGGTTAAATAAAAAGTTGCTCAATGTGATAATGATAATAGCATCATACTATTAATTATCATATTAATATGAATAATTATGTCTCATTATCAAATAATAGAATGTAGATCCTGGATGAAATAATTAGATTGATGGCAGATCGGGATAATACATGTGATAACTACATTCGAAGCTTCAGCCTTTGATCGCCTTGGAAAAGCATAAACGTTACCTCCCCTACCACATCTAATTAGAGTCATACCTCTACCTCTGCCCTGTGGAGCCATGACACCACTAGCATCTCTACCAAAAACTCAACCACCCCTACCTATCTGAGCTCTGCCCCGACCTCTTGTCGGAGGCGCTGGCCCCTTAATCAAAACTAAATAACTGGACTGAGGTACTCCCTAAGTCTGTACAAGGCACTGTCGGCATACGTTATCAGGGTCTCCATAACTAAAATAAGATCTCAGAGTTGACAACTATTGTGAAAATCTAGAGGAACCACTATAAAAACCTTGACCTACCGACTTCTACTTCAAACCATGAGGACTTTGACAAGAGTTGTAGGGACCATGAGATGCCTGATCACCCTCAGACATTTATATGGCTACATGAATCGGCCCATGGCGGTGGAAATAACCACCTCTCCTTAAAGATTCACTGCCTCCAGGTGAAGCACCAGAAAATAGATTAGAAGTACGGGGTCTCTTGTCTCTCATATCCAAAAACTCCTCACACTCCATCAACTGTGTCTCATTGGCAGCTTCCACTACAGAATGGAAAGAAGATCCCTCACGAGATGATTTGAACACTTTCAAACGAATGGTTTGGAAGTTGTTAAAATTGTGATTAATTATATCCATATAAAAATACACTATATATGTTCACGTGAAATAAGGATTTGTAAATTTTCCTATGTCATTGTCCTTTTCTTGTGTTTGATAAAATTATCTGTCACTATAAAAAATAATATAATTTAAGGGTAATTAAGTGGATTATTGTGTTGGTAGGGCACTGTACTTGTTAACCTTTCATCATTTTGTGGTCTGCATCAATCTTTAATTCTCAACCCCCTCATGATTTAACGATGTCATGATTTGATAGATTTTTTTTTTAAAAAGAAACTTCTATTTTTACACATGTCAAATTTGTTACTCCTAATTAACCTCTAAGAAGTCCAATGAATTGTTAGATGACATTATTATAATGACGTATACCATGTCATTCTTTTAATTCCTATGAGTCTATGGATCTATATATCTTCATGTTAATAACAATTTCAAAATGTTAAGACCTATTCATCTATTATTAGTATTATATATTTTGTACAACTCTTAAACGTTTAAATACATTCGACCATAATAAATATAAAAACAATCGATGTAAGTCAAATATTGTCGTCATACCAAATAGAACCAAGGTAGTTATTCGTATGTAAAATAGAACAGTTCGGCACATAAAATATTTTTTGTTAGTAGGGTTCGGGAAAGAATCGCATTTGCACTTCAAGGAATGTGGTCATGTGATGTACACATCTACCCAACTATAAGTATTAGTAGCTTCTTCACGGCTCTCAAACTCATGGGCTATAAATCATACGAAAATAATTTTATCGTTGCTTCAAGTTATTATATGAGAAATAATACAAATAAAATAGTCTCATATTGAACGTTTTAAAGAAGATGACGATCGATCATTCGTGGCACATAATATTAAATTTTTTACTTCATGATTCAATAAAAGTGATACAAACTACATCAATGAATATGTACAACTTATAAGAATAAAGAGAAGATAGATGATCAATGATGAAATCTCAAATGGGGTAACATGATAATTAGGTAGGGGATATATTAATGTGGTTGTTAATAAAGATTAATGGCACTTTCAGATAAAATCTCGAAATCAAGTACTACATTTTATCTTGAATAAATAATTTTTCATTCAAATAATTGTGAAAGGACATACCCAACCATAGTTGTATTTTAGTATTAAAGCTTTCGAGATCTGTTATTTACAATAATAAGGGATCTTACTAATATCGTACTTAATTAAATATGATTAGTAGACAAGTTTGTCAGTTAATCAATCGGCATAAGCATTTTCTTTTTCACGTGATCCTTTATTGTTTTTCCCATCCACTTTCGCCCATAATTTTGATAATTATAAGTTAACTGTAAAATTTTGAATGTTGTGCAGGAAACTTAATCATGTTAATATTGAATTATTGATCTATGTTTAGTACACTATATATTATCTTAAGTTGGACCAACTCTTTTTTAATCCAAAATGAAGATAATGTTATAATTTGGTAGGTGGCCCTGTTTAATTCAATCTTTGACATTTTTAAAATAAAATCATTCATAACTAATCATAAACCATTACCCAAAAAGAATAAAAATAATTTATTTTTATTGTGCAAGAATCATTTATCAATATCATTAGACTGTATCACGAATATATATTTTTCTAGAGTTCTGTTAACTTTATAAAAGCATAAACCGATACCAAAATGAGATTTCAATGAAAGAGTCAACAAGCATATGGCAACCAAAAGATATGTTCACACGGTTAATTAGTTCCATCAATGATTGAGATATATAAATCATAGGAGGATGTTGATTATTTCTTTCTTAATTAGAAGTTAGTCTAGATTTTGAATTTTGGGTAAAAATAATTTTTGGTAGGAAGCTCTTTTCGTGAATGGGCCATTGCGGCGCGAATTTAAATTAATCGTGCTCTAATACAGACATCGGACATCAAATAAGGAAAGAAAAAGAGGGAATATATAGGCTTAATATATTGACAGACTCTCAAACTCGTCAGCAAATTTTATTTAAATATTCAAATTGTTATTGTTATTATTGAGCACTTGAAATCTAATAAAATATTTCTATTAAATATTTTGATTTTTTTTTCCGCATATGTTCTCAAATATAATTTACATTACATAGAGATCAGTTAACCAATAAAAATATGTTGGTTCTTTAATTATAATTTATATGTATTAGTCTCAATAAGTCGTAGAACCTCAAATCTGTTCTAATTAAAAATAAAATGTATATAATTAAAGAAAATGACATATTTTATGTAGTTAATTTATCCACGTAATAGACACTTGAGAACATGCACATTATTTCTCTTCAACTATTGAATCAAAAGTATCTAATAAAAATATTTTATTATATATTTAAATGCTCAATTAAGACAAGACATAGTTCGAATGTCTAAATTAAATATGGTAACAAAATTGAGGAACGGTCAATGTATTAAGCCATTTGCTTCAAATATTTGAATGGAGTGTATCTAATTAATGGTTGATCACTCATTTTGTTTAATTGAAAATTAGAATTACTTAAGCGAATATTACAAGAATTATAATCGGGATTAGACAATTATACAGGAACGGAGTATTTCAACTAAACATAACGAAGAGAAGATAATAGATATTTCAACTAAAAAGCCTAGAAAAAAAAGGGACACTTTACCCTGTTTGATAATAGTCAAACCAATCCTTCATGATGCTTAATGGTCATCGCACTGGATTAATGATGTTTAGAATCTAGATTATGATGATCAAAACATTTAATTATTAAAATCGAAATAAGTTATTCCAAATTTATAAATCAAAACACATCACTATATAATTTTATTCTTCACACTAGACGACCCCTTACACCACATGCACTTCCCTTTATTTACCCATCATACCTGTCTCCCACTCTCTCTATATTTTCTTATCTCCATTTGCCACACGCCTCTATTAGCCCCTTCCCTACCCCTCCTTGCCCTCCTTCTGTGTGTATATATATACATACATTACCTCTATGTGCTTAGTCTTCTCCATTTTCCTCGAATAAATTGCTGATTCTGCAACGACGATGATGTCGAGCTTCTGTTCACAGTCGGGAAACAACGGCCACAACTTTCTCACATGCACCGGCGAGTCTTCGCCGGCCGCCCTGTGTGGTGGAGGAGTAGAGATCATGCTGTTTGGCGTGAGGGTGAAGGTGGACCCCATGAGGAAGAGCGTGAGTTTGAACAATCTATCTCAGTACGAACATCCTAATTCTAACGACACCAACAGCGGAAATAACAATGACTCTTCTAAAGTTGCCGCCGACGAGGGCTACGCCTCTGCCGACGATGCTGTTCCTCATCACTCCGGCAGCGGCCGTGAGCGTAAGCGAGGTTAGATCTCTGATTATCTTGCTCTGTTTTTTCCTCTTTACCCAAAGTTAACTCTTGTTTTCCAGTCATCTCAATTGTATTAGAATTTCTTTTTTCTCTGTGATATGGAGTAAATGTTTTTCATTGTTTTATAAGTCAACGCATTAATTGATCATCTTATCTATCGTTTTGTCTGTACACAGTTCTCGATTTCTAGTATTTGCTAGTCACATGGTTTTCTTTTGTCTCTGGATTTTAGCTAATAATTATTTTGATCAAGTTGGGTGTCTTATGAATTTCATTCATTTTAGGAGTTCCATGGACGGAGGAAGAACACAAGCTATTCCTTTTGGGATTGCAGAAAGTGGGAAAAGGAGACTGGAGAGGAATCTCTAGAAACTTCGTCAAGACTCGTACACCGACACAGGTGGCAAGTCATGCGCAGAAATACTTCCTCCGGCGAACTAACCTCAATCGCCGCCGCCGCCGTTCTAGCCTCTTCGATATCACCACTGACTCGGTATTTCACTCAATCCCAAATTTCATCTAGTACCAATTTATTTGCTTACCTTTTAGTTCCTAAGTTATGCTTCTATGAAAACAGGTATCTGTATTGCCGACAGAAGAAACCAAAAATCTGCAACAACACTCCATTTCATCATTGCCTCCTGTAGAAACTTCCAAAATCAATGCATTTCAGGTGACATCTTTGCCAGTAAATTTTGGGCATCTTGTCTTGCCAGCACAAATTGAGAAGCCAATAGAAAGTCCAATCCTTAGGCAAGCAAATGAAAGTTATGACGGTTCATCATCTATATTCCTCCGGCCAGTTCCAGCTGTTGTTCCCCTATCTAATTCATCAAGAATAGCTGACTTTAACTTGAATCAGAGCTCAGCAATGGAGACATCTTCATTATCGTTGACATTGTCCTTGTCATCACCATCATCATCATCTACTAGGCACTCAGGATTTCAAGTGATGTCAAATTTTAGTAATGGAGAGAACATCATCAGTGTGGCATGACCTACAAGAATCTTATATTAAATTAAAATAATAGCAGTAACTTAAAGCTAGAAGAAAAAAACAATGAAGTAAAAACATAGAAAAGGCCAATGGGAAGTTCTATAATGGAGTTAATATTATTATTTATAAGGAGAGATGAGGTGAGGTACTTAGTGGAATTAATATGTATGTTCCTTTTGTTTTGTACAGACCAGAAATATGTCATTGTCATGCCTTACTGTTTTATGTCTACTCATATTATGTTTAGTGTTTCTTTATTTGTTTTGTAGTTGGGGCTAAAAAATTAACATCAGAGCTTGTGCTTATTTGTTGTTGCTAATTGAGTAAATATCAATGGGCAGAGTATAGTGGTCTCCATTACTATCTATTCAAATATCAAGTGGGTTTCAGTTGAATGTAGCAATGTTGTGGTGTCCATTAAAGAGCAGAATCCATCAATCTTTGTTTGATGAATGTGGATGGGGGGCTTGTTCCTCATTTATTGTAGTGAGTAGTGACAATAAGCGAGTGGTAGGACAATTATTGTCTGCTCTTGTTATGTTGTTATCCGGAATCCTCATTGGGTCAGGGTATCTTCTTCATGTGGTGCATTTTCAATTATCATCCTATTCCATCGATTTTTCTTTATTCAACTTAAATGGGATACCAATGTGGACACCATTTATGTTTTGGTTATTTTCAATCTTTTTGATTATCTGTGGTGTCCGCACCCACTTGAATAGATGAGAAAAAAAATTATCTAGTACCGTAGTGTTTTTTGCTTCTGCAAAATCAACCTAGTTTGATAATCACTAGGCCACAACTTCATTAATTTTGTTGTTTTCATATAATTACCGTTTTCTTGTTGAAACCATTAAAAAAAAAAAAGTAAACAATGAATTCAGCCAGCTATTTGAGTGAAGATGCCTTTGTCTCATAGAATCCATGAATTTCCTTTGTGGCAGTTGTATGGGAATGTCAGTACAACTGAATCCTGTACGTTAATGAAATGGTCTTCCGAGATCAGTGATCATTCAAAAAATTATGACTCTTAAATCAATAAAGAGTTGGCGTGACCCAAGTTGGTGGACAAACAGGACTAATATGAGAGGTTGGATGGTGCCATCTCCTAAGTTGAAAACACCAATGTCCAAGTTCTACATACGCGAGATATGACTCAAAGTAATCATGTGTGAAATAAATATGGTTGGGCTTGAGTCCAGGAAACTGAGCGAGATGTATTGGCTGCCAAAAACAGAGCTGTCTCCTATATCTTTTGTTTTTGTCAATTTGCCAGCAGCTAAATCGAGCTCAAAAACTATAAAATTCGTTGTCTCATAAGTATACTCAGTATGATCCTCATAGATGATCCTGTCGCTTTCACCACATCTCACAACTACAAATAACACTCTACTAGTAATGTACAACTCGACTCCGATGTAATTTGATGGTAGCTGTGCTACTATTTGAGTAGGACCAGATTGGATGACATCATAAGCTAACACTCGGCCTGCCCATTCAACTCTCCTGGCCTCCAAACACCGAGGAAATTGATATTCCATGAGAACGTAATTGGACTAGCTGATAAAACAGCCTTGTGAATAAAGGTCCATTTTTCGCCAAATTCGTCATCAGCATAATCTTTAGTTATATTTTGATGGGGCAATTCGATCTCAACACCTAAAAAAGGATGTAACAGATTGATTTCACCCTCTTCTTTTCCTACTGTTATAAACCATTCCATAGGCACCATACATTTTTTTCCACTGGCTTTTGGTATCATCTTGTTTAAAACATGCCATTGTAGAGGCTAAAGAACTGTCAACATGAATTGCCTTCTTCCTCCGCTAACATCAGCCATGGAGATCTACGCAGATCATTGTAAAATTATCTTTGGTGGCGATGTGCAGCCAAAGAGAGGTCATGAAGTTGCGACCAAACAGCCATCTTTTATTTCTTTGCGTTATAAAAAAGTGGGAGCTAAACTTCCTTATATATATATTAATCAGAAGGGATCCTAGTATGGTCGGATTTGGATTCGAAGGAGAAAATCCAACTAACCCTCGGAATCCAATTTCTATTGGTTATTTGGTTTGATATAAGTTTTTTTAAAAAGGGATAATTATTATTATATCCCAAAAAAGAGAGCTATTTATCATCGGATATATTATTACTTTCATGCCCCATAAAGGATTTCACGCTCGTCATCAAGGAAAATCAACTAGTTCGTGCGCGTCACCAAGAAAAATAAGACACTGCTCAATTAATTCTTGATATCATCAGAGTATATATATACTCTGATAGTATCATGAAGGAAAAAACAAAAATACTGCTTAATTATTTTTTGATACTACCGTAATATGAAGGTATCAAGGTTTGAATAACATTGCAGTGAAAATGCTTAACTCTCTTTGATACCTTCAGAGTATATATATATTGTACTGTTATCAAGGAGCAAAAAATAACTAATCACTGGATAAACTGTTCAATTACTTCTTTATACCATCAGAGTATATCTACTCTGATAGTATCATGAAGGGAAAACAAGGCAATAAAAACACTACTCAATTATTTTTTGATACCATCAGAATATATATATATACTCTCACAATATCATGAAGGTCACGCGAAAAAAGAAATGGGCCTGGTCACGCGAAGAAGAAGAGGGGCAGTGCTGTAATTACTTTGGACCTTTGGTCCAATTAAAGTAAATAAGTTGGGGTAGGACTAGTTTAAGTAAATAGTTTATTTTGTATAGTTTTTCCTTTTTAAAATACCTTCGATAAATTATGATTTTAACTATTAGTCAAATCCCTTTATAACGGTCATTCATTATAACAACATTTTAATGTAATAATCTGATTAGCTCTAGAACTGATTTTTCATGCTATACTTTTTGAAAAAATTATTAAACTAGTCAAAATTAGCAACTTATTTATGGAAAATAGCTATAGTTTCAAAATATTATCAAACAGAGCAATATGTTGTTATTATAGCAAACACTTCCCTTCTCCCCCTTGCCTCTCTTCCCTATCTCTTGCCCTCTCTTCTCTCTCGCCCTCACTCTCCCTCTCTCCCTTGCCTCTCCTCCCTTTCTCTTGCACTCATCCTCTCTCCTGCCTTCTCCTCTCTCACCCTCTTTCTCTCTCATGACAATAAGAAGAAATACATTCAAATTTATTATGTATCAATTGTATTCAATAAATATAGGTGAGAGTTTTGTATTTTATTTCAATTGTATTCAAAAACTATGTTTTGTGTTTTTTTGTATCAATTGTATTTGTATTCACACTAATACAATATGCATTCATCCTCTTTGTCAAATGTATTTGTATACAATCAAAGAGAGGATGAATACAGTTGTATTCATAGTATTTTGAATACAATTGATAAAAAATAAATACAAAATACAATGCAAAATAAATACAAAATACAATCCTCTCTCCTCCCTCTCTTGATCTGGCTCGCCTCTCTCAATCTCGCTGGCATCTCTCTTCTTAATATGTATTCATTTTGATACAAATCAGTTTATTTTTGTATTCTTTTTCTCCAAAATCAGCAAAAAAATACACACTCTCCCAAATCTCGCACACCTCTCTCCTCCCTAATATTTTGCTATTATCCATAATTAAGCAAATTATTGTTATAGAGTCCTATTTAATGCCAAAATGTTATTGTTTTGATGGATTTTCCTATACTTTTTACTTCTCAATAACAATATTTTTCATATAACAATAATGACTTCGTTATAGCAATACTCTTTATAAGTAACCTTGTATAATCGTCATATTCAAATATTGTGTAAATAATAATTTGTAAGAAATATATATTATAATATTAAGATATTTATTATAATTATCATTAATGTTATTCACATAATAAATTTCAAATACAAATATTTTAAGAAAAAAAATTATATTTAAATATTGCCCATCAATTATTGACATAACTTCACAAAAAAAGTACTGACAACCAAATTAAAACAAAGAAAATACTTACTTCTCAAAATATACATATTATGGGCACTTTTCACTTTCCCTTTTCACTTTCCTTTTGTCGGAACAAATATCCATGGAGATTTGAATTGTACACTACCGCCTGCCCTTTGGGAATTTCTAGGTAATCATGAACAAATGATCTAATAGTGCCGATTAGGGGTGTTCACTGATCGATTTGAATCAGTTATTGATCAAAATTAAAATTAAAATCAAATCAATCTAATTGATTTTAAAATTATTAAAATCAAACCAAATCAAATAAAATATACATCCATCGATTTAGTTGTTATCGATTTTCGGTTTGATTTGGTTTAGTTATTCGGTTATTAATCATACACAAAAATAATAGAAATGATTCATTCAAAAGATAAAAAAGACAATAATTCATTCAAAATAAATAAATTGTCTTCGTGCCATTATTGATCTTAGAATTCTTATACCAGAATTTTAATTACAGTAAAACATCTATAAATGCATATGTTTGGGACTAGAAAAAAATATTTATTTATCGAGATTATTAGTTTATCGATAAATGCATAAAATATTTATTTATCGATAAATAAATATTTATTATTTTAGAGAATATTTTGAAGTATGTGCCATAAGAAAAATAATATTTGAATTAAGAATTTCAAAAGTTTAAATCTAGGAAACTAAAAAGTGTACTCTTTGAATATTTATTATTTAAATCTAGAAAAATTAAACGAATTTAATAAAGTTTAATGTTGCTAATTGTATTCATATATATAGAATATGAAGAGATTTTATGTTGATTATAAAAGGAAAAAGCTAGATGTTTAAGAATCATAATCCAAGTATAATGTCTTCTCATCATTTGAAAGGCGTACAAAAATCATCTTTAACCAATAGTTATTGGTCTAGTATTATTGACTGATTAAATATTTATAAATTTTTGATGTATTCTAGTAATTATTACTTTATATTTTTTGGGGACTTTATTACTTTATTTTTAATTATTATCTAATGCATTTAACGAGAATATTACTTTAATATAACTAGCCCAAATCGGGATTGAAGAAAAATATTCATTTAGCGAGATTATTACTCTATCGAATATTACTTTATCGAGGTTTTACTGTATGTTTAACTTTCTGCTTATATTTCTAAACAACATAAATATACTGAATAATGCATAAGCTAATGATATGTTTGTACAAATAAAAAACGTATCATATCTTACTATTTTAAATTAATTTTTAAAAAATTTAAAATAAAATCAAATAAAAAATTAATTTATTTGATCGATTTGATTTGATTTTTTAATTTGAATCGATTTGTACCCAAACCGTGAACACCCCCAGTTCCAACCACCACTTACCTCCCAATAAGCCATAATAGTCCGCCGAGAGAAGATAATAGTTCCAGCAGTACTAGCCTTTGTCTCCTCCTGATTCAGGGATTAACATGACATTTAAGTTTTATTGGTTTGATTGCACTAGAACTTTGATTTCTACAATAATTATGACTTCCAACTAACATTTATGAGTTCAAATAAACTAGTTTTTGAAAGTTAGAAATCATAAACTAACATTAATACATAATGGATTTCACCCTATCTATATCCGGAGCCACTCCCCTAGCGGTCCTGCCATCACGCCGCAGAACGGGAGCTCACGACTAAGTATACCCATTCAGACTCACTTTTGTTCAATTATAAAAAAATAAGTTTCAAATTTTGCAAAATAAAATAGGAGGATAGACAAAAATCTATCATTTGACCATTTGTTAAAACTAAGGATAACAACAACAATAATCCAGTAAAATCCCACAATGTGGGGTCTGGGAGGGTAAAGTGTACGCAGACCTTACTTCTACCAAGGCAAGATGATTGTTTCTGAAAGACCCTCGGCTCAATAAAAGCATAAAAAGAGATCAGATAAGGCTAAGAAATTCAAAGCGGTATGGAAAAACAAATAACGAAAGAGACATAGATAAAATAGAGTAATCAAAGTACAGAAAGTAATAGATAGTAATATATAAGAACAGAAATCAGAGCACTGGAAATTATAGTGCTCTAATGCGCCTACTAATAAGGAAGAATAACGAGACTATGTACTAACCTTCTACCCTAATGTGGTCCTCTACAACCTCCTATCTAAGGTCATGTCCTCGGTAAGTTGTAACTGCGTCATGTCCTGTCTAATCACCTCTCCTCAATATTTAATCGGCCTACCCCTACCTCTTCTGAAATCATCCATGGCCAACCTCTCACACCTCTGCACTGGGGCATCTGTGTCTCTCTTCTTCACATGCCCAAACCATCTCAGTCGCATTTCCCGCATCTTGTCTTCTACCGAGGCCACTCCTACCTTGTTCTGAATAGCCTCATTTCTAATCTTATCGCTCGTGGTATGCCCACACATCCATCTCAACATTCTCATCTCGGCAACCTTCATTTTTTGAACGTGAGAGACTTAACTAGCTAACACTCCACCCCATATAACATAGCCGGTCTAACCACCACTTTGTAGAACTTACCCTTAAGTTGTGGTGGCACCTTCTTGTCACATAACACACTGGAAGAGAGCCTCCATTTCAGCCACCCTGCCTCAATACGATGTGTGACATCATCGTCAATCTCTCCACTGTCTTGCATAATAGACCCAAGGTACTTGAAACTACTTTTCTTTTGGATGGCCTGGTCACCAAGCCTAACTTCCGCGCCAACCTCCTAATGTGTCTCACTGAACTTGCACTCTAAGTACTCTGTCTTGGTCCTACACAACTTAAATCCTTTAGACTCCAAGATATATCTCCAATCCTCCAACTTAGCGTTAACTACGCTACGAGTCTCATCGATCAGGACTATGTCATCCACGAAAAGCATACACCATGGCACCTCACCTTGAATTTATCGCGTCAATCTATCCATCACCAAGGCAAATGAAAACGGACTAAGAGCTGATCATTGATGCAACCCCATCACAATTGGAAAGTGCTCTGAGTCCCTTCCTTCTGCCCTTACCTTGGTTTTGGCACCTCATACATGTCCTTGATCACTCTAATGTACGCCACATGTACACCTTTAGCCTCCAAACATCTCCATAGTATCTTTCATAAAACTTTATCGTAAGCCTTTTCTAGGTCGATGAATACTATATGCAAGTCCTTCTTTATCTCCCTATACTGCTCCACCAGTTTCCTCATAAGATGGATGGCTTCTATAGTTGAGTGTACCGGCATAAATCCGAACTGGTTCTATGAAATAGACACGCCTCTCCTCACCCTCATCTCCATCACTATTTTTCCGACTTTCATAGTATGGCTTAGAAGCTTGATACCTCTATAGTTGTTGCAGCTATGGATATCCCCCTTGTTTTTGTATAGAGGGATCATTATGCTCGACCTCCATTCTTCGGGCATCGTTGCCGTCTGAAAGATGACATTAAAGAACCTGGGTCAGCCACTCCAAACCACCGAGCTCGTGCTCTTCCAAAATTCCCAAAAAACTCATCAGGTCCGGTCGCTCTTCCCCAGCGCATCCTACGAACAACCCTCTTAACCTTCTTGACCGTAATACATCTGCAACACCCAAAATCGTGACGCCTCCCTGTATGTTCCAAATCTCCCTACACAACCTCTCTGTCCCCTTCTTCATTCAAGAGTTTATGAAAGTATGACTGCCATCTCTGTTTAATGAGGGTCTTCTCTATTAATACTTTTCAATGCTCGTCCTTAATGCACTTCACTTGATCCATATCGTGTGCCCTTCTCTCCCACGCCCTGGCTAGCCCGAACAATTTCCTATCTCTGTTTTTCTCTTCTAGTTCAGCATAAAGACGTTCAAAAATTGTCGTTTTTGCTGTTGAAACTGCCGACTTTGCCTCCTTCCTCGTTATCTTATAAAGTTCCCTATTCGTCCACTTCTCCACCTCATCCTTGTTTTCTATCAACTTTGCATATGCCATCTTCTTTGCTTCCACCTTCTCCTGCACTTCTCCATTCCACCACTATTCCCCTCGATGCCGACTACGACTATCTGTCTAGACTCCCAGCACTTTCCTTGCTACAACCCTAATACAACAAGCCATCCTATCCCACATACTGTTCGCATCCCCACTACTATTCCAGGCCCCCATATTCTTCAACTTCTCTCCCATCTCCAGGGTACTAGCCGTGGTCAAACTCCCCCATTTGATCCTAGGTCGGTCATCCCCGACCCTCTTCTTTCTTGTCATCTTGATCCCTAAATCCATCACCAAGAGCTTATGTCGGGTTGTAAGGTTGTCGATCGGCATGACCTTACAGTCCTTGCATAAACCTTTATCATCCTTCCTAAGGAGTAAAAAATCTATTTGAGTCTTAGCCACCGAACTACGGAAGGTTACTAAGTGGTCCTCCTCTTTGGGAAACTCGAATTAGCTATCACCAACCTAAAAGCTCTTGCGAAATCCAAAAGTGAAACTCCTCTTCCATTTCTGTCTCCGAAGCCAAAACCTCCATGCACATCATCATACCCTCCCGAAATAGATCTGATGTGCCTATTGAAATCCCCTCCTACGAAAAACTTATCAATAGGCGGTATGTTTTCCACTAACTCGTTCAAATCCTTTCAAAAACGCCTCTTATCCTCCTTGCCTAAGCCTCCTTGCGGCGCATAACACTAATAATGTTCAACATGATCCATTCAACGACCATCTTAATCGACATTATCCTATCAGTGACTCTCCTAACCTCCACCACCTGATTCCTTAAATCACTGTCTACTAAAATGCCTACTTGATTCCTATACTTCGATCTATCAGAGAACCAAATTTATACCCGTCTACCTCTTTAGCTTTAGAACCTACCCATTTGGTCTCTTGGACACAAGCTATATTAATCCTGTTCTTCTTTAGAATCTTAACTAGTTCTATGAATTTTTTCGTTAACGTCCCAATGTTCCAAGAACCTACTCTTAGTCTAGAAGCTCCTTTAATCCACTTACCCCTCCTTACCCTCGTCCTCGTCCCCGTTCCCGTCCCCGTCCCTGAGCGAGAACATGACCTTAGTCTACCATCACTATCCAAAGCCACGAAAACGCGTATGAACTAATAAATTATTCAAAGGTCTAAAGTCAGCAAAATGTAGTTACAAGTGTATGAACAAAGAATAGATATGGAACCGAAGGTACCAACTCTAGTTGAAATGAACTTGGTTGCCATCGAAAAATACTATGTTCTCTTAGACAATTTATCGAACAGATGGGGTGCGTTAAGTTGTCTTACTCTTCTTCACAGCTAGGCAACGATATTACCCTCCCAGAAATTGCAGGAATTATTGGTTGCAGCCCAAGTATCACAAGTATCACCAATACGCAAGAAAGAAATCAAACCCAACTCCAAAAACCTCAGAAAGCTTAAATCAAGAGCCTAAGAACAAAATTGCACTGACTATATGAAAATGAGGATTTTAGAACAATATTTGATCTCTAGATCCCCGTCTTGGCTGTATTGGACAGAAAAAGTCAAGATCTTTCCAATGTAAGGCCAGTTAAAGGGGAAAGCTTGTGCTGCTGTCAATTTTTTTTTTAATTTTCAGAGCTCAAATTGGATAATTTTATACTTTTTTTAATTTTCAGAGCTCAAATTGGATAATTTTATACCAAAATATAATAAAAAGGGTATATTTGACCCAAAAATATAATGAGAGAAGTATATTTAGAACAAATATATAACGAAATATATATATTTAAATTATTTCTAATAGTACAAAAGCATATTTGACCCTTCTCCGACTAGCTAGTACGATGTTAATGATTTTTTTCCCAACTTGTGTTAATGAGTCAGAAGTTTTACCTGCATATTTTATGCTTCTGTAGTTTTTTTTACTAATGAGTAGTAATAAATAACTTCACGTGCAATCAAACTTTCTTGTACAATTTGACCCAGGAAAAAAAAATTCTTGTACAAATTCTACTTGCAGCGCTTATACCAACATACTTACTTTAAACTCTCGTTTGGCATTTGAGAGTAATTTTTCAAAAAAAAGAAAAAGAAATAAAACATATTTATTGCTCAAGAAATTTGGTTGATTTTTGAATATTTGTCTTCAAAAAAATTTTCAATTCCTAAAATTTACTCTTTATTCCAACTAAAAATATGTCAAACACATCATTAATTATTTTTCAAAAATTATTAAGAAACTTCATAAATTTGTTTTTAAAATTTCAACTAAATTTATGACCAAACATTGACTTAGATGTTAGGAAGGTAAGAGTGGACTCGATTTTGAGATAAGTGCTAATTAGTTATTTTAAATCATTAATATTTAATCATCAAAACTTAGAAGTTGCTAGTAGCCTAATTTATATACATGCATCTCAATAAGTCATAAAATTTTAAACCTGAAATTTATAATATATATACATAAAAAGAAATAAATATAATATATTTTAAATAATTAATAACTTATTAATGTAAATAGATATTTTCTTTAATAAATTTCAATTGAAAGCGTTTAATAAGAACATTTTATTATGTTCAAGTGTTTTATTAGAACAAATTATAAATTCATGATCTAAATAAAATATATTTGTCAAGTTTAAAAGGCTGTTGAATATATCGATATATTCGGTCTATTTCTAAAAACAAAAAATGTTGGAACTTTTCAAAAGAGTACAAAAGAAGGAAAAAATATTAGGAAAAAAAAAATATCATTTACTTCCGGGTTAATACCCGACCCGATACATCACACGAAGAACGTGCCTTTTGTGTATTCCACTTTTTACTGAAAAAAAACAGCACAAGGCATAAACACGCCTACACACTTTTAACAGAGAGAGGGAAAACATGGCGTCCTATGTCGACGACAAGTTCCAATCGGCTAACATAGTCATCCCGGAGGAGTGGTCCAATGCTGCCGACACAATAGCTTATGATTCTAACACTTCGCCGCCGCCGGCTGCGTTTGTCTGCGGTCCCAAAAATAGCGGCAAGACCACTTTCTCTCGTCTCCTCGTCAATGTTCTTCTTCATAGGTATGCATTTTATCAAACATATGGCAGTCAACTAGTAAAGTTAACATTTTAGCTAACAACCTGAATTTTCTTAGAGTATGAGAATGGTGTCAAAATATTACTGTATCTGTATGTTTGATGAATTCGTGTTATGTATTGTATCTTGACTTAATGGATCATTGCTTATGATTTTGTTTGCAAGTTTGAAGTTTGAGAATGTACTTAGTTGTTGAAATTGTTCCTTCTTTTGAACAACAGTCCCAATTTTCTGCTTTCTTGTTTCCTTAGTTTTTTTTTTCCTTCAAAAATAAGTGTATAAAAGATTCTGCCTTCTTATTTCATTGTTACCTTAGAATGTTGTTGATGGTTTAAAATGCAAGTTTAGTTCAATTTGAAAACGGAAGATAGCTGAATGAAAAACAAGATTTGAACAATGTCATTTCCTGTTATTTTCATTTTCGCTCGTTTTCCTTCCTAAGCCATTTTCATTGGTACTTATGTTAACCACAATTTTTTCTTATATTTAGTCATCCAAAATATATATGGAAAATTATTAAAAACTTCGACCTTGTCAATTGCTAATGAAAGAACGAAATTTGGGTATATACCTATTACTTGTAAAATGATGGAGATCAGACGAAATAACTCTCGTGGTCTAGAATAAAGAAGAGAATCCTTCTGGGCATTAAATTCAAGGATTGCACGTTATGTTCTATATTAAGCATGTCTAATTTAGGAAGAGTGATAGGCTAATAGAAAAAGACAACTAAGGATTCATTGGAAATTTTAAATCTAATTGGAAGATACTTATTTCGGATGGGATGCACCAATAGGATGAAGCAAATGACTTCGGCATTATGAATTTTTTACTGCACATTGATTGTCCTTGAGAGGCTCTATGCCCTTTTGTATGAATTGAATAAGGAGTAACAACCACTCTTCTCTGTATATTGATACTTGTGGATGATCACATTTTTCTGTCATTACTGTTGGCTGTTCGTGAGAGGCTGTGTACTTTTTGTCTGAATTGGATAAGTATAACCTGATCATAGTAGGTTTTGATGACTTCGATTACAGAAGTACAAGTTCAGATGATTAACTGTCTTTGGCTTTCAGATACAAGAAAGTCGCTTATTTGGATACAGATGTCGGGCAGACAGAGTTTACTCCACCTGGTTTGTTATCGCTTACTACAATCGACAAAATAACTTCAGGTACACCAATCATTGTTGAACTATTAGATGTTTGTGTTTGAGCTTCTCTAGTGCTGTGTTTATTGACTGTCATCTCTTTTCTTGTCTTTCCGCATCAGATCTGTCAATTCCATGCCTAAAAACTCCTGAGAGGTATAATTGCTGAGCCCATGTCTTGGAAAAGCAAATTTTTGTGCCATTTATTTTCTTCTGTTATTACTTGTTTAACTAGCAAAAGGACTCTTTTCGGTCTCTGTTCTTGGAAGAGTTTAAAACCCTTCTTCCCCTTTCCACTCTCACCATCTTTGTCCCTGTAAAGAGGGCAAATTTGATGGAGAATGGCCATCTGGACTCCAGTAGCAAACATACTTATCATTTGAGATCGTGTGCCATAGGTTTAGTGTTATTTAAGCTGATCTGTGCAGTTTGGTTGTAGATTTTTTGTTTAGCAGAGAACTTTGACATTTTAGAAATTAAAGAGTGTCCATCATGCACATTGGATATTATCTACGTCTTGCTTTAAGAGAGAGATGCCTTATTAGTTTGTTGCATGAAACTGGAAAAGCTACTTCCTTTTGCCTTTGGGGAGTTCTGTAAGCTAAGTTGTGCATAAGCTGTATAGTTAAAATTTATGACACTTGAGTGAAAGAAATTTCTCTTGTTAGCAAGGCTGAAATTTGCTTGAAGTTGATTTTGACTACAATTTTTTTCTTTCAGATGCTTCTTTTTTGGTGACATATCCTCAAAAAGGGATCCCAAAACATATTTGGCTTATATTTTTGCCTTGTATGATCACTACCGGAGAACGTACCTGTTGAGCAATGGCGGAAGTCCTGGAAATGCTGGGGTGCCCCTTGTCATTAACACAACGGGCTGGGTCAAAGGCAAGCTTCTATATTTATTTACTTGCTTTCAATTTAATTTAGGCTAGTGTGGTCCGTTTCTTCATTGATCTGGTCACAATTTTCATGATCAAGTCTGATTCTGCTTTCCTTGTCTTATAGGTATTGGCTATGACATTCTTGTGGATATTATCAAATACATCTCCCCTACCCATGTTGTTAAGATCTGCATATCAGCTGTGAGCAAGAATCTTCCGGCTGGTGCATTTTGGTTGGATGATGGTAATGGTGCTGTTGCAACTCTAGTTGAGGTCAACTCTGCTCGTCAGGACTCTTTTAACAGATCGTATGAGTTTATCTTTTCCCTCTTTTTAGTTTTTATATCAGACAATTGAAGTTTGCTTTCTTGTAAGTAGAAAATAATTCTCTTGAGAAAGATGCTTTTCCCAGTACATTAATATCTCTATATTTTATCCCTTAAAATGACAGAGAGAGACAAAGAAGAGGGAGAGTAAAGAAAAACACTTACAGGCTACACACACCACATTTCAGTTCATATTCCTTAAACAAATTTGATGCCATGTGACCAGGAGGTCACGGGTTCAAGCCTTGGAAACAGCCTCTGGCAGAAATGCAAGGTAAGGCTGCGTACAATAGACCCTTGTGGTCGGGCCCTTCCCCGAACCCTGCGCATAGCGGGAGCTTTAGTGCACCGGGCTGCTCTTTTATTCCTTAAACAAATTTCAGAATTTATTCTTAATTGGCGGAGTTGTTTGTGCTCCTTCAACAATTTATATCCCCCTTGTTTCTTAGTCCTCTGATATGTTTTCCCAGGGTTCTTGTACAGAAGGATGCACGTCTTTTGCGTGATCTACGTGTTATGGCCTATTTCAGACAATGCTTTCCAAGTGATAAGAAAATCACAACAATCAAGGAACTCTCTCGAGCATTAGCTGCTCACCCTCCATACGAGATTCCTATATCAAGTATCAAAATTAAACATCTTCATTCTGAGGTAGGTTTACCAATGGTGAATGACCTTCTCTAGATGCAATGCTTTGTTACTTTGATGGTGGCCAAGAGCATTGCCATCCATATATGCTGGGTCTTCTGGCCTATGGCTTTTTCTATTATTGCTTCCTCCTTTTCTTATATATTCATGATTCATTTAGTTAACTATTATTCCATTCTTATTCAAACAAGTACGTCTAGATATTCCTCTCATGTTCTGATTAGTTCTATATCTGTATGCCAGGTTCCAAAGAGTGAGGTTTTCTACAGCTTGAATGCATCTATTGTTGGCTTGGCAGTTGATTCTGAAAATTTTCCTGACTGCATGGGCTTGGGTAAGTTATTGCAACAAGATTCCCACACTTGTGTTGTGATATTGCCAGTTTTATTGACTTCTCTAAAAAGAAACTGTCAGTTTTGCTTCTTTTGGATGGACAATTAGTTGCTTTCTTTAGCGAATGGTCTCAGTGTTTATATATGTGGAATTGTAAATGTTTATCTTCAGATAGGGTTGTTGAAGAATCACAAGAGCGAGAAGCATGAACATGGTGAGGATGTCCTAGTTTTAAAATGAACACAGTAAAATGTATGGTGCCCTATTGCATCACTTAACAATGATCTTGCTTGTTGGATCCATTAATGCAACATTAAATATGGTCACTTGTATGTGATGATGCAGAAGTTTGTGTTATTATTACTGATTGTCCGCGTCGAACATTATTCATACTACTAGCTCTGCTGCCTTAATTAGCTTGAGGAATTTTGCAATGCCCACCAAAGACCTAGATCTAGACATATCTGTTTACTGTGAATCAATGCCTTATGTTTCTAATAGCTTAAACTTGATGTTGTTATTGGATGTCAATTTCCTCTCATTGCTTCTTTACCTGCTTTAAACTGATTCAGGAATCGTGCGTGCCATTGACACTCTCAAGCATGTACTCTATGTACTTACCCCTGTTCCAAAAAGCAGTCTGCAGAAGGTGGATCTTCTATTGCAGGGCTTTATCGAAATTCCAACTTGTTTATTGCAGGTAATTGTCAATCTATTCCCCCATGTGCCTTGTTTTACTATTTTTCTTTGCTTTGCCTACATTACCTGTTTATTTGTATGACTTATGTTGAGTAAGAGATTAGAAAACAAGAAATATAGGGTGTAAAAGACACATTTCAAATAAAAAGGTATAAAGGAAATAATAGAAAACATGGAAATGTGACACTGCATGCTGTTTTGCTCTCTGGCATGATTTACTGTAAAATTATGAAGTTTCACATCCTGCATCCTTTTGTCTATGGTATATTATATGTAGCCCCTGTATTTAGAAGCTTGAAAGATAGCTTGTTTATATGCATTGCAGAAAAAACTAGTGTTCTCTTGGTATGATGCTATCCCTATCTTTTTCCAATTTAGAAATGACAATCATGGCCTATTTTTTCCTCTTACATTTTATAATAGGGAGAGGGGGAATCACATAATGGGATTCGATCTTTATCACTGGTGAAGGATGAGGGGCTCACGCCATGTGAGATACCCACAAATCCCTATCATGTCGTAGCTTGAAACTTTGTCTTACCAGAAAACAAAAGAAGTAAAGAAGAAAAAGGAAAAGAAAAAAAAGAAGAAAAAACTACATTTTCAGGAAGTACTAGAATGGTTGTGTATAGTTTGCACGGCAAGTGCATCTGCTGATGAACCTGTAATACACATACATGATCTGTTTTTTTTGCTTGGGGCTAATGATGTCGAAGAAAGCATTTAAAAAATGGAGAGGATAACTTCTGGGGAACTGTGTTACTGAGAATAACTTCTCTTTCATTTTTACTTCTCAAATTTTGTTGACTTGCTTTTCAATTGTAACTCTTTCAACTTGTGCATAACATTAGAGAAAGAATGAGAACTACGATTGTCTGATAGATTTTCTGAATGCTTTGTCTAATGCTTAGGTACAAGGCTGCATCTCACCTTACATGTCTGCTGATGTGTTGCCTTCAGCTTAGGCAGTAACTGGGCTCGCCTATCTGGATAAGTTCATTCTATCTTGTAAAGCTTAGTAGAAGTCATTTGAGAAGGTTGGTTATGCTAAGTTATATCTCCTTCTTCAACAATCACCTTATTTATGAGGTAGTTTTAAGAAACTTATGAACTATCAGCCTTATAGGTTGCTACTTGGTTTGTAAAACGTAATTGAGTTTAGGGTTTAGGGTGACCATTGTGTCCTTGTTGGCAGCAAACTTTCTTCTGTGTATGTACAATTTAATCTGTTGGACTCATCTTGTTATTTTGGAATTTCTGGTCATCCTAGCATTGGTTGCTCTACCATTTATGATGGTTTGACGCACAATCACTGTCTTTGATTTGTGTCCCCATCTGCTGTGGCTTTCTCTGATGAAAGACTTGAGTAGTTGGAGAAGCTTGTCTAAAGTCTGATTTTGGCTCAGAAGCCAAAATTGGAACTATAGCAATAGCAGCTCTTATCAAGGCGTTAGCATGAATCTAATGTTTTGAAGGAGTATTTCATCCCCTCATATAAAAGAGAGGAAACGAAAATGAAAAAAAAGAAAGGATTCTAGTAAATTGAGGCTTTAGGAACCAAATAAATGTCTCTGAGTGGAAAAAAAAGATAAGTAATGCATGAGAGGATTAGGAACCATTTTATGCTCACTCACACCTTCCACTGTGCTCGTTTAATGAACGACTAAGTTACATTATCTGCTAAACAAGCATGTGTGTACAAGTACAACTGCTGTCAATTTAATTCCTGTCGTAGCATCTGGTGAAACAAGTAGTCTGAAATAGATGGTTAAGGGAGGTGGATATCTTACAAATATATAACCATCTATATGCATTTACATTTGACAAAACTAGTTGTTCGTTTCTCAATGGAGTCTTCCTGTGAGACATTAATGCCTTTTGCTGGATTATTTCAAAGTTGCCTGGTTCCAAGCCAATTTCACCTGCAAAAAGCAGTATTAATCACTACTTGTGGATCAATTTTTCCATATTGAGCCATATACCTTTTCAACAGAAGCTTAGATGTAGTATATTTTTGGGAGAAAAACACTTTAGAATAGGAGGATCATAGGTCAATAATTTCTAGTGCTAGGGTTGGTGCAACTAATGCCAAATTCCGAGTCAAATATCCATGTTGGATTCAGTGAATTACTAGCATGCAATAGAATATTACCTGAAGAATCTCAAGGCTCTAGGTAGTGAGAAGTAAAGGTCCGAGGAAATGCCAAAGCTGAAGCCTTCAGGGCTCCTTCCAAGACTGTACATCCTAAATGTGGAAGAAAAACAGGAGAGAGGAAAAGAAGAAAGAGAACTGCAAAAAAACACTTGTTACATAACTGACTCTTGCTGCAATTAGCAGTTAAATTGCAACACAAAATGGAAATGATGAATGGGTACACTTATGTTCTCAAATTCAGTTGCCTATGAAATATTCAAGTTAGTTGTAGTACCAGGCCCTTAAGAGCACGACCACAAAACATTGTTAGCAATGTTCTGCAGACTTGTAGGAGCATTAAGTTTTCAGTGATGAGGGAACTGACAATTGACATGAAACATACAAAGCAAAAATTGATTTCTGAAAACACGACCAACAAACTTATATTTGGAGTTCAATTTTAGCTAAAAGGAAAATATGAATGATTCTGTAGCTCTTGAACACTCATCTATAGAAAAGTTACACCACACATAACTCTGTAATTTTCTAATTCTTATCATTTCGCCGCTTTAAAGAAATTGTAGTACCTCTGGATATCAACTAAGAAGAGAACTCACAAGGGAAGAATCACCTTTTTGGACAAAAGTCATGCATCTGCAACTCCTGTTGCTGTATCTGTGTATCTAAGCTCCCGCAGATGTTGAGCTATCTCAGTCAAGAGTTTGGTTCCTTCTCCACCCCTCTGTAATGTCATGGCGGCGTGTTTCAAGAAGCTACTTTCTGCTTCAACAGCTCTCAATCTCTCTCTAAGTAGAGAAACTTCTCTTGTAAGTATAACCTTATTGTCATTTCCTAAAAACATGACATGACATTTAGTATCTGTAGTCTTACTTTCACCAAGAATGAAAAGAAAAAAAGGCTGGTAAATAGGGAAACAAGGACTCATATGTACCTTTGTCTTGAATCACATTTGATTCTAGCACATGAGATTCGACATCAGGAGGTATTTTGATCTTCATTTCAAGGTTCGTTAACAAACTCTGTAGATAAGATCTCTCGTTCTCAAAATCAAGGTTTGAGTCATCGACATTTTCATCTCTGTATTCCCCAGGATGTCCAATATGGAGCTCGTTTACTCCATTCTGATCTACTTCACGTGGGCTGCCACAGTCGGGTCTTTCATCGAAGGATGATGCAGACTGAGATCTCAACTCTTGATAATCATCATCTGCATCAACTTCACAGACCTCACTACCGGCTTTCTTGATAACTCCATATCTTTGCCTGTAGGTATTGATTTCAGCCTCCAAGACCTTTATCTCTTCCTCTCTCTTCAAAACCAAGTCTTTCATGACTTGCAAGGCCTCTTGGTCATATTCTGCCTGCTCTTCCATCATTCTCTGATACTGCAAGGCTTCCATTTGTACAGCTGCCTTCTCTGCTTGCAAACGCGTGATCATGGCCATGGCATTGTTTGCTGCAACAGCAGAGGCACTTCTTTCTTCATCCAATTCCATGTATAATTCCATGAGAGACTTTCTGTCCAGACGAACCTGCCTCTTCAAGCTATGCAAGATGTCATCATCTGCTTCGTTTACTGCACTCGTGTCATTAGTATCTGAGATGAATTCACTCTTATCACCACCCAATTTTCTGGGCTTATTAGGCCACTTAGGACTGGCTTGAGCGGAGTCTGTCAATGGGATCCCAAAGAACTTGTTTCTTGCAGAAACTGGGGTTTTGCAAGATTCATCATGTATGTCCTCGGGATCTGGTAGCAGCGGGGCAGTAGAAGCTTTAATATCCTCTCTACCTGCTACACATTGGAAATATTAGTTGACTCTTAACACCTCACCTCAGTTTCAACTTCTCCTTGGAATGACTAAATCCACCAGCTAGTGAAAAAGTTGATTAGTGAAAATAACATATAAACATCAGGAGTTACAAAATGTATCTTGGAAAAAAGAATGAGTTAAAGTAGAATAGAATATCAAGAGATGTGAATCATGAGCCACATAACTCATAGCATCAAAGACAGATAAAGGGCAAAAATTGTAACTCACCCTCCTTCCCCCCAAATATTATAACTATCCCCTTCAACAATGACAGTCTTGTACGTGCGCTATCAGAGAATGCGGTTATTAGTTATCATGATAATTGTGAGGATTTAAGTTTTATACACTGATAGTTGATAGACGTGAAGCTCTAATTGTAAAATTGCAGAGTTAAGATGAGAGCTTCTCCCTTTCTTTCTTTGTTCTTTTTTCTTTTCACCTCAACAGAGACAGTGAAGAAAACATGAAGCCAAAGAAATAGTCAAGACAAATAGATACCTGCATTCTGGTGACCCTCATCATCTGGAAGAATCGAATCATCATCTGAGGAAAACTTGAGCTTTGTGTACTGGATATGAGGCAATTCCATGTTGCCTGATTCCTCATTTTTCCACGTTAAGGAAGATCGAGGAGATGAGGCAGGAGCTTGAGAATAATGATTTCCATTTATCGATGAGTTCCTGGCATATTTAGTCCTCAATTTCAAAGGCTCCCCACAACAAGAACAGTTTTGAACGACAACACTTCCAGTTTTGATAACCTCATCTTCATTCTTCACTGGTTTTATCGACATTCTATGATCATCTTCCACAAAGCAGTCAATGTCCTTGTGCAAAATCCCAACTAATGACTTGTACTTACCACAATCTGCTTCTTTCTCTGTTGCAAAAGAGAGAAGGCAACCTTCACACATGTTCCTTATATCAGAAAGCTTCTTGTGGACATGACAATACGCGAGGGAAGAGATGTCCTTCTTGTGACCCTCACAGATGGACTCGTTGTAATAGAAACTGGAGTTCCTCTTAGTGAAAATGTGATCGATCCTCGTGCAGAGCAAGCAGGGGACTTTCAATTCAAAGAACTTGGCAAATTCATTGGTGAAAAGTGCAAGAAAGCCATCAATGAAAAGGAGGAGGATCATCACCCATTCAAGAACAGCATATACACAGAAAACCCCAACTCTCCCCAGCTTTTGTTCAACCAAACGCTTGAAAGATCGCGAAGCCATTCTTTTTTACCTTAATTTTTTTTTCTAATAAAAATACCCCTAACAAAATTCAAGACAAAGATTGAAGATCAAAAGGCAAGGAATGAAATGAGATAGATCACGATCTTGGTGGCTAAATTAAACCCTAGATCATGATCATCCTCTTCTGTATTTTTCCCTCTAGTATCTGTGAAGAAGGAAGAAAGAAGCTTGTTTCCCTAATGCCAAAGTTTCAAAATTTTCTTTCTTGTTTAACTAATTAATAGGAAAGTGCTTGGCGGATCAATTAACTAAACTAACGGTCATACACGAAAGAGGAAAAAAAATATGATTTGATTTAAACAACTCTAAATATTTTTTTCTATTTTGACTACTAAATATTAGTTACCGTAATGTACTTTTATTCTACCTTAACAACTAACCAGAAACCATATTTATAACGTAAAATCACAGGTAAATTATTGAATTAATAGAAGTACAAGGAAACTTGCTTCCACATCATAGTTATAAAAGGAAAAAATGTATGGCATAACATGTGGCCAATTAATCCTAAGCTATTTCACGAACGATCGATATAAAAAGTCATCTCATTAGTTTTTACCTTTCAAGATTGGCCAATCAATGTAAAAATATATTTCTTGAGGAGGTTGTACCATGTGAAAAGGTTCTTCAATGAAATTTTAGCCTAAGTTAGTTATGATCAAGAAATTACTGATTTCGGGGATCTGGAAAATCCAACTGACACCCCTTTAGAAATATATTTAATAATTTGAATTATAATTATAAAAATATTTGACTACACTAGCCAATTGCCATATATTGTTAATGCCTTCGTTTACTTTAACTTGTTCACTATATTAAAAAATACATTTTTACTTTTACGTGTGACTTAGTTATTTACTCTTAATATTAAATATTTATTTCTCAAATTATTTTTTAAGACCTAAGCCTACAAATTAGTATAGGTTTTATAATAAACTACACATATTAATCAATAACTTGTCGTAATTTTAAAATATTAAATTACTACAATGGTTATCTGTGCAACGGACGACAGGCGATTAAATGACCATTCCTTGGGCAGTGACACTGTCCACCTGCCGCTTCTTCCTCACCCGCTCCGCTATCCTCCGCCGTCAAACCTCACTGTGTTCCACCACTGCCACCATGAGCACCGCCGGAGAACAAAACTTCACTTCCGACACTGCTCATTTGGACACAATCTTCAAGCAGAAAAAGGCCCTCCGTTTGGTTGTTAAAAGAGATCTCAAATCCATGGATGCGACCCTTAGATCCCAAGAAGGTACTTCTTTTCAGTACACGTAGTTGTAGAAATTGATTTATTTGTCTTCCTTTTGAACGTGTATTGATACTTTGATTTCTATGCGACTGGTTAGATGAGGCTATACAAAGGATTGTATTGGAAGCCCCGTGGTTTAAGGCTTGCAAGGGATTGTGCGCTTACATAAGATGTAGTGCTTTGCGAGAAGTAGATACATCCCGAATTCTATCTCATATTCTCAGAAGCCATTCAGAGGTGTGTTTCAGAATTGCATTGGTAAATTAGGGCATTTTGGGGGTGGAAAAGGGTAGGAGTATTCTTTTTAAGTAGGCCACCACCAGGAATTCTATTTAACATCGTGGTTGATTGATTTATCGATATAAGGAGTATGCTATAATGGATATCATAAGTACTTCTCTACTAATACTAAGTACTAATGAGGAACTAATTACTTAAAGACTAGGCGGTGTTCATACCTGTTAAGGTGATTAAAAGACAGTTGCTTTGTGCTAATTCTACCATTATTTGGAAAGGCTATTCTTTTTTAAGCACGAGGTGGAAGCATTGTTACAAACGTCAGTTTTTTTTTCTCTTCATTGTTAAGTGTTTCACTTGTTATAGACCTTAGTTCTTGTTCTCTTTTCCCATTATCAAATAAGATTAGGATTTGCAGATGCGAAAGAAGATTTTTGTTCCAAGAGTGGAGGATAGGAACAGAAACATGCGAATGCTTAACATTTCAAGCACTGAGGATTTGATTGCAAATTCAATGGACATTCTGGAACCAGCTCCATTAGATGCTGATGGGAATGAACGCGAGGATGGTACATTTACTTTTCCTTTGTAATTGTAAATAGTACTTTTTCTTCTCGCTGCTGAAACTTTTCTGACTGCAGTAATAGTAGGTTGATACACATAATCAACTAGTTTTATTTCAACTTTCAATAAGTTACAATTGATTTAACTTTCAACAAGTTTAAATTGAGGATCAATTTCATTTTATGTCTAAAAGTCGTATTTTAATGAGGAAATTTGTGTCAGTTCAGAAAACCCTCTTATGGTAGTTACTACATTAGGATAATCCTTTCTTTATGTTTGAATAACTTCCCTAAAGTGCATATCTTGAATAAATCATCTGGAACACCTCATGTTAGATTTAGTTGTCTGTTTCTTGTTTAAAAAGAATCTTTTTCTTTTCTGTTCTCATTTCTGTTGTTACAGTTACGTAGTAGTTGCTGCTTGCTAGAGGCTCCCTTGGGAAACTATGCCCCTTCCTTTTAACAATTAAATGCCAGTCAAACTAGTTAGTTTCTAGAGCTAACAAGATATGCTCTGTCAACACACTTTCCACTCTCCAAACTCATGGTTATCTGACAATTTTTTCGTAGGAAAACATATTCAATGTATAGTCTAGATATACAATTTGGGTGTGCCTCAGCACGACTAGAGCAATTATCTATCATAGGCCACACATGAGCAGGATAATAAAGGTGAAAGCATTAAAGAATTTTGTCTTCTTTGATTGAGGAAGTTTCAAAGAATAATATGCCTGATTCAAATGGAAAGGAGCATAGCAGGTTTTTAGGTTCAATTTTATAAGATGAAAAAGAGCGTAATATCTTTAGGTTCATGTTTACAAGAAGTACTTTTCCCATCTTTGGAACTGATACCCTTGTATTGTACTACTGTTGTTGAAAGAAGTGTCACATTTTCCACTTATCCAAACAAGGAGGAGGAAAACGAGAAAAAGAGCAAGTAATGGATACATTTTCTGGGTTATGTTTGGATTAACAGCTTATATCTTTGGCATTTTTGTTGGTACATACATTTATTTTTTTCTTTCTAAGGTGAAAATTGAAGCAGGATTGTGTACTTAATGCTAGTAATTGAAAGACTTTTTGTTGTTGCAGTCTTGTTCGCCAATGAACCTGTTGATTTGTTAATTTTACCTGGTAAGTACGTTAATGTCTGTCATTAACTTGTTAAACTCTGTATTGATTCAAAGCTTGAAATAATTGGTAAATATATTACTTTTGGAAATTATATACTCTCTCTCTCCGTGAAGGACTTGCATTTGACAAAGCTGGAAGACGATTGGGCCGCGGTGGAGGGTAGGTTTCATCCCTTTGTCTCTTTATTGTTCTTCTGCAAAAGTAACAGCTTTGATTAAAATAAGATAGAGAAGAAGTACAAGAAAGGAAGAGAACAGTGACCTGTTAATGAAAAAAGGAAAAACAAAATAAGAAGAAGAGTAGTTACATGGTTTTCCCTGCTCAGTCTTCAATACATTTTACATTTTTGTCCTCTTGTTGACGATCCTTTGTTTTTCATGGTTTGACAAAAATAGTTACTATGACACCTTTTTATCAAGATATCAAGAGCTTGCAGAGAAGCGGAATTGGAAGCAACCTCTCAAAAGTATGTGTCTGTCTGCTTCTTTCCAGGATCACATGCAACAAATTTTGCTTTTCTATAGTAACTTTTTACTTTGGACGCAGTTGCACTTTCTTACTCGGTGCAGATAGTGGATGAGGGTACTATACCACTAACTCCAAATGACGTTCTTGTGGATGCACTTGTATCACCTTCCGGTGTGATTCCTATTAGTGAAGCTGCGCTGGAGATATGCCGTTGAACAAAATGCTCTTATATGAATACACAATCCTCAGGACTGTTCCCATCACAGCAGCATCAGCGAGAGATTAGGATGGAATCAGTCTTTAGTGAATTGTGATCTATCTCATACTATTGTATCTAGAGTCATGAGCAAAGATAAAGGCTTGTTCTGTTTTCTTGAGAAATGGCATCTGGAGGAAGAGGTTACTTTGATGAAAGAATGTCTTTGTACTCATTTGTGGCAACATATTTGAATTACCATTATACCGTATCTCTCAGGATTGGCAGCGGTCGATAACTCCTGGATGGTAAAATGCTTATCTGCATCTAGTATTTACAACAAACCATCAATTTAACCATAAGAGTGATTATTATAGTGAGAATACATTTCGCTTAACCATGGTTTTCTTATAAAGTTTTATAATTGTCTTGCATTTATTGATTTGTGTGTACACCGGGTGTGAGTGAGGTTTTTCCATCCTGGATCAGATTTCTTGAATTTGATGTATTCTACTCACAGTTTAATGGGAAACATTTGAGATACATGTCATATTACAGATAGTATTGATAGTTAGCGTGGTTAATAATCTTAGATCATACTCAATACTATGAAATACCATCGTTAATTCAACGTTAAAAAACTTGAATTAACTTGAATGCTTTTTAGGACTAGAGTTGAAAACGTAAAATTATCTAGTTCTAAAATACTATATATATTAGTATGCTTGCATCTTTTATTAATTTGAGTATGAGCAACCCAACACTAGGCTAAATCCATGTACCGTTTCGTTCCACTTATTAATTGTGTAATCTCCTGTGTGATTATCTACCTAATGGGATTGTTACTCTTCAAATTTTGGCTTAATCATTATGGTATAGTCAATGAAATTAAATAGATTTTCTAAGGTACTGTTGACGATCAAATTACATACAGTATGGTTTTCCAATTACGTTATGGAAAAGTAATATACCAACGAACATGGACGTAATCTTCCCAATAAAATTTATTAGGGTCATTATCAATGTCAAGCAGTCAAGCTAATAAACGACTTTTTTCAGTCTTTCAATTTTACATGACCATGTCAAAGACTATTTAACAAAAATATCGCGCAACGATAGGTTTAACCACTCCAGTTTCCTCCATTTTGATATTTTGTTTTCGTTGTTCTACTAATAGTCAAGTTAAAAGAAAAAGCCAAAGGGGTTAGTTTAGTTGAGGTGATCTTTTCTTAATTTGATCTTGAGTATTTACATGTGTTTCTTTGTACATTATGGAATAAGTCCTTGTATGATAAAAAAATTCTTTAGATGTATAAAATGACCTAATCAATGATGTTCATTTACGCATGAAAGTGTGATGTTACACTTTCCTATCTATTCCATCAATTAGAGGATCATAACTTGCTGATAAAGTTTACAAGTAAACAAGAAATGACATAATTATATCTGGAAATTAACATCACTATTAGGTAGCTCAATTGAAACAATAAACTTTTGACAATTCACATATGAAGAAAGTGACTGATGGCATGTCATGATGGACTTGTCAAGCTTTAGTGCAGAAAATGTGGTTGTGATTCCAATAGGACTTGGACACTTTCAGCTAAATGTTTGAGATGGAAGATAATTGATGGAGTATTCTCCAATATTTTCCCTTTTTTCTTCACGACCCATCACAACTCAAGGCACATAACACGTGTTGTCTGCTTTGACCCAACAAACTTTACGGATTCATCTCTTGGGCTATGTTCTTGTAAAACCCTTCACTTTTCTCTCACATTCCAATGTGGTATTTGCCTAAGGTGTTATGTGTATAGTGTACTCCATATTCATATTCAGAAGCTTGTCAATCTAAAAGTCTGTCAGTCCTTCTCTTGACCTGTAGGTTTAACTTGACCCTCTTTCGAAATGAGGCCCCCTGACCATAACAGAGTCTTGACACAAGTCTCCATTGACTTGGTGTACCATAACAAAGGTGTCTAGGATGAAGAACCACCTGATTAGAAATGAGTTGAACGATTCGTAGGTTTGACAAATGGTACAACAATTCACAGAGGTCATAATCCCTAAGTTTAATTTACTAACAATTTGATTGACTATTTCCTGAAGTTGAGACATTGCATTTTTCTATTGTCAAAATGGCTAACTAACCTCAACTAAACTTCTTTTCTTTATGTATATATGATTTGATTTTAGCATGTTGCTTTCTTGCAGATAAGATGTCACCAAGGGTGGCTTGACAAATAAATAGAAATAGCCCTTGAACTACTGTGCCATTAGTACATTGCACTGCATACACTATTCTTTAAATTTTAAGTTTGATCATTCAATGGCTACTCGTTTGACGTTCTTGTTGGTTATTCTGGTAGTCTTACCATTTCCTTCTCATTGTGCAGATCCTGATCCCCTGCAGGATTTCTGCGTTGCAATTCTGAACTATACATCAACATCTCTTAACGGCTTTCCTTGCAAGCCTGCTTCCCAAGTTACTTCGGATGATTTCTTCTTTGATGGCCTAACCAAAGAGGGAAACACGGACAATGTATTTGGATTCAGCGCGACCCTGGGAAACGTTCTTGCTTTCCCAGGGTTGAACACGCTAGGTCTCTCAATGAATCGAGTTGACTATGCCCCAGGAGGGCTAAATCCACCCCATTCACACCCTCGTGCAACTGAGTCCGGAGTAGTCATTAAGGGGAAACTCTACGTTGGATTCCTGACAACGGACAACGTGTTATATTCCAAAGTATTAACTGTAGGGCAGATGTTTGTGGTACCCCGAGGACTAGTACATTTCCAAATGAATGTTGGAAAGGAGAAGGCAATGACAATCACAGCTTTTAACAGTCATTTGCCAGGGGCAGTAGTCCTTCCAACTACACTATTTGCTTCTACGCCACCAATTCCTGATGATGTGTTGACTAAGGCTTTCCAAGTTGAAGCAAGTGTGATTGATGGCATCAAAGCCAAATTTGGTGCTTGAAACTATAACAGCTGAAAAACAGAATGGAAAATAAAAGCCTAAAAAATAAATTTGTGTTCTCAGGTTTATTTGTGTGTTTGTCCATATTTTCATCTGGTACATAGATATCCAGGTATGTATTGTGTAATAATCAATAATGCAGAGGGGCAACAAGAATTCTTATTTTTTCATATTTGGGTACTCAAATGATTCTGTTTTTTGCAGTCATACAAATAAGAGTCGTGCTGTTTTTCACCATATATTTGATATATATAGTATGTGTTGCGAAAATCTGAACATGACAGTTTGGCCGAGTGGTCTAAGGCGCCAGATTTAGGCTCTGGTCCGAAAGGGCGTGGGTTCAAATCCCACAGCTGTCATTTTGCGCAAAAAAAATATCAAAAAATTTCATTCTAAAATCAACTTACTATGAAAATTTTTCTTTCCCAAAAGTGTCTGTTTTTCTTGAAAAAAGAAAATCGAGAAACTTCATTCTAAAATCAACTTATTTTGAAAAGTGTTCATTCTAAAATCAATATATTTCAAAAGTGTTTAAAAATAGAAAATCGAAAAACTCCATTTTTAAATCAACCCTTTTTGAAATGTGTTTTTTTAAAAAGTGTTCTCCAGAAATATAGTTTTGACGAGTAGCCGTTTGTGTTTGACCAATAAAATTAGATTGATTTTTGAGCTTCTAACAAAAAAAGTACAACTATTAACTACCAAACAAGTTGGAGACGACTATATCAATCCTCATTGACCATGTTTGTCCATTTAAATTCATCTCGTGTCATAATGATTCAGCAAAAGAAAATGTGGCAATTTGACTCGGCCACAAATCTTGCAACGATATAGCCTATGGTCCATTACTTATGCCTTTCTTGTGATGGGAACCTTCTTTTTAAGTCTCTGATCCAGATGATGACATTGAATTAGTGTGCTAGAGCACGGAGACAATGCAATTACGCAAATGCCTTGAAACTCTTGCACATTCATTACCTAGAGCATAGAGCAATGAGTAAAAAGAACAGAAAATTGCAAAAATGGGACAAAAGAAAAGTCAGAATAGACATATACCCGAAGCCTATTAATAATTGCTAAACTGACTGAAACATTACCTAGTGAAGCAAAAATTGTTGTAGACCCATCGAGTTTTAGATCTCTCTAACTGGGTGGTAGTTTGGCTACTCCAGACCCACAGCTATAAAGTAGAAGAATCTGCCAAACCTCTGCTTTTCTTCATATGATTTATTGCGCAATCTTTACAAATACAAATATAACCACTTACCGGCTTCAGGTCATTTTTCATATGTTGCTCATTTAAATTTTGCTGTCTTATTTATTTTGTTCTGTCGTTTGAGCAAGATTGAATTATGTTCATAGCGTTTGGAACGGAAAGGCAGATGCCTCTAGTGCAACGATGTCTGTCGTAGTCTATTTTTTATACCAATACAACATAGTACAAGTACACTTTAGTTAGAAGACCTTGATCATACAAAGATAATACAGACAATTCTACTGGAAATGATGGTGATTATGATTACACATTTAAGAATGCTTCTTCTATAGTGGAACACAGTTGCAGGATCCAATGCAAAGGTTCCCTAAAAGACAACATGATGAATTGGAAGGCTAATGTTCCTGAATAACTATGTTCCAATTCATTAGGGTATCTGTCATGTTGCTCTGTCAAAGCTGCTGCCAACCTGCATATGGAGCCACTCGGATTGTGCCCCTTGAGCATATTCTCTCGGTGCTTGTGCGCCGACAATCATTCCAGTGGCATCAAATGCTGATGGTGCTAACTGAAAGATCAGTAGAGGACCCCAGAAATCAATAAAGTGGTGACGAGCTTTCCATCCAAATTATACTTACAAAAACATGAAAAGAATCAAAAACCAGATTGTGTTGCAATGAATATTGAGTATTTCAGAGTTTAACTTGATATTGATTCAAGATGGTGCGCACACACACGAGTACAGCAGACCGTGGTTGAGAAGAAAAATCATGTAGTCAATATCCACACCTATCTAAATAATCAACTAGGTAAAATCATACATAACAAATCAAAAGATTGAGAGGAATAGAGAACTTGGGAAAGTGAAAGTTGGAAAGTGGGGAAAAAAAAGTATAGTAAGTACGTCATAGACTTTATTGTGGAGCCAGATAGCATGGAGTTTATTGGAAAATGTCTACATCTCTCCTAAATATCACATCATTTAATTTCACATGGTAAAGCGTAGATCTAGCAATGCTGCAAAAAGCTGTAATTTCACTTTCAATACTTACCCGTAAACATCATCACTGTGAAGACAGGATTGGGTAGCAAAAGAACTGTGATAAACTTCCAGACCAATTCCCCCCGACCCAAAAAGATAAGGTAAAAAAAGAACACATGCAAAGAAAAAAGTGGTCACCACGGGTACATTTATCGGAAATTAAACTAATGCGAACAGATACCATATGCAATCCAGAGAAAAGTCTCAGCTGCTATCACTCTTACGTATCTAGGTCTATAGCTTAAACCTTACTTTTACAATGTAAGGGCAGAACGTACTCTAGTTCCAGTTATTCCTTTGATTGGATCATTAGCTAAAGCACACCTTTGTACCGTATTAGGGCTCGGCCTTTGGTCTAGTCGTATCATTCTTGCTTGGGGTCTGAGAGCTCTCAAGTTTGATTCCCGGAAGTGCCCCCTCAAAAAATGACATTCCTTGTTTACTTATCAAAAAGAGTTTCAGCTGTTATCCAATCAACCAAGAAGTGGAACTTTGTACCGAATGAACCTTAATTTAAAGTACAAGCTTCCTTAGAAATGAAATTGGACGTAGAATGCTCCAGACACTATTGCAGGTGACTTTCTGTTGACACTACCTCAAGATAACTGATTAGGGTCAGTTTAATGGCAAATTGGTACATGACAAAGGTCCAAATCAAAAGAAAGCACAATCTTTCGTTGTTTCCACACATGCTCGTACATGGACCAGAAAGAGAGCATCATATTTCTTTCGAGAATATGGTTGCACAGAGGTCGAGCATTCTTCAGATGCTTGAGGAAGATATCAATATCAACAAATTCAATTACTTTATTTGATTATCACATAATTTCTCCTCTCTTTTTTTGTTGAGAAAGACTTTCACATAATTTATCATGACCATGGTGCTTGAAACTTCTTAAACTTCTAGATCGAGAGCCTTTGGGTGATAGGGATTTTCAACTGCAGCCAGGAGCAAATATGATATACTAAGTGTGCAGTGAAACGTATCTATTATTGTGAAAAGTTTTGGTTCTGAAATTTATCATCTCAACCTCCCCCAACAAATCTACAATATATAAATTGAACAAAAAAACAGATAAAGAATATCCACCAAATTTTTATCTCTCAATCAATAATTAACTTCGAAATTTGAAGGCTGAAACATACTGTGTGTTAGATCAACATAAATCAGAATCCATTTACCAGGTTTTTTTTTTTGAATTTGAAAATCAGATTCCATCTGCCAGGTTTCTTAGATAAGGAAAACAAATCATAAAGGACACCAAATAACTTACATCTTTTGAAGGAAAGGTTTCTATAGGGTGGTTCATCCTTGAATTGACTGCTTCAAGCTTCATGGACAAGAACTGGAAAGTTGAATCAAAGCAAAGTGGATGAATTATGACTTTGAGTTGCTAAAAAGGACAACTTTAATACAGGGAAGATGAGGAACTACCTCCACTTGACGCTGTAGTGACTGGATATAATTTATGATTTCATCAAGAACAAGCGCTTTTCCAATGACCTGTAAAAAAGTTACAACTAAATCTTGCAAAAAAAATAATTGCAAATTGTACATGGAAAATGCATTCAATCTAACAGAGTACACAAATTATTGACGTAGGTTCCCCTCTGTAGATATATTAAAAATGCGTTGTTATAATATTCACCACTAGTTCTAATATAGCCCATAAGCTCAAGAACTGACCTTATTACAACCAGGAACCAAATCTTGCAGAATTTTCATCCTCTCACTGATCTTTTCTCTCCTGGCCTGATAAATTAAGATTCTGCTCAGTCACTGTCAAGAAATATTTGCACTGTTAAAAGTTCATGAAGTTTGGGGAAGGCAGTACCCTCTCTGCTAAACTGTGGCTATCAGTAGCTTGGCCCCTTCTTGCCCGTACGTGGATGTAATCCTTTGGTGGCTCTGGTTTACTACTTTGTTCAGTCCCCTTGTTAGCCGTCTGGGAACTGGATTCTGCTTCTATCTTTGAAGCACCATTTTCTTCTTTAGATTGGGATGATTTCAGCCGTTTGGCTACTGAACCATCCTGAACATAATTCAAATTAATATGAATATCAATAAGTTGCTTCATTAAATCTGAAAAAAACTATATCAAGATGAGAATTCGTTACCTGAAGACTCAGAAGTCGAGTTATGAAATCAAAAGTTGATTCGATTTAAAATTGTTCACAAAGCAAATAACCAATTAGCACATACATCATGAACTTACACCTCAAAGATTTGTTTTTTAGTACATGTTTGATTTGACAAACATCAATAGCTTAAGGATCTATAATTCATCACCAATTAGGATGAACGCAGAGAATTAAGAGAACAAAATACATAATTGACATGGAAAAATTATAATTCAACAACTTCCAACGTCAAATCAACAGTAATCTATTCACATAGGGAATTTAAAAAATAAAGTTAGTATAATTACCAAATCATTGGCATCACTAGTAGAGACAAACTTAGAAAAATCATCCTCCGAATTCATAATCCTCTTCCTTACACCAACATTACCTCCACCACCACCATCAGCAGTTCCGCCGCCGCCGCCGGTTCTTCCGCTCTGCTCCGTCAGAGTAGATTCATTAATGGAGTTTGCAGCCGCTTCTAATAAACCCGTAAAGCTACTCATTCTAAGACCCAGTCCTCCTCCACCAAGGCCTCCGTTGCCTCCACCATTTGCCGAGGCGGAAAAGGGCCAAATCTCAGCTAAGCTGTAAGAAGAAGGATTTGCCGCTGAGAATGAACCTTCATTAATAATAGGTGGATCCATTTGAACAATTCACAATTATATACAAACCATAAATAAGAAGGATTAGTGTGAATTTTATTTAACACTAATTGAAAAAACCCTAGGTGATTATGGAGAGAAGAGAGAAAGTGTAAAATGAGTATGATTTGAAAATGTTTGGGTTTATTATTATAGAGTGAAAGTGAAAGTGAAAGCCATTAGAGAGACAGAGACTACTGTGATGTGAGGTAGAGAGGGAGGAAGATGAAGTGCGCACTGTACCCCTAGGCGCAATTTAGCACGTAAAATTAAGCAAGCTAAAAAAAATGGAGTGAAAGAGTGAGGAGGTATTGTGGGAAGATCTAAAAGGCTTTGTCGGGATGAGAAATGAAAACAATTCGCTGGTTTAGGCTGTGTTATGTACTCGCATATATAGGGCGCCACGTGGTTTTCGCGGAGTATTTTTTAAATTTGGGATTGGAGGAGAATCGAGTGCTTAATAATGGGCGCGTGGGGATTAATGTTTTATTAATCTGGATTATTTTTGGGATCACACGCCTTACAAATTGCAGATTAAGCAGCAGTATAAAAATGGCGTCGTGATTTACAGATGTGCAATGCTCCCTATATTACTATATTAAATTCAACTATGTTCCCTCCAGAGTGTTTGACTGACGCAATTTTCCTTTTCCTACGACGGAGAGATAAGTATATCTTTTTGCTCAAATAAGATGTTTCGGTTCTAAATATCATAGAAAAAAAAATAATTTTTCCATCACTTTAATAATAAAATAAATATATAATTTTGATTCAGTAAATTTTATTTATATTAATAAATTCAAAAATCAGTTTCACCTCAAATTCCGACATGAAAATTCATTCATCATTTTAACTTGTGAATTTTTTAATGGGCAATTTAATTGGATCAAGGCTAGAGACACACCAATAATTGTTAGTACAAAGGAGAAAGTAAACACAATTATTAAAACTTAGGGCAGGATGGAATCCCAAGGAACTTGCTGCTTTGGTTTGAAACTCCAAAATGGGAAAGAAAAAGTAAGTACAACACAAAGACTAATTATGTATAATTATGTATATAGTATTATTTTTTATAAATAATTTTAAATATTTTGCAATACTTTTTCATGAAAATTTTATTTATCTCAAATGGATAATGAACTTTACACTTTAAGCTCATTTACTAAATGAAAGTCACGAATCCAAATTCATCTATTCAAGAAAATAGCTATGAGATTTATCTAAATATATTTTTTGTATTTCTTATCAAGTTTATTACTCTAATTTGCTTGATTAAAATTTATAGATTTTATAGATATTTCTTTATAATCCAAAAAATTATAGACACCACAATAAATAAATGGTCGATAATAAATTAGAAAAAGGATGGGATTTTTTTTTAATTATAGAAAGAAAAAAAGAGAGCAATATAATAAAATTTTTAAAAAATGAAAATAGATATAAACATATCTGATTTGATTTAGTTTTATTAATTTTAAACCAACAAAATTAATTTGACTTTGATTTTACCCTAAAATCGAACCACAGGCACTCTTACTCGATTTGGTGGATAAAGTCGTTTATCAATATTCAACAACTCATTCTAGAAAAAAACTTACTCATATTCGAATGTTTAACTACGGTTAAATGGAAAAAAAGGTAAAAGTGTGAATTGATTTACATAAATGAGAATTAATTAACTGCTAATGTAAACACACATATCTTGTATTTATTATATTAATACAAAATTTTGAGTGTGAATAACTTTTTCCTTCTTCTTTTCTTACCCTCCTTCGAGGTGGTGAGAGAGTATTACAATAGCTTTGAAAATTAGTTAAATTGACTTTTGAAAAACACAACATGACAACCAAAATGAGACGGAGAGAGTATACATATAACATATAAATTGTATACATAACTATCTTATTATTCTATATATTTGATTAGTTACTATAATTATGTTTGACGAGCAACCACATGCCTTACTAGCGTCACTAAAATGTATGTGTTAGTTAACAAACAAAGAAAAAACACAAGTACTCTTAATAGGTTTGGATAATTAATGATAAATATGCGTTAAAAAGAAATCATAGTTTGGTATTAGACAGATGGATTAATTTGGGGCCACATGATTAATACAAAACCCTAATTTGTCTTAGCAATTACAGTTGCAAGAAGCTTTCATGATTCAGCAAATTGGCCTAACCTCCCTCTTTTAAGTATGTAAGTAGAATTCTGTTTCTCTCTTTTGCCAAATTTTTCTTGCTTACCCAGACAGTTCAAAGTGAAGCAAAAAACAAGCCACTCGAAAGCTCACTTCGAACCATTCCTAAGATAGTATTACTTGCATGTGCCTTTGATAGTTCCTTCTCTACATTATTATATACTATAATATAACTACTCACAATTTTCAAGGAACTTTTTTTGTTTCCGGAATAATCATCTGGTATTTGATATTCATAGTTGGTCTAAGTCATAGGCGAATTTAGAGGCTCGATTACAAATTCAAGTAAATTCAATAGTTTTTGCCAAGTCATTGCATGTAAATATTTGATTATGGACCTAATTATTACTGGTATTAACATGAAGTGGTCATAAAAATCCCAACAATTCATATTCACATGTATATATAGGGTCATTAAATTTTATTTGAACTTACTTTTCTATTCTTGAAATTCAAACTCAAAACGTCAATTAGGAGTGGAGAAATTTTATCCATCCCTAACGCCGTACGTTTGGGTCGTTATGCATGAAAGTGACCAACTCCTTCCAAATTCCTTTGTACTACTTTCTCCCTTTGGGTATTTAAAATGTGCCCTAAATCAAATGATTTGGTATAGTGACTTTTTACAACTCCCCCTTCGCCCAATTCGAAAGTGACACATATGCTAAAATTTATTTTATATTAGAGTATCTTTTTAATGTATTTGTAATGTATAATATTCTTTTCGTTCAATTTTTTTTTTTTGTAAACCGCTGTTACATCAAGATTGGAATATGGAACATTATAAAATCATGGAAGACAACATGGACAAAACTTTGATCGATGGGAATTGATTTGTTTATCTTTACCAATTTACTTTTGATTTTTGAGAAATGTCGAATTTTCATTGGTTGTATATATGTATGGCCTAATTCGTATGTTCATCAGTTATGACTGTTTACACATTCCATATATGGTAGGTTACAGTGGCATCAACTTTATGACAGTCAAATGTAGTCACGGGTAAATTATTACTTAACCCAAAAATATATGTCTTTTTCACTTGTCCAATTTGCAAAATGAAGAGATGATTCACTATATTAATTTTTTAAAATATTAAAGTTATTCTATTTAAAGAGCAATATAATAAAATTATTATTTTATTTTATTGATCCTCAAGAATGGTGTCAAATCAATAGTAACAAGTTAAAATGAAAGAAGAAAGTATTATTTCTTAAATTTGCTCAATATTCTTTGAAAAATTTTAAATTTCAAAATCGAACCACTCTTGCTGAAAATGAGGTACAATTATTAGTGCATGATAAAGTAACATATTTTCAAATCACTATTCTAAAGGTTTCTCGAGCCGAATTGGACACGCATTTTAATTACGTACTATTTTCTAAATTAAGCAAGACATAACTCACAAAGTGGCCTTCAAAAAAGTTTAAAACCTCAATTTTTTAAATCATGATGCTGACCTTCCCTCGGTGCAAAGCTAGGTCCAAAGTGAACATGGATTAACGATCAACAAGCGATCAAATCAGAATTATGTTTTCATTATGATTGTGTGTTACCGAGAAATTTAGTTTAAATAGAAATTTAGTTATTTGAGTTCGACATTCTCGATTATATACTCATTTTAGTATCCGTTTGTTTGTTTTATATTTAGTGCATGATACACATAGGATCCTACTTATTCCACCACAATATTTTGTGCTTCATTTCAGTACTCATTCTTAGAATTAATAATTTATAAGGCCTAACTTCTAAGTAAAAAAAAAGTCAAAATTTTCAATCTATGAAATCCTTTTATTTTTACTTTCTCTATTTATTTATTTATTTTGGAATCCCTTAGAAAAATCCACAATTTCTGTTCTTCGGGTGAGCACTATATGGTGATGACTTTGTGGTAACTCATATAGGGAATGTAAATCACACTAAACAAGCCTATTGCGACAAGCTCATAGTTGAGTAGCAAACGTAGGCTGGATTCAGTGCCAAGTCTCCCACATAGAGACCCACTTCCCAACCAATCAGCCATGCCCTTGCAGGCTTCTATTCATTTTTATATTACCTACATTTTTATCATTTCTAAGTCAAATATTTTTTCTTTGCTCATCATTTGCCAAACAACTTTTTAAATAGGTAAAAAAAAGTTACTTCATGGCACTTCTTATGTTGGGGGTCGATTTGGTTGGTTTAAAACCAACACAAGATCTTTTTTTTTTTTCCGTATATATAGTAAATGATAAATTCATTGCTTTTTTTTATGATTATTTTTTTATATTTTAAATTACTTAGTAAAATTCTGGATCCGCCAATAAAATTTCATATTCTAAATTATTATTAACACAGAGAATTATAAACATGTTTCGATGGCACTGAATCTACGAGGCCACAAAACGTTTCTCTTCTTTAAGTTTGTCAAGTCCCTTTCTCATTTCAAATTTAGCCCATTTTTATTCTGTGTGCGCGATTGGTCGTCTGCTGGAAAATATTTTTATGAATAAGTTATTTTGTGATGTTTGGTTAGAGAAAAAAGTTAAAAATAAAAAGGTTATTTATAATTGCATTATACCTAGCAATCCAAGGCATGCACCATTGGCAGGTTGTACATGTGGTTGTCAGTGGGTTCACTCGAACCTCTTTGTCAAAAAATTATATTATATATATAAGGTAGATTTTCTATACACCAATGGTACTAGACTGCACAACTTGGGTCGCAAATACTATCACCAATTTGTAGGTTCAATTCTTGCTGGGTGAGATATTTATATTTTGATTTTTGAACCATTGAGTGAAAATTTTGGATCCACCATTGGCAGGTTGTACACATATGCTTGTTCCAACCAACATTGAGGCAATATCATTAGTATTAATTTTCATACTAATGTTTTATCAAAACATTATCAAGTTTCTTAACATTATTATCAATTTTCCATAAGTTGTTTTGCAGAAAATATTCAGCAACCTAACATTAATTGGAAATTTTGTTTATTGGAGAAGAAAAAAACGATTTAGCGTCACACTGCCATATTGGCAGAGCAAAAATAATTAGTAAATAATTAATCTCTATCACGATCACTTTGTTATTCCCATTTTCCCAGTTTTATTCAATATAATATTTTGAGTTGTCTCAGGTGAAGAGAAAAAGTATGCATAGAATTAATTATTTTTTTAAAAAAATATTACTAACGTCGCCTGAGAGATTCGAACTCTCGCGGGGAAACCCCATGTACTTAGCAGGCACACGCCTTAACCACTCGGCCAAAGCGACGTTATGATCATAATGATTATGACAAAGGTTATTAGAATTTGTTTTTCTTCCTCTTTGGGTGCATCGGGAAAGACTAACTAGAAAAGGAAAAATGACTTAAATACACAACTTATTTTACGATATTCTTTAAAATTTCCTATTATTTGAAAGAATTACAAAAATCTTTACTCTCTCCTATTTTCGGATACATCACTCTACACGATGTATCAGAAATTTTTGGGATGTATCCGGATTCCACCAAATTTAAGAGATTTTTGTAATTTTGTAAAAAAGTAGGAATAGAATATAATTAACTCTTAATTTTATGATTTGTGTAATCCTTCCAATAGTAAATGCTGACATCTTTCATAAGCTACGTTGCTTAGATAAACCAAGAGCAAAAACTCAATTTCTTTAATCGCATCATTGCTTACAAGCATATCTTCTTCATATTTATGCTCTTCATTTGCCAATAAGTTCACGCATTTGTTTGCCTCTTTCCAGATGGGTGTAATATCCGTCTTGATGACTTTCAACAAGTATTTGCAATCTTCAACTATTTCCCTACGAGGATGATTTTGTATGTCCTCTTCTGTGTTAAGCGTGATAGCATGGTTTTTGTGGTAAGCTTTGAGGCAAGTTTTATTTTAACTCAACATCCCAATATCCATTTTGTTCGGTCATCTCCAAAGCATGCATTGTTTCTAGACTGGATTCTAACTTAGAAGTTGCCTGTCACAATCCAGCATGGTAGCTTCGCACTACAAGTTTTTCATCCAAATAAGATGACCAATCCGATTCTTTATTCTGCTGGATGTATTCCTGGTTTAGATTTAACAAAATGTCTTTCCGTCATCATATTACATTATTTACATTTAATCATATACTCCCTCCGTTCCTATTTACTTGTCAAATTTTGATTTACACACCTATTAAAAAAACAATGATTGGTATAGTGACTTTACCATTTTACCCCTGTTAATTGATAGAGTTTTAAACATATTTACTCACTATATATTTCAAAGACATTAACTCAATGTTAATATATTGAGGGTATAATAGGAAGAAAAAAATTGTCCTTTCTTGATTTGTTAAAATTGATAAATAAAAAGCAAAATCAAATTAGAAAATATTTGATAAATAAATAGAAACGGAGGGTGTACCTAATTACTAACTGGTGTTTCAAGGGTAAAAATATTCCTATTGCTTGACCAAAAAATGAAGTCTTATTTGTCACAATGGTACGTCAGAATAAAAGTATTGGACTGGGAAGAGGATAAAGAAAAACAAAGAAACAGGAAAATTGATATCCTGATTCCTGATTTTATTTCCCCCTCAGAGCTCTGTTACGTTTGTACATGAATGCCAATGCGAATTTTTGATTTGGGCCATCCATTGGACCTTCTATCTCGAAAAGATTTCATAAATAGCTATAGTTTAGAGTATAATTACAAAGTGTAGCTACAGTTGTTGTATCGGGAAGGTATCAGCGAAAGAGTTATATTCAAACGACAAGTATCAGCTGTATCAAGCAGGTATCAATTGGTCGATTGTATCAACTAAAACACACGAAAGAGTTGTATCAGCGTGAATGTATAGTATGTTTGCTGCAAAACCCAAGATGTATCTGCGTTTCATAATTTTTTGAAATTGTAACTATGTATTGTAAATACAATCTAATTGTTTGCCACATCCCATAATTTTTCCTTATACTATTTTGCTCTTGAAGTAAAACTTTCTTTTAGCTTCTGGGAAAAAGGTAAGAGGGTGTGTTGTACACCACAATCAGCCCATTTTGGATTTAGGAAACTACATACTATAATACAAATACACTGATAGTCCAACATAGTTTTTACAAAGCTGATGCAAGAAGAAGATGAGCCAGCATGCACAACTTGGATGAGCTAAAAGGAAATTTGAATTTCACAGAATCCCTTGTATGATTTCCAGTTTCATCATACAAGTAACAGGGAATACAGTAGTAAATGGAACTGATCAACCCTTACTGTAATGACCTTGAGGGTGATTTTCAAAAATTTGTACAAAAACGCGTGAACAGTAACACGCGTGAACAGTAACACGCGTGAACAGTAACTTTTTGGGCAGAAAATGCCCCTTTCTTCCCATTTCAATAGTTTTCATCATTTGTTTGAGTTCTTGAACTCCTTGAGGTGATTTGAGAAGAGATTTTCGAGGCAAAGTGTTGGGTAAGTGATTTTTGACCTAAAACCTTCCTTTTTCATTAAGTTTTTGACGATTTTAACTCTTAAATTTTAGTTTCAAACCCCAAAAATCCTTGTTTCTTCCCTAATCCGAATTTAAGGAAAATTGTGATTTTCAACTCGTTTTGAGCTCTATTTTTATGAGTTTTTCAACCATGAGTTCCTTATTACCAATAGAATGGGATTGTTCAATAAATTTCCAGATTTGACCCTTTTCGAAAATAGTTAATTTTTGGACTATTTTACCCCCGGTTCCGAAACCTATCAATATGGGTGTCATTGGACTCCTTGTGACGTGTATGTTTCATTGTTGATAGTGGGTTGTCATTCCGGGCGCTGAATTCGAGAGTTGCTTGTCCGGTGGAGGTATTCGAGTGCGGTTTCGACAATTGAGGTAGGTTTGGCTATCTTTCTTTGAGATTGAGATGGGGTAATTAGTCATTCATATGTTATAGACTTTGGGATGGGGTTGTAGTATGAGTTGAGAATGTTATATATATTGTGATGTCTGTGTGGAGGCTTATTTATTAATGTGTTGCCGTGACGGGGTTTATTTGTATTACATAGCCCGTGTGGGGACCTTATTTGTTATCTTATTTGCTTTGAGAGCATGTGAATTATGATTTGCCTAAGAGAGAGACTTGAGTATATTATTTGACTTGTGATGCCGCCTGAGAGATTGAGTTGGGGTTTTGAGCATACTTGAGTATTGAAATATTGTTGAGAAAGGGGTGAATATTTAAATGAAAGTGTGTTCTTCCCGTTACTATTTATTGAGGGTGAATATCATGTGTAGGTTAAGTTTTGAGAACTTTGAACCTTATACCACATGTGAGTTGATTATTACTTCCATGCATATGTGTTTTGATGCATTCATCCTCATTCATCATATCATGAAACATGGGAAGTTGAGAAATATGGAAATTCCTTTTGAGAAAGAAAATGAAACACCTTTAAACCTTTGTATCTTGAGTCCCTGACCGAGGCAGTTTTCCGGCAGGGTAGTGGATGCATTGTGATCCCAACCTTTGTATCTTGAGTCCTTGACCGAGGCAGTTTTCCGGCAGGGTAGTGGATGCATTGTGATCCCAACCTTTGTATCTTGAGTCCCTGATCGAGGCAGTTTTCCGGCAGGGTAGTGGATGCATTGTGATCCCAACCTTTGTATCTTGAGTCCATGACCGAGGCAGTTTTCCGACAGGGTAGTGGATGCATTGTGATCCTAACCTTTGTATCTTGAGTCCCTGACCGAGGCAGTTTTCCGGCAGGATAGTGGATGCATTGTGATCCCTTGACCACGAGGAGGTGGCAAGGATAATGAGATATTGTGATTGAGTTATATGGTCTGCAAGACCCCCATGTACCTTGCTTGGTAGCACAGCTCAGCAGGTGTATACGACAGTCTGTGCGACAGTCTTGATTCCACCGTACCACCACATCATTGCATCATCATATTGCATTGCATTGCATTGATATTTGTGTTGCTTGAATTATCTGGTTAATTGTGATTATGAGCTGTTATTATGGATTTACTTTACTCGCGTCAATATATATATAAATTGGCGGCACCGATGCCGGAGTGAGACTTTTCTGTATGCAGGTGGATGCGTTCCTTAGTTTATTTCATAGGTTTGATTAATTCCTTATACCCAGTCAACTAAAACCTACTGAGTACATGTGAATTGTACTCACCCCTACTTCTGTGTCCCTTTTTGATGCAGATACTAGTCGGGGTACCCCACGTGGCAGTTAATATTCTAGCGGATTGTGTATTCTCAGATTAGTGGTGAGGTCCCAGAATTCGGATCGTCACTAGTCTATCTTTATTTTTCAGTCTTTTGTATCATTCAGAGACTTATGTTGTATCTTCAGATTCGAACCTTGTATTAGATGCTCTTTATACTTATGACACCAGGTTTTGAGATAATTTCTTCATTGTTTTTTTTCTTCTTTTTATTTAAATCGTGGCATCACTTTCCTCTTTGGGAGTCTTGTATGAGTTTTATTTTTAGGGTTACACATCAGATTGGATTTTGAAATGTGTGCCATCATGACCTCAGTTTTTGGGTCGTGACACTTACCCTGTAAAAAAATCATTTCTTTCCCTTTGGCTTTGGATTCCAGTACATCAAAAATCAATTAGGGGTACCAACACATTCATTGGTAAGTGGAAACTTTTCAGTAACTTTTTCAGAACCAACAAGATATGAAAATTGAAGTTAGTAAAGTCAGTTGATCTACTCACACACACAATTTCATCAGTATCTTTCAAATCATTAAAATAGCAACACCCCAAATCTTCTGGCAGTACAGTAAAAGTAGAGAGTAAATAGGTAAAATCTATTGAACAACTCTTTTCCTCTTTACCTCCATTGATGGTCCATTTACTTGTAGCATCAATCACTCCATCATGGACACCACCATTAAATAATTTTATCTACTTTCTGAGCCAGAGGACAAAATATAATAGTGTACATTTGTTTCTCAAATTTTCCAATGATCAATACACTACACTACACTCCCTCTTTGGAGGGTGTTTAAGGGCACAGTTAAGGGGAGGAAAGGGTCTATAGAACTACCATTGCTGCTTCTTTTTTAATCAAAGCTGATGTACAAAACTACAAAGATAGAGATGGCAAACTTTTTTCCAAAAATTTCCCTATGCTAAAAGGAATTTCACCTCAAGATTTCAACTTGATTCAGCTTTTTGTACAGTAGTCTTGAACAGGAGTACATATAGCTTGTGATCCATGGAGAAATATATGAAACCACCAACTGAATGTGTGACAAAAGAGCCAAAACTGGTCCCTACTATACAGTGCCATGCTGGTCCATAGACCCCATCAAACTCCTAAAAATCAAGAAAACTCATTTTTAACAAAATAATGAAAAACTCGAATCTAATAATCACCAAAGAATGCACAATCATTAAAGTGTTTACCTTTTTGAGGGAAAAACCAAGGGATTTAGAAGAGAACTTTTCCAAGCTATCATGAGCCTTTCTTGCAAAATCCACAGCATGAATCTGCATAAAGGGTGGCATATCCACAGACACAACTTTCACACCACTGCAAGAAAAAAAATCAGCCAACTCAGTCTGTGAGCAGCATAATGATTTCCTCCTGCCTCCACCATTCATACATAAGGAAAAAGATGGCCTTTTGATCTTTTCTCCACCCCTTTGTTGAAACCCCTTCAGCTGGTCACTACCTTGGCTCTTGGATAACAGGGCTAATGCCTTTTTCACATCCACCTCTTTCTTCAATTCCTCCTCCTTATTGGGTATTTTCTTGATTTCACCTTTTTCTTGCAAGACAATAGCTTTATCAATATCCTTCTGCACATATCTCCTCCCATGTTGGCTCTTTGACTTGGTCAAAGTAGAGCATGAGGAATCAAAAGCAGTGGAAGCAGCCAGAGTTTTGGCTTGCAAATGAGTGTCAACAGGAGGAGGATGTCTATGCCCAGATTTGAGTATTTTGTGATTTGCATAGAGCTTGGAGAAGTGAGAAGAGATGTTTTGGACAGTGGGGTAGGAGAGGGTGGGATCTGGTGGGGGGTGGGGCTTGGAGTTTGTAGTGGCGGAGAAAGGGGTAGGTTTAGGTTGCTTTTTGAGGGTGGGATCCATTGAAGTGTTTGGGAGGGTCTGCAGCTAAGGTCTTATTTTGGGGATATCTAGAAATGAAAGGGGAAACTGGAAAGAGTAAAATATAGTGTAATTTTACTAGGTAGTGATGTGTTGGAGAATGTGTAGTAGAAATGAAAGGGTGGGGGGCAAGTGTTCCAGTGACTTGTTCACTGGATAGTTGAGCTACAGATCTCGTTTTTCCCTTTAAGTTAACTGCGCCGCTTGCGGAGAAAAATAAGGCATATTAGGCACATTGTTGACCTCCCTGTTGTGTTCATCTAGTTGGACTATTTCTTCCGCCAAAACTAATTTATAATCTTTACGAATAAAAATATAAATTGATTGGTGACTCAACTAATAATGGGATATAATTTTTTTAATTAAAAAATAAAATAATAATTATTAATTAAGTAATGATCTAACAAAATCAACTCATCAAATACCTATTCAAATTTCAAACGTTACTTTTAAGTTCAGGAAAAAAATGAATCTTTCAACTGTCGTCGATACATACGGTAGAAATAAAATTTAAATTTGTGTAATGTGTTCAAATTCTTTTTACTATAACCAGAGAAGGTGATTTATAAGTAAGTGAGCGAGCTTTCACTTCATTTAGATGATGATATTTACAGTCAAACCTTAATGTTGGGTGTGTCATATTTAATGATCCATCAAAATCATGTATTCGTTGTATCATTCTATCAAAGTAACAAAACGTGTGTGCTCCTATTTTGGTCAACTTAGCCTAACCACCTTACGTGGTACTCCTTCCGTTCCATATTAGATAAGTATTTAATTAAAAAAAATTGTCCCGTAAAACTTGATTACTTATTAAATTTGGATAAAATTAATTAAATTTTCTTATTTTACCCTTATAATTAATACGCTGAAAGTTTAAACAAATTTTGAAGATTCAAAAATATCTTTTTTCAAAAGGCTAATTAATATGAGCAAAAGGCAAAATAATAAAGTTAATCAATCTATTAATAATTTTTTAATCACGATATAAAATAGAAAGTATCTATCTAATATGGAACGGAGGGAGTATATTTTGAAGCTAGGTGCGTTGCTTTTCTTTTACTTTGTCACCGTCATGTATTGAATGTGACCTATAAACAATTAATGGACCAATTTTTTCAATCAATTTTGAATCTTGTCCCCTTCTCAGGAGAAGACTATGAATGGAAAGACATTTACAAAAAAGTTGATGAATTAATAAAGAGGGAAAAATGGGACATAGAAGTTTTGAATGATATACTGCGACAGGAGCTAGTAGAGTATATCAATCATAATATTCAACCTCCTGAACAAATGATTGAATCAGATAAGCCCAGTATGGATGATGGATAATAAAAGAACCTTTTCTGTGAAATCAGCTTGGCTATAAGGCATAAAAAAGGAGAAAACAAAATTTGCAAGTGGATCTGGACAAAAGGCATCCCTTTTAAAGTGGCATTTACAAGGTAGAGATTATGGAAATTCAAACTACCTGTAGATGACAGAGTGAGAAGATGAGGACCGGAAGGTCCATCTAGATGCTGGTGTTGTGAAAAACCTACTCATGAGACACTTCCTCATGTGTTCCTAAGATCCTTTTTAGCTAACAGGACTTGGTCCTATTTTTGTTCTTTTGCAGGTTAACATTGAAGTATTGCACTTGAGGAAAGTGATAATGCTATGGTGGGAGACAGATGTTAAAAAGGGAATGGGACCATACTATAGAGCTATCCCTAGCTTTATAATATGAAAACTTTGGAGAAGGAAGAATAGAATGAAGCATGAGGGAAAGAAGACATCAATTCATAGAGTTATTCATAATATTACTAGGAATATTTTCATGATGATACAAATGAGGAAGCCTAATATGAAATGTCCTAGTAATTGGCCAGATATGATTAAAGAATTGGAAGGTTACAGTCCCAAGATGAAGGTAGCAAGAGTATTGTGGAATTTTCCACCAGTAGGCTGGCTAAAATACAATACAGATGGGGCTTCAAGAGGAAATCCAGGTATAAGTTCCTATGTTTTTTTTTTGACGAATGAAAGAGGGGATTTACTGTATGCTCCACTAACACTACTATTGAAAACACCACTAACACTATAACAGAGGCGAAGACGATTCTAAAAGCATGTAAACATAGCAGGCTGGAACAACACAATAATATAATCATTCAAACAAACTCTATGCTATTGTACAAAATTCTAAAAGAAAAATGGTCATGTCCTTGGATAATCACAGAAATGGTCACAAAAATCAAAACATCCTTACAGGACAAACAACATACATTCTAGTACATTCTTAGAAAAAGAAACCAACTAGCAGACTACTTGACAAATATTGCAATCGATAAAGGAGGGTGCAACTACCAAGATTTCACCAGTTTGGAAGTAGCATTAACAGTGATAAACTAAAATGTCTCTATTTGAAAGTAACTCCAGCAAAGGGATAGAGAGGACAGGGAGATTCAAAGTATTAGGTGTTTTGTTTTGGGTTGTTTATTTATTTCTTTCCTAATTGATTGGGCTATGTAGGAAATGGGTTTTGCTCGAGGTGGTATAAGGTGGTGTTTATACTCATTATGTTATCAATAAAATACCAAAATTTAACAAACAAAAAAAAAAAGAAGTCCCCTTCTGAACTTTTTCTTGAATCTATACCAGTCAAATTCGTCTCCCCATTTCCAAATATGGTAAGCTTAGACTTAGATCAACTCCTGCTAAATCCTTAGATTTCCAGAAAATCAAAATATAATCTTGAAAAGGAAAAAATCATTAATTTTCATGTAACGATTTTTATTCCTCCTCCAGTGGCAGAATGTGGAAGCTAAAATACAAAGTAAGGTGAGCATGGAATGAAAGGGATACGAGCTGCAGCAACACTTGTAAGAATAAGACGGCAGCATGGATCGCCCATACATTGCAGCAGAGCATACTCACATACTGTCTGTTGGCAAATTTTAAAATTTAACCTTTTAACTTAGTTTTGTGTCCCACAAGTCTTACAGTAAGATCAAAATCCATGAGCCCAACATCCATTTGAATTGAAGAATTGTTTCTAAACAAGCACTACTATACTATTAGTTAACTTCACTTCCCATGCCTTAAGAACGTGTGGTATCAGGTCCACCTCGTTGTTGTCACAGGGACACGTTATAGAGGAAAATTTAATCAACCAGCCTAGAGTTGTTTTTGAAGGAAAAATTAAAGCAACAAGTTTGAGCAAGGACCACAAACCAGTGACATCACGAGCTGAAGGTTCTTTCATATATCCAAATGCATATACTGGTTGAAGACTTTGAGTTGAGATTAGTCGTTCTGAGCTGAATTGGGGGTGAATTTGTTTTAGCAATAAATTGATATCTACATGTTAAATATGTGGTCCTATCATTCAAATAATCATTTTATCAATAAATTTAACGGTAACAGGAGGTTAATTAGTCCTAACAATATGAAGGTTTAAATATAACGAAATGTGTACGATAATCAGTACAAAATAGAACACAGAACAAAACTACTCCACGACAATTTTATTATGAATCGTGAGAGAGATAGAGAGGCTCCTTCAGAAACACAAGTTAAAAGCAGTAAAACACCTCTCAACTGTCACTAATATTCCTAATGAAGCAGTTTGCCAGAGAGTATGCCTGGCCTTGATCACAATTCACAATTTATACTACTAACAAAATTTGCCTTTAATTTAATGGCCGCCAATTTCACTGGCCACACTGCAAGTATAGATTCAATGCTCACTGCAGCTCCCCTTCCGTCTCCCTTGCCAAGTCCTTTAACGCATCAAAAGCGTTGAGAATCTAAAGACAGCAATGCACCTTAACCTCTAGTGTTTTTTTTTTCTGTTGGCATGACCTCTTGTTCGTCTAGCAATAAAAGTAATAGGTAAGTTTGAAAACAGAATGCAGGGGAAACACTAATTGATGTTTCTTTTGATGAAGATGGTGTTCAGGTCAGCTTACCTGAACCTCAACTATTCAACAGGGTACTGAATAACTCTAACTGACAAAGCTTAGGCAGATATGACCTCTTGTTTGTCTAGCAATTAAAGTGATTGAAAAGTTTAAAAGCAGAATGCAGCGGAAACAAATGATGTTTCTTCTTATGATGGTGTTCAGGTCAGCCCTCGACTATTCAATTGGGTATTGGATAAGTCTACATACCAAAGCTTAGGCAGATGAGAAAAACATTGATGTTAATGAAGCATCCTTCAACACTCCGGAACCCAAATTTATTCTCAAATGATGTCAATAAACACCATAGTGGAGTGGTAAGTAATTATTTTTTCTAAATTACAAGTCATGAAATCAGCCTTAAATATGAAATCACCAACACTAAAAAAATATTTTTTAATTGGTGTCATGTACTTATTTCGTGCATATCAAGGTGGTGAAACTAAAGAATGAAGCTGAAACCTACTTATATATCTTTGGGTCATATGTCAAAGCCTTCACGCAAAGTTTTTTTTCTTTTTCTTCTTGTTTTTTGTTATATAACTAGTATACTCGTCCCTTATTCTTATCGACTAAAATAAGATAGTAGTGCTCTCTCTGTACACTTATAGTTTTGTTTCACAAAAGTTTATTTGACTAATTTTTGAAAATAGATTAAATAAAATTAATTTAATATTTAGAAAACTATACAAAAAAATAATATAAGTTTTAGCCCTTCTCATATTAATATGATAAAAACATATATCTTAAATGTTGGTCATAATTTATACAGTTTGACTTTCGAGAAACAAAACATGATAGGTAAAATTGAAAGAGGACTATCTACTTAGAACTCATTTAGGTGACGCAAAAACTTAAAAGCTTTTCTTGTTTCAGGCAAGCATAATTCAACTATCTATCACTGCAAAAGCTTAAATATTATCTCACTTCATTGTGGAGCTATTAAGAAAATTCCCAAATTAAATTTTTTTTAAAAAAGAAGCAAAAGCTTAAATATAACTCTATTCATCATATTATATCTTAGAACCTTTTGGTTTTGGAAGATCAAAGAGAGAAATTGCATTAACTTTGCTATTAGAGACATAAATCAAAGCTAAAGACTAATTCTTGGCCATCAATTAGTGGCATTGTCACTAGTAAAAGGGATCCTCAGAGAGGCCAGGGAAGTTCAAGAACATTTCATTTTCACATTCTAGCATGGCTTCGACAAATGATGACGATGATGTACCCTTAGTAGATAACGAGGTTTCAAAATCCTTCACTGATGGCACGTTGTTTGATCCATCTTGAGCTCCACCACACACCAGCTTTTCTTCTATGGTTAATGCGTTTTCTTGATCTTTGAAATTAGATGGAAGAAATGCATCGTCAAGAAGATAGTCACACCAGTTTACTTGATTTTCAGCTAATGAATGAGATGCTGATGATGAAGACGACGATGACAAAGGCGAAGATGTAGAGCAATCAGTTATGGGATTTGGATGATGAGAGAAATTTGCCTTTGAGGAATTGTAATTTGAGGCCTCTGTTACAAATTTTATGGCTTGTAACTCGGAAAACAGATCAACAGGAGGCTGATTAATATTGCTGGAATCTTGGTTGTTGCTGAAGAAACATTCTTCTGAAGCTTCTGTTTTTGGCAGCTTCACACAAAGGCTGTTGAAGTTTTGGAAATTTTGTAAAGAATGTTGAAGTTGTTCTGGTCTAGACATAAATGCACATTTTAGCTCTCTGTTGAGAGACACGAAACGAGTTCTGGCATTCGGGAAGCCACCAATGTTTCCATAGTCGGTGAGAATTTGGGAGAAAGGCTTGTGAGTGACTGGGTCAATCCCCATTGCAGAGAGCTTCTTTTTCAGCTTAGTATTCCACAAGTTCTTCACATCATTATCTGTTCTCCCAGCTAGTTGTTGTGCTATTATAGACCACCTGCAATATTTGAAGTGTCAAACTATAGGCTAAATGCAATATTTGTAAATGCACCTTCAAAAAACTTGTTACATTTATAGAATCAGTTTCAGTACTTAAAAGTGTCTTTCAACGCTTATGCTTATCAACTACTTTTAATTAGCTAAGATGAATAGGCTCGAAGTATTCGGAGCGTAGACCGGGACTGTGGCTTAACTTGTTAGAGGACACACCTGCTTCCTATAGTGGCATGAAGCTTAATGATCAGTTCCTCTTCTTGGGGTGTAAAGCTGTCCTGTTTAAGATCAGGCTTCAGACGATTGTTCCACCTCTGCTTTTGACTCCTCCCACATCTACCATATCCTGTTAAAAATTGTACTCATTTACAAAAATATTGAAATTTAGTATCCAGCAAATTGTTAATATTGAAATCGCCCAAGATCAAATGAAAAATCAACATCATGTACCCTCAACCAATGTAGGATAATGTAACATGTTTCACACGTATAGATCAGGACAACTAAAGAGTCCATAACATAACATCAAACCCAACATTGGGAAACACAAGAGCATTGATGGGTCGGACTTTAATAATATGTTAAAATGAATTACGACCATAACTCAATCCTCAATGTTAGATCAGGATTGTCCTAGACCATTTAAGGAGACAACAACTCATTCCCTTAACCAATTTTGGAAATTTAACACATACAAACTTAATTATGGATTTCATGTACAAAGAGTTTCGAATTGTGCATCATCGACAGGAGTAATAGTTATTTTTCTATACCTGATTTCTTTGACATGGTTGCCCAATTACCAATTCCATGCTTGGTTGAGACAAATGTAGATGTGTTTGCATCCTCTTCTGTCCAATTACATCTTCTATTATGCACCTTATCATTACAACAAGGAGGCCTCCCCATCTATAAACTTTATGTTTCTAGCTAGCTAGCACTGAACAAATATAGATGAAAGGCAAACAACAAATGAAATAATTCAATGTTGATGAAGATATAAGAATAACATTAATCTCAACTTTTGAACCTTCTTATGGATGCCCTACAAGAAGGCAAGAAAAGCATGAGATCACTTTCCATTTAACTATTTTGCTTGATGGAATGTATTTTCCGTCAAACAGTTTTTAGATGAGCTATTAAACAAGGTCAAAAACAATAAAGTTGTCAAAGAGCGTTTCAAACAGGTTCGAATTGGGTGAATTAATTTGGTTAAACATAGAATTATTATTTTGCAAATAAACTATATAGTAAATAGATTTCTCTTTTAGTATTAATACTGTATTATTCAACTAAATGAAGAAAATGTGAAAATGACCATTTGATATCTGCTTAAGAACCCACGGCCTTGGCATGATAAAGAGCTACTATACCAATACAGTAATACTTCATATTGGAAATTAGTTTGATATCAACTATTACCAACGCTTAGGAGTACCATTGGAGAGGAGAGTTGTGCTAAGGCCAGAATTTTCACTTAAAAAATTTAAAATATAAAAAAAATATGCAACTCTTATTCGAAGGAGTGTATGTGAACTCATATATGATTGGGAGACCAAAGGTTCTCAAGTTAGAAGAATACTAAAGTGACTTTTCTATTTTATAAAAAAAAATGATTTTGTTATACCATTTTTAGTAATTGAATGACTTTTATTTTACAATATATTATTTCTACGAATTGAGTGATCATATAAAAGCAATTAACTCTACAAAGCAATTATCCTATATTTAGGAAGTTTCCGGTTTATCGTATAGTTAGAAATTAGAAGGAAACAACATATGGTATAATTTAATTCACGAATGAGTAGTATATTTGAGTTGAAAGATTCTAATGGCTGTCAAATAATAATAGAAAAATAGTTGAAAGTCAAGGACAAAGAACATACGAGTTCAGTATTATTTTGTTCGTGAGAAGGTGGAAGAAGACACTGTGGATATTCAGAAAATTCACACTTATGACAATCTAGCAGATATGTTTACGAAGCCGATCAACAGTAACAAGTTTAAATGGTGTCGATCTTCTATTGGCCTAGCAGAAACATAACATTACAGTAATTGGGTAGAAAGGATGGTGTGAAGACTTAATTGATTCTCAATTAAATCTTCAAGTGGGAGAATGAAAGGAAAAAAAAGGATCAAAAAAGGCTGCACCTTTTTGAAGAATGAAAGTCTTCAACAATTGCTTCGCCTCCCCTTTTTAAAAAAGTAACAAAAGAAAAACGCGTAAAGTCAAAAGTAGGCAGGCAGAAAAGAAAAACGTGTAGAAAAGAAATTACAACGCGTAAAAGTTTTACGCGTTTTTGGTTCTTATAAATAGAGGGCATTCTGCCCTCATTTAAATCATTCAGAAAAAATAAGAGTAAAAATACAAAGAGAGTTATACACCAAGATAAATATTGTAGTCTTGAGTGTCCACTTTAGTAGTTGTTCCTTTTACATGAGAGAAGTGTTAATTGTTGTTTTCTCCTTGTATTTGAGAGTAGTGTACTTCATATTTGAATAGTGAGATCCTTCTACCCCGTGGTTTTTTCCTTCTATCTATTAGAAGGGTTTCCACGTAAAATTCTCATGTTCAATTTATTTTCATATTAATTGTCATATCAAAATTTAGTTGTGGTGCTTCCTCCCCCAAACAGTGGTATCAGAGCCTTCAGTTATTCTGTCTGTTTTATGCGAAGGTACTATTCATAAATTTTCGTGAATAGTAAATTTGGTGAATAGTACTATTCATGTGAATAGTAAATTTCGGTGACTGTACAGTTTGTCACGATTGTTCGCAAAAATATTCAGAAATGATCTAGAAGGGTGTGAAGCAAATAACAATGTCGAGTAAAATAAAGTTTGACGTTGAAAAATTTAATGGGACTAATTTCTCATTGTGAAAAATAAAAATAAAAGCGATATTGAAAAAGGACAATTGCTTAGCTGCAATTGAAGGCAGGCCCACAGATTTTACTGATGACAGCAAGTGGAATGACATAGACAGCAACGCAGTTGCTGATCTACACTTGACAATAGCTGATCAAGTATTGTCTAGTGTGGCTGAAAAACGGATGGCGAAGGAAATATGAGATACTCTTATGGGGTTGTATGAGGCCAAGTCTTTGCATAATAAAATCTTTTTAAAAAGAAGATTGCATACTCTTCGAATGGCAGAGTCCATGTCGGTTACTGAATACATCAATACTTTGAATACTCTATTTTCACAACTTACAACAATAGGTTGCAAAATAGAAGGGACTGAACGTGCGGAGCTTCTACTTCAAAGTCTGCCTGACTCATATTATCAACTCATCATCAACCTGACGAACAATACAGCCAGTCTAGTTTTCGATAAAATTGCAGTCGCTGTCTTAGAAGAAGAAAATCGATGCAAAAATAAGGAAGACAGACAAGCAAGTTCGCAGCAAGCTGAAGCTTTGATGATGGTGAGAGGAAGACTAACGGAACATGGCCCCAGTGGGAGTCACAATCATAGCAGATCTCAATCAAGAAGTAAGAAGAATATCAAGTGCTACAACTGTGGCAAGAAAGGACACTTCAAGAAATATTACCGGTTCAAAAGGAAGAGTGAACACCTTGAGCCATCAAATGCTCAAGGGAATATTGTATGTACCTCGGATGATGGCGATATTTTATGTAATGAAGCAATATCAAATAATGAAGGCAGAAAACATTTCGTTGATGTCTGAATCATGGACACAAGAGTAACATGGCACATGACTTCCCGGAGAGAATGGTTTCATCAATATAATTCTATCTCAGGAGGGTCTGTGTTCATAGGAAACGATCATGCTTTGGATGTTATTGGGTTTGGGTCCATCAAAGTAAAGATGTATGATGGCATGGTATGCACCATCCAGTAGGTACAACATATAAAAGACTTGAAGAAGAATCTATTGTCTTTAGGACAACTAGATGATAATAGATGTTCATATAAGACTTATGGTAGAGTCATGAAAATATTCAAAGGAGCGCTTGTAGTGATGAAAGCGGAAAAACTTGATGCAAATCTATATGTGCTTAAAGGTGAAACACACCAAGAAGGAGAAACATCAACCGCATCAGCAAGTTCATTTGAAGAATCAATGATGATATGGCATTGTAATCTTGGCCATATGTCAGAACGAGGTTTGAAGATTCTTGCTGAGCAAAAGCTTCTTCCAGAGCTCAAAAAGGTTTCACTATCCTTTTGTGAGCATTGTGTTACCAGTAAGCAAAATAGACTGAAGTTTAGCAATTCCTCTGCTAAAAGCAAGGAAATACTAGATCTGGTCCACTCTGATGTCTGGCAAGCACTGGTGGAGTCTCTAGGAGAAGCAAAATATTTTGTGTCATTTATCGATAATTACTCCAAGAGAAATTGGGTGTATCCAATCAAGAGAAAGACAGATATTTTTCCAGTTTTCAAAGAGTTCAAAGTGTGGGTGAAACTTGAATCTGAGAAAAAGATCAAGTGGTTGAGGACAGATAATAGAGGAGAATACACTGGTGATGAATTTGATAACTTCTGTAAACAAGAATGTATTAAATGACAGTTCACGGTGGCATATACTCCATAACAAAATGGAGTAGCAGGGCGGATGAAAAGAACCTTGTTAGAATGAATAAGAGCTATGTTGACAACTGCAGGGTTGGAAAAATTATTTTGGGCAGAAGCAATCAAAACCGCCTGTTATGTAATCAATCGGTCATCATTAACCGCAATTGTCAATTGATCTGAAAACGCCAATGGAGATGTGGATAGGAAAATCAGCTGATCATTCTCGCTTATATATATTCGAAAGTCCTGCTTATGTTATGTACAACACCCAAGAAAAATTGAAGTTGGATCCAAAATTCAGGAAATGCATTTTCTTAGGGTATGCTGATGGAGTCAAGGGGTATCGCTTGTGGGATTCCACAGCCCGCAAGGTGGTGATCAGCAGGGATGTTGTATTTGTTGAAAATAAGATACAAGCAAAAGAAGGTAGCACTTCAAAAGAAAAATCAGAGACTACTACAGTTGAAGTTGAAGAAATAGAAATTTCAGTTTCTTCCAAAGCAGCACCAGAGCACGAAGAAAAAGAGCAAGTTAAGAGATTTGGGAAAAGAGAACTTGGTTTGCAGGTTGAACAAATCTCTATATGGTCTCTAACAAGCGCCGAGATGTTGGTATAAGAGATTTGATTCCTTTATTATAAGCCTTGGATACAACAGACATAGTTCAGATCCTTGTGTTTATTACAAGAGATTTGATGATGACAATTTTGTTATTTTGTTGTTGTATGTTGACGACATGTTGGTCGCAGGCCCCAACAAAGATCATCTCACAAATTTAAAGGCACAGTTGGCTAGGGAGTTTGAAATGAAGGATTTGGGACCAGCAAACAAGATTCTAGGGATGCAAATTCACTGAGACAGAAATAATAGGAAGATTTGGCTTTCTCAAAAGAACTACTTGAAGAAAATCTTGAGACGCTTCAAGATGCAATATTGTAAGTCAATTTCTACCCCACTTCCTATTAATTTCAAGTTATCCTCAAGTATGAGTCCTAGCAATGAAACAGAGAGGATGGAGATGTCTCGAATACCGTATGCATCAGCAGTGGGAAGTTTAATGTTCGTCATGGTATGTACAAGACCTGACATTGCAGAAGCAGTGGGAGTGATCAGTCGATACATGGCTAATCCTGGTAGAGAGCATTGGAATACTGTTAAGAGGATCCTGAGATACATCAAGGGTACCTCAAATATTGCAATGTGTTATGGAGGATCATACTTTACTGTTAAAAGTTATGTTGATTCAGATTATGTAGGTGATCTTGATAAAAGCAAGTCCATCACAGGTTATGTGTTTACTCTTACTGGAGGAGCTGTAAGTTGGGTTTCAAAACTGCAATCTATCGTGGCTACATGTACGACGGAAGCAGAATGTGTAGCAGCTACACAAGCTAGCAAAGAGGCAATATGGATGCGGATGTTATTGGAGGAGCTCAAGCATAAACAAGAGAAGGTTGCTCTGTTTTGTGACAGTCAGAGCGCTTTGCATCTTGCAAAGAATCTGGCATTTCATTCAAGGACAAAACACATACGAGTTCAATATCACTTTGTTCGTGAGAAGGTGGAAGAAGACAGTGTGGATATTCAGAAAATTCACACTAATGACAACCTAGCAGATATGTTTACGAAGCCAATCAACAGTAACAAGTTTAAATGGTGTCGATCTTCTATTGGCCTAGCAGAAACATAACATTGCAGTAATTGGGTAGAAAGGATGGTGTGAAGACTTAATTGATTCTCAATTAAATCTTCAAGTTGGAGAATGATAGGAAAAAAAAGGGTCAAAAAAGGTTGCACCTTTTTGAAGAATGAAAGTCTTCAACAATTGCTGCGCCTCCCTTTTTTTGAAAAGTAACAAAAGAAAAATGCGTAAAGTCAAAAGTAGGCAGAAAAGAAAAGAAAAACGTGTAGAAAAAAAAATTACAACACGTAAAAGTTTTACGCGTTTTTGATTCTTATAAATAGAGGGCATTCTGCCCTCATTTAAATCATTCAGAAAAAATAAGAGTAAAAATATAAAGAGAGTTATACACCAAGATAAATATTGTAGTCTTGAGTGTCCTTTTTAGTAGTTGTTCTTTTTACAAGAGAGAAGTGTTAATTGTTGTTTTCTCCTTGTATTTGAGAGCAGTGTATTCCCATATTTGAATAGCGAGATTCTTCTACCCCGTGGTTTTTCCCTTCTATCTATTAGAAGGGTTTTCACGTAAAATTCTCGTGTCCAATTTATTTTCATATTAATTATCATATTAAACTTTAGTTGTGATGCTTCCTCACCAACTGAAAGAAATAGTCCCAGGAATCTAATATAACTGGGACGGTCCGGTTTGGTCCTCTTTCACAACTGGAAAATAAAACCGAGTTGTCGACAACCGCGGCCAGAAGAGACTCTTCTAATAACTAATCAAATCAAATATATATTTGAATTCTTCAAAACAATTTTGCAATCATACAATTATTAGAGCCTCATAGTACAGGTCAAAATTAAGACAAAGCTTATGCCAAATGCCAACTCTCACCAACAAATTCTTTTTTTTTAAAAAAAATATAATATAATAATTTAGTCAATTTTTCAGGAAAAAGATATATAGTTTTTGACAAATGAAAATGAGTGGAAAGGGGTGAGTTATAATATGTTGATGTAATCATTATATTATAATTTATAATTAGAATAGAACTTTACTATATATGAAGCAATATGTCTCGTAATATTCTTTATGAAGAAGGAATAATAGAACATGTGGCGCACAGCTTATACTAAAATCTTTCCAGATAACTCTCACAAGGGACATGCATTCTCCCATAAAATATTACTACATCGTTGTAACCTGTTAATTTATCATTTTCCACAACATAACAACACTAAAAAAAATCACTATTTTCCACGGAAAATTATAGTTATTTTTACTAAATCGGTAGGAAAAAATATATTAGCATTTTCACATGAAAAAAGTTTTAAAAAATTCTAGTATTTTAACAAGAATTTATTTTCCACCATATATTTTTCAGTGTATTGATTTAATAGAAAATGAATGAAAAATCATATTATTTAACACAAATCTCACATTAATTTGCGGTGAAAAGAGCCTATATTATTAATGCTTTGTTATATTTATATCTATTGGTAGAAAGAAGTTTTAGAAGCCCGGCTTGTTTTTATTCCAAATATAACATATTTTTAATGATATTTGACAAAATAGGTTGAATTTTTAAGTAATTAAAGTGACGCACTTTAATCTATCCGTCTTTTTACTCTTCACAAATTTATATTAATTATCTATATGAAATGTTAAGATTGTACTGTTAATCTGTTATTTTATTATTTGAGGCTAATAAAATTCTAAATATAACATATTCTTTATATAAAAGGACCAAAACACATAGTATGATTAATTGAAGGACTAAATTCAATACTTTAGGACTTAAAAGTGCTATTATCGATTAGTAAAAATATACAATTTGTTTAATATTGATAAGCTTTGAGTGAAAACTCTCTTTGCCAACACTACCAACCAATTAACAAATGCCACCTAAGACTTCGTCATCCTCCATGTAAACTGCCGACTTCACTAAATAATTCCATTTGTTTCATTCGTTTGAAACAAAATTAACAACTTTCATTTTATTGTCCATTTTTGTTACATTAATCCTCTACTCAACTTTCAATAAAAGTGAACAGAGGGAGTAATAATTGAATTATTTTGAAATTATATTATTGTTAAATATAAAATAATAGTAAAATTTAGCTCAACACATTATTAATTATGTGATGAAATAATTACAAATAACACGTGAAGTTATTATGCACCATATAATGTTATATTCCTTAAAAGATAGTTTGATTTTTTTTGATATACTTGAAACCTCTAGCTAGTGTGTTAATGAATACTAAAAATTGAGCATATTTAGTTTAAAGTTGTACGAATAACAATGAATAGTACGATGTGGACAACTTCTACTATATGCATCAAATTATATATATTATATATAGTTAATATGAACGCCTACTATTATGAATATTCGATATACTTAGATAGAAAATATTTATTAAAACAAGTCGCTTTTAAGTTTTCATTATTGATAGATACCTAGTCTTTTTTTTTTTTCAAATTAGATTTTAAGTGAGTACAACTAAGAAAGCCGTTGATATCTAGTTATAGTTTAATTATAAGGAAACTAGTTTGAACTAGTTTAGAATTGTTACTATTACCAATTGAAAATAATTACTTTCTAATTTGTTGTAACCAAATTAATCTATATCATTTCAAGAACTTATTCATTATAATTCTAACAAATATAAAATCTTATTCACAAATTGACTTTGACTACTAAATTATCGAAATAATTTAATTACGAATTAAGTTTTGCAAATGTAATCCAAGGCAAGTGTTATAGATCTCAACACATTTAGGTAGTCTAATTAAATTAAACTTTTGAATATGAACTTTCAATATCTAAAAACAATTAAAATATCATAAACCCCCCAAATTATACTAATTCTAAAAAGTTGAGTGCATGAAGAGAAATACACAAGAAAATTGAAAATGTTGAACGAAAGGTACTTTGCACATTCAGAAAAGTAGAAGACCTAATGATAACTATGCAAGGATATCAAGGGCTTTATATGAAATTAACTAGCAAACAATTTCCAAGTTATTTTTGTTTCTAATTCCCCTCTATTTTCTTCTTTTCGGAGATTTAATTAAACGTATTAATATCTGATAAAAATAGAGAAAATATTCTTTCGGGTCCCTTTCAAACCAGGAGCTTTTTTCTATTTTGAATTGAAAAAGGTTTGTATATATTTTTATTACGATATTTTCTTCCATGAAAGTATAAACCCCAATAGCCTCTGCTCGTCTCTCAATCTCTCTCTATTTATCAACTTATTTATATTATGATATGATCTTTAAGTTTATTTCTCCCTCTTACCAAGCGCGTTAATGATCATGTTTTCTTGAATTATTATTAATTCTCTTCTTCTTCTCAAGTGGTTTCCCTCTTTCTTGGCCAAGCTGTATTTTTTCTGAAACTTTAGGAGAAACCCATTTTCAGTTTTCTATTTATCTATGATCTTTGGCCATTGAAAGAGGGATTTTTGCAGTTTTGTTTATTGTGGGATTGAATTCTTGAAAATGAAGAGAGCAAAATTTGATATGTTTATGTCCTGGAGTAGGCAGAGATCGGTCCAAGTTTTGATTTTTATAGGAATTGTTTATGTAGTGTTGGTGGGTTTAGAAGTTCCTTTCGTTTTCAAAACTGGGTTTAGTTTAGTTTCTCAAGATGGTTTTGCCAAAAACCGCCATTTAAATTCTAAAACTTTTGTGCTTGAGAGTGAAGAGTATGTGGAAGAAAGAAAGGCCCCAAATCGTCCTCTTGATGTGCCACTTAGGGTTTCTAATCAATCCAGGCCGGAGAGAAGAAGAATCAGAGAATTGCACACTTGGTTGTCGAATTTAGCATTTAATGGAAGCTCCGTCAATATGAATAGCACCGATGGGTTTTCGGGGATTTTGAAGTCTGCAAAAGAGGCATTTGATGTAGGGAAAAAGTTTTGGGAAGAGCTTGAATTGCACCGACAAGAAGTGGTTCCTGTAGATTATAATAACAAGACCGAAGAATGCCCACATTCGATTTCAATCTCCGGGTTGGAATTTCAGGAAAAAGGGAGAATGATGGTGTTGCCATGCGGGCTTACTCTAGGGTCCCATATTACAGTTGTTGGGAAGCCAAAGAAGGCCCATCCGGAGCATGACCCGAAGATATCTTTGCTGAAAACTGGCCAATTCTTGATGGTTTCACAGTTTATGATGGAGTTACAGGGGCTGAAGACGGTTGATGGAGAGGACCCACCAAGGATTCTCCATTTCAATCCGCGATTAAGGGGTGATTGGAGTGGAAAGCCTGTGATTGAACAAAACACTTGTTATAGGATGCAGTGGGGGACGGCTCAAAGGTGTGACGGCGGGAGGTCAAGGGATACTGAGGAGACAGGTGAGACAATGAATTTGGTTTATTGTTTAAGAAAATTCCAGTACTACTACTAAGTTTTATTGAGTAATTGAACTTCAAAATTTGTTTATTGATGTACTAATTAAGTTAAAAATCTGTATTTTAGGGTGCTGTGGGGGGGTAGGAGCTTATGGTAATGCATCTGTTAAAAGATTGACTATTGATTTTATAAGGATTGAAGGGGAAAAGATTAACTAAGAATGCGTTGTCAGCTACATTATCTGTTGTACTGTGAAGTAGCTTAATGTATAGGTAACATACGAGTCTTTTGCAGTTGATAGACAGGTTAAATGTGAGAAGTGGATTCGAGATAATGACAGCAATCATTCTGAGCAATCAAAGTCATCATGGTGGTTAAACCGGCTTATTGCTGGGCGAACAAAGAAGATGTCTATTGATTGGCCATTCCCATTTTCAGAGGAAAAGTTATTTGTGCTAACGCTTAGTGCTGGCTTTGAGGGTTATCACATAAATGTTGATGGGAGGCATGTGACCTCATTTCCATATCGAACTGTGAGTAGCATACTATTTAGTTCAAGTTCATACTGGATTATTGAAGTGGACTATTCTTAAGGTTCTTTCTTTGTGCTGTCAGGGATTTGCCCTTGAGGATGCTACTGGTTTGTCATTGAATGGTGACATTGATGTTGATTCAGTGTTTGCTGCCTCCTTGCCAGCAACACATCCCAATTTTGCACCCCATAGACATCTTGATATGTCAAACAGATGGAAGGCACCGCCTCTCCTTGATCAACCTGTAGATATGTTCATTGGTATTCTTTCTGCTGGGAATCATTTTGCTGAGCGAATGGCTACAAGGAGGTCTTGGATGCAGCAACAGCTAATCAGATCTTCAAATGTTGTGGCTCGATTCTTTGTTGCATTGGTAGGTTGATATATCGGTAGCATATGGAACCTAAATGGAAATATTTTTTGCTATTAATATTGGCGTTGGTGCTATTAATAAATTACTTAATCTTGAGTTGGCTTTTTGACAGCACGCAAGAAAGGAGGTAAATGTGGAACTAAGGAAAGAAGCAGATTTTTTTGGTGACATCGTCATTGTTCCTTATATGGATCACTATGACCTCGTGGTTCTGAAAACAGTTGCCATCTGTGAATATGGGGTACATTTCTGGATTGCCCTTGAACATTGACATTAATTTTGTCCCCAAAAGTTAACCTCATATATGCATTTGGTTTTTTGCAGGTCCGTGTAGCATCTGCGAAAAATATTATGAAGTGCGACGATGATACCTTTGTGAGAGTAGATGCAGTTATCAAGAAAGTAAATAAAGTGCCCGATAGGAGCTTATATATTGGAAATATCAATTACCACCATAAACCCCTGCGTAGTGGTAAATGGGCAGTGACATATGAGGTAAGAGCTTGAATCTTCTTTTGCGGGTCTTCCTCAATATATATACCTCGTATTAAAAGATCGCTATGCAGCTGGATAGTTTTATCTCGAGTCCTAATTCTGTCGTATAGAAGTGCACTGTTTCGAATGCCTCATTGTTTAATGAGAATTTATAATTACTGCATGATAGTGAGTAATCAAAATGCTTGAGATAGGCGAGTGTTCTCAAGAGATTAAATGGAGGGTATATGGATAAAGGATGCACCAGCTTCACGACAAATGCACTAATCAAAATAGTTGTCTGATTGCTGTCTTCTCCATTAATTCATCTCAATATTGCTCTTAGGTTTAATTTCTCTGGCATTGTTGAATCCTACGAAATCTGAGTATCTCATTTCGTCTCCCTCCCTCGTTTTTTCCCCTCAGGAATGGCCCGAAGAAGATTATCCAGCTTATGCAAATGGACCTGGCTACATAATTTCATCAGACATCGCTAACTTCATTGTCTCAGAGTATGATAGCAATAACTTAAAGGTAGGCACAAATCTTGCTTCTCTTCCATCTGTGTGACAGTTCAATGAAATATCTAACAAAGCTCTCTCCTGACTTGCAGTTGTTCAAGATGGAGGACGTAAGCATGGGAATGTGGGTTGAGAAATTCAACAGCTCAAGAGCTGTGCAATATGTACACAGCTTGAAGTTCTCCCAATCTGGATGTGTAGAAGATTATTATTCAGCTCATTATCAGTCACCTAGGCAGATGATCTGCATGTGGAACAAACTGCAACAGCAAGGGCGACCCCTGTGCTGCAACATGAGATAATAAGTAGAGATTCAGAGGAAAGTAACTGAGAGTTGAGCAGAGAGATGTAAGACAAGTTTTGCATTTATAGAAACCATCATCTGTAAACTTTCTGGAATCCTCAGTTTTAGATATGATACGGCCTGGTTAGGGGCCCTTAAAAAAATCATTCATTGTTATCTCTACCGTCTCTCTTTTTTCTTTCAAATTTTTTAATACATTTTCAAGCTCACCTCTGGATGCATCATGTGCAGAGAGAACAAATCCATACTTTTTATATCCAGCCTACATAGCATAGAGAATCAGGGCTTGGGATTCTTGCAAGTTTTTGCTTGAAGTTGTTACCCTCTCTCCTCTTAGCTAGAAGATTCAATTTTTAATACTTTTGGTTTGTCTTTGAGGTATGTGGTTGACCAAAGACACGTTGTGGGAATGTGGGGTTGGTCTGCTTAAAAGGACTAATCTAAGTGACAAAACATAGACATTGAGGTCAATGGCTATTGGCTATTCATTCCATTTCAAAGGAGAATGAAAGTCTCACCAATTACAAAAAGTTTGTACGCTGTAGCACTGTATAATATTGACGGACAGGCAATTGAATTGGAATATGGGGGCTACCACACACTTTGTGATCGCCTTATTGGCACTAAATGGAGTAATCCCAATACTTATTAATAATTTTTTTATAAGTAGTTAACACTATAAAAAGAACAAACAAAAGAAATTAAAGTTTACTAAAAAAAATAAACAAGTTGTTAGTCATTTCAGTCTAAATAATTAATTATTGACCCGTTTAATCCAACCCGCCCTTGTAATGTGTTGGGAGTGCCTTAGCTGCAGTTAAAGGTTGTTAAGACAACGTTTACACATTTGTGGAACGTGGATAGTAGAATGCGCTAGAATACCAACACGTCTCATTAACATGACTGTACGTGGCTTTAAACCATTTCCCCCCTCCATTAATTAATTAATTCACTCACTCATTTGCAATTTCTGCCATGGGACAAGGCGAAGATTCGAAGACCAAAAATGAATCCAACGTTCAAGTTCAGCTACTTGTTTAATTCTCACCTACATTTATGTAGCTATTAGAGACGTATTCATTTGTTTTTTTTGCAGTTAATTAATGACGGCAGGAAAGAGGGGAAATATTCTTTTTTTACCGTACAAAAGTTGGCAAACAAGAAGCACATGACTCTGACGATGTTCAACGTTTATACATAATTCTCCGTACAGAGTCCGGCGAACATTCCGTCGAAGTTAAACAAGATCCTCATTCCGGTAACGAAGGTGAAGAACTTGGTTCTCACATGGATCCCGGGAAACCCAACCGCGATATTTCTTCCGATAAGGAACATTCCGGCCGTGAGGGAGGACATGGGACCCAAGAAGTTAATATCGAGAAGGAGCCTTTGCTCCGGTTCATTGTAATGGGCCGGAAAAGTCTTCCGGATCCTAGCAAGAAAAAAGGGCATCGTCCGTATTGGGGTTTTGTGGAAATGGTGACTACGAAAATCGACGATGTAAAAGCAGCTCTCAAGGGAGAAGAATACGACACCTCAACTAGAGGACACCGTGTAGTTGCACCAGTTAGAGCTGTAGGTGAAGGAATTTATCTAATTTTGAGGCACAATCCGAAGAAGAGATGCATACCCATTTGGTTTACAAGCTTGAATTTCCAGCAGAAGATGAGGAAAACGAACCTCAGGAGGAATTGAACATAAAGCGAGAAGGGTCATTTCTGATTCAGATCAAGAACCCAGAGCAACATGGAAGTGGATCGCAGTTTAGGGGGCTTCAGAAAAAGAAGGCGGCTACATTCCCGGCACACTTGCAAGTTGAATTTAGGCGGCTGAGGTACCATCCGTCAGACCCACCTGATTTTTTGAACTATGAAGGGTGTGAATTTCTGCTGATATCTGCTTCTGATGATATAGAAGAGGACTTGGGTTTGGAATTGAAGACAGAAAGTGAAGCAGAACATGATCCGTCTTGTTCGGATTTGGTGAAACTGTTCCGATTCGTGCTCTTCTAAGAGGCACTTGGGTTTGAACTTGGTCCCTAGGATTTGGTACTAATTATGTAGATATTAGTTTTAGATGTTGAAGCGTACTCCGTAAATGGTAAGACTTCTGTAATTAGTAAACACCCCTTCCTGAACTTTAATCTTGTTTTGCTGTAAATTAGGAAGTTTAACAAGTTAATTCCACGCAATTACTCTTCTGTCTTAGCTTGATTTTGCAATTCTATTTTGTCGCATAGTTACGTTTTGCTATTCCCTCCGTCCCTATTTATAAATCATTTTATTACAAGGTTACCGTGTAAACTTCGCCCCACCATCACCACAACAGGCTCAACATATGGAGTGAGGAGGAAAATGACACCACGCATCTGACTAAATTAAGGGTTCTAAGCATCTAAAAGATGATATTTCTGTTACAGTATTAGTTATAATGTTATTGTACAGAGAACAAGAAAGAAAACTCTCACCGAATTTCCCCACCATTTTTCATAGGTGAATGTAGAAATGCTAAAAAAAAATGACTACTCAATCTACATAATTTTCTCACTTCTGATTAGCTTCCCTTTTGGATAAACAAACTGCATTACAGTTGCCAAAATTTTCCACGGGAAACGAAACTCTTTGCTTCCATCATGGAGTGGACTGAGAGTTAACTATCATATAATCAGCTTGCAACACCAAACTACAAGCAACAGTATCTCAGGGGGTAAGACATCAGAAGTCATCTGCACCTTCATCTTTCATCACTGAATTAGGACCATCATCGAATCCAGGACCTGGGGCAAGCTCATTGAGATCAAGAAAGCGCCTTCTCCCTCCACTTTCAACATCATCTTGATCTGGACTGCTTGTTCTCTTTCGTACATCATTTTGATCCGCTGTTGCCATCTCAGATGGCACATCATCAACCGGTGGCTCAACTTTCACCTCCTCATTGTCATTGTTTTCCTCTGTGTCATCACTTCCCATTGAGAACTCTGCATTATCACTTGCATCATAGTGCTCTTCCGATCCATTCGACTTCTCAGGTTTCATTGACTCGGTCTCTGATTCTGACATCTCTAAATGGCTATAGTTGATGCGGTTTCTGGTTGCCCTGTTACTGCGTCTTAAACCTGACTGAAGGCTGCCCACCGACCTCAACTTGGTTTCTCTTCTTGTGCGACCCGGCAGCTTCTTAAATCTCCGACTCCGAGGTTCATCGCTCTCCTCACTAGCACTTGGGGAATCTTCATCTTCATATTCCTCCTCTTCATCTTCAGGATTTTCTTCGTCCCAATGATACTCATCATCTCCTTCCGAGCTACTTGACATCTTCCGCTGTTTCCGTTTCCTTAAATATTCTTCATCATAAACCGCTTCACCCATTATATCATCATCACTGTCAAAATCTGCCTCATTTTCGGATAATTCTTCAATAAACTCTGATGCAGAATAGCGCTGGGGTCTCTGCCTCCTACGGTTGCTACATGTAAGAAGAGTACCAATTAGTCATTGAAGAAAAGACCCAAACACATCTCAAAACACATGGAGCAAATACCTTCGATCTAATTGTTCATCGTGATGGTCTTCATCATATTCATCGTATTCGGGAGATTTAGGAGAATGCACTCTGAAAGACACTTGTTGTGACAAGTGTGGAGGACTACCCAATCTACCATTTGTAGAAGTTTCATGCTTAATAGCAGGTTCTCTCCTCAAAGTAGGTTCTGCAGATGGTTGACCATTCCTGAAGTGAGATAGGAAAGAACATGTCAGCATATTTCAAAAGACATAGACGGAGAGACTAGCCAATAGAAAATCATACTTACTTGGTTATCTTGATAGCCTCATTAATTGACCGATCATAATCATCTGTGCAGTATCCAATGTCCAATTAGACACCAAATACTTAACCATCAAAAAAGCAGGACCAAGTAAAATGCACTTACCAAATGTGTAGGTCACAGGCTTCCTATCCCGCAAGGAGCGTCCACCAGAAAGACCATCCATATTTAGCATGTTATCAAGCATCAATGCCTGTCTATGTTGTTTCTTCAACAATTTCTCTTTCCTCTGCACAAAACACAATCTCAGAACAGTCCCATAATATGCAGTCAAAAAACAGAAAAACTCAGAGCTCGGAAAATGAATAGTAGATTACCTTGTGGACCGTCTCAACCTCAGCAAGCATGTCATTTTTCAACTTCTTTCCAACAGAAGCTTCTGTTCTATTTTTACTCGAGAACAGCTTCTCCTGTAGTCATAGAGAAGGTACTTCATAATGAGGCAATAGTATTGGTAGGAAACAAAAAGAGAAAGGAAATAGGGTTACGGAAGCAAAAGAGTGTCAAGGGGAAAGTGGTGATATTATGCTGGGATTGATGCCCTCAAATCAAACGGTGATTATCACTTCCCAAATTGCTTCATTTTAGCAGGGAAGGGCAAAATTTTACAGATTGAAATGCAAGGTACATCTGGAAATCTTACTGATTCAAATCAACCAATTCAGCAATGAAAACACAACGTGTCATGCCAACTATAAAGCTACTTCCGGTTTCACTTATCAGCATCTTACCAGATTTAACGCAATGGTGTGTTGTGCGTGTGTTGCACAATAAACACATATACACATACCCACACTTGGCTAATTTACTTCAAATTTAAGTTGCAATCACCAAATCTTTTTTCCGTTCTGCTGAGGTTTCGAAGTATTGGCAATTAATGACACAAACAATAATTGATCCCAACAAGATCAGGAAGGCAAAGTTGATATTAAGAGACTGAAAGAGAAAGATTATTGGTTAAAAGCTCATTACTGAACTCGGATTTACATTCTAATTTCTAAAAGAGAGTACTAAATTTCACTTTCTGACTTATAGGCAAAACCCTCAAAAGCTTTGTCATGGAAACAGAACCCATGTCAGCACCAATAAGGATTGGTATACCAATTTTTACACACAAATAAAAAACAGTATAACTTGTGCATTTCAGACAAATCCCTCAAATACATTGCCGGGGAAATAGAGCCCATGTCAGCATATAATCCACGGTCTCCCTCATCCCCATCTTTCCTTAACAAGATATAGACAACAATGAAACAGTGTTACTGCCACTGTCTATTTCACTCACTCTTTGCTATGCTGCTTAAACACAATCTGATCACACAAGAAGATTCAGATTGAAATCTAAAGTAGCATTCGAGTATCATAGTCAGCGCCTCACCAACCTTTCAGCAATAATCCATTATCATCACCAGTGGACATCGGATAGCATGCGGCAAGATAACATAAATGGATGCATATGGTTTTCATCAAGTCCAATTGTTACTTCAGAGCAAGAAATGTTTACAAGTATGATGACAACTCACAATAGGACAGAAGTTGAAGCACGACAAAGAATTTATGGTTCTAACTGTAAGAATGGAGATTGCACGTCATCTGCACCGTCGAGATAAAAATAGTAAAGACACACAACTTCACTTCTCATCTTTTGAGTAGGAGAGTATAACCATTGATTTCCCCAGCAGGAAACATGTAACCTTGAGGACTCAAAAGCACGATGTTAACGACAAGGATATATAAGTGCAAACCCTCATGCACTATTTTTTACTTTTCATTGTTCAAAAATGTTCAACTGCTTGTAGGCTTATCCAGAATGCATTTTTCTAGATACTAGCACAATAGGTTTGAAACTCAAAATCCTCTTTTTCTGTAGGTTGTAAACCAGTTGATGGATATCCTTCAGGGGAAATATCCCTTTTAATTCTGAACCACCAGTTGATGTCTCATTTCTAGTTCCGAATTCAATTTTGCAGCAGATACAGAGGTAACGTGGCTCAATACAGATTAGAGAATGACCAAGCAGGCAGTCTGTGTTCTTATGACATTTCCTCAATACAAGTAACTAATGAAGAACCTCCATTTAGAGAGAGAGAGAGAGAGAGAGAGACAGACAGACAGACAGAGAGAGAGGTACTGTGAAGTCATTCTATCAGATCTTATCAATTGCTACACAAGTTTCACAATGGGGTTGGAAATGATTTTGGAGACTGAAGATCATAGAAGGTGGCCTTTTCTTCTTGGGTGATGAGTGCATGAAGTCTGCATGACTCAACATAACTGGTAGAAAAGAGACAGATGTACAGAAAATCTGTGCAGAAGGAATTGAAGACAACAATCATCTCTATTTGCAGTGTTGATTTGGTATCTCATTGTGGGAACTGTTCATAAACTTCTTCTGGTGTTAAATAGGTTATGGCTTTGATAGTAGCTCGTTACAGGGAGGAAGTTTGTACATGACACCCGCTTTCTAATGTGCAGTACTATCTCAATGCTTGCACCCCCACCTCCAGACAAGTCCATTCAAGACAAAAGGTCTTTCAACTAGAATCTACGTTTTTTCTCTTTTCTCATTAATCTACACAATAAATGTTAATAGCTTATCCACACTTACTAATGTTGTTTCAAATAATACCACTATCATTTCTTTTCCAGTGGGTTGGAGAAAGTTCAACAAGTATGCACTGTTATGCAGCTCTCCAGGTAAAAACACACTTACCACACACACGAAGAAAAAAAACTCTTTCTGGACTAGATAAAAAGATTAAAACTCAAAAGCTACTTCTTCAGAGACTTCTTTGGCATCAGAAACCTATATGGCGTATGCATGCAACGGCACAGCACAGCACAGCAAATACTCAAAAAATTGACCGCTAAATAAAAGCTAGTTTTTCATCGTTCTACAAGATTGTGTCTAAACAAGCATAAAGATAATCAGGCAATTAGTTACCTTAAGACAATCAAATGAGAGATCATCCGGAATCTGTACATCATCTTGTTTACAAATTTTACCTGCCTCAAGTAAAATTTCCTTCCTAGAAGCAGCTAAAACTGCCCCACGATGTGAAATTAGACACTCAATCATTCAGACTGCAATTATCATAAAAGAAATGCTTTTTGACCCAGATTTAAGTAGACTAGTTATCAACCCAGTTAATAAAGGAAAATAAGTTAATAACCAACCACCACATTTCCAAATAAAGATATTTTTTAGAAATAAACTTGCTTAGAGTAGATTACTAGACCACCAAAGATGACTTCCCATGAACGTGACTGCTTTTCCTTTGAAATGTATTTTACAATAGACACTAAATGGAGAAAAACCAACCCTACCAAATAGTTGTGTTTGGATAAGATTAAACCAACCGTACCAAATAGTTGGGTTTGGATAGTATTGCACTTTCTCAAAACCAAAAATTGAATAAACCATGTATTATAGAACCAAATCGGAAACTGAATACACAACCCTACTAATACTACTATGTGTAATGTGTCAGTATCTAAAATAGGCGAAATAGTCTAATGGACTCTTGTACTTGTCCGAGTTTGTATTATGGATCCTTCTACTTTACCCTTTACCAACTGAACCTTTAAACTCAGTAAAACACAATATATCAAACCCCACTGACCATTGACCAAGCTTATGTGGCATATAGATAGTTGAGTTGGCAAGTGTGTGTGACTACACGTGTGTGGAGGCAAGTGAATATCATATTTAAATTAAAAAATATTAAAAGAATAGAAGAATAAAATAATAAATTTAAACAATAACAACAACATACCCAGTGAAATCCCACAAGTGGGGAAAATAATAAATTTAAAAAAGGAAAAAAATAAAAAAGAACCTTCTTCTTCCCCCATCCCAGCCCCAACCTTCTTTTTCAGTCATCCCCCAACATCCCCACCCCAACTCCCTTTTTCTTTCTTCTCCACACCCTACTGTCATCTTCTTCAGCAGACCCCATTCCCCTTTTTCTTCTGTCTTTTTGGTTTCCATTTTAGTCTCACCAGTTAACACCGAGTAAAATTTTCAATTTTTTTTTTTACAATGGATACATAATTATATGTTTGCTTCTCTCTAATTTCCTCTTCAACACAAAAGGCTTGCAACGGAAGAGAAAAAGGAAACAAAGGAAGATGACAATTTAGATCATATATTTTCAAGATTCAAGGTTTTCATTTCAAGACCTCCATTCCTGATGTCCCTTTTCTTTTGTATGAAGACAAATTTAAATGGGAGAAAAAGAGAATAAGAGGGTGGAGGTGATGGTGATGGTGGTTGTGGGTTGGAGGAGGTGGAAAGAATGTGGAGGAAGTCAGGATGGTGAGAGAAATAGGAATTTTACTTTATTTTAAAGAATAAATTGAAAATTTATTATTTTACCTTTTATTTAATATTTTTGATTAATAATTTTTAAAAATAGTTAATGAAGATAATTATGATGAGTTTATGTGACATGGATTTGACATGTCATCTATTTAAGGGCGAGTGAGCTATACACAAGGTAAGAGGGGTTCAAAAATCTTCTTTTGATTAAGTTTAAGTGTTAAAGGGCTAAGTAGAAGGGTCCATAATACAAGCGCATTCAAGTACAAGGGTCCTTTAGACCATTTCGCCTCTAAATATTGGATTAATTTTCCCCTTTTCTCTATTGTATCCTTAGGGGTCGTTTGGTTCGAAACCAGGTTATCCTAAGATTATAACCAAGATTAGATATCTCACCCTCTATAGTGGGATAGATATTCTATAACTGGTTTTAGCCAATACCGTCAACCAAACACAGGGTTGATTTAATCCCAAATTTCAAACTGTGATAACCCACTTAATTCCTCCAGCCGAACGGCCCTACATTCTCATCTTCTGAATAGATATCCTTGTTTCTTATTAACCAGTACTTCACCTTGACCTATAACTTCTATTTTTTCAAAAAAAATATCTAGTTGTGGACTGAAAATCTAGGTTACTGACAATACACAAAGCAAAAAAGCAAGCATTAACAAATAGAGGGGGAAAACGAAATTAGAAGTTTGATACAGTAAAATTATTGAAAAATCAATTACTAATGATCTAAGGTCTTTCCGGTGATCTTTCCAGCATTCTTTTCTGCAAACTAAAACACAATGGATAGAATATAAGTGATTGACCATATTAAGAACTTACAGAAACATCCTGGAATTCATCCAAGTTAGTTGCAACAGTTTCCCACTGATAACATGAGCTAGGTATTGGTGGTACAGTCTTTCCCTTCCCTTTCTTGATTTCAATCTTTCTAATCTCTCGGTACAGTCGATGCCCAATTATGGGATCATTCTCATACCTGAATGAAGTAAAAAAACAAACAGACTTTAGCAATGAACATTGACCAGAGAAAATACTATTCTCCACCAAGTGCTGAGAGAACTTATAAAAATCGCTCTTCAAAGTAATCAAAACCGAAAAGCGGCAAAAGCACCAAAGTTTATGTTTGTAAGCACAAAGAGGTCATTGAGATTAACTGTGGGCCTTAGCAAATAAAAGTGCCAATGAAGAAAAAATAAAAGAGAAGAAATGTTATGCAAGAAAATGTAATTATAAACACAAAAATGTATTATTTGGACAGAAGACTGGAAACACTATAATGATGCTATTTAAGACGGTGTGCCTTTAATGACAACTCATAGGTGAAGGTGTGCATGCCTTAGCACCTTAATGCCTACACTAAAGTGCAAATTAAGCGAGGCAAAGCGCACAACCTGGACTTCACAGAGCTTCAGGGCCTAAGTGCAGTTTAAGCAAGCCTATAACAACATTGTGGCTATATCTAAGAAAAGTGGACTTCTTGGGAGCGAAGTTACTCTTACCAGTAAGAAATTCCATGAGAATCACCACCAATACGTTCTTTTCGGAATAGTGATAGGTGAACACCTTGTTTCAAGTTTTCGTCAATGTAGTTACGAATATCTTCTTGCTGCACAATAAGCAACCATATTGGGACCTCAAATGACACATTAAAATTTAAAAATTTCAGCAAGTACATGTAAAAACAAGAGTAGGCTATGTAAGTTTGTATATCATCAGAGTACTAGGCGCTCAAGAAAAGTTTGAAGGACTACTCTGCCTCACCACATCTTTATTTATAATAATATATTTAAAAGAACTATCTCACAACATTCCATCTAGTCCTTGATTTTTGAGAAAAAATATTTTTATACTCCTCTTCTTACCCTTATGGGTGGAAGAAAAATACATGTCGTAGACCTATCTCTATCATTTAGGTTTGATGATGTGGTGCATTTAGAAGATCCCAAAACCAGACATTTGAATCTCTTAAAAGAGAACTTGGACCACATTATGAAAATTAGGTTATAGATATACTAACAGTCACACAGTTTATCCCTTTTGACAATTGGAAGAGCCTTCTTCTCTTCCTTCTCTTCTTTTGAGTATAAATGCTCTACAAATCCACTTAGCTAATACTACAGATGTCTCATGTCTGTATGATACTATGATGCAGGAAAAAGCTATTAATTTTTTCCCCTCTTCTCTCTGTGTCCTTTTTGTTGAGGTGCAAACGAGGCCCCATATAATGAAACTAAACCTAATTCTAGAAAAGACATAACAAAATTCAAACACAACTAGTAAATGGAGAACTTCACCACTAGAAACAGGTTAATGATAGATTTCCAAACTACTATACCCTTCATTTTATGAGATGTTCCAAATGTGAGACAGCTACGTCCTTGATCAACAATGGCAGTCCAATTTCACTTATCAAGAGCCAAACAGAATTAATCTCTGCCCATGGTAAACTTATTTTTTTGGTAAATTGCAATGCGAAAGATTGCACATTAATTAAGTTTCTAAGTGTCTAAATCAATTAACAAAGTTAAGTCTGATTTAGCTCTGATAACTTGGATAGATATTTTCCTTTAAAAAAAAATCTTTTCTGGGTAAGTTCCCTGAGAAATAAGTCTAAGGACAACCCTACTATAACTCGAGCATCTTTTCTGAGTATTAATAGATTTGACTACCTCAATTCTTTCCAAGTCAAACTGAACCAATGAGAATGTGACAAAGATGGTTTAAGAAATCATTAGCTTTCAAGAATCATTGATAACCCAAGTGAGCTAGGAACTAAGGTAAGTACATAACAGATAACAGGAATAATGGTAAATAAGACAGGTCCGAAATACCTCAACACGAATATCACATAATGCTTTCAAAATCACCACGCGGACTGCAGGATCTAGCGCACTATAAGCTTCAATTTCAGCCCTGTAAATTTGAAGGTACTTTGTTAACGTACGCAAACTTTTTTCCCGGTAAGTACGTACGCAAACTATAAGCACTTCAAGAACAAAAATCTATGTTACTCACCCTTGTGCTGCAACTATAGGTAGTTCCCCCTCTGCAACCTGCAGAAAGTTATCAGTTAGCTATTCAAGCATATGCACAACAAAAGCTCACTCAGTTTGATTAAATGGTAAGTTACCCAATGCCACCAATCTCTTAATTTCCTGCACAAAACAGTAATCCATGTATTGTGTCCAAGTGCCATTCGCGTAACCGGTGGGATTGCCTACAGAGATGGGGGAAAACAGAAATAAGAAAACAGAAAAAACTTACAATGGTAAATTCAATGTAAGTATATTTCAAGCAAAAAGTTACAAAAATGTTAGTAGAATCACTAGGAATGAAAATGTATATATACAGGTATGATGTATCATTGGTGATTCAAATCATTCAAACATCTTTCCTTTATTGAGTTTTTTTCTCAGAAATATTGGAACCACAACTTTAATATAAAGCTCAAGGGGAAAATTTTATGTTCCTGAGTAGCCTCCCCATAGAACATAAAATTTAGCTAGAGGACTTACCAAGAAAACAGTCTCCTTAACCTGTAAAAAAATGTTAAGATGAGGCTCAAGGACAACAAGAATGTGGACTAATTATGGAGGCGTGCCTAGTAAAAATGGCAGATTAGAATGCAGAGTTCTCTAATCTGTTATGCATGGAATGAATTTGCAGTTAACTATGAATGCAGACTTTTCTAATCTGTCAAGCATGTTCACCCAAAACACAAGCCATCTTTCTTTTGGTTGTTCATCCAATGAATATCATATTTACTTGGGATAAAGATAGGAAGACCTCCTTCGACACTTGCTCTGTCACACATGAAAATCTACACCAAACCCCTGAAACAGTACACCACCTTACTCAAACGAGTTAAGTTTAACCTGAATTAAAAGGAACAAGAGCAGCGACCAACTATATGCAAACAAGACAGCATTTCTCCATTACGAGCAGCACCAAACATAATGGTTCCTCCTTTGGTTATGTCAAAATCAGCAGGATGTACGCCCAACTCAAAGAATGCCACCCTATTTGGTTTCTGACATCTAGACCATACAAAGGTTACAAACCATAAGGCCACTAACATGGTCTACTGAGAAGTAAGGATGAGATCCAGAGCAGCAGAAAACTAATAATATGTTCCAATCACACTCGTCAGTGTTTAAATGAATAAAACATGAATCACTAGCAATCTGGTGTGGACAATCAAACTGGATGACACTAATACTCAAATAAATCATAGTATTGACTTCAGTACATCATTGTCTACCTCTACTTAAGATATAACGTCTAATGAAGTAGCCCACATGCACCCCTCAAACTTCTTTTAATGCCATTTAGGCACCAAGTCCCATCCATATCATTTAAAGTATATTAACTTTCTCCATTTAGTTTCTCTCACCCGCATTTACAACATCTTGGACCATTTTAGGCTGAGATTTCTGTATAAAAGAGATGTCTCTTCACGGTAACAATTTCATGCCTGTCACACTTCTTCAACTAACTTTAAATAAATACAAAATTCTTATCATATAAGGTTAATATTTAATCTGCTCAAAAGTATGCAATTCCGATAAACAACACTTCTGGTCAATGTCAGCACCATGTAATAAGAAATACTACTACTTGTCCCAATCCCCTCCCAGTTGAATGGATGTTTTTTGAGAACGATGGTTCTCTGCCTGAAACTAGCCATTGAAATAAATTCAGACCAAACTGCATATTTTTCAAGGTATAGCTGCATTGGTATGCATGTAAAAAGCCACTTAAAAGTTTATTCTACATGTTTGAGAAACATTTTATACAGATTTGAGGACTTTGCACAACATATAATTGCTATCAGTATTTCTCTACTCAAATAGTCCTCGGCTCTGAGTAGTTCCATGGCCCTTTTAACAGCATCAAAGGTTAAAAGGTGCAAACTTTGCAGGCATCCTAGCTCCCAATGAAGAAAAAGACACACGAGAACAGAGGATGCTAGTTTTAAAGATGGGACATAAACTCTTTTCTGATTTCAAGCAGCAGATAATGCAAGTTAAATTCAAAGGTTCACAAATACAAAAACAGTTGCAGTTTTGTGAAAGGAATCACCACAGCACCAAGAAGAACTACAGTCGAGCGTGAAGGTACAAACACCCAACTGGGTACAGAAAAGCTCAATTTGCACCAAAAGTAACTGAAGTTAGACAAATTCACCAACCTTTAGCAATGGCATATGTATATCACCAAGTGTATCATTTGGAGTAATCAATGCTGTTTCAAATTCCTCAGCTGAAAACTCCACTCTAATATTCAACAAAGGCCTAAAAACCTATAACCCCACAAAAGAAAAAAAAATTAAGCATTTATCCCCAAAAAATGCACATGTAACATAAAGTTGCAAACTTGTTCAGCTTCAAACATACATTCAAGAAATTCAATATGGAAGCTAACTGCCACATGGACCGTAGGTTCCATCGAGGCAACTGCGATGGTTCGGGCTCTCCCACAAGCTGAGTCACAATCTTGCCGCATTGTTGCCGTGAAGAAGGTGACCCGTTTTCGCCTTCCTCTACCCCCTCCTCATCATCACCTTTATGGGACTTCTCTTCATCCTCCTCCTCCCTCAACAACCTAGCCGCTAGCCTTTCTTTCCTACCTGCAGTCTTTTTCTTCCTCACCTTAGAAGCAGCCTCCGCCTCTGCTGCAGCTGCAGCCTGTAACCTCGCCGCTGCCCTTTTGGTACACTCCCTCGCAGGCCTCTCTCTCCTAACTATATTACTAATACTATTATTAGCATTACTATTACTGTTAAAGTTATTCTCTGAGGTTTTCTTCTCCTGGGAAGGGAAACCTTTGTTTTCGTTGTGGGTATGGTTTGTCTCGTGATGGATCGGAGAAGAAGAAGATGAGGGTTGTGGGTCGGACATGATAATGAGGGGATCGGATAAGGGATTGTCTATGGAGGGTTTACAGGTGGAGATCGTGGGGTTGCATTGAAGAAAAGAAACCTTTTACAGAACAAGTGAGAAGAAGAAGAAAGCTGGGGTTTTGGCCAAGAAAAATTTGAAATATTATCAAGAACTGCAAAGTTCCTGCCACTGCTACTGTAAAAAGAAAGCATCATCCAAAAAGATGGAACATGGGTAATAATCTTGCAATAATTATGGTGATAATAAGCAAAAAAGATTTGAACTTTGGTGTGTTTAGTGTTCTTATGTGTTGGTTTTCGAAAGAGGGAGAGAAATTTTGGGAAGACGGAGAAGGGTGAAGAGAATTTAGGGATATCTGAGAAAACTATTTTTGGGGTAAAAAGGGAAAGAGTGATGAGGGATTGGTGACTAGAATAGTTAATTTGAGTTAAATTGGGACTGGAATTGGTAAATTTGGGAACTTTTGGAATTTATATTGTGATTTTGTGAATGAAAATTATGAATGCATTGACATAACTTTGGTTCAGGGCAAGGGTTTTCAACAAGGAAGTATCATAAACGACGCCGTTCTAAGTACGTTGATGTCCACGTCAACTAATGAAGAATGGCAAAAGAAAATAATGTAGAAAAAGAGGTGGGGAAGATAAAAATCCTTGACCACATGAAGATTCCATTGTTATAGTAAAAGTTGATTTACCAAAAACTAGGCAATTATAGTGAAAAAGTTGTTACAAAAATATTTGAGATTGATTGTATAGTGATATCTTAGGTATTCATCATGGCTAAAGTTAAACGATCTATACTCACGAGTATAACAAAATAGATATTAAGTAGTAATTTACTTTTAACACTAATATTTATTGTTGTGGAAATATTTAACTGTAATTAAGTTAATATATTGTATTCAAAGTCAGTAAAGTCATTAGCAGTGTTTTATGTAGAGTGATAGTTATAAATATTCATATTTATTATTGCCGCTAAATATAATGTAGCGACAATTATATTATTACCTCAGATTTCTTTGTTTATTGTAGTGTATGAATTACGAAAAGCTCTCTTTTTGGGCTTGCATACATGGTATTTTGTCGTGAAAGCAAATTGGTAAGTTCTCCCGCCCCCAAATTACAGGTGAATTATAGGTGAGACCTAATTCAAATTCGATTTAGCAAAAAGTCATTTTTAGAATTTGAGCCTACAAGAAATTACATTATCCAAAATGTACCCAAATTCATTCTTTAGAATTAAATGAGTTATTATTTTTAAATCGTAATCATTGGCTCATTATGAGAATTAGCGAACCATTATTTATTTATTCTATAACGATCAGATTTTTTCCTATTTATCTATCTTCTTTCTTTGTGAGAAAATGAACCAATTGAGAAAAAATTTCTACAAATTTGATAAGAGTTCTACGTTTGCTATGAGAAATCTTTATTAGTTCTGCTTTGAATTTTATACTGCTTTTTATAAAAGTAAAACTATTGTTACATGTCCAAAGCTAGTGATAAATTTTTTAAGACGATCATCATTTTGTAGAGATAGAACTAGAAAAAATGATATCCTTGCCAAGTTAAGAGGATGTCTTTTGTTGAAGCAAATGATACTATGAATATTGTTACCATTCCACAAGTAAATATTATAGCCCATATGAATGATTGGATGATAGGTTTCGTATTATTATGCATATTTGTGTTAGCAAAAAATTATTTTATGTCTTACACTCTTGACAATGGAGTAGGCTATTATCGTGGAGATTCAAGATTATTATTCAAATTTTTCACGCTTCAAGAGGGTATTCAAGAAGTGATCAGCCTCAGAAATCATTACTGTCTCTCAAGCGAACTAGTTGGTCTAGTCACACATCCATTCATTCATTTAATCAGCGGAAGACTTAAAATAAAGAGACAAATAAGTGGGCAAATCCAATCAACAATCTAACTCAAGGAAAAAAGGCTATAGGCCAACAAATCAAACTCCAATCTATGTCGTGAGAATAATCTAACAAGAACAATTCAAGGAATAGAAATACTCAATCAACCCAACTCTATCTAGTTTATGAAGCATCTATCACTGCTGTCTAAATGGTGTCAATAACAAGTTCATGGCTACCTCAAATCAAAATGATAAAGACTAAACTCAATGCAAGAATAAGATAAGTGGATCCTCCGAATACATGGGAGGACTCACCAATTAGCTGAATGTGGACAGATTCTCCATGGTGTGCCTGTTGATGATCTTTAGAACCTGTCTCTGCATCATTTCATGATGCAAGTCCAAATAGACATCAGTTACCTCTACAAAAATATTGACTTTGACTGAGTTATAAGTTATTGCATGTTCCCAATGACTGACGTGGAGTTATTATGCGTAAAAAAATCTTTTAAAAATATTATGATTATTTTAATTAAGAATAATATTTTTGTTGGCAAAGAATATTGTAATTATGATTTAGTTGTATTTTCTTAGTCATGAATGAAAATACTAAATAACTTGCGTGATTGATTTCTTCGTTTTATGACATGTTAGACTTTGATAATAGAATTCAATTTTAAGTAAAAAATTAATTGTATAAAACTATCAAGATCTAGAGTAGATTTGATCCGTGTTTTAAAAGACGCTGTTGACACTTGTATCAGGGCTCGCTCTAGGGCGGGGCTCTAGCAAAACGCTCCAAGACTCAAATGTGAAACTTAGTTCTGTAAGACTTACGCCCTAAGCGTCCGGCTGTACCCCTTAAGCACGCCCAACTCCTAACGCTCTAGGCTCGCCTAACAGATCTTACACAAATTATGTGTTAAAATCTTTAGCTAATATTGTTGACCCTCATAATTCTTAAATAAATGAATGATACTTAATAATTTTTAATCTATAGAGATAAGAAGATTGAGAGTAACTCAAATAACAAGTTGTAGTATCACATCTTTACTATTTGGCAACACTATGAAGGTGATTATATATTATGTAACATTTCTTTTAAAAATACGTAGCGAAATTTTACTTTTTCACTTATTATTGATCTTCATGATTTTGTCATATGCCTCAAAATTATCATATTTTATTTAGTTATTTGAAAGTAATTTTATCTCTATTCATGATGGAGTGATATTTTTATTGTAATACTAGTAAGTTTTATTGATTATTTTATGTTAGAGAGGTAAATTGTATAGTATGATAAAAAATATTTTAAGAAATAATGATTCTTTTATTATTAGAAAGTTAAGATATTAGATTATTTATAATTGTATAGTCATGTAAGTTTTATTTTCCATGAGTTTTCTTAATCATATTTGTAATTATTTCAAACTATTAATGTATTTTTATAATTTTGTGTTATTATATTATTATACCATATTGTAAAATAAAAAATTAAAGATTCATAGGGCTTACGCCCCACGTCTCAAGGCTTACGCATCGCCCTATATTAAGTAAAATGCCTCGCCTCACGCCCCCTTCTTTTAAAACACCGAATTTGATAGAAATGGTGAATTTATTTTGCTTAATGAATTTTTGAAAATAAATAAATTTTTTAATGAAGTTACCCCTCATTAGTCACTTAAATCGAATAAACAACCAGGAGGAAAATAAAACCTTAAAAGAAATGATGCATTGTATTGTATGCTAGCTTTTGTGCATTCGATAATCTTTAAGGAGAAGTTATTCTATATCTTTGCTATATGGTACAAAATTAGGCTTCTTTAATAAGAGAACTGAAAAAAAACTATTATGAATTATGAAAAGATTATTCCCTTAGATAAGTATTTAAAAGTATAGGCGTATCTTGTTAACGTTATGCTATCTAATCGAGGAAAAAAATTTTAAAAAAATGTTGATTATGAGTTAAGTACCTATCGTTTTAAAAATGATTCTAAAATAATTTCTGCTGCTATTGCTTGATGCTTTAAAGTTAGTTGATTTACTAAATCTTCAAGAAATTATTTTTCAAAATAAATATGCTCAAATAATTGATATTTTGATGCTTTTAGTATATAGCTTGTTCTGTGAGCAAATTCAATAGATACACTCATAATTTTAACAACGATTATTGAAATTCATTGACAAGATTTTTGAAATATATGAGGTGCCATAAACTATGATACTAATTAAATCTTTTACTCAGACAAGAATAAATATACTCGTAGTTATATGCTTATCTTTGGTGCGGATACAATAACATGAAAATCAGTCAAATAAATCATAGTTACTGGATTAACTACAAAAGAAAAAATGGTCAAAAATGTCCTTAAACTATTTGAAATGAATAAAATTGCCCTTCATTTATAGTTTGGTCCAAAAATGTCTTTGTCGTTAATACTTTGGTCCAGAAATGCCCCTATTATTATTTAATGGGTCAAGAATGCCCCTATTATTACAAAATGGGTCAAAAATATCCTTTTCCGAATAAATATATTTTTTTAAAGAAAAACAAATCTTATTCCTTATAAAAATATTGCTTTTAAGGAACTCTATTCTTGTTTTCTTTCTTTTTAAACCACTTTAAGTAATAAAAATGTAGGAAATTATTTTATTCTTCGTAATCTCATTTTATCAATTAAAATAGAATAATCTCATGTACTCTAAGTTTTAAAGGATAATATATGTCATATATATAAGATCATAATAAATCTATCATTAATTTTTATTCAAACAACAATGGAAAATAATTATAATAAAATAAGAAATATTTTTAATTTTTTAATTTTTTTCTAATTGAAGTAGAGTAAATATTTTTTAATAAAATAAATATTATTAGGAAAAAAATATGTTCAAAAAGAAAATAAATAATATATTTATTTGAAAAAGGGCATTTTGACCCATTAAATAACAATAAGGGCATTTCTGGACCAAAGTATTGACGGTAAGGACATTTTTGGATCAAACTATAAATGAAGTGCATTTTTTACCCTTTTCTCATTACAAAATATGAGTTTGTGATTTAGGAATTGATTGATAATGAGTCTAGGAAATTTCTTAGCGAGTATTCAGATTGAAATAAAATTAAGGGAATATTATGCAAGTAAACATATACTAGTTAATTAGTACATAATTTAATTAATTAACATAATTATAGTTTAGCTAATTTACAATTTGGTACTAACATTTAGCGTTAATTACGGTTTGAGTTTGTATAATTCAAAATTTATATAATATAATTTGTATAACTTTTGTATAATGTAATTTTGTATAATATAATTTATATAACTGTTTAAAATTTAGATGTTTGTGTTTGTATAAATTTGTTATTTTGAGTTTATACTAAAATAACTCAATTATCCGCGAATTATACAAACGAGACATTGAAATATAGCTACAACCCGTAAATATGCAAACTATAACTAAAGAACCCAGTTAAATTTATTATAGTGATTATTTACAAAATTTTCCCAAATTAATGCATCTACGTATTGTGGTTGTCAAACAACATTAACCATAGTGAAAAAAAAATATTTCAATAGAAAAAATAGACACATTCATTTAAGAATTAAGATATGACGCAATAAAACAATTGTTATGATATGAAATTATTTTCATAAGCTATACAAAGTTATAAGTGAATTTCGCCGATTCACATGCTAAGAAAAATATTGAGGGGGCATGGAATGATTTTTGTCGATCTGAGAAGATTAGCGATGATTGTAATGTAATGTCTGTGATTAAAAATCCACAAAATAGGTTTATATGTCTAATAACAATTCATTATTCGATTAAGTATGTATTATTTATTTATATCCCTCCTATGGTATGAGTGCAAAACTGGAAAACGAGGAGAAGTTGAATTAAATCGTTAATCGAATTCATATCATTTATTGTGTATTGCAAAAGTTTTGCATATATGAATTTGATGGGTGGAGTTATATGATTGTGGAGTGACGATGTCATTATGTTATTTTTCGACAAATTTTTTCATAGCACTCATGAATATCAAAACGTGTGCATAGTATCTCAACGCAAAATCGAAATAACGGTAAAATTTGTGCGAGTATAATGTGATAAAGACCCTAAACTTACAAAAAATTATTGATTCGTAGAAGTCTTAACCTCAACAATTGTTTTGTAAGTTCAATCTTAGTTTATCTAGGTTTGATTCATAGTCCACAAATCACTAGATTCGACACATTACACTTATATATGAAAATTCAACAAAATATTCTCTCTTCTTCTATTCTTTTTAGAGAATATGTGGGTAACTGTTAGAAAATAATAAGAGTATCTCAAAACACTTTCCTTTTCACTTCTTGGATAACATGTTAGCTGTTCTCTTTTACTCTTCATACAATCATTTTTTCCAGAAGGAAGAGAAAATTTAATAGGTACGATACAATATTTCAACAAATACTGAAAATGTGTTAGTTGTTAAGAAATACAACAAAACAAGGAAGCAAGAGTAAAAGATAAGATAGGAGAACAAAGGAGAAATTTTACTATGTATATGTAGTATATCTCTATCATCTTTACATTAAAGAAGGCTATTTATAGCCATATGTAAATGGAAGAAAACAAAACATTAATGGGTAAGTTGCCCACTAAAAAAGATAGAGGATCATCCACTAATGCAAAGTGGACAACCATTAATTTGGTTGATAACACTCCCCCTTGGGTGTCCACGTAAAATGTATCTCATTAAAAACTTTACAAGAAACAATATACATAGTTATTCTGAACATCCATAGATGTTGTGCCTCGTTAAAATCTTATTAGGAAAAACCCAGTGGAAAAAAGCCTAATGAAGGATAAATAGTACACACATCTGATAATACGCATTGAGTGCTGCCTCATTAAAAACCTTACCAGGAAAATCCGGTGGAATAAAACCTTGTTTAAGGAAAAAGAGTACAGCGCGTATTTTGCTCCCCCTGATGAAAACATCACTTAACATCTCGAAGACGACGCATTCCAATTTTGTATCTCATTTTCTCAAAGGTTGAAGTTGGCAATGCCTTGGTAAACATATCTGCTAAATTGTCACTTGAACGAATTTGTTGGACATCTATTTCATCCTTCTTTTGAAGATCACGAGTGAAAAAGAATTTTGGTGAAATATGTTTTGTTCTGTCTCCTTTGATGTATCCTCCCTTCAGTTGAGCTATACATGCAGCATTGTCTTCATAAAATATTGTTGGAGCGTCTTTTGTCAAAGAAAGGCCACATGTTTCTTGAATGTGTTGAGTTATTGATCTTAACCAAACACATTCTCGACTTACTTCATGAATGGGTATTATCTCTGCATGATTTGAAGAAGTGGCAACCATATTTTGCTTTGTTGAACGCCATGATATAGCTGTACCACCACATGTAAATAAATAGCCTGTCTGCGATCGACCCTTATGGGGATCAGACAAATATCCCGCATCTGCGTAACCAATCAATTGTGACGGAGATTCATTCGAGTAAAACCATCCCATATCAATGGTCCCTCGAAGGTATCTGAATATATGCTTAATTCCATTCCAGTGTCTTCGCGTTGGGGAAGAACTAAATCTTGCTAACAAGTTTACTGCGAAGGCTATATCTGGTCTAGAATTGTTGGCAAGATACATTAATGCACCAATTGCACTAAGGTATGGTATTTCAGCACCAACAAGCTCTTCATCATTTTCATGAGGTCGAAATGGATCTTTATTAATATCAAGAGATCTCACAACCATTGGGGTACTCAGTGGGTGTGCTTTATCCATGTAAAATCTCCTTAAAATATTTTCTGTATATGTTGATTGATGGACAAATATCCCATTTGCAAAATATTCAATTTGTAGACCAAGACAAAATTTTGTCTTTCCGAGGTCTTTCATTTCAAACTCCTTTTTAAGATATTTTACTGCCTTTGAAAGTTCTTCAGGAGTTCCGATAATATTCAAATCATCAACATACACTGCTATTATAACAAATTCAGATCCAGACCTTTTCATAAAGACACAAGGGCAAATTAGATCATTTTTATATCCTTCTTTTAGCAAGTATTCGCTAAGACGATTGTACCACATTCGCCCTGATTGTTTCAGCCCATATAAAGATTTTTGAAGTTTTATTGAACAAGTTTCCCGGGAATCTTTATATATTTCAGGCATTTTAAATCCTTCAGGAATTTTCATAAAGATATCGTTATCCAGAGAACCATATAAATAGGCTGTAACGACATCCATCAGATGCATGCCAAGTTTTTCATAAACTGCCAGATTTATAAGATACCTGAAAGTGATTGCATCCACCACAGGAGAATATGTTTCCTTATAATCAATGCCGGGTCTTTACGAAAATCCTTGTGCCACAAGTCGTGCTTTATATCTTACAACTTCATTTTTCTCATTTTTTTTTCGCACAAAAACCCATTTGTACCCCACTGGTTTTATACCTTCAGGTGTTCGGACTATCGGTTCGAAAACTTCGCGTTTTTCAAGCGAAGCTAATTCAACTTGAATTGCATCTTTCCATTTTGGCCAATCATTCCTCTGTGTACATTCATGGACAGATTTTGGTTCAAATCCTCATTTTGTTGCATTATTTCCATAGCAACATTATAAGCAAAACTATTGTCGACAATTACATTATTTCGGTTCTATATATTTCCTGATGAGACATAATTTATTGAAATTTCTTTATCATTTTCAGGCGCCTTAACCTCTTCCAAGGTTTCATCAATTGTTATGTCTCCTCGCTCATCTTGAGCAGGTTCTTTCATATCATGACCATCTTGATTATTTGCTCCTTTTCTTTTTCGAGGATTTTTATCTTTGGAACCGATTGGTCTACCACGTTTTAAATGTGGTTTAGACTCATTTGCATTATTTAATTGTCCTATTGGGACATCAACTCGAATTGGAGCATTAGCAGCTGGGATATGAGATTTAGTAACTCTTGATAGGTCAGTGAATGCATCTGGCAGTTGATTTGCAATATTTTGCAAATGAATTATCTTTTGAACTTCCAGTTCACATTTATTTGTACGAGAATCTAAATGAGATAATGGTAATGCATTCCAATCTATTTCCCTTTTGAGTTGCTTATTTTCTCCCCCTAATGTTGGATATACTGATTCATCAAAATGACAATCAGCAAATCTTGCAGTAAATAAATCTCCAGTCATAGGTTCCAAATATTTTATGATAGAAGGAGATTCATACCCAACATATATCCCCAATCTTCTTTGGGGTCCCATCTTTGTGCGTTGTGGTGGAGCAATTGGAACATATACCGCACATCCAAATATTCTAAGATGGGAAATGTTTGGCTCCTGACCAAAAGCCAATTGTAATAGGGAGACTTTGTGATAACTTGTGGGTCTGATCCGCACAAGACTTGCTGCATGCAAAATAGCATGACCCCATAATGAAATGAGAAGTTTTGTTCTCATAAGCATTGGTCTAACAATTAATTGGAGACGTTTAATTAATGATTCCGCTAGACCATTTTGAGTATGAACATGAGCAACCGGATGCTCAACTGTTATCCCAGTGGACAAACAATAATCATTAAATGCCTGAGATGTGAACTCACCAGCATTATCAAGACGAATTGCCTTTATTGCATAATTTGGAAATTGTGCTCTTAACTTAATTATTTGAGCAAGTAATCTCGCAAATGCCATATTACGAGTTGATAATAAGCACACATGTGACCATCTTGTAGATGCATCTATTAAAACCATATAATATTTGAATGGTCCACATGATGGGTGAATGGGTCCACATATATCACCGTGTATTCGTTCCAGAAATGTTGGGGATTCAATGTCCACTTTGATTACTGATGGTCTAGTAATCAATTTGCCTTGAGAACATGCAGCACAAGTGAATTCTTTAAACTGAAGAATCTTTTGGTTCTTCAAAGAGTGTCCATGTGAACTCTCAATTATTTTGCACATCATATTAGAACCGGGATGGCCCAACCGGTCATGCCAAATAATAAAATCATTTGAGTTAGTAAATTTCTGGTTTACTATGGCATGTGTTTCAACCATGCTAATACTTGTGAAGTATAAGCCGGATGAAAGAGCGGGTAACTTTTCAAGAATAAACCTTTTGCCCGACATCATTGTAGTAATATAAAGATATTCATTCTTTTCATCATTTGTAGTCTCAATATGATAACCATTTTGACGAATATCTTTGAAACTTAATAAATTTCTTTGAGACTTACTACAATATAATGCTTCATTAATTGTTAAATTTGTTCCCCCAACAAGTACAACTTTAGCTTTTCCGGATCCTTCAATTAATTTTGTACTACCAGATATTGTATTAATATTAGCTTCTTTCATTATCAAATAAGAGAAATATTTCTTATCTCTTAAAATAGTGTGTGTTATGGCACTATCAATAAGACACATATCATCATAATTAATTTTGGATCCAACTGATGACTGGAAAATTTCCATATTCTTCATAAATGAAAAGAGATACATTATAAGAGTGTGAAAAACTAACAACATAAAAATCTTAAGATATTGAACTGCTTTAAAAAACAAAAAACATAAAAACAGTAACTATAATATCATGAATGTGTGTGAAAAATATTCTTTACTCACATGTATTTTTGACAATATTGTATATATAAAGTATTAGCTAAAAAAAACCAGCATTAGTACTAATATGACCTTTATTGAATATAATTATAACACATGCGATAACATATATCTATGCAGATGGCTATGTGACAGTATCAAATGATGTGAAAATCATATATACACAGTATACACTAATTTTATAACTTAATGGCTAATTTGACATATTTTAGCATCTTCGATCATGCATTATTATATGTGTTAATAAAGCTCATCAGATATTGGCTGCAGATCGTAAATAAATTACTATGTTAACACGCTTGAAATTCGGTTCATATTTCTTCATATAACTCAATATACTAAAACTTTTAATAAATAAACTCAATTGACAATTTATTTTGGTAACAAGTGTCATAGTGAGAAGTGTTAATCTAGGTTTTTGAATGGTACAAATATACAACTAAAAAAAACATCAAGTAATATTGTGTGATAATACTACATAAAAATAACAAATAAGTAACAAAAATAAATAACAGACCATATTACATAATATAGAGCTTTCAGCTTTTACACATTAGTACAAACTATATGTCTCTTTGTAAAAGTTACTAATTATAAGATATATTCCCCGGCAGATGATAAATTCCTTAATCAATACTCATAAAGTCTTCAACATCCAAATGAGTAATATTTGGAAGATCTACGAAATCATCATCTTTATAAGCCATATTTGCCTCAATATTTTCATGTTTATTTATGGGGGTTGCTTCATCATTATTATTTCGAAAACTCAAGTTTGCCTCCACATTATTATCTCTCCTTTTGAGAGAGGCTTGATAAAGTTTCACAAAATGTTCGGGCGTACGACATTCACGTGCCCAATGACCCTTCATACCACACCGGTGACAAAAATTGGATTTACCTCTGGAAGAATTATTTTGAGGACCTTTATTGTTCTCATGTTTATTTCCAACATGATGACGATAATTGATTCGTCCTCTACCACGTCTTCTCCCACGGCCACGGCCATGGCCGCGATAATTATTTTGTCTTGATTCAGACTGATTATGCGTTGCTACAACATTCGCTTCAGGGAATGGAGTAGATCCAGTGGGACGGGCTTCATGATTTTTCATCAACAAAGTATTATTTTTCTCAGCAACAAGTAAGCATGTAATTAATTCAGAATACTTCTTAAATCCTTTTTCACGATATTGTTGTTGTAACAACATATTTGAAGCGTGAAAAGTGGAAAAAGTTTTCTCAAGTAAATCATCATCAGTGATAGAGTCTCCACATAATTTTAACATGGAACTTACCTCGTGGATCGCAGAATTATACTATGTCACGGTTTTAAAGTCTTGAAATCGAAGGTGAATCCAGTCATATCGGGCTTTTGGTAACACCGTAAGTTTCAGGTGGTGATATCGATCTTTCAAATTAGTCCATAATTCAAGAGGGTCTTTTATAGTTAAATATTCAGTTTTTAATCCTTCATGAATATGATGACGGAGAAAAATCATGGCTTTTCCTTTATCTTGGCTTGATGCGTTATTATCTTGTTTAATGGTATCACCTAGACCCTTAGCGTCAAGGTGAATTTCAGCATCAAGAATCCATGATAAATATTTTTTTCCAGAAATGTCAAGTGCCATAAATTCAAGTTTTGATAAATTTGACATGATAAAACTGGGATAGAAATTAATTTTAGAAATAGAAAAGACAACTAAAATAAAATTTCTTTAGTAGATATACCTGATATAGAGATTAATTTTCTGGAGAAAATTAGGACTTCGTGCTGATAACGTGTTAAGAAATACAACAAAACAAGGAAGCAAGAGTAAAAGATAAGAAAGGAGAACAAAGGAGAAATTTTACTATGTATATGTAGTATATCTCTATCATCTTTACATTGAAGAAGGCTATTTATAGCCATATGTAAATGAAAGAAAACAAAACATTAATGGGTAAGTTGCCCACTAAAAAAGATAGAGGATCATCCACTAATGCAAAGTGGACAACCATTAATTTGGTTGATAACATTAGTTAATATGTGTAAGTCGCTTGATAAAATTATGGGTCTAAGTGTCGATGGTCTATAAAATATAAGTTGTTATAAATGTAAAAGTCAAAAAAGGGGGCAAAAGTTGTTGTGAATGTAAAAGTCAAAAAAATGGGGCAAGGTTGGCAGCAACTTTATTTGACAAAGTTGGCAGCAATTTTGTTTGACACGGTAAGAAAATGCGTATACGCGTTTTCTTTCTCCTATAAATAGAGGGCCTCTTTCCCTCATTTAAATCATCCTAGAAAGAGAGAGTAAGAATACAAATAGAGTTATACACCAAGATAAATATTGTAGTTTTGAGTGTCCTCTTTAGTAGTTGTTCATTTTACAAGAGAAAAGTGTTAATTGTTGTTTTCTACTTGTATTTGAGAACAGTGTACTCCATATTTTATAGTGAGATCCTTCTACCCCGTGGTTTTTCCATTCTATCATTTAGAGAGGTTTCCACGTAAAATTCTCGTGTCCAATTTATTTTCATTATTTTCATCATATCAAACTTTAGTTGTGATGCTTCCTCCCCCAACAGTGGTATCAGAGCCCTCGGTTATTCTGTCTATTTTATGCGAAGGTACTATCTCTGAATAGTAACTTTTTGTGAATAGTAAAAGTCAGTGAATAGTACTATTCACGTGAATAATGAATTTTGGTGACGGTACAGTTTGTCACGATTGTTCGCAAAAATTTTCAGAAATGATCTAAAAGGGTGTGAAGCAAATAACAATGTCGAGTACAATAAATTTTGACGTTGAGAAATTCAATGGGACTAATTTCTCATTATGAAAAATGAAAATAAAAGCAATATTGAGAAAAGACAATTGTTTAGCTGCAATTGAAGGCAGGCCCACAAACTTTGTTGATGACAGCAAGTGGAACGACATAGACAGCAATGCAGTTGCTGATCTACACTTGACACTAGCTGATCAAGTGTTGTCTAGTGTAGCGAAAAAGCGGACGGCGAAGGAAATATGGGATACTCTTACAGGGTTGTATGAGGCCAAGTCTTTGCATAATAAAATCTTCTTAAAAAGAAGATTTTATACTCTTCGAATGACAGAGTCCATGTTAGTTACTGAACACATCAATGCTTTGAATACTCTATTTTCGCAACTTACAACAATGGGTTGCAAAATAGAGGGTACTGAATATGCGGAGCTTCTACTTCAAAGTTTGCCTGACTCGTATGATCAACTCATCATCAACCTGACGAATAATACAAACAGTCTAGTTTTCGATGAAATTGCAGCCGATGTCTTGGAAGAAGAAAATCGGCGCAAAAATAAGGAAGACAGACAAGCAAGTTCGCAGCAAGCTGAAGCCTTGATGATGGTGAGAGAAAGACCAACGGAACGTGGCCCCAGTGGGAGTTACAATCATGACAGATCTCAATCAAGAAGTAAGAAGAATATCAAGTGTTACAACTTTGGCAAGAAAGGACACTTCAAGAAAGATTATCGGTTCAAGAAGAAGAGTGAAAACCATGAGCCATCAAATGCTAAAGGGAATGTTGCATGTACCTCGGATGATGGCGATATTTTATGTAGTGAGGCAATATCAAATAATGAAGGCAGAAAACGTTTTGCTGATGTCTGGATCATGGACACAGGAGCAACATGGCACATGACTTCTAGGAGAGAATGGCTCCATCAATATAATCCTATCTCAGGAGGGTCTGTGTTTATGGGAAATGATCATGCTTTGGATGTTATTGGTATTGGGTCCATCAAAATAAAGATGTATGATGGCACGGTTCGCACCATCCAGGAGGTACGACATGTAAAAGACTTGAAGAAGAATCTATTGTCTTTAGGACAACTAGATGATAATGGATGTTCGTATAAGACTCATGGTGGAGTCATGAGAATATCGAAAGGAGCGCTTGTAGTGATGAAAGCGGAAAAACTTACTGCAAATCTATATGTGCTTAAAGGTGAAATACACCAAGAAGGAGAAACATCAACCGCGTCACCAAGTTCATTTGAAGAATCAACGATGATGTGGCATCGTAAACTTGGCCATATGTCGGAACGAGGTTTGAAGATTCTTGCTGAGCAAAAACTTCTTTCAGGGCTCAAAAAGGTTTCACTACCCTTTTGTGAGCATTGTGTTACCACTAAGCAAAATAGACTGAAGTTTAGCAGTTCCTCTGCTAAAAGCAAGGAAATACTAGATCTGGTCCACTCTGATGTTTGGCAAGCACCGATGGAGTCTCTAGGAGGAGCGAAATATTTCGTGTCATTTATCGATAATTACTTTCGGAGAAGTTGGGTGTATCCAATCAAAAGGAAGACAGATGTTTTTTCAATTTTCAAAGAATTCAAAGCGCGGGTGGAACTTGAATCTGAGAAAAAGATCAAGTGTTTGAGGACAGATAATGGAGGAAAATACACTGGTGATGAATTAAATAACTTCTGTAAACAAGAAAGTATTAAACGGTAGTTCACGGTGGCATATACTCCACAATAAAATGGAGTAGCAGAGCGGATGAACAGAACCTTGTTGGAACGGACAAGAGCTATGTTGGCAACTGTAGGGTTGGAAAAACCATTCTGGGCAGAAGCAGTCAAAACCGCCTGTTATGTGATCAATCGGTCACCATCAACCGCAATTGATCTGAAAACGCCAATGGAGATGTGGACAAGAAAACCAACTGATTATTCTCGCTTACATATATTTGGAAGTCCTGCTTATGTTATGTTCAACACACAAGAAAAATCAAAGTTGGATCCAAAATCCAAGAAATGCATTTTCTTAGGGTATGCTGATGGAGTCAAGGGGTATCGCTTGTGGGATCCCACAGCCCGCAAGGTGGTAATCAGCAGGGATGTTGTATTTGTTGAAAACAAAATACAAGCAAAAAAAGGTAGCACTTCAAAAGAAAAACTAGAGACTACTACAGTTAAAGTTGAAAAAATAGAAGAAGTTCCAGTTTCTTCTGAAGCAGCACCAGAGCACGAAAAATAAGAGCAAGCTGAGATCGAAACTCCAGAAGTTCGACAGTCAACTAGGGAGAGAAGAGAACCATCTTGGCACTCAGATTATTCTATGGAGAGTAATATTGCATACTGTCTATTAACAGAAGATGGAGAGCCTTCAACCTTTCAATGAGATATTTTCTCCGGTGGTTCGACTCACAACAATTCGAGTGGTCCTGGCGATGTGTGCTATATTTGACTTGTACTTGGAATAGTTAGATGTCAAAACTGCATTTCTTCATGGAGAACTTGTAGAGGAAATTTATATGCTCCAACCAGAAGATTCTGAAGAACAGGGAAAAGAGAACTTGGTTTGCAGGTTGAACAAATCTCTATATAGTCTCTAACAAGCGCCGAGATGTTGGTATAAGAGATTTGATTCCTTCATTATAAGCCTTGGATACAACAGACATAGTTCAGATCCTTGTGTTTATTACAAGAGATTTAGTGATGAAGATTTTGTTAATTTGCTGTTGTATGTTGACGACATGTTGGTAGCAGGCCCCAACAAAGATCGTCTCATAAATTTAAAGGCACAGTTGGCTAGGGAGTTTGAAATGAAGGACTTGGGACCAGCAAACAAGATTCTAGGGATGCAAATTCACCGAGACAGAGATAATAGGAAGATTTGGCTTTCTCAAAAGAACTACTTGAAGAAAATCTTGAGACGCTTCAAGATGCAAGACAGTAAGTCAATTTCTACCCCACTTCCTATTAATTTCAAGTTATCCTCAAGTATGTGTCCTAGTAATGAAGCAGAGAAGATGGAGATGTCTCGAGTACCGTATGCATCAGCAATGGAAAGTTTAATGTTCGCTATGGTATGTACAAGACCTGACATTGCACAAGCAGTGGGAGTGGTTAGTCGATACATGGCTAATCCTGGTAGAGAGCATTGGAAAACTGTTAAGAGGATCCTGAGATACATCAAGGGTACCTTAGATGTTACAATGTGTTATGGAGGATCAGACTTTACTGTTAAAGGTTATGTTCATTCAGATTATGCAGGTGATCTTGATAAAAGCAAGTCCACCACAGGTTATGTGTTTACTCTTGCTGGAGGAGCTGTAAGCTGGGTTTCAAAACTGCAATCTATCGTGGCTACATCTACGACGAAAGCAGAATATGTAGCAGCTACACAAGCTAGCAAAGAGGCAATATGGATGCAGATGTTATTGGAGGAGCTCGGGCACAAACAAGAGAAGATTGCTCTATTTTGTGACAGTCAGAGCGCTTTGCATCTTGCAAAGAATCCGGCATTTCATTCAAGAACAAAGCACATACGAGTACAGTATCACTTTGTCCGTGAGAAGGTGGAAGAAGGCAGTGTGGATATTCAGAAAATTCACACTAATGACAACCTAACAGATATGTTTACGAAGCCGATCAACAGTGACAAGTTCATATGGTGTCAATCTTCTATTGGCCTAGCAGAAACGTAACATCGCAGTAATTGGGTAGAAAGGATGGTGTGAAGACTTAATTGATTCTCAATTAAATCTTCAAGTGGGAGAATGTAAAAGTCAAAAAAGAGGGCAAAAGTTGGTGTGAATGTAAAAGTCAAAAAAAGGGGGTAAGGTTGGCCGCAACTTTGTTTGACAAAGTTGGTAGCAATTTTGTTTGACACGGTAAGAAAACGCGTATACGCGTTTTCTTTCTCCTATAAATAGAGGACCTCTTGCCCTCATTTAAATCATCCTAGAAAGAGAGAGTAAGAATACAAATAGAGTTATACACCAAGATAAATATTGTAGTTTTGAGTGTCCTCTTTAGTAGTTGTTCCTTTTACAAGAGAAAAGTGTTAATTGTTGTTTTCTACTTGTATTTGAGAACAGTGTACTCCATATTTTATAGTGAAATCCTTCTATCCCGTGGTTTTTCCATTCTATCATTTAGAGAGGTTTCCACGTAAAATTCTCGTGTCCAATTTATTTTCATTATTTTCATCATATCAAACTTTAGTTGTGGTGCTCCTCCCCCAACAATAAATATGACTAATCTAAGTGTAGCAACAATTCATTTTTATCAGTCAAAATTGTAAAGATATGAGAATATGAGAGATTTTGATGTTAGTACAAATCAATATACATCATTGAAAAGAAGACCACAAAGTGAAGGAAACCTAGTGCGACATGGAAACTCGGCAAACCAACGACGAAAAGGAGACGTTGCTAGGAAAGAATTACAAAGTAAGACAATAAAACAATCCTTGTCCAAAAAGGATTCTAAAAAGTTGCGCAACAGAAGAAACTACATTTTTGCCATAGCAAACTTATCAAATGAAAATGTATTTCAAAATCTAGAATGTGCCTTCAACAATTGTCTTCTTTTGATTTTCAAAAATGCCGCCACACAGACATGCAAAATCGCAATAATATCCACAAACATTAACTTGAGTCTCTTTCCCCAATTAAGTTTGATGGTGGGATAAAATTAGACATATGGTGGTCTTCATGATGATGTGAATATTTTTTTTTTCATGGCTTTGTTTTCACGAGGAGAGGTGGGATAAAATTAGCCATTAATGATAAAGGTGGGAGAGGTGCTAAAGGTAGAGGTGGAGGGGGAAATGGTGGTGGTTGCAACAATTTTTCAAACTAGAGCTGTAGAGGAGGGATTGAGGCGGCGACAAATTACCCCTAATGTATCCCCTAATATTTTCCCTAAAATGAAGCTTTCATAAAGAATTAGTGTAAGGAAGGAGAAGGATTTTTTTTTTTAAAAAAATTAATTGGTGAAATACATGTGTCAAGCGCGTGTGTTTCACCACAAGATATATGACTGGGTATAACGTTTTAAGGGGTCATTTATTCCACTTTAAACTAGTTCAGGGGTAATAGGACTCTTGTAAAATATAAGTGTGTAGTTGAGAATTCGACAATAGACTGGAGGGACATTTGACTATTTTCTTTAAGTGTATTAAAGTATGTGATAAATATATTATCCATGAATAAAACTTGTATTATATATATTTTATAATTATTCTCGATAATATGTATTAAAACTGCATTATAACTATCCAGTGAAAAAAAATATTATTGCTATAAATAATAAATATTTTCTTAATAGACCATATCTACGTAAGTTTCCCTTCAACCATTAGGCAGTGGGTCCATTATATTTCTGGGCAGACTTTGGGTTTTCAGGTTTTCATGGGCCCAATTTCTATTCATCAGATCAAAAGGACCAACATAATTGATCAGCCCCTCTTTCAGTTGGGCCGATCACGCTCAACGATCTCGAGAAGTAAAATGAATTCATAATTTGGTCGAAAAAAAAAAGCAAGGCTATGCCGTAAGAGGCAGACAAAGTTTTCTTAACATGTGCCGAGCAAATAAGATACTGCACAATTTATGCCGGATCAGGCAAAAGTTCTCTTAAGTTATGCAGAGCGAAATTAGATCATTGATAAGTATATTTTGGCATACAATTTTTTATTAAATGAATAATAAAGATAAAAATTAAAGACCGTACCAAAATAGGGGCAATCTGTGCAAACACTTGTTCTTACTTTGTCCCTAAAACGTGTCTACTTTTCTAAGAAAAAGTACGTAGAAGAAATAAATTAGGTGATAATCCTCCCAAGTTATTGACCACCATTTGCATATATTACATCCAATCGCCAAAAAATCCAGAAACAATACTCATGCAATGAACAAAAAGAAAGCAAAAAGAGCAATTGTATAATACTTAAACATATTAAGCAGCCTATTTTGAATTCCTCTATACATTAAATAGCTTTAGCAGCAACCCGGCATACGGTATATATATCAACTGCGAACCATCAACAAAAAGGACAATAGGAGTAGTACTAAATTATTGTATGAACCTGTAAACACAACTGCTGCCGAAGGAGGGGAAGTACCAGGAGCTGGAGTAGCAATATCAGTTGTGTTTTCCTTAGCACAAGTGTACTTGCATCGACTGGGACGAACAACCCTGTATACGCCACTGCTTGCTAGGAGGTATACATCCTTATTGTTATCCTCACCATATGAGAAAATGTAGCCCAAAGCTGGAACTGTGCTTCTTGGAACCAATGCACAATTCATAGGGGAATTTCCAGCACAAGTGAATGGAATTTCTGTCGTGTTAAATTTTCCACTGTCTTCAGGGATTTCAGTGCCTGCCCACATAGCACCTGCATATAAATCCGCATACAGATATCTGCAATATAGAGTTCATCTATATATGTTAATTACCATAAAATTATATAATACAACACTTGGGAAAGAATTGAATTAGTAGACATGCCTTCCGGACATGCAAGGATCGGTCGTGGACCTATAGAAGTATCCACCAGTGATTGAGGCTGAACCTTCATCCTTGTTTATATCAGAGTGATTATAACCCATGACTGGGAAAATTGGGTTTATAGATGTATTTTCTGAAGATGATTTTGGAGGAGTGAATAGTCTGGGGCCTTCATACATACGCCAACCATAGTTTCCTCCCTTGGTGATTATATCCACCTCTTCATAATGATCCTATGGGATAAAAATCCAATGTGTCAAATCCAGAACAATTGAATGAACTTATGGAGTGAGGAAATGTATGGATTCTTGGTATATATTTTGTATGGAGCTTGAAAGTGGACAGATAAGATTCCAGGAGAGCAAAATTCTGGAACATTACCTGGCCTACATCTGCACACATGAAGTAAGATGGCCTTGCAGAATCAAAGCTGCAGCGCCAAGGATTTCGCATTCCTAGTGCCCATATCTCTGGCTGTAACTCTTTATCTTCAATATAAGGATTATCCCTTGGAATGGTGTAGTTTCCCCATAACCCAAGCTTGGTTATATTTGCAGCACCTAAGACAACCACACATAAAATAAGGGGCAACTCAACTGAATAAAAAATGCTTCATTTCCGTCCTAGAATGCGTCACTCTCAAACAATTTGACAGTACATGGGGATCAACAACAAAGGTTTTGGCAAGAAATGCACGGAAGATGCAAAAAGAAAAGCAGAACAAAAAGCCTGACAGACACGGAACAAGAAGAAAACTTGCAGCTGAAAAATAAGCAGCTAAAATTTTGCCAAAGATGAAATATCAGGAATGATTCACTTGCTGACAATGAACTTCTCTTTTTGTACTTTGCAAAGATGACCAAGACAAGAGAGTCTGCTATTTCCTAATTGGGACTACAAAGAATCAGATAACCGTTTAGAATCTTTTTACAACACGCATTATGATTAGCTTAGAGTAGTGGCAAGACCATCAAAGTTAGCATTCACAAATGGATATAAGAAATGCTGCAAATTGATATAAAGAGTATTTTTTTAAGAACTTGAAGACAACTTACTTGGTGTGCTATCAACATCAAGTCTCATAATCTTTCCAAGCAACGACTTCTTGTTTTGGGAAAAATTGTAAGGATCTCCACTACCCCCACCGTCTCCCATCATGAAATACAAATATCCATCGTTAGGTCCAAAAAGAATCTGGCCTCCATGATGAGCGGTAAAAGGAAGGCCCATGGTGAATATTCTTCTGACTTCATTCGGGCTGGCAGATTTTGCCTGGAAAAGATCAAATAAATTGTGATTAGTCAGAGTCAAACAATATCGGAAAAGATTACTCCTTTTAGACTGAAAATTACCTCTGATGGCTGGTTTGTTGTCCCATTGGCAGTAAATTCTGCTACAACTACTTGATATTGGCATGGCCGGGTACCACTATCACTAGGTAGTTTTGATGGATCACAATCCACATCCGAGTTACAAGAGCATCTTCCTGCACATCCGGCCCATGATTGCTTATCGCAATTGAACGAAGCAAAGAAACGACCATTTTGTGAGAACTTTGGATGAAATGCAATCCCCATCATACCAAATTGAGTGTCAAAATGAACATCATCAGTTAGATCCAGAAAAGGATTGGACTCATCAAGCTCTAACACCTTTCCAGAGTCAATTTCTGGAATGGCAGCCAACCATATTTTCCCTTGCTGACTCGAGAAAAAGGCACGATTAGAACCATCAGGATGAGCAGCCATATCAAGATAACTACCATTTCCTATCTTCTCAAGGCACAAACCGCCTGGAGGACTTGAAGGTTCAGTAGTATTTAAGGCAACAGGTTCTCCAGCAAAGCATACTGATCCATCACCAGAAGCTCCTCCAAATGCATTACAGAAATCATCTTGTGATTGCCAGAGATCCGTCAACTTGGTGGAATTAGACTCTACAGGTATTGGAGTTCGACCTCTCAAGGAAGCAGCAAAGGGAGAATTCAGGATGGACACATTTTGACATGTAGTCCAAACTTTAGAGCAAAAGTTATTCGTAGCTTGGCTAGATTGAGTAAAATTTGCTGAAGTTGTGGAGTTGCACAGTACAGGAAGTTGTCTAGGAGCAGAACTAGTACTAAAGAGATCTGCTGAAAATTGATCACATTTCTGCAGTAGGTGAAAATATAGAAATCCATGCATCAAGATCCAATAGGGAAGATAGATGCACATTTGTAAACCGATAATTTGAACAATCCTCAGTAATATTTCTAATCCTACCATCTTCCTTAACCAATTACATGAGATACGAGTCCAACAAAAAACGGAAGTGTATAGCTTCCAAATAGATCAGTACAACTATCTCAGAGAGCCATCTTGATACAGATGATTGTCGGGAAATTTCGTCTTTTGATCTCAGAAATCAGGAGTTTTTAAATAGGATGAATCTCTGGTTTTATATAAAACAGGCATTAAAATAATTGGCAGCCTAACTGATTAGATGTAGTATAGATCCTTAATACAAAATGCCTATCCTAAAACAAATATATTCATGCTGCAAAACTAGGAAAATAGGAAATGAATATGTTCCTAACTATATATTGCCACTAAGGTATTAGTAATGAGGGCCTTAGAAGCTTGTAAAAGCAGCATGAATCTAATATCTGGATTAATTCAATTCCAGTTTATTAAATTTTGCTGTATCTGGACAGATGCCTTATTTAAAGAATTCTCTAGCATAGAGCAAGAGCTGCAACTACATTGTTCCGCGCTAATGAAGGGATTTAATCGACTGAAGACTAACTATATGTTCATGATTACTCAGAACAAGTGGTTGCATTTAGCAAGAAAATATAAATTTACACAGAACAAGGTTCGTCTTACCGCACAAAGGATAGACTTTACAAGAGAAGCACAACCAGAATCAGAAATGTTCATAGCATCATATTGGTTCTTCAATTGCTTATCATCACCAGAGCTGCAGCATGAGGTTCCTTTGTAAGGACAGAATGTAAGTGGAGTCTTTTGAGGCAGAGGAGCTCCTGTAAAGAATCAAGAAAATTGAAATTAGAACAAGAACATATAACTGCAAATGGGAAATCTTGAACAACACCAAAAACTTACTTGAATCAGTACACAAAGGAAGTGAAAAAGAAGGAATCAGAAGAAAGTTCAAGAGAAGGATTATCAAGAAATGACTGCTTCCCATGACTACGAGCTGAGAAAACAAAGTCAAAAGCACGAAAAGAGAGAGCTTCTTGCTACATATCAGGTTCTTTTCAACATAAGAAAATTTACCAGTTCTTAACAGGAACCAGATTGATTAAATAGAGACAAACATAAAAATATTATACCATAAACTATATCTTTCTTTGCTTTAAATTTCAACACATGGTGTCTACTGCCAACTCCCTCAATTATTGGTCAAACCTTCTAATAAAAAACATCTCCAGAACATATTTTCTCTCAATTTTGTTTCGGCATGTCCTTATCTCTTTTGCAAAGGGCTTTTGACATTTTCTTTTCTCTATTGAGATTTGAAGCCCCAATTGGTCTGACTAAACGGTTGACTTTTAAGATGGTGAAATCTTGGCATAAATACATGTAGTAGGAGAACATATTGGGTGGTTGAGCAGGAAAAAAGTAGTAGCTTTAATTGATAAGAAAAACCAGGCTGGATGGATCTTGGTTGGTTTGGCTTCATGTCTTCTGAGTCCACATTGATTGGGGTCATTTGCACTTTTTTGTTTTGCCTCTTATGGTTCATCATTGCTTTTTCCAGACTTAAATGGCACAATTTTATTATCTAAAGAACTTAATTCGATTGCTAAAAGATTAAAATTAAAGACTAATCAATGCAATTTTATGCATTGATAGCGACTCATATGTTAAAAATATGATTAAAGAATTAGCCACATCGACATTTATACAAAATGAATGAATGAAATACGATCTTTTCTGCACAATATAATCTGATTTTAATTTTTAATTGTCAAAATTAAGTTTTTTGTTTAGATATAAATATCGAGTGTATGTAAATATTTTCGAGAGAACATAGTCAAATCTTGCAAACAAAAATACAGATCCCTAGAACAACGGTCGTTGTATATGAGTAGGTCCATTTGGGAATTATATTAGTATATAAACCCCAGAAAAGACACCAACAAAACCGGCAAAGATGGTGATTTAATACTACTTAATAAAGAAATAGAGTGAAAAAGAAAGTACAGTCTTGAACTTCTAGATAAAGGCATTAGATAAGTAATAGACGTAAGCTTTATAAAGGAAAGCTTTTTGCTAAAAAAAATTGTCCTAATGTGTACTTTGACCACAAAATTCTGCAAGTGTGTTTGACCAAAACTAAGTAGTGATCTTGAAGTTTAAGTGAGAACTGAAACAAGAAAAGAAGCACAAAGATATTCCTGCTATTTTATTTTTATTTAGACATGACCATTAAATAGAAACGAGAAGAGTATCTATTGTACTTGTTCTAAGAAAAATGAGTACAATAACACAAGTACACAACACACTCCAATATAAATGCTTAAATGATTATTTAACCAGATTGTCTCGAGTTTGAGTCTCCTTATACGAAATTTCTTTGTTAGAAAGCGTTTTATTTTCAATATGAATTTTTTAGTGTAAATTCGAATTTAGTCGGATTTTAATGTGAGTACTGAACATTGTGTGAGTGATAAATAAAAAAAATAAGTACTTAAATGATCTCTTTGTTTAATATCCTAGATTCATGTCAAAATTAAAGGTCAAACTAATTACATCTTAATTAATCAACATATATTCACCTGTTGAATATAAGATTTTCTTTTACTTTAAAATCGTGCAGAAACACCTAACTGATTATCTTTCTTATTTCAAGTTGACCCATAATACAATTTGATTTGTGTGAGTGATAAATAAAAAAAACAAGTACTTAAATGATCTCTTTGTTTAATATCCTAGATTCATGTCAAAATTAAAAGTCAAACTAATTACATCTTAATTAATCAACATATATTCACCTGTTGAATATAAGATTTTCTTTTATTTTAAAATCGTGCAGAAACACTTAACTGATTATCTTTCTTATTTCAAGTTGACCCATAATACAATTTGATTTAATGAAATATCACTGTACTTGATTCTTGGAAAATGAAAAAAGGCAAATAATTAAGACCTTACTCGTAAGCAATACATTGGCTCCGCCCCTAAGTAGTAAGTGATAAAAATGGACTTGAAGTTTAATTTAATCTAAAAAATTAGCTCATAAATGAAGAATTGTCCAAAAACATTATCCCCAACCGACATGGGAACTCAGCATAGGGTCATCATTTTAAATTACGTACTCCTTCCATTTTAAATTAATTGTCACGTATACTATAAATAGTTATTCCAAATTAATTATCAATTTAAATAATTAATCACTTTTTTTCCAATTCTAACTACTTCTCCAGACCCCACATTGTGGGATTATATCGGATTTATTGTTATTGTTATTCCAATTCCAACTACTACAGTTTTCAAAAATTTATTTTAAAGTTACAAGAGTATTTCAATATGAAAAAAGTTACTACTCCAAGTTACGAGACTTCTTCAACTAATGCACTTACTCCCTTTTAACTTTATTTTATAAATCAGTTTTAGAAGAATCATTAAAGTATTATGCATATATTTTTAAATACATGGACACCAAAACTCAAATTAAAATTTCAGCAGATATTAGAATTAACGACTTCATCAGATAACTTTATTCGATATTCATATTTCAAGTACCATGCATTCTTTTATAATGTTAATTTTAGTGGGAAATTTTAAATTTTCATATATTATGAAAGAAATATTTTTGTTTAAATCAAATTGTGGAAGCAAAAAAATTTCATTCACGGAGATGGCGGCAAAAAATTCTCATTGAACAGTGTAAATTTTTTTAGTACTATTGAAAAGTTATCTTGTTAAACTTTTGATATTCCTTGTAACATTCAATACAGAACACATTAATCAATAATATTGATTTTTCTAGTAGGAGTATATTAGTCAAATAACACTTCTAATAATTATTTTCTTAAGGGGTGTGCAAAATCCTAATCTGACAACTAATTTGGAACAGAGGGAGTATAATTTTAAGAGAAAATGTTCAACAAATAATAGAACAACGAGAAATTATAAGCTGACATCGTTACAATTTTATTTCATGGCATTGACGGTTAAATAGTCAATAATACGCGTTGTTTTATTAAAAGAGACATTTTACCAGCCTAGAGGTTACATAAATATATGGTAATGGACTTTTGAAAAGTATTTGATATCATTAATTTGTAGGGATTACAATATTATGCGTCGTGCGATTTGATGTTTTATTTATTAACCCAAACGTTAAATTACTAATTAACAATAACTACAGTATTATAAATTTTCCTTGTCCCTTTAAGTAGGGTCATAAAAATGAAATTGAGGAGCAACTTTGCATTAAAGAAAGTTGACTTTAGTTCTCATAACTTAGAATTCTTCCATGCTTATTGGTTATATACAGTCCATGAAGAGAGTGGCTAATAAAGCTTGTTATCCGTTGCAATAGACTTTTTCCCAATTTTTCAGAAACCTTACCCAACATACATTTAATATAACGCTGCATCATTAATGATTTGTACTGAAAAACAGAAATAATGTAATTAACAGTGAACTCTGGAATTTGTAATATATTGAGAGTGGTTCAGCGTGCATGGTTTCTTGAAATAGTTTAATCTTTAATTTCCATTTGGTCAATAATTTTGGCTCCAGCATGCTCCAATAATTATATATTCAATTCTTCTTTTCTTCGTCATACGACTTCAATTCTATGTCATTCATGACCTAATCCAAGTTAATTACAACATACTTTGCATGTTTTTATTTTATGGAGTTATTAAGGTTTTTTTTTCTTTCTTTTCATATAGGTGAATTAGAACATAATCTAAACCTAAATGGTATGTAATTATAACCATTAAACTATTTTGTGTCATGAAAAAGTCACTAAATGTTGCACAAATATTTATAAAAATCACTAATTGATTGTTTTATCTGGCAAAAATGCAAGGTAAGACTATGTATAATAGACCCTTGTGGTCAGACTCTTCCTCGAACCCCGCGCATAGCGGAAGCTTTAGTGCACCGGACTGCTCTTAGACAAGTTGAATGACATTTTGGTTTTAAAAAAAAGTTTAGTGATTTTGCTATACCAAAGTAAAGTTGAGTGACTTTTTTATTTTATAAAAATATTAGTGACTTTGGTGCAATAAAGTGAAAGTTGAGTAACCATTAATCAAATTAGCCCGCGTTATACTTTTTTTAATATCATTTGTTTTATGGAGGGCATCTCTTCACTCATAAGGTTTTGAGTCAAGAATTTGATTTAATTCATCCTGTCTAGTTGATTTAAGTTGTCCTTGATTACTACTTTAGCATGAAATTTTTTCTTCATCATCTTCTTAGTAACTAGGCAGTTGTTGTACTCCCTCCGTCTCATATTAGAAGGGCATCTTACTAAAAATGTTTTTTTCATATTACTTGATCACTTACTAAAGCAAGATAAAATTAATTAAATTTTTCCTATTTTACCAATACAATTAATATGGTTTTTTGAATGTAAACAATTCTCAATATTAACTATTTCTATACTCTATCTATATTGAAAACAAAGAACAAAATGGTAAAGTCTTCCAATGTATTAATGATTTCTTAATTACTGTGTAAAGTTGGAAGTGCCCATCTAATATGGGACGGAGGTAGTACTATTGATCTTCGATATTAGCAAGATTTTAATGATGAAATTATGGATAAGAAAGAGAACATTTGCGCGCTACTAATTGAGTAATTATTAATGATAACAAGATTGCAAATCCCCATTACACAAGATTCAACAAAAGCAGCAACATGGAAGAAATTAGAAGAGCATAGTGTTCTGCCCTCTCCCATAATTTCCTAGACAAGGAAACATGAGGAGATGATGTACTTGATACAGTTCTTTCTTTAGGACAATGGTAATTACACCTACTCGGACGTGTTACTCTGTATACGCCGGTGGTTGTTAGCATATGAATGTCTTTTCTATTGTCTTCCCCTAAAGACGAAACATATCCTATAGCAGGCATAACACCCTCTGCAATTGAATCATGCGCGCACCTGTATGGAATTTTTGAACTTGTGAAGTTTCTACTATTACCAGGATTTTCAGTACCTGACCATATTCCATCTGGATATAAGTCTATGTACAAGTACCTAAAAAGTTTTGATTCAAAATCAGGTTTTGAGTACACACATCTATAGAGTTTTTTCAATTTTGTTAGCAAAGAAAACGAGATGCAAACCTTCCATACAGACAGGGATCAGTTTGAGACCTATAGAAGTATCCACCAATTATGGACGCCGAACCAATTGTCTTATAAGTTTCCGAGTGGTTGTATCCCATGACCGGGAATATGGGACCGTTGGAGCTAGAGTTACAAGTGCTTCCTTCTTTTGCATTTGCTGGTTTGAAGGGATAAGGGCCTTCGTAGACGGGCCATCCATAGTTTCCACCCTTTGTTATCATATCTATCTCTTCGTACAGGTCCTATAAGTTTCATGAAAGGATAAGTAACTTTACTGATTTGTCTATGTATTCCAAGAGACTTAACATATGTCCTGTTTTTTCTTTTGAACTTATCATGATTTCCCTTAAGCTTATAACAGCTATTGTTTTGCTGAAGGATAGTTAAGTTTCAAACCTGTCCAGAATCTCCACACATGAAGTAGGAAGGCCTATCTGAATCGAAACTACAACGCCATGGATTTCTAAGACCCAAAGCCCAAATTTCAGGTGCTAATTGCTTGTCATTGTTGTACGGATTATCTCTTGGTATGGAGTAATTTCCCCAAAGCCCTCGATCATGCAATTTGTTTCCTGTCAGTCATTAAATGAGAAAATTGCAGAGTTCAGCTGTTATAGTGCAATAAACATGCAGTCTCACCAACCAATTTGTTTACATAACAAAAATATGTAGTGATTGCAAATGTTTCCTTGTTATGACCCAAGTCCCAAAGATTTCTTCGAACAGGATAAGTTTTCCTAAAACTGATTCATGTCCTAAGACTTTTTCTGCAAATTAAAAAGGCACAAAACAAGTGTACACAATCAACATTTGATCAGCATACTTTGATCCACATCAATCCTCAAGATCTTTCCGAGCAACGATCTTTTGTTTTGTGCAAAATTGTACGGGTCCCCTTGATGTGTACCAATACCAGTCATAATATGCAAAAATCCATCTGCAGGGCCAAAAAGAATCTGGCCTCCATAAACTCCCCTATGTGGGAGTCCCGCTGTAAATATCCTCCTCACTTCCAATGGTTTAGCACTTTCTGCCTGTCAAGAAGATGATCAAAGTATGTTATCATGAGAATTTCAATGAAGAAAATTTACAAATTCATTTTCGTATAAAGAAATAATGGATGTATACCAAGGAAGGTGTTGATGCAGTACCATTTGCTGTGAACTCTGCTACTACAATTTGATACTGGCATGTCTTAATGCCACCCTCTATTGGAAGTGTTGCTGGATCACAATTAATTTCCGAGTTACACGAGCATCTGCCTAAACATCCTGAGTGTTGCAACTTATCACAGTGGTACGAAACAAAGAAACGACCATTACTCACAAAATTAGGATGGAACTCCATTCCCATTACCCCGAATTGGGCACCAAAAAGCACTCGATCAGTTATATCTAGAAAGGGCTTGGATTCATCAAGTTCCAACACTCCATTAGATCCATCCTCAGGAACATTGGCAATCCATACTTTACCTTGTTGATTCCACAAAAATACGCGGTTAGAGCCTTCAGGATGTGGAGCCATGCCAATATAAGATCCATTTCCAATTTTGTCAAGGCAAACACCATTTGGGGCTTGATGGGTTTCAAGAATACCAAATGATTGAGCACCATTTATTGAGTCCTATAAGTTGATTTCAAGACAGAACTGGATATGTAAACTTTCATCTCATAATGTACGTTGAGATAATTTTAGGTTCTCTTATGTTAAAAAGTTAACGAGACTTACTGCAGAAAGAACTGACTTCATGAGAGCATCATGAGAAATATTCAATGCTGCAAATTCCTCCACCTCCTCTGCAGAGACACATCAAACATTCCCACTAATAGAACAAACATAGTCCAGTTTCCTTGTGCAATAAGCAGACATAAAAGAGTGATGATAGCGACTTACTTAGCTTCATGCTCAAAGTGTAGGATGCCAGAAAACCATAAAGCAACAACAGATTCAGGAGAAAAACATTGCCCACAGCAGTAATTGATGACAAAGGCATTAAGGAACTCCAATTTATAAACCGTGCCTTATTATACGAATATGAATGATGGATCGGAATGCCAAATAAACACGTCTCTTGGATGATATTATGCACAATATTCCTATAAAGGACTTCTTGATCTGAATCTTGTATCTTACATTACATATATAATGGCTCTAGAAAGCTACTGTAGAAGTGTAATTACGTACATTGGTTTAATAATCTAAGTGCATATGCCGATCTCAATGCTATTTTATTAACACTTGATTTTTGTGTGCATGGGGAGCCAAAACCTTTACATCTCAGTATTTTATCGGTCAACCATATCTCATTTAAGGCGAATTCAGTGGTGAAGCCAAGATTTTTATTAAGTAAAGACGAAAAAATCAAGAGGATTCAACAATGGCTATATATATATAAAAAGTAACTATAACTTGTATTTAGTGTAGTTTTTCACGGAACCTTCCATTCACTTGGTTCCATCCCTAGGCTGACTACCAACAGGTTTTCTTTTGTTAGTACAACTTATGACTAAAAAATTGCAAATTGGAATACTCAAAGCACAAAAATAGAGTAAAGCACAAAAACTAGTATTGGCTCTTGTCTGCTAGGAACAGACAAAGGTACAACATAATTAAATAGGGAAAAACTATGTAATGAAAAACATTCCTATTATATTTACTAAGGGTCTATTTGGAAAGCCATTTGATAATTAGAATTAGTGTAATTACTAAGGTAGTAATTATCAGGCTAGTAATTATTCTGACTTATTTATTTGCCACAATGTAATTACAGTGTAATTATAGATGTGTTGATTGCTTTCACAGGTATAATTACAAAATTATATTAGATTTTAAAAACAAAAGTTAATTATCTAAAATTAAAATTTATACTAGACAAATAAGAGTATTTATAAATAATATTAAATTAAATATTTAAGATATATATTGTCTTTTGAAACTATATTAATTAGTAAACATATGTTCTTAACTAATATTATAAAAAAATAATTTATATTTTAATTAAATTAATCATAAAAAACTAAAATACAAGATTTATACGAACATCATAAAATGCATGTTTGACAAAAATATTAAATATTATAAATTAATATCATAGTAAAGTTATTAAAATAATTGACAAAAAGATAATCTATCAGATCTAATTAAAAAATAAATGGCTTGTAATGTGAAATATCAAGTCAATACTACTAAAATAAATGAAACTAAAAATATAACATAAGTTCTAAATTCAAAATAAAAATTTAACATAGTACTCTTATGTCAAATTTCAATATAACGTACATAAATATGATTTAAAAAGAAAAAAAATGTAAGTTTATATTGTTATTCAAAAATGAATTTCAACTTTAATTTAAAAATTAGAATACTTATAAAATCATGCTAATGAAAAAAAATAAACATAGAATAAATAAATAAAAAAGATAATACGGATAATTGCATTAAATCACATGAAGTAAAGGTTGAGAATGAGAAGGAAATGAAAAATAAATATTATAAAATAAAATATATATTTTTAAAATATTAGAATAATAAAAATATATTTTTTTAAATAATAGAAATAAAAAAATAAATAAAAATGAAAAAAATAAAAACTGAAATAAAAGAAAGAAATTCAAAAGTAATCAGCTAATAATTACCCCATGTAATTACCAGCAATTCGCAGCCTCCCAGTGAATTGGAGAGTGTAATTACACTCTGTCAATTACATTCAATTACCTGCTGACCAAGTAATTATTTGGCCAACCAAATAGGTCAAACAGTGTAATTATATCCAATTACACCAAATCCAATTATCAGGGTGACTTTCCAAACATGCCCTAATTCTATTTTAGTTTGAAATAATTACATATTATCTCACTAATTCATAATTTCATACCAGATTTCAAGTCAAATATACCTAAATACATGTATTTACTACCGGATAAACTAAAATAGGGATAGAGGTGAGCGAGAGAAGGAGAGAGGCGAGTGAGATAGTCTATGTATCTCAGATATATGCGAATCACACTAGATATATGTATATGTGATATCATAAACAGAGAGAGAGGCGAGCAAGAGAAGAGAGATCCATGAGAATCCACTTGGATACAATGTACTAAGAACAAATTACACATAATTTTGATCTCATGTATCTGAGATACATGTATTTCGACGTATCTAGACGCGCCAAATACATGTATTCGAAGTCCAAATTCTGATAAGAATCGTAATATTACAAACTAACGTGAATCTAACTAATTAACTCTTTAACTGGTGAGACTTACTTAAAGTTTTCCAATTAAATAAGGTCAAGAAAATTTTATTCTTCCATTCTACAGTTGATAAGGCCAAAAAATTGCCTAATTATTACTTGCTTCCCAAGTTACAATTTTGTTTCGGAAACCTGCACAATTATATTTAGGAAACCTGAGATTCCTAGTTCTACACAAACTAGGCTTTCCTCAAAGTCAATAAAAGTTTTACACTGCTGAAAGCAATTGATCACACATCCTCTTTCCTGCATTTAGGTTAACTTACAACTTTCTAAGCTTGAAACGTAGCACCAAGAAAGTTACAAGGAGGAGAGAAAGTGACTATAGTCTATATATATATATATGCAGCCAATAATTAGTTTTTAGTTTTTTCAGTTTCAACCAATGTTTTGTTGCAGACTCTGCAAGCCAATAATCAATGGTTTTTCAATACTTATATATGTTGCTGGATGTAATCAATATACTTGGTATAATAGGTATTTCAATTTTACACTAGCAATTACCGGTTCATCTTTATACATCTTTTCTATCATAATTAGTGTGCCAAAGGTTCTGATACAATTTTCTCTCACATATTCTGTACTTCAAAAGTATTTCATACCTTGATCTTTGTGATTGGTAAAAATGGTGATTCAAATGGATTTTTCATTAACGAGTGAGAGGCCGTTTGGATTGACTTATAAGCTGTTTTCAGTTTTTTTTTGAGTGTTTGACTGGCTAACTTAACGTCATTTTGTATTTAAAATAAGCCCCAATAAATAGTTGAGTTTATTTGGATGAACTTATTTTAAGCAGTTTATAAGTTGAAAACAACTTGTAAGTTAAAATAAATAAATTGGCCTGCACGTATTTTTTTTAATTTATAAGCGGTTTTCAACTTATAAACTGCTTAAAAATAAGTCAATCCAAACAGGCTATGAATCTGTTTTCTTGTGTTTCTTCTCCTAGAAGACTTAACTAGCCGTGTTTTTTTATAAACAATTTTAAGATCTTTAGTTAATTTGTTTTTCCACCATATCAAAACAAAAAAGAAAGAAAGAAGAGATGATCAAATGTTGAATGATAGAAGTGTCATCATATATAAAGGTGACAAACCAAATTGTAAAATTTACATAACTGGAAATATGGCACAACACACAACTCTATATAGTCCCATAATAGTTAACGTGATACCTAGTTGAACAAACCTATTGAAAGTTTAAGATATTTAAGAAACTAATTTTGAATCGGTCTCGACTGACTCGTCTCAATCCAATAAAATCTTAGCCAAAGCATTGATCGGTAGGGAGTGGCCCAGGAATGGAACCCTGTTCCAAGAACTGCAACCCAAACAAAACCAAAATGGCCAACAACGACAAGTAAGACAACCCTTCAACAACACCCAACAACCCAAAGGGTCCATTGGGCAAACCCGATCCGGTTTTCGCCTTAGTGTACAATTATTAAATAACACGTAACAAATCGTTTGAAAGTTTACGATACATTATGAAATAACACATAACAACAATCCAAACAAAGGTAAGAAAAGAGTTGCATTATCTCTAGAATACAAACAAATACTGAAATGAGACTATTACATTGGTTCTCTCTGTTTCACAATGAACTCATTGGATTTGGAATACTGATCAAGCCACCATCCACCGCCAAATCATGCCCACTCACAAAAACAGAATCATTGGAAGCTACAAACAGAGCTGCATCCGCCAAGTGCTTCACCGACAGTGTAATTCCCTTCAAACTAGTCAGCGGCCCATACATTTTCAGAATCTTCATTGATGTCTCTGCTTCCTCACTGATCATCAATGGAGTCATCACTGCGGATTGTGAAGTACTATTCACCCTTATTCCGTACTCACCCAATTGCCTTGAAGCTGATCTCACTAGCCCTAACACAGCGTGTTTTGACATTACGTAATCAGTCCGCCAGGATCCTCCCCTGCTTGCCACAATACTACCTGTACAAATTATGCTCCCTCTAACACGCTTCTCCACCATGGCGCGAGCAGAGTGCTTCACACACGCAGACATACCTCGAGCATTGACGTTCATCACCCGGTCGAATTCGGAAAGATCCAGATCGAGTACCTTTTGACCCGAATTACCAACGATTCCTGCGTTACTGAACATGACGTCGAACTGACCGTATTTCTGGACCGTCCAATCCACCATGGCTTTCACTTGATTTTCATCACTCACGTCGCATTGCACGTAGCTGTAAATCTGTAAAGGGATGGATAGTGCTACTGATCTGCCCTTTCAATCTTGGATGTCGGCCATGACGACGGCGCGTGCGACGTGTTGGGCAAAAAGGCGTGCTGTTGCTTCCCCAATTCCGCTGGTGCCACCAGTTACAATAGTCACTTTGCCTTTCAACTTCTGCGTGGCCAATGCCATTTTTGTTTCGTTCTGTGCATTACCTTGCATGTTGTTACTGGAGAAAGGAAATATCTTCCTAAACGCTAGGCTCAGATATTTGGAGTGGGTGGCCTAATTAAGCAGCCATCTGTTTGATGCCTCCAGTATAATCCTACAGGTGAACTACAATTTTTTTTTGATATTGAGTGACATATGAAAATACTATGCAGATATGCCATCCACCTGTTGTTGAATGACCAAGATATATATTGAATTATTATAAATTATTTGTTTAAAAGTTGAAAGGTTGACTACTTTAGTTTGTTAAATATAATTAATTAAGAAAATCAGTTGTTTATATTTTCTTTTGAATATATATATTTCTATACATGTAATGTGTTAATATGATACAATTGAGATTTTTTTTTGAATTGTTGAAATTTTAATACTCTATTTATACAAGTATATATTAATCAAAGTTGAACAAATTATGATTATCAATTTACCATAACACAAAATACCAAAATCGAACTTCAAAATACAGAACCATACCGAATTAAATTTGTATAGTAATGATATAATAATTTTAAAAACCGAATATCAAAATTTCCGTACCGAAGCTTCAAATACCATAACATACCATACATGCCCACCACTAATGACTTCATTTGTTTCATCATGTTTTATTCAAAAACTTTCTTAGGGGGGACCTAAACTCTTTTATAGGTGAAGGAATTCAGTAGTGATAAATAAATTATAAATACTGCATAATGACATGGGCAGTTAGGACTCATCAGTGTAGCTTTTCAACTAACTGCAAGAATCTGAAGTTATCTACACAAAAAGGTACAAGTGATGCACAAAGACCATTAGGAAGAAAAGCAGCAGGGCTCCAAAAGTAAGGAGCATACGCAGTATCTACGATGGCAGACTACATATTTCAGAATCAAGCTGCAATTTGTTTCTAAATATTTGGTCCCTGGAAGCTATTCCATACATCAAGAATAATCTGAATGAGACTCATCATAGAAATCACTCGGGCATGGTGACATGACCTCTTGCTCCAAATATTGCAGCACTTGTTGCATCGAAGGTCTATCATCTGAATTTGCATCAATGCATCTTGCAGCTATTTCTATAATTGCTTCTACTGTCTCTGCATCTGCATCTCTGCAACTCGTATCTAGGATGTCTTCCAGTCTATTCTCCTTCAGCAAGGTATTCATCTGTTCATTTTTCACATTGTGACACTATCAATATGTGGGAATTGTACAGCTAAATACAGGAAAGGCAAGTTCCAATGTTGCCTATGAAGTTTAAAACATTGATGAGTCTTCTATGTAGTTCTGAAAATTGATGAGTTTCAAGGGAAGCATGCATACCCAGCCAACCACATTTAGGCCTCGGCTCACGAAGGATGGATCTGTTGGCCTTTTTCCAGTCACAAGCTCTAGAAGGAGAACTCCAAAGCTGTACACATCAGATTTCTCTGTGGCTCTTCCACTTTGCAAGTACTCTGAATATATTACAAACAAGAAATTGTTGGTCAGACATTTCATTAGAAGATGAGGTGAGTTGGTAATTTCAATTTATTACTTTTTACAGAAAAACACTCTTAAAAACCCAGAAGAATAGGTTAAGGCACTTTGTCCAAGTGATTTTTTTTTTTAAAAAAACCATTCTTACAAATTAAAGCAAACATATAGATGATTATATGTATGAATCTATCTTTATGCCTTATTGAAATAAGTGAATATGCATACCTGGTGCTAAATAACCAAAAGTACCCGCAACCACAGTCGTGACATGAGCTTCCTCATCCACCAAAAGCTTAGCAAGACCAAAGTCAGAAACACGAGGCTCTAGATTCTCATCAAGGAGTATGTTGCTTGATTTAATATCACGATGAACTATTTTAGGACAACAGTCATGGTGTAGGTAGGCCAACCCTCTTGCAGAACCAAGAGCTACTTTCAGACGTGCACTCCAGTTTAACAACCGATCATCCACACGTTCTGCCATAATGCAATAAAGAAGCATGTAATGAATAGCCAAGAAAAGCAGATTGTTTAAATGAAAGCAATAGTGTTTTCTCCCCTCTCCAGTTGCTTTTTGTGTCGACTCTTTTGTTAAAAGGCAGATCTAAAACAGTCTTACAGAAAAAGACAAATATCTTCAAAAAAATAGTGAACTCAAAAGCATAAAATCTGAACCACTAATAACAAAGAAGAAATTCAAATTGATAACCAGTCAACTGAAAAGGTAACTACTGATTTCAAAGGGTGTAAAAATAAAGGAAGTATCATATTTCCTGCTTCGTGTCTGCAGACTCTACACTCAACAATGCACAGATGGCTGAAAATAATAGTCCTACTTTGTATCTTATCATATTACCTTTTTCAGGTTTCAGCTCTTCCTCGTTATCTATATTCAACAGATGACTGAAAATAATAGTTGCACTCCGGCAAAACCAAAGAAAGAATGTATGGCAAACATATTCTCTTTCAAGCTACGTTTTACACACTTTCCATATATGATGTCTTATATAAGCTTAAGAAGAGGTGTGGGGAGGAGGAAGGATCCCGACGAATTTTGAAAAGCTGGAAACATACCATGTAGGATATTGTCCAAGCTTCCCATGACCAAATAATCATAGATGAGAAGCCTTGCAGTAGGAAGCCTGCAGTAACCTCGTAGATTGACCAGATTAATGTGTTTGATGCTACCCAAGATTTCTAACTCTCTTTCGAAGACTTGATCAGAGCCTTCACGACTCCGGTCTATTCGTTTAACAGCAAATGTTCCACAATCATTCATAACCATCCGATACACAGTACCAAACCCTCCTGCCCCAACAATATCTTCCTCATCAAGGGATTCAATCTTTTCTATTAGCTCGCATGAAGGATAAGGAAGATCGCCATGGAAAGTAATAAGCTTGGCACCTGAAGCCTCGACAAATTAAGGCAAAAATAGGGAGAAGGAAAAGAAATGGTAATTGTACTCTTCACCTACTTACTTGGCTCTTTGTGGACTTGTTTCTTGACTTCTGTATATTTTTTCGCTGTCCTTTCCTTCTTAGATAACAACCACACCCAGAGGAAAATAAAGAGCACAATGAGTACAAAACCCAATGTAGATACTGCACCAATAACTGCTGCTCTAATATAGTGAGAGGATCGCTTCGTAGAGACTGCAGAAACCACATTAATTTAGCAACAAATCAGACTTTCTACAGAGAAGTAAAGGAGAAATAGGTAGTAGAATCCACTCAGTGCAGCAGAGGGAAGTTCTAAAAGCCTGTAGAATTCTAAAAGGAAATAGAGATGAAGCAGCAAACAACAACCTGCAGCTTCATCACTTTCAGCATGAGGCAATACTACAGGGAATCCCATTGATGTTCTGCAAGGCTTGCGGACTTGTTGACCACAGAGATCTAAATTGCCAATAAACCTAAGCATAAGCATTATCCTCATCAGAATAGTCTGCTATAAGATAGCCATTAATAGCAGAATTAAACACTGAAAATGTTATCTCCCAAGACTATGAAAGAAGTTGAATAAAACAGCAGGTCAGTTCACGAGACCCAAGTTAAACAAGTTGTTTCCTGACAAGCTAGTGTTGGTGATGCAACATCCTTACCATTGGATGACTAAGAATTCACTTCATAAAGAAATCTACGTGAATTAACCCATCACATTCATTCTTGCCCTTGTGACATTTGAAAAAACTTTATAAGCTTAGCTAGTTGAGACTTTGAGAACATCAAGCTTCAAATTCCCTTTTGATATGACGGGGGAAGAATAATTTTGGCATTGTCCAAAAGTAAAACTGATCATGATATAGGACTAGCTTCCTATTTTCCAACTATGTCACAGCTAATCACCCACTAGGCAAGTCAGCACCAAAAAGTCGATCTCAACATATGCAATACATACTGCATGACTGGAGCACCATAAAGTTAAGTCAGGCATACTTACAAATTAATCACCATCTTTACAATTGAACAACCATCAATTTGTTAGTATAGTTTCCATCTCAACTATCACATGGTATTTAAATTCTAGGGTCATGACTGAAGGACTAACAGTTGATAGATTCGGTTTGTTTAGTTGTAAAACATCTCAACTGCATATGTGATGTTAATCCACAGACCTTTTGACGGGTATTCTGCTTAGTTTGTATTTGCTAGGTGTCATTGTAACACTGCCACAAACCTAGCCTATGCAGCAAACAACATTGAATCACCAGAAACCTGGTGGTGCAAACACCTGATTTATCTTGTATTGTATTTCCTATAAATGTGATTGTAGTGCCAAATAGAAAGTCAAATTTTTGCTGCACTTCTATACATATAATATGAAGCATTATTCACAATATGTTGTATTTTCTCAGTTTTGAAACATCTGTCTGAATTTATTTACAGTTTATAAGAAAATATTTGAACACAGGGCAAAAAGAAACGTGGGATTAAATACCAATGGAAGGAGAACTTACGACTTGTTACCGAAAGTGCTCAGAACTCCAACATCTGGGATCTCACCCGAGAAGAAATTGGCTGACAAGTTGCTGAATTGATTTGCATTTTTAACACATTAGTTTAATGCATTAAGTTATCAATTTGAAATTTTTTAAGATGATTGGAAATTAGACTTACAGAAGATGAAGGTGTCTGAGACGACCAAGAGAAGAAGGTATAGCACCCCTAAGTGAATTGCTTGATAAGTCTCTAAGAAAGATTAGAAGGTACCAATCATTAAAACAACCTCATTAACCAAATAATAAGTTGGTGAATTAAAAAATGTATATCTCACAATATGGTCAGCATTGAAAGATTTCCAATATCTGATGGAATGCCTCCTTGAAGAAAATTCGCCCTGAGATATCTGTACGAATAAAGAATGCCTAGCTTGTGACAAATTCATCAAGAAACATGGGGAAACACCAAGGAAACATGTTATCACTCAGTTATACAAGAAATCCAACTTACATAGCTCTGAGTTCAGGGCAATTGCCAATCTCATTAGGAATCACGCCGTGCAGACTGTTTTCGTGAAGTGCCCTGGTTTTAGAAAAGAACACATTGTTAATCAAGGCAAGCGCAAGACAGAAAGTAAGAAACTTTAGCTTTACCAGGAATTAGCAGCTAGCTCACACAAAGAAACTATAGCCCTAACACAATTTTGTTGCATTGCTCCAATTAGTGGAATGGAGAGAATGACTATGGGACTTACAATCTCTGCAATCTGGTGAGTTTACCAACGCTAGGAGATATAATTCCTCCAAGTTCCATATAAGGTAAATTGCTGAAAATTCAATAACAAAATGCAGAAAATGAATCCAAGCAAGCAGAGCTAAAACAAAGTGAATAAAGCACTGATAGTGGAAATAAAAAAGTGAACTGAACATACATAGATTGAACTCTTTGGTCATTGGGATAGCAAGAAATGCCAGTCCACCTACAAGGTGACTCATCCGAATCATTCCAGTTGCTCAAAACATTCTTGGTATCATTCAAAAGGGTTTTCATTTCCAACAATGCAGAACCTAAAAAAGGAAACACATAACAAGAATCAAAGATACGACCTTTTTAGCTCAAGAACAACATACAGTGCGTAAAAACCTAGAAAATGCCCACAAAGAAGTAAACTTACCATCTGGAGTTAGTGAAAGACAGCTTTTACTGAAAATGGTCGTTGTAAATAGAGCCAAAAAGATCAAATTCCACACACCCATTTCGATTTCTTGATGAAAAAATGCAGATTTGAGCTTAGTTTTTCACTTTGGACTAAAAGTGTGAAGTCCAATGTGGAGTAGTAGCAAGTTCACCAATCAATACAGATCTTGAAAAAAAAAAGAGTAAAGTTATAATGAAGAAAATGGTGGGGTTTTGGTAGAAGTAATTGCTATGATTACAGGTGTTAGAAATGGAAAATCCATAATAATGAAATCTGAAGCTCGAAGCGAGAAAAAGAGGAGAAGGGGGGGGGGGGTGTATTTTGAAAAAGAGAAGACTTTAGTTTGAAAGTAGTCTGAAAAGTTGTGTATAATAGAAAGAGAGAGAGAGAGAAGAGCCGTTGCCCAGACACCAGTGGAGAGTTCAAAAAAAGAGTTATAATACTCCTCCATCCCATATTAGAGCCTGATTGAACAGGCTTATTTTAAATATTTTTTAAATTAAAATAGTTTTTAAGTTTTTATATGATGTTTGAATAAATGAAAAAAATGATTTTAAACATTTATTTTAGGTCAAAATATCTTTTAAAATAATTTAAACAATTAAGAGAAAATTAATTATTTTAAAATTAAGAATCACATAAATAGATAAAATTTAAAAATTAATAAAAAATATATTAATCAAATAATACTTTCTAACTAATATTTTCTTAAAAATTATGTCATCATAATAACTAAAAACTCCCGTAATGTTTTCTTATGAGAGTAATAGTTGAACTAGGCTCTCATTTGTTATGTACTCGCTAGCTACTTGTTTTGATGAAAGAAATTTGTTCGTACCAAAAATGTGCGATTGGGAGATATTGTTCTGTTGGGAAAAGGACATATCTTTGCACTGCCCAAAGTCTGAGCAAAATTTGAACAGGTTGATGACCAAGCTAAATGCTCAAATGTACACCAACCCATTAACTGTGGGACACTGATCATGTTTAGAATAACATTCAAAAAAAAAAGGAATTGGAAATATGGAAAATTGAAAAGAGAATATAATACTACTAAATAATTTTATGTGTGTAAATATATGGTTAAATTTGGATATATTCCAAAGGTTCAAAAATTATCAAATCCAGATTAAGGTCCAAGCTTCATTTTGGGTTAGCTAATCCTAATGGACTTAAGGACGATGAACCCATTTCACTAACAATTATTTTGAGACTAGGGGCACGTGAAAAATTATGAGTAAAAATATATTTAAAAAATGATTTTTTTCGTAATTTTGTACATTTTTTTGATTCAAAAAGATTAAATTTTTATGCAGATAACATATCACCAAATTTTAAGGTAAGATTCACATTGAATGTGATCAAAGGTGGAGGTCATAACAGCCAATTTTATTTGATGCACATGGGGAGTTATTTAACAATAAATATTTTAAAATAAAGAAAATATTAATATAGTACGTAAACAACGGACGGATCCACAAACTATTTTCTCCCATTGGATCAACTTATTGTAAGCTTTTTCTTTTAGTTGAATTTTAGAACTCAAAGTTTGAGATGAAATGAAATAGCAGTATTTTTCTTTAAACAAAACAAACATTTCAGAGTGGAAAAACATGAAGAAAGTATTGGCAAACTATATTTTAAGAGATAGGATAAATGGCCCTAATTAGAAAAAAGGTGGCAACTATGCATGAGAAGTTTATTTTTATTTACAAGTAGAAGAAAAGAGAAAACGAACGAAATAGAGTGAAGCTAGAAGTGGGAAGATCTACTTGTAACTGAATTCTAAATATGACATAATAGACGAATTATTCTTTTTGTTGTCTTTTAGTAGGATTTTTAAATTTGCAGGTATTATTTAATTTTATTAATTCATTTTATTCTTTGATTAATTAAAGGTAGTCTTATTTAATTTTCAAAATACATTTCACACACCTAAAATAGTCTTCTCTTAAAGATAACTCTCAACGACTCAAGTCAATTCTTACTAGCTCCCTCCCTTTTGTTTCAGATTGGGTCACTTGTTTTGATTTTGTGATGAACTTTAAGAAACTTTAAGAATTTTGCGGTTTAAAAATAATTATTTGTTAAATGTATTAAAATATTTTTTAATTTTGTGATCTTAAATCTGAATGTTTTGGAGGTTTTTTTTTCCAAAAAATGGACTAAAAAAGTAATTCAAATAAATTAAAATATTTTACTCAATGGTAATAGTAGTAATATTTAATTTTCCGGTGCTATTATTTTACTAAGAAATATTAGAATTAGTATTCTTATTAACCGCGCATATTCCACAATGAAAGCCATTAATACAATTTTTTTTTCCTCCCCTCTCTCTCTCTCTCTCTTTCTTTAATGCTTAAAAAAGCATTGGTTACCTTTTCTCCTTTCTTTTCGTAGTTTGTTTCTCCACAACACATTTTCAGTTATTTAACACACGAACATCAAAGAAGCAACATCTTGATTGTTTGCAATTTGGTAAATATATAGAGAAGGAGGAGAAATGGCTGATGAGATTATCAATGCAAGTCATTCTTCCTCTGAAGAACAAGAACAAGATATTCCTCCAAAATGTTCCACAAGAAAAAAAGGAGGATGGACAGCCATCGCATTCATTCTTGGTAACGATTAAAAAAAAAACACATAATTAAGTTTTAGCCAAATACGTAAATATGTAAGGAACGATCATGTTGACATGTATTGTTGTTTGTGAAGGGAATGAATCTTTTGAGAAATTGGCATCGGTAAGTTTGATATCGAATATGACCACATATTTACGGACGAAATATAATATGGGAGGTGTATTTCTGGTGAATGTGGTTAGTATATGGTCTGGCTGCTCCAACATTACCCCTATAGCCGGTGCCTTCTTGGCTGATGCTCACCTTGGCAGGTTCCTCACTCTCCTCTTTGGTTCCCTTGCTTCTTTCCTGGTACATATATTCTTTCCCTTTCTTTTCTTCCAATTTACACATTATTTTCTTGTCTTATTATTAATATTGGCTTAAGTCTTAATGTAAATGTGAGTCTAGTGTTGCCCTAATTAGGGGTTAAAAAAGTAGAGGAAAGGGATAACAATCTATTCCTAAAGAAAATCAAGTAACAAGAAGATTTAATCAGAAATATCAATAAATTCTTAAGGAGTCTAAAACAAAAAAATAAAATCAAACGCTCCAATTTCATTAGTCATGATTCAATAAGTCAAGTCCGCTTACTTTTCCTTTTGTTAATTTCTAGCCTTTCGAATGGATTTTGTTGGTATAATAGAAAATAGGAATATTGAGTATTCAAGAGGAGTTTTTCTTGGTTGATAACAGGAAAACAAGGCTTAGTAAATAGCATGCTTGAAAGTCCGGAATTCTGTTGTTTTTTTTTTGCAGGGGATGGGGATGGTGACATTAACTGCTGGAATCGACGAACTCAGGCCACCTCATTGTCAGGGCAATGCACATTGTGAAGATCCGCAAAAATGGCAGCTTGCTTACCTTTTTGCAGGTCTTGGATTTATGGCTATAGGTTCAGGAGGTATTCGAGCCTGCAACATCGCCTTTGGGGCTGATCAATTCGATACTAATACAGAGAAGGGAAGGTCTCAGCTCAAAAGTTTCTTCAATTGGTGGTACTTCTCATTCACTACAGCCCTCATCATTGCCCTCACAGTTGTTATCTACATCCAGACCAATATCAGCTGGTTTATAGGCTTCTTAATTCCAACTTGCTGTTTAGCCCTTTCCATTATGATTTTCTTGATTGGCCGCAACACTTATATTCGTCTGAAGCCTCAAGGATGTGTGTTTATCGACATGGCAAAAGTTATAAATGCAGCTTGCAGAAAAAGACACGTTCGTGCTCTACCAACAGCAAATTCCCTTTATGATCCTGCCACCAAAGAATCAGAAAATGAGCTATCGGTGCTTAGGCATACGGACAGATTCAAGTTCCTTGATAAGGCCGCTGTCATTGTTGATCCGAACAGTGAATTGAATACTGAAGGAGTTGCTAAAGATAGCTGGAGGCTCTGTAATGTCGAACAGGTGGAAAGGCTGAAATGTGTCGTTGGAATTTTACCCGTGTGGGTAGCTGGAATTACTTGTTTCATCACAATGGAACAGATGAATACGTTCGGGGTTCTTCAAGTAATTCAATCCAACACAAAAGTTGGGAATTTCATGATTCCTCCCGGCTGGATGGGACTAGCATCCATGATTTCCTTGGCTATATGGATCTTCATCTACGAGTGTGTATACATTCCCAATGCATCGAAAATCTCTAAGAAGGAAGCCAGATTGTCCCTCCAAATAAGAATCAAAATCGGCATTCTCATGGCAATTCTTTGCTTATCAGTAGCTGCATTAGTTGAAACAAGACGCCGTGACTTGGCCCTGAAACAAGGCACATTCATCTCTCCACTTGGCATTGCATTCTTTTTGCCTCAGTTCATCCTATCAGGATTGACAGAAGCATTTGCCGCGGTCTCTGTCATGGAATTCTTGAATAACCAAGTACCAGAGACAATGAGAAGTGTAGCTGGAGCAATTTTCTTCTTGAGCTTAAGCATTGCCAGCTACCTCAACACGCTCATTGTCAATTTGGTTGAGATGTTAAGCAAGCTACATGGCGGAAAGCCGTGGTTGGGAAGTCATGACCTTAATGAAAACAAGCTAGAACGATTTTACCTTCTTATTGCTGGATTGGGAGTACTAAACTTCATATACTTCCATTTCTTCGCGAGCCGTTACATTCAAAGTTATGAAGAATCAAAGAGGAGAAGGACTGTGTTGGAGGATCGTGTCGATGCTGGTTATGTCGACCAGCCTGAAAAGAAACCATGAAAAAACAGAGCAAATTAAATAAGGTTTAGTGATCCAAATGGAGTAATTGGATCAAAGACATGAATATTTTTATGTCATATACTATAAGTTTGATGAGCATTCTAATTTATTGACAGTAACATTAATGTTCATCATTTATCATATGGGGGCCAAATAATCCTATTTGGTAAAGCATCTAAAGCTTGGACTTCCATTTTGTACAAGTAATGTACTAAATTGTTTCATAGGGAAGGAAGACAATTTTTAAAATTTTGATTTGATCAAAAAGTAGGCTTAAAATTGATTTTCTAACCTATACATACAAAAAATGTGGAAGAGACTTCTCACTTCCTTTCTTGATTTTTACAATACTCATCCCTCTTTTTTTATTATCAACGTACACATTACACACATCTTTATTCATTTTGTTTTTGTTCTTTCAACATATTTTCTTGTTGCAAATATTATGCTGGAAACAAGCAAAAGGAAAAGTGTGTTGGAGAAAAACTATTAATCTATTTTTTGGGTGCATTGAGCATGCATTGCGAAAGTGTATGAAACAATTACTATTTATTTTCTGATCAAGTCGTTGAATCAGGTTCTATTATTTTAATTCTTTAGTATTTTTTTTTAATCTAAAGTTTATTTTTCTTGATACTTTTGTTAGGTAGCATACTTTATTCTTTTATTGTTTATTAAATTTAAATATGTCAGAGAATACAAATTCAATTATTTAATCCAGTTAAGTCAAAGTAAAAATCTTACTTAAAATTAATAATGTCTCAAAAAAGAGTGAGTTAGGTATATATACCTAACGTATTGAGCCGCGTGTTCTTACAACAAAAATTAGTGCGTCTCAATTTCAAGTAAATTGAGATTTGCTATTTGAATTTTTACTACTCATATTGATTCATTTAAGTCTGTCAAGATGTAATACTACAATAAAAAATAAAAATAAAAAGTTTATCGCACTAGGTGGACTATGACAAAAAAATAAAATTACAACCCACATTGATTTATTGTTTTTGCCATATTGGACTCTGCTTAGATGGACTAATACGTCAGATTCACTGGCATTGATAACATTTAAAGAATATATGTGGTTCAAATCATAGACGGCAAGGATAATTTTGATTATAAAAATAAAAAAGGGATAAATATGAGCAATTTTAAATCGTTTGAGGGCAATTTTGATCTTTTTTCATATTTTTATAACAAATTTAGTCAATATGAACTTTGACAGTTATGAATTCCTCCATGCCAAAGATTTGACGCCATATTTTAGATTTTCATTCCAAGGCATACGAGCTGCGCTATGAAACCGCGACATGCGTTTATCATGATAATTATTGTTTTCTTTGTTTCAATGTTTATTTTATTTTTGTCTGTTTGATTAAGAATTTCTTCTTTATTAGTTCTAACTTTTCACATATCATGTTTAAGATCATGAGATTAATATTTTGGTATATTCAACATATCTTTAGTTTAAGACGATAAAAGTTTAAATTTTTCTTTATTTTCTTTCATTTTGTTTCAAATAGGAGTGGGCATAAATACCGAAAAATCGAATCAAACCCAATTAATTTATTTTTTTGGTGTCGGTTCTTTGGAGTTTAATTTTTACCCAATCCATTTTGAATTTGGCCAAATTTTGGAGCCCTAAAGTCTAAACTAAACAAAACTCGCACAGATGTGGTCACGTAGACCACAGTCGCGACTCGTTCAGTTCAATTCTCAGGCAGTAGCATGGTTGTGGATTTAAATGTAATGTTTGTACATTTGTGTTAGTTTTGTTGGGGTGAGTAAGCACTACAACTTAAGTTTGATATGATGAAAATATTAAAAATAAATTGAACACGAGAATTTTACGTGGAAATCCCTCTAATTGATAGAAGGGAAAAATCACGGGGTAGAAGGATCTCACTATAAAATATGGAGTACACTGTTCTCAAATACAAGTAGAAAACAACAATTAATACTTCTCTATTGTAAAAGGAACAACTACTAAAGAGGGTGACTCAAGACTACAATATTTATCTTGGTGTATAACTCTCTTTGTATTCTTACTCTCTCTTTTTGAGATTTTTTGGATGATCTAAATGAGGGCAAGAGGCCCTCTATTTATAAGAGGATGAAACGCGTAAACGCGTTAATTAAAAAAAAAGTTGGGCAGTACACGTTTTCTGTTTTTCCCTTTTTTGCATTTTCAATTTTTCTTTTTGACTTTTTCTTTTCTTCTTTTTCTTCCTCCTTTTTTTGACTTTCTGTCTTCTCTGTTTTCTTTCACAAGTTTGGGTAGTAGCATGGTTGAGCATGGCAGAGGAATAGCAGAATGTTTAAAGTGCGATGGATATTTTTATTTGCATCGAAAAACTATTTTTAAAATATCGAAATAAATTGAATCGAAGTTGAAAAAATTGAACCGAACTAATCTAGTTTGGTTTGAAATACCGTACACACTTTTTAAAAATAAAAAATCGAAGAATCGAACCGAATCAAACTTTAACAAAATCAGACAATCAATTTGAAATAAAGGGAATGAAATATCGGTTATGGAGATAAAAATTACTTACAAATTAAATATTTAGATGTTATGACAGAGTTACAAAAATTAAGAGGTGTGAATTATGTAGCTATAATTTAAGCATAAGATAAATAAAAAAGATATGAGAAAAAATGAAAAAAAAAAGAGGAGAAAAATAGATAAATCTTTCTATGTTTTTTTAGCGAAAGAAAGGTGTCCACAATGATTATGCATTCAGAAAATATATTTCACTCCACATTAAAATTTGGAAAATATCCTTTGTTTAAAAAATAAAATAAAATTTGGGGGTAGGAAAAGGAGAAATTGGAAAGAAATTATAAGATGGAGAATTAAATTCTTACTAATAAAAATGAAATTAATGTAACCAACCAACTAAATTATTACTCCCTTCGCCCCATTTTATTGACACTATTTACTTGACACGATATTTAAGAAAAAAAAACACTTTTAAAATTTGTAGTCTAAAATAATTTTTAAAATATTTGTATGGTTATATATTATTTCATATTAATAAAAAAACTTAAAATTAAATTATGTTTAATTATACTAAGATAACATTCTTTTTTTCGAGACAAATTATAAAATAAATAAAAAAAGTGTCACATTGAAATAACATTTATCATATCTTTAATGTCTTCAAATATTTGACCAAGCACTTCCTTGATCTGATACGTTTACATTGAGAATCTCCAAACTATTTTGCGGGTTTGCCTTTAGACTTAACTTTCAAGGAGTGTTCTTATAACTTTCAAAAAACATTGCTGTCTTTCATGCCCTCAACAAAATGGCTAATCACCCAAATGAAAAACTTCAATCACATGGTGTTACGTCTCAATAAAATCTAGAAACGCAGAATTGATCAGACCTTTTTAAATTTATTGAGCTTATTGTTATGACCCGCCACTTGATCTTGAAGAAGGTAGAAGAATCTAGAGTCTTGGAGAGGTTAGCGGAAGACTCTAGATCCTTATAGAAACTTGTAGAGAAGTCTTGAAAGACTTAGAATTCTCTAGAGTGTGTAGAGAATTCTAGAGAGGGACTTCTTTGTAAATATGGAGGGACTTGTATAGCAATTTTTATTTACACTTGAGCCCCTTAGGAGTAGTATAAATAGAGGGGGCATTCATTTGTAGCAAACCATCAAGCAAACAAGCATTCTTCCAAAGCAATACAAAAGCCTTCTTCATAAAAGCTCTCTTGTCTTTCTTACAATCTAGCGTTCCCTTAGCGATTTAGTCATAAAGGCTTACTTGAGCTTGCAAGATCGTGAAAGATTCGTGAGTAAGTTGTCAAGTGCCGCACGGAAGTCTTAGTGTGAAGTCTAAGTCCGTGACAACGTGGTATCAGAGCAAGGTTCTACTAAGGGATATGGCAAGTGAGGGAGACATCAACGCCACTACCGCCACCAACGTCAAGCAAGATGTTGGAAGGAAGCACCGCAAGGGAAAGAAAAACTCTAAGAGAAATGAGGAGGTGCCGCTTGAGCCTACACCAAGCGAGGCCCTAACATCCTACTCACCCTCGGCCACTGAGGTGAGTGACGATGAGCGAGGCGAGGAGCCCGTGGACGTCACACCCGGCATGGAGTGGATTGCAAGGGTGGATGCTGCCAGACAAGCAGTAGAGATATTAGGCAAGCACTTGAACAAGGTCGACGGCAAATTCAAGTCTCTAGAGGAGTTCACCCTTGAGGAGAACGACAACATTCGGAAGGAGTTGGAGGTGAGCAAGGCTGCCGAGTACGAGATGAAGGAGGTGATCACTTCCTTGGAGTGTCGGCTCGTGGACGCGCTAAGCACGATGGAGACCATGAAGGCCGAGATGGAAACACTCAAAGGAGACATCGATGCTGGGAGATGCATGACGTCCAGTACGGACCGGGAGGCCAAGATTGAGGCTCCCAAGCCACTAATGTTCAAAGGTGCCCGTGATGCACAAGAGGTGGAGAACTTCCTTTGGCACTTGGAGAATTACTTCAAGTGTAACAAAGTGAAGAGCGACGAGATGAGGATCAATACTGCCGTGCTATACCTCTCGGAGATGGCCATGTTATGGTGGAAGCGCAAGGAGTTTGAGATCGGGAAGGGTCTATGCGCCATCAACACCTGGGAGCAGTTCCGGGACGAGTTCAAGAAGGCCTTCTTCCCCAACAATGTCATCTACGAGGCCAAACGCAAGTTCCGGGAGCTGAAGCATACGGGTAGCATACGGGCTTACGTGAAAGAGTTCACTACCCTTACGCTTCAAATCCCCAACCTTACAGATGAAGATATGCTCTTCTACTTCATGGATGGGCTACAGAGTTGGGCCAAGACGGAGTTGGAGCGCTGTCAAGTCAGCACCATCGATGAGGCCATCACCCAAGCCGAAGCCTTGACGGACTTTAAGCACGACAGCCATGACAGAGGCAAGGGCAAAGAAATAAGGAGTAGTCATGCCAAAGGTGGGGGAGATCGTGGCAAAGGCAAAGAGCAACATCCTCCACCCAAGAGCCATGATTCCAGCAAGTCCGACGGCAGGAGGTTCGGGCGACAAGGCTATGCCGAGAGAAAGGAGCAGACCACAAAGGGCAGCGGCTGCTACATATGTGGAGGTCCTCACGGCTATGCTAGGTGTCCGGAGATGAAGAACCTTGGTGCCATACTGCGGGAGCGAAAGGACAAGGAGGTGGACCAAGGGCAGGGTTTGGACACGACTCAGCTAGGCATGATCGGGCTATGTGGAGCCATTGCAAAGCAAGCTGAGAGGGCGGGGGACTACTCTGCCCAATATATTGATATATCCATCAACGGACGACCAGCTCGTGCCATGGTGGATTCTGGAGCAGAAGCCAACATCATGACAAAGACAGCGGCAATAAGGTTGGGGCTAAGTTATGGGCCAAGCAACACCCGCCTGAAGACGGTCAACGCACCATTGACTCCCGTGTGCGGAGTCGCTCATGGAGTGGACATCACGCTGGGTAAGTGGCAAGGTAAGACAAGCTTCACTGTCGCCCCCTTAGATATCTTTGATATCATCCTTGGACAGGAGTTCTTCCAACGGTACCACACGATGATCGATCCCTACCTCCAACAACTCTAGGTAATGGAGCGAGAGGGACCTTGCATGGTACCTCTAGTCAAGATGCCAAAGAAGGAAGGACAAGCCCTCCTGTCGGCCATGCAGCTTGTGAAGGGCCTAAAGAAGGGGGAGCCGACGTTCGTAGCCACCATTGCGAGCTTGGATGAAGGCAATGGTGCTAAGGAGATATTGCCACCTTGCATAGAGAAGGTGCTTGAAGAAAACAAAGACGTGATGCCCGAAGAGTTGCCAAGACACCTACCTCCAAGGCGCGAGGTAGACCACAGGATCGAGCTGGAGCAAGGAGCAAGGCCGCCCGCATACCCACCATACCGCATGGCTCCACCCGAGTTAGAGGAGCTAAGGAAGCAGTTGAAGGAGCTCCTCGAGGCCGGTCATATCCGTCCATCCAAGGCACCTTATGGCGCGCCGGTGTTATTCCAAAAGAAGAAGGATGGCTCATTGCGCCTATGCATAGACTATCGGGCGCTCAATAAGGTGACCGTGAAGAATAAGTATCCCATCCCGCTCATTGCTGACTAGTTTGATAGACTTGGACAGGCCAAGTACTTCACCAAGGTGGATTTAAGGAAGGGCTACTACCAGGTACGCATAGCAGAGGGAGATGAACCGAAGACCACATGTGTAACGAGGTATGGAGCATACGAGTGGTTGGTGATGCCCTTCGGCTTAACCAATGCACCCGCCACCTTTTGCACATTAATGAATAAGATTTTCCACCCTTATTTAGATCAGTTCGTGGTAGTCTATTTGGATGACATAGTCATCTATAGCAACACCTTGGATGAGCACGTGGAGCATCTAAAGAAAGTGTTCCAAGTCCTGCGCGAGAATGAGCTCTTCATCAAGCGGGAGAAGTGCGAGTTTGCCCAACATGAAGTGCACTTCTTGGGACATGTTATCAGCCAGGGAGAGCTACGGATGGACGAAGCAAAAGTTCGGGCCATCAAAGAGTGGGAGGCGCCCACAAAGGTAACCGAACTTAGATCTTTTCTTGGACTTGCTAACTATTATCGCAGGTTCATAAGCGCCTACTCTGCTAAAGCCGCTCCACTTACTGAGCTATTGAAGAAGAATAAGCCGTGGGTTTGGAGCGAGGAGTGCAAGGAGGCCTTTGAGGACCTCAAGGCTGCCGTGACAGAGGAGCCGGTCCTAGCATTGCCTGACTTCTCCAAGACATTTGAAGTGCATACGGATGCCTCTGACTATGCCATTGGAGGAGTATTGATGCAAGATAGGCACCCTATCGCCTTCGAGAGCCGCAAGCTGAACGAGACAGAACGGCGGTACACCGTGCAGGAGAAGGAGATGACAGCCATCGTCTATTGCCTACGCACGTGGAGACACTACTTACTTGGCTCCAAGTTCTTAGTCAAGACCGACAACGTGGCCACTAGCTACTTCCAGTCACAGAAGAAACTCACCCCGAAGCAAGCTAGGTGGCAAGATTTCTTGGCCGAATTTGACTACGAGCTGGAGTACAAGCCGGGCAAAGGCAATGTTGTGGCCGATGCTCTTAGCAGGAAGTTCGAGCTGGAGGCCATCACCACAGCACATTGCGACATCCAGGATGCAATCAAGGATGGTCTACAGTATGATCCAGAGGCAAAGAAGCTTATGGAGTTAGCCGTTCAGGGCAAGACAAGGCGCTTCTGGGTAGAAGATGGACTCTTGCTTACCGCCGGGCGAAGGATCTATGTGCCGAAATTCGGAACTATCAGGCAACGAATCATGAAGGAAAGTCACGACACATTATGGGCCGGACATCCAGGGCAGCGTCGCACGAGGGCATTGATTGAGGCGATTTACTACTGGCCACGCATGCGGGATGATATTGACTGCTATGTGCAGACCTGTCTTGTGTGCCAACAAGACAAAGTAGAGCAGCGCCAACCAGGAGGACTCTTGGAGCCCCTGCCCGTAGCAGAGCGTCCATGGGAGAGCGTGACCATGGACTTCATCACATGCTTACCGAAGTCCGACGGGTACGGGACGATTATGGTCGTGGTGGACAGGTTTTCCAAATATGCCAGCTTCATGCCCGCCACGGCAGGTTGCACTGCTAAGGAGGCTGCCGGGCTATTCTTCAAGAATGTGGTGAAGTATTGGGGATTGCCAAGACATATCATTAGCGACAGAGACCCACGCTTCACCGGGAACTTTTGGAGAGAATTGTTCAAAATTCTTGGCACGAAATTACATTTCTCCACTAGTTTCCACCCGCAGACAGACGGCCAGACGGAGCGAGTCAATGCCTTACTGGAGTGCTACTTGAGGCACTTTGTGAGCTCTCATCACAGAGATTGGGCGAGACTACTGGACGTAGCCCAATTCTCTTACAACCTACAACGGAGTGAGGCCACAGGGCGAACACCATTCGAGCTAGCCACAGGCCAACAACCACAAACTCCACATTCACTACCGGCCGCGTTCGAGGGCAAGAGTTTGGGGGCCTATCACATGCCAAGGGCTTTGAGGAGCAGCTCGACACTGCTAAGTCTTATTTGGACAAGGCAGCGAAGAAGATGAAGAAGTTTGCCGACCGCAAGCGTCGTCCCACGGATTACCAAGTTGGAGACATGGTCTTGGTCAAGTTCAACCCCAGGCAATTCAAGGCGTTGCGAGGCATGCATCAAAATTTGGTGCGAAAGTACGAGGGCCCGTTCAGGATCGTTGCTAAGGTTGGCAAGATCTCTTACCGGTTGGAGCTACCACCGCATCTTAAGGTTCATCCAGTCTTCCATGCTAGCGTCCTCAAGCCATACCATGAGGACAAGGATGATCCTAGCCGAGGAGAATCAAGTCGGGCGCCACTCACGATTACTGCCTTCCATGATCGGGACATCGAGGCCATTATGGACTACCAAGCCAAGCGAAAACAGGGACAACAGGCCACTGCTATGTTCTTAGTCCATTGGAAGGGACAATCTCCAGAGGAGGCCACCTGGGAGAGATATGAAGACCTATGGCAGTTCAGAGACAAAATCCGGGAGTTCTTGCAGCAGCAGTGCGCCGCGGTCGTCGCCACATCAGGTGGGGGAGAGTGTTATGACCCGCCACTTGATCTTGAAGAAGGTAGAAGAATCTAGAGTCTTGGAGAGGTTAGCGGAAGACTCTAGATCCTTATAGAAACTTGTAGAGAAGTCTTGAAAGACTTAGAATTCTCTAGAGTGTGTAGAGAATTCTAGAGAGGGACTTCTTTGTAAATATGGAGGGACTTGTATAGCAATTTTTATTTACACTTGAGCCCCTTAGGAGTAGTATAAATAGAGGGGGATTCATTTGTAGCAAACCATCAAGCAAACAAGCATTCTTCCAAAGCAATACAAAAGCCTTCTTCATAAAAGCTCTCTTGTCTTTCTTACAATCTAGCGTTCCCTTAGCGATTTAGTCATAAAGGCTTACTTGAGCTTGCAAGATCGTGAAAGATTCGTGAGTAAGTTGTCAAGTGCCGCACGGAAGTCTTAGTGTGAAGTCTAAGTCCGTGACATTATTTAGCGTATATTTAAATTTTATATTTCTTCCTTAGATGCAATAATTATGCGTTCTAATAGTGTGTTTCTTCGTTTCCTAAAGAATATCACTATATTTAGCCCAAATCAAAAAAATTATAGTCAAAATATCGTTGTTCTAGCTAATTTTTTATTTTTATTTTCTTATTATAAAAGAATTGGCTTTGAAAAGATAATTTAAATAACTAACAACTTTTAAAATATAAAAATATATATTTATTCTAAAATAAAGTCACATGGACAAAATATTCATGTGACAGTGCATGTGATGTCACACATTCATAAATTACCGGTATAATGGGGGTTCTATATGACTATCAAACAACTAAGTTAAATGGATAACTAGATCAATGTAAAATATAGATAAACACTATATAAAATTGGATAAGTTTTTGGAGGTCACTATCTATATTTTGAAACAATCCTTGGCCATAGTTTATGAGATATTTTTGGAAGGCCAAATTAAATTCATAGAATACCTTTAAAGTTTGACGTTGATTTTCATTTTGACAACTTAACTAATATTTACACATAATAGACATGCATTACCAAAAAATAGTAACTCTTCTTTTTAAAATTATTTTTAACTGTTAATTTTTCACGTGACATGCATAATTAAGATCACAAGATTAAACACACTTTTCTATATCAGATATATCTTTAATTTAGGATCACAAATTTCATAAATCTTCATTACTTTTTAAACTCTGCCATAAGATTAAAGACATGTTGATACATTCTACGTATACATACCTTTAGTTTAAGAATATAAGATTCAATTTTTTTTTTACTTTCTTAAATTTCATACCAAACTAAAACTAAACAAATAAATTAAAACAGACAAAATATATCTATTAGGACTGAAAATTTGACAACTATGTCGGTTTCAATCTTTACTAGCTCCAGCAACTCTTTTGCTTTGTGCAATTAGCTAGTGGAGATGGAGTGGTTCACCAAGTATGGCAAATTACAATTTTGAGGGCAACTTTTGTATGTGTCACATTACACTCGGATTTCAACTTTAGTGTGGAATTTTTTCACAAGTGGGCATTACAGGAAATACGTACTGAACTTGTTAAAGTTACTAGTGATCAATTCAATTCTAACTTCCCAATTGCCTTGTCAATATTTATCTCCAAACAGAAATAATGTCACCAAATACTTGATCAATGATATTGATTATAATTTATTTAATTTGGCACTATTTGTAATTCTAGGTCGAACAAAGATTCGGACGGACAACTATTAATTATAAGTATTTATTATTTATTGTCTATTGCTATCAAGTTGAGAAGGATATGTTCAGCTTCCATTAGCGACTAATTCATATTGCTAATTTTGACAGGATGTCTGTGGAAGATCTCGCATTTGATTACTCCATCTTTGATAGAGATTCCAATATACAATTCTATATGTGATAACGTAATTCTATTCGTTTGTCTTACTCTTTTTTTTTAGTCCGTTTTTATTCCTAATTTAGCAACTCTCTAATTTCAATACATCTCATATGACACATTTAACATCACACAAGATTAAATGACATTTTAGTCTATCACACATAGTTTAAAATCACAAAATTCAAATATTTTTTTTTTTTACTTTTTTAAATAAATCAGCAAATTAAAAACAAAGGGAGTACTTCGTATTTGCTTCTCGATCCTTTTTATTTTTTACTATAGCTTAAAAAATATGGTCCAAAATATTTACTATCACTTTATAAAACCAAGAAAGTGCTATTTGTTTTTCTTCAGTTTCACCCTAAGGCATATCGTAGTCATTAATTTTACATTCAAGGAAGAAACAATAATAATTTAGTCAAATATTCATCATAATTAGTACTTAAATAATACTCTTTAATGGGAGTTTTCAGACTTTAAATGACAATATTTTTTTTATCTGGACGGTATAATAGTTAGAAGTTATGACAAATCTAGCAGCTTTGTGATGGTAACGGACCCACACGTATTCGATCAATCACAAAATATTTTAAGTCCAACAAAGAGAATAGATATTACGCTACCATAACAATGTAAATTATTAGAAATAAAGACTTTTTTTACCGTAAATTAATTTAAAAAATTATATTATAATATATATATTTTTTTCATTTTCATCGATTCGATTCTCTAGGAAAACGCATGATGTGTAAGAGATTTTCGCTGAAATATTAAAAAGTTTTTAAATTTTTCGTGTGAAAATACTACTATGTTTTTCCTTTCCGATTCAATCAAACTATATGTAGAAATTGTCATTGAACATTTTCCAATAAAAAAATTCAATGAGAAACAATATTTTTTTTTGTAATGATATTTATGTTAACAAATTCATTAGATAAGTATATCTATACTACTATAAAATTTTAAAAATCAATTATTTTATCATTTTGAAATTCAAAATCTCAAAAAATTAAAATTCTAACTGTGCTTCTGATCGAATATATGAATCCGTCTAGATATGCATATATTTCGTGAGAATTGTCAAGACAACATTAATTAAACAAGAGGCACACTCTTCTATATGTTACATGAGTCTATAAATAATGATTGATGATAAGACCCTTTAATTTATTGAGGTGATGCATGACAAACAAACAATATATTATGGACGACCTTATAGAAACCGACTTCGTAACTCAATGCCAAATATGTGCAAATTGCAATTGTATTTCTTTTACAATCTTATTTAATGGAATTCTCCATCTTCCAGCTTCTATAAAATACACGTTTTACAAGTCAATTTTCAACTACGTTGTAGAAAAACTATATATGTACATGTTTCAATTAAATCAAAGCGAGAATGAAAGTTACGTACACCAATTATTGCTCCAAGTTAAAAACTCACCAATCTGTACCAAATAATTAATTTGAATTGAATTGTCTGACAGGTGAAGGTGAAATGTATTTTCCTTCAATTTATATATACATATATCCGGCTAAAACAGTAGCGAACTTTTTTGTCTATAAATAAATGTAACTAATGCACCAAATAAATCTAAATTATAAGTTCCCATGACATGATGATATTCAAACTTGGTGGGCTTTATCGTTTAGCAGAAAATATCACATCGTCACGTTTCCATTTGCGCCTATAGTATATCCTTGTGGAAGAATATCTGTTATATGTGATTGATAGAGTTTGTTTACGGTTACCATGAACTCCGTAGATAAATGAAAGTTGTGTATATCGTCGAAGGACACATCTAAGATTTCATGATGTTAATGAATTTTCATAAATTTAAAGAAAAATAGAGACAAAATAAAGGCTTGAGTGATTTTTTGTAAAACAAAAGCAAAAAATAAGTTAGTTATGATCCAAGGGAATTCAAACTCTCGTCGAGGAGGGCGATATCTAATTGATTTTAAATATAAATAGACAAAAAGTTGAAATACAAGAGTAACCTGATATATCTAATTGATTTTAAATATTTGACTTGATCAAGTATAAAAATATATATAGTATTCTATGAAATGGTGATGACGATGAGCATATTAACTACATCAAATAATGTTGTAGATTTATACATCTTTTTAAGAACTGCCAGCTATGACGATGAGCATAGTAATTACATCAAATAATGTTGTAGATTTTTACATCTTTTTAAGAATAGCCAGTTATTCGTATGGTAAGTCTGTATTTTAGTGGGCGTTTGGACATGCAATTTTATATTGCAATATAAAATTATGAGATGAAATCAATATTTGGACATGTAATTTTACGTTGATTTCATCTTATGATTTCATATCATGCGATGAAATCTCAAATTCTCTAAAAAGCATGATTTAAGAATTTCAAATCATGATTTAGTATTTTTTTAAATAGTAAAATTGACCCACAAGTTTATATCCTTACATTTATATCTACTAACCATTTATTTTATATGTATATAAAATTTATAATTAATATCATTATTTTAAATTATGTATATCACGTGTAGCGATATTCTCACCAACATATATAAAATTTATTATTTTTTATCAAATTCATCTACCAACCAAATTTATTACTACTTTATTCAAATGAACGTTTGATAAAAAATAATTTTTCATGGTTATACTCAATGGAAAAGACTGACCACTGTGGCATTAATTAAAAAAATAACTTTTTAGTTGCTAACAACTTCAACATTTATTTCACAATTGACAATAATGATAATATATGTTGTATTTATAAATTAAAAAAATATATACTTTACCATTACTCAGCCAACTGAGAACGTGAAGAAATTGTTCGTAATGTGTGGGATGAATTATATTAAATATTAGTAAATTATAACTTATGCTCAATTTTATTTTTTTATTAAATTAATATTTAATCAATAAATGTTGTATTTTTTTAGAATAGTTTTGTGAAAGTATATTATGTGCTTTTATAATTTTTTGCTTATTTGATAAGATTATATAAAAAAATTAGGACAATTTTAATAGTTTTATAATTTATGGAATTTTTATATTTATGAAAAAATATACAACATAAAAAATTTAAATTATATGTCTAAATAAAATTTCAAACTTCATATCATAATTTCATATCCAGAGCCGGAGCCGAAAGGCTCTTAGTTTTGGATTTAATAAGGGTGATGCTCACTTTCATAGCTTATCATCATATGATCAGTTAAGCATTTTGATTCTTAATTAATTAGTTGCCAACATGGCACGAAGTAATTGTATGTACCACACAAACAGTCAATGAATTTTTTACATGACTATCTTATTAGATGAAAACCACACTCATAAAATGCTTTATTAAATTAAAGTCACAAACTTCTAAGTAAAATCATGACAAGCTGTCACGATAGAAAATTTCTGAGTAGTAACTTGGAAATTTTAATTCTAGGTCAGACTTGGACGAAATCTGAGTCAGATGATGTCTGAGGTAATCTGGTAATGGATGGGTGATTAAATTATGAATTCGATAGTTGAGTTGATAGCGGACACATTAAGGAGCCTGTATGGCTTAACGGAATCGAATTCGGGCGAGTAGAACTTCCGTAATTGTTTTGGCGTGAAAGGGCTGTTTTGGGACGTCAAGGTTTGAACGTGTTTTGCGAAATGGAGGTTTGAGACGCAAATCTAAAATTTCTATTCTCGTAAAGTCCGCCACGGTAGGATTATTCCCTCAATAGTGGGGACTCCATGGTGGGGATAAGTAGTGCCATGACGGGACAGTCGCAGATTTAAACGGGGAAAAGTCTCAAAATCGTTTTTATCTCTCCCACTTCATTCTTAAGAAACCAGAAGCGACCTAGGGCGATCTTTCTTCAATTTTTCACCAATTCTCGTGCTAAAGGTAAGTTAATCATTTCTCTAACTTGTAAATTGATTCCTAGGCCTTATAATCTAGAGGAATCCTCTCAGAGAAGGTTTTGGCCTGAATTTATGGTGGAAAAAGCCCTAGTTGGGGGAAGATAATCATGAAAGTGGTCAAGGGTAAGGATTTTGATTAATCTGGGTATTGTAGGCTTTGTTCATTGATTTCCTTGTTATTCTTATTGTTTTAGACCAAAAACAAGCCGAGAGACTTCGAAAAGGAAAAACTCCAGCTCTTTAGAATTCCCAAAGCTTAGTTTCGAGTTAGGTAATGGTTTGTTTTCCTATCTGTGTTATATGTGCCTGTTAATTGCGATTGATAGTAATGCATGCATGTATGAGATTAGGAAAATAAGTAATGAACTTAATGAAATGACTATTGTGATCAATTGCATGTACTGATCGAACTGGATACTTAATTGTGCAAGCTGTGAACTATTCATTGTTGATTGAGATTGTGATTGTGGTTGTTGGATCGGTGACGTGCTGACACATAATTGGATCGGGTATCACAGCAGTACATATTAGATCAGGTGTCACACCGACATATATTGGATCGGTTGTCACACTGACACATATTGGATCGGGTACCACACTGGTGTAAACTAATAGTGTGGGTATGGATTCCATGATATGATCATTGTTGACTGTTGTATTTGCAATTAACACTGTGAAACTGTATATTGCTTATGAAATGATAATTGGTAATGTGTTTCCATATTTGCATGTCCTTACTATGTTGCAGTTACTTGTGCATATTTCACTTACTGAGCTGGCAACATGATCCTACTAATGCATTGTTGGTATGTGTACCGATACTGTACTTGTTCTTTCTTTGTTGAGTACAAGGTATCTTCAAGCGGCTGCTATCAGACCTCAGTTAGGAGATCAGTGACGGCAGGATTCAAGGGTGAGTCGTTTCTTTCAGGCTACAAGAGATTCTTCTTAGCCTTAGTCCCTTTTTTTCGGATTGAGACTGTTCCAGACTTAAGTTTACTTTATTTTTTTCGGGGTTGCATCCCCTACTCTTAGACTTGTTACTTAGTAGAATTTTGGTACAATGACTTTCAGGTTTTAAGCGGGTTGACTTCTGCATGTTGACTATTTTATGATTGTCTGCTAATTCCTGAGTTATGGGAACTTAGTTTAAACTTGTATAGTTTTTACACTTTTTTAAATGCTTATTCTGTATTAGAACGTTGATTGGGGTATAATATTAGTTCTTCCACAAAAAAATTAGTGTGGTTTTCACTCACGGTCCGATTTGGATCATAACAAATGCTTTTTGAAATTAAGATGAATGAATTGCAGCCACACACATCACACTGTGCAGTAGTATTATTGGGTGTGGCCCAAAGTCTGAACACTGATTTAGCTATACTTGTCATGTTCTGATATATAGTTGACGTTTTATTTTAGACTTGATCAAGCTCCATAAGTTAGCTGAGGACCATGTTGTGTAGGCTCTAAAAAGAGAAAGAACCTAACTTTGGTGAGTGGCTTTTTGGAATTAAGGCTCTTGATAGCAACATTGGTCACTGACAATATAGCAACACCTTTTTTTAAAAAAAAATAAACAGCAAACTATCCCAAAAACGGGGGGGGGGGGATGAGGTAATATATCATATGTCACTCAATTTATAGTTCTTTTTTATGTAAAATCACTCAACTTCAAAGTCACTCAACTAAATATTTTTCTCACACAAAAATCCTTAATTTATTGACTTTAAGGTTATAAAAGAAAATTGAGTGATTTTCTATGAAAAAAAATTGTTAGTTTAATAATCATATGAAATATTCTGCAGTAACCAAAGATCGAGAGGGGGCACCTCTTTTCAAAAGAGCTCAAAAAAATAGAATTGAACAAATATGCATGAAAGCTGGTCAACAGAACTGTAGTATTTGAATAGGTAAATACTAGTTTAAGAGATTTATGAATTTCTTTTTATAACGAAAGCGAATATGCAATAACTATGAGTTGTGTCCAAATCCTCACGAAATGGATGGAATCCTTTTGTCCATCGCTTAGATATATCCATTATGATGCAGAGATTAATCTTATGTGTAAACTCTAGCTGTCTCCATATAATGAATAAATCTTTCTTAGATACCCATAATGATATTTAATAGGCTTGTGGGTCATCTAACAACACCTCATGGGTGGACCCGTATAGCAACACCTATTGTATACCAGAATTCTGTGTTTCAAGTTGCTGCTCACGTATCAATGGGTTATGGGGTCTTATATATTACAATTCATCTTAATTCTAGATCTCTACTAAAGTTTCTATATAAACTACTGAACTATTTGTAAGATATATATAAACTAAATTAATTAAGACATATACAACATTGAATTCAATGACAATTAAATGTCGATAAAGACTTTAACACTCTTCATTAATGTGTATATTTATTGCTGTTAAAAATTATTTTTATTGTAGTGGACGTAGGTTTAGCCTAACGGTTTGACCCTAAGCCCTTTTACCGTTGGAATCTCACCGATGCTATTTGATCTTCTTATAAGGTCATAAACAATCCTCTCCTTATGAGCTATCCTTTGCAATTAACTTAGACTCACAATTCATTTAATTTTTTTATTATTGTATTAGAACCAAGCACATATTGATTACCAGCCTATTCATTTTTTTTCCCGATACTAGGCCTCCCTGCTTTATTGTCCACTCTCACACATTTCTTTATCATATACAAATTTGATCAGCTAAAGCTGCGACGAGATTTAGCCTAACCTTATCAAATAGATATCACAACCACATATTTATTATTCTTGGCTCTATTCACATCGTGTCTAATTTCATGACTTACGTCAGAGTGAAATACTGATCAACCTTTAAAACAACAAACGTGATACTCCTTTTATCTATTTTTACTCATCTATTTTTTAACTTGACATATTTCTTAAGAAACAATAAATAAAAGATAATTTATCATATAATTTTTTGAATATAATAAATTCACTATTTTAAAAAATGACTATAATTAATAATAAAAATAAATTAAAAATTTAACAATAAATTATCTCCTAATTTTTTAAACTGGACAAGTGTAAAACATACATTTCTAATATGAATTCGGAGCCTAAAGGGCAGGTTTTTTTGGCCAAAATTTAAAAAGGGCAACAAAAAAATGGAAGAGACCAAAGAGGTAAAGGCGTATGGCCCCCACGCATTACCCATTTTTTTTTTTTTTAACTGTCGTTAAACATATAAAGGAAGGCGTGTGCAAATAAATATCTAGGAAGGCCAAAATCATCCGTACATTATACATATTCTTAAAATATTATTCTCCGAAACATTCTCAAAATATTTAAAATTTAATAATTCTTATTCTTCTGCTATATTTTTTTTTAGAAAAGTAACAGATTCTATAAAAATCAAGTCACTCCTTTGTAGTTATTATTCTAAAATACGTCCAAAATATTATCGTAAACTTTTTGGGCGATTGAGTTTAATTAACAATTTTTTAAATTTATTTTTCATGTGATTTAATATTAAAAAATTATCAGTTGAAATATATTTCTTCTCAACTGAATCTGCTTAAGCGGTGTTTGTAGGAGACTTCTTGAATGCGAGACATAATCAAAATTTTGATTAAAAACTCGAATACGAGACATAATTAGAATTTTGATCACCTTAATATCAGATTGCGCTGAAAAATTATTGATCTAACTACAATTTGACTTTAAAAAAGGTGAAAATAATTAAGTTTCAGCTTCTTTCCGTTTGTAAAAGAGAAGAAGAGCAGATCATGTATCCTCACACCTTCCGAACATTTTTTTGTTTTAGCAAGCAATGGTGTCTACGATTTTTAATATTCTTTTTTAGTAGCTTTTTATAGTAGGTAATGAATTATGCAGAAAAACTTTTTGTTCACATGAATTGCACATATTTTTGTAGGATCCCTTAATTTTTTGACAATATCTAACTGAAGGATAAAAATTGTTAACTTTCAAATACTTGGAGGATGTTTTATGTCAAAAAATATATTTTAAGGATGTCATTTAAGTTTGAAGTATAGTTTAAAGATATTTTTGGCCAAAAACTCATTAATTAGATGCGGGCGTTGCACTGTGCAAAGAAAAATCCAGTCATAATAAAGTAAAAGAAAATAGCTAGAAAAGTTCTTCAATATGAAAATCATAGCATGAGCCATGCAAATAAATACATTTTAAGTTTTGTTAATTTTTTCCCCCTTGCCATAAAGAATATACACAAAATAAATAGAACATAACAAAATGTTAACGAGGAGAACAGTGAGGGGTGGGAGTAGGCTTGGGGGCTTTTGAGGGGAAATAGCATCTCGGCCCCATTTACACTCTGTTTGGATTGTGGTTTTTATGATTTCATAATATACGGTATTGTATGATATGATATGATATTGTACTGTATAATACAATATTATGTTTGAATAAAATTTATAATTTGCTATTGTTTAATGATAATTTTATTGTTTGGTTAATTGACTATATGATACTAACTAATATATTTATGAAAATATCCTTTGTATATATAATTAGCCAAGGTTCTAATTTTTTCTTTCACATATCTGTGATTATGCACCTAACCTTGCAAAAACGCTTTGTCACCTGAGGGCTGAGGCCCTGCGCCTCACAAGGCGTGCCCCCCCGACCCCACTCACCCCTTCCTTTATACACTTGACAACCTTTAAAAATTTTTGGGTAAGGCGTGGCTCCTGTGCCTTTGCTTCTTTGGTCTTTTTCATTTTTCTTTTCTCCCTTTTCTGAAGTTTGGTAAAAGAAATTTTTTTTGAACTCTTTCTAATATAGTAAATAAATAAAAGCGGTCGAAAAGAGTATATTCAACTATTTCTAAACTTCTTTTTCCACCCCATCCGGAAGGGCCAAAAGGATCAATAGTGTTTTATAGTATTCCCACCTTACTCTCTCATGTAACTCGAATCCTTAACCTATCAATCATTGGTGGACGTCATCCATTGAGCAACCCTCAATTTATATTTATAGCTGTACACTGAGTACTATATTAGAACACTTTATATATATCCTAATTTGTTTTAGAAAACAAAAAAAATCACAGGTTACATGTTGGGCAGGTGCAAAATATGTGGATGTGGACTTGAAAGAGCAGAAAACAGGTGTTACAGGCTCCCTATGATGCCAAGAATTAAGGTGTACGTTAAAAGTCAGAAGTCATTATTCATGACTTAAAGAAAAATAATGTTTTAAATATTTAGTTAACCGAACGCGAAAAAATTAGAGTAATTTGCCTTCAAACCAAAAAAGTAAAAAATATTGCGCACGGTACAAAATGCGGCTGACAAAGCCAAAAAAAATATATGATGTTGCTAATAGTCCTCCAATAATGATCAACTTGACATATATCCAATTCCCTATAAATTACCTTCCTCATTATCTTCAGCTCTAGCTACAAACTAAGAAAATCAATTGTCCTCTCATACAATCTAGTTTTGTCTAGCTAAAAGTATTATAGTTAGAAGAGCATAAAAAATAAAAAAAATCGGATCGATCGTATAGACTTCATCACGAGAAGCTATGGAAGTGGATAAGGTACATGTAAAAGAGGAACCCAAGTATGGAGGAATCAAGGCCATGCCCTTCATTATAGGTAAATAAATTCCAATTTCAAATGGTACTAGTTACTATTGAGTTTATTATACTCAAGTTTAATTTAGGCCTCTTATTTAAACTTGACTTGCAGGAAATGAAACCTTTGAGAAGCTGGGGACGATCGGAACGTCATCGAATCTCTTGGTTTATTTAACCACTGTCTTCCATATGAAGTCAATTAATGCTACTAACCTCGTTAATGTCTTCAATGGTACTTGCAATTTTGGTACACTGCTTGGAGCGTTCCTATGTGACACTTATTTAGGTCGATACAAGACATTGGGGATTGCTTCTATATCTTCTTTCACGGTACAAAAGAAAAAACATAACATGCTTACATTTTATGTTGTTATTCATGGTAAATATTTGAATGTTTTTGTGTAAACAGGGCATGTTGTTTTTGACGCTAACAGCTGCAATCTCAAAATTGCATCCTCCTCATTGTGGAATTTCAGAAAATAGCATTTGCCTTGAACCAACTATAGGGCAATTAGCTTTCTTACTATGTGGATTCGGTTTTCTAGTAGTAGGAGCTAGTGGTATTAGGCCATGCAATTTAGCTTTTGGGGCAGATCAATTTAATCCCAATACAGAATCAGGCAGAAGGGGAATTAACAGCTTCTTTAATTGGTACTACTTCACCTTCACTTTCGCCATGATGGTATCATTGACTGTCATCGTTTACATTCAGTCCAGTGTGAGTTGGGCTATTGGATTGGCTATTCCCACATTTCTAATGTTCTTGTCATGCGTTTTCTACTTCGTTGGTACCAAAATTTATGTCCATATTTTACCCGAGGGTAGTCCCTTGACAAGTTTGGTGCAAGTGCTCGTAGCTGCAATGAACAAAAGGCGCTTAAAGTTACCAGAACAACCACAGAATACCTTGTTCAATCATATTTCCATCCAGAGTATCAACTCTGAACTTCCTTATACAGATCAATTTAGGTAATAATGAATGATCCTCGTAGACGTTTTAATTTAAGAGCCACTTTAGTCTACAGTCATTTCACCTCTTTTATTCATTTTTTCTTCTTCTGTGAAACCGAGACTAATAGAAGATAAAATTATGGTTCTGCAGATTCCTGAATAAAGCATCTATTTTAAGCCCCGAAGACAGAATAAACGAAGATGGATCAGCAGCCAATCCATGGAGACTATGCAGCATACAACAAGTGGAAGAAGTGAAATGTGTTGTAAGAGTATTTCCAATATGGACAGCAGGTTTGGTATACTACGTTGTTCTAGTCCAGATGCAGACTTATATAGTCTTTCAAACTCTGCAAAGCGACAGGCGCCTTTACAGTGCTAGTAATTTCAAGATCCCAGCAGCATCTTACACGGTCTTCTCTATGTTAAGCTTGTCTATTTGGATACCTATCTATGACAGAATAATCGTTCCATTTCTCCGAAAGATGACCAAGAAAGAAGCTGGCATAACAGTCCTCCAAAAAATGGGGATCGGATTAGTTATTGCAGTTTTCACCATGCTAGTATCAGCTGTTGTGGAAACACGAAGAAGGAACACAGCACTTAGGCATCCAACACTAGGCATTGAACCAAGACGAGGCGAAATTTCAGCCATGTCTGCTAATTGGTTGATACCTCAACTAGCTCTTGCAGGGCTTTCTGAAGCATTCACTATCATAGCACAAGTTGAGTTTTTTTACAAGCAATTCCCAGAAAACATGCGGAGCTTTGCAGGTTCATTCTTGTTTTGTGGATTTGCATTGGCTAATTACATGAGCAGCTTGTTGATATCAATAGTTCACAAGACAACAAGAACATCAGATACAGAGAATTGGTTAGCAGAGGATCTAAACAAGGGAAGATTGGATTATTTTTACTACTTAGTTGCTGCATTGGAGGTTTTAGATTTTGGGTACTTCCTAATATGTGCCAATTGGTACAAGTACAAAGGAACACAAAATGAACAAAATATTGAAGTCTCCATGGATAAATTAGAACCCACAAAACCTCTAGTTTGATTAAACACTTTCTCTTTTCTTCTTCAAAATAAAAAATACATATAAATTCAGTCATGGCAATATATATTTGATTCATGTTACACCAAATCTCACCTATTAGACTACAAATGGCGATACCTAAAGTTCAAAGTAATTTTTTTTTGACGATTTTCATCGGATGTCCAATACTCACATTGTATTTGACTAAATATGGATTCGCGTCAAGAAGTTTCATAGGGGGTAAAACACTCTCTAAGTCAACTACATACCCAGCGAAACTCAAACCCAAACTTCTGGCTCACTAAATTCTTGTTGCTAATGTGAATACTTCACTTTAAATATTTGGTCATTATCTGATATAGAGGAGTTTTTTTAAAGTTAGTTTTTGGTATTTTATTGATGAAGTAATGAGTATAAACACCATCTTACACCACCTCAGGTAAAACTTATTTCCTACATGGCCCAGCCAACTAAGAAAAAAAATAAAAAAACAACCAAAAACAAAACACCTAACAGTTTGAACCTTCTTGTCCCCTCTATTTCTTTGCTGGAGTTACTCTCAAATAGGGACATTTTAGTTTATCACTGTTAATGATCTTTCTTTCTGATACTTTCAAACTGCTGAAATCTTAGTAGTTGCACCCTCTTATATTGATTGCAATATTTGTCAAGTAGTCTGCTAGTTGATTTCCTTCCCTGAGAATGTGCTGGAATGTATGTTGTTTGTCCTGTAAGGATGTTTTGATTTCTGTCACCATCTCTGTGATTATCTAGGGACATGACCATTTTCCGTCTAGAATCTTGTACAATAGCATAGAGTCTGTTTGAATGATTATATTATTGTGTTGTTCCTACCTGCTATGTTTACATGCTGCTAGAATCGCCTTCGCCTCTGCTACAGTGTTAGTGGTGTTTTCAATAGTAGCTCCCTCTGCATACAGTAAATCTCCTCTTTCATTGATCAAACAAAAGGCATAGGAGCTTATACTTGGATTTCCCCTCGAAGCCCCATTTGTATTGTATTTTAGCCAGCCTAATGGTGAAAAATCCCACAATACTCTTGTTACCTTCATCTTGGAACTGTAACCTTCCAATTCTTTAATCATATCTGGCCAATTACTAAGACATTTCATATTAGGATTTCTCATTTGTATCATCATGAAAATGTTCTTGGTAATATTATGAATAACTCTCTGAATTGAAATCTTTTTTCCCTCATGCTTCATTTTATTCCTCCTTCTCCAAAATTCCCATATTATAAAGCTAGGGATAGCTCTATAGTATGGTCTTATTCTTTTTTTAACATATGTCTCCTACCATAGCATTATCACTTCCCTCAAGTGCAGTCCTTCAATGTTAAAACCTACAAAAGAACAAAAATAGGACCATGTCTTGTTAGCTTAAAAAGATCTCAGGAATACATGAGCAAGTGTCTCCTGAGTAGGTTTTTCACAATACCAATACCTAGATGGACCTTCCAGTCCTCATCTTCTCACTCTGTCATCTACAGATAGTTTGAATTTCCATAATCTCCATATTGTAAATGCCACTTTAAAAGGGATGCCTTTTGTCCAGATCCAGTTGTAAATTTTGTTTTCTCCTTCTTTATGCCTTATATACTTCCAAGCTTATTTCATAGAAAAGCTGATATAGAAGAATGTTTTGTCAAATGTAGATTGTTATAAATAAAAGTGAAAATAGATAAGTCAATTAAAGAACTATGATTGTGTGACAGAACTTGATTGTATTAAGTAATAAATTTCATACATAAGATTTTTTTATCATATAACTAAAAAAAATGTAGATGATAAGCCAGAAGAATGATTTTTTTAAAAAAAATTAAAATAAGTATAAAATTTGTAATAACAGAAAGTAAAAAACTGTTAAATTAAAAAGGTGGCGCGAAGATTAATTTGTATTTATTTTTGAATGGTAAGTATTACATTTGAAAACAACACCAAATGATTATTCAATGCGATGCTATAAATCATGATCAGGATTATATCATCATTTAATTTATTTTTCTGTGAACCTATTTTCTTTTTTAAGTACATTTCAATATAAAATTGCTATTAGCATTAGATCAAATTGTATAGTATTATTCCAATTATGTTATAATTAGAAAACTTAATTCCCAAATATTTCCAATCAACTAATAGCAAAAAAAAAAAAAGGAACTATATTGTTAAAAAAACAGCTCCACATTTTTTCCCTGAAGGATATCACGAATTAAGAAATTAACAGAAAAAGCTTAAAGAAGTTTTTGCACGGATTGCCCCTATGTCATAATGATCTTTAGTTTTATTTTCTATTCCTAATTATTTAATGAATTTTTTTATTAAAGTATTCTTATCTATGACCTAATTTCGCAAGACATAAGTTTAGAAAATTTTTATCTTATCTGGGATAAGTTCTTTAGGAATAAAGTTATATGACACAGGTAGTGAAGTATCTAACTCGCTTGACACAAGTTTAAGAAACTTTTGTCTTGTATGATATAAATTCTATAAATAAGTTATGCCTTCTACACATAACTTTGTGGGTTCTAAAACTAAACTTATACCTCTGTGGACTTAAGTTCTAGGAATCAAGTTATGCCTTGTAACTTACGGGTTCCAAATTGCACTACTTATACCAGCATAACTTGTTACAAGTTATAAGACATAACTTGTGTTATATTATGATACGAAAATATAAACGTATGTCTGACAATTTCTCCTATTTGTTTTTTTTGATTTCAAGAATATTTTCACCCACTTTTTTACTACTTAAATGTTGAAGGACAAAAATTAAAAATTAAAAATTTAAGAAGCAAAATTAAACATTATTCCAAAATAAGAGACATTTGTGCGAATGACCCTAATCTCATCAGTCACCATGGCGCATGACGAAATACAGAAGCTAGGGCCCAATGAGCCAAGGCCCAATAGTTTAGCTAGTAGCCTAGTATCATCAGACATCAGTACTTTTATGAGATTTGAGCTCCAAATTTAATACTGTATCTAGTAGTTCTAATTAATTGGGGGATCCCCTATGTTATTCTTCATAATTTTATATATGATAAAAAAAATTGATCTAAATAGTCATTATTCAACCACTTAAACTAATCAAGACCGTATTTGAATAAAGATTCTTTCCAGAACAGTTTGTGGCAAAACCCAACAGAAAATAACATTACTAACTTGAATACAAGAGCAATAAAGTGCGTTTACCAATTTGGGACCACATCCTTAAATGAAGAAATGCAAGAACCAAATGCAACTTGAAATATCAAAAGTGCTACTTGCAATTTTCAGTTAAGTAGACTAAATACTACTCCTTAATGGACTGTATTTAATTAATTGGATAAATGGAACTTCTACGTAATTTTCTAAATTAGAATATTCAAATGGTTTGTTTGTACGGACAAATGTATTATTGTATTAAATCAGTGGGTATAATATACATAAACTATGACCCACATGCATTTTAATTTGTTGTATCTCTACGTAAATATTCATACTCAACTCAAGTCACTCACATAGCAGATATTTTGAAAAAACGAAACTTAATTTTGGCAGTATAAACCCTCTTAATAAATAAATAAAATATCATTATCATAATCAAACTTAATTAGTTTAGCCTCTGAACTTGACGTTGTACAATCTTTTACGTTATTAGGTTGAGATGACCTATAAGGCTATAACAACATATAATTCTCTAGTCCAAGTAAATTTAATTTGATAACCTTAACACCGACCTGCTATAAATGGTTAAAACACTAACCATTTAAGGAATATTTCATATTATTATGAGCAGTGGTGGAATCAAGATTTTTAATAAGTGGGTTCAAAATTTGAAAAAATAGACTCATGAACTAGTCGAAGAGAGGTCGACATCTACTATTTATACATAAAAAAATTATTTTAATTATGTATAAATAGTATAATTTTTCGACGAACTACCACAAATTATGAATATATATAAGTTAAATCCTTCAACGTTATAAAAAGACAAAACTGCAACTACAAACTTACACGGATCTATAAAAGGAAGAACCCACTATCGACATGGATCCAAAACTTGTCCGGAAGAAAAAAGAACTCAGACGTAAACTCATGTGTGCTGCATAACTTGGTGAATGGATCCATTTCAAATTAATTAATTTACACGTAGAAATGTGGTAGGTTAAATTTTGCAAAGGCTCTTAGAAATACGAGGTTTTTTTTTGAAAATATATTCTTTCGTACTCAACATAGACGCAAGATAAAGTGAATATTCAACGAATAAGTTTGAAATTAAATTTATACCTTCAATCAAATACAATATAAATTTTAAGGAATAATCTTGTCCACGGAGCAAATGATAGCCAAAGTGATTTCCAGCCTCGGCATTTTGTCTGTCCCATGTCTGGTCTAGATGTTCACTCGACCAAATTGGTGACTTTATTGAGATAAGAGGAACTGTCAATCACTCTCTTAGAGCCAATCATATATTAAGATAGTTGTGGAGAAATTTGTATCACTGACGTCTTTGACACGGTTTAAATAAGGCACTCAACAGTTATCTAGAGAAAGAAATTAGTCAGTGTTGAGTCTATTGAATCTCGATTAAATTTAAATTATATATTGCAGAGCTCATTCGGGAATGATACTTCCAACAAGATTTTTTTTCAAATTCACGGTCCGAACTAAAAAACTCTAATTAAGAATAAAACAGTCCCACTAATCACAAAATTAGTTAACAAACAGCATTCGATTTCCTCACAATGTGGTGTTGACTCTTAATTCCACAAATTGAATAGCCCACGCGGAACTCGGAAGATCATTTTTCTTCCGTCGTCCCCACTAGGGTACATAATACAATCATTATTTTAAGAGTTTCACATTAAATTATCAAAAAAAACAATTATTTAAACTATCATCATCTATTCATTTTTCTATCTGAATTATCATCATCTATATAATAAAATATACCTCGAAGCTAATTACTAAGCCAACTATCAATTATTTCTTTTTCTTACCTGATCTATCTCTATCTACTTAGAGGATAGTTCAGATTAAAAAAAGAAGAGGAAATAACAGATAGTTGAGTTATGAAATTCGCAAAAATAATGATTCAACTATGTTTTTGACGATTAACTCTCTGATTTACCATCACTATTCAACTTATAAGTGAATTATTATGTTTTCTGTCAATAATTATTTTCAAGTGGTATCGACCTAGGTATGTATATTTTTGCATTTAAATAAAATATAATCTATACACATACAAAAAGATTAAAAAAAAATTATAGCAATATATATGTTAGTAGATGACATTCTTCGTTAAAGGGTGTATCTATCAGCATCGCCCCCACTTCTTTCATTATCTTTACATAATTTTTGCTCACGGTTGACTACACGTCTTTGAATTACTTTAAACTTTACATCTATCATTGGTGGAAGTTAAACAAGTTGTTTCTGATTAAAATTTATAGTGTATTATATGTAAACCCACAAGCCACAAGATTCACCCTTATGTCTACGCATTAGTGCTCTCCGTTTCAAAATAATTATTTAGTAAAAAAATATCTCCAAATAAGTGTAATCTTAAAAATTTAGGACAAAAATTAGTATTTTTTTGCAAATATATTTTTATACTTCATCTTCTTAATAGAGTTCCAAATGTTTATTGATTTTTTAATGCACATGATTTTTGCTAAAGTAACACTTGTTTTGAGAGGAGGGGAGTATAACGTATGACAAAATGAGCGTCTTTAGAGCTGGATCTGAGGGAAAGTAGCAGAAATAAAGTAGAGTTGTGGTTGGTTAAAAAGAAGCCCTTTTTATTTATGTCCCAACTCAGCTTCCCGAGGAGTATATAAAGCAGCAGGGAGAGAGTGAAAAATGAGTAACAATAGGATAGGAGCCATGGAAAAGAAAACAGCAAGTTTTAGAGATGAGGATAGTGAGAAAGAGCCTGAAATTAACTACAGAGGAGTGAAAGCCATGCCATTTATCATAGGTAAGCAATTTGTTTGTTTCTATCTTGCTGTTTTAATCAGTTACTACTAAGTTAAACAATTGACATCATGAGTTGCTTCATATGTTGTTTACAGGAAATGAAACCTTTGAGAAACTTGGAGCAATTGGCACACTTTCCAACTTGTTGATTTACCTCACATCAGTTTTCAACCTGAAGCACATCTCAGCTGTTACTCTGATTAATGTGTTCAATGGAACCACTAATTTTGCCACTTTGCTTGGAGCTTTCTTATCTGATACTTACTTTGGTCGCTACAAAACATTGGGATTTTCATCCATTACTTCATTTCTGGTAGTAATTATACCAATTCTTGAAATTTCGAAGGAAAAAAAAAATTAATCTTGAAATACTGATTTAGTTGTTTCTTGTTTAAAGGGGTTGTTTGTGATAGCATTAACAGCAGTATTCAAGAATCTACATCCTCCTCACTGTGAATCCAAAGATATCAGCCAATGCATAGGACCGACAGGATGGCAGATGGCTTTCTTGTTGAGTGGATTTGGGCTACTGATTGTAGGAGCAGCTGGGATTAGGCCATGCAATTTAGCCTTTGGGGCAGACCAATTTAATCCCAATACAGAGTCTGGCAAAAGGGGTATAAATAGTTTCTTCAACTGGTACTTTTTCACCTTAACATTTGCACAAATGGTGTCAGTGACACTCGTGGTTTACGTGCAATCGGACGTTAGTTGGTCCATAGGATTAGCCATTCCTGCAATCTTCATGTTGATTTCATGTTTCCTCTTCTTTGGTGGCACTAAAATTTATGTGAAAGTGAAACCAGAGGGAAGTCCCTTGACAAGTATAGCACAGGTCCTGGTTGTTTCTATCAAGAAAAGAAGGCTAAAATTGCCAGAGCAACCTTGGAAATCACTATTCAATTATACTCCTCTCAAGTCCATCAATTCTAAACTTCCTTACACTCATCAATTCAGGTAACAGAAAGGTTCAAATCTATACAAAATTTAGTACTATTATTATTATTATTATTATTTAGTTAGTTAGTTTGATTCAATCTCTTGCTTGCTCATTAGATTGGCACAGAGTAACTGTCTTGAATATTCGACAGCTCACATGTTATTACTTTGCATATTGCATGTTCATTAGGTATAACTACTCTTCTTAAGGACTGCTATATGACTCCATTAGTTTAATTAGTAGTACTAAAAACTTATGGATTTGGTTTACATACCTGTCAAACTAGCTAAATTACACCTACACTGTAACCTGATTTATTATTTATATCAGTGCAGGTAAGATTATCTTAGATATGCCAATCAACTTTAAAACTGTGGTCTTGGCCTGAAAATTAAACATGACGACTATTGTACCTGCTTGTCAGCATGTTAGGATGGAATTCAAAAAACCATGAATTGTCAGCATTTTATTGTACCTGTTTTCTTTAGTTAGTTTCATGTTCCATTTTACATGACTTGCCAGAATCACTTGTCACTTAAACCACAACCTTTTTATATACAAAATTACTTTAATCTCTTCTCTTTTTGGAAGTGAAATAGAATAAATTGTTTAACCTATATATTATCCTCTGTCGAATAAGGTCATCCTGAAATGGCTTAGAGCCCGTTTGGATAAGCTTAAAAAAATGTAACTTTTATGTATGAAGTGCTTTCAGAACTTTGAAGTGCTGAAAGTTTTTTTTATAAATAAGCAGTTGAGTGTTTGGATAAAAGTGCTTAAATGATGAAAATGATGTGAATTTTAGGGTTAAAAGAATAAAAAGGGTAGTTTGGGAATTTAGTTAAAATATAAGGGATATAAAAGTAATTTCCATGGTCAAAGAAAATGACTTTAAGCACTTAAAAAAAAAAAATAGGAATCCTAACTTTTCATTTTTGACTGACTTTAAGAACTTTATGGCTTAAAGTTAGCATTAGACAAACACGTTCAAAAACTAAAAAGAGATTTTAAGTTGATCAAAACCAACTTAAAACCCATCCAAATGGCTCTTAATCATTTATGACTTCAGCAAAATATGTGAAATTTGTCATCTCCATTTTAGCTGACTCAGTGTGAAAAACATGACGGTAGTGTTGGTGCCAATTTTCAACTATCCATTATTCAAGGTTACGTACAAAACAAAGAAAACTGAATCTAGTGGTTCTCACAATCATTTAAACCAATATGTGTATCACATGGTAGGCCCTTGTATTCACAGGTGTCAGAAAAGAAAAAAGGGACCTTAGCATAAAATATAATTCATGATATTGGGTACATGCACTAGGAAGTTGGTCTAGGATATGTTTAAAACAACAAGATAAATAAATATTTCAATATATTCTATGTATCTTTAGTTTTGATGTCAAGTCAAAACCAAATAAAGAAATTAAAATAGATGGTGTACTACGACCTAACTGTTTAAATATACTGTGATACAAGGTTTCTTGACAAGGCTGCAATAGTAACACCAGAAGACCAAATCAAGCCAGATGGATCAGCAGCCAATCCATGGAACCTATGCAGTGTGCAGCAAGTGCAAGAAGCTAAATGTGTTATTAGAGTAATTCCTATATGGGCTGCAGCAATTGTATACCATGTTGCAATAATTGAACAGCAACAATTTGTTGTCTACCAAGCCCTTCAATCAAACAGACATTTTGGCACCAGCAACTTCCAAATTCCAGCAGCAACTTACACTATATTCTCCATGTTAAGTCTCACTCTCTGGATACCCATATATGACCGTATAGTCGTGCCATTACTCCGAAGAATCACTGGAAAAGAAGGTGGCATAACAATCCTTCAAAGAATGGGATTTGGCATATTCCTCACTGTTCTATCATCCCTCGTATCTGCTTTCATCGAGAAACGAAGGAGAAAACTAGTTTTCACAAATCCAGCATTAGATCTACATTCAGAAAGAGGATTGGTTTCTTCCATGTCAGCTTTATGGTTGGTTCCTCAGCTATCCTTAGCTGGACTCGCAGAGGCATTTTGCGCCATTGGACAAGTGGAGTTCTACTATAAGCAGTTCCCAGAAAACATGAGAAGCATAGCAGGGTCTTTCCTCTTCTTGGGAATGGCTGCTTCAAGTTACTTGAATAGTTTATTGATCTATATTGTGCACAACACAACAGGAAAGGCGAAAACAGGCAACTGGCTACCAGAGGACCTTAACAAGGGGAAATTGGATTACTTTTATTTCTTGATTACAGCATTGGGAATCCTTAATGTTGTCTATTTCATAATATGTGCTAGGTGGTACAAGTACAAGGGAAGTGGTGACACCAGCAGCGTAGAATTGGAAATGGAAAGTAAAAACGTCGAGAAACACTTCGTTTGACATTAATTTGAGGATTAAACCAAATGAGCAGCATCTTATACCAATTGTTAGCAGCCATAAGTTAAAACGAAATAGCCTGAAAGCCGCGCTTACATTAATCTCCCTCCTACTTAAATTTAAATTGGGAAGATGAAGTGTATCGACTATCAAAGTCATATTAGTATTAGTAGCAGCAGCTTTTAGCTACACCTCTTTAGGAATTCTCCAATTCTATAGATTATTTATGAAATAATTTCTCAATGAACGACTCACATACAGCAGCAGTTGGGTGGTTCGTTTTATTTATTCCTTCTCAAGTTCGCTTTATAAATTACAAAAGCTTTCACTTTTTTAGTGACTTTCGTAGATAAAAGTCATTAGTTAAAGTGATCAAGTTTCATTTCCGTATGATAGTCACCCCTTCCTTTCTCTGTAAAGCGGAGAATGCATAGTACTTTGGAATTTAATACTGTACAATTTATTAGTACTATATATTTTTCAATCACGAAAGTTATTACTTGCATTAAGAATATTTCTTCTTGACTTCCTCACTAGGATATATATATAACTTCCTGACCATCTCACAAAACTCCCTGCAATAAAAAGAAATTAGAGTAATTAATTCATAGCATAAAAGCAAATGAAAATCAAATAAAATTGGTTTTGAAGATACTGACGGCCATGGATAATCCCCCACAAGCATCATGTCACCCTCATCATCCTTGTACACAAGTTGCCATTTGATTCGAGGACTAAGCTCTCCCTTCATATCGAATATCTCATCAACCACATTCATAAGTTCATCATAACCACTTAATACACGCAAGTCAACCGACCGTCCAACAGCAACCCCTTGCATATGCACCTAATTTAGAAAATCATTCATTTCAAACTGAAATTTTATTCCAATATATAATTTGAATTTCTTATTTATATTTTTTTCTCATAAAGCATATAAGGCTTACCATTTGTAAAAACTATTAAAACTCATCCAACTCTTATACAATCTTACCAAATAAGCTTACAATAGTTCATAAGCAGGGTATTAGAATATCCTAGGATACTGTATTCTTTTCTTTTCTTTTTTTAATATTTAAAATGATAAGTCTTTTTTTTTTGGTAATATATTAGCTCATTGGTCAAGTTTTACATTTTAATTTACATTTTAAAATTTTGAAATCATAATTTAAAATTGAAGTTGAAATTTTGTACAAATTTCATAAGCAAACGTACTTGATCTCACATCAAAACTTAAAATTGAGCTCTTAAACCCTGTGTGCCAAACTCCTAGTAAGTAAATGGTTCCAACTAGAGTTGTCAAAATGTGCCCAAATATACGTAACCCGTGCCAACCCGTCCAAATTCTCATATTAAATGTATGAATTACTACTATTTTATATCTTTTTAGGGTTAATCTATCCATTTGTATATTTTTATTTTTTATTTTCTTGAGTTGAAATTCAAATTATGGTTATAAAAGATAAATAATAATATGTTAAGATTATTGAGATTAAGCGGATCAAATTGGACGGGTCATTACCCAACCCGAATTTTAGTCCAATTGAGCCCGACCTATTTGAGTTCAAAGTAAATTTGGGTGGGTCATGACCCAACCCAATTTTCATTTCAACATATTTTAATATTTTCAATTTCAATCCATCCTGCTCTCATTTGACACCCTAGTTCCAACAATACAAACCATTTGCAATACATAAGAAGAAGTATAAATTTTTTGTGTAAGTTCTGAATGTCGAAATTTAAATTTCCAAAATATTAAGTTTTCCTGTTTAAAAGTTTAGTGAAAAAAAACGATATAATTAACATAAAACCATCTTGTGTACCTTAATGCGAGTTCTTGAAGAAGTGAGGACCAGTTCGTTGGGTAATTGTACTTGTTCCTCAATTTGTTTACAACTAATCCTTGAAGATGCACTTGATACAGACACACTCAAATCATCAGTACAATCTACAGCAGCAGCCGTCCACTGGTGCGGCTGCTGCTGCTGGTCATCTGCACTCGTCGAAGGCGACGAGGCAATGTTGGGATCTGACAACAAGCTTTGCGAAACATCAGAAGTTGGGTAGATAATTGCATCAGTATTTGAATGAAAAGAATCCTCTCCTTCCATTTATCCATACACAACTCTTCCTTTCATTTTTTTTCCTTAAATAAGTTGCTGGAGAGGATTTCGCCGAAAAGATCTCTAAAGTCTCCAATTAAAAAAGACGACTTTTTTTGTTTTTTTGTTTTTTCTCGATGGATGCCACTTGGCTATTCGAATATTTTTATGATTTTGATGCAGCTGTTAGTATCTTTTGCTCTATGATTTTTCACAAACAATTACAAATCTTTTTCTTCCAATTGCAAAAGAGTGAAATAACCTGCTCTCCCGTCCCAATTTACGTGATATTTTTTGACTTGACACGGAGTTTAACACCTTATTTGGATGATTGTTACCTATTATATTATATTGTTAGTTAAAATACAATGTTTGTTTTGATTGTTACTTAAATTCTATTGTCATTAAAGATAGAATGAACATTTTAAAGTTAAGTTGTATTGTACAATATGTACTAATTTTAGACCGACTAAGTGTGTTATTTCTTTCCACAAGGTCTCTTGCTTGTTATCTGAAGCCAAGAAATGGAAGGAAAAAAGTACAACACAGTGGATGCGAAACCACAAAATATAATAAGAATGTAGAAAACGAATGCTTGCATAACTTTATGTTCACCATTCTGAATCACTACGACATGTACAAGAGCTATGGGAACCAGCAAAATAAGAACTTCAAAAATATTACTCCGGTAATCTAACTACCTATGAACATGTTGTTTCAAGGGTAACTCAGCATAACATTTTGATGTCTTTGCTCCCATCACAACACCAGTTCAATTACACCTTCAGATATTCCCTTTAAACGGTGTATGCCTGCTGAATTGTCTCAATGTCGAGACCCTTCAACTTCACCACTGATTCAACATGACCTTTCAGTGTATGCAACTCACGTAGCCTGCAATTGAAAAAGTTCAGCATAGCTAAGAATTAAGCAATAAACTGCAGATACAATTATGTACAATGGCCATATGTGTAAAAGGGATTAGAGTGTAATGCCAACAAATGCAAGTCCCAGTTTACATTCAGCTACGATTTATCGCTCAAGGGAAATGAGAATTATTATGCCCCTGACGACAAAAAGAGACCATTTCAAATGACACACTTACCTAGCAATTTCAGCTCTCCTCTTCGCTTCCTCAGCCAACTGGTTAAGCTCATTGAAATTGGTAGTCTCACTAAATATTTTGGGGTCTGGAACTTGGAGCCCATGAAGGGTTCTCTGTGCATGTGCCCATTGAAGCTCGCGCAGTTCTTTTCCAAAATCCTTCTTCCGGGTAAAAGCAATCTGCAGAGAAATAAAAAAATAAAGAGGCCATCAAATACCAATAAGATAATAATAGGAATAGGAGCGGGAATGAATGATTCTTAAGTATCTCTTTATTCTTCCCAATTCATACCCTTTGCTCAAGAACAAGATCCCAGGCCTTCCCACTGAGAGCATAACGGATGAGGAACTTGATCAAATCTAGTGGGATGTAGAACACTATATTGTAAAGCCAGATAACTCCAGCCCAACCCCAGCCAATTCCTTCAATTGCAGCAAAGCTCCAATTTGCATAAACGGCAATCAAGGTGGCAACCTGTGCATATTTAGTTCCCAAATATTAGATGATCCATGAAGTTAGAGGAACTTTGAGAGAATGATAAAACAACAAATGGCTCACCAGTTGAGCAATGAAAAAAGCAACCACTAGCAACAACCCAGGACGCTCCACAAATGACCAACTTCGAGATCTTGTAACAAATATCAGGGCCTGACTGATAGTGCTTACTTGAAGGTATATTGCAGAGGCGAGCTTCCTAAAATCATCGGTTGCTGTTTTCTCAAGTGTTGATACCCCAAATACTCGCTAGAAATTCACCGGATTAAGTTAGATACAAAACTAAGAGTTGCCCAACATTAACGTCCTACTTCAACATCTAAATACTCCGAACAGCAAATACAATGATTTTGTTTATCATAAGGAAAGAGTACGCAAGGACAGTGAGATCAAAGATTTATGTTATTGTTCATCAGATGAAGAAGGGCAGTAAGTGTGTAGTTGTATGTCTGCAGATTGCTTTTAATATATCCTTCACATGCTTCGTTAAATTAGGCTGGAGATATACTGTCTATTCGCATATACTAAAAAGGTCATCAACATCTCTCTTATATAAATGTATCTATTCTTAAACAACTAAAAGGGCAACTAAATTTGGAGTAGTCAGCAATTGCGAAGTCCTGCAATCACACCATCCTTGACAGAAATTTTAATGTATTGGATACAGATAAGCTCACCGGGAAGAAATTTGTTTTGTATGCTGCCCAAAAGAAAATGACTGTCATCATTGCCAAGTAGCCACCAAGAACAACTCCAGTAGTAAAAATCTCAGCCAGTTTCCAGCTATCAGGCAGAGGAGATGGTTTGACCCTATCCTTCGATATCGTCATAATGGTACCTGATATTATCAATGTTTGGTGGTTAGATGTCAACAACACTGAGTAAAGACTTGAGCAGAAACTAAAAATTATACTTGCATGAGTATTAAACCAGAGAGATGCTGCACACATGGGAAGACACAACCACAACAAAATTAGGCTAATAATATTTCAGTTTTGAACTTACCCTATACTTTTAATATCATCATACATTCGAGGTCGATATGATGGACTTTAAATGCTTAAGTATCAGATATTTTTCTGTTGGTGAAAAGACTAACCATCATTAAGAATTGCAATAATAAGCACCATGAAAGGTGGAAAGTCAAACTCCCAGATCAGAGCCAGAAGCATAAAACCAAGCTGTGACATTGAATAAAAGAAACGGGTGAAAAAAGTACAAGATGCATTTGACCCTGAAACATAAGATAAACAAGATAAAAGGATGAAGCAGTTGCAAATAACTTACCACAATACGGATTGTGATGGAAACAGCATATATCTGCCAATGCAAAATATACACAATCAGATGAATCAGATGAGTTATCCATATCATAGCTCAGCGACAGATTAAGAACATTAAACTCAATTAAGAATTCAAGGCATTGTCCTTGAAATAATTTTTTTATCTTACACTACTGAAACAATCCCAAAAAGAAAAAAGAATACCGTGTAATTTTTCATCCTTTGAAAGATTGCTCGACTGGTCAAAACAGCACTAATGATGACACTAAGACCAGGTTCAGTAAGGACAATATCAGAAGCACTACGAGCCGCATCAGTGGCATCATCAACAGCAATCCCAATATCAGCTTTCTTTAGAGCAGGAGCATCATTGACTCCATCACCAGTCATACCACAGATATGTTTCCTAGCTTGCAAGCGCTTTACTATCTCATATTTGTGCTCTATAGCAATGACCACAACAATGTATCAGCAAAGGCCACTCGTCTTTTATAACCAAAGTTCTATAGGAAGAACACAACTAAATAAGCAAAAGAGTCATTTAAAAAATAAATACCAGGGAAAACACCAGCAAAACCATCAGCCTTCTCTATAAGTTCATCAATTGGCAAAGCAGAGATTGACTCATCCTTCGTCTGTCCCAATAGAGCAGATGAAGGATACATATTTGTACCCATTCCCAGGCGGCGCCCAGTTTCTTTTCCAATTGCCAGTTGATCTCCTGGAAAAGTACAAGCACTAAACCATTAAGAACCAAATAAGCATGCTAAACTTTTTAAGTGATACACTAAGATGCACAACCTCTTCCAATTATTAAATCTCAGAATTTCTACAATGGAAAGTAATATAGGAAAATACAGGTTGATGTCCAAATTAAATGAAATGGCAAGATACAAGTAGCATCATGAAAACTTCAAGCAGCCATAGACAGAGTAGTGCCTACTCCATCAATCCAAGTCTTACCCATTGTCCTCCTCGCCCAAAATAGGATAATATAAAAAGAAAAGATAAAGGACAGCAAAGTCAGCATTTAACTTTCCCAAGGCAGAATCAATAGTAGTATCTATAGATCCAACTCTGCCAATCATGTTCAACCAAGGGTTCGTAGAAGAGTTCATTACCATCTTGATTTAGTGACAATTCAGAATACTCTACTCATCCAATACACCTTTTTCTCTAACTCTCTCTCTCTCTAGACACAATTTGCGTACAATTTGCAGAAAACATCTCAACACATTGAATGGGACTGTCTAATAGTATGAGAAACCACATAATACCTGTGATCATTTTAACATTTACTCCAAGGTTTAAAGCCCTCCTTATAGTCTCAGCGCTGTCGTGCCTGGGTGGATCAAACAAAGGGAGGAGAGCAATGAACTGCCATGGCCCCCCAGCGCTTTCCTTTCTTCCCTCCGGAACTTCCTGCATGGAAAATTAGAATGCATGCACAATGAAACAGATAAAACCTTTTGTTTGAAACAAGCATAGGTCGTGGGCATAAAGAGAATTTATCACTAGTCTCGTCTACTGCAGGCTTTCCATTATAACCCAAAGCTGTGGATTTGGTCTATTCAACTTATATATAACGTAATGAGTTCTGGAAATAATAAAAGAAAATTAAAATACCTGATATGCCACACCAAGCGAGCGCAAGCCCCGCTCAGCAAACTTATCGATCACTGCATGAACTCTACGGTCTATATCGGACTTGTTGTGTGCAAGATTTAGAATCTGAATACATATTGCAGCGGTGGATTAGAAAATGTGAACAAAGGTACAACAGCAAAGGAGGACAGCACTGTGTGATAACTAAAGTACCTGCTCCGGTGCACCTTTGCTGACCCTATGCATTTTTCCCTCACCATCAAGATAAGTAAGTGCTGTTCGTTTATCAGTTGGATTGAAAGGCAGGAAGTGTATTTCACGAATGCCAGCACGTGCCTATGTTAATGGAAACTCTTACAGAAATCTCCTAGCTGGAGTGCACACATTAATTATAAGGTCAGACAGCAGTAAAGTTACCTCCTTTGGATCAGCCAACATCCCAACAATAGCAGTATCAATCGCATCCTGGTTCTCTATTCGAGAGGCGCGAGCTGCCATTAGAACTACAGTGTCTGCATCAACACCTTTAGCAAATACCTGAACAATTAACAAGAACAAACAAAAAAGAGAATCACAGTTCTACTAGTGGAACAAGTATACGATACGAACAATCACGCGTTGAACTGAACTCTTTTATTCTCACCTCAATAAGGGCTTTGTCAACAGACAGCTTGTTCAATGTTAAGGTTCCCGTCTTGTCGCTGCACAAAACATCCATGCCAGCCATCTCCTCTATAGCTGTCATTCTTTTCGTAATGGCCCCCTGCATAGTTAAAAATTGATCAAATAAGCATTCATAGCAGAAGGACTACAGAACAATAGCTCAAAAATTCAAGAGCTGGTGAATATTAACAAACCTGTTGAGCAAGACGATGAGAACCGATTGCCATCGTGACCGACAGAACAGTTGGCATGGCAATTGGAATCCCACCAATGAGAAGCACAAGAAGATTGTCTATCCCAGGACGGTATTTGCGGTGTTGGATAGGGTACATCACAATAATCTCTATTATCATCCCTACTGCAATTGAACAGATGCAGAAGTTTCCTATAGCAGTCAAAACCTGACGATAACCATAAACATCATTTTGTAATGTAATATTTCATAAAAGTCAGATAATCAAGATCATGTGCATCAAATAGAAGAGTAAAGACTCTACTTGCCTTCTGAAAGTGTCCCACTTGGTTTGTACTGTCAACAAGGTGAGCTGCCTTCCCAAAAAAGGTATGAACCCCTGTAGCAATCACAACAGCTTCTATCTCTCCCTGCTTACACGTGGAACCAGAGTAGACACCATCTCCAGGACCTTTTGTTACAGGAAGAGATTCACCAGTCAAAGCAGACTGCAAGTTGAGAGACAAGTATAGTGGCATTGTCAGGAAAAAAGTAGATTGAATGCAGATACTCCATGCAATCATAAAATTTAATCACCTGATCAATTTTGAGTGGATCACCCTCTAGAAGACGAGCATCAGCTGGAATGATGTCTCCCAGTTTAATACTGATTATGTCCCCAGGCACAAGAACAGCAGCATCTTCCTCATCCCATTTTCCATCTCGAAGAACCTCCATAAAGACAAGTGCAAACATTCAAACAATTCAGTACAAAACACTAACTGGATATATTCATATATTTCTGTTTGTATGACAATAAGGTTTATTTGCAGTCAAATGGCAACCGGAGAAAGTGATTAGGTTTAGTACCTTAGCTTTTGGAGCAAGTCGAGCCATCAGCGCAGCTGCTGCGTTACCAGCATTGTTCTCCTCGATAAAACTAATTGTTGAGTTGATTATGAGCAATGTGATAATACCCACAAAATCCTGCCAATCTGGTGGCTTTCCCTAAAAGAGCCCACATATTCTTGCACTGAGTTTACGGTAACCAGCCAAAAAAAAAAAAATCAAATAGAATTGTAATTCTGAATGTAAGTTCTTACTCCTCCATTCGCAAGAGCAATTGCCATGATAGCAGCAGCCTCCATAACCCATGAGAGAGGGTTCCACATAAATCCCAAAAATTTCAAGAATTTGCTCTCCTGTAATACACCAACAAAGAATTACTCCCTTCAACATCAAGAAGGGTTCAGCTTTGATAAAGTTGCCCCGTTTGTTCCCTATAGGACGAGTTCGAGGCATGGAATCAGGAAACAGCCTCTATGCTGCCCTACCCTCCCACTACCCCGCACTATGTAGGAGCACTTGTGTCTCTTCTCTTTTTCGAAAATTGGGGATAGGGGAAGCGGAAATGGGGGAACGGGATTACAAGGTGCGGAATCAAATCCTCAAATCAACTAGTCTACTAAGATTCCCCAGATTCCCCACTTGTCCACAGGGTAAGCCTTTATTATAGTCCAGCTTTGTTAGGTAACGAACACCATAAATCAAAAACCTTTTGTTTTCTATTTAAGGAACTAAAGCTATCAATGAACAAATTGTATTTTCAGGGTTAATGAAACTAACTCAAACTGACGAACAAATTTAACAAAGAGAAACTAGTAGCCAGTGAAAGCAGGAAGAGGAAATTCAGGAGAAATAAATAAAGAAATGGAAAGGGTGGTAGCAGATTTAGAGTTAAAAGTAGCTGAAAAGATAAGTAAAAACACCTTCTTCTCCTCGAGCTTGTTGTACCCAAAAATGGACAACCTTTCTTGGGCAGCAGTAGCAGTAAGTCCCTCTTTTGTACATCTCAGATTCTCAAAAACTTCCTCAATCGGTATGTTTTCCTGCAAACATAACCCAACCCCAACCATGAAAAAACTGTCAAGAAACAAAAATAGCAAGAAAAAATCATTGTTGAACCCTTTTACCAAATCGACAGTCTCCTTCAAGACAGCATCCAAAACTTCAGGCTTCTCCGCCATCTCTTCTTCTTTTTTCAAACAGTGTGTTAGATCAAAAACACCATAAATATAAAAGTAACACAATTAGGTGAAGCAGAGGAAGAAAAGAAGAGTAAACAAGATATCGGTTTTCGAGTAAACAAGTAAGTAGGATTTTATAAACAGACAAAGGCTCACCAAAACTCGTAGTGGAAGAGTAATAAACAGTTACAAATACTTCGCATTTCTCCCACGTCCCAACTCCGAATTTTCAATTAAAAGATTTTGTTTAACTTTTAAAATTTCGATATTAGAACCAAAAGTATAATTATTTCTGCTTAAATTGCAAAACTTCTTCTATTTATGATCATTTATCTATCCCCTCTATTCCTTTTTAATTAAAAGTGTTATTTGACTAATATATCTCTTATTAATTATTTAATTTTTATTTATATATATGCCTCTTAATTATAAAATAATTAATGCTAATAATAAAATTGGAAAAAAAATAATTAATTCTTTAGATTATTTAAATTGACAATTATTTTGAATAAATATTTTAATATACATGACAATTAAATAGGGACCAAGCGAGGATTTTGTTTCTTAATTTTATAGGTTTCGCATGAGCACTAGTTTTTGTTACAAAACTTTATGATCTTCCCTTTTATCTTATATTTTTTAACAAGAAAAGGATCAAATATATTCATGTATTATTGGAAATAATTTAAATATATTTTTTATTATACTTTTGGTTTAAATATATCTCTCATGTTATACTTTCGGTTCAAATATAATACTCTTATTATACTTTAGTACAAAATCACCTACGATCAAACCCACAAAAATTATAAATACCGACTACAAAATTCAACACTGATAACCAAATTCATCACTAAAATCACATCATCACTATCAAAAGGTACAAACTCACAAACAAATATCAACTCCAGCATTATCAATATCAATTTCTTTTGTTCACCACCTTCAATTTCCTCTTCTTTGCCACCCATCACCAACAAATCCACCATTATATTTTATTTTTTAAACTCAATCATCAATTTTATCAACCAACAACAAAGTCAAAGAAAAAAATCGAATATAATGGAGATGATAAAATCGGATAAGAATTAAAATAGAATATGATTGGGGCGGAGGGTGAGAGGATTCTGGTGGAGGTGGGGGTTGGGAATAGAGTAGGGAAGGTGATGAAAAATAAAAAATAAAATGAAGAAGAAGAAGCAGTGTGGGGGTGGGGTATGGTAGGGTAGTGGTGAAAAGAAGACTTTAATTAATTTTTTTTAGTTTACCTTTTCACCAAACACGTCTTTCTTTTTATTTTTTTTTATTTTTTTGCTGCATCAGTTTTAGGGGTAAATAAATTTATTTTTTTGTAGTACAGATGTATAATAGATTGTCATAATAGTTTAAACGTATAATTGACTCTTCAAAACAAGTTCAGGTGAATTCATGTCTTTTTCCTTAGGTAAATAGCATTTTATTAATAGAATGGTGTTAATTATGTTAAAATATTTTAAAATAAAAGAAATTGATATTATTTGTTATAGTACTCGTTTTCTTCTTTTGCATTTATTTCATCTTTACTTCTAAATTAAAAAAATCAAGATATCTTAAATCTTCCTGCTCATGGGCCTTGCTTGGAGCCGACTATTTTCTACTCTATCTGTATTTTTCGAAATTCTGAAATAAATATGGTGGTCCAAAATTTGATTTTTTGTTGATTGTGTAAGATTTTTGTTCATTAATGAAAAAAGTGAACTAATGGCAATTAGCACACCTACCCATTGGTAGAAAATAAAAAGCAAAATGAATTGCAAGCAAATTTAAATTTAAATTCTCAATCTTGAATATGCTTTTTTCGATCATGAATGTTTTAATTGAGGTTTTGATTATATATTTCTTTTACTACTTGTTTTTGTTTCCAAAAATTTCACTCGCTAAGTATTGTTTATTTACGAGATACTTGTTATTATCATAGATATTGTGTGTGTATATATATAAACTTTATTTATTTATTTATTTATCATATTATTTATATTATTTTTTAAAAAAAGCAATGACATTCTAGTCCTCTGCTTACTGGCAAATCGAAACAACAAAAATTATATCTGTCAGTATCCAGAATTAACAAATCAATTGTTTGATATGTTAACAAATCAATAACTTTTACTCCAGAGTCGTAGTGGTCTCAGACTTGAACTATGACTGCTTAAGGGACATAAAATATTACTGCTCACACATAGTAATCAAGGTATTGTCACGAGCTTTATAAGCCAGCACATTACGGCCTTGTGCTATCCCGGTTTTATGAGTGCTTTTGAGAATAAGCCTAATTCTCATAGGAAGCGGCCTACTTCCATACTCACATAGGTGAAATCTATCAAGAGTGCTCCTGTAAATTTAACACTCCACCCATACGGGCTACAGATTTTCATTAAGAGTTTTTTTAAACTCAACCTCCTCAATTCACTACAGGAAACAATGCACTCACATCATAGGGAGGGAATAAAAATAGTGCATTTTTTTCACAACAAGTCATCATATGATTCGTTTTTCCCATTGAACCTGGTTATAGGATCTCTAGTCTCCAAGTTGGGTTTCCTCATATATGACTCATGTATTTATAGGCTTCAATCCCATCCCCCTCGATGTGCTCCAGACCTTTTCTCTTGTTAAGGCCTTAGTAAGAGGATCTGCAAGATTTTCACAAGATTTGACATAATCAACATTAATGGTACCACTTGTCAAATATGATCTTACATTACTGTGTTTCCTCCTTATAGGTCTGGATTTACCGTTGTAATAACGATTTTGAACTCTACCAATTGCTGCAGTGCTATCACAATGAATTAAAATTGGAGGAATTGGTTTTTCAAAATAAGGTATTTGAAATAATAAATCTCTTAACCAATTCGCTTCCTCACTAGCTGAAGCTAAAGCAATTAGTTCAGCCTCCATGGTAGAGTTAGCAATTATAGTTTGTTTTTTTGATTTCCAACAAACAGCACCACCACCCAATGTAAAAATGTAACCAGTGGTAGAACAGGAATCACCTGCTAAAGTGTTCCAATCTGCATCAGAAAAGCCTTCAAGTACAGCAGGATATTTTTTATAGAACAAACCACAAGTTTTTGTTCCAATTAAATATCTCATAACTCTTGTTATAGCATGCCAATGTTCATTACCTGGCTTGCTAGTAAACCTGCTAAGTACTCCTACTGCATATGCAATATCAGGCCTAGTGCAATCAGTCACATATCTCAAACTTCCAATTACGCTAGCATATTCCTTTTGATTTATCACATCAATTTCACTTTGAACAGGAAACAAGTGTACACTTGAATCAAAAGGAGTTAAAACATGCTTGCAATCAAGAAAGTTATATTTTTTTAAAATTTTCTCAACATAATGTGACTGGTCAAGGAAAATTCCATCACATGTTCTAGTAATTTTTATTCCTAGAATAAAATTTGCCTCACCAAGATCTTTCATATCAAAATGGCTTCTAAGAATGTTCTTAGTATCATCAATAACATTCATATTCGAGCCAAAGATCAATAAATCATCAACATATAGGCAAATAATAACATGTGTATTATTCCAAGACTTATGATATATGCACTTATCACACTCATTTGTTTTAAAATCATTTTCAATCATGCAGGAATCAAACTTTTCATGCCATTGCTTTGGTGCCTGTTTCAAGCCATATAGGGATTTAGTAAGTTTACATACTTTGCTTTCTTGGCCTGCTTCAACAAAACCTTCAGGTTGTTCCATATAAATTTCTTCATTAAGTTCTCCATTTAAAAAAACAGTTTTTACATCCATTTGATGAATATGCAAATCAAAAATTGCAGCCATAGCAATTAAAAGTCTAATGGATGTAATTCTTGTTACCGGAGAAAAAGTATCAAAAAACTCTAGGCCTTCTAGTTGCTTAAACCCTTTAGCAACTAGTCTAGCCTTATATTTATCGATTGATCCATCTGGTTTTAACTTTTTTCGTAAGACCCATTTGCAACCAATTGTTTTACAACCTGGTGGTAAATCAACTAACTTCCAAGTTTTATTAGAAATTAGTGATTCCATTTCATCATTTACAGCCTCTTTCCAAAAAATAGAATCATACGAAGATAAAGCTTCTTGTAAAGTGAAAGGGTCATCTCCAACATTAAAAACATAAAAATCAGGCCCAAAATCTTTTTCTACTCTAGCTCTTTTACTTCTTCTTACCTCAAAATCATCAATTTCTTTATTTTTTAAAATGGAAGAAGAAGAACTAGGTAGTGATAAAATATTTTGTTCAATTCTTTGACCCCCACTATTTTTAGAATCAAAAGGAAATTTATTTTCATGAAAAATAGCATCACCTGATTCTATTACAATTTTATCTTCAAGATTAAAAAATCTATAGGCTGTACTATTTGAAGCATAACCAAGAAAAGCACAAGTAGTAACTTTCTTACCCAATTTTGTAACTTTGGGATCCATTAGCCTCACAAAGGCTAGACAACCCCAAACTCTTAGATATCCCAAATTTGGCTTATGACCTTTCCACAACTCAAAAGGTGTTAGTTTAGTCTTTTTATGAGGCACTCGATTTAACACATAACACGCAGTCAAAATAGCTTCACCCCAAAAATTCAAAGGTGCATTTGACTCAATAAGCATGACATTAGTCAATTCAACCAAAGTTCTATTTTTCCTTTCCGCTACACCATTAGATGAAGGTGAATAAGGAGGAGTAGTTTCATGAATTATTCTCAATGATCTAACAAAAGAATTAAACTCATTTGACTCATATTCACGGCCTCTATCACTTCTAATTCTTTTTATTTTCTTCCCAAACTGATTTTCAACCTCATGGAGAAAAAATTTAAAATTTTCAAAAGCATCACTTTTATTTTTCATTAAGTAAACATATGTAAACTTAGAAAAATCATCAATGAAAGTGATAAAATATCTATTTCCTCCACGAGTTAAAATTCCTCCAAGTTCACAAATATCAGTGTGAACTAATTCTAATAAATCAGTTTTTCTTTCAACTTTAAAATGAGGCCTTTTAGTGATTTTTGCTTTACTACAAGCTTCACACTTTTCAAAATTCTTTTTAATCACTGGGATTAATCCTAAATTACTCATGATTCCAACATAACGATCATTAATATGACACAAACGAGCATGCCAAAAATTAGTAGAAGAAAGCATGTAAACAGAAGTAGAAATTTTATTCATTTCAACATTCAGTTTAAACATCCCATCACAAGCATACCCCTTTCCCACAAAAATACCTTTTTTCACAATTACATATTGATCAGATTCAATAATTTGTTTAAAGCCTGCTTTATTAAGAAGAAAACTAGACATCAAGTTTTTTCTCATGGAAGGAGTATAAAGTACATCTTTCAAAGTTAATATCCTTCCAGAGGTAAAACACAATTCGACATCTCCCGTTCCAAGCACTTGAGTAGTATGAGAATCACCGAGCATGATGGTTTTGGGCTCTCCAAAAGGAGTATATTTTTTAAACCAATCTTTGTCATAACAGACATGACGGTTTGCACCAGAATCAGCCCACCATCCATCAACATTCTCAACCATGTTTATGTCTGTAATCATTGCCACAAAAGGCTTTTCGGTAACGTTTGCCTGAGGTATAGGACCACGTTTCCGGTATCTGCAAAATCGAGCAATATGTCCACTCTTGCCACAGACAAAGCACGGTCCTTTATCATAAACTTGTTGATTTTGTGCTTGGCTATTTTCACCATTATTTTTCTTGGAAAGTCTACCATTATTTTTCTTGAACTTTTTCTTCTTAGGCTTCAAAGAGGTATTTTTGTTAGATTCAGGAGTAATATATTTTGAAGTAACTAAATTTACCTTCGTTGTGATGTTGCTCTCTTCATTTTGTAAAAGTGCATCTTGGCCCCTTGCCTCCTCTTCCATGCGGATTTTCATGATCAAAGTCTCAAGAGAGGTTTCCTTTTGTTTGTGGCGCATAGGTTTTTGAAACTCCTTCCATGAAGGTGGAAGTTTGTCTATTATGCCACAAACAATAAGATTGTCTCCAATATTGACTTCCTCAGACCTGAGCTCTCCAACGATCATTATAAAATCTTGAGCTTGGTCTATCACTGATTTATCATCCACCATTTGGAAACGAAAAAATCGACTAGCAGCATATTTTTTCGCTCCAGCTTCTTCGGTATCATATTTACTCTGCAATGCTTTCCATATTTTCTTTGCACTAGAGTAAGTTCTATCATAATAATCATAAAAATTATCAGATAGACAATTAAGAATATAATACCGACACTTGTAGGAATCATTATTGTACTTTTCCACTTTCTCTTGATGAGAAATTAGTTCATCGTTATCCATGGAGAGGATGTCAACTTTATTAGGATTTTTTTGAGTCAACACATATGAAACATTGAGAAGACTTAAGTAGAAAAGTACTTTACCCTTCCATCTCTTGAAATGATTACCATTAAACCGAAATGGTTTGTTTAGATCTCCCATCTTGATATCCGCGGATTTTTCAATTGTAGCCATATTGAATCTCCATAAAATTGTTGGAGAAATTATAAGATTACAAATTATAATTAAAAAATAAAATGAAGAAATTAACTTCACTTCTTGGCTGAGGCGCGGATATCTCGCTCTCTTTAAGGAGATTCAAGCCCACTGCAGTAAATCGTTTCACTGGTCCAGCAGTAGTCCTCTTGACTTGTCCCCTCCAGGATACAACAGCCTTATCACAAAAATGTAACTCAACAAACTCTGGACAAGAGTTGAGTTTAAAGCTCTACACAAAGAACACCTCCCTTCAACTAATAAGAACTCTCTTTTTTATATAAACTTAACTCTCTCAATTTTTTCTTCTCTTATTCTCCCTTCAAAACAAAGAAGACCTCTCTATTTATAGGAGAGAAAATCATACAAAGATGAAAAAATAATAGAATGCCATCATTATCATCATTTAGTGTACCATTATGATTTAGTGCACCATTATGATTTAGTGCACCACTTATTAGTGATAATTAAATTAAAAATACATAATAATATGATTTAGTGCACCACTTATTAGTGATAATTAAATTAAAAATACATAATGGAATGATTTAGTCTTGCACTAAATAAAGATGATAATGAAAGACATTTTTATGCACTAAAGAAAGAATAATAAAGATGACATTAAATGTCATCAATGGACAATTGCTAAAATTGCAATTTAATAAAATGTTAAAATGTTCACACACTAACGCTAAGTATTGTTTATTTACGAGATACTTGTTATTATCATAGATATTGTGTGTGTATATATATAAACTTTATTTATTTATTTATTTATCATATTATTTATATTATTTTTTAAAAAAAGCAAATGACATTCTAGTCCTCTGCTTACTGGCAAATCGAAACAACAAAAATTATATCTGTCAGTATCCAGAATTAACAAATCAATTGTTTGATATGTTGACGTTGCCTAATGACCCAACAATCAAAGAAATCAATTAATATGTCCGTTTCTTAAGATTTTCTCACCTTTAGACCAGTGGTGGGTGGAGTGGGTATACATATATATTATATATATAATGGTTCACGAATCTATTTTTTTTTTGCATGAACATACATATTAATTTGATTATCTTGTTTTAATTTATATATAACTAATAAAATTATTCGCGCGAGCATAAGTAAATTTATAAAACATTTGCAAGCTTATTCATATAATAAACTCAGACATATTATCTCTCTCCTTTTTTTTTGACAAAATAGACATATAAAAATAACACATTTTAATGTCAAATCATAAAACTACTTTAAGTAGCACATATAATTCTATGTAACTTATAGTTAATTATATTTTACTAATAAAGCTTATTGGAATTTATCTAATTGAGAAAAGAAATACTTGTAGTTTAAACTACTATTCATTTTTAAACTGTTGATTACACAAAATATATATAAATTTCTGTTAGATATATTTTGAGACGATGAATTCTATATCCTAATAAAATACAAGCTTTTTTATTAGCAATTTAAACATGAAAGAACCACCATCTCCTACCTTTGCAACACAAATTTCAAGACATGTGTGCTAAAGTCTTATTTTTGGTGGTATTATCTTGTGTTGTAAGGAAACAAAATACCATAATAAGCGACAAAGGATGTATAAATTATATATTAATAAAAAAAATTAATTTAAAACTTGAAATATAACATAGGAATGGATCAAGAAAAAATTAGTTGAAGCTTATCTTGAGGAAGCATTCGTACTTATTTTCACAAGAATGGGAAAGCCTTTCTGATCATGTCTTCTCCAAAATTTTTGACTACTGTTCTTTGAAACTTTCTATTTAAATTTTTAGAAATTTTCTGTAAAATTGCCTCTACTCAGAGCACAATTATTTCTTAAAATTACACGACTATCAACCTCTCACATGTAAAAAAAAATTCATTATTCCAAGTAAAGCAACACATGACTATGTATAATCAATAGTAATGTAACATACATATAAAAGTTAAAAACTTCATAAATAAACTGGAGCTTCTGGTTGAAATGAATACATAAGAAAAAGGCTGCAAAAACCTGAAGTGATTTGACTGATTATTTACTTGTAAAATTGACAAACGTTAACATCTAAAAATAAATATAACTCTTTTACCAAATACCCTTAATAAGAGTGGCGGATCCAAAAATTTTATATTGGATACTGAACTATATTTAGTTTGGAAATAACTACATAGAGTGGGTGCTCATTTAATATATTTCAATGAATTACTATATTTTGTACATAAATAATAGTATTTGTCACAAAAATGAATGGGTGCTTAAGCATCCATAGTTCATAACATAGGTCCGCCACTGGTTAATAACATCTCCTTTCATTATCGTCTTGAATTGCAAAATATAACTCTTTTACCAAGTATTATTAATAACATCTCCTGTCATTATCGTCTCGAATTGCAAATTCTACGGAGATAATTTTATCCATGAACTTGCTCATTTATTGTTTTTAATCTTCTGTTGGCATCATCTTTGACTCATACTGAACGAACACAAAATTTCTTGTGATCCGAAAATTTGATATTCTACCATATGCCTAAAATGCTTCTCTCTCCTTTGTTGAGGAATATGCGAAGACATACCTGTCGAATAATGCATGAAAAGTTAAGTTTCTTGCACTTCTTGACAAACATAATTGGTATGAAAAATAAGGTAACAAAATCAAATAAAATCCTATAGTTGAATAAATATTATGAAATGGAAAAACAACCTCTCATCAAATGTAATGTTTGCTGCAAATAAAGCCCTTGATCAAATTTGGCTCATATTATTTCCAACCACAGAAAAAAATCTCTCATCAAATGTAACGTTTGCTTGAAATATTAACTATGCATTTCTTCTAGTTATTTGAATAAATTTGACTATAACCTGTAGTAACAAAAAAAAAAAGAAGAAGAAATTAGCTTCTAAGTTCATAAAAGGTATTTAATAATTTTAGAAAAAAATCTTCGAATAGATTATACGTCTCTTCTGTAATTGGAAAACATCCTAGACACTTGAATTGCATAATTTTATCACCTTGTTTTTCTTTTTTGATACATCCCACTATAAAATATGTTGGGTGGAGGAAGTACTATAACTAAAGTTTGATATGATAATAAATAATAAAAATAAATTGAACACGAGAATTTTACGTGAAAACCCCTCAAATAGATAGAAGGAAAAAACCACGGGGTAGAAGGATCTTACAATGATAATATGGGAATGGGAGTAAACTGCTCTCAAATTCAAGGAGAAAACAACAATTAACACTTCTCTCTTGTAAAAGGAACAACTTACTAAAGAGGACACTCAGGACTACAATATTTATCTTGGTGTATAACTCTCTATGTGTTTTTACTCTTTTGGATTGTATGTTTTTTTTTGTGGGATGATCTAAATGAGGATAAGAGGCCCTCTATTTATAGGAAGCTGGAAATGCGTAAAACACATCAAGAAAATTCAAACAGTAACATCAAGAATGAATTTTTCAAGTTGTGTACATCATATATTGTTGTTTTCTTCAACCTAATTTCTTGTAACGCCTTGAAAACTTCCATGTCATGATCAGAACCATCCTTCATAGGCGTATAGGCTTGAACCCGACGCCTTCTAATTTCATATATGAGTTAGGATCAATTTCTAAGTAATTGAAGTGTGTTGGATGTGTTTAGGGGTCATAAGAGATCTCTAACACCAAGCCAAGTCCAAAGAATTCCCATCGACTAAGTTTCCGGAATGAGTTCGTGTAAGGGTCAACTTCAAATGACCATATCTCCCAAAATATAATGATCTGGGTGGACCACGACCTACCAAATTAAAGTTCTTCGAGTCTTCTTTCCAACTCCACCAAGATCGCAATTTTTGGAGTTCGGAGTCAAAAGTTATGACTATTTTACTACATACTAGTACTGCAGGGATATCAGGCCTAGGCGACCATTGCAGGATTTTTAGGCTTGGCGCTCCAGTGGCGCGACGCGCCACTATAGCGCCAGAAAACAACCTCAGTAGTTTGGTCTATGGCGCGACGCGCCACTATTAGGTTGCAGGGTTTTTAAGCCCATTTTTGCTTGCGCTGTAGTGGCGCGATGCGCCACTATAGCGCCAGCAGGGTCTTAGCCCATTTTCCAGATTTTTAAGGGGCATTTCGGCCTTTCCTTATGTGTTACCCAAAGTGAGGTTGTTTTGAGAGGAAAATTCACCTAGTAAGAGACTCCTAAGCCTCCTTTCCTTATTCACTCTCACTCACACTCTAAGAACAAAAAGCCCTAACCTCTCAAGTGCTCTCAAGCCTTCTTCCTCCATCTCCAAGAAGATCAAGCCTCCATTCTTTTTGAAGTTTTTCATTCAAGAGTTAACTCCTCAAGGTAGCTTCCATCCATGGGTCCTTCCACCCATGGAGTCCGAAAGTTCTTTTAAAATTTTATATTAAAATATTAAGGGTGAATCTTCATGGGCTTTTATATGATGATTTTAAATGCATAGATTATGGTGTATTTTGAGTTTATTTACCTATATTGATGTATTTTGACTCTCAATTGCATGAATTGAATAATTTTCTAATGTGTCTCTATGAAGGTTTGAAGGAGGGTTTTAAATATGAATGGTGGATTATTTTGAGATGTATGCATTTCATCATCCTCTGCTTGCAATAATTCTTCAAAATACATTTAAAGGTTTTATGAAGAAATTCCACCTAGTTTTCCTCATGATTAAAGTAAAGTGAAATGGAGTTGAATTGGAAGTTTAAGAAACAAATGCCCATGATTAAGGGAGTCCTGAGAAATGATTGATTGATGATGAAAGGGCTTTTAGCCAAAGAAGGGATTCAATGTGAAGGAATAATTCTCACATAGTTGAATCAAATGAAATGTTTAATGAGCTATTCCACCGGAAATGATTTGATGTCTAAAGTTATTCAATGTTTATGTTATTATGATATGTATAAATGTTATTCCGTGGGATCTGACCTAGCACCGAATGTAGCATGTAGATGGGGACTCGACCTAAGGGGTCCTTAAGTAAAGTCTCATGTTGCATTAACTATGTGCCACCATAGGAGCCCTTGTCGGTTAGGCCCTTGTAGCCACCAAATGTTAAATAAATGAATGTAAATTGAATGGAGTTCTACCCGGCAAGTAGACTCCCCGTGCCAACGTAGGGGGTTATGTTGGATTCCATGTAATAGCTCGCATGGTCTTAAATGTCGGTTATGGTCACTTCCCCACAAAAATGAATATTTTAAGGTTTCCTATGATGATGTCCAATGCATGCATTCACTCATGCATATTGATTTCTCATGTCCCTCTTATGTTCTTCGTTTCATAGCATACTCACATACTTAGTACATTCAAAGTACTAACGCATACTTTTGCCTACATGATATCACCATGTAGGAACCGACGCCGCTCCTCGATCTCCTCCACGTGGCTAACTCGTATTAGTTGAAGATTTGCTAGTGGTGAGTTCCCATGTTTCGGGAACAACATCCCTTTTATTCTAAACTTTGGTTATGTAGAATAGTAAGACTTTATTTAAAGCATTTCGCGACACTTATATTGAGGGTGAGCTAGGGACATGTCTTAGCCCCCGCCAAGTCTACTAGTAGAGGTATGTTTGGACATAAATGGATGAAATATTTTTATTTCCGCTTATTATTTTTTACCATTACCAATGAAATGCTTAATGAATGCTAAGAGGTTTGGGTGAGGTACCTTCGGGTATCTCATTCGCCGTGTCACGTCTAGGCCTTAGGCTTGGGTCGTGACATTTCTTAATTTGAGAAAACATATCCGAATTAGAGTTTCATTCGGCGTTCAATGTACCATCATTTTTTTTGTGAAACCTCTGTTTTTACAAACGTAAGAACCGATTGGAAAGAGATCCCAAAAGCCCATGTACGTCTTTAAACCTCTGCTACAGCATACAACGTTCGTCAGGTGAAAAAAAGATCAAAGTGAATATATGAGTTTTGCAGCAAGACCGATCCCGATCTCCTCTATGAATGTGTAATTGTGCCTTTGGTTTATGAATCGGTATCAATCGGTATCGCTGCATATGGGTGTTATCTAATAGCTACTTCTTCTATTAGTAGCATCGTATGGAGAGGAGTAGCGATGTTTCGATAATTTCTTTGAGAGACGATAGAATTTTATGATAGATGGGACACCTTTTTTAAATTTTTAAAAAGGCTAAAATTTGACTAAAATAGACAAATACAAATGTTGGCTTTAAGAACATGCCACGTCACCGGCCTAAGATTCTCTTTTATATATATATAAAATTTAAGAAACTAAAAAAGAAATTGAATCTTGTGGTCTAAAGCTTAGAAATAGATGGATTAATTGTTGTTTTAATAAAAGCACAAGTGAAAGACCAAGAGGTAAGAGAGTTTACTCAATAAATCAAAAGCTCTTGAATATTTATAAGAAAATATGTGATAAGGCATCCCTATTTATAATATTAAGATATTAAAATAGACTAAGATTCAAAATCTTATTCCTGAATTAGGATAAATTAATTCAAATTAGATATAAATTAAATAAATATCAAATGCCAAATTTTAAATTAACTTAAAATTCCCATCCTTAATTTATTTCCTACCATAACATTTACTACTTTTTTAAAACAGTGGGAATAAATAGAAAACAGTTCTAGTTGGTCATAATAATTAGTCGTATAATAACGCACAGAATCAAGATGCATGCATCAAAATATCCTCTTTCCTGGGCATGCTAGCCATTATATCTACCTTTATGGTCCGGATTATACTAGTAAATTTATACCAAATAGGTAATGGCATACTCTCTCCGTTTTATTTTATTTGATTCATGTATCAAAAAAATATTTTATTTTTCTTATTTATTTCAGCAAATTCAGAGAATTTTATTATTATTTTTTATAATACATTTAGTATTAAATAACTACATAAAATAGTAATAGTTAAATTTAAAATTTTAAAGCAACAATAATAATGTTAGTTTAGTAAAATATACTCCTAATTAAAAGAAATTATGAATGTGTCAGATAAATAAGAAACAAGTAATATGAAATAAATGGAGTATTTACAAAATATATGCATACAAGTATTTTTCACTCTTTATTCCCTTGCTTTTTTTTTTTGTTTCCCATTCAGTATTTTGTATCGATATTGGAACACGACCATTCCAGATTCGTGCCACGTAGGGCCTTATTTGAAGAAAGCATTTCCTATCAAAAAATAATTTCATATTTAAAATTCGAACGCGATACCACTGACTACGAAAAGAGCAATCTCACCATGTTACCACATCCGTCGGTAGTCTTTGCTCATTTTTATTTTTTTTGATGAGCTAGAAAAGCTGGCTTTGATGATTTGATTACAAAGGGGCCTGAAAAAGTCATGATATTACTGCTCACTTTGCTTTCCTCAAATCCTGCTTTCACTATCCAGATATATTATTTAATTTCTTGATCATTCTTTCTTTTTTCCTTTTAATTTTCTACTATGATCTATCAGTACATTACCAATCAGTCACTATTATTCTGTCTTCTTTAATTTTTCTTTAATCATGTCTTACCTACTGTTTATGGGTGTACGTATTACCTAACTTGTAATCTTGAGCCACGTTTTCCTCAATTTATTTGCCATGCCTCATGTAACTATATATGAAAAATTGTTGAGTTCTTTTTGAAGGCTACATACGTAAGAATTACTTATATTAGCATAGTATTTCACTATGTAATTAATGTCGTGACTCGACAGTGGAATAATTAACATAAACTATATAGTATTTACGTGTTAGTTATTATTGAGATGTCTCGATCTATGAGTATTTGATGACAACTAACATCCAAAAAAGAGAACCATCAGATTTGTTTGATTAAGGCAATTAAAAACGTAATAGGACATAAAAGAACTAGAATTGCGTATTAGAGGTGTTTTTTTCCTTTTTCTATGTTAGGTCATTATTAGTTGCGTTATCATCACAATTTCTTATTATTAAGATGCTATGATTTTTTTTCTCTTAAATTAAACATATTAAAGGTATAATACATAAATATATCTTTTAACTTGACATCAACTAATATTTATGTCCTCCAATTTTAGATAAACCTGTATTAAATTGAACAAGTAGACACACGCGTCATACGTGTCATAATATACGTAGGACGCTATGTACGATGCGAGTTACCACATAGAATGTCAAATAGGACGTGTGTGACTACTTATACAACTCTATAAAAGCTTAAGTATTTACTCGTGCACACCCAAAATTTGGGACATAGATGTTAGATGAGGCAAGTAAAAAAACACGTTTTCTCAGTTAATCATTGTAATTTTTTATTTTTTTTAATCATAGTCCATCAATAATCATTGTTGAATAACTCTATGAAAATAATTTATAATAGAATTCCAAGACACCTCGCACGAGAAAAAGTTAGTCTTCACTTGCTATTAGCCACTAATTAAGATGAAAGAAACACAAAATTTGCTTGCTTCTATGCCTAATTAGATTGAGAAAATCAATCTAAATAAATCTAAATGAGTATTAGATTGATAAAATCAATTTTATACTGTTTTGGTTAGAGCCAATCTTATGTTACCTACATTATGTGGAATGCATGTTATGTATATCTTTAATTTAATTAGTCGTGCTTAATTAAAAAGTTTATAGAAAACAAGCGACTTTAGTTTCTTAGCTTTTTTCAAACTTTTTGCCAGAGTAGAAAGATTGTTTAGTATTGGAATATATCGTCATCAAAGCATTATATATCACAATTCACAAAAAGTAAAAGCTTCCAACTGCAAAACAAAAATTTATTCAATTTACACCATATATTCCATTTAATTACAATGTCTGCATAGTTTTAATTTGTACGCAATCGTAGTTATAGTACAACTCTGTAACCGGTTGTTTTGTAGATTGTATTGGCACAATTAATATGCAAGGGTAGATCTAGGCGAGGCGATGGTGTTCACCCGAATCCACTCGACAAAAATTTTGTATTTAATATATAAGGTATTGTTTTTTTATTTTCGACATATACATATATAGATTTTGAATTAAGATTAGATGCCGACTCAATAATTTCACCTTGAAATTCTTAGTTTAAATTCTAAACATTATATTTTTACTTTTTGACCCTTTAAATGAAAATTCTAAATCCTTCAACAAAGGTATGATTTCGAAAAATAAAGCAACCGTATAACAATAAGTTTCCAAAAATGGAATGCAAAGATGGGCATCTATGTATAAACCCATTTGGGTGACTTTTGGACTCAACCAAAGGCCATATATAGAATAGGAGTAAAATACAAACTGGAAATATGAAAACCACATCACATGATATTTGTCCCCTTCCGCACATAAGGTACCTTCCGTACCAATCCGTAACAACCTCCTACTTTTATAATCTAATTATTATTTTCTATATATACTGCAGTATCACTGTTTTATGGGACCTTCCACAATAATAGAAGTATGTATACAGCTCACTAAAATAAGTAACCCAGCTTTTTGATTTTTTGAGCTGAAATAGAAATAATGTCTACTTTTCATTTGCTGACGACCCACTGTACGAAATCAGATATGTAGATTATGTAATTTACCTGATGATGTAGAATATTTTGTCATGAAACTTAAACTCTGATTTTAAAAAAGAAAAATTATGAGTGAATTTATATATGTGACTATGTTGGATAAGAGGTTAGAGATTTCAAACAATGTTCAGTTCTTTCAACCTTCAAATAATGATTGTTCGATGAATTGAGTCCTAAATGAAATTATCATAGTCTTGACAAATTAAAGTAAATTTTGTACGTGTTGAGAGGAGGAGTCTAAGGATTATCTTAGTACGTGTTGAGAGGAGGAGTCTAAGGATTATCTTAGAGAAGATGATGAGTAATTAATGATGCAACCTCCTATATATCACAAATATAATTAGTCATTTTGATATTTTTGACATTTTAGGTACAACTAGAAAACCATAGTCCATAAGGCATTAGTTACTTTTCTCAAAAATGGCTTCTTACTGCTATTCAATTAGTAAAGTGTTGCATTTAAAAGAAAGTGAAATGATCGATAACTTCGACAAATATTAGTATATACCAGATTTGAGGTGTGTAAAATTATGTTACCATAACTTATCATCAAAAAACTTTTAAATGTATGTTTGATTCAAGAAAAAGAATTAGATCAAAACTAATGGAAACGTGTCATTATTAGGATAGCTAAAACCCAAAAGAAAATGTTAGGCAAAGTTGTAAAGGATAATAAAGTGAAGGATCAGCAAAGCCGCTTTGGTAATTGGCACGATGCTTACAAGTCACAAAATACCTATCGGAAGGGAAAATGCTTACCCGTCAAACGATACAATTGAATTTCTAAGTATGATTTATAGGCATGCGTATTAAATTGAGCTTATAATAAAACAATAAAGAAATAAATGACAATAATTAAATGACAAATGAATTAAAAAATAATAACAAGTAAAAACAATATGTTAAATTTAGATAGTGAGCATGTATCGTAGCCTTGCAACAACATTAATTAGACAAAGAGGTTGAGAACAGGGAGCTTTTTGTAGTTAAGCACTATTACAAATGACTATATGGCTATTTATAGTGAAATCATATAGGGAGCATTCTTAGTCAATCTAACCCCATAAGATCTGTAGTCAATCACGATATTTTTAATTGTATAAGGGTCAATGAGAATCTCGATATTTTTCATGAGGACCTAAAAGTTTATCTCATCATTATCTTTGTTTGGCTACAATTCAACTTTCAGTCTTGTATCTTCAGAAGTAGATAGTGTTTATTGACATAATACTGGTCCCGACAGTGTCAATTTTGGATCCTTCTTATCCCAAAAATGTAATCTCCAATACTATCTTTATTAGGCTGCTCTGACCGATTATTCCTGCCACGCGTCACCTCATTATTAGTCCATCTACCAAACACTATTTTCACCCCATATAGTCATTTAATTCATCAAGCTAAGCAAAAAGAAGATGTACATTCATGGAAGTTGGAACTCAAACAAGTTGAAACTTGCAAGCATCCTAAATTGTTACTAACATTCTCTCTCTCTATATATATATAAGTACAAGGAATCTGACGCAATTAGAGTTTTAGGATACCTCCTCCAACTTTTTGTAATATTCCTTTTGGCTTTTCGGCCAACCTGATTATCAAAGTTGGAACACGTTATCAATTAGCACATTTGTGTGCATGATTGATCATTTTACTAACTCTTAGCACATGCACTTATATCTCCAGTGCTTTCCTATAAATTGTTTGGCAGTAGTCTAAACGTAGCACATATATATATATATATATATATTCTAAAGTCCGATACTTCAGCCAAATTTACCAAACACGAAACTTCACTTTCAATTTATATTTAAATTAGTTACTATAATTTTTTTATAAGGTAAATAATTTTATTTTATTAATGTGGGAAGAACGCTATGTATGAAAAAGTAGGAAACCTACAGAATAGTATGTATAGTTAGTTATTATAGTTTTGACCTACCCTTTTGGCCGAGCTAAATTATCACCAAAATCCAATGGATTGGTTGGTTCGTAAGAAATCACCAAATAGTGACGGCCCTACATATTACCTTCGGTATGTGCCGCTTACCTAATCCAAACATGGGGAGAGAGCACCCCTTCTTCAAAGTTATGAGGTCATTTTGTCGAATACTCTCTCAAGCGTCTTACTATATTTTATTTGTTCACTTGTGTCGATTTGGACGTTTTCTCGCATAACGGACTATTTTTGCATTGATTCTCGGGGCTGGGGCGTATCAATATTTGGTGAGTGGACGAATGGCATGTCAAGCCTTGATAAGGTTCTGTACTTTGCATTGAATTAAACTATATGCACCACCGCTTGTTCTTCCCCTCGGTCAATTCCTTTGAGTTCCATTCTTGCCAACGTACTCTCCAAATGGGATACTTAACATTGCACAGGTCGGTCCCTCCTCTGGCAGATTCCTCCATTTGCTTCTAACCTACGAGCCGTTTCCAATTGTTGTTCCCTTCCCAATGGCAGGTTCTTACTTGTTACTCATTCTCACACTCACTAACTTGGCTAAGTTGTGCACTTACTCCACATGATTACACAATTCTCATTGGTAATATCAGGACTTTGTACAATCAGTTCATCAATAGGATCGTCTTTCCAATTTGATTTTTTTTTCTGAAAGTTTCAACCTTGTTGACTATGACAACAATCGCAACTATGGCAAGGCAGTACACTCTTCTCTCTCACAACCCCTATTCTAATCAAAAGACTAAGGATAGTTATTAAGTTATTCCCAATGGGCTTAGTTAGAGATGTATTTTATTAAACTTACTTATTAATGATGTTTTGGAACTTCAAATTTGACTACTACTACTTTTAGTTAATACTAAGAATAGTATGAGAAAAAGTAATAAATTTCTCTTATTTTTTTAAAATTAACAAGTAAAATGAAATATCTTTTAATATAGATGTCAAGTAAAATGAAAAGGAAGTAAAATCCAACAATGGTATTTAATTAGAGTGGTCCAAAAGCTCTCTATTATATATGTGCACATACTTGGTTCATTTGAAAATTGTTTTCATACTCGTAGTACTCCTCCACCTGGGCTTCAACCCAGATGTCTAGTGCCTGCCTACTCATCTAGAACTAGAAAGTAAGGGAAACTTGGATGAATATTTTCATATTGGTGTACACTAGTTTCAAGTTCATCCTGCCATTAGGATCCACTTACAAAGTAAGGCAAGTTTAAATGCAAAGCTAAAACATCAAATTTGTTAAGCATAAATCTATGAGAAGAAGCATATAAAATACCCAGTTTAGTCATATGATTAGGAAGAACTGTGATTTAGTTCTCTAATTGAAAAGGCTTAAATCCATTCCCAAGAAAATCAAGGAAAAAGAGGTGCAAAACACAAACTCAAAAGGAAATTTTCATACATTTCGAGGAAGGACATCTGCTGTAAGAGTTTATATGCAGTCTCAGGAAATCATAAATACAAAGCTTCACTTAAAACAATTGTAAGTTTGCAACACCATATACAAAAGTGAGACAAATATGTAGTAAAACTTCTATTAACAAACCTACAAAAGCCTTAAAACAAAGCAATTAATCTACATGTCATCCACCCAAGTTCAAACCCTTCTTCATTTTCCCCTATATCCAAAAAAAATCCCAGCAGTACAACCCAGTCATACCTACATATTACTCCCAATCACCTTCTCAAAGATCTGATCTTCTGAATATCAATATTTTTCAAGAATTTGAATATTGATGATCAGATTTTGCTTTGATTTGCTTAGAAACCCATTAAAACAACCAACGGAAATCATTAGAATAGTAAAATAAAGTCTTTTATTAACTTAAACAATGACTGTTTGGCCATTGAGTACATCCTGAAGCTGGAGAGACCCATCCTTCATTAGATTAACACTTAAGCTTTTGAATCTTTCTCTCGAGTATTGTCGAGATGCCTTTCTCCAATCAGTTCCTGCCTTCATCATTGCTACAAACTCCTCGTAACTGATTTGCCCATCCTGAGAAAATGCAATAATGATGTAAAACTGGCATGACACATCAGAGCCAGGAAATAGTGGAAGGGGACATACGAGCAGACAAATTTACAAATGCAGCAGTTTACTTTTCATGCTACATTCCAAAAAAAAAATCCATCTTTTTTTCCTTTTTTGAGTGAATTTTCGGTGTAAATATTGCAGCATTTGATAAGATCCAAAAGCTTCTTTAGCAATGATTAACGTTGAGAAGTATTCTAGCTCGTTTCTCTAAATACAATGAAAGAGCAATGAAAAGAGGCAGGGTCACCAAACAGAGAGAAAAAGATGAGTCTAACCTTGTCGGTATCAACTTCGCGCATGATCTCATTCACTACATCAGTGTCGCATGCTCCTGACTCATCTGCTAAAGCTTCTCGTAGCTCATCTAGCTCAATATAACCACTTCCATCCTTGTCAAAGAACATAAATGCTCTACGAAAATGCTCATCATTTTCCATTCTCTGCAAGTGGATTATAACTGCTACAAACTCCCCATAGTCCAGGATTCCATTTCCATCAACATCAGCCTAACAAAATATTAGGCTCAGCAGTCGTCAGGCAAGAATATTTAATTAATATATTTCTGAGGGGAAAAAATTACTGTATCTGCAATAGAATTTGTTTAAAGGTCCATTTCCCAAATGGAAAAAAGCTTGGGAATTTGCATATAAAAGCTGCACCAGATTTACAGCAGAATACTAGGGAATATTTGATGGCCAAAAAATAGGCTACAGGTGTCAACCAGGTTGTATTGGGGCTTGAGAGATTGGAGAAAAAGAGTGAGTAAAGGCCTATAAGATCAATTATTTGGCAGATCAGACATAACCACGACAAACATGTCAGGTTTAAAACCACAAGTTCCAAAAGGCTTTATTTCTTTCTTAAGCTTTGTGCCGAATCAAATATCGCCATATCAATTAGAACAGAGAGAGTATATCACAAAGGCTGATAACATTTTATCCAACAAACTTGAGATGCATAACACCAGAAGTCTAATCCCTGTATTCGTTAACCACTTATTACAATGCAAACGAAGTATCACATACATTTTAAATATCACATATAGTCTGAGTTCCATGTATAGTTATGTGTCTTAATGAAATAATCTAATTGAAACTTTTCACGAAGCCTACATAAAGAAGGTAGGAAATCATTATGAAACCTATCATGTATCACAGATCGCCTTGCAATATCAATCAATTATGTCTCAATCCTAAACAAAAAATTGAGGTTGCTATATGAATCCTCCTAAATCTGCTCTGTTCTAACCCAAGTCCATTTAATATTATTACTTTGCTTGCAAATATCTTGCCTTGGGGAAAACAAAGGATCTTCTAAAACAAATTGATCTTTAAATAGGTTATCCTTATATTGAAATGCAAATTTCACACCATACCAATGTCTAACCAGACTACAAGGCTTCCTCCACAAACATCAGACAAGTGTAAGTGTAACAACAACTAAACATTACTCCGAACTAATAGGTATCATCTAAATAGATCATTTGCTTCCATTCTCTTGGTCTAGCTTCTTTACCTTCATCCATCAAATTATATGCAATAGTCAACCTATCTCACCCCATATCGGAGTGTCGACATGATTTCAACAACTTCTTCAGCCACACCATCTATGGCTTGGAACCCTTACTTATAGTTTCTCAGTTATGTAATGGAATCTCTTGCCTATCTAATAGCCTTCATGCAATATATGCATGCCTACATATAATGAAACACGAAGGAAAAAAGCTAATCTCAGAAATAAATGCAAAATGCAGAGTCTTCAGAGTCAATATTTTGTGCAAAATAACCATCTGACAGATGTGAAAAAATTACATGATGCTTCCACCAACCAAAAAAGGTAATTTCCGAGCAATAGTAAAGCAAGTGATGCAGGATGAAAAGACATATGGCACAATCAATTTCCCCTACTTCAAAAGCTCCGGTACTTGAAACAATCAGGAGAAACCAAGCAAGAGAGAAGAGGAATAATGAGATCACAAGAATAAGGTGGCAGTGGCTGTTTCTACATCACTTGGAAGAGTAACTTCTGCCAAACTCACAGTTTAAATGAACAGGGGTAGAGAGAGAGAGTGTGCGTTCCGCGGAACAGTTTATTATTTACCCTCATCCATAATGCACAGGGAGAAGACACTATATGACATTACAGAGCTTGGGGTAGTTACCATGAAACACATCAGAATACATTTATTTAGAGAGGAAAGCAGAAAATGGAGACAAGGCAAGGAAAATGAGAAGTGGTGAAGAAGATGTTGGTTAGATAACACGAACATGCTTTACCTGCTTCAATGTATTGATGAGATAAACTCTAGCAGTAAATTTTGTAGTAGTTAAGGACCCTGATACCATGTCTACTATCAGATTTTAGAATCAGATAAAACCCAGTATAGAAGAGAGATCAAACATACACACATATAATGTATACTTATATTACACAAAAACTGGGAGGATGAATGTAGAGACTGGTAGAGTTAGATGGTTAAAAGTAAAGAAATTCAAATGGAACAACAACATACAGCAGCACATACAAAAACTAGGAAGCATACAGGAAACTGAGTAGATAGAAGCAAAACATGTTCTCATATTTTGGCATAAAAAACTTGCAAATCTCATAAAATCAATAGAAGAAAGAACAAAATACTGTTTCAGCGTGTTTAAATAGACAGGAATGTTTACCACATCCATCAGCAACTTCATCTCTGCTTCTGCCAACTGGGAACCAACTTTTCTAAGTCCAGCCTTTAATTCATCATACGTTATTTTCCCATCACCATCAGAGTCCATCAACGCAAACATCTCTCTAATTACTTCAATCTCTTCAAGTTTCAAGTGTTCGGCAATGACCTAGGCAATTTGACAGGTGCAAAACAATTCAAACTAAAGCACATCCATTTGATGATGGAAATATCTACACAAGCAGTAAAAGCCTTGGAAAGTTAGGACATGAGCCATCACATAACTCATCATTTACAGTTACATAGCAACTCTCCATATCTCTCTGATTTAGCAAAATAATGCTAAAAAGGTATCCATTGGCCTTCTCTTGCGTATCTCCACCCCCAAACTTCAGATTTGTTAGTGCTTAAACAAATTAGAGGCTTACCCGCAATGCTTTCTTTTTGAATCGGTTCATGATAGAAAATTGCTTCAGTCTTGTCCTAACAATATCTCCCAGTGGAACATTTGAAGCCTTTTTTGCATTTTGAATCCAGGGGTGATCTGCAATAAAGTAAACAGACTTAAAGAAATAAAACTGATGCGTGTTTTGAACAGTTTTAGGATATAAATCTGTCTTTGTTAGTGACTTTCTTAAAAGTAAAATAAGATCTTTGTTAGTGAGAATCAGCATATGATTTACATTCAATTCATCCAATTATACAATAGTTCGCGTCTTCATTATTGGTCCTATTAATAATTATAAAGGCATAGGCAGCTCTGGAAATCCCACATTCCGATATCTGAGTTTTCAAGCATGGTCCTGAATTTTTAGAGATGCCTGAGTCTCAGAGCATGGGCATAGAGGTTGAAATCTCTAAAAAGAAAATCAGGGGAACAAAGGGTGGGGAAGGATTTTCATACCTACCACATAACTGGGACTAACCCAATTCAGGAAAGAAATAAAATGCAAAGTGAAATATACAACTGGCTATTTAGTTATGAAATTTGTACATTTGCTTCAGAGATATGCCATATAGCTCAATCACGCCCCAGAACCCAGCATACTCAAGGAGATAAGAGAATAAAAACAAATGCAATGACAATCCAGAAAAATAAAAACATTTTCCCCACAAATCAGTATGCCTAAACGGTGGATCGTTGAAATTAAAGATGTGATTCCTTGAGGAAAGCCTCACTTTTCCAGTGTAGTGGCCAGAAAATACTAAAGAGCATCTCGAAAGCTGCCCACAATAAAACAGTTTGCATAGAACATTGCTCAAACCATAAACAGTTTTCAAATGCCTTTGAACGAGTATTAACCCTACATTTTTCTTCTTTATCCTCTAACCTTAAGTAACACTGACGATCTTCAACCGTCAACTTGGAAAACAACGGTGATCTATCTCAAATCATTTCTTTTCTCAACATATAGTTTTCCCTATACCACGGGAGCCGTTTACTTGGAAGCTCACGAACTCTGAGTTGAAAAATACTTACCAAGGACCTGTTGGGCTGTCAACCGCTTCTTGGGGTCAGGTTCCAGCATCTGTCTGACAAGACTTTTTGCCTTTTCAGAGACTTGAGGCCATGGTTCCCTCTTAAAATCAATCACTCCCCTCAAAATTGCAAGAGCAACCCCTTGTTCAGATTCTGCAAAAGATAATCAGATTAAGAAAAGAACTTAACTCCGGAATTACAAATAATTGCAAACATCACAACTCAACAGTAAACTGGAAAAACAATATATACCAGCCCAAAATGGAGGAACCCCACATAACAAAATATAAAGGATGACACCAGCGCTCCAAATATCAACTTCTGGTCCATAATTCCGCTTCAACACCTCTGGTGCCATGTAGTAAGGACTTCCCACAATCTCAGAGAATCTTTCCCCTGATTAATTACAAAAATTACTAAGAATCAAACACTTCTCTGAGGATGAAACTGCCACTTAAAACATACAGAAAAAAAAACTGATTTTTGTGAGACAGAAGAAAAGGGTGTCTTTCTAATTCACTTGAGGGTAAAGAAATTGGAAGAATTTAGAACTCGTACCAGGCTTGAAAAATACAGATAGACCAAAATCGATGGCCTTAAGAGCAGAGTGCTCTTTCTTATTAGCAAACAGAAAATTCTCAGGTTTCAAGTCTCTATGCATGACCCCATTAGCATGACACATCCTTACAACCTCTGCTACAGTTTTGGCAACCCCAGCTGCAGCTCTTTCACTGTAATGCCCTCTAGCTACAATTCTATCAAATAACTCCCCACCTTCACACAACTCCATAACAAGATGAACTGCTTCATTATCTTCATAAGTAGCTCTCAACTTAACAATATTTGTGTGATCAGGAAGGCATGACATAATAGCAACTTCTCTTCTCACATCTTCGATATCCACAGCTGTTCGGAGCTTCTTCTTAGAAATGGATTTGCACGCAAGGGCTTCTCGGGTCTCCCTGTCGGTGCAAAGGTATGTGACTCCGAATTCGCCCCGACCCAGTTCTCGTCCTAAGATGTATTTATCGGATATGCGGGTTTTAGGGAAGAAGTCTTTGAGTACTCGGATCGGTGCGGGTGACCCGGAATACGGGTTGGGTCTACGTTCCCGGGGCTTCTTTGGTTTTGTTTGAGGATCGGTTTTTGAAGCTTCTTCTGGCCTTATGCAAGCGTTACAGTTACCCATGGCGAAGTGAAATGAGTTGTTCCGCCGCTAAAAGTGGTAGCCGGAGGTGGTTGTTGCGGTGGTGGAGATAGAGGACATGGCACGGCAAAGACTCTTGCTATTTTCTGAATTTCGTGAGAGAGAGAGAGAGAGAAAACGCGGGGTCAGTTGGGGAGTAGTAGTTTTTGAATAAAGTCCATTTATTGCCAAATATTGTTATACTCCTATTTTAAAATTGACTATCTTTTTTCTTTAAATTTCTTTTTTTTAAAAGAGAATTTTATTTTATTAAAAAGAAAGAAAATATTGGAGAAATATCCTGAATCCTTTAAAAAGAATCTATTCCAATATTGGTAATGAAAAAGATGGAAATACTAAGAATTAAATGCACCCCTATTTTTATTATGCGATAGATGTGTTCTTGTTTCTTTATTTTTTCAATTTATATACTTGGTAAAGTTGAATAATTGGTGGTTTTAACTTAAGATATGTTTTTAACTAATTTATCCTTAATAAATACTTCAAAAAATGATGTAATTCTTTAGTAATTTCTTGGTTATGTAAAACTCTCTGAGATTGAAAAAACATCATTTGTATTTTCTTAATTATCTAAAACATCACTTATTTTTAAAAATTTGTAACATTTGGATGTGAATTCTGTTATTTTAATACTGGCTAGTTCAGTTCCTATGTGGACGGGGGGACTAATGACTAGTATAAATTCCATTCCATTGGGTATAATTATTGGCCAACTTCTTTATGGAAAAAATGGTCCTAATGAAGTTGGGTCGAAACTTGAGAGAAAATTATTTTAATTCAATAGAAAAGTAAGTATGGAAGGTATTGTCCAACTGAAGAAATTACTTGCTCAACTATAGAGTTGGTCAACCACAAAATAGCAAACTCTTTTCTGGTACTTAGTCATAATTTCTTATATTTATGTTCTTATCACAATGAAACAAAGCCTTCTAGAAGTTCATATCCACTAAGATAAAGCGAATTGAAAATTAATTATTCAACATGAATTTATACATTTAAGGGTAATTTTTATCTTTTTCTATAACGTGTATAGGAAGATAAAGGAAAATTTGTTTTGTACTACTGTTTTTTTCTCCATAGGACAAGCAAAGTGAAAATGAATATGATGGACTATAATTAACAGACCTAGTCAATTATAATTTGTTTTCCTTCTTTTTAAACTTTTTTTGATTGAGTTTACCAAGTCTATTTGGTCTCCCCATCAATACCTACCACTGCCTTTCATGATTGCTTCAAGGACCATTAATATTTTCTACTAGATTAATTAGACCAACTTGAAAATATAATAAACGTTTGGTCTCAAAAAAATAATACAAAAGTCAAGCTATAGCTAGATAGATTGACCTTATACAACTCTACGAAAATACTTAAAAGAAGAAATTTTTTGACTTATCAACAATAATAATGTCATATAAAATGAAATACAACGAGATTTTAACAAAAAAATTAAGGGGAGAGAATCAAAACATACAAAGATAAAGAGACGGATCAAGAAGTTAAGTTTCATGGGGTTTAGCATTTAAAGCTATGAGTTTGTCTATCATTTGTTGCAATTTTTGTAAATTTTTATATATATAAATTTATGTTTCGTGTTGAAAATATTCGAATGGCCTCGATATTAATAATCTACATCCGCTTCTATTGACAGTTCAATAAACTAGCTAGTAGGTGCCACCTTTTCAATTTAATTTAATTACTATATATATTTGCATGGAACTAAGTCATGATTTGGGTGTATTAAGTCATAGGTGGATTTGGTGGTATATAGAAATAAAAATGGAATTCAAGGGTTGAGATCAATTTGTGATACCAGTAGATGAAGTAGTTGAACAATTTCACTGTTTGATGGCATGGCACACATGTAGTCTTAAGACACTGCCACATGCCACAAAATAGATTGGTTTTGGCGCTAGTCTACCAAACTAAACGTATTGGATTGGGAGGAAGGGATTGACTATGATGAAACATTTGCTCTAGTAGCCCGAATGGAAGCTATCAGAATGTTGATTGCGTTTGCAGCACACATGGAGTTCAAATTATATCAAATGAATGTGAAGAGCGCCTTCTTGAACAGATATCTGCAAGAGGAAGTGTATGTTCGACAACCACTAGGTTTCAAAAGCCATGAATATTCTAACCATGTATACAAATTGGACAAAGATCTTTATGGCCTCAAGCAGGCACCACGTGCTTGGTATGACAAGCTGTCCACATTTCTTCTTACACATGGATATACAAGAGGCAAGATTGACAATAAATTATTTCTCAAGAAAAAGTGCCCTCATGTCTTAATCGTTCAAGTATATGTTGACGATATCATTTTTGGAGGAACAGATGCACGTATGGGTGTCGAGTTTGCAGAACTTATGAGTAGTGAATTTGAAATGAGCATGATGGGAGAGTTGAACTTCTTTCTTGGACTTCAAATCCATCAGTCATCATCAGGAACATCAATTCATCAACAAAAGTACATTAAAGAACTACTGAAAAAATTTGACATGCATGATGTCAAAGTACATGATACACCTATTGCCACCACCACTAAACTTGACAAGGTTGAAACTAGTTCCCCAGTCGGTGACACAAAATACAGAGGCATAATTGAATTCCTACTATACCTCACAGCCAGTAGACCAAACATAGTATTCAGTGTCGAACTATATGCACGTTTTCAATCATCTCCAAAAGAGTCATACATGAGGACCGTCAAAAGAATACTACGATACCTTAAAGAAACTCAGAACCTGATTCTCTGGTATCCTACAGGAGACTCATTCGATCTAGTTGGATTTGCTGACGCAAACTATGCATGCTATCTTTTAGATAAAAAAAGCACATCAGGATGCATACCAGTAAGATGTGACAATACCAATGCGATGAACATGACTAAGAACCCGATCCAACACAAACGAACCAAACACATTGATGTACGACATCACTTTTTTTTAGACAATATTGAAAAAGGACGCATAGCCATGACGTTTTGTAAAACTGAAGATCAAGTGGCTAATATCTTCACCAAAGCATTAGGAAGAGAACAATTTGAGAAAAACAGACTGGCCCTTGGTCTCATTTACCAGTCCAATTAACAATCTTCTCTCTTTCTCGGCAAATCAATTGATAAGTAGTGATTTGGCATTCTAGATATAATGTGACTTACTGATTCCTCTTTGTATTGTATCAGGTACACACTCATCTTCAGGGGAACATTACAACTCAGGTTTGATGATATTACCCTTAGTTTTCTATAACAAGGCAGAGAAACAACTTGACTGCACATATGACCTAGGTCTTTCCCTTAGCAGGTATGCACTCATCCTCTTGGTCTTTACTACTAAGGTACATCTTAAATACATGTTCATATATCCAACTGAACTTGGTCCCCTCATCTGTACTCGACATTCCAAATGGATGGAAAGTTCATATTTTTAATGTGAATATTAATAACCTTGGGATCTTAACCGTCACCTCACCCTCAAATCACTCATCAGAATGCCATCATTTCCCATCAAATCACCCAAAACGACCACTTCTCCCAAAATACCTTCACTCGTTTTAGCCCTTGTCGATTACTCCGACGATGAGGAACCAACATCATTTCAGGGGGAATCCCCAGAGGTATCTGCTCAGGGGGGAGATCACCCAAATTCTTCGATAAGCACGCCATTGTCTTCCCTTGTTCTTCAAACTCATCAATATCATCTTTCACCATATGCCTCCACCTAACCCTTCACTCTTTCATCATCACCTTTACCCATTGAAAACCCTAACCCTTCGTCTTTTCCTCTTCCTTCCACTGAAACCCCCAATGTGTCCCCTGGAGTGATTGAATTCTATATAAATCTAGTATTCTTAGAGGATAGTGTGGTTAGTTCTAAAATTCATGGGGCTGAGATTGTTATTGACTTGATCAGGAAGAACACATCAACTGGACGACACTCATGATTCATCATATGACCAAGGTAGTTGATCCTAAACCTGGTCCTCACCAGTTGGCTTATGGAAACCTGTTCACCCTAGTATTTCAGACCTTCAATATGCCTCTAGGTAAAGGACGACGGGCACAATAAAGAAAAATGATATGATTGATAGAACCACTCTTGCTGAATGTGATTGCCTGCCCATTACTAATACTGCTCCTGCACTTGGTCCAAGGGTAGTTGGTCTAGTTGCCCGGCTAATGGTCTCTCTCAATGCTTCTTGAGACTAGAACAATGCTCTACAAACTGAAGTGGATACTCTGAGGGTTGATCTTGCTGGTGTAAAAGGGGAAGTGGTCTCACTAAAGGATCAACTAATTAGGCAACAACAGAAAAACAATGCTCGCATGAACAAGCTACTTCTCCTTCTTGCTACCTCCTCATCTTTATCCACTCCTCCTCCATAGCCTTTTATGTGTCTCTCTCAGTTGGGTTTTGAAACTGTATTTTTGTTGTTTTGCTCTGTACAGACTATGTTGATGACCTTCTTGGCTTAAATGATGTGCTATCTTACTTTTGTGTTTGGATCTGCTACTTTGTGTTTTCTTTGTTTTGCTATTGTTTGGATGACTAATATCCTCAGATTGTGAGCACTCTGTGATACCTCAACTAGGTGATAGTGTTGCCATTTATGGATCTGAATCAACATACTCACATTACTTTATACCTTATTCACTTACTCTTTTTTTTGAGATGTCAAAAAGGGGAAGTTGGTCTCTGTTGGTATGTACAGGTGCAAAAAGTATAAAGGTTTGTCATTATCAAAAAGGGGGAATTTGTTAACAACATTCAAGCAGGTTTTGATAATGACAAAATGAGACTAGGTTATGAGAACCAGGTTCACTTGCTGGATGGTGCAGTAGGCATACGTGGAAAACTGTACAAATTCTTATACTAGTCAAAAACACAGAAATAAGAAAAGATGGCACAAGACAAATCCTTATACGAGTCAAAAACGCATAAATAAGAAAAGACGGCATAATAGAACTCCTATAAGGAAAAATAATAAAATTAAAGTTGTACTTTTCTTTAATGACTCAACTAGATCTTCAAAAATCAATTCTATAAAAGGAGACAGGCATACAAAGGATTTCAGCAACTTTGCAAATTTGAAATCGAATCTTTCAATCAAAAAGCAAGGCATCGTTCCAAGAGCAAAACATTGAAGGAAGAAGAACTAGAGTTAGGTTTTTCTTTCAAAGGTTAATTCTTGTGTTTGAATTCTATTTAGAAATATTATTGAGTTCTAATTTTCTAAGGTAGACAGTGAGGTTTGTAACAAGAAGTGTGTTTGACTTCTTGGAGAGTTTGAGTTGCGATTATAGTTAATCGTTAGAGGTTAGGTACTTGAGTTAGTTCCTTGATTCTAGAATTGTAATCTAAAACCGCTATTTGAAAGTTAGTGAAGTTTGGTGAAAATCCTACGAGGTGTAGGTTGTGGTTTTTTTCTTTCCTTGAGCAAGGAACTTTTCCACAATAAATTCTATGTCTTGTCTTTACTAGTTTACATTCGTGTTACTGGTTCAAGAACCTTATTCTTGAAATCGTTAGGTAGTATAGGTTTCTTAAGTATTCATTGACATAATTACTGATTAGGCTGCAGGTTAAAGGTCATTGTATTTGGATAGCGTGACCGTTTGACTAAATGTCATTCCTCCTCTAGGAAGTCAAAATATGGAAACTAGTTTAAAGTAGAGACTCCAAAAGTTGTTCAAAATAACTCTGCGCGCTAGCATACAATCGCAAGAAAATACTTCACGACATTTCTAGTCTAAAAGTAAAGTTGCCATTAATTTTCTAATTTAAGGATCATCTTTTTGTAGAATGTAAAAATAATAATATATATATAGGTCTTGTCATCAGTGATGATATTTTGAAGTAGTATGTGGTTTAAAGTTAACTGGAGTATGTGAAATGATTTTGTGCTAATTAATGGAACGGGTGATAATTTGAGATTGACATGTTCAAATACTTACTGTTGCTGTGGCTGCTTCGACAATAACATATAGCCAAAGTTTCTTGAATCTAATGCTTCATTACATTGATGTTGTGACGAACAAATTGGGTCCCATTGGCATTTCGTACATTAAGTCATCCAAATGATAACGTCTCGATATATTAAATATATTTTTTATATATATAATTATGATGTACAGATCAATTTAGCGTATTTTGGGTTAATTTACGGAATATTTTTTACATTTCATTAGCATAATTAATATTAAATAGCTTTGTCCATGAAAGTTAGATAGAATGAAATCACTTAATATTTGTTGTATTTTGAGTTTTGATGAATTAAAAATTATAGAGCAGAGGGACCTAGTGATAAGACCCCGATTGTTCTCGTTCTACAGAACAAGTCAAGTGGAGTGCGGTTGTAAAGCTACAAAAACTACAGTGGTTGGTGGGCATTGCAACAGAGACACAGAGAGGACAATAGTCCTCGACCAATGACGTGCTACTAGGTTGTTTTTGTCTTTCTTACATATTAGATATGTTGACAAGAAAACCTAGTTTTTTGCAATTAAGAATATTCACAAGCAAAAAGTCATCTTTAAGGAAGAACGCTGCTCTTACTAGTTCAACAAGGGGCCTGATAGAATGTTGTCGAGTCTTAAGTTGTATGTTGAGGTTAGCTTCTCGTGTTCTCATATTGTAAATCTATTCCTATCCTACAGAGGATTATAGATCAATTCAATTGTAACGATTGTGAGTTGAGTTTGTGGGTAGAGTTAGCCGAATCGTATTGGTGAAGTCTATATCCGCTAGAGTTAGTTGATATAGTGAACAATAGAGTTATTGTTTGGTTGTCTTGTAACAAAAGGTGTTACAATGTTGGTAGGATTAAGACTTTAATCCTTCGTAATTACTACCGTTTGTAAAGTTATGTAGATTGAGAAATCATGTGTGACAAGTTGTGATTTTTTCCTCTTTTGAGTAAGAAGTTCCGCGTAAAACTCATGTGTTCTTTACTTTAAGTACTTTTTTAAACACTTGATTCTAGTATAGTCAAAGGACCAAGTCTCTTGACCCGTGGTGGGCTCATACTGTCGCTGCAATCGCCACGAAAATTCAAATTTAAAATTTCATAATCTTCAACACACTTTACGAGTCATATAAACCTCGAGTGCAACAGTTAATATGATATTATAAGGTTTGCTCCGATTTCATCTTTTTATGATATGGTCGGAAAGGAATTAAACAAAATTTTGAAACAAAGAATCCATGTTGGAGGATTTTTCTCAGTTTATAAATTCGAATTATATTGAGTTGAAAGTGAGGAAAGATACTTAATGATAAGAAAGGGACATGTTGCCGTAATATTGAATTAAAGTGTGTGTGTGGAAGTAGGTGTTGCCCGGATATATAAACAATGCGTGGTCAAGTAGGAGAGGCTGAGACAAAGTCAAGAAAACAGTTTGTTTCGTCCAAAGATAAAAAATAGCAATCCATAGTACTCATTGTACAACTTTTTTGATTTTATTTTATCGGTTATCATGATTTTTTTTTAGAGCCAAACGATATAGACTTTGACTAATATTTTAAGACATAATTTCTTACTATATTGATATGAAAAATTTGCTATTTGTATTTTTTATATAGTTTTTGAATATCTCATTTTTTACCTTAATATATCGAGCTTATGTAATCTAATTTAGCTTTGAAAGTTAAATTGACTTTTGAAAAATGCAACATAATAACTAAAAAAGAACGGAAAGGGAAAGAGTAGTTTTTATATCAATTTCTGTACGTAATAATTTGTGATTCTCTAATACTAATTCCTACAATTTCTATTGACACAGAAGTTTTTTTCTTCTTTTTTTTTGGGTTCTAGATCAAATATGATACTCCGTATTATTTTCCCCGTAATTTACACATACAAGTACCAACGAATAGGATCCAACACCTAATTGATACACTATACCAAGAGGAACATAAAATAATTACGCTAAATTGGACGTTCAATGTAATATGAACCTAATATATTACACTACACCTCAATATAACCAAACAATCAATTCGCTCATTGGGTTATGGATAATTTTCACATTTTTCAGGAACATTATTCTAGAAAACTGTTTGAACACATAATTGTTGTAATTTTCCAAACTTCATCTTCTGGAATTTTGAATCGGAAAGACTCCAAAAAGTTGTTTTTGCAATTTTCACTTCAAATCATTTACAAAAATTCAAAGGCAACACCAATTTATATTCATGTCCAAACACAACTCTAATATGCAAACACCATTTTCAACTTCAAAATCAATAAAAATGTTAACTAGCTAGCTTTTTATAATATATCAAACTATACTGATTATGTAAAAAGAAAAAAAGAAGTGCAAATATCATTGTATGTAACTCAAAATTCTTTAAATAGTTAAATGGATGATGACATGGAGGCGAATGTAGAACGCTCTATTATGCAACTGGTGATATCATTGTTAGGGTGGTATTAGTTCCACAAAAAATAATGATAAAGGGGTAATTAATAAGTCGTCCGATTAATTTGAATGTGAAATCGACTTTTCGAGACAAGTTGAGAATGCCATTATTTGATGTTTTTTTCTCAATATATAGGATATTCATTAAACAACACTATATCATGTATATAAAGACAGGTGCGTAAGTAATCCATGCAATTGAAGGGATGGTTGGGGGATCCCATTAATTGGAAGCACACATTTGAGTGTTGTATTCAATGAAGAAGAGAAAACAATGATGGAAAGCCATGAGCTTTTTCATAAAGGGTATCTTTATAACCTGGCAATAGGTCTTATAAGTAGTTGTAGGCCAAACCAAACAGGAAAACATTAAAAAAGACCATGTTCCCAACATTATTATGTTGTTTGGTGAATGGTGTAATGTGAGAAGAAAAAAGGCATAAAGTGTTAAGCTTCCACAGCTCATCTTCTCACGCCAACTGAAAAGGAAGAGAAAAATAAAGAGGTTGAACATAAATTTTTTTCCTTTTCTTTTCTAGAGTTTTAATATACTTATCCCCTTTTTTTTCTTTACAATTAATTTCTCACGTTGATTTAATAAACTCTCACTCAACTTCTCACTAATGTAGTTTTTATAATGAAAAAAAAATACTTAATTGTAATCTTAATTAATATCACGGAAATTACTGAACTGTTTTTAATAACTGAAAAGTTAGTCGACGTTTTGCCCATAAATATCGTAGAAAGCTAGTCATTAGGGGGGAAAATGAAAAAAGACTTTTTATGTAATACTTAGAAAAATCAATCGACCTCGCGATGTGATACAATGTTAGGCAAAGTTGAACGAGTGTTTGGTTGATTAGAGAAATTATTTAATGCCTTGTTGTGACTTCGATGATAAAGTTAAATGATTTTTTATTATAAAAAAAAATAGCTTAGTGACTTCCTATGCTATATTTGTATAAAATTGAGTAATTTTTATGTTATAAAAACTTTCTACTTTTCCCTTTCTTCCTTTCTCGATCCATAAGAGACAAGTTCCAATTGCAACCAAGCATATTTATCGGGATCAAATTGGCAAAGTATTCACTTTAATTTTTGGATTGCTTATTAAGTTCAAGTCAACATCTCAAAACTATTTAAAGTTTAACCACTTGTGTAAACCGTAAAAAAATAAAATTAAACACAAATCATTGAAGGGGGGCGGGAAAGGGTTTTAAATTGGGAAGAAAGGGGAAATATTATCGAAATTGCGGGTACTAATTTTGCATGTATTAGTTATGAAACTAATATGAATATTAGCAAACTAACTAAAAATTATTTATCAATTATGTTTTTCAAAATTTTCTCTTTAGGTTAGGAACCCATCAAAGTGGCCCAAACCTCATAAATGATCAAATTCAGCCCAAATACAATTGGTAGGATATGTGGTGAACAGCCCATTGAAAGCTTCATCACAAAAACTATATCAGCCCATCAAGTTTTGAGGATTTCCAGTGTTATCATCAAATTCTATTTTAAAAAAATTACCAAATTACACATCTTATATTCCTATATTTTCAATTATTCTCTACCATTTGTAAAAATTTCAAAAATCTCTCTTATGATACATAAGAATGATATTGATACATCGCGATTTGATACATAGAGCCCGTTTGGATTGGCTTTAAGTTGGTCAAAACCAACTTAAAACCCCTTTTTAGCTTTTGGACGTGTTTGTCTAATGCTGACTTTAAGCCATAAAGTTCTTAAAGTCAGTCAAAAATGAAAAGTTAGGATTCCTAACTTTTTTTTCCAAAGAGCTTAAAGTCATTTTCTTTGACCATGGAAATTACTTTTATATCCCTTATATTTTAACTAAATTCTCAAACTACCTTTTTTTATTCTTTTAACCCTAAAATTCACATCATAAGCACTTTTATCCAAACACTCAACTGCTTATTTATAAAAATAACTTTCAGCACTTCATACAGAAAAGCTACTTTTTTTAAGCTCATCCAAACGGGTTCATAAGTACTTTTCGTGATACATCGCTAGTTGATACAAACCAAACACAAAATGTATCAGTAAAACATAATTTTTACTGCTATTTTTGTTGTGTTCATGATATATTAGGTGTTATAAGCTGATTCATAAGTTTTTTTTTTTTTTTTATGGGAACAGACCCTACACGAGGCTCCCACCTCTCGTGCACAGTCAGGGGTTAAGCAACACCCCCAAGCCTTATTCATAAGTTTTATTGATATTACAATGTTTGGTTTGTATCAACTAGCGATGTATCATGAAAATGACTTATGTATCAAATCACAATGTATCAACGTCATTCATATATATCAAAAATCTAAAAAGAAGAGAAAATTCGAATAATTACCAAAAAAGTCGGGATAAATTATAATTGAGCTTTTTAAAAGTAAAACACCCTTCTATTTTCTGTCTTGAAGATGTGTTAGAAAAAAAATGTAAATAAATGCATCCATTACTTTCGGCTTTTTTCTCTTATGGGGAAAAGGAAAACAAATGGCAAAATATTCCTTATATGCTACTTGATAGTTTTTACTTATTATTACTTCTAAAACATGTGATTAGTAATAATGAATCACAATAATTAACTGTTACATTTATATAGGTTGCTCCTTAATTTCATTTTACTTGACCTTTATTGAGTTGACAATTTCCTTCGACAAATTATTTATTATGAGCTTATTTTATGAAATTATCCTTATTAAATATGTTTTGAAAATTTAAGTTTGACTAATACTCTATTACTTTATATAAAATAATAAATCTGTGTTGATTTGCTAAAATAAATATATAAAAAATCAAATTATTTTTAATATAAGTATCAAGTAAAAGAAAAAGGGAAAAAATATTTAACAAGATAAATAAATCGATTAACCGTCCAATGTAATAGCACACACATAGTCTTGACGAGTCAATTAGAATGCTAAATAGAGTATATTAGCAATGTTTGCATTAGTAATGTTTGTATTAGTTATGTTTATATTAATTATGCAAATATTTTTTTATGCATTGTTTGGTTTAGTGTATTAAAAATAACATATATTGCATAATTGTTTTTTTTAAAAAATTATATATTTACAAAGATATCCTCCACAAATATGGTGGAAAAAAATGTAACAAAGGGTTTGAGAGACAATTGAGTCTTTAGATATGCTAATGCATGCATTAAATCCTTTGCATTACTAATACCATGATTTTCATATATTAGCAATCCACTACTCAATATACAATAGAATATGTAAATAGCATTAGTTATACACAGACAGACTGAAAATGTGTACTAAACAAAATACTATTAATATACAAAATTAATGTATGCATTATTTCTTTTAACACACTCTACCAAAAGACCGAGAACATTTAGTTGTGTCAATACATTACTTAATTTTTTAATAAAACCTTGAAGGGACCATTGGAAGGGTCCATAGGTTTTTAGAATTGGAATTAGTCATAACTGATGTTTGATCTTAATTAATATTGAGAGTAGTCTCTAGAGGATTAGCTAATGGACGTGAGCTTTGAATGTTGATTGAACTGATTATTTATTGTTTAATTTTTGTTTGGGGGAGAGCCAAATGCAAACACACAATGCACTATCGATAATTATCTCATTTTTTCCCTCCTCCCATTCAATAAAAGGCCACATATCAATTTCCTATTCCTTAGTTTCAAACCAATTAAACTGGATCATATAAATACTCGCCGCTTCATTATTGTTCAACTCATATTATTATTATTCAAAATAAAAAGAATGAAGTATTTTTTTATAACAACTGTAAATTATCATGAACATGCTATAGTTTCATACTTATGAAGTAGTGCATCTCAAAACCAACATATGACCGGAATGAGTGGTCTTATTTTATTTTACTCTCAATAAATTCTATTGACACCTTTATGTGAATATAAATATTTGACCTTGTATATGTAATATAATTTAAATTATTTAATGGGCTAAAAAGACAAAGGTTTTTTGGTTTCACAGTTACTTTGAACCCCTCCCCCTCCCCCTTCCACCCAAACCCAACCTAAGATAAAACAAGAGAGTGAACGAATTCAAAAGTTAAGGGTCGAAAATAAAACACACGAGCATCAAGAGGGCCAGAAGAGAAAAAAGAAAAAGAAAAAGATGTTATTGTTAATAATAATAAAATAATTTACCGCGTTTGACCTTAGAGAAAAAAATACTTTCTTGAAGGCCAAGACATGTTTCGTAAGCAGTGTCATATGGATCCACTTATTTATGTTAAAAAAAATCAGTAAGAACCCGACAATTCCCCAAAGAATTTTACTGAAAAAATATTACTTTTTTTTTAATATTTCAAACCAAGCAATCCCTTAAATGATTAATTTCGTTCAGTTCAACAATATTAAATATGTCAGATAATTTTTTAAATATATAGTTTGAATTGCCAACTAAACTAAAATTAAATTATGAGAGTAGCTCTTTAAAGTTTTTAAGTTCTTAATATTCTCTTGTGGAAAAAAAAAATCCCTTGTCAATTCACAATAATAAAAAAAAGACTCAGACTGGTTTTTGCAATTCTTAAAATTTGTTTTCAAATCTCAAATTTTATATTTTATAGTTAAAATTGAAACAATTGATCAATGATACATAAATACCTAATATCTATTATAGAACTATAACTTATGGTCCTAAAAATCTAATTACCAAGTCATAATCCAGTAAAATATTCATAGTAAATAAAAAGAACTTCCTAGAATAATGCAACTAATCCACATTGAATAATACTTTCCAAAAGTCAAATAATCTTAAATATAGGAGATTAATCCGAGTAATACGAAAAAATAAAACTATAAATAGGATAACAAGAAATTAATAGGAAGAGTGATGTTTTTAAACGTGAAGGCAAAGAACACGTGGATCAAGTGAATATCAGAGAAATAGCCAAAAATATCATAAAAGTAGTGTTAAAGTAAACTGTACAAAAACAAAAAAAAAAGAAGAAAATAATTTAGTCCTTAACAGTCCTTGTAAACCCGACTCATTTTCGCCAAATTGCTTGGAAACTCAATATAAAGCTGACGCCAAAAAGAGCCGTCCTCTTTAACCCTTTCCTCTGTAGTGCTATTCTCTTATTATTTTTCCTCTTTTACTTTTCATTCTTTTGGTGGCTCTGAAGCCGCGTCAACCAATTCCCAGGTATTCTATTCTCTTTTTCCTTTGAGTCTTTTTTCTTCTGTTATCTGTTCTGAGCTTGATGAATCACTAGTCAATGGCTGTCTTTCTGGGCTTTTCTTGAGTTCTTCTGTAATGTGTTGATCTTTTCTTGGTTGTGTTTGCTGTGTTCTTTTCTCTGTTATGATGTTTTTTTTCTTCTTAAATTACTGTTGAGAGAATGGTATTTGGATTTGTAGTGATGATTTAGAATGTGGGGTTGTTTTCTTTTTGCTGAATCTGATAAAGATTGGACCTTTTTTTTTTTGTTTACTTTTTTCCTGTAAATGGAAGGAACCAGTTTCATTGCAAAATGTCGTCTTGGTGAAAAGGGTTATTTACCCTGGATTTAGTTTACTAGGACAGAATATATCGAATATAATGTTTGTTATATGCAAACATGTAGTTATTCAGACTTGCTGTTATATGTTTTTGACTTCTTAACTTTCTTTCTATTTTTCATATTTTCACCCAATTTTTTTGCTGTGTGGGAGAAGTGTATACATTTTAACTTTTAGTGGAACGTGTAGCCTTTTCAAATGACTGTGAGGGACAAAATCCTTGTAATTTCTTCTAGTATGTGTTATTAAACATCCAGGAGACCAGGACTTTCAAACACTAGATTCTAGTTACTAGGTTTTGCAGTGTTAATTAGGGACAATGCCTTGGTATGTTCTTATTAAACAAACATGAATCAGTATGTGTTGGCACATATTAGTCTTTGTCTATGGTTTTCTGAAATTGCTTTTGATTGATATATTTAGTTTTCTGCTTTGTTTTCTGAAAATGCTTTTAATTGATAAATCTGTAAGGGTTGTAGAAGCTTTTTAAATTTCTTTGAGTTCAATCTTCTTGTCCTTTCCGTAAAAAAACTAGATGTGCTCGAGGTTGTTAACATGCTACAAGCCTATGACAATGTAAGTTTAGCTCATCATTGCCTCATAGTGCTGTGGTTGAGCATTCTCTTTTCTAGTATTTAACCTCTAATTATTATAAGTAGGTCATATAGTTGTGGAACTTCCAACTCTATTGTTAGCCCTAGATATTATGAGTTGCTGTATTTCAAACTCTCTATCCTTTGTCTTCCCCCTTGGAAGCCCCCACTGGAATCATGCTGGTCATGCTCAACAATAAGAAGGCATTCCTTGGGTTAGTGAGCGGAATATGTGATGATTAATGTTGTGATACCTTTGATGGGTGATGAATATTGATATTGTCTAGCCATGTATATGAGTCAATGAGTGCTGATGTGGACATGCTTATTTGAGATTTTATGATGACATAGTCTATTAAGCCAAGTGTCCAAATGATAATTTATCATGTCTCATTAACTAAAGTAGGCAACCAAGAAATAATCATAGGATTTGAATGATATTTCCAGAAAAAGTCGTCAATTTATGAATTTCATGTAGAAACATAAGTTAATATGCAGCATTGGTTGCATGCATACTTTTGCCTTGTATTGTACTTCACTATGCCATGGTGGCCACTTGACTGGCTAAGCAAATAATTTGGTGATTCCTAATTCATTTATGACTTGCTCTGCTGCTTTGAAGATCCTGAGCATCTTTTGGCATTTTCATTATATTTCAATCATGTTTAAGGTCTAAATTTTTTTTTTCCGGCTTTTAAAATTTAACTTGCAGACTATGCTTCGGGCAAAGCAGCTCGGTACACTCTCCCAGTCAGCTAGGTCCTTTTTTCTAGGTGGATCACGATGTAGTGCAGCAGATGGAAGTTCCTGCACTTGTTCAGAAGATGACACTTGCATTTCAAAAAGGCCGCAGACTAGAAATGAGGTTCGACATCCACAAATATCATCCAACTTAGGGTCAAAATCCTCTGTAGGAGTTGGTGCCTTATTATCTGGAGATGCTGTAAAGGTTGTGAGCTCGAAAAAAAATGAGACTTTAGACTCTCCAGTTTCTAGGCCGCAGGCCATACCCGTATCTACCTTGTCTGGGCGGGTAGACTCTGTTAAATATGGTAACATTGATGCTGAGATTACTGTACAGTCCTCACCTCCCATCTCAGACCAGTTTGTTCGGGCAGGTATTGCAGCAGTCAGTTTTTTATCTGATGTGGTAAACTATAAGATACCTATGTTAGATGGAAGAGAAGTGCTTAGCTCATCCAACAACTGTGTGGTGGATCGTACAATCCCTGTATCCAATGTGAGACCATCAAATATAAAGACCTCCAGAAATGACAAACTTCAAGGAAAAGCTTCTACTGATACACCTGTAACATCAAACCTTGCAAATAATTCGAATTACACAAAAAACAAAGGTGATAAATGTAATTCAGTCAGAGGCAGGAATCCTGTTTCGAACAATGGTTATGGGGAAGTGGAGACCCATGGTGTCATCCCAGATTCTCGTGACCGGAGGAGGACAATACCTCCAAAACCCAGAACATATCCAAATCATAACATGACAAATGTGCGTGGCTCTGAAGGAAAGCTTAAGCATGAGATTCCTGAAGGTTTCAGCAGGCCACAACGAGCAACAAAGTTGCAAAATGCAGGAGTAATGGTCAGGCAGTTCTCTAATTGTAGTCATGTTGTTGGAACAGTTTCTCGCATTATACAACAGTTAAATTGGAGTCCTGAGACCGAAAATGCTCTTCGTGAACTCAACTGTTTATTAGATCCATACCAAGCAAACCAAGTTCTTAAGCAGATCCATGATCATGCAGTCGCTCTTGGCTTTTTCTACTGGTTGAAGCGGCAACCAGGATTTAAACATGATGGACACACCTATACCACCATGGTTGGCATCCTGGGTCGTGCTAGGCAGTTTGGGGCAATTAACAAGTTGCTTGAGCAGATGGTCAAAGATGGGTGCCAACCCAATGTAGTGACGTATAACCGTCTCATTCACAGTTACGGCAGAGCAAACTACTTGCGTGAAGCATTACATGTCTTTAATCAAATGCAGGAAGCTAGAGTTGAACCTGACCGTGTAACCTATTGTACTCTAATTGACATCCATGCAAAAGCTGGTTATCTTGATGTTGCCATGGACTTGTATGAAAGGATGCAAGATGCTGGGCTCTCTCCAGACACTTTCACTTACAGTGTCATTATTAATTGCCTTGGAAAAGCAGGCCACTTAGCTGCTGCACACAAACTGTTCTGTGAGATGGTCAATCAGGGCTGTGTACCAAACTTGGTAACCTACAACATTATGATTGCATTGCATGCAAAAGCTAGGAACTATTCTAGTGCATTACAATTATATCGCGACATGAAGAATGCTGGATTTGAGCCAGACAAGGTGACATACAGCATTGTAATGGAAGTGCTTGGCCATTGTGGCTATCTGGAGGAAGCTGAGGCAGTTTTTACAGAGATGAAAAGGAAGAATTGGGTACCTGATGAACCTGTATATGGTCTTCTAGTGGACTTATGGGGAAAGGCTGGAAATGTAGAGAAGGCTTGGAACTGGTATCATGCGATGATTAATGCAGGTTTGTGCCCCAATGTGCCTACGTGCAATTCTCTGCTCAGTGCTTTCCTTAGAGTTCACCGGTTGCCTGATGCATACAACTTGCTTCAAAGCATGCTTGAATTGGGTCTGAACCCTTCTCTGCAAACTTATACCTTGCTCCTCAGTTGCTGCACAGAAGCTCAAACATCATTTGACATGTCATTTTGTTGTGAGCTGATGGCAGTCACACGTCACCCAGCACACACATTCCTTCTGACCATGCCAGCAGCAGGACCCGATGGGCAGAATGTGAGGGATCATGTGGGCAGCTTTTTGGATCTTATGCATAGTGAGGACAGAGAGAGTAAAAGGGGTCTTGTTGATTCAGTTGTTGATTTTCTGCACAAATCAGGACTCAAGGAGGAAGCTGGATCTGTCTGGGAGGTGGCAGTGCACAAGAATGTCTACCCTGATGCAGTTAGAGAGAAAAGCTCCTCTTATTGGCTTATAAACCTCCATGTAATGTCAGATGGAACTGCTATCATCGCACTGTCAAGAACACTTGCCTGGTTCCGCCGACAGATGCTTATCTCGGGAATTTGTCCAAGCCGCATTGATATTGTGACAGGATGGGGCCGTAGGAGTCGTGTGACTGGATCCTCTATGGTGAGGCAAGCAGTACAGGAGTTGCTCAACATGTTCGGCTTCCCATTTATTGCTCAGAATGGGAATTCAGGGTGCTTTGTGGGCTGTGGGGAGCCTCTCACTAGATGGTTGGTCCAGCCTTATGTTGAGAGGATGCATTTGCTGTAGTGTTTGGTATCAAGATTTTGTAGCATAAATCACAGTTTTGTCATGGAAGAGGAACTGACTTCTGCAGGAATTAGAATGTACTTAATTATGTGCAGCTCGTATGGATTTCAGTTAGATTCCCTAGTTATGTTTTTCTAGCTAATCTCATATTCCGGATTCTTCTTTGTTTGAGTAATATCGTGTCCGCTGCCTAGCAGGGTCATTTTCCCAATTCTGTTTCATGGTTGATCACATTATTGGCTATTGGACGTGGTACTTTGATCAACCAAAAGAAGGAAATAGCCCCCGCTTTCTGTATTACCGTTGACAGGTTCCCCACTCCAGCTTTGATTTTTTAGTTCAATTGAATTACTCTCTCTGTCCATCTTTATTTGTCCACTATATTATTTTGAGATGTCCAATAATACTTGTCCAGTTTATAAAACCAATGAATAATTTACATGATATGTTTATTTTACCATTGCTATTAAATATTGTTCATTTTTCAATATTTTAGATGACCCTTATTTAATAAGGGTGATTTGGTAAAATTACTCTTATCATTTACTACTTCTTAATTCCTGTGCAAAGTTAATAATAGACAACTATTGTTGGACAGAAGAGTATGTTGCACTGCTTTACTTGTCTCAACTCCCAAGGCTGCGTGATCTTTTAGAAGAAATCTGTTCGTGTTGTATTGTGTAAGTCAATTATTTGATGCATGTTTGTGTCATCCGAAGCCTATAGATGCAGAACTCAGTACTAGGCCATTGTGATTGACTTCCATTGCTCATCTTAGCAGTTAGTACTACATTCATTGTCCATAGATTGTATACTTGTAGTCTGATTGAAGCTTAGTTTAGAGTAGTTTTTAATAGGCTTACTCCAGTTCATGACTCCCTTGGTGCTCACTGAGAATGAAAAGCAACTTTTCTGATGGGCAAATTCAGAATCTATAGTGAGTTCAGAATGATCATTATTTTGATTATTATATGTATACGTTTTAAATGTAACTTTAGTGGTGTCTTTTAGTGAGTTGAAATTACCAGTATGAGAGCAAGAAAAGTGAAATTGAGGAGCGTAGGAAAAGACAACCAAACCAGCTTTGATGAATGTTATGGACAAAAGCATAATTCGTAGAATATTCTGCATGTCTGCGTAATAAGGGAGTATATTTTATCACACCAAAGAATTTTGGTGTTTTTTTTCTTCTAATTGGACAGAAGGTCGTCCAAAGTCAAAAAGAAAAATAGTAGTAGATTTGCTCTTTTTATGTCATTGCCGAAAGATGCAAACATATATTTAATCAATTTTCTTTTAATCACAGATATTAATGATTTATGTCTCGATCGAAGGTGACTTACTAGGAAAGGTGTATATTAAGCTTGCTAATAATGATCATTATTTACATGTTCAGTCTGTTACGTACATGGGCACGCCGAAATGTATTCTAAATTTGTCGAGACCGGTTCCTTGAGACTTATTATAACCGGTCATTCACAATGAATGACCGAATACTAACACGGATCAAGGTAAATCATCATCGTGCACTAGGTTCGGAACAAACTAGAATCATCTCAGAACTAATCTAAATAGTTCCTTATCTAATCTTGAATTAAAAATATCACATAGTTATATAATATATGTATATTTTGTGTAACCTATATAATCAACCAATGTTCACATTGAAATTTATGAAGCCAAATTTCTTTCATTTTTATTTTTTTAACTTCTTCTCTGAACTACCGTAGAACTCTCTTACTTTTTTATATTTTCATTTTAAACATCTGTATGACATATATACATTACATATACACCGCTATACATTATTATTCATTATATATATTATAATAATTATTATTATTCATAATAATAACATCTATCAGTTGTACCAAAAGTAGTATGAATCGTACTGACGGAGATATGAACAAGGCCTACTGGTGATGTATCTGCTTTGTATAGTCATATACCTTATATTTAAACAATGTATTCACATTATTTCCGGAGAATTTGAGGCCAAAAGAAGAACATTATGTCAAAACCTTAAGAACCCCATTGTTTTTTTTTAACTATGAAATTTAAGCTCTACATATTTTGTTGCTTAAAATTTTATGTTTAAAGTCGTCTATTTGTATATGTACGTACATTATTATTGAAGAAGTTAATAAAGGATGAATGGGGGCGACTCGAGCATATTAGTAGTCTAAAGTTAAAATTAAATGAAAGCCTAAAACTTAAATTGTTAATAACTTTTATCTAATTAATTTCTTCTAATATATATTTTTCAATTGATAATATAACCATTCCTATTCTAATAATTCTTTTTTGAGACATATTACTCCAAATATGTCAAGTTTCTTCTATAATTCTTTCATTTTTATGAAAAGTTTATTTTTTCTACAAATAATATTCAATCTTTGTTAAAAATAATAATTTATTGTTAAAAATTGGGGCTCTAAGACGCCTACCTGCATGAATTGCCCCTCCTGGATAGAGGAAGTTAGGCAAATGTAGAGTATTTAAATGATTAATTAGATGACCAAATAGACACCTCTTAATTAGATTACTTGTCATAATCCATGCTGACAAGTAATCCAAGTAAGTGACACCAAATAATAGTCCATAAAATCTCCATTTTCTCCTTATGCCAACAAAGACTGAACAGTTGCTGAGTAGTCAGGACACAACTTCCCAGACCTCAGCCCTCACGCTGCTATTCCCTCTTTTGTTCGTTAGTATCGAGCAACAGAGATACTCTCTGCAAGTATACATACAAAAACACCTTCATCGCGGATAGATAGCTAATTCTCATTCCGATTCCGACGTACCTCTCATATTCTTGTGCTTCACCAGTAAGTCTCCCTTATGCATATATCTGTTCAATTTGAGATATACATATGCATATATCTGTTCAATTTGAGATAGGATTTCTGCATAGATATATATGCCTTGTTATACTTGTTTAGGCGCATGAGATACATTTATGCATACGATTGAGTTGCTATAGAATACATTGATGGTGCACAAGAAGCGGACCGTCGCTCCTCGTCCCAAACACTCAAATGCCCCCGAAGATGCGGCAATTCCGTTGATTGAATCGGAACAAAACCTAGTTTCAGTTTGTCCATCAGTTCAGAATAAACTATCGAGCAAAAAGGACGCTTCGGCTGTTGTTGAACGTGAGAAGAATGCCTTATCGTCGTCGTTAGCTTTTTATGCTTCAATAAAGCTCGAGTGTGAGCGTGCCCTAACATCCCTGCGCCGGGGGAACCATACGAAAGCCCTAAGATTGATCAAGGAACTTTCTAGCAAGCATGACAACTCGCCTCATGCACCTCTTATTCATCGTGTCCAGGGCACTGTTTGTGCTAAGATGGCCTCTATGATTGATGATCCCAATGCTAAACATAGACATTTGAAGAATGCCATTGAGAGTGCTAGGAAAGCTGTTTCACTGTCTCCAAATTCGATTGAGTTTGCACATTTCTATGCTAATTTGTTGTATGAGGCTGCAAATGAAGGGAAGGAATATGAGGAAGTTGTGCAGGAGTGTCAAAGGGCATTGGCAATTGAGAATCCCATAGATCCTGCAAAACAGAGCTTAAAGGAGGATAGTCAACAGAAGGATGAGAAACCTCATGCTCGGATTGACCAAGTACGTATTGAACTCCAAAGTTTAATTCAGAAGTCGAACTTTGCATCCATTTCTACTTGGGTGAATCAAATAGGCAATGGTGTGGAAAAAATCAGGTTGATCCCAATTAGGAGGGTGCCAGAGGACCCAATGGAGATGAGGTTGGTTCAAGCAAGAAGGCCAAATGAGATTAAAAAGGTGACTAAGACGCCTGAAGAGAGGAGGAAGGAGATTGAGGTCCGAGTGGCTGCTGCAAGGCTGTTGCAAAAGAAGTCTGAAACTGTCCAAACGCACAATGATGAGGATAAAGCTCTGGATCTGACAACAGGATCAGAGCAGAGAATTGGTGAGAGGAGGAAGAGCGGAAATGCAAGGAAAAATCCGTCTTCCACGGAGAGAAGGGATTCGGTGCAGTCATATTGGAACTCCTTGACTTTGGATAAGAAGAAAGAGTTGCTTAGAATTACAATTTCAGATCTTAAGGCTCATGTAAGTGCGTCAAAAGACGGATTGGGTATTGAAATTCTATCTGAGGCTCTATCATTATCTGAAACCAATAAAGATTGGAAGTCTTGGAAATGTTATCGCTGCAACGAAAAATTTACTGATTCTGTATCACACAACTATCATGTTGTGCATGAACACATTGGAACTTTGTGTCCTAAATTGCAGTCCATATTGCCTCAGAATGTGGAGAACGAGTGGGCCGAGATGCTTCTGAACTGTTCTTGGGAACCCTTAGATGTTTGTGCGGCTGCAAAGATGCTTGATAAACAATCAAGATCTCAAGAACAGGGTTTTCTTGATGAAAAGCACCCAAGAGATAACACAGAAGAGGAGGTTTTCTGCAATGAAGACAAATTGGATTCATCACCTAGAAATAAGAAGTTTGGGGATATACGAAATGATGATAAGGTTGAGAGCAGAGTACATGATAAGATCTCAGACATTGAGATTGAGTTGATGGATTGTGATGGGAATTATGGTACTAAGAATTGTTTCCTTCCTGACAAGTGGCCACTATCTGATGATCCCGACCGAACAAAGCTTCTTGAAAGAATTTCTGCTGTATTCCAGACCCTTATTGAAAGTAAATGTCTTGCTTCAAGTCACCTCAGCAAGGTTATTCATTTTGCAGTGGAAGAGCTTCAGGGTCTTGCTTTTGGCTATCAGATTCTTAGCTACAATGTTGATCAAACTCCCTTATGCATATGCTTTCTAGGTGCCCAGGAATTAAAAAACGTGCTGAAGTTTCTGCAAGAGCTTTTGCATTCTTGTGGCTTAGGTAGGTATTACGAGAAAACTAGTTCTCGAGATGGAGCAGGCAGTGCTAGTCAAGGAGTTGACGATCTGGAGAAATTAGTTTTCAGTGAAGATGGTTCATGTTTATTGTTTGATGAGCGTTTTCTGCCGTGCAAACTTGCTCGAAGTTCATGTCCAGATATAGTTTCTATTGACGGAACTGCATATGTTTTGTCTAGTAATCAGCACCAGAATGGAGCTGAACTTGATCCAGAGGCATTGTTGTCCTGGATATTTACCGGTCTATCAAGTGTAGAACAAATGGCATCCTGGACATGCGCAAGAGAAGAGAAAGCACAACAAGGTAGCGAAATTCTTCGTTTTCTGGAGGAGGAGTTTTATGACCTGCAATGTTTATGTGAGAAAAAATACGAACATTTAAGTTATGAGGAAGCACTGGAGGCAATTGAAGATATTTGTTTAGAAGAGGGTAGGAGAAGAGATCATGCAACTGAAATTGTCCGACGAAGTTGTGATTCTGTTTTGCGGAAGCGGCGAGAAGATCTTATAGAAAGTGACAATGATGTTACAGTTATTGGCTATAGGTTTGAGTTGAATGCTATATCAAATATTCTGAAGGAAGCAGAGTCTCTCAATGTCAATCGGTTTGGTTTTGAGGAAACTTACAGTGGTGAAACATCTCAACTTTGTGACATCGAATCTAGTGAAGAGGATGACTGGAGACTGAAGGACTACCTTCATCAAGTGGACTCTTGTGTGGAAGTTGCACTACAGAGACAGAAGGAACGTGTCTCCATTGAGGTTTGTGCATCAGCTATGGTTTAATGCTGATTATTATATTATTATTACTGTATTATTTTCCATTTTTGGTTTAATCGTTTCCTTCTCTACAATTTCTTGAATTCAGCTGAGTAAAGTAGATGCTCGAATCATGCGAGTGGTTGCTGGGATGCAGCAGCTGAAAGTAAAGCTTGGGAATGCATGTGCTCAGGATTATCGGAGGATTTTAGTAACTCTGTTGAAATCATATATGCGGGTGCGTACTTAGCATCTACTTTTGTGATAGTTCAATTATTGCTTCTAGGATCTTTTACTGCTATTTCTCTCTTCATTCTACCATTTACCTCTGTTTTACTATTCTTTTATGATGATGATTGTCTTTTCTTTCTTCAGGCACATCTGGAGGATCTGGCTGAGAAGGATGCTACTGAGAAGTCTGATGCTGCCAGTGAAGCTTTTTTGGCTGAACTTGCTTGTGATTCCAAGAATAGTTCTGGTGGAGGCAATGGTTGTTCTAAGCATACACATGAAAAAATTAAAGATAAGAAGAAAAAAAAAGAATATCGGAAAACCAAGGGTTCAAAGGTAAGACTTTTTTTCCTGATGCAATTGTTAGTGTGTACGAGTTGGGAGATAAGCAGTTGACTCTTACTTGCAGCCTACTAGTGGCAACGAACTGCATTTGCTTCGCCATCAGACTATGGAGGATGTGTATGTCTTTTCCCAAAGAAATGCTTTCTCCATAAGCTTGAAACTCCATGTTATGTAGAAGTTATGATTACCTTTAATATCCGCAAATAACTTTGCTGTTGCAGCTCATTTGTAGTTACTCATGATGGAGAGAATCAAGGTGATGAAACTGTTGGAAATGGTGATTCCTTGAATGAACAGGAGGAGTATAGACGTATGATTGAACTCGAAGCTGAGGAAAGAAAGCTTGAAGAAACTTTGGAATATCAAAGACGAATGGAGAATGAGGCTAAACTGCAGCATCTGGTCGAGCAAACTAAGAGAACTGCAAAAACATGTCCAGGGAGTATTAATGCAGTTATGAAGTCTGATACTTGCTCGAAGAACAGTGATAATGGTCCAGTAATCGACGAGCAATTGAAGAGTAGTAAGAAGGTCAATACTCTTATGCTTGGATTCTCCTATTTCTATGAGAGTTTTCCCATTCTGTTCTATATTCTGTACAAGGGAAGTCATTAAATGTTGATGGTGTTACTTTTGAATGATAGGCTTCTCTAAATTTTTAGACCAAATTAGCCGTCAATTGTAAACATATCTCATGCAAATTTTGGAATGCTTAATGTAGATGAACGAATTCCCGGACAGTTCACGAAGTCTTTCAAAAACCAGTGCTGAAGGAATGACACAGAGAACTGGTATGACCTTTGTTTCAATTTCAGGAAAATTCTTTGCTAGCTAAATAAACCCCTTGGCAATACAGTGCCACAGTGACTATCTCACCTAATTATGTAATCTACCATTGCTCTTATTCATGACTGTCAAATGAAGTAAGTCTGGAGGACATTACTCTGGTATCTACTCAACACTCTGGAAGGAGAGGCAGATGCAAGAACGATTTTAAGCGTATTGATGGAAATTTTCAGTATGCTTCTAATGAAAAGGAAAATTCTGAAGAGCTCTGCATTCTTCACATGGTGCGGGGGGGGGGGGGCTTGATGCTTATGCTTAGTGTTGCTTTCGTTTTGATAATCGTATATTTGTATTTGCATCTTTGAGACAAAGAAATTACCATCAAGTTTGTCTCTGATGAACGTTGTCTCTTTCCATTTTGTCTTTTCTTTCGCTGATATCAGACTGAAGCTTTTGGTATTGCATATATATCTTCAAGCTGGCATGTTTATATATCTAAACAGTGGGACAAAGTTTGATCCAATTGTATCTGGTATTGGCAAGAGAAAATTGTGGAGTTACGAGTCAATTTGGAGCCAATTAGAAATTAGCTCCTATTCCCCTTTTCTTTCTCCACCCTTACCCAAGAAATGAAAAGCCAAGCTGCTGGGCAACGATAGCTGCTTTTCCTTATCCTTGTAGTTTTGTTATTTATGTTACCTTGTGAATTCTGTTTATAAACAATCAAATACGATGCCTTCTCTGAGTTGATCTTCCTTTGATTTCAATACTGGGAATTAATGGTCCAGCAGATAGTGGAACAAAGACATTGAGACAGCTACATGTGGAGGAGGATGATGAAGAGAGGTTCCAAGCTGACCTTCAGAAAGCTGTTCGGCAAAGCCTTGGTATGCACATTTATCTTTCTTTTCCTGTCACTGACTCTCCTAAAGTGATTTGATGCTTATTAGTTTGGGCTGTTCTGTATATTGTTTACCACTTGTAAAAGTAATCAGAACAAATGCCTGATGTACCTTCTATTTTTCGTTATCTACTGTCAATGTAAATCTTCTAGAAATATTAGTAGAAAGTGTAAAATCTTCTGAAAATGTAATGATTTTCGATGAAGAAAGTGACATGCTATGGGAGGAGAATTGTTTGTTTATATTTCCTTCAGTTGGCTTGAAAATTTTGACAACCTCAATATGTGCCTCTCTTGCTAGCCAAGATCTCATTCAAACTTATTGAAGCTGTTTCTGTGTCGTTGGAGTCAGCACAAGTATAGAGGAGTAATTTAATTGTTCCTCCACTTGTTATAGTGTTCTGCCCTCATTTTCATTCTTTTCTTTACCTTTTTCATAATGCTAGACACGTTCCATGCACATAAGAAGTCGCCCTTGCTGCCTAGTTCAGGGAACGGACAAAAGGTGTTTCCCAAGGCTGGGACTTTGGGCAATGCAAATAGTTTTGGAGATCTAAATAAAATGGATGTATATGGCACTGGGCTAAAGAATGAAGTTGGGGAATATAATTGCTTTCTTAATGTCATCATACAGGTTTGTGTTCACTAGGACTTATCCTTTTTTTCAATCATAGTAGTAGTTCACTTGTATATTCTTACTGCATTCTCACGTGGAGCATGCTCTGAGATATCTCTTCTTGTGTTTCTTTAGTCGTTGTGGCATCTAAGAAGATTTCGAGATGAATTCCTGAGAACATCATCTGAACATTTTCATGTTGGTGATCCATGTGTGATATGTGCTTTGCATGACATATTTATTGCTTTGAGCACTGCTTCAGCTGAAACATGCCGAAAGATGGTTGCTCCTACTTCTTTGAGAATTGCCCTCAGCAACCTGTATCCTGATAGTAATTTTTTCCAGGAGGTAAATCCGAAACTATATCAACCGCCCCCATATTTTGTAGGAGTCCATCTGTTTAAAATAACTGGCTTACATTTTAATTAACGTGGTATTGATTTACAGGGTCAGATGAATGATGCATCTGAAGTGCTGGGTGTAATATTTGATTCTCTACATCGGTCGTTTACATCAGCTTCAGGTGTTTCTGATACTGAATCTGCAGATAGTAGCTGCATGGGCATGTGGGATTGTTCAAATGGTGCTTGTATTGTACATTCTCTTTTCGGGATGGATACCTTTGAACAAATGAATTGCGACAATTGTGGATTGGAGTCCAGACATCTGAAGTATACATCTTTCTTTCACAATATTAATGCCAGTGCCCTCCGTACTATCAAGGCATGTTCTTCAAAACAAATCAGTGATGACACTTTAATCTCTGTTCAGCATAGTAATCTTATGAGGTCCATCTATAAAGTATCTCCTGTTTAAGTTTCATGTCCTTTCCATTCAGGTTGTGCGTCCAGAAAGCTCCTTTGATGCGCTTCTGAATCTTGTTGAGATGAACCATCAGTTGTCTTGTGATTCTGAGGTTGGTGGTTGTGGGAAGCTTAACTACATCCATCATATTCTCTCCACTCCACCTCATGTGTTTACAACAGGTATCAATGGTCTTCTGATTTTCCTTTCTTTTTTCTGCCATGGGTGATTTATATCTCAAGAAAATCATCACATGGTCCTCAGTTTCCCTTTCTATTTCTTTTCCTGCAGTTTTAGGTTGGCAAAATACTTGTGAGAGTGTAAGTGACATAACAGCAACATTATCAGCTCTTTCTACTGAGGTGGACATAGGTGTACTTTATCATGGTCTAGATCCTAAAAACAAACATTGCTTAATTTCAATGGTAAACCTCTTCCGACTCTTTTTCATTACTTTTTGGAAAAACAAACGTTTGATTTTACAGGCTGATAGTGTCCAGTGACAATTCATCGCATCAATAGTATTATCGTTATTCTTGGTCTCATCATTTGATTACACAATTTTTTGTGATTTTCTTGGTCCATGAAAAGTTGTTTTTGTATTGCTAACATTTACCGTGTGAGAGGCATAAACTTTTCAAATTTTAAATAAGAAAATTTAGAAGATAAAAAAATAATTAGCTGGCAGTCAACGTGCCAACTGCATTTCAGATAATCATCCCTTGTTCCTGTTTGAAAATTCTTGCATTTTTATTTATTATATTGCATTCTCAACCAATTCTTTTTACCCATAAACAAATGGCTCTCAATGAATATGTGGATAAGAACTAATCTTTCCTAGAAGCCTGATCGACAAACGAAAAGAAGTCTAGTTTCCTTGAAAGGTATTGTTAGGGAGTATCTTCTGTTCATTTTAGAAAAGTACTTATGTCAAGCCTTGGAAACAGCCTCTGGCAGAAATGCAAGGTAAGGCTGCGTACAACAGACCCTTGTGGTCGGGCCCTTCCCCGGACCCTGCGCATAGCGGGAGCTTAAGTGCACCGGGCTGCCCTTTTTACTTATGTCATCTTATAAGCATTTGGTCTTGAATGATTTTGCTTTAAATGATGACATTCCCATTAAACCAAAGTTCTTTTAATTTCCATTTCCTAATTTCAATAATAATTAGCTTTACTGTTTCCACTTCAGAGCTGGACTGATATTGCAGAACTTTAATAATCTAGCTGTACTTTCCATCCACTTTTGGATAATTTAATTTTTTTTTTGGTCTGTGTTATTTATCATAACATGCTTAAGATTTGTGATTATTCAATTCCCCCCCCCCCCCCAGAAAAAGAAGCAGCAAAAGGATACCCAATTTCTTGTCTTGATGTTTTTCTGCATTAAAAGATCTTCCGCAGTCAATGGTGAAAACCATGGGAGGCCAGACTCAAGAGTTCAAATCCCAATAGAGACAAAAATGTGTTAATGATTTCTTCCAATTTGCCTAACCCTTGGTGGTGACAATGTCCTGGTACCTTTCCTAGTGCTGAGGTGCATGCAAGCTGGCGGGAGGCATCGCCATTAGAGAAAACAATGATAGCAACTATACTTCAATCCAAAGATAGATGGGATCGGCTGTATGATTCTCGCTATTTTTTCGCGCTATTGGAACCCATTGCATTCTAATAAGCAATCATTTACGTTCTCTATAACTAGAAGTTCTTTATATTTTCTACTAACGTATAAATATCTTCTTCTTCTTCTTCTTCTTCCACGTCATTGACCACCAAAACCACACCCTTGGTTTGAGTGTTGGTGAAGGTTTAAGTCTAATCTTGGATTTATCAAAAAAGTGGCTTAATTTATTGCTTGTTATTTATTCAGGTTTGCTATTATGGGCAGCATTATCACAGGTTTAAGTCTAATCTTGGATTTATCAAAAAAGTGGCTTAATTTATTGCTTGTTATTTATTCAGGTTTGCTATTATGGGCAGCATTATCACTGTTTTGCCTACATTTGTGAGCATGGGCAGTGGGTCATGTATGACGACAAAACTGTGAAGGTAAAAGTTTCTTTTTTTCCTTCTTTCGTTTGTCTTGTTAGTATTTTAAGTTTTTGTAAATTACAGATATTTGATATTCAGGTAATTGGTGGTTGGGATGATGTTCTTGTTATGTGTGAAAGAGGGCATTTGCAACCACAGGTCCTTTTCTTTGAAGTTGTAAAGTAGTTTGACTCGGAAAAGATGGTAACTCTATTTTATATCTGAAGCTTCAAATGAAGTTTAGCTTATAAAACATGCCTGTCTTATACTGCACCAAAGTTGTGATTAGCATGTATTTCCATTCATGCAGCAAACACATTGATCTGACCTGCATGTTCTGTATTGACGGAGCAAAAAGGTCGCAAATTCTTACTCTGGAAAATATAGGTGTACAAACCCAAGTTGTAGTACACAAACAATTTTTGTCTTGATGAAGAGAGAATAGGAGTCACTGGTGTGTGCAGACAGTTTTCATAGATTTGGAGGATGTCATATCATAGAAAAGCAAGCGTAGTTCTGATGCCGTTGATACTTGGATACTGTTGGCAGAAATAAGTTTTTGCATCTGCCAATTCTCTAAAATTTTTGGATCCTTAAAATGAGCTGGCATGGTTGAGTATAGTGAAACATTTGCTACCAGTTGCCTGACCAGGAGGAATGTTTGGATTTTGACTTCCCAGTGGAAGCAAAGTACCTTGTACGTGATATTGCTTCTGTACAATGGAAATGCTAGGAAATTTGCATCTTTTATCCATTTTCAATGTAAGGAAGTTGTGTATATGGTCTTAGTCTTTTTAGTGGCGCTGTCTATATTAAGTCACCCCACCCCCCAAAAACCTCCCTTTGTGGGGAGTAAATTTTGAGTGCTGTAGAATTGATGGGAATTTTGTGTATGAAAGATGACGACTACAATGAAATGAAAGAAAAATTGCTATTGGTTTGTCAAGGAGGAAAACATCTTGCTGAATGCTGATTAAGTACTTGGCCTCCTAGTTCCCCCACCCCCACTTATCTTCTGCACTCACTCCAAACTGTTTACTTCATCTTTATATAATTAAATTCTTGTTGATTGATAGATGTTTCCTTCTCCGCCCTTTGAGCTTGTGGCGTACAGTCATCACCCTCTCTTGCTTATTTCCTCAATTTAGATTTGTTTCATCAACTGTCTCTAACTCCTCCTTCTATCAGTGGAGGTGTTAAGCGTGTTGAAAGGGGGTTCAATTGAATCTCCTTAGTTGGAAAATTACACTGTACAAATCGGATAAACAAATTCTTTTTGTATCTATGACTATGAGAATTGCTGAATTCCCTCCTTGATAGCTAAATGTATTCACTCCCTATGCAAGTTTCCCTTTTTTGTTACAGGTTTCTTATTTCTCTTTTCGACATGAATAACTCCCGTCTCCTTGTATTATGTTGCCAGATAAGCATTTGATACAAAACTTTATATATACAGTAGGAAAGCTGCTTGATCAGAATTGATGAAATAGTAGATTGGACTGATTTTATGTCCAAACTATATAAGCGTTTAGGTGACGGAGTGATTGAGAATATAAGTTTGTTTACCTTGTGTATTATTTTGACATCTAAACAAGGAAGATTAAGTACTACCAAAAAATGTCTTAATTTTTTTGGAAGATGATTTTTTAAATTAATTTTGAGGACACTAGTTTATTGCAATAAAATCTTTTCTTGACGTATTTAAGTAAATATCCCATTCCTGCAACTTAAGAATTCTAGTCTGTATTCCTTTTGTATTATTTACTTCCATAAATTAATTTTACTATTTCTAAAGATGTATAAACTATAAACATATGTAATGTATTACAGCATTGTTTTAGTACACAAAAATTCTAATACTACTCTTATTGTAGTTCTCCTTGTACGCTTTGAGTGTATATATTCAAAATGCGAAATACTTTATATTTTGCATACAAATATAATTTTACACGCATGATCAACATCTAACAATGTCTTTTTTTTAAAAGAATGTCAACAATGTTAAATCTCAAAAGTGTGATTTTGTATGACAATGTATTAACAAAATAATAGTACTATGTTATTTGAGACCAATAAGTGATGAGCTATAATAGTGACATCCTCCACATCTTTGAAGAAGTGGAAGTACAAATAAAAAGTTCACAAGTACTTTATTATTTTAGAGCACTTGTGTAGTTTGTACTCGATTTTTTCCCCATCGATTAATCCGACAATTTTTTGTTAAATCATTTACTTTTCTCTCATCTTTGTTTAATTCCAATGGTAAATACTTCCCCACGCAAAGTATTTATACCAAACTAATTCAACTTGCTATAGTTGAATGATTTAACGTGCTGAAATTATGAAATAATTTCAGTATAGTTAAGCGTATGAAGTGTTTGTAATAATATACAAAATCATATTATGTACAAAGACGAATTTAAAATTTTAAGCTCGTGTGCTTATCGGTCTGTTCAATTGAATATTTATGCTTAACGGATTGACTTATCATTTATCGATTTATTTTTAATTATACTAAACCGCTGAATCAATAAGATATCTTTGAGCAAACTCTAAGGGAACTTTTTAGCCAAAAACGTAATAAAGAATATTTTTGAGCTAATTGTTTATGCTCTATATTGTTGTGGCTATTTTTCAATGACAAATACATTACTTTACTTCAACGCAGTAGTAGTTCAATGGCAGATTAGTAGCGTCTTTGCTTTATACCCAAAATTTTGAGGCTTCAAATTTTTTAATAATAAATTTATAATTTTATTTTTACTTGGGCAATATTAAAGTTTGTATAAAAAAAGGTTACAAATCTTATATATATATATATTTATAAAAGAAGATCCTCAACCCCGGTGAGGTGACACCCTCCTAAAACAATAATCTCACGTTGTTATAAAATAAACTAATTTAACAAATTAATAAGAAAAACATACAGTAAGAGAATGAGAGAATTGAAAGAATTTCGTATATTTTTTTCTTCTGCGCGTAAGGCTATTTATAGCCTGAATTATTAAGGGATAAGAGAGTGTGTGCAAATTTTCTCCTAAAGTGGATCCATAACATGGACATCCACTACTACTTTACATAACACTCCCCCTTGAATGTCCACGTGTAAAAGAAAAATTCTAGTGAAAGAACAAATATACATAGTGATCCTAAATATCCATAGATGTTGTGCCTCGTTAAAACCTTACTAGGAAAAATCCAGTGGAAAAAAGTCTAATGAAGAAAAAAGAGTACACACATCTGGTAATATGCCTTGATTGCTGTCTCATTAAAAATTTTACTAGAAAAAATCCAGTGGGACAAAATCTTGGTTAAGGAAAAAAGAGTGCAACGCGTATTTTACTCTCCCTGATGAAAACTTCATTTGATATTTTGGAGACGACGTATTCCAACCTTATATCTTAGCTTCTCCAAAATTGATGTTGGTAATGCCTTTGTAAATAAATCTGCAAGATTATCACTTGAACGAACTTGTTGTACATCAATATCACCATTCTTCTGAAGATCATGTGTGAAGAATAATTTTGGTGAAATATATTTCGTTTTGTCTTCTTTTATGAAGCCACCTTTCAATTGAGCTATGCACACAGTATTGTCTTCGAATATAATTGTGGGTACTTTGACATCATTTTCTAGGACGCATCTTTCTTTGATGAACTGTATCATCGATCTCAACCACACACATTCTTTACTTGCTTCATGAATTTCTATTATTTCAGCATGATTTGAAGAAGTAACAACAATAGACTGCTTTGTAGATCGCCATGATATAGCAGTTCCTCCATGTGTAAATAGATAGCCTGTCTGAGATCAATTTTTATGTGGGTCTAATAAATAACTTGTATCTGCATAACCTTTGTTAGTATAAAATAAGCCCATATCAATGATACCCTTTAGGTACCGCAAAATATGCTTGATACCGTTTCAATGCCTTCGCGTTGGGAATGAGCTATACCTTGCCAGCAAATTAACAGAAAATATTATATCAGGTCTGATTGCGTTAGCAAGATACATAAGTGCACCAATAGTACTGAGATATGGTACTTTAGGACCAAGAAGTTCTTCATTCTCTTCTTTTTTTTTTTTTTTTTTTAAGCTGAATTAATAAAAAATTCAGGGGTCGAAATTGATCTTTATCCACTTCAAGTGAACGAACAATCATTGGAGTACTTAATAGATGTGCTTTGTCCATGTAAAATCGTTTTAATATTTTTTCAGTGTAGGCAGATTGGTGGACAAAAACCCCGTCTGTTAAATGTTCAATTTGCAAACCTAGATAAAGTTTTATCTTTCCAAGGTCTTTCATCTCAAATTCTTTCTTAAGATATTCAATCGCCTTTTGGACCTCTTCAGAGGTTCCAATGAGATTTATGTCATCAATATAAACGGCGACTATAACAAACTCTGATTTCGTTTTCTTAATAAAAACACATGGATAAATGAAGGTTATTCATGGATAAATGACATCATTTATATAACCTTCATTTATCAAGTACTCACTAAGGCGATTATATCACATACGCCCTAATTATTTCAGACCATATAATGATCTTTGCAGTTTCATTGAGTATATCTTCCGAGACTTAGTACATGCTTCGGGCAATTTTAATCCTTCTAAAATTTTCTTGTAAATTTCATTATCAAGTGAATCATAAAGTTAGGCTGTAACTACAGCCATTAGATGTATTTCAAGATTTATGTACAACAAAACTGATGAGATATCGAAAAGTTATTCCATCCATAACAGGTGAATATGTTTCTTCATAGTTGACCCCGGGTCTTTGAGAAAATCCTTGTGCAACAAGGTGTGCCTTGTATCTTACAATTTCATTTCTCTCATTTTGTTTTCGCACAAAAATCCATTTATAGCCAACTAGTTTTACATCTTCAGGGGTTTGGACTACAGGTCTAAAAATCTCCCGTTTAGCAAGTGAATCTAATTCTGATTGAATTGCCTTTTGCCATTCTGGCCAATTATATCTACGTCGACATTCTTTGACAGAATTAGGATCAAGACTTTCACTATCTTGTATGAGGTTAATTGCAATATTATATGCAAAAATATTATTCACCATAATTTTTTATCAATCTAAATTTATCTCATCACCGGTAGAACTTATTGAAAGTTCTTCATTCACTTGAGTCTCGGGTTCACTAATTTCTTCAGAAATATTAGGATTACTCAAATCTTGACCTTCTTCGAGAGGGGGGTTCTTTTGTAGTATCATTTTTGTTATTCCTTACTCTTCTGTTTTTAGGATTTTTATCCTTTGAACACAATGGTCTTCCATGCTTCAGGCGTGTTTGAGATTCAGAAGCTATGACATTAGTAGATAGTCCTTTTGGGACATCAATCCGTATAGGTACATTCACTGCAGGGATATGTGACTTAATTATCCGTTTCAAATCAGTAAATACATCTAGAATTTGATTTGCTATGTTTTGTAAGTGGATGATCTTCTAGACCTCCTGCTCACATATACGGATACGTGGATCAAAATGAGATAGTGATAAAACCTTCCACGCAATTTCTCTTGCGGGATCCTTTTTCTCTCCCCCTAATGGTGAGAAAATTATTTCATCAAACCAATAATCTGCAAATCGAGCAGTAAACAAGTCTCCTGTCAATGGTTTAAGGTAGCGAATTATGGTGGGTGAGTCAAACCCAACATATATGCCCAACCTTCGTTGAAACCCATCTTTGTACGTTGTGGTGGTGCTACAGGCATATATACCACGCAACCAAAAATTCATAGATGGGCTATATTTGGCTTATGACCAAATACTAATTGTGACAGAGAGTATTTATTATAATGTGTCGATCTGAGATGTACAAGTGCTGTTGCATGTAAGATAGTATGACCCCAAATAGTAATTGACAAATTTGTTTTCATTAGTAGAGGTCTGGCTATCAATTGTAGGCGCTGAATAAATGACTCTGCAAGGCCATTTTGAGTATAAACATGAGCAACAGGATGTTCAATTTTTATCCTAATTGATAAGCAATAATCATCAAAAGCTTGGGATGTAAATTTCCCAGCATTATCGAGGCGAATAGTCTTAATTGGATAATCTGGGAATTGCGCCCTTAATCTTATTATTTGTGCTAACATCTTCACAAACGTCAGGTTGCGAGATGATAAGAGGCACACATTAGACTATCTAGATGAAGCATTTATTAGGACCATAAAATATTTAAACAATCCACTAGATGGATGAATATGTCCACATATATCTCCATGTATACGCTCTAAAAAGTCAGGAGATTCGATGCCAACTTTCAGGGTCGATGGTTTGGCAATTAATTTGCCTTGATAACAAGCAGCGCATAAAAATTGATCATTCGTAAGAATCTTTTGGTTCTTTAATGGATGTCCATTTGAATTTTTAAGAATTCGTCTCATCATTATTGATTCAGGATGATCTATGCGATCATGTCATAACAAAAATGTATTTAGATCAGTAAACTTCTGATTTACGATCATATGTGCTTCAATTGCACTAATTTTTGCATAATATAGGTCAGACAACAAAGTTTGTAATTTTTTCAAAATATATTTCTAGCCTGAGATACTCTTGGTTATACCAAGATATTCAGTATTTATTTCATTTAGTGTCTCAACATGATATCTATTTGTGCGGATATCTTTAAAACTTAACAAGTTTCTTAGGTATTTAGAAGAGAATAGTGCATCGTCTATAACAATCTTTGTCCCCTTAGCCAGAAATAAAGTAGCTCTTCCGGAGCATTTAATCATTTTTGAATTACCAGAAATTGTAGTAAACATTTGCTTTTCTTCTAAGCAAGTTGGAAAAATATTTCTCGTCTTTAAAAATGGCATGAATTGTTCCACTATCAATTACAAAAATATCTTCGTGATTGATCATTGATCCAAACAAAATTTGAGGCATATCCATATTTTTTTTCAAAAAGAAATAAAGTAAATATTATAATTAAAACATGCTTATTACACAAATTTTATTTATTTACATATATTAGAAAAATACAAACATATTATTTAGTACATACAAAAAAAATTATTTAAATATTATCAGGATTATCGATATTCATATTTTCTTTAGGGAAATTGAAGAAATCAGCTACATCCAGATGCATAAGCTCAATATTATCTTCTGAGATAAAGTTTGTCTCTGAATTATTTTCTCTCCTCTTCAAAGATGCCTGATATAGATGAACCAGACGTTTTGATGAACGGCAAGTCCGCGATCAGTGCTCCATACCTCCACATCTATGACATATACTTTCTGAATTTTTCTTTGGTAAAGCTTCTGGCTTTTCACTATTCTTTTTGTAATGCTGATCATTTCTCAGTGTCAGCCGAGCATCATGATTATAATTTCTACTTCGACCATGACCCCGACCACGATGGGGGCCATGACCTCTTTCTCGTTGGTTATAATTTGTCTGATTCACTTCAGGGAGTGACAAAGAACCAACGAGCCGAATATTATGATTTTTCATTGGCAGTTCATTGTGGCGTTCAGCAATAAGAAAGTGAGAAAGTAATTCAAAATATTTTTTAAACCCCTTTTTGTGATATTGCTGCAGGAGCATATTCGCGGGTGGAAATGTGGAGTATGTTTTTTCAAGTTTATCTTGCTTAGTGATTTCTTCTCTGTATAAATTTAACTGAGCTATATTTCCAAACAAGACAGAATTATATTAAGTTATATTTTTAAAATCCATTAATCTCAGATTTAGCCAATCATGACGTGCCTGTGGAATGATGACCAACTTCAGGTGGTCATATATTTCTTTTATATTCTTCCACAATTTAAGGGGATCCTTTAATGTAAGGTACTATAATTTTAATCTCTCGTCAAGATGGTGACGGAGAAATATCATGGCTTTGGCACGGTCTTGATTAGATGTCGTATTGTCATCTTTGATGGTGTCTGCCAGACCCATTGATTCTAGATGTATTTCGGCATCTAGTGCCATGATGAGTAGCATTTTCCAGATATGTCAAGAACAACAAATTCAAGTTTAGAAATATTAGACATTTTAAGAAAATAAAATTCTTACCATTTTGTTACCTTCTTAAAAATATAGCTCAAAGTGATGGAGGCTCGTGCTGATAACGTGTTATAAAATAAACTAATTTAGCAAATTAATAAAAAATTAATTTAGTTTTAATTGTCACAACATATAATTACAAGATAGTTTGATCAATTTTCTTGATTTTTGTTTACTTTTAATTGGTTGTGATCACATCAAAAGTATGCCCACTTAGTGCTTTTTATTTTTCTAAATAGCAATGCATGACTCATTTAGTACTCTCTGAGTTTTCGGCTATAAAGGCTACTCCGTTTTTTTTTTTCATTTTTATTACATGTCGGTTTATCACAATAATTTTCATCTTCTTATTATCATAAGAAAGGAAAAAAGATTTTTTCTTATACATTATTATGTGATACTTTAAAATTTGTGTTGCTAGAGAAGTATCAACCACTGCCAGTACTGTACTAGGTACTAATGCATTGAGAAGTAGTAACCTTCATTGTTAATCCAAATATAAGTTAAATGGTATATTCTTTTAGTTATACATATGGTGAACCTTAAAACTTAATTACAGATTTATATGTATGAGTTCTTAATGAAGTAGCATATGGATCTTAAATATTAGTACTTTTACTTGGTCCAAAGGCATACAAGTTTGTTTAAGACTACTGAATACCATGAAATAGACTTCGGATGAGTAGCATGGTACTTTTGATAGTCTATATTATAGCTATTTTTATGTCAAAATGAAATTTCAATTCCTACTTTCAATAGATACTAACAACATATCAGTATGTTAGAGCTGGTTTTGGTACTGATGACAGTTGCATTTTGTAGGTGGCATTATGAAGTTTATGCTTATTTATATTCAAATATACGGGTTGCAATTGAAGATGTGCATTGTGTTTCCACAAATTTGTTCATCACATATTTAAGTTGACAAAGAAAGTGCAGTTGTATGTGTACATGTGAAAGATCTAATCAATGAGATGTTGAAATGTTGGAGCGAATCTATTATTTGTTATCTTACTGTATATGACAGGAGAATTCACTCTTAGGGTATTGATCCAGAGCATGTTGATGCCACGCACCATAAGAAATAGAGACATTTGTTCTTTCATAAGAAAAAAAAGTAATTGTACTTTTATAAATAAATTGAGGGTTGTTTACTCTTTTCCTCATACATGTAGTATTTTCTTATGATATCTCTATATAAGAATTGCTCGGAGTAATAAAAGACTTATGTTGTGCATCTAAGAAGATATAGTGTTTAAATCCATTATTCGACCTTTGACCTCTTTTACTTTAAGAAGGCAATTCAGATTTGTTATATTCTGTAATTGTTCTCTCCTTCCTTACATACCTTTTGTAAATTTGTACAATTCCTCAAGACAATGTATCCCTTTGATCATTAAATTCTCCATTAGTAAAGTGGTATATATACTTTTATATGTCAAGATTTGGTGCAGTTCAATCAGCTAGGGTGGCCTCATTTCGCCTTACCAACCACTTCGAATACAGGCCTAGATCGTTTGTACAGACAGACTTTTTGGATGCTAAGATCCAAAGTCGAGGCGTAAAGCAGGTCATGAGCCCATAGTTTTATCAGTGCTTTAGAATTGGAATCCACATGCTAAAGGGAAGGGAGCAAGAATACGTTTCTATTCAGCTTCTTCCAACTCCAGGCTTCTTTTGCTTTTATTTTAATGCACTTAAAATCGGAACATAATGTATAGCGACTAATTGATTTTCATTTATCAAAATTAAAATAATAGCTATTTAGTCATATCTTAGTTTCTTCTACAATCGCGCGAAGCGCGAGTAATTTCTCTTGTTTGTTATAGAAACAGAAAGAAAGAAAAGAATCCCACTTTTTAACTACAAAAATATTTGAGGATTTTGAATTAAATTTCTTAAATCTCCATAGATAAATAAAGTTTGTTTACAACAATATCTCAGATAATATATTACACACATATTACTAAAATCTTATCATCTTGAAGAAACTCTTTCGGTATAAGTGATAATATTACTATGTAGAGTTTAAGTACTTAAACACTGTAAACTATTATGAAGAAAAAAAAAAGAGAGTTTGAATATTTAATGTAATTTTGAAAGAAATAAGTTATGTATAAAACTTTTTTGGAAACACATAACTAACGTGGAATAGGGTCTGCTCTTGTATGTGTAATTAATCTTAGTTTGTTGAACTTAATTTAAACAAGAACTTTAGTTTTATGTGAAGAAACTTCAAGCTATTCATGCACAACTAGAATTTTATGGACGGCGGTTACAATGTACCATAACAACTAATGTATCAACGATGTTCCATCAAATATGCTTAGACATAGTCATTTTCTAATTAGAAAAACTCATTCAAACATCAATCCAAGTATTTTTTTTTATTATTTATTAACGTTAGTATTAACTCAAGTATAGTAATTGTATTTTATTTTTTTGTAATTGTGTGTCATACATCTTTTCTTTCAAATTGTATATTATTGCGGAGGTTTTGATTGATTTTCATATGGTAGAACTCAAATAATTTCAGTGTTTTTTTTAATTTCTCATCCGTTGTTTGGTACCGGTTGAAGCCCGACTAATTCGAATTCGCGCCCACAGGGGAAGTGCTTCCTATCAATTTTTTCATATTCATGGCTCGAATTCGAGACTTAAGAAAGGAGAACCCCATCCGCTGCCCCCACATCTTTGATGATAAATAATTTTAGTTAGTCCTTTATTACAAAATTCAAGGAACTGTTGAATGTTGTTTTTGTTATTTTTGTAAAATGTGAACTAGTAATCAAAAGAAAGTGATTACTTTTTTTTCCACACAAACCTTTTATGATTAATGTCAAAGCCAAAAAGTATAGTATTTTTAGCATTATTATTTTCCCAACTTCATGCCTAGAATCTTATGTCCAAAATGTAAAGTGGTAGTCCATTTCGGCTATAAATAAGTAATTTTGTATTTTCTCTTTTTCGTTTTCCTCGCTGTGATAAAAGCTAGAAAAAATAAGATCAAGAGTTGAGCTGTAACCACAAGTGTGGCACATAATGAGGAGAAAAAGTCCTATTTTTGCTGAGGGAAAAAGTACTAGGCTCTGCTGTTAGTAAAAATAAAACAAAACAAAAACCAATCTCCAACATTTCCGTTTTTCACTCTCTTTAATCTCTTACTTTTTACCAAGTCCTTAACCAGCCTTGAGCAAAATCCGCTATTAAATAGACAAGTTCCAAACTTCAAATCCTCTGCCATTTGGCTTCTTTCTGTCTTCCCTTTCTTAATACTTGTTCACATTAACACACTCCTTTTCATTTCCATCTATTTCTCAATTCTTGAAAATCTCATTTTGCATGCCATTCTTGAATCTTTATCCAAGTGTTTGATGCTTTGCACGACAAAACATGACTCTCAAGGGTGGCACCCGCCAAGCCTGCGCTGCATGCAAGTACCAGAGGAGGCGGTGCCACGACTGCCCCTTAGCACCCTATTTCCCTGCTGATCAACCCAAAATGTTCCAGAATGCGCATAGGCTATTCGGGGTCAGCAACATCCTAAAATTACTAAAAGAGCTTGATCCATCTCAAAAAAAAGTTGCCATGAAATCTATTATTTATCAAGCAAATGCCCGCGACAAGCATCCTGTCTATGGATGTGTCGCGGAGATACAAAACTTATTATTTAACATTCAACTCTACGAGGAGGAACTTCAAGCTGTTCATGCACAATTAGCATTCTACAGACAGCAACAGCAACAACAACAACAAGAGATCTCAACCACTACACTCAGTGATTCTTTTTCCCAAATCCAATTGGGAATGCCCCCTCCTGGTGTTGTTGCTGCTTCTCCATCCACTAATGGCGCTAATGGAAATGGATTAACACTATTCCATCAAGATGTGACTTCCCAATATAATGCTGCTGTCAATGCCGCATTGCCTGTTCAATCTTATCCCTCGTACTTGAATAACAACTATGTTTCTTACAACAATACTACCTTTGTGGACCCTAAAGAAAATAATGCAGTCACTTCGTTATGGATTCAACAATCATATGGTAATAACGTTTGTAATAACAACACAATGATTATGCAATCTCAGTTAACACCTTCACAAACAATTGTTGTCCCACAAGACGTCACTCAAGACTATGATGGGATACACCCATTTTTTGACCCTATTGATGGCAGACAATCTTATATCGATTCTAAAGAAGCATATGACTCAAGGTATACTCATTATCTTCAAATTGTTTGTTTTATGGTTACAACTACATACCCAGTGAAATCCCACAAGTGGGGTCTGGATTTGTTTTATGGTTATGAACAATAAATAATAATACACTGAATTTAAAAGATTCATGCACGGGCTTAACTCTCCTATCAGTTATTATTATTGTTTTTGTGATTCTGAAATGAAAATCTTGTCTCATGCAGTTCAGAGTCATCTCTGAAAGACACAAGACAGTCTGTGGAGCATGTTGCTGAGAATGAATTAAAGAGTGCTGCAGCATATTTCACTCTTACCAGCATCAACGGATAGAATAGAAAGAAATGTAAGAAGAACATAGCAGAGTGGCTTTTTCTTTTGCCATTCAAAATTTTGTCCCATTCAGATATAACTATTGAGAATGTACTGTCAGTTTTAGAATACATACCACCTGTCCTGCTATATTTGGTTTTTAGAAAGTTGGACACTAGCTTGTTTTTCTGGTTTTGGTACACTAGAAAAGACTCAAAAATTAAAATCTTTCATAAGCGATATGGCTAAAATCTGCCAAGAGAAGAAACTCCATGTCCTTGATCACATCTTCAAGATTAGTACATCTTCTTCATGTTTGTGTCCTTCGTTTGCTAGAAAGTCGGCACATTGGTTTGCCTCCCTCTAAATATATTTAATGGTGGCCTTGTTATCTTCCAACAAATATTTGTCATCTTCAATAATAGTCCTCAGGGGGTGATATTGTATGTCCTTCTCGTTGATAAGTTGGACGGCTAATAGGCAATTTTTTCCGCTTCTAATTCTTTGTATCACATTTCTTTTGCTAATTGTAACCTCTTTTTGATGCAACGATACTTGATTACTTCACCTTACCTGAGTATCTCAACATCCACTTTTCTTGAGCATTTCTAAAAATATCTCCAAAAAGCAGCATCTCCAGTTTGCGTCTTGACACTAGCTTGTTGCCTTCATATAAGATGATTTGCTTCTTTTGCTACAGTCTGTACCAATCCTTCCATATGTAGACCTCATTATATGTCCAACTACAACAACAACAACATAAACAGTGAAATCCCACAAAGTAGGGCCTCATTATATGTCCAACAACCTAAATAGAGACAGATGCTGAGTGGAAAACCACTACTTCTTGTCAAGAATGTAATGTTAATCTTTTCCGTTTTTGGATCATATTATCTCTTCTTGTTATTGGTTTAACAAAATACTACAAATTTAGGCTAGAGATGTAGAGGGAATCAATCCTTTCATTATGAACTCACTTTTTTCAAAAATATTATGAAGGGCTGCCCCTCTGAGCTTTAAAGAAATTGCTCCAAGGTTTACATCAGTGTGAGTTTTGGCTGTCCTATAGCATAACAATAACCATGGGAGTGAATGAGTGATCAATCAACAAAAAATGTTATCATCTCTCATGGACAGTTTACTTAATGATTCCTAAATGTTAAATCAAAAGCATGAGTAGAAGATAATGCATACTTACAGTGTGTAAAAACTGGACAAGGGCAAGCATCTGCCAGAAAGCTTATATAATGAACAATTGAAGACATTTGTAATAGAGAACACATGTTCTAGCATGCCCAAGAAGGATTAAAACAGATGTAACAGATAGTGTACTATTATTATATACTGCCGGCTGTAGCACTTGCTAATCTATGATTGGAACATTGAGCAAAAATTCTCGAACAGTGGGCAAGATAAAGGATTTTGTCTTTCGCAACAGTAAAATGGGGGATTTACTATGTGATCTTTAGTGTTTCAATGACAATAGTATTCAAGAGAGGCAGACACTAAATGGAAGGAGTGTTATATTTGATCCAACCATCTATTCATCAAGAAATTGAAAAATGTAGAATGAATCGTGTCACAAGTACATTTTGGGAAAATGAACAAGAAATAAATATATTTCTTGTATTATTTCTTTCCACTGACTTGGTGAAAATTGTTCTTATCAGAAGTTAGCACCCACATCTTGTAGTAAATGCGGAATTCAACATAGTTCTCACTGGAAATTACTTTAACATGAATCAGAATCCCAGAATCTTTTGATTTTAACACAGGATGAATTGTTGAAATATGTGGTACACGCTTAAGTTGGTGAAAGGAAAAAAAGTTTCCTCTACATTGTAAGCTCTTGTTCTCTACATTTTAGCTGTTCGTAATCCTCGTGGATTTTGATCATACAAGTCTTGTGTTGTAAGAACCACAATAGGAGCACTTGTGATAGAGCCAGTGGAAGGAAGCTGTTCCTCTCTTTTCACAATCATTGCATAGTATAGCCTGTTAGGACCGTTTTAGTGTCATTAAATTGGTCTAACCCAACCAGAACATATTCATTCATAAGAATCAATAAATAGAAAAGCGAACCTGAGTCTGGCCAGCATACTCCTCGGGAATTTTCTGTTCAGACAGCAATGCATCTAACATCTCAAAGTAAACCTGAAATCAAGCACCAAGTAAGCTTCACATCCGGTAAATTTAAGACTCACAGTTTTAGGGAAAAAAGGGTACAAGACACTTTTACGCTAATTAGTTTTGTAACCTGCATGTCTCCAAGTGACTTGCTACATATTGGACATGTATAATGACTACAAGTGTATTCCTGAAAGGAGTAGTAAGAAAAAAAAAGAGAGGAATAAGCAAAGAAGCCTGCAAGTTCATTTTCACTTTAGTTAATAAAGAAACAAAGTATGAGCTTAATACCTGAAAACAAGCGGAGTGCATCAGATGGCCACAAGGAAGTGCTTTGACAGGATTGGTCGAAGTGAAAATGTACTCGTGGCAGATTGGACAGTTTTCCTCCAGACACTTCTCTCTACATACGTGAACAGAAAGAGACTTCGACATGCAAGCATTGCAATTCATGCAATGGAAGTAACCAACCCCTAATCCTTTTCCCAACCGGCACAGATTGCAGAAAGGGCAGTGGTAGATTTGCCTGTTCAGAATCTCTAGTGTCAAAACAAGAACTTGTGGTAAAGTGTATAGAAATGTTTATTTAAGAGGACAGATGCATAATGTAAGTCCATCAAGTAGTACTTAGTAGTATTTTATCCTCAATTAAACATAGAGAGCTCCTAAAATGTAAACCTGGTACAGTTATCTTATTTGAATAAATAGCTACATAGCAATATATCGCGCTTGAATGGACTTCGGAACCACTTATGTTAAAAGTTGCCAGCCATAAAGAGAACAAATGTTCACTGTGACTATAGGTAGTGCAGGCATAAGCACATAAATGATGAAACAAGCTTACAGTCTTACACCAACCATTTCAGTTTTTCTACTTCTTCATCCAAACATATGTAATATAATTTTGGCAGAAATTTTTTTAGTTAGACTGGAAAAAGGATTTCTCTTTTTATGCTTTTCTCTTCTCAAAAATGAAAAGATACTTTAGCCATTGTAGTGTAAGTTTTACTCATGAGATTTGTGATTATGTTTTCCGAGATGCCAACACAAATCTTCTTAAGCATACTCTATGCAATTTAATTATATCTTCTTAACCATCCATTATTCTATTTCATTGAATTCCTAGGAACTCTGATTTTCATTCCCATTTACCATGTCCTATGAAAATAGGATGGCTGATATGGAGGAACTCTGTGTGAGTGTTTCTCTATAGGAGGACACTTACCAAAGTGCATGATGTTGTTCTACATATACATGCCTGTTGATTTTGACCTTTAAATAATTCTTCATACTATAAAGCTAAGTAGCTAAATCTGTCACTTTAACCCATTGATTACCCATGTATGCATTAGTTTAAGGCAATATAGTACCCACCCAGACCAATGAGAAACTGTGAACCTGATTTTCTCACCTTTCATCATCAAACAATTTGCAAATTTTGCAATAGTATCTACCCATGGAGAAGCCATCGCAGGAGGGACTTGAGCAACTAGGACCGATAGGTTGTATTTTCAAACACTTCATACACATCATCTGGGTGATAGTTTTTCTGCAAGTGTGTCACAATCAGAGTTGGGAAATCTCAAGAAGCAAAAAAAGAAAATGAAATCTGAGTTTATAGATTGTCATGGAGACTCATCAGTTCATGTCACTCACCTGTCCAGACTATGATCAGTGGTTTCATCATGACACCGTATGCATGTAAAAAGCTTCTTGCAGCATGGAGCAAGAAGTTTGCAGTTCCTCTTGTAATGACCGCAACCACGAATGGTTTCCTGTTCATCACGATAAGAAGGACACTGACCAGGGAATTTCTCCGTGTCACTTGCAGCAGCAACCTCAGAATTAGATAGCTTTTGAGTCAAAATCCATTGACTGGAAGGAAGCAATTAGCTTTAGTCCGATCCCATAAAATTGCACAAGAATGATTTTAGAAATTCTTGATAACAACAGATATCATTGTGTTTTTGCATTTGAGTGTTGGCTGGTAGGAGAAATTAATCAGTAAATAAAATTTAATATTGTTTGGTTACAATTTCAGGAATCCATATATTACCTTGCGTGTGACAGAATGTGAAATAAGAACGACAAAAACACCTTCATGATCTTCAAAACTAATTTCTTTAATACAACAAACCAAACATCCAACAACAAATACTTATCTCTGCATGACAAACCCTACATTACTAACTTCTACATTATATAATCCATGCATAATTAATCCTTACATCACTTGTATCTAAACCAAACAACTCCATAAGAGTAAACCCATTGTAAGTTGAACACATTCGTGATTTCCAGGGAATTTGTTTTTCGCAAGATCTCAATATTGGACAGCAAAATGAGACTATGTTTTTTAAATTTTTAATTGGTTTGTTATTTCTTCTAGATTTATCAATTGTATGTTGACCACATCTTCCAAGGTACCTGGTTTCTAGGTGAAGAACAATAAATTTGGACATTTAAAAGGTAAGATGGAAATAACTTTTCATAACTAGTAGAAAAAACGCAAACCGAAAACTAAACAATCTAGAAATCGGGTGTAGGATTATTTCAGTTTTTTTGCCAAAATACCAATGAAAACCTAGATCTAATGATTATTTAGGTATTATGCAAAAAGAGATCATACTTATGTTGCATATCCCTGCCTACTTTTTACGGAACAAAACAAAGGACAGAAGTTGAAGTGTACTTGCCTCATCAGCAAGCTCTGCATGAGGTGTGATTTCTTTTCAGAATCCAAAGATGAGTCACATGATATTCTCCTAATTACAGCAACCAGTTCCTCTTGAGTCATTAGATGGTGCTCCTGTTTCCTTGATTTGTCACATTGTTCTATACCCTGGCAAGTTGTCTCTTTCTGAGCAACACAATCAACTGTCTCAGTGCATTTCTTCTTGTCAACCACAGTAGAAAATCGTGCCGTATCTTCAGATAGATCAATATTTTGTTTTCCCTTGCCATTATGTGCTTTATCTGCAGTAAAAGATCCATGCTGATAAAAATCATGATTAACGAACTCTGATCCTTTCTCATTCCATATTCCTTGTTTAACACCATTTCTTGACAAATATGTAGAGACAGCTTCTAGAGGATCAATAGACAGTAAAGAAGAAGTCTTTGGTTCCATTTCAGCATTTACACTCTCTTCACTCTTTATAGGTTCCCACCATTCTCCCAGCCACTCAAAAAACTTTGTATGTTTTGTAACTTTGCGCCACAACATCATCATGCTGTGCTGTTCATCTGTTGTTAGATATGCCATCAACCACGGAATCATTTCTTGTAGAATCTCTGTTTTTGTTCTTCCAAGCATGTTTCCGACAATCTTTTCTTGTTCCTCAACAGAAAAATGTTCTCTGAATAGTGGCCAGAGTTCAATTTCTTCATGGTTGATGTGGTCAATTAGTGTTCTTTGCATAGATATGCATGCATTATGGAGCTTTAAGCAAAGCCTTTTATACTTGAGCTGCTTACCATCAACTACCTCATCACCTTGCAAACTAATGAGTTTATTTAAGATAACAGAAATCTTGTTGAAATTCTCTACCTCCAAATTATGGTCAAGGGTGTAGGAATGGCTAACATTTTGGAGTGTTGCCCTTGATTCCAACGCAGGAAAGGCAACTTCATCCTCAGAATTACTATGAACCCTCAATAGGAAGTGTAGATGATGGAAGCGTCTGTGAAATTGACCAAGAATTTCAACATCTTCAGCCAGCTTAACCGACAGGGATACGACATCCTGCATATCATTTTTCAGGGCTTTGTGAAAGAAATGGACAAAGTCTATTGGTATAAACTCACGAATTGGAACTTTTAAATCATTGCTTGATCTGGAAGAAGTTCCAGGAAAGAAGGATAAGTTTTTCTGTGAGTCTGAGTAAAATATTTGTGTATTGATCCCATACGAATAAGATGTATCGAACTTCTTAATGATGCCAAGGGGAGAAGGGTGATGAGATACAGTATTGTTTGATGTCATGGCAGAAGCTGGTTGCGATAACACAATATTAGATTTATCAAATGATTGCATATCCGATTGTGAGAAAGAGCTTCCAGAATTATTAAATGACTTCTCCAGCAAGGAGCTTTTGCTACTAAACATTTCTTCCAAATCTTTTCTAAATTTTTCAAGAGAAATCTTGCCAGAATACCCCGTACGAACCCATTCATATAAGAGAGAAGCAAAGGACCTGTTAACTATGGGAGATCCCAGCGTTACATTATTTAGGATCAGTTTGGACTCATCCTCTGATAAATGAGCTGAGAACCAGATAATCATGCACTTTAGCAACCCAAGAGGCAACATCTGCAGGCTTCTGTACAATAACCAGAGCTGCAATTCATGGCTGCAGTTCTCTCTAATGATCGAAACAACCTGTAAGAAACCAGGGAACAAAGAAGAAATCAACGTAAAATCCAATTTCCAACTACTACGTAGTACTTTGGGAAAAAGCATTGTTGTGAAAATGTTAAGTAGATATTGAAGTTCTATGCAAGAGTCTTTAATAAAGTTTGAGTTGAGTTGTCTATAAGATTTTGAATATATACCTCGGTTTCTAGAAAATGAAGCTTTTTGCTGATCCTCCCAACAAATGATTCTACTTGCTGGCAAAGCATTTCTACGAGAACATTTAACTGTATTCCACCTTGCAGCTTGCAGTATAGTAATCTCTGTAGTTCCTCAATTTGACTTCCTTCAATAAATTGTTCATGAGAAGTTGATGGATCACTCCTGGTAAGTTCATCTACCAACGGATAAAAGATTTGATCCACTGCAATGCTGTAAATAATGTGACCGTTAGAAAAGAATGCAAACTAAAGTTGTCCTATACCTATCAAATTCAAAATGATAAACCAGCATTCAACAACATTGGTCACCTGAATTGAGACCATTTAGTCATGTTGGACATTCTATCTCACAAAAGATCGTCAATTAGTTGCTAGCATAGTCTAAGTTTGCTATTTTAAAACTTCACCGGATAGAGATGGATTCAGGAGTTGAACTTGATGGGTTCAGCCTTTAAAATTCTTAGCACCAAACTTATTGTACTTTCTAAATTATGTTCAGAATATAATATCTTTAAAATTTCTAGTGTTCTCCACATATATATCCACATGCCGAGTCAAAAATACTTATTCAGTTGAACACGTAGCCAATAACCTACATCCACCACTATCACTAGGCCTTATCAAGGATGAGGTTACACTAACGTCAATGGATTAAGATCAAGATGATTTATGTTTACTAAAATTTGGCTAAAAAATTTAGTGATGAGCAAGCTATAACCTGTAGAAGTTGAGAATGTCTGCAAAAAACTTCAACTGAACTACCAATGACATTAAGGTTGATAAACAAAATGAGCTTCTTAATTGATGTAGTTCCTCCAGAATTTCTTTCAGATCTCTTCTGATAGCAGCATGCCAAAGATAGAAACCATCAATCGGGTTCTTCTTTGCCGGTAGCTTCATTTTACTGGAATTAACCACCATGGTTCCCTGCTTTAATATGTGCTTCATATTGGCTATTCCATAATGAGATTTAGCTCCTTTTCCATGTTCAATGCTGGATTTGGCAGATGGCTCGTTATCATCAAGCCATGAGATGAACACCTTCAAAATAAACATCAATTTGTTAGATGAACCACTTTAACAATTCAATATGTAGTTGGAAAAGAAAGTTGTAATGTACCTCTTGGATAAGTGTCTCTTCAGGTAAAACTACATGAATGAAATTCAGAAAGTCTGTCTTTCCAACGGAGGAAAGAGAAGTTATTACCCAAGGCAAAAAATCCTCCAGTAACAAAAGGGGAACACTACATAGATACTGCCAGACAAGCCTAGCCTGTTCTTTGGAAGAGAATCGCTTCATCAACGAAGGGAAGATCTGCAATGACATATCACATGCCAGAGATTTCAGGAAAAAGAAAAAGAACAGAAATTTTTGTTAAGAACCAACACGTTAAAGCTATAAGTTGTTCAGACTATAAGTGCTCTCACCCTCCACTATATGTTAGAGGAAAAGAATGAAATATTCCAACTTATTTAATGAGAGAAGAGTATGGTTAGAGCACCATAACTTACTGTCAAGAAAAATCCCTATGAATGGAAAGAACTAGAAAAGTGTTATATAGGGCAAAGAGGATCAGAATATGAAAGCTTTTGTTCTTTAACATAGTTTCTGATGATCTTTAGAGGGCATGTTGATGCCCCTTGGTGAAAATCCTAATAATTTTGATAGGTGCTATACGCTAACAGTAGAGCTAAGTATCGTCTATATAGCTAGAAAGATGTCATAACAACTCTTTGCATCCCTCATTTTCCATTGGCGAGGTATAAATCAGAATTCCTTTTGTTCAAATAAATATTAAGAAGTTTAAAACCAATAGGTTAAAAGAGCTAAAAATGAATTATGTACTATTCAACCTAAAAGGAAATAGTGAAATTTTAGTGAATACCTGTTCCTCTTCTTTCAGCATATGTTGAGAGATAATAGTCTCAATGGTACCTATGTAACACGTAAGTCCATTGAACAACTTGGCAAACTCTTCCGTTTCCTTTTGTAAGCAATCTATGCATTTGAAGATGGAACTGAACAGATCATCTATACTTTTATGCTCCAAAGAATATGTGAAGACTACATTCTTCACTTGTGCATCAAGTGCAAGAAAGACGACCTGTCAAGATTAACATTCCGACCTCAGAAGAGCTGAAGGAAGATTCAGTCTCTCTGCAATGGGTTCAACTGAATCCATTATCTTTGTGAAAACCAATAAAATTTTAACAGGTGTGCATTAAATTGAAACCGTAGTTTACAAAAGTATAATGAGTTCAGCCTAAGAACATTAAAGGTTGAACTCATCAAGTTTAAATCTCGAATCCACCTAGCTCTGTGGAAGTTTGAAACAGAAATAACAGAGCAGGTATCAAAAAATAATGGGTCCATGCACTAAATTATTGTGTTTGTGTTGATAATTTGGGACTTTTTGAACTGTATCCGTAGGTTCCTAAAGTCAACGTCTTTCCTTGCAGCTCCTCATGATAATGAATACCAGCAACCACTTAATTACTATAATTGTCACAATAATTAACAACAAACACCAAAGTTCAATTCTTTGTTGCATATTTAAGAATCTAAAAAAAAGACTAGAATTCGAGAGACAAACAAAAATCATTAATGAACAAGCATGTTACCTCATCTTCAGCAGCGCAATGGTACTTGTATACAATTTTCAGGAACTCTAACCGCCTGCTAAGATCACGAACTAATTCAACGCCTTGTAAGCCAGTATCCGACGCCTCCACAGCTACACGGTGGATGTCGGCAAGCTCAAGTATAATAGCCTTATGAGAAATAACGAAAAAGAGAATAGGTGAGTCAACCAATTTCACACCAGCTAAAGAAGAGGGCAACTCCACCAATATGTCCACATCCTTTTCGACTTTTCCTACGTCGTCCATTTGCAGCGCTACCGCCACAAACACCACCAATCATCAATGGTAACAGAGACCAAAGGGGAAGCTTCAACATTGAAGGTCAATGGACATATAATGGTGAGATTGGCTTCTTCCTTCTTTCAGTTGAGGCCTCTTCAGTGCCTCTTTCAGTTCAAATATTTCTCTTTTTTTTAATTTTAATTAAGGAGTTAATTAATTACTATTTTTATATTGATATATGTTTTGATTTGTTGGGCTGATTGAGACATCGAACCTAACGGCCATTGGCGCCTTGTCTAGTTCAGTTGACATTGATAGATTTTGTCTCGGAGCCACACATCACAACGCCTTAACCAGTCCTTGTGTGACAAGCTATTCTTATTTACAATAGGTGGAGCCATATAGGGACAATTCAATTATCCCAACATCCATTGCCTAAAATTATATCGTTATAAAAATAGATATTGAATTCTTTTTCACTTTTTTATATTTTTTATCCCTACAAAATTTAGCGCTATTTGATAGGACATGCTTAATGTTAATCACTATAAAAAGGAGTGATATATTTTTCTGAAAACTAATTAAGTTTAAGTTTTTTTGGTATGATAATTAATATTAAGCTATTAGCATCCTTGTTACATTTTATAAATTACAAATAATACTAAAAATTTTATACGTGAATCACATAATAACGAATTATATAGCAAATGCTATTTCTATTACAAAAAATATTTGACTCATTGGACTAAAAATAACATATGTGAGGCTTAATATAAAATATATGTTTGATTTTATATATATATATTTTTTTAACCTTGATTTCTTAGGAGCCTTTGGAAAAAATCTTTGGAGAAGGGCTTTTTTATCAATAAAAAGTTCCAAAAATGAGGTATATATAGTGTTATTACATATGTTATCTCGAAATTGTAATTCCTTATTGTAACAAACGATCTATATTAATGACGTGATTTATTGAGAGAAGCTTGATATAAGAATTTCTTTTATAGGGAGAGATAAAATGAAAATAATATCACCCATTTTAAAAGATAATTTCAATTTTTATCATATATCAACTTACATATCAAAAAAAAATAATTTTTATTATTTCATGCTCAATCAAGCATATTCACATAAAATGAAAACAAAGAAATATTTCTCAAGGAGAAGAGTGTTTTGGTGCCTCAATTACTAGTAAATTTAATTTTAATTTTATGATATATGATTCAACAAATTAAACTTTCAATTAATTAACATGTGTTTTATTTTTGAGTAGAAAATTATCTTTTAAGTATAAAATAAGTTATATTTCAGTTGTTTGTAAAAGTATATTACCTTTAACGACGAAACAAATATATAAGTTTAACATGCATATGAATACTTAAACGATTTTATTATTAATAAATCTGAAAATTTATGTAAAAAGTTTAAAAGTACACCTTTCAAGTAATTAGAATTAAATATATTTTATCATATATCACAAACTAAAATTAAAATTTAACAATAATCGAGAGAATTGAGAGACCAATAATACTATTAATTTATTTTTTAACAGTATATATATTAAAAAATTATATTAATGTTATTAAATAGAATAAATATTTTGATAAAATCTGTTACTACCTATAGATCCAACAATGTTTTAAGTGTTAGTTAAAACAATAATAAAAAGTTAAATGAGACAATACCAAAATTAAATGACAAACAGGCCCTAAATGTCTCTAGCAGGTGGAATCAAATTGTAACATGATATATGACACGTGTGCGTGTCCAGCTCAGCTTAGGCACGTGCCGAACACATTATATCTCGTGCCCATCGGCTTTTGACCATTGATTTCCAGTGGCTTAGCCATGACAAAATTAAATTAGCAGAAGCAAAGCTTAAGCAGTTGTTTAATCTAAAATTAAGGACGGATTCGAATATTAATTAGTGTGGCCTTTTGGTATTTCTAATGAGACATTAGGATCCATCTACTTCATTTATTTTTTTAATCTTTTTGTTCCTTCATCGATGTTTGACTAAGTACGATCGATCTCAGATTGATTAGTTCTTATTTTATTCTAATTTATTGTTTTGATCTGGCAATTATTAATGTTAATAAGATTATTAGGTCTCTGATTAGTATTAATTAGCTTCCACTCCCCTCCCTCTTTCCAGAAGCTTCTTTCGAATATCCATCGTCCAAATATGAACTGTTCATTTCATTATTATTAAAAAGGGATAGAAATTTTAAATGAGTGTTATACAGGGTTGTATAATATGAAAATATTCAAAACTCATCCTTGTTTATAAAGTAAAATCAAAGCAACAAGATGGAATAATTACAATTTTGGTCTTTTAGTGTTTTACCCGATAACATGTTTAATCTCTTGTAAAATAATATCAGAATTGTAATATAAGATTAAATCAGTACGTTTTTTTAATATGAAAAAGTATAACATGCCTATTAAATACAATATGAAATAGTCCTGATTAAAAAAAATAAAAAAACGACCCCCCAAGAGTCTGCTTAAACAATTTAATTTCAGAAAGGAAAAAAAAAACACTGAATGGGATGATACCGTCTTCATTGTTTGATAAGTGCAACCTTCATTTAAATAAGAAGAGTTTTCAAGTTTTGTTTAGATATAAGTTGTCCACGCTATTAATTAACAGAACTTGTAACCTTCTCAGTCGACAAAGCTTCTTTTTTTTTCCCTTCAAAATTAGCTTTGTTAACTAATAATATAATGGATTGACCGTACATGTCACAAGTGTCGGAACAATCATAGATGAAATGATTTTCCAAGAAATTTCCTAAACTAGAGACATATTAACAACTAAAGAATGGCTATATTATAAAGCATGTGCCTAACAGTGAAAGAAAATACACCAACAACTCAACAAGCATGAATTGGTGCACAAGCCCCATACCAACACAGACTTTATTAACATGCAAATACTATTTTTGTTTAATTTGAGAAATAGTATAATTGAAATAATAATTAACGTCAACTTATAAATATTCAATTTTCTTTTAAAATAAAATTCATGTCCAAACACAATTTAAATTTCAAATATTCTTTGTTAACTTCAACTTTAAGTATACCTTTTTCAGCTTCAACCACAAATATTCCAAACACATACTAAGATAGCGTCATGGTTAACTATCTTTGTAACTTCAGTAACATATATCTATTTTTTGTTGTGAACAAAGTTGACTCGATGGTAGATTATGGGCCAGAAGTGTTGAGCGATTCTGTTCCAATTGATATTATTGGGCCAAGAGCTAAATTGAGAAGAAGCCCAAGGATTAACAACTGAACAGAATACCTGATTTTTTGGTACCATTTTTATTTTATTTTTTGATTCAAAGGATAGAGATATTATAAATACTAAAGCAAAGAGAGCCTGTTGTGGGCAAGAAGAGTGATGCATGTTTGTGCCATGGACTGGCCATAGGAGTTAAAAGAAGTAGTAAATGATTGGGTAATTTTACCAAATCACTCCTATTAAATATAAGTCATTTAAATATAGAAAAATAAATATTAGTATTTAATAGCAAGGATAAAATAGAGATAAAATGATAAATTATTCATTGATTTTATAAACTGGACAACTATTGTTGGGTATCCCAAAATAGTATAGTGGATAAGTAAAGATGGATGGAGGGAGTAGTTTCTAAAATGTCTTCCCACATTGCGTTATTCACAAACACTGGAGGAACTAAATAAAAAAAAGTAGGGGTTCCAAATACAGTGCCCTTTACATCCTCCTTGCTTAGCATATCCGCCACCTTATTCTGTGTTAGGACCAAATAATTAGGTGTCATGCGGAAGCTAGCAAAGCAAACCTTGAATGACCATGAGTAAGAAGACAAACGAGAAATATATCATAAGAGACACAAACATTTAACGTGGTTCGGTCAACTGACCTACGTCCACAAGAGGAGATGAGCAATCCACTATAAATATGAGAGTACAAATAATCGAGAGAAATAACCTCACACAATTCACTCGGAATAAAAAGAGGTTCACACAAGTGTTAACGTAACACTTGTGTCTCACCGTTTCCCCCCCTACACAAAACTCTCAAAGCCCTTTAGGACTACATTGTGAATGCTACTAAGTTAGAAGGAATAAACCTCTATTTATAGAGTCATAAACATTTTCCTATAAGAAAAAAGACTAGCCAAATATGAAGACATTGTGTTTTCCTTTTAGGAAAAGGAAAACCTAATTATACTAGGAAAGTCAGGGCAAACACCCAACAATTCTGCTCTCGGAATATGTGCGTTGGTGGTACATCATTTAATATATACCCAAAATAGATTATTATTATTTTATTATTTTTTTTTTGCAATTTCAGACCCATGCGGTTTAAATTTGAATACTCGGGTCTGATTTGGACATTTTAAAACAATTGTGATCGTTATAATATTCTAGATTAATTATAAAAGTGTACTTCAATGCAAGTTTATATATATATATATACACACACGTCTCCGTGTATATGTGAATGTGAGTTGCGATTTATTATCATTTTAGAATTTATAACAATCTTGAGAAATCAAGATCACTCTGTGGCTCCAGTAATGGTACTTATTGGTACGTGCATGGCCCAAACTGTCCTCTTGAGTTCCTTTTAAAGAAATTTTCTCCTTCTGAAATTTCTTGTCCTTCATGGCTCCACCCTTCCATCACCCCAATCACGTGCAACAACTGTTTCTGATTTTTCAATAAATAAATAAAATTGTCATTTATTTGAATAAAATCACTAGAAATTTGAACATGAATATATGATGATTGATTAAAGACTAATATTGTTGGGAATTCCTTCTTCCACTTTTTGTCACCCCTTATAATTTTTATAAACTTAGATACTCACTAAAATTAAGAGTTAGATTGTTTATATGATCATTCAACTTAAGGTGTATTTGGTATGAAGGTCTAATTTGTTTTTATGTTTGTTTCGCTTAAATGTTTACAAATAGATTTATATTATTTTAGTTTAACGAAAATGACTTTCCTACCGATCCGTCGTGGGACATGACTCCCGACCTCGACTCAGGATTCAACTCCCACCCCCCGAATTGGGACTCAAATTTTGTCCCCGACCTGTGACCCAACTCTCGATCTCGACCTGCGACCCATCTCTCGACCCCGATCAGGATTCAATCACGATTCAGACCCTAACTTAGTATCAACCCTGACTCAGTACCCAATACTCGAGCTTGACCTGGGACCAAACCTCTGACACCGACCCAAAACTTAACTCTTAATCCCGACTAAGGATCAAACTCTCAAACCCAATTTAAGATCCAACTCCTAACTCTGCCTTGATTCAAGACTCGACCCCAACTCAAAATTTGATCCGGCCTCTGGGTAAACGTCGGATCTTTGCTTGATATCGGGTCTCAGATCTAGGTTTGGGATTCGGGTTATTGTTTGGTAACGAGTCAGTGTTGAATTTTAGGAGATTATCGAGTCCTGATTTAGGGTTAGGCCAAGGTCAAGTTGATGATCAAGTTGTTAAGTTGAGGTCGAAGTCAGTGTCAGGACCTGAGTTGGGTTCGAGTTTAGGATCGTGTCTCGGATTGGTGTTGGAGTTAGGTCTATGTCGAGATAGGGGTTTGGATCTGTGTTAAAGGGTGGGGGTCCAGGTTCAATGTCATTGTACTTACCCAAATTATATCTAAATGTTTTTGGGATAATATTTTTATCTTATTAATCAAACACAAGAAAATAAATAAGAAACTACTTATTTTTCAAAAAAAATATTTAGAAAAATATTTTCCTTTATACCTATCATTTTCGATCATTCTTTTTTCTGTCTTTCAAAAGTCCTTTTACGTTACCTAATCAACTTTATAGTCATCTTCTTCAATTTTGTTTTTCCTTTAAGATTTAATAACATGACAAGTTTAACTTACTTAACTCTAGTTTTCGCAAGATATATATTCGTTCATATGGCCAAAAAAATCAAGTTCAATAGTTTAACAATTTATAAAATAACTGAGCTACCGTTATTTTTATTTAGGTATGTTGTACTCTAATGCATGAAACGTTGAAACTAATTATTTTAATTAGTTGTACTTTGTTGTGGTGTAGACATGATTATAATTTGCGTAATAACTTATTAATAAAATATTATCTTATTCATTATAAAATAATAACTTTGTGCTAAACTTATGAGTGTTTTTGATAGTTTTTAGAACTTTTGAATATAAATCATGTTTTATATTTTTTTAAAATGTAAAATATGTTTTAAAAATTATGACCAAACACAACTTAAAACTTTAATCTAAAAGAATATTTGAGAATCTATGTTCAAACACTAACTAAAATAAACTCAAGCGTCCATATTTTCATTCACTACTCCATATCTAATAAGACACTTGTTGGACACTCGTCGTTTGCCTAGTGGTTGATTGCACTGCTAATTTCCCATCATAACAATATATATTTGACTAAACATGTTCCCACCTCCATTAGTAGCAAACTTTCAACAAGCTAAGTCTGATTGTTTCTTGATACTTAGTAACCAATAATTAAAATAACTTTCCTTAAAGTTAATTAAATTTATTTTTAGTGAATTACTACAAATAACAATATTAGAAAAGGACAAATTAGTCAAATAATAATTTTTTCATTAAGATGATAAATAAATTAAATGAATTGTTATTAAAAAAAAAAAGGTAATTCTTAAACCATCAGGGAAACATTTGGGTTTCGTATTATTTATCTTTTGGTTATCCTAAAGTTAGCTATTATCCTTTTTGATACAAATTGCACAACAGTGGCTGTATCCAATACTCGTGGCAATATAAAAGCCATAAATTCCCAATTCCAGTTGCAAATTGCTCTATCATTATGAAGAGAGAATTTTGAATAATACTCTCCCCGTTTCATATTAGATGGACACTTTCTATTTTACACAGTGATTAAGAAATCATTAATAGATTAATTATTTTTACTATTTTGCCCTTTATTCATATCAATGCAATATACGTAGAGTATAAAAATAGCTAATACTGAAAATTGTTCACATTCAAAAGACCATATTAATTGTAGACGTAAAATGATAAAAATTTAATTAATTCTATCTTGATTTAGTAGGTGATCAAGTAATATAAGACAAACACTTTTCTAATATGGGACGGAGGGAGTATAATTTTAAATTAAAGATATATGTGATTTTTTAAAATTTGCTATGTTGAAGTTGAAAAAAGCTTACTAAATATTAAAAGGCATAATATATAAATATGATCTTTAACTTGGCTTCAATCGGTAACTATGACCTCTAATCTTACCAGTGCACACTTTAACTATCCAAAATTTGAATAAATAGACATATTCATCCTATATGTTATCCTACATGATAATTTTATTTCTCGTACATGTATTGTGCCAACCAAATACAACGAATTGGTTGCCCCGGAAGAAATACCCAAAAAATAAAAACACCTTAAAAATATAAAAGTGTTATGAAATAAACTAAATTCAACAAAATAAGGCGGAGAAATATAACAGAGAAGAAAGGAGAAACTGAGAAGGAAACTTAAATTTCGTATCTATTTGTTATCTTCTCAATGCCAAGGATGGCATTTATAGAAGATGAGAAAGCACAAATTGTGCAACAATACCAAGTGGTCAACATGCCCACTTTTAAGTGGGCCCACTTGAGGAAGACATCCAATACTCAATAGAAAGAGACATTCAATACTCAACACTCCTCCTTGGATGTATATGTATAATGTGCCTCCATAAAAATTCTATAAGAAATAATATACATATTTGGTAATACGCTTTGAGTGCTGCCTCATTAAAAAATCTTACTAGGAAAAATCTAGTGGGATAAAAAACCTTGGTTAAGGGAAAAAGAGTGCAGCGCGTATTTTTACTTCCCCTGATGAAATCTTCATTTGATATTTTGAAGACGGCGCATTCCAACTTTATATCTTAATTTCTCAAAAGTTGATGTTGGTAATGCCTTTGAAATAAATCTGCAAGATTATCACTTGAACGAATTTGTTGTACATCAATATCACCATTCTTCTGAAGATCATGTGTGAAGAATAATTTTGATGAAATATATTTCGTTCTGTCTCATTTTATGAAGCCACCTTTCAATTGAGCTATGCACGCGGCATTGTCTTCGAATATAATTGTGGGTACTTTGACATCATTTTCTAGGCCACATCTTTCTTTGATGAACTATATCATTGAGCTCAACCGCATACATTCTCTACTTGCTTCATGAATTGCTATTATTTCAACATGATTTGAATAAGTAGCAACAATGGACTGCTTTGTAGATCGCCATGATATAGCAGTTTCTCCGTGTGTAAATAAATAGCCTGTCTGAGTTGAACCTTATGGAGGTATGATAAATAACCTGCATCTGCATAACCAATAAGGTCTGCACAACCATTGTTAGTATAAAACAAACCCATATCAATAGTACCCTTAAGGTATCGCAAAATATGTTTGATACCGTTCCAATGCCTTCGCGTTGGGAATGAACTATACCTTGCTAGCAAATTAACAGAAAATGTTATATCATGCCTGGTTGCATTAGCAAGGTACATAAGTACACCAATAGCACTGAAATATGGTACTTCAGGACCAAGCAGTTCTTCACCCTCTTCTGGAGGTCGAAATTGATCTTTTTTCACTTCAAGTGGTCGAACAATCATTGGAGTACTTAATGGATGTGCTTTGTTCATGTAAAATCTTTTTAATATTTTCTCTATGTAGGTAGATTGATGGACAAAAAACCCGTCTGCTAAATATTCAAGTTGCAGACCTAGATAAAGTTTTATCTTTCCAAGGTCTTTCATTTCAAATTCTTTCTTTCGATATTTAATTGCCTTTTTGGACCTCTTTAGGAGTCCAATTAGATTTATGTCATCAACATAAACGGCGAGTATAACAAACTCCGATTCTGTTTTCTTAATAAAAACACATGGACAAATAACTTCATTTATATAGCCTTCATTTATTAAGTACTCACTAAGGCGATTATACCACATATGCTCTGATTGTTTCAAACCATATAATGATCTTTGCAGTTTGATTGAGTACACTTCTCAAGACTTTTTACATGTTGCAGGCAATTTTAATCCTTCTAGAATTTTCATGTAAATTTCATTATCAAGTGAACCATAAAGGTAAGTTGTAACTACATCCATTAGATGTATTTCAAGATTTTTATGTACATCTAAACTAATGAGATATCGAAAAGTTATTCCATCCATAACTGGTGAATATGTTTCTTCATAGTTGACTCTGAATTTTTGAGAGAATCCTTGTGCAACAAGGCGAGCCTTGTATCTTACAATTTCATTTCTCTCATTTTGTTTCCGTACAAAAATCCATTTATAACCAACTGGTTTTACACCTTCTCGGGTTTGGACTAGGGTACAAAAACCTCACGTTTAGCAAGTGAGTCTAATTCTGATTGAATTGTTTTTTGCCATTCTGGCCAATCACATCTACGTCGACATTCTTCGACGGATTTAGGTTCAAAACTCTCACTATCTTGCATGAGGTTAAATGCAATATTATATGCAAAAATATTATCAACCGTGATTTTAGATCGATCTAAATTTACCTCATCACCGGAAGAACTTATTGAAAGTTCTTCATTCACATGAGTCTCGGGCTCACTGATTTCTTCAAGAATATCAGGAGTACTCAAATTTTGACCTACTTTAGGAGGTTCTTGTGTAGTATCATTTTTATTATTTTTCATGCTTCTCTTTCTAGGATTTTTATTTTTTGAACCCAACGATCTACCACGCTTCAGACATGTTTGTGATTCAGAAGCTATGATACTAGCAGATGGTCCTTTTGGGACATCAATTCGGATAGGCACATTCACTGCAGGGATATGTGACTGAGTTACTCGTGGTAAATCAGTAAATGCATCTGACATTTGATTTGCTATTTCTGTAAGTGGATGATCTTTTGGACCTCCTACTCACATGTGCGGGTACGTGGATCAAAATGTGATAGTGATGAAACTTTTCACCGCAATTTTTTTCTTTTGCGGGGTTTTTTTTGTCTCTCTCTAATGACGGAAAAATTATTTCATCAAACCGATAATCTGCAAATCGACCAGTAAACAAGTCTTCTATCAACGGTTCAAGATAGCGAATTATGGAGGGTGAGTCAAACCCAACATATATGTCAAACCTTCGTTAAGGGCCCATTTTTGTACGTTGTGGTGGTGCTATAGGCAGGGGCAGAGCTACAGGGGTGCGAGGGGTGGCAACCGAATCCCCTTCGTCAGAAAATTGCACTATATATATACTGCAAATTTTTTTATTCATGTACAAATATTATTTTTGCATCCCCTTAACAAATGGAGATTGTGGATCAGTGAATAAGGTGCCTGTGATTGAGCCCGCGGTCGCGGGTTCGACTCTCGACAATGACATATTTTTTTACTTTTTTCACCCAATCCCTTATTTTTTAATTTTCTTGAACCCCCTTATCAAATATTCTGGTTCCTCCCCTGGCTATAAGCACGTATACTGCACAATCAAAAATTCTTAAATGGGCTATATTGGGTTCCTGACCAGATACTAATTGTGATGGAGAGTATTTATTATAATGTGTCGGTCTGAGAATTACAAGTGCTGCCGCATGTAAGATAGCATGACCCCAAATAGTAATTGACAATTTTGTTTTCATTAGTAGAGGTCTTGCTATCAATTGTAGACGCTTTATAAATGACTCTGCAAGGCCATTTTGAGTATGAACATGAGCAACAAGATGTTCAATTTTTATCTCAATTGATAAGCAATAATCATTAAAAATTTGGGATGTAAATTCTCCAACATTATCAAGGCGAATGGCCTTAATTGGATAATCTGGAAATTGTGCCCTTAATCTTATTATTTGTGCCAATAATTTCGCAAACGCCAGGTTGCGGGATGATAAGAGGCACACATGAGACCATCTAGATGATGCATCTATTAGGACCATGAAATATCTAAACAATATATTAGGTGGATGAATAGGTTCACATATATCTCCATGTATACGCTCTAAAAAGCCAAAAGATTCGATGTCAACCTTCAGGGTCGATGGTCTGACAATTAATTTGCCTTGATAACAAGCAGCACATGAAAATTCATCATTTGTAAGAATCTTCTGGTTCCTTAACGGATGTCTAGTTGAATTTTCAAAAATTTATCTCATCATTATTGATCGAGGATGACATATTCGATCATGTCATAGCACAAATGTATTTGGATCAGCAAACTTCTGGTTTACGATCATATGTGCTTCAATTGCACTAATTTTTGCATAATATAGGCCAGAGGACAAAGTTCATAATTTTTCCAAAATATATTTTTGGCCTGAGACACTCTTGGTTATACCAAGATATTCAATATTCATTTTATTTAGTGTCTCAACATGATATCCATTTCTGAGGATATCTTTAAAACTTAACAAGTTTCTTGGTGATTTAGAAGAGTATAGTGCATCTTCTATAACAATTATTATCCCCTTAGGCGGAATTATAGTAGCTCTTTCGGAGCCTTCTATCATTTTTGAATTACCAGAAATTGTAGTAACATTTGCTTTTCTTCTTAGCAAGTTAGAAACATATTTCTCGTCTTTAAATATAGCATGTGTTGTTCCACTATCAATTACACAAATATCATCTTGATTTATCATTGATCCAAATAAGATTTGAGGCATTTCCATATTTTCTTCAATAAAAAATAAAATAAGTATTAACACATGGTACATTACACAATTTTTTATTTATTTACATGGACTAGAAAAATACAAACATAATATTTAAACAGATAAAAAGAAAAATATTTATATATTATTAGTCCTATCGATATTCATATTTTCGTCTGAAAAATTAAATAAGTCAGCTACATCCAAATGCATGGGCTCAATATTATCTTCAGAGATAAAAATTATCTTTAGATTATTTTCTACCCTCTTTAATGATGCCTGATATAGCTGAACTAGACGTTTTGACGACCGACAAGTCCGCGACCAGTGCTCCACACCTCCACATCTATGATATACACTTTCTGAATTATTCTTCGATAAACCTTCTGGCTTTTTACCCTGCCTTTTATATTACTGGTCATTTCTCGATGCCAGCCGAGTATCATGATTAAAATTTCCTTTTTGACCACGACCACGACCACGACTGGGTCCATGACCTCTTTCTTGTTGGTTATAATTTGTCTGATTCACTTCAGAGAGTGGCAAAGAATCAACTGGCCGACTATCATGATTTTTCATTAATAGTTCATTATGTCTTTCAGTAATAAGAAGGTGAGATAATAATTCAGAATATTTTATAAAACTTTTTTCGCGATATTGTTGCTGTAGGAGAATATTTGCGGATGGAAATGTGGAGTATGTTTTTTCCAATTTATCTTGCTCAGTGATTTCGTCTCCGCCTAAATTTAACTGAGCTATAATTCTAAATAAGGCAGAATTATATTCAGTTATATTTTTAAAATCCATTAGTCTCAGATTTAACGAGTCATGACGTGCTTGTGGAAGCATGACCAACTTCAGGTGGTCATATCTTTCTTTAAAATTTTTCCACAATTTCAGAGGATCCTTTAATGTAAGATATTGTAATTTTAGCCCCTCGTCAAGATGGTGGCAGAGAAAAATCATAGCTTTTGCACGATCTTGACTAAATTTCGTGTTATCATCTTTGATGGTGTGTGTCAGACTCATCGATTCTAGATGAATTTCGGCATCAAGTGTCCATGATTAGTAGCCTTTTCCAGAGATATCAAGAGCAGTAAATTCAAGTTTTGAAATATTTGTTATATTATAAAAATAAAATTAAATAAAACTCTTACCACTTTTGTTACCTTGAATAAATAGTAGAGCTTCGTGCTGATAACATGTTATGAAATAAACTAAATTCAACAAAATAAGGCGAAGAAATATAATAGAGAAGAAAGGAGAAACTGAGAAGGAAGCTTAAATTTCGTATCTATATGTTATCTTCTCAATGCCAAGGATAACATTTATAGAAAATGAGAAAGCACAAATTGAGCAACAATATCAAGTAATCAACATGCCCACTTTTAAGTGGGCCCACTTGAGAAAGACATCCGATACTCAACAAAAAGTAAATTTGAAAAATGAAAGGAGGCGTCATATTAATTTCTCTTTATTATCATGCCAGCTATACTCAACGAGAGACATAACATTGCCATGGAGAGCAGCAAATGGCTAGCAGCGGTGGCTAGCATATGGATCCAGTGCAGCAGTGGCGCATCATACACCTTCGGTATCTACTCCCCTGCGCTCAAGTCCACCCAATTTTACGATCAATCCACTCTCGACACTGTCTCTGTTTTCAAAGATATCGGCGCCAACGCCGGAATTCTCTCCGGCCTCCTTTATACAGCTGTCGCCGCCAATCCTAGCTACGACAGAGGACGCTTTTCGTTTGTCCACGGCGGGCCATGGATTGTACATCTGGCTGGGGCTGTCCAGTGCTTTGCCGGTTACTTTTTCATGTGGCTTGCCGTCACCGGAACCATAAACAGGCCGCCTGTGGCTGTTATGGCTCTGTTCATGTTCATCGCTGCTCATGCTCAGACTTTCCTCAATACGGCTAATGTTGTTGCGTCCGTTCAAAATTTCCCGGACCACAGTGGCACTATTGTGGGTATAATGAAGGTATGTTGCGAATTACAAGCAAAATCAACTACTCACATGAGTGATTTTCTACTTCTGTTAGTCTTTTTTTAATACGTACTATTTTGCATTTGGTGGCGGATTTTCCTAGAAAATTGTGTTCTGATTTTTGAATCATTAATTTAACTAATTTTTGAAGTTAAATTTAATTAGAATAACTCACTCTTTCAAAAATCATATGATATATATTTTAACCAGTTAATCTAATTCTGATTGATGAAAATATTAGTCAGACTTCATATAATTTGATTTTTGAAGAACAAAATGCTATAAATAAAAAGGAACGGAGGGAATATACTATTTCCTTGTACTGGTTTTAATAATTACGCTATTGGATAATTATTATTGCCAGCGTACTGTAATCCTATGAAGTTTTATCCATTGTGACGTTTTAGGGATTGATAAGTGGGGACGTATTCTGTTGCTTGACGTTTGGGGATTGATTAGAATAAAAAATTTCTTTTTTGGCAACCTATGATGTGATAGCTGATAAATAGAAATGTTGTATACTTAACTTTATCTTTCATTGTTTGTCCTGATAACCAAACGAAGTCTTAAAATTGTACAACTGGTGTAGCAACTTTTCACAGCTACCCTAAATAATAAGACTTGATTTACCATCTTCTTAATATTTATACTTACGCTGTATATAATCTCATTAAATAAAGAGATAGTACTTCCAAAAGGATTGGATGCTATCAAACTGTTACAGGTTTTGTTTAAACATTTCCCGTGTGACAAATTTAGGATTAAATGTGAATAGTCCTGATGTGTTTATATTAGTTTTCTGGCTAGATGTTTAGTGCGTCCTTGTGTGTGGGGGGTAGCGGTGGGGCTTTGGAAGGGTGAAAAGAATAAAGAAAAGGCTTGATAGAACCTAATAATTGTCGAGGGAGAAAACACCACAATTAAAATTTGATAGGATAATAAATAAATAAAATAAATTAGACACGAGAATTTTACGTGAAAATCCCTCAAACAGATAGAGGAGAAAAAATACGGGTAGAAGAATTTCACTATGATAATATGAGAGTACACTGCTAGTATAAGGAGAAAACAACAATAAACACTTCTGTCTTATAAAAGGAACAACTATTAAAGAGGACACTCAAAACTATAATATTTATCTTGGTGTATAACTCTCTTTGTATTTTTACTTTCACTTTTCTAATAAAATAAATGAGGATACGAGGCTCTTTATTTATAGGAGGATGAAAACGTATGGAAAATTTAGGCGTTAATTTTTTACGTATAATTTCTGTACTTTTGCTTCTGTCAACTTTTGCTTTTTTAAAAAATTGTGACATTTTTCTTTCTTTTTGTTTTTTACTTTTTGATTTCTTGCATTAATTAGCCCTGATTGGTTGTTGGTATTATGTAATGATTTTTTTAATACGCAAATTAGCCTGTTAAAGCTTCGATAGTTGTGGAGTTGGTAGGTGGGACATTTCATATTTATTAAAGGTATATGCCAATAACTATGTAGCTATAGCATCACTGCTAAAAGATGTGCTACATATACTAATCCTTTAAAGGGGCGTGCTGGCAGTTGGCCTTAAAGGTCTAATTGGCCTAACTAAGAATGATATAACCAGTATAACACCATGTCACGGAGGGGTCTCGGCTTCCATAAAAATTTTTTTAGTAATTTCTCTGTCTATTTGTCAAGTATAATATTCTTGTTCGGAATAACTGGCACTTAAAATATCCTATTTTTGGTGTAAGTTCAATAGCTTTTTCCCTCTAGGTTTTCTAAGCTTAACAAAAGCCCCCTTCTGAGTTCGAAGGAAGATTATATGCCACCATAAAACGAACTAGGAGATGCATACTTTTGCAAAATATAGAAAAATCATATCTATCATATATTATTAAAAGTGGGAAGCTTCAATCTTTAAGGTTGAATTATCATTTTGCCCCTCCATTAAATTAAAATGTTATAAATTATTTAATTAATTAAATTATAAAATTTTAATTCACCCAAGGCCTAATTGCATATTTGCATGTTTCAGGTTCAAAAGTAAATTTTACAGGATTAGATAACAAAACGTCAAAACATTTCAAATTCTTGGCTACATTAATTTAGAAATAATGAATATTTAAAAGAGTCTACCTTTTTAAATGTTATCATACTAAATGCTAATAATAGCTAAAATATGTGATACGAAATAATAATTTTTCTCATTTTACAAGCTTTCCAAAAGTTTATACATTATCAGGATGATTATAAAAAATTAAAAATTAATAATAGGTATATAATTTAATAAAATAATTACTATGAAAACTTACCGTAGCTTATGTCTTTATTTGGTTTTCTATAACATTAATGTTATAAGTTCAAAAATACTTTTAAGAAATAATAATAATTTCATGAAGAGTCTTTTTCACTAACCTCATTAATTATAGGGTATTTTACTTAAATCCACAGTGAAAAAGCTCAATTACAATTTATCCCGACTTTTTTGGTAATTATCTGAATTTCCTTTTTTTTCTTCAGATTTTTGATACATACAAATGACGCTGATACATCGCGATTTAATACATAAGTCTTTTTCATGATACATCGCTAGTTGATACAAACCAAATATTATAATATCAATAAAACTTATAAATCAGCTTATAACACCTAATATATCATGAACACAACAAAAATAGCAGTAAAACTTATGTTTTATTGATACATTTTGTGTTTGGTTTGTATCAACTAGCGATGTATCATGAAAATGACCTATGTATCAGATCGCGATGTATCAACATCATTCTTATGTATCAGAAGAGGAATTTTTGAATTTCTTACAAATGGTAGGGAATAATTGAAAATATAGGATTATAAGGTGTGTAATTTGGTAATTTTTCCTTAATTTAATTAGGGTATTTTACTTAAATCCCATAGTGAAAAAGCTCAATTACAATTTATCCCGACTTTTTTGGTAATTATCTGAATTTCCTTTTTTTTTCCAGATTTTTGATACATATGAATGACGCTGATACATCGCGATTTGATACATAAGTCTTTTTCATGATACATCGCTAGTTGATACAAACCAAATATTGTAATATCAATAAAACTTATAAATCAGCTTATAACACCTAATATATCATGAACACAACAAAAATAGCAGTAAAACTTATGTTTTATTGATACATTTTGTGTTTGATTTGTATCAACTAGCGATGTATCATGAAAAGGACTTATGTATCAAATCGCGATGTATCAACATCATTCCTATGTATCAGAAGAGGGATTTTTGAAATTTTTACAAATTGTAGGGAATAATTGAAAATATAGGATTATAAGGTGTGTAATTTGGTAATTTTTTCTTAATTTAATTAGAATTTTTTTGCTTAAATTCCATAGTGAAAAAGCATGCATTACAATGTATATTATTTATATATATGAATTAGTTATTAAATTAATGAATTTATATTATCTTGAGTTCTGTCACAATTATAAAAATTTTGAAGAAATTTAGAAGTTGAAGAGTTGCCTTTTCACTATTCAACATGGATTATTTATATCTTTCAATTCCATTCATCAGCTCATATTTTTGCATTACTCTTTTTTTATTCAATACGATTCCTTATTCATGTTTAGGTGAACATTTTCTACTGATCTTTTCTTCTCTTCTCTTATTTAAATTTTTTCTCATTCTTAATTCCAATTTGTTGATAATTTTTTTGCCTAATTTTGTCTGTCCTCTTTTTAATAGAAGGTTTTGTGGTGCAACCCATATTAGAATGCAAAAAGGAAAATTGACTTTATAGTGTTTTAAAATATAAATCTAATTGTTGTTATGCATTTCAAGTTCTCCTTATACACTTATTAGTGTATATATTGAAAGTTTCTCAATGAGTTGTAGGAATTATTGTGAGGTATGATTGATTAAGCTCATGAGAAATATATATTCTTATTATGCTTGTAGTTTGAAATTTGAGAGTATCTGTTTTGATTTCTTATTTTATACATGTTTTCTAATTTATATTGCAATCAAATATTTTTTTAATGTACACATAAATTTATAACTATAAATATATATTATGCAAATATATGATATGGATACACGTGCAACGTAAGTGTCCAAATACTAGTAATGGATAAAGATTAACCGGTATTTGCTTTCTGCAAATATCAGTTTTAAGGCTCATAATTATTGATTTGCGTTCCTGTATTGGCATTTATCCTTTTACTTGTTGATTACCGGTTAGACCTGAAAAAAGAACCTAGAGTTTTCAATTATGAGCAAATTGCAATCTGTTGTGTCCATGAAGTTTTATACTATTTTGTCATTGTGATTAATCTATTATATTTATTGGAGTCTGAAGAGCAGCATCATATTTTCTTTTTTGTTTTTGTTTATGTGATTTTTCACAAAATAAAAACAACTCTCATGTTATTACTGCTCATGCATCTGGTTGTCTGCAAAGCCCTTCCCTCAATGGTGAAACTTATCTCATTGTGAATTGGAAGCCTAGAAAGAATTTGGGGCTTTTAACTTTAGAATTTTGTTAGCTGCAGAATTATAAAAATTGGATCTGTTAAAAGTTAATACTTAAGCAGTGAGCATAAGGATGAGTTATTTCCAATCTACTCTTACCAAGGTTGGTCCCAATTTTCTCTGATGGTCTAGTACCATTATATGAGTATTTTCTCCCGTTGAGTAACTGATGCATTATCTATTCAATTAAACAATTGCTTGATGCATTTTCTCTTGGCCAGGGTTTTCTTGGTTTGAGTGGAGCAATTCTAATACAAGTGTATCAGACCATATTCATTAACAACCCAAGCTCGCTGATATTGACGCTTGCATTACTGCCGACTATAGTCACTCTGATGCTCATGTTTTTGGTGACAGTCCATGAGACACCGTCAAGAAATGAGGAGAAATATTTGCACGACTTCTTATTAGTTTCTTTAGTTATTGCTGCATATCTTCTGTTCTTACGGGTTTTGGAGAATGTCTTTGTCTTCCCACAATGGGCAATGATCATTACATTATTGGTTCTCTTTGCTCTACTTTGTTCTCCTATTACTGTCGTAGTCAAGGCCCAAATGGCTGATCTAGAGAGACTGCCGCCATCAATCACATCTTCTACCTCTCTATTGATAGATGAGCCTGAATTGGAGAGTTCTAATAAATTGGCTGTTGGGAATATTATGGATTATGATGAAGTGCCAACAGATACAGTCCAGCGAAAGGCTAGCTCTATCTTGCAGCCTGATGAACAAAAAAATTTGTGGCAAGCCGTGTGCACCATAGACTTTTGGTTTCTATTTGTCGCGATGATATGTGGGATGGGATCAGGACTGGCCACGATAAATAACATTAGCCAGATTGGGGAATCACTTGGTTACACAACATTGGCAAGAAGTACTTTAGTTTCACTCTGGAGTATATGGAATTTTCTTGGCCGTCTTGGAGCTGGATATGTATCAGATATATTTCTGCTCAGGAGAGGGTGGCCAAGGCCATTATTCATGGTCTTTACTCTCGCAGCAATGACTGGTGGCCATGTGATTATCGCTTCAGGTTTTCCCGGAAATTTGTATTTGGGTTCACTGATAGTAGGTATTTGCTATGGCTCGCAATGGTCGCTGATGCCTACCATAAGTAAAGAGATATTTGGTGTGGTCCATATGGGTACTATTTTCAACACAATCTCCATAGCTAGTCCAGTGGGCTCTTATGTTCTTTCTGTCAGAGTAATCGGCTATATATATGACAAAGAGGCATCAGGAGAAGGAAACTCGTGCTTTGGTACTCACTGCTTCATGCTATCTTATTTCATATTAGCATCAGTAAGTCTTTTCGGAGTTCTAGTTGCCTTGACATTGTTTTATAGGACGAGAAGGTTCTACTCCCGTGTGCTCATGTTGTGCTGATCACAAGTCTGAAAGACATTGAAAAGTCTTTGTCTTCTTATTTGCTGGCATAAATTTTTTGCAAGGTTTCTGTATTTGGGTCAATCCTTGCAGATTACAGTTGCTATTTTGTATCTGCACCTTAATAAAACTAGGAATTTGGGATGGAGCACACTGTAGATATTGTGCATAATTGTGAGTTGTTGTGGTTCGTGTTTTGGTTTCTTGCCTTTTAGTGTTCTCTTACAGGAATTGAAAACCAAAAACGAAGATTATGCATTTACTTCGGCCATTTTTCAAAAAGCCAACTGATCTCTCTGTCATTTGTTATTTGATTATCATTTTGTGTTTTGATCTATGAAAGAAAAATCAGCCTCGGATATGAAGAGGCGTGTTGCAAAAATAAATAAATCAAATTCTGCACACAAATTTTAAATTTTTAGATGAGATGCATATATAATTCAAATTCTAAAAGAAAAGAAATATGTTTATGTACTTTGAAAAATTAAGAGATAATTTATTGTTTTATATTTATTTTATCCTTATTATCAAATACTATTTTCTCCATTTCAAATTTTTAATTAAATTGTCTGATTTTAATTTGATATGAAATTTAATCTTATGTTCTTAAAATATCGAGTGAAAAATTAAAATTAAAAATTTATGATAGGCATTTTTTTATGAGACACTAAAAAGGTAAAACAAGATAAATAAATTGATATAATAATTAATTAGGAATAATATAATAATGAGGGCTTGTGAAAAATCAACAGAAATATGGACGGACAGAGTAATTCTGACAAATTAATTTGAGTAGTGTATGGACCCGTGGCAGCCAGAGTAAACACTCAACCAGAAAACCTCAAAGTAGTAGTGAAGAACTTCACTCATCAACCAAAAGAAGAAAAAAACAGTAAATGGATTTAGACCCAGATTACAATCCCAGTTTCAAGGCCAAAATCAACACCAGATGGGTGGCCACAGTCGCTAGTATATGGATCCAATGTACCAGCGGTTCACTCTACACATTCGCCATTTATTCTTCTCTTCTCAAATCCACCCAAGGATACGATCAAGCCTCCCTAGATGTCGTCTCCGTCTTCAAGGATCTCGGCGCAAATTTCGGCATACTTTCCGGCTTACTCTACTCATCAGTCACCGGCTCCCGCCGCCGCCGTTGTTGTGGGCCATGGGTGGTGCTGCTTGCTGGAGCTATTCAGTGCTTTGCTGGGTATTATCTTATGTGGTTGACCGTTGTCGGGATTCTGCCTAAACCCCCTTTATTGGTTATGTGCCTCTACATGCTTTTAGCTGCTCATGCTATGACTTTCTTCAATACGGCCAACGTTGTCACTGCTGTGCACAATTTCCCTAATTATAGAGGCACCATTGTTGGCATCATGAAGGTTTGTTTCTCAATCCGTCTAATTGCGTTACTCTTCAGAAATTTTTGACAAATTATAAAATCTGACTTTTTATTTAAGTTGCAAGCTTTATCATCGATTTCAATTTTATGGTTATTCAAGTTGCAAGCTTAGAAATGATCACATTCAATGAAGATTGAAAGTAGCAAACATACATCGGATAAAACTAGAAATGATAACATGCTACAAAGAGTGCAAGTAGCACATGTAGATGATAAAGTGAGAAGATGGCCTGTGATTATTTGGTCATTTCTTTAGTGGACCTTCATATGTATTGTTTATAGATGCTATGATGACTAGAAGTGGTAGTGAGATTGGTTAAATGGATGAGCTACACCTAAAATAATATGGAAGACGTTGTCACAAAAGACCTATAATATTTCTAAATCAATGTAAATTTAACTTATCACAGAACAAATGGAAGCAAATGATTTATTCAGGTGATATCAATTAGTTCTTATTGGGACTTGGTTTTTGTTGGTGCTATTACGCTTACATTAGGTTCTCTGTTTGTTAAGATTCTCTTAAGTCATTTTGTTCTGGTTAGAGACTGTATGTCTATGTAAGGATAAGTGTGAGGAAAACCTAGTTTTAGAGAACTCTTATCTTTCCTTAAAATATAAATTATTAGAAATATGAAATGTGCCTAGATAAAGCAAAATGGATATTGATGATTCATAGTTGACCTCAGCTAGGTATAGATTGAGGCATAGTCGATCAAATGATATTGTAGATGGTTATTTCTTTGACCTCCAAAAAATTAACTAAAGATGGCGACTAAGTCGTTCAAAGTTAATTGTATCTTCTCCTCTTCATAATATAGAAGGAATGCCAATTCCTTTGATTTCAGCACCAAGTCTCAAAGTAAAATTGAAAGACCACAGATATCAAAGAGTAGAGTCGGAATCTCAGAAGGCTTGTGGTGCTAATCTTGTTTGTGGTATATTGCTTTCAATTTATCTATCTTCTCTTGTCCCCTACATTGATATTTGATTTATTTTCCATAATTCTATGCAGGGTTTCCTCGGGTTGAGTGGAGCAATATTAATTCAAGTATATCAGACATTCTTTAGAAACAGGCCCACTGCATATCTTCTGTTATTGGCATTGTTGCCTCCTATTTCTACTCTGTTACTTATGTCGTTCGTAACAATCTCGCAAACAAATGAAGATGATGAGAAGAAGCATCTTAATGGTTTCTCATTGATTGCTTTGGTACTGGCTTCTTATCTCATGGCTGAAATCATTGTGGGAAACGTCTTCTCTTTACAACTGTCTGTTCGCATCATTACTTTTACTATACTCATTTTCTTGCTGCTTTCCCCGATCTCTGTTGCAATAAGTGCCCACAAGGAAAAGTCTTATAGAATAATTAAATACTTACTCGAGCAAAACTCACTGGAGGATGAGCAATATAGATCTCAGGCACATTTTGTGGACATGGGGCAAAGTCATGATAACTATGATGAGTTGCCTGCTGGTGCTGATCAAGAGAGAGATATGAATGAGAGGAGGACTCCAGAATGGGGGGAAAACATGAATCTTTTTCAGGCAATGTGCACCACTGGTTTTTGGTTTTTGTTTGTCACCACTGCATGTGGAATGGGCACAGGGCTGGCCACAGTTAATAATATTAGCCAGATAGGAGCGTCACTTGGTTACACAATCTTAGAGACAAATACTTTAGTTTCTCTATGGAGTATCTGGAATTTCCTTGGTCGCTTTGGAGCTGGTTGTATTTCAGATTATTTCTTGCACTCTCTAGGTTGGTCAAGGCCATTATTTATTGTTGTTACTCTGGCTAGTATGACTGTTGGCCATGCTGTGATAGCATCTGGTCTGCCTGGTACTTTGTATGCCGGCTCTGTTATAGTTGGCATTTGTTATGGATCACAATGGTCACTAATGCCCACAATTGCATCTGAGATATTTGGTGCAGGGCATCTGGGCACAATATTTAACACCATAACCATAGCAGGTCCTGTAGGATCTTATATACTGTCTGTTTGGGTAGTCGGATACCTCTACGATAAGGAAGCATCAGATGAAGGGAACATGTGTACTGGAACTCACTGCTTCATGTTATCCTTCTTTATCATGGCAGCTTCCACTTTCTTTGGGGCTCTTGTGGCCTTGGCTTTGTTCTTTCGGACAAGAAACTTCTACAATAATGTTGTTTGCAGAAGAGGTGCTAATACCATTACTGGTTAGTTCTCATTGATAAAAACAATCCAGGAGGATAGCAGTTGAATGCCCTTAGCAACAGCTCCTTGTAACATAGTGTACAATACAATTTGGTTGGTACGTTGCCTGACTACCCGACTTTGTAGCTTATGATATGATTTATGAACCTGTATCAGTATGAATATGAAGTTTGGACCACCAAGGACACTATAAGTTTGAGAATCAGATGCTGGAGGAGGAACATTTTTCTCAAGTATACTCCATGGCGCTTCTCTGGTTAAGGTACACATTAAGGAGATACGCAGGTATGAGGCCTACAACACTTGAGATCAGATAGATAGTAATGTGGAATTCAGTTGACAATTTTGAACAATATGTTGTAAACTGAACTCGATGGTACTCTACAAGTTGTGACACGTGATATTAAGAGTGGAAATTGGATGCAATTACCATGTGAATGTCTTACGTATGGTATGAGTCAAAAATGCATTTCGAACTTAAAAAGCTAAGGAACCGCAGAGCTTATTTTGCAGGGAATAAGACCTTATCTAAATGAGTTAAAGATGGAAAGTGAAAGTGACATCAATTTAGTCCTCCCAATACAACGTAAGATACATAAAATTGATTGAAAAGAATCAGGAAAAGTCATGTCCCCAATATATATAACTCCGATTGCGAAATTCTTTTCCAGTCAATTTTGTTAGAGAGTACACTCAATACGATTCACACTGGTTACATTCTTTAATTTTCCATTAAAAGCAAAAATAAAAATGATGAAAGAAAAAAACAGAATAAGGAAATAGCATGAAACGCCAGAGATATTTTGATGTATATATAACTGCACATAAAGATGATTTGTCCTTGAATGACCATTAACATTCTTTTAGTGGTAGTATAATAATCAGCCTGGAGAAATATATGGTTAACCAAAGTAAATGTAGAGATAATAAATTGCATGAAACAAGTCTCTTACGCATCGTATATTTGGCACTAATTTTTGATGGAAAATATGTATCAAGATAAAATTGAAATATCTGTTATAACAAGTGTTAATTACATGCGGCAAGTCAAGATATAAGTAGTATTGATCAAAACCCATTAATTCTTGGCTTGAAGTCTACAAAACATTGGTTGAAGCTAAAAACTAATCAAGATATACTACTTCATCAACTTAATTTTGTGTTTGGACGATGAAGAAACAGAGGACAGTATATTGTGAATTAAAAAGTTTCTAAGTTAACCTAAATGCAAAGAAGAGAATGTGTGATCAATTGTTTCAAGCAGTGTAAAACTCTTATTATAGACTTTGAGGGAAGCCTAGTTTGTGTAGAACTAGGAATCTCAGGTTTCCGAAACAAAATTGTAACCTATGAAGCAAGTAATAATTAGGCAATTTTGTGGCCTTATCAACTGTAGAATGGAAGAGTAAAATTTTCTAACTAATGGATTTCAAATAAAATTTCCATAATTAATTATTACTACTTTCTTTTCGGTAATAAAAGGATAGAAATATTTATATAGAGTTAAAAAATTAATTATAACAAAAAAACATGTTATCGAACTGTGAGAAAAGACTCATCTATGCCATCAGTTAAAAATTTGGTTCATTTATGTCATTTTCGTTTGAGAAAAGGCTCATTCATGCCATTACTTGTTAACTTAAATGGCATAGATGAGTCAAACTTTTAACGAATGGCATAACTGAGACTTTTCTCATAGTTCGATGACATATTTGAACCTTTTACATTTTAAATAATAATTTAGTTAATGACGTGGTCGAATCATAGTTGATCACGTGTACAAAATAGTTTTGCAAAATGGAAAATATTTTTAGTTTACAAATAATGGCATGGATGAGCCTTTTCTCAAACGGAAATGACATAAATTAACCAAACTTTTAACAGATAACATAGATGAGCCTTTTCTCAAAGTTTCATAGCATATTTGAGCTTTTTCCCATTAATTTATAATATGTACTTCTAGTCATATTATGTGAATTGTTGAGATTTATTTTCCCTATATTTTTCCTTCGTTTTAGTGAGATTCTTTATTACTTTTACATTTTCTAGTAAAATAATTTAGAAATAATGAAAAGAGTATTAGGGAAAAGTAAGCAGTAGCATCTAATTTATGTCCTTATATGCTTTCCTTAAAGAGTGGGACATATTCCAACAATTCACTTAATATGAACCAGAGAGAGTACATAATTAGTTTGTTGGTAATTATGCTTAATGGGTCTTGGTTAAAGACTTGCTTAGTTGCTTGAGCTTATTTAATTGGGTAACATAAAAGAAATCTCATTAGTTTAGGAGTTAATTACTTAGAGTCACTCTAGTTTGCAATATTATGAATTTTATCAGATTTTGGACTTCGGATACATGTATCTAGTGCGTCCAGATACATGTATCAAAATAATGTGTAATTTGTTCTAGATACACTGTATCCAATTGAATTCGCATGTATCTGAATCTCTCACTCGCCTCTCTCCCTATATCTGGTATTCCAGATATATGTATCTAGTATGGTTCGCATGTATTTGAGATATATAGACTATCTCGCTCGCCTCACTCATATTCCGCTCGCTTCTCTCCTTCTCTCGCTCGTCTCTCTCCCAATTTTAGTGTATTTGGTAGCAAAAAAACATGTATCTAGGTATATTTGACTTGAAATCTTGTATGGAGTTATTAATTAGTGAGACAATATATAATTATTTCAAACTATAGAAATAATTAGTAAATATAATAGGAATATTTGTCTAATTACATAGCTTTCCTATTTAATTATGTTGTACCTGTGTGTAGATAGCTTCAGTTTCTTGCGGTTAGTTGAAAAGCTACAATGACGAGTCCTAACTTTCCATGGCATTATGCAATATTTATAATGTAAAATAGTCAAATACTACAAAACGCATTTTGAACGCATAGTCAAAAAGGAATCAAAACAAGTTTTGAACGCGTAGTGAAAAAGCGAGGTGCAATAAGCGGATTTTACGTGTTTCTAGTTTCCTATAAATAGAGGGCCTCTTACCCTCATTTAGATCATCCCCACAAAAAATTACAATCCAAAAGAGTAAGAACATAAAGAGAGTTATACACCAAGATAAATATTGTAGTCTTAAGTGTCCTCTTTAGTGAGTTGTTTCTTTTATAAGAAAGAATTGTTAATTGTTGTTTTCTCCTTGTATTTGAGAGCAATATACTCTCATATTATCATAGTAAAATCCTTCTATCCCGTGGTTTTTTCCCTCTATCTATTTGAAGGGTTTCCACGTAAAATTCTCGTGTTCAATTTATTTTCATTATTTATTATTATATCAAACTTTAGTTACGATGTTTCCTCCTCCGACATATAATCTACGTATCAGTACTGAATTCCTTCACCTATAATAGAGTTTAGATCCCAAGAAAGTTTTTGAATAAAACATGATGAAACAAATGAGGTCATTCAACTACAGGTGGATGGCATATCTGCAAAGTATCTTCATATGCCACTCAAATATCAAAAATAATTTTAATGAAATTATACTAGGTATGTTCTGAATTATCAAAAAAAAGAAAAACGTTGTACGTACTATGATTGTGACTGCAGCCCCCTTATCTTACCTGCAATTATTGGCTAGCTTGAGGCTGAGGCATCAAACAGATGGCTGCTTAATTAGACCACCCACTCCAAATATCTGAGCCTAGCGTTTAGGAAGATATTTCCATTCTCCAGTAACAACATACAAGGTAAAGCACAAAACGAAACAAAATGGCATTGGCCCCGCAGAAGCTGAAAGGTAAAGTGGCCATAGTAACGGGTGGTGCCAGCGGAATTGGGGAAGCAACAGTACGCCTTTTTGCCCAACATGGCGCACGTGCAGTCGTCATCGCTGACATCCAAGATGAGAAGGGTAGAGGAGTAGCGCAATCCATCCCATTACAGATTTGCAGCTACGTGCAATGCGACGTGAGTGATGAAAATCAAGTAAAAGCGATGGTGGATTGGACGGTTCAGAAATACGGTCAGCTCGACATCATGTTCAGTAACGCAGGAATCGTTGGCAATTCGGGTCAAAAGGTACTCGATCTGGATCTTTCCGAATTCGACCGGGTGATAAATGTCAACGCTCGAGGCATGGCGGCGTGTGTGAAGCACGCAGCTCGAGCCATGGTGGAGAAGCGTGTTAGAGGGAGCATAATTTGTACAGGCAGTATTGCGGCAAGCAGGGGAGGACACTGGCGGACTGATTACATAATGTCGAAACACGCTGTGTTAGGACTAGTGAGATCAGCTTCTAGGCAATTGGGTGAGTACGGAATAAGAGTGAATAGTATTTCACCATCGGCAGTGATGACGCCATTGATGATCAGTGCGGAAGCGGAGGCATCACTGAAGGTTCTGAAAATGTATGGGCCGCTGACTAGTTTGAAGGGTATTACACTGACGGTGAAGCACTTGGCGGATGCAGCTCTGTTTCTAGCTTCCGATGATTCTGTTTTTGTGAGTGGACATGATTTGTCGGTGGATGGTGGCTTGATCAGTCTTCCAGATCCAATGAGTTCATTGTGAAACAGAGAGAACCAATGTAATAGTCTCATTACAGTATTTGCTTATATTCCGGAGATAATGTAACTCTTTTCTTACACTCTTGTTTGAATGGTTGTTACGTTTGTTTCATAATATATTGTATCATATTACCTTGTTATTGTATTAAAATAAATATCGTATTTAAACTAACAATAAAATACAATACATTGGTAACAACCATCCAAAAGATAGAATCTTCATAGCGTGTATTCTCTATTTCAACATTGAATATATCTGAATTGATAATTAAGGTGCAGTGTGCTGGCTATGTAAAATTATCAAAATCTCAACATTTTGATTACATTATTACTTGGCAAATTGCAAGTTACAATTTCAGAAGTAGTGGGCATGTTTGGTATTAATGTAGAATTATTGCTCTGTCACGACTAGTTAGGCCTACGGATCCATGGTCCATAGATTGTGTTAAAGTACAGGTCCAGAAAAGCAAGTGTAAAGTTCTCTAAAAAGTCATGAAACTCTAGAAAACCAAGCAATTAACCTTAACTAATCATTAAAATAACAACAACAATAATATAGCAGTGAAATCTCACAATTGAGGTCTAAGAAGGGTAGAATGTACGCAGACCTTACCACTACCTTGTGGAGGTAGAGAGGTTGTTCCGACTAGGTGTCCCGTTAAAAATTATGGACTATGGAGCACTAAATTTTACTCTGAGAAAATGTTTTTTTTGGGTCTTTTAGATAATTTTAAGGAAAAAATGTCTAAATATTAGGTATTTCAGGAAAATACTAATGTTGGCGTGGTTTGATCCATATACAATTACTACTATTGTCTATTCTTTTGGGCTTAATGCAGTTTTAATGGAGTTGTCATATTTGAGTTGTTATAACTCGTAAACAACAATCATTGATACACTAACTTATGATATTAGAAACAATGTATAAAATTGAACTGGAAATTCCAAGTGTGAAATTGAAATATCTATCATAACAAGTATTAATTAAGTACATGCGGCAACATATATAAGTTTTGAAAATCCATTATTACTTGGCTTGCAGTCTACAAACCATCGGTTGAAACTAAAAACTAATCAAGATTACATGTATAGCTTTCTTCGTAAATTTAATTTCCATATACTGCCCTATGCTTCAACCTTATACCTTATACCCAAAAACGGCGTAAGACAAACATGTTCATCTTTAATTCTCATTGTTGAGCCCCAAGTGTTAATAGCAATGCCTAAGTTGCATGAAATAAGTCTCTTGCGCATCTTAAATTTGGCACTAGCCACTAAGATATGATGGAAAAGATGTATCAAGATAAAACTGAAATACGTATTATAACAAGTACTATTAATTACATACTTGCAGTCTACAAAACATTGGTTGAAACTAAAAACTGCATATATAGTGGGTAGGCTTCTTGGTATTACATAATGTGCTAAGCTTCAACCCTAGCTATATCTAGACTCTAATAATTCCTTGACGTTTAGCCATGGGCTTGTCCTCCTCCTCAATCTCCGGTCTCCAACCATATTTTCTGTGGTGCGCGATTTCTACGTCTCTGGGATCACAAGTGTTAACTTCAATGCCAATAACAATGGGAAGCAGAGGACGGCCGAAATTGGCAGGTTGAGACATCATCCTCCGAGCAAAAGAAGAGACGTCTCCCATGACGGCAGGGATTCACGCCTACACTGCTTAGTATTTCACAAATAATGCTATTATCATCATCACCAATCACAGTGTTACTCGGCAAATAGAAGATTCGACGATAAATGGACCTCGAGGTGGAATCCCCTTCCTCTGGCAAATACTCGAGAAATTCTTGAACCCGAAGTTGGATCATAAAAAATGGAGTCGTAGGAGGGTTGTTCTTCAAGTTGATGCTACTCTAGGGAAGGATAAAATCGTCAGTCCAAAATTGGAACTCATATGTGGTTAGTACATTCTCCATCTTCATCAAATTTTGTGTTTGGACGATGAAAATATATTGTGACTTAGAAAGTTATTAATGAATAGAGAAGGGTGTGTGACGAATTGATGCAGCCGTATAGTGCTTTTATATACTGATCGATTTGTATAGAAATAGGAATCTCACTTTTCCATGTTGTGCAGGATTCGGAAAAGGGTAGCCGACTTGAGAAGCGTAGTTTGTGTAGAAATAGGAATCTCAAATTTCCGAAAAGGAAACTTTTGAAATAAAGGAAAAATTGGTAACTTGAGAAGTAAGCAAGGCAGTTGTATGAAGCAACAGCTCTATTCAAAATATTAATCTGTACGAGGCTACTGTGGTTGGAGAAAAAGAGCCCGTTTGGACAAAACCAACTTAAAGCCCCTTTTTAGCTTTTGGACGTGTTTGTCTAATGTTAACTTTAAATCATAAAGTTCTTAAAGTCAGTCAAAAATGAAAAGTTGGGATTCCTAACTTTTTTTTTCTAAGTGCTTAAAGTCATTTTATTTGACCATGAAAATTACTTTTATTATCTCTTATATTTTAACTAAATTCTCAAACTACCCTTTTTATTCTTTTAACCCTAAAATTCACATCATTTTCCTCATTTAAGCATTTTTATCCAAACACTCAACTGTTTATTTATAAAAATAACTTTTTAGCACTTCAAAGTTCTAAAAACATTTCATACATAAAAGTTATTTTTTTTAAGTCCATCCAAACAGGTTCAAAATAAGGAAATCTTTTTAATTATTACTCCCTCCCTTTCAAAAAGAATAACCTAATTTTACTTACACGGAATTTAAGAAAAGAAAAAACATTTTTCAATAAACAGACTAAAAAAAAACAAATCATTCTATTTGAAACGGAGAGAGTAATTTTTAAATGTGCGGAGGCAACTGTGTTAGAGAAAGAAAAAGAATACTACTTTCAAAAAAATAAATGAATTCTGTTAAGTATCTCTTTTTTTGTGTATGAAAAATAAAACAAAACACTGTTCTACAGTAAAAGTATTGTTGAATATGCTAAAGCCAAAATTTTGAAGATTATTGTTTATCAGGCTAAACAAACACGTTGTTAGATTCACGTTCAACAATTATAATATTTGAATATAGAAATATAAGATGAAACCAATGATATTAATAGGTATCAAAATTTTGGGAAATATTTTTTTCTTGCCAAATTTGAAGAGTACTGTCCAACATGTGTCTCATATTTATCTAAATTATGTACTTGACGAAATGGAGAGAAGGGATAATGAAGGAAGCATAATCACTTAGACTCTCGAACGTCCTCTGATATAAAACCAATGTAGAAAATTTTGTGGTCAAGATATCCGTCACATCTTTGCTCTTCTGTTGAGGACTGAAGAAGCTTTATCAGCAGCTATTTGAAGGATACATTTATACAACTTCATCATGTGGCAGAACAAAGATGCAGTCCCTGTTCTTGATCTCTGACAACGCGGCCATGTTATCACCATTGATGGAACTTTCCTAGACTGGATCAATCAATTAAGACGAATTGTCAGCCATAAAGAAGAAACTTGGTTATTACTTGAATGTAAATTTGCTAGTGATCTTTTGTATGATTGCCATTCACTTTTTAAAAATTATGTGTGACATATATCACAAAAGGTATCCTCTCTATCCACTGCATTAAAGTTCGTTTTCTTGGTCGGCCATTTTGTAAACTTAAAGAGGATGGATATAGGAAGGTGCTTTGCAACTAATGAGGCATTTGATGCTTTTAGAAGAAAACGATGTTACTTCAAAACACAGCTGTTATTGTTTATTTAAATTAGTATATGGCAGATAAGATGTTGAGAAAACTAGAAACAACTTCCTTGTGTGCAGATTCCTATTACATGTGAGCCAAAGTTTTTTCCGCCTGAATGGGCGGGTTTTGCTGTATTATAACAAGAAAATGAAATGTGTCTAAGTTTGGACCCATTCTGATTAAGTTTGGACCCATTCTGATAGTGACGAGTCATGATTTTTATTAAAGGGTTCAAATTATAAAAAAATAAACACTCGAGAAGTCGAAGATTATTCTATATCTTCATAAAACATAATTTTAATTATATATATATATATATATATATAAACAATGTAATTTTTCGTCGAACACGATTCAAATGAACCCCGAGCCCTTAATAACTCCGCCCCTGGTCCCTTGGGTCCAGGGTTGGCTGGCTGCAATAAGCTATGGGATCTGCTTTCTCATTGATTCCAATATATGAACTGACAAATTTGAGGGTACTTCTGCTAATTCAATAATTCCCAAAATTCAACTGATGTTGGGATTAACCTAATCATAATCATTACTTATGCACATGTCAATTTTTCTCTTCCAACAAACAATTTGTTGAATATAAATACACCAGTGCCAAAGTGTTACCTTCAAATTGAGGAAGAACATGGAAAACCCAATTCCACCATCTAATAAAAAATTGCACGGTAAAATCGCCATCATCACTGGAGGAGCAAGCGGAATCGGCGAAGCCACAGCACATCTCTTTGCTCAACATGGAGCTCAGGTAGTAATTGCTGACATCCAAGAAGAAAAGGGTCGATCAGTTGCAGAATCCATCGGGTCCACTCACTGCACTTTCATCAAATGTGACGTCACAGATGAGCAGCAGGTCCAATCCTTGGTAAAATCAACGGTGGAGATTCACGGTCGGGTCGATATCATGTTCAGCAACGCCGGAATTGCCAGCACCGACGGGCACGAACAAGATATTCTAGGGTTCAATCTAAATGTTTTCGACAACCTATTCGCAATCAACGTTCGTGGTTCTGTAGCTTGCGTGAAGCACGCGGCGAAGGCCATGGTGGAGGGTGGGGTAAAAGGAAAAATAATATGCACTGCGAGCACGGTGGCCACGATGGGGGTAACCAGGCAAATTGATTACGCAATGTCGAAACACGCAGTACTAGGATTGGTGAGGTCTGCAAGTAAAGGACTGGGTAAGTATGGTATACGAGTGAACTGTGTTTCTCCAGCAGCAGTGGCAACACCATTGTTAGAGAAATCGATGAAGATGGGTGTAGAGGAGCTAGAGAAAATGTTTGAATCCTTCAATTGCTTGAAAATTGGAGCTCTAAGGGCTTCTCATGTAGCTGATGCTGCCTTGTTTTTAGCGTCAGATGACTCTCAGTTTATCACCGGCCATAATTTGGTCGTCGATGGAGGTTTTCATCCTCCTATCTGATTGTTCTTCGGGCTTCGGCTTGGGCTCTATTGGGGAGTTTCATATCCAGTTAGCTTCGGGCTTAGGTTTGGTTTTCTTTCCAGTGAATTATGGGCTTTGATTTCCTCATGTATCTTTGTTGAATCATGGGCTTGGGTTTGAAAATTTGTTTATATTCCAAAATAAGGCCTCAGCTCATTTATTTAGATCTGCATCATTAAGCTCGTTTATTTTTGTAAACTTTACTTAAATTCCATAGTGAAAAAGCTCAATTACAATGTATCCCTCATTTTTCTTAAATTACCATATTTTCCCTTTTTTTTTCAAATTTCTGATACATTACTCACCTTCCTGATGCATCAGTTTTTGGATGTAAAATAATTAATACTTGTGAGTTATTTATAGATAGTAACGTAATTTAAGTTATGATTGATTGTTTCAATCAACTAGAGTGCTAAATAAGGTAAAGAATCCTTTTAAGAACAAAACAGTTATGAAGATCAAGGAAAATTCTAAAAACAGAGCATCAGTGCGGAAAAAAATTCAATCCAAATTTCAATTTTCATCAAGCGATTCAAGATAAATATCGCGATACTACTGATTACATGTTCTTTACAAGATTAATCATTCAAATTTCCCAAAACATCTGAAAACAAGAGGGGCAGAAAAAAATACACTTTTTTCTAAAAATAATCTGCGAGTCGTGCAAGGATCACATATGGTATAATTTAAAATGCCTAACAATTTCAATGCTCTATGAGAAGTTATGGTATCAATATCATCAGACCATTTTTGTGATTGTAGGTAATGTCTTCAGAAGTGACGGGGAAGGTCGTCGCACAGTGTGATTGAGCAAAATCATGAATGTTAAAATAGTCAATGCTTCAGCCTGATGAGCAGTTCCAAGAGAAACTGGGACAGTTTTTTACAGTTTTAGAGGTTGTATTTGATACATATTTCAATTAATCATAATAGTATTTGAATATCAATAATTGATACATGGATGGTTGGTAATTATTTTTATTGTAAGTTACTTGGCAGTGATGTAAATTCAAGTTCGACAAATGAGGATAGCTGCTACATAATCATTCGACATATTCGACATATAAAGGGTTGATACATTGAAGATTATTTTATTTTTTTCAACTGAATTGTGGCCGATACATAACATGTATTGATATAGGTTGTATATGTATCAGAATCATTAAATATAGATATATGGGATGCTGATACATAGACAATATGTATCAGAATAATCAAATATTGATACATGATAATCTGATATATAATCAAGATGTATCAGAAGAACTAAATCTTGATACATGAGATTCTGATACATAAACAATATGTATCAGAATAATTAAAGCTTGATTTATGAGATGCTGATACATAAACATGATGTATCAGAATCATTACATTTTGATACATGAGAATTTAATACATAAACAAGATGTATCAGACACACTAAAGGTTGATGCGTGAGGTGTTGATACATAGACAAGATGTATCAGAAATATTAAATATTGATACATGATAAATTGATAATCTGATATATAATCAAGATGAATCAGATTCATTAAAGTTGATAAATGAGATTCTGATACATAAACAAGATGTATCAGAATCACTAAATCTTGATACATGAGATCACTAAATCTTGATACATGAGATGCTGATACATATACAATATCAGAAGAATTCAAGTTTGATAAATTAGAACTGATACATTAACAGTATGTATCAGAAACAGTCAAGTTTGATAAATTAGAATATGATACATTAACAGTATGTATCAAAAGCAGTCAAGTTTTATACATTAGAATATGGTACGTTAACAGTATGTATCAGAAGCAGTCAAGTTTTATACATTAGAATATGATACATTAATAGTATGTATCAGAATCAAGAAGCAGTCAAGTTTGATACATGATAATATGATATATAAACTTTCATCTTATATTAGAGTTTCATACATGAGAAAAACTTAAAAGTCTGGTAATTGTACATTCTTCTAATATAAAATTTTGAAAAAAAACTACTCGATGTCTATCGGTTCTCCTTGACTAGGAGATATAAAATCTCTCTTAGGTTTTTTAGGATCATCGTTATCGCTAACATAACCATCATTGGCCTTCCGGCAACCTTAATTCCACAATAGTGTGGCATATCTTGAACGGAAGAATTCGGCATGTAGTCCATTATTTGGAATAGAAATTCCATCCTAAATAATTTTATACCTTTTTCACCTATTGATGATTCAAAATCATCAAGAAAATTAGCCCTATATGTCGTGCCGAATCTCAATGGGTGGTACGAGATCTTCTTGATGACGTATTTCATTTTCTGCATTGACATGAAAAATGGTTAAATACAACTTAAACTTTATACATAAATACGATGATCATATGCATTTAAATATTTGATACATGAGATTCTGATACATACAGAAGATGTATCAGAATCATTAAAACTTGATACAATAGAAATTGACACTTAAACACGATGTATCAGAAGTAGTAAATCTCCAAAAAATGACATTTAAAAAAACACTATGTATCAGAAGAGTTAGCGCTTGATACATGATTAGTTGATACATAAACAATATGTATCAGAATCAAAAAACCTTCATAAAACCTTCATTAAAAAAAACCTTAATTGAACCCATACCTTTAGGAGATTAGGGCGTGGTGTATCCCCTTCAATCTTGTAGTCTAGTTCTTTGGGTGCATGTTTAACTGGAGCTTTCGACTTCAATTTCTCACATAGCTTATCCATCACTGTTGGATCGTTACGATGTTTGGATCTAACCTTGTCGTAACATTCCCAAGATGAATCATAACCAGGTGAAACAAGAATTTCTTGATTTTTATTCGACTGTTTGAGACCATGAACAGATTCCATACGTATCATTGAAGATATGAGTTACAAAAATAGAAAGATTTACAGAAGAAAGCAAATGATATCAATTTTAGAATATTTTTCAAAGATTTACAGAAGAAATCAAACGATACAAATTTTAGGAGAAATCAGATTGAATGAGGATGAACTGAGATTCCATATAAGGAAAAATTAAAATATACCTTAGTTAGAACCTTGAAATTGAGTAACAGATGTACTCATAAATTCAAAATCTCAAAAACTGATGAAGAGGAGCGAATTAAGGCGAGGATTTAGGGAGGAAGAGTGATGTATCAGTGAAGGAGAGAGAGTTAAAGGAAAAAGAGGGATTTTGGATTTTTTTTTGGTATAATAGGGAATACAAGTAAATATGGTATTAGAATATGTGTAAAAGGGTAATTTTTCCTTTATTTTTAGGAAAACTACAATTTTTAAGCAAACTATTTATCACTACATATCCATCCCTAAGTAATTCTTTTATTTACCTCTTTGGCCAAATTAACTACCCCTATACCCTCTTTAATTATTTTTAAATTCGCGTGTTAACGTTAGTGTCCACTCTATATGATACCGATAGGGTATCATATACTGATGGAGTATCAAAGAGAATTAAGCTCAGTTCTATATGATACTGATATAATATCAATATACCGAAGAAGTATCAAAAAGAATATATTTACTAATTAGTTTAATAAATAAGATTGTGATTTTAATAATTTTTTCTTAATTGTTTTATTTTATTTCTTAAAAAAGAGCTCAATCCTACATGATACCGATAAGGGATCAATATATTGTTATGATATCATTGACGATTTTAAAAGTGTCTCATTAAAGATTTTCAATATCATTATAATATACGAATATACTTTGGTAGTATCATTCATGTAATATCGAATGACTTAGGAAAATCTTTATGATACCATCACAGTATATATATATATACTATGATGGTATCATTCAACATTTGTATGAAAACAATCCTTAATGATTATGTGAAATGATCCTTAATGATACCATGCCAGTATATGATAGTTTTCATAGAGATGTAGTTAAAGGATTGAGGTAGACATCAATGATATCATGACAGTATATAGATATACTGTGGTGGTATCATTAAGGACTGAAGCAGTCTCAATGATATCATGTCAATATACTGATATTGCGACGGTATCTTGCTCTCGAATCTCATGCCTTGAAGGTATGAATTGTAAAGGGATATTTTGTAATTATTTTGCTTTTATGGGGCATTAGCTTAGTTTTTCCTTTATTTTTTTGTCTGAATCTAATCATTCATATGTAACCACTAAATGTGTTTATTTTTTGAGAAAATAACACAAATCCTAATAATTTAGGTCATAATTGCGTTTGGACACAATTTTATTCGCTAAATATATGTATCTGACAGGCTCAGATATATGTATATATGCGAGTCAAATTAAGTGTAATTTGTTTCAGATACACTGTATTCAAGCATGATTCGCATGTATCTGGGATACACTTATTCTCTCACCTCTCTCTTTACGTATTTGTATTTTAGAATAAATCTGAGTTTCACAAATTTTATGTGTCTGCGTCCATTATCAATTTCACATGTCTTTATTTAATTCGTCATTTGACACGTCATCGGCAAGTGTGTTACACACACCTTATAGATGTGACTGATTGTCAAAAAAGTGTTAAAATGACTCAGCGAGACATGGTATAAGGTGTCTAAAATGATAAAGCCTAATTAAGGTGTATAAGGAAAGATTGTGCCGACTTTAGATGGCCAGCAATGGATTCAGCTTTTAAAGTATAAAGAGATTTAGTAGATATGATAAGTTTGTTTAATTAGCCAGTTTTCATTTTTTTTTTATCTATGTCAGAAGTTACAACCACTTAACAGATCTAAATAGATTCACATGATATCAAGATCTGCAACAAAATCTAAATATCACAAAGATATCTATTCAGAAATTATAAAGACGATTCCATCTGTTCACTACTACCTGTCATCACCCACTACTATCGATCATTATTATCGTCATCCACTATTATCAATGATCAGTTCTCACTGCTCAACACCACCATCCTCACCCTTGCGTCAATTCTAAGTGCTCCATTATAATTTATGAGTATAACTCCTGAGACGATTATACATTAACTAATTTGTAATGTTCTACTAGTCTATAAACAATGATGCTCGAAGCAGCTATCAGTACACTCGTCCCCAACACTAACGTAATAATAGAATATATATTTATTACAATAAAAATAGCTTTTAACAATTTTTACTAACATTAATTAATTGTCATTAGATCTAATATCTTTATAAGATTTAACAGTATTTATAAAGAGTATTAAAATATAATTATCACTTATAATTGCATCTAAAAATTATAACCAACATCAATTAAGTTATTGTGGTTAATTATTTACCACTAAAAATTATTTTTAATGTAATATGCCGGTGTTATTATATAAGTATTGTGAAAAGGAAACAACAAAAGGCAAGTTTTTGCGAGTGTTTTAAGCACTATTAGTTAATTGTCAAATATGATCGTAAAGTAAAAATTCATGAAGCTAATCGACCTTTGCTACTAAAATTCTCCAAAATATTATCATGAAATCATCAGTTTTAAATATTTTATTAAGACAGTGGCAATTAAAAATCATATTTTGCATAACGGTGCATGTCCAAACACAGAAACGTTGGCATTTTTGGCAGTGGCGATATGTCCAAGTAATCGATGTATGATAAACTGATTTTTTTTCTTCCTTTTTTCCTTTAGTTATAAGAATAATAAAAAATCAGATTGATGCTTACCGGTGTTTTCGTAAATGCATTTCTGATGGTTTGACTCAAATATATTGGTAAAACATCAATTTATATTAGTTACATGTAATTAATAATATTATGTGGATTTAACATGTTAATTGTCTACTCTAACGGTATTTTTATCTTTTGATATTCAAATATTATTAATACATTGTTCATATTCTTTATTTTATCATGTACATAAAAAAAAACTGTCGAAATTATGCCAATATTGATAATGAAAAGTTAATACACAATATTAAAAACTAGTAATGCAAATATTAGTAATAAAATATTTGGATTGGGTTAGGTATATATTCATTGGCAATATAATTCACTTAGGAACGAGTTGTTTAGAGGATAAGGGGTAATAATCTCGAGATTAAATGTAAGATTATTTTTATCCTTTGTTTGGTTAGAGAGATTAGTTGGTCGCTAAATTATTTAACCCGTGGAATACATGTCAATTTGCTCCTTTGATGCCCACAAACAACCATCTAAAGTAGGATATTTTATCTGTCTCATTTTAATTGCTGCTTTTATTTTAAATAATTGTCACTTAAAAATTCAATACTAAAGTTTGCAATTATTCTCAAAAACATCTAATAAATAGCAATAAATTTGTAAATTACACGTTATAGACTATAGTTATTTATTACTTTTCCTTTTTCTTAATAGAGATGTAAAAAATTAATAAAAAACAGGTATATTGGAACGAAGGAATATAAATTAGGGAAACACTTACTGGAAAATGACAATTATATATCTAGCCATAGTAAATTAAATGAAATGTAAAACATTCAGTGACAAGTTGAATAATTAATGAAACATTCCTGGAGGATGGACCCAAAAAGACAGCGGCTTTTGTGATAAGAGCATGCCCACCCATAACCCTTTGCATACACCATGAATTGAAAATGAATGATATGTTTGTTACCTCTGCTTATCTTTTTCCCAAACTCCAAGGTCATGTTACTCCCAAAATGCTTTTAAACAGAATGGAGTAACAACAAATTAGAAATAATTTTTATGGTCACTGATAATTTTAAATCATCACTATTTTTAATGTGTCTGTGTATCCTTTAATATCTCATACCTAATTTTATATATTTTATTTAAATTAGACATCTGTTAAAAATAGCCAATCTATCTACCTAGCATACTCTCCATTCCCCATGACTCCATATCTAATATGTTGTTCTCGTTATTCTTGTTAATTTTAATGTAAAAATATACTCTCCGTTTCATATTAGTTTTCTATTTTTTTCTTTATATACTTGATTGAAATCATAAGTAAAATAGTTAGTTTAATTAATTTATCATGAAGACATATTTTTAAAGAATTTCCAAACTTATTTACACATACTTTCAAAATAAAATTAATTATAAAGATAAAATTTTAAAAAATCTAATTAATCCTAAAAATTTATAAAAAAATAATTAATTCTATCTTAATTTATAAATTAATAAATAAATTGAAAACTATTTATAAATTATGAACCAGTAGTATTGAACGGAGGGAGTAATAATACTTTTTAGATTTTTTATATGTAAAAACTAAGATGTCCTTATGAAAATAATACAATAAGGTACAATTCAATTGACCCCTAAAACCACACTATTGGATGGTCTGATAAAATATATTTTTTTGGTTTAAAGAAGAATGGGTACCTTTTTAATCGGTTTCAAAATGAATGATTCTTTATTTTTTTGATAATTTTTTAAATGCTAGCTTTTTATGAGACGTGTTTAATATACAATAATAAAAAATATTATGTTATATTTGTTAGAATTTAAATTTAAGATCACAAAATTAATTTTTTTTATAAATATTATATCAAGTCAAATTAGATTATTATTTTTAAAAAGGAAGGGAGTAATAATTGGACAAAATTGACTAGTTGGGGGTTCATGTGCCCCTTCAATATATTGAAGAGTCCCGTCCTAGGCGCTCATCCCAATTCCAACTTCCACCTAAAGGGGTATCTTTGTTCTAAGTTGAACCGCCCTAATTCACCCAAACCCAAAAAAATAACAAACCTAGAATTGTTCATTTTCATTTTGCCTCGCTGATGTTTGTTCATACATCACTGCTCTATTTAGCGTAAAAAAAAATGAATTCGCAGCTTCATCTCCGTGCTAGTCATCTCCCTAATCATTGCATTTTGTTGCCACCAACGTCCTCGCACACATTTTCTGTATTGAATTCTTGGGGAGAAAACAGAGTGGTCTTAGGCCTTGGGAGATCTTTCTTGGGTTTGAACGAAAGAATATTAGGAAGCAGAAGAAAGACATTGATTAACAAAAGAAAGAAGGATTGTTGGGTTATAAGAGCATCGGCAGGAGGTGCAGCAGTATGGGATGGTTGGATGCCAGAAAAGTCCTCGAAAACTCCTTCATTAAGTGAGATTTTTTGGCCTTCAGCAGGTGGGGTTCAGTAATAATACTCGCCTAGTTTTGATCTGTGGTGAAGATTAATTCATTTATTTACTGTATGTTTGTTTATATAGGGGCATTTGCGGCAATGGCAATGCTAGGAAAGATAGACCAAATATTGGCAGCGAAAGGGATATCTATGACTATAGCTCCACTAGGAGCTGTTAGTGCTGTCCTATTTGCCACCCCTTCTTCTCCCGGTGCTAGGGTACGCTTTCTATTTCTCATTATTCGTTTTTTCTCTCAAATATATGTGCTAATTTAACTATTTTATATTTTATATTTAAAAAATAATATTAATATTCTCATTTTAGTATAATTTAAATCGAAAATCACCACACACGAGTATATTCTTTTGTTGAAAGTATAAAGCACCTTTTTAGCTGCTTAAAACTTTAAGCCCTAAAATTTTTAAAGTCAATTAAAAATAAAAAAATTAGGATTTCTAATTTTATGTTTCTAAGTGCTTAAAATTATCTTTTTTAATCATGAAAATTACTTTTATATCCCTTATATTTTAACTAAATTTTCAAATTACTTTTTTTATTCTTTTAACCCTAAAATTCACATCATTTTTCTCGTTTAAGCACTTTTATCCAAACACTCAACTGTTTATTTATAAAAATAACTTTGAGCACTTCAAAATTCTAAAAGCACTTCATACATAAAAGTTATTTTTTTAAGCCATTCAAACAGACTCTATATTTTGCGTAAGTGCTGTGCTTTTTTTTTTTTGGGGGGGGGGGGGGCGGTGGGGCGTAGGGGGGTGAATGGGAAAGGTAGTGGTTGTTTTAGTGGACAGTTATAGCCGCATCGTCTTATGTTATCTGCTCATATACATGAGATAAATATGGTCATATATTAATTTATAGGAGTATCCAATTGTCACGCGTAGCTTAAAAAGTTTATGTTTTCCAATCTTAATAGTGTTTTTGATGAAATTTTGAATATTAAAGATTAATAGTTATTTGTAGGTTTTGTTGGAGCAAGAAATGAGACGTTAAGAGTTAAGAATATGATCTAAAGGTCCATTAAATGAGAGGAAAACAATGAGGTTTTAGAAGTTCAATTCCTAGCATAAACAGAAAATATTATGATTTTTTATGTGATTAAGATAAGATTACCCTATAATTTTCATGAAGAAAGGTAACAAGTACCAAATAAAATAATTGATAATTGATTTGGACATCTCAATCTTACAAAAATTTAAAATAATTGTATGGTCACTTCCGCTAAAGTAAGTGATGGAAGTCATTTTAACTCTTTTGATAGTAGTACTAATTTCCTTGAAATTCATTTTTTGGCATCCGAAAATGATCACTTCCATCAAATCTATGTATCAAGTACATCCAACTGTAATTTACAAATAATCAAGTCTAATCACATGTATTATCAATTAATTAAGTCAACACCCAAATTTAACATTGTAAGCCATTGTAAGCATAATTAAAACTAAACAATTTCCTTTTTCAATTAGTGCTTTTTTTTTCTACTCAATATTATATAAAAGTCAACACCCAAAACAAACATTATAAACCATTGTTTCCATAGTTACAACTAGTATTTTAAAAGACGGCGGCGTGAGGCAAGACGTTTTATTTAATATAGGGGTGTAAGCTCTATGGATCCTTAAATTTATAATTTATAACATAATGTAATAAAATTATAACACAAAATTATAAAAAATACATTAATAGTTTGAAATAATTACAAACATGATTAAGGAAACTTATAAAAAATAACACTTCTAACATGACTATACAAGTATAAATAATGTAATATTTTAACTTTCTAATAATAAAAGAGTTATTATTTCTAAAAATATTTTTTATCATACTATCCAATTTACCCTCCTAAAAGAAAACAATCAATAAAATTTACTAGTATTATAATAAAAACATCACTCCATCGTGAATAAAAATAAAATTGGTTTAAAATAGCTAAATAAAATATGATAATTTAGAGATATATGATAAAATCATGAAGACCAATGATAAGTGAAAAAGTAAAATTTCGCTACGTAATTTTAAAAGAATTGTTACGTAAAGATGTGATACTACTTATTCTTTGAGTTACTCTCAATCTTCTTATCTTTATAGATTAAAAATTATTAAGTATCATTCATTTATTCAAGAATTATGAGGGTCAACAATGTTAACTAAAGATTTTAACACATAATTTGTGTAGGATCTGTTAGGCGAGCCTCGAGTGTTGGCGTGCTTAAGGCCTACAGTCGGGCGCTTAGGGCGTAAATCTTACAGAACTAAGTCTCACACTTGAGTCTCAGAGTGTTTTGTTAGAGCCCCGCCCCGGGGGCTCATCCCAACAGAGTCTTTTAAAACACTACAACTAAACAATTTCAGATTTCAACTATGTCATAGAAGAATTTTAATAGCTCAATTATTGTCTTATCTTTCACATTATTGACGAAAATTTGTTTCTTCATTTTATAATTCCCTCTCCATTTCTCTTTTGCCTATCCCCATTTTTTTTTCAAAAAGAACTGTACACTTGCTTATGAGGGAAAAGAATCAAGTTTGAATAAACAAACGAGAATTCTTGTGGGAAATAATTATGGATGGCAAAATCAAATCCAACTCGCCTAATTCGTTTAAGTTTGAGCTGGTTATTGATCTGTCTATTTACTAATCCAGTCTATTTTAGTTCAATTCATTTTAGTCCATTAAAAATTGGACTGATATGTAGTCTAAATTGACTAATAAGAAAATCTTGTCAAAATATTTTTAAATAGACATAATAAAAAATTATAAAATAACAAATAAAACAATTAAAACTGAGTAAAAATTGAACAAGTTGGATTTTAAATGCATAATAACCCATCAAATTTATTAATTCAACTCATTTTGATCTGCTAAAATTTAGCTCAACCCATTCATTTGAAACATGAGAAAACAACCACTTGAACATGAGCAATCTTCGGATTCATAAAAGTGAATATTGTTTCTATCTTGTCATCGTCTTCCAAAAATAGAAAGTGTTGCAAGATACGTTGCAAAACAGTAAAAAAGTCCTTAATTTGGTTACTATCAAATAGTGTGTACCTTTTTAATTTATTTGTTTTCTTCCAAGTGTTGATTGGTTCTCCATTTAAAAAAAGCCTTGGTTCCGTCTGTCTAGGATCCTTCACTGCCTTTGTCGTGGCTAATAATTTTTCTGTTTGGTTGTGATATGACAAAAAGAACAACTGCTTTTTGGTCTGCTGCTTCTATTTTTAAATTTGTAACATGTAAATTAATTGGATCCTTGTCTCTCTACCTATTGAATGTCGTAATTGTGCTTATCAAGATTCCCTTGAGGAACATTTGGTTGGCCTATAGGAAGAATTAGTCATTGTATAATATTTACCATTATTCAACATTCTTTTATACATTGTTTGGTGTTGCTTCGAATTTTCCTCATAAATTAATACCTTCATAAGTTGGTAACATATATAATACTTGAATAAATTTTATGCATTTATATGTGTTATTTTATGCGGATAAAAAGTGAAATAAAAATATGTAGATTATAGTAATACATGAAGTAAAGCGATTGATATGACTGATCCTAATGTATTGACAACCCTTTCTTTTGAAAAAATAAACACTCATTTTAACAAGGGCTTCTTCAACGAAGGTTTTAGCCATTGGTGACCATATTTTCGTAACAGTACCATTGGGCAGTGGTTCCTTTGGATGCTAGTCCAAATATATAAACTTATGCATTGATTATGTATATTTGTACTTAAATATACAGAACCTATACATTTGCTGGCTATTTGTAAACTATATCATCAATGTATTTATCTCTTTAAACTATCCATTGTACAGAGATAATACTCGTATAACAACATTGATACAATACACATTATTAATCCATGAATTACAATCCCTCCATTATTAATTCTTACATTGCAATCTTGCACTATTAATCTGCATAACTTCTTTCTAACCAAAAGAATACTTAATGTGCCTTAACAATCGCGTCAAGAAAAAGATTAATTCTTTACCGTATTACTGCTGGAAGAATGAGATGATTAGTAGAAAGGGAACATTTTACACATTACCATAATTACTGTACAAAGAGCATACAAGATAATTTTGAAAATATTAAGGAAAATATAAAGAGTTAGGGGGAGGTCATTAGATACGGAGTACCTTGTATGTTATGAGTAATCATGGTAATACAATAACAATAACAATATACCCAGTGTAATTCTAGTCGGGGAGTATGTTGTACCCCATAATATTCTCCAAATAAGACAATGGCAATCAACCCGCCAATATAAACTTAAGATTTGAGTTTCAATAAGCAAGTTCATAACTAAACAAATGAATCCAGTTTTAAGTCGTCCAAAAAGAGAAATAGTAATCGTCAAGTGGCTTTTCTGTTACAAAACAAAATTGAGTGAATTTTTGAGATAAAATCTATCAGTTGAATGACAGTCTGAGAAATTAACTTTCAAATTTTGTGAGGTGAATGTGCAGAAGTACAATATGTTTATGGCACAAATTGGTTGTGCAGCCATTGGGGTTTTGGCATTCACAATATTGGGCCCAGGTTGGCTAGCTCGAAGCACCGCCCTTTCAGCTGCCATGGCTTTCATGATTTATACCCGTTCTGTTCATCCTCCTGGTAAATTAGTTTGCAAATTATCTCCTTTTTTTTTAATCTTATGCTGATGTATGGAGTAACTCCGTAGATTCGAAGTTGATGTGCTAAATTTGTGTAATGTGTGGTAGCTGCAAGTTTGCCGTTGTTGTTTATTGATGGAGCTAAGTTGCATCAGCTCAACTATTGGTATGCTCTGTTCCCTGGAGCTGCTGGATGCATTCTTCTCTGCTTAATAGTAAGTTTTGCTTCCACTCTGCACCCTGTTAAGTACTCATCGTTTTATTTGTTTGGAATTATTTTACTTTAGAAATGAATTTAAGAAAGAAAGAAAGAGTACGTTTGAAATTTATAGTCTTAAATATGTCACAACATTTGATTGCTATTTGAAACTTGTGGTTAGACATTTGTGTGCGATAGACACTTATGATTAAAAATATATATATAAACGTGTGATTCTTTTTGGAACGAACAAATAAAGAAATAATGTCAAACAAAGTTGAGTGGAGGGAGTACTTGTATTAAACAATTTTCACTTGATGAACTAACTTTTCGTTCGAGTTAAATTTACTTTTCTTAACATTGTATCGAAAGCAGAATCACCCAAACTCTTGGTTTACCCAATATTGGGCCAGTATGCTAATTTTGTTTATGCACCGATGTTTGAACAATCCTTACTTATATAAGTAAAATTTTGGATTGAGTTAGTTTCAAGGTCGATGAGCATTGTATCGAAATCTTCTTCTTTTTAAATTGTTTCTTCAGTATTTAGCTAGCTAGTGTTTTAAGATGAACTTGGGTACTAGACTACTAGTTTGGTTAGTTCAATTTTTGTTTCTTGTATCAGACTCTTTATTAACGCTCTCGTTTTCCAATCATTACAGCAAGAGATTGTGTGTTACCTAAAAGAGAATGTCAAATTCTGATGTACAAAGTCAAGCGGATGATTTCGGTTTATATTTGTGAATAAGATCATATGATTCTCATTCAACCAAGAAATTGTATTTGTGAATAACATATCATTCTGGAAATTGTCAGCATGATATTATTTTACCATGTATTAAATGCCATCAGGAAATATCACTAATTTGTGATCATCATAAGCTATATATTATTCTTATATTAAAGGAAAAATGCATAAAGTCACCCTTAAAGTTAAACGCTAGTCATTAAACTTTTTAGGACACTTAAACTTCAGCAACATTCCACAAAGTTTAAAAGTCTTTTTAGAAATCAGAGACTAATTTAGAGACGACTTTCTGTATTATCCCTAAATTTAAATTATTGATAGTATAAAAAACAACAACTATTTTTCAGCTAGATATTGAATAAAAGTAATCCTCCTTCCAGTATACCGTAAAACGTAAGTGATTTATAAGGTTTTGACACATATATGTTAAAAACTATTTAATATCATTATTTAAAAACATTATTTGACTAAATAAAATTACTACTCACAGGAAAACGTAAAGAAGTATTTCAAAGAAATTTTTTGAATTTATTTGGATCAATTAGACTAGGAGAAGTCTAGAACAGAAAAAATATTACCTTCTTGATTTTGACTCTTAAAAATTTACTTATTTTGAACCAAATTTAGAAGACTATTAAGTCTCTAATTGAGAACATGATGGGGTGTATAATACGATGTTGAAAGAAAGTTACAACATGGATTATCACAGTCACGGAGCTAGAATAAACTATATATATATATACTAATTAAATATATGGGCTTTGCACGTGTGTATTGCTTTAATTAAGGACCCGGACCCGCTATTCAATGTGGAACTCAACTTTCAAAGCGGGATCCGATCCAGACTCTCGACTCTCGACCCAAGGCCCAACTTCCAAATCGGACATGACTCCGACTCTCGATTCAAAACTCAATTTTGGAATCAGGACTCGACCTCAACACCTGACACTAACGACGGATTTAAGACCTGACCTCTAGATCCGATTTTCGAACAGGGATCCAATCCTGACACCTAATTTGAGATCCAACTTTCAAAATAGAATTCGAGCCCGTCACCTGACGGGGACCCGACTATCTGATGTGGAACCCAACTTTCGAAGTGGGGCCTGATCCAAACTCTCGACTTCGACTCTCGACTCTCGATCCGATATTTTCCGACGTTTGATATGCCGACTACTTTTGCTATTGAAAAAACGACAAAATTCTAGTAGTGCTTTAAATCCTGGAGGACAAAAGCATTTTCCCTCCTGGTTATCCAATCTTATATAATTAGGATTGATGTAATTCTTTATTATTTTTGGATACCTTAATAAATAAAATCTTCTATCAAATATTTAGGAATTGGCCAATTATTTTAGGATTTGTATTATAGTTCATATTTAATATCATTAAATAATGACGTAAAAAAATACTGAAAAGACGATTTTGTCTAAAGAACAATATTTTAATGAAGGACAAAAGGTTCAATCAACATTTTCTAAGGACATTCATTCTTGTTGAAAGTCGGGTTCATATTTGATTCGGGACCCAACTTTCGAATCAGGACCCGACCACGAGATTTAACTTTCAAATCGGGATTTGATCACGACACTCGACTTCGACGATCGATTAAGGACCTACTCTGATACTTGTCCTGGGACCTAACCTTGACTATTGATCTGAAATTCGACTCCAACACCCGACACGAAATCCCACCCTGACACCGAGGACACCTAATTCGAGATCCAATTCTGACACCTCGAAATCTTACCTCATTTTTTATTCAGGATCCGACATTCAAATTGAGATTTGACCCCGATCCAATCCGGAATTCAAGAGTTTGGTCTCTAATCATCTTGAATTTAGGAAAAAAAAGATTTATGACGAAAGGTTGTATCTCATTGAATTGTTGATCGAATATTGCCTTTATTGAAAAATTCTATAATAGATAAAGTTAGCATTTACTATTTTTCTAAAATTGTCGTTTATTATTTTCTTTAAATGATTGTTATTTAATTATTATGCAAATATGTAGGACTTTGAAATTAATTAAAGTTATAACTAATAAATATTTACTTAATAAGGATATAAAAGTCGTTCAATATTTAACGGATATTTTGATCAATCAATATTAAAAAATGTGTAGAAATTTCATACTCATACAACAACAACAACCCAGTTTTCCTACAATATGGAGAAATTTCATACTCATAGTTTACTTGAAATATATTTAATATTAAGTACCCTAATATTAATAGGATAATATGTATCCTGCAATAAACTTAGTTCTAATAGAAATATGTTTTATTTAGTCCTAATATAAAACTGTGTTTATACCTATTAATAATTTTTTACATAAAAAAATTTTAAGTTAAAAAGGCACATAAATAAATTAACTTTTACTGAATATATTGATCAATCAACATATATATTATATTTAGTTATATATAAATATTATAGTTTTTCATAAGTTGGGAACTTGAGATGAACCCAAATAGCCAATCAACACTACGTGGCTCTTACCCCGTAACAAACTTATCCATAATAAATTACTCCGTACTGCAATATGCACGTTGCTCTCTTCGTCGATAGACAGTAACTTTTGAAGCAATGGTTGATACCGAATACACAAAAGATGTTATTTTTCCTTCGAGGCCTGTTTGGAAAGCCATAATGTAATTAAATTTAATGTAATTAGATGTAATTATATTCTTTAGTATATTTAGTAGATTAAATAATTATACTTTTCAATTTTTAAGGAAGGGTAAAAAATTAGTGTAATTACATCATATAATTACATGAAATTTTTTAAATTTTTTTTTTATTTATATTTATATTTTTCATTTTAATTTATTTTTTAAAAATATTTTTATTATTCTAATATTTTTTTAAAATATATTTTTATTTTTTTACTATTTATATTTCATTTCCTTGTCATTATCAACCTTACTTTTTCACGTGATTTCATGCAATTTTTTATGTTATTTATTTATTTATTATTCTATTTTTTTTATTTGCATAATCTAATTTTAAAAAAATTATATTCATGTAAGTTGTGTTAAAATTTGATATAAGAGTATTATGTTAAATTTTTTATTTAGAATTTATGTCATATTTTCAATTTCATTTGTTTTACTTTTGAGCCAAAGATCTTCCGAAAACAACTTCTATATTCTATCCCCAGACCCCACTTGTGGATTTCACTGGGTATATTATTGTTGTTGTTGCTGTTGACTTGACATTTCATATTGTAAACCATTAATTTTTTAGTTAAACTTGATAAATTATTTTTTTGTCAAATATTTAAATAGTTTTATGACATTATATAATATAAACATTTTTTTCAAACATAAATTTCATGATGTTCATTAAAATCTTATACTTTTAGTTTTTTTGATAAATTAATTAAAATATACAAATTTAAAAAATATAAATAAATTATTTTTTATAATATTAGTTAAGAACATATGTTTATTAATTGATATTTTAATTTAACATTATTTATAAAGGTCCTTATTTGTCTAATATAAATTTTAAATTTAAATGATTAGCTTTAATTTTTAAAATTTAGTATAACCTTATAATTGCACTTGTGCAACCAAATAGTACACTTGTAATTATACTGTAATTACATTCTGATAATCAAACAGGTTATTGTAATTACTAGGATGTATAATTATTAGATTGGTAATTACTATTCTAGTAATTACATCATTTCCAATTACTAGATGACTTTTCAAACAGACCCTTAGGGTTGATCTTGCCAAAGTGGGAGCCGCCGCGGTGTGGAGCTAAAATTTTGATTTAAAATATGAAAGAGTAAATGTACTAAAAAATAAAAATTTGATCAAAATTTACTCTCTCTCCTCTTTCTCTATATAATTTTATTCATATATATGGTATAATTTTTCCCCGATCATAAATCCAAATCCACTTACTTCTAAGTAGTTCCGCCATTGGTGGCCGGGAGCAGCCAGGTGAGAAGAGGTGTTGCAACAAAATAAATAAATAAAAAGTTCAAATTTGCTTTTAGGCCTTTATAGACTAGTGTATCAAATGCATGTGAATCAAGAGTCATTACTTATAATAAAATTTCAAGTTTTTATTATATAACTAAGAAAGAGAACTCAAATCAACATTTATAATTTAAGTTGAAAACTTTGCGTCTTTATGCCTGACCTTAAGCTTAAAGCTAAGTGGTTTAATTAGTGGTTTGCCTTTTTATTTCAATAACATATTTTTTACTATAATTTATGCGCACACAAGTAATAAAGTAAGGAATCGTTTGGTTGCTAGTTAAGAATATGCAAATATTAATAATGTAAAAATTAATTATATAAAATTTAATTATTCATATATTAATTTTTTTTTATTATTATACATAAAATAATAGATAATTAAATTGATTCATAATTTATAATGGGGAGGTTTCAAAAGTCTCTAAAACATTAACGTTAAAAGCAATTCTAGTTTCTAAGTGGGAGTTTAATATTGGGGAAGTTTAGAATTCTATATAAAAAATTAAAATATTCACATAAATAGTTTTGACAGAAATGATTTTCTAGATTTTTATTTTAAAAAAGTTAATTGTTTTAAGAGATTTTTGTTTTTACTAGATTTTAAAATAGTAGATTTTACCTAAATCCAGAGTGAAAAATGTTTGGGGGAGGAAGCATCACAACTAAAGTTTGATATGATAATAAATAATGAAAATAAATTGGACACGATAATTTTACGTGGAAACCCCTCAAACAGATAGAAGGAAAAAACCACGGGGTAGAAGGATCTTACTATGATAATATGAGAGTACACTATTCTCAAATACAAGGAGAAAACAACAATTAACACTTCTCTCTTGTAAAAGGAACTACTAAAGAGGACACTCAAGACTATAATATTTATCTTGGTGTATAACCCTCTTTGTATTTTTACTCTCACTTTTTCTGAATGAATCAAATGAGGACAAGAGGCTCAACAATTGCTACTGGTTGCCTGTTACTTTTCTTGCATTTCCTTCTTTTATTTTTCTGCCTACTTTTTTCTTTTTTTTGACTTCTGCTGCCTAACTTTTCCTTTTAACTTTTGACTTTTCTTTGCAAAAAAGCTCAATTACAACTTATCCCTATTTTTTCTTAAATTATTCAATTTTCCTGATTTTTTCCAGATTTATGATACATCAGTAGTATGTCTGATACATCACGTTTTGATACATAATAATTAATGATGTTGATTTTTTTATGGAAAGATAACGTAAATCAAGTTAAGTTTCCTTCTTTCAGTCAATTACTTAGCTAAATAAGAGAATTAACCCATACAAAGCGTAGCAATTATGAGGGACTTGAAAAATTCAAAAACAAGAGCATAGGATCGTACCGAACTTTAATTCAAAATTCAAAATTCAAAATTCATCAAGCAATTCAAGATGAATATCTCGATTCTACTGAGACATTCTGGAGTTTGGCAATCCGAGGTAAGATATGAACGATACAAAATTGATGGAATCGTAGTGGGTGACAAGATTGATTTAGGATTATTTGGTACAAGGTACTACAGGTGTTTTGTTGTAGATGTATCAGAAGCAGTAAAATTTGATACATGAGAATCTGATACATAAACTTTCATCTTATATTTGAATTTGATACATTGATAACTGATACATGACCATTCGACAGATTTATAGTTGATACATTGAAAATTATTGTATTAGCTTCCAACATATTTATGGTTGATACATAACATCTCGTATTGATATAATCTGTAGATGTATCAGAAGCAGTAAAGTTTGATACATGAGAATATGATATATAAACTTTCATCATATATTTGAATTTGATACATTGATAACTGATACATGACCATTCGACAAATTTATGGTTGATACATTGAAGATTGTTGTATTAGTTTCCAACTAATTTATGGTTGATACATAACATCTCGTATTGATATAAGCTGTAGATGTATCAGAAGCAGTAAAATTTGATACATGAGAATCTGATACATAAACTTTCATCTTATATTTGAGTTTGATACATTGATAACTGATACATGACCATTCGACAGATTTATGGTTGATACATTAGCATTGTTACAATGCACCACATATTAGAAATGTTATGTATCATAAACAAAAATTTATATTCAACAACATCTGCTAAATTGCCTAAATAACTGTATAGCTTCTTCACTATTGATGATTTGAAATCATCAATAAAATTAGCCGTATATGCAGTGTTGAATCTCAAAGAGTGGGAAGAGATCTTTTTGATGACGTACTTCAGTCCCTACATTGACAGGAAAAATGATTAAATACAACTTGAACTTGATACATCGTACATCTGATATGATACATTAGAATAGATGATACAAAAATGACCTTATGAATCAGATGCATGGCTAATCATTATACATATAGAGCTTATGTATATTGATATGAGACACTTTGTTTTGCCTTTAGGTTTTAAAAATAATAGAAAAAGCAGAAATTAATGTATCTTTAAACAATGCAAAAGTCAGAAACGCCTTATGTATCTTGATTAGTACTTGATGTATCAGAAAATTATGAAAAAACGTTAGACCTTATGTATCAGAACAACAATAACAAAACCATATCAGAAGCTTAAGTATCAAAATAGGAAATTTAAGAAAGGTACATTGAAATGTATCAGAAAAATCGAGATTTAAAAAAAATAATAGAACACAGCTTAGATGAACCCAAACCTTTGGAAGATTAGAGCATGTTGTAACCTCTTCAATCTTTTTGTCTGCTTCTTTGGGTGCTTGTTGAACTGGAGATTTCGACTTCAATTTCGAACGTAACTTATCCATAACTACTGGATCGTTACGATGTTTGAATCTCGTGGTAACCTTCCCAAAATGAATCAGAACCCGGTGAAACAAGAATTTCTTGATTTTTATTCAAACGTGTGAAACCAACACTAAAAGATGGAGCGGATTATATATGTATCAATGAACAATAAGAGTAAAAACAACAAAAAATTACAGAAGAAATCAATGAAAATCGAAGGAGGTGAGATTGAAGTGAGATTCCAGATAAGGAGAAACTTGAATATACCTTACTTAGAAACTTGAAATTGAGTAATACTTGGACTGAAATTCAAAAAAAAAAGAAAACTGTCGAAGCTCAAGCTTGAAATTAGGAGTGAATTTAGGATAGTTGAGAGAAGCTAAATGTAATGTATCTATAAGATGAAGAGAGAGTTTAAAAAAAGGAATTTTTGAAATTTGTACAAATGATGGAGAATATTAATTAATATGATAATATAGCATGTGTAAATAGCTAATTTTTCCATTAAAATATCATTATTTTCTATTCCTACAATAAAAGGACATGAATCTCTTCTTCAATATTTTCTAAAGGGAAATTTCAACATCAAAAGTAAAAAGAAGAAATTTTGGGGCGTGGGGCCAGTGGACTTTTAGACCGTACATCTATAAGCATAATCTTTTAGATTAGTGCCAATTGCCACATAAAAGGCATAAATACAAATTAGAGTGGGACCCACAATAAGTATATATATTGGAGTCTCTTTGCCTGGTGGGGTTGTCATGATAGTTGATTGATGCAGTGGTTTAGTGCTAAGCACGGTTTTAATTACGACCATTTTGACAACAACGTCGCCGTTTTATATATATATTTTTAGAGTATAGTGTAACTAGTAGTCAATTAGTGCGACTAATGTAAATTTAGTCATAAAAAAAGAATATTTTTGATTAAGTAAAGTTTCATTTACAAAATTTAAGTCGAAGTATCTAATTTAGAATGAAGAGATTTCATTTGCTCCGATAACACCTGTTGGTGGTGACAAGGACATCGATGCCTTGTTCTTACACGCGTTATCTTTGAAATCAACAACTTTATATTTTTCTTCCTGGGGTGCAAAAATAGAAAGGGCCTTGTGGATATTAATTTTTAAAGTACTTTTGACTATTTTATTTTGGAAAAAGGTTTTCGAAAAAGATTTATTTATTTTAAATAAACAACTTTCTCAAAAACACAACTTCTCTTTTCTACTTAAGTTTTTGCAAGAACTGAAAAAAATAATAGTCTTATTATTGAAAAAGTTTGCTAGTTCAAAAGGAACCTTAAAAGTAAAGGATTTCTTTTTTCTTGGTGGTGTTGAGTTTAATATGAGTTCCTGCCTCAGCTTAGAGAAGCAAAATAGAAATAAGATTTTAATTAATAAAAGCTTCTTCCTTTTTGCCCAACCACCTACGGTAAGTGCTTATTAGCCACTAATTTATTTAATTCATAAGTGATAATCAGTTTACGTGGTTTGACTTTGGTGATATCCTACTCATGTAACATATATTTAAGTATAAACGTCATACTTTCAAAATATTAAAATCTACAAAGTAATTTAATTCTCCTTCATGACTTGGTAGTATATTTGTCATAGTTGGTTAGCTTATCATTCTTTTAAAAGTGCTTGTAATTTTTTTAGAGTGAGCATCATCAATTTTTATTTCAAATTCTGTCAAACAAGTATAGTATTTTTCTTTCTTGGGAATCGGTTTACAATTAATGATATTGAAGACGTACAAGTTTAATTATTAGTTGGCTAAATAGAGCCATAGATGAATCCACGATTTAAAGTTTATTGATTTCTATATAATGATCTCAAGTTAATATTAAGTTCAAGTGCACTTGTGAGATTCGATCCTGATGTGTAATATATTTTTAGATGTCGCATTAAAAAATGTTTCTTTGTATTGTTTGCTGGTGAAATAGTTTATGTCTTTTCGATCAGGTATAGGGCGATTCTGAACCTCCAAAACGTCTTTTTGTATTGTTTACCCTTATTTCGAATCTGTCCAAAGAAGAATAAGTCTAATTTTGTTGAATAAATAAGGTTAAAGGTAGGTATATTAATGTGCTAACATCAAAAGATAATGACCCTTAGAGACTTCAAGAATTGAATTAATTAAAGACCCTACAATTACTGTTTGACAAGTTCTCCTTTGATTAGTCCTCTCTTACGAGTAATACCCACCCACTGTTGTTGCTTCTTGTTTCATTGCACTTATTCCTCCTGACATTACCATTATGGGCGACTGATATATGATTCGATATTTTTAAAATTTAATTTCAGGAATTCAAAAATTAATAATTAAAAGCAGATTTCATAAACCACAAAGGCAAATTTAGACATTTCACAAACTACTAAGGCAAATCGGGACCTTTTCCTTGTGACCAAGTGAAATACAAGCCAAAATTATCGACAAGAATATGAACGAGCTAAACTTCTAACAAAGGGAAAAGTTAAGGACATTTTCTTAAAGTATAAGAGCGCGAATTTGGACATTTGCCTTGTGTAATTGGTCACGGTGTAATTGAGTTGTGATCACTCCAGATTTTTGCCAAAACAGTGACTCCAATAGCATAAATTACAGTAAAAAACATGATCTCCTAGTTGACAAAGAAAAGTTAAATTTCACAACATAAAGCACAAGCTACAGCCTACACAACAACAGGTTTGCAAAGCGCAATAGCCATAGTTCCCAACTGTTTTGTTACCAGAACCTATAAACTCATTTGGGTTCTGGACCCATACACAGGAATTTATTTATTACAGAAATGTGCTTCTATACAATGTCTCTCCAAATATATGACACATTACCAGACACAATAAAATAGTCTTCCGCATTGCTACTAAATACAACCATTTATCAACTTAATAAGTCCAGAAACCAAAACCTTGGTCTTCAACTGGAAATGCAAAGTAGCTCAAATTTGAAGATGTCGCGAGATAATCATCATCCGCGCCTTTGCTTAGCAGGTTGGCAGTAGAAAGCATAGTCTTGCTGAAGTTTTCATCATCATCCTGAGATAAATGTGACTGCTCAGTTTCAAATACACGAGCAGAATCACTAGTGTAGTGTGGGCTCTCTGAGTCGAAGACATCGCTCTTGACAGAGCTTAAATCTTCCTGCGGGTGTTTAACAACCCGAGCCGGTACATTCAACATTTCTACCTTTGAAATTGGATCAACCACGGTTTCTTTCGCCATTGCATCGGAGTGTTTCTCTATATTGCATAAAGCCAATTGCCCATTTCCTTTATCTTTGATAAGCAGCTTATCGGTGAGCTGGAAAACCTGAATAAGGATTGAACCATCAACATAAGCACAGTGTACGAGCTAACGAAAATGAATCAACATTTTAATTACCCCTATGATTGCAAATATAATAAAGGTCCTTACTTCAGTTCTAAGATCTTCTTTTTCCTTGAGAAGATTATTGTAATTTGATTTCAGAGTATCATATCTATTCCTCAATTCATCATAATCTTTCTCGAGCTGCTTAGTCTTCCATCGTGCACGACGATTCTGAAACCAAATTGCAATTTGGCGAGGCTGTAGACCAAGTTCTTTAGCAAGCTGAACTTTTCTTTCAGGTTCAAGTTTATTCTCTTCCCCAAAACTCTTCTCAAGAAACTGGACTTGGTTGTCTGTTAGTCGCCTCTTCTTCTCCGCTTGATGAAAATACTCCCCTAATTCATCAGCTTCAATGTCATCCTGATCGAATGAGTCAAAGAATGATCTCTTCCCTCCATTAACACCGCGAAAACTAACCATAGAACTTGATCCTGATAGATAAAAATACCCACAGAACAAATTACTACCAAGGAGTATCAGTTGCTCGTCAATCTTTTCTTTCTAATACAATTTGCTATACAAATTCAATTTCATATCTTGATATGCTAACATGATCAATCACCAAAAATGAAGGTTATCCCGACAGTATTGAAAGGGAAATATCACAAATTCATACAAATAATAAGATTTCCACTTATACCAATATTAACCAAATAAAAAAATTCATTCAGAAAAAAAAGTCAACGCTAGAAGAAAAGAGATATAAATACCCAAGAAAGAAGAAGAACAGGCAGGGGCAAAAAGAGAACCAAGATGCTCTTTTGTCGCAGTAGTAGAAGAAAACATATCCCTCTGTTTCTGAGTAATAACGCCATCGAAATTAGAAGCACCACCGTAGAGAATCCCTGGAGCCATCATAGCTTCGAATTCTACAGATTTTTTTATATATTATAAAGCAGAGATCTTTTCAAGGCACACCCATAAGTTCTTGATAAATACCCCCTTTTAAATCTTGTATTATAACTATATACTATGGGGAGAGATAGAAGAGATCTAGAGCTTGTGGCGAAAGAAGCTTGTGATTATGATTTCAGTGATGTGGGAAGTGTGAGAGCACCTACTGCCGATCACCATAAACATCATCACCCTTGCTTACAAAAATTCAACACAAGGATATGAGTATAAGAACACAAAAGAGGGATGATGGTCAATATCAAGAACCCAAAACAGAAGATTTTGTTTGCGTTTTTGTTTTGATTTTTTGGGGAGAATAGAGCAGAGCAAGAGAGGTGTTGGAGCAGAGAAGCGATGTGACTAAAGTGTGTGATTTGTTTCTCTTGGCAAGAGACTACTTATAACCAAAGATAAATTTAGCTAGTGAATAAAATTAATTAAGGACCCATTTATACATGTTATATGAAATTAAGGTATGAAATTCGATTTATATGAAGTTAAAATTTTGTTTGAATGTATAATTTAAATTTTGTAAGAAATATTTTAATAAAATTATTAAATTTTTTCTAATTTTTATATTATTTTATTAAATGAGCAAACTATAATTCATGAATAAGATATTAGAATGTACTAAAGCACTACATTGATAAATAACATATCTCCATATTAGTGAATAATAGCAATAACTAGTTATTTTTTAATCTCTTCATACCAACCATGAATCTTTCTTGCAAAATTTTAAAAGATGATTTTTTTTACAAAATATAAACTTACCATATATTATATCATACGTTTATCTATTTTAAGTTATCATACATTATATCATAGATTAGCACTTTCTCAATTTCAAAGCTAATACCATGTATCTGTGCCAGTATATCTATGTATAGATACATTTTTAGAAAAATTAAAAAAAATATAAGTACACATATATTTTTCCTGAAAGCTATCCATTCATCTACCGTAAATATATACACACATATATAAAATATAGATACAGAGTCATGTGTACCTCTTCAAAACACATAGGCAGGGGAAGTTTATCATTGCAAATTATCTAAAAATATATGTTCCTATTCAGGGGAAGTTTTCTTTTTAGTTTATTTTCATTTATTCGAATTCCGGGAAAAGGTGTGGGGGGAGAAACTGATAAATATAAACATAGAGATATATCAATTTGGATTCTGGATCGTGGTGCACAACTATTTTACTCTTAACATAATTCGATCTCAGGATATAACTTTTTTTTTGTTTGTTAAGAGTGCCACCCTAAATAAATTTTATAATGGACCATTCAAATTTAATCAAAATTCTAATATGAAATTCGAACACAAAAAAAAAAAGGGGAGATACATTCATAGAGATGAAAACAATGTCCCAATCAGTCGGTGGGGTGACGTATATTGTTACTCTTTCTCTTTGCCTTTTGGAACTTTTTGTATTTTCAAATAAACAAAAATAAAAGCTCTTCGAAATCATTTTAAAATTTGAAAGGGCAGGTTACATGAACATAACTGTTACTCAATTGACTTCTATTCACTAGACACGTTACGATTGAACGTTATACAAAATGAGATGTTGGTACGACAATGGCGTTGTAACCGTAGCATTTCAGTCCCACTCACTCTCTCCACAACTTCGGGATTTGGAAGCATTTTTTAGTTATAACTTGGGTTTAATACATCAAAACCATCATTCCTTGAATTTATCATATAATGGATACTTGAGACGTGCACAAAATATCTAATAAAAATATTTTATCAGGTATTTAAGTGTTCAATTGAATAGAGCAAAATAAAAATATTTTATCAGGTATTTAAGTGTTCAATTGAATAGAGCAAAAGTTTGAATGTCTGAATAAAATTAATTAGCAAATTTGAGGGGTTATTGATATATTGAGCCTAATGTCACGGACTTAGACTTAGATTAAGACCTCCGTACGACACTTGACAATTTACTCATGAATCTTTTACGATCTTGTAAGCTCAAGTAAGCCTTTAAGACTAGATCGCTAAGAAAATGCTAGATTGTAAGAAAGACAAAAGAGTTTTTATGAAGAAGACTTTTGTATTGCTTGGAAGAATACTTGATTGCTACAAATGAATGTCTCCTCTATTTATACTACCCCTAAGGGGCTCAAGTGTAAATAGAAATTGCTATACAAGTCCCTCCATATTTACAAAGAAGTCCTTCTCTAGAATTCTCTGCACACTCTAGAGAATTCCAAGTCTTTCAAGACTTCTCTACAAGCTTCTCTAAGGATCTAGAGTCTTCCACTAACCTCTCCAAGACTCTAGATTCTTCTACCTTCTTCAAGATCAAGTAGCGGGCCATAACACTCTCCCCCACCTGATGTGGCGACGACCGCGATGCACTGCTGCTGTAAGAACTCCCGGATTTTGTCTTTGAACTGCCACAGGTCTTCATATCTCTCTCAGGTGGCCTCCTTCGGAGATTGTCCCTTCCAATGGACTAAGAACATAGCAGTGGCTTGTTGTCCCTGTTTTCGCTTGGCTTGGTAGTCCATAATGGCCTCGATGTCTCGATCATGGGAGGCGGTGATTGTGAGTGGCGCTCGACTTGATTCTCCTCGGCTAGGATCATCCTTGTCCTCATGGTACGACTTGAGGATACTGGCATGGAAGGCAGGATGAACCTTAAGATGCGATGGTAGCTCCAACCTGTAAGAGATCTTGCCAACCTTGGCAACGATCCTGAACGGGCCCTCGTACTTTCGCACCAAGTTTTGATGCATGCCTCGCAATGCCTTGAATTGCCTGGGGTTGAACTTGACCAAGACCATGTCTCCAACTTGGTAATCCATGGGACGACGCTTGCGGTTGGAAAACTTCTTCATCTTCTTCGCTGCCTTGTCCAAATAAAACTTCGTAATGTCGAGCTGCTCCTCAAAGCCCTTGGCCATGTGATAAGCCCCCAAACTCTTGCCCTCGAACGTGGCCGGTAGTGAATGTAGAGTTTGTGGCTGTTGGCCTGTGGCTAGCTCGAATGGTGTCCGCCCTGTGGCCTCACTCCGCTGTAGGTTGTATGAGAATTGGGCTACGTCCAATAGTCTCTCCCAATCTTTTTGATGGGAGCTCACAAAGTGCCTCAAGTAGCACTCCAGTAAGGCATTGACTCGCTCCGTCTGACCGTCTGTTTGCGGGTGGAAACTAGTGGAGAAATGCAATTTCGTGCCAAGAATCTCGAACAATTCTCTCCAAAAGTTCCCGGTGAAGCGTGGGTCTCTGTCACTGATGATGTGCCTTGGCAATCCCCAATACTTAACCACGTTCTTAAAGAATAGCCTGGCAGCCTCCTTAACAGTGCAACCTGCCGTGGCGGGCATGAAGCTGGCATACTTGGAGAACCTGTCCACCATGACCATAATTATCCCATATCCGTCGGACTTCGGCAAGTATATGATGAAGTCCATGGTCACGCTCTCTCATAGATGCTCCGCTACGGGCAGGGGCTCCAAGAGTCCTCCTGGTTGATGCTGCTCTACTTTGTCTTGCTGGCACACAAGACAAGTCTGCACATAGCATTTAATATCATCCCGCATATGTGGCCAGTAGTAAATCTCCTCAATCAATGCCCTCGTGCAATGCTGCCCTAGATGTTTGGCCCATAATATGTCGTGACTTTCCTTCATGATTCGTCGCCTGATAGCTCCGAATTTTGGCACATAGATCTTTCGCCCGGTGGTAAGCAGGAGTCCATTTTCAACCCAGAAGTGCCTTGTCTTGCCTTGAGCGACTAACTCCATAAGCCTCTTTGCCTCTGGATCATACTGCAGACCATCCTTGATTGCATCGCGGATGTCATAATGTGTTGTAGTGATGGCCGCTAGTTCGAACTTCCTGCTAAGGGCATCGGCCACAATATTGCCTTTGCCCGACTTGTACTCCAGCTCGTAGTTAAACTCGGCCAAGAAGTCTTGCCACCTAGCTTGCTTCGGGGTGAGTTTTTTTTGTGACTGGAAATAGCTAGTGGACACGTTGTTGGTCTTGACTAAGAACTTGGATCCAAGTAAGTAGTGTCTCCACGTGCGTAGGCAATGGACGATGGCTGTCATCTCCTTCTCCTACACGGTGTACCGCCGTTTTATCTCGTTCAGCTTGCGGCTTTAGAAGGCGATAGGGTGCCTCTTTTGCATCAATACTCCTCCAATGGCATAGTCGGAGGCATTCGTATGCACTTCGAATGTCTTGGAGAAGTCAGGCAATGCTAGGACCGGCTTCTCTATTACGGCATCCTTGAGGTCTTCAAAGGCCTCCTTACACTCCTCGCTCCAAACCCACGACTTATTCTTCTTCAATAGCTCAGTAAGTGGGTCGGCTTTGGCGGAGTAAGCGCTTATGAACCTGCGGTAATAGTTAGCAAGTCCAAGAAAAAATCTAAGTTCGGTTACCTTTGTAGGCGCCTCCCACTCTTTAATGGACTAAACTTTGGCCTCGTCCATACGTAGCTCTCCCTGGCTGATAACATATCCCAAGAAGTGCACTTCATGTTGGGCGAACTCGCACTTCTCCCCCTTGATGAAAAGCTCATTCTCGTGCAAGACTTGGAATACTTTCATTAGATGTTCCACGTGCTCCTCCAAGGTGTTGCTATAGATGACTATGTCATCTAAGTAGACTACCACAAACTGATCTAGGTAGGGGTGGAAGATCTTATTCATTAGTATGCAAAAGGTTGAGGGTGCATTGGTTAGGCCGAAAGGCATCACCAACCACTCGTAAGCTCCGTACCTCGTCACACATGTTGTCTTTGGTTCATCTCCCTCCGCTATGCGTACCTGGTAGTAGCCTTTCCTTAGATCTACCTTGGTGAAGTACTTGGCCTGTCCAAGTCTATCAAACAAGTCGGCAATGAGTGGGATGGGATACTTGTTCTTCACATTCACCTTATTGAGCGCTCGATAGTCTATGCATAGGCGCAATGAGCCATCCTTCTTCTTTTGAAATAACACCGGCGTGCCATAAGGTGCCTTGGATGGGAGGATATGATCAGCCTCGAGGAGCTTCTTCAACTGCTTCCTCAGCTCCTCTAACTCGGGTAGAGCCATGCGGTATGGAGGGTATGCGGGCGGCCTCGCTCTTGGCTCCAACTCGATCTTGTGGTCTACCTCACGCCTCGGAGGTAGGTGTCTTGGCAACTCTTCGGGCATCACATCTTTGTTTTCTTCAAGCACCTCCTCTATGCAAGGTGGCAATGTCTCCTTAGCACCATTGCTTTCATCCAAGCTCGCAATGGTGGCTACGAACATCGGTTCCCCCTTCTTTAGGCCCTTCACAAGCTGCATGGCCGACAGATGGGCTTGTCCTTCCTTCCTCGGCATCTTGACTAGGGGTACCATACAGGGTCCCTCTCGCTCCATCACCAAGAGTTGTTGGAGGTAGGGATCGATCATCGTGTGGTACCGTTAGAAGAATTCCTGCCCAAGTATAATATCAAAGATATCTAAGAGGGAGATAGTGAAGCTTGTCTTACCTTGCCACTTGCCCAACGTGATATCCACTCCATGAGTGACTCCGCACACGGGAGTCAATGGGGCATTGACCGTCTTTAGGCGGGTGTTGCTTGGCCCATAACTTAGCCCCAACCTTGCTGCCACCGTCTTGGTCATGATATTGGCTTCTGCTCCGGAATCCACCATAGCATGTGCGGGTCATCCGTTGATGGATATGTCAATATACTGGGCGGAGTTATCCCTTGTCTTCTCAGCTTGCTTCGCGATGGCTCCACATAGCTCGATCATGCCTAGCTGAGTCATGTCTGAACCCTGACCTTGGTCCTATTCCTTGTCCTTTCGCTCTCGCAGTATGGCACCAAGGTTCTTCATCTCTGTACACCTAACATACCCGTGAGGACCTCCACATATGTAGCAGCTGCTGCCCTTCGTGGTCTGCTCCTTTCTCTTGGCGTAGCCCTGTCGCCCGAACCTCCTACCTTGTACTTGTTGGAATCATGGCTTCTGGGTGGAGGATGTTGCTCTTTGACTATGCCACGATCTCCTCCATCTTTGGCATGACAACTCCTTATTTCTTTTCCCTTTCCCCTATCATGCCTGTCATGCTTAAAGTCCGTCAGGGCTTCAGCTTGGGTGATGGCCTCATCGATGGTGCTGACTTGACGGTGCTTCAACTCTGCAGCCCATCCATGAAGTAGAAGAGCATAACTTCATCTGTAAGGTTGGGGATTTGAAGCGTAAGGGTAGTGAACTCTTTCACAAAGGACCATATGCTACCCGTATGCTTCAGCTCCCGGAACTTGTGTTTGGCCTCATAGATGACATTATTGGGGAAGAAGGCCTTCTTGAACTCATCCCGAAACTACTCCCAGGTGTTGATGGTGCATAGACCCTTCTTGATCTCAGACTCCTTGCCTTTCCACCACAACATGTCTATCTCCGAGAGGTATAGCATGGCCGTATTGATCCTCGTCTTGTCGCTCTTCACTTTGTTACACTTGAAGTAATTCTCTAAGTGCCAAAGAAAGTTCTCCACCTCTTGTGCATCACGAGCGCCTTTGAACATTGGTGGCTTGGGAGCCTCAATCTTGGCCTCCCGGTCCGCACTAGACGTCATGCATCTCCCAGCATCTATGTCTCCTTTGAGTGCTGCCATCTCGGCCTTCATGGTCTCCATCATGCTTAGCGCGTCCATGAGCTGATACTCCAAGGAAGTGATCACCTCCTTCACCTCGTACTCGGCAGCCTTGCGCACCTCCAACTCCTTTTGGATGTTGTCGTTCTCCTCAAGGGTGAACTCCTCTAGAGACTTGAACTTGCTGTTGACCTTCTTCAAGCGCTTGCCTAATATCTCCATAGCTTGCCGGGCAGCATCCACCCTTGCAATCCACTCCATGCCGGGCGTGACGTCCACAGGCTCCTCACCTCGCTCATCGTCACTCACCACAATGGCTGAGGGTGAGTAGGATGTTAGGGCCTCGCTTGGTGTAGGCTCAAGCGGCACCTCCTCATTTCTCTTAGAGTTTTTCCTTCCCTTGCGGTGCTTCCTTCCAACATCTTGCTTGACGTTGGTGGTGGTAGTGGCGTTGATGTCTCCCTCACTTGTCATATCCCTTAGTAGAACCTCGCTCTGATACCACGTTGTCACAGACTTAGACTTAGACTAAGACCTTCGTGCGACACTTGATAACTTACTCATGAATCCTTCACGATCTTGTAAGCTCAAGTAAGCCTTTAAAACTAGATCGCTAAGGGAATGCTAGATTGTAAGAAAGACAAAAGAGTTTTTATGAAGAAGGTTTTTGTATTGCTTGGAAGAATACTTGATTGCTTAATGGTTTGCTACAAATGAATGCCCCCTCTATTTATACTACTCCTAAGGGGTTCAAGTATAAATAGAAATTGCTATACAAGTCCCTCCATATTTACAAAGAAGTCCCTCTTTAGAATTCTCTACACACTCTAGAGAATTCCAAGTCTTTCAAGACTTCTCTACAAGCTTCTATAAGGATCTAGAGTCTTCCACTAACCTCTCCAAGACTCTAGATTCTTCTACTTTCTTCAAAATCAAGTGGCGGGCCATAACACTAAGGTCTTATAGTGTCAAATTTCAACACTCACATGCGTAATAAGATTAAGTTTATTTGGACAAAAATAAAAAAGAAATATTAGACATATAAAATATTACCTGTGTTGTTTCTATAGAGTTGTCACATTAACAAATATAGTTATTTTCAAATACTTGTTAGTATAAAACTCAAGAAAAAGTTAGACTTTGTTACTAATTTTGCTCTCAACTTCAACATCGTGAGCATATATAAGGAAAAGATTAATGTGGTAAAAGGTCAAAAGGTAGAAAAAATATATTTATGAACATTTTTTTCATAGATAAGGAGCCCGTTTGGATGAGCTTAAAAAAGTAACTTTTATGTATGAAATACTTTTAGAACTTTGAAGTGCTGAAAGTTATTTTTATAAATAAACAGTTGAGTGTTTGGATAAAAGTGCTTATGTCGAAGAAATGAGGAAAATAATGTGAATTTTAGGGTTAAAAGAATAAAAGGGGTAGTTTGGAAATTTAGTTAAAATATAAGGAATATAAAAGTAATTTTCATGGTCAAAGAAAATGGCTTTAAGCACTTAGAAAAAAAATATTAGAAATCCTAATCTTTCAATTTTGGCTGACTTTAAGAACTTTATGACTTAAAGTTAGCATTAGACAAACACCACAATAAGCTAAAAATGGCTTATAAGTTGGTTTGACCAACTTATAAGCCCATCCAAACGGGCTCAAGGAGTATTTATGAGTCTTCTTTCATAATAAATATGAATCAGTTATTTTAGGGTCTTATTATTGATAATTTTTTTAAAGGGCGTATAGAAAAGTTAACATGATAAATAAATAGGAACATAGGAAGTGCTTTCTATAATTCTTAAAATTTTGATTTCCCTAACGTGTCTCTTCAATTAAAAAAACTTAACAATCAGCTGCAGTTTAGCTAATTTTTATTTGACAAGTTTGTATAATTAAATTCCTTGAAACCCCTTGTTGATGTATTGCTAATATATACTCCTTTAGTACTAATATATTATTGTCCATACTTCAAGTTATGTGATAGTTTTTAATTTTAAAAATTTATAAAATAATTTTTAAATTTGAAATATTAAATTAATTTAACCTCACATATTATAATTTCTCTCTCGGAGAGTACTAGTTTGAGTTGAACTAATCCCTTGACATAAGCCATCTAATTGTAAAATATGTTAGTTTCTTTTTCTCACTTTTCACTGAGCTTGCACGATAACATTAACCAACTTTTTAGATTATTGTGGTGGGATTGATAAAAAAATTTCATTCTTATTTAGAATTCTTAGATTCAAGTTTTGTATATGAAGAAAATAAGAAAATGAAGACAGATTTTTTGAATTTTTTCTTACAATTTGTGCAAGACAGAGGTACACCAATACTGATTTTAGAGCAAGAAAGAACAACAACAATAACTACAACAACAATCTGTATTGCACAAATTGTAAGAAATCTGGGCACTCAATTGCAAAATGCTACAGAATAATAGGTTATCCACCTGATTTTAAGTTCACCAAGGGGCCAAAATCATAACCAAACAACAAAGGGAACTCTATGGCTAATGCAGTGACAACAGGTGGATGCTCAGGTTACGCAACAAATGGAAAACAAGCAAATGAATTTGTTGCTCAAGAGAACTATGGTGGTTTGGGAGAAGAGTTTCAGAATGCACAGATTGGAGATGTGCCATTTGCAGGAAGTGAGGTTTCAGCTAACATGGTGCACTGTTTTTCTGGTAACACTTTCAGTGATCCAAGACTATATCAAACCCATGCTAGCTCTAGCTACTGGATATTAGATTCATGAGCTTCTGCTCATATGTCTTTTGACCATGCTTTCTTTACTACTCTTACACTTTTGTCTTCTCCTATTTATGTCAAGCTCCTAAATTCTTTCAGGGTAAGGGTGACACATGGAGGAACTGTCACTCTCCCTCATAATTTGCTACTAAAGAATGTTTTGCTTGTCCCTTCTTTTAAAATCAACTTGATATCAATTCATCAATTCTGCAAACAATTCTGTTGCACACTAAATTTTTCTTCCATTCGTTGTGTTATGCAGGGCCATTCAATGAGGACCCCTCTGGTTATTGGTGAAGCAAAGGATGGGATCTATATCATGACCACCACTTCAGGTCTACAAAGTCTTGTCAAGTCTAGTTCTAAATCTGATGTTTTACTCTCCAGTTGTAGTTCTTTTCCTAGCTCTTTTTCTATTCCAGTAAACAATAGGGATGATGTAAAATTGTGGCACATTAGATTGGGCCACATGCCTTTTGATTCAATGAAAAACATCAGTTCCTCTTCTTCCTTTTCTCATTTTGATCACAAATGTGATATATGCCTTATTGCTAGACAAACTAAACTGCCATTCCCTTCTAGTTGCATCAAAACTAAAGCAATTTTTGAGTTAATCCATGTGGACACTTGGGGACCCTATAAATCATCTACCTATAATGGATACAAGTATTTTCTTACTATTGTAGATGATTTTAGTAGAGCAACTTGGACTTACCTCTTGACTACTAAAAGCAATGCTTTTCCTACACTAAAGAACTACCTAGCTTACACTGAAAGACAATTTGGGGCTAAGATAAAAATGATAAGGTCAGATAATGCTCTTGAGTTAGGCAGTGGAGTGATTCTTTCAGAATATTTTCTCTTAAGAGGAATCATCCTCCAAACTTCTTGCACTTCCTCTCCACAACAGAATGGAGTTGTGGAAAGGAAACACAGACACCTTTTGGAGACTTCTAGAGCTTTGTTACACCAATCTAAAGTGCCTATTTGCTACTGGGGTGATTGTTTATTGACTACAACTTTTCTAATAAATAGGTTTTCCTCATCTGTGCTCAAAGGAAAAACACCTTTTGAATTGATTTTTGGAACTTGTCCTTCATACAAGTTTTTGAGAAGTTTTGGATGTTTGTGTTTTGTTTCAACCCCTTCACATAACAGACCCAAATTTGCTCCTAGGGCAGTCCCTTGTATATTTCTTGGATATCCTATAGTGAAGAAAGGGTATAAAGTCATGGAAATGAATTCTAAGAAAATCATCGTTTCAAGGAATGTAGTTTTTCATGAAACTACATTTCATTTTCACACTCAAACTCCTTCTCCTCGTATTTTCACTACAACAACAGCTGGTTCAGGACCATCTATTTCTTTTTCTCCTACACTATCTCCATTGGTTTCTAACCCTGATGAATCTGATTCCTTAGGGTCCATTCCTAGTGATTCTAGCTCACTTCCTTCATCTAGCTCATCTATTGATGTTCCTCCACCTTCCCCAAGTCTATCTTCCTCATATAATAGTCTTTAAATTCATGAAGTGGATCCCATTTCTATTGCACCTGAAAGAAGATCATAGAGGGTTCCTAAAAAGCCTGTGTATCTAGATGAGTATGTTTGCAACTCAGTTTATCTCACTGATCTTTCCACTTCATGTTTTACTGATCCCATTGATCCTCCTATTTTCTCTTTTGCTGCTTTATCTATCTCTAATCAGCAGGTCTTGAATACAATTTCAAGTATAAGTGAACCAAAGAATTATTCCCAGGCAACTATGGATCCTGGTTGGTTAAAAGCTATGCACATTGAATTTGAGGCATTAAATTCCAACAACACTTGGGAAATTGTGAGTCTACCTTTAAATAAGAAAGTTTTACCCTGTAAATGGGTTTACAAAGTAAAGCACAAAGCAGATGGGTCTATAGAGAGATTAAAGGCAAGATTGGTGGTAAGATGAGACATCCAAAGAGAAGGCATCGACTTCAATGAAACGTATTCTCCTGTTGTCAAAATGACAACAATAAGATGCTTACTTGCAGTAGCAGTCAAGAAAGGTTGGAATATATCTCAACTAGATGTCAATAATGCCTTCTTGCATGGTGAATTGCAAGAAGAGGTGTATATAAAATTTCCTCCAGGTATGGAATCTTCTAATCCTAACTTAGTTTGCAAACTAAACAAATCTTTGTATGGATTGAGACAAGCCTCAAGATAATGGTATGCAAAATTAGGGGCTGCTCTTAATTTCAAAGGGTATGTTTCATCTCTGAATGATTACTCTTTATTCTACAAGCATTCAGGTCACTCAGTTTCTTTAGTTGCAGTCTATGTCGACGATATAATTATTACTGGGAATGATTCTACAGAGTTGTCTAACCTCAAGCAATTTTTGGACACTGAATTTAAGATAAAAGACCTAGGAAGCTTACATTATTTCCTTGGATTAGAGGTGGTACGAGAAGACCATGGTCTGATAGTGAATCAGAGAAAATTCACTCTTGAACTTCTGTCTGAGTACAACTGTGATGACTTAGCTGAAGTACCTTCTCCACTTGATCCTTCGCAAAAACTCTCTGCTGATGAAGGGACACCACTCACAGATCCTTTTTCCTATCAAAGATTGATCGGAAAACTCAACTATTTACCTCACACTCGTCCAGATTTAGCCTTTGCGGTTCAGCATTTGTCACAGTATATGCAGTCCCCAAGGTTACCTCATTACGATGCTGTAATTCGTGTTCTTCGATATCTTCGAAAATCTCCAGGTCAAGGATTGTTCTTCAGTAGCAATCCTTCTTTTTCCATTCTTGCTTTCTGTGACGCCGATTGGGCCTCGTGTTTGGATACGAGAAGATATGTCAGCGGGTATTTTATAAGCATGGGTGGCTCTCTGATTTCTTGGAAATCCAAGAAACAAATTTCAGTATCACTTTCATCTGCGGAAGCAGAATATAGATCAATGCGACGAGTTGTTGCTGAAGTCACATGGTTGAATCGTCTTCTTCGAGATCTATCAGCTCCGCCTAAGCTACCAATACTGGTACATTCTGATAGTCAATCGGCACTCCACATTGCTAGAAACCCTGTATTTCATGAACGCACAAAGCACGTCGAACTTGACTGCTACTTTGTGCGTCAACAGTTCACCGCAGGTCTTATTTCTCTAAATTTCGTTCCATCTGCATCTCAAGTTGTAGATATCTTCACAAAGCCTTTATCAGGACCAGCTCACAATACCATTCTTCGCAAGTTGGGGGTTAATTCTCTCCCCTCCAACTTGAGGGGGGATGTTGGAATAAAAAGAAGAGAAGAAAAGAAGAGAAGACAAAGATAAGCAAACTAGTATGGGTTTATTGTTAATATAACTAGTATGGTTTTTTTATTGTTATTTAACTTTTATGGGTTTTATTGTTATTTAAACTAGTATGGGCTTTTATTGTTGTTTATCTTTTATATTTGTATATATAGACATGAAGGTTGTAGAGAGGAGATCATCAAAAGAAAAACAGATTGTTGTTGTAGTTATTGTTGTTGTTCTTTCTTGCTCTAAAATCAGTATTGTTATACCTCTGACCTGAGAAATTTTGATGTGTTGCAAGAAATGAAGATGTGTCACCTGGAAAGTTAGGATTAACATATGCCTCTCTTTGTTTCTCATCTTGAATGAGGAGAGAGTACGCATGATTCACATTTGGGAGAGGTGACATCATGAGTATGTTGCTTCTTACTGCTGCATAAACATCATTAAGTCCCATTAGAAATTGGATCAATCTTTCGTCCTGCTTGAATTTGACTACTTTCTTCTTTCCTCCACAGGTGCAGTTGCAAGAACATATTTCTCCGCTGGAGAGAGCATCTAGCTCATCCCAAATCCTCTTGATTCTTATGAAATATCCTGCTACATCAGCTGTTCCTTGCATCAGATCTGTGAGGCCTTTTTGAAGGTGATAGAGTTGAGCTCCATTGGACTGACCAAACTTGTCATGAAGGTCAGTCCAGAGATCTTTAGTGGATTTAGAGTATATCACACTCCCTGCAATTTCTTTTGGAAGAGAGTGAAGCAACTAAGAAATCACCATGTTATTGCACCTAGTCCAAAACTTGAACTCAGGTGTATCAGCAGATGGTATTTCGGCAGAACCATCAATAAAACTCATCTTGTTCTTAGCTGATAGAGAAATAATGATGGACCTTCTCCACGCAGCAAAACCAGTTCCATCGAAAACGAAATTCACAAGATTCATTCCTGGAGAATCTGAGGGATGAAGATAATATTGACTGCTAGAATCCATTACTGCAGATGAACAAGAAGAAGAGTTTCCCTCAGATGATTGTGATGTGTTTTCCATTTGGATTGAAAGAACAAAAATAAAGAAAAGATTTGGATCCTACTGCTGCTCTGATACCATGAAGAAAATAAGGAAATGAAGACAGATTTTTTGAACTTTTTCTTTTGATGATCTCCCCTCTACAACCTTCATGTCTATATATACAAATATAAAAGATAAACAACAATAAAAGCCCATACTAGTTTAAATAACAATAAAACTCATAAAAGATAAATAACAATAGAAAAACTCATACTAGTTATATTAACAATAAACCCATACTAGTTTGCTTATCTTTGTCTTCTCTTCTTTTCTTCTCTTCTTTTTATTCCAACAATATATGAATTTATTTATTTTTATCAAAAAGTGTTTCCATCTTAAATAGATTTTATACAGTATAAATTCAAATTAATTGAGACTTTAATAAAAATATCAAAAAACAAACAAACAATCTTTAGACCCTTTTTTTTTAATCTGCGCGTATTGGACAGGTACTAATCTTTTGACTTAAGCCATATAGTAGTAAATGTTGAAATCACAGGTGATAGAAACTATTAAAAAAAGGTTGATGAAACATCTGGCATGTTCATAGCATGGGAAGTCAAGAGTTGACTTTTGTGAGTAGGTATCCTCCATCTTATCGTGCTTATCTAGTCGGCCCAGATAAATGAAAAACAAGAAAAGAGAGAAAATGTGGAGGAGGGGGGGCTTTGTCAAAGTGTTTGAAGATACATATTCAGTGTAATCTCACATATAAAATTGGAGAAAATAATAAAAGAAAGTAATGTGTGTATGCAAAAATTATCAATATCTTTGTGATATTTACGTAAATCAATAAAGTTAAGGTTTTAGTAGTAAAAATACATAGTTTACAATAATATATAAATATAAAAAATACATATTTATATTTATTGATTTGGTGTAGAAACTCGACATGAATAAGTTTTTCTTGAAAAAGGAGAGAAAGTATATATGCTACTACGATGAATTACTAAATTCTATATTTTTATTTACCACTTAATTGTGATGAGTTAACATAATTAATTGTAAATGCTAAGCGCAAGTGTGTGTTTTCCATTGTTTGGACAACTAAAAAATTTATTCATGAGCAGATAAACATTTTTTTTCAGTGTTTGATGGAAAACGAAATCTAATTCCTCACTTCTATAATAAAATGTACTTATTTCCCCTTTTTAAGAATGTAACTAAAAGTGAGTATGGGATTTAAGTTGTTGGCTCTCACAAATGAAAACATGTTATTCTATAAGACACTATATGAAAGTTACGTTGTTCTCTAAGTGATTCCGTATTTAGGGGAATTCGAACTCGAGACCTTTAGTTAAGATCTTAAGAATGAATAAGTCCTTATAACTCCATCGTTAACCTTTGCAAGTAATAGTGACTTAATTAATCTGTTGAGGAAAAATATATGTAGGGAATAAAAGATAATTTACCTGAATAAGAAAGGAACAAAAGACACACACATATATATATATATGTATGTATATATATATGTATGTATGTATAAAAGGAAGATAGAAAGATATGGTAGAACATAAAATAATGATTCTGGAATTAGTATCTGATACATCTTCATTATAATCTTCTTTTAAGGTTACATATATTATGAAGATATGATCGAGAAAGTGAAAGATTCAGCACGGGAGCTGAATATGATCTATTTTTTCACCTTTACTTTATTTTTAATATAAACAAATAACCAAATCAAAAAATAATAATGATTTATCAATAATGGATTATGATTTAGCATATTTACAAATTGATTATTGATAACATTCAAAATCAAACCAAACCACCAGCTGATATGTGCCCCTCTACATGTACATATACACACAATATAAGATTTGGATCAAATTTAATTAATTGTCAAGACAAGATTTTCAAAAAGAATATAAATAAAAAATAACACAAGAAAAAGTTAAGAGTATCGAATTCAACGTCATGTAAAAGAAAGTGGATGTCCCTTTCAGGTCCCTTTCTTCTTTTACTTTTCCTTTTTCTCTTCTTTCTTCTACTTTTTTTTCTTTTCTTTTCTCCACGTGTTGTCCCCTTCCTCAATTATTATCTTCTGCCTATAAATAAAGTAGTGCAGAGTGAAAAGAAATATAAGAAATTCTCTCAATCCTCTCAATTCTCTCATTCTCTTACAATCTTTTTTTCTTAATAAATTGCTAAGTTAATTTATTTTATAACACGTTATCAACACACGCCTCCATCGCTTTGAGCTATATTGTTAAGAAGGTAATAAAAAGGGTAAGAATTTTATTTTCTTAAAATGTCTAATATTTCTAAATTTGAATCTGTTGCTCTTGACATATCTGGAAAAGGCTACTCATCATGGACACTAGATGTCGAAATACATCTAGAATCGATGGGTCTGGCAGACACTATCAAAGATGACAATACGGCATCTAGTCAAGACCGTGCCAAAGCCATAATATTTCTCCGTCATCATCTTGACGGGGGATTAAAATTACAGTACCTTACATTAAAGGATCCCCTTAAATTATGGAAGAATCTTAAAGAAAGATATAACCACCTGAAGTTGGTCATCCTTTCACAGACACGTCATAATTAGCTAAATCTGAGATTAATGGATTTCAAAAATATAACTGAATATAATTATGTTTTGTTTAGAATTATAGCTCAGTTAAATTTATGCGGAGAAGAAACCACTCAGTAAGATAAACTTGAAAAAACATACTCCATATTTCCAACCGCAAATATGCTCTTGTAGCAGCAATATCGCAAAAAGAGTTTTTAAGAAATATTCTAAATTACTTTCTCACCGTCTGTTTGCTGAACGTCACAATGAACTATTAATGAAAAATCATGATAGTCGCCCTGTTGATTCTTTGCCACTTTCTGAAGTGAATCAAACAAATTACAACCAACGAGAAAGAGGTCATGACCCCAGTCGTGGTCGTAGTCATGGTGGAAGAAGAAATTATTATCATGATGCTCGGCTGACACCGAGAAATGATCAGTAGTACAAAAAGAAGAGTGAAAAGCCAGAAGTTTTACCAAAGAAAAATTCAGAAAGTATATATCATAGATGTGGAGGTATGAGGCACTGGTCACGCACATGTCGGTCATCAAAATGTTTGGTTCATCTATATCAGGCATTCTTGAAGAGGGCAGAAAATAATCTAGAGACAAACTTTATCTCTAAAGATAATATTGAGCCTATGCATCTGGATGTAGCCGATTTCTTTAATTTTTTAGAAGAAAATATGAATATTGATAAGCCTAATAATATTTAAATAATTTTATTTTTTATTTGTGTGTACTAAATGATATTTCTAGTTCATGTAAAATAAATAAAAGTTGTATAATGAGCCATTTATTAATTATAATATTTACTTTATTTCTTTTTGAAGAAAAATATGGATATGCCTCAAATTTTATTTGGATCAATGATCAATCACGAGGATATTTGTGTAATTGATAGTGGAACAACTCATGCCATTTTTAAAGGCGAGAAATATTTTTTCAACTTGCTTAGAAGAAAAGCAAATGTTACTACAATTTCTAGTAATTCAAAAATGATTGAAGGCTACAGAAGAGCTACTATATTTCTACCTAAGGGGACAAAAAATTATTATAGAAAATGCACTATCCTCTTCTAAATTCTCAAGAAACTTGTTAAGTTTTAAAGATATCCGCAGAAATGGATATCATGTTGAGACACTATATGAAATGAATACTGAATATCTTGGTATAACCAAAAGTGTATCAGACGAGAAATATATTTTGAAAAAATTATCAACTTTGTCGTCTGGCCTATATTATGCAAAAATTAGTGCAATTGAAGCACATATGATCATAAACGAGAAGTTTACTAATCTAAATACATTTTTGCTATGGCATGATCGAATAGGTCATCCTGGATTAATAATGATGAGACGAATCCTTGAAAATTCAACTGGACATCCGATAAAGAACTCGAAGATTCTTACGAATGATGAATTTTCATGTGCTACTTGTTATCAAAACAAATTAATTGCCAGAATATCGACCCTCAACTTTGGCATCGAATCTCCTGGCTTTTTTAGAGCGTATAAATGGAGATATATGTGGACCTATTCATCTACCTAGTGGATTGTTTAGATATTTTATGGTTCTAATAGATGCATCGTCTAGTTGATCTCATGTGTGTCTGTTATCATCTCGCAACCTGGCATTTGCAAAGATGTTAGCACAAATAATAAAATTAAGGATGCAATTCCCAGATTATCCAATTAAGGTTATTCGCCTTGATAATGCTGGAGAATTTATATTCCAAGCTTTTGATAATTATTGCTTATCAATTGAGATAAAAATTAAACATCTTGTTGCTCATGTTCATACTCAAAATAGCCTTGTAGAGTCATTTATTCAGCGCCTACAATTGATAACAGACCTCTACTAATGAAAACAAAATTTTTAATTACTGTTTGGGTCATGCTATCTTACATGCAACAATACGTATACGTCTCAGACCGACACATTATAATAAATATTCTACGTCACAATTAGTATTTGGTCAAGAGCCAAATATAGCCTATCTAGGAATTTTTGGTTGTGCAGTATATGTGCCTGTAGCACTACCACAACGTACAAAAATAGCCCCTCAACGAAAGTTGGGCATATATGTTGGGTTTGGGTCACCCTTCATAATTCGCTATTTTGAACCATTGACAGGAGACTTATTTACTGCTCAATTTATAAATTGTCAGTTTGATAAAAATATTTTTCCTCCATTAGGGGGAGAGAAAAAAGACCCCGCAAGAGAAATTGCGTGGAAGATTTTATTACTATCTCATTTTTATTCACGTACTCGCACGTGTGAGGAAATTGCGTGGAAAATTTCATCACTATCTTATTTTAATCCACGTACCTTCACATGTGAGTAGGAGGTTCAGAAGATCATACACTTACAGAACATAGCAAATCAAATGTCAGATGCATTTACTGATCTGAAACGGATAACTAAGTCACATATCACTGCAGTGAATGTGCCTATCTGAATTGATGTCTCAAAAGTAGGGGTGCTTATCGGGCGGATCAGACGGATTATTATGCTTAACGGTTTGACTTAACGGTTATCAGCTTTTAAAAGTACTAATCCACTAGCCAACCTATAAGATATCGGTTGGTTCGGTATCGGATTAGCAATTATCGGACGGTTATCGGGCGGTGTATCGGTGGTATGGTAACATGTAAAGGAAAGACAAACAACAAAAAGTAGTCAAATGAAAATGACATACACAAGGGTTGACAACAAATTCTTAAACAGTGAATGAAATCAATTCAAATAAATTAAGGAAAATTAACTGTGAATCAAGTGGAGCAGCAATACAAATCCAACGTTGTTAAAAAAAACATCACATATATTCATATATCTTAAATGCAGAAACAAAAGCTAATATAAATAGATCACCAACACGTGATTTTTAGAAGATAAAATGATAGAAAATAATATCATGAAATAATGGAGGACAAGATCAGTGAGAAACCAATAATAAAAGAATAAAGACAATTTAACAATGCATAACTTATTTGAGGATTAAAAAAAATTAGTAAACTAGTCACTGAAAATAGACTTGGACAAAAATAATAAAATTAAACTATATCAAATATAATTCAGAATATCTAGATAAACACAAATCTTAGAAATGGGCTTGGCCTGTTTAATTAAATGGGCTTGGCCTATTATGACTTATTTTAGATTTATAAATTATAATTATCATTCATATTTTATATGTTTAGGGATAAAAATATAGTAAAATATAATAAATTTTTAATGGGTTAACGGTTTACCCAATAACAAAATTGAGTAATCCGTTCCCCACACCGATAAGCCGTTAATTATAAAATTTAAATTCATTCTCTACCCGTTAATCCGATAACTCAATACCAATAAGCCAATAAGCCAATTTTGTGGTTGGGTTATCGGTAGCGGACGGTTTTGAACAGCCCTACTCAAAAGGACCATTTACTAGTATCATAGCTTCTGAATCTCAAACACGTCTGAAGCGCGGTAAACCATTGGGTTCAAAGGATAAAAATCCTAGAAAGAGAAGAGTAAGAAAAAACAAAAATGATACTACAAAAGAAATTCTTGAAAAAGGTCAAAATTTGAGTAATCCTGATATTTCTAAAGAAATCAGTGAACCCGAGACTCAATGAATGAAGAACTTTCAATAAGTTCTATCGGTGATGAGATAAATTTAGATTGATCGAAAATTATGATGGATAATATTTTTGCATACAATGTTGCAATTAACCTCATATAAGATAGTGAAAGTCTTGAGTCTAATTCCGTTGAAGAATGTCGACGTAGATATGATTGGTTAAAATGGTAAAAGTCAATTTAATCAGAATTAGACTCACTTACTAAACGTGAGATTTTTGGGCCTGTAATCCAAATCCCTGCAGGTGTAAAATCAATTGGCTATAAATGGATTTTTGTTTGAAAACGAAATGAGAGAAATGAAATTGTAAGATACAAGGCACGCCTTGTTGCACAAAGATTCTCTCAAAGACCCGGGGTCAATTATGAAGGAACATATTCACTTGCTATGGATGAAATAACATTTCGATACCTCATCAGTTTAACTGTATATAAAAATCTTGAAATACATCTAATGGATGTAGTTATAGCTTACCTTTATGGTTCACTTGATAATGAAATTTACATGAAAATTCCAGAAGAATTAAAATTGCCTGAAACATGTACTGAGTCTCGGGAGATGTACTCAATGAAACTGCAAAGATCATTATTATATGGTCTGAAATAATTAGGGCGTATGTGGTATAATCGCCTTAGTGAGTTTTTGATAAATGAAGGTTATATAAATTATGTTATTTGTCTATGTGTTTTTATTAAGAAAATGGAATCAGAGTTTGTTACACTCGTCGTTTATGTTGATGACATAAATCTCATTAAAACTTCGAAGAGGTCCAAAAGACGATTGAATATCTAAAGAAAGAATTTGAGATGAAAGATCTTGCAAAGATAAAATTTTGTCTAGGTCTGCAAATTGAATATTTAGCACACGGGGTCTTTGTCTACCAATCTGCCTATACTGAAAAAATATTAAAACAATTTTACATGGACAAAGCATATTCATTAAGTACTCCAATGATTGTTCGATCACTTAAACTGGAAAAAGATCCATTTTGACCTATAGAAGAGGATGAAAAACTTCTTCGTCTTGAAGTATCATATCTCAGTGCTATTGGTGCACTTATGTACCTTGCTAACGCAACCATGCCTGATATAACATTCTATATTAATTTGCTAGCAAGGTATAATTCATCTCTAACGCGAAGGCATTAGAACAGTATCAAACATAATTTGCGATACCTCAAAGGTATCATTGATATGGGTTTGTTTTATACTAACAAAGGTTGTGTAGACCTTATTGGTTATGCAGATGCAAGTTATTTATTAGACCCACATAAAACTTGATCCCAAACAGGCTATCTATTTACACACGGAGGAACTGCTATATCATGACGATCTATAAAACAGTCTATTGTTGCTACTTCTTTAAATCATGCTAAAATAATAAAAATTTATGAATCAAGTAGAGAATGTGTGTGGTTGAGATCGATGATACAACTCATCAAAGAAAGATGTGGCCTAGAAAGTGATGTGAAAGTACCCATAATTATATTCGAAATGTGGCTTCATAAAAGGAGATAGAACGAAATATATTTCACCAAAATTAATCTTCACACATGATCTCTAGAAGAATGGTGATATTGATGTACAACAAGTTCGTTCAAGTGATAATCTTGCAGATTTATTCACAAATGCATCACCAACATCAACCTTTGAGAAATTAAGGTATAAGGTTGGAATGCGTCGTCTCCAAAATATCAAATGAAGTTTTCATCAGGGGGAGTAAAATACGTGCTGTACTCTTTTTTTCTTAACCATGGTTTTGTCCCACTGGGTTTTTCTGTTAAGATTTTTAATGAGACAACAATCAAGACGTATTACCAAATTTGTATACTAATTTTCTTTTATTAGACTTTTTTCCACTGAGTTTTTTCTAGTAAGGTTTTAATGAGGCACGACATCTATGAGGGTTCAAAATAACTATATATATTTGTTCTTTCACTGGAATTTTTATTTATGGACATCTAAGGGGGAGTGTTGTAAAAGAAAATGGATGTTCCTTTCTTCTTTTACTTTTCCTTTTTCTCTTCTTTCCTTTTCTTCATGCGTTATCCCCTCCCTCAATTATTATCTTCTGTCTATAAATAAAACAGCACAGAATTAAAAGAAACACAAGAAATTCTCTCAATTCTTTCATTCTCTTACTATCTCTTTTTCTTAATAAATTGCTAAGTTAATATATTTTATAACAGTCTAATAATTATAGACATTAAAAATTATCAGTGCTATATATAATATTTTGCATGAGCTGGAGCTTGAACACTTCTACATCCATTCCCCCCACCCACCCCCAAATCTAGAAATCAATATTTATACATTTGAAAAAGATGGCTACAACTTAACAATTCAGCCTTCATAATAAATTAGCCATTTTGCTGATCGATTTTTTATTTTTTAAAACCACATCTAGTGTTTGAAAATTCATTGAAAAATAAAATTTTTATGCAAAAACACTATGATATTATCATGAATTTTCAACTTAAGCAAGTGAAAATATTGTCATGAATTTTGAACTCCGTCCAGGATATTGTGGAGCTTCACTTTTAAAAATTTGAAATCCATAATATAAATTGCTATCTTTAATGACTTTATGATTGTTTTATTAATTACAAATTCAAAAATGATTATTATCAAGTTTTTTACCTTGTAAAATCCTTGCCGGATTGATTTCGAAGGCTACATAATATGATTAAAATGGAATGGATATAATATTTGAATCTTTTCACAAATAGCCGGCTATGTTCACCATTTGCTTTTTTCTATCAAGCTAAGTAGACATTAACAATGATACATTACTGATTATATATGATTGTTCATATATTATACATGAATTAATGTATATATTATATATTTATCAATTAATTTGTTTAAATAATTGAATAATGGCTATTTAAGGCAATTCTTGACATGACGATTTCTATGATGGGAAAAGAATATTTATACCCAAAAAAGGGAAAGTACTTACCCTTAAATGTCTATTCCTTTCATACCCCTTTTTTATTCTAACGTCAACGCCCATCCCTATATGATATCAATAGGGTATCAGTATACCGATAGAATATCACAAAGAATTAAGTTCAGTCCTATATGATATCGATATGACATAAATATACCAACAGAGTATCATAAAGAATATATTTTCTACTAATTTAGAGTTTAATAAATAAAATTGTGACTTTAATAATTTTCTATTAATTGTTTCATTTTCATTTCTTAAAAAAAAACTCAATTCTATATGATACTGATAGGGTATCAATATACCGACAGAGTATCACAGATAATCAAACTCAGTCCTATATTATATGATACCGATATGATATCAATCTACCGATGAAATATCACAGAGGACTAATTCATAACAGTGATGTTGACATTATGCACGAAATAAGAAAGGAAAAAATGGGGTAAGAAGGTAAATAGTTTGGGTCGTAGGTCCATTAAGGATAAATAGGTTGAGTTGAATCTAATTTGGGTAAATAATTAATTTCACAATTGAATCTATTTTGTGTAGTGTTCCTTTTCTATGATTCGAACTTTTAAGCCCAACTCAAAATTTGTCCAAGAGAACCCAGGCCTGTTAAAAGACTCTCTTCTATGATAGGCTCATTATTTTGATTAAAACCCCAATCCAAATTGTTTCAAAGACCTCATAGGATGGATTCATCTACCAAACCAAAAGAAGATGATCAAAACACGAGTTAGTTAATATGTACTCCACTACTCTGTAGTGCTATGACAATCAGTTAGTTTGTGGTTGAGACCACTCAAGTTTGTTGGTACCACTCACTGTCGGTAAGATTAATTAGCACTTTGCGTCTCATAAAGGTCAAAAGGACCTTTAAACTATCAAATGAGTGTGTCCTGTAGATATTTTTAGTAAGTTATCTACCATACAGATTCCTTAATTTGGTGTCTCTTCAACTTCAATAAACAGTATGCTCATATAATGAAAATACCTGATTTGAACACATTCCTACCAACATTCTCAAGAAAGTGCAAAGTGTTTTTTCTTTGTTTCCCTGACGGTATTCGATACCCCCATAGAAGCCTTAACAAATTTGATGAATTTGCAGGGTGTAACACACATAAAAAGGAAGAAGCACTTCCCAACAAGACTTTACTACGTCCAAAGCTTGAACTCGATATCTCTATCAAGTGTGGGGGAATCCTATCCATTCCAACATAATCCTTAAGTAGAGTAAAACAGTCATGACATCTAAATGAGAACTTATACTTTCTCTGTCATTAATTATAGGGATGACATTCAAGCTCTGCTCCCCCTAGAACTTTGATGTTCTTCAGAATGAGACTGTTCCCTAATCATTTCTATACCAGAAAAAAAAAACTTTCAAGAAAATTCTCCTAAATATGTCAGTAAGAGACCAAAAAGAAAAAGAGACTTTTAAGCAGCCAAAAAGACACAACTATTCCACTCTGGTGAACTCCTTCATACTCCATCTTGCAAATGGGACCACCCTTATCAGACTGGCTCTTCTAATTGTGAACTTTTCATTCCTCAAATGATGAATTAGATAAAGAAAGCTTAGGAACTTTGACTCAATAAAAATTATGCCCTTGTTTGTTTTCCAGGAAATGAGCTTCCTTTTTAACTAATCTGAGTTAAACCAAAAGAGACAGAATAATGGAGCTTATAGAAAGCTCAGCAAATAGTCATACAACAAGGGTAAGAATAAACAAGCTGCACCTACATGTGTGGTATAATGGTCAATAAGGTGATTGAGAGCCATGAGGTCTCAAGTTCAAATCCGAGTGGAGACAAAAACACTAGGTGATTATTCCCATTTGTCCTAGTCTTGGTAAACAAAGTTACCACGGTTATCAAAAAAAAAAGTTTAAGAATAAACAGGTTGATTGATACCAATTCATTCGCATGTTAGTAATAGTCACCTAGCTCTAAAGCAAAACAATAGTGACCTAGCTGCACCTCTCAGGCCAGTAAGGAAAAAAGAATGATCACAATAAATTCATGTTGAGCATATCAATTGCAACAGATTGTTCCTCGAAACATTTAGCAGTGTTTTGGAACTAATTTTGCTGTAATTTTTGTTAGTAAATAGTAAATCATTTGCTGACATTTACACCAAGCTCCTAATATTTCAGATTGTGATGTAGTTATATAGTGATTTAATTTTGTTTTAGAAAATGTATCTGACATCTTCCAGATAAGGCATTCAAATGGTCGACTTAGGTTTCAGGATAGCACCATTACAATTCCCTCTTTCAGAAGGAAAAGGGCACATGTGCTGACACCAAGCAACCAATCAGGTAAGCCCTTTCCTCTCCACATCCTTTTCATAACAAACGTTTCCTGTCTCTGTAATAAAAGAGTACAATTGGATTCACTTCACATCACACTCCAATTCACCGGCTTTCTATATACAGGACAAATACAGTAACACTAAGACAAAAATGATTGGCACGCGACAATAGTGTTAAAAACTATGTGACTACTGGCTTTTCGTCTTGAAAATTCCCAAGATAACGAAGTAAGCAATCAAATAATCAGAAAAAAGTTAAGCCATGCAATAACATGAAGTTGAAACAAAGAAAAAAACATGCACTTCTGCTCAGTTAGTAGAGAAAAACATGCAACAGGAACAGAGTCAAAAGTCCGTGAACCACAGAAAGGAACGAGGAGGAAATTTTAGACAAAATACACCAATTCCTTGACTAGATCTCCCTGCCACAGCGAGAGCTTTCAGCATTGATCACAACATACTCGGGTAAGGTCCCAATATAGGAATAACATTAGCCATCAAACATATTTATTAATCTAACTATTTTATGGACTTAATTAAGATTAGTTGCAGCATGATCAGTTTACATAGACTGGGACTATGGATAAAAATCCAGATTCCAGACACTTAAAAGATGCTTTGTCAACTTGGCATTACCAGACATGCCTTAAATGAAGGCTTTTCAACTCCTTTATTTGAGCATAAGAAGGACGTTGAACATCAGAAGTCAACCAAACTAAAGAGATGGTGGATGAGCATAGGCATAAAGTATTGAAGTCTTGTAAGATACAGCACTAACGGACTTCGGATAATGATGAACTTGCGCACATGTTTTTAGGAGATTATTACCAGAAAGCAGAAAATGAAAAAAAGAAAAGACCAAGTAATAAAGGAGGAATTCTAAAAAACAAGAGAGAAAACACAGTTGCGAAACTACACAGTAATGTCACAAATTCCGACCTTTCTAGAAGTTTCAATATTCCATAAATGATTAATAGTGCCTTGTAAATTTGTAATCCACGTCATGAAACCAGAACCTAATCATAATACTTCAGTTTGATGGACAAAAAATAACACGATCTCCATCAATCATTACCTGTTTACTATCAAACTTCTGCTGTGGTAATGCAAAAAACATTCAGATGTACTTAAGTTACAAAGTTCTTACGGGTCTGATTTAGGAAAGAGCACTAGTGCGCTCAAAGAACCCAACACTAGGTTTTGGAAAAGCAGATGCAATAGTGATACAGTCATACCTGCATCTAAAGATGCTCTTTGTGCACATTTTAGGAGGCTGCTTACAGGTTACTGCTCAAATTTGTGACACTAAGACACTGCAATAGGAAAACTAAAGCTGGAACCTAAGCTAAACACTTCTAATAACTGCTTTGTGACATAACTAAATATAGGAAGAAACAGGTACCATGGAATTAGTCGAGGGTGCGCGCAAGCTGGTCCGGACACCACTATTATTGAAAAAAATAGCAATAAATAAAAACATCATCAAAATGACCTGACAAATTACATATCTTCAGATTTTTGGAACTTCCACTATCACATATGGAAATGTCTCAGGCATATCTGGCACTGTTTCCTGCCCCATTCCCTCCTTGGTCTAAAAAGTAAAAAAAGAACCATCCTGAAAGCGGATAAGAATATATCATTCGAGAATCAGGAAAAAAATTCAAAGGAGTCATGATGATCTTGGTATTTCATCATTGCTTGCAACATATATGCAAATCAATGATTGATTTTATTCTAATGTCCAATCATATTAAACAAAATATCCTAGAAAATTTAGAAATTATTGGATCAATAAAGTACAGATAATTTATCTAATCTTGCCGTGTTGACTCCTATGAGATACGCAAATAAAGCTGCTAAAACATAAACTTCAAAATGAGAAATGGATTATCATGTCTTTTTTCCGAAAAAAACAAAAAACTTAAATCACATGGTACAAGATTTGGAGAAGGTTAATTTGGTGTGAGGACTAAAGAATGTCACATGCAAGAATTTCAAAAGTTCCATTTTGCAGGGAACTTAGGAAAAAAAAAATACAAAAATCTCATGATTGATCTTAAAGCATACATCTATAATTTTTAAGGGAACCATAAAATTAAAATCTCTCTGCCTCTGCGTAATTGAAAAGGCTAGTCGCTTCAGCTTGATAACACTCAATGAGTAAAACTGAAAAACATATAGTATTATTTTTACTCTGGACAAGCTAATACGGTTACATTTTCTTAATTTTCTGTCATCTACTTAAAAGTGCTTGCTTACACAGCAGAGTTTGACAGGACATTAGATGGAAGCAAATGCTAACTAGCTATGACCTTAAGGACTTTCAGCCACTCAATTTGGAGAATTTTGGAGTATGCTTCCCATAAATAATGAGGGTCCACATGGGAAACTTGCAGACATGAGTTCCACTAGATGATAAGCTAAAATTAACAGGTTAACTCAAGTACCAAAAGAAGCAACTAGAGAGTTGAAAACCCTCCTAAGACACAGCCAAGGACATCAATCACGTGAAGTAGAAACCGACTTATCTATATAGACAAGTTACTCTAATGAACAACCTCATTTCACAGAGAGCATCAAGACAAAGATAAAGCAATTTGTGATAGAAGGAAGAAATTTAACAGACACACCACATACAGAAAAAAAAAAAGTCGGCAGTAAAAGAACTAAAATGAACCAAGCAACTAAATTCAATATACAGTAACTTATTCCATGTCAACTATGTAACCAATACCATTCTGAAAATAGTAAAGAACAAACACTCACCACTTTTTTTTTTCTCCCCTCATTCCACATTAATTGTCTCCTCCCTAACCTTTAACATACTCCACCTCATAGACCCCATCCCCACTTTCCTACACTCCACCCTCACTGTCAGTTTTTGTCTAGATTATTCAAAATATTTTGGACAATATTTCTGCTTACCAAATACTAGAAAATAAGTAAGAAACCCACTTATTTTCTAAGAAAACATTTTCCTTTCTACCAAACACACCTTTAGTGCAGGGTCAAAATCAGAGATCCAGATTTTTCCACACAATTTGAACATCCTCGTCCTTCCAGTATTTAAAGGTGACACTGGTGTAGCTTCCTTGTTAGACTGGACAACTTTTAACTTGGGACTTCTACTTCAAGATTTCGAAAACATTACACACACACACACACAGATGGTGCACATTCAAGCTCTCATATCCTTTTTTTTAATGTTCCCTCCAGCAAATCTTTACTTAATTTATGTGCACTATACTGCAGGATCATGAGCAGGGTTTCACCATGTGGGAAGGCTATGTGGACTGGAGAAACAGAGTAGCCATTAAAGGATGTCATGGCGGAGCTGCTGCGGCCTCCTTTGTATTGGGTCTGTAAACCACATCTCTCTTCATAAATGCTACAGCTGAAAGTCATGAATTAATAACTATAATCTGCCTAAACTTAGTTATTAAAAGTAAAATATAGCTTGTAACAACTATCAATCTGATTGTTTTCAATTGTGGATGTAGTGGTGGAGATTTTGGAGAACTTAGCATACCTGGCAAATGTGAGCAATCTAGTCCTTTATCTATCGAAGTTCATGAATTTTTCTCCATCTGCTTCAGCCAACATAGTCACAAACTTTATGGGAACTTCTTTCCTCCTTGCTCTACTTGGCGGATTCTCATCTGATTTCTTCTCCACCTATTACATCTATATCATTAGTGCAACAATTGAATTTCTGGTAAGATATCTGTCTCTTTGACATTATCTTTTGTTAGATAACATGCATTAACCAGATAACATTAGTTTCACATCTTTGAGCTCAATTTTGCCCCCAGTTTTGTAGAGTCTGCCATATCAAAAGACACAAGTAGATAGAGTAGAACGTCAATCTGGACCTTAATAACAATCACAGGAAATTGGACAAAAGGAATAGAATATCAATTGCAGGTGTGCGTCATTAACCATTACAGCACTATGAGAAAGCAGTCAGCTCCTCTAGGCCGTATATGAGAAAACATAATCCGATGGAATTTCCAAGCAGTCCATAAGATATTGTTATAAGGATCTCGGAGGTATTCTGTGGAAGAAACAACGATGCCACACTACAATAGTTGTCCTGGATATGCTAAGAATATTAGCAAACATACACTAAAAATTAGCAAGCATAAAACTCACTCTATAACTTTATCTACCCCACATCACATATATTTCTATCCACACCATTTATTAACTTATGGGGTCAGCAGTATAATAGAAATAAAAATTAATTATTAAAAGAACAAATGATGTACACCAAATTCCACATGTTTTGAAGTTTTCTATCCAATAAGAGATCAGGAATGCAAAAAAGGGTCCCCGGCGCAATCACCTGATTGATGACCGATGGCACAGAAATCCGTATAGCTCATTTTCAGGTTAATTTTAAATGAAAAAGACATACCAATATTAAAATGTTACTTCAGCTTTCATGGAGAAACAATGGAAAGCTCAGTATATAGCAAATACTGTATCAAAAAAGTAACTGAAGACAGGTATTGACCACAGTCCCTTCATCCGACTTCACCAGGTAAAATTATCAAGTCTTTCATTTAGAACCATTCAAGGCTTTTTTCCTTTCGTGGAAAAAGATGAACTATGTGCATGGACTTACTAGTTTTTCAGGAAACACTTTAAGGATCTCAAAAGGAAGTGCCTAAACTTCTTAACACGATGATGAACACTCTGCTTCTTTAGCACTTGGTTAGCCTGGAAAAAATAAATGTGACACATAGCCTTTGAAATATTATAGCATGAGACATATAGTAAGCAGGATGGTATGTCTCATGAACTGTTACTGATCAAAAATACTGGAACAGGGACTATTGATGCTGACATTGCAAGCATGCATACCTTCCCTGAGGCAGCCCATCTGTGCATCAGTAAACAGAAACGCCCCATGCAAAGATGTAGATGATGGCCACATAGCAATGTTATTTTCTGGCCTCTACCTGGTGGCCTTGGGTGTTGGGGGGATAAAAGGTTCACTTCCTTCACATGGAGCGGAGCAATTCGATGAGAATTCGCCACAAGGAAGGAAGCAAAGATCTACCTTTTTCAATTATTACATCTTCTGCCTTGCTTGTGGAGCATTGATTGCAGTGACATTAGTAGTGTGGGTGGAAGATAATAAAGGCTGGCAGTGGGGCTTTGGCATCTCAACTGTAGCTATATTGAGCTCAATTGCCATTTTCCTCCTCGGATCTGGGACTTACAGGATCAAAGTTCCCACAGGAAGCCCAATTACAACCATTTTTAAGGTATGGTTCTATTATATGTAGGCATCCTGTACATACATACTAAATTAAGGTAGAGTAATTCACATTGAATTGTTTGAACAGGTTCTTGTGGCAGCATTTTCCAACTCTCTCTTCCCTAAGAATTCTATTGGGAATGTGTTAGATGCGAGGGAAGCCCCCCAAAACACAACTGAGATTAGTGAGGAAGAAGGACATGGAGAACGAGACAAAGAAATTCAAACTGAAATGAAGAATCTCAAATTCATTGGTAAAGCAACAGTGGAAAACACAACCTACCCATCACTGCACTGCACAGTTAAACAAGTACAAGACGTGAAAATAGTCATCCAGGTCGTGCCAATATTTATGTCAACCGTTATGCTGAACTGTTGCCTGGCTCAGCTTTCCACATTTTCTGTACAACAAGCAGCCACCATGAACACATATATTGGTGATCTAAAAGTTCCACCAGCTTCTCTTCCAATATTTCCAGTCATATTCACCATGATACTGGCACCGGTATATAGCCATATCATAATCCCCTTTGCCAGGGCAGTGACTAAGAGTGAAATGGGCATTAGTCATCTACAACGGATCGGAACCGGGCTATTCTTATCAGTTGTAGCCATGGCTGTTGCGGCTCTGGTGGAGATGAAGCGGAAGAAAGTCGCCGAACAATCTGGATTAATGAATTCGACTGAACCGCTGCCTATCACATTTCTTTGGGTAGCATTGCAATATCTGTTCCTGGGATCAGCTGATCTCTTCAGCTTAGCTGGACTAATGGAATTCTTCTTCACAGAGGCCCCCTTAAGCATGAGGTCATTGGCAACAGCACTCTCTTGGGCATCACTAGCCATGGGTTATTACCTCAGCTCGGTGATCGTATCAATAGTAAACCATATAACTGGTAGATTTCAGGAAACACCATGGCTCTACGGGAGTAATTTGAATCATTATCACCTTGAAAGGTTTTATTGGCTAATGTGCATATTAAGTGGACTAAATTTCTTACATTATCTTCTATGGGCCACTCGCTACAAATACAGATCAACAAAGCCTGATGATGAGAGAGACCAAAATGATAACACACCATCAGAAGCCTAATTCTAGCTGCTCATATATGTGATGTTTAAATTCTAAAAACAAAGAGGCAAGAGGCAGGGATCTGAGCAGCTAGCATACATTGTTTGCCATCTACCTAAATTATCAATATTTTAAGTTTCTAAAAGCCGGAGCACTTGTTACCATTAGGTGTTTTGGTAGCTTTCTAAATGCCAATTACTTTGTATTACTAATAGAAAATTCTATTACCCTATATTTTCTATTTGCTCCATGACATCTAGCACATATACTTTTCTTCATACACAAGGTAGTTATCAATTTATCATATAATAGCATCTGAACTAGTAAGCTACTGATGTAAAAGTCATTTGATAGAGACTTGTCATTTGTCAATATCATGCATTCAATTAAGCTACTAAGCTAAGAACAAACACTGAGAACTTAAAAAAATTTGGCACGATCAGAGAATTGAGAACTAGAACGAGAGGCTATTTGCATATAATCTAACCAAATTAAATGTTAACAAGTGTAATAGAAAATCTCCATCTTTTCCGTCCTTGTCTACTGCTTGGTTACCTGGCGGTCCTTGCGCTGCACCACTTTCGAGGCCGTGAATAGATGCTGCTGCATATAGAACCCATTCCTCGTGTTCGGAGAATTTTGACGGCGAGAATTACAGAGAAATTGAACATACTGCATGGAATTAGCTATTCGGAACACTAAAATTTGCACTAAATGCTATAATGCATCATTAATTCATCATATTTGAAGTCAAATTCATGAAAGATGCGAACGTTGCGCCATGGTCCATATCCATATGTAATCGTAGGGGATAAATCGGAGATGGACAAAGAGATTTATTATATAAATAGACTTTTGTTTGGATCAGTAACAACCAGGGGATGTAGCTCAGATGGTAGAGCGCTCGCTTAGCATGCGAGAGGTACGGGGATCGATACCCCGCATCTCCAACCATTTTTCCCCTTTTCCCTCTTTTCTTCACTGACTTGTGCGTTAACAACTCCTTTTCACTTGTTTGTTTTTGTGAATTGTGCCTTGACTTTGCATGTACTTCTGTTTTTTTTTCTTCAGTAGCATGCATAATATGATCATAGATAAAGTCTAGTACATAGTTTAGTCGTTCTCGGATACAAAATCCAACGAGATCAGCACATAAACATGAAGAAATAAATGCAGGGGCAATAACATCTACTCTTTTTGTCTTGGTTAGAAATGGAAATTATACATGTAGATTATGTATATGTACAAGAAGAAGTACCACACTATCACTAACAGTATCTGTAGCCATAGGTTCATTACAAAACAAATACTAACAGAGGTATCAAACCTGCAAAGAGTTGATTAGAGTTGCTCTTAACTGTCCGATTAAAAGAAATTCCTATTTTTATCTGCTTCCAAAGTTGATGAGACAAACATAAGACAAATTGTCCAAAAACATGTTGTACTGCATCCTATTGATCCTAGACCATCCTTGGCTAACAAGTCTATCACTTGATGTTGCTCACTATAATTATGTTTTTCCGTCATTTTTGTAGTAGTTCTAAAGTCACTAAAAAAAATTGAATAAGCTACAATTATCATTTTGAAGCATATTAATGACCTTTATTGATTCAACCGGTAGCTTTTTCATGTGTAAACTTTTTTATATTTTGAATACCTTTATGAAAATTCTAGGTCTGTCATTGACAATAAACGTACTGAAATAACTTTTCCGAATCTATTTTTCCCATTGTTGCAATCTACATGTTGACATTTTGTATGTAGCTTGTGCTTGGTTTTCCACTTCTCCTCATAAAATGAATTCGTGAGCATAACATTAGGAATTGTTGAGTGTAGCAACTAAAAAACACAAAAACAATAATAATTACACTTTAGATCCAAAATAAATTGAGATTGACCATATAAATCTCGCTGTGACAACTACAAAGCTATCCCCTTTATTTGATATATTTCAGGTGAGGTTGGATAAAACCGATGGTCAATCAGCCTCCTGCAACCCATCCAAAACCACTGACCCGACAAACAACCCGACTGCAGTCAACCCGAATGCTCCAGCCAAAACGGCCTGGGCCGCCACAAGACCCACAGAATCATCGGGTATCAACACAATTGTTAAAATAGCAGCCACTAGAATGGGAAGAGCTGCCGATGCCAAAGCAGCAGGCGAGAAACTAGCCGACTTCTCTAGCAAACTGAGCAGCCTAAGTTCTTCTGCCTTTGAAAATAGCCCTAATTTTTCTATGGATGAGAGTGTAAATCCTAGTTCTTCAGCCTTTGATAGAAGGCCAGCTTTCTCCACCGTGCTCAAAACTTTTCGTTTCTCCAATTTTTTGAACACATCCACTTCCACTTGTTCGCTTCCCTCGTAGAATAGTCCTGCTCCGAACCATTGTTTTTTCCAATTGTCATCAAACTTGTTCACCTGCATTAGTGATTCTTATTAATAGTTAGTAGTATTATGGTATTCTGTAACTCAGCTTATAACAATAACATAGGCAATGTAGTCTCGCATGGTCTGGACAGGGTAAGATGTGACCTTACCCCTAATTAACTTTGAGAGGGTAGACAAATTGTTTCCGAAAATCCCTTCAAATGTAACTCAACTTATGTGAGTGTGAAATACGGACCCAACTCCGTTAAAAAGAGAATTTATGTTGCTAGGGATAGACACTTTTTTTTGTTTTTTCAATGAGTGAAGATGGAATTTAACTAAGCTCTTCCATTAATCACCACACCAAGAAGGTGTATAATTATACACATAGGTGGATTCAGGATTTAGTGTCTCGTTTGTCAAGTATGGGCAATGGGAAATTTAAAAAGTTTGATAGAGCAGTTAGAGTTTGAAGAGAGAGAAAAAAGAAAAAGAAAAAGAAAAAGAAAGAGAAAAAGTATGAGGATAAAACTCTTGTTTATGTTTAGTTAAATAATTTTTTTTTAAAAAAGAGTGTACAGCAAATACAGATTATCCCTTCAACTGAGGGAGTCTATCAAGAGCCTGTTTGGATTGGCTTTAAGTTGGTCAAAACCAATTTAAAGTCCCTTTTTAGTTTTTGGACGTGTTTGTCTAATGTTGACTTTAAGTCATAAAGTTCTTAAAGTCAGTCAAAAATGAAAAGTTAGGATTCCTAACTTTTTTTTCCAAAGTGCTTAAAGTCATTTTCTTTGACCATGGAAATTACTTTTATATCCCTTATATTTTAACTAAATTCTCAAACTACTTTTTTTTATTCTTTTAACCCTAAAATTCAAATCATAAGCACTTTTATCCAAACACTCAACTGCTTATTTATAAAAATAACTTTCAGCACTTCATACATAAAAGTTATTTTTTTAAGTCTATCCAAACAGGCTCTAAGTACTCAAAATAATTGACATCATTACCAAAATTCAAAAGTCAAATTTAGAGCAAAAGTTTAATTTCAACACAGATTTAAGTTTAAAGCTAAAGATAGTTCTGCCTCTGTCTTCTACTACTCTATCGATTTGCAGTTGCCAAAGAGAAATATTCAACTCAAAAAATTAAAAATAACAAATCATACCAAGAATAAAGCTAAATCTTAGCATAAGATGTTTACACCAAATCAATATAATTTTTTAAAAATAGTATTAATTAATCATAATTAGGTGATAAAAGAACATTCAGAATCATCGATTTGGTGTAAATAGAAATTGTGAAATAGATTGATGTACAATAATATTGATTGCAAGGAAAGAGTTTGATACCTTCTTTTTAGGAGCCATGGCAAATATTCTCGGGGCGGAATTGGAGGGAAATAAGCGGCGGCGAAATCGTGGCTTGGAACTAAATCCATGCTCCAAGTTTGTCAGGTAAGCAGCAGTTGTTGTAGCCGCCATTGATTACAAGAGTTTCACCTTCTCTCAATAACTTCACATAATGTTTTCACAACTCTTTCTTCTCCGCATAAATCTATGGCTCCAAATTATTCCACCAATCAAAATCCAGCTTATCCTATCTGGACCGGGAAACTTCATATGACGTGGCCTTGCAAAATATTTAATTTCCAAATATACCCTCAATTTTGCTCATATTTTCCTCGTGTTATGCTATGTAGTCACGTGACATAATACATAAATTTGTCATTTAATTTGATCCCAACTTGACATTAAACATCTATAAAATTGAATAATTAATCACACATGTCCTCTGTGATACTCAAGCTGATTTGTATTATGTCACGTATGATGCATGCGTCTAATTATTTAATTTTATATAAATTATAGTATCTATTTGCACACAATCAAAATTGAAGGACACAGAGGTCAAATTAAAGGTTCTTTTTACATTAGTTCAATTAACTCATGGACTTGGATTTTCAGTTTTTTCCTAGTTTGTGTCACGTTTGAATTAAACTACATTAAACTTGTTTTAGTAGGATAAGGACACTTAGTAATCAATAAGTTCTACAATTGCACTATAAGTGCTCCTTAATTTTCCCATTTTCTCTAAGATCATGATGAAGATGTCAATCTCAATCTTTGTTGCTCTGCTTCTGCCTTCCCTGATTTTTCATCACCTGATTCTTCAGTGTTCATCACCTGATTCTTCAGTGTTTAGTGTTGTTGATTATGGTGCACTTGGCGATGGCTCGACTGATGCAACAAATGTAATTTATAAACAATCCATGAATAGATAATGAATTACATAATGTTAGATATTAGGTGGTATTAATATACTATATAAGCAGCTTGTTTTATCTTTTTCTTTTGTTTCTTTGTAGGCTTTCATCAAAACCTGGGAAGCAACATGTAATTCATCGTCTTCTTCTCCGACAATGTACGTTCCTACTGGCAATACGTTCTTGCTTCATCCTATAAAATTGGAGGGCCCTTGCATATCATCAGGCATCACTATTGAGGTACTTCATTAACTGCCAGTAGTTATTCATCACATTGTATTATCCTATTGCGATATGAAGTCATGATTTCAATTCCGCTTTTGGACATGTGTTTTAGTATCATGATTTCAAAAAAAAAAAAATATAAAATTTCATATATAGGGTTATATTTTTTTTTTAAAGAAAAGACTCATGCTCGGCATAAATAGGTTATTTGTATCATGTGAGAAGATTATATTAAATGTAGTAGTTAGTTATTACTATTATTGATTAGTCAATCTTTATAAGCGCCTTAAAATATTTTAATATCTTGTTTAAGAACTATGGTTTGCTCATTTGGTAAAATTATGCATAATAATTCGAAAAAAATGATAGTTTACATAACTTGTGGGATTGTCATATTTATGAGACAAAATACAACTTAAGAAATTCAAATTACACGTCGAAAAAAAACTTCAACTTCTTATCAATTTGATTTTAAATCATGATTTCATATTGTAATTTGTATAATCAAATCAGTGTTTGGACATGTGATTTAAAATCATGATTTCGTATCCCATATTCTCTAACAAGCATGATTTGAGATTTCAAATCATGATTTCAATTTTTTTAATGTAAATATTTGATCCATAAGTTTATATCTTAAAAAAAGAAGAAAAGATTCATCATTTTAGATTTTGCAAAAAAAGTAAAAAATTGCTTGACGTGAAGAGATGTGAAAGGATTATATTTAAGAATACCTAGTTGCTACTATTGTTGAATAGTGAATTTTATAAAATTGTGTGTATTTAGAAGTTTGTAATCGTAAATATTTATTTATAAAAGAAACATAGAGATATGTGTTTTATCAGTGCGGTGTCTCATGATATTTCGATATTTTGTTTATGAACTATGATTTATTCATTTGGTAAGATTGTATTGGAATTGAGAAAATTTTGATAGCTTTCATAACTTCTGGAATTTTCATGTTTATGAGAAAAAAATACAAAATTGCATGTCCAAACAAATCTGATTTCAAATCATGATTCTAGGGGGATAGAATTAAAAGAGACTTTTGAGTTATCTATTTGAGGGTTTAGGACACAAGTTTTAAAAATTGGGTAAAAGGGACTCTAGTATAATTAGGTATTAATGGGTTATGCTAATTTTAAAAAATATATTTTTATACACCCCAAAGTTTTGCTTTTACAAACAGGCCAACATATACGAGGGTTGTTTAGCCAAAAGGGCAATAAACAATTTCCAGAAAATCTGCTCGAGCAGCAGCAGCAGCCTTTCCACATTCATCTTCGTTTTCTTCCATATCTTTTTTTTCAATCTCAACACATTTCAGTCCTCCAAACGTCGATGTTTAAACATTTGTCTAAACAACTAACAAATGTTTTCATATCTCGATCTCCAAAATAATTAGCAAATATTTTTATATTTCTCCAAACAACTAGCTGATATTTAAAATATTCTCATTGTTTTAACTAAAGAATCATAAAAAATACTTAAACAACTTAGGGTTGTTTAAATATCTTTTGGTTGTTTGAACTAATCAACTTTTGATTGTTTAAACAATTTTGGTTGCTTGAACTAAACAACTTAGGGTTGTTTAAACATCTCTTGGTTGCTTGAATAACACCTGTCTATATAAACAACATATCCTCTCTTCTCTTCTCTTTTCATCAATTATTTTTTATAATTTTCACAATCAAATCGGAGTGAAAGAATTGGGGAAAAGAAAAGAGAAGAGAAGAGAGGAGAGGAGAACACAGAAAATCGAATAAAGGAGAAAGAATTGGGGAAAAGAAAAGAGAAGAGGAGAGGAGAATAGAGAAAGAGAAGAAATGCATTTAGAAAATGGAGAAAATAGATGGAATTTTGGATTTTGTTAAAAGTTTTTTATCTTTTAATTTTTTACCCTAAGTTTACAAATATTTTAAATCAACCCCATCTCTTCATAATTAATCCTAATTAAATGTTTATAACAAAAAAAATTAAAAAAAATAGAAATTCCCTATCCTTCATTCCACTCTCAAATAACCATTTTAGCTCATTTTCCATGATTCTAGATCATCGACCCTAAGTACCTCCTACCTTAATTTACTGATTTTGAAGATAAATGGAAATATAGTTGCACCAAGAAAACCTTCGAGATGGAGGTGTTTGGACAATCGTTGTGATAAGTGGATCCATCTTAAACATGTTAACGGCCTTACAGTACGTGGGAATGGAACAATTAATGGTCGCGGACACAAATGGTGGAATGTTAATGTAAGTCAATTTAGTAAATTTTTGCTTTTTATATTAGGTTTATACAATAAAATCTTTTAAAAGTATTTGTGTTCTCGATTTCTAACATTTTTATTACCTCTATTTCCAGGACCGCCTGAGACCAACTGTAAGTTTTGGATGCTCTGGAAACCTTTCATAGACATTTTTTTGTTGTTGTTTGTAAAAATGACTTATAAAAGCATGTATTTGGCATTTAATTATAACAGGATTCTTTTGTAGGCTTTCAAAATTTCACATTCCAAAAACATTAGTCTAACGGGACTGAACTTGAAGGACAGTCCTCGCGTGCACGTTCATTTTGAGAAATCGAAATCTGCCACAGTGACAAACATAACCATAGATGCCCCAGGAGAAAGTCCTAATACTGACGGTATTCATGTTTCAGGCAGCAGAGATGTTTTTATTGATCATTGTCGAATTGGAACTGGTAATTTTGGACATTTATATATTCATTCGTAGTAATGCTGATTTTTGTGAAGATCGTGCTAAATTTTCTTGAAAATGCAGGGGATGATTGTATCTCAATTGTTGATGGATGTTCCCATCTGAACATCAGCAACATAATATGCGGACCAGGGCATGGTATAAGGTTAGTTTTATCTCCTCTTGAATTTAATTTCTGTGTTTGAAGATGCAATAGTAATTGAACATAAACCGGATTTGAATGCAGTATTGGAAGTCTAGGCAAGCATGGATGTAATGACAACGTTGAACACATTGTTGTCAGTGATGTCTTGTTCATCAATTCTACAAATGGTGCTCGGATAAAGACGTGGCAGGTAAGTGTTACTCTATTAATTGAAAGAAGTTAATCATGCATGTGTAAATTGAGCTAAAAAGATCGAGCAGTTTATATTATTTTATAATTTTTTGTTTTTATTTGATCAGGGAGGCAAAGGACATGCTAGGAACATAATTTTCCAGAGAATATGGACGCAAAATTCCTATAACCCTATTATTGTCGATCAATTCTACTGTGATAATGAACAATGTACAGAACATGTAGGTAACTTTTATTTACAATGTTCTTCTTCTGGTGATGAAATTGACTTCTTACGCATTTACTTTAATGGTTGTTGCAGGATTCAGCAGTAGAGGTTAGTAATATTACTTTTAGACATATACATGGAACCTCCCAAGGGGAATTTGCCGTGAAGCTGGATTGCAGCGCGTCAGTTCCCTGTACGGATATAGTATTGGAGGATATAGACATCCGCTCAGGTTACAAAGATCAGGCTAGAGCATATACTAGTAATGTACAAGGAATCGTTATGGGTAGAAACATTCCTCAAACTCACCTTTGAGAATCAAGGGCATAAATTGGCGGACGATTAACTTCAAGTTTTCCACTACAATTGATTTACGAGTAAATTCATCATGTAGCGTTTGTTCATGAATCGCGGTTCCTAATATTAACTGTAGTGCTACTAATTAAATTTTGAATGATTCACATTTCCCAATGGACTAATTGCTACTTAGTGTGGAAAGTTTTTGATAGAAAATACAAAGTAGGATAAGTTAGTAATAACTGTTTCCATAATCTGATTGTAATTGTTTGAATTATCTACCTTGAACCTTTTCGATCCGGATGGATAATTCAAGACTTCCTCAATCCGATGAGAATGAGGCAGGTCCCAATGATGATTCTCAAAGAGTCAAACAAGTCTTTGATTTGATTAGCATTTGATTGATTTGACAATTGATTGTAGTCTTTATCACGTGTATGGTCAAATAGTCTTTACTTTTAGTGTATTTCATGAATACACCAGCTTCCTTATGGTAAATGGATGTTCTTGATTTGGGAATTCCTTAAATTGTCCAATAGCCAAAATTGTAAACAGATTCAGGGTACGGGGTGTATGTTGGACATACACATCAGCTCACACTTGTTATTTGTTCCTTGATAAAAAATTGGCAATTTAAACAGCTAGGTTGATACCAATCACGACATCGGTAGGCTTGAACTTTGTCCATAGCCTTTTGTAGGCCATTATATCAAGCCAAAATCTTGTCTGATTTAGTTGTCCAAGAGAGGTATATAATCTAAGGGAAAAGGTCATATTTGCCCTTATGTTATTGAAAAAGGTTAGCAATAATCTTTTGTTATACTAACGGTTACGTATTTGCCTTTTATGTTACTATATTTTTGGTCTGCTCTTTGATGTTATAAAAGTAGCTCAAATTTGCCTGTTCGTCGCACTATAAAATGGCCAAAGATCACCTTATTAAACATATTCATGATTCATACCAGATAATTGATAATATATTAATCTCCACTCGTATTAGTCATAATTAATTTGACATAAAGCACCAGGGTGGATCCGTTGACCATTTTTTATATTTTCTTGTCTGACAAAACTAATATGCACTTGGCATTTACTTGTACATAGTTTCTTTCGATTTTGTCCATGACTTTGTTATTTGATTGCGATGCCATTTGAAAGAAATTTACCAACATGGGTTGTGGTGCAGTGATGGATTGTTTCACTCTTAATTAGAGATTTCGATTCGAGTTTTGAGTATGGAGAAAATCTTGTTGGGAGCATTACCCTAGAATGAACCCTGCAGTACACCATCCGAATTTAATCCAGGCTCCAATGCGAACTCCGGCCATCGGGTGGGAAATCAAAATAAAATTGGAAGAAATTTAACATTGTTGTCATCACATCCTAAGCTTGTGGTCTCCAATTGGCAGATACCATTGAATAAATCAAACATATTCCAATCCAATATTTACTTTATCCTACATTGAAATTATACAACTAAATATCCTAATCATAATGGTGTCAACTGTTGTATAATTGTTGAGTTGGTTACATAAAATACTAAACATCAGTTGGTTTTATGTTTAGGAAAGGTCGTTGGATTCACCTAGCACTGATATTATTATTGATATCAAGTTCGGTTTCAAAGTTTAAATTCTTTAGTTTCAATCTTTAAGGTTTTCAATTATCATTTAATGAATCGTATTTTTAAATATGACTTCAGATTTAATATTTGTTACAAGTTTAGTGATTTTTTACACATAGCATTTATTGGGTTTAATTGATAGGTTAAATGGGAAATGGAGGGAAAAAAAGTGGAGGAAAAAATGAGTTGTTCCCTCCTGCTTTATAAATTAGCATTTATCCCACATAGGTGGTGGAAAAAAAAAATCTCCTACTTAAAAATAGAAGCACTCCTTCCCCTCGGGCCGTCGTCGTCGCTCGGCTCGAATTCGGATTCGGTCAAATGATTTGATTGATAATCTTTTTGGACCAAATTTCCTTTAATTTTTTAAATTAATTATTATTATTTAATTAATTAATTAATTAAAAAAACTTGACCCGTGACCCGACCCGTTTCTTTCTTTTCCGAATTAATTTAAAACATTTCCTACCTTCTTTTATTCCAACGAATTTTTTCTGAAAGATTGCAATTGCGTGAAAATTATGGTGACGTTCACGAAGAACTTCGTACTTGTAATATAATTGTCAAAACAATTAATATCTAGATTCTGTTTACACATAAATTTCATTTTCATTTTATGGGGAAAAAAAACTTTAAAAGATGTGGTACCATACACGAAACATCGTGGAAACAGTTGAAGTCTTCGTGTTCATCTAATGTCAATGCCATTTTATGTATCAATCAGTTGCCCATTAATATGTAGACCAATAGAATAATAGTTTTGATGACCACTTTATTATTTTGCATAATTGTAGAAGAAGAAAAACAAAGTCTTTATCAGCGAAATCTTTATTTTCTAATAATATAATAGACACTATCACCCATAAGGGCGAGTGAATGGTCTAATAGATGATGATAGCATTTCATAAAGGAAGTCAATGACCGATTTTCTCTATTAATGTCTTTTTTAATTGAGTTCCTCGTGTAAAATGCCTAATGATTTGCATTTTGTGTGTATTTTACGAGTTATTATATATATGAGAAAATTTGTTTAATGTGCATTTTAAAGATAATAATTTTAAATTTTTTGGGGATTTCAAAAACAAACAAAATAATAATAGACACTTTTTTTGCTATTTAAAAATTGCGAAAACAAATGAACAAAATTATCCCATTTTTAATATTTAAGGAAAAAAAATTGATCATTTTAACCTATTTTAGAGCAATTATATTAGTAGGGGTGTTCACGGTTTGGATAAAAATGAATTCAAACTGAAAAACCAAACTAAATCGATTATATTTGAGTTTTGTAAAAAAAAACGAAGAAATAACTGAATTGAACCGACATATTATATACATATATTTTATAATTATACATACATAATATATTATTTTTCATGAACAATTTTAAATATCTTATATATGTTTTCATCAAAATTTCATTATAATTTATTTATGAGAGTAAAAACATTCAAGAAAAAGAACATTTATCTTATTGGTTTTATGTAAGTGTCTATGATAGTTCTTGATGGAACTAGGAATGTTATTGTCTGTCTCTCCTTTGTCTAGGTTAAAGTAGTGAATTTTGAAGCTTTATTCATAGGAAATTCATTGCCGAGATGAGAATGTTGAGATGGATGTATGGGCATACCAGGATCGACAGGATTAGAAATGAGGCTATTCGGGACAAGGTGGGAGTGACCTCGGTGGAAGACAAGATGAGGGAAGTGCGACTGAGATGGTTTGGGCATGTGAAGAGGAAAGACACAGATGCCCCAGTGCGGAGGTGTGAGAGGTTGGCCATGGATGGTTTCAAAAGAGGTAGGGGTAGACCGAAAAAGTATTGGGGAGAGGTGATTAGACAGGACATGGCGCAGTTACAGCTAACCGAGGACATGACCTTAGATAGGAGGGTGTGGAGGGCTCATATTAGGGTAGAAGACTAATACAAAGTCTTGTTATTCTACCTTATTAGTAGGCGCATTAGCGCACTATAAATTTTTCGTGCTATGATTTCTGTTATTAGTTATTACTCTACGTACTTTCAGTATTCCTTTCTATCTGTGTCACTTACGTTATTTGCTTTTCGCATATTGCTTTGTATTTTCTGTCGTATCTGACTTCTTTTTATGCTTTTATTGGGCCGATGATCTCTCGGAAACAGCCATCCTACCTTGGTAGGAGTCAGGTCTGCGTACACTTTACCCTTCCCAGACCCACGTTGTGGGATTCCACTGGGTTGTTGTTGTTGTTGTTGTATTCACAGAAAATTCAGTGATCAAAAAGTTCTATAATTTCAACTGTTTTAACTATTTCTCTTTTGAATTAAATATTGTCAAATGAATCGTTTCTTTATTTTTGTGTTTTGTTAATAACCGAATTATCGAACCAAATCGAACAGAAAACAATAACAACCAAAGCGATAAATATATATTATATTTAATTTGATTTTAATAATTTAAACTCAATCAATTTAATTTAATTTTAATTTTGACCGATAACCAAACCAAATTGACCCTGAACATCCCTACATATCAGTAAAGAGGGAGGGCTACTTTAACTGATGACATGATCTTTTTCAAATAACTTAAGGTATTTTAGGTCGTTTACTATTTGATTACAATAATTTATCATGGTAATTTGTATACCCATCAATAAGTAAATGTACACCCATCAATAACATAAGCGTACTCTTGATAAATTATAGAGGATTATCACAAAAAAAAGTTTTTTTATGCCTAATTAAACTTTTTTTTAATAAAATGAGAATACAAATATATGAAAGATACAAAATTGATTATCCCAAATTTCAAACGTTTTAACAATTATCCATAATTTTCATTGCCTCAATAAGATTAGTAAAGTTAAGGCATGCGTTGCTTGCTTGTAGTTTCCCTTTTACATTTCACTTTATTATTTATATACATAAATAAAAGAAAATAATCCTAAACACCTTCTCCAGTGGATTTGCTTTAAAAAATAAATTAATCTTGGCTTAATCCTTTGGAATTGAAGTACTTATCTAAAAACCCTTTCTTACCCAAAAAAAGAAACAACTCAATTTCCACGCATTTTCTAGCCTCGTTGGGATCTTCTTTCGCGTATATATATATAGAGGCTAAAACCCCAGGCTGAGTTGTGAATTCGTATTATTCTGCGGTTCTTTATTTTGCTTCATAAGTCGTAAGTCTCTTCTCCCACCCATTACCCCCACTCAGTTCCTCTGCATGAATATATATATAAAAAAAAATACAATTTTTTATTTGTATGCGTATTGCGTAGTTGATGTAGTTTAGCTTGTCCATTTATTTCCATGGCTTTCTTGATTTGGTGGTATTTCTGAAGTTTTTTCTGTTGTTATCCCCTTTTCTTTTCTCTACCGTTTTTGTGTGTCATTTTGTGAGAAAAACTGCATGAAGAAAAGGGTATTCAACTTCTGTACTGTTGTGGATTTTATGAGTTCCTTGTGCTTCGTGGTTTGAAAGTGACGGTTCTTGGGTTTTGATGAGGTTAAGTAGGTTAAAATTTTACTTCTTCTTTTTGAGAAATAAGGGGAAAATGAAACTTCAGTGTCGATTGGTGGGATGTGGCTTTCAATTTTGCTGGCATATCAATGATAAAATTAATGTTTTGGCATTTTGTTTTGGGTTTATCAAGAGTTTATCACGGTTCTTGTTCTAAACTTCTCAAAACAAAACCTTTCACCTCCTCTGCCACATATCATACAATAATAACATACCCCGAATATTCTCACAAGTGGGGTCTGTTGAAGGTGGGTGTAAGCAGACCTTAACTATACCTTCGTGGGTAGAAATCTTGTTTCCAATAGAGCTTTGTACCCGTAAAAAGAGTCTGTTCTTCTCAAAAGGTTGCCCTCCTTATTAACCTGTTATCTTAGGGAGGACAAAACCAGGGAAAACCTGAATCATAACCTCTAAATTACTCATTTTTTATTCTGAACTTATTGATCTTGTGGTATTCAAGTGGAATCTGTAAACTGGTTTGTATTTTGTCTTATTTTTTGTGTTTGACAAATTTCTGGAAGGTTAAACTTTTCTACTGGAATCTGAAATTTCCCTAAATTGCTGGTTAGTGCTATAGAGACAAGTATACTTGATCCAATTGATTTTGATGTCATTTGAGCAGGTTAAGGGAGTCAATATGTGGAACATCTTCTTGATTAAATAATCTTAATATCTGTTGTTTATGCTGTCCTTCCAGAATATGGGCAATTTGTGCTGTTGTGTTCAAGTTGATCAATCCACTGTTGCGATTAAGGAGCAGTTTGGCAAGTATCAGGATGTGCTTGAGCCAGGGTGCCACTGTGTACCTTGGATCCTCGGAAGCCAGTTGGCTGGTCATCTCTCCCTCAGGGTGCAGCAACTAGATGTGCGCTGTGAAACCAAGACAAAGGTCTACTATTTTCCCCATCTCTGAATTTGTTTGGCTTGAAATATATGAGGTGGCATCATATAAAAATATATCAAAGTTAATCACGGAGTACTATTTAATTGTAGCATAAACTTAATTAGTAGGTGTAAGTTTGTCCAATTTTATGTGTTATGCTAATACTTTGATTGCTATAATATTCAGGATAATGTATTTGTCAACGTTGTCGCATCAATTCAGTATCGTGCGCTTGCAGACAAAGCAAATGAAGCTTTCTACAAGCTTAGTAACACTAAGGGTCAGATTCAGGCATATGTTTTTGATGGTTGGTAACTAAACTTTCACTTTATTTAGATCTGACTATTTATTTTCTGCATTAATATTTGCTCATTTGATACAATTTAATAAGATACGAAAGATTTTGACTTGTCTGTTCTTTATTTCGTCAGTCATAAGAGCTAGTGTTCCGAAACTCAACCTTGATGATGTCTTTGAGCAAAAAAATGAAATTGCTAAGGCTGTTGAGGAGGAACTTGAGAAAGTAAGTGGATTCTTGATGATTTTTCATTGGAATCGTTGATCTGAATCAATAAGTTGATACATATAGATGCTTTCTTGCTCTTTTACAGGCTATGTCAGCTTATGGATATGAAATTGTTCAGACACTTATAGTTGATATAGTACCAGATGAGCATGTGAAGAGAGCTATGAACGAAATCAATGCTGGTATAAATAAATTCCTTGCTCCGATTAAGCCATCTTACACACTTACTGTTTCTCAACTGTTCTAATAGAGAGGAATATGCATTCCGGTTGAAGGATTTTCGATTTACTATTATAAAGATCTTTTTATGGATAAAGATATTTAAACATGGATGCAAAACGTTGCATTTTTAGGAATTGTAATTACATCTATTTCTTCCAAGCACCTTGAAGACCAGTCCCCTTTTTCTTTTCTGCTTAATATTTTGGTGTATAGACAGATTCTCAAAGGCTTAAGGGTGGCAATTCGTGAATTTTTAGATTTCCAAATTGAAAATTTTGATACTCTTGTTCAGTCTTCCTTACTATTGTCATGTCCTATCTTAAACTCTACAGCTGCTCGGATGAGGTTGGCTGCTAATGAGAAGGCAGAAGCCGAGAAGATTTTGCAAATTAAGAGGGCTGAAGGAGAGGCTGAGTCTAAGTATCTCTCAGGATTAGGTATTGCGCGACAACGTCAAGCAATTGTGGATGGTCTGAGAGACAGTGTGCTAGGATTTTCAGTCAATGTGCCTGGAACTACGGCAAAGGATGTTATGGACATGGTCCTCGTGACCCAGTACTTTGACACCATGAAAGAAATTGGTGCTTCCAGCAAATCATCTGCTGTCTTCATCCCCCACGGGCCTGGTGCTGTAAAAGATGTGGCACAGCAGATTCGTGATGGACTTCTTCAGGCTTCTGTTGGGCATTAAATATTTATTGCTCATGGAATGTTAATTGGTTTCATATCAAAGCAAGCTTTTGTCAGTGTTTTGTCTTTAATTTCTTGTGAATATGGAAATATGTGGTGAGTTGACTTTGTTAGAGATTTGTGAATCTTGATACTACCTATGTTTATACTCGGTTTGGTAAGGTTTTGAATATTCAAAGTAAAGAATTTTCAAGTTCCATAAGATTGTTCTACAGCATCATGTATTTTTGCGACTACCATGTCCCAATACACTTGGACAGAAGTATCCCATTTTTTATCTGCTCTGCTTGGGACAATTTTGGTTTCCCAAGTCATGGTACTTGAGTGGTGATATTTACATGGAGTAGTACTGGATACTTATACTTTGACCAACATTTGTAGGTGTTTTGCTTATCCGGCATTTTGATTGAAATATACAGGTGTGAATTGTGATGTATAAATTTGCGATATTGGGGAGGTCTTAGAATGGATGAATGCTCGAAAACAGATTGATGATTGTGAAGAAACTCGGGAGAGTCAATTTGTCTTCTATATATATTATGAAGTCTCTATAAAACTATAAATATTTGATTGTGACACCAATTATTATTGTAATATTAACTTAAAGTCATTGTATGAAGTATGAACCCATAAACTTGGATCCGCCTTTGGTCTTCAGAGTAATTCTAGGATGATATGGACTTAGCTTTGCATAAATAGTCATAGGAAATACTCGAGGATAATACGCCTTTGTGAGAGACTACTATATTGTTGTGACTCAGTGCTTAAAAGCGAGAGTAAACCCCAATTTAGCAGTATTCGCCGCATCCATGGCATTCAACTCTGTTGCAATAGTCAGAGAAAGTGCTGGGAAAATATTGTTTTGGACAAGAGCACCCAAACTTCCATCACTTTTAACTCGAGCTTTAATCAGCATGAAAGGAAACAGGCAATGTTGAGCTCCCAGTGTTAGAGTCGTCTGTTTGCTGATGAATCTATGTGTTAACTCGGCTGCAACCCCAGTGTTTGTTAAGGGTAGAATTGGCCGGTAACAGTGAGCTCTCAAAGTGTCAGCTTTATCGCTCCTGCAAATTTTACTTGCATTAGAACATTGAACAATCTTAACTTTGCAAGAGAAAAATGTGGTTCTTAAAAGAAGAAATATCGAATCGTCCTGGAGAAGATTTACAAGGTGAGTGAAGCAGTGAGAATGTCAGCATTGAAGCTCAAACCAGCATTGTATTCTGCCAGTGTCTTCGTTGCTGTATCGAAAGAGATATCAGTTCCAATGCTGGAAAATCCAATTCCCGTGACACCAGATAGACTTAACAGTGGGCTTTTTGTCAAACTGATGCCTGCTGCAACTCCAAAATAATTATTCATGTACTGCACTTCCACCTGTTTGTCAATACATATATAATCATAAGAAAGGAAAAGTAGACTTCTCATAAAGAAAGAAAAGAAAATGTTACCTTATTAGACGTTTGATCTGGTATGCACAACTTGACAAGTGTATCTAATCCAGGTGCAATGCCACTAACTACAATGATCACAAAATGATTATATAGTAATTTTCAGAAAGTACTAAGCGGGATATGAGGAGGTAACCAATAATTACCTTGACACTTGAAGTATAAGCTCCAATCAAGCCGATTGTCGAGATAGTGAATTGGCGATTGTCTGATATAATCTCCATACAGAAGATCTAATGCAAACAAGTAACATTATTAGATCCTCAATAAAATTCATAAATATTCGAATTAAAATATTTTCCAGCACTGAAGCGCGACAGAAACAAAAGTACAAGGACATCTTTTTTAATTTTCACTAGCAAATGTTTGGATGTGCATGCCATGAAGAATTAGCAGCAGAAATAAATGACAGCAAGTACCTGTTGCATTTTTGCCAATATCAGAATAAATTCCTGGCTGCTTGTTCATCTTCTTTTATTTTATTTTTCGCCCCAAGATTGCGGTCCTGATCAGTTAGTTCATCCTTCCTTTTTAAAATTATGTTTGAAGTTGATATCTGCAAGCAAGGTAATAACAAGACAAATACGAAGCTTCCTTATGAATTGAGATTTCACGTCTTAGGAAGCTTCCCCTCGGAATATAGTACAAGAGAGATTAACAGATCCATTAATAGGCACCTAGAATCACTTGCTTGATAATGTTGCATTGTTTTACAGTAACATTTTTCCCTTTTTGCGAACTGATGTCTTGCTAGATGACTCAACTTTCTACCTTTAATCCCTCATGTATAATATTTAATCATCATTCGAAATGTAGATTTAGGATAATTTGTTCTTCTTATAAGCCAAACAGAGAGCTGCAAGTTACAAAGTTCCGGAACCTACTGGAGACCTGATGGAAACTACACAGGTGGAAACTGGAATCGTGTTTGAAATAACAAAGTCGACTGTGTTGCACTATAACAATGAAGAACAAAAATGTGAAAGTAATTCAATAATGGGCATGCGGTATGTATACGGTTTGTGTTCTCATGTGCTTAAAATGATTTACAATTCTTCATTTTCCTATCATTTGTTCATTCATTGTCTGATCCTCTTTACAATCTTGTTATCTGAAAAAATGTGGCAGAAACTTTAGTTTTCTGCTTTAGGCAGGGTTCTATTGACACTAAGTGGAATTTACATACAAAATTACAAAAACAGAGAAGCATCACTTGGATTTTTTCTTTTTTTTCGTCAAGTGGCTTGATAAGGGATCGAATGGGAGACGAGCAGCAGTTGCATTGGCTTCAATTTTCCCAGCTTCATTAAGCAATTCTAAAATAACCTCTCTCTGGTCTTCCAAATCCTGCATCTTGGCATCAATTTTCTCCACTTTAAGTCTCAGTTTTTCTAAGTCCTTTTCATCCTTGGGATTCTTCTCTTTTTTATCTTTCTTCTTGTTATCCTTTTCATCCTTGTCCTTTTCCTTCTCATCTTTGTCTTTCTTTTTCTTCTTCTTATCTTTACCTTCTTTCTCATCATCATCGTCTTTATCATCTTCATCCGAATGCTTATCTTCTTTCTCCTTCTTCTCATAAATTTCCTCATTTTTAGTTTTGGTTGAACCGTCATGTTTTCCTGTATCATCCGTCTCTGGCATTTGTTACCTTGCTAGTTTAATTTACCACTCTGAGTGTTATTTGATGATGGATTAACAGAGATAAAATATTTTCAATAATGGTCAATTTGTGTTGAAAATAAATAGGACACCAAGATTTGAGAGGCTCCATCCATAGACCTATTATTTCTCTGTCATGAACACCAAAGTAGTAGGAGCATATTGAATGGCGTAGGCATTTTCGGAATTGGCTCATCATATAACCAACAAATCATGCTACATTTAATCCGAGCGCCCGGTAGGCATAACAATGTAGGCTTTAACTCTGAATTCGGGATAATATTAAGTGACACACTTTTCTTTTAGTATGTCTAAAATAGAATATCACTTTTATAATATTAGAAACAATAAAAAAAGAGCAGCTCGGTGCACTAACGCTCCCGCTATGCGCAGGGTCCGTTATGAGATGATTTATAACTATACAAATATCTAAGATTTGTTTTAGACTATAAATTTTAAGAGATTTTTTTTCTAAAATTTTATATTAAGTCAAACTCTATTACATAAATTAAAATATGAAAAGATTAATAACTAACATATTTTAGAGTAATACTACTAATTTAGAAATCAAATTTAAAGTTAATTGTTCATTGGATAAAAGATTACTAAGACAAAACGATTTTGTATTGGATAGACGGGAAAATCTTTTTGGTTTCAAATCACAAAGGATACCACAAGACTTTCTGTTGTTTTTTTTCAACCAGAAACCGTCAGAGAAATAAAATAATCAGTTTTTATAAGATTTTGTAACTAAAAGAATTTCTCATTCTTTCACTTTTTTTTTTCTAACAAAGGCCACCTAAAATGAGTGTAGCAGAAAGCTGGAAGACTTATTTATCCGGTATTACTTCATTCTTTCCATATCCCTCGTCTTTGTTCTCAGTTACTCATCAAATGACACTTAGTTCATATCTTTAAGTTCGATAATTGACAAGGTTCAAAAAAAGGGTGGGCCATTGATAAAGAATCGATGGAAAATCACAATGTTAGCAAATGACGGACCTCCACTTTTCTTTTCATTAATGAAATCCGCTAGTTATTATTTTTACGAACTCAAATAAAAGGACAAAAAAATTGGATTTAGAAGGCTTGTTTGAAAGAAAAAAAGACACTGACATAAAGCAGTAACAACATACAACTGTAAACTCATAAATAGAATCTAAAGAGGTAAGATGTATGCAAATTTGATCCCTATATTATAAAATAGAAAGATAATTTTCGATAGACCCTCAACTCACGAAAAAAAGCAAAACAAAGCATTAGTGACAAATAACTATATGCATGCAAATGTGTGTATGTAATATATACGCGTATAGTATCTCCTTTGTATCAATTAGAAGTTGAGTGAGAGAACGTTTGTCAAAGTTGAAACAGAATTGAGTCTAAAGCTTGGAATGCAGTGAAAGAAAGATCATTTTATCTTTCATTTTTATATTTGTGGAATAGAAATCAATGTCAATACTTTTCACGACAAAATTACATCAAAAAATAATCTTGTCCTATCAAAAATCTTGGCCCTTTAATCTCGCACTCCATTAGTCTTCTTGCCCCATGGCTCCTCTCCTTTTTATACTTATTCCAACAGTTAAAAGTCAATCATCCCAACTTGCCCCCTTTTCTTTCACCCTACACTTTTCACTTCTTCCCATGTTGTAATGAAAACCCCAACCTTTTCAAGCATTGTGAAAAAAGGAGATTTTCACACACTAGCTCCCTTTTTTTTTTCTTCACAATTTTTGGCGCCAAAAAAGAATTGTTGACTCAATTCTTTATTTAATCAGTGGAGTGTAGTGACTGTGTACTACATCAAACGGTCAGATAAACTTGGAAGTCTCCTAAAGAAATTCAAAGTAGCTGCTGGCATTGGGTCCCTGAACATGGGATGACGCAGGAAGTAGAATCCAAGGGCCACTGCTACCATTTTTGGTGGCACTGCATATAACACTATTGTTATAATTAGGCACACGATTATGAACAATTTCGTCGCTCTTGGGTCCCTCCAGCTTACCAACGCTTGGACCCTTTCTCCCTGGGTTGCAAAATCACCTAAAACTGTTTGGACCCGAGCTGCTAATATTCTCAATCTGTCATACCGCATCCGAATTATTTCGGGTGGTTTTGAACTTGGTATTGTGTCAAATTCCTCGTCCAATTCGTCCGGGTCTACTGTTTCTGATTGGGAGATTCGGGTGTCCATACCCGCCGGTATTTTAGGCCTGAACCGATAATACCATACACCGATCAAGAACACGTATAGAAACCCGGTGGGGACGATTAAATCTGGATACCAAACAAGCACCAAGTACAGAACATGGACTAGTATGGTTGTTACTGGATTTCTCCACCTTCTAATGTCGTCCAACCATTTTGCTAACCCAACAGCCCAAGCTAACACAGCTACTATCCGAAACCAATTGGCCTTACTCTTCCTCATGCTCCATGTGTGAGAATCTGCATCCAACATGTACCGAACTACCTCTGGACCCAAAGGTGGCTCGGATCGAGCTAACCATGCAGCAACCATTTTGATAGCTGCCCCTCTCAATGCCTCTTGTTGAGCCACTCCAAGTGGGCGTAGATAATGCATCTTAGGCAACACTGGCTGCCCATAAACAGCACATGTTTCTGGTAACATTGATGGGCAAACAAATCGAATTGCAACTTCAATTTCACCCATTTTCTTCAACCCAGATCGCAACAGAACCAATAACGGATAGGAATTTGTGTACACTTTGTTGTTCTCCAATGTAGAGACTCGTATACGTACTTTGCCTATACGGTAATCAGGCTTATCATCACCACCATCAGCAAACATACGCCAATTGTCGAATACTCCAATTGTAAGCACTGTACAAGGATCGTATACTTGCCACGTGTACTGTTCATTCCAACGCGGGTCAAAGGAATCGGTTATAGTTCGAGTCCGAACCCATTTCTTACCGTATTTGGCAACACAGTAAGCATCCGTGGATCCTTTTCCCGGACCCTTGGATTTCAAGGGTAACAACCCGCGAGCTCCAAGAATACCCAGCTCCAAAATACCAACAGCCGGCTTCCATAGCTGCTTAGCCGTGGGCCTGAAATCACTACAAACGTGCGCTGCTTCATCAAGCACGTGATATCCTCCTTCTAAGCACATCCTCAAGTGTAGCCTCCCGCAGTAGGCTCCGCCTGGCCCACCTTCTAAGCCGAACCACTTGGCTGGGACGAGCCGTTCATCGAGCCGTTGCTCAATCGAGCTCACGGGAATTAGTATGTGCCCAAGAAGCACTGGATCCTTCGTCGTACGGTCTTCTACAAGCAAGATGAGGCTATCTTCAAGTGGCTCGCCGGCGACGAAGATTAAATCTTCGCTCCAGTGGAAAACTGAACTGTGATGATTCATGGACCCTCGTCGAGTTCTGACGGATTGAAACCCTAGCTGAGCTTTGACTCTTACCTCCGGCGCCGTCAACGGCGGTAGATTTGGAGCTATGTGAAGGTCCTGAGCTTCAATCACTGTGACTCTTAGATACCATAGCTTGGGAGATTGATAGACTTTTGAGCGAGTGTGGGCTACGTACGGTGCGTCTGAGCTGCACGATTCAGGAAATGCATCGTCTGCTTGAGTTCCAATCCAGACGGAGAGTTGAATGTCGCCGGAAACCTTGTGTTGGTCATCGGCTCCACCTTCGAGATGATACCACTGAGGAGCAAGAGGACTATCCGGTGGATCTCTGACTGGCACATCGGAGAGATCGAAACAGACTCCGCCAAGGAAATGATCCGACGCGCTATCCCAAACTGAAATTTCAAGCGTTGAATTGGTAGTCTCTTGCTTGTTGTAGCCTAAGGCGAAGACCTGTCGCCACTCTGGATTCGACAACTGTTCGCCAGGACGGATAATGGCTGGTTTCGATCGGAGAAAATGGTTTGATGTACGGATCTTCACGAATGGGCTTTCGCTCGGCGCAAGGCCTCTAGCTTTCACAATTCTAACAAATAGGTATTGCATTGGTTCAACCAGGTCGAACGCCGAGGTTCTTTCCGACTCTCCGCCGACTTTCCCGGATATCACCCTTGGTGAGTAGTCTCCGTTTGGCCGTCTCATAACTCTCACTCTTTCTCCAGCTCTCCCTGCCTGCATCCTCTTCACTTCCTGTGGTGGGTACTCAGGTGGTGGAACAGGTACACTCATCATCGGTGGACCACTCATCATTGGTGGACCCTCCTCATGCCTGTGACTACACTGCTGCTTCTGTTCCGGCGGCATATTCATCGGCGGAGGAGATTCCTCGATCGTGACAATGGGCGGAGATTGTTCCTGCGCTTCCATGGCAACCTCCGTGGTCATAGGAACTTCAAGCATCCTCTGGCGGGGGTCTTCCATGACAACGAAAACAGGGGTCTTCTTCACTTCTTCCTGCGGGGGCTGCTGCTGCTGCTGCTGCTGTTGTTGCTCCGGCTGCGGTGGTGGCGGCTCCTCCTCCTGCACCATTTCATCATAGTAATAAATCTTCAAACCCAGCTCGCCTCTAATCCAACTAAAAACACTCTTTTTCTCCAAAGGGAAGTATATCAAACCCTCTTCGCCTCTCCTCGCAAACTGGCTTCCATACAACTTCACTCTCCCTAAGAAATGATTCTTCCTCGCATTCCCATTACTCAGCTTCTTATCGTTGAAAACTTCAATATCTAACTCCTCAAACTCCATCGTTCTGGGATCCGAAATGATGAATTCCAGACCCTCGTTCCATTCTGGGTTAAGATTTCTATACACAGTCGAAGTCCGCTTCTTCTGGCCGTCAAAATCCACAACAACATATGGACTGGAACTCCCTTGCCCATCTTTTGGTAGTAGATTCCTTGCGTCAAGAATTTCCACCACAAGTTTACGGACAAGTTGTGGTGGTTTTAACTGCGGTTCTTGCTGTTGGGGTTGCTGCTCCGGCGGTGGCCCAGATGACATATTCATGGTTTCATAGTGTAGAAATAGCCATTAATGACGGTGAAGTAAGTGTGAAGATGGACCGCGAGAGTGAAAGAAACGGAAGAGATTTGCTTGTTTTTTTCTGGAAATTTTTCTGCTTCTTGTGTCAGTTATTTGCCTTTTGTTTTGGTTTTTTTCTTCAATTTTTGGTCTCTTTCTGTTTGTGTGATGGTAAAATAGTAATTTCGTAGAATGTTTATGGAGGTGTACGACAGTGACAGCAAATGCCCGTAGTTGATGCGATCTTGACGGTTGAAAAATAGGAATAAGGATTATATTCCAATCTCTCTCGTGAAGTTTCCTTTAATTTTTATTTTTTTTACTTTTCGGTTTCTCTCCTTTATTGTTGTTAATTAAAATTAATAAACTTACGTTTATTCTATTTTAAAAAATAAGAGAACAATCCAATAATTATATATTTTAATAATACCAAAAAGTAATATGGAGTATTAAGTTATTCTGATCTACTGAACTAATTAAGCTTAGGTTTTAAGAAAATTGAGATTAGCTTTATGCTTTGTGGAGAGCTAAGGTAAGGCATACATGGAGTTTGTCTCAAGTTATCCTCCCTTGTATTATTTATAACCAATAACTAATGACAGTAATTCAAATGAGGCCTTACGGACAACCTCTATTGAAATGCTAACTATTTTTACAAATTGTTGTTATAATTAGAGGTGGAGCCAAGTAGGATCGAATTACACTGTTTATACATGATTAAAAAAAATTGAATTTTTTTTAATAAAATTCTAATTTCCCCACTAGTTATAATTAGATCTTCATGTCCTTTATGAGATTGATTTGATATCATTATTACTCCTTAATAGAATCTATAGAACTCATTTTATACTTTCATATAATTTGTGTACTCGGATAAGTATTTTACTTCGTAAATAAGCCATCATCGGAATGTAATGCAACTCATGACATATATATATATATATATATGATTAAAAGAAGAAAAAAAAGTCATACCTAGTGATGGTACAATCAGATGAGCATCATTTGAAATATTTATATACAAGTAATCTGACATTAACGGATAAAAAAAATGAGTAAGGGTCGTATCATATCTCTTCCAATATCTTCTTGTTACTATCAATGTAGTGTTTGTCATAGCTCTCTTGTTAAAAAGTGTTGGGCTTAGTAGCAACTAATTAGCTCGTTTTTCTTTACCAAAGTATGTCATTGTAACAGGTAAAATTTATTCTCATTAGATATTTCAACTTTTGTAGTTCCCTTTTAGGGCATTTATTCTTTTGTAGTGGGTATCTTAAAAAAAATCTATCTAGAGACAACTATTTGAGTTAATTGTAATTTCTGAAACTCGAAAATGGTGATTTTTTCTTTCTATTTAAATGTTGAACTTAATTAGTATAGCGCATGATTTCAACCCGTATAAATGTGTCATTTAATTTAGTTTCAGTTGACATTTATGCTTTTCAATTTTAGATGTGCACAAGTAAACACTTAAATTTGTATAAAATTAAACAAGCAGATACATATGTCCTACATAGCATAATACAAGTCGAACGCCACGTAGAATGCATATGTTTTCTTGTTCAACTTTATATAAGTTTAAGTATTCTCTTACACACAATTTAAATTAAAAAAACATAAAAATCATGTGAGGCAAAATTAAAAAATCACATTTATATATTATGCCAACACATATTTTTATCGACCTTTGCCAATCGAGCTAGCCCGAAGACATGGTTTCTCCCAATGTAAGTGTGGAAGGCTTGACCATGACTAAACCGTTGAGTGATGCAATCAATAAGGAAAAAAATGTCCACTGCCCAACAATTGGTTGGGCCCTTCCTTTTTTGTCAAAAAATTGAAACAAAGGTTTGTGAAAAAGAATCTACTTTTTCTCTCTTCTGGGCCCCTTTTTTCTTCACCATCCATTGTCAATAAATGTAGCTGTCAAATAGATTGTCTCCATTCTCAAATTCTTCTACTATTAATTTTTTTGTAGTGTTTTAAAGGCTTGAGTGTGTTGTACTAATAATCTTTTTTCGACAAGTTTTTATTTTTAGATTAAATGATTGAGAAGACAAAACAATATTGTTATTCTGAGTTGATTATTCATCATTTTCATCAACAATCATATCATTACTTTTATATTCAATGCATATTTCACTACAACTTTAATTTTCACGCAAAAAATTATGTAATACGATACAAACAACTATTATTTTCACCTGCATGTCTCGGTCATAGTTGTTCATTACTTGTTGTAGTATTCTGAATCTACTTTTCACGCACCAAATGTTTCTATAGATAAGTTTTATTTAATGATATTGGTTGACTGACCATATTAATGGAGTAAGTTGGTAGATAAATATTTAATTAGAATTAATAAATGATTGATGTTTTTATAAAATATAAAAGTTTCAGATAATTTTTAAATTTTTAAAACTTCTAAGTTTTCAAGTTCTATTTTTTTTCTAGAACTTGGAATTTTTATCAAATATACTTTGTCAAGTAATGACTGATTATATGGACAAACACTAATTCTTAGAAATTTTGCAAGTTTTTCCCAAAAATTAGTTAGAATCAAACGCTTACTTAGACTGCATATGAACAGGCAGAACATTGCGACTTGTGTCTAAGTAAACGTCTGGGAAGTTGGGTCTTACGCCCCATATATGCTTTGGTACGTTTTTTTACTGCGCCTCGCCTCGAAATAAGTCCAGAAAATGCCTTTTATAAGAATGGGTCATAGCAATGAGCCATATTAACAGGAACGTTGCTCTATGTTGTCCTTCAGCCTACTTTATAGCTAAGAAAAGTTTATTTTTAGTTTCACTTATTATATCCTCAAACTTGAATTCCATTCCACTTTATGACCAATGTTTCCACTATACACTTTGTTGTATTAACAAATAACAATTACACCTATAATAGATGGGTTTAGCTCGATTAAAGTTTAGAAAAGTGCTGTGATTTCACCATAATGTTGGAAATAACCAACAAAACTTCCAGAATTAGTGCTCTTAAATTGAAAAGTATAATATAAGAACATGCTTATGGGGATTACACAAATAACATTACGTTCACATTATACAAAAATGGGGATTCTGTCCACTTATAGCTTTGTTGATTCTTCAACCTACTGCTCTGGCACATGAGCCGAAGAAGCTTCAGTTGTGCAAGCTAAAACAGCCAAAAATATTATTAACATGTATAATATTATCCGTTTTGAATTAAGTCCGCATGATTTTCCACAGAAAACCTCACACTATTAAAAGTATCATACACATCATATTTCTTCTTAGCTACCAATTTGAGATGTTGTTTACATAGCCAACAGCTTTTTCTTCTGAGGAATAGGGATAAAGTGATAAGTATAAACAATATTGTGCCTTTTCTGTATTGGTGGATAGATTTCATGAGGAATCAGGTCCCTTTAAGATAAAATTCAACTTTGAACTGATGCTTATTCGAGTGTATCTTTCTCTTGTTACAATCAGAATCACATAAGCGGGAGTTACCTCCAATTGAATTGGATATTTGTTGCTTTGTCCTATAAAGTTGTTATGCCAATATTTCTGCTTACTTTTGTAAAGTGCACTACATTTTCGAAATGCAATTTTCTTATAACGAAATGATGGTTTTGAACAACAAACTTATTTTGTAGGTTCACTTGATGTTCATTGCACGTTGAATATGTTATGTACATAAGTAATTGAATTATTGGTCACATGATAATGGTTGAAATACTTGTCATGAAGCTTAATCGATTTTACTTGACTGATATTTCTGAGAAACGAAAACCCCGAAAGAAAATGCTAGCAATGCTGTAATTACAATTGTTTTGTTCTTCCTCAGAATTTCTTTTCCTGCTGCCACTAGATAAACCTCGTGCCATTTCTTCGCCATTTTTGCATCGTGAAATTCTTCGTCCTCACTCAATCCCTCTTTATCATTTTCTTTTTGCTCTGTATCATGACCTTTCGAACTTTCTATTTCCTCTTGTTGATTCTCTTCATGACCAGAGCTAGCAATTGCTGCCTCGTCGCGTTCATTGTTTTCTGGTAATTCTTTTGGTATGATCACATACAGAATCCCATCATCAAGCCTCGCACTGGTATCCTCAATTTTCGACTTTTCAGGTGCTTTCGTTGATTTTTGAAAGCGAATAAATTTATATTCGCCTACCTTCCTTTCTCCACTTACCGTTATATTGCCAAATTTATCAACTTGAAGCTTCACCTCCTCCCTTTTGAACCCTTCTAACAAATTAAAAGAGCAAGGTTAAAAAAAGAAACTAACCTCATATATAATTGATAAGTTCAATATCTGCAGATAATGGTAACGATTGAGTGAATTATTTATGCTCAAACACATTACAGTGAATGGAAAATTTGAAATTTACAATCGAAATGATAACTAAAAAAGCATATTTTTTATGAAAGCAAAAACCAGTAAACAATGAAGTATGAATACCAGGGAGATCAATAAGAAGATAATGGTTTTCCATATCCTCTATCCAGCCGAAGGAAGGTTCAATATCTTCGTATACCGAATTGGCTGAACTTGTCCAATTAGCCCCTCCTCTGTTATCCCCATAATGTGCCATTAATTAGAATTATTGGATGAACTTATTATGTAATAATTTTATTGATGAGTTCTGTTGCAATTGAAATCGTATATATATATATAATTGGCAGAAATAAGAAAATCCACGAGAAAACTTAGCCCGAATGGTGCTATATTGTTTATTTTATTATGAGCATATTCATATAGCATTTCTTGCAAGATCTTGCAAATTTTTATTCTGTTCTTTACCCTGTAACTCTGTTTACAGGCAAAGCCCATATTTCTTCTTGAGAAAGGCAATGTTTTTATTCTGTGCTTTGCTTCAATTCAAATGGTCAAAAAGAGAGAATTCAAAGTTGTCGTTTGTTGCTATTAATTCTATTCACATTTAGATATTACATGGAGATTTATAGGCCAGTAACAGAAACAGAAGAATTTGTCTCTAACTTGATTAAGGTAGATACTAGATATTCTTATGCGCTGCCACATCCCCATTCTTCTTTTTCGTCTCTGTAAAACTGCCTCAGCTTCCTCAAGTTTAGCTCTAGTTTCCTGCATTTGATTAAAGACATGTAAAGCTTCACGTAAGTAAGTTGTAAAAGTCGGGCAAAAAGTTTTTATACCTTAAACATGATTGAAATATAACAGGAGAAACTAGAGAGAGAGGCTAAAGATGGCCCTCTTCTCCAAAGGTCACTTAGGTAAGGTCTTACGTGGATATGATTTCTGCTATACCCACAACTGGAAAAAAACAACAGAGAGAAAAAAAGAAGTGAAGAAGATGGAATTCAAAGGTTATGTGAATATGATTGATACAAATTACATGCTCAGTGCATTTGAAAAGCTTTTCAGTTTAAATAGGTAATATGTGATAAGACAATGAGATTACATGCCATTTCAATGCAAGAGAATTTAGATTCACTATTATTTGTTAAACATAAATACAACTTTAACTTAGAGGTGAATGGTTTCTCTGATAGACATTGAAGTTTATTTTGTACAAAATTTAGTTTCAGGAAAGGAACTTTTGTTTTAGTCAATGATTTCAGTTAACATATGCACAAGGAAGTTCCAACAAGATGACCAATTCTTTCTCATGGTGAAACATAAATTAGAAAGAACAGATGAAACGTAACTTATTCTCATGACGATTCAGTTCCAACAAAATGAAATGTTCGCCATATGACCAATTCTTTCTTCTCCTATAGTTGGAACTAATTTTGGAATAATTGGACTTTACAAAGAAACTGAGAGCAGAATGCCACTATCGTCACAAGCAGACTCTTGGTTTCAGCTGATGCATCGAAGTCAAACAAATAGGCATGGATATGGGTATTTTCATGCCTCTAACAAAATACCAGATACCAAAAAAAGAATTCATAGCGGATACTAGCAAATCTGATACTCATCATGCTGATGTCAATGTAACATCCGTCATGAAGGTTAAATCTCCAGTGTCAGGTTTTATATACTTAATAAGCCTAGATTCAATGTGTGTGTGCATTAATGTTCCGACCCCTCCAAAAACATGTCCTCCCAGGATATAAGGTCCATTTAGTTGAGATAAGAATAGCATCTCCTCTATTGCGTATCATACAACTTTTACAGCACATTTGTAGGTAACAACCCAAAAGTCCCTAGTTCATATCAGACTTTTTGAACAGTATAGAAAAATTGAAGTCTACAGTATTTTGGGATCTACGAGGAGGTTTTATGGGTTGTAAATGGAAGTACGACTTGTAGAAGCCATCCATAAATGGACTTCAGAAATCAGAAATTTAGGTCTGAGATTTACGAGCCAGGTTTACGGCTCGTAAAATCTTTTACGGGTTGTAGGTAGAGGTTCAGAAAGTTGGAATTTGACCTTGAATATGACAAACAGTGATTACGGATCATAGAATGGGTCCGTAAATCAAAGTCCTGAAACTTCATAACTCAGACATGTCCCTGAGTTCTATGAAGCCTATCTATGAGTCGTTGTTTGAACTACACTTTGTAGAAAGGGCCTCGTAGACCAATCCTCAGGGGCTATGTATTTCAGCATAATTTTCTATGAACATGCAGGACAGGCCGTAAAATGGACTACGGGTCCTAGTTTGGGTTCATAGTTCGAAACTCCCTTCTACAGATAGAAGTCTACGTTCCGTAGATGGAACCACGGACCGTAGATGACATCTATAGATGCCCTTCGACAGATTTTGATCAGGGGTGTTCGACTCTTTTTCCATTCTTTTAATCCTTATACTACATCATTTTGGACTATTCTAAGTGAAATTAATTTATTCCTATTAGCCTAAACTTCTCATTCACTTGTAACCTCTCAAATCTTCTCTCTCAAATCTTCTCTCAAGCAAGAGCGAGAGTTCCAAGCTTCAAGTCTTCATTTCAAGATTCAAGCTAGGAATTATAATCCATGTATGTGAGATTTCATCAATGGGTATCCCTTCACCCATTGAGTCCCAAGAAAAAAACCCCAATTCTTTACTTTATGAGTCCTCCAAACCTGGGATTTCTAGAATTTTCATGGATTTTTGATGAAATTTCAGTTTTCCTTCATTAGTCTTCAATTGCATGATTTTAATTACAATTCCATATTTTCAATGGTAATTTCATGAATTCATAGCTTACAAGTATTTTCATGATTTAGAATGATGTTATTTTAAATGCATGTCTAAGGTTGTCAGATTTATCATGATCTAGATGCTTTCAAATAAAGTATCTTTCAGTATATTATTAGTTATCGTGATTTATGAGCTACTCAGTAGTTTGTCAGATTATCAGTATGATTCAGGATTGTGAGATTATTATTGTTTCTAATTTAATTGCATGTTGAGTTATACTTAGCACCAAGTGGATTTAGGGATGAAGGATTCCAGTCAGCATTTGTGAACCTTTAGTAGCAATCTCTAAGTCCCAAAACTACGTGCCACCATAGAAGTTTTATTAGCTTAGTGGATCCGCATTAGCTTAGCTTATGTCATTTACCTTGGCAAGTATTGGACACCCTTTTTTCGATGTGCGGGAAGTACACTGAACTCTCTGTCGTAGCTCACATGATTTATGTCGATTTTAGTATCTCCTACAGTCAGTCTTTTCAGTATTGCATGATCAAGTATTCAGATATTTCAGTCAGTTTATTCAATTTTCATGTTATTCACTTGATCATTGCATCAACATATTTTACAGATTCAATATATTCAGATTTCATGTTTATTATGTATATTCCTCATATTCGGCACATTCAAAGCATTAACCATACTTTCTACCTATATCGTTTGATAATATAGGTTCAGACGCTCAGTATTGTGCCTGCGATTAGTATAGATCCAGTATGCATTGCATCAGTCTTCGGTGAGTCCCCATTTTTCGAGAATGACCTTTATCTTAGATTTCAATATCTTATTTTTAGTTTTAGACATTTGGAGTTAGCTAGGGGTTGCGACTTATATTTTAGTAGAGGCTTTTCAAATAGTCATTTTAGACTCAACTATGTGTTGCTCAGATAATATCTATTTGATGCTAGACTCTTATTTAATTATTTCCCTTATCTTTCACATTTTAGTTATCCTCTTGATTTTTTGTATCTTAGTGTCATGCCATGCCACGAGGTCAGCTTGGGGTCACTTGTGGCTCTAAGTACTATATCGCGACTAGGGGTAGTTTAAGACCGTAACATCGTAACAACAATCATTATGGTAAAGATACAATTTTAAAAGATTTTTACAATATAGACTTCACAAATTGATACGACACAATTACTTAAATCACTATTTCAAGCAAGAAGTTGATGGCAAATATAGTAACCAAATAGAGGAAAACATAGTGTACTGAACAAAGAAAAGAAAAGGGTTCGTTAAGATGCATTATATCTTATACAAATTCACTAAACTAGAAAAAATATCTTAAAATTTGTATACATATTCCATATCAAGTTTGATAGGAAACACATTTTTGCATGTATTACAGCTTATCTTTCATTCCTGTGACCTCGAAATTTCTGTTAAACACAATTGTTATGGCCTTTGATGCCATTGAAAGTAAATTTTTCAGCTTTCGAGCTCTATGTGGGGTTTTTGCTGAGAATTTTATATGAGAGTAGATGAGAAAACGCCTACAAGGTCCCTACATATATATAATATATATAGAGAGGAACTAGAGCACCTTATGGTAAATAAAATTCAACAAATTCATCAACTCAAATGAAAAAACACATGGCATCTCACAAAATTTTCTTGTCCCTTTACGCAAGTCTCGAGAAGAGTCGTATAACGTTGTCCTGCTTCGCTTGAATTCTGATGTTAGGGTAGAGCTACATCAAAGAAACAATGAGAATTCTACATTTCCATGACAATGGATGTGTCTGTTTCTCGGTATAAGTCATGCTATGTGAGTTGCAGAAAATTGAGAGAGAAGGAAAGAAATTGAATTGAAAATTATAAAAACAAATACAATGACAGTTAAGAGACGGGATAATAAACTTGAAACTTTTTATGAATTTTTATTTCTCGTATATATAATTATATCATACCTAATACATAAGTACTTAAAGATCACTAAACTTTATTGTTATAATGCATTTCTTTATCAATATACAAGAAAATTCAAAATTTTCATATAAAATAAACTTGAAAATGGTATTTAATTTTATACAATATATAATTTTTTAATTATTATAAATAATAGGCTTCATTTTTCGGATTTAGTTTGAGTTGTTTAAATGAGTAGAACAAATCAGGTTAAGTTTGTATATCTCATTAATTAATACATATACTAACCTGTTGGTTGTGATTTTCGTCGTATATTTAATATTTGTACTCCTTTTATTTTTCTTTCTGCCCTTCTTGTTTTTATGTACCATTATAAGTATAATTTTTTCTAAATCAATTGTTTTAATTTATTTATCCACGAAAGAAATGAGTTAATTTTAAAAAGATATTTTCCATCTAAAAAGTTTATAAGATTGGATTTCGATTTATTTTTTTTACATGAATTTGCTTTAGGCCATTAATTGTATCGAGCCCCATGTCCTTTCGTGGCAGAACTAGTACGGTATGCACATTTCTTATTCTGGTTCTTTCTTTTAGTAATAATTTTTGTTTAATTTCTTATTTTTTTTCCATTAAATTTCACAAGTGGGATTGAAAAGGGTGAATAATGGAGCGTACATAAATTTTATTTCTACCTTGTACGTAGAAATAGAAAAACAGTTTAAATTTTATGCATCGTCACTGTATACCTGTTTTACACTATCAGGTAAATTAGAAGGTTACCACCATGACTTATACAACTAAAATTTAGGAAGATAATATTAACAAGTAGAATCCTGCTTGTACTCTAATCAAATTAGTTTCTTTCCTTTTTTGACGTCAATCAGATTCTAGAATTCTCCATCTTTTCCTCTCAACAAAAATCAATGTTTCCACCATTGTCGATCTTAGGAAGCTCCTTCTAGTTTAAGAGTTTGCAATCGCACATGATTTTATTTTCACTATAACCACTCTACAAACAAAGTTCAATTTAATTACCTTCGTATTTTAATTATTAAAAAAATAAAATCCAAAGTTGCAAACATCACATAAAAATGTGACAAAGTCATAAAAGCAGTTATGTGTTTCAATCACATTAAGAAGACAACCAAAGCAAGATAACATGGGAGCAGAGAGGGAGTTACAATGGAAGTTTCAAGGAGATAATGAGCAAAAGCAAAATTATTTAATTTTAGAAAAAGGAAAATATAACCTTAAAATCTGGAGAAAAATAATTTTAAAAAAATCTGTAACCTGCAATAGCAAGTCAATTTTATTAATTTTATCTGATGGTGCAAAATATTTTATACACTGATAGTGCACAAAACTTAAACTCATATATTAATACACGAAAATAACAAAATTTGTTGAAGAACTTACAAAAGCCAATGTACCATCCTCACACTCATTATCCCTCAGTCCAACTACCAACTCGGTATATAAGAGGAGAAAGGGAGCAAATGGCTAACTCTATACACTTTATAGGTACTATTTGTATTGGAGACATCTTATTTATTGCTGAGGCTGAAAATGCTCTAACATGGCCTCCCCTCAATGCATTTGAGAGAGCCTGAAAATCGCGTCAGGCTGCTCACAAATGATCCTGGCTTGGAGTTGATCATATCGGGACCTTTCAAAAATGCATGTTTTGGATCTCCTGATTCTACGAAGAATGCCCCGTTCATCATAAGATCTCCCTGTGATTTCCACACCCAATTCTTCCACACGCTCTCGGGTGCATAATCCCTTTTGGTCACCTACTCATACAGGGAAAAAAATGGGAATACGTCAGTCTTCTATTAGACTTGTTGGTGAGAAAAAATTAATGATTTTTCGTGTTTACCTCTTTGGCATTAGGATTTGGAGGAGCGATGAAACGATTGCCCTGGCTAAGGATGGTGGGATGCATGCTTCCTCCAATGGCATACATTAGCCAATGTGTGTAATCATTATTGACAGCATGAACAAATCCCCATCTTACTCTTGGCATCCTCTGTATCAATCCGTGCCCAAAGTGATTGAATGCAAGTGTTATTTGCATAACAGAGTCCCCTGAGGCGGTATCACTGGCACCAAACAACATGACCTACAAAATTTAAGGAAAAAAAATCAAACATTTGTCTTTTATTCTCATTAGAAAAACAAAATCAAGTAGGAGGGCTTGGAATTTGGATATGATTTACATCATTATGTTTGGTGAAATGGCAATTGGAAATGGTAATGGCAGTGGAACCCTCAACAACATCAATGAGACCATCCTGACAATTGGACATGGAAATGTGATCGATCCAAACATTTGTTGATCCAAAGATTGAAATGCCATCACCATCACTTTGTGATCGATAACCATAATGACTGACAGAGTCTCTAATTAAGCCACCACTACCAGCCTTAGTATCATGAATGTGAAGGTTACTAATAATCACATTGTGTATGAACTGTAACATAAGGCCACCACCATGAGCAATGTGTACTTGCCTTCCTCGGGCGTCAATGGTCTTGTTGCTAGTCATGATAAGCTCCTCGTTAAGCCTAATTTCCATGTTCTTAGCAAATATAATCCAAAGTGGCTCCGGCTGGATGACAGCGTGGCGCAATGTGCCCGGCTTAGGATTAACTAAGTCGTTGTCCGAATTATCCATTACTACATAGATTTTTCCACCTTTGCCTCCCGTCGTCTTGCGGCCAAAGCCAAGGACGCAATCTGTTAGTTTCATGCGGTTCCGAGCCCAGTTTGGATCACACCTCCAGCACTGGTCGACAGGATTAGTAGCCATGCATTTTCCGCTGTACCTGTGCAAGTCTCTTCTTCTACTATTGCTGCCTCGTATGGCCCTTCAAATTCAGCACATTCAAAATTTAGAGTAAAAGTCAATTTAAAATGTACATAATTTATCATATATAATAATATAAAAATACTGGAGTCTTCCTATTGGAATGGTGATATGTTCAACGTTAAGTTTATGTACATTTTTTATTATTCAAAAAACTGGAGTTTTTTTATTCTATTAAATGTCGCATTCAACTTGTGAGCTTAATTTTCTAACCGACTCCAAATAGAAAAGTGAAAAGGGTGATAAAGACATGGAGAAATTTCGTAAATAGCCACTATAATAAACTTAATTAGGTTCTTTAGCTATAGTTTAAGTTGCATTATTTGTATAATTCACGGATATGTTTGTATAATTGAGCTATTTTTGTATAAACTTGAAATAACGAATTTATACAACACAAACATCTGAACCTTAAACACTTATACAAATTATATTAGACAAAAGTTATACAAATTATACAAACGTGCGAATTATACAAACTCAAATAGTAATTAACGCTAAATGTTAGTGGCCGATTGTAAATTAGTTAAGCTATAACTATGTTAACTAATTAACTAGTATATATTTGTTTATTCGCGTAATTTTTCCTAAAGAAATAAACTTTGCGCTTAATTTTTCCGCTATGCCCCAATTTGGGTGGAATGTCCTAGACCATATAAGGGGACAAATTGCTATCCATCCTCCGATCATGTGGGACTAGTAATACCTTTGCACGCCTATACCTGACAACTAGAGCAGAGGCCCAACATTGGGTGAAACAAGAATTGGGTGAGACTACGTACTCAAATATCTGTGTAAACGCAATAGATCTCGAACCTAATTTAATAGTTTCCAAAAGTGTATGTAGCCTTATCAACAAGTACAAATGGAAATAGGCTAAAAAGACAATTATAAGGCATCTAGAGAGCCTGTTTAACTAGGACTCTTAGGTTAGGGATCTCAGTGGCGGACTCAGGATTTTAAATAAGGGGGTTCAAAATCTAAATAAGTAGACACACGAGCTAGTCGAAGGGGGTTCGACATCTACTTTATATACATAATAAAACTATTTTAATCATGTATAAATAGTATAATTTTCCGTCGAAGGAGGTTCAGATGAACCCCCTCGACATAAGGTGGGTCCGCCCTTAGCCCAATACTTAATAAAGGGAGGCAATCAAGGCGAACTTCTTCTACGTTGAATTCACGTAAATAATCATACTAGAAATTGTCCAATGAAGAGTTCCTAGTTAAACGACACTTTTACATGGAATGAATTCTGAAAAATACTATGGCATGGGAAAAATAAAATAAAACAAAGAAATGAGAGAGAACTTAATTACTTGTCAACTTGGTAGTTAAGATGGTCAGCAACAATCTTAGGATTAGGATGATAGGCCTGACGAGCGGCCTTCTTTGCTTGCTCGGCTCGCTTCTTCCACACCTCATCAAACTCCTTAATATGTGCCTCAATGCTAACAACTAGAACAACCAAAACAAAGAATAAAAACAAATTACTCTTTGCGAATCCCATTTTTGATAGTCATGCGTAGAAATTGTGTTTCCCTTGATATATTTTAAGTAAAAAGGTGGATGATTTTTCATAAAAATGGATAGAGTATATCCTCCATAGTTGTGAGGCAAGAGCAGAGGAAGTAAATAAACAAGTTGTGAGGAAAAAATGAACCACTTTCACTCTAGCGGTTATCAATTGGTCTATCTATTATAATTTATAAAATAATATTACATCGCTCTCTAAATTTGTGACACTAATTTTTTTCTAACATGCGGAAGAAAGGATATTAGTACTATCTTTTCTCACCCTTTTCACAGGCTAAAATTGTGCCTACTTGCATTATATCTTTAATAATTTAAAATATAATCAGATCAAATATAATTAATTTTTTAAAATTTAATACCGAATTAAAAGAAATATTGGCTTTTCATGTGACTCAAGATGATTTGGTTCGATGCATTTTGTCAGTGTTGGTTATGTGTGTCTTTTCTCTTTTAACATTTTTCTTACATAATTTCCATTAAATCTAATAGTCAGAGTTTGTTAAATATTTAATGGAGACTCAGTTTTTTGGTAAACATAAAGGACCAAAACCGTTCAAAAATATATTTAAGGAACTATCTTAAACCTTCTCAAACATAAGGATCAGTTTAGTAATTTTAATCAAATCCACCCCTCAAAAACCCAAACCCGTCTTCTTCCTCCGCGATTAGAAACGTTTGCCCTAGTCTTGTTTTATTCTCCCCTCTGTTCAAGTTCATCAGTGTTACGCAAAATGGAGGGAAAAAAGACGAAAGATTCTGAATCTATCAATTCAAATCGGAGGGGTAACAGTAGCCAGAAGAGGGAAAGGGGCTTGCAGATTGAAGGATACTCCCTTGAAGGGATATCAATAGCAGGTCATGAGACGTGCATAATAGTTCCCACGCTTAACTTAGCCTTTGACATTGGCAAGTGTCCTCAGCGTGCCATCTCCCAGCAGTTCCTTTTCATCTCTCATGGCCACATGGACCACATAGGAGGACTACCTATGTATGTTGCGACTCGTTCCCTTTACAGAATGAAACCTCCCACTGTTATTGTACCAAAAGTAATCAAAGAAAGTGTAGAGAAGCTTTTTGAAGCTCACCGAGCTATGGATCACTCAGAATTGAACCATACTTTGATTGGTTTGGATGTGGGTAAAAATCTACTTGTATTGATTATATATACCTCTCCTAATTAGTTATTAAAAATTCTGAGTTAGCTCTTATTTCACAATTTTATTGAATTTGTTTTTGCATACACAGGAGAAGAATTCTACTTGAGGAAGGATCTTAAAGTTAGAGCATTTAAGACTTATCATGTCATACCTAGCCAGGTTGAGTACTTTCCTTAATGCTCTGGGTTTCATTTGCATATTTTCCCTGTCCATGCTTCCTTTTTGCCGGTATTAAGTGGATTTGAAGCAAAAAAATGCGGTTTGTGCTTTCTACGAGAAGAAGCAGCTGCTACAGTAGGATGTTATGACCTTTGCATTTTGATCTCTACATATATTACTGATGTCTTTTTGAGGTTTTAATCACCTGGTTTTTATGATGCAGGGTTATATAGTATATTCAGTGAAGCAGAAGCTTAAGCAAGAATATGTTGGCCTTACAGGAGAAGAGATTAAGAAGTTAAAGTTATCAGGTGTGGAGGTCTGTCATGATATCATAGTCGAATATAAATTTATCCGATTGCATTTTTTTCTTAAGGCTGGTTTGAATTCCAACCCAAGGGGTCTTGGATTTTGAAAGCCATTTTTGGTGGATTTCAACTTCTTGTGGTTTGAGAAGTTTTTACCTTTTATTTTCTTGATAACAGGTTGTCTAGTCAGCTTGTGCACACCTTGACTATTCCACCTACCTACTACCTTCCACTAGCACAAATACCTTTTTAGCTCTGCCCACCAAAGCTTAATTAGATGGGGAGAAATCACCTAGTGTTGTCTTTGCCGGAAGTTGAACCTTGCTCTCCTAGGTTTTTACTCACTTAGTTGGTGCTAGGCCTTGGGTGCAACTTTTTGTGGTTTGAGAAGTTGTACACTTGTTTCCATTATTTTCTCGAAAACCTAGATCAGTCGTTGCTTCAAAAGTACTTTATTGTGTTTGCTAATGCTCTACGTAAACATCCATCAAAATGTGACACTTCATGGCACTAAGGTTTTGTAGCCTGGGTGACGCTATTATTTTGTTGCTTGGTCATAACTTTTCTTTTAAAGTAATATGGAACTAGAGTTTCGTAGAGAGAAGAGATGACAGGTTCGAGCGAACATAAATGAAAAATGGGAAATTGACTATGCGGTTCACTTCTAAAATATCTGAGCTCTTTATATGGTGTTGATACAAATAGCGACTCAATAACCCGGTACAAGAGCCCAATACATTTTCCAACACCCTAAGTAATTAAGTTACATTGTGGATAGCAGAATGATTAAAACTAATTGTACAGTTATTAAACTAAATGGTATGAGTCATCCAATCCTACTCCCACTCCCACTCCCCTAGTCGGGGGGATCTGAATTCTGAAGTAACGCCCAACTTGGACAAAATGGATTAATTGTGAGGACCGGGTAGGGCCTTTGTAAAAATATCTGCAAGATGAAGCAAGGAAGGCACATAATGAAGTCAAATAAGCCCATTCAAGGTCCAGTCACAGACAAAACTTAATCCACCCTATATGCTTTCTATGCTCGTCAAATATCAGGGTCTCGACAATGTGAATGAAAGCCTCTCTATCGCAATATACAATCTCTTTACATCCTTTTCCCTTTTATATTTTAGCTGAATGTGTCTGCCCCTTCTCCATGAGGTAGTGGTAAGGTCTGCGTACATCCTACTCTCCCCAGACCCCACTTGTGGGATTCCACTGGGTATGTTGTTGTTGTTGTTGTGTCTGCCTCTTCTCCATCTTTTCACCATTCTGTACATCTTGGTTCTGGTAAGCTTCATGGTGTTGGAGAGTTCCGTTGCTGGGAAAAACAGCCAAAGAATCTTTATACTATAAAAATAACTATTGTCTTACTTTCTTCCTTCTTTGTTTGTTACTTTTCTCTTTTCTGTACCAATGGGATGCCCATGTATTTTTTAAAAACTTTGGACCAATTTGAGGATTTAATCCTCTTTTGTCTTTTTTATGGCTTTCACTGTTTGTATGCTTTTACATTGAGCAATTCCTTTCTGCCAAAGGTGCACCCTGCACCTGTGCAGCATTTTTTGGTATATAATCTTGCACAAGAATGCATCTGCAACAAACTTCCTGCGTATCTTATGTATCAGTATGACAAAGATTAGCTTCGGTTTTTGACAGATCACATACACTACAACTGCACCTGAAATTGCATTTACAGGAGATACAATGTCAGACTTTATTAAGGATCCCAAAAATGTTGATGTTTTGAGGGCAAAAATCCTCATAATGGAGGTAAATTCCCTGTCTTTAACACCTGCTAAAAATGTACCTCATCTGAAACAGGACACTCAATTTCTGTGATTCAATGTCGCTATTTTTTTTTCCCTTGAAAGAATATTTTCAGAATGAGGTTTATGTGTGGTTTTTCTACTTCCAGTCTATATCTAATATATACTATCTGGACTTCTAATGACTCCAGTATCTTTCTTAAATTTTAGCAAACACTTCAGGGAGGATGACATAAGGCCTTGAGGTCCACTATTTGATTTTTAACATTCTTACTGCATATCTTGTTATCTTCAACTTATGACACTTTCCTGAGTTAATTTTTAGTAGGTCTCCTACACATTTTCTGTATAATCCAACTATATCAAGAGCATGAATTCATCAACTTATGGAGTTAACAAAGTTGCTGACTTGTATGTATCACTTATCCTTATGACGACAACACAATTGGATTAACTAATTAGCCTATTCATCTTTTACTAATAACTTACTCTTGGATTAGTATCATTACTTGTGCTCAGTCTTATGCAAATAGCATCATAGCTGGTACAATACAATTAGCAGTGGGAAGATCTTTTGTTAATTTGCCTTTCCAACATTACTGGTTCCAGAGATAAGTTCTTCTTTGTGATTATTCTCCAGAGCACTTACGTGGAGGACAAAATGACAGGTGATAATGCAAGAGAATATGGACATACTCATCTGTCTGAGGTGGTTCTTTCTGCATCAATTCCTGATATCCCTGTTTATTAACCCCAAGATTTTACTGGAAGATAGAAAACTAAAATCCTGAATGCGTTATAAAATTATTTAGGAGTCTGATGTACTATTCTTTATGCTTTGATGACATCCTACCAGATTATCAATTTCGCAGACATGTTTCAGAATAAAGCAATCCTTTTAATCCACTTTTCGGCCCGCTATCAGTTGGATGTAAGTCTGGTTCTCTCTCTCTCTCTTTCTCTCTCTCTTGACGCACACACCAAACCCTGACCAAATCTAAACCAAGTATCCTAGATTCAGAACTTCTTCCTAGATTCAGAACTTCTAGAAACTACTCTTGTTGAGTTTCTTATAAAGTCCAGCAATATTTCCTCGTTCACGGGATGGCATACTCTCAAGTTTTTACTCTCTGTACTTTTATATTTGTTTGTGGAAAAATGGTAACTAGGATAGAAATGGAATTCAACTGTGTTTAATTTCTTATGCCTGTCTTCACTATGTTGGTAGTAAGTAGTAACTATCCACTTGTGGTCTTTTTTCATTCTCTCAAAAACCAATTAATAGCCCATTTAGTAATTTTTATCATTTGGTTTTACAACATTAGTACTTCCGATCAATGTTTTGGAACCCTTGAAAGTGTGTTAGGAAAGTGGGGATTCCTACCATTTCGTGTTCCTAAGGTTTATCAATTAATCGATCTTTCCCCTAGTAGAGAAAGGACCTGATTCTAGGACTAACTTGGTTCATTGCTTTTGTACCGTTCTAACAAAAAATTTCACTATCAGGTTATTCAGGAGGCTATTTCTGCAATACCTCCGCCTTTGGCAGGCAGAGTTTTTGCGCTTACAGAAGGCTTTTGATGCAAGGCCAAATCTACGTATGAGCTTCTTCGGACATTTCCATTTTCTCTCCCCTATGATTTGGCTTATTTCACTAATGATGAAGGAAAAGTGTTGCCATGGAAGCTAGCTAATTGTAGTTAAAATTAAGCCAGATCCAGTTCAATCTGATTTACAATGGTCCTTCGGGGACATCTGATAGATTTTTGGGGAAATCTGATTTGTATTTAATCTTTATTTGGAATAATCTGTTTTGTATTTAACCAAAATAGCAATGAATCTGATGACTCAGTTGGAAACTATAATCTTGATGGCTAAGCCTCAACACCTCATCTATTTTATATTTTTGAAAGAGAAAGAAGAATGGTGTATAATTAATATTACATCCTTAATGTATTAATTTTCTTTTTCCATCCAAGTATAGGTGCAAATAAAGTGCACCTGGCAAAAGATCTTTCACCTCCAAGAACTTGGCAAACTGGGCGGAGCTAGGGACTTTTAATGGAGTTGGGGGTATTGGGATATTTTTTATGAGTTGGAGCAAACTCTGAGTGCAAATGTCAAAAGACATAAGGAGATTTATTATTTGGAAGTCACATAAAAATTAATGTTTTGTAACATGCCAAAAAAAGATAAATGATAGTAGTTGGCAATTTTATTGCAGATAAGAGGACATGTAAACGCATTCACATATCTAAGAATAGTATGGACATATTAATCCGTCGATGACATTTGAATAAATCATGACACACAGGGGGAAAAAATTAGAATAGAGAAAAGTTATTAAAATATATTTATGGACAAGATAATATATATTGCTATGATGCTGGCGCTACTATTTTCTTATGAAATATTAATTATCTAAATCATAATTAGAATCTTAGTTTAATCAATTAAATCTTAATTATTAATTTTCATGTATGCCTTCACTCGATTTCCTCGGTGACTCTGCAATTCATGGATCATGAAAAACTCATTCTTTCCACTTGGAATAATGAAATAACCCAAATTAAATAGTACTAAGAAAGTTGTAAAATACGTGTGAATATGAGAATTGCTGAACATATTCCAACATCTCAACCGACAAAATTGAAGTACAATTCAAAATTAAAATACACTTCCAAATCATTTTTACTAAAAGTACGTTTGATTAAAAAGTATGTGTTGGGTTTTAAAGGTGTGAATGGAAAATGAAAGGTTGTGACTTTTTGAAAGGTTGTGACTTTTCCAAAAAGTTGTGATTTTTTAAAAAGAGTTGCGACTTTTCTGAATGGTTGTGTCTTTTGAGAAGGGTTGTGTCTGTTCCGATAAGCCACAATAAGCACATGGTCATACTATACTTTGTTATTTATAAATAGAGGATTTTTCTCTCATTTTTAAACATCAAATTTCTCCTTGTTCTGCATATATATTTTCTTTCAAACAAAGTTGAGTCTTTGTGTGATTTTGTTGCTGGCTTTTGAGTTCGCTGAAATTATTGAAGTTTGAGGTATCGCTACTTCTTTAATAGTTTATCCGTTTTATCTTGGGAGGAAATAATCTATAACCTCGGGTACAGTGAGGGGATTAAATTTCTTAGGATACATAGTGAATTCTGTGGACTCGGATACCGTTTTTTATTTTCATCTTTATTGTTTCTGATTTGCTAACCTTAATATAGGAAGAGTAACAAACTTAAGGAATTTAATTGTTTTTTTCTATATCTGAGATTTTTGGATTGGAGCACGACAGATCTTAGAAGTCATTGCCATGATATCTATATAATTCTGATATGTCTAAGTAACTACATTATTAAGAAATCTTAGACTTGATACTACAAAGTAGTATTTTTTTTCTTACCATAACCTTGGTCAAATTAAAGATGATTAAGTTAAATAATGTGTTATTGTCTTAATAATTTTCACAAACTATTTTCAAAGGTTTATTATTTGTTGTGATAAAATTGGATAGAGAAAAACTTTTGTGTGTATTACATCCAATATTGGATGCATCTTTCAAGGATCTTAATCCAAAAATGTAGATAGCAAGATATTTTTTTTTCAGAAAAGAAAAAGAAAAAAAAATTAATATTCAATTTGAAGAATATAAATTTTTTTATCGAATATTAAATTTTTTCCATACAAAAAACATTATTTGGTCTGACTACGTGGAAGCTCTATAAAATTAACCATTCATAGATTTAAATTCAGTCCAACAAACTTGGTAATGAAGGAAAGTTTTTTGAAAAGAAAATCATATCCTTATGATTTTCTAATTTTGTTTTGGAGACTAAAACTTGTGTAATTTTCTACTCTGTATGAAATTCGATTGTGTCTGATGTTTGAAAACTAATATCTTTTGATTTTCTACTACTTTGGTTTGAAGAATATAAAAAAACTTCACCGAATAAATCAGACTGTGCATTTGGTTGGAAGAATATAAAAATTTCACCAATTTATTAAACACTGTGTTTGAATGAATATTCTGACTTGAAGAGTATAAAAACTTTGTAGAGAATATAAAGGGTAAATGATTTGAAGAATGTAAAAACCTCATCATTAACTAGAAACAGTGTTATATTTTTTATTTTTAGAGATTAAAACCTCTTGGTTTTGTACTCTGTCTGAATTTGAAATTGATTTGAAGTCATAAAAACTTCATTAGCATTCAAAGTTCATTCAGTTTACGATTTGAAGAATATAAAAACTTCATTGTTAAGTAGAAACAAATCGTACAAAGATGCAATCTTTAGTATAGTATTTTCAATATTAAGTGGTCTGTCTAATTGTGACAAAGAAAAAAAAATATGCTAGTGACATAAAATTAATGATTTTGTGCCTGCAATAGATGCCTCTGTGAATTAAACTTTGACAATATGCAAAGATTGTCAGAGAAAATAGAAGCACTATAATTTTTTTTTGTAGAATATTATCTTTAAAATAGGTTTGTGCTGTCAATATGTATTTTGATAGTATACATTTGAAAGTATGAGAAAACAAATATGTGGAAAATTATTTTCAAATACTTGAAAAAAAAAATTGAGATCATATTTAAAATATGAGAGTTCTTTGCTTGTGATAAAGACAAAATTAGCCTTGGTGTCTAATTTAAATGTGGAAGCACAAAATATGAAATTGAATGACATTCTTGTATTATGTTACACCCACAAAATTCTTGGAGCATATATTTTGATCGTTGAGTTTCTCTTTTACTAGTATATGATATGATATGACTACAATGAAACTATCAAATTATATATGTATATATATTCAAAAGAGTTGTGTTCTCTTATAAAAAAGTGTCACTTAAAATGTTGTGATCTTTCATGAAAATACATGTCAATTAAAATACATTCGGTTCATATGCTCTTATTGAATTCGATGACTCTATGTTCATGGATAATTCTGCAACCATTAAAATTGAAGGTTATGGAAAGATCCTCTTGTAAAGAACAACTATTAAGGTATTGACTTTAAACAATGGTTGTATTTGACAAAGTTGTAATAAATAAGAACAAAATATTTGTAGAAAAAGATTAATCTCACAGAGGATTTCAAACTCAATATTTCTGGTCATTCTTACTTGCTTGAGTCAAATTGTTTATGACATGAACGTTTGTGAAATGTCAATTACAAAACCTTGTGAGAACTAATCAACTTAGAAGTTTTACTTAATTTTGTGTGCAATAAATCAAAATGTCAATTTTATGTTGAATCTAAGTATACTAAGCATCCTTGTAAATCTATTGAAAGGAATGATTCATTAGAATTGATTCACAATGAAATTTGTGATATGAAATCAACTTATGTCTATTTGTTGAGTGGTAATGATGAAGCAATAGAAGTATTTAGCTAATACAAAACTGAAGTTGAAAATCAGTTAGGTAAAAAGATAAAAAGGATAAGAAGTGATAGAGGTGGAGAGTATGAATCTCCCTTTGCAGAAATATGTTTGGGAAATGGAATCATCTATCAAACTACGGCCCCTTACTCACCTCAATCAAATGGAATTGCAGGAAAAAAAATCGAACTTTAAAGAAAATGATGAATGCCTTACTTATAAGTTCAAGTTTACCACAAAACTTATAGGGGGTAGCCATCCTTACAGCAAATCGAATACTCAATAGAGTTTCTCACAGCAAAACACACTCTATTTCATATGAGAAATGAAAAGGAAGAAAATCAAACTTGAAATATATCAAAGTGTAGGGATGTTTAGCCAAAATCCAAGTTCCTAAACCTAAGAGGGTTACAATAGTACCTAAGACCGTGGGCTGTGTTTTCATTGGATATGTTACAAATAGTAAAGCATATCGATTTTTGGTTCATAAGTCCGAACATTCGGATATTCATGACAATACGATAATAGAATCAGATAATACTGAATTTTTTGAACATATCTATCCATATAAAACTAGATTTGAAGTATCTAGTGAAGGGTCTAAACGACCTCGAGAAGAACCAAAGGAGAATTTACCTAATAAAGAGAATCTAAGGCGCAGTAAACGTCAAAGGACGTCTATTTCATTTGGATATGATTTTATAACATTTCTTCTTGAACATGAGCCTCAAACATTCAAAGAGGTTATGTCCGCTGCGGACTCATTTTTTTGAAAAGAGGTTGTCGATAGTGAGATTGATTTAATATTGATCAACCATACTTGAGAATTGGTTGATCTTTTTCCAGGAAATAAACATTTGGGTTCAAAATAGATTTTCAAAAGAAAAATGAAAGCTAATGGAACTATTGACAAATATAAGACAAGACTTGTTGTCAAAGGATTGAGATAGAAAGAGGGCCTTGATTGTTTTGATACGTCCTCTCCTATAACTAGGATTACATCCATTCGGATGTTAATTGCACTAGTTACAGTATATGACCTTGAAATCCATCAAATGGATGTAAAAACAGCTTTTTTAAATGGAGAATTGGAGGAAGAAATTTATATGAAACAACCTAAGGACTTTGTGGTTCCTGCTAAATAAAATAAAGTTTGCAAACTTGTTAAGTCACTTTATGGACTAAAACAAGCACCTAAACAATGACATGTGAAGTTTGACCAAACTATGTTGACAAATGAATTTAAGATTAATGAGTGTGATAAATGTGTTTACATTAAACACACTCCAAACAAAGTTGTTATTTTTTGCTTATATGTGGATGATATGCTAATAATGAGTAACGACATTGCTAACATAAATAATACTAAGCGTATACTTTCTAGTAAATTTGATATGAAAGTTGTAGGAGTTGCCGATTTGATATCGGAAATTAAAATTCACAAAACTCCGTTAGGTGTAGCACTGTCTCAAACTCATTATATCCAAAAAGTACTTGAAAAATACAAGTACTTGAACTTCAAAAGTGCAAAAACACCAATTGATGTGAACCTTGATCTTGCTAAAAATAAAGGTGAAAGTCAAGCTCAGTTGAATTATGCAAGAGTGTTGGGAAGTTTGATGTACATTATGAATTGTAAACAGCCAGACATAACTTGTGCTATAAGTAAATTGAGTCGATACACGAGTAATCCCAATCAAAATCATTGGATGGCAATGAAACGAGTTTTGGGGTATTTAAAACATACTCAAAAAATTTCTTCACATTACAATAAATATTCAGCAGTTGTTGAAGGATATAGTGATGCAAATTGAATTACTGGGTCAACTGAAACTAAGTCCATAAGTGAATACATTTTCACCATTGGTGGAGGAGCGGTATCTTGGAAATCTTCCAAACAAACATGTATAGCTCGCTCTACAATGGAGTCTGAGTTTATAGCCTTAGACAAGGTCGGTGAAGAAGCAGAATGACTCCGAAATTTCTTAGAAGATATTTTATTTTGGCCCAACCCAATGGCTCCTATATGCATATATTGTGATAGTCAAGCTGCAATAAGAAAGTTGGGAATGTTATGTATAATTATAAGTCTCGTCATATAAGACGAAGACATAATACCGTTAGGAAACTACTCTCTAATGGAATTATCACAATTGACTATGTAAATTCAAAGGATAACGTGTCCGATCCACTTATAAAAGGTTTAACTAGAGAGGGAGTTGAGCGATTATCAAAGGGAATGGGACTATGGCCGAGGATAAATCATCGTAGCGGTAACTCTACCTACAAGACTGGAGATCCCAATATCTAGGTTCAAGAAGATCAAACAAAGTCATTGATGACGGTTCAACATTGTCAAAATAATTTTTATGATCCATTCTTATGATGCGACAATGTTCAGTAATAAGGATAAGGTATTAAGACCTTTTAATGATATCTAAATTTGATACAGGGCATATCAAATGGTGTTTCTATGGGATAACACATTTAGATATCACCTATGTAAGTGTGAAGTGTAAGCCGCTTCAAGGAGAATCCTGTAAGGCCAGTTCTTTACGCACTTATGAACCAAGAAGTGTTCATGACTGAAATGAATAAAACAATGAGAACCAAAAAAAGTTAAAGGGTTGATTGTGTGACTTATGTTGTCTAGGTATACACCAAAGCTCGACTGTTCAAAGATATTAAATCTATCGATTGATCGAGTATATCCGATATATGTTCACTACGAAAAGTTTAAAGGGAAACCTACTTATCTAGATGCAATTAATTCTTACTTACAAATCACACAATTTTTATGCATATGTTTTAACAATCGTCATTTCCCTATTCATGTGGGGGATTGTTGGGTTTTAAAGGTGTGAATGGAAAATGAAAGGTTGTGACTTTTCGAAAGGTTGTGATTTTTCCAAAAAGTTGTGACTTTTTAAAAAAGAGTTGCGACTTTTCTGAATGGTTGTGTCTTTTGAGAAGGGTTGTGTCTGTTCCGATAAGCCACAATAAGCACATGGTCATACTACCCTTTGTTATCTATAAATAGAGGATTTTCATCTTATTTTTAAACATCAAATTTTTCCTTGTTCTGCATATATATTTTCTTTCAAACAAAGTTGAGTCTTTGTGTGATTTTGTTGCTGGCTTTTGAGTTCGCTGAAATTATTGAAGTTTGAGGTATCGCTACTTCTTTAATAGTTTATCCATTTTATCTTGAGAGAAAATAATCTATAACCTCGGGTACAGTGAGGGGATTAAATTTCTTAAGGATACATAGTGAATTCTGTGGACTCGGATACTCTTTTTTTATTTTCATCTTTATTATTCCTGATTTGCTAATTTTAATATAGGAGGAGTACCAGTATGTTATCATTAGGCCATGTTTGGTGACTATGGTGTACGTAAGCCGTTAAAAGTAGTAATGAAACTTGTCGAATGGTGATTAGTACATTTGGAGAGCTGTTCCAAATTGATAAAAATCCAGAGTCTGCTGCTTCTTGTAGCACATAGGAATGGTTTTGCATGGCCCATGGTTTTACTGACCTTTGACTTCCACAATTAGCTGATTAATAACGAAAAATAAATTCATCTCAATTTATGTGATATATTTTTTTTTAATTTGCTTAAAAAAATATTATTGAATTAAATTTTTTAATTAAAAATAATTTAATATTAAAATTATTTTAGATAATTTTTAATTTTTTTATGTCAAATCAAATAATGTCATATAAATTAAAACGGAGGAAAATAATATTTTACATTATAAAATCCTCGCTATTTTACAGCTATCAAACAACAGCCCCACCACCTGGTTGCTACGTACCTATCTTCACCAGCCCCCAATATATATAGACAGGATGCCCATTAAGATTTGCAGCAAATTGCAACACTAGATCTCAAATTTAATTTTATGCGCTAATTAATTTTCCTGCATGAATATTGGGAGGATTTTGCTAAGTAAAAAAAGTCTACCAGGACATAATTATTCTCATAGAAGGAAGAAGAGAAGGAAGAAGAGGATGGAATCTGAAAAGAGAAAGAGATCAAGGGAGAATAATAATAATAATAATATGGTTCAAAAGTTGTATGATACTTGCAAGCAAGTATTTGCAAATGGTAAGGCTGGTTATGTGCCTCCTCCCCACGACATCCAACGACTAACCTCCTTACTGGGTATGTATGTATCTATGTCTAATTTTGCCCTAGTGTGGTTGTAGTCAAGATTTTCGGTAAGAGAATTCAAAATAAACCCACTTTAAAAAGTTTAAAGAGATTTCAACATTCCTAGATAGATGAACGTAACCCCTTAATATTGCAATTATTCATCTTAGTATTTCGAGTTCATGAAATTCTATGTATATTTATATCAAAAAATAAGTATGGATAAGGTTAAATATACATTTCCAATATTCCACAATCAGATCTCAAGTTTAAGTTTTGAACCCATATACTTGTTCCTCTTTTTATACTTTCATGTGTCTGAGTTTACCCACTTTTATTTTTAATCCATTCAAAAAAGAATAAAATATTTATTTTATTTTTAATAAAATGATATATAGTCATACAGACATTTCTTTTAGATCAAAAAGTTCATTTTTAAATATTTTTTTTCAAGATGTTCAAATTTCACTAGGTGGATTAATTAATTAATGAGCAAGTGAAGCTGTTACATACGCCTAATAAACTTTATACTAACGCCAGATTGTGTCGGTATGTTTATATCTCTATTTGCTTACTCATGATCAGAGACGGAGCTAACATTTAAATTTTGTGGGTTTTAAATTCTAGAATAGCCAAGTACCGATATTGATTGTCAACAAGTTAGGTTTTGAATTTAATTTAATACATTTTTAGTGAATTTTCTTAATATAAACATAAGATTTGAACTAAAATCAGTGATTTAGCCGAATTTGTATGTCCGCTTCTAGCTTCACCCTTGACCATGACATAATGATATTTTTATTATATCATAGCGGATAGGTCTTAGTATTTCGAAATAGAATTTTATAGAGTTGCCGTGCTTAGGCCCCTTCTTTCCTTACCTAATGAAAGAGTAAGAGTCCACCGCCTACCTTTGTAGTCTCAAATAAAGGCGTGCAGGCCTGCCCCTTTAGTAGGTAAGGATTCTAGCTAGTGCTAATTTGATACAAATAATTTTAAATCTCTCAACACTCTACACTTTGAATGTGGTGTTCAAATTTTTAATATGCCTCTAATTAATGACAATTTGCCTCTCCATGCCATATAGTTCCCTTTTCTTTCCTTCTTGATATTTTATTACTTTTGGAGATGTGAGTTTACTTTGTCAAATGAATAATTTAATTATTTTAGAAGTGTATTGAATTAATTAATTCTCAAGCCATTAATAAGTTAATTTCCTCTATTGTTTGACAGCTACTCTCTCTTTAATTCAGAAACTTCACATTCGGGTATCACATAGCCAAGTTCAAGGGCAATCAAGATTACTTATATAGTTTATAAAAGTCTGAATAAAATGTGTCAAGTTTATAACGGTCTTTAATTATTTTGCGTATAATTTGCAGATAGTTTGGAACCAAAAGACATCATGTTTACTGCACCAAGCTTGGAATTTTCGTGTACAAGTCCTGGAACCAAGGAATCTCCTCTTGTCACTTACATTAAGCTCCATGAATGCAACAAATTTTCGGTATGTATTATATTGTCCTTTTAATTAATTTTTGATCTTTCAAATAATTAATGGAATTAACTTGTTCATTTTTTTTTAAATGTAGATAGGGATCTTTTGTTTGCCACCTTCAGGGGTAATTCCTCTTCATAATCATCCTGGCATGACGGTGTTCAGCAAGCTACTATCAGGAACCATGCACACCAAGTCATACGATTGGGTGAAAAATCACGACCAGTTTAACCATTGTAAGAAAATCCTTTAATTTTGTAGTATACATTTATGCATCTATTCAATCAATTATATTACAAGAATTTTAATGCATAATTGACACTATTTTATTGAGCATGCATCCATTTAACTTATATACACTCATCATATAAATAATATTTGCACTATTAGCACAATAGCACTATAAAGTTAATTATGTATGAAATTAGTTAATTTCTTTAATATTATCATGATCTAGGTTACTATTTTTTCTAATTATAGCTAGTTGTACTATATATATATATATAGGTCTGTTTCCATTTTGTTTGTCGCTATTTCTTTATTGTAGTTCATTTTAACAAAAAAAGAAAGACTGGGATATTTTCATATTTCTTTTATATCCCAAAAAACTGCACTATATACATTTATGGGTTGGCAAAATCAAACCCAATCCGTTCAATCTGCCCAATTCATTTAAGTTTCAGTGGGTTATTGACTCGCTCATTTATTAGCTCAATCCATTTTAGTCCATTAAAAATTGGGTTGGTATGTAACCCAAATTCACTCGAGAGAAATCTTATCAAAATATATTATATATAGCCATAATAAAGAAAAAATAATTTTATTAGATACTAAAATATTGTAAAAAGAACAAATAAAATAACTAAAACTTAGCAAAAATTGGATTGAGTTGGATCTTGACCCATTCTATAACCCCTTTTGACCCAATCAAATTTGGGTTGACCTGTTTGTTGTGTTGTTCAAATTTAACTAAACCCGCCCAATTATCATCCCGTATACCACATATGTTATGATACATTTAAAAGCATAAAGTTTTATTTCTAATTTACAGATGGCGGGCAAGAGGAATGTAGGCTGAGGCTGGCAAAAGTACACGCTGACGCAGACTTCAGTGCACCATGCAATGCTACAGTTCTATTTCCAGAATCAGGAGGAAATATGCATTGCTTCAAGGCTCTAACACCATGTATCCTACTTGATGTTTTAGGACCACCCTACTCTGAAGCTGAAGGCCGTCGTTGTACATATTATCAACATTACACCTATCATAACATTACTTTTTCCGGTATGAAATTATATTATTATTATTTCTCAAATATAAATTGATTTCTACTTACTTTTGTTAAATAGGTCTTAGGTCTAACTCACACTTCAAAAGTTAAATCAAAGGGAGGATGATTGTCCAATCATTATAAGGAGTCTACACATCTCGTTAACCACCAATGTGAGACTTCTGTCATTATTCAACACCTACCTCATGCCCAGTGCTTAGCATCTGGTGTGGGCGATTTTAATTTCGGGGGCCCAACATTGAATGAGATGGGTCCTGCTCTGATACCATATTAAATAGGTCTTAGGCCTAACTCACACCCCAAAAGCTAGCTCAAAGGAAGGAAGATTGTCCAAGTCTTATAAGGAATTCACTCATTTCATTAACCACCAATGTGGGACTTTTGTCATTCGTCAACAACTTTATATACTAGTATTATATAATATTATATACATAAATTTGTGACTATGCAGATGTTAAAGAAATGGAGGTGGAAGAAGAGGAGACAAGATCATATGCATGGCTTGAAGAACTAAACAAACAGTTCGTTGTGTTGGGAGGAACATATGAAGGTCCTACAATTAAAAAATAAATTAAACACCCTAGTGTAAAATTGTCTACCAAAATAATAACTAGCAAATGTATATATATTTTGTATATTATTGTATGGTATACATATAATATACATTCTTGATACAAAATACCATATTTTTTTTATATATACATTTGGCTAGTGAATAAAATTATTTTGACCGACAGAGCAACCATGTCCCTATATATGACTTTTCTAGTTAAATAGCGCTAAAATATCTTGCACTCCAATTGGTCGGTTCAATTCAAGTTAAAATAACTGAATTTTAGTCATATGTGTCTTTAGTTGAATTCTTTACTTTTTTCTAAGAAATCAAGAGGTGGAAAGTTTTGTCCAGTCCTACATTTTGTCTATGTGGACCGATCAGAAGTTGTTCTTACAAATCTATACGCACTATGAATTTGATTTAAATGTTGGTTTTAAAATTGATTTTTTTTTGTACTTATTTGTGAACGCTTCAAGAAAATTACATGGGCCGTGTTATCAGACAAGAATGAGAATCCACTATTAAGCCCAGATTTGGATCACCTCCAAGGCTCCAACTACAGGGCCCACAAATGAATGGACTTGCTTTAGGTGTAACCAGGCTAGTTACATAGAGGCCGTTTGGATTGATTTATAAGTTGTTTTCAGCTTTTTTTTGAGTGTTTGACTGACCAACTTGAAGTCATTTTGTGATTAAAATAAACTTCAATAAATAGTTGGGTTTATTTGGATGAACTTATTTTAATCAGTTTATAAGTTGAAAATAGATTATAAGTTAAAAAAAAAAATTTGGCCTGCACCTATTTTTTTTTAACTTATAAGAAGTTTTCAATTTATAAGCTGCTTAAAATAAGTCAATCCAAACAGGCTAATACAAATGACGTGGGCTGACCAGTTTTTGGGTCGCTATTTAATATTTGAGAAAATTTTGGAACTAGACAAAATTATCAACTTATTCATGTATAATAGCTATAGTTTAAAAATATTGTAAAAAAAGACTACTTATTATTTTTATAGCAAAATATTTAATTTTATTAAAAATTCTAAAATATATCTTTTTTTCTCTCTCTCCCAATCAAATACATTCTCTCTCCTCAAACTCATTCTCTCTCTTCTGTTTTAATCATGTCTCTCCATATTCCTGCATACTCTCACCTCAACCTCACTCGCTCTCTATTCTAATTCTTCAATGTCTATCATATTCCACCTCAAAACGAAAAATCCTCCAAAATATTTTTCAGCAGAATTCCGTTGAAACAAGTAACTATATATTTTTCAGATTTTTTTGTCAGTTTTAGTGCTATTTTGTATTTTGCAGTTTCTTAAGTATCTTTTTTTTCTTCAAATTATTCATCAATTTGAGTCGAAGTATCTTTTTTTTTGAGATAATTTCTCCATTTTTGTAGGGTTTGGGTTGTATTTTTTTCCAATCCATATGCATTTTGAATTAAAACAATAATTTGTATCCTCAACTTACTTGTTACTTTTTATTACATATCTTGGTTAAACTACATAAGTGTATTCACCATCAATAGCATCAAAGTTGTATTTAAATTCAAATACATAAAAATACTTATCTTTTTATATTCCGAACTTAATTCATCGATCACCATCAAGACATCAAAATTGTATCCAAATTCAAATTTATATAATGTACACATTTGTATTCAAATCTTTGAACATTCTTTATTTAATTCGAATGATATATCAAAATTGTATTCACAAATTATTCGACTTATAAATCTCACAATTATATGTATTCTAAATTATTACAAATAGAAAAAAAATGATGTATAAAGAACATATTCAACCACGATTTTGAATTTAAATTAGATTATATTTGGATCGAAATAGGGAGTCATTTAACTGAGATGTCTCCAAATAAGCCTTTTTTTGTAAACGAACGATTATGAAGTGCGATGTTGGAAGAACGATTATGAACTGCTCCAATTCTCCTTGCATCAACTATCAACATTTTTGATTTTTTTAGAAAAACAAAAAGAAGGGAATTGATGAGTTTTTGAATTTCAGAAAGGTGAGTGATAATGAAGAATAAAGAGTTCTATACGTAATAGGATTAATGATGGAGTAAATTAAGGAAAGTTATCAAAAATAATCTGAAATTTAATAGTTAGGTTATATATATATATTTTGTATGCATCACCAAAAAAATACAGAATTTAGAGATGTAGCAAATAAAAGTAATCTGTGTTTTGCAAATATTGAAAGTATAGCTATGGAGTTTTATCTAAGGCGTAAAGTTTGCTATTTGTAAAAAAAATTCTCTAATATTTAGCTATCGTAATTAAGAAAATAAGCAGTTTTTACCAAAAATAAACGTACAAGGTCTTTTCTGTTTTTCTCTTTATCAGTGGTTAGCTACAGATGACTACTTCAGCAAACTCTACAAAAGCAATATAGCATCATATTTCTTTAACTTTTGTTTGTGTTGTAAAAACTAGCACAAATAATCAATATCATAAATTAAAGCACCGTCCTGGAATGTCATGATTTCTTTTTATCATTTAAAATATAATTGTTCACAAGAAAATAAAAATAAGCTAGCTAGTTAAATATCTTAAACCATAAGAAATGTTAAGATAACAAGAGGTAGCCAGTAGAGAAGGTCTTTAATTTGAAATAATTTTCGATAAAAATATAATTAATGGAATGACAAAAAAAGTAGCTCAATGTAGTAAAATTTTGCAACGTGCGAGGTTCGGAGATGGATGAAATCACAAGTGTCTGATTAAATAAATATAATGGCCAACCAATGTACGTAAACAAATGAAGGTATGCTTAAGCATTAATGTGGCTTGGTGGTCAACTGTTTAGATTTAAGCAACTAAAAAAATAAATATAAATTTAGTCACGCCGATTTTTATTTGAATGTGAAATTGAAATGCAAAGCAAAGTCGTATCCAACTATTACTATTATTTAATTAAATATATGTTGAGGATATATACTAATTTTGACCTGGTACCACTCAAGTCCAAATTGTAAATATTTTACTACATGAATCTGATCAGCTTGTAACTGATTGGCTAGTTTTTAATTAGCTGGCACGAGGAATAAATAATTTGGACTTTGAGAATTTGTTGTTGATCATTGGCTCTTTCACACGATTCAAAAATACAGTCTGACCTATACAAATTGTACGATTATTGACAAGGAAAAGTCGATTAAAATTTGCAAAATTTTATAGCTAAAATCAACCATCCGTGCACTTTTCCTTTAAGTCGTCCTAAAGAATACTAAATGAAATTTCAGGATAGCAAAGATTTTCTAAAAATATTCGAGAATTGGTAACAATAATGAAAAATAGATAAAATTCTAACGTTCGGGGCCTACCTTCAACTCTATTAGAAAATGCAGATGAGGCATTCAAGAAAATGAAACCCTAGATAAAAAACATTTTTGATATGGAATACAAAATTTTTTCGTAGAACTTCACTAAAATTGTATCAAATAATTAGTAGATTTGAATTCCACAATGTTAAACATACAACAAGTTGAATGTAAAAAATATTAAAGATTGAAATTATCGAGATCAAATCCACATATGATTATCGAATTTGGTTATAATTGATGGTCAACTACTCATTCATAATCTATTACATGGCCGCTGGCTCCTATTTTAAATTGCTTGTATGACTAGTTGGAAACCAAGTCCTAAACTGTATTAATACATTTAAACTTGTTAGTTCTTGGATAATGTTTCTGAATAAATAAATGAAATATCTGCATGATGAAACGACTTATATAATAAACTTCATCCCAATAATACAGTATATAAGATATTGAAAGGTCATTGACCTTATGATAAATAATTAACACCATGTCAAGGCATAATTGTTGCCTATATGTTAGGCATAACAACTCTTCCCTATTTCCCCAATTAAGTCAGATGAGGATCCATGATTACTTTTTTTTTAAAAAAAAATAATAATAATTCATTTTTATTTTAAGGATTTGAGTTCATGATTTTATTACAAAACATTTTATTTATATTATTTACGTTTATTTCGTGAACATTTTAATGTATATACAATTTAACACAAAGCTATTAAATTCGGATGAATCCCTAACTTGCACATAACCGACCCTAAAAGAGATCCAAACAATATGTATACTTATATACTATTACATCTTATTAATATGTGTCTCTAACCTAGCTATATATTACGTGTGGAAACATATACAAAAATCAAAATGCATGTACTATGGTCTATATATGACCACAAAATCTAGGGAAGTACAGTGACACTAGTTCTTAATTATCTCTACAGATTGTAAACGAAAAGGCAATACATAGAAGAAATGAAAATCACAACAAAATAAGTTGAAATTTGTCATGAATTTTATCGCTAACTTCTTGTTAAAATACTCAAAACTAACATAGTCTTTTAATAATTCATCACTAAATAAAATTATCGATGAATTTTAATGTGTAACTATAAAATTTATCTAAACACTATTTTCTATTATATTTTTCTTTAATAGTGAATAGAGCTTAACCTCGGCCTCAAGAAGACCTATTTAAGGATTGGAAATGGTAGAGACGGTGGTTAATGTTGACTTTATAATAAATTTTTCATGGTCTAATAACAAGAAAAGTCACTCAAGCAGCTGGAAAATTTAATAAGTGCAAGGTCAAAAGACCATATCTTCATATCTTCCATTAGCAAGGACATGCATGTGTGTTAAATGGATTTGGACAGGTTAAAGTAAATTGAGTTAATAATCTATTCCAATGTCATGATCCGTCTAAAAGTTACTTGAACTTAAGTGGATAAAAAATTGGGTTTTAACAATTTTTACTAAATTTTAAAATTTTTGTTTGTTTTCTTATAATTTATTTAATTATCTAATAAAAAAATTACTTTTAGTATGGATATATTGAGAAAAAAATGTCTTCTTAAATATATTTAGACAATTTTCCATAGGTTAATTTAAATTGTAAATTGTACATCAACCTAATTTTTAAACAAGCTAAATTGAACAGATTAAAATAGATTGAATTAATAACATAAGCAAATTATTATCCTGTTCAAACCTAAATGGATTAAGCAATTATAATTTTACGGACTAATCTTATCGTCCATAGCAAGTGGTACCCTTCCGAGTTGAATTTGACAAAGACGTTGAAATGAAGCATATATTAACGTGACATTTAATTTAAAAAGGCATAAATTGGTTGTAAAACTGTGCAATATAAAACTCAAGACTCTTTCTTGTCTTATCCGGTTGGCTTAATTAGTTGAATCTTAATGCAGAAAAGGTCATGGATTCAATTTTATTCTAACAAATATCACTTAACTTATTAGAAATGATTTAAATTTGTCTTCCTTAATTAATTTCACCTAAGCTCTAATCATCATTAACGTTATTTTTTGGGTTAAAAATGTCTCCCTTTCACCTATAAAATATATATATATATATAGGACCCAGTTACCCATAGTATTAATTTTCAGGTTAAAAATGCCCTCTATTTTAATGAAATTATGAGATAAAATAAATGAGGTTTAAATTAAATTGGTGACAATGTGTCGTCAAAGCTTAAAGACAAGTTTTATAAAGTGATGGTTCTACCAACTTTAATATTGTACGGACGAGAGTGTTGACCAATTGAGAACACTCGCGTTCAAAAGATGAATATAGCAGATATGAGGATGCTTAGATGGATTTTTATATTGGAATATACTAGAACCTGTTTGTTCATGATGTAGACCCAAATGGACGTCAGTACATGGAATATACGAGTATGTAATATGATAGAATGAAACATGCATCAAGGTAGAATAATATCAGTTCAGATATCTCAAATCAGAAAGACGAGAGACTCAATTAGTATGTCATAAGTCTAAAGTAAGAATAAGGTTTAGACAGAGACCAATCATATACAATCCAATCCAATCATTAGAGTATTATAAAGAACTATCTGAGAGTTTCTCTAACTGACAACCATCACCTATGAGCCGGTGATGTGCAACGAAGAGGTGTCGTTGCTACACCCGTCCGATACCTTATCGGGGTAAAGGACGAATCACTATCATTGGATCCATAATCAATTAAAGTCCATCGTTTTGGGACTTAAGAGGTTTAACCCTCCATCCTAAGCTGGCTACGTAGTTCATGGGATTCGAGTTATTACTATACTCTTTCCGAATTCGGTGCTCAATACTCCTCTCAAGACTCAATATGCTCATAAGACTCCAAATCGAATTATGCAAATCCTATCATGTAGCCACATTGGACCCCAATCCACATAAAGACTCCAAATCGAATTATACAAATCCTATCATGTCAGATTGGACCCTAATCCATTCCATCTCATCTCAATCGTCAATATTTTCATTTAGACTTCTTTCCAAGACTCATTCATGACTCATCAAGACTCCAGATCAACAATCATTTAGACTTCTACTATCCAACTCAAGTTTGACTCATGCTCATTCAACATTCACCAATAAAACTTTTAGACTCAATCATTGTGTAAAACATTGAAATTAATACTCAAATAGGGTTCATGTAAGGAGAAACATAATCATTTATTTCAAGTGTTTAATTCATGAAAACTATCAATCTTATAAAGTTATGCAAAAATATACAAGAATTTAAAGAGATCTTTCAAAGATTCATTCTTAGGAGACTCATACCACTCACTACTCAACCAATCATATACGTAGGGCACATGGAAGAACTTAAACCATGCTTTAATTAGCCTTATATACCTGAATTTTAGGAATTATTGGATAAAGGTGTTGGGTTTGGAACCTTGTAGCTTGAAGTTGAGAAACCAATCTATTGATTTGTGAAGGAGATCTTGAACTTGGAGTCTTTAGATCTCCCAATATTGGAGAAATCCTTTTTTTGAAGTTCGTTATTTTTGGGAGAAGGAGAATTTGGGATTTTGAGAGTATCTCTACGTATAAGAATGTTATTAGGTTGAAAGATTGAGAAAAATTACCTTTTAATAAATTCCGTCGGCAATTTCGATGAGCTGGAGGTCTCTTCGCCAAACCATTCAGCAAGTTGCCAAAGGGTGTCTTAGCTCACTTAAAATAGAATTTCTGGAGGATTTTGGATCCATTCGGCTAGCTAAATCGGCTTGTCGCTGAACCATTCGGTGAGTTGTCAAATTGGCAGGTGAGCTCGCCGAATTATCCTGTTCGTACATGCTTCAGTAAAACAATCATAACTTTCTACTCCGAACTCCAAATGAGGCAAACTTGGAGGCGTTCGAAAGAGGACACAAATATCTTTAATTTTATAGGTCATGGGACGCATAACTCTTAATATTCTGAGAGATATGGTTATTTGAAGTTGACCCTCATATGATCTTATATAAAAACTCAATCGGTAAAGGATATTTAAACTCGACTTAATACTAGAGCTTCCTTATGAACCTAATTCACCTTAAATACACCTTAAATACTTAGAAATTGATCTTAAAACATATATACAATTATAATTCATCAGGCTCGGGCCTATACCATAAGAAGAATGGCTCGGGTCTTATCTTAAAAAAATTTGGGGTATAACAAAGTAGAAGAGACGGAGGACATGACCGTAGATAGGAAGGTATATAGGTTGATCAAGAATTAGGGTAGAAGATTAGTAGATAGTCGACTTTAGTTGTCACACTTCATGTGGGAGAGGCAGGGGCTAACTCCTCTTCATTTCTCCTTATTAGTAATATTATTTAGAAATCACACAGTTTCTTTATTCTTCAGTGTTTGTTACTATATGTTGCTTCATTTGCTTTGTATCCTTTTTTTATTGTCTTATTTTCTTATAAGTGTGCTTTGAATTCTTCTTTTCTTTTGAGACTAGGGTCTATTAAAAACAATCTCTCTACCCCCAAAAATTGAATGTATAGATAAAGTCTGTACATCCTACCCTCCATAGATCCCCGCTTGTAGAATCGCACTAAATATGTTGTTATTGTAGGTGACACTGATTTATTGGTCCGGTGACCCCAACCCGACCCATCTAGGTTAACCCAAAACACCTAAACAAACATTTATTTGTAGCCTAATTTATTTCTTCAATACTTCACGTTTTGCGATTGAATGAATTCAAAAAACACAATACGTCTTTTTTGTTTGATGAAGCTGTGATTTTTGGTTCAAACCCGGTGCAAACAAGTTCCAATTGATTCCAAATCAAGATTCAACCTAGTTTCTTCATCCTTTAACAATGTTGGATTCTTAGAAATCCATCCTCGACCGAACAAATCAATTCGGATGGGTCGAGTTATTTTGGGCTGGATCTTATATTCAGGTGGACCAATAAAATGATAAATCAGTATCAAATATTTAATGAAAGTCACACATATGTCATCTTATATTTCCGTTAAAAGGAGGAACAATTTTATCATAAAGATTAAAAAGCAATAAGGGTCCAATAGGGGCACTTTAACCCAAAAAAAAAAGTAACATTAAGAACAATTGAGATTTAATAGGTGGGAGAAGGACAAATTTCAGTCATTTCCTATATACGTTAGGGACATTATTTTTACCTTTTCCTGTTTTCTTATTAACATAATAGAGGAGGCTTAAAAAATCACAAAATCTGAATTATTCGTGCTAGACGTTTGTAGGTTCTGGATACCTAATGATTACGATAGCGGATGCCATATTGTAAGTTAGATTTGCCTGTTGAAAGATCCAAAAGTGGACTCATGTATTACTGGCAATTGACCCAAAAGGTATAGCTACGTTCAATTAATTTGTGAAAGATAAAGTCCTATAATGGCTAATAAACTGTTTGACTGGCCATGTGACTTCCCTTCAACAATATTAATATTATAGTCTTATTATTAGCTGTTGCAACTAGCTAGCCCAGACACGGTATGGATCGGAGACCCGATCCTTACGGAGTAAAATCCTCTTTCTGACATGTTATATAAAAGACTTGAACGTTGAAGATTTCTTCTTTAACCTTTTTTTTAATGTCTTTTCTATATTAGAAAAATAAAAACCTAATTAAATATGAGTATATTTCCTAAGTTGTGTGCAACTGGGCCATTGACCTTTTTTTGTTTTGTTTGTGGTGCCGGTAAGCCAATGAATTTGAATTTAATTATTTTGGACAAGTCAAATACTGTTGGCTCATCCTTATAAAAGACACCATAAATTGTTTTTTAGATATAGAAAGGTATAGAACTCGCATAAAAAGAGAAAAAGATAAGGTGTATGCACATGGAGGCTGCTTTCAGAAAATCTAATATTCATGGAGGTCATGTAGTCAAAGAGGACATAAAGGTTAGAGCTCATCATGAAGAAGGTGTTTTTGTTGAAGATATTAATAATCTTAAGGTAATTAATCAATTCTTTCAATATTCCTCCACATATTTTGCTATTTGTGATTTGAATCTTAATAATTATGTAACGAAACAATGAATATATATATATTCATCCAGCTATTAAATCTAATTAACTCGATAGGAAAACGATAAAATTTAAGGGACAACTATAGAATTTAAAACTATATTTTGCATGAGAATTGAAAACAACTCCAAACAGGTCCCTTGGAAAATAGTCGCTGGATATATATATACCTAGGCGTCAATTGGAAAATAGTCAAATGATTATATATCAAAATAATCCAAACATGCATGAACAGTATATATGGTCGTTCTTACATAGTATTGGATCGATCGATCAGTGGATGATATCTACTATATATGTTTCAGATTGGAAAGGAAAGAGAAGTCTATAAGGATGATATTTCGAAGTTCTCTCATCAAAAGGATCACGCCAGTGAAAAGGAGGTATAATTATATATCTCCTTCAACAATATCTTGTCCATTTTCTTGAGTTTGATTTGTTTATGATATTTGATTTATGCATGGTAAGTTTCTATTTTATTAGTGCGACTTTTTACAATTAATAATACTAGTAGCAAGATCAAGTGTTATATATCCAGCAAGATCTCTTTAAAATTTAGGATTATTTCAAAATCATCATATAATATTGAAGCAAAAAAAGATTTAAAGTATAAATTCAGTAGCTTTTGCTTAGATCTTGTATATATATTAAAAATATTTATTTGTCAACTACCTCATTTATTATTGTATATATATTAAGTTGATATCGTTGTATGAACTCAACAATTTGAAATCTTAGATCCACTTCCCTCTGAATTATAAAAGGTTGATGCCTTCCACATCAAGGCACGTTCATATATACTCTACATATGATACTCCTGAGAACGTAGGAACAATAGAATGGACAGTTGATGAAAATGTGAAAAGTAAGGTAATTGGATGCATGATAAGTCAACCAAAAATATTTTGGCAGGAACATTAAAGTCATACTAACCGCGGTATAGTTGTCAAACATTAATTTTCAGTCCTTTCAATTTCAAAATCTTTGACCGCAGCAATTGAAGTAGCTAGGGCATAGTCATCCTTTACTCATGATCACAACCGACCTGTTTTGACTTTTGGATATATAATAGTATAGTTTTTCCTTATAAAATACCACGTGATTATTCTATCACTTTGTTATATTCTTCTTGTTTGGGTAAGACTAATAATCACGAAAAAGAATATGTTTATCCTAATTTTTCATTTTGAAAAGATGGTGAGGTTAACTAGCATACAATTACATAAATAATATAAAAATTTAACCAGATTCGACTAAGTTAGTATAATAGCAGAAAATTCTTTCAGTTTTTGCCTGGAGGAGACTAAGTTTGGCTGAACTTCATTAACTTTTTGTGTTATTTTTGCTATTTGCTATGATTGTGTGCTAGTCAGCGGTTCACCATATATAAACACAACATCTTTTAATCAATTTTCTCATTTTGAGTATCAAAAGTAATTCATCTGATTTTTATTTCTCTTTTGGTTTTTGAATGATATTTGTAGGACGATCAGCTGGAATCAGCCAAAGCCGATATGGAAGAGGTAATGGAAGAAAATCAAAGGCTGAAGAAGCATTTAGATCGAATTATGACAGATTATCAGAACCTTCAGATGCAATTCCACGAAGTTGCTCAAAGAGATGCTAAAAAAACTAATAATGTTAAACATGACAAAGTTGAACTTGTGTCCCTTAGCCTCGGAAGGACTTCAAGCGACACTAAAAAGGAGCTATCCAAATTAATTTTGAGCAGAAAAGAGAATGGGGAGGAAGAAGATAACCTAACCCTAGGATTGGATTGCAAATTTCAATCGTTTACGAATAAGCCTACAAAATCTTCACCTTCAAATGTCAGTCTGGAGAATAGCTTAGGAGAATTTAAGGACGACGAAAAAGGAGCTGAAACATGGCCACCAGCTCACAAAGCTCTCAAGACGATGAGGAATGAAGAAGATGATGTGGCACAACAAAACCCTACTAAAAGAGCAAAGGTTTCTGTCAGAGTTAGATGTGATACCCCAACGGTAAGGATATCAACTTCGTTTCATGAAGTTAACGTATTCACTATGTTTCAGTTTATATGAACTTTTTTTTTTAATCGGTCTCAAAACAATAATACTGAAGATAAAGAATCTATGAAAAATTCATGTCACAAGCTTAATGATGTACTAGTTAAATTAAGTGAAGAATACAATCGGTGCTATATTTTGTGTACGTTGGTAATGAACTTTTTGTTTTATTTTCTGATCATCAGATGAACGATGGATGTCAATGGAGGAAATATGGACAAAAAATTTCAAAAGGGAACCCATGTCCTAGAGCTTACTACCGTTGTACGGTAGCACCATCCTGTCCTGTAAGAAAACAGGTACTCAATATAATGAAAGATATTTTTCGAAATAAAATAATTTATAAATAATCAGAATGCGTCTTAATTTAAAAAATCTCATCTTTTTCAGGTTCAAAGATGCATTCAGGACATGTCAATCTTAATCACTACATATGAAGGAACACATAACCATCCACTTCCTCTTTCAGCCACATCAATGGCTTTCACCACTTCCGCAGCCGCTTCCATGCTATTGTCCGGTTCATCCAGTTCCGGATCGGGCGCCACAAGTACCACAACCTCTGCCCCAACCAACGCGCTCAACTATTATCTCTCTAATAGCTCAAAACCAAACCCATTTTACCTTCCAAATTCATCCATTTCTTCTTCATCACACTCGCAGTACCCTATTATCACTCTTGATTTAACATCAAGCTCGTCCGCTTCCTCATTGCCCGTCCCCCATCACAGAACGAACACTAATTATCCCCCGCGATATAATGATAATTCTACCACGAATATTCTCAATTTCAGTTCCTTTGAATCTAATCCTCTTTTTCACATGTCTTGGAGTAACGGAAATAACCAAGCCTATCACAAGAACCAAGAAATTCTTTCACAATCTTACCTACAAAACAATATTATAAGCACGACGCCTTCACAAACTTTATTACAACAAGACACAATTGCAGCTGCAACAAAAGCAATAACATCCGACCCGAAGTTTCAATCTGCATTGGCTGTTGCTCTTACATCTATCATTGGCTCACGCAGCGGAAATCATCATATGGATGAAAAATCTGGGCAGAATTTGAAGGTTACTGAGCCATTTCCAGTGCTTTGCAGCTTCCCATCCACCTCTACCGGTGATCACAAAGATTATACACACTGATTCATTTTAATTTCTTTAGTTAGATTTTTTGCTTGTACAAGTAAGAAACTGGTAGTGGCATTATCAATTAATCAGGTTGTATTTTTATTTTTAAAAAAATGATTTGGAAATATGAAGTCCAAAGTGTAGATATTTTCATTAGTTTTCATTAAATTAATTGACACTTCGTTATGCTGAAGTCACTAATATTTAATTAGCATTTACATTGTAAGAATTAAAATACCCTGATCGGTAGATTGAATTGACTATACTGTACCTATTTAATTACTTATGATTTTGATAATTAATTGAATTTGTCCACAAGAATTGATGAGGTACTGGACATCTCTTTTTCCTTTTCTCAAACTGGTGGCTTTCGAAATGATTAAAGTAAAACAATACTTATGGAATTGCGTGTACGATAAAAGTATTTTAAAGACAAAGTAATAAAGAAAAATACTATACTTTCCTCTATACACATTAACTTGTCGTTATACTCTTTTCGTTTCTATTTATTTGTTAAATATTTTCTAATTTAATTTCTTTTTTTACTTATTAATTTTGATAAATCAAGAAAGGACAATTTTTTTCTTCCTATTATACCTTTAACTTATTAACATTGAATTAATATCTTTGAAAAATATAATAAGTAAATATGTTTAAAACTCTATCAATTGATAGGGGTAAAATAGTAAAATTACTATACAAATCATTGTTTTTCTTAATAGGTGTGTCAAGTCAAAAATTGACAAGTAAAAAAGAACAGAGAAAGTATTAAAATAAACATTTATTTTTATTTTTAAAATTTAAATAATCAAGATAATTAAAAGTGTACTTAGGAAGTATCATTGTAACACTACAAAACAAGATAGACCATTTGGAGAAAATAGGAGGTTGGCTTTTAAATGGGTTTGTTTGATTACCGGGATTAAGGATTTATCTCCCTATTAAATTCGGTATCATATTTATTTAGTGCTTGGCAGTAGGTATTGGTTAAAATCACAATAAAATTTTTATTAAACAGGATTACAATCCTAGGATAATCTTATTTTGAACTTAACGATTTTGAGTTGCACTATTTTTTTTTAATACTCTAAGTAATTGTTGAAATTGCAGTTATATCGCGTATTACTGCAATCCAAAGTGTTTATCTTTATTTAAATAAAACAAATTAGAAATCTCATTCAGATTTCACATAGAAAGTTTTTAAATAATAGTAATTGTACCTTAATTCTAAATAAATTGAAATTCACTATATGAATCTCTATTTGTTCATTTAATTTCATATCATATCTTCATCCTACGTGAAAAAAATAGAGATACCAAAGAGAATTGCGTCAACCAAAGTCAAGCTTTGAATGAGAGTTGTCGTCAATCTCGATAGGATTTGCTCTGATTAGCTTTTGTAGCATTTTCTAATTTCTTGTTTTCATTTTTGTAGATATGAAGTCAAGGTTATAATAGGTTAACTAGGGATAACATGGAAATAATTAAAAATTAATGTGCATTGTCATGCAAAGTCATTTATGACGTAGATGGATATATACTTGTACTTATAAGTTATATCTTTCCTATTGGCCAGCCTATTCACATAGTAATATATGGCTTCATCTTCCGTTCATTACCAAAACAATCATTTATTTTATTAATATTAATAAATTAAAATTGGTTTTTGGAATTGTTAGTGAAAATTCGTTTTGTTAGTTTGTGTCATTTGGGGTCTCATTTGTCATTATGCACTTTTAATTTGTAGTTTTGTACTTGTCTAGTCTGGCTAGCTAATAAATATGGCTTTTATTTAGTTTTAATTAGAAGTGGAAAACCTTAACCAATTATTGAAAAATCTAGCATTTAAAATTATTATCCAATAAACATCACAATATATCATTATTCAATATTATTTAACTGAACTAAAGAAAAGGTCTTGCGTACTATGGCACTATGCTTTATTTGACTACGTTTAAAATTGTGTTTTGATATATGTATATATATATGGAGAAGTTCTTAATTTTTTTTCCTATGTCAACGAAAAATATTGTCTTCAAAAGAAAATTGGGAACATAATTCTCTATTGAAATGTTGAAAAAAAAAGTCAAAACATCTATAATTAATTACGGTGTTTGTTTGAAAAAAAATATTAGCTAGACCTGAATGTAATCATAATGTCCAAGATTGAACGCTATAACTTATGTGATTTGCAATTCAAATCGAATTCAATTCCATAATTTACACAATGAAAGTACCAAATTTGAAACAGCAACATATGGTGACACGTTCTTATCACACAAGTCGCTGGATGCAAGCCTCTATTTCATCCACCTTACTCCAATATGATATGAAATATCATCGTCAATCTCCCAATTTTCTTGGACTATTAACTAAAGATACTTGAAACTTATTCTTTTGGAGATGACTTGAGTATCAATATTCACTTTCACATCTTTATTATGATTCACATTACTAAATTTGTGCTTCAAATATTCTTTGTTAGTCCTACTCAATCTAAACCTTTTAGACTTGAGCTCTGTCTCAAAGTCTTCAACCTTCATTGCATGTTTCGTTAATCAATATAAATAAAGTACCTAAAGTGTACATTTGGGAATCCATTACGGACCTTTTAGGCAAATAAACAAAACTTTGTCAATCAGTTTCTATTTTGGCAGTAGTATTGTCTATTGTTAATGACGTGAAAGAAGATGCCTTTCTGGAATTTTCCATGACCAATAATAATAAGGGATAAGGACTAAAGTTTAAACGCCTAATGCAAGTTGCGTTGAGGAGCGGGGTACGTAGGGGGTGGGTGGTGTGAAGCAAATTGAAAATGCAAAGAAGTGCTAAATTGTGAATCCCAATTCTACTTCATTATTCATCTCTGCTCTCTTCGATTCGCCAGCAGACATAGGACTCCATAGCTGAAGCAAAACCCTAGCTCACGCCTTCTCTTTGAATTTCCCTGTTAGGTAATTGTATTGAATTGAATTGAATTTCTTCGTATGTTATATGCCGAAACATCAGTTTCTGCTTTTTTTGTTGGATTATCAGTGGATCTTACGAATTCGAGAAAAAAGTATTTGAATTTCACTTTCCTTCTGCTCGTGTTCATCATGATTCATGACAAGCTGCATCGCACTATAAGGATGAATTAGTATTTGTTAATCTTTGGCGTTTTTTGTTTTTGTGTTTCATAATTAGTCCAATTTAGCTTAGAGATCGCAATCTCAGCTTTCATAGTGTAGTATGCTGGATTTTGACTGACTAATATAGGATCGATTTGATTAAGCAGGCAGTGAATACTCATTAATGTTGTTTCTATTGCTTGGTGTTTTACTTTAAGTGATGCTTCTCTTAAATTATCAATGAAAGAAGAAAGTGATGCTTCCAATTAACTGCTTGGTTGTGTTAATTTTATCATGGTGATGTGCAGGTAGTTAAAATGTCAACTCCTGCAAGGAAGAGACTGATGAGGGATTTCAAGAGGTTACAACAGGATCCTCCTGCTGGTATTAGTGGTGCTCCTCAAGACAATAACATTATGCTTTGGAACGCCGTTATATTTGGGTGAGTCTCTTGTAATTGAAGTTCATGAAATGTGTTTTGAATTTAGTTATACTTGTCTGTTGGTACATCTATTTGGCATGTTTTACTAGATATAACTAAACTAATTTCTTCTTTTTTTTTCAATTGCTTTTCTTGGTGCGGCACGCAGTCCTGATGATACTTCTTGGGATGGAGGTGAGTTTTCCTTGCATTTAAACACTGGCCTTAAAGAATGTCAGAGCACAGTAGTTTGACATATGATGTTAGCTTGCTAATTGTCTGGTCTAGTTTTATGTGTGGTTGTCTATGCATAGTATGATGTTTCAATTTTCTAAGCCTGTTTTTTCTGTCATTTGATTTGTCATTTATATCTCATGCCCCCTCTGTCCACTCCATATGCGATAATATAAAGAGGAATTTAAAGGAGAAGGCAATGATAAGAAACAAGTGCAGTTGTAAGTTTTTTTAAATCATTCAGCAGGGACAAGGTATTTATGATCATATTCTTGTGCTCTGATGGCAATGATTTCTTTCTTTGATCTCCCAATCCGAGCTTTCCTGATCATATGATTATGATTTTCCACCTAATTATCTGTCATCATTCTATTGCTTAATGCCAAAAGCAAGTTAGTCCGTGATGAAATGCACAGTAATCTTCTATACTATTCTGCAATAGGTTGTTTGCATTTTGTCAAACTCTATGAAAAATTGGTGATTTAGCTATGTATGGCACAGCTAGGCTGCTCCATCTGCTTAACTTTCAGAAATGTCTATCTTGTCTTGCCTAATCTTGTAACAAAAGGCTCATGTTTTGCTATTGGTTGAACCAAAAATATCCTCTAGTGGACTTATCATGTGGTTACATTTTTGTCTGGACTGACCAAAGAATGCGTTATGCATTTTGAAGTCATTTGATTTTGTGCTATTGCTGTTGGCACATTTGCTATTTGCTCCATAGAAGAGGAAAAAATATGCATTCTGTACCTGTTCCTTAGTGAATTATGTGTTGATATCTCCTTTCCTGACATGTATTTGCTACTTTGTTCTGTCACAATACCATTTGAGAACATCAGGTACGTTTAAATTGACGCTTCAATTCAATGAGGATTATCCCAACAAGCCACCAACAGTGCGATTTGTTTCTCGCATGTTTCATCCAAATAGTAAGTTGGAGGTGTAGTTGTGGTTTTCCATTCATTAGAGAATTGAAAAATGAATTCTAATCTGTAATTTGCTTTTCCATTTTTTTAGTTTATGCAGACGGAAGTATATGTTTGGATATCCTGCAAAACCAGTGGAGTCCAATATATGATGTTGCAGCTATACTTACATCCATTCAGGTATGGAGCTCAGATTTAATTTCAAAGTCCACAATACAGAACATTGTAAAATGACGAGTTTATTATTTGTTTCCTTGAGTTTTACTGTGTTTATTATTTGTTTCCTTGAGTTTTACTCTTATAGATGCAGTGAAAAGATCCTTCTAACAATAGTTAAATTCAGATAAGTAGGTGTTGTAAGCAGTAGCTACAGTTATGTATTTTACAAGCATGGCTTTTCCTTATGATAGCTTCCTTTTAAAATAAATAAATAAATAAATCCATTCCTTATGATAGCTGGATTACTCATATTTGTATGCTACTTTTGCATTTCATGCTTGGATATTTCCATGTAAATTCGTTAGTTCTAAATGAGAAAGTAAGTATAGAAGAATCACGAAAAGTAATTCCAAAGATTTCATTGTTTGTGGAGGGGTTTCTAAGGATCCGTTTGTCAAGCATTTCTCCCAAAAATTAGTATGATTCCTAGAATGTCAAGAAAGGGTTCTCTTTGACAATCTGGAAACTGGAAGGAGGATTATTGTAAAGCTGTAAAATAATAGGACCTTTAGCCAAAGCCAAACATCAGAACTTTTATCTAGAGGATGGTCTCAAATACTTCTGTTGAATTATGACAATTCTCTCAGACAACTGCTCTCAAGGAGCGGGAACTTCTTAAAATACTTTCTTTGGTCAACACAACACAGTTAACCTAAATGATCCTTTCGTATCTATTCTCTTTGGTGATTTTATTTGAGGGAAAGTCTATTTGTCCAAACAATAAACAATATTTCAAATCGCCCCACAAGTATAAACATTATTATTATTTGGATAAATTTCTTGAGAAAAGCTGGCTGATTATATTTACTAATATTTAAATTGGGCTAAAGAGCCCTTTTTGGACATTCAGTTCAACTTGAATATTATTTACAAATCAATACTTATTTCATAAATGGGCCTTTATTTCAACTTCAGCTTGAAATAGGGAATTTGAAGTTGCAAAATTTGTTTGAGGAGCTTTTTGAGAGAAATAATGGTGTTTTCATTCAAAAAACTTAAATTTTATTTCCCGGAGAAATTTATGTCCAAAGGTAACTACTTCTAAATGCTCCTTTTCAACTTCAACCAAATATTACCCAAAATGCCTACTTAGCTTTTCTATTTTCTTCTTCAGAAAATTGTTACTGTGTGTTTTGAGGGAAAGTCTGTTTGTTTAGTTCCTAGACAGGAATTTACTCTTGGGTGTCTTGATTTAGGAGTGAAGTAGGAGTTCTTCTCATGGAATTTGCTTCTCAGATTCAACTCCTTGATTGGTTTGATGGTAGTTGGAAATATAGAACCCTCTTTACATCCTCCAGTATCAATGAGCTATTTGAGTATGCCAGTGTTCATTTAGCAAGAATTTCTTGAAAGTTCTAAAGCACTAGCACTAGGTTACTTAAGGAATCTCAGATCTCTCTCGACACGGAGAACTTTTATCATCTTTTATTAAGTAATCTTATTCAAGGCACCTTGAAAGTGCCACAAGGTAGAAACAAATAGAAGCCGTGGTAGCGAGAAATAAAATCAGGATTTACGCTTTCATGGAATCAATTAACCCCAATATAACAGGACCTCAACATTTGCAGAATACTATTGGGAAACAGGATAAAGCCATATCCTAATGTGTCCAGGTTTAGGAATTGACAGACACTTCCTGAGATGAAGAATAGGGAAGTTCTGGTGAGAATTGTTACTCAAGTGACTAGATAGATGTTGAAATTGTGCAGTTTAATCCTTCACAGAAACTGGGGCAAAACATGTAAATATGGTTTTATTGTGTTGAACAAAAGACCTATTAGTACAGATGTTAATGTGGAGGGTGGAGGAAATAGGGCAGCCGGTGTACTAAGCTCCTGCTATGCGCGGGGTCCAGGGAAGGGCTGTACCACAAGGATCTATTGTATGGGAGGGTGGAGGAAATATGGAAGGGCAAAGTAAGTTTATTGCATAACTGTAACTGAGCATCAAATACGGGAACTTCGATTTCATGCTTAGTCTTTGATCAGTAAGTTTATTTTCAATCCTCTGGTAAATCTATTCAGTTGCCTATAGTATCTTGATTTGGGGAGTGTTTGGTGCATGCATCACAGAGATGAATACTATACTCATATTTGGCAGTGAGGAACATGTATATGTTATACTCACAAACATTCATAGCTAAGTTGAGCAACCATTTGGCACCTTTGTTTGATTGTTGACCTGCAAGAAGAAATTTGCTAATAATTTGCAATAAGATCTTCTTTGGAGAGAACTAAATGGATGGGAGGTACTATTACGGTCTTTAGAAGGAAAAGTTTTAGGATTGCGATAGGAATGTTTCATGACAAACACATCCAAAGTAAGGTGCTTGGCCTTTTTTTATAGTTGTTTTAGGAAGTGTTAATTACTCCTATTAAACATTATTCACACAGAGTTTAAGAAGCTTATATTCTGGCATGGCTCAAAGGATATGGACTTTGGAGCTTGGATGACTCATCTTAGAAGCATTGACATTAAATTTTGAACTGATGGTTGTTGGGTGGGGAGGTGATCAAACAGTTCTTACTTTGCGGTGTGAAAGGGCACATCCTATCCTGATTTTACAGTCCTAGCTTAGTAGTTCTTTGCATGGTATCTAGGGAAAGGAAGTTAAATAAAAGGATTATAGGAGGAGATTGAAAAAGAACTGGTGAAGGGAGATCATTTTCTTTCCTTTGCTTGGTTTGGGTGGAAACAAGGCAGGAGAAAAGGATCTTTTTGAGTTATCTATCTTATAAACTTTAATTTCCCTCTGATATATCCTTTCTCATTTTCTACACAAACCGAGTAAGAGAAGAATTTGGATAAATCTCTCTCTCTCTCCCCCCCCCCCCCCCCCCCACACACACACCAAAGCATAAGGAAGACTTTAAAATATATTACTGTTTCTTGTTGTTAGAACATTTAGGATGATAAGTTTGTAGGTCATTTAGATTTGTGTATTTTTGTTTAATTTTTGGTGTAAAGAAGCTTTGATGCAAGATGAAGAGTCTCTAGTTGATCTCAGAGGGTCTCTCTTACAGGTACAAGACCAGGTTTTTGGCTTTTGATTTTTTTGTTTTTCTCTTTTGGAAGTCTTGTAATCAGGGCCTATATCTCTCAACACTACACCTCTGTGCTAAGACCTATTTTTTTCAGTTATCGATGAAATCCTGCCACCATTTTAAAAAAATTGTTCGAATGGAAGAATTGAGTCTTAATCCTGTTAACTATACGCCATTGAAATTCTCCAAAAAAATATGTGCCATTTTGGATGACCTGAATAGAGAAATAGTACTACCTTGTGGGAAAAAAGTGTGTTTATATTTGTACTTCTGTTTTTTTTTTGTCATTTCTTGATAGTGTTACTTGTAATTGGAATTCATATACTTGGATTTCCTAATCTCTACATCATAGACAAACCAACATACGTGGACTTGTTATTATGAGGGAGCTGTGTTCGAGCAATAACTCCTAACTAGCACTTCCTGATGAATGCAATGCTCAAGCATTTGTGTTGATTATTTAGTGTATAGCATGAGAAGGGGAACATCAGATTAGAAATTCATCTTATTTATTGCCAGAGTATCATAATTCTATGTCCTTGTATACTGATGACTCCTAGATTGTCCTCTGTGAAAATAGACAAGACAGATGTTCTGTTAAAAAAAATTGGGCGGGGGATGGGGTTTGGATAGGTTGTGGTTGTTGTTTGGCTGGATTATGTATGGTTACTGCAGTGTGTGTGTGAGAGAGAGAAGGTGATGCTATAGTAGAAGAGTATTGGTGTTGCATGTACTGGGCTTACTCCAGCGGTCCAGCCCTCTTTTTCCCCTCTTGTTTGTATAAGTAATAATTTGTTAAGTAGGGGATGGAGGTGAAAATGATGTTCCTCAAATGGCGGATTAGGGAGAGATCCGGTTGTAGTTGCTTTTGACCACTGGAGACTTTCATGCAGATGAGCACCTTACACCTTCAGAAGGGAACTTTAGACTTCTTGTTTGCTTAAATTATTATAACTCTCTTATTCTTGCAGTCATTGCTGTGTGATCCAAACCCTAATTCTCCTGCAAATTCGGAAGCTGCTCGGTTGTTTAGTGAGAATAAGCGGGAGTACAACCGGAGAGTTAGAGAAATCGTGGAGCAGAGCTGGACTGCAGACTGATATCACAAATATAGAGGTTATTGAAACCTCAATCATGAGCTTTGGGGACTCATCTGTGTAATGGTTCCAGACACCTTTGTCTAGAATTTTAATTTTGGTGGAGCACATTCATGCTGGTCCCAGTATAGTTGCTCTATGCTACTCCCTCAATTGTTGTTCACCGCTCGTCAAGCTCCTGTAGATTATGTCTTCTGTTATTGGATTTGATTAGACTGTGCTAGTTGCTTTTTCCAACAAAGATTATTTTCAAATACTTCCATTTCCTGTCAAGTTTGGATTTACCTTGTAAGCCTTGCGGACCTAATGTATGATAATATGTTTAAATTGAAAAGAAGCAACGACTTCTCATGAGTTTTTGGATCAATTGTTATCAACTTCGTTTTAGTTATTTAATTAGCAAATCTCTTTTCTTACTGATGATCAGTTATTGATCTCATTAAGTCTACCAGTGAAACAGATAAAAAGCTGGGTTTAAATAGTTCTAAATAGGCGGAAGTATCAAAGCATGGATGATATGGTTCCAAGATAGTCTTAACACTGACTTTTGGACATTGTATAGGTGATTTAATGTTTGGTATATCTACAATATTATTATTTTGTGAGAAAATGTCAAAAAAGAAAAATAGGAAAAAAAAAAATTAGAATGTTGTACTAATTTAGCATGTCATGTCATTTTTTTTTTCAGGGACAAAAGGACTAATGAGTTAAAATGGCAGGAAAACCGTAATTGAGATGAAATCTGTTGCATCATAAAAAATGAAGTGAAATTATTGTTGTAACATAGTTTCCGGTTTCACTCAACATGGTTGTGGTATATTAATGAAACTACTTCACTCTTAATCAGAAGTCTTGAGTTCGAACCTTGGTATGGAAAAAATTCCATCGGAAGCATCATCCCCGAATGAGTCATGCAGTACGCAATCCGAATTTAATCAAGGCTCCACGAGCTCCAAACACCAAGTGGGGAACAAGAAAAAAAATTCACTCAACTTAACCATCGCAATATATTGAGAATCTTAAAACTTCCATATAGTTCCAATATAGTTCAAATGCCCAAAGAATGCTAAATAGGAAAGCACCAACAGCAATGACTAGGCAACATGACAAACGAATCGAACTAGCAGAACGACCAAGGGGCCGTATATGCACAAGGCCACGACACAAACCGGCCGAGCTCTCTACTGATCTAAAATTTGAGAAAAACACTAGTATGATCCAATATAGCTGCAGCAATGTACTCGCAATTGTCACTGCGCTTATTAGAGGATGAAAAACATGCAAGTAACAATATTCATGTAATTATTCACTGCACAGAATATTGTAAAACCAAATGCAATTTAAAACATAAACATATGTATAATATATAGTGCCCAAAAGTCTTGGGTCAAACTAGAACCAAACAAAGAAAACACGACTCTTTCAAATACACACCCCAGAGATTGACACTTCCACTCGACCCTTCTATGATCTATACAAGGAAAACCTTCCTGCTTATGAACACCAAAACAAATAACCATAATAGAAGTATGTTCAACATTCTTTGATTCCATACACCTGTTTAAACTTCTGTAACATTGATCTCTTCTGACTGTGGAGCATCCTGCAAAAAGTGAGCAAAGTTAACTATGGTATTATAAGGCATATGCTTACAATTGCATTAAAGATTACAGTTAGTCCTTACTCAAAAAACAATGTTTGGAGAGGAAGTTCTAACAGGAGAAGGCTTATTTTATTATTTGATCAGACAAGACAGAGAAATACACTAGTCCACTGGTAAAGGATTGAGAATATTAACTAAAAAAACTTTTAAAAAGCTTCTGAAACTCTAAATAATAGAAGGATGTCAAAAGGAAAGTTAAGCCATATTATCTTTTCTTACCATATTCTCTTTGTCTTCTGGAAGGACTATCTTTGCAGTGCCAGCATTAGCAGGACCTATGATAAAGAAAGTTAATAAACCTCAGTACTTCACTAATATGAACAGCAAGACTTTTACCAAGAAAGGTACAAACAGACATTTACCTTCTACTCCAGCAGATTTCTTTCCCTGTCTTTTCCCCTTATTTGGTTTTTGCTTAGGATTTTCAAGTTTCTTTTTTATGGTACCAGAAACCTCTGTAGATTTTGGAGTTGTAGCAATCTTATTTACAGATCTACGGTTCTTAGTTGCAATTTCTTTCCTTGATGAAGCCTCCTTAGTTGGTTCTGCCACTTGACAAGTTTCAATAGCATCTTTGTTCAAGACTTCAGGTTCCAGTATCTCAGTGCCAGCAACAGATGAAGTCTCCTTAGTTGGTTCTGTCACTTGACAAGTTTCAGTAGCATCTTTGTTCAAGACTTCAGGTTCTGATTTCTCAGTACCAGCAACAGATGAAGAGCTATGCATTTCATCATCAGATGAAGGTGTCCCATCTTCGGGTGCATGGGAACAAGTCTCAGATACTTGCAACTGCTCAAAATCATGAGAAATATTGTAGCTTTCAAACAATTGTTTCACTGGCTCCCCGAGATCTACAAGGCTATGACGTTGCACATAGGATTTCAGCTCATCCCTCAAACGTTGAAGCGGCTGAAATAAAATAGGTAAGGAATAACATATGAGGTAAGTAGTCTGATCCTCTAGCTTAATTCACCAACTACAGGCAGTCTTGAACTTCTCTACGGCATTGCATTGGGGAAAATAGTGAAATTCATTGACAGCAGTAAGCTTCTTAATAAGAAAAAATAATAATATAAAAAGTAGATATCTGTCTTTGATCTTCAAGGAACAGTGTATTATAATTAGATATTCCGTAGAATGGTACCCTGTTGATGGGCATATATCTTACCTCACAGTCAGCTTCCAGAGCAAGTTTGAAAAACCCAAGAGATATTGAATGCTTAACAGCAGATTCAGAGAGCTTAATCTGGGATAGCCAATAGAATGCAGAGAATAGACGATTGATTTCCTTTCCATTTGATGACTTTGCAACTGCTGAAAGCGGTGTATTAGTTTTCCCCTGGTTGATCACGGATCTCTTAGCTCTAGCCTCAGAAATAGGAGTGATAGTGCCTACTGCTCTTGAGGCAGGGCTGGCACTTGACTTAGCCTGAATAGACAGCCTTCTTGGAGGTTTAGCAGCAGACTTCTCCTTACCGAGATCAAGGACGCCAATACTCTTACTAACACTTGAGGCAGGTCTTCCCCTAAAATGGGAGATGAAAAATAATTAAGCAAGTATGGACATCAGAGGAAACAATATTTGGCTCAAGTAAGAAAAAAATGACTGGAAAAAGTGCACATCCTAAAAGTATCTGCGCTTGTGTACATGACAAAAGTTGAATTTGTTTAGATTTCTATTCGAAAGGAAAAGTGATAAGCATTCTCTGCAACTTTACTTACATGTAGGTTGTCTTTCTCCAAGACCCCATTTATCACATGGGGAAGGGACATTAAGCTATGAAAAACCTTACCTTTAGAGACTGGTTAACATTTGTTTTTGTTAAATAAATTTTGGTAGGAGGGTTTACTTGATTCCAGACCAAAAATTGCCACGCAGTTAGAAGAAACAATTTTAGGTCCTATTAAATGTTTCCTAGCAATTCTATAGTAGTGCGCTGCAGTTGCATGAAAAGGAATTTCAGAGGAATATAAATATATAATCTAAGAGGAAAACTCTTCACTGGATATGGTTTGTAGGCCGATGAATCAATAACTGCTCAACATCATGCATACAATAATTCAGCAATTTCTTTTTCCTTTTACAAAATCAAAACAAATAGGTATGTCATGGCGGATGGTTCAATGTAGGTTAGCATTTCTAGGTTTGCAAAAGACCAGATAATTCATTCAAACAACATATACTCATGCAACCGCCGTCTTTTACAGTCTAATCGCACTAAATTCGCTACACGCACTAAAAATCGGTGTAGTAGTAACAGTAATAGAGACAGACCTTCTGGGAACCGATGAGTTGGAAGAATCAGTCAGAGGAGGCTTCTCCTCCTTGGTCTTAGTGCCCGATCGCAGTGGATATCGAAGAAGCTTCGTTGCTGATGATGATCGCTTTGCATTCGCTGCAAAAAAACACAGTCAATCACATATACACATACTGAGAAATGAACGTATACGCACAATCATAAACGAAAAAAACAGGAATTAAATAGTGGAGAATAATACCAGAAACAGAAGATTGATCTTTGCCGGAGACTTCCATTGAGAAATTTTAGGTTTTCAGGAGAGAGATGAAGGAAAATGATGAGAGTTTTGGAGTTATGAACTTAGGGCTTGCCTATATATACTCCCAAGAGATGGCAGTGACGTTTGGGCGGGAAATTTTACAACTGCTTCAAAATTCAATCTAAAAATTCTGTAGAAACGGCTCTTTGGGCTGGGCCCGTCTAATGGGCCCAATAAACACGCTCTTATCAAATTGGTTTCAAATTTTGAATACACTAACCGTTAATTGCTGAGTTAGCGACTTTCATACTTGCATTAACAATTAACTAGTGAGGATTAAGCACTAACGGCTAGTTTGGTGTGAAGGATAACACCATATAGTGATGAGATTAAATTATAGTGACACTTAATTTGTTGTTTGGTTGGCAATTTTGAGATAACTTATTTCGGTATTAATAATTAGTGATGGGATAAGTTATATCTCCTCTTGGATGGTATACTAATCCCGGGATAAAATAGGTAAATGACAAAAATATCCCTTTAAATCCTTTTTATACCTTACTTTTCAAGTTCATATATATTTACATTTTTTTAATACCATATATAACAACATTCACAACCTTCACTCCTTATTTTTATAATAATTCTTCATATTTTTTCTATTAAAAAATTACACAATATAATATAATTTTTATTTATAAAATTATTTGACTAATTCTTATGTTTATTTAAATTTTGATTTCTCATAAATCATTTTTTACTTTAACAAACTTAAAATGGAAATTCTATTTTTAAATTAAATAAGAAGAAAATTTTATTTTTAAATACATACAGACATCATGGTATGCACACACAAAAATATTTAAACCCAAAAAGATGAAAGTTTTATTTTAAGAATAGATATTGAACAACCAAAACTTGCAAATAAAATATAAAAAACTAAAAAAAAGCTAAAGATATTTTTGTAAACAAACAACTTATTCTTAAATTTTATGTCGTGCAAATTATTTTGAATATAACAAATCAAACACTCAATAAAAAATAATCTCAACATAACTTATCCTATCACAGCTAATTTCATCACAACTTATCTTATTATAACTTATATTCAAACCAAACTACCCCTAATACTTAATCCGCAAGCTTACCTCTCTTTCGTATATTTCTCCACTAAAGTAAAAATAGTGTAATATTTTATATTCGGCCCAGTGTTTTGCGCAGCTAAGTTAAAAAAAAAAAGAGTGTAGTATTAATTAGCTCGGTGAGTTCACAACCAATGCATGATGTATATTTGGATATAGGGGAAATGATCAAAAATACATTTCCACTTTAATTTATTAGTTAATTACTAAGTGTAAACATCAGGTGCAAATATATATATGTAATATTAATATTTTTACCATGATAAAAGGAAAAGTTGTCTTTGTACTAATACTATTACTGACATTTCAAATGTAAAATAACACTAGCATTTCAAATCTTCAGTAAAACTAAATCTCTTATTTACTCGTGGTCTCTAGGGCCGTCTCGATCATAAGGCTATTAAAGCACTTATTTGGGGTCTTAATTTTTTGAGACCTTCATTTTCTCTCAAAGATGTATATATATGTATACAATATATATTGTTTAAAAAAAATCTCATGTATTGATAAATTTGTAAAGAATTTTTTGGGTATAAAATATAATAATTTTTTACCTCATTTATATAAGAATCATTGTAATAATTGAGAAATGAAATAGTATTTAGTTAATTATAACATTTTTTCTTATGTGGCTATATTTTTTGTTGCCTCATTTATATTCTGACGATTATCATGAACCAACATTATTATTATTACATTTACTTTTTTGTTCCCCTTTCACTATTTTTATTCTTTCATTATTTAATATTCTAAAGTCTCTCAAACGGTCAAACTTCTACATTATGCAAAATCTATTGTTGTGTGTTTATAGAAAGATCAAATTTATTTTTTGGTATTTTCTTAAAATCTCAAGCACTAAAATTAATCAACAAATCAACACTATTTTAACATTATTATACCAACTTATCAAATTCAGAACAATGCTACTTCAATATTTATATAAACTTTTTAAATTTTTTAGTCAATTTTTATTATTTTAACTTTATATTATATATTTTTCATTGAACCTTTCCATTGTTTACATTCTTACTACAGAATGTCCGTGTATATCCTACCTCTCCAGACCTCATTTGTAGGATTACATTGAGTATTTTATAATTATTCAATTTATATATGTCAACTTAAAAATATAAAGTCTCTCTATAAAATTTGGCTTTAGACCCCAAAACTTGTTGAGACGGCCCTGGTGGTGTCATGTCACCTTTTCTCTCTTCTTTTTTTTTGTTTTATCAACGAAACTCTGGACATAATGTGAAATTTATAATGAATTTATGTTAAAAATCTTGAATGATAAACTCATCAAATTTAACTTTTGAATCTGCCTCTCGCTATATATCATGCCATTTTATTTCCTGAACCACACGTACCAGCAGTTGTTGATTGCCTCAATAAATATACACGGGTCATTTTAAGTGTTCGTCTCTTAAATGCAACCACTCAAAGGAGGAGAAAATTAATTACGTAGAAGAATAACGAAACCAGAACAACTGAATGCAACCCTTCCAATTAGGTCTATTGTTTGCTACTTACTACTTAGCCTTAGGTTAAGAAGAAAAAAAAGATATAGGCATTAACTATTTATCAAAATATTGAAAATAGAATATTTTCATTATAAAAATGACAGTAAATGTTACAACCATGATACTAGTATAATTTTGAAATATACAGATAAACTAATGCTAACCAAAAACGAAGCCATACCATACAAAGAACCAGCCTGGAAGAAAAAATGTTCTGATGAAAAACATATATATCAAACACATTTACAGCAATTCACCTATACACAAAAATTGTTCTGTAAAACCTTTGTCACTGTGATTAATAAGTTATATCTTTATTATGAACTTGCACCCATGATCTGTGCAGGGTCAATCACAATTCCATGAATTTTTTTCCGTCTTCGCAAGAAGCTGCTATCAGAAGTGGCTGTTGGAGGATCATTTAGTTGAACATGAGCTGGTATTGGCATGTCTTGCGAGTGACCAGAAATGCAGAATGTACCAGAATCATCTTGATCCCAATACACTTCTACCATAGTACCAATTGGATTCTCAGCAGATTCTGTTCCTGGGATTTTAACAAATCTTGCTCCTATAGGTATCTGAATAGTCGCACCAACAAATAAAACAGTGTTACTTATTTCCCAGGGATTAGAATTTTCAGGTGCAATTTCATCAGGAAAATTATAGAACCAAGAATATGATAATCAACTTACTTGAAGTGAGAGCCCTGTATTCAAAGTAAGAGTTGCAGAGCTTCCTTCCTCCACATCTTCCAATTCTGCCTGTCTAGCAATGTTCAGAAAAACTTCTTCAAGAGTTGTAAGCCCGAGCTGGATATCTGATATGCCAAATTCCTTATCTCTATCTTGTAGCTCAGCAAAGAAGTCCTGATTGAGAGTAAAATTCAATGATCACCAAATGAGCTAATGGTCCAAATGCGTGTGCATATAATTCCACAATAAAGTAGCAAGTCCAGAAATGGTGTTCATCTAATCTCATAGTTACTATAAAGATATTACCGTCAGAAGCTTCTCCTTGTCATGGGGAATAATAAAGGTTAGGAAGGACTTGTTTTCCTCTTTAGGCACCACGTCCAGACGCTGCATACATAGTTTGCAAATCAGACCAGTTCCTTTAATAGTTTCAGAAAAGAAAGGGAAAAAGCAAAAGAAATCTTTGACATACACTTTTAAAGAACTGTTTCACAGCTTCAGGTTGAGATGTATTCAAAGTATCTTCTCTATCAGGAGTCCCATTAGTCCCACCAGAAAAGCTTACATTAGCAATGAAACCAGTTCCAAACCTTGATTTCAATCTTATTGAAGTTCCAATGCAACGAAGTCTACCCTTTGCCATGATACCAATGCGGTCACTTAAGATGTCAGCTTCTTCCATTGAATGAGTGGTCAGGATAATGGCACGCCCTTTTTTTGCATCCTCAATTATGTCCCAGACATGTCTTCTAGTTATTGGATCCATACCAGTAGTCTATGAAGCGTTTTTATGTTTTAGAAAAGAGAATGTCATGATAAATTTTTTTTAGCATAATTCTGATAAGCTCACGAGAAAACTTTATCTTCGAAAACCTACCGGTTCATCCAAAATGACCAATTTTGGTTCACCAATAAGAGCAATAGCAACACTGAGGCGTCGTTTCATTCCTCCACTGTAACTACCAGCTCTCATTCTGGCCGCATCTGTGAGTTTTACCTCGGCTAATGACTTTTCTACTACCTGTAATTTGATTGAACAATTGGTTAAGCAGGATTTATAATCACTCTATTCTGTGCTGATCTTGTTCATCAGATTTTTAGACAGGCACAAAAAGCTAGATATAGATTAGGCTTATACTCACCTCTTTTATTAAAGCAGGGGCTAGACCTTTAATGCTGGCAAAAATATGCAGGTGTTCTTGACCGGACAATGCATCCCAAAGAATATCAAACTATAAAACAACAAGAATGAATGAATTTCTTTTATGGAAACAAAGTATTGCTGGTGTCGAGTCTTGGTCAATTCCATGAAAAAATTGAAAATAGGAATATATAAAGATAAAAAAATAGTCACCTGGGGACAAACCCCTATCATCGATCGAATGTTTGACATGCCCGCAGAACTTCTTATGGACTGACCATATACTAGTGCTGTTAAAAAGCAGCTTTGTGTTACACATAAGTAATATGCAATGAACACAGAATGTGAGTGTGACTAAATTATATTACCATCTCCTGCAGTAACAGGTGTAATCCCAGTCAAACAATTAATAGCAGTAGTTTTTCCAGCTCCATTTGGCCCAAGAAGACAAAATAGCTGACCCTTTGCAAGATTGACCCATAAGCCCTGCAGTATTGACTCCAAAGAATGAGATGAAGATGCAGCCAGGGTAGAGGTGTAGGATCTCCGGGGGATTATTAAATACCGATACTATTTCTTCTAACTTTTTTATCCTTCGAAATGTCAACTTCTCATTTCCCATATGCTATTCTTACACATGTAAAACGTGTAAAAAATGAAACTAAACACAAATTTTGATTTGAATAAATTGCCAGGGAAATCCAAAGAAGTAGCAAGAGAAACAAAAACACAAATTTTGAGAGAAGTCTCAAACTAGATTCCATGCTTGACTCCTATCTGAATGTGTAAAGTGTAGTTTCTTTTCTCTACTGATGACTTCTGTTTGCACAGAGAAAACAGCTAATGTTAGCTTCTCATAGACCAATGGATAAAATACCTTGAGGGCATGAAAAGGAGATTTCCTTTGGCATTTACAACAGCCCATCTTTGTTGTTCCAGGAAATATCTTAACAAGGCCATGTAGTTGAACTGCAACATTAGAATCAACTTCACCTTGCATAGCTTGCCGTTTAACAATGTTTTCTTCTTCAAGAACATCTTCATCATCTGGTATAATACTATCCAAGGCTGGCACTGAACCTGTGCAGCTACAAACACTACCCTCTGAACACAAAATGAACAGCCTTAAAGTTTTGTCACAGTATGCTCGAAATTCAACATTAAGGTACTGATAAATTTTGGTTACCTTTCACCTTATTTCCACTTTTGCCTGTCCAGTAGCCAGGATTCAAGAAGTAGAACATTGACTTTCTCACACCAGAAATATTCGGAATTATGTTATCCAAGTAAATAGCAAGAACAAACCACAGAAAGAATGTTGACACGAGCCATATGTAAATATCGTTCTGTTAAGAGAAACAACAGATAATGAGTGTATGTGAGATGCAAGATGACTGTATGAGATAGAAAGCACTATTGCACAAAGAAAGAACTAACTGCTAGCAAAATGAGATCTTTCGAGATAGTCTAATAGTTCCTCTTTAATATTTTGCTTAGTATAAAAAGGAGATGTGATCCTTGTTTCATGGAATAAGTTTTGTAAAGAGGTACAATAGTGGTTGGACAGGAAAGGTCTTTGACCAACCTTTGTAAGGCTTATGAAGATATGTGTGTGTATGCTTTTAAGAAATAAGAACGAATGAAGGCAGATTTTCTGCAGAATTTTATTCCTCTCTGCAATTCCAAAAACTAACATTAACAAAGACCCAGAGTCTCTCCTCCCTCCTTCTATAACTCATTAGCTCCACTCTCATTCAAAGTCACGGAGCTATAACAGTGATGAGAAAGTGAACAAAAAGTAGCTACTGAAATCATGTACGAACAAACAAAGTCCTTACTCTCAAAATGCTTCACCTCCTTCCATAAAATCAAGAAAACTGGAAACTAAAAGGGAAGCCCTATTTTGCAGTAGGAGTCTTACCATAGTTATTACACATTCTGTATCATTAAAAGCACATTTTGCCCTCCCACTCCAGCTAACACCGGGATCTTCAGGAGTGGCAGTTGCATCAGAAAGTAACTGAAGACCTTGAGCAAGAAGATTTGGTGGGAACAATGACCAAATGATCCTATAGCTCTTGGAGTAGTTCTCGCTATAGGGAAATCCAAATACTGTTACAAGCTGAAAAAATGGAGAGACAAGAAATACGTTATCCCAGTGAGTCAGTAATGGATAGTAATCGATTCAAAGATAAGCACTTGCCTGAGTCATGAAACCGACAATAAAGGTGAAGAAGCCCACTGTTGTTGTTGAAGATGACTTGCTAATAAAAGCAGACACCATGTATGCAAAACCAACCTGGCCACAGGAGCAGAAATTCTATCTCAGTGGACAAAAATATTCAAGTAATTTGCCTCATTAGAAGTTGAAAATGAATGCAGATTGTATTTGGTGAAAGTATTAAGTTGAATGGTGGAGACGGACCATATTAAGTTGGAAGAGGAAAAAAAGAAGAAACACGACCGCAAAGCTGTTGTTCAAGAAAAAATCAAATTGAAACATCATCCCGAAGAGAACTGTGAGAAGAGAAGAGAGAAGTGTGATGAATCCCTCCCATGTGAACCATGACAACCAATAGGCAGTATCATAGAGACCCATCATAGTCATTGCCTGTAAGAAAAATGCGACATTCAGAAATTGAAAATCTTCCATAAGTACAAGAATGGTATTGTCTCTTACAAAAATGCCAGAGACGTGATACCTGCCGAAGTTTGAGTTCCTTTTCAATGATCAAAGCATTGATTTGGAAGACAAATCCAAACATAGCAACAGCCAAGAAAAAGGTAGGTCCAACGACACCCATGGCAGAGAAAACTTCAAAAGCAGGATGTGCAAATTCTTTGAGACTGACAACCCAACTGAAATTTGGATCTGAAAACGTACACAATCATAGGATAAAGGTGAGCTTAGGAAAAAAGAGGACTTGATTTAAACCAACACAATCCATTTATTGGATCAAATCCAGTAGTAAATATCACATTTATATTACCTCCAATCAGAGATCTCGCAATTTCACGTTCTGCTGCCAGTTGAAGTGGGATTTGGAACTTAAAAGTTGGATCTTCAAAGACTCCTCGATTGGCAACTGGAGTGGAGTTTGTCTGTATACCATAACTGATTATGCTAGCATTCCTTTCAACAAAATGCAGTGCTCCAGGACAACGCAAAGGGTTCTTGAAAAGCCAGTCATCCACTTCATCTCGTGTTCTAAATGACAAAACCTGAGGAAAAGAAGTCATGGTATGATAAGTCAATGTTCCTACAAGACTTCGATTTGAAATATTAAACTAAATAATGAACCAAATTAAAGGAATCATTGCATGAAATAAATTGGTAAACAGGACACTGGCACACTCAAACGACAGGAATCTATCTTTTAATGGAGTTAAAATTGGTGCATCAATTCAGGATTTACCAATGCAATTCTTAAACTAGATTTTATGCTTGTTTTTAATATGCCGAAGGAGTCACATCACCTCCATGAAGATAGAGAAAGCTAATAGTGAACACTGGACAGATTCTTGGGCTAGGAGACATAAGGATATTTTTGAAAACACAAGGATTAATTGTTTTTTAGGGAGGTAAATCGTGAAGAGGATGATTTGGAAAAATGAGTGACTGTACCACTAGAATCAACCATGTCTTTCAAGATAGAGGATCTGCCGAGAGAAGTCCAGGGTCATTCAAGTCGGACAAGATACAGATGATTAACTTCAGACTTAGGCCAGACAAATCAAACAACCTCAGATTTTCATATGGAAGTTTCATCTCTCTTTATTTGGTATCTTATCAACTTGAAAAATGAAAAAGGACAGGAATCCTCTCATATTCCTTAATTTTTGCTTAGGCAATCCTTTTGTTAAGAATATGTAAAAGAGTGGGAATGTTCACTCTTTTCAAGGGGAATCCCCTTTGCATACTCTCATGCTGTAAAAGCACATTACTAATATTATTCATGCACACCATGTTTTGTGTAAGGAAATGGAAAGGTCCATTTTTCCTATAGGATATAAGACACCGCATCTCCATACTTCAAATATTTAGTTAATCCCAAATCCTCTGCCATGACAAATTAACTTGAAAAAAGTACCTGTAAATAACAAGTTAACATGTTATCTCCATGGTGTGCCAGAAGAAAACACACCACTCAAGTCACTTTCACATTTTCACACAGATCGGTTCATTCAGGGATTGCATTATAACTGATGTTCTGTGTGTGAAAAGTGGGTCTCTCTGGAATAAAAGATCACCCATACATCTCATTACACCAAGCAGAGGTGGATCCATGACATGAACTATATAGATTTCTTTATTCTAGGACAACTGACCTCAAGTGCTTGTAACAAATTTAATTTTTGTACATATTTAATGAATTTTCTTAGCAAATATATGGGTGTTTATGTCAAAGCTACTGGGTTCTGCTGAAATCATATGTCAGAGCCTACATCGGCCTTGACAGCAATGACCCTAAGAGTCCCCTTGAAACATAAGAGACTAGCCAATTCCCCTAAACATAAAAGGGCATGAAGTTTCCAAGCATATTATTGTTAAAAAAGCTAGTACGGAGCTGCACTCGACTTATTACGTGGAGAGGACAACAACATTTATGGCAAGCAGTTATCTGTAAATGTATTTTCTGAAATAATATGAATAGGAGCAAGTTAGTTTATTGCTTAAAAGCAAGCTGTACTATTTGATATTACTGGAAACTTTTAAGTCACAAGATCACGAAAAATAACTTCATTTTGGCTCACGATTAACAGAATTTTTTCCCTAACAAGAATTCAAATAAAGTACTTAAGAAGCATATGAATCAGAGCAGGGAAAAAAAAAGGAAGAAAATTAAACCACAGAAGCTATAGATGTTATCACTAACAAAGTGGCACTGTTTGAACAAAAGAAAATCGTATTAGGCAAAGTAGACATGAAGAAGCAACCTAGCAGGATAATTGCAAAATTTCTAATCAGGTTTATTTCGTGATTCATACTGTTAAGTGTTAACTCCGCCTGTAAGAGCTCATTCACATTACCGGTCCTAAGCCTGGATAAAGGAGGAGGGTTCCCGAGGTCAATCGATTCCGCCAATCTGAGCTCGTTCACATTGCTGGTCCCAATCCCAGATAAAGGAAGAGGGTTCCTGAGGTCAATGGAAAACAACCTCTCTACCCCATTAAGGCTGCGTACATATTACCCTCCCAGACTCCACTTGTGAGATTACATTGGTTTGTTGTTGTTGTACTATATTTATTTATTTAGGCAAACAAAAATAAAATAAAATAAACATTCGTAAAGATAATTTCTCCATTGCAGCGATTTAAGTGTTTTTTTAGTAAGTTCAATGGCTCAAACAACACAATTTATCCAACTCCCAGTCATTATACTATAAGATTCATATGGTAATAAAAAGAAAAAGAGAAACTAACCCTGCAAAAACTCGAATCCGTTCAAACTCAATTATCCCCAAATTATAACCATTCCACAGAACAAATCTCAGTTGAATATCAAAGTGTAATTACAGAGATTTGGAAAAACCATGAGATCATCAATAAATCAGTCGAGGAAACAAAGTCAACTAGGAGTATATACCTTGGAGGAAGGGATTGACCTGCCAGGATTATTTGCCATAATTCTGTTCACAATCTGCCAGATTTTCGGACTCTGAGAACCACTCCAAACAAAATCATAGCAGGGGAAAGTGATGAAGTTTTTGTCCTCACAAGGCGGGATTGGCGGCGATACCAGAGGTTCAGGGTCCCGCACATTCTTATATGATGAGGAAGAAGAGAAGCGAGCTTCGATAGCTTTCTGGATTAAGAATAGAAGGAAGATGAAGAATAGAGATGCGAAAAGCTGAAGAAATGTGGCCGCCTTGTTCCGCCATGCGACTAAATAATTCTTCTTTAATAAGGCTTTGTACTGATGTTTTAGCAAAGGGAATCCCCTCTGCACTTCCATGGCTTTCTCTCTCTGAATATTCTCAGTTTCTTGGGAAGTGAGGAAGTTATATAGTTGTTGCACTTTATATGCAAGAGAAAAAAAAATGAATGCGCGTCTTTTTTAGGTAAATCTGTTATTTCAATTTTTGCCCCTTTTGGTTTTTGGTTACTCCAATTGACTCTACATGCCATCAGATTTTTGATGGTAAAAGCTTGTCCGCACATTGTTTATATCAAATTAATTTGATACTTATGTATATGAAGATCTCTATTTAGTAGCAAAATAAAAAATTATAGCAAGTATGTTTTCAAATTTGATATATATAAACAAAAATAATACGTCTTATTTAATATATATATAATATAATTTCACAGTAAAAGATGTTGAGTTGATAATTCTTGTATTTATTTGGTTGTGACACTATATATGTGATTTGTGTATTCACAAAGTTGGGGTAAACACCAGCAGTTCGTATAAGGAAATAAAAAGGTAGCATATTGATCATGTTTGAGCCGTCGAGGCCAGCATCATATTTAGAAAAGCATAAATATTATGGGGATGTTGAGGTCATCATGATCTTTGTAAATATTACTAAGAGCATGTTTGGATGAACTTATAACTTATTATGACTTATAAGTATTACTCATAAGTTAGAAATCTCAACTTATGATTTTAACTTATCATTGCTACTTTGGCTTTAAAACAAGTGCTAAAAAATAATTTTTTTTCACTAGGGAAGTACTTAAGAAGTATCTCGACTTAAAAACACATAACATAATCCAATCCGAACAGACTCTAATTTTTCAATATTTGGTTGAACAAGATTTTGGAAAAATATTTTCTCAAGGAAAATAAGCTATTTAAAAATAAGCAAAATGACTTTCTTAATGTAAGTAGAGAAAACAAGTTTCATAAGTGACATTCTAAATTCATTGTCTCCTCCTAACCCACCCAATGCCCCGAAACCCCAATCCTTGACCCCCCCTCCCCCGCCTCAAGGCCTTACTCTCCACCCCATCCCACCCTTATAATGTTTTGCTAAATTACATATAAATGTTCTTGAGATAATCTTTGTTTATTTATCAAATATTAGAAAATAAGTAAGAAATTCACTTGTTTACCGAAAAAAAAGAAGGATTTTCCACGAAAACAAGTTGAATGAAAAACATTTCCATCATACCAAACGCACCCTATAAGTTCTAATTCTATAGAATAGAAGGTTGCAAAGTCAAAAATGGATTACGATGGTGAAGATCTTTCCTGGTTGTTTCGTAGAAAATTTCAACTATAAGGTTTGGGCAAGCAAGAGAGTGCATACTTTAAGCCTTGTGTTTATACTAATAAAATTTCAACAATGATGATTCCCAGATCTATAACCTATCTGTCACAGACTCATAGCATAACGATCAAGGAAAATTAAATTAACTTCTTAACTGTTATTTTAATATTTTTTATATCACTACCAGAATATAATTGTTAATGCAGAGGCCGGTGGATCGAATTCTTACTAAAAAGGAAGTTTAACTAGTTTCTTTTGTACCACTAGAGCAACAACACATTTTGTTTATGGGTTTATAACTCGTAATTTACTCATATATTTATTGTATTTCTCACAAAGAATACAGAATCATGCAAAAAGAAAGTAGAGTTTAACAAGTTTCTTTTCTGCCACTGGATCAACCTATTTTGTTTATGGGTTTCTAACTTGTAATTTTCTTATATATTTATTGCATTTCTCACGACAAATATAGAATCGCGCAAAAATTACTGAATTTCCGAGAATCCCACCTAACACCCTGAATTTGCACATTAGTTAACGTAATGAGTTAGAACTCGTTGGTTATTCCAATATTATTAAATGAAACGAACGAATGAAGATTTTTGCCTTGTTGTGTAAAAATAATTTGGCATGATTTCATGGTCTTGAGGAATTAACAAATATAATAATACATCAAATAATATTTGTTCATTATTTTATACATTGCTCATCAGAAACATTATTACAATGTTTCTTTTGTACTGTTAGAGAAATATAATTATTGTTCATCGTCGATCCCAATTTTTTTTGGAATTAAGATGTACTCACGGTTTAATTTTACTTGTTCAATATATTAAAAAATATTATAATTTTTATTATTGCTTGTTCACTTTAACATATTAAGAAAAAAAAATGTATTTTCTTCTTCTTATTTTACCTTTGACGTTAACTACGTGTTTCCCTAATCATTTTCAAGTTTTTAAAAAATGTTATCTCAGATATTATAATAAAATATGCATTTTATTTTTTATTCATTCCGTTTCCTACTTTCTTTGTTAGTCTATTTAGAAAATAACGTCTTTTTTAGTAATTTTTTAATTTTAATTTTTCACATAATATATTTAAGACGATAAAATTAAATATTTTTTAATATACCCTCTTCATCCAACGATACTTGTCCACTATTGATTTTGCATAATTCTTAAGAAACTATAAATAAAAGAGTAATTTTACCATATCATTCTTTGAATATACTCCCTCCGTTCCTACTTACTTGTCAAATATTTCCTAATTTGATATCCCTTTTTACTTATCATTTTTGAAAAATCAAGGAAGGACAATTTTTTTCTTTCTATTATACTCTCAATTTATTAATACGGAGTTAATGTCTTTGAAAAATGTAGTGAGTAAATATATTTAAGACTCTTTCAATTAATAGGTGTAAAATGATAAATTCATATATCAATCATTATTTTCTTAATAAGAGTGTCAAGTCAAAAATTAACAAGTAAAAAAGAACAGAGGGAATAATAAATACAATATCTTGAAATATATAATAGAGAAATGACTACTAATTAATGATAAGAATAAATTATGAACTAAGTTAAAATTAACTCATAATTTCATAGATTAGATAAGTAATATTAGACATCTATTTTTAATATAATAGATAAATATAAATAAGTATTTAATATAGATTTAATTTAAAATCACGAAATACAAAAAATCACATTGGTCGCCGCAGAATCCCTAAAAGTCAAACCAACAAAACGTGTTGTTATAAAATAGGTCGTGATCACGCTGATCCTCGGCCGTTGTGATTAAACTGACTATAACTTAATTTTATTCACATGGAGGGCAAACATGGTCATTTTGCTGTTAGGTCGTGGAGGGCACTTTGGGGTTTTATAAATATCCCACAACTCCACTCCATAGTCAATATTCGGGAATTACCTTAGTAATTATCAATCACATTCACGTATTACGTAACTATATATTAGTTTACTAATTATTAATGTAGCTGTCGAACTCTTTGTCACTTGAAACGGAAAAAAAGAACGATGGATTATTATTAATTAAATAAATGAACTTATTAGTGGTGGTTATTTTTATAATTTTTATAGCGTGATAATTTATATAAAATTATATTTTTGTTCATCTCACGTTGAGGGTAAAGTAATCATCATAAAATAATTAATCCTAGAATAATTAATTACAAAATAACTTATTCCCCAACCAAACGAATCATGCATGTATTTTCTATTTTATCCTAAATATTAATTATAGTCATTTTCAATGCATTTAGAATTATTATATTTAAAATTGTAATTGAACTTATTATTTCTTAAAAATATGTGTCAGTTTAATACTTGACAAGTAAATTTGAACGGAGAGAGTATTAAATTTTGATTATGTTGGGCAAAGTCTAATATATATCTTATTGTAAGAATAGTCTTAACTATTACTTTTTGTGATTTCTTAATATTAATGATTTATATTTTTGTTTCTGATGCACTCACGGAGCTTCGAGACTACAACAATGTAGGTTATTATGTTCTATTTCTTTTTTACTTATCTTTGTCTTTGTATTAATTTATACCTTTTTAATATCATAAAATTCTTGATAGAGTTAGTGTTATATCATTATTTTACTCATTAACAATAAGAAAATATGTGTTGTTCCTTTCTACATTTAATCTATCATAAATTCATGATAAATATTATTACTAGATAGAAACATATCTTTTAAGCTACAATAATGATTAATTTGAATAATGTAAAGACCTTAAATAGGAAAAAAACTATTGAAATTGATGAATATATAATCATACAACTTTCTAAAAAATATGACCTATAATGATTTAGAATATATTTATATGGTGTTGGAATAAGAAAGTGGAATAATAAAGTAATTGTGCATCAGACCAAGGTTAAAGTTTTTTTAATATCACATATAATATAAAGTTATATATAATATGGTTAATTAATTGAAAATTTATCAAAATATAAAATAGTAAATGAGGTTGATAATGATAGAACAAACAAGATATTATCAGGAAGGGGAAATGATAATTTTTCAAGAGTGTTTGATTTTAAGTAAACTTAGAGAGGAAAAATGACTTCCATCCAGGATCTCTCCTTTTTTTTTTCTTGTGTGTGTGTGTGTGGGGGGGGGGGGGGATCTTGGGTGATAAAAAGTTCAAGAAAAATATCTTAAAAAGTTCAATAATCAAATGAATTTACGATTTAAATCTAACTATTTGAATTTTGAGGACCAAAAAAAATATTTAAAGTATTTTTGAATATAGGAAATTAGTTTGTAGAGCCAAAATAACCGCACGAAATATATATATATATACCCAAAACCAATTTTTTCCATATACTGCCTTGTTTATTTGAATTTATGTATACGGTATATTAAAGTTTCATGAACTTTCGTGCTTCCTTCTCAATTAAGAATATGAAACTGGACGTCAAAATGAAAAGGACTTGATACATAATATATTATTCAAACTCGTAGACTAGACAACAGATTTTGGAGCAAATGTATCTGTCACTGCTCATGTGTTCAAATGAGTTTATTTTAACTTTATTAATCGTTAGACTTTGAATAGAATATTATGCTAAATATATAATTCAAGGCGACATTATTGTTTTTTTTAATGGAGACGTGTTACTTTTTAAATCTGATTCAAAGGCTTTTGATACTAAAAATAGAAAAATAATAAATTGTCTGGTCAAAGAACTAATTAAATTACTACTTGTGTTATATCTCAAAAACGATGCAAATTGCTTAGCAATAAGGGAAGAAGCAATTATAACAATTTAATAATGATAATACAATTGCTTATGATTACATTTAAATCCTTTATACTCAAACTTTATTTATGCTTTGCTAGTGTTATAATTAGTCTGAGCTTGTACAGTTTAATGTATATATCTTCTATGATGCCTCTATGATCAGCCAGAAAAAAGATTAGATCCATTTTTCATAACAATTTAATGATACAACAACAACGACGACCCAGTGAAATCCCACAACGTGGGGTCTGGAGAGGGTAGAGTGTACGCAGACCCGACTCCTACCAAGGTAGGACGACTGTTTCCGAAAGACCCTCGGCTCAGTAAAAGCAAAAAGCAAAAAGAAGTCAGATAAGGATAAGAAGTTCAAAACAATATGGAAAAGCAAGTAACGGGTAACTAAAGCAACCCAGATAAGATATATCGATCAAAATACAGAAATTAATGAAAGTAATAAATAATAACAATTTAATGATGATAATACAATATTGAATTATATATGGATATAATTAACTTATGATTACATTAAAAAATTTTATACCCAAAGTCTTGACTAACAATTTAATGACAGATAATATAATGTTTGAGTCAAAGTTGCTGAATTATATTAATCATAACTAATATATTCACTCGAACCGCCCTCGTGTAATCGCATCAAACAACAGAAGATGTGGCAAATGTGCTTATCACTTCTCTATTAATGAATTCTCGTTCATATGAGTTAATTCTGGATTATTTTAATCCATAGACTTTGAATCGAAGATTTTCATTAATTTAATACGTGTTGTTCGATGCACTGTGATTTCGAGAGAAATAACGACACTTCTCTATTTTTGAGAACAAATAAGTTTCTTTTTTAAATTTAATTCAAAGGCTTCTACCTCTTAAATCGAACAAGTTGTCTCGTCATCTAATATTGAAAAATTAATTGAAAATAATTAAAATATTAATAAAAATAAAATAAGAAAATATTTTTAATTTTTTTAAAACTAAACAAATTTTAAAAAAAATATTTTTAATATAGTGGAGGAGGGAGTATTATACACTTTCTAATACTGTTGAGATCCGCATTTGAAGGCTATTTATTTGTACTTTGCTTATTCCTCTGATTCCCTTGAATTTCCCAATCATTGGACAGATCTACACGGTATATTTTAGCTAGGCGTTATTTAATTTTTACGTAAGGTTTTATTTATTTGCGTTTAATAAATATTTTAAATTTAATTATCAAAATCTTAATTATCATGTATGTTTATCTTTAAATTTAAATCTTAATTATTCAAATCTTATATTTTCTGATCTTTAACTATTTTTCCCCTTCTTGCAATTATTTAATTTAAGGAAAATTTATATATATATATATACTATTTTATTTACCATATCTTCGAATATTTTCTACCATTTCAAATTATTTCAAAAATTCCTTCTTTTACACCCAAAATCCATTTTTCTGGGTACATAATTGCTTGTTCATTAATGTATCCGAATTAATGAATCCGAATACCATATCATATGGACTATTTTTTCGAATTAATGCATCCAAATAATTGCTACTATCTTTTCCTTTTTAGCTCAACTAATTTGTTAATTAATGTATCCGAATACATAATTTCTTTTTTAGGTCAACTAATTTGTTAATTAATGTATCCGAATTAATGTATTCGGATACCACATAATGTATCCGGATGGACTATTTTTTAAGGGATTTATGTAATATTAAAAAGGATAGAGACAAATAGTAATTAGATCCTTAGACTATATGATTTCTAAAAAATTTACATTATTTAAATGGATCTTAATGGATATGAATGGTTCATATATATATATATATATATATATATATTAAAGTTTACTTTGATCGATAAGCATTGTTGTTTGCTATTATCAATTATCACTAACTACTACATATCCACAATCATAATTAGGATCGCCATCAATCACCACAATTAACCGTCATATCACTAGCCATCACCATCATTATCCACAAATATATGCCGTCAACTATCGTTATTATTAACCATCATATAATTAACTATGATTATTATCAACCACAATTATAAAAAATATCATTCATTAACACAATAAAAAAAATTATTATTATCAATTATTGTCATTCACCATCATCATTAACTATAACTCATAACTGATGCCATCCTCATTTCCTAGCCAACCAACATTCATAACCATCACTGTCAATCATCATGACCAACTAAGTATCATAGAATTTTTAAAAATATTTGGTCGATGCTATTATCCACAATCATACTGTGTGATTGGTACACCTTTGAATATGAAAAGCTTCAATTTTTTCTCCTAAATATAGTAGCCTGCAAATATATAGAGTGCAAGATTTCAGAGTTGTTTTCAAACACGTAGTTAGATGGAATCTCACTTCCACTTCACATCGAGAACATACGAAATGCTGCCAGACCTTTTCTCTTTTTAAAGCCTTAGTAAAAAGATCTATAAGATTATCATAAGATTTGACATAATCAATATTAATAGTATCACTTGTCAAATACGATCTTACATTACTGTGTTTCCTCCTTATAGGTATGGATTTACCATTGTAATAACAATTTTGAACTCTACCAATTGCTGCGGTGCTATCACGATGAATTAAAATTGGAGGAATTGGTTTTTCAAAATAAGGTATTTGAAATAATAAATTTCTTAATAAATTCGCTTTCTCACTAGCTGAAGCTAAAGCAATTAGTTCAGTCTCCATAGTAGAGTTAGCAATTATATTTTGCTTTTTTGATTTCCAACAAACAGCCCCACCACCCAATGTAAAAATATAACCAGTGGTAGAATAAAAATCACCTGCTAGAGTGTTCCAATCTGCATAAAAAAAGCCTTCAAGTACAACAAAATATTTTTTATAGAACAAACCACAAATTTTAGTTCCAATTAAATATCTCATAACTCTTCTTATAGCATGCCAATGTTCATTACCTAGCTTGCTTGTAAACTTGCTAAGTACTCCTACTTAGGGCTGGGCATTCGGTATTCGATTCGATAAATCAAAATTCGGTTCGGTACAGTATTCGGTAATCCCATATTGAAGTCGAAGTCCAAACAAAATATGTTAGTACATCATATTCACATTAGCAACAATAAAAGATGTGAAGATTTCATTTAAAAACATGAGAAAAATGTAGGAAATATTCTGAAAAAACTCAGACTAAGAATATTTCATTTACCTGTTTAACAATGAAGACTAAAACAAATACCATGAACCTTGATTAGAATTTACAATTTAGAATACAAAGTCCCTAAGTCCAATAACTATTCTCAAGCCTTGGATTGCAATGTACATCGCTTTAAGTGTACTGAGAAATGTGTTACAATGGAGGACATCTAACACCTCTGCTAATTCATTGACAAGCAAAACAGAGAAGTGAAAGATGAAATGCACTATTTCTTTGAATAGAATTGCCAAGCACCATGAGTAACAACAACAACCTGCACATGTGTAACAACCTGCATTTCTAAAATCTGCAGATGAGTAATAACCTGCAACAACAACAAGGACATACAACAGCCACCAAAAGTCCAAAATAGGACAACAACAACCTGTAACAACAAGGATATACAACATGCAACACCCTGAATTGAAAGGCTCAAGTGCTCAACCAGTCAACCTTCAGTAGTTTATGGACCTGCAATAGAAACATAAGCTATAAGAGGATAAAACTTTGGGTGTTGAATACTTGAATGAATTCATTAAAAACAGGGGAACACTGCATCCGATCAACAACACTCAACATCAAAAGCTGCAGCAGCTACACTACATCAGCAACAATTGACACCTGCAACACACAACAATAACAACAACAAACAACAATAGTCAACAACACCACCTGCAGCAGCATCAATTGCCACCTGCAACACACAACAACAACAATAAAAAACATAAGTTGCAACAGCTACACTACACCTGCAACATATAACATCAACAACAAACAATAACACTCAACAAGACCTGCCTGCAGCAGCAACAATTGACACCTGCAACACACAACAATAGCAATAAACAACATAAGCTGCAGCAGCTGCACCACACCTGCAACACACAACAATAACATCAACAAACAATAGCAGTCAACAACGTACGAACAACCACACAATCTGCAACACTTCTGCAAAGAGGGCCTAGTTTGTCCTAATGACCAGCCAGATTTATGTTCAGCACCTCTATATTAGTAAAAGATAAAACACATACGAAAGGAATCAAATTTTGTGAAAGAGATACGATACCAAGCTTTCCGATATGCTCATAACTCCAGTATGACCAACAACTCCAAAAGTGGGCCGCAATGCAGTAACACCACACCTAGTAGCTGGGTAGGTAATAGACCCAACAGTTTCTGAACCAATGACAAATGAAACTATACTTGCAATGTGAAGAAGCCATTGTAGAACAATATACTTTGCCTACTAATCTTATTCGATACCGCCCATTCTATCTCTTTTGAGGGGATTCTATTAGAAAAAAACACGAAGTTATGATTGACACATCTTCCGTATCACTATTTAGATACTGTGTTTATTTTTCTCATTGCTGGTCATATGTATAGAACTAATTTAAAGACTGGGCACATTATAGAATATCATTTAGATTCCATTCATTTGGATCAGTGAATGACTAAAAGTAGTAAATTTCATTCTTTCACCCTGTGTAGATAACAGAAAGATATAGGTACTAAAGCACTTAAATTGGGACAGAGAAAATTGGGACAGAGGGAGTATTAGAGAAAACTAACTCAATATACCTACTAATGTGCTGGAAGCTGGCCCTGCTGATGAACCAGTAGAAAATTCTTCGATATTTCAGGGGTTTCTTGTTCTACCACCGAACCAAATATCATCATAAGCTAAAGAACCAGGGACTAATTTTGCAACAAGAACTGCACCAGCAGATTTTAGCCTGCATCAACCGTGTCTACAAGTTATTATACAAACGCACGTACAAGTGTGAAGGAGTGAAGCATTGAAAGGCTGAAAGCTGTGAAGGAGACCAAGAAGTGAAGGCTTGAAGCACTGAAATCTGAAGACGCTACGTCGCTACCTCTGTGAAGGAGTGAACTGTGAAGCACTGAAAGACTGGAAGTTGTGAAGCCATGAAGGAGACCAAGGGGCAAGGACTGAAGCACTGAAGACTGAAGACTAAAGAGTGAAGAGTAAAGAGTGAAGAGTGAAGACGCTAGTTGGACGCTGGTAGCTGCCTTTGTATTTATGAATTGTGAATACTGAATACAACTATAAGAGGGAGTTAGGGTTACTTAGGGATTTCATTTGGGTTTGGACCTAAACATTTAAATTGTGTCTTTTCTACACTCTTTTAGACCAATAAAATATAATGGGCTGCTAATTTACTCATTTAAATTCGGTATTTGGTATTTCTCGAATACCAAACGGTATAAACATAAATACCGAATATCAAACCCAAATATCAAAAATATGATTTTTGGTACCAAATACCGAACTGAATTACCGAATTATCGAATACCGAAATACTGAAATAGCCGGTTCGGTTCGGTAATTCAGTTTTCGGTATTTTATGTCCACCCCTACTCCTACTGCATATGCAATATCAGGCCTAGTGCAATTAGTTACATATCTCAAACTTCCAATTAAGCTAGCATACTCATTTTGATTTATCACATCATTTTCACTTTAAACAGGAAATAAGTGTACACTTGAATCGAAAGGAATTAAAACATGCTTGCAATCAAGAAAGTTATATTTTTTTAAAATTTTCTCAACATAATGTGACTAGTCAAGGAAAATTCCATCACATGTTCTAGTAATTTTTATTCCAAAATAAAATTTACCTCACCAAGATCTTTTATATCAAAATAGCTTCTAAGAATATTCTTAGTATCATCAATAACACTCATATTAGAGCCAAAGATCAATAAATCATCAGCATATAGACAAATAATAACATGTGTATTATTCCAAGACTTATGATATGTGCACTTATCACACTCATTTGTTTTAAAATTATTTTCAATCATGCAGGAATCAATCTTATCATGCCATTACTTTGGTGCCTGTTTTAAGCCATATAGGGATTTAGTAAGTTTATATACTTTGCTTTGTTGGCCTGCTTCAACAAAACCTTCAGGTTGTTCCATATAAATTTTTCATTAGGGTCTCCATTTTAAAAAATAGTTTTTACATCTATTTGATGAATATGCAAATCAAAAATTGCAGCAATAGCAATAAAAAGTCTAATTGATGTAATTCTAGTAACCGGAGAAAAAAATATCAAAAAACTCTAGGCCTTCTAGTTGCTTAAATCCTTTAGCAACTAGTCTAGCCTTGTATTTATCGATAAATCCATCCGGTTTTAACTTTTTTCGTAAGACCCATTTGCAACCAATTGTTTTACAACCTGATGGTAAATCAATTAACTTCCATGTTTTAATAGAAATTAGTGATTTCATTCCATCATTTACAACCTCTTTCCAAAAAATAGAATCATGTGAAGATAAAGCTTCTTGTAAAGTGAAAGGGTCATCTCCAACATTAAAAACATAAAAATTAGGACCAAAATCTTTTTCTACTCTAGCTCTTTTACTTCTTCTTAACTCAAAATCATCAATTTCTTTATTTTTTAAAGTGGAAGAAGAAGAACTCGGCAGTGATAAAATATTTTGTTCAATCCTTTAACTCAATGTTTTCTTCCATTTCAAAACAAAGAAGACCTCTCTATTTATAGGAGAAGAAAACATTTAAAAGATGAAAAAAATAATGGAATGCCATCATTATCATTTAGTGCACCATTTACTAGTGATAATTAGGTTAAAAGAAATTATCATTTAGTGCACCACTTACTAGTGATAATTATGTTAAAAGAAATTATCATTTAGTGCACCACTTACTAAAGATAATTATGTTTAAAAAACATAATGCATTGAGTAATATATGCACTAGTACAAAATAGAATAAAAATGACATTAGATGCCATCAATGAACAATTGCTAAAATTGTAATTTAATAAAATGCTAAAATGACATACTAACATAACCTATTAATTGATAAAGTGCAATGATTTTCTTAGGTCATTTACATAGTGGTTATACACGAACTAAGAAGTAACGCAGACATGACAGTGGTTTAAAATAAATTACTTGCGGCAACTCAAACATATTGCAGATGATATGTACGAATTTATGAAATTCTTATAAACATATAAAAAAAAGATATCTGAACATCAAACTTTATAGATTCAATGACAATCTAATCCTTTATCCCACTAATTTATATCATATTTTTTAAAGAAAAAAATGACACCATAACTCATCCTAATAGAATTGTAGTAATTGTTTGGGGAGGAAGCACTACAACTAAAGTTTGATATGATAATAAATAATGAAAATAAATTGGACACGAGAATTTTACATGAAAACCCTAAAACAGATAGAGGGGAAAAACCACGGGGTAGAAGCATTTTACTATGATAATTATGGAAGTACACTGTTCTCATATACAAGGAGAAAACACCAATAAACACTTCTCTATGTAAAAGGAACAACTCACTAAAGAAGACACTCAAGACTACAATATTTTCTTGTTGTATAACTCTCTTTGTGTTCTTACTTTTTTTTATTATATTACTTTTTTTTATTTTGTGGATGATCTAAATGAGGAAAAAAGACTCTCTATTTATAAAAAATAAAAACACTTAAAAAAAATTTTAAGCATTAATTTTCTGTCAAATAACTTTTTCAAAAGTTGTTGTAATCTTTTGACGGTGCCTCCTCTTTTGGCTTTCTTTGACTTTCCTGCAGTAATAGCTCCTAGACAAAGTTTAATACTTGTAAATCTGAATAGGTAAGGATAGCATAGAAACTGCTAAACCTTTTATCAAACGTCAAATTGCCAATCCGTTGCAAGTCTATAAAGCTTTAAAAAGTAGCAACTTTAGATCACTTGAAAATGTTAAGTAGTTTTTCCTATAACTAAAGTTCTGTTAAGCTCTCCTCTAAATAAGTATCTGAAGGCAGCTCTAGTTTATTTTCATGGAGTTTATTACTCTCAAAAAACAAAAAAGACAGATTAACTTATGCGTGTATGTCACGTGTCAAAACCTTCTCAAATAATATATCATTTTAAAATAAAAGAATAAATAACAATTATATAGCTTCAAGAAACAAAAATAACCATACACAATACTTAACATATTAACTTCTTTAGAATAGTAGTAGTATTTTCAAAACGGATCTCTCTACAGCAAAAGATATTACAAAATAACGCATTTTTCTTTTTTTGACAACTTTTTAATTTTAACTTTTTACCTGAAATGTTCAAGACTACAAGATTAAAAAACATTTTGATACATTATATATATCTTTAGTTTAAGATCACAAGATTCAAAAGTTTTTTTAGTGTCAAGTCAAAATCGAACAAACAAATTGAAATGGAGGAAGTATTACGGAAGATCCTTTTAGCTTTGATGTTGTAGTATCACTGGACATACTTCTCAAACTATCTGATGAATTCCTAGGTTTTTACGTTGACACATCTCAAACAATGGGAAGATAAGCACATGTACCGTCATTCTGTCTAGGACTAAAGCTTCTATATACACAAGTAGTCGAGTAATGTCAATGAAAATTGTTGCAGGACATGTTTGTCATGTCTACAATACTAACCATACGGAACCTCCTTTCAACAGAGGGAGAGAATCGAACAGTTGCTCGAATCAAGTACAGGTCATGCCATCATTTGTGACAATTTGAAAAAGGGTTATCCAGGGAAAGATGGAAACCCTGAGAAAACTGCAGTGAGAGGATTGTCACTTGCTTTGCTTCAAGGAGAATGTTTTGGTATGCTAGGTCCCAATGGTGCTGGAAAACTACTTTTATTAACATGGTCAGTCCTGTTGTCTTTTTTGTGCTAGATATATCTTTGTAAATCTTAAGTTTTAGTCACTCAATTATGTGATCTCAGTGTATTCACTACTCTAAAAACACATTCTGACTTTCCTTCATTTTGCAGTCGGAAACATATGCTGCACTTTGCACTGAGTAGAGAACCCCAACCGCAACATATGCTGCACTTTGCACACCTGAATGCTTTACTCGTTCGTTTCTTACCACTGGTTAATGAGATCATTAGTATGGCTACTCGTAAGGATAACAATTTCAGCTCATTCAATGGAAGAAGCAGAGCATCTATGTGATCGACTAGGAATATTCGTAGATGGCAATTTGCAGTGCATAGGAAATCCCAAAGAGGTAATTTCAAGCATTTAAAAAGTCCCGCATATTTCTATTATTGATGTTGTGGTGCGATTCTAGAGTTATCGTCATAGCTTCACAAGAAAAACTACTAGTGTTTGCCTTTTTTACATTCATATGTTTTCTATTTTTTCGATTAAATTGGTTACAAATACATTTTTATTAAACTAACAATGAACACAAGAAACTATACAACATATATATTCAAACGTGATTTCAGCAACACAATATTTACATAATTAAAATATATTTATACATTATCATGAAACTTAAGGAAATACAATGCAACCAGCCAGTGTTTTAATAATTCAAACTTTTGATCCTCATCATCTCTGTTTGTGCTCAGCCTCATCGCCATCGGATTCTGAATCTGTAGATCATTGAGATGAATACATGCAGTCTAAGATCACAAGCTGGAAGTATATAATATAACCGATATTTTTTTCTCCGTCCAACTTATGTAATGCACTTTCCTATTTTGTTTGTTCCTAAAAAATAATACAAACAACAACAACAACCCAGTAAAATCCCACATCGTGGGGTCTGGGGAGGGTAGAGTGTACGCAGACCTGATTCCTACCAATGTAGGACGACTGTTTCCGAAAGACCCTCGGCTCAATAAAAGCATAGAAAAAGGTCAGACAAGAATATTAGAGTAAATAAGTAGATAAGTAGATGACGAAAACGGTCCAAACAATAGTATAATCAAAACACAAAAAACAGTAGATAGTATTATTGGATAATAACATAAATACCATAAATAACATACATCAGAGTACAAGAAATCATAGTGCGTTAATACGCCTACGAATAAGGGAGAATAAAACCACTATGTACTAGCCTTCTACCCTAATGTGTGTCCTCCACACCCTCCTATCTAGGGTCATGTCCTCGGTAAGTCGTAAATGCGCCATGTCCTGTCTGATCACCTCTCCCCAATATTTCTTTGGCCTACCCCTACCTCTTCTGAAACCATCCATGGCCAGCCTCTCACATCTCCACACTGGTGCATCTGAGACTCTCCTCTTCACATGTCCAAACCATCTCAGTCGCGTTTCCCGCATCTTGTCCTCCACTGAGGCCACTCCTACCTTTTCTCGAATAGCCTCATTTCTAATCTTGTCACTCCTAGTATGCCCACACATCCATCTCAACATTCTCATCTCGGCAACCTTCATCTTTTGCACGTGGGAGACCTTAACTGGCCAACACTCCGCCCCATATAACATAGCTGGTCTAACGACCACTTTGTATAACTTGCCCTTAAGTTGTAGTGGCACCTTCTTGTCACATAACACACCGGAGGCGAGCCTCCATTTCATCCATCCTTCCCCAATACGGTGTGTGACATCCTCGTCGATCTCTCCGCTGTCTTGCATGATAGAACCAAGGTACTTAAAACTACTTCTCTTTTGGATGGCTTGGTCCCCGAGCCTAACTTCCGCGCCAACCTCTTGAGGTGTCTCACTGAACTTGCACTCTAGGTACTCTGTCTTGGTCCTACTCAGCTTAAACCCCTTAGACTCCAAGGTGCGTCTCCAATCTTCCAGCTTAGCGTTAACTCCGCTACGAGTCTCATCGATGAGGTCTATGTCGTCCGCAAAAAGCATACACCATGGCACCTCACCTTGAATTTGTCGCGTCAATCCATCCATCACCAAGGCAAATAGGAACGGGCTAAGAGCTGATCCTTGATGCAACCCCATCATAACTGGGAAGTGTTCTGAGTCCCCTCCTACTGTCCTTACCCTGGTTTTGGCACCCTCGTACATGTCCTTGATCACCCTTATGTACGCTACAGGTACACCTTTAGCCTCCAAACATCTCCAAGTCGATGAACACCATATGCAAGTCTCTCTTCCTCTCCCTATATTGCTCCATTAGTCTCCCCATAAGGTGAATGGCTTCTGTAGTTGAGCGTCCCGGCATAAATCCGAACTGGTTCTCTGAAATAGACACGCCTCTCCTAAAAAATAATACTAGTACTTTATTATATTTCATTTTAAACTTTCTATTAAACATAATGAGAGAATATATAAGTTACACAAATATTTATTATTTATTTTAGACCACAAAATTTAACTTTTTATTTTAAGATTTCGTACCATAAATAAGATGCTTGTGGAAAAAAAAATACCGCAAATAGAATGCATTACATAAATTGAGATGGATGAGTATATTTCTTTCTTTTTAAAAAATCCCCCCTTAAAATTGTTATAAAGGAAGAGAAAATGAGCAGGAAATTAGTAGGAATGAACTCTTATCAATAAGATAAAAATTTTGATAGTCAAGGAGCCGTTTTTAATTATACCAGATCGAATGCCATTAACGTCGTGGCCTTTTTTTTAGGATATTCATAATCATGCGCGGCATATGAGTGTCCACCAATAGATTGAAGAAGCAGCAAGCATATCAGCATTGAATTTATCACAAAGTAAAGTATGATTCCATTAATATTTTGGTGCTACTCTTTGTCCACTATGAAAAGAACGCAGCTGCAAAAGCAAAGATGAATCAATTCAGCATCCGAGATTAATTAAATTAACTTTTAAAAAGTAAAAAACATCATGAGATGAAAAGCTACTATTTATATGAAATGTGTAATAATATAATCGTGCATCTATTTTATTTTAATGTGACACTATTCGATCATGATGTAGGGAAATCAATTTGATTAATATTTTTATATGAATTTCAGCATTCTTGAAGATTGTTTTTTTAAAATAAAATATTTAAAAACTATAGATATATAAAAATACAATAGGTCACAATAGTTAATAATACAAAATATTGTAATAAAAAAGCATCTAAAGATAAAAAGGGCCAAAGAAAAACTTATTTAACCTTTCAAATAGTAATAATTTCACATAAAATAGAACAGTGGGAGTCTTAAGAGTAATTTGCATTAAACCAATAAAATGCACGATATATATCTGCATATACATTTTAATTACTTAATTATATTTAACTAATACATATATTTTAACTTAATTAAATCATTTAATTACAATTGATGGTGAAGTGACTTACCATGTACTGTAGATAATGTTGAAAGGAAAGCAGATTAGACGAAGTAATAGCCAAGACAATGGGAAAAGAGCGAAGAAAATATCAGCAATGCTATGAAATCCACTGTATATTGACACTTTTGCAATTTCCATTAGTACATCATGAATTAATCCAATCATTGATCCCGCACGTGCCATCCTGCACTTTCATTCATTTTCAAAATCAAACCAATTTATTGTGTTATATAAACGGACTAAAAAAAAAGTAAGACATTTATACGTACCCGAAAATGCAAGACAAGAGAATGAGTGATAGTGATGTTAGGTGATGAATCATCTGGGCAGCTAAATCAGAGAGTCTTGTTTCCCAGTAGATCAATGCAAATATGGAGTATAAGTAAATCCTCCGGTATACATGTTCCATCTTTTCAGCTTTAATCTATTAAAATTATGTTGTTTTCGATAGACCCTGACTTAAGAAAAAATAGGCCAGAAAAAAGAGTTATAAAAGAATATATACACAAAATCCTAGTTTACTTGACTTTGAGATTAGGCCAAACCTGATCTCCCATCTAGTCCAATAATATCGAGTATTTGTGAACCATGGCTCGTTATAAGTAACATAAAATGCAAATATCTCTGCGGAGAGAAAATACATGAATTTCCATGCCGACTCCTTGAACTTGTTCATTTTCTTCCTCTTTATACTACTGCCATTGTTCATCTTCGAGTCCTTTCCGCAAATCATGCGCTTAGCCAATGCCTTGCAATGCATCATCAGGGCGCGATTAATTACATTAAAATAAAATAAATAAAAAGTTCATACTAAATACAAATATACACGAAATATTAGTTTTGAACAGGTTCATGTGTCTGAATGAAACTCTATAGAGTATAAGGACTTCAATGACAAACTGAAATAAGTACAAGAGTCTAGCAAGTCATTCTCTCTCTCTATATATATATATTTAACTCGAAGACTAATCTGTCGAGTATGAATCGAAGGATTGGGAAGAAGAGAGCGAAGAAGGGAACAAAAATAAAATCTTTGTACTCAGGGTAAGACTCTCTCTCCCAATCCATATTGCAAACAAATTAAAGTTAAGAGATTATACTAGCAAAGTCATATATGTTATTCACTTTGAGCATATATATAGGGGAATATAGCAGATAAATCATCATTAGTATCTGGGAGGTCGATTCTTTTGATTAAATATATACTAGTACTCCTAACTTTCAGGTGCAATTTTTGTGGGAAATATATTAAGATCTAACAACTGGCTAAAACTTCCAAAAGAAGTGTCTAACTATGAAACATTATTATTCACATTATTTATCTAATAATAAACAGCTTCTAAAAGGCACAAAATATATATATATATCTAAAGATCACTCTAAACTTGACTTGTTTTCTTCATTTTTCTTTTAAACTATCAAAAGTCTTAATTATTCTTTTGAACTAGTCTTTTTGGTAGCCTTTACCCATTATACACACGCTGGTGTGACAAAGAGAGTAACTACACCTTCTTTTAGGCATATAGAGATGATTAAAGTCACACGGTAATTAAGACTACACATAATTTAGAAAATTGGAAGAAAAAAAAGGCAAGTTTAAAAGGGCCTTTCAAGTATTTTGTCCTTTTAAAAACTATTTATATCTCCTTCCAATACTTCTACTAAATTTCACGCCATCTTTTGATTTTATAATTGTAGTTAGTACGTACTTTCACATGTCCCTTAATTAATGACTCTAGATGTCCAATTCCGTTATTAGGGATTAATTATGATAATAAACCTATACCTTTTTTCTTTAAACCTAATACCTCACAACACAATAAAGAAACGTGCATTTCAATTTTGATTTCCAAAGATATCCGTATTCTAATCTCAAAATCTATAGTCAAATGCCAATGAAGTTGAGTCATTTTCACCAAAATTGAAACTCAAAATAGAGTCAATTATACCCTTCAATTTTATTTTTTTTCAAATATTGCAATCCTAAGCAGACTCCCTATACCTGGCTGTATATTAAAAGCTAAAAATAAATGAAAAAATGGAAAAGGCTATACAATGCAAATCATATATCCAATTGCGTTTTGTAAGTTAGGAATATATAAGAAGCTAGGGATTCCACTTCCCTTATATTACACGAGTTTACCATCACATATACTAGTTATAGTAGCTGCCTTCCTTTTTAAGTTGGATCGAAATAATTTTAAAATTATAGCTGACGTTTTGCGATTTTTTTTTTTATCGGAGCATATGATATCGATGACGTAAGTTAAAAAGACATCCATTCTCTTTCTAACAATTTAAGGGCAATAAAACATTTGAATTAGAAATAATTATATACCAAAAGTCATATCTTTGCTCGTATATATCACATGCTTGCCTGTGCCGGTCAAGTCTAATGAACAACATGAGAAACATTTTTTTTTCCAAGCAGTTTTGTTTATATATTTCACGTAAATCAATTTTTTTCTTCTCATTTAAGGAAGGGGGAATGACTCGGTTTTAGTGCATGTGTTATTAACTTCTTGTGATTATTATGATCCTTAGATTATTAGATTGAGCATATTTAATTATAATAATATAAATTGTGTAATTTTAAATTTTATATCTAACTTGAAGTTAACACCATTAAGTTTTTACTCTTTTTTTTCCTCCTTAAACAATCCCACCGATAATTTTCATATGAATTCGATGATTCTTTTATTTTCTCTCGGAATTTAGCTTAAATCAATTTCTTAATAATTGCATTTCTTCTAGTTTGCTTAAAAGAGGAAAGATGCCTATTTTAATGATTTAGGAAGTTGTCGACTTGTCGAGGTACAACCTAATATACAACAACAAATTAAATAACATAACAAAGTCTCATTGACAACCACAAGTATTATGTGATTTCTTTCAAAGGCTTCTCAAAGAGTTCACGCATATTGTGATATCATTAGACAGCGGCTAGGGTTGTACAGGGCAAATCGATAAATAGCACCGAATCGACAAATCGAATCAAACCGGAAAAAAAACCCGACTAGTGGTTTGGTTTGACTTGGTTTGGTGTTTGGAAAAAAAACCCGACCATTATAGAGTTGGTTTGATTTTAACTAAAAAAAGTCAAATCAAACCCAAACCGACCCGATTATAGATATACTACTTTCAAATTATGTTATACATAAAAATATTTATTAAAATGTAATTTATAAATATTTTTTAAAATTTTTTTCATAATTTTTGTTTTCTTTCTTACATTTAGATTTGGACTTGAGAAACTCATCTAAATAATATACAAAAAAAGTCCATCTTATAAAGTTATATTATAAATTTAAAACTTTAAACAGTGTTCTGCCTCCATCTTATATGTTGATATTTTGTACTAGAATTCTTTTTAAGAAGCACTGCTCTGTGCTTTTTATTAGATACAATGAAAAACCCGAGAAACCCGAAAAAACCCGAAAAACCCGACTTTTATTGGATTGATTTGGTTTATAGATTTAATAACCCGACACAAATGATTTGGTTTGGTTTGTAAAAAATCCAAACCAACCCGGTCCATTTACACCCCTAACAGCGGCGACATATTAATGAAGGTCCATTATGAGATTACACTTTGATGCCTTGATATTTTTTAAATTTCTAATCTAATTTTTTTAAATGATCCAAGCTTAGAAATGATCTTTCTCGTGAAAGTTTAAAAACAAGAACAAATGTCAAAGTTGTGATTAAATTACAAAATCAAGGTGATTAATATGTTATACTTATCAATATTCACGGTTTTAGATTAACAAAAATGCGCTCTCCTAGCATTTGTTGACATTTACGTTTTACTAATGTTGAATTTGCTAATTTCAAATCTCTTATATGATTCAATTTCCTTTAATTTATAATTTTTTTCATCCACTAATATTTGAATATTGTTCGACTTCCAATAATTTTGTAGATTCGAAGAAAAATCATATAATAAAGTAATAACGTGGACTAAAATCATTGTTTCCTTGTTAGGAATGTAATGAAACGGCATCGAAAATGAAAAAAATAATATGATATTATTCCCAAGCTCATATATATTATTAATTATTGAACAACAAATAATGGGTAAAGTAACATGTCTCTCACTTCTCTTGAATCTGTAGATGAGTTAATTTTCACTTATCTTGATCATTGGGACTTTGGTTCGAAGATATTTCATTTTTGTTTAGTAATGCACGTTGATGTGTAAGAAATTTGTCTAAAAGCATAGGAGACATTAAAAACACATGAAACATAAACATAAATTTGAGTTAGAATTAAATAAATGTAACAAATTAAAGAGTGCTACCATTACACATACCAATAATTAATGGATTTACTTATCCTACACATTATTTAAGTATAATCTTTATTTATCCTACGTATGAAGTTAATTCCTTCTTAATTATAGGAAGAACATATTTTTTTTTAATATTTTATCTTTAAGCATTAATTATTTATTGTACAAATTATTTTTCAAGACCTAATAATAAACATCAATTAATGGGGGTAATATGGTAAAATAGTAATATCGATTTTTTTTTTTTTAATGAGTGTGGTAAATATAATTAAGGCCGGTTACTCAGAAGAAGCTAAAGTCAACTCATGTGGGCAAAAAAATAAACAAATATGTCGTTTAATTTATTTAATTATTTTATTACTTACGTTAAAGTTCCAAGAACGTTCATATTTTTTTCTCAATTAAGAAAATGAAACTCGTCAAAGAAGAATCCGTGTTTGGATGAGTGAATCAGTTAATAATGCATTACTTTAAAAGTTAGACTTTGAATAGAAATTTTTGATTTGTTAATAAATCAGCACGACGACTTCAAGCAGAACAATGACATCTTGATTGTTCCTTTCTTCTTGTTGTGGAGACATATGACTTTTAGAAAGAATCTGATTCAGGCTTTTGGCACTAAAAAGGTAAAAATAGAAAAGAATAATTATCCTGTCAAAGAATTATTGAACCATATATTATATCAAGAAAATGCTGAAAATTGTTAGACAGCAATGAAAGACGAAATTATACTATATTCACTTTTTAATGCTGTTGAAATCCGCATTTAATGGATATTTTCTGAGGCGGATCTAGAATATATGGATGAATTTTCAGAAGCTTACTAAATTTTATGTGAACCGTATCTTTATATCAAGAAATATGTTAAATATAAAAATTATTTATTGGAAATCATATAACAAAGTAAGCTCATAAATATGATTCAACCATATAAATGAAATTTGGCTTAAGTTTTGTTGCCCTCCTCGGTGGTTTTGATTTCCCTCGGACACTTATAATAATTTATTTATTTATTACAAAATATAATAATTGAGATCACTAAAAATTCATAAACTTTAAATTCTGAATTCATTTTTGATTATTTGTATCCACTAGATTATTCGATTGTGGAGGTAAAAAGGGCCACATTTTGAAACAAAATTATCAAAGAGACAACAAACTCCTGGATTGACCATATGGGACACATCAACGACAAACAATTTTTTACTGACGACTCACCGAAACGAAATCATTTATTTTTTCTTTGTCGTGCCAAAATAAACGACTTGTTAAATTACATTTCCATCTAAGTCGTGAGAGACTACACGAATCATTTGATCAAATTAAAGCTAAATCATTCTAGTGAATTCTTAAAGGCTAATTAGTATAGTCTACTAGACAAATGTTGTGCTCTATGCAAACTAATATAATTCACAAATTAAAATATTTAGGATATTCATTATATCTGTAAACACCTCACACTATCCTTTGTTCATATTAATTTTTAGAACAAAATGCACTAATTCAGATAAAAAATAAATAGGAAAGGGAAATAGTTAATAGTAAAGATGTGAAACTTACCAAAAACAAAAAAAGAGGTGATATTTCAAACGTAGAAAATTTAAAAATTATATTGTTGTAATCTAATTTAATCTAGCCGTGAGTGTGAATATGAAAATATAACTTAGAAATTTTTTCTCTCATATGAATACAAAAGCATATACATACTTATTTTTCCTAGTATGATTTTCCAAATGATCTTCAGAAAATTCCAAGTAATAAAGACAAGAAATGTTATTATAAGTAAGAGATTTGAATGACTAAACGAAACGTAATACTATAGTAGCAGACTTTGCAACTTTTTGAAAAGGACATAATGATAAATTATTGAACTAGAAAAATAACCAATGGAATATGAACACAGTTTTTTTTATTGGCTTCCAAGGTCAAAGTGAAAATCTCAATTTTCCTCTTATTAATACAATCATTTTCTATGACTTGATAATTCCGACGCATTTTCGTTAGTCGTTAGTCGTTGTTTATCAGACGGCGTGATGTAAAAGGGTAGTTTAGTCATTTACGTAACCTCCCGCACCAGAATGAAAACGACAAGAAAGGGCAATTTCGTCAACCTACTTAATTTCAAAAGAAAATGACTGGCCTCGACTGCTATATAAAGGAGATTCGGTAAAACGCCTCTTTATTCTGAATTCCGAGTTCTCAAAATAAAAATAAAAATGGAGATTTCTCAACGAACTTTCTTTCACTAAATAACTTCAAACAAATTTAAAAATTAAAATAAAAATACTTTCTCTTCGAAAATGGCGGATTCGGTGCATGGTCCAGCGAGCTTCTCCACTCAAGCCAATGCTTTGCTCAGAAAGAATTTGACTTTTCAGGTTTTTTTTCTGTGTTTTTCATAAATTGAGTTTATCTGCCTTTTGCCATTGTTAATTTATTTGTCTGGTTGATACAGATTTTAAGAAAGCAAGCAACACTTCTGAATCTTATGATCTTAAATATATAAAATGTATGAATCGGACTAAAACGGAAAGTACGAACAAATAAATTGAAATAGAGTGACTATAGTTTATGATTGCGATTAAAAGGTTGAGTTTTTTTTTTTTCAGAACAATAATTTTCGAATTAAGTGGTTCCCTTTGTATCTTAAGCAAAAAGATTGAACTTTTTTTGGGTTGTTGGTTAAATAGACTTTCTTTACATTATTTTCAGGTAAAAATGTGATATTTACAATACTGAATTGTAGTCTGAAATTGTATGTTTAACTCTTTATTTCTTTACTTTTGCATTACAGAAAAGAGAAGTCAGGTCAAATATTCGCCTCATCATGGTCCCAATCATACTTTGTCTATTGCTAGTTCTCATTCAAGTTTTGGTCAACAAAGAGTTAGATAAAGCATCAAACAGATGTGGCTGCCAATGTGTTGACCAAAATGGTGATGGCATGTGTGAACAAGTATGTGGTATTGAATTCTCAGATTTGGACCAAGTCGGCAGATGTCCGATTCCTAGCCCACCAGAATGGCCTCCCTTGTTACAGATACCGGCACCAGAGTATCGTGCTGTACGAACTGATTTTACTTCATTTGGGGACTTGCCCGATGATTCGTGCAGAATATCGGGTTCTTGTCCAGCTACTATACTTCTGACTGGAACTAATCAGACTTTTGGAGAAAGTATGAATTGTTTTACTGTGATCCTAGTATACTAGAAGTGAATTAAGTATTTTCTCTGATAGCATTCCTAATGTATGTCTAATATTATGGAACTTAATAGGTATGCGTAGAAATTTGTTCAGCAGTGGATCAACTCTCAATTCCTCTGACATTTTCTATAGCTTAGCCAATAATGTCTTGGTGAGCCTCTCTCTCCATTTAGCATATTTTATTTTTCTCATTCCCTTGATATTCACTATGCATAGGTTCAAAATTTACTCTTCGTTTGATGATTAATCACCTTTTGATTTTCAGGGTTCTGAGTCACAAACTGAGGTTATGAATTTTCTTGAGCCAGCTTTCTTCTCCGACCTGCCAGTCTACAACATTCAACCGCAGTGTTCTCCAAACTCCACATTTTCTATTCCATTAGATATTGGTTCTGCAAATGTTCAGCAAGGTAGTCAACTGATGTTTATTACTGCTTTTTGACTTGCCTTAACTTTTTTGGTGTTAGATATTGCATGCCTAAATTGAGGAAGAAGGCATACTGCCTAGCTTGAAAGAGTTTTACTAGTTTTGGTGCATAACTAATATCAGATTAGTTTAAGCTTTAGCCAGAGAACTTGAGTCTAAATGTCATGGCTATGGTGTGATCCCAGTAGGAAAAGTTTCTATTACGGAAGATATTTTAGCTTTGAGATGTTATAGTTCAGCCCGAACGTGCTTTTCAAACTATTTGATTGAATTCTTAGGGTTTACTTGACGCATTTGTAATCAATGGGAAGATAAGCACATGCGTTGACATTCCGTATAAGATTAAAGCTGTTATATATACTAGTAGTCAAGTAATGTCAAAAAAGATAGATCCTTCCACACAAACAAGCTTATGTATTTCCTTATTGAGTTTATATAATTTATAGCTTTGTTAATTGTCTGCTGCAGAGATAAGTTGTTTAAAAGGTTTACACTTGTGGCGTAATAGTTCTGATGAGATCAATGATGAGCTTTATAAAGGTTACAGAAAGGGTAATTCAGAGGAAAAGATAAATGAGATAATAGCAGGTTTTTCTGGTGCCCTCTGCGTAAATGTCCTTATGTATAACCATGCTATTCCAGTATTTTCTTAACTTTGTGTGATCTCTTTTTTGCAGCATATGATTTCCTTAATTCAAATAGAAATAGTTTCAATGTGAGTATTTGGTATAACTCCACCTATAAGAATGACACAGGCAATCAACCTATGGCATTGACAAGGGTTCCTCGTTCGGTGAATTTGGTAAACCTTCCACTTTCTACTGCCATGTCTTTCTGTATGCAAATTGTCCTTGGCCCTTGTAAATTTTGTATTGTTGATCATAGCACAGTGAAGGAAATCCTTGGTAGATATCATGAAAATTAGTTCCATTTAGTTGAGTAGGGTATGACAAGCCATGGGGTGGAAATTTGGAGTTCTCAGTGCACTTCTGCTTTCCCCTTCTTTATGATGCTCTAATCTCTCAAATAAATTTACGTATGTTTTGATACATCAGGTATTGGTGCTAGCTGGACGGACCATAATCATGTCCTTATACTCTTGATTGCTCATTAGACCATACTATAGATTGTGTAATTTCCTTACTCTCAGTAAGTTTAGAGTAGAGTAGTACTTAATAATGACAACTGACAAGAAGCAGCTGTTTTTGAAAGAGCTGGAAGTGGTAATTCTGATAATATTTTTGCTTCATTATGGAGCAGGATAAAATAAGTTCTTTTGCATTGACAAATGTAATTGCCAGTTTGTCATGTTGTCGAATTGTCCAGTTAATTAGCAAGAACATGTTGTTTCAACATTGACCTTTACTAAGAAATATCAAGTTGCCTGTTCCTTATCCCACTAGCATTTCAAAGGTCATCAGACTGATTTAATTTGCTTCACATTGCACTTCTTCTTGAATGAAAGGAATGAGTATCTATGTCTGCAATCTCTATTGATTCTTTATGAAGGCTAATTGTAGTTATACTGAACCTATTCATGTAATTGATGTGTTAAATTCTTGCTAAATGTTATTTACAGGCATCAAATGCCTACCTTCAATTTTTGCTTGGACCTTCGGCAAAAATGCTGTTCGAGTTTGTCAAAGAAATGCCCAAACCAGAAACAACACTCAGGGTGGACTTTGCTTCTCTACTGGGACCACTATTCTTTACATGGGTGATTTCACAACTTTTTCCTGTAAGTTAATATGTCCTGTTTAATCTTAATGGAACTTGTTCAATTGACCATCTTCATGGAAGACAAATCTCTGTTCTATTACTCCACCTTTTGACGATCAGTATTTCTGAAATTCCTCCAATGTTTATTTTCTTTACTATCGTACCTGGTTAGGTTTTATCTTATAAATTTGTGACACAGTAATTGCATATACTATCAGCCTATATACAGATGTTATCTTTTTATATATCATATGATCCTATTTAATTCTTTATGCTCATCATATTTAATGCATGATTTATTGTCTGCAGGTTGTTTTGATAGCTCTAGTTTATGAGAAGGAGCAGAAACTAAGAATCATGATGAAAATGCATGGACTTGCGGATGTTCCCTATTGGATGATTTCTTATGCGTATTTTTTGGTCGTATCTACAATATACATGTTCTGTTTTGTGCTTTTCGGCTCATTAGTAGGTAATTTTACAGCTACTCAGTTGAGCCTTTCTGTTAACTAGAGTCGCCTGATACAATTTTCATTTTTCCCCTTATCCCTTTTTGCAGGCTTGAAGTTCTTTTTGGTTAATGATTACAGCATCCAGTTCGTGTTTTACTTCATTTACATAAACTTGCAAGTGTCCCTTGCTTTTCTAGCTGCTGCGTTTTTCTCGAATGTTAAGACAGCCGCAGGTTTGATATCTGCAATGGAAGTTGCTGTTAATATTGCAAGGATGAACCAATATTTCATATTAACTTTCAACATCAAACATGATATGACTAATGCTTCTTACTTGACATTGTAACAGTCATAGGCTATATGATGGTGTTTGCAAACGGACTCTTGGCAGAATCCCTTTTCCAGTTCTTTCTCGAGGATAAATCATTTCCAAGTAAGTTCATGAAATTTAAGGATGTCTCGCTAACTGTTTGATCATCTAGTTGGAACTATAAATCATGATTCTCGTAGTTGCAACACCTTGTTACCTCTTATTGAAGCAATACATTTGTTCTGGCCTGCAGTTCATTAGGGACCTTTTGAGGGGATTGCATCATTCAATTTCTACAGTGAAAATTAACGGCATGGTTGTCTCTTTTATCTGCTTACCTAGAGCTCTCACGAAATACTAAATATGTTAAATGAGAGGAGAATATCGTCTGACAAAGAAAGGGTGGACAGAAGGGGCCAAAAGATTTGTCAGGGGATATTTAAGAAGGTAGGGTGAAAAGCGGTAAAGGGTCAGGAGAGAAGGAGCCATATTCATGAATCCTTCAAAATTCAAAAGAAGGAAAGTTAAGTGGTTAGAGTGCTTCAGCCCATTTTCATTCTCTACCACTGCATCCCGACTAAAAATTCTTTCTCCTGACTGTGTATTCAATATAAGTGGCTTCGCGTTATAAAAATATAAGGAATGGGGTGAGAAGGTACTAATTCAAGTTTGATAGGAATCTACTCCAGTACTCCAAATAAAATATATGCAACAATTGTCTTTTTACATTTTTCTGGTGGATTTGCTGCTGCAGTGTCGGTTTATGAATTTGCTGTCTTCAGTTTGTAGTTTTACCATAACCTGGGGTGGATGGATTATGAATATGTAGAATGAAATAAGGGGATGGAAGAAAGGTGAGCAACCGTTCCCTAATGTCTCCAGGCTTTGAATGAAAATAGGGAACAAATTACTGTTTTCCTTCTAATGTTTTCTTCCTTTACCAAGCAGCATGGGAGCTATATACTTCCATCAGGCGAAGATAACAGCTTCTTCTCCTTTACTTCTCCTCTGTGCCAAAAATAATGTTAAAAATTGAGATAGTGGTCGGATAGTTTTGCCTCTATTTCTCCTGATATTTTGTTTGGTTTTGCTTTTCACCTTTGTATACTAATCTTCTGGTAAATGCTGTCATGACTTTGTAGGAGTCTGGATTATATTTATGGAACTTTATCCTGGATTTTCTCTTTTTCGTGGATTATACGAGTTTTCCTACTATGCTTTCAGTGGTAATTTAATGGGAACAGATGGTATGAGATGGAAAGATTTAAGTGATGGAAAAAATGGGATGAAGGAGGTCCTAATAATTATGATACTGCAGTGGTTGGTGTTTCTCGTTCTTGCTTATTACATTGATCAGATTGCATCATCAGGGAAAGATCCCCTTTTTTTCTTGAGGAACTCCCGGAAGAAGCCTTCACTTCCTGTCAGGAAACTTAGTTTATCAAGGGAGGGGGCTAAAGTTTTTGTACAAATGGAGAAACCTGATGTAGCTCAGGAGGTAAACATTTAACGTTTCTCGTGAAAAAACATTTTTCTCTTATCATTTGTTCCTATCTACAAAACTAACTGTACTGAACCTCCTTTCAACAGAGGGAGAGAGTTGAGCAGTTGCTCGAATCAAATACAGGTCATGCCATCATTTGTGACAATTTGAAAAAGGTTTATCCAGGGAAAGATGGAAACCCTGAGAAATTTGCAGTGAGAGGATTGTCACTTGCTTTGCCTCAAGGGGAATGTTTTGGTATGCTAGGTCCGAATGGTGCTGGCAAAACTACTTTTATTAACATGGTCAGTCCTGTTGTCTGTTTCTCTTAGATGTATCTTTGTAAATCTTAAGTTTTAGTCACTCAAGGATGTGACCTTATAACTTCAAAAACACATTCTTAGTGCCCTTCTTTTTGTAGTCAGATATAACGTATACTGATTCTTCTTTCATTTACTTAGATTGCAAAAACTGAAAACTCTACACCCCTTATTGATATTTTTCTGCTAACAGATGATTGGGCTCATAAAACCAAGCTCTGGTACTGCATATGCTCAGGGTATGGATATTCGAAGAGACATGGATATGATATACACCAACATGGGTGTATGTCCGCAACATGAGTAAGAATCTATTTTCTATTAAGTCAAGTTGATATATGATCCCTTCTCCTTCCTACAAATATCAGTGTCATAATACTAATTGACTTTTTTTCATGTGGAATATTATTTCAGCTTACTTTGGGAAAAATTAACAGGAAGGGAGCACCTACTTTTCTATGGAAGGCTTAAAAATCTTAAAGGAGAAGTCTTGACACAAGTAAGTTAATGGCTCACATATGAACTTTTACTCGGGGGCTTATGAGGAGCACTTGCAAAATTGAAATTATCAACCAAAAGCTGTTAGAGCAGAAATGTTGCTTCAGCTATGTTACAGCCAATTAGCATAACTTTTCCCATTGCCAGGATATTGTTACTGATATCTATATCAATAGCAAAGCAATTGGCTGAGTCCTCCCCCCCCCTTTCTCCTCCCTAACCCACTAAACAACCCCCCAAGGTCCTAAAATTACATGAGATGTTCAAGTTTCAGGGTTGGAATAAGGGCAATTAGTTGTCGAGGCAATTAGAAAGACAAAATGTTGATGAAATTGACTCTTCATCCAAAGCAGATGCTTTTTTATGTATTTGAGCTACTTATACCTTTCTGTCTACAGGCAGTTGAAGAATCTCTTAAGAGTGTCAACTTGTTTCATGGAGGCGTTGCTGACAAGCAAGCTGGGAAATACAGTGGAGGAATGAAAAGGAGACTAAGTGTTGCTATCTCACTGATTGGAGATCCCAAGGTATGTTAGTGCTACCATCCATCCTCATAGAAAGACAATCAGAGATGTGTATAATGTATTGATATTCTTTGTGGTTTATGTATTTTTCTAGGTTGTCTACATGGATGAGCCCAGTACTGGACTGGATCCAGCTTCACGAAATAACTTGTGGAATGTGGTTAAACGTGCAAAGCAAGATAGAGCAATTATTCTCACAAGTAATTTAACGTTACTTCTCTTGCTTCTTTGTTGCCCCTTTTGAGCTGAATAAAATTTCTATTGGTTTCTCCAATTACGCATGTTCTGTAAAAAACAGTATAAAGTAATCTTAAAAGTACCGATAATGGGATATTATGCGTTACACACCAGTTTCTTGTCATTCCACATTAATTCAGATGTACTAGCCCAACATTTCTTGGACTTTGTACACCTGAATTATTTCCTTGTTCCTTCCTAACCCCTGTTGAATGAGATCATTAATATGATAAACTCATAAGGATAACAATTTCAGCTCATTCAATGGAAGAAGCGGAGCATCTATGTGATCGACTAGGAATATTCGTGGATGGCAACTTGCAGTGTGTAGGAAATCCCAAAGAGGTAATTTTGAGCCTTTAAGATATTTTTTAAATCCTGTGCATTGACTGTGCTTCCCTCACTGTTATGAGATCGTGGACAAGGTACTCTTCTGATAGGAATAATAATGTGTTCATAAGTAAGAATGAAGGGAAGTGGAGAGTTGGTAGGCTAAGAAGTTTACCTTTGAAATATAATGCTGCAAGTGTTAGTTTATATATTTTTTCGACGTCTCCATCTGATACCATTTATTTTCCAACTGTTCTGACCATGTACTCCCCTGTTGGATGACAGTTGAAGGCGAGATACGGAGGGTCTTATGTGTTTACAATGACAACATCATCAGATAATGAGGAGGAAGTGGAGCGCATGGTGCGACGCCTATCCCCAAATGCCAACAGGGTATACCATTTATCGGGGACACAAAAGTTTGAGTTGCCAAAGCAAGAGGTTAGAATTGCAGATGTATTTCAAGCTGTTGAAAAAGCAAAGAGTAGATTCACTGTTTATGCTTGGGGTCTGGCTGATACAACTTTGGAGGATGTGTTTATCAAAGTTGCCCGCACTGCTCAGGCTTTCAATGTTCTCTCTTGACATCCATAGTAGCACCAACATCTACCTTTTATTGCGGCTCAAGTTTCTCATTTTGTGATGATTTTGTCTGAATCACTCTGTCATATATTTGTGTTACTATGTTCATTTCATGTAGACACATATTTTTTTGGTACATTGGAGGATTGTAAATATCATTTGTGATGAATGATAATATATACAGTTTGCTTCCCAACATTTGTTTCATACTGAAGTGTCAATGACTCAATTTTTTCATGTCTATATACTTTTTGTTTCTCATTTAGATGACTACTTATATCATATGGATACGTTACTATGTGGACTCTGCAGAGAGTATTTTTAATGAGAATTCGAAAATCAGCCCAATAAACCAGAGAGTCAGCATCAAGTTGGTAAATTTTTCTGGTATATTGTCTATGAATCTTGTCCAATTACGTATGACGACGATGGAACGTTACTAATGTTTAAACACAAAAGAGGGCAATTTTAGCTGTATTTGTTTCTGTAAATGTTTTCTAGTTTAGTGTAATCATGACTAATTTAGATATATTTCATCAAATTGTGAAAATAATTAAATATCACTGGTGAAATTTAAAACACATTATACTTAAATACTATTCAATTTAGATATAGCAATTGGGGACCAGGCTAGCCCATTTTGAAAAGTTTGTTACTACAAAATAGCTCAGTTTCTTCTACTTAAAAAAATTAACTTGTTTCTCTCTTTATTTTGGGTGGGGTATCTATGAGTTGAAGAGAAAGGTACGAGAGGAGGGACCCCTAGCTGAACTAGAACTAGCTCCTACATCTCTTTTCTTTTTTAAGGGAAACAGTGAAGGGATTACAAAATAAATAATTGAAGGTGGAAATTCAGGTATTCAAAATTATTAATGTCGAGCAAGTTCAAACTATTAAATGGAAACTCTAATTTAAGATTAATTTTCGTTCTTCAATATCCTCTTCTTCTTTTTTCATTTCCTTTTAAGTTAGTTTCTATTGTTCTATCCATCCTCAATAGTTTGTATAGTTGTTCGAACTTCAATATAGTAATTTGAACCAACTAACAAAAAATTCGCTTTATTTGAAATCATGTGGGAGTTTTGTAATTTAAAAGCATTACTTCCTACTTGTTCATATTGAATTTTCACTTCTTTTTAAAAAAAATACTAAATAAAGTGGATATTTTTATCATAATATTCATACTATTGATGTATATATAGTCTTAAGTCTTATGAAATGATTTCAGAAATAAGTAGTTATTGTTACAAGTAAAATATGAAATAAGATTTATTTTATATGTTAAAATGAACAAATAAAAATAAAAAAATATTTTTGATACAATGGATAAGTAAAGTGAACATGGGAGTAAATTGAAAGCATCTATGTTATTGAGTTATTGGTAGTTCATATGTTTCCTATGTGAAGGCAGAATATTTATTTAAATGGTTGAAGTAACACAAGATACTTGTGTTGTGCTGTGTAATCTGAAAAAATTACTAAAAAAAAAAAAGGCAGTCCGGTGCACTTAAGCTCTCGCTATGCGCAGGGTCCGGGAATCTGAAAAAAATTACTAATTATGGAAAATAAATAAGGAAACTGACTTTCTTTTTGGCTAAAAAATAATCAGACTTGGGATATTATGGGTTAATATTTGCATAAGAGGAGAATTGTATGAAACTCAAAAAAGAACTAATACTTTGTCAATTTGATGCTTATTTATTTTTATTTTTTATTACGATAGTGTTCATCTCATTTTATATACATCTCAACACTATTTTATTGTATAAAGTCGATATCCCACTAGCATAAAAATACCATGCAACTCTGGAGAGAAAAGGAAAGAAATAGATTTTAAAAAAAAAATTAAAGCTTGTGCTGGTCTTAATTGACAAGAAAACTTTGAATTTTATTTAATTTATGTATTCCCATTTTCCCGTCATCTGAACAAACGACAACTTCAATTTGACAAATGAGATAAGGTGAGAATATTTGAAGGATGGAATAGTAAATATATTACATCTTAAAAGATTAAGGCTTCGTTTAGTAGGGAGTATTAAGTAGGGCCGCTTATCGGGCCATTGACTTAATAATTTGACATATCAGATATCGATTTTTAAATTTATTAATCCGCTAGCCAATCTATAAGATATCGATTGATTTGGTAACGGATTAGCAATTATCGGATGTTTATCGAATGGTGTATCGATTAATCTCTAATTTTTATGGTACCTTTTTTTTGATGAACGCACCTTACAAAAAAGATGACTTCTTTTCACTATTTTAAAAGCCGTGAGCCAGGGACTTCTTTACGCCTTTTCCTCTTTTAAACTTTAGTATTTTTTTTGAGTTTGGTGACTTGCTCTCTATTCTTTAAGGCAAAATACGTAATTATAGAAAAATAAATAAGTTTTTCTGGCTTTATGGATTTAGTCTTTAGGAGTTAGGACTAACAATGAAAAAATATATAATCACTCTTATATATTGTGATAAAATATTAAATAAGGCTAATATACCTAAAATAAAAGTGTAAGTATTGTAATTTTTAACGGGTTAACGGTTTACCCGGTAAGGAAATTGAATAATCCGCCCCCACACCAATAAGCCATTAATTATGAAATTTTAATTCGTTCCTCAACCATTTATTCAATAACTCAATACTAATAAACCAATTTTGCGGCTGGCTTATTGGTTAGGGTTCTATTTTGAACACCCTTAGTATTAAGAGAAATAGTTCGTGTATTATGTATAGTGTTATTTAGTTTTATATTTGGTAGAAATTTTAGGCCTATGTATAACTAAGTCATGTATTAGTTATACATCCTACGTGGTATTATATGATGTATTACTAAATGAAGGTATTAGTAATATACAGGATTTAATATCATGGGATTGATCTATGTAAAGACAAAAATACCCTCAAATCATTTTGTTTATTTTCTTGATTTTATGTTTTATATTTATACTAGAAAATTTTATTTAAATAAATTAGCTTTCAAATTTTATTATTTAGAGAGAGTTGTTGTTGCTAAATAAATCCAATACAAATCAATACAATATTTGAAATGTGAGTTGTTTAACATTTACTAATTAAAAAGGGAAATATATAACCACAAGACATTTGCGATCATAATTGAATGTATTATTTATTGATATATATGTGGTTTTATAATTATTTATATTTTGAACAATTTATAAAATTGCATACATATTAAAATAATAACTTACAATTTTTATGTGTAAATGTAGATGGTTTGTTCTATTTTAAAATTGTTTACCGTCTTTTCGATTTTAAAAGTAGATGGTATATCATTTTTAAATTGAAAATTGATGTTATGAGTGATCAATTTATTCAGATAACAATTATTTATCCTCAAATAATTCAAGTGAGAAAATAATAAATATGACGATAAAATTGTTCTTCCCCTATATAGGTAGAAGGCCACAAAAAAATAATATTGTCCGACAGTTATCTATCTTGGCCCAATTACATAAAATAAAAAATCTCATAATAATTCAACGATATAATTGAAAAGAAGTTTTTTATAGGATTTTAATCCCAAAACAATGAACCAAACACTTGATAACAAATAAACACTATATTACTGATTCATGTATTAGTAATCTATGCATTACAAATCATGTATTATTAATCTTTCATACCAAATGATCCCTAAGTACAAGGTTTGATTTTTAGTTATTTGGACATCATTTGATCCATTTTTTTTAAAAAAGAAAAGTATATGAGTTGAGTTGAATCCAAATAATGAAATTGCTTTAATAAAAAAAGAATTTAGTGATAACTAATTAATAAAACTCTGTTTTCAAAAGAAGTCATAACTGTCTCCTCCTTTACATATTTTCGGATTCGGCTTTTTTTCATTCCTCTTCTCTTCATTTTTTTAATTCCGATTTATACGTGTAATATCTATCTTACTTAAACATTAAAGATCTAAATTAATTAATTTTATTAATAAAAAAGTTTATTAATTAACCATGATTAAATAAAAGATGTTACTATTTAAGTTCCCAATTTTGATAAGAAAATATCCATCTCCTAAACTTTTAAGATCGAATAAAATTACTTCAATTAAATAGCATTAAACTTTGATATAAAATGATTTTTTCCATAGTTTTATAACACTGAATCACAATCAAGATCTGGAAATATTTTGTTTTAAAAAGAATCTGTTTACTTTTTGAAAAAGTTTATCTAACAAAAAAATCAGTTTATATTTCTTTGATATTTTAGGGAAAAGTAATTTTCGATACTTTTTATTTAATATCTAAATTCTGGAAATTCTAATATGATTTACAATGTTTTTCTTTGTAAAACAATTTATTCAAATGTTGATTTTAAATTGGCAGAAATTTAGTCTATGAAGAAGCAATCTTTTTGCGTGTGAATGAAAAAACAAATTCGGTATAAATAACAAAAATAATCAAAATAGTTTTTTATTTTTATCTTTTAGCTAAAATTGGATAAATTTAAATGGTGATATATCTCCATTTAACCATAATTAAGACACTACATTACTTAAAAATCTACATCATTAATATTTAAAAATAAGACAATCCTCAAACATATATACAGAAACTTGGCGAAAATCGAGATTAAAAAAATGGATCCCATATTTTCGGCTACTTTTAGCTAACAAATACATTTATTAATGGTGAATATGGCATCATAATTTGCTCTAAAATTCTAATACGTATTTACATTCCTAGTTTTGAATATTTGTCCTTATCCCACTATTCCAAATCTTTCCTTATCAGCATCTCATCTGAATTTACCAAAGATTTTTTTTTTTTTTTATCTACCATTCTGTCATTTTAACAAAATCCAAAATTTCACTTATCTATAATAAACCTCCTGCTATAGTAAGTCATCAACAATTTATCTACTTTCAATAATGACCAAAACATCTATTTTCTGCTTTTTTGCTTTTATCACTCTTTTTCTTTGTAAAAATTCATGTTCAGCAACTGAAGAAATTAAAGTGTATGAGTTGAAGAAGGATGATTTTTCTTTAAAGATCACAAATTATGGTGCAACAGTAATTTCTGTTGTACTTCCTGATAAAAACGGTATGATTTTTTATTTTTTAATTTCTTACATGTTTATGTACTGTCAATTTCATATCTTAAGTTTGTTTTTTCCTATTTAACACTCACACTTTTACTCCTTTTAAGGAAAATTGGATGATGTTGTTCTTGCCTACGACTCCATCGATGACTACAAGGTTAGTTTCTATGTCGGATCTAAGATTTGAAGTTTATAAGTTGCTACGAGACGCGGAGGTAATATACAATGGCTTCACAATCAAATATGTAGTGAACTTTTTTACCAAATATAAAGATTTGACGAAAAAGAAAAGGATTTTTGTGAACCTCATATACTATTACTCTCTGGATCTGACATATCCCTTTTTGTATAACTTAAATAGCTGTTCCCAAAAGAAAGGCAGACATGTGTATAATACAAGTATAATTAGCTAACGTTTGGTCATAGAATTTGAGAGTAGTTTTTGAAAAACTGATCTTGAAATATTTCGAGTTATGTTTTTTTGGACTTTTACTCACAAAACTTCAAATATTTCCGTGTTTTTGTGTGTTTTCTTCTTAATTGAAGTTATTAAGTATTTGTAGAACGACACAACATATTTTGGTGGCCTAATTGGAAGAGTTGCTAATCGGATTGGAGGAGCAAAATTTGAGTTGAATGGTGTGGAATATAAATTACCAGCTAATGATCATGGAAACACACTCCATGGTATTTGTAATTATAAATCTTTTTTGTTATTAATGAAATCTCTCTATTCTAACCACTTGATTAAGATGTCGAAAATTGTGTTAAATCTCAGGGGGTAGCAGAGGATTCTCTAGTGTAATTTGGACTGTGGAAGATTTTCAGGAAGATAGTCATCTTACTCTTACCTACAATAGCGTTGATGGTGAACAAGGTACACATCATGCAATTTTTGCAGGAGATAAAGATCCAAAATGACGATTATTTTACTTTGTTGTTGTTAGTGTTTCGTTTTCCTGTATGCTTTGTGATGGTTCCGCTAGTACTTGTTATATCTCTTTTCTTCGGTATGTTCTTTGATATGTGTTATCTAAGCTGGAGGTCTTTCGTAAACAGTCTTTTTACCTCTGTGACGTAGGACAAGGTTTGTATACACTCGACCTCACTTTATGAGACTACATTGTGTATGTTGTTGTAGTAGTAGTAGTAGTAGATTGATCCGAGCGTGTAATAGGCCAGATGAGAAGAAACTAAATCAATAGATTGTACGGTAGATAAAGAATTAAATGATGATGGGAAGATCTACCCATATAATGGATGCCCTGGCAACTGCTTATGTTTTTTCTATCTGCCATTGAAAAGTTCAAAAGATTCTCATTGTTATAGCTGGATGTGAAAAACACTTATTGCTCAAATCGAATCCTTTTTACTACTATTTATTTTCTAGCTAGACAATTTTTGACAATCAAATGTTGTGAAACAGGATTTCCAGGTGACCTTTCTGTCAAGGTTACATACATGTTCATTGAGACAAATAAATTAGCCTTAATCATGCAAGCAAAGCCACTAAACAAAGCCACACCAGTGAATTTAGCATCTCACACTTACTGGAATCTTGGTGGACACAACAGCGGAGACATTTTGTCCCAAACTATTCAGATTTTCGGGTCCAAGATTACTCCTGTTAATGATAAGCTCATCCCCAACGGAGAAATTATCCCGGTTAAGGGAACAGGCTATGATTTCCTCCAGCCACGGATGATAGGGAGCAAGTTAAATGAAATCCCGGGTGGATACGATATCAACTATGTGTTGGATAATACCGAGGGCAAGCATTTACAGAGGGTTGCAATTGTCCAAGAAAGCAAATCAGGTAGAAAGATGGAATTGTGGACAGATAAACCTGGTGTGCAGTTTTATACAAGTAATATGTTGGATAATGTTAAGGGAAAAGGTGGGTTTATTTACTCAAAGTATGCTGCACTTTGTTTGGAGACACAAGGCTTCCCTGATTCTGTCAATCATCCCAATTTTCCTTCCCAAATTGTGAATCCAGGGGAAACTTATAAGCACATTATGGTTTATAGGTTTACTGCCTCTTAGAAACTTGTAGATTTTTCATAACAATAAAAGGTAGCTCTTAGTTATCACTTTGATTTTATATTTCACTGTTTATTTATGTTCTTCAATTAGATGTACTCAATGTCCTACTTTTGTTGGAGATGCTACCCATTCTGAATTCTTGTAAGCAAATTCTCAAGCCATGAAAACTTTCATTCCCAATGAAACAGTACATAAATCTCGTTCATAAATTCGAATTCAAGATAGACAGATCCATTCATGCTTACATTAGAAGAGATTTTAATGCACACATTTTCTACTTGGCTATTGTTGCAAAAGCCACAATCAGTCTATCAACTCGCAATTGATAACTTTTAAGAAAAGGGAATTTTAGGAGCACAATAAACGGTGGACTTTTTCCAATTAACCAACTGAATTTTCAATGCACACTTACTAAAGCAACTGGACATAAACCTGAATAATCAGACGCAACAGGAAAATAAAGAACAAAGTCAACAGAAAAAGCCTTAGAAACAAGCAAAACAAAGGAATATAATGTCTTATCGACTCTTGGGATTCCAGTAAAATCAGCTGAATTACAAGTTTTGCTATTCAATTAGCACCCTGTGTTGTTGTCTTCTTGAAATCAATCTTGTCAACTTTGACTTCTCCATCAATGAGTTCATAAACATAGACCACAACACGCAAGGCATCAATGTCCATGAGAACAAAGCTAGGGTTGACATCATATGTGATGCTACTGTAGGCACCAGTAGCAGATCCTGGATTTATAACGACCCCTGCTTCATGTTTGTATGCTGTGAACTGATGGGTGTGGCCAGTCACAAGTATGTCTACGTCCAATTGCCTTTGAAGCATGGCTAATGAGTCCAAGTCACCCCATGGAATAACCTGGAGGACAAGAAGACAAGTGGAAGATACCATTACTACTAGATGGGTTGCATGCTTGTATTTCTCAAATATTTCTTACATGATAACTTCAGTTTAGATTCAAAGTGGATGACTATTTCTAAGAAATTGTATGCAAAAAGTTTAAAGACAAACAGTAGCAGGAGATAGTGGGTTAAAAGGTGGGAAAGTTGAGCGACAGATCAAAATAGAGTACAAACTTGGCCCCTAATATTCTTTTAAGTTAGTTGGTGAGGTATTGGACAGACATGGATGCCACACCTTGAGGATAGACCAATAAATACAGCAGGGCTTTTTCAGCAGTCTAGATAAATGCATTCAAATCTTGCAAATACACCAAAAGATTTCAATATCATGGTAAGCAAGAATGTTATTGCAAGTAAGTTAACTCTCTTTACAATCAACATACAAACAAAGTTTCTTAGCAAGATGAATAAGTAAATTTGGTGTGAGCACTTATATATAGAACGAGGCAGATATAAAAGCCTGCAGCCAAAGATAGGTCAGGGTGCATGTTAATACATATGTATCTGCTACATACCATACAACTAAGTAAATTGTACTTAGATGTTAGATTTAGCCCTGACAAGAATTCAGATCACCTGAATACCCCAAATAACCCCATTAGAATAAAGCAGGACAGCAAGAGTAACAAAAAGATGGTGAATCAGACCTGGTGGCCATGGCATAATCCAAGCTTAAATTGACCGATCGTGAGAGTCTTGGTCTCAGGGTAACGTGCCTCCTCGTCATACTCGCCTCTAGTAATATGCAAGTCAGGACAAAGAGTCTTCAAGTAATCATGAACCTCCTTCACATGTAATTTGGATGAGGCAGTCAATACATTTTCATAAGGAATCTACATCTAACTTGGATGCTAAAAGACCTAGAACATGAGTGTCCATACCAAATGAAGTACGTAATTGGAAGTTAAAAAACAAAACGAATTTGTTAAGGCAAAAGATATCACACAAACTGTAGGAATGTTAATCCTAGAGGTTGCTCAATACAACTTAGTAGCACTATGTGTAATTAGAGCACATTGTTGGAGTAGCCTACAGATAAAACAGTACTGATGGAGTAAATGCATTTTAATTTCCTAAACAAACTAAGGAACAAGGTCTTCACTCTACATTTAACATGGTTTACTGAAAAGATATCTGCCAAAATGACTAATCACTCCGAATATTAAGCATTAGATTGACTATTCAGGCTCCTACTTCAGATTACAAGAAAGTCGAAACAATCATAAACTGTGCTCATAAAACAGAACAGACAATTAGCATCTCCAATTTTTCTCCCCAGGTGCACAGGATAGAACAGTGCTGTCAAAGGAGTGGTTTCAAGCATGCTTAAACAATGATGCCACACATGCTGCAGACTGTGCACTTCGCCTCGTTTAGGCAGCACTTCAATGGAGACGCCAAGGCTTCAAGGCGTGGATCTTAGGAAAAACAAGCCCAGGAACTGTATTTTAAATTTTTATAAAAGGGTCTTTTGAATAAATAAACGAGGACTAATCCATGAACTTTGTCTTGAAAAAAGCAACACTCAAAAATAAAATAAAGTCGGCAAACTTTATGTCAACTCTTGAGCAAATAAATGATGAAAATATTAGAGGTTAGGAATAGGAAATTAGAAATTTATAGAATAAGAAAAGTGACCAGATCACAATTAGAAATTTAAAGTTGCATCTTTGCAACTGATTCTGAAATTTAAGATGGTCCTATGAATGTGATTTCATATAATTCAATTATTGCAGTAATTTCAATTCCTCCACTGAAAGTATATATTATATAATTTTTCTTTAAACTGGATTTCTTCATCAAAGCGCTACACCCTTGGTTCCACATAGCACTCGAAAATCCGATGTGCTTTGGCAATATTGTGCACTTTTCATTAAAGCCTTTGAAAATATTGGGACAGAAGACAAATACATGTTACCTCTCTTATTCAACTACAGCTTCTAATAGGAGAATATCTTGGCCAAAAACACAAATGACGTCAAAGATATTTTCCCTCATGCATAAGTAACTATCAAGTTCAACCTTAAAAGTTGAGGTTATGTAGAAGAGTGGGCAAAGCGAACTAGAACTTTCCCAAAAATGATTGCAGAAAAGCTCTTTTTTAGTCTTTGATACAGCCTAATTAAAAAGGAATTATGAGGTTGGGATAGAATAAAATAACGCCTGTTTTACAAGTGATAAGTCTGCAACAACCAGGAAGTATAGGGACGGAATTACTAATGTCAAACTATTGGAAATAGAATTTATCAAGGAGAAAAAACAAGTCAAAGAAAGCTTAATGTAAAAAAATTACTTCAAGAGGTTATTCAATTAAGAAAATTCCAGTCACATTTGTATCCAACCGTGATGTTGTAAAAGTGAGTTTAAACAAGTACCTACAAAGAACACCTCACTTAAAAAGATTTTATATACAAGCATAGGATACATCAGTAGGTAACTTATGAAAGTAAATAACCAACCAATTAATTCTTCAAATTTGTTGATAGTTACTACCATAAATTCATTCATTTCCTCAGGAAAAGAAACCTGAACTCGTTGCCTTGGGATAGATATGAAGAACATTATATGTTCTTCATCTGCTCACTTGATTATCCAAAGCCATTCACAACATCCTTATATGCTTTCTACCATGAGAGTTACTCAAGACACATCCATCTCTAGCTATAATAATCTATTTGACATTCCCTTTCATAGCTTCCCAAATTTCTGTTATTCAGAAGTCCATTTATTACTCAATCTGATTTTTTTGCTGGGAAAGAAATCAAACTACTTCTTCTGCAGGAAGAAATCTATTTCTCCATACAAACTTATCCTGATGCTTGCAAAAATATTGGAAAATAATACCAAACATTGAACAACTGTTGCACATTAGTTTTATAAAATGTATATTAATAGTACAAATCTGAAGCAAATTTAACTGTAAAAAATCCTGTCCGCAGTTTGTCAATTTTCAATGGAGACTACAGTCCAGAAGATGCAACCAAAGAAAAGTCATCCTAGGGTTTTAGCTTCTTCCAAAGGAAAATCTCCCGTAAAGGCAGAACATAACTAATCCAGCATATAAGCCGACCAATCTCTCCAGCAATGTTGAATTAGCAGATTGGCAAACAAAAAATAATCCATTAACAATAACAATAATTTATACCAATTACTTTCTAATGATCTAGTGCGACCAACTAACAATAATTTTGATTAATAAAAATCAAGAAGAAAAACTCACTTTAATGCAGAGGTTACCAGTACAGATTACATGTTGGATCTTTCCAGGAACAAGCATAGACTTAAACTTTGCAGGAAGATCAGCAGCTCTATGCGGGATGTGCAGATCTCCCAAGGCTAAAACCAGCACCATCTTCCTCCTTACTAATCAACTCAGCCCTATTGAAATTTCAATCAACGATCGACAATCTGGAACACCAAATTAGATCAAAATCAACGAATTTGATAATTTGCAAGCAATTCGGTTTTGCCCATTAAGCCCTCTCTCTGCTTTGTCGTGAAAAAACTCCAGCACCGGTTTGATCACTGAAAAATCAGGGACGGTACGACGTCGTTAATCCTTTTTGGTATTTTCATTGTTTTCCAACTTTGCCCTTCTACTTCACATTAATCTCACGTGACTTCGCCAAGTCTTTCTTCGGTGCCGTTTGGCCCTAAAAAATTTTTGGAGAAGCTTGGGAAAAATTTGAGAAAAACTTAGGAAGTGGTGTTTGACCATAAAATTTGGTAAATATATTTGAAGAATTTTCAGTTTTCCAAATACTAAAAAAATTTAGTATTTGAAAACTTGGGATAGTATTTGGAAAGTTTTAAATATTTAAAAATTATTCTAAATTTTTATATTTTTTTAAAAAATATCCATCATTTATTTATTTCAACTAATATTTATCTACCTCTCCAAAAAAAGTTATAATTATAATTTGAGTGACAAGATTGAGTAAAAAAAACAATTTGCTTTTAATGGATTATAATTCCAACTGAATCACTGACAAGTTTGAGTATGCGATTAATGTATTGATCTTACCCATATTGTTATTTAATTTTATTGTTGTTGATGATTATCAATTATGTTATAAGGTTATATTTTAGCAGAACATGTTCATTATAGAATAATAATACAAACTTATGGGTACTTTTAATAATTTTTAGAACTTACAGGTATAAATCATATTTTTTTAAATAGTCAAATATTCTTGGAAAAATTTAGGGTCAAACGTATGGTGAAACTTCACCAAAACTTGCCAAGGTTATTTGGAAATTTGGAGCTAAACGCTAGCTTCTTCTTTATTCCCTTGGATTTATAAATTGTTATACTCCAGAGATTTCCAAAATACCCCTAGAGAATAGTGCACTCGCATAACGTATCATCCCTAGTTTTTTTTGGCCAATACGAGGCCAGAATATCGAGCAGGTGAAAAATCATATGGGTAAGTGGTCCTGATTGAATTTTCGGCCAATCAAATCAAAAGATAATTTTTTGGGGCAAAATTAAAATTCCAGAGAAGTGTGCGATCAGTCCGCGTTGCGGACTTGCTCCTCCATAGTGTAATTTTTCCCGAAATCTATCGAGATACCTTTTTCACGCAAATAAACCATAAAACGCATTCGTCGAATGCGATTTATACTTTGTACATAAATCGCATTCCACAAATGTGATTTATGTGTTAAGGAAGTATACTGACCCGGTTTTTAGTAAGGGGCATTTCGATTTTTTCTCCATCTATCCTATACTTAACTCACGTCATTTTGAGGCTGTTTTTAACCCTATATCAGTTCCTAAGCGTGATTTTCCTATTAATTACGCTCTTAAACTTTGAGAACTAGGACTGAGAAGAAAAGAGAGGCTGGGGTTCAGAGAAATCAAGTCGAATCTTCAACGTTTGATTGTCCAATCTTCATCCTAGGTATGTAAAGCTAACCACAACATTGGATTGAGTTCGTCCATGTGCCCTACATCTAATTCTATCGATTGTTGATAATGAGGTGAGTCTAACCTAATTTCTTGAATTCCAAATGAGTTAATTGTTCTTGTTCTTCTATTGAGTTCCGTATAATTAGGTTCAATTATTGTTTTTTTTCTATCTCTCACTTGATTGGAATTGTTGTTCATGGCTACTTTTTCGTGAATCCTAATTGATTTGATAATAATGAGTCTTACATACGTATTTTTGAGTAAAGATGGTGACTTTTATGCATTTATGAAGAGAGTGATTTGAACTAATATATATATATATATATATATATTACATAATAAATGAGTTTGAGTTTTCATATAAATTGAGTTCTTGAGAATTTCCTTAAATTTAACATATTTTACATAATATTGCATAATGGATATTTTCTACGACTAGTTTCTTGAACAAATGATTCGAACTACTTATTTCATAAACCCTAATAGTATTTTGACTAATATTGGATGCATATGCCTAAGGATTGAATCTAGAGCCTTGAACTTGTGAATGTATGATTGGGATTGGGATGTGAATATGATGATAATCTTGATGAAACTTGATAGTCTTTTATATCTTCATAATTGAATCCAATTGAATGGTCGCAACTGAATGTTGTCATAAATGATTGTTCCAACTACTCTTAAATAAATGATTGGATAATTGATTGATTGGATAAAGCTGATGAACTGATAAGAGTCCATATGAGACTTATTGAATGGTTTGATTGGAATTGATTGTCTTATGAGCATTGAGTCTAGGATAGAGTATCAAGCACCGAATTGGGTAAGAGTAAGTAACAACTCAAACTCAATAACTATGTAGATAGTGTAGGAGAGGATTAAACCATTAAGTCGGATGTTTCCCTATTTTATTGTCCTAACATAATAGGACTTGATTGATGTTGGATCCGTGATTTGTTGATTCGTTCTTTACCCTGACAAAATATTGAATGGGCGTGACAACAACGTCGGCTTGTTATACTATTACTGGCTCATAAGTGATGATTTTCGAATAAGAGAAACTCTCATATAGGTCTTAATAGTACTCTGATTGGATTGGATTGGATCATGTATGGTTAGTCTCGTCTAAACCGTACTCTTGCTTTAGACTTATGACATCCTGATTGAGTTCCTTACTCTTGATTGAGTTACTTGAGTTGATGTTATTCTATCTTACTCATGTTTCACTCTGCCATATTACATATTCGTACATTCCACGTACCGACGTCAATTTAGGCCTGCATCCTTTAATGATGCAGGAACGGGTATTAGTGATCATCAACAAGCGCACGTTGAAGATCTTTTTCATATTTCAGTTGATTAGTAAGTCCTCCCTGCTTTCGGAGGATACCACTCTTTTATCATCTAACTTTAGAGTTTAGACTTTTACTTTTATTTTGATTAAGATAGCCATGAACCCGTCATTGGAACCACTTAGACAGTTGATAGAGACTTCATAGACTAAATTGTTGATGTGTTGATTGAATTTTGTCTTTTGGCTAGTTTAATTCATACTAGTCTTGTTAATTGGATTAGATAGATTGTTGGTCTTTGGCTTTATTCTATAATTTATCTATTTGATTATCATATTGAGTTGTTTTCTTGATGAGTTAAGTCTTCTCCGATAGAGTGTTGATTCAATGAATGTGTGAACATGCTAAGTTGTTCGCATGGAGATTAGCAATAGTCTCTGAGTGTCGATCATGCCTAGAATACCCCCCGAAGCGTGATATAAATGAAAATCACGGACATACCCATCAGAATTCTAAAAATCACGGTCATAAAAGCTTTTGAAACAAAAAAAAAGTGAAAATTAAGAATATAGAAAGTGAATTTATATAATAAATTTTTAAAAAGAAAAGATATTTCTATTTCAAATTATTGTCAAAAATCAGTCATCTTATTTTGGAAAGTATATTGTACTAAAATGTTTTCTAATTTTTTTATTTTTTTTGGAACAGAAGTTTGTATTCGACTTTTCTTATTTGACTAAGCTTCTACAAAGTCGTTAGTGTTTATTTGTTTTAAAAAGTGCTTATTTCTTAAAATTGAGATATTCAATGAAATCTCCAGAAAGTCAAAAGTATTTGTTAAAAAATTATTTGTCAAGCCTTTTGGAGGATAAAAGTGATTTTTTCCTTTTTAAAAAAAGTGTTTATTTTAGAAATTGTGGCGTTTGACTAAATTTTAGGAAGATAAAAATGTATTATTTAGTAGTAGCAGAAATTATTTTCGAGATATTAAAAAGAGTATTTTTTTTATTCCTTGAAGCACTTTCGGAACATTACTACTAGGAGTGTACAAGTCAAATCGTCAAGTCAAATTGATTTGTGGTTTGGTTGGTTTGGCGTTGAAAAAAATAAATCGATCATTATTATTTTGTTTGGTATTAATAGAAAAAAAGTCAAATCGAATTCAAAACAAACCGATATAAATACATATATAATTTTATTTTTTTATACACAAAAAAACATTTATTATAATATGCTTTATAAATATTTTTTAAATTAGTTTATAACATTCAATGTTTACATATATTATTTCATATTTGGGATTGTAATATGACTAAAAAAAATTGACACTTATTGTGTCTTTTAGTAAATTTTTGATATGTTTTCCTATGACAATGTCTTGATGATGATATTGTACATCTTATTTTTTTCGATTTTATTTATTCAAGTGTCTTTGAGATGCCATTAAGCAATATAATTACACGATCAAGGGAGCAAACTTCAATTAAGAACTTCAAGTGCGCCATTAAATCACACGATCAAGAGAACAACCTCTTCAATTTGATATACTTTTCAATTACAGTGTAATTATTAAAAAACCCGGAAAAACCGAGAAAACCAAAAGAATCTACTAAAACCGAAACAAAAAAAAGACATTTGACTGGTTCGATTTGGTTTATAAATTTAATAAACCGACATAATTGATTTGGTTATTTTTAACGAAAAAACAAATCAAACGGACCTATGTACACCTCTAATTACTACTATAACACTGAAAAAGGTTATTATCAAATTGATTAGTCAAATAAAAATTGTTATTTTTAAAAGTGTTTTCTAAGAATCACTTGACACAAAAAAGGTACTTTTCAAAATAGGCAAATTTTGTTTGTAATTTGTGTTTGACAGTTATTTTTAAAAAAAGACTTTCAAAGTGACAATTTTTTTTTTTTAAAAAAATGAATAAGAATATAAATTGTTGCCTATTTATCAAGTAGCAAGGTGACACAAAAATTTGTAAATATTCTCTATGTTCATAAAATAATAGAGTATTATATTTTGTTAGTTTTAATAAGACACGAGGGTATTTAATATTGTTTCAGGGTGAACAATAAAGTTATTAATATTCTGGCTGATTGGAATCTTAATTGCAAGAAAACATACACTTTCATAAATTTTCCAAAGGGGCTAAGGGTTCATACCACATGGATACTAAAATACATTTCCTTCCTTTAGGAGAAAAAAATCATAATAGTATTTTCTCTCTTGAGAGAAGCTTGTTTAGATTCTATGTTCCTTGATTTCGCATTCTGGCCAAATGACATATTGTATACCTCATAATGTCATTTTTTTTTTGAAAGCGCATCAAAATCTCTATTAATCCTATAAAATGGAAGATATTCCATTCTTATTAGGTACAGTAGCAGACCTGGAATTTTACATTAGTAGATTCTATAAAAACACATTTAATCAACAATAAAAATGGTACCGACAAGACTTTCTTGTTTGGATGGGAGAGGGTGATAAACCAAATGAATAATTTTAAAATCAAGATATGTTCGGCCATTCAGTGCTGAGAGGGGTTACAAACACTATACGTGAAGAGTTTTTATTTGCATATTTTCCTGTTGCATGAAATTTGCTATATAAAAGCCCCTACCCAGATCAATTAGGGTAAGTCCTTCTGAGGGCTTCAATAGTTCTATTAGTTTATTTTTGAGGTATTAGTTTGTTTTTGAGGTATTGATGTGTTATTGACACTTTGGATTCCACCAAAATCAGCTGAATTACAAGTTCTTCTATTCAGTTAGCACTCTGTGTTGTTGTCTTCTTGAAATCAATCTTGTCAACTTTGACTTCACCATCAATGATGAGTTCATAAACATAGACCAAAACACGCAGGGCATCAATTTCCATGAGAACAAAGCTAGGGTTGACATCATATGTGATGCTAATGTAGGCACCAGTAGCAGATCCTGGATTTATAACAACCCCGGCTTCATGTTTGTAAGCTGTGAACTGATGGGTGTGTCCAGTCACAAGTATATGTCCACGCCCAATTGCCTTTGAAGCACATAGCGAATGAGTCCAAGTCATCCCATGGAATAACCTGGACGACAAAAAAACAAGTGGAAGACACCATTACTACTAGAAAGGGCAGCATATTTCTCCAATAATTCTTAAATGATTACTTCAGTTTAGAGGAGTAAAAATTTCAAAGTGGAAGACTATTTCTGAAAAATTGTATGCAAAAAGGTTAAAGACAAACAATAGCACTATAACAGGAGATATAGTAGGTCAAAAAGTGGGGGAGGGAAGTTGAGTGACAGAGACCAAAAATAGAAAACAAATATTTCCCTAATATTCTTTCAAGTTAGTAGCGGAAATATTGGACAGACATGGCACTACACCTTGAGGAAAACCAACAATAAATACAGCAGAGCTTTTTCAGCAGTATAGATGAATGCATTCAGATCTAGCAAAAGTGCAACAAAATTTCAATCTCATGCTAAGCAAGAATGTTATTGCAAGTAAACTAAGTCTCTTAACAATAATATACCAACAATAGTTCCTTAGCAAGATGAATAGGTAAATTTGGTGTGAGCACTTATATCGGACGAGGAAACATAAGAACCTGCAGTCAAGAGAAGCATAAACATGCACAGAAATAGAGCAGTGTGCATGTTAATACATATGTATCTGCTACATACCATACAACTAAATAAAGAGTACTTAGATGTTAGTTTTCGCCCTGACAAGAATTCAGATAACCTGAATAACCCAAATTACCTCAGCAGCTTAAAGCAGGACAGCAAGAGTAACAAAAAGATGGTGAATCAGACCTGGTGGCCATGGCATAATTCAAGCTTAAATTGACCAATCGTTAGAGTCTTAGTCTCAGGGTAACGTGTCTCCTCGTCATACTCGCCCCTAGTAATATGCAAGTCAGGACAAAGAGTCTTTAAGTAATCATGAACCTCCTGCAATTGTAATTTGGATGAGGCAGTCAATACATTTTCAAAAAGAATCTACATCTCACTTGGAAGCTAAAAGACCTAGAAAATTAATGTCCACACTGATGAAGTGTGTAATCGGAAGTAAAATCAAAATGAATTTGTTAAGGCAAAAGATAACACACAATTTACAGGAATGGTTATGCCAAGAACTAGGGCTGTTCACAGTTTTGGTTAAAACCAAAACCAAACCGAATAAAAAAACCGAAATTTGGTTTGATTTGGTTTTAAATTTGAAAAACCGATAATATTTGGTTATGGTTATAGTAAAAAATAACCGAACCAAACCGATAATTATATACATAAAATTTATATGTATAATATTAGCTTTTCATAAATAATTAAAGATATTTTTTACCTTTTAATTATTAATTTAATTTTGATCTACTTATTTAGCTATTTTTAAGGTTATATCTTAAAAGAATATGTCAAAGTCCAACAATCCAAGCCCAATTCTAAATTTTATTAAGTGTAAGCACTAAGCAGCATAAGGGTCTCTTTTCCCTTTACAATTCTTCCACTTCCAGCCTAAGAACAAGAGAAGAGAAGCTCACGTTTCTCACAAAGTCATAGTCTATGAGGCTCAAGAGCAACCTCAACTCCTCAAGTACAAGACTGTCAAATTTTGAGAAGGTTTGTGAGAAATTTTTCGAATTTTAAGTTGTTTCCTTTTCTGTTTCGAATGTTTAAGTTGTTTCCTTTGCTAGCTACTTGATTTTAACTTAAGTTTTTTCCTTGTCTGAATGGGTCCTAAACTTCTAATATTTTTCAGATGAAAAGGACAGTTACAGAGGTTGAAGATTCCTAAAGATAATTCAGTAACACCAACATCTGTTGTAACTCAAGCACATGGTAATGCTCCTAATACTTCTTCAGTGCGTAAACCTCCTCAAAAACAGAAAAGAAATACTCTTTGTAGTCGAGACCCTAGCCCTGGGGATAATGGTAGAAGAACATCTGAAATTTGGGATCATTACACACAGTTTACTAATAAAATGGGGAATTGCGGGCAAAATGCAAGTACTGCCCCAAAGACTTGGCTTGCCCTTCTAATTATGGGACTTCTAATCTTTGGGGACATTTGCTTAACAAGTGTGAGAAATACCCTTTTAAGACCATTGATAGGAAGCAGACAACACTCAATATTAAACCTATTAAAGGAGGGGGACAAGGAGGTTTGGAAAACGTTGTTTATAATGTTGTCGAAGTTAGAAGGGCTATTGCCGAGTTTGTTATAATAGATGAACAACCGTTTAGAGTCGTTGAGGGGGAAGGCTTTAAGAGGCTAATGGCGGTTGTTTTGCCTAATTTTGAGTTACCTTCTCGCATTACTGTTGCTAGACAATGTTTAAAAAATTATGAAGAAGAGAAACAAAAGCTTAAAAGGCTTGTCAAAGATCAACGTGTTTGTCTTACTAGCGACACATGGACATCAATGTGTCGCTAGTAAGACAAACACGTTGATCTTCAACAAGCCTTTTAAGCTTTTGTTTCTCTTCTTCATAAATTTTTAAACATTGTCTAGCAACAGTAATGCGAGAAGGTAACTCAAAATTAGGCAAAACAACCGCCATTAGCCTCTTAAAGCCTTCCCCCGCAACGACTCTAAAAGGTTGTTCATCTATTATAACAAACTCGGCAATGGCCCTTCTAACTTCGACAACATTTTAAACAACCTTTTCCAAACCTCCTTGTCCTCCTCCTTTAATAGGTTTAATATTGAGTGTTTCTGCTTCCTATCAATGGTCTTAAAAGGGTATTTCTCACACTTGTTAAGCAAATGTCCCCAAAGATTAGAAGTCCCATAATTAGAAGGGCAAGCCAAGTCTTTGGGGCAGTACTTGCATTTTGCCCGCACCTCCCCCATTTTATTAGTAAACTGTGTATAATGATCCCAAATTTCAGATGTTCTTCTACCATTATCCCCAGGGCTAGGGTCTCGACTACAAGGAGTATTTCTTTTCTGATTTTTAGGAGGTTTACACACTGAAGAAGTATTAGGAGCATTACTATGTGCTTGAGTTACAGCAGATGTTCGTGTTACTGAACTATCTTTATGCTGTTTAGTGCTTACGCTTATTAGAATTTAGAATTTAGAGTTGGGCTTGGATTGTTGGACTTGGACATATTCTTTTAAGACATAACCTTAAAAATAACTAAATAAGTAGATCAAGATTAAATTAATAAATAAAATATATAAAATATCTTTAATTATTTATGAAAAGCTAATATTATACATATAAATAATTATAAATTTTATGTATATAATTATCGATTTGGTTTGATTATTTATTCGGTTATTTTTTAATGTAACCATAACCAAACCAAATATTATACCAAACCAAATCAAATGTCCCTTTTTTTATTCAGTTTGGTTAAATTTTCAGTTTGATTTAGGTTTTAACCAAAACTGTAAACAGCCCTAGTTACGCTTAGCACTCAAAAATCCAATATGCTTTGGCACTATTATGCGCTTTTCAGTAAAACCTTTGACAACATTAGGACAGATATATGGTACCTCTCTTATTCAGCTTTCCAAAGGAAAATGAACATAACTAATCTAGCATAGAAGCCGCTCAATCTCTCCATCAAAGTTGAATTCGCAAATCGGATAACAAAAAATTGATTAATAAAAAGCAAGAAGAAAACTCACTGTAATGCAGAGGTTACCAGTACAGATTACATGTTGATCTTTCCAGGAAAGAGAATAGACTTGAACTTTGCAGAAGATCAGCAGCCCTATGCGGGATGTGAAGATCTCCCAAGGCTAAAACTAGTACCATCCTCCTCTTACTAATCAACTCAGATCTATTCGAATTTCAAGCAACGATCCAGAATCTGGAACAAAATCAAGCAATTTGAAAATTTGCAATGTTGTGCCCATTAAACCCTCTCTCCCCCTCTGCTTTGTCGTTGAAAACTCCAGCACTGGTTCCCTCAAATTTAGTCTGAGATCTCGGAAGAACCGAAAAAGTTCTCGAAGAACGGCGAGTCGCGAAGAAGTGAAAACAAGTGGAATTAAAAGGTGGACCTGCCTAAATGACTTGTATACCCTTGTGGTCCTAGAAATAAAATAAATATAGAAGATATATTAAAAATCGCCGCAAACTGTGCCTATATAACTTCTTCATCCATGCATGTTCTTTTTCATCAATGCAATTGGAAAAAAATGGAGCCAAAACAGATATTAAACTAAAAAAATACAAATCACAATCACCAATCCAGATGTTTTATACACAAACAACAAACAACATTTCAAGCTCGAAACAATAGAAATTAACAACTAAACAGAAATAGAATTCTTCTCGGTGATTCACAATTCAACCTAACAACAGTAGAAACAAAGAATTATTGAAAAGCATAGTAAAAACTATCATCTTCTTCACGCTGATTCACTATTCAACCTAGAAACAGACTTCATCTTCTTGGTAATTCACGGTGATACTCAGTAATGATTTTATTGTTCTCTGTGATAGCAAGATCAATGGCGGTTGCAAACTATTGTGGGCTGCAGGGTGTTCTTAGATTAGTATGGAATGGGATAGGGATTGGTTACAAAGTGTAAGGGAAAATACTGCATAGTGGTTTGTCATTATCAAAAAGGGGAAATGATGCTATGCTATATGGTTTTGATGATTTTACAAATCAGGGAACAGGTAAGGTACCTGATCCCATGTGCGAATTCAGATCACTGAAAGAGATAGTTGACAAACAGTACACTGTATACTTTGTCAAATCTGCAAGTTTGGGTTGTGCTCGGACAAGTCATTTTGCAAAAGAATAGTTGTCTAACCAATGAAATGCCTCCAGCACGGTGTCTATCATATATACATATATATTGTCTACAATAATTCTCGGTGGCTTTTTGGAATCTGAGTGAAGAACATATTGAAAAACTTTTTCTCTGAAATTGAGTCTCGAAGAACATAAGAACCAGAAGAGCTATCAAGTTCTTATTTGTGTTCAGAGTCTTTGTTTCTTGGTCATATCATTGTAGATCTATTCCTATTTTATAAAGGAATTAGATCAACTCGTAGGTAACTGAAAATTTGTGTTAATATAGCTAGAGTTGATTATGGAGACATCTTGAAGTCTGAGCCAACTAGGGTTTGTTGATTTAGTGGGCAACTAGTTGATTTAGTTGGCAATAGAGCTATTGCTCTGAATATGCTAGTCACAGGGTTGTGGAAAGGATTGTGAGTTCAATTCTTAGATGGCAAGAGTTTGTAATCTAAATTTTGATTCTTTGATTAGTGAAGTTTGAGCTAAAATCCTGTGAGAGAGGTTGTGGTTTTTCTCTTTTGAACAAGGAGTTTTCCACGTAAAATCTTATATTTGATTTTACTTTCTGTTTTTTACTTTTCCCTGACAAATAATGAACACATACATTCTATCACAAACATTGTGTGGCATATCCCACATTCAAACCAATTCTCTTTATGAAGTCTTTGGTTATGGGTCTTAATACCTCTGAGGGAAGGAAATCCCCTGACCCTACAGTGAAAGCACACAAAAGGATGTATGGGGATCGGCTGCGCTGGTGCATACTGAGCAATAGGCGCAATAATAGTAGGGACTAGCGGCGATAGAGGAGATTGAGGAAGAGGAGCCGGTGGAGGAGACGGAGGAAAGGCCTGAGCAAGACAACGATTTCTTTTATGGGGCATGCTTACTTTACCTCATTTATTTTCATTAAGTTTCAAACGTGTGAATCTGAATAAGCATTTGAATATTAAGATGTACATTAAGATCTAGATGTCTACATTTGAATACACATCTAAATATTAAGATGTGGTCTCTAGATCCAAACACTAAATGATTAATACTTTATTTTCAATAATTGAATGTGCATATTAGCCAGCTATATAAAAAAAAGTTGCTACAAACAAGCTCAAATAAAAAAAGTCAATATTATTAACTTGAATATTATAAAGGGTTAAAAATAAGTCTAACAAACAAAGTTACTAAAACAAGCTTACATGAAAAAAGTCAATCTTAATGAATAAGAATTATTGATCTTTCCAAATTTAGTATCAAAATGAGTATGTACTGAAATATTTTTCATTTTAATTTTTAGCTTTTAGTATATCAAGAGAAAAATATATTTTTTTATATACTTTCTTTTTAATATTAATAAATTATTTTTAAAATTTTAGAACTAAACATTAATTATTAAATATTACCAAATCGTAGGAGTATAAAGAAAGAATGATGGACCTTTTTTTAGACATTTTTCTAATTAGGTTTTTTCTTTACCTTTTTTTTGTTAATTATGTATAAAATCATTTTTTCTGACTTTCTTCGACTCTTTTTTTGGACGTTTTTAAACCTGGGGGCCCTTTTTGCCCCTTTTTGGACATTTATTTTTTACCCTTTTTGCTTATTATTTTGATTTTTTTTTTAATCAAATCTATTTTAGTTGGAAAAATATTTTTAGTGAAAGGATTTAAATTATAGTCAATATATAATATTATTTAAATAATAGTATAATAATTGAAAGAAATTAGTGAAAAGACGATTTTATCTAAAGTGAAGTCTTTTAATGAAAGATAAAAAGTTCAATCAACATTTTAAGGGTGTCATATTTTTAATATATATATAATTGTATGTCCTGTTTGAAATCTACCTCAATTCAGTAGTGCCTACTTTATTAATTCTTTTTCGCTATTGTAAAAAAAAAAAAAATGTTGAATGAGAAAATATGTACACAATACCTTTTGAACTTATGATTTTATCTAATTTTACAAAATATGTACACAATGTATAGATAATGTATATTTTATATAAAATATACATATGCGTACTCAACATATACACCCCATATACAATTGAATATATATGTAATGTATACTTCGGTCATATATGGTAAACTAGATGACGGATGGTATATATTAATAACTAATGCTTTCAAATATTGCATAAATATTTTGTGGCTTTACTACTTGAGACGTTTAGTTTGCTCCATATACAGTGACATAGGGTTTTCAGGAGAAATACTTAAAAGTTTCAACTATTTGTCGATCCTAAAAACCTATGTAACTGTATATCTTGAATTATCAGTCTAATACATTCCCAAATAATTTTACTTACATTAACATGTTATCATATAATAAAGAATTTAGTGGCGATTATTATATCGGATTGGACCTACTATGCCAAAAAATCTTATATATATATATATATAAAAGAACCTCGCCAGTGATTCCTTTTAATTTATATATTCCCACAACTACCCTTCCCCTCTGCATCAGAAACGCTGTAAACAAGGGTCACTTCTCCCTCATCAACCTTTAAACTACCGCTTCATTCCTTTTACAATGCTTGCGGCTCTTCAGAACCGGTGTGCCTATGTACAAGGGACGCCATCTCTTATAAAAAGAACCACCGCCTATTCTTTTCCTCCAAAACTACCTCCTGTTATCATCGCTTCTCTCTGTTCTTGCTTACCAACTTTCATTTCGTCCTGCCTTACGCTTTAGAAGAAAGCTTCACTCTGATCCTTGCGTTCTACACGGCTGCCTTTGAAGTGGTTATATCTTTGTCGCACCAACTACGTCGCTAAAAAGGCGTGGCCCCACCACAGGCATTCGCAATCATCTATATTTACAGGTTTTGAACTTTTGATTTCTTTTCATCGCTAAACTATATCTCTGCACAAGGCTGCTAATCTAAAATCATGCTTCCACAAATCTATCTCAACAGGTGCAATAAAAACGCTTTATCAAATCTCCGAACAGTCATTTATCTTTTTTTACAGATTCGAACGTTTCTATTCTTCCCTACATCTTTCCTTCACCACCTTCTGAAACAGAGATTGAAAATTGTTCTTCAGACTTTGAAGTTGTAAAAGAGGCCGGCCAAAAACCCTCCAGACCATCTAGGTATTACGCTTCCGATTTCACACACCCTTTGCTATATTTCTGCCTCAAGAATTTTTTCCATTTAACTTTCCTACAACTTCTTCCATTTTTGTTAACATTCAAATGGACTTCTTCCGTTTTAGATAACATTGCAATCCTCACTGTTGTTAAAAAAAAAAAATTTAAAAATCAACGTTACATAATGTTTTACTTTTTCGTATATTGTTCCTTAAAGTATAATGTATTTGGCCTTTGAAGTATCATGTATCGTTTGTATTCGGTATTCGTGATCATCTTCTTCTTCTTAAAAAAAACAATTAAATGTTGGAGACTCAATGAAGATAGAAGTCTCCACAATGTTATGAACAATTTTGGGTCTTTAAGACTTCCTTAAATGTCCCATTGTTTAGTACTTTAACAATGTCTTATGCTCTTGCAATACTTGAAATCTTATTGTTCAAAATAATGTCTCTTTGATTTCTGTGTATGGGCATATTACCTGCTTGCAGGAGTATAGACAAGGTCATTGAATATAAGGCTGATGATTTTTTTTGTTAACACTTTAATTGCTTTTCAATGTTTGGGTATTTTGTGAAGTTCATCTTTAGGTGATGTTTTAGAATTCCGTATTGATGGGTGGTAATCTCGAAAAAATTAGAGCCTTAGATAACAATGTGATTCGCTTTCGTTGTACTACACTTTTTAATTTGACAACATATTAATAGAATGGAGAAAGAAGATTTGCCAGAAAGATTTTAACTGAAGTTTAAGTGTTATACTTTATTGTGCTGTTGTTAAAGATTGGTTTTCTTACTTGAGTTCTGAGCTAACTTGGTAGAATCTTTTCATGTATGCTTTGGTAGCCTGCGTAAATAGTTTTCGATGTCAAATTGAGTGCTAGAGAGTATTCTACATCTAATGAAGATTTTTCGGTGCGAATTAGAATTAGTCGAGCCTAAAGAGGATACGAACACTAGGTTAGAGACAAAACTATTACTTCATGCAATAATTATTTTTTTTCAGAATTGGTGAAAGTAGCACTTTTTTTTAGTTATTAGCTTGTACGTATGCAACCCTGCCCTGCACATAGTAATGTGTATAATAGGAAGACTATATGCTTTATTATAGAGTAATATACATTTTAAACTTCTCTGCATGTAAAGACAGAGAAGTGGCACCACAAAGACCGCACACAATATCTATGCAATAATAGCGTCAGCTAATGATAAATTTCTTTTATAAGTGTCCAGATTAAATTCAATGGCTGCATCGATTAATAATCAAAGATAAATGTCATATCTCTTCCCCATCCCTGTAACCAACCAGTAATTGCTATGTATTAATGCTGCAGCGTTTGGATTTAGTTCCCGGGCCCAAGAAGGGAATTGGCAAAAAAATATCCTCACAAATATCTCTTGAGAGGTGAAAGTTGAAAGTATAATATATAAAGGGAAACTTACATAAATATACAATATTAAGAAAATATTTATCATTTACAGTAATAAATATTTTTGTCAGTGAACACTTATAATACATTTATAATACAATTTTAATACATATTGCAGAGAACTATTTATAAAACATATATAATACAAGTTTTATAGATGGATAATATATTTATCACATATTTTAATAGATTTATAATACATTATGTTAGTTTCTTATTACACAAGCATAATATATATTTTAAAACACTTATAATACATTTATATTGTATGCATAATTTACTTTTAATACAAGTGTAGATTTATCATAGTATTGCTATATATTGCTATAAATGATAATAAATAAAAAATATCGCTAAAATCAGTAATTAATTTTTAAAAAGCACTCAATCAAATAATTTTTCCATATATAAAAAACAACTGTTCATTTGTAAAACTTGTATATATGTGTCCGTTGGTTGTTATATGAGTTGTTGAGATTGAGATAGGTGAAAAGCATCTTTGGTAGTTTTCATATTTTTTATTATTTTTTTGGTAGTATTTTGTTTTATATAAGATCATTTAAATTTTTTGAGAAATCGATTGATTTTGATGTAATATACAACATGCCTTTTCACTTAATACTCTGCAAGATCATTACAGCTATTATATATTAATATTTCTTTAAACTTTCAAAAACGTGAATATGGTTTATTATATTTTTCTTCTTTTAAAGATTGTAGTCATGAAGGAGAAGATAACAAATATAAATTTGTCTGTGTTACTATCCTTGAGTGAGGTATTGATGATTTACTATCAATTATTTTGTATAGCTGAGAAATACCCAAAATGAGAGCCTTTACATGCCTTATGTAAGTTGTTCCTACTGCTGAGGTAGCAAATGCTTTGACCTTTTTTGAGCATTATGCCTCTTAACTGAACTAAGAGGCTGTCTTTGAAACATTAGGCTTGTTCTTATTAGGGTGGAAAACTGAATTCAAATTGTTTGTTGTCCACATTGATAGGAAAAAAACAATCTAAATTGTAATATTGATAATTACGTAGATTATCTAAATTAAATAAACTTATGCTACTAACATTTATTGTGCCATCTGTTTGTTTGCTACTTTGGCAGAGCAGTGTACATGTTTATTAATGTTTTTGACCTCTAGGTTGAAGTAAGGATATGTGAGTTAAGAGTTTGATTTTACCATTAGACTACTGATGTCATGTAGACTAGAATTCTAAACTGGTAACATATATGACTTTGATTTATGTAGACTATAGAGCACTTAAAAAAATTATTTTGGAGCGATGTACTGCTTAATCAGATCCTAAAAAAAAAATATTTCAAGAAATTGAAGTCTTGACCATAGTGATGAAAATTAAAAAAGCGAAAAATTGAAGAGACCTTGAATAAGAGAAAAACTTTCGAAAGGAATGAATAAAATGTTTATACCACTTTTTGAAAATATAAATATAGAGAATGAAATAATAATAAAAGAAAACTTGAAATTTTTTGCTTACTCAAAAACACGGATATTACCAAATGATCATGGATAAACTTATTGAGGAAGTTCATCACCGCGCTTCGCATAGATAATTTATCTAGTATATATATATATATATATATATTCCTAAAAAAAATCTTTTAGTAACGACTATATTATGAATGTTATTATATTGTTGTGTGCAAGAAAAATTATTTTTTAAAATCCAATTTTTTTCAATACTGAGATGATGTTATGTGAAAATATTATTCACCTATATATCCGTCTTTTTAGGTGTTCATTTGACACCGTTTATTAAATTAAATAACAATAATTAGTGACGATATAACGAATATTATTACATTGCTGTGTACAATTTTTTTTTTTTTAAAAAGTCCAAAAAATTTCAATACTAAGATGATGTTATATGAAAATATTATTCAACTATATATCCGTCTTTTTAGGTGTTCATTTAACACCGTTCATTAAATTAAATAACAATAATTAGCCAGTGACTGAAGTGTCAGAATTCAACTGGTAATACTCCATAAAGAAGCTATTTTTATGTATTAATTTATAAGCCAATCAGATTTGATTAATTACTCAGATTAACATATCATAGATGGGGACAACCTTTTGGCTGAGAAAGATTTCTAATGAATTATTATTAGTGATTGGCTTTTTGCGTAACCACAAAGATAGTGTATTTAATTACCTCTCTAAAGTCTAAAGCACTTGAGAAAGTACGTTTTTAAGTGCCGTCAACAACTTTAAAACCTTTATTTCTCCTTTTTAGAAGAATAAAAGAACATTTATTTAATATTTTATCTTGAAGGAATATATCTCTTGATTCCACTTAAAAAGATGTACCATATATATTACTTTTTTCTAAGACATTGTTTACTAAATGACTCTCGAAAAAATACAATGAATCGAAAAAAATGTTCGATGTCGTTTCAATCATAAAGCCATTAAAACAATTATTTGGGATTTTAAATTTTGTAGTATTTATATATAGTATTTATATATATAGTATTTATTTATTTTTTATGTAATGTGGAGGTTGTTGTAATAATTGAGAAATTGAATAGTATTTAATTAATTGTAGCATTTTTTACGCGACTACCTATTTTGTTAACTTATTTATATTTTGGTGATTATAATGAACCCACATTATAATTCTTACATTTATCTTTTTTATTCCCCAATCATTTTTTATTATCTCATTATTGAATATTCTAATGTTTACCAAACGGCCAAACCTTTTGCATTATACAAAATCTATTGATTTGTATTTATAAAAGGATCAAATTTATTTTTTGATGTATTCTTTAAATTTTAAGTATTACAGCAAATTCATATTAGTATCATTATATAAACTTTTTAAATTTTGAGCCAGATTCTATTATTCTAACTTTATATTATATTTCTTCATTGAATATTTTCATGTTAACATTCTTATTAATAAGGTCTATTTATATCCTACCTTCTCAAGACATCATTTATAGGATACATTGAGTATGCTATAGTTATTCAATTTACATATAACAACTAAAAGAAAAAAATCTTTCTATAAAATTTGACTTTAGACCTCCGAACTTGTTGAGACTGTCCTGAATACTCGTAAATGATAGATAGTTCCTCTACCGAAATATCAGAAGAGAAAGAATTAAGGGTTTTACTATTCCTTTGTTTAAACAAAATCAATATCGTTAATTACATCTTGTTACATCTAAATTTCTCTTTTTGCAAATATTAAATGCATAATAATTAAAGACCATATCACAAAGCACACGTTTATAGTACTCTTCGATTTTCTATATTAAGCTTCAATTGACAACTCATAGTATTTGATATTCATATAGTCTGATTGATCCAAACTTCTAAAATAAGTTTATTTTAATTTTTTTTTAAAAGTGTTTTTTTAAAAAAAGTACTTTTAGTGAGAAATAATTTGTGTTTGGTACCTCGTTAGGATTGGTAAGGTAAGACCTAACCCTCCTTATTTGTACTTATTTACATTGAGGATTTTATTTTATTAATAATAAAAATCCGCTAGACACTAAGTATAGTGGTATAAATTTATTTAAAAAAAGAAAAAATTGTGTTTGATCAATAAATTTAAAAAATATTTTTGAGCAGTAATTAATATTTAACCAAGTTTTTTAAAAGTGTTTTAAGTATATTTTTCTCAAAAGTTTTTTTAGGAAAAAAACTATTTTTTAAAAAACTTTTGAACAACGGTTTCTCTACTTTAAAAAATTAAAAAATGAATATATAAAACTGACCTCATGAAGTTGAAAAATAAAATAAATTCATGATTTTCTGACTTAAATTAAATCAGACAAGTGTTTTTCGGCCTCAGCTAAAAAGTCAGTATCTGGTTGGTATTTCTGGAAATATCGATCTCAGAAAATTGATATTCTAAGATCGGTTTTTCCTAATTTTTTAGTAGTGATTTTCTTCCAAAAGTTTAGATAAACGCCTCACTTTTTAAAATAAGCACTTTCTTTTTTTTTCCTAAAAAATAAAATAAAATTAGCCAAATAAGCTAGTAAAGTTTCAAATTCGTACTAATAAATCTCCTACTAAGAATAAATCGCTCTCTAATAAAGAAATTCTATACTCAAAGCTGGATTTCGAAAACTTACTACTGCACCAACCCTTCTTGGTAGAAACTCGATGTCTTAAATTAGTTATAATGGTAAGGCGACAAAATACTACTACTGGCTAAGACCAAAACTCGTCCTTTCGATGAGTTAGTTATTAGAGATATATATGGAAGAAAAAAGTGGGGAACAAGTGTTAATTGCAGAGAAATGAGGACATTACCAAGTTTGGAAAAATAACCCCAAAATAGTATAACTCTTTTCATGCACTTGGACAGACGTTACAATTTATGTCCATATTTGTTTAATGTCAGCTAACATGTGGAATCTGGCCCCCTATCATTTACTGCCCATCTGCTAATGCAAATTTTCCTAAACTTTATAATACTACAAAGACATTGTCTCCTTTCTAATATCATATGAAACCAATTGATTTAGTTTGGCCAAGTTATTAGTGATAAATTTTATGTAAAATCAAAATGAAGCCAGTCCGCAAAAAAGCAGTAAAAAACGGAGGAGAGTTACGCGTGTGAACAAAACTTACACGTGCACAAACGGCCGTTATCATTGTCGTCTCCAATGAACATCCCGTCACTTTCTTGCTCCGCCGTTTCTGGTCCCACCCACCGCCACCGCTTCTTTTCCGTTAAATGTCGTCGAATTATATTCTATTATTATAAAAATTCCAGCTACTATTATTAAATATTAATCAATCCAACAGGAAAAAAGAAAAAGAAAAAAAGCAATAATTATCAATCTATTTATCTCCCTTTCCAATTTCTCTCTGTTTCTCTCAGAAATGAGAATAAAAGAGTGAGTGAGTGAGTGAGAGAGAAAGAGAACAGCTGTCTGTTTCTGAGATTCGAAATAGAAGGGGCCTCAAATGTATATAGACAAAGCAAAAACACGTCGTAGTAACAACACTTGCCCACTGAAGCTTGATAAATACATGTGCTGTTTACTGCTATACATGTATTAGTTTCATGGGTTTCTAACTAATTCATTCCTCTCCAGTTTCTTTTTCTCCTTTTGAAAAAATTCAGTAAGTTCTTCTATCTTCTGCTTACTTTCTTTTTTCTGTTGAAGTTTTTGGGTTCTGATTTTTGTTTCTTTACGCAGTTTGCTGATTCTGCAAGTTGGTAGGCTTGAGAATGCAGAAATTCGCCTGATTTTTCCTGTTTTATGAGATTTCTATTAGGTCTATTTGCTGTTTTCTTAGATAGAATCATTTGTTTTTTTTCCCCATTGAGTAAGACGATTTTGTGTTTCTGTAATAACTGTGGAACCTTATCTATCAGGATAAGGATAATTTGCTTTAAGTAAAATCATCTTGAAGTTGAAATAATTCGTTATCTATAGAGATGAGATAACACAGGAGAGAATTTTGTTTAAACCCTTATTCGTTTGATATTTCAAGTTAAATTTATTCAAAAATCTACTTTTTTTTCCTCTCTAAATTGAAGGGGAAAAAGTGCTCAGGTTATAAGCTGCTCAATTCAAATTTATGGACGATATAATCAATGTTCACAACTTTCAAAGTCAGGATTTTTTTAGGAATTTGTTAGGAATTTTCTATTCTAGCAGTTGTTGCTTCCTTGGCAATTTTCTTAAATTGATTGGAGGCAGCAGGTGGCTATTAACTTGAATAATTTACTTGTAAGAAAATCAAATGAAGTTTAATAATTTATTTGGATGTTTCATGAGTTGTGAGAATTTTCAAATACTTGCACAAACTACGAAACGGGGAAGTGAATTAGCCAGAGAATGTCTTAATTCATAAATTTATGTTGATAAATACATCATCTTTTCTGTGTAATATGCTTTCATTGTGAATTGTTGAGTTAAATAGCTCCGAGTCAGGGAGGACATATGTTGCCTGAATCCAGTCTGTTGATAATCCAATGCAAGAAAGTAGTTACATTGAGAGAAAAAGAGGCAAATGGGGAGGGGGAAAATTATTTGGTTTGGTTTGGTGAGGAATACCAAAGTAGCGAAAAGCTTCCCATGGAAGCATCCTGCGTCACATGTTTGGAAAAATTCCCCGTAGAAAATTGGTTGTAGCGGTTACAAGTGTTGAAATGTAGTTATGGTTTTCTGTTCTTTCTTTCCTAATGAATCCAAACTCATCAATGGTGGTAATACTTTTACCCTTTTCTCTTCCCACAGAATCCCTAATTAGATGTCCTAAAGGAGTAAAACCCTGCTGTTTCTCTGGCCTTCCTTTTTGTAGTGTTATGGCTTTCAGTTATACTAGATTTTAAATGACCAGGTACTCCAATAGTGATGTCGTAGCTCATTAGTAATTGTTTTCGTTAACAATTTTGTATGGACTTTCACCTATTCTTCTTTGTTAGAAGGACCATAAATCTTTTGATTTGACTTCCATGTTTTTATGTTGATCACTTATTATATATCTGTAGGAATACTATATGTTTGCTTTGTCTAGTGCTTGGAGATAACAAAGTTTACTGTTCAGTTAGTTGATGTTTGCACTCTATTGAAAGATGCGCTTTTAGATGTGGTATTCTTACTGGAATATCTATAAAATTTAAATTCTGATCTGATTGTTTGGCATGATTTTTTCAAGGACATAATCTTTGGCTTTGCCTTTGCAGGTTAGGTGTGATTGTCCAACTCCTGTGCATATCAAGCGTCATGTTGGAGGAATCATATCATGTTTCAAGGGACTTGCCTTGTGCATGCGAGCAAGCGAGCAAGTGGATATACTATGCTTTCCATGTTATTGAACACTCAAAGGGAAAGCGTCCTTTGGAGGATGTAGCAGACATTGGTTTGAGAAAGTCATCCAAGCTGCTTGATGCCCAAGAGAAGGAGGAAGCCGTGCAGTGCCTTCACGATCTTTCGCTATGTCAAGTAGAACACTCAGATAAGCAGCATGATAGTGACACTCACTCTGATTCAAGCTCTTTAATCCACCAAATTGGGCGAGACCTTTCAATAAATTGCCTGCTTCATTGCTCAAGGTCAGATTATGGGTCAATTGCTTCATTGAACCAGAGCTTTAGGTCTTTAATTCAGAGTGGAGAACTGTATAGGCTCAGGAGACAGATGGGTATCGTAGAACATTGGGTTTATTTCTCTTGCAACCTCCTTGAATGGGAGGCCTTTGATCCCATTCGCTGCAGGTGGATGCGTTTGCCAGCGATGACATCAAATGAATGCTTCATGTGTTCTGACAAGGAATCACTGGCGGTGGGTACTGAACTTCTTGTCTTTGGAAAGGAAATAGAGTCCCATGTCATCTACAAATACAGCATCCTGACCAACTCATGGTCATCGGGGATGAAGACAAACACACCTAGGTGCCTCTTTGGCTCTGGAAGCCTTGGGGAAGTTGCAATTGTAGCAGGCGGTTGTGACTCAAGGGGCAATATACTAAGCTCTGCTGAGCTTTATAATTCAGAAACAGGAACATGGGAGACTCTGCCAAGCATGAATAAACCAAGAAAATTGTGTTCTGGAGTATTCATGGATGGGAAGTTCTATATAATTGGTGGGGTTGGTGTTGGCAATTCAAATGTACTTACTTGTGGTGAAGTGTATGATTTCAAAGCAAGGTCTTGGACTGAGGTACCTGATATGTTCCCAGCACGTAACAGAGGAGCTGGAGCTAATGATGCTCCTGCAATAGCTAAGGCACCTCCACTCTTAGCAGTTGTAAAGAACGAGTTATATGCTGCTTATTATGCTGAAAATGAAGTTTGGAAATACGATAAGCAAAGAAACTTATGGGTTACTATAGGAAGATTGCCTGAGCAGGCGACCTCTATGAATGGTTGGGGGCTAGCATTTAGGGCTTGTGGAGATCAGCTCATAGTTATTGGAGGACCTAGGGCGTTAAATGGGCGATTCATTGAGATTAATTCTTGGGAACCTACAGAAGGCGCACCAAATTGGAATTTGTTGGGGAGAAAACATTCAGGAAGTTTTGTCTATAATTGTGCAGTGATGGGTTGCTGAGGTGTCTTATTTTGGATAGGAGTACCGAAATCAGTATGATCTCCTCTCTTCATTTAGATTCTCAAACTCACTTGTTTACTTTTTGATCTTTTGGTTGGCAATTCGTATCATTATCGATTGGTTAACGCGGAAAATTCCTAATTTGTAGAAGTGAACATACAGCAATAAGTTGAAGCAGAGGTAAGGTTCTAGTTTGCCATGAAGATTTGGAAAATATGACTCGAACCATAATCAAAACGGTGTTGTAAATTGATAGTTTGAATTTCATTTATATTTCAGTTTTTCGTTCTTCGGTGAAACTGTTCAGTTTGAGCGTATGTATTATATTTCCTTAGTCTCTCTAGCATTTTATGCTTGCAATATATAATGTTTTTTGGTAGACAAGTATTATGCTGTTCATGAAATGCCAGAGTGGTTGTTCAATTCTGTCCCAAAAAAGGTATCCCTACGAATGGTGTTAGAGCTGTTGTTAATGGGCATTTGCTATAATGTCACATGCACCTTTGATTTCTTACCCTGCTTTATGGTAAAGATTGTCTATCGGGGACAAAGTTATCTGGCACTTGCGATAATGACAAATATTTTGTGGAATTAGTTGAGGTCCGTCTAAGTTAACTCTAACACCAGATTTTTTTTTATTTTTTTTTTTAAAATAACAACTCCTGCAAATTCACGTCCCCTCTATAATAGTGAAGCATGCTGGATACAGGTTTTTGTCGTTCCAAGTACCATTCTGTTAACTAGCAGAGATCCCATTTTGTTTTAATTTTGGTGTCCCCTAAAACAAGTGTCCCTACACATTTTAACATTTTTCCAAGCAGGGAAAGGTTGAAATCTTTGTGCAGTCAGTTCCAACAGTGAAGTTGAAAAAGTTTTCAAAAACCAGCCCTACAATAATAGAAAATAAATAATGCAAGTGATATATGAGGCAAGGGTGACTTTCAAATAGTTCAGTGTTATACGAACAACATACTCAGCCAACGTTCTTCTCTACATCCATTAATTATGTCTTTTTTTATAAAATAACTGAGAAATGTGAAAGCTACGGTAAGAACACATAATGTCACATAGCTTAATAATGATATACTATGAGAAATTTTAGAAGTGCCATTTCTTTGTTTGGTTGCATTTTTATTTTTGATAATACTTAACACTTCCTCACTTTAATTGTTTCTCTTCAATTTCAACATGCCACTTAACATATTTAATACTATAAAATTTTAAAAATATTTTAATATATTATGTATATATTCTTTCTTATTTTCTCAAATTTCATGACTAGTATGGAGGAATTAGTGAATAATATTACACTGTGATCTTGGTAAAAGTTTATACCACATTCAAACGCGAGATAATAATCAAAGAATTAGCTAGTACCTGAATAAAAAAATGGAGAAGGGTCAAATATACTCTTGTACTATTGAAAATAGTTTAAATATATCATTCGTTATGCTTTTGGGCTAAATATATCCCTCCTGTTATACTTTCGGTTCAAATATACCCCTCTCATTATACTTTGATACAAATTCGCCCTTAATTTAACGGAATAACACTTGAAAAACTCAAAATTAAATAATTCATTCCCAATTTTAAATATCTGATTTTTTTAGGAATAGATAAAAATTTTAAATACTAATTTGAGTTTTTTTTAGAAATGACAATACAAAATACATTGCATAATTTTAAATATTAATACATAAAATTTTTAAATACTAATTTGAGTCTTTTTTCATACAAAATGATAAAAGACAAAAGGTCTTCCAACATTGTAAATAAAAGTCTTCCAACAGTTAGTACTTCAAATAGTATTATTAATTTATATTCAAGAACATTGTAAACAAAAGTCTTCTAACAGTTGGTATTATTAATTTATATTCAAGAACATTGTAAATAAAAGTCTTCCAACAGTTAGAGCCCGTTTGGATGAACTTAAAAAAAGTAACTTTTATGTATGAAGTATTTTTAGAATTTTGAATTGTTAAAAGTTATTTTTATAAATAAGCACTTGAGTGTTTGGATAAAAGTGCTTAAATGAGAAAAATGATGTGAATTTTAGGGCTAAAAGAATAAAAAGGGTAATTTGAGAATTTAGTTAGAATATAAGGGATATAAAAGTAATTTTCATGGTAAAAAAATGACTTTAAGCACTTAGAAAAAAAAGTTAGGAATCCTAACTTTTCATTTTTGACTGACTTTAAGAACTTTATGGCTTAAAGTTAGCATTAGACAAACACGTTCAAAAACTAAAAAAGAACTTTAAGTTGATTTTGACCAACTTACGGTCCATCCAAACGGGCTCATTGTTACATATTTAACTTAGATTATGTTAAACACTTTTCTTCCATTAGTTTTGTGGACTATAATTGCACATTTTATTTAATCAAAAGTTAAAATGTGATTATCTGAATAACACAAGTACTAATACTAGAGTAACACAATAATTCAGGGACAAAAATCGTTATTTTCCCTTGTGCAAAAGCCAGAACTCCTTTCCAAATAAAAGAGGGACATTCTCGCCGCTCTTCTGTGATTTCCGACGACTAAGGTGCCGGAATAATCAGCAAAGTATCTTCTTCCCCCAATTGTGTTGTGTTCCAGTTGACTTCAACTTCTTGTTAATATCGTTTTCCGGCTGTTAATCGACCCGAACTCCTGTAAGCTGTTGCAAAAATTAGCAGAATTTTGATACCTACATGGCTTTTCTGTAATCTGTTGCACCTTTCAATTCAATTGATTTCAAGTTTCAAAGCCATTAACTGCAATTTGCATTGCAAGTTGACGATGGACCCGATAATTCGGACTCTGCCTCCGCCATCATATCTGTCCGTCTCGGTCGTTTCTTTCCTCAACGCTAAGATTAACGCAAAAGAAGACCTTGAACAGGCTCCGTCTCTTCTTTCTGAGCTCCGAGCTCAGTGTCATGTCCTCGATCAAAGCCTTACGGATCTCAATACACAGCTCCGGAACTATCTGATCAACCACGCTTCCCATTCGGATCGAACTGGTGCTCTTCTTCGCGATATAGATGCCAAATTAGGAGATCTTCAGTCAGCTTCTTGCTCTTCTTCACCAGGTATTTTTTTTTTCATAGACTTGCCAATTTTTTGTTTATTGATTTCCTTATGTGTAGTAACTTATAAAAATCCATCATTTGTTTGCGTAGATGGAGGATCAGGGAAGGTACTGGGAGAGGAGCTACCGGCATTAGCTAAGGAGGTTGCCAGGGTTAACACTGTGCGAACATATGCAGGTGAGTTCACATGGGAAAACTTGTTATCTTGTCCATTGTATATGTAGAATGAGGGAAAAAGATAGATGACCATATAATAAGAAGATACACTGAATAAGTAAATTCAGAGTTCAAGAAGGAAGAATTATATTGTAAATCTATTGGGAAGTGAAGCAATAACCTTTAGCTAAGTACATCTGTGTGAGAAGAGGTGCTTCCATTTTAGTTCTTTTATCTAACTAGGTTTACATTGGCAAATTTGCCACATTGTTGGATGATCGGTTCAATACCTTGTTGCAATATTCTATTTCTAGGCTTCAGCAGATCAAGCCAGCTCATGTTACTGAGTCTCTAGGCATTATAGACATGACAAGACATTGAGACACATTTATGATTGCTGAGTATCTAAGTGTTTGTTGAATGCCGAAGAGCAAAGGAAATTTATAAGAAGGAATTTCAGTTAGTAGCTTTAGTTATCGAGATATTAAAACATAGCTGGCTATATGACCTGTATTAGTGAGTCGATGCCAACTTTTTTTATTCCAAAAAAAAACCAACTAAGATAGCGTAGATTAGGTTACTCATTTAGTTTGCAAAAGTTTTGGTGTTAGTGTCACCTACATTCAAAAGGTTATTCTTAGTACCGCAACTGATTTTGACCTCTTAAGAACTTGATGATTTGGTGCACATGAATCAATACAGGTTCACATTAACATATGAAGACGAAGACTTAGGTAAAGTACCACAATAAGGAAAATCTAAACTAGCACAGACTCTTAGGAGAAGTTGTGATCACTGATTTAACATACTCAATGAGGTAGGGCCTGAATTTAGTATGATTCTGGTCCAACACATAGGAATTAGTAAGAAACTGTGGTAAAAAGTGTTGGTATAGTACAGTTGCTTTCAGAAGTAATGTCTTTCCTATGGATTAAATATGAAATTTAATGCTCAAGTAGCAGGGAAACTAGACGTGGCATGCTACCAGTATTTGGTACTCTCTTTTCACGTTTAGTCAAGTCCATTAGGATATTTATGAAGAGTAACTAGTTCTTTTCCTACCTAAATGTGCTGATAAATAGGAGCACGACTTATGAGTAAAAAGTTCAAAAAGACTAATTGTGAGATCTACAATCTCTTCGAATCTATGTAGGCTTAGTGAAAAGTCTGACACAATAGAAGAAAAAGATCTTTATTGGCAATACCAATTAGTTGGAAATATGTTTACTCATGTTAGTACATCTATTTTAGGTCCTATGCTCTTGTGGAGTCTTTTACTACTGTCAAAGATTGATATGCCAGTAGAAAATATAGAGAAATTTTAGTACTACTTATTTCTAATTTTTTTTGTATAATATTGGCCTAAGTTGAGCGTTAATGAAGAGACATGGTTAGTGAGGATCCATATAGACAAACTCAACTTGTTTGGAATTGTGCTAGGTTGTTATAGACTTATAGTGGAGATATTCAAAATTTTATTCCTTCAAATTCTGAAGGACACTCAAGTTGGAAATATTTACTATGAGAACAGTAACTGCCTTAAAAGGTAAAAAATTTCATTAGAAGTTGTCTCTACGAGCTACTCAAACTTCTCAAGTTGTCCATCTGAACACTATATCCTTAACCATGAATACTTTTGTTTATTTGTAGCTTCACCCTGTCAAATTTCAGCAGTGCAACTTCTCAGCTTTATAAATCCTCTACATGACATGTTATATTATGGTTTGACTTCAATTCTTTATAAAATGTGGCCTAGTGGTCAGTGAATTAGATTGAGAACCATGAGGTATCATGTGCAAATCCCAGGGGAGACAAAAAGACTAGGTGATATCTTAGCCCGTGCTTGAGATTTTGATAGAAAGTTGAGGTAATGGCTGCCACAGCTGAATATCGACTATGGTTTGAAGCATTTCTCATAGTGGAAGTGAAGATGCCTACATTAGAATGAAATGGATCCACATAGAGAGGAATGGATAGAGAGGTTCATTTATCCAACCCCAACTATTTTGGTGTTGTGGCATAGTTGATATATACATATATATCACTCTCTTTTAACTCCCACCATTGTTATTTGGGGGGATAAAAAGAGCACCTCCGAAATCAATGCAAATACTTGGACATAGGTCTCTTATAAGCTAAATGCTAGAAACTTTTTACACTGGATCATATCTGTAAAGAAACTTCATTTGGTGTCTATGTGCCAGAACATCAAGATATTTTTTTCATGTTTGTTTCAAGTTTCAACATTGTCCTCCCTAAAGGAGATATAGCAGCACTTCATTGGAATATTTGAGTTTTTTTTTTCTTCAACACTTGGGAGTGTTTTCTGGTGTCAAAATTAGAGGATTTTTGTTAGAAGGTAATGCTCCGTAAGCAATGTCATTTCTTATCGAGTTTAAACCTACATGCAAGTTTTTGCTGGGCTGCATTCGTGGTTCCAAGATGATAGGCTTTATATTCAATACTAAATGGTGGGCATATTCAGTTTTTCTTAAATCAATAAAAACTAATTAGGGCATCGTCAAGTTTAGCACATACATTTTTGGTCTGTCAAGTTTTGCTCATATCATAAATTTAAAAATATTTTGAAAGGCTCATGCATTTGAACTCTAGAGCCATCGAAGTAGCACACTGAACAAGTAACATTTTCTTGAGGAGACAATAAATATTTTGACCTGGTTGCCATATGTGCCAGAGCAACAAGATATTTTCTCATGTTTATTTCAAGTTTCAGCATTGTCCTCCCTAAAGGAGATATATCAGTGCTTATTTGGAATATTTGAGTTATTATTTTTTCCTTCTACACTTGGAGAGTTTTGTGCTATCAAAAGTAGAGGATTTTGGTTAAAAGGCAATGCTCTGCAAGTGCTTTTATTTCTTATTGAGTTTTTGCAAACCTAGTTGCTTAGACATGTTCTTGCTGGGCTCTGGGTTCATGGTCCCAAGATTAAAAGCTTTACTTTCAATACGAAATGGAGGGCATCTTCAACTTTTATTTTAAATCCTTAAAAGGTAATGAGGGCATCTTCAAGTTTGTCCCATATCTTTTTGGTCTGACAAGTTTTGCTCATAAACTTAAATAATATTTGGATTGTGTGCCATTGATGTACAGTGTCATTGAGTTTGACATATCTTTAGTGGCACTTGAACAAGTTAGATTTTTTGAGGAGACAATAAAATTGTGACCTGGTTGCTACATGCTGAATGGGCCTTGAATTCCTTGTAAGCTTTTCTTGTTTTCCTAATTTATTGTGTTTGTTTTCAATAATCTTGACCTATCGTTATCCTTCATGGAAGTGGGAATTCAGGTTAGATGGATGTAATAATTGTACAAAATTTAGCATGATGGAAATTGTTATAGAGAACCTTTGTATTTGATAATCGAAACGGGCCAAAAAAGAGAGTTATGGATAGTGAGGATTCTTATTCTGATCAGAGTTAGCTTGAGATTGGGGCGTAGCTATTGTTGATCTGGTGTATACTTGTAGAAACATGGTTTCTTGCAGGTCATGGGGCAGCACGCCGATGTTCAATTGTCTCTTATCTGTGTTGATTATAATCAACATCAGTTGTTTTGTGCCTAACAAGTTTGGTGATCTTTTACTCATTTTGATCTGGAAATATTTCATTCTAACCACCTTTTTTATTGCAATTTCCAGAGATAGCATTGAAGCTTGATACTTTGGTTGGTGACATCGAAGATGCTGTTTCGTCCACGGTGAAGAGAACTTTAAGGAGAGAACAATCGACAAAAAGTTCAGAAGTTAGTGCCCTTTTGGAACAGAAGTAATATTGTTTAACAATTCTGTTATATCCTTATCTAATTTCTCATGTTTTTTCAGGACATGTGGAGTGTTGCCATCAGAACACTGAAGTTAACTGAAGACACACTTAGATTAGTAGCAAAAACACGTCCTCAGTGGACACGACTTGTGTCAGCTGTTGATCATAGAGTTGATCGATCTCTAGCCATTTTAAGACCTCAGGCCATTGCAGATCACAGATCCCTTCTGACTTCCCTTGGCTGGCCACCACCTCTGTCCACTTTAAATTCCTTAGGCCCAGAGTCAAAGCGGTCAACTGATGTCCAGAACCCACTTTTCACAATGAAAGGGGACCTTAAACTGCAATATTGTGAAAGTTTTCTAGCATTGTGCAGTCTGCAGGAACTGCAGCGCCAAAGAAAATCTCGTCAACTCGAAGGACAGAATAGAGAAATTGCCTTGCACCAGCCACTTTGGGCCATTGAAGAGCTTGCTAATCCTATATCAGTTGCATCTCAACGCCACTTCTCCAAATGGGTTGATAAACCAGAGTACATATTTGCCCTTGTATACAAGGTGACCCGGGATTATGTTGATTCAATGGACGAGTTACTGCAGCCACTGGTGGATGAGGCAATGCTGTCAGGTTACAGTTGCAGAGAAGAATGGATCTCAGCTATGGTTACTTCTCTATCGATGTACTTGGCAAAAGAAATATGCCCCATGTATGTTAGTCAGCTGGACGAAGAGAGCACAAGTGAAAAGCACTTTCAGGCTAGAATATCCTGGCTCTATCTTATTGATCAGATGATAGCATTTGATAAGCGAGTTCAGTCTCTTGCTTCACACTCGGGTATCTTGTTTTCTTTGCAGGAACATGCAAAACTAGAGAAACTTTCATCATTTTCTGTATTTATTGACAGGCCTGATTGGCTTGACTTGTGGGCTGATATAGAACTTACTGATGCATTTGATAAATTGAAACCTGAGATTGAGAATGAAAGAAGTTGGTCGACAGAAGTTTGTGGTGTGGCTGTTCTATCTGCCCAAGAAGACAACAAGTCTCCAGCAATTGCCAGTGCCTTTCATCAACGTTTTTCGGCTGTTATTGATCGTTGTCGATCACTGCCTAGCATAGAGTTGAGATCAAGATTTTTGAAATTGGCAGGTGCACCAATAATACACAGGTTTTTGGGTTGTTTGCTTTTCAGGTGCCAAGAAGCCGAAGGGTTAACTGCCTTGACAGATAATGATGCTTTGATGAAAGTTGCAAAGTCTGTAAATGCTGCATGCTATTTTGAGTCTATTTTAGAGGAATGGTGTGAGGATATCTTTTTTCTTGAGATGGGGCTGAACCAGGTTACTCAATTGGACACATCTACTGATGGAAATGACTTTGGTTCAGAGGAATCATCTGGAAATGGAATTCTTTATGAAGAAACTAAGAAGCTGGAAGAATTTAGAACAGGATGGGTTGAGAAGCTGTCTACAGTGGTATTGAGGGGATTCGATGTCTGCTGCAGAGACTATCTAAAGAACAAGAAGCAATGGCAGGAAAAAGGTGAAGAAGGGTGGATGGTATCCCAGTCTTTTGTCGGGGCACTAGATTATCTGCAGGGAAAGATGTCAGTACTTGAAGAAGGTTTGAATAGAGTGGACTTTGTTGGGGTCTGGAGGAGTTTGGCCCCTGGGCTAGACAAGTTAATTTTCAGTGGTATTTTGATGACCAATGCTAAGTTTTCTGACGGCGGCGTTGAGAGGCTTAGCAATGATTTGTCAGTTTTATTCGGGGTGTTCGGAGCTTGGTGCTTAAGACCTGAGGGTTTCTTCCCCAAATTGAGTGAAGGTTTGAAGCTATTGAAAATGGGAAAGAAGCAGCTCCAGAATTGTTTGGCAGGAGGTGAAATATGGTTGAAAGAGAATGGGATAAGACATTTAACAGCAGCCGAGTCCGAAAAAGTAGCGAAGAATAGGATATAAATTATGTCCTCTGTATAAGTTTTAGTTTTGGAAAGTTATTCAGTAAAGGTTTACCAAATTCAGCATAGGAACATGGGAAGTAGTAGTGATGGTTTTTGATGTAATGGTTTTCACCGTTATAATAATGCTCACATTTTCTTCAGTGAACTGTATTTTAGAGGATGAATTATATTTCACCAGCAAATAGCAGGGGAATAAAACTGTATATTGGACATGGTATTATCCTGATGGTCTTTCTTTGTTGGAAAATATGGTTCTTTTTTTTGTCTATTTGTTAAAGTGACTCGTTAAGGCAATTCTTTTTGACATCAGAATAATTAAGATTGGAATATAAGATAAAGCAGAAGCTATTTTGGGTTCTGTTGGTATCTTTGAATTTGAAGGATAGCAAGAAATAAACTGGTTTTGGTTGATTGCTAGCCTTAATTTGTTTTACCTCTAGTCCCATGATATGTTCCTTACTTATTCCTCATGACTAAAACTCAATGTATCAATTGATGGTAAAAGTACTTCTATCAATGACGCATATGCCTTTGATCGATTGTTGAGAAGTTAACATAACTACACTCGTGAAATGATTAACGTTCCTCTACTTTTTAACTACATCTCTTAAATTCGAGTCTCTAGAATGTCAGACCTCTTGGCAATGTAGGACTTTATATTTTTAATGAACTTACTCGATGTGTGTCTGTATTAATCAATGTAGTCATATACATAACATGCTCCTATAGATATAGGAATAGCAATATGGACTAAGCCAAATAATTAAGTTACACCAAAGAAACGTAAATAATGATGCGATTAGGCCAGAAAATATCTGACGATGGTGCAGTAGTGGGACTACTTTATCTTTAATCAGAGATTTTGAATTCGAGATCCGGGTATAAAGAAAATTACCATTGAATAAATCTGTAATGCGCGATCCGAATTTAGTCGGACTTCACGAGTTCCAGAACACTTAGCGGAGAACCAAAAAAAAAAGAAGATAAAATTGGGAGCTAGCTGATGTGGTGTCCACATCACAAGTAACTAAAATGACATGGCTTTGCACCCCACCCCACCCCACGTGGCAATTCATTCTTAGTTAAATACAAACTGCCTACTGTTGCTCTACTCGTACTGTTTCATAGAAAAAAGAAAGGAAAACTGCTGAAAATTTGGGGGTCGAAGAAAAAAAGTATTCTCTGTCCTAATTTAGATATTTTTTTTATTTGATAAATATTTAATAATACTATTAATATTTTATTCATATCTGATGAATTTTATTTATTTGTAAGTGCAGTTTTAAAACATTATAATTTTTTTTTATATTTTCTAAATTTTGTATCTGTTCAAACTATATGGCATAATTTAGGACGGTGGAACAATACTAGAAGGGAAATTGGTTGTTTGGTAAATGAGGCCAAAAAGCCGAAACAAAACAACCAATTAGAATGGAAATAATGAGTCACGGGTCAGCCATTCAATAGGGTATTTGTGTTGCATGCATTTCCTAAGGTTGTCAATCATCCTTTGTATTCATGATTTGTCACATCAACATTCAACTCTTGTTTTATTTTGTGTAGTAGTAGTAAAATGACATATTCTCTTTTTTAATTTATATGACGTAATTTAACTAAATATTGCATTTAATTTTTTTTTATTTTTAATGTGTAATCTTATAAAATTAAGCTATTAGATATTTATGGCTATAAAACATATTATTATTAATAAATTTATGACTATAAAAAAGATATAATACAAAAATAAGCTCTACATAAAATGGAAACTATTAATATATAAGTGTGAACAAGGAGGCAAGTGATGCTTAATATGCGTGTTTGTGCTGTTTGCTTGTCCACCAGCTGATTGTTTGTTCCCACTTAGATTCGCACTTGTATATATAAGTAGTAGATAATTTTCTTAATAAATTCTAAATGAAATTTTCTTCTTCATTTATATTTTGAACTCATTTTTATTTGTCGATTTTAAATTTTATACATTTTTAAAATTAATGATTAATATGATGTATTTTATCACAAGATTTATATTGATTGTTATATATAAATTTTGAAAAATAATTTAAGAATAAGTAATTAATATGTAAAGCAGCGCAGACTGTTTAATTAAAGGAAAAAGGAAATTTGGTTGCAACAATTGTGTGGAAAAAGACAAAAAAATTTGCTTAAAACATAAGTGTTTCACAATGAAAATTTGAAATATAATTAAAAGTTATGGTTCAAATTTTGAAAAAGATGTATAGTTTATTTTTTAACTCACTTTTAAAATAATAGTACATTCAAATATGAATATTATTCCACATATTGTAAAAAGTATAATCAATTCTTATATATAAAAATAAATATTATTGAGCTCTTGCATAACACGAATTATCGTCACTAATATATATATATAAAGCAAGAAAACTGAAGTGATGATTATCACACAATCAGCCTCTTTTTAAATTTCTTTTTCCTTAATGTCGTGCCTACTAATTAATATATGGCTTTTCACATTTTTCATAAGCAAGCATGAGAGGATAAGACATATAAGTGAAAAAACGACGAAAAAGAGAAAAACATTTTCTTGATAAATATGGTGTCAGAGATTAGGAAAAAATAATCTTGAATTTTTTGCTTTTACTCAAATTTAAATATGTACACACATATGTATTCATTTACCAGCTAGGAAAAATAAATTGATAAACATATCTAAATATGTCGTGTTAAGACTAGTAATATATACTCAAATATGTTATTTAATCAATTTACTCTATTATTTCAACGGCTGGCTTATGGATTGTGAACTTCTAAATTCATTCAATTTCGTCACATACATAACAATACCTAGATACATATGGACGTAACAATTTCTTCCAGCTATATGAAAAATTATAAAAAAATTGCGGTTCAATGTTTTTGGTCCATCTAATTATATAATATATTTACAAAATATAAATAGTGCATATTTTATTCTAATTATATGTATACAGGAGCGGATTTAGGTGGAGGCCAGAGATTCATCCAAACCCTTTTTATCGAAAAATTACACTATATATACAATACTAAATTATGGTTTTATGAGTATATATATTAAAATGAACCCCCTGAAAACAAGTGAAAAGCTTAGCTTAATGATAATGGTTCAAGAATTGCTCTTAGGTCATGGGTTCAAGTCTCACGCGCAACACGATTATTGGACGGTGTATCGGCTAATCTATAGAAAGTTTGTAGACTATTTGACTACGAGAAAAAACTTAAGTTGACATTAAAAGGGTGGAGCTGATTGAAGAGAAGATATATCATACAAGCAAAAGTCAAGAATACATTGACTTCAACTTGGTGACTCATATTTTTACAGAATTGCACACAACCAGAGTAAAAGACTCATGCCAATTGGCTAAAGACTGAAAAAGAAGTGTAAGTATATGGTAATTCTTAACGGGTTAACGATTTATCCAATAAGAAAATTTAATAATCCGAGCCCACACCAATAAACCGTTAATTATAAAATTTTAATCCATTCTCCAACCGTTTATTCGATAATTCAATACCAATAAGCCAATTTTGCGGTTGGCTTATCGGTTATGGTTCGGTTTTGAACACCCCTATTAGTTGAGCTCAATTTTGGGCTTGAATCTTCTTCTCCTTTTTCATTATTTTTTCTCTTTTGTATATTTCTTTTTTCTAATTTGTCTTTGCTTAATTTATTAGACATTTTTTTATTTTTTATTCTTCTTATATCTATTATTCATTTTATGTCAACGTAACTCTTTTTTCATGTACTAACTTGAAGAAATTCTTTAAAAAAATGATGAATTATATTAAATTTGAAATTGAGATAGAAATATAATTTTTATTTTTTAAAAAATAAGGTAAATTAGATGTAATTGAATGAAGAAACTTAAAAAATCATCAATATCCTTTTAACAACATCAATTTAATAGAATTCATGGAATTTCTTTTCTATTTATTTTAGAGAGATGGAAACTAAACATATTTGAGTTATTCGTTATTTGTCTTTTTTCACAAATGATGATTAACCTAGTAAATTGAACTATATATGAATTAAAAAAATTGACGACGCCATTTATTTATCTTCTGAATATGCATTATAATATTAGTAATTCTATTCTTACATACTTTTAGAGAATCTTGACGATTTTCATAATAATATGTGATTGAATGAATACTAATTTAATATTTTTAAAAAGTGAAAAATAAAGTAAAACATTACAAAATAAAATTATAAAAAGAACAATTTTTTTTAAGAATGCTCGATGGAGCAGGGTAAAAGTAGGAAGAAATGTTTAATACGGTATGATAAAATAAGTTGAATTTAACGGGTAAAGGTAAGTATTTTTCTTCCCCATCTCGCTCCCTTTTTCATCCTTTAATTTTCACGTGTTTTAGGAATTAACTTATATAATACAATCGATCCACTAAAATTCCTTTTATCAACATATCTTTATTCTCAGTATCTTTGATTAGTTTGATGGTTACTTTTTTGAACCAATGAAATACCTATGGTTGCTTGTACAAAGAGCATGTCGAGGGGCTACTACGGGTATCACACACTTGCACTACCATTTGAGCTTCTTATTTATACTTTGAGCCCCTGAACAAAATTCTGGCTCCGCCACTGTATGTATACATGGACAACATATACAATCGAAGTATATAAGTGATGTATACTTTGATCATCTTGATAAACTATGTATTTACTAAATATAAATAGTGCATATTTTATTCTAATTATATGTGTACATGCACAACATATACAATCGAAGTATATAAGTGATGTATACTTTGATCATGTTGATAAACTAAATGATCGACTGTTATATTTACGCAAGTTTTCCTATAAAATTCTAACACTATCCTACCAATTTTATTCGCTATAGCAGATTAATTATTGTATATTTTAGGTTAATATATCCGTTATCTTTATTTGATTTCTCATTTGTTATCCGTATTGGAGCCTGATTAATTCAAATTCACACCACATAGGGCCTATATGGGGAAAGAGCTTCTTAATAAGAATTTTTCTGTATCTAGGACTCAAAACAAGATCTCTGATTAATAGAGAAGCGATATCATTCACTATACCAATAAATCTTTTGATCGTTATAAAGCGTTACTTATCATATATCAGGTATTTTAATAAATCTAATAGTACGATAATATATACACCAATTCAACTGGTGCACAAATCTTAAAACTCCATTTATATTGTCAGTTTTCAACTTCTACTATTAAACGAATTATAATAAATCCTTTGTTGGTTATAAACCGTTACTTATCATATATCATGTATTTTAATAAACCTAATAGTACAATAATATATACATCGATCCAATCAGTGCACAAATTTTAAAACTCCTTTTATATTTTCAATTTTCAAATTCTACTATTAAACAAATTATAATATTAAACTTTAAATATTCTTAACTAGATTTTATAATTTTTCCATTTTCTGGAATTCATTGCATTTCGACTAATTTTATGAACTCGAGATTTTCAAACATATGATGCACCTTCCCCAGCCAGCTATTATCTTCTTTTTTATGGTCAAAATTAAAATTCTAGCGATTGAAATGTAGAAGCAACAGCAAATCATGACTTTCTCAACTGCCAATTCAACTTTTGCCAAAACTTTAATACAGTTATAAGAAGGTTTGCAAACCTAACCTCCAATAGGTCGAACCAAATTATGTGAACCTTATTTATCTCAAAAACATTAATAATTCAGGAGATTTCCAATTTCTTAACTTATCCAACTTCATAGTCAACATAGATTAGACAGCTAAATCCCAAAATCAATGAACCACAATTACATGCATCAATTTTTTCAAACCCCTTAATTTTGGCCTAACGATCAGGTGGTTTAATTAGATTCTCAGCTTCACAATTAATCACTCGCTTATATATTACCTGTTATCCTCAACAACAATAAAAAGTTTCTACTGATTCCTCCAATCTATTTTATTTGTCATATATTTTCTTTGTACGCCCTTTAAAAATACATTAACTAAAAAGGTAATCTAACTAAACTATCTTTATTTATTCTATAATTTCAATTCAATAATACTAATCTCTTTTTCACCACATTAATCTTCACGTTTTTTGAGTAAGGGTAGAAATGGATACTAATAGTTAATTATAAATCTTTCACTTTTATTGAGTAAAGGTAAAAATGGATACTACTAGTTAATTATATCTTAATTTTATAAAATAACAATTATTTTGGACCATCCATTTTAATAAGAACGACAAGTGGACCAGAGGGAGTACGCTTTTGTATATTTTCCATCCATTTATAAAGTTTCAAATTAACATAAGCAAGTAAAAGTGAACGAAAACAAAGTTCCAACTATATATCCCTTTATTCGTGTTTAAATGACGAGTTATTAATAAGATTTGAAAACATGTTCCAATTAAGGGTTTGTGTTTAGTAGGGTGGGAGGATATAATAAACAAAGATTATCACTTATAAAACTTATTTTTCCAATTTTTTATTAAAAAGTCATTTTCTTCATTTAAAAAAACTTATTTTTCTAAAGATAATATTTTCTAAGAAATTTGTCAAAAATCAAATATGAGAAAATAAAATAAAAAAAAATCTGCGTACCAAACACGCTCAGTCAAAAATTGTCGGACAAGGAAGTCCTTTTCAATTTTCATCCCATGAGTAAGCAATAATAGGGTCTTTTGTAAACAGGGTGAAAAAAAATTAAACTATTGTTGATGGTCGAAAAATAATAAAAATTCTCTAGCTTTATATGAGTTATCAATGACTTATATATAGTTTAGCGACACCGTTAAAATCGTTTAGTGAGTGTTCAATATCTTTCCCTTTTCCCTGTTCTCAAATGTAATTATAGAGTTTTTTTTTTTGTTGTTGTTGTTGAAAAGGACAAAGATTATATATATAAACATCTCAATTAAGAGTGAGGTCAGTTAAACACCTGAAATTAGTTGAAAATTGTCTATTTACAAGCACAATATACATCCAGCGGAATATTAATGGCTTTTGATTTGTCTAGAAACCTCTAATCATAATTATCTACATCTATACATTGCTCTCATACATTTTGTCCTATATATAGAAGCAACCGTTTTGATTCCCAATCTGATAAACAAAAACGTTTAATTTAACATATACATTGTATCAATAATATAATACATATAAAGGTAACATAACTTGACCCCCCTTTTAGTTTAGCTAGTGTCTATAGATAGTCCAAAATCATTATGAGAGTAGATGATAAATTAATACATACCAAAATTTGTAAAAAGGGAGGGAGAAGGCAATGCAGAAACATGAGGGGAGCATAGTACCAAGTGCTTAAGTACTCGGAAATAAAAATGTATGCAAAAGAGAAGACAAGGAATCTTTTTGGTGGCGTACAAAATATTATTTTACGAAAATAAGTTTTTTAAAAATAATTTTTTTTACTTATAATAAGAAAAATAAGTTTTATAGATGACATTTAATTCTGCTCCGCCCCCCAATTCAATAATATTCTACTTAAAATAGGGGAAATAGGTTTCATAAATGACATTTAATTCTGCTCCGCCCCCCAATCCAATAATATTCTACTTAAAATAGGGGAAATAGGTTTCATAAATGACATTTAATTCTGCTCCGGCCCCTAATTCAATAATATTTGCTTAGATTATATTTAAATTTGCTTCAGAAGATGCAAGTTGCAGAAATGACGATGGTGAGATAAATATGTAGGCATTTTAGGAGTTATAAAATTAAAATGAGGATATTCGAAACAAGATGAGAGTGGTATATATCCGTGGTGGACAAAATGAGTGAAGCAAGATTGAGATGGTTTGGGTATGTGAAGAGGAGAAGTGCAGATGCCCTAGTGAGAAGGTGCGAGAAGTTGGATATAGTGGTTACGAGGAGAGGTAGAGATAGATGTAGATTGAAAAAGTATTGGGGAGACACAACTTTAACTTATCAAAGACATGACCTTAGATAGGAGAGGGTGAAAAGTCGCGGATTAAATTGTTTAGATTATATTTAAATTCTTTTGAGATAATATTATTTTTATTTATATAATATCAGAAAACAAATAAAGAAACTGTTCCAGGAAAACATTTCCTTCGTAACGAACACACCTTTAGCAACATCTTATTAAGTGCACTTACCGATTAAATGCGTGTGCTTAACAGTTAATTTATGACTATATAGGGTTGTTTGGTTTGAATACAAGTTATAGTGAAATTAATTATATTGGGATTAATTGTTTTGATATTGTTTTTTAGTTGATTGTTTGATTTGTTTAAAAAAACACGCATTGCATACTTTTTTTTTAAAAAAATATTTGCTTACAAAAATTACCCTCTACTTTATTTAGTAAAAAATATTTTGAGGGACCTCAGGGGTATACTTATTATTTTCATCGTTTTATAATTCCATGGTACTATTATTTCACCCTCTGGTGAAAATAACTTATCCCACAAATTACTAATTCTGATATAATTTGTTCGAAAATTAGTAATCAAACAAGAGATAATACAATATTTAATATTTCTCTCAGAACTATCTATGTTTGTTCATCATACCAAAGTACCCCATTTGTTTAATACTCTAATAATCTAAATTAGGAAATTTGATCAAGAGTTTGAGCCACTTTTAAAAAAATTATTAGTTGATAGTTTGTCTTAATTAAGGCCAACATAATTAATACAAACAGAAGCAGTCTAACATTAGTTTATGTTTAGGTAGGTGGTACTATTTTTTTCTTTTAGAGGGAAGGTATTAATTGGTGACCTCCTAGGCTACTTTCTTTGTTTTGTCCCTACATATAGCTTGTGTCCATAACTCAAACCTACATGGCCTTATAAAGCAAATCAAACCTCTTCCTCTTCAACTTATCACTTGGCTTATTCTTATCATTGTAGAAAGAAGGAAGACAAGTGGAGAGATCTAGAGTTAATATATAGAAAAATAATAAGAACAATTAAGTAGTCATGTCTAGCAGAAGAAGATCAAATAATAATTCAAGATTCACTCAAGATGAAATTAATGATCTTGTCTTGAAATTACAATCTCTCTTGCCAAATTCCTCTGCAAGGTGCACCTCCACGGTACGTCCAATATTTTATATGATGTTCTTTTCTATTTTGTTCTTCATTTTCATGTAGTCTAGCTAGAATGACGGAGTCAAGATTTTTGTTCAGGAAGTTTAAAGTATAAAAAATAAGCTCAGATGGTAGTGCAAATGTGTGAAACTTGTAGTAGTCCCTCGACATGCTTTTTGTACAAGCAGCCATAGGTATTTCATTGGTTAAAAAAGTAAACATCAAACTAATCAAAAATACTGAGAACAAAGATACGTTGATAAAAAGAATTTTAGTGGATTAGCCGTATTACATAAGTTAATTCCTAAAACACGTAAAAATTAAAGGATGAAAAAGGGAGAGAAATGGGGAAGAAAAATACTTACCTTAACCCGTTAAATTTAACTTATTTTATCATACCGCATTAAGCATTTCTTTCTACTTTTACCCTGCTCTATCAAGCATTCTTAATTTTTTTGGGGCTTTTTATAATTTTATTTTGTAATGTTTTACTTTATTTTGCACTTTTTAAAAATATTAAAGTAGTATCCATTCAATCACATATTACTATAAAAATCATCAAGATTCTCTAAAAGTGTGTAAGAATAGAATTACTAATATTATAATGCATATTCAGAAGATAAATAAATTGCATCGTCAGTTTTTTAATTCATATATAATTCAATTTACTAGATTAATCATCATATGTGAAAAAAAGACAAATAACGGATAACTCAAATCCGTTTAATTTCCATCTCTCTAAAATAAATAGAAAAGAAATCCCATGAATTCTATTAAATTGATGTTGTTAAAAGGATATTGACGATTTTTAAGTTTCTTCATTCAATTACATCTAATTTACCTTATTTTTTAAAAAACAAAAAAATATATTTCTATCTCAATTTCAAATTTAATATAATTCATCATTTTTAAAGAGTTTATTCAAGTTAGTACATGAAAAAAGAGTTACGTTGACATAAAATGAATAATAGATATAAGAAGAATAAAAAATAAAAAAATGTCTAATAAATTAAACAAAGACAAATTAGAAAAAAGAAATAGGAAAAATTACTAGAAAAATCACTTTTTAATAAATAATTACTGATTTTAGCGATACTTTTTATTTATTACCATTTATAGCAATATATAACAATATTATGATATATCTACTATGTATTAAAAGTGAATTATGCATGCAATATAAATGTATTATAAGTGTTTTAAAATATATTATACTTGTTTGGTAAGAAATTGACACAATGTATTATAAGTGTATTAAAGTATGTGATAAATTAAATATCCATGAATAAAACTTGTATTATATGAGTTTTATAAATTATTCTTGCTAATATGTATTAAAATTGTATTATAATTGTATTATAAGTGTTCAGTGAAAAAAAATATTATTGCTATAAATAGTAAATATTTTCTTAATGTTATACATTTATGTAAATTTCCCAAAGAAATATACAAAAGAGAAAAAATAATGAAAAAGAAGAAGAAGATTCAAGCCCAAAATTGAGCCAAACTAAGTTTTTACTATGGGACTTTCCATTTTCCAAAACATTTAAAATGGAAAAAAACTTGCTGCTCATGAGACTTAAACCCATGACCTAAGAGCAATTCTTGAACTCATTATCATTAAGCTAAGCTTTTCGGTTATTTTCAAGAGGTTTATTTTAATATATATATATATATATATTTATAATATCAGAATTTAATGTTGTATATATAATGTAATTTTTCGAAGAAAGAGGTTCGAATAAACCCCCTGGGCTCCACCTAAATCCGCTCTTACTAGCTAGACTACATGAAATTATGCTTATTACTCATAATTAATATTATATTACTTATATAGTAGATGTTAACACTCTTCAACAAATGACTTCACAGAATTAATGTGTGCGTTTCTTCGTATAAGTATGCTTTAGCACAAGATCAAAAATAAAAAATTATCCCAAAATAAGCATTGTTGCTTTAGAAGTTGAAGGCAAAAATAGTACTTGTTTTCAACTTTACCCTTATATTAAAAAATTACTTTTTCTTAATAATGCTCAATTCTCAAAAAACATTTAATAATAGGGGTAATTTAGTGACCTAAACCTTACATTGACTTATTCCATCCCAAAATAAATGTCATTTTAACCCATTTAAAAAACAATAAATGTAAGATAAATTGATGAAGTGGTGATTATTAATTAATTAAGCTCACTTAAAATGAACAGGGATATGATACAAAATCAAAAATACATCGGAAGACTGTTGAATTGTCCTACATTTGTTAAGGAAGTTGATGGTGGCTGTCACATAATATAATCTTAAGTAATCCTCATGCTCATGAACTATTTTTTTTTAAAAAATAATATATTTCTAGTTAGGTCTGAAAATGTATTAGTTGTATATATTCTCCACTATATGAAAAGGCGTATTACATCGTCTTACATTGATGGAGAGAGCATGTTGTTTGTCTGTTAACATGAGCTTAGACAATCTTCCTCGCATGATTACGTTTAATGTCCTTCAAAAGTACTTTTTTTTGTCTAGAAAGATTTAGCTTTAGCAACATTTTACGACCAAATAGTACACTTTTTTTTTAAATAATCGTAGAGTCCAATTATCCGTGCCAGCTTGCATGAAATTAATAATTTCAAGGGATATTTGTTCATTAAACTAGGAAGCTTCTAAGAACTTTTTTTTTCCTTCTCCTTAATTAACTTTTTGATCACGTACAGGAAGCATCATCATCAAAGATACTGGAAGAGATATGTAATTACATCAAAATGCTGCACAGTGAGGTGGATGATCTAAGTGAGAAGCTATCCCAAGTACTGCCTTCTGTGGATACTAATACTGCTGATCTTATACACACTTTATTAAGTCTTCTTCAACAGTAAATAAAAAAACAAACAAACAAGGATCTAGGCATCTCTGAGTGTTTGTTGAAGTGTTTTTATAAGTATATATATATATATGTGTATAATGTCTACCTAGAGTTTTATATAATGTATCAATTACTATGTATATCTTAATTATTTGTTGTAATATTTATTATATATAGATGAGTAATATATACAGTATAAAATTATGATGTTTAATTCGTGTATTTGGTTCTCGTCAGTACGTAATTCTCAAATGAACGCATATGATGGTCCCACTGAAATGTGGCTGACCTTGGATTTTTATGTAAAGAGTTTGATGATCTAATGATTGGACATGAAATATATTAGCCTAGATATAAAGGTGTTACTCCAAGAGAGAAAAACACACAGTATAAATTCTAAGTAGAATTTAGAGGTCCACCTTTATAAAGTGGTCTTTAAACTTTTCTTCAATAATCTATCAATAATCAGAATGAAAAAATTTCCTGATAGAAAGAGTTTATCCTTAAAGGAGCCTACTCATCGTTAATCTAGATAATTTGTGATATAGATCAGACCCTTGTGGTCGGGCCCTTCCCCGGACCCTGCGCATAGCGGGAGCTTAAGTGCACCGGGCTGCCCTTTTTTTGTGATATAGATCAGTTATAACAACAAACTACAACGACATACCCAATAAAATTTCATAAGTGGGGTCTTGGAAGGGTAGGATGTACGCAGACCTTATCACTACCTCATGAAGGTATAGAGGCTGTTTCTGAAAGACTCTCGGCTCAAAAGTCACAATTCCAAGTACGAGAGAAAAACAATCTGTATAGCATAATGCAAACAATAATAATAATAATAAAAATAAAATAAAATGCAAAATTTATAAGACACGAACAATAACTATGGCTATAATTATAGAAAAGTACAGCGATAATCAAAGGCAATAGCAACACAACTATAGAGGCACGCCTAGACCTATGACCACCCTAAATCGACACACGGCAAGACACCATTCTATCCCTACTAGTCTTCTATCCTAATCCGAGACCTCCATTCTTTTCTATCTAAGGTCATGTCCTCAGTGATATGGAGTAGAGCCATATCTTGTCTAATCACCTTGCTCCAATACTTTTTCGGTATACCCCTACCCCTCCGCATAGACTCCAAATCCAACCGCTCGCACCTCTTAACTGGGGCATTGATACCCCTCCTTTGCACATGTCCAAACCATCTCAGTCTCGCTTCTCTCATCTTATCGATCACAGATGCCACTCCAACCTTCTCCGGAATAACCTGATTCCTGATCTTATCACTCCTAGTGTGTCCACACATCCATCTCAGCATCCTCATCTCTGCAACATGCATTTTCTGAACATAAGAGTTCTTTACTGACCAGCACTCCACTCCATATAACAACGTTGGTCTAACCATCATTTTGTAGCACTTACCTTTAAGTTTATGTGGTACTTTTTTATCACACAGGACTCTAGAGGCTAGCCTCCATTTCAACCATGCTGCCCTAATGCGGTGCGTGACATCATTATCGACGTCCCCACTACTCTGGATGATGGATCCAAGATATTTAAAGCTTTTTGTCTTGGGGATAGGTTGAGTGGTAAGCCTCACTTTCCTGTCCTCTTCATCCACCGCAACACTAAATTTGCACTTCAAGTATTATGTTTTGGTCCTGCTCAATCTGAACCCTTTGGACTCCAGCATTTGTCTCCAAACCTCCAACTTCTCATTAACTCCGTCCCGAGTCTCATCAATCAAAACTATGTCGTCCGTAAATAGCATACACTATGAAAACTCCTTCTGAATAGATCGTGTCAGCTCATCCATCACCAAGGCAAAAAGAAAAGGGCTTAGCACAGATCCCTAATGTAGTCCCACCTTAATAGGAAAATGCTTTGAGTCACCTCCCACTGTCATAATTCAAGTCTTGGATCCAGCATACATGTCCTTTTTTGCCCTAATATACACCATCGGGATACCTTTAAACTCCAGACACCTCCAGAGAACATCCCTCGGAACTTTGTCATAAGTCTTTTCAAGGTCAATGAACACCATATGGAGATCCCTTTTTCTTTCTTTAAATTTCTCCACCAGTCTCCACATAAGATGGATTACTTCAGTAGTCAACCGCCCCAGCATGAATCCGAATTGGTTCTCTGAGATTGACACTTCTCTCCTCACCCTCATCTCCACTACTCTCTCCAAAATATTTATAGTGTGGCTTAGTAGTTTGATACCCCTGTAATTATTATAGTTTTAGATATCACCCTGTTCTTGTACAATGAAACCATAGTACTCCACATCCATTCATCAGACATCTTAGCAGTCCTTAAAATAACATTAAACAACTTAGTCAACTACTCCAAACCTGCCTTGCCAGTGCTCTTCCAAAAGTTCATCGGAATCTCATCAGGCCCGATCGCTCTCCCTCTCATCATCCTGCTAAGAGCACGTCTAACCTCCTCAACCTTAAAATACCTGCAGTATCCAAAGTCTCGAAGACTATGAGAGTACACCAAATCACCCAGTACAATGTCTTTGTCTCCTTTTTCATTTAGGAGTCTGTGGAAGTAAGCTTGCCACATTTGCTTGATAGAGGTCTCATCCACTAACACTTCACCTTTCTCGGCCTTGATGCATTTTACTAGATCCAGATCACATGCTTTTCTCTCTCTCGATTTGGCGAGCCTATACAATCTCTTATCCCCACCTTTTCCCCCTAACTCGACATACAGGCGTTCAAAAATTGCGGCCTTAGCATTGGTAACTGCTGACTTTGTTTCCGTCTTTGCCTTCCTATAGATATCGTTAAACCTATTCTTCTCCTCCTCATCCACGCACTTCAACCACTCCGTATAGGCAACCTTCTTGGCTTTCACTTTTCCTTATACTTCTCCATTCCATCACTCATCTCCTTGACGACCTCCAAAGATTCCTCTCGATGCCCCCAAGAACCTTAATAGTTGCTTTTCTAATGCAACCAGCTGTCATGTCCCACATGTTGTTCACATCCCCGCTACTACTCCGGAACCCTAAACTATTCAATTTCTCCCCCATCTCCCGAGAAAAGGCGAGAGTTAAGCCCCCCATCTAATCCTCGGTCGATCATAAAGAGTCTTCATTTTCCTATCCCTCTTAATCTCCAAGTCCATCACCAAAAGCTTATGTTGGGTGGTAATATTTTCACTCGAAATAACCTTTCAATCCTTACAAAGGCCTCTATCACCCTTCCGGAGGAGTAAGTAGTCAATCTAAGTCCTAGCTACCGTGCTACTAAATGTGACCAATAAGAGAGAAAAAAAGACCTTCAATTTATATGGAACAACTTTTTTCATTTTATACTTGCTCTTTCGAAATTCACCAACAAATTAAAGGGAACTCAAAAATATAAGATAAACATGAGAGTGACGACGACATCAAAATTTACATAGTTTCACCCCAACCCGAAGAAATGGACAGAACACACAAAAAAAATGCAACCATATTCTCCTTTTTACCCAAAAATGAGATCTCTTGTCCATAAATATGTTTTTCAGATCTCAGTAAAAAACGGTTGTAAGAAAAAACATAAAACTAAAGACAAACTTTGTAAAATACTAGAAAGCCATTTTTACTTACTAGTTTGCCTAGAATACCAAATATGGAAAATCCAGTGTGATAAGCGATAAGTGATGAGGGAAATTCAGAGGTATTGAATTCGTGATTTTTATTGGACGATTTATAAAGCAGTCCATTTACAAGCTCTAATGAGGCTGAACAGGTCTGAATCTTGTAAGCCAAACAAACCAATGAGCAAATGATTTAAGGTGTGTTTGGTAAAAAAAAAAAGAGACTAAAGGCTGGGTTGTAATTTCTTTATCCTTGATCAAAGATCTCAATTGGGAGTGTTGTACTTCTAAATGGTTGACTTAACAATACGAATATCATTGTCTGAACACTCTATATTGTAAATAATAATTTTTTATTTTTCATCCGTTGCCTAATACCCGCATTAGACCCGACTGATCCGAATTCGCACTGCTAGGGCTCATTTGGGTGGAAGCGCTCGCACCAAAGATTTTTTCATACCTAATGCTCTAATCCTAGTCCTCATGTTAAGGAAGGAACAATCTCATCCACTACACCACATGCTACTTTGATGGTGTATTGTAAATAGTTACAATTACCTCTAATTGACTTAGAGCCTGTTTGGATGGGCTTTAAGTTGGTCAAAATCAACTTAAAACCTCTTTTTTAGCTTTTGGACGTGTTTGCCTAATGTTGACTTTAAGCCATAAAGTTCTTAAAGTCAGTCAAAACTGAAAAGTTAGGATTTCTAATTTTTTTTTCCAAGTGCTTAAAGTCATTTTCTTTGACCATGAAAATTACTTTTATATCCCTTATATTAACTAAATTTCCAAACTACCATTTTTATACTTTTAACCCTAAAATTTCCATCATTTTTCTCATTTAATCACTTTTATCCAAACACTCAACTGCTTATTTATAAAAATAACTTTCAGCACTTCAAAGTTCTAAAAACACTTCATACATAAAAGTTGCTTTTTTTAAGTCCATCCAAACGGGCTCTTAGTATAAAAGATCGTTACAGTGTCTATACATAATTTTTGAGCAATTTTGAGGTGAAATTACTTTCTCATTTTATATGATGATATTTGATCGGATACGGAATTTCAGATGATAAATTAAATTTAAGTATTAGTCATAGTAAAAGAAAATCTTGCATCAAAACTCGAAATTTACAATTAAAGTAATTTGATGAATTTAAATTATTAAAAGTTACATAACAGGTATGAAATGGTGCGAAAAGAGTATGCACAAATTTACAGTAGCAATACTATTTAAGACACAAACTAAAAAAGGTACAATGATACAGAATTGCAGGCCAAAAAAGAACGTACAAGTTGTGCCAATGAAATGTTCTCAATGCATAGTGACACCAAATTTTTGAAGAAGGTTAGGCATATTACTGAGAATTGCTAAGGTGTTACTCATGTACTCCTTAGCATTCTGCACCCGCGCTTTCACTTCCTCAAGCAACGGTGATCCCATTTCATCCAGTCCTTCCAGACACGTGTCCTGATCAGTCATCGCAGCACTTATCCATGTCTGCATGTTCTTCACCTTCATCACCGTCAATGCACTCTCTCCGGTACCCACATTCAGCAACTCGGCCGATTGGCTGAGTTGACTCAGCGCGTCATCGAATAAGCTGATGCAATCCTTCAACGCCGACACGGTTCCCGGGTCATTGACCTTCGAGATCAGCGTCTTCGGCAACGAAGAGACGTTGGTTAACTCTCGCACCGTCGCCTGAAGAGAGAGATTCAGGAATTGTACCGGGTCGGGTTTGGGTCTGGTGCTGTTGAGGGAAGATATGGAGTCAAAGCATGACGCGGGATGCTGAGTCACTGAGCATACGATTTCGAGCGAATCGGTTGAATTGGATGACGGAGATGGTGTGTGGCCGTCGGAATTGGACGCGTGGATAAACGCGCCGACGAATGCACAGATGAGTAAAGTTAGGAAGAGGGTGAGAGAGAGGGCGATGGTGAGGGGACGCTTGTGGACGGCTCTGCGAGTTGGGAAAGAGGATGGATCTTCAGAAGGGTTAACTTTGCCATAGCCTTTCACTAAGTTGATAGATTCCATAGAAATGCAAATGGGGAAAAATTGGGAATTGAGAGGTTTCTGCGAAAGGGAATGATGGCGAAGACGGACACGGTTTGAAGACTTGATAAGAATTTTGGTAAGTTAACTGTTAGCACGTTCTTCTCTTTTTCATTTTACAAGTATTAAATTGGTTTGTGGACAAATCAAAAAACAATTTGGATATTACTCCATGTATTGAGGTAAAATTATAATTCGAATTTTTATATGTTCTAAATTCTAGAATAATCATATGAGAAGATAGTAAATGATAAAACTACCGAATAGAAAATGATCAAAATAATACGCATTTTTTTTTTATCCTTAATATATAAACATGGTACAAATGATTCTTAATATGTTTCAAAAATTAACCAATTTGGTCCTAAATCATTTAAGTAAAAATAATCGCTATTTCTGCTGTTAAAATAAATTGTGACTCTAGATCTCGGTATCTTCCATCATAGACAGGCTACTTAGCTCAATCAAAGATATTACATACTATCTTTTATACTTTATTGAATATATTCATAATAAAAAATGGCAATTATCAAGTCTTATTCCTGCCTTGATTTCTTTTTTTTCCCAGGGCTCTTCCAAGATAGAATTAGAAATTTTATGGAGGGTTTTAAAATCATATGGAATGATGCAAAAGAAATGCATCTGTTTTGTAATTTGATATTTCACGTGCAATGCAAATGTCGATAAATTCTGTAATTTAATAGCAAAGCCCATATATCAAAGATCATTTTAATCATTTTTTTCGAGTTTGATAAACTTGTACATAACTTTCTAGCTTTGTTCTTATATATGCATATTGAACTCCTACTCTTAACCTTCTAGCCCCGTCCCTGTTAATATGCTATCTTCCCTAAATAACTGGAGATTTACTTTGTTATTAACAAATGAAGCAACAATAAGTAACCCTACCATTTTATTCATATGTAATTCTAGAGAACTCAAAGAGTGACTAAACACATAGTACATCAAAATTGAATAATCAAAGCTTATTTATCACCAAATTAAATACGTAAAAGTATACAAACCAAAAGCAGCAAAAATATATACTGCACGCCAAAAATACAGAGTGTATACACGAAGCCCTGATCCGAGAAAAGTAAAGCAAGGATACCTTTCCCCGAGCTTTGAAATGCGCTGATAGTGAAAAAACTGTTAATAGAGGGATTAAGCTTCTCAGAGATGCTGTTCATATTCTCCAGAATCATTAAGCAATTATTCGCGTTTTCCGTGTTCAGTCCCTTGTAGTACTCCAACGAATAGAGGCATCTCACAATTTTGGGCCTTTCGGTTTGGAGCCAGTCAATTATTTCAGATCTCATAGTCATCGTTGCTGTCAAGTTTTTTTCCTCATCGATCGCTAAATAACTGTTCAATTGACTCAGTGAACTGTTGAAATACAGATAGTCGCAGTGACTTGGGGTTGACTGATCAGTAGGGGAATAGGACGATTTGAGTGAGTAAGTGATTTTTTGGAGCTCGTCGATTGCGTTGTGAAGGGAGATAGAGAATATTTGGTCTGAGTTGATTTTTGATGATCCTAATTTGTTGTTTTTGAAGAGGGAATTGGACATGTACATAGAGCATGTCAGGTAGTACTGAGTCGGCGAGCAAATGGATTTGATTGCCTTTTCTGGGTTATTGGCAGGTAATTCAGATTCGTAATCTCGCTTAATCATCGTTAAAACAGAGATAATGGCAGCGATGATGAGACTGGAAAAGATGATTAAAGTAATGAACAACTTGATCTTCTTTCTTCTTCTTGAGTTCGTTTGATCATTCAAATTAAGGCTAACTGATGTCTTTGAGATTTTGTTGGCAGAATCTGATTCCATTGCAGAATTGGAGTGGAATTGAAATCTTTTGAGAATTCTTTTTGGTTAGATGAAAAATACTGTGTGAAGGCACTGAAGGATAAAGAGATTTGTGAGAAGGCCCAAGACTGGGTCAATTCTTCCATCATGACAAGTTTTTCCATAAAGTCAAAGCAGGAAATACTAGACCACAATATTGATTAGTTGACTCTTGACTCTTTGAGAAAAGTACCTTTTACCATGATAGGAGTAATATTTTCCTTTTATGAAAAGCAGCAGTAGATGTGGGATCAGGAGAAAATTTGCACTCTCCCTTATTTCTTAATAATTCAAGCTATAAATAGCCTTAACGCACAAAAGAAAAATTCTCTCAATTCTCTTACTATTTCTTTTTTTTTATTAATTTGTTAAATTCATTTATTTTATAACATTTTCAGAATACTTGTTTACAATAGTAATCTAGTTTTACACTTCTTAACAAATTGTATTTTATTCCTTTTCAATTGAAGAACACTCTCTCATTTCCAATATAATTGCGGGAACGTTTCCATGATCTTCCCTATTTTTTATGACTCTTGTTTCATGTGCAGGGGGTAAACTTATATAAAGAGTGCCTCCAAAAACCAACCTTATTTCGAGCATCTGCAATTTGCTAATTGCCCAACCTAAACGGGAAAGGGAAATGGCGACTTTTGTAGCAACAAAATACACAACTAAATGGAAATCACTATACACGTAACAACAGGCAAAAAAGAAAAATCAAGAGCAAATACTCAAAGCAAAAGAGCCAAACAGTTAGCCCATAATCAAATTCCCAAACTAAAGACCCTAATGCTGTTCCTATTCTCGGATAAAACAGGTCAAAAATATCGTCCATATTTTGCAATATTCCTCTGCTATTCTTCATGTTTTGCTGGGCTTCATAGCTTTTCTCTCTTATTTCCGCCCTAACCGTCGACGGAATCTTTTCCAACAAATCATAGCATCTCTGTACTTGACCCATGGCCTCGCCAATCCACCGTTGCAAATCCCAGACAACTTTATTAATCGCCAATATTTTCTCATCTGGGTCGATACCCAAACTCGTTTCCGATTCATTGAGTTGCTTTAGAGCGAATTCAATCATTCCTTGGCAATTCCTCAATACCCCAACAGTCTTGGTGTCAATCATGTGTACCTCTGAGATTGCTTTTTCAATTGAAGAAGCGACGTTATCAAGCTCTATTCGTGAAGCATAAAGCGAAAGGATGAAGATCCGAGATGGGTTAATTTTATCTCGGGATGGGATTTGGGCATAGTGAAGTGCAGCAATGGAGTCGTAGCATGAGTCTGGATATTCGCTGATGAGATCACAGACTAACGTAATAGCGTTTGTTGGGTAAAACGACAGTGATTTGGACTCTGTTTCGTGTTTAAGTATTATTGAAACAGAGATGATAGCAACAATTATGAGAGTGAAGAGAGCTAACAGACAGATTATCATTCGCAGTTTCCTTTTGGTTCTTGAAGAGGATTTTTCATCTTGCACGAGTCTTTCTTTGTTACTGATTGATTCATCCATCCTTTTTTTTGAGTTTCAACAGATTTTTGAATTCTTTTCGAAGCTAAATTGGAAGTTATAGGAGTGAAGACCGATGTTATTTTTATTGCCGAAGTCAAAGCCAAGAAGAAGGTGCTAAGAAAGAGGAGACAGACACTCAGCAATTTATGTTCTTTTGTTGATTATTTTTTTGATACTTCGATTTGTTTATTACTTTTTAAGTAGATAGTCAAAAACGCACTTAAATTATCATTTTTTTTTTTGCGATATTCATACATAGTCAACTACATATTATTCTCTTATCAACGTAAATTATCATACCCTTTGTGCTAAATTGACCAAATATTGTTCCAACTCGACTATAGGTACATTCATACATAGTCAACTACATATTATTCTCTTATCAACGTAAATTATCACACCCTTTGTGCTAAATTGACCAAATATGGTTCCAACTCGACTATAGGTACATGTAGGTCAGCTTAGCATCAATGCGTTTTAACAAAAAGAGAATAGTTTAGATAAGTAAATAGAACAATAGATTATTGAGATATGAAACTCATTAAAAATGTGATGGTTCTGAACCTGAACTCTTTTTTTTGATACTCTTTAGAATCTTGCCGTAATTTAATGGCGTCCGAGATAAGAGGGTGTTTGATTAGCTAATCATATTAATTTATAAAATAAAAAATCGGCTAATTTATGCATTTAATAAACAACAAAAGTACTTATAAGTCGATCAATCCAATTATAAGTTGATCACCTCAACTTAATACAACTTTTCAAATTAAAAATACTTCTACTATTTTATCTCTAATCGTTTGTTATCTTTGTCACAAAACATAATTCCTAGGCTATATTATATGACATGCATTAATTGTACATCATATAATATAATGTTGTAGATAGGTGTGAATATTATCTAATCACAGAAATTATATCTTACCTGATTTTGGAAGCAGTTGAGATGCCTTTCCCCCTCATTTCGTCATTCATATCTATTCATCTTAGCCCTGCTCGTCGGCGATCACCGTCGCCAAGAATGTCCGCAGCACGGACTTCTTTCATTTCCGAATTAGCTTCCGACAAGTAAAGTTGCTAGACAAAGCCTCCATTTTTCCTCGATAAATCTTTCTCAGCATAAATAAAAAAATACCTCACAAAGATCATGATATTTCGCCAATCTCCCCTATAATAATTATTGAACTTGTATTTGTACATGAAGAAAAAGAAAAAAAAAAATTCCACGGTTTTTCTGGGAGGACAAATAGAGGGGAAAGAAAGAAAAGAAAATTGAGTCATTGACAGGTATAAATTTGTTGTTCCTATGCTTCAAGCGTGTAAAAAGAGTTCATTCTATCTTTTTTCTTTTCACACAGATGTTGGAGATTAAGCTGTACATACACGAGAAGAATCGAACATGAAGGCTGAAGCTCCGAAAGATTAGAAGAAATGACTGTGTTGCTGATATATACAGGAATCGGTTCATTACAGTGACACTAATTACACCATAATAACCTATGATCATGCACAAGATTTACATTCACCAAAGCTAAGAGGAAAAAGTAATAACAAAACCCAAAACTTTTAACCAAACCTCTTACTGTTTGAAAGCTCTCATAGCCAAGCTCCCCATCCAGGAAACATATGACACAAACGATCAGGATCAATGGCGTCGTGTATGAGTTGTTGAACCTGTGAAAAAGGGGGGCGTTTATTACCTCTTTACTATGTCAGCCAATTCTACAGTTAACTATATATGGTAGTCATAGAACTCTACTTCCACTTCCACTTGCCTGGACTAGCAATCTTTCAATATTATTTCAAGAGACTGCTATTTTTATCAACTATTCATCTCTAACTTGCATTCAGGATAAGTTTAGTTTCATTACTCAGACCTCCCTTCTTCCAAAAAATAGTGAAAATAAAGTAGTCCGATCTAAAACCCTTATAGCTATTGGAAAGAATTTTCTGATCAATTTTCCTTCTTTCTGACTGTTAAATATTTGCTTTAGAACTGCAATTTTTTTTTTTATAAGTTGTACTCACTCAACAAGTTAGTCCCACTATGTAGGAGTTGGATTTCATTTGTTCATTATGCACTTCATTCTAGCTGATAGCTAGGACCATAGTTATCTACTTTTTCTTGTATCATATTCTTTTCATTCTTACTATTGTGTTTCTTCGTTTCTGGAAACAATACTGACAGACGAGAGAAAGCACTGAAAGTAACTAGAGTAGCCTGACCCCGAAAGCACAATTTCTGAGAAGAGTATTCATCAAGTGTAGAGTACTTATTTGTGTAGTAGGTAAAGATCAATCCTCTCAAGTTTTAATTAAACAAAGAGCAATTGGACATATCGCTGGCTAGCAGGGATGGAATCAATAATCAGATCAATAATTTTAGTTAGGATAGAAACCTAGGAAATGTTTATTAGTGTAGTGTGTGTGAATTGATGCATTATTCCAATTTAACAATTACCTGCCCATGAACGCTTCTCATTTCACCTTCTTCATATCCATCTAACTTTTGTTTAACACGCATCAAGGCTCTAGCAGCATCCTTGTTCCCCTCATAGTCATCTTGTTGAGAGCCTTCTAAACTGGTTTCCATATCATCGTCAGTTTCCTATCAAGCAGAAAAAAAGTTCAATAAGTCTTTGTGAATACGAAGATGAACTTCATTATACCTTCTAAAAATAATAAAGCAGTTCATATATATATACACTCTTTTAAGTTTAGTTTGTAAACTGAGACATGGCTACAGACTCTTCTAGTTTTGAGCTAGAAGCGAATCCTTGTCTTACTACGTAGGAGTTGGATTTTATTAAGTGTACTTTGGGACAGAGCCATATGAGATCATGACTTGCTCATACTCTTAACCATTCAATTAGTTTTACAATTCTGCGCACCACATACTCTCTGACAAATCTGTTCCAAACTAAAATTTTCAAATTAGGAGTGCTATCAAGGAGTAACGTTAAATTTAGGCTTTAAGAAAGTTGATTTTTGCCAACTTATTCGAGAGAAAAAAAGAGAGTTGGATTTTGTCAATCTCATAGAACTTCACAAGCAGAAAGATTTCTTAGATAGTGCATAACCTTTTTGAAAATACAACAGTCAGGTCCAAAATGCATATCGTGTCTCACCCAGTGTTATCAAAAGGCGAAAAGCGCAAAAAAACTCTAAGGTTTGTTGGGGATGTAAGCGCAAAGCGCAAAGCGCAAATAAAGCATGGGCTTTAATGAAACAAGGCGCAAAGGGACAAAAAAAATACAAATATATATGTTTAGTGCAAGACTAATGATTATAAACATGAATGACAAATATATGACCAAGGAAATTAAAAAAAATTATGATAAAGTGAAATATCAATTGTTTAGTGTCACTTATTTAGAAGAGGCTCATTGGCAAGGAAAAGTTTGCCTTAGAACCTTGCTGACTACACTGAAGCGCAAATAAAACGAGGCAAAGTGCTCAACACGTTTTGACCTCGTTTAGGGCTTAAGCGCGCTAAAAGCGCACCTTTGACAACACTGGTCTCACCAGCTGTAATGTCCAAGACAATCCATAGATCACTGATCTTGTGGTTGCTCCTTCAGACAAACAGTCAGGTGCATAATGCATATGGGCAACATGCCTATAAATGTCACGTTAATGGAAGTGGAATGACAGTCTAGGTCATAAAACAAAAACCAGAATCGTGTCTCACGAGCAGTAATTTCCAAGACAACCCATAGATCACTGATCTTGTGGTTGCACCTTCAGACAAACAGTCAAGTGCATGATGCATTATGGATAGCATGCCTATAAATGTCATGTTAATGGAAGTGGAATGGCAGTCTAGGTCATAACACAAAAACCAGAATCAGAGTTTTCCTATAAGTTAGCCAAGAGTGTGCATTTTCATATGTAATAACTAACAACCAATGTTTAGCATATCTGCAAATACATAATTAACACTTGTATATATCAGCTAGGAAGCTCTAATGCTACAAATTCTGATTCTTTCTTATTTTAGATTCTGTAGACAGGCAAAGTGAGAGAACACTCAAGCTGATAATGTCACAATTCCCCTCCCCTTCTATTTTTCCTAAAAACATATAATATAGCACCTAATTATTTTAAAGTCAAAGGTCTTGCACAACACAAAATTATAAGAAAATATTCGAAGACAAAAAAGTAAATTCAGTAGACACTACAGTTCTCATGAGCAGAATCAATTTTTAATATTTATCCTCAAAACTCAGAAGGTGCAAGCATATCAAAGAAATGATAGGTAAGCTTAGAACGGAAAAATAGCAGTATGCTGAACGACACATATTAGCTAAAAAAAGATAATATATAGTCAAGATGCACTTTGCCAAATGTAACAGCAAAATCTTGATCTGCATTAATATAATATTTATCCTCACAAGAAGCAAGAAAATAAGAGAAATAGTAACATGGGGGTCCAACTTTTTGTAAACCAAGAGTAGAGATGGGACTAACTCTAATACAATTTAAGGAGACAATAACCAATTCTCTTGTACCAATGTGTTTCTTACAGAAATCATGAGAGTTAGTCGGAATATTCTTCACTCATATATTCTTTTCCCTTCTCCTCTTGTCTAGGCAGCTGACATTTAGACATTTATTCATTGCAAGTGCGCCGTGCCAAATTATCGATATCCGTTGATGAAATCCCATTCATTTAGGAATCACAGATAATGACATTTCACCATGAAATGGTTTTACCACTTTTACCTTGTGTTTTTAAATGAACTTTTGACTTTCTGTTTTCCGAATGAACGTGATGCTAAAATTGCAAGTGGACTTCAAAATAGGATAAAAGCCAAATCATTGACATACCTTCTGACGTTGCAAAGCCTTTAGAGGGGATAAAGCCCACTTGTATAAAGGATCATGGATAAAGACCTGCAGCGAAGGTCCATAAGTAAGACTGACAGGCACAGTTTAAAACTCTCAGGGGTCGTTGCAGAGTGTATAAGAATAATGCTGGATAGAGTGCATTTGTAATTTTGGCAAGGAAAAGTTTGTCTTAGAACCTTGACGACACTGAAGCGCACATAAAGAGAGGCGAAGCGCTCAACACGTTTTGAGCCTCACTTCGGGGCTTAAGTGCGCCTTTGACTACACTGCACTCTTTAGCTTTGGAAAATTAGAAATATCTCATTAATCAATCGAACGCATGCATTGAAACCCTTTGTATTACTAATACATGAAAATCCATGGTATTAGCAATACACACCTAAATACATAATAGAGTGTATAACTAATGTTTAGGCTACAGAAGTGTACCAAACAAGGGAACTAATAATACACAAAGCTAATGCATGCATTATTTTTTCTAATACACTCTACCAAACGATCCCTTAATGTGGTAGGAATAGGTATCTTAAATGCTGTACCTCGATAATGGTTAGCAGTGCTTCTTTGTTTGTCCTCATAACAGACAGGGTTTCCTCACAGCATCTTCTAAAAACCCCTTCCACCCCAGTTATGCCCATGCCATCTATTATGTCCCTACTCAGCCTGAAGGGTACCTGCAACAGATCATTATAGATGATAATTGAGATACAGGTTGAAGAAATTTAACAGTGACATGATCTTAGAGAAACAAAAAAATAACACAAGGTATGTGAGAATTAGAGAAAAGATTAGGAATGCATGAAGAAAAGTGACTTGCACGTAAGTTCTTAAGATACTCTATATCACGTATATAACAAATCCATCCAACATGGACATTAACTCATATTTACACATCTGATTAATTTTTCTTTATGAATATATTTATATGACCAACTTCAATAGAACTAATCTAACAGAACAGTACTCCAGATGGAAATAAACAAACCCTTTCGGGAGTTTTCAGCATAAGGCCCTGCTCAAATGCAACCCCAAGATCTATGTGAACAACTTCTGCAGTGGCTTGATCTACAAGGATATTCATGGAATGCCGATCTCCCAGCCCAACAATGTATCCAACCTGAGTGTAAAAAAAAGTATGAACATTCATAATTGTGAACAGTTATGTTTATGATTACACCTTTTTTTTTTTTGGTTTACTAGGAAATATTTAAAGAGAGGGTGCTATTTCACAAGTTGCTAAATCACCATTGAACTCGCGGCCACACTTCTGGTATAAGTAAGCCTCTTTTGAAACCAGTCAGCTGGATGAAAAAATCTCTCCAAGAAAAAGTGATGCATAACAGGCCTGCAGCAAATAAAATTAGATAGCTCAAACAACGTGAGCTCAAGATCTTGGAGGGTTAGTAATACCTGAAGTTAACACAGACTTCCTGGAAGGCCTTTCGCTTGTCACTTGCCTACACAGAAAAGTGAACATTCTTGAAAGCAAGTCATATACAAGAGTCAAGACTCCTGCCTGCATACTGAATATTCGGTAAAGAGACCTTATCTACGAGGAGCTCCCCACCGGAGGATCCAAATTTTCCTCACAAGCATATTTTATCAAGAGGATGCTCTTATATGCACAACTACATCTTTGGTTGAGTTGGCAAGACTACCATGCTACATAAGCTAGTTTACCGGTGAATTCAATTGAATAAGAGAGAGCATCCTTTTATGCATTTGTTACCAAAATTATTTACCTTATCAAAAAAATATCTATGAATCAGTACATTTGGTGGTTAATGTAGAACTCACTCTCATATAGTATGTCTGGTCTTGCAATTGTTTTATAAGAATTTGCCTTCACACGGATAAGTATCCACCTATTGCACAACACTTCCATAAAACATCACGTTCATTCATCATTATTTTCTTAAAAGACAGAGCCTAAATATTTGAATCAACTAATCTCACCTCAACTTCAATTTTCTTATGCTAGCTGAATCTGCAGTACATATAATCCGTCTTACTTTTACTTGTCCTAAAGCCCTTACTCTCAAGAGTGCTTTTCTTCAGTTTATTTTCTCGACAGTTCCATCAATTAACAAAATATCATCTGGAGTAGTATACACCATAGAAACCCACTTTGTATGATATTGAATAACCCCATACATAACTAGACAAAACAAGTACATGCTCGAAGCAGATCTCTATTGTTAAACCCACAGTTAAAAGTACATTTTCTATCCTGCGTGGTTGTAAGGAAATATGTAAGTTGTCCTCTTGATTTGAGTAGGGCAATTTGATTGAATAACCTCTCTATACCTATGGATCTCTATCTACTACCAAAATTGTTGGGAATCGTCCTTAAGACACTAAACTTGATCTATGTTTTTATCATTCTTGTCTCTCAATCATGCTGATTTATACAACTTTTCTCCTATCGCATTCCACCTTTTGGTACAAGCTTATGGAGTCTACTAAAAGAGTTCGTCAATGAAAATCCTTACCCATGCCTATAGTAGCAAGAGGAGAAACTTGTCAAAACGTTTAGTAGTAACCAACATAGAAGATAATGTAGCACTTACCACAGTCATGTGTTGCCGGCATTTCATATATGTCCAGTCTTCTGCTCCATAGCGTCCATGGGCACCTCCATCTCTACTGCTGATTTTTGAATATAAAAGGTTCAATAAGAAACTCAATCCATGAAATATACAGGTAAACAACAATGCAAAAGCTAGTTCTACTGACCTGCCTATAAGATATTCACCGAGTGGAAGAGTGCCATTCACCCATTCCAAAACACCCGCACTGGGAGTAAAAGGTACAACCTATCTCACAAACACGATGGATACATCTAAAATGAGTGACCAGAGGAAGTATTATGCGTTCAAGTGTTAATGCAAGGAAACGCGGCTTAATGAACTAATTTGATTGTTATATCTGGGAAATTTGTACAAGGTCATATAACAATTCATATCTGCCGAACCATGTGGAATGCAGTAGCAAGCATATGATTGACAAAGTATCATAAGATCTTCAATCAATATTTATACAACTCCTAGGCAAGATAGACTTAAACAATCTACTCAATAACATTTAAGGTGACAAAGTTAATAGTCATATTGAGCAATAGAGAATAGTAAATATACTTAAAAATTACAATTAAGTAAAACAAGTGTAATTAGAGCATGGAGATTTTAAGAAATTCGACAGAAGAGTTAAATACTTTGGCCAGCACCCCTTCAAAGGAACTTAAGTCGAGGAATTTTGCTTCCCGTTATAATTTACATTCTAACAAAAGGTGCTTTTACCCTTTTAAGATGTTACCTTGTAAGTGCGAATTCTCAGCCTTCTTTTCCAAGTGTCCCGATGGTTCTGTAAGAAAGTATTGACTAAGCCAAAGAACTGCTCCATCACCTGTGTATTAAGTTCAAAACGTACATCAATACTCACAGAAAAAGAAAAACAATAGCAGGGAATTTGCAATCCAGACATAACATTTATTGAGCAATGCGTACAGCACAAATTATGAGCCGAAAGGAAAGGTTTCCATAGAAATGAAATAAACAAGAGGCCAACTAATAGATTTCGCCAGCACCTGTAAGGCTCTTACTGATGGCTGAAATCCAACAAGGTGATACTACATCAAGAAATCAGGGAAAGGACCGGAAATCACTGATGACAAGGGAATTAATGTTTCCACACTAACCAGCAAAAATATTTATAAGCCTTAAGCATTCACTGGTCCATGCTTCCAAATTTGACAGACATGTAAAGAAAAGAAATAACTATGTGGTATCTGACTCTCCCCTCACTCTTCCATAATTTTCACAGAGATGTAAAGAAAAGAAATAACTATGCGGTATCTGACACTCCCCCCACTCTTCCATAATTCTCACAGAGATGTAAAGAAAAGAAATAAGCAAATGTCATGCATTTTTGTGCTAAATCTCCGTTTGTCTAAATTTAGCGAATGTAAGAAAAATTAGTTTAAACACGTACAGCATCTTGTCTCAGGTCATCATTGCCAGATTTAGCAAGTTGTCGGTATTTTTGTCCATCGGAGCCGAAACATTCAACAACTTTTGGAGCATTTATACCATTCATCACACTGCAAAGCACAATAGTTAGAACACTGGAAACCTATGACAACTGTATCTGAACATCTGTTGTATTAAACTACATCTGGAGCACTTAAACCATTCATTGCACTCTGAAACACAACAGTTAAGTATCAGGAAAACTAAAAGAAAATTTCTAGTGAGTAGCATGTATACTTGTCACTTACGTGACAGAATCTGCCAATCCTTTAAAGTGTGGAAAGGATCCTTCAGTGTATTGACAACTCGGGTCAATTGGTATATTGGCTGTTACCACAGGAACCTGAAAATACATTATACAAACAAATGTTAGCTGTATCAGTCGACCTCCAACAAGAGCAAACTAAATTAAGAAGATTCTATAGCAAACACAACAAGTGTTGTTAAAGGCAAAAGGCGTTAAATTCTATCGGGTCTCTAAACGCAATTAAAGTGTGGTCTTTAGTTAAAAAGGAGCAACAAAGAAAAATTGTATTATATATATATATTAGAAAACAGTAACTTCATTCATAATGATTTCCTAACAATTAATATATCTTCTTGCTGACCGTATTTATTGTTTGATATCACTCAATTCAAGATAGAACTTAAGGGCATTGAGGTGCACACCTTAATGCTTGCCTAAAGTGAAGAGCAACTTAAATGACGCAAAGCACCTACTTGAGCTTCAGAACTTAAGTGTACCTCAAATGAGCCTTTGACAATACAGCACGACACGTCCCACCCCCACCCTAAAGAGATAAAATTTGTTCTTATATTCCAATCCCTCACTTTTTAGCAAATAAAAGCATCAAGCGAGCCTACATGAAGAAGTCAGTTGCACCAAGTAAAGCCTGAAACCAACACACGTGTTGAATTTCCCTAGCTTCGTCCATGAGCTTCACTAATATAAATGAAGCAACAAATCTCAAAGGTCTTCATTCAATGGAATCATGTTCAAAAAAAAGAAGAGATAAAACTGAACACATGCATAATCTTAATATCTATTTTTGGAATGGAAGAGAATGAAGCAGGAAGGTAGAAGGTCCATGTGATACAATCTGAAAATGAATTATTCCTTGGATCAACTTTCTACAAATGATGTGTGTGCAGTGACAAATATGGTAAAGATTTCAACTTCCTAAATACCATGCAAAGATAACAGATGGTCTAGTTACAATGACTGCCAGGCTGATAACCAGGATTACCAACTGGATAGGCTGATGCACCTTTAAAAGAAAAGCCTAGGACAATTATCATCTAAGACATTGCTTTACATTCATTGTGCAGTCACAGATAGTGGACGCCAAGAACAGTAATATAGACTTCAATTACAGTTTGAAATAAACAAATATTGAACTTACAAGTTCAAGCTCTCGGATGCTGCGAATTTCCCTCGGAAGATTAACCTTTTTGTTAGTATCCTGCTCATAAATTCTAGTTGTTAGTTGCGAAATAGCAAAAAATGGTGCAGTTCTACTAACAGTAAAACAACAACCTGTAGAAGAAAAGACAATACCAACAGGATTGTCAATTACAATATAAGTTACTATCATACAAATCCTTGCAGCTACGCCCATCCAATGAGAAGGATAGAGAAAAGAAAAGAGAAGAATGGAACAAAGCAGATAAATATTAAAATAAAAAGAACATGAGGACAGCTGCTTACCTCCCTCTTTGTTTCTAGTTCAGCTAGTTTAATGTAGATCTCAACCATTTGTTTCATCTGTTTACCAAAGAGATAACCACTTTATGGAGCACACAATATAAACATACACAAAAGAAAACTTACTGAAGTAAAATCAAAATTTAACCAGAATGTTGATGAGTCAGTACCTGTCTGATGACAGCTTCATGATACGAAGATAACTCCCTCAGCAGATTTTCTGCAGCAACTTTTTTATCCATGTCAACCACAAAAGAACTTCTGCTACGTTGTTTGTCTTTGATTCTATCACCATTTGCCAAAGCTAGAAGCTGACACAATCAACACGAAAATAAGATACAGACGTAGTATTTTGACAAACATAGTTATGAGCTACTAGAAAGGGGAATCTTTCGAGTTAGGATGTCTACAATTTTAAAGATCCTTCTGGTGTGAAATGCTAGTAAAATTAGCAGAAAGCGAAGATGAAACAATAAGGAACCTTCAGTTTCACATATAAAAATCTCTATCCTGCCTAATTACCTGAAATATTGTATGATATGGATGGTCAATGGTCAGTTTTTTAATGAGAGAAACCAAAGCAAACTGCACAACACACAAAAACCATATTCAGTCATCTAGAAACTGTTTCTAGAAAAGAAAAGAGGAAACAAGTATCATCTAAACCAACAGACATAATAAATCAAAAAGTGAAAGAGCGAAGATCACAAGTACTGAAAGTCGCAAGCTATACCTGGAAGTTTTGAGCTCCCTGACCGTCTTTTGTGCTTCCCATCCTGGAAGCAATTTGATATACTAGTGGTATAAACTTGTAAGACTGAACCTGAAAGTATATGATAAATTGTATTCCAAATAATCTTCAGTCTAGAGCTAATATAAAATACACAAACACAAAACAAAAATATTTTGGAATATACAGCATTGTAAAGTTTACGGCATTGACTCATAACAGTGATTGGAGTATACCTCACTTATTGTGCTGCTCATGCTATCCACGACAATTGGTTTAATTGAGAGACTAAACCACAGCGAAGTAAGTCGGAATACCTGAAAACAGATGGTTAACTCTAAAGATCTAGAAAAAGCCATAGACAGCTTAATGAAATTTCTAGTGACCACATACGCCATACAGCATTGATTTGCCAAAAGAAACTTTGAACATTTCTATTTTCCTACATTCGAATAACTATTGACTAACTAAATACTTAAAAAATTAGTCATTCTACTCATCTATAATCATTGTTGCAGCTGGTTTAGAATCAAATGACTGCATCTCTACTCCTCCCCCGGCCCACCAAAAAAAGATCCAGGTAACTTTGTCTCAGCAGAAAAAAACCATAAAAAAAGAAAGCAACAAGCAATACATACCACCCTGACATCATATTTATCTCCAATGACTAAACAGCGTTTATATTCATCAAGCGCGGTGCTTAGAAAGTTGTCCCTGTCTTCCTGAACAGTCAAGATAAGAAAAGAAAGCAAATTATGAAACTTAACACACATAATCAGTTTCAGCTAATGCGCAACATTTTTTACAGGAAATAACTGCTAGTGCTAAAATTACTCCTCCGGAACCTTAAAAGAGGATAAGGAACAGTTAATAACTTTTAAATACAGTGAAGATTGGGGCAAAGGTTTATTAATATAACAAAATTTAAGGAGAATTATAAAAACTACTTTAACTTGAATCGTCTTTTCAAAGTACTTCATTTGAAAGAGAATAAAAAGATAATATTTTAATAGTAATTTCCCGCCGATATAACCAACAAGATCATTTATAAAGTTCTTATGTACCTTAGCTCTATAAGTAAATTCAAATTGTTACAGTTAGCAATGGAAATTAAGACTAAAGACATTGAAAGCTGCAATGTTTCACGTGATCCAACAAGAAAAACCATTTGGAATATAGTAGAGATCACCTTAAAAACAAAATTAAAAAAAAGATACAAGGGCTTTCCATGAAGCAGTGCTGACACGCTAAAGAGAGTAGGTATCATGTCACCTGCAACTTTTCAGCCTCTTCTTTGTCCATTGCTAGCTGCTTCTGCAACTCTTGTATTTTTGCGGAACAGTCAGTCTTTTCTCCCTAGTATTAGAGTATCACAAGTAGGTACAAAATCAATCCCATCTCTATAACACCAAGAAGAAAGTATGGCCATCATTAAAGCATACCTTTGTTGAACTTCTAAATCGTTTAACCAATGCCTCCAGCTCCTTTGTCTGGAAATAAAAAATTACATGAGTAACCATGGGATTATTAATTTGTCACCATTGTTTCATGACTTCCAATTACTCTTTGGTTTATTATAGTTCTATTAAAAGGGATAAGGGTGGCATACCTTGTGCTTTCTTAAGCGCATTGCTGCCTGCCATTCACTGGAATTAAGTCTTTCTTCATAACTACGAAAAAGAGCATCTGCATAGTGTGCAAGATGGAAATGCATTTGACTTCGTTTTGTGGTGGAAACCATTCCTCTTGCCGTGCAATTCTCAGCAAGAGCGACTGCATGCTTCAAGTATTTCTCTAGTATAGTTCTTGAGCTGCACAGTCATTCTATAGAATCAGAACATGGCGATTGTTTTCTTTGTACAGAAGGTGAAATGCAACCCTTTAAATCTATTGTCTGTAACTATTTTCTAAAGCTACTTCTATTAGGTCCAGTGTTCCTTTGGAGCCCTGATTATAGATGTTTCTATTTGGGATAGGGTGATGTACTAGGCTATAACGAAATGGGTAACTGTAAAGTAAGAACAAATTTATCAGAAGAAATTGAATATGGCTGGACAGAAATAAATCCCTAAATTAACTAGTCAATTGGCCGGGACATCCAAGGAACTTGGCGAAAGAAACAATAAAAATGTAACATACTGGTCTTAAAGGGAAACATAAGTGCAATAAGCTGCAGAGATTAGGACAAGAGGGGAGACGGATTTAGATAAGAAGTCAAAACATATCACACTTGAGCAGATGAAAAGCATCGAACTTCTATGGAAACTTAGTTCCAGTGTTGGAATACTACTGACTTGCTTGTTCGTGTTTCAGCCAGCCACTTCCCAATTAACCGGAAAACATCAGATGTGTTTTCGTTCATCTGGTAGTTTTCTGAAATATACTTTGCAAGATTGATTGCCATCTGATGTTGGCCTTGAGCACGCAGAAGCTTAGCTTCTTCAAGCTGCACCACATGAAAAGAACCGTAGTAGTGAGAGAATAATGGAAAGTGTGAACCAGTAAGCAGAGTTTAGCCATCAAATTTTGAAGTGAATGAAGGGTAAAAACTTGCAGAGAAATAAATATTTGAAGATCTATAAAGTAAACCTGAGCAAAAAGAACTACTTGAGACCCATCATAACATGGACTACACAGAAATTATACGCCATTTTCCCACTTAACTCATCAAATATCAAGAAGCTAGCTATTCAAGCCAAAACATCTTCTAAAAAGGCCGTTTGTGCTTAAAATAAGCCCCAATAAATAGTTGGGTTTATTTGGATGAACTTATTTTAAGCAGTTTATAAGTTGAAAACAACTTAAAAGTCAAAAAAAAAATTGGCTTGCACCTAATTTTTTTTTAACTTATAAGCAATTTTCAACTTATAAGCTGCTTAAAAATAAGTCAATCCAAACAAATTAAAAGTCTCATTTGTTATTCTTTGTTAAATCATTCTCAAATTCTTAGAAAGTGGATATTGTTTTAGCTTATGATTTCCTGACTTGCATTGCCGACTTGCAAACGTTCATGAAATAAAATAATAAACAATGTGCATAACTGATAAGATAATGGACATAAATCAACCCCAAAAGGTACCTTATGTACTGAGGATTGTCCAGGACCATATTACACCTCTCACACAGATGTGGTATTCAATTACCCCACCCCCACCCCCCTGACCAGGACTAGTGTTGAAAATATAATATAGGGGCCTAACATCGGGTAAACCAAGAATTGGGATGAATTTGACTATGATACCCTGATAAGGAAATGGACCTTGGGCATATCTCAACCCAAAAGCGAGCTCATGTAGTGAAAATTGCCCATAAAAATATAAAGAGATCATATTACACCTCACACCGATGTGGGACTCAACAATACACTCCCAAGCTACATAGATACAACAGCACACAGAGTAATCAAATTGGACAACTGTACCATTGCATCAAACATTAATTTAGTAAAAGAACGTGTCCATACCCGTCCAAGCCAGTAAAGGTTGGAATGTTCTCCTATTTCTGCACAAAGAAACTTGAATTCATGCAAAGCTGAAGCAGCCTGTGAAAACCTAGACACCTGTACATCACAAGGAATATATTTAGGAAAGAATATAGAGATCGTTTCTACTTGAAGTACCAATTATAGTAGAATCACCTTGCGGAGAGTAGCTGCAGATTCAAGCAGATGTTGTACGGTATAATTCTGGCAATTTAAAATCTGAAGCAAAACTCTTCTAAATGCCACAAATGGCTCCAGCAAATTCATATGTAACTGTGCTTGCTTTAAAGTGCGCTTCCAGTCCATATCTAGACATGTTAACTTCATTGACCAATTTCAAGTAAAAAGGTACGCAGTATTCAGTACATTATTGACCAGATCAATGATAAGCATCACAAATATTATACATGCAAAATACTTCTTATACTGATGCCATCAGAGGCAAAATAGGTATCAGAAAAATTCAATCTTACATGGAAAAGAATAATTAAGACTATCTGCACGCTTTATATATAGAATGATTCAATGTCAAATTTTTAATATTGCACTAGTTGACAAAACCAACAAGGGTGTCAAGTTTCAACCAAAAGCTTGAATGGTAGGGAAGCACTCTAATGAGTAAGAAACTCAGGATAAGTAGAAGTAAAGACTGAATACATGTACTACAAGTTTAGCCAATTTAAGAAGAATAAGGGTGAGGTGATATTTGATGGGATTGCAATGCCTAGATGCAAACAATTTACCTATGTATGCTCAAAGTTCAAGACAATATTACACAAAGGATCAAAATAGGATGGTTGAAATGGAAAAGTACTACCGAGAGTGTTATGTGATAGAAGGAAACGGAAGGTTGTATGCATGAGCTGGTGTTTCTTTTGTAAGGAAGCCAGTGAGGATGTGGACCATATTCTGTTGCATTGCAAATTAGCTATGAGGTTATGAGAAAATGTCTTTAGATGGTTTGGTGTTTCTTAGGTAATGTCAAGATCCGTGAAGGAGTTGATGTTCAGCTAGAAGAGTGGAACTAGGAGAAGACGACACAAAGCTTGGGATATTACTCCTCTCGCTTTGATATGGGTCATTTGGAAGGAGAAAACTATGAGAGCTTTTGAAAGGGTGGAGATGAGCTTTGCTCAATTGAGAAGTAGTCTCTGATCCCTTATTTCATTTTTGAGCACCCATGTAGTTCCTATTTGTATAGAGGATTAGGTGTCTTTTGGAGAGAACAATATTTTATAGGTTTCTCTTTTTTTTGGGTATACCTCTTGTATATGGACAAGTTGGCCTTGGTAATATTTGTGAGAAATAAAGGAGAAAAATTATTATTAAATCTACATTATTACACCAAGCCCTATTTGTAGATACTACATTACATCCATATCCAAGTAGGTTTCTATATACTATTTCTATTCTTATTCCTATTATAACACTCCCCCTCAAATTGATGCATACAAGTTACATATACAAAGATTGTTATATATGTAACTAAGAGGAGGACTCATGAGGGACTTGGTGAAAGATATCTATAAGTTGATCACTCAACTTCACAAATTTTACAACAATATCTCCTGAGAGAATCTTTTCTCTAACAAAGTAACAGTCAATCTCAATGTGCTTAGTCTTTTCATAAAATATCAGATTTGATGCGATAGAAGGGCCACTTGGTCATCATACACAAGTTCCATCAGATTGATTTCTACAAACTTTATTTCTCTCAGCAACTATTTAATCCAAACTAGCTCACACGTTGTTAGAAACATTGCTTGATATTCTGAAACTGCACTAGATCAAGCAGACACACTTTGTTCCTTACTCTTCTAGAACACTAAATTACCTCCTACTAAAATATAATATCCAAATGTAGAATGTCTATCAAAGGGTGATACTTCCCAATTAGTGTCAGTATATCCAATGATCAGCTCATGGCCTCGATTCTCGAAGAATAATCCTTTACCTAGAGCTGACTTTATATATTGCAAAATACAAACAACTACATCCCAATGACTATCACAGGGGAAAGTCATAAACTACATTCATATTTGATATCCTTATGTAAGTCGAGAAATAAAGAACTTCTACTAGTTTTTTTAATTATTATCATCATCACTATGGGAGGTGACTCAGAGCACTTTCTTTTTGAGATGGGACTACACCAGGGATCTGGGATCTGTGCTGAGTCCTTTTCTTTTTACCTTGGTGATGGATGAGCGGACACGGTCTATTTAGGAGGAGGTTCCATGGTGTATGTTATTTGCGGATGACATAATTTTGATTGATGAGATTCTGAACAGAGTTAATGATAGGTTGGAGGTTTGAAGACAAATTCTGGAGTCCAAAGGGTTCAAATTCAGTATTGCGATAGATGAAGAGGGCATGGAAGTGAGGCTTGCCACTCAACCTATCCCCAAGAAAGAAAGCTTTAAATATCTTGGATCCGTCATCCAGAGTAGTGGAGACATTGACGATGAAGTCACGCATCGTATTAGGGCAGCATGGACGAAATGGAGGCTTGCCTTTGGAGTCATGTGATAAGAAGGTACCACCTAAACTTAAAGGTAAGTTCTAAAAAATGGTGGTTAGGCCATCATTGTTTATATGGTGTGTAGTGCTGGCCAGTCAAGAACTCTCATGTTCAGAAGATGCATGTTGCGGAGATGAGGATGTTGAGATGGATGTATAAACATACTAGTAGTGATAAAATTAGGAACGAGGTTATTCGGGAGAAGGTGAGAGTGGCCTCTATGGCAGACAAGATGAGAGAAGCGAGACTGAGACGGTTTAGGGTTGGTCTTAGGGGTCTAGGCGTGCCAGTTTAGTTGTGTTGTTACTGCCCTCTGACTATCACTTTTTTTGCTATTGGTTTTGTTCTTGTATTGTAGAATTTGCAACGCTTCTTATTTTAGCCGATATGATATATATATATTGTTGTTCTCTCCTTCTTAGGACAGATACTTTTGAGCCGAGGGTCTTTCGGAAACAACCTCTCTATCTCCATGAGATAGTAGTAAGGTTTGCGTATACTCTACCCTCTCCAGACCCCATTTGTGGGATTTCGCTGGATATGTTGTTGTTGTTGATTAAATAGGAATCCTTAAGGGAGCGTTGGTTTTAGGATTTATGTTGAAGTCCTACATCTTCGGGAAAATAATAATATTACAATTTTGGGATAGATTTGAGCTCAAGGGTAGCGGTTAGCTACCTTCCGAAAGACAGTTAGGTGCTGGTTCATATCTGCCATTGCAACATTGAATTGAAGTCCTGCGTTTGTTACGAAATCGACCATAGATCAATTCCCTTTTTATTTGGGAGTATTGACTACACCCCAATTCTGAGCTTCATGTTACTCTTTCCAAGTAACATGTCAGGTCCAGGGCATCCCAATTGGATTGACTGGGATGATAGTTTCTCCTTCCGAGTCTGTAAAATCAGAATTTCAATCAAATCACACATCGCAGTATACTAGTCCTTCTAAGGCATTGATGAAGAGGAGAGAACAACGACGACGCGGTGCTGAGAGAGAAAAAGAGAACGAGGGGCTGAGTTAGACCTAATATCTATTTCTTATCATGATATTAGGGTCAGTCTCATTCCAATTCATTATTTACCCGATGCTAAGCCTCTATCATATATTGTCCACGCTCTAGATGTCCAGCCTTAGATATAGTAGAGGGGGTGATATCGAGTCTCACTTCAGTGGGAATGAGGAAAATTAGTCTCTATATATGATCTTGGGCAATCATCAATCCTCATCTTTTGAGCTAACTTTTGGATTGAGTTAGATCCAAAGTCCATTTCTTTATTACTATTGTTACTATTGTTACTATTTTGCATACTATGGGTCAAGATAGTAAGATGAGCTTAAATATAGTAGCATATTAGTGAGAATTCATTCGTCAGCCCAACTTGCTTGGGATTGAGGCATAGTTATTTTGTTGTTTATCATAGAGAAACAAAAACTATACAATACCTGAGCTCTTGATAGAAGCACAGGTTTAGATGAGACCTTCGGCATCTTCAATGAATCCAGCATTCTGCAAGATGAATTCCAACGTGAATCCCATGCCATCCCGAGGTGATAAAGTATCTGCATAAAATGGTACAACTTGTAAAGGATTGGTACTAATATATTTAATTATTCTTTTCATGGATAAGTTGATTCCTACGAGGGAACCTTATGCATAATGTAATGCATGCAAATGTAAACCACAAATTGCCAGCCCGAGAGATCAGGATACCTGAAGCTTAACTATAGCTTGATAAATGTATTTGGTGCTCTCCTCACTTGCATGAGAGATAGACAGCAAAAGCTCCTGAAGAGATTGAAAAGCAGCTAAAAGGTATAAATGTCCAAACGCACAACTATGAAGAAATAACTATGCATTGGACTTCTTTTACCTGCTTGGAATCTTTTAATTTTATCTGAAATTCATTGAAGCCTCCCTCATTCAATGCTCTCAAACAGCTGAATTACAGCAGACATAATGAAGTGAGGAAAAAGTCAACACGCAGAGAGCACTATTTACATGTAGTATGAGTATTAACTTGCGTAATAAAATGCAGCAGAAATCTAATAAGTAGCATGCCAAAGAAATAATGTATCAAAATATGTACCATCTAAAACTTGACAGATATATCAGTAGTCTGTGTAGTTGATGGATCACCCCTTTTTTAACTTTTTTTTTGGAGAGATGAGAGCTATGATGTCATTACAAGTTACTATCTGTGTGGCAGACACAAATCGATATTAACATAGCTCAGATGCTTTAAGGAGAACTAGCAAAGTACACATCTCCAGAGAGTTCATCCAATTATGGACATATTCCATTAGGTCTTAAGATTATAGAAACTTCCATTAGTTTAAGATTTGAGTAAAGTTTTGCGATGTAACAAAGGGAAAGTTACTTTCCATATATAAGTGATTCTGTGTAAATAACATTTAAGTGGCTAGACATTCAAAGAAAACCATATAAACATTTTCTCAGGATAGGTTCTACAAAGAACTTAATAGGTTTAAGTATAACAGTAAATTTGATGAAGAAAGCCCTATTCCGAAAAATTAAGCATCCATTAAGAACTTTCCCAACCCATCAGTGATAAATCCTTGATTTAATCTATTCAGAAAGTTCTCTTTAATTCCCAATATTTTCAGAGATTTGGATTTTTAAGCTTCACTTGTTTTAAATAAAACTGCCAACTCCTTTTCAAGGACATAAAAATAATTATAAACCACTACACGAGCATTTCGTAACTATATTTAGGTAAGTTTCCTATATAAAAAAAGATAGAAGTAAAAAAAGAGAGAGAATTTCAAGAAATTTAAATAGAAAAAAGTTAACACAAGTAAAGAAACTTAGCAAATCATTCTATGTATGAGAGAAGGGAGAAGCTAAAAACTTAGCAATTCATTCCATGTATGAGAGAAGGGACTGAATCCACTTCAGTAATTCAGTTAGGTCCTGAATGTCTGTACCATTTTGGCAGGGACTGAACCAGGATCGTTTTTTTTTTTTTGGTTAAGTTGAACCAGAGGCATTTTAAACTGTGAGAAATATAGGAGAAATATATTATTGAATTGTATCTCTACATTATTACATAGATACCCTATTTGTAGACACAACAATATAATTCTTTACCAAGTAGGATACTATTTACTATTTCTATTCCTTCTACTATTCCTATTCTAATTAGGATTGTATATACCTATTCCTATTCTGATACTCCTCCTCAAGCAAGTGCATAAAAGTCATATGTACGTCGCTTGTTACAAATGCAATTAATACAAGGACCAATAAGGAGCTTGGTGAGATATCTGCAAGTTGATCACTCGACTTCACAAAATTGACAATTAATTTCAATGTACTTAGTCTTCTCATGAAATACTGGATTTAATGTATAATTGTCAGTCAATCTCAATGTGCTTGGTCTTCTCATGAAATACTGGATTTGATGCATAGTGTCCATAAAACACAAAGTGGTAAATTCCTAAATTGCATTGTTGAACTTCCTAAACCAAGCTTGAGAAGACTGTTTCAGATGACTATAGAGTGACTTACAAAATCGACGTACAAGGCTACCAGACTCCCCCTAAGCAACAAAATTAGGTGGTTGCTCCATATAGACTTCTTCCTTGAGATCATCATGGAGAAAAATATTCTTAATGTTCAACTGATTAAAAGGCCAATCACAACAACCATAGATAGAGAAAGGAACATATGTTATTTTAGGCACGGGAGAGAAAACATCACTCTAATCCAGCCCTAATATCTGAGTATATCTTTTTTTTGGCAAAAGTAATCATAAAACTGGCCGGAACATGCTCATGCGCCGGATTATTAGATTTGATGGTTGAAAGTGGCCATAATCTGAGAAATAAAATTATATGGGTAGGTTCGGAATGATGGCACAACCCTATTGAGAAAGAGACATATGAATATGGTTGGACTGACAGCATTACCCTACTGAAAAAAGAATTATATGAGTAAGGTCGGAATGATGACACGACCCTACGCAAATCAAATTTGAGGAGTCACTGGAAAGATGCATGGAACTATGCAAATCAAATTTGAGGAGCCACCGAAAAGACACGGTTCTATTCAACTCAGGTATGAGAAAGTAGTTCGAAAAAAGTCATGGTACTACGCAAATTAAATATGAGAAGTAGTCCAAAGAGATGCATAGTGCTACGCAAATCGAATATAAAAAAGTAGTCTCCGCACGTGGTCCCCTATTCGTATCATCCGGATGAAGTGATAGGAGGTGATTCGGAATAACAAAATCGGAAGCAGACGTACCGAAAAGATGACACAATGCTACACAAATCAGATAAAAGAAAGCAGTCACCGCAAATATGACAAGGTGCTACACAAATTAAATATGAAAAAGTACTCACCAGAAAAATGACACTGTACTACACAAATTAGATATAAGAAAGTAGTCACCGTAAAGATGGCATGGTGCTACACAAACACTGATGGATATGGGGTTGACACAAACAACCTAGAAAGTCACCGAAAATTGACGCACAGTGACTTGTCTGACTGAGTTTTCTTTTCCTGAATATGGGGTTCATGTATATATCATTGGTCCTACTTTTGTTAACATAACCAATGGCCAGACGGGCAGCATATATGGGTCATAGCCGTTCGTCGGCAGCGGAAGCTTTTTTTTATTTTCAACCAAGATCGTAGAAGCTCTGATACCATGTGAGAAATATTGAAAAAAAATATTATTGAATTGTGTCTCTATATTATTACACAAAGACCCTATTTATAGACACTACAATACAATCATTTACTAAGTAGGATACTATTTACTATTTCTATTCCTACTACCATTCCTATTCCTATTCCTATTCTAACTAGGATTATATATACCTATTTCTATTCTCACATACACTATTTATTTTCTTTGCTGCTTTTTCATTTGAATGGTACAGTTAGTTTCAATATCGCCCTTTTGTATACAAGGTACAGGGTGTAATCCAGATGTACGCTCCCTGCACCACAATCAAATGAATAAAGCAGACTCCATGCATCAACTAGCTTCAGGAGTACCCAGAAAATTGTCCAAATAAAATCCCAGCAACTTAGTAATAGTTCCTTTTTCCATTATGTATTTTCTTGCTCAAAGTTGATGACATGGCAAATACCAATTTAGAACTTCATTAAATGAAACACCTGATCATACCTGTGGAGATTTTCATTGAAATGGTCACCTCCATGCTGAATTGAGAGGACATTAGATTCACCATAAAGTAGTGAGAAATCCCAATTTCCAGAACGCCAAGCAGCTTCATACTACAAATAAAAGAAGCAACACTTTATGAGGAACCAATCTATAACATGAAGCAGGTAAAGAAAGTCGGTAGAAGCAGTGGAGTAGACATGTTTCTGTCCACAGAGTACAGCATGCAGCTGCAGACAGGGAAGGAATGACGAAAGATTCTATCAGCTTGGTCATGGAAAACTCTTTTTCAGCTTGAGTATTTGAGCCATCTCATGTATGGCACTGAATAAGTAGACTGTATACAGGCAACAAGCTGATATTTTAAAGAAACTTTTTAAGTTTGGTCACTAGTATCACGGTTATGCACACCAATGGGGCACTATTACCTAAGCTTATAAGCCACCAGACAGACGGGAGACAGCATTCTTATATTATTAAAACAATAAAATTGGTTATTGCTAGCACACTATTGTACACCAATGGGGCACTATTTCCAAGCTTCTATCCATTCTTCTTCATGGAATAAGTAGAGTTTTATAGAAGATACAATTAAAGTCCTTGTCCAAAAAAGGGAACTTCATCATCATCATATATTACTAAAAGTGGGAAGCTCCAATTTTCAAAGTTAGATTATTATTTTACCCCTATACTAGATAAAAAAAATTTATAAAACATCTAATTAATTAATTATTAAATAGTAATCAAATTATTATACTATTATACTAACTAATAATCATCATATTTTACTAAATGTTAATCCATACTGCACATTCATAATATGTATTAATTTTTGGCATATTTGCTATTCTTGATTGTAACTACTAGATTAACTTTTCCTGGGAGTTGAAATGTTAAAGTTAATCCATATATCTCCACGTTCATAATATGCATTTATTTTAGGCATTTGACATTAATGTAATTACTAGATTAGCTTCTTATATTATTGAATATATAATGTTACGTGATAATATCCTCTAGGCATGAGTTGTGATGAAACTTAACGGTCATTACTTTGATGACTTTTCTACTCCTTAATTAACATATCAACCATCAAGTAAATAAATAAAGTAGCTCTTCATAAATTATAACATTGATAAAATTAATGATAGCTAATCTATTCCTTATAACATGACTATAGAAGTCTAAAAGTTGTCATGAATAATTAATAAAAGATTATCCCTACTAATAAATGGGTTAATCAAGCTATAAAAAGGCTGTAAAGGATTTCTTTCCCTTCAAACCTCTTCCTCTCCATCTTTATGTGTTCACAGAGAATTTTTACGATCCAGATTAATGACTTTAAATTGTTCAATAAGTTTTGTGGGCACATTCTAATGATTTTAGCCTTTATATAGAAATTGTTCACTAACTTTTTCTATATGAAATTTTCATATTTCTTTGTTTGATTACACTTTTGATCTGTCTAAAGATATTATACTTATTTAGGACTATTACACAACTCATATGATGCTATTTTTTGTTCTATCTCACGTATAGAGTATGTATATCTGGTGAAGGGTACGAATATAGTCGTGACAATTTACTCATTGTATTCTCTTCTTGTAAGAGTGTAAGAAGTTAAATAAAACATTAATTTATTTTCAAAGCACATAATTTTTATGTCTCATGATCGATGAATTTTTAGAAGTATTTTACTATTCTGGCGTATAATGTTTTAATTTTATCATTCAAATATTCTCTTTGTACTTTGGTATGTTATTTCTACTTTATGTAAAGAGAGCACTAATGTATTTTTAAAAAAAATCATGAATGAGAAAGTAATTGTTATATCTTGTAAGTTTATTTTTATATAATGGTAATTATCCGTACATAACACGGATTTGCTCAACCCTTTCAAATTCTTTTGTATATTTAAAAAATTAAAATGCCAAAAATATATATTCTTGTAATAAGCAATTAAATTAGATTTTTAATTATATTAGCACCATATTTCATATATTAAACACACTCATTAGAAATAACATTATAAAAAAGGTTAAATCAAATATAAACTACCAATAATGTTGATGTACCTATTAAAATAATAAAGTTCTCTCCAATCAATCTTAAGTGCTTGTTGTCACTCTTATTAAAATTTGTTTGTAATTGTCGCATTCTATTACTCATTACATGTATGTTTTCATAAAATCTTATCGTGCTAACGAGTTTATACAAATTTATATGGGACACACGTGCAACGCACGTGTTCAGAAACTAGTAGTTAGTATGAAAAAACAAAACCTTCAATACACATTATTCAGCCAAATCTTTACGAGGAACATTGATCAAGGCATCACAAAAGATTATAGATAATATTATTGCTTTACACTAGGGGTAGCAAAATCAAACCCAACTCATCCCATTTATTAGCTCAACCCATTTCAACCCGACCTATTTCAACCCACTAAAAATTTGGTTAATATGTAACCCAAATTGAATCATGAAAAATTTTGTCAAAATATTTTTAAAAAACTTTTTTTTTAATTTGATATGTTATACATAGCCATAATAAAGAAAAAAATAATTTTCTTAGGTAATAAAAAAATTTAAAAGAAAAAATAAAACAATTAAACTTAGTAAAAATTGGGTTGGGTTGTGTTGAGTCATGACCCGTTCTATAACTCATTACTTGACCCATTTTGACCCAAGCAAATTTGGGTTGGGTTGGGTCTTGACCCATTATGACCCGCCCAAATTTGACCCAACTTGCCCAATTGCCACCCCTACTTTACACCTTCGTGTCATTTACCTGTAATGCCCCTCTATTCCAAAAATTGTGTCTACTTTCCTTATTGGTTAGCAGAAAAAGAAAAGATAAGAAGCAAACCTGTAGCTCAGTAAACTCTGGATCATGTTGAAACCTTCCCTTTTGAGAGGTCAATCCTTGGCAGTACACATCCAAAAGATGAGTGCAACCAATTTGCTGCAAGGATCTAATAAGGCCCTTATATGGTTTCTTTTCGATCATCTGGTCTACTACAGAACCAGATGAATGAAGAAAATTTTCAGGAGAATAACTGCTTCCTTGAGCCACCGGATCAGATCTAATTTGTAAATCATAGTACTCAAGAGCCTTACTCCAATTTCCTTCATGTTCAAATGTGATAATTTGAGAGGTCAACTGCAAAGACCAGAATTGAAAGCAACGGAGAAAGAGTTGGTCACAAATGGTAAATTTAAAAATTCAACAATTCTTTGGGTAATGGCATAAGAAAAAGAGTAGAGAAATATGACAGACTTCCCAAAGTAAGGCCTAAACTAGTGTTTAGGTTGTGAACATTTTGCATAAAAAAAGAAAATCATTATTATTACTCTTCATCTTATATTAATGTCCTACTGTTAATTGAGTGCCAACTTGATGGGCATGAGCGCTGTACATGGTAGTAACAGAAAATGATTTTAAAAAAAATATTACTCCGACCAAAATGTTCAACAAAAGAAGACAGTATATAAGAACAAGTTGGAAATATCCAAAGCACAGGGACTAAGTTGCACGGACTCTTCACTTCCGATGCCGCACCCGTGTCGGATTCTCCGAAAATACACTACTTTTGGAGAATCCAACATGCACCCACTGACACTTTTGAAGAGTCTGAGCAACATAGCACAGGGAAAGACTGTTTCATTTTTTTTTTTTGATAAGGTAATTTTATTGAGTGAAACAGCATCAAGAGAGTATTTGTAGTTATATCCAAAAGTATCAACCTAACTGTAGTTCTTCACAGGGTGTGCAATGAGTTGAAGTAGTAAAACATGGCTCCGATATCATTTGAAACAGCCATGCTGTTCCAAAAAAAAGTAAAAGAATACTTTTTAACATAAAACAGTGTAGAATCCCTTTTGTCTTCAAGATCTCTGGAGTTTCTTTTTCTGCATATTACCCATCAGACTGCTGCATGTATGGAGCTCTATATTTGGGGAAAGCTTTCGAGATCCCAGCCCTACTCCAGCCATTTTGAGAGAAAGCATGTGGCAAAGTTTTCTTATCATAGAGTTTTTACTTTATTCACCTTCTATTAATATTCATTAATGAAAAGAATAATCGCATAGACTTTTAGGCTTTTTAAGATTTCTATGCTAATAACCACAATATAATTATGATAATTTAAAACAGTTACAGATATACGTGATATTCCAGGAAAGAGAGTACATCTTCTATTTTTTAGAACAATCAACAGTGTGTCAAACTAAAATTAGTTGAGACCAGCTATATGGATCACTCGTGCTGTCAGCTCATTTATAAGAAAAAAGAGTCTGGCAAGTTATTGAAAGGTTGAAAAGAATTTAGAAATCTTTTTAATGGGATACAACGGAAGGGAGGAGAAAGTTTCACTTAGTGAAATGGAGAGTCATCACTTCTCCGAAGGAGTGGCGAGGACTCGGGGTGAAAGATCTTAAGGTCATAACAAACTTTGTTTGGGAAGCGGATATGGATTTGGGGTGGAGGAGAATACGCCATGGAGGAGGGTGGTAGTGGAAAAATATGGTAGCATGGAGAAAGGATGGATGACTAGAAACATCATAGCACCCTTTGGATGTGAATTTTGGAGGAGTATTATGAAAGGGTGGGAAGACTTAAATGGACATCTTTCTTTCAAGGTTGGGGATGAAAGCAGAATTATTTTTGGGGGGGCATGTGGTATAGGGAGAACGAGTTGAGGGAGATTTTTCCTAACATATATAGAATATCATGCCAAAGAGAGATGACAATCCGACAAATTTGAAGGTCATCACACGAGAGGGAAGTTCATTAGGACACGGTGAAGGAGGCGCTGCATAGATGGGCTTTCAAGAGGGGAAATAGAAATACAAGGGTATGAGATATTGCATTTTAGCAATTATGTGGATTATTTGGAAGGAGCGAAATAGGAGAGCATTTGAAGGGGTAGAATAGCTTTTGTATAATAGACTTTGGTTTCTAGCTTCTTTTTGGTGAACTCATAGGTTCTCATTTGTATAGAAGATTGGGTCTCTTTCGTTGAGCAGGTTCTCAACTTTTTGGTATACGACTTGTAGATGGGGTTTTCTCCAATTGTGAATAAAATTATTTACCTTATCAAAAAAAAATTGTATTTCTCTAACAATTCACTCAGTTCTGTATATGTATCATTATACATGACAATATTATGTGCAAGCAAATTGCTCATTCTTTGACAATATTAAATTAAAAATATTGTGATATAATAATACTTTTTATATAGTTTACAAATATGTACATTTCATCTAAAAACCTTAAGGAATGATATTTGAATTGTTACCGAGGTAACATAAGTTGAATGCTATATAATCTACTTTTATAAAATTAATAATAATCACATAAGTTGAATGTTATATAGTCTACTTTTATAAAATATAATTACATTAGCTCAATAAGTTTGCTTATCAAAAGTTACATTACACAAGACCTTACCATTATCTTTATGGGGCAGAGAGGTTGTTTCTAATAGACCCTCGGGCCACGTCTAGAGAAAATCTAACAATAACAATAACAATAACAATAATAATAACAATAATAATAAGGGACCGATAGGTGCTCCAGACTAGTACCCTGCTCTACCACTGGGAGGAAAGAAAACGCTCGACTACCTACGAACCATCTACCTTAATTGTCGACCTACATGCTCTCTTATCTAAAATCATGTACTCAGTGAGCTAAGGATGTGTCATGTTCTGTATAACCACCTCTCTCCAATTCTTGTTCAGTCCGCCTCTACCTCTCCTCAAACCTATCAGTGCCAACCTCTCGTACCTCCCCACTAGGCATCTGTGCTCCTCCTTTTCATATGACCGAACCATCACAGCTTTATTTTTTCCATCTTCTCCTCCACGGAGGCTACTCCCACCATGCCCCGTATATACTAGTTCATAATCCATCTAAGCACTCCACCACGGATGTGAACCTCCATTCAATCTAAGCATAATTCTCTCCTAGTATCCCCAAACATCCATCTAAGCATCTTTCTCATCTCTACTACCTCCATCTTCTGAACGTGCAAGTTCTTGATTGGCTAACACTCCACCCCGTATAATATAATCAGTCTAACAACCACTCTATAGAACTCACCCTTAAGTTTCAATGACACATTCTTATCACATAGGACACCGGATGCGAGCCGCCGTTCATCTAATACAATGTGTGACGTCCTCGTCGATCTCTCAATTTCCTTGGATTATAACTTTGAAGAATTCAAATCAATAAAAGTTTTAACCGTGAACTTAAATGAAACATATCAATAAATTAATTTTGTTGTCTTCTTTGTACAACAAAAGTCAATTTCTTGTTTAGATTTCCAAGAAACTACATTAAAACAATGTAAATCTCATACATAAACCTAAAAGCACGTTAGCTCATTCAGATTTTTCAAGATCTGTATTGGAACACTTCTACGCTTCTTACGTAAAAAATTTATCCGATATCAACGTAAATAATTCCATTATTGTTATCAAATAAACTAGCTTTCTAAACTTTAATCTGATCTGTCAATTCTGGCAAACGGCAAGTATAAACTTGATATTAAGGTTAGGACATTTTTAATGTTCAAGAAATATTACAAATCACTGTGAAGTCCTAACTTTGATGAACTTTATTCTTAAATTAATTATTATCATTATTTAGGAAATAAATTCAGATAAACTTCTTTTTTCGTAGTAAGCCATTTAGCTATGAGATGCTTTGAGGAATTTGGTCTACTTTCCCTTCATTCCTGTTTTTATGTTCTGTCACACCCTCAATACGTTTCTTACAACTGATTAATGTACAAGGTAAATGGGAATGTGAAAAAAACATTTTTTTCTCGATGTGAAATACTAAATTAGATAGAATAGATGGCTGGATATATCTTTTTATTCATAATCAAAACTAACACACAAAAGACCAAAACACTATATTATTGCCACTTCAAGCAGAGGTGTACTTAGAAAAGATTAAAAAGCTTTGGGAAAACTATTTTCATTTTTAACTGTTGAAAGAAAAATCCGTATATACTTCAATCTTATAGAGGATCAGTTAGAAGAATATCACGATTCAGTCCAAGAACACTTGAATGTGCAAATGTAGAATTCCTAGTAAAAACGTAGTATCTTCTCAGATTGCTGAAGGAAGTTCAAAGGGTTTATGAAAGGAAATAATGTAATCTTGATGTAAAAGAAAGCCAAGTATCACGAAAACAGTGCAAAAAAGCAAGAAAGTTCAGGGGGTTTGACACGAAAAGAGAGTGATGAAGGTCCATTGGGGCTTTGAGCGAAAAGCACAAATAAAGCGTGGGCTTTAATGAAAAAAGGTCCAAGACTAATAATTTATAAGCATGAATGACAAATAGATGAACAAAGAAATTGAAAAATAATTATGATAAAGTGAAATATCAATTGTTTAGTGTTGTCTCTTCAGAAGAGGTTCATTGGCAAGGAAAAGTATGTCGTGGAACCTTGTTGATGATGACACTGAAGCGCACACTAAGCGAGGCAAAGCGCTTAACACGTTTTGAACCTCGCTTTACGGAAACACTGAAGCGCATACTAAGCGAGGCGAAGCGCTTTACACATTTTGAACCTCGCTTTAGGGCTTAAGCGCACCTTTGATAACACTGGGTGAAGTGCACACTTCGTTGAAACAAAGTGCACAATTTACGAAATTTTAAAACATTAGAATTTACTGTTACCTTCTCAAAAATAAGATATAAAATAAGAATTTGGAAATACAATAATCAAATAGCAATTAACAAACTAATTTCAGCATCTAATATACAAAAATGTCAATAATGATCCAACTTCTCAAAGTTGACTCAAGAACTGTCCGTCACACTCTGTGCGTCATTGTTTGAAACAAAAACCTCCCTGAAGCGCATGGCTTCATTCATGAAGCTATGACCCTTCATTTCACAAGACTTCATCGCTTAAAGCAATGGCTTTTAAGAACACCGATTTCCATAATGTAATTTAGGAAGCAATAATCCACCACTCACCACACATTAGTATTCTTTCACAGTTTTATTTACTACTGTTTTTCCCAAGTCTACCTCATACCTTTTTTCTCCCTCCTTTCCTTTTTGGTTATTATTTACCACAAGAGGCTAGCACAGAAGTAATAAATTCAGGAGCCATGGCTAAGATTAACCATAGAAGGCAAGAGACGATTACAAAATGAGAGGTCTGAGTAGATAATAAAAATGTAATAAACAGCAGAGATTGGCGTTTACGTGAACTGACCTTGTGGGATTGGATGATTCCATAGAGGCTGTCTGGTTCATTTATTTGTGTCACTGCAGATAAAAGTATTTCAATGTGTTGCGGCAGCTGCAACATCAGAGAAAGTATTAGTTGTAACTCACAATCTCAACATGAGAGAAATCTGGGGAGTGCTAACACAACGGAAACCCTAACAAATGATAACTTCATATAAACAATAAAATGCATGTTGTAACTCACAATCTCAACATGAGAGAAATCTGGGGTGCCCAATGTCAGGGAATTGAAATTCTCTTCACACCAGTGTTCCACGTAAAGAACAGCAGTAAAGTAAGCACCAGAAGTCTGTCATTGAATGCAATGGCATTGAAAAGACAGAGAGAGATTAAAGGTTAGAACATCAAAGAGAAAAGGGAAATGGAAGAGCCTAAAAAAAAAAGTTTGGCACTCACAATTGCAGACCTTGCAACAGCGAGATAATCCACAGGAATCCAATAAACCTAGAAAAACATCAGGAAACGGAGAAGGCATGAGTCAGTAATCTTAAGTAGAGAACTTGGGTCATAAACATATTCTCTCAGTAATTCAATCTAACTTCCAGAACACTAGAGATCAAGAGAGAAGAAATCAAATTTGGAATTCTCAAAAAATCTAGCTTACAACACTTAGAAATGTGAATATGTTTAACATATCCTCTGACTGAAATTATATAATGTTTAGTGCCAATAAGTGTAAGATTTAGGGTTAATCTTTAGACACTATAGATAAGCTTATTTTAGGTCGAAGTTGGTCACGAGTCTCTTTAGATTTGTATAAATTTGTATGCTAGTGCCAATAAGTGTAAGATTTTGAAATCTCTAATCCATCTTGGAATGATTAAGGCCTAAATGAAGAAAAATTGACATAAGAAGATTCGTATAGCAGTCCCAACTATATTGAGTTTGAGGTGCCGCGCATTTAGGTTTAATGGTAAGGGGTCATCATCTACCAAGTTATGAACTATGCCTCAACTGGCTCATGAGAATTTCTCAATTATCAAAAAAAAAACTATTTAAAATGGAGGTATAAATGTAATAAACATAATGGTAGGAATTGCCTATGGACTTGGAAATTCCTGACCCCTTATCAATTCAAAGGGTTAATTCCTCCGAGTTGCACAAAAGACTTAAAAACCTTTTAAAAGATACTGTGACTATCCCATGTCTCCAGAATCTTCCAGGTGAAATAGTTCAGTGTAAGTATCTCCAGGTTTCCAATGGGCTCCGATCATGAGTTCTTGAGAGTGTTAGCCACCAATTCTTGCACTGCCCCATCACAATTGATATTTGGAACTTTTTCTTCTCTCTATATGACCTTTCCTGGAGTATGTCTGGGTTGATCAAGGAGTCCTACATCAGCTGGATCTCTTGGAGAGTTGACAAAGCCATCAAGAAAGTCTGGAGGACGATCCCAGCAATCATTTTTTGGGTTATCTGGAATGAAAGATAGCACAGATGCTTTGATGGAATTTCAACTCCTACCCACTCTCTAAAGACTAAATGTTTAGTTAAATCTGTTAAGTTGGAATTGTTTTTCACCCATCAATAGTGTTGACATGTTTTGGGATTTTGTTAGCTCCATAGCTTTAGCTTAGGCTACTTCTATTAGTGCTGAAATGATTTTGTTGCCCTTCTGGTCACACCTTTTGAAATTTGGCATCTTCCTGATGCCCATTCAATGATAATCATTAACCTTATCAATAACTAGCACCAAACCCTTTAAACTAGACAATCCAGGTGATCCTGGCTTTCATAAAATTGGCACAAAAGCTAGTTAAAAACTAAGCTTAACTGCTTAAGTTCCTAAATTAGAATGTGAAAGTTGACCGGGTATAATGATGGGAAAGGAGTAATATAAGGCCTAACGACAGACCACAAAACTTAAGATTAACTAGTCACACAAGCATAAAAGCAGCAGATATAAAAGAACTGAAGATTTAACAGTTGAACATAACATTTTGAGTATCACTTTTCCTAACATGTACAAATTTTCACGCCAAAAAGAAGATGTCAGTCCATCACATACGGAGGCTACAAGGTGGAGAAGTGCATTGGGATTTGAGATTTAGGAGGAATTTGCATGACTGGGAAATCGCATAGTTCTACAGTTTGACGGAGTTGCTCCACAAACAAAATATTTCACAGTTTAGCCATTATTTTTGAAGGTGGGGGGAGGGGAATAATGTTATTTTCCTAGCTAAGTCTTATTATGAGAAGCTACTGAGTAGAAGGGAGATAGCCTTTCCTTTTCTCGGTATGAACTCCAAGGGTACCCAAAAAGGTGCGTTTCTTTACCTGGCTAGCTAAGAGAAAAACTACATGTGTTATTTGGTGTTTCATGTGAAAAAGCTCGGGAGAAGATGTGGATCACCTCCTTTTACATTGTCAGATTGCAGCTCAAATGTGGTGCGAAGTATTGGGATGGTTTGACATTCAATAGGTGATGTCAAGCACAGTTAATGCTGGGATGTTTAGCTGGACTTTCAGAAGATGGAAAAGAAGATTCAGGGCATGGAATGTTGCTCCACTTGCACTTATGTGAACCATTTATAGAGAGAGAAATAGGAGAGTTCGATGGAATAGAGAAAAACTTTGTAAATTTAAGGAGTAGCCGCCTCTTCTTGTTTGTTGTTTTTTGCTGCACCCACGAAATCCATTTAAGCATAGAAGATTGGGTGTCTTTCATAGAGAGTCAACTATTTTTTTTGAGGTTTCTCTACTTTTCAGTATATGCCTTGTATATGGGTATTTATGCCCTTCATTAATAAGATTTTATTACCTAATAAAAAACTGTTGAACGTTAATCAGAAACCGCATGGTCTCACCACTAAACGAGAACATTTAAAAAAAGAAAACAAATAAAATTGCATCCCGTTTGGACATGAATTTTTTTCCTATTTTTCAACAGAAAAAAGTTCAAACCAACATCTGGTTACACATTGGAGTGATTTTCTGGAAAGGAATTGGAAAGGAATTCGAAGATGAATTTCAAGTTTGAAAAGGCCAATTTTCAAGTGAAATTTTTTTCCACTCACAAAACTTCCACTTTTTTCAAGTTAAATGCATGTCCAAACATAACTTTAACTTCCAAATACTCTTTTTTAACCTCTTTCAAATACTATCACATTTCTTATGTCTAAACGCTTACTTGGTCTGTGAGCAGCCAAACAATAAAGAACAGGAAATACTAGTTTATGACGGTATTCAACTGCACTACAACATAATAGAGATCAGAAACACTATAAATGATAATCAAATACACCGCAGAGTCAACAACTACGTTTTATGTCCAGGATGAAGGAGTTGTTTCTAAAGAAGAATACATGCCAGATTAATTTACCTTTTCCCATGATAATGTGGACAGTGATACTACAGATGAAGTAATTGTCTGATGCTTTGCCTTCAGAGGCGTGGTGCGCGTCTTTGATCCATAGCTAGAAGGCCTTCCATATTGCTGAAAATATTAGCAGATATTACTGATATCATCTCAATTGAGTGAGTTTAATTTCCTTTATTAAGAAAATCAACAGAGAAAACTAAACAACAAATTTGGCAAATTAGTGTATTAGGTATCTTTCTACGAAGAAGTATTAGTGAATTTGCATATCATGTAAACCTTTGAATTTTCTCGCATAGAGGAATTAGAGGATGTGCCTCTTTCCATCACGTGACACAATCGAAGCTCATTAAGGACATCTAAGATAACTTGAATTGATTTGGTCAACTTATTTTCCTCAGTAAGAATGTTCGCTTGCACCTACATACAAAAGGAAAGAATATTGATAATTTTATTCTCAATAAGAAGATGAAATAATATAACTACTGGAACAGATATCCACACGCATGTTTCAAAATGTTTTGTCCATACAGCTACAGATTGGTTCACCAAAAAAGGTACTTATTACAATGTTTAACAAAAACATAACCAGTGTAGATTTCCACAAGTAGAGTTTGGAGTTTGGGGAGGGTTGACGCTACCCCTACTCCACCCTTGTGGGGTATATTGTAGAGAGGTTGTTACGAATAAACCCACGGCTCAAAAGCAAAGCTTTAAAAACCGGATTGTAAGAATAATATGACAACAAAATAGCAACATACAAAGCAAAATGCAACAGGTAGTAATACACAATAAAGAATAAGCGACTACTAAATAGCCCCCACATAAAGTGCAACAACGCTCGGCTACTTACTAGACTTCTACTCTAATCCTCGACCTCTTCTCAGTAAGTTGAAGTTGTGTCATGTCTAGTCTAATCACTTCCCCAGTTCTTTATCGGCCTACCACTACCTCCTTGATCTCCTGTGACAACCAACCTCTTACACCTCCTTACTAAGGCATCCATGCACCTCCTCTTCACATGCCCAAATCATCTCAACCAGGCTACCCTCATCTCATCCGCCACTGATGCCACTCCTAACTTGCCCCTTGTAAAACTTCGTAAATTTGTTCTTAATCATATCTCTTCTAGTATTCTCACACATCCATCTGAGCATCCTCATCTCCATTGTCTTCATTTTCTGAATGTAGGCGTTCTTGACTGGCCAATATACTACCCCATACAACAATGCTAGCCTAACCACCAATTTTAGAACCTACCTTTAAGCCTTAGCAACACATTTTTATCACAAAGTATCCCAGAGGCGAGCCTCTGTTTCATCAGTCCCGCTCTAATACGGTAAGCGATAGCATCATCAATCTCCCAGTCTCCTAGAATTATTGATCTAAGATACTTGAAACTTCCTCTCTTAGGTGCCTCAATCTTAACTTCCACATCCGCCTCATGTGTTACATCATTGAACTTGCACTCTAGGTACTCTATTTTAGTCCTGCTTAACTTGAAACCTTTAGACCTCTAGGTCCTGTCTCAAAACCTTCAGCCTACTGTTAACTCCAACGCATGTATAGTTAATCAATACTATCTCATCTGCAAATAACATGCACCACATCACCTCATCTTGACTATGTCGTGTCAATTCGTCCATCACTAAGGCAAATAGGAACGAGCTAAGGGTTGACCCATAGTACAACCTCATCACAACCAGGAAGTGTTTTGAGTCATCTCCCATTATTTTAAGGGAAAAAACACTTGCACCCAAAAAGGAAAATTATTTACAAGCAGCTACCTCCTTACTTTAATACCCTCCATGTTATTAACTGTTAATTTGTGTTTACTGCTTGATACCATCGTGATGGTATCAAAGAGAACACTACTCGGTTACTTCTTGATACCATTAGATTATATATATAACAGACACGTTTCAGTGAAAATGTTACTTAATTAATGTTTGATACCATCAAAGTATACAGATACTATCAGAGTATATAGATACCATCAGAGTGTGTGTATATATATATACTCCGATGGTATCAAGCATGAAGAAGCAACGATTCAATAAATAGAACAAGGGGGCAGGCAGGTAAATAGTTTAAGTATACCTACACATTTATCTCAGCATCATTATCTCCACAACTTACATTTTCTGAATGTGAGAGTTCTTGACTAACCAACACTCCACTCCACTCCATACAATACAACCGGTCTAACCACCGCTCCGTAGAACTTGCCTTAAGTTTTGGTGGCACATTCTTAACACACGGGACTATAGATGAGAGTCTCTATTTCATCCACCCTGCACTTGTACAATGTGTGACACCATCATCAATCTCTCCATTTCCATTATCAAGCCTCACTTACACGAAGCCTAAAGCGTTACATCATTAAACTTGCATTTCAAGTAGTTTGTCTTGGTTCTACTCAACCTGAACTCTTTAGACTCCAAGGTTTGCCTCCAAACCTCCAACTTAGTGTTAACTCTACCTCGGGTCTTGTCAATCAAAACTATTCATCTGTAAATAACAAACAGCATGGCACCTCTAATTGAATATGTTGCGTCAATTTTTTCCATCACCAAGGCAAATAAAGCAGGCTAAGAGTTGACCCCTAGTACAACCCCATCACAACTGGGAAGTGCTCTGAGCCTCCTCATTGCCCCTACTCAGACCTTGGCTCCGTCCTACATATCCTTGATCTCTCAAATGTGTGTCGTAGGTACACCTTTAGCATCAGAGCATCTCCATAGAAACTCCTTATAGACTTTTTCATAAGTCTTTTCTAGGTCAATGAACACCATGTGTATGTCCTTCTTCCTCTCCATGTACTGTTCACCAGTCTCCTTAAAAGATAAATGGATTTTGTAGTTGAGCGTCCCGACATAAATTTGAACTGGTTCACAAAAATACTCATGCCTCTCCTCACTCTCATCTCCACCACCCTCTCTCAAACTCATTTAATCAAATAGATTGGGTTATATCAATAGAAGTGTAAAACAAGGTCATATACAGATATTTTTGATTCTTTAACCAATCTAGGATAATGTAGGAAAATAATAGAAAAGGAGACTTTGCAAGAACAAAGTAAGAAGAGGACCATCGCAAGAATCCTATGCATACATATTGAACAAGGAGGTTCGCATACTCTGGTAAGTTTCATGACAAATTAAACCCAGTCTGACCTGCTAATTACTTTAATAAGAGAGACTGTACACGATAACATAGGACCTATTCATGCTAATCAGTCAAGAAGTTAGATGGCTTAGGAACCAAAATGAATAGAATAACCATTGAGCAACATATACCTAAAGGTATATCATTGCAAAAGTTTCTCTATGTTTGACTGAAAAGAAGTAATGCATTTGCTTTTGTTTATATGCTCATGCTACATCACAAGATGGTGAAAGTTGTTGAGATAAGTGGAACCCAAGGATAATAAAGATGGAAAAACTAACAAAATGTAACACTAACCTGTGAGGAGATTAGCTGACAAAGATCAACATCCACGTCTTTTCTACTCGATAAATTGACCATCACATGGGGGAACAAGAGTTCTGCAACTTCAGATTTCACCAACACAATATCTTGACACAATCTGAAAGGACCATGGGCTTTACTACTACAGATTAAACAAAAGGAAGAAGTCGATAGTCCTAATAAGGGATAGAAGTTCTGGGAAGAAATTACCTCAGGATCTTATCATCACAATATCCAATCAGAGCACAAACAAGAGGACAAATCCATGTCTCAAATGTTTTTCCATCAGTCTTCCATATAGCAGAATTCTTTAGGGAAAGTGCCTCAGCTGCAAGGATATTAAGCAAGGAGATAAATGAAAAGATGGCAACTGATGTAGCCTTTTGTTAATTTAAGTAACAAAATATCATCTAGTTAATGCTTTAGTTGAGCACAAAATCAACAGAACACCTGTCAGTGTAATACTGAACATATAGAACATCTATGTCTTCAGACATTTAGATTAGTCCTGGTAGAACAACTCTTACAGTTATCCAAAGAAACTTCCACTAGCAGAGACTCATTGTTAGCACCATTTTCCGCAAGCATCTAGCTTCTCTTTAAAGCCAAGGGTACCCCATATTTCCTATTGGACTATTGGAGGGCCTATGCTTCAAAATGCACTAGATTGAAACACTAAGCCTGCTAACTCAATTTTCCCTCCTTCAGTCGTGAAGTCATGAGAGGCAAGGTCCTGAGGTTCCTCAGAGTAACCCCGGGTAGGAAACAATGCAATATAGGGGCAAAACCTACGTTTCTGGATCCCTCAAGATTTTGTCTTTGCAATGGCACATATTTTTTATTTTTCAAGTATAGTATTTGAATGAAACACAGGGGAAAGAAAGTAAATGCTGGATGAGACAGCAAGGAACTGGTGAATGGTGATAACTTTGAGGTGACAGCGGTTGCTTCTGACCAATTAACTATAATAGCCAAATCTTCTCCTTCTTGGTTATACCTCTTGTATGGCCAACATGGCCTGAAATATTTATCTGACCAAAAAAAAAATCTAGTAGCCAGTCCACATGGTATAACCTCATAATTGAAGAGAGGATACAGGACCAAATACTCAGAGAAGATACTTTGTTTTACATGAAACCACAATGTCATCTAAAGGATAGTGTGACATATGTGCCGAAAAAACCCTATTTTTAGCCATGAAACCTATTATCACCTAAAAAATAATTAGAACAACCTTGCTGGAAAGATCTAGTGCACTTGGAATGTATGAAATACTCATTTAGAGAAAACTTAAATGTTATTCCAAAGACAAGCGGGACATCGACTATAAAGGAAGCGCTGATAATTTTGCATAAGAACCTATTGCACGTAAAACGCAAGGAAAACAATTGTTTTAAAGGATGAAGAACTCTTTGTATATTCCATTCTATTGAGACGTCTTTCCTATTATCTCAATGTATCATCATCATTAAGAGGGAAGTAATTGATGGAACTTGTCTTGTATTTTCATTACTGGCTGTTGAATCAATTGTCCTCCCTATTGTTGAATACTAAAAGCATTACGCGAAATAACTCTTGTAACTCGTAGATTCAAGAGCTTACGGCAAGGAATTTCATTCGAAAGAATAGGTTAATACACAACAAATTGAGGAAAGACATTAAAATAACAGATTTTGCATCCATAGAACTATAGAAGTATATACGATACCCAGAAAAAAGCTAAAAAACTTCACCGCATTTGTTGATATACCTGTTTCATAATCCCAACAGTACTAAACTTATGTCCATCATCTTTTGGGAAAGAAACTTTCTTTTAAAAAAATGTAAGTGATGAATATAAAAACGAGTGTCAGTGGAGACTAAACTCGAGGATGACAATGCTGGAATAACTATCAATTCCAGAGCAAAAGAGGACGGTGTGCTTCTTTGGAGTCCGGAGATAAAAGGGTGACTTTTTTTGCTAAATTTCCAAAAGGATGATTAATTTTAAGATGAAACCAAAAAGGAAAAAACGCATCTTACCATGCTACTTGTCCTTTGTCAGTTGAGGGACGTTAGTCAACTGTTAAAGGTGATGTGACTTACAAGTCGCATGACAGCCTGCGACTTACCTTTAAGTCGTAGGCCCTACACATCTTCCCACCCCCACCCCCTATACCATCCCCACCCCGTTGCCCACCCCCAATCGAAAACCTTTTTTATAAATTAGGTTTTACATTTTTTTATAAATTTGTATAATTATATTTTAGCTTATATGAAGTTTGTTTCTTTTAGATAAATTAAATGGGCTCGGTTATTTATACATGTTTTCACTTATAAATTATGTATTTGATAATTAAATTAAATTATTACGTAATAATTTAAAATAGAAAAATACCTAATTATTCTTTTAATAATTATATTTGATTAATTAAAATTATTTAATTTTATTAGTGTTATAATTATTTTTAAAAACTTTGCAGTATTGAATTTAACACACCGCAAATAATTCAGTGCCTAGAGGAAGGCACATGCCTCAAAGCGATTTACATGTCGCATGGGGCAACACTGCACAACTTTGAAATTTTGTAACTTTTGCAGTGTTGATTTGATTCATCATTTACAGAGTTTTCTAAAAAAAAATTAAATATAATAAATTATTTATAATAATTAGTTTATTATAAATATATAAATAACTTATTATAAATATAATAAATAAATTACTATAACCAAATTACCAAATTATTATAAACATAATTAAAAAAATTATTAGAAGTGAAAACATATATAAATAACTGAACCCATCTAATTAATCTAAAAGAAACAAACTTCATATAAGCTAAAACATAATTATCCAAATATATAAAAAAAATGTAAAACCTAATTTATAAAAAAGGTTTTGGGTTTTTTTTTTGGGGGGGGGGGCGCTGGGGGTAGGAAATGGCGTGGGGAGTGAGGGGGCACGACTTAAAGGTAAGTCACATCCTGCCATGCGACTTACCCTTAACAGTTGACTAGCGTCCATCAACTGATAAAGGGAAAGTCGCATGGCAGGATGCATTTTTGCCCTTTTGGTTCATCTTGAAATTAATCACCCTTTTGAAATTTTTGCAAAAAAATGTTAACCTTTCGGCTCCGGACTCTGCTTCTTTGTACGGTTAGCTACTAGAGGGGTGAAAGGTTGTATGCATGAGCTGGTGTTTTCTATGTAAGGAGGCGGGTAAGGATGTGGACCATATTTTGTTACATTGCAAATTAGCCACAAGGTTATGGGAGGATATCTTTAGATGGTCTGGCATTTCTTGGGCAATGACAAGATCAGTGAAAGAGTTGATGTTCAACTGGAAGAATAGAGCTAGGAGAAGAAGTGGGTCATTTGGAAGGAGAGAAATAGGACATTTTTTGAAGGGGTGTGGAGATAAGCTTTGCTCATTTGAGGAGTAGTATCCAATCCCTTATTATTTTTTCTTTTCGTGCACTCATGTAGTTCCTGTTTGTATAGAGGATTGGGTGTCTATTGGAAAAAACCATATTTTGTACGTTTCTCCTTTTTTTGGTATACCTCTGGTATACAGCCAAGTTGACCTTGTTATTAATTTTCTGAAATGAAAAAAATAATAAGGGCAAACTTGGCAATGAAATCTTTTACCTGATCAAAAAAAAAAAATGACCTAGAAGAAGTAACAACAAAAGCAATTTCGAACTTCTAGACGAGCATGAGAAAACGTTTTCCTCTCTTTATTCAACAGTTATACAGTAACATTCAGTACAAACAAAAGAAAGCACGAGGCATATAAGATGGCAAACATAAAATAAACTTAATGACTAAACTGAATCCTACCGTTAAGCTTCCTTTCTAGATCAGCCAGGAGTTTCTGAACCAGGTTGACATTGACACCTTTGGAATGAACCTACAAACACACAAAGTGCAGCTTAACTGCCAATATTGGGAAACAAATGAGTAATTCAAAAAAAAACAGATAATTGTTTAAATTAGTATTATCAAACTGTTTGAACCTTTTTTGACACAATTATAAAACTAACATTATTGAATGTCTAGCAAAATAAAAGGCATAAAATTAAATCCAAGATGCATTCCAAGAGAAAAGGCTGCTGACTTAAATTTTTTGTTAATTAAGTGTTCCATCAAATTTCTGCAGATGTTTAGGTTAGAATCAATCAGATACATGGTTTAACAAACAGCAAGAATTATAACAGTTAACAGTAGATTTTCAGCTACCTCAATAAGGGATCTCTGATAAGAATCAAAGGATAGCAAAGCCCTCTGACCATTTTCAGTTGAAAGTATCCCCTGCTTGAACAAACTAGCTTTAGAGAAAAAAACAGAATTGCAAGATCTTTCGAGCTTTATCCTCAGAAAACCATGACTATTCGAGAAACTATACAGTTATTGCACAGAATTGTTGAGAATGGCACAAAGAAAAAACCATTTAAAGAATGGAAGTGAGAAGATGTAGACACAGGTTTTACAATATATGAGCTCCCAAGATCAAATGGCTAGTTAGCTACAACTGTAGTAAAGAAGAATCTTTTTTTTTTTTTGAGAAATAGTAAAGAAGAATCTTCAATTAAGCACCTTCAATGCTTTAATTAATCAAAGACACTTTGCTCTTGGTACTCTCTAACAAGTTAACTGCATCAGGCCTCCTACTAACACACTCAACTAGAGTTAAAAAAGCACCAATTTTAAGAGCTCAAAACTGACCTGCACCTCATGAACTTGGATTCACTCATCAATGTGAAAACAGCAATAAAAGTACCAAGCTTTTATACCAAGATCCTCGTGTAACATCTTAACCCCTTGTTATGAATATTTGCATCCCAGTCCATGATTTGAGACTTCCCATACATTTAACTACCATTTCAGGAATTATGGGGATGATTCGGGCTGGGACCCAAGGGGCTCGAGTGATTTTTGGGCAGGAAAACTACATTTTGGACAGTACAGATCCTTTATTTTTTCTTGGTACTTGGTGCTTCGTGATCGTGAGGCATTGGGTCGGGACCGCGCAAGCCTAAGCTGCAAAGCATCGCGGTTGCATGAATAAGCGATGAGATCGCGCAGGATTTGCTTTTTTATTCCGCACTGTATGGGTTCTAGATTTGCTTCGATATGATACTCTATTTAACTGCTTTAAGATATATTCTAATCTCTTATATCATGTTTTGATTGAAATGCATTTGGGTTCACCTAATGGGTATGCAAATTGGGTCGTGACAGAATGATCTTGATCTTATTAAATATGGAAAAGGCCTCGTTCTCAGAAATGAATATCACAGTGTAAGATTTTACAAGAGCAACACTTGAAATAAGTATTTCAAAGGTTTCAGGGGGTATGAAACATCAGAGTACATGGACAACGCTAATCTCCTAACAAAGATGATGGGACATAAGCACAACACTGGAGACTGTACATATAACCAATGATGCCTAAGGAATCAATCAGAAGGATCTAAGGAACAGGAACTTGTCCTTAGAGGGTAATGAACATCATGAAAGAGTCATAAGATCCCTGCAACAACACAGATATTCTGTTCACTTCATTTGGACAGACTCGTCGAGTTCAAGCATTAATACATCAGCTAAAAAAGTAGCTACAGGACTCATGAGACAACCATATAGCATTTATCTGACCAAGGAGGAGCTGTGAAACTTGATAACCTAACACTTTATCCAACTCTCTGTAATCATTTAGAATCTTTTCTTTTCCTTTTGTTCATCCATTCTCTTCTATCCGAGCATTCCCTTTTTCTCTCTTTTTTTTTTTGGCTCCCAGGTCGGGAGGCAGGGTGTTTCGATTGGTTGGTCGCTTGGCACGTAAGTTCAGGTAAGTAGATATAAAGCCCAAGTTTGAACCTCCTTAGTGATCAGCCTTATTAACAAGTACAATAGAGATAAGCGATATTAATCCAAAATTCATGCATTAAAACAAACTTAAATGATGAAATCTTTTGAATAACAGTGCCGAATGGAAATATGGGGTTTGGTAGAGATGCTTGAAATAATATTACACAATTTATCATATGTTGACTCACCCGCAAAGCTTGAGATGCTATGTCAATTATCTTTACAGAGTCATCCATCAAATATTTCTTTAAAAGCCTCATAATTGCCACCAGAAGTTCATCCGATATGCACGTACCAAGGTGGAAGTTATGATCAGGTAGAGATTTAGACTCTATAGGAAGATGGAACACAACGCCATGGGGATCGCCAATACCAACCTGCACTTGCAGTTAAGAAATCAGACGACAGAGATACACGAAGAAACAAAAAAGAAAATAAACAGCCAAGATAAATAAATGAAATAATAGAAAAAGGTACAACTCAATAGCATAGCAAAACTAAAAATAATACCCGAGATATAAAATCAGACACCAGCGCACCAAAATTGCCAGCACCATTCAAACTACATATGTGCACCAGATTCCAGACTGTATGAACAATTTCATGGTCAGAATCCAAATATGCATCTTCAAAAATGTTCTCCTCATTCTTTTGTGCTGGGTGAGCTTCATCTTCAAACAATTTCTTGTGTAATGCTTTTAAACTGCCACAGAAGGGGAACAAATCTTAACTGCAAAAGTCACTTGCAACAGAGCAAAATAGATAGCATTGGAAGAAATCTGAAGCAGATTGGTAAACTCATCTATGACTTCAGCCTAGTTGTGAGGATAGTAAATTAGAAAATATTGAGAAAAGGACATTTAACTGTACCAGAAAGAATGCTCAAAGAACGATCAACTATCAAAAAAACACAATCATCAAATCATACATTTAAAGAGTACAGTTATCAAACCAAACTTCTTAGGAGTAAAAAGTGCATTGCAAGGGGATAGAGAGAGTTCATAATTTTCTTAATTACCACACAAAATCAAGAAAGTTTTTTCCTTTATTAGAGCTATACATAAATATCAAATACAATAAGTATTAATTTTAACTTTTTTTCAAAGCTTCTCACGGGTCAATTTGAATTATATATTTAGCCTAACTTTAGATGGACTGTATTTGAACGGTCAAAGAGGCTGAATTAATAAATTGGCGGGTAATAACCCGTTATAATATAGGCGAGTTGGGTGAATCATATTTTAATGTGCTAATTGTGCCACCCCTAATTGAAATGATTATTACTAGAAGCTTAATTACGTGAAAACAGGAAAGAAATTAAAATTCTTCCCTAAAATTGTGATTTTAGATTTAAATTTTGTTTTCCACCTGTTTTATTATCTTTTTTTGTCAACTTTGATCTATTTTTTTTCGTTAGTCCAGCGTTCTATATAGGACACTAGATATGAAGGTTATTTTTTCTTCCTTTCTTTGTAAATTTTCACTCCAGCTTATTATCTTTAACATGACTTGAATTTTCTTTTAAAATTTGGAGTTAAGTTAATTGCTTACAGCCAAAAAATGAATAATGGTGTGGGGCCTAAGTGGTGGATAAAATAAAAGGCTTAACTAACATTTCAATTGTGTGTGAATAAATATTAGGGTGCAATAACTATTGGCCTGTGATAGTAGACACGCTCTATAAATAGTGATCAACCACCTTACTGTTTAGCGAAGACCTTGTGAGAAAAATAGGAGAAAAATATTTTTGAATTGTGTAAGAACAATATTACACAAAGACCCTATTTATAGACACTATAAAACAATCATTTTCCAAGTAGAATACTATAAACTATTCATATTTCTATTCCTATTCTAAGTAGGATACTATAATTTATTCCTATTTTTATTCTTATTCTAAGTAGGATTGTGTACACCTATTCCTATTCTAACACTCCCCCTCAAGCTGGTGCATACAAATCATATGTACCTAGCTTGTTACAAATATAATTAATACGAGGACCGATGAGGGACTTGGTGAAGATATCTGTAAGTTGGTCACTTGACTTCACAAACTTTGTAATAATATCTCTTGAGAGTATCTTTTCTCTGATTTACTGACAATCAATCTCAATATGCTTAGTCCTCTCATGAAACACTGGATTTGATGCGATATGTCGATAAAACACAGAGTGATAAATTCCTGAATTGCAATGTTGAACTTCCCAAACTAAGCTTGAGAAGACTGTTTTAGACCATAGATTGACTTGAGAAGACTGCTTCAGACCATAGAGTGACTTACACAATCGACATACAAAGGCTACCAGACTTCCCCTGAGCAACAAAATTAGGTGGTTGCTCCATATAAACTTCTTTCTAGAGATCACCGTGGAGAAAAACATTCTTAATGCCCAACTGATTAAAAGGTCAACGGAGAACGACAGTTATAGATAGAAAAAGGCGGACATTTACTATTTTAGCCACGAGAGAGAAAATATCACTGTAATTTAGTCCAAATATCTGAGTATGCCTTCTTTTTTTTTTGAGAAAGTAAATCAGAAACAGAAAGAAAACACTACAGGAAAACTCAGATCTCTCAAAAACAATGAAATGGTCACTGAAAAATGCTCGAAATCTGGTATAAAATATATGGAACATCTCGAAATCAAAGAGATGAGTAGATCTTAAACAAGAAAGTCACCGTAAAACTGGCCAGAACATGCTCATGCCCTAGATTGTTAGATTTGATGGTTGAAAATGGTCACAATCTAAGAAATAAACTATATGGATAGGGTCAGAATGATGGTATGACCCTACTGAGAAAGAGAATGATATGGGTAGGGTCGGAATGATGGCACAATCCTATTGGAAAACAGAAATTATATGGGTAGGGTTGGAATGTTGGCACGACCCTACACAAATAAGAAAGTAGTCACAGGAAAGATGGCACGGTGCTACGCAAATCAGATATGAAAAAGTAGTCACCGGAAAGATAGCACGGTGCTACACAAATCGAATATGAGAAAGTAGTCCGAAAAAATGCACGGTACTATGCAAATTAAATATGAAAAAGTAATCACTGAAAAGATGCAAGGTGCTGCGCAAATTTATTCCTATTCTAATTAGGATTGTGTACACCTATTCCTATTCTAACAGACCTAAATACTTAAAACAAATCAATCAAAAACACAGTAATCAAATCAAACTTTCAAAGAATACAATTATCAAACAAAACTTCTAAGGAGTAAAAGGTACTTCGCAAGGGGATCAGTGAGGATTCATACAGCCAACTCCAACTTGTTTGGAATTGAGACACTATTAATATTGTTGTAAGGGGAGAGAGTGTGGCTGTGGGTGTTCCCCTCTATATTTTGGCAAGAATCAATACAGCATAGGGACTATCTCTGACTTGGGACACTGAAAACGCACTGAAGCTTTTATCAATAGTAAAGATACATTGATATACCCCATTGAAGTTCACTTCTTACTTCTTAATTTAAAACTAACAAGTAATAGTTCTTTATTAGCAAGTGATCGACTCTCTATTCACAGACTTCACATGTACAGGAAAAAAGAACACAGAACTCAAATTTAGTCCACATAACCAAATCATGCTTAGAAGGATCACAATTGATGAGACAAGAACAGAAACAATATGAAAAGTAGAGGCTGTAAAAGGACAATTACCTCCAGAGAAGTAATCTTGGCGGAAGGTAACGAGAACGTTTCCCTAACTGAAACAGCCAAATTTGATAAATAAAACTAAGCATGTGATTAACAAAATGAAAGGTCATCAAACAACGACCTTACTTGAACAGGATCTGTTTAACAAGGTATCAAACTGTTCATTGAAGTTCCAAGCGCTACTTACAGTTAACAAGTGCTCCATAGGCGAGTAATTTTGGCATAGTTCCTCATGAAACATCCTTATATCATGAAATAAGTCGAGGTTAGGGAAGGGCTCTAGTTCCTGAAGTAACACATGCAGTAATTAGTATAGCCAAATGAGTAGTGCACAGGCTACTCGGGCACTATGATGGTTCAAACTGTTCAGGTAATAAGAATACCAGAAATTCATACTTTAATGTACTCGTGTAGAGATGGATCAGAGTCCAAGGTGAGTTGGCAGAGCAGTGACAGAACTTGAGATGATGTGGCAGCTGACAGTTTGGAACTAGACTTAGAAGGAACGCAACATATTACCAACTTGGAGATTAAGAACTGTATGGAAAAAATGGCATAAGGTTAAACACACTTGACGAGTAAGGTGTAAATAATATAGATAAATATTAAAATAAGAGCCTAAACGACATCAACCTGAAGCTGTTCACCTAAGACAATAGCGGTTCCCTCCAATTGCTTGATTTTGAATATTTTTAGCAATGAACAAATCATTCGACAACACTGCGCCAGCAAAGCATCAAGGTCCAAGCATTGACCAATCAAGTTGAGGAGATAACTGGAAAAAAAAATTAATGTTAGATGCGAGATCCTCTAAGCATGAAATAAAAGTTTTATGAAAATCGAGCAAATGTAGCACCACGAATGCAATGCAGGGAAGCACACAACTAAAGCATAAAATACCACCTCAGATCAGCCATGTGTTGTAAATAAAATTGAGGACAAACAAAAGCTCAGACAACTTCACTCAGTCTATACTGAAAATGCATCAACGAATTTTAATTCAAAATACAAAACAATTGTAAGTTTGGATAGATTCCTAACAGTAACGATCCATATGTCTCAAATTAATGAGCAGCTATATTGGACAAAACATAAAAAGCAAAGGGAAATGTTCAATATCAACATTTGAAATTCCAATCTAACACAAGAAGAAAATTACAAGGCTATTGCATTTCTCAGATGACCTTTCTCAGCCTGTTCACAACTAACAAGAGAAACGAATTTGTCCTCACCATGAAATACTGTTCCCCCAAAGCAGAGGCGTAATCCTCCAATTTTTATCTTTATTTTTGATCAGGTAAATGGTTTCATTAATCTTAAGGCCAATTAAACTTACCTAGCAGTACTGGGAACAGCAACTCGATGCCCTAATACATCAATAAGCACTTCAATCCCAGCAAGCCTGTCAGATTTGTGCCTGAAATGACCAGCTGCAGAAACTTTGTAATGCATCTTTACTATAAACTGCACAGCAATATAAAATAGTTAGAAACTGCCCACTAGTAGTTATTAGGTAAGACGCATAGACAAACAAAAATTTCAAAGAAGGAATATAATATATATATATATATATATATGCGCATGCAGTACCGTAAATACACGATCTGGTCGGAAGATGTTGATCTTGTCAATAAGGCCAATATTTTGAGAAGAGGCGTCTCTACAAGAAAGCAGTAAAAGAAAATTTAGAGAAAACATGCCAATAAAAACATAAGATTACAAAAATGACCAAGAAAAGATACTGCACATCTCCAAGAATCCATCCACAACTGTCATAATTGCACGTGCAATGGTCTCCTTGGAGAATAAAGGCAGAACAGGTTCTTCAGCTGTTGAAGCAAGAGAGAAAATAGTATTGACAATTGAAACCTGCATAAACATATGGTGGAATTATTTAAGATAAAACTTGGGAAAGAAGTTTGATTTTTCATGTGAAAGTGGAGTAACTTTGACATAAAAAATGAAACACTCATATCGCATTATTGCACCAAACACTACTCTCCATAGGAGCCACTGCTATGCAGAGAAACAGATGTTATTCCAAACTTATGCAATCAGATGTTATTCCAAACTTATGCAATCAGATGTTATGTTCATGTAAGCATATCTCTATACAACAAGACAAATTTCAGCAACTTCCTCGCATAGTACACGCCTCATTTCAGATAAATCAAAATGTCAACTCAAATGTATGTGAGGGAGAGTCATACCATGTGCATCTTTATAAGTTTGTCTCTTTCAATTTCAGATATTTTAGCAATATCCAGAATTGAACTTTCAAGTACGGCTGATCCCTTCTCCCAACCAGCTTTCTTACTGCAATGTAACGCAATACAAACAGAGAAAATATCAACAAAGTGATTCTTAATCATTTCAGCAAGAGGCTCACAAGCAACCTGCAAATGGTAAAAATGTTGAAATTTCAGGTATGGAACAGAACAGTGACTAAAATCTGAGAATATTCAACAGAGAAAGCATGGAACTTGGTAGTATAAGCACCATTAGAATACTAGAGAAATCATATATGACTAACTTAAAATTGTAGCTGAATGGAAAATGACAAAAAGAAATTCCAACCTTCGCAATCCAATTCATGTTAGAGATGTCACCATGCAAGAGTAAAGATGGAAGAAGCCAACGGCAGCAGGACTGAATGAAATTGATAGTCTCTACATTGAAGACAAACAGATCCCTTGCCTGATGTGACGTATAGTTAATGTGTTAGCTATTCGGGTTGGCAACAGATTGTTGATAATGAGTCGGATTAGAAAGAACCCACACATTACCTCGAGAAGAGAAGCTAAACTTACACCAGTAGCAACCCAACTAAAGAGGATTGACGCCATAAGTTCTTCCATATACTGCAAACAGTCAAGATTGTGCCAGCAAGAAATATGATTTAAGGACCAAGCAAGTGTACAATCTCACACTACTTGATCACGTATTTATAAGGCTGATTGGTACGCTCTTTAACCAACATAAAAAAAGACTATCAGAGATTTATTCATACCTTTGACCTAGAAGTATACTTTAACTCCCTTGATAGATTATCAAGGGCAACAATAACAAGTCTCCTGAAAAGAGGATAATGTAAGAAACAAGAGATCTCCCAGAAAAACATGACAAAGTAATGACTTTTGAGTACCTTAAACAAGGGTTAATAGCAGCTATAACACATACCATAAAAACAGCCTGCAAAACAACAAATTAGATAGATATAACCTCATAAATCAAAAAAATTAATCATGGGCGAAGAGTTCTACATGCTCTCTCTAATAATTTCAGCAAATTAATGTCACTGTAAGAAAATATCCATAAACAAATCAGAAGTAAATCATGTTCATCAGGTCAAAGTGTCAGCTGAGTAACAACAAAGTAAAGTAAATTGAATTTCAGCACGATGGGAACATATGCTAACTTCGAATATCTTAAAGTTAGCAAAATCATGACACTCCACTTTTATAAAAGGACCTAATGACCTCTTACCAACAGCAACCAAATATAAGGAAAAGGTTCACGCAAAGACCCTTCTTTAAATTGGAAAAACATAAATCTTTCAATAATAAACCTAGCAGCCGTTTAAATTGTTACCATATCTTCCTCGGTAAGAGATGTTCATATTTTTTAGCCAAAGAAAATGAAAATTATCAAGCAAAACCAGCCTCCTTAATACCTCCAATTCAATCTTTTCACTGTGCAGCGCAAGGTGAGCTAGGGTTACAATTGTTGTTTCCAATATGGTACGAGGCTGAGGACCAGCAGCTAAAACTTCCTTTGCCATCACCAGTTTCTCTCCAGAGCAAGTCACAAGCTTGGTGCCAAAATTTGAACTGGAACAGAAAATTTCAGGTGAATAATTAAAATGTTAAACAATCAAAAACTTAAATGCAGATGGAAGAGAGAAAAAAAGATTACCAATTGTGAAAGACAATGGTATGAAGAAAAATAAACCTAAAAACTGGAACTGCGTAAAAGATGTAGTGGATGTTTTCCTGGTAAATGCTCACACAATGCAACTCCAAATTGACAAGATTATAAGAGGCAAAATAGGATGAAAGATGCTGGTAAGGGAAATTGCTAAGGTAAATTAAAATGATCAAGAATTACCAGTTTGAAAACGAAAAAGAAAAATAAAGCTGTCCCCAACCACTTCTCTTATACCCTTTCCATTCATTAAAATTTTGCTCATTCCTTCTTCCGATTTTCATAAATTCTGGAAAGATATTGATAATGGGCTGGGGCTGCTCTATACATTGTCTTAAAGTTTTCGATTGGATGCTCATTCTTTTATTACATGATATTAGAGCCAAACTTTTGTAAACCTGTGTTCCCACTAGTAAGGCCACTAATACGACTATTCTCTCCCTCTAGGCATCTCTCTCAACTCAAACCTGAATCACTAACTTTGCTTCAAGCCCACTTTTGCGCTTACTCTCTTAACCCTGAACCCCTTCTCAGCCTCTTGAGCTGCTCTCAACACCAGTCCTACTCTCAATCCTATTGAGCTCTCTTAAAATTAAACTCATTAACCAAAAAAGAACTAGACTAAACTTTATCCACATGTAAACCCTACAACCAATTACACATGTCGGATGGTGTTAGACATATATAACACCTAGAATTACTTGTGTAAGAAATTTCCAATTGAGTTTACAAGGTCTTGGGCTACTCCACCTATTACATTAAATTATTCAATTGGATCTATGATCCTTTCACAAACACTTTCAATTGAAAGAAAAAGTGCAACTTCAACTTCTAAACATGCCCACTCTGTGTTTCTTTTATTAAAGAAATAAGATTTAATTGCACATATGTGCAGAAATGCCCGTATACAGTACACCAAGAAAGTGGAAAACCTACAAAAAAGATATGGTTTTCTACAACGAACACAATCTTCAATGCATAAAAGAACCTCATGGGTGCACAAAAAGCAATAGGAATAAGAGGCTATTTCCAACAACCCAGTGGAATCCCACAAGTGGGGTCTAGAGAGAGTAGGATGTACGCAGACCTTACCACTACCTCATGGAGATAGAGAGGCTGCTTCCGAAAGACCCTCGGCTCAAATGTCACAGTTACAAGTACAAGAGAAAAAAAAAATATATATATATAGCATAAAGAAAAAAAGAAAAAATAAAAAATAAAAAATAAAAAATAAATAAAAAGTAAAAATAGAAATAGAAATAAAAATAAAATGCAATGCAAAATTTACAAGAGAAGAACAATAACTATAGCAAAGTACTACAATAATCAAAGGCAATAGCAACACAACTATAAAGGCAAGCCTAGACCTACGACCACCCTAAACCAACACACGGTAAGACACCATTCTATCTCTACTAGCCTTCTACCATAATCCGCGACCTCCACTCTTTTCTATCTAAGGTCATGTCCTCGGTGATATAGAGTACCGTCATGTCTTGTCTAATCACCTCTCTCCAATACTTTTTCGGTCTACTCCTACCCCTCCGCATAGCCCCCAAATCCAACCGCTCGCACCTCCTAACTGGGGCGTCAACACCCCTCCTCTGCACATGCCCAAACCATCTCAGTCTTGCTTCTCTCATCTTGTCGACCACGGATGCCACTCTCACCTTCTCCCGAATAACTAAAAGGCTATTTCCAATTATGTAAAATCACTCTTTATATCCAGTGATATCTCCTTCCCCTCCTAGACCCCAAAAAACTACTTTAAGTTAACATAAGCATAGAAAGCCTTACTGGATCCATTACAGATCGAGATGGAAGTGAAAACTTGTCTATGAGACAAAGACAATCTGACAAATGCTAATAAATGATCAACTCATAATTTTTGATAAGTGAAAGACAAACAGATATTAAATAATTTTTCCTCCATTCAGTCATGTCTCCTTGATTCAAAAATAAGCAACGACTTTACTCCAAAATTTTATTGGTAACTCTTCCTTCTCTAATTCAATAGACCCATTTAGACATTACCAAACTAATTGAAATGATATTTATCAAATCAAGGGCAAAGGACAATCACTATCTTGTTATGGCCAACAGATCCGTCTGGACCCGACCATTTGGGCAAACCGCATCCTTCAAATCTCAGGAATGATGGGATCACCGTTCTACGCTTCTCCACTTAAATACCAGAGTTAGCACGCTTGACATAGGGCTCGAACCTGTGACCTTAGACACAAGTCTCTCAACCTTTGACAATTGAGCTAATCCCTGGGGTAATAAAGGAAAACCATTATTTCAACAAACAAAAGACGAACTACAGTAGAACTACCGAAATCATTGTAACACTCTCAAATCTGCATTCATTTTCTTTAATTGGTAAGCAGATGTTCTTGCCTCAACAAAATGGTATGGCTCCTTAAAGGGGTAGATGGAATAGTTTATAGATTCTCCATGCAAGGATTACAAGCAACGTCTTATTTCTATTTAGTAGCATAAAAAAAAATTGGGGTTCATGTTTTAATCCAACCACAGTAACATGCCCGCGTACTAAATTTAAGTAGAGAAGACTTATAACATGCGCTAAGTTAGAAAAGCTAATCAATGCATACTCGCAGTATTTGTCTTATTAAGCTTTTGATTAACTTTTTTATGACTATTGTCTTCATTCAACTTTTAAGTAACTTTCAAAGAATTCAACATAACAATAGAATTGACAGTGTGATAACTAATAACCATGTTACTTCACTTGAGATTTATTAGGATGGTTATTTCTAGCCAAGCAGTTAATCTTTGACATACTTAAAAGGGTAATAACGCATTAAAAAGCAAAAGAAAAACTAAGCATCATACCATATGTCCTGGAACAGTTCAAAATGACCATCCCAAGTTTGGAAAAGCACACCAACCCGTAGAGCAAAGCATAACCTAACTCGATAATCTGGATCGTGAAGCATCAGCAACAGCTTCTCAATCATGGACTGCTCAAATTTGAAGCAGGTGTCATGAAAGAAAATAATGTTTTTTGTAGATCAGAAATTAAAATGAAACTAGACAAAAAGGAAAAGTGATCTCATTTCAATCTTCCTTTATCAAGATTTTAGAAGGTGATACCTGACCAGTTTGAGGATCCACTAAAATGAAATTGCAAATGCAATCAATAAGTCTAGTCCGTCCAACCCAATCAAAGAGGTCGTTTTCTGAAATTTTATTCACCAGGTCTCCAAGAGAAATCAAGCCCTACAACTCATTTCAGAGGACATGCAAATTGAGAAAGTTCCGTTAGGAACAAGAAAAGAGATTCTATTGTTCAAGAAAGGAGAGAAGTAAAACACCAAGGTAAACAGCTTTCCACCCGATTAAAAAAAATAATACTAAAACATCAATTGAATAAGGCATTAAGCTGCATCACAGATCTGGTGGTGATGTTAGTAGAAATATATAACCTTTGGACCATAAGAGAAATCATCCCCTACAACCCCATTTCACAGGACATGCAAATAGAGAAAGTTTTGTTAGGAACAAGAAAAGAGATCATATTGTTCAAGAAAGGAGAGAAGTAACAACACCAAGGAAAACAGCTTTCTACCCGATAAAAAAAGAATAATACTACGGCATTAAGCTGCATCACAGATCTAGCAGTGATGTTAGTAGAAATATATAACCTTTGGACCATAAAAGAGCAAATATTTCAGAAGAAGAACGAGAAAAAAGTACAAAAATAACAACAATTTTTTGTCCTGAGGAAGTTAAAACAGCTTTCCACCCGACAAAAAAAGAATTATACTAAGGCATTAAGCTGCATCACAGATCTAGCAGTGATGTTAGTAGAAATATATAACCATTGGACCATAAAAGAGCAAGTATTTCAGAGAGAAAAAAGTAACAAAAATAACAACAATCTTTTGTCCTGAGGAAGTTCTGGCAGGTTATCTTTGATATATACTCTTCCATTTCATGCCAACCAATGTTTAAATTGCGTTGTCTAGAGCAGTGTTCTTCATCTTTTTCCTTTTACTGGTAAATCTCATAGGTGGGATTGTCTTTTCTTCTACTTTTACAAGGGAAAGAAATTTGCAATTTTATCTTTAAATTACAATAAGAATCCCAACACTTAAGTGTATGACAAAGGAAATCCAGTCTATAATGATTTAATAGGAATCCGTATCATTCCAATTTTATCGGATGTCTCCGAAGGGAGAGATTTAATGGGAAATAATTAGTAAGATGTCTTAAGTAATCTTCTCTCAAGGAGAGACTAGGTCAGCAACACAGTACTCTGTTAAAGCATTAATTCTATCATGTCAGTAACTAACTACAAGAATCTTAGAGAACTTAAAAGCAACTTAACAGTGTAACAGACTAGTTGTGACCAATTGTAAGTCTGTGAACTATCTGCTACAGAGGTCTTAGTGAACTATCTTCCTATCAAAGACATCCAGATTTACTATTATTTTATCCTATGGAATTTTACTCAATACGGAATACATGATTATTCAGAATGGATTTTTAATGTACTATACAATCTGAAAAGGCCATGAAACAATAAAAGCATACAACAGGAGAAGCATTACCAGTGTACACTGCAGTAAAAATCTCCAAGAACCGTGTTATTTAAATGGAACGTCCTTTAGAATACATAGCTTGGTTTAACTAGAACTACGTTTAGCACAATATAATATGCAAATTATACCTCTTCAGACAATTTTTCCTGTGAAGACAGAGTCCTCTTTGTGTACTTTGCAACACCATCACAGGATAGGAGACTCTCCAACAAACTGCAGATAGCAGCTAGCACATTCAGAGACTGGACCTTGAGATTTGCCTGTATGTCTAGGAAATCATTTAAGGATGTAATCTGTAGAGAGAAGAAGAATTAAGTAATTATCAGAGTTTTCAAAGCATAACTAATTTGAAGTAACTAAGACAAATAAACATCAAAGAGCCACATTACCAAATTTAAGAACTTTCTGCTGGAAGACCAGTGAGGATGTTGACAAAGGCCGTGTATGATTAATTCCAAGACCTAATAAGAAATCAAAAGTCAGCAAGATATTCATCAGGAAACTATTCCAGAACAGACAATTCCAATAGGGTTACCCTTGGATCACTTTCTTTCTCCATGAGCTCAAACATGACATCCCATGTATGAGATGGTAAAGCTGAAAAGAGTTTTGTGATGATTGATATGACTTCAATTCTCTGATTTACAGATGAAACCAATATATCGGCAGTAGCTTTTCCCACAATGTTCACAGAGTCGGTATCTTTAGAACCAACGTTCACATCCAACTCCATGTCTATGATCATACTAGTACGGCAATTTACTGGATGAGAATCTTGACTAGAAACAGATGCAGAAGAGCTAAGGTCACCCCTCTTTGAATGAATATTACTTCCACTACTTGAGGATCCTTCATACAGTTTAGCAAGAACCTTCAAAAGCCTCTCCACAGATTGGATTACTGCAGTTAGTATGTCTATGTTGTTGCCAGCTTGCATTTCATTAAACAATGGAGAGCATAAAAAACTTTCAAAGGACACACGAACGGTACCAACTGTCTCAAATATTGACCTTGAACCCAACAAACCACAAACAAGGTCGTCATAACTCTTCTCTAAGATACAAGCAGCTCGATCCAACAACTTCGACACGTATTGACTCAGAGTGGCAAGGCAAGGCACAAGTTCTTCTCCTACCCTAAGAGTGAACAGCACATTAAGTGTAACACAAACAGAAAGATTAGGCATTCCATTGCAAGCAGGAGATGAAACTTAAAAGCAGAAGGCAAAAAGAGAATGCGAAAAAACAGTCAATGCTGATGATATACCAGTATGGAAAAATGTATTCACTATCAGAGACAATTATTAAGACTAAGACTGAGTCTTGCAAAACATTAAAGAGAAAAGGACAAACCTTGTACTATATGAACAATACATGAAGTTTGATAAAATAGCACAGAGAAAGATGACATCAGATAGAAGCATCCTTTCATGTTCTTCATCTTTAATAATTTCAAGAATGTGATTTTCGACTTCATGACAAAGTGGATCTCTGATCTGTCGGGGTAGACGTAAGCTTTGGCAACAAGGTAGTTGAACGTCCTGAAACCATTTAAAGTCGATTGAGATGAAGACTTTGACCACAAAGAGATGAAAACACAACAAAAGAGTGTAACACCTCCAGATCAGATTCCTGGCCAATCCTTGCAAGAACTTCAACAGAGCATTCAAATAAATCATGCACACTTTCATGTGTGTGATCTTCGACCTACAACAAGAGGTATTTCAGCATCTTAGTCAACTTAACAATATTCATGAAAGAGAGCATAGGCGTAAGCATAAAGTTATCGAGAAACAACAATATATACCTTCACATCATTCACAGTTTCAGGAATGTAGTGTGATGGGGATAATCCTTTATCTAGCAATGGTGTACCACCAGTACAGAGAGCATAAACAGCTGTTGGCAATACAGCAACCAGCTGTTTATTCAAAATTGAACGTTCCTACATGTGAAAGCACCACACCACCATTAACCGAAATACATTGTGCTTTTGCTAAGTGTGAGAAATTAAGAGAAATATATTATTGAATTGTATCTCTACATTATTACATAGATACCCTATTTGTAGACACAACAATACAATTCTTTACCAAGTAGGATACTATTTACTATTTCTATTCCTTCTACTATTCCTATTCTAAGTAGGATTGTATATACCTAATCCTATTCTGACACTCCTCCTCAAGCAAGTGCATAAAAGTCATATGTACGTCGCTTGTTACAAATGTAATTAATACAAGAATCAATAAGGGGCTTGGTGAGATATCTGCAAGTTGATCACTCGACTTCACAAAATTGACAATTAATTCCAATGTACTTAGTCTTCTCATGAAATATTGGATTTAATGTATAATTGTCAGTCAATTTCAATGTGCTTGGTCTTCTCATGAAATACTGGATTTGATACATAGTATCGATAAAACACAAAGTGGTAAATTCCTGAATTGCATTGTTGCACTTCCTAAACCAAGCTTGAGAAGACTGTTTCAGATGACTATAGAGTGACTTACACAATCGACGTACAAGGCTCCAGACTCCCCCTAAGCAACAAAATTAGGTGGTTGCTCCATATAGACTTCTTCCTTGAGATCATCATGGAGAAAAACATTCTTAATGTCCAACTGATTAAAAAGCCAATGGAGAACGACAACCATAGACAGAAAAAGGGACATATGCTATTTTAGCCACAGGAAAGAAAACATCACTCTAATCCAGACCAAATATCTGAGTATATCCTCCTTTTTTCTTTTTGGGCAAAAGTAATCTGAAATAGGAAGAAAACACTGCAAAAAAACTCAGATTTGTCGGAAACAATGCAATGCTCACTGGAAAGTGCTCGAAATCTATATAAAATATATGGATCATCTCGAAATCAAGAGATGAGTAGATCTTAAACAAGAAAGTCACTGTAAAATTGGCCGAAACATGCTCATGCGCCAGAATTATTAGATTTGATGGCTGAAACTGGTCACAATCATAGAAATAAAATTATATGGGTTAGGTTGGAATGATGGCACGACCGTACTGAGAAAGAGAATTATATGGATAGGGTCGGATTGACGGCACAACCTACTGAAAAAGAAAATTATATGGGTAGGGTCGAAATGATGGCACGACTCTACGTGAATCAGATTTGAGAAGTCACCATAAAGACGCATGAAGCTACGCAAATCAAATCTGTCACCGAAAAGACACATGGTGCTATGCAACTCAGATATAAGAAAGTAGTTTGGAAAACTTCACGATACTACGCAAATTAAATATGAGAAGTAGTCTAGATAAATGCACGGTGCTATGCAAATCAAATATGAGAAAGTAGTCACCGAAAAGATGGCACAGTGCTACACATTAAATATGAAAAAGTAGTCACCGAAAATATGCCATGGTGCTACACAAATAATATATAAGAAAGTAGTCATCAGAAAGATGGCACGGTGCTACACAAACTAAATATGAAAAAGTAGTCACCGAAAAAATGACACGGTGCTACACAAATTAGATATAAGAAAGTAGTCACCAAAAAGAGGTGCTACACAAACACTGACGGATATGGGGTTGACACAAAACAACCCTGGAAAGTCAACCGAAATTGACGCACGGTGACCTGTCTGACTGAATTTTCTTTCCCTAAATATGGGGTTCATGTATATATCATTAGCTCTACGTTTGTTAACATTATCCATGGCTAGACGGGTGGCATATATGGGACATTGCCGCTCGCCTGCAACGGAAGCTTTTTTGATTTTCTACCAAGATCGTAGAAGCTCTGATACCATGTGAGAAATATATTATTAAATTGTGTATCTACATTATTACACAGATACCCTATTTGTAGACACAATAATACAATCCTTTACCAAGTAAGATACTATTTACTATTCCTATTCCTATTCCTATTCTAAGTAGGATTGTATATACCTATACCTATTCCTATTCTAACACTGAGAACATGCAACATCATTGTGCAATATTTTCTTTAGACTCTTAAAGCAATATCTTGAGTGAATTGACTTCAGCTTGGAAGGAGAGGATCCTGGAATTTCAAGTACACTTGATTTTGAGGAAGCATATTAACATGTTAACTAGGGCTTGCTGGAGTTTGCTATGAGAGAGAGGGTTTTGTCACCAAGTGGAAAGCATGATCAATTTTTGCATATTTTCAGTCAGGTTCCAGGGGTTGATAAATGGCTCACCAACAGAATTCCTTAACAATAAAGGAGTTTTACCCATATTTTTTTATCTGTTTTGGGCATGAGGACAAGCTGTAGAAGGAAGTCATAAGAAGAACCCAAGTGAAAAGCACCAGAGCATGGGCAATAGAGACATCAAAGAGGGATACTGATTTGGTTCCAACAATTCAGACAGCAGAAGATAATCTCAAAAGCAGTGAATCACCTCAGAGGGAGAAGTGTCATAAGGTCTCAACCTTAACAGAATTACAGATTGCTTGAAGCAAGGTGGGTTCTCTTCCTCCACTTATATGGAACTGCCCCTAGCAACTAGTTATAAAGAAAGCACAGCATGGAGCCCAGTGCTCCAGATATTAAAATTAGTAAGTCAGCAACAAAATTCTCTTGCATAGGAAGAAACTGCTCTAACCTAAAGCAGACTCTCCAGTTCCCTACTTATTTACATAACCGCTCAACTTCCCAGCTAGTTTGGCAGATATAAATGAACATTTTCAGAGGAATTTTCCATTAGACGAAAGTGAACAAAACATCATCCCATAGAGAAAAGGAAGTTAACTCTTCAATTAAGGGTGGTAGTCTGTATGTGAAATATATGACTGATTAATTGGGATTTCTTGGGGGAAGGTTCTGGGTAGAGCAAGAGATGTTGTAGAGGAGTTTTTCTTTTTTTTTTTTGGTAGAGATCAGTGGCTGAAAATCAGATTAGAAGTGGATTGTGGAGAGTCATGAAATACCATTATTGCATCTTCCATGTCCTTCGCATTTTCAGTCACCATCGTCGGCCGAAATCAGGTAACGGATAATTACACTTTTGAGGGTGCTTTGTGAAGGGAAAGGAACAGATGCATCCGGACTGGAGAATATGATCTTGCACAGATTAGGAACTCTCTTTTTTTGTCAAGTTTTGGTGCATCCAGAAGATCCCCATTTGTATAGATGATTAGTTGTCTTTTCTAAAGACTACAACAACAACAACAACGAACCCAGTGTGATCCCACCATGTGGGGTCTGGGGAGGGTAGAGTGTACGCAGACCTAACCCCCACCTTAAAAGGTAGGGCGGCTGTTTCCGAAAGATCCTCGGCTTAAGAGAGAAGAACAAGGGAGGAGAAACAAGGAAAAACAAGACATAGGTCAGTAAAGCCAGGCATATAACAGACAATATAAAGATATGAATAATGAGAGCGATAAAGCGATAAAGTCAGGGTAGGAAAGATCGGGGATAAAGGAGCATTAACTACTATAGATAAAATAGGATACCCAAAGTAGACTGGGCCAACTAATATAAGCAGTAATCCCATGCAAAATCATATGTTAAGACAAATGAGCGCGACTACGACTACTATGGAGAACCGATCGGCCACCTAGCCCACTATCTTAGTCTGAGTCCTCCATAGCCTCCTATCTAAGGTCATGTCCTCGGAGAGCTGCAACTGTGCCATATCATGTCTAATGACCTCTCCCCAATATTTCTTCGGCCTCCCTTTGCCCCTCCTGAAACCGTCCATAGCAAACCTCTCGCACCTCCGCACTGGAGCATCTGTGTCTCTCCTCTTCACATGCCCAAACCATCTCAGTCTCGCTTCCCGCATCTTGTCCTCCACCGATGCCACTCCCACCTTGTCTCGGATATCTTCATTCCTAATTCTATCCATCCTAGTGTGCCCACACATCCACCGCAGCATTCGCATTTCCGCGACTCTCATCTTCTGGACATGAAGTTTCTTGATTGGCCAACACTCCACCCCGTACAATAGGGTCGGTCTAACCACCACTTTGTAGAACTTGCCTTTGAGTTTTGGTGGCACTTTCTTGTCACACAGCACTCCGGAGGCGAGCCTCCATTTCATCCACCCTGCACTGATGCGGTGTGAAACATCGTCGTCGATATCCCCATCTTCATGTATAATAGACCCAAGGTATTTGAAGCTTCTTTTCTTTTGAATGGCCTGGGTACCAAGCCTCACTTCCCCGTCAGCCTCACGCGGCAGGCCACTGAAACTGCACTCCAAGTATTCTACTTGGTATACTACTTGTACACGAGGTTTCATTACCCTATAACATCAATAAAATACTACATTTCCAAACAAAAAAAAATTGATAACCATACAACAATATATTATTAACAAACCTTCCAGAAAGGAAAAGCTAAAACAGCTCTCAAAAGATTTTGCCTCAAATATAAAGTGTCTCTAAGATCACCCTGCAGAAAATAAGAAGAGAAGATATTATTTTAAACGACAGGAACAGAAAAATGTATGTAAGCAAGTTAATTTCACAAATGCAACACCAAAGCACAATATAGCAGAATGCAGAACTACACAAACCATGTATCATGGAAAAAGATCAATACAAATTGTCAGAATGTTAAATGTTAAGTGTAAACACATGTGAAGAATGATTTGCCAACAAATAAACACACCTATTTATAGGTGTTGAATACAAGACACTATCGCATTTGACCGAAGACGGATAATATCAAAAAAAGTATATCAACTTAACATGTCAAAAATTCCAACTCTTTAACATTTTGATACTAACACCTAACACTCTTAACACACTAAATCTTTTCAATGAAGTCGTCACATACTTCAATTATTTTCTGTATTTTACTTTCAAATTGGTTGAGAGTATTGTTGTAGCATCTCTATGATCTTGGACTATCCTCACCCTCTTGAGCTAGGACGAAAAGTCCATTTTCTCAACATAGCTTCAGAATAAGACCAGCCCCTAAGGTTGAGTTATTCAATGTTGGCACACAAGTTATATTATCAAACACTTGAGATGTCTAACCCTGAGTGTGTAAAAGGATATTAAAGACCCACACTGGTTGAGCATAAGGGTTGTAGTTTCTTTACATGATCTTGGACAGTTCTAAACTCTTCAGGTAGCTGCTGAAGTTGAGCTAGGTTGAAGGTCCATTTTCATAACATGGAATGCATCTCTCATGTGATGGAAGAATGTAAAGTGCATCTCAAGGATCACAAACATAAGAGGCATTTCACATGTTGGATATTGTTGTCATGTGCCCATATGGATTCTTCAAGCCATCTCCCTCAAAAATCAAGGAGACATCCTCTTGAAACACTTGCCAACTTTGAAGGAGAGATCACCAGGATTCTTCATGCCATCTCCCCCAGGATCAAAAAATCCTCAACATAAATCTCCTAGACTTATTACCTTATCAAAAAAAATCTCCTAGACTTATTTGCAATACTAGAAGCATTTGGGAGTTTCTCTTAATCTAAGGGAAAATTTTCAGAAATTTCTTTCTTAAATTGGTTGCAGCGGTTAGCAGAATATTGCCAAAAAATGATGACCGTTCTGCCAAAACCTCTCCCTCACTAGGTAGAGAAATAATAACCCATTCAAAGCTTATCCCTCTGAATATTAATCTTTGATAAGTGGCCTATGGCATAATGGGAAGCCCGGTGCACAAAGCATTCTGCGTTCACATAGGGTCCGGGGAAGGGCCGCACCCCAAGGGATGTGATGTGCACAGTCTACCCTAGTGTAAGCATTAGTGACTGCTTCCACGGCTCGAACCCTTGACCTATAGGTCACACGGATCCAATTTTACCGTCGCTCCAAGGCTCCCCTTCAAATGGCCTATGGTATATATAATAAAAACTCAACAATTTAAAAGCTGAAGGGAAATGGACCTCTTAACATGATTTATTCGGGCTTTCACAATCTCATCAGAATATCTAGAAGTCCTCTACATTCCATATAGCTATAGGAGATACCCAGAAATTCCAAAACGTACTTTGATACCAGAATGCAGTAATTAGAAACAAGAAATAAGACAAAGCAATTTGGCAATGGTACTTAAAAGTTCCCGGATACACTACTAAATTCAAAGAAGACAAGCTATCGGATACACTACTAAACTCAAAGAAGACAAGCTACCGGATACACTACTAAATCAATCTGACAAAAGCTAAATTCCCAATGGTACTTGAAATTTATTCAGGCCACATAGATGCTACATCAATCACCTTCACCTGAGAACAAAGCCTGTCCTAGAGCCATTTTTTTTGTTCTTCACTAGCCAAAATAAATCAGAAGTCCAAAAGTACCAACCTTTATTTCAGTGTAGGTTCAGCAGGGTAGTTATGCTAGCTTTCTAAAGCATAAATCCAAGCAATGATCTAAAAGTACAAAAAATGTATTCCCTACTTAGGACAGAGAAGGATCTCTAACATCTAAGAGCACTAAATCTCTGATGAATAGGACTTTTAGATCTCTTGTTGTTTCATCGTGGCTGTTATCATTTATTTAGCCTAATATGAGAGACTTCCTAGGATAAGCAAATTCAGGTATTCCATATAACAAGTCATCTTTCACTTGATTGGATTAGTATTAAAAGGTTTCTGCACATACATCAAATTCTTGATGTGTGTTATTTTTGACAAAGAACAGATAAATCATTTTTTTTGTCATCTACACTTTCTCATTAGATGATTCATCTTTCAGAAGTTCCATCTGCAATGTAGCTTTTACCTTGTCTAAAATCCTTCATGCTAATTAACAAAAGTATAACAAAATCCTCAGTGTTATATTGTCAGAAATTATAAAATCCTTGGTGCTTCTACAATAAATAAACTGATTTTTTGAGATGTTGACATTTCAAATAAGCAGCCATCATTGTATAACCTTTTAGAGGATATAAAACTAGTAAAGATGGAATAGAAGCTTTCCTTTTCTCTGAATCCCAGTGAGAAAACAGCAACCCTTAGATGCACTTTGAAGAGTGGATAAAGAAAAGAAAACATTTACAAAATGCCAGTAATCTAGGGTCTAAAAGATCTATCTGGAGAGATGAGACATTATCTTACTGCATCCACCCAAAGAGCAAGATGAATGATCTCAAGAACTGTGTTTACCACCATGGCTTAATCAAATGCTTGGGATGAAAGTTCTTTCCTAACCTTTATTAGAAAACCATAGAGGACAATAAAGCAAAATCAGAATTGAACTTATTAGGGGAGAACTTACTTGGTAGCATTTCCTTGAAAAGTAACATGAAATGAAGCACAAAACAGATCTGAAAATCAAGGTGGAAAGATGAGGAGATACCAAAATCAATGCAGATCTAAAAGAGTAACAAGTAAAATATTTCAAGTCAAAAGTTTCACAAGTGATCAAACTACTTCAAACATTATCATAGAATAATCATATAATCTCAAAGGACATAAAAGTAGAGAGTCTAGACCATTGAATACCATGGAAACAAAGAAAGATTTTTTTGATAAGGTATTTCATTAAAAGAATGCGCAGAACCCGTATACAAGAGATATAAAAAAAGGGGGTAGATAACCTACAAAAAGAGATGGTTTTTAAAGAAAGACACAGAACCTTCTATACAACAAGGAGCCTCATTGGTGCACCAAAAATAAATAAGGAATCTTCAATACAACAGGCTCATATACTAATTCCTATGTAATTATACGAAAAGAAAATATTACTTACATTGATGGCACACGTTTAAGTAATCGAAGATCCCACAAATCCTGAGGCACAAAATATGCATTTGTTGTATCCTAAAAGAAATAACGAAGCAAAGACATTAACATACTGATATAGCTACATACTACAAGAGGAAGACCTCCAAAATACTCCAACAGAAATAAGTAGAGAAAATATCACAATTTCTGCAAAAGAATAGTGCTCACATTGAGTATTAAGTTTCGAAGTAGCATTAATGCAGCATCCACCTGCACATATACAGAAACAAGAAAGTAAAAAAGTAGCCTAAAAACTCATCTTACACATAAGAAACTCTGAAAAGTCACTTCCCAAGAAAATACTGCTTGCAGACAAATTAAATAACAGATAGAGTTTTAACAAAAACATTTCACTTTCTTTTTTTTTTCCCACCAGTTGTTCAGACTGAAGATATGTTGAAGACAGTCTATTCTGATACCTATTACTTGGATCACTTTTTTCTTTTTATTTGTTGGGAACTACCATCCCAATCACACTGTCTTCAGTTTCTTAAACAAAACTTTGAAGGCTCATGATCGAAACACGTGTTCATAATTAAAGTACTTTAGGAGAAAAAAATCCCATAAGGTAGGGTCCTCAAAATAATTAAGTTTTGAAAATGAAATGAATATCAGGATGAACCAAAATTTTTGACCTTCATCATACTTCATAGTTGGGATTTCATACTCTTTTATGAGAAGCTTTTGATGAGCAAACAGGTTTTCATTGCATATCAATTGATTTGGATCCCTAAGGTGTCACATAAGGTGTATTTTTTCATTTGGTAAGCAGCAAGGGGATAGGTCTTGATGGCTGAGAATCTGGGGAAGGGGAAGGTTACTTATGTTAGTTGATGCTTTATGTGCAAGGGTTCACGTGAGGATGTTGATAATCCTCTTCTGCATTGTCGGGTAGCTTCAAGAAAATTGTGGGAACTTCTGAGATGATTTAGAGTTGAGTGAGTATGTGAAAGCTCTCTTTGGCTGGAAGTGTAGTACATGGAATATTACTCGGCTTGCACTTGTGTGGATTGTATGCAGAGAAATAAATAGGCAAGTTGTGAGGGTGTAGAGATGAATTTGGTACATTTGAGTAGTAGCCTCTTATCCCTTACAGAATCTTGGTGCGCCCCTGAAGTTCCTTGGGTATTGTTCATAGAAAACCATATCTTGTATATGAGCTTTTTGGGCCCAATTGATAATAAAATTTTATTACATTATCAAGAAAATGATTATGTACTCTTTCAAACATTTTTCAACAAACAGTAATCAGTTACTTTTGGAGAAATCTTGTTAGCTGGTAATCTTGAAGAGACAAAAGATAGATTATATGAAATAATCAGCAAATAGGAGAAAAACTCACATTGCTTTAATAACATCTAAGCAACGAAAGTTTAAGAATATATACTCATCCAGACATAAGTATCCTAAAACTATATCGATACTGCTGGAGTCAACAAAGCCAGGCAACCGATATCTAAATAGCCGAGGCAGAATCATTTGAATTCTGTATGTTTGTTTTTTCAATTACATATCACCTGCAAAGTTTGAGTAGGATATCTGACATCCAGAGAAAAAATCCAGATAATAAAAGCATATTCAGATTTAAAGTACTTAGAAATGGTATTTAAGACTTAGAAGTCCTTGCAAATTAAACATCATAATTACTATGTAACTGCAACTGTATTAATCATTCAGAGGTGAAGGACACACGGAACTAATGGACTTTTAGTAATTGAAATAAAATGATATTCATGACTGCTTTCAGTCAAAGATTCTTCCAATAGGAGAGTAAGTGTACAAGTCTAAAGGATGAGAAGTCATGCCTTAAACAACAAACTAAGAACGAGCTTCATCAAACAAAAACAAAAAAAAGGCTAACTGACTAAGAACGAGTAAATAGGGTTATCCAAGACCTATAATAAATCAGTTTCAAGAATTCTTGATATATTATCCAATTTAAACTGTAACCACAATGTGATGATTTTATCCTATTAAACTAACTTTGTATTCACTTCTAACAATCATTATACTGTTTATCATTTTAACATTACATAACATGTAAATTGAATTAAGTCCTTCATACTAATTGCAAGCAAATTGTGTCGTAAAAAAATGGGATGCAAAAAGCGTGAGATACTAGATGAGTTAATTTACTTTCCTTGGATACCTTTCAAGTTATAAACCCCAGCATCTACTACCTATCTTGTGCATGGGGCTTCGATCACATTTCCTTACTGGAAAAAATATAGTTGAGTAAAGATGAATTGGAAAAGTGAGCCAATATTTGGAAGCACACTACTAGTATTATATAACTGCTTGATACTAGATAAAGAAACAGGATTCCATCTTCAAAAGATCAATAAAGTACAACTTACAACTGCTGTAAAAGTACTGAATGTGGGCAGACCACCAGTAACACAGTTCCATATCGTATGCCAACCTGTTTCAACCTGCAAATACAGTCAAGATCTAAATTTAGCAACCGTATTTGAAAGAATTGAACCAAAAAACAAATAGATGAATTTCATCAGTTTGTCTCTATAAAATTGTTACCAGGGACCACCAATCCCCAAGTGACCTATTAAAAGAAAGACTAACAGCTGCACACAAAAATGAGCTTAATATCATCTTAACGAGCTAAAACTACTTCAAGGACAAAAATCAGAACATTTAACAAATGAGAGCAAGCTAATTGGTGTACTTAAGTTTAGTCTATCAAATCTTGCTAAAATACCCCGTACAGCTAAAATACCCCGTTCAAAGTTCCCAATTATCATAAGCAGAAAGGTTAGAAAGGTCACTTCATCAAATTTTAATTAAAAAAATCATTTTTCTATCTTTGCACCATCTAATTGTGTTCTATTTTCCCTGATTTTAGGTTCAGATTTTATAGCTTTTTCAAATGATGAAACACACGAGTACAAGAAAGAAGGAGCAACTCAAAAATGCAAATGATTCAAACATTCAAATAACAATCTTATCTAGCTATAAGACAACAAAAAGTTCTCCCTATGTAACAGCAAAAGACCAAATAGGTCCATGAGATTACTTGAACAAGAGAACATCAAAGTGTCAAAATTGAATATGTCAATTTGGAAAGATCAGACAATTACCCCGCTCAATGTGGAAGACAACTCGGATGATGTTTGCAGTGCTGGAACAGGAAATAGCAGCATCAAAGAAAGTCCTTGAAGACTCCTAGATAGGTTGAGAGTAGATATGAGAAGAAAAAGATGTGAAAAAACGAAACACATTTCTCCTATATATTATCATTCTAATGCAGAATCTTATGGAGCAGTATCATCTAAGTTAGAAATCACCAACAGTAAATAGAAGTAACACAAACAGTGGTAATATATAATAGAAGACTAGTCAGTGCCACATGTACAGTGCAATGCAATAAAGCTAATATATCGACGAAAATCAGGCAGAACACACCTCAATGTCCACAGGAGACCTACATAACTATGCTCCATGTTTGCATCATTTATTATCCTGAAAAGAAAACAAAGATTGCCAGATCCGCAGTTTATACTGACTCATGTATTGGATTGAAAAGCAAAGAGTTCTAAAATTACAAGAGGGGGCCAGGAAAAAATTGCCAGATGCACTTGCAGGACACCAGATCAAAGCATCTGCAACATGGACCAGAAAACTAACCTTTCAAAATTTGCACATATACCTTCAAACCAATAGATCAACAGATCCTTCTTTAAGCGATCATAATACTTGTGGATGAGGTAACAGAAAACTGCATGCCTGTCACTCAAACATACAGAGTGAATAACTTTACAAATTTAAGGAATTTCTCAAGAATTAAGTTGCTTGTGATACCAATCAATTGCATACGAATTTATAGCAGACATGCCAATTTTAGTGCCCATGACCTCAAAATTTGATGCTACCAAACATTTTTGAATGGCCTAGCATAAATACTTTGGGCAGTGGTCAAGAGTGTAAAAAAAGACAAGTGCATAACAAAAAAAATAAGCCTTATTCCCCTTATCAATGTGAAGGCTCTTTCAACAATTGTAATTTTCTACTCTCTACCCACCACCTCAGCATGAGACGAAAAAATGGCGAAGACCACAAACAAAAAAGTTAATGGAAATTATTCAGTATTTTACTTCCTTTTTTTAACATGGGAAAAATTATGAAGTATTTGAAAGGTTTTCTACAAAATTTCATGAGGAAATCGCAGAATAGATGTCAGATAATGCGTACACATAAATAGATAATGCATATAAACAACAGATTTTACTTAAAGAGGAAAAATCAGAAGGTGTGTGTTGCCAACAAACTTGTCTCATTAAATGCTCTTCAGTAACAGATATGATGAATCATGGAACAAAGAAAAAACTTTCTACTTTAATTACTAAGAAACCAATATACCACAAAAACTCATGCAGCAACTACAGGAAGGCCTCCTTCCAAATACTACAGATGCAAATATACAATAGCGATACTTACATCACTATATATTTAGCTAGAGGCAAAGACTAGGAACAGCACGCAAGAAAACATACCATGGCCACTTTCCACTTGAGAGTCTTTCCCATATCTGGACTACAACATGTTCCCTTCTAATTCGTTTATCAGATGACGATGCGATAGGTGTGCTAACACATGCCTGATAACCATATTCATGAAGTTAGTAGGCAATCCTATTTACCTCTAGTGCTTACAGTTATTAAGAATTGATAACAGTATATATTCCTGCTTAAGTTGACAAAAAAATGTGCATTAGATCCGCAAGTAAAGAATCTGATATAGAGATACCAACCTTGCATTTAATGAGAGATATCTAACTCAATTTCACAGGAAATAAGATTGGGGGAACAGTTAAAATTTCACAGAGAACATCAACATCTGATCAAAACTTTGAAGCAAATAATTTAACAAACAACTACCCGGCAAAAGACAAGTGCTGCAAGCTCCATAAGACCGCATTGAGAGCTTGTCAAGCTTCCACATTTGTCATCCCTAGTTGTGTCTTTCCTGTACAGAAGGGCACATCATTAAGACATCTAGAGGAAAATCATAAGATCTGAATTTTATAAGTATAAATATTGCAGCTGGGCTAAGTTATTGATCCTCTGCTCAATTATCATTCAAGATGACATGATGTGCAAGTTCATAACTCAAATAGAAGTTCATCTATGAAGTCCTTCAGCTCAGAGCTAATCTTAACATTAAAGCAAATGAGATCATTCTGCATGCTCGAAGTATAAGAAAAAATGAACATAAATCAGGCATCCAAAATGAATGAAGAAGAGAAACAAATGATCATAATGAGTTGGTGAGTTTGCAGATTCAGATTGGTTAGTGGATTTGCAGAAACAGATTCTAGATGGAAATAATAGCAAAGAACAAAAAAAGAGGGACTTCAGGAGCTGAAGATGGAATGTGCTCTAGCGTTTGGTTACCACTTCACCGTTGTTGAAAAGTATCAAATTTGAGGATGCTTGAAGATTTGAAGGAAAAGCTAGAGATGGAACAACAGGACGGAGGACCATTGGAAGAGTGCTAAGGCAAGATTGTGGATATTGGACAGTAGATCTAGGTGAGCTTTGGGTGAAACTTTAAGTGTCCAACATATACTTTTGAATAGAACATTTAAGGTGGGAAATGAAAAAGACAATCTTTTGTCCATGAATATTTGAAACCCAAGCATGTTCACCAATCACCAGTGACACTAAAAACAGATCAATGACCTCAAGTTGAGCATTCTACACGGGCAGCATGGTACAATTACACTACCTATATGGAACAGTACTAACCAGGGTAAATTGATGGTGCAACTGCTCATTTGATCTAATTCCTTCCCAAGTACATCCTGAAGTTGTTCTAATAAAGAGCTCCCATCAGCAAGATCTCTCGTCAAATTTAATTGTAGCCTTGCATAAAGAACAAGTGAATCCTATAAAAGAAGAGACGGACATTAGAAATTCATGTCCGATGCATAGGTATAGGCATGAAGTACTGCATCTCATAAAATTGTACACCTTTAAGCCACGATCATGAGTTGTCATCCAACATCGGAAGACAAAATGCTGCAGAGCATCATGAATTTCCAGAGATTTAGAACCTAAATTTGGGCCATCCTTCAGCAAATATATGTTAATGCACTCGATTAGCTTGCGTGAAATCTTCCCTTCATCCCTAAACCACAATAAGTAAAGAGATCACTGGAATGTTGACCAATTTAAAAAAAAAAAAAATTACTAAGACCAGCAGTGGCAAAAATAGAGATTAAAAACAAAAAGGCATGAGGACCTGAATACCACTCACCTTACATTAGAAAAAATTCCAATAAAACCCCTGACAATATCCTCTCGAAGAGTATCAGGAAAATCTCCAGGGGGATTTTCAAGAAGAGAATGAAGTGTCGTGATGCAGCGAAAGACCTCCTCTCTTGGATTTATTTGGCCATCACTTTTTTCTTGTAAACTTATTTCTACTTTTTCCATGTATAGAAGCACCAAACCTGCAGATAAACGCAGAAACTATAGTAAAGATGGAAAAAAAATGTCAGATTATAGGCACCTCTTTGCTTACATAAAAAAAAGATGCTTACTTACAACAGTAAACCCTCTTCCTCAAGTGAAAACGGTAAGTTCTCACTGCCAAAAGATGCCGGAGAATAGTTCCATACTCGGATTGAAAACTAGGAATATCCTTTAAGACATCCCAGACATGATTGAAAAGCAATTTTGCCACGGATAGAAGAGGCATATCTTTGCCTGCCAGACATAATAAATATATGAAACAATTTCATCATCTTTATCAAAAAATTGAAATAATTTCATCATTTTGGTGAATGAATAATACCAAGAAAGATTTATTTGCTTGGTTGGTGGTTGGTTGTGTGATTCTGGTGGTAGAGAACTTGAGAAAGAAGAGGATTACATATGTTAGTTGGTGCTTCATGTGTAAACACTCATGAGACAACGTGAATCATATCTTACTACATTGACAGGTAGAATCATATCTATAGTGGGAGCTTTTAAGATGGCCGAGGATACAATGACCCTATTGCATACTACTAAGGATGCACTATTTAGTTTGGCCTTCTAATAATGGAAGAGAATATGTCACACATGAGATGTTTCTCCATTTGTACTTATGTGGATAGGATGTAGGGATAGAAATAGGAGAGCTTTTGAACGAAGAGCTTGATCTTTATACTCTTTTTTTTTTTAGATTGATTGATCTTTATACATTTGAGGAATATCCGCCAGCTTTAATGTCATTTTGGTGCACCCATGAGGTTCCTATATGTACAGAAAATTGGGTATCTTTTCATGGATAAGCATATCTTTTAATATTCTCTACTTTTTCTGTATACCTCTTGTATACAGCTTCCCCTTTTTCAATAAAATTACACTTCACTTGAAAAAAATTAACATCACAAGACAATATTAACCTTTCATCTAAACAGAAATAAGTATATAGAAGGAACTCCTCTCGGTTCCAACAAATCTATGTTGAAGGAATGATAGTTTTAGGTTTTAGGTTCATGCAACTTCAAACGCTCCATTATGATATGAAATTTTCCACAGTCCAATCTCATTTTGCTGGCACAGACATGCAAGGACGTGGGTGAGTTACCTTCCAAAGTTAATAAAATGAACAACAAGAGTTTCAGTGCCACCAAATGTAACCAAAGATAAGCACGAAGGTTTATCAAAGAGAATGCAGTGCAACTCAAAAATATCATTGAAAATGGATCTGCGAATTGCACTCCCACATTGCAATATTCCAATATTTATACCACTTACAAAAAATATCTCTTTTAATAGTTATAGAAGTGCAGACATGTCCAGCTTATTACCCATGCCTGAAAAGTTTGGAGACATAAACTAACAGTTTGAGCTGTTGGCGTGGCTGGGGCAAAAGGCAGACTAATATATATGTGCTGATTCTATGTTGAATTCATCTATATGCAAATGCAGTTCTCTTTTAAGGATCTCTCCACAGGAACAAAGCAAACACATATCTTCTGTGTCTTCACTTGCACAAGAAATAAACAGAAACAACCTAAAGATTCTACAGAGACTAGAAGACAGAATCGACAATGAGAATAAATATATAAGTATAGTACATAGTACCTGAGAATTTAGCATCCTCTGCTCGTTGGACAACAATCCTAAGAGTTTTTGCGACATTCAACTTTGGCAAACGCTTTTTGCCCGCAGATATCTCCAGGGACACACATTTAGTAAGCAATGTAACAAGAAAAGGCCATGTCTCCGCTGCATAAAAATATCTGTCAAGTGCCGTACATAGCAAAGAACAAGAACATTATACGGTTATACCCACAGTGAGGAATTTCATCTGGTTTAAGCCTCGCAGTCTTCTCTCCAATGTATCTACAGAATTCAACAGACCTTTGTCCTTCTTCTAGCCATGCATTTAACAACTTAATCCCCTCCTGTTTTGATTAAAAATCAAAACCAATTAGTCAAATTACAAAAAAAGAAATACCCTTGATAACGTTGTTCACCAACATTTACTTAGAACTTCACTACTTAAATTCAGTTTTCTTAAATTCCGATAATTTCTGTACGAATTCATAAAATTAAAAATGAAGTGTTTATACTTCTCGAGATTTTGCTTTATCTGATGAGAGCTTGGACACGATATCCTGAATATCTCTGGACGTCACCATGATTCGCCTATAGTGATAACACCATTCCAGAAACAAGAATGTGAGAATGGAACTAGGGTTTTATCGTCAGTGTTATTGGATTGACGATACGCGGGAAGAGAAGGAAGTTGAGAGAGTGGAGAATGAATAAACCTGAGATTCTAAAAGGAGTTTAGAGACAAAATACTCCTTTAATAGGCGGGTCGACGCCAACCCGTGTTTTCTGGAATTTAGTCAGCTCTTCGTCCTACCGTGTTTTGGGAAAGAGAAAATAAAACTTACTGCAAATTATTTTCACCTCATTTTATGTTTTATCTTTTATATTTTATATTTTAAATTATACTATTTATTTTGGTCATGCCTCATTTTTTAATCAGTATAAAAAAAACTTTTTCCACTTTTTTTTTCTTTTGTCAGATTAGATAAAAATACTTATCAACATTTTTTATCAAACATTAATTGATTCGTTTTAATTATAACTTTTTATTCAGATAAATAACTTCTTTATTCAAGAATTCGGTAAAAAATAATTTTCTAAGAATTGGTACTTATAGAAGGAAATAACCTTCTTATTGAAAATATTTAGAATTATTGAAGAAGGGAGGGGGATAGTTGAAAAATAACTTCTAGCATTAATTATTTTTATTTATTTTTTGAGTTGAGTAATTCATAGTAAACAATTAACTGATATTTTTTTTTAGTCTTTTCTTTTTTGTTCAATCTTTGTCCAATCATGTTGTGTTATTAGTCAATCGTTGTTCCACTACCAAAACTAAACACTTTTTTTTCTCGAACTTACTTATTGATGGAAATAACCTTCTTATTGAAAATATTTAGAAGAAGCGGGGGAGGGGGAGGGGATTGTTCAAAATGACTTCTATCATTAGTTATTTTTGTTTATTATAGAACTGAGTAATTCATAATAAACGTTGACCAATATCTTTTTGTCTTTTCTTTTCAATCAATTTTTGTCCAATCATTTTGTTCTATTAGTCAATCGTCATCCCAATTGCAAAAATAACGTTATCGGAAACTTTTTTTCTTTTCAAAATTCTTTTTTTTTCCTTGTCCAATAAATTTAGAAGTATTTGTCGTCATTTCTTTGTGTGCTCGTAATTAAGTGACATCACCTTTTTAAATTACATACTTTTTTTAATCGCATTCAAACTAATCTCTTTGTCTCATATTATTTATTTACGTTATCAAAAATATTTATTTCAAATTACTTGTCAATTTATAAAAATCAAAATAAAATTAATTATAATTTTTTCATTTTTCCCTTAAAATCAATTTATTTTTAAAATGTAAATAATATGATCAACTGCATAAATATTATAAAATTTCAAAAAATAATCCATTGTTAATCTTTTTTGTGCACACATTTAGTCAAAAGAATGAATGAATTGCCTAAATACTTAACCTCCCCCTCCCCCTCCCTCTCTCATTCCATTTGCTTATTTATATTACTTTACCTCCTCATCCCTCTCCCTCTCTCATTCCATTTGCTTATTTACATCCCTACAAGTAATTTCAGATATTCATATTTGGTATTAATGAATAGAATAAATAAATAGAGTGTATTAAAAAAAGCTAAAATATAAATTAATAAAACATCCTTCTTATTATAATATTGACACACAAATTATCAGTATTTTTTTATATAAGAACTATGATTAGATTTTTTTTCCTTTTCACGTCATAGGTAAATTTTGTCGGTGAACTGTGTAAAACCTATGTATTTTTTTAATTATGAATGTGATATATATGGTGATCTTGACGGAGTTGTGCTGGGTTTGTGGTGAAAGATTTGATGGGGCATTTTTTTATGTGAGGTTGTATATATGTAATGATTCGAACCGTCGTTAATTAGAAAAGGGTCATTCATAGAAAAATTGAGCGGTCTGGACCATCACTATCCCGCCAGAGCGAGGATTCTAGCCGCCGGAGTGGGATGCTCGGGACAGAACTTAAAGTCGCGAATTCTTATTTTTTTCCTCTTTTTCCTGAGTGCCAAAAAGAGGCAAGAGTTACCCCAGAAAATCCTTAGAAGGTTGCTCTAAGCTTAGGAATGAGGGAGAAGGAGATTTCAGCGCAGAAAAGGTTCCAACCGGCGGAATTCAGGTCTACTTTCACCAGATCGTCGTTTGAAATCTAAGATTGGAGCCACAATACCTCTCCACGGCTACTTGGAGCCCAAGTAGACTAGATTTTCTTATTTGAGTAGCTTAAATCTGTACTTATTGTTTGGTATAAGGAAAATTAACGGGTGGTTTCGTGGTTAGGTCCTCGGACACGAGGTATGGACAGAAAAATGTGTATCCTTAGCGGTTAAATTTGATGTGACCTAGGTAAGGAAGAACTGTCTAATGAATTAAGGGTAAGTGGTGTTTTTGTCTTCCCGTATCGTGTCATATATGCTTGTAACTGCTTTATTTGTATGCCTGATAGCACGGAGATATGGAAGAATAAAATGAACCATATGAGTTGATAGTTTAATGTATTTGTATATAATGAATCTGTTTTGGATATTTGTAACTGTTCGTGAGTACTCATTGTAATTGTGATTATAAATCGATTGTGCTTATTGGGATCGAATGTCATGTTCCGACACATTACTGGATCGGATATCACATTCCAATACATGACTGAATCGGGTGTCACATTCCGACACATGACTGGATCGGGTGTCATATTCCGACACATTACTGGATCGGGTATCACGTTTCAATACATAATTGAATAGGGTGTCACATTTCAGTACGTCATTAGTCTGAGTATGAATTCCATGAAAGGACTAAGTATGTATTGATAGTCCCCTGAGAGGACCAGTTATTATTTGTCATTCTGGAATTTGTGTGATTGCATGTATAGAGATTGAGGGGTGTAGAATACTGTAAATAATCCCACCGATTTAGTTATTAATTCGAATTGAGGATCGGAAGTAAGTATGGTACTATCTGGGGGTACAATTTGCTTAACCTTGTGTGGCTATATTGTAGTGTTTGTGATATTCTATGGTGTTTGGGCATAAGGGTAGAAGTTTGATATTTAAGTTGGGATTCGGTTACTTAGAGTTTAACCAGGTGGTAGCAGTTATTGTATTTGGCGAGAGATGGGCAGAACTAGCTGGAAGGTGTGATTGTGGGGTGACTGGGTTCTGTGTCATAAGGAAGTAGCCAGTCTAGAATGGTTGGTAAAGTCTTGTTAATTAGATGGAACAAGTTAAGGACAGTGTGATGTCATATGGCTTTGTGAGTGCGTAAGGCTAGCACAGTACACTTAGTGGTAGTGATAGAAAGGCTATATTAGATTCGTTAATCAGAGTTCACAACGGATCAATAAGAAATAGGTGAGTGTAAAACTACAAAAATATTGTGAGATAAGGCATTTGTGGGTTAATAGTTGTCGGCAGTGTATTCCCTTACTGATTATATTTTCTCTTGTTGTTTTCTATACATTATGTCGTGGGTATCGGATTGACCAATGATGCCTACAAGTACGTGTTGTTTGTATTGATACTACTCTTGTTATGTCGCTTGGCATGGTCTAGTTGTAGGATCAGTGATGTTCCTCAAGTGAAGACGAAGATGACTCTCCAACAACTTTTACCCTTCCTTCCTTATGACGGGAGTTGTATCGTTAATTTATTCTTACTCTGTATCTGTAGAAGTTCTTGTACCTATTTAGACTAGACCCCTAGGGTGTAAATTATTTAATAGTTTAGATCCTGATGTTGTTAACTCAGTAATTCTTAATTTGTTGGTTTTTAACTTGAAAGTTTTGATATTTTCTAAAATTTTCGCATCTTTGATTTGTTGGGTATTGAGGGTTCTCCTACTTAAGTATTAGAATGGGTGTCCGCACGGCCCGGTGGATTGGATCGTGACAATATAATATGTGTATATACTATATATAATGTCTACACATAATATATCCAAATTATATACGCATCGAATACACATTCTGCAAACTTTATATTGTTATACGAGAGTTTTATCATCTATGTACATTTTTATATAGTGTATAAGAAGTGCATATTCAATGTGTGTATAGAATTTTTTTATATATTATCTTTTAAAATTTGAAAGTTCATTTTGAGTGTGTTTATGTATATGAGCGTATAAACTATTTATTCAAAATGTTAAAAAAAATTATAATACACACACACGGTAAATATAAAAAGTTGTATTTTTTTATTGTGATGAAAAATATAGGCTGGAAAAACAAGTAATGATCAAAATTATTTTTCGATTATGGCAGCTAAAGAGGTAGCGGCGGTGCAAATCTAATTTTACATGTTAACATATGCTATTATTTTTTGTCCATAAGTTGTAATTTAGAATTTGTAGATTCATGACTCATATATTTTGATCGAACGACTAACTATGTCGAATGCCTTAATTTAAATTCATATTGATCTTGAATAATTAACCTTTATTTATTTTGATATATCTTGAATACAGGAAATTATTCAAATTTATGAACTTTATAAGAACATGTCTATAGTAATTTATGTTATGTATTTTATACGAAGTAACAAAAATTGTCTTAAATTATTAGTTTAGTATTAATAATATAAAAGCACAATTCATTTGTGTCAATGTTAATGCTTGAATTGGTTTAACATGAATTAGAGAATAAATATAATTTGTTGAACATTTCCTGGCCCGTTAGTTTGATGCAGTGACTGTTCTTGGCTCAGGGAAAATGTACTGATTTGTCCTACTATCAAAATTATAACTAATTCAAAATATTTTTAAGTCATTAAAAATAATTCAAATATGCAACGAATTAAATAATGATGCCAAATTCAGGAGGTCTTGAGAATCATAGCTTTAGAAAACACAAAAATGCGTGTTTATGGAAAGTCTTTCCTATTTGTGAGATAATTCAACAGTATAGGCTACCTTTGTTTGAAGTTTGAACTAATGAATTTTGATTTATAAAAATTTTGCAGGCACTCTATTTGGTTGTCTCCATTAAACTTTTACCAAATTTAAAAATACATATTAACTAATACTAATATTATGTAATTTGAGAGAGGTTTTTTTTTTTTTTGTTAATTGTTGTAAATAGCATATTTTGAATTTATAGCAACTGAAGTATAATTCTTTGAAGAAATGAGTCTTAAACTTTAAATATTAAGAAAATAAGTTTAAATCTAATGGGTCTTTAATATTAACAATGGCAAATGATTACTACCGCAAAATGGTTCTTAGATTTGTTATTGTTTTGATAGAATAATAATTGGACTTTGTTCTTTAAGATATATAGAACTTATTTTTTAAAATTTGAACTTATTCGGAGTAGATTTGGGTGTTAAGAACGTGAGCTGAATTATTGAAATTCGAAAAATATTTTTTTCAGGCAAAAATAATTAAATTGCACTTTAGATATACATGACTGAAATTATGATATTTTTTTTCCTATGCACATGCATACATGAAAAAAGGATGTTAAATGTGTGTTAGATTTGTTGTTTTGACAAATAGACGAGCGTGATTTATTCTTTATTCTTTATGATACATAAAATTTATATTTAATTTCAAATTTAAACTTATTTAAAGTAGATTATTGAATCGCGTCTTGGGTTGTTGAAATTTGAAAAATAATTTGTTTAAAAAAAAAACAATTACACTTCAGACACCCATGATCGAATTTTGCCCATTTTTAGATGCACTTGATTCAGTCATGCATGTAAGCGTGATTTTTATCCATAACTGACATTAATATCTATACCATTAGTAAAAAATGCCAATGTCTAAGTTGACTTTGTCAAGATCATAACTTTAGTAAAATATAACTAAAGTTAGCCTTGACAAGTTAGATAAGACTTCAGTAAAAAATGTTCGAAGTTTGATCTTGTCAGTAAAAAAATATTTGAAATTGACCTTGACAAAATCATGTCAAACTTCATGCAAAAATGTACGAAGTTAAACACACATTTTTAACCTCAATTGTGTACATCCGAAGTTATTCTCAAAATGAATAAACATTCAAAAAATAATAATAATAATTAAAAGGAGACAAAAATTAAATGATGGCCCCTAAAATAAGTAGAGGAAATAACGTAAAGCATATTATTATAAATGTTAATTACTAGCTAAAACAGTAATTTACAATATTACACAATCTGTCTCAGATGTATCTCAAATGCATTGCATTGACTTACCGGATACAATATATCTCATATACACGCGTGTTTGATTTGGTATATTTTCGACAATTTTAGATTTATGGAAAAATTACCCTTTTATACATATTCTAATACCATATTTATTTGTATTTTCTATTATACCAAAAAATATCCAAAATCCCTCTTTTTTCTTTAACTCTCTCTCACTCACGGATACATCACTCTTCCTCCCTAAATTCTCGCCCTAATTCGCTCCTCTTCATCAATTTTTGAGATTTTGAATTTTTGAGTACATCTGTTACTCAATTTCAAGGTTCTAACTAAGGTATATTTAAGTTTTTCCTTATATTGATTCTCACTTCATCCTCATTCAATCTGATTTCTCCTAAAATTTGTATCGTTTGATTTCTTTTGTAAATCTTTGAAAAATCTTCTAAAATTGGTATCCTTTGCTTTCTTCTGTAAATCTTTCTATTTTTTTAACTCATATCTTCAACGATACATATGGAATTCGTTCATGGTCTTACACAGTTAAAAATCAAGAAATTTTTGTTTCACCGGGTTCTGATTCATCTTGGGAAGGTTACAACGAAGTTAGATCCAAACATAGTAACGATCCAACAGTGATGGATAAGCTACGTGAGAAATTGAAGTTGAAAGCTCCAGTTAAACATGCACCCAAAGAACCAGACAACAAGATTGAAGGAGTTACAACACGCCCTAATTTCCCAAAGGTATGGGTTCAATTAATTTTTTTTAATGTCGTTTTTATGAAAGTTTTTTGATTCTGATACATATTGTTTATGTATCAGATTATCATGTATCAAGCGTTAACGTTTCTGATACATAGTGTTTTTTTTTTAAATGTCATTTTTTGGGAGATTTACTACTTCTGATACATCGTGTTTAAGTGTCAGTTTCTATTGTATCAAGTTTTAATGATTCTGATACATCTACATTTATGTATTAGATTATAATTTATGAAGCCTTACAACTTCTGATACATCTTCTGTATGTATCAGATTCTCATATATCAAATATTTTAATGCGTCTGATACATCGTATTTATGTATAAAGTTCAAGTTGTATTTAACCATTTTTCATGTCAATGCAGGGAATGAAGTACGTCATCAAGAAGATTTCGTCCCACCCCTTGAGATTCGACACGACATATAGGTCTAATTTTTTTGATGATTTTGAATCATCAATAGGTGAAGAAGGTATAAAGTTATTTAGGCAATTAATATTTGGTCACTACTTAGATATGCCAAACTGCAATTTTCAAGGGCAAATCATCAAATGCCTCTTACTTCTTGAGGTAGAGCAAAAAAACAAAGAGGAATTGCACATTTTTCACGTGTAGGGTAATATACTCTGATTTACAATAAAGAATTTTGCTATCATTACTGGTTTGCGATGTATCAGTAATATCAATGACTTTCGGTACTCTGATGACCCAACAAATAAATTATTGTCTATATATTTTTCTGGTGCAAAAGATGGGGTCAACAAAGCTCGTTTCGTTGAGCGTTTTCTGGTTGGATGATGGAAAACAAATAAAGACGCTGTTCAGATGGCCATTCTCTACTTCATCCACACTTTTATTTTTTCTCAACTAGGTGATGCACCTATATCTGTTGATGATTTTAAGATGGTAGAAGATGGTAGGTATGAGCAATAACCATGGGGGAAATAATATTTTTCAAATTGATAAAAAGAATGAGGCAAGAGTTTTCAAATGCCAAACAAATGTATCGTCTAGGCAGCATGCTATACGCTCTGAATGCATGGATATATGAATGTGCATCTCAAGTGCCTTCTGAAATTGTTGTAAGAGTGGGTAATAAAATTCCTAGAATTCTTAACCGGCGTGTTGTTGCCGTGAAGCCAAAATTTGAGATCTTCATATCTACCATCTTCAGTAAGGTACATGCATTGAAGATTATTCGTTTATGCACCAATTCATTATACATAACATCTAAGATACATTCTATATTCGTGACCTTGATACATTATAATTTGATTAATAAAGTAGATGTATCAGGTACTATATTTATGTATCAGGTTATAAATGTATCAAGATATAATGCCCCTGATATATCTACTCTATGTATCAAATGAAAATGTATCAAGCTATAACCTTTCTAATACATGTAAATGTATGTATCAGAAACTCATTTATCAGTCTTTACAGCTCCTGAAAACTCTACCTTATGTATCAAATTATAATGTATCAAGAATTATATCTCATGATACATCTGCATTTATGTATCAGATTCTATTGCTTCAGCTAATGTTGTTTTTCTATCAGTTTCTCATGTATCAAGGATTAATGTTTCTGATACATCATGTTTATGTACCAGAATTATCATGTATCAATTATTCACTTGTTTTCTGACAAGAAACAAATCTTTTTGACAGTATCGATGCTCCAACATTGTGCCATCTCAACATGAAATGGAATCTATTGTCATTCATGGCAGTCAACATCAACCTGAAGCTTCTACATTAGCTGCCAAGGTCAATTTTAAAAAACCTCAAGAAGTCCCCGAATTTAAGGACTTTTCAACAACACCACCCACAGAATTATTAAAAAGATCCAGTCATGTCGGTGATACATCTTCTCCACCTCCTTCCAAAAGAATGAAGACTACACCTGCTAAAGAACCAATTCAAGTAGAAACAACCAACATGCACAAGAATGTTTCTCTTGATAATGTACCGGCTGCGAAGTCAGCGGTAGGAGGTGAATCTTCCGATCATTCGGAGTAAATTGTTCATATGCAATTCAAAGCATTAAAAAAGTCCATAAAGAAGTCTCTAAATAGATACATAAGTTATTACTTTAAGATGTATCACATACAATATATTTTTAATTAGTTGATATATTCTGATTTTTTATATAACTGTATCAAGGTTGACCACAAGTTCAAGCATTTGGAGAATAAAATTGATTCAAATCATATTGATCTTTTGAAAGCCATCGACAGTATAGCGCACCGCATGACTGACACATCATCTCAACTTAAAATAAATGATTTTGATCAAACATTTCATGTGATGGAACAACAACAAGCACCTACTAGATCGAAGAAGCACAATTTTGCAAATAAATCTGACCCACCCCAAGCAAATGACCAATCTAATGTCCAGAAAGATATTAAGGTACATACATCACGTAATATTTGATATTTATACTTTTAAACTTTTGGATATATTTCATTTTCATACATCATATGTAAATGTTATTATATTTTTAGAGACCTGAACCATCCACCATGATACAACATGTGGACAATGTATCAGAAAAAAATATTTCATCACATGTTCCAGAATCATTTGATCAGCATCTTTCTTTTGATACATTAAAGGTAATGTATCAGGAACAAATTGATGACCAATCTGATTCTATATATATATTGTATAAGCTCAACCTCTTTAAATATATAGATATTTAAATATTTCGTACATATATATTATAAGTAAATGTTATTATGTTTTCAGGAAGCTGAACCATAAAACAAGATACAAAAGATGGATGATGTATCAGAACACAACATTGTAGCAGATGATGCAGAATTATTTGATCAGCATATGTCATCAAATACATTAAAAGTAATGTATCAATACAAAATTTGGTGAAGGTAATGTATCATTTCAGCAGTTTGTTTCTTAAGTAATTGTTTTTATTACATTTGTAGAAACCGAAAATATTCATTATTACACCACAATTAAATGATGTATCAGCACACCAAATGAAACCACAAAGAACAGATATTGTTCAGCTTATTGCTGATTCTGATATATATTACAGGTAATGTATCAGATACATTATTGAGATAAATTCAACATTAATAAGTTTTGTAATGACGTTATACATTTCATGTAGAACACTGCAAAGAAAGATGAAAGAGTAGCCGTTGATAAAACTAATAAAGTAGAAGAGCAAGTTGAGGAGATTGAAAAAGAAAAAATCAAACCAAACACATCGGAATCCAATACTTCAACATCATTTTCGACCAAAACCCTGAATGTGATAGATGCTCTAATTTACGGACTTCTATTACTAGCCATGTCATTGACCGTTATTAGTCATGAGCAAGTAGTTCAGGATGAATGTCTATTACGCAATAGCCAGCTAACTACCATTCTTCAATCGAAATCCAATGTATTGCCTGATGATGCGAAGACACCATTTTAAAAAAAGTAGGATTCCTTCTAAGATCTTACAATCGTCGTATCTTTCAAACTTTGAGTCGAGTGAAAAAGGTAAGGAAAAATTGACATATAGTATGCATCAGACACACCCTTTTGAAGGTTTTAGTATATGCTCTTATCCCCCATCCGAGCTTTTCACAGACTACTCTCAATGGATAGATAAAGGACTACTAAAATCGCATGGCAACAAGTAAGTATGATATATACAACTTATATCAATACAAGTTGTGTATTATATATGTTCTGTTATTTAAATACAAGATTCCATTTAGGAAACCGAAGGAGGAACATTAGAGATCCAAGTGCTCTTCATTCGACTTTGAAAAAATAGATTTTGTAATAGCATTTCCTAAAGATAAGAATTGGTTCTACCTAATGTCACAGCCGAACAGATGCTGGAACGATGAGGTAAAAATTTCATCATAAAGAATCTGATACAAGTCATATTTACTATCTGATACATAAAGATTAATGTATTTGATACATATATAATCTGATACATGCAGTTTGTTATTGTATAACTAATACTTTCTTAAAATGTGCAGCACATCAATATAATATTTTACTCCCTTCGGAAGAAATTGAAGATGCAGTTGAGCAATCAGTATCGATACACAATGACAAACTGCATTTTCAAATTTTTTATTGAAACTGCACACATATGCTACTATCATATTCTACCTGACATTTCTACCCAAGAAGATATGGCAATAGCCTCTGTTACAGCTCATCACGAGAGATTTGTGAAGAAAATAATAAGAGGTTTCTTAATACCAGTCGGATTGCCCTGACATTTGGTAGATGAGGTATACATACCCGTAAATTGTGACAGGGATTTTCATTGGATTCTTGCGGTAGTTGTGTTGAAAAAAGATGTTGATACGTGTGTATGATTTGTTGCCTGGATGAAGAAGTAGCAACCCTTCCCAAGAGATCTAAAAGATAACAGCAATGCTACCGACATACCTGCAAGATAATGGTTTCTTTGACAACAACGAACGTACTGATTGGTCGTTGCTTGATTCATACAAGGACAAATCAACTGGTAATATTCTTAAACCGCATCATCCATTTGCAGTTGAATACATTGAAGGAATTGAGCAACAGGAAAGTGACAGCTTGTGAGTATTAACAATTATGTATACATAAATCATTAATATGTCAATTTTTTTTAAAACTTGTGTATTTCTTTCTTTGCAGGGATTGTGGAGTTTTCCTGGTAATTTTTGTTGAATATCTTAGTGATGGAATTTCTATTCCAAATACTGAACTAAACGCCGAATTCTTTCGCTCAAGATATGCCGCACTCTTGTGGAGATATGATTGTTAGAAGGCCATAGATGGTTATGTTAGCGAAAACGATGATCCAAAAAACCCAAGAGAGATATCTCTCCAAGTCAAGGAGAACTGATTGATGTCCACTAGTTTTTTTTGTAATAGTAAACATTTTAGATGTATCTGCTGTTTTAATGTATCTGATACATTAAATGTAATGTATCAGAATTAGTAAGCAACTGAAATGTAATAATCTTTCCATATATCAATTGAAAAGATTTGTATGTTTTTTTCACGTGTCAAACTCGAATATAAAATCAAAGTTTATGTATCATATTCTAATGTATCAAACTTGACTGCCCAGGGCATCTTGCTTATGTATCACAATAACATTTACCAATTTTTAATAAATCTGATATATATACTTTTGTATCACATTCTCATTTAGAAAACAGTAATTCTTATGATACATATTGTTTATTTATCAGATCCGCTTGTATAAAGATGTTATAATTCTGATACTTCTTTTTTATGTATCGTATTCATAAGTGTCAAGTTTTGTGAATTCTGATACATATTGTTTGTGTATGAGATTTTCATGCATCAAGACTTATTGATTATGATACATCATGCAAATATATCAGATTCTCATTTCTCAATATTTATTGATTTGATACATTTTGTTTTTGTATAAGAATTTCATATCTCAAGATTTAATGATTATGATACATCTTGTCTATGTATCAGATTCGCATGTATCAAGATTTACTGCATATGGTACATCTACAACTTATATCAACACAAAATGTTATGTATCATACACAACTCTTGTGGAATTATGGTTGTCGGAAAGCTAAGAATGTTTATGTTAGGGAAAATAAAAATCCAAAAAAAAACATGTGAGATTTTATCTATCCTAGTCAAGGAGAATCGATGGACGTCGAGTATTTTTTTTAAAAAAATATTTATAGTAGTAGAATGTACAATTTTGTTTTTCATCAATTATAAGTATTTTAAATGTATCTGCTGATTTAAGTATCCCGATACATTACATTTAATGTATCAAAATCAGTAATGAACTGAAATGTACTAATCTTTTTGTATATCAACTGAAAAGATTTGTATGTTTATCTCATGTGTCAAACTCAAATAAAAAATAAAGGTAGATGTAATTATATGATTCAAACAGAATGGATACTGGGATACCACAAACATCATATCTCTTTAAGAATAAAATTACAAGTCTTTCTATTGTGGCCTTCATGGCTAAAATGTCCACAAGAATTTGTGCTACTTATTATCTTCTCCCCTTTTTTGGTCTTTCTGGCATCCTTTTGTATATTGGTGGCAAGATAAATTCTTCCAAAATTTCCTTCGAAGCAGACCAATCTTTCTTATCTGGTATTGAAATCATTGGTAATTCATAAGTATTTGTCAATGCCTCTGACTTGTAGTGATCAACACAGTATGGGTGCAAGTCAGTAATGTTCTTGCTCTTCAACACTGCAATTGCAAGTGGACATGGTACTTCGTCTTGTTGAAATCTGCCATAATTGCATGTTTTTTCTTTCAAGACACATAATGTATCTTATGCCTACTTCATAAACAGAATAAAGATATTCTGATGAAGCAACAACCTGCTTGAAATAAATTTCAAATATATGTATCAGTACTTATGCATCACATACACAACTATGTATCAAAAATGATGTAAAAGTGTAATAATTATCACAGGATATACATAACTGATGAAACAACAAACTGTAGAAAGTAAACTTCACATATATGTATCAGAACTTATGTATCAAATACAGATCTGATATATCAAAACTGATGTATCAGTATATAATTATCACAGGATATACCTAAATAATGAAGCAACAAACTGCAGGAATCAAGCTTCACATATATGTATCAGTACTTATGTATCAACTACACATTTGATGTATCAGAACTGATGTATCAGCATATAATTAGCACAAGTTATACCTAAATAATGAAGCAACAAACTGCAATAATTAAACTTCACATATATGTATTAGTACTTATGTATCAACTACACAGCTAATGTATCTATACTGATGTATCAATATATAATTAGAACATGTTATACCTAACTGATTAATCAACAACCTGCAGGAAATAAGCTTCACATATATGTATCAGAACTTATGTATCAACTGTAGAACTAATGTATCATAATTGATGTATTAATATTTAATTAGCACATGTTATACCTAACTGATGAATCAACAACCCACAGGAAATAAATTTCACATATATGTATCAGAACGTATGTATCAACTATAGAACTGATGTATCAGTATTTAATTAGCACAGGTTGTACCTAATTGATGTATCAAAAAACTGCAGGAAATAAACTTCACACATATGTATCACAATTGATGTATCAATTACAGATCTGATGTATCAAAATTGATGTATCAGTCTTTAATTAGCACAGTTTATACATAACTGATGTATCAAAAATCTGCAAGAAATAACTTCACACATATGTATCACAACTGATATATCAATTACAGAACTGATATATCAGTATATAATTAGCACAGGTTATACCTAACTAATGTATCAAATAACTATGTATCAAGTACTTATCTACTTAAAAATAATTATCGTGTACCTTCATTCTCGAACACTTGATCGTGTTTGATACTAGGATATTTTTGAATTTCCTACCCAAAGTATGTTTTGTATAAGATGCTATTTCCCTATTTTTGCAGTTTCAAGCACCAAATAACATTCTCGTTTGCTCCAAAAAGTCAATCATAAACAGCTCTCATACTTCAACAAGACATCCATTGATACATTCTGCGATGTTAGAAGTTATCATTCTACCCCTGTTGACAGTGGCATGAACCCTTGACCACTTTTCGTATTCTGCATTTTTTAAATATTGTGCCAACCGGTGATCAATTCTTTCAACTTTGGCCATTAATTTATCGACTTCATCTTTTCGGTATGCCTTGGCCATCGAATAGAAGAGGTCACTTAGTACAGCTTTGCTCCTTCTGTATTTAGTACACACATTTTTCTATATATGTCATATGTATGCAAAATGAGGGACATTGGGAAATACCATTCTTACACTCTTGATTATGCTTTCGTTTTTATCTGATACAACACATATATTGTCCCTCTCACCAAATGCATTTTTGAACTTCTGAAAAAATCACATCCATGATGCATTATTTTCTATATCAACAACATCATACGCCAACGACAATATGCAACCTAAAAAATCAATAATAACGATATAATAGTTATTAGAATTCATCAGATTCACAATAAACGGTACAAATGAGATGATACACTGTTATTCAATAAGCAACAGTATCAAAAAATAATACCTGCCCCATCAAGTGTGCTAGCTGATACAAACGTCCCTTTATAAGGTCCATAAAGATGTGCATCGTCAACAACAACTACTAGTCGACAAAACTGAAACCCCCTCATCAAGGGCCTTAATGCTATGAATAGATACATGAACTCATCAGTTGGCGACTTGTGCATACTTATGTATGAATTTGGATATACAGTTTTTAGCATATATATGTATACAAGCAGTTATTTATATCCATCAGCAGGTTTTTTCCTTAACATCTCCAAAGCATGCTCTTTTGAACGCCATGCCTGTTGATAGGTAATATCAATTCCATACGCTGATTTAATATCCTCTCGTATATCATTAGGGGTGAGAATTCTCTTATGATTAACCAATTTAGGTGCTATGAATGCACTAACAAAAGCCTTTGTAGCATGAACTTTGTTGAAAATCCTATCTCTCAGTGCACATGAATGTTCACTATTGAAATATCTAACTTTGAATATATCGGATTTTTTTCAACATGAAGCTTTCATTCTCCAACAACAGTCGTCTGAACACCATACTAACACATAACTGCATTTTTATAAAAGAAAAAAATAACATGTATCATACCAACATTTTTTCATATGTAATATCACCAAACAAAGGGACATTCTGATAGGAAATGTGTCAACACATGTACTTGATACATGCTTCTTAGTATGTATCATGAACAAAAATCAAACATGCATCAGATACACAGATTCATATGAATCTGATACATACTGACAACAATATTTTTTAAAAGTATATCTACAATCATTTTTAACTGAGTTACAGAAATAGAGTTTTGATGTATCATGACAAGAAAAAATATTTTTTTTAAAACATGTATCAGATACACACATTCATATGTATCTGATACATACTGTTTGATAATATCCAAAACCAAAATTTCCAAATGCAGGCTATGCGCATACCTTTTACTGTCGGATCTTTTAACCTTAAAATTAAATTCATTATTAATTTTGTATTTGGCCATTACGTCAACTAGAGTTGCTTTGTCCTTATAGAATTGATTCTCCTTCACTTTCGCACCATTTGTATCAGTGATGTAGTTCGTCAAATCCAATTCTGGTATATAATAATTTGCAGCATTACCAGATTCTTCTAAACCAAAAATTTGAGACTCATTCGCGTTTGATTCGGCACAAACGATTGCTCCAGATGTACTGTCGAATGATTTTATCTCACATTTCTTTTTATCAGAGCTTGATATGCATGGGGGATAATTTACGAATCCAGGCTCTTTCTTCTTCAACTATATGTAAAGATTAACATCCATATCATTACGAATATATATTGGAGACGAGTTACCTTCAACGATGTATCAAATTTTAATATTTTTCATTGATTCATCTACATTCAATTCAGCAGCGATTGCTGCTTTTAGATTTGAGTAAGATACATTATCACCGACAATGATTCCATCACTTTTGTATTGTTCATAACTAATATCGTATTGCCAAAGTCCAGAATGTCTCAGTAGTATCGGGATATTCATATCGATTAATTGACGAAAATTGAAGTTTGGTTTGAATTGATGCTCTGTTTTTTTTCTTAGAGACGATGCTCTATTTTTTGGTTTGAAACTTCATGTACATAACTGTTGCCTTTTTAACGAATTAATCTCATTAATTAGATCAGTAATTGATTTAAAGAGCCAATCATACCTTATCTCAATCTACTATCCATAACTACCTGATGTTCATTAACTATTCTACAACTAAAGTTGATGTATCAGATACATAACTTATGTATTAGCAAAACTGAAAAAAAGTCAAAATTGATTTTTGTTTGAATTGATACTCTGTTTTTTACATTGGAGATGATGCTCTGTTTTTTGGCTTGAATCTTCATATACATAACTTTTGCTTTTTTAACCAATTAATCCCATTAATTAGATCAGTAATTCATTTAAAGAACCAATCATGCCTTATCTCAATCTACTGTCCATAAATAACTGTTGTGCATTAACTATTTTATAGCTAAAGTTGATGTATCAGATACATAACTTATGTATCAGCAAAACTGAAAAAAAAATTGAAATCGACTTTGGTTTGAATTGATGCTCTGTTTTTTGGCTTGAATCTTCATGTACACAACCGTTGTTTTTTTAACCAATTAATCCCATTAATTAGATCAGTAATTGATTTAAAGAACCAATCATACCTTATATTAAGATACTATCCATAAATAGATGATCTGCATTAACTATTCTACAACTAAAGTTAATGTATCAGATACATAACTAATGTATCAGCAAATTGAAAAAAAAGAGAAATCGGGTAATTTTGGTACGATGAGAGATGTATAGTAATTAGACTTTTCCATTATGGGATTTAGGTAATGTTTACTAGATTTATTGTAATTGAATTCCATTAAAATAAGAAAGAAATCAAGGGTGTCACAACGTAACTTAAAGCCATTGTGTATCATTGACCTAACGAAAGAGCAAAATAATTAAATTTTCTTTCATCAAGTTCAAAGTCACTTTATTCTTTTAAATTTTATCGAAATCAATTCATTGTATTTGTAATTTGCAATGACTCTTTATATTTGTATCTTCATCATGTATATATATTTTACAATTTCATGTATTTGTTGGTGTCCAATGTATATGTATCCAATACCATTTTCATTTAATGTATAATAATTAATTTTATCTAACATTTTTAGTGCTAATTTGATGTATTCAGTATCAATTTCATGTAATGTATCAAATAAGCTAGTATTCAATATATATATATATATATATATATATATATATATATATATATATATGCGCATAAATACATACTTAGAAAAGTAAATAAGATACATAAATCTACTTTACCCCAAATCTCCAACACATCCAATTCTAGCAAATCAAGCCAAAAAATAGAGGGTGAAAAAGGAGCATTATAGATCTACCTAAATTTCTATGTAAGAATTAAGTAAAAGGAGACAACAAAACTTTTATTTAGTTCTCTGCACACATTTTTTTATTCTGAAAAAGATAAATATGTTGGCATCATTGTGTTTTCACGATGGATTTTTCTTTGTTCATGAATGTTAGTTTCAGTTTATGCCAATTACATAATATAACTCAAGACCAACTCGAAATAAAAAAGAAGAAAATTAGGATTTAACCTCGATAATGGAGTCTCTAATAGTCGACGAAGACGGAAGAACGTGGGAGAGAGAAAATGAGGTAAAATTTGAGATGTTGAGCACGATCAGAAAGAATGGATGCGATTTGGAGGGGAAAGTTAGATGGTTAAATACAAATGTGAGAGATTTTAGAATTAATGGACACGTATTCAACTTGTCATTCCCTAGGAAATTGTTAAGTGCAATGCTATTATATAATTATTTTAAAGCAGGAGAAATGATCTTATTAGACATACATACGTAGAAGGGGAGCCTCGGAGTAACTGGTAAAGTTATTGCCATGTGATCAGGAGGTCACGAGTTCAAGTCTTGAAAACAGCTTCTGGCAGAAATGCAAGGCAAGGCTGCGTACAATAAATCCTTGTGGTCGGCCCCTTCCCCGAATCCTACGCATAGCGAGAGCTTTAGTGTACCGGTTTGCCCCTTTAGACATACATCTATACCATATATACTAATTCTGCCTATGCTTGTAAATAATTACGTATCTTACCATTAATTTATAGTTTTCTATCATGTATTGAAGAAGATACACCTAGATTCATGTATTTTTTGCTACCAGATACACTAAGAAATAGAGAGAGAGGCGAGCAAGATGGTGAGGGAGACGAACAAGATAGTCATGTATTCAGATACATACGAATCACACTAGATACATCCTATATATGCATGTATCTGGATGTATATAATGTAATTCACATGTATCTAGTATACAATATACATAAGAGAGTGGCGAGCGAGATGAGAATGAGGCGAGAAAGATTTGTCTATGTATCTCAAATACATGCGAATTCATTTAGATACAATGTATCTAAAGCAAGTTACACCTAATTTTGACTCATCTATCCCGAGTTACATTATTTAGACGTAACAAAATGTGGTAAAATTCGTAATGTTGCAAACTAGAGTATATCTAAGTAATTAGCTCCTAAACTAATAATTTTTTTTGTAAGTTACCCTTTAAAGTATTATATGGTGTAATAGAGTTCGGATATTTGTCTAATTACATAATTTTTCCATATAATTATCTAGCTATCACTGTTTGAAATGGGCCTAGCTCATATGTCATATCTGATCCATTCTAAACATATGGACGGGTTATGACTTGTGAAGGAATTAACGGTCTCCTAATTCATCAGTAAGATGAGATAATGAGGTTATGTTACTAAACTATATATATAGTTTTTTGGTGTCAATTTATGTGGCATAATTTGAAATTTGAGATTCAAACTTTCAAATTTAGATCCTAAATTCAAAAATAAAAGCCTTAAGCTTTTTAAAATTAAATTTATATTTGAAAACTAGGTAAAAAAATAATATAAATCATAATAAATAACAAATTAAAATATTTAAAAAACATATAAAAAATTTTGATAAAAAAACTTGCAATTAGATCCAAAGTTCCAACTAGGAGTGTACATGGACCGGGTTGGTTCAGATTTTTTACAAACCAAACCAAACTATTTGTGTCGGGCTATTAAATCTATAAACCAAACCAAATCAATAAAAGTCGGGTTTTTCGATATCAATTATTCTCGGGTTTTTCTGGTTTTTCTGTTTTTTCATAGTATCTAATAAAAAGCACAGAGCAGTGCTTCTTAAAAAGAGTTCTAGTACAAAATATCAACATATAAGATGGAGGCAGAACACTGTTTGGAGTTTTAACTTTATAATATAACTTTATAAGATGAGCTTTTTTATATATTATTTAGATGAGCTTCTCTTGTCCAAATCTAAATGTAAGAAAGAAAACAAAAATTATGAAAAAATTTTAAAAAATATTTATAAATTATATTTTAATAAATATTTTTATGTATAACATAATTTAAAAGTGTATATCTATAATCGGGTCGGTTTGGGTTCGATTTGCCTTTTTTAGTTAAAACCAAACCAACCATATAATGATCGATTTTTTTTTTCCAAACACCAAACCAAGTCAAACCAAACCACTAGTCGGTTTTTTTTTCAATTTGATTCGATTTGTCGGTTTAGTTTGGTTTATCGATTTGCCCTGTACAGTCCTAGTTCCAACGATACCACATACATTAAAACGAAAGGAATTATAGGTTAACAGAGAAATATAGCTATGAAAAATGAAGATTCTCTTATAGCCTAAGCTCATATCATTTCAAGTATAAAAATACAATTTTATATTAGGACTCAAATCTCAGGTTTAAAAGAAGATCGATCATGCTTTGAGGTATGGACTAGATTTAACAATAATAACATATCAAGTGTAATTTTATGAATAGAGTTTAGGGAGGATAAGATGTAAGCTAATTTTATCTTTATCTTTGTGGATAGAGCAAAACTATTTCCGATAGGTCCCCAATTTAAAAAGTGAAGTTATTCTAAAATGGATTGCAAGAACAAAATGAAATTAAATGACAACAAAATATCAAAAAGTATATATATAAAGTAAAATGGAGCAACATATAGTTAAAAAAATTGAAGAAAAATAAGCTACGCGATTACTAAATACTACTACTAATAAAGATAAGAAGATATTAGGCTAGCGCCCTGCCTCACCTAATTGACAACTACACTCAACTATTTATTAACTTTCTGCTCTAATTCTTGACCTCCATATATATGTTTCTATTTAGGACATGTCTTCAATAAGTCGAAAGATCGGAGTGCCATATACATCATGTCCAATATAATCAGCTCCATGGTAATTTTTTTTGGCCTGCTCTACCTCTTCTACTCATGCTACAATTAACCTCTCACACATCCTCACTGGCGCGTTTACACACTTCCTTTTCCTTTTTCCAAACTATTTAGCCTCGTTTTTCTATCTTGTGAGTCATGGATGTCATTCCATCTTGCTCCATATAACTTCGTTGTTTCTGATCATATCTCTCTTATAATGTTCATACATTTATCTTATCATCTGATAAATTAATATCTTGAATATGAGCGTTATTGGCTTCTTCACACTTTGGCTCATATAATAATATAATTGGTCTATAACCACCACGCTGTAAACATAAACTAGATTTAGCTTGTATAAGAAAGGTGTTTGACGTAATTCCTTCTCAATTTCAAGAAGTTTCAACGACTCCTATATTCGATAACCCAAACACTCTTTTCGTCCAAACCCAAGTCCATGTTTGGTCCGCCGTATAATTTGTTCTGTCTATTCCTTTCATTATCTTTACTTCACATACTTTTAAAGTATACAAGGAAAAGAGCTAAAAATATTCATGTAACTATTAAATGCCCTCCATTTGAATTTAATCTTCTTATCGTTAGTGAACCGACATAGCTCGAAAATTATCCCTTAACTAAACAAATTCCCTTTATTTGAATTGAATTCCAAATATACCTCTACCGTTAGTGGATTGACTCAAATTTGCTCAACATTACTCACTCAGTATCGAGTATATGAACAGTAATAAATAATTATAAAAGGGAATTAATTGGGTAGGCAAAGAACGTGGTCCAATCGAAAACTGTCCCTATTCTTTTTTAGATTCGCATGAGCCACACTGCACGATCACAAGTTCAAAGCTAAAAAGACAAGCATGATGTAATGATGAGTGCATACATATATATTTAATGGTCCTTAGTCATAATAATAATTGCCATGCACATATCTAAGTCATGCCAACCTTGCAGTCCAATATTATTCTCTTATCTTTTTTCAATTTACATGCAACGAGACAATCTTGCATGGGAAGAAAGGCAAGATGAAATCATTTCATTTTAAAGTTTTGGCAGATCGACTTTTGGGCAGTGGGCACGGTTATTCAAAACGAATCAAACGCTAGCTAAAATCAAAGCTAAGTGCATAATGACTACGTACGTACTACTATATACAAATTGTAGGCCAGCAGCGCCCTTCAATATCGATCAAGAATATTTTACAGCTTCCCTATCAAGATTGTCCAGAATTTCCAAACAGCTTAACTTTGAAATCTAAGAAATTATTACTGTAGGTGGAAGCGGGAGATTAAAGAAACTGAGATTCAACTAAAAGTTTACATGTTTTTCCCGTCTAAACCTTTGTCGTAAAGGAAGGAATGAGAAGCAAGCGCGCATAATTGAACCATGCTATATATAAAACAAGTATACCCCAAATTCAAACGAAAAGATGCGTTTACAGAGTTACATCTTAACTAATAAACACTTCCGGCAGCATATTAAGGAATATTTTAAAGCGTGAAACCATTTTATTTAAATGCTTATATATTTGATATATATAATATTTTCTTCGTTTTAATTTGTTTGCCTGGTTTGACATGACAACAGAATTTAAGAAAGTAAGGATGACTTTTAAATCTTGTGGTTTTTAAACTAAAAATATGTAGAATGTACCCAAATGACCCCCTTTAATCATTTGGTCTTCATTAAACATGTCATATGAAAAAATGGAATTAAAGAGCTGCCAAAAAAAAAAATATTCTTTTTAAAACAAACTAAATAGAATAGTAAGACAAACAAATTGAATTGAAAGGAGTAACACATACTTTTGCTTACTTCTTCAAATCTCAACAACCTCTTTTACGTGTATGCTTAGCCCGCCAACATACGATGATGATAAAATTTGAACTCATAACCTCTTTCTGAAGTATCATGTTAAGGATCAACAAATTTTATGGGGCAATTTATTTTGACACCGTCATCTAATTTGTATTCGTTTTTTAAAAATAATGCACATATATACCCACTTCATAGGCTTGATAAAATCAATTTTAGACAAATTATATGAAGTACATATGAGTGAAGTTTGGCACATATTCAAAAAAAATGACTAGTTACATGACAACGCCATAATCATCCTTGCGCTAATCCCTAAATTAGAATGTGATAAACTGGCTATCATATAAAATATTAAACTATTCGAGAGATGACATTTTGTTTATTTAATAATAATGTTTAACGTACCCTTGAGCCCGATAACCATGATTTGTGGTACTTAATAAATTTTACAGTCCATTAGTTAGTAACTTTAGTATATAATACTTTTGTAGATCAAAGAGGAAATTATTCTGCCCCATTTAGTTGCCTTTTTTCCTTCTATCAAATGAAGTATCTTTTTCCTTTTGTTTACATTAATTAATATTTTGGTATAAATTGATGACTAGACAACTAGCAGCTAGAAGTACTCCTGTTCCTACGTAAAAACCCCATTTTAATTATGTAAAATGCTCCACAATCCCGTCATGTTCGTTATTTGTTTCTTCTTGCTCTAGCTTTCACGTTGGAGGAATTGAGACGGGGGGGGGGGGGGGGGAAGTAGAAAAGGAAAGATCGTTAACTAACTTAATGATTGAATCTGAATTCAGAAAATAAAATGGTACTGCATGCGTACTATAATCAGTATAACTCCTGAAATGAAAATGAATGCCTTATGATTATAAAGTATTTACTCCGTCTCAAGTTATATATCTATATCATGTTTTTTCATTTACATTGTCTCTTAAGAAAATATTAATTAGAATTTTTTTTTGAATTATTTTATTCTTATTTATGTCTTAAAATATAATCTTTCTACATTAAGTATTACTCTATACCGAGGTGCTTGTATTAATCCAAAATAAATGTCATTTAAAAAAATCAAGGTATATATAATTAGTTGTCTGTTTCCATCTTTACTTTTAGGTATAAATATGGAGAAATATTAATATAGTTCAAAAGATAGAAGTATGAAATGGAGAGGAGTGATAAATGAGAATATAGTCAAATTACCCCTAGTTAAATAAAACATGATAAGTAAAATGGATCGAAAAAACACTAAGGATAAATGGAAAAAAAATACTCTCTCCGTTTCATATTAGATGATGATAAACTCCATTGATGGAGCTTTGTAAAAATCAGAAACTGAGGAAAGAAAGGAAGAAGAGAAAGTAGTTAGATCATCTTCATTCATCCAATACATGTGTACTTATAGAGTGCATGTGGAAGTTACTCTTCCAACTAACTCTAACTAATTTCTAACAAACTTAGTTAGCTTTACTAACCATAATAGCTTGCCTAACTAACTCCCTAGTTAACACTCCCCCTCAAGCTCATGGTTTAAACAAATCCATGACACCCAAGCCACTTAGGATTAGTTGATGTTGTACTTTTCCAAGACTCTTTGTGAGTAGATCAGCTAGCTGATCTTTAGTATGAGTGAATTCAGTTTTCAGAATTCCTTGACAGATTTTTTTCCTTACAAAATGACAATCTATGTCTATGTGTTTAGTCCTCTCATGGAAGAGAGGATTTGCTGCAATTTGTATTGCTGACTTGCTATCACACACCATTCTGACTGGTAGCTCAACTTGAACACCAAGCTCTCTGAACAGGCCAATTAGTCAAGTGATCTCAGCTGCACAGTTTGCCATGCTCCTGAATTTAGACTTTGCTGAACTTCTGGAGACTGTCTCTTATTTCTTAGACTTTCAAGAGATCATAGCTCCACCAAATTTGATCAAGTATCCAGTGACAGACCTCTTAGTTTCTAGACATGCTCCCAGTCTGAGTCACAGTAGGCAAGGAGCTGACCTGTAGCTTCTGATGGCATGAAGAGTCCAAGACCTGGAGCTTCCTTAATGTATCTTACCACCTTGAGTGCTTCTTCCATGTGTGTCTTCTTAGGATAATGCATATAGTGGCTCAACAGCTGAACTAAGAAGGCAAGATCAGGTTTGGTCATTGTAAGATAGAGAAGTCTTCCTACTAACATTTGATATCTGCTAGGATCTTTCAACACAGGATCTTCATATTCCCTTTTAGGAGAGACACATTCATCATACTTTATAGATGTGAGTTTCAGATTCTATTCAAGTGGTGTACCTGCAGGCTTAGCTCCCCCTAGGCCAGTCTCAGCTATTAACTCCAATGCATATTTCCTTTGAGACAAATGTGTACCTTGACTAGATCTAGCAACCTCAATTCCTAGAAAAAATTTAAGTGACCTTAGATCCTTCATCTTGAATTGTTTCTGTAGGTCTTTTTTTGTGTAGTCTATAAGTGTTTGCTTGTTTCCAGTGATTAAGAGATCATCTACATAAACTAGTAAAATAACCATGTCACCTTAGACTTGTCTAGTGAACATTGAGTAATCATAGTGGCTCTGAATGAATCCTAACTGTACCAAGACTTCTGTTAATTTTAGATTTCATTGCCTAGGAGCTTGTTTGAGGCCATAGAGTGACTTGTGGAGTTTGCAGACTTTACCATGCCGCCTGTCTTGTAAAACCAATAGGAATCATCATGTATACCTCTTACAAGAGATCACCATTAAAGAAGGCATTGTGAACATCCATTTGATAAATGCATCAGCCTTTAGAAGCAACAAAAGCAACAATGGATCGACCAGTAACCATCTTGATAACAGGGCTAAATGTCTCATTGTAGTCCAGGCCTTCTTGTTGGCTGTACCCTTTGGCTACTATCCTTGCCTTAAATCTTTCTACCTCACCTGAAGTCTTGTACTTCACCTTATATACCTACTTGTAGCCAATAGGTTTCTTGCCGGGGGCAAGTCCACCACACTCCAAGTATGATTATCTTGCAAGGCAATAATTTCTAGTTCCATATCCTAAACCCATTGAGGATCAAGTGATACTTCAAAATATAAAGTAGGTTCAGTTATGACTGAGTAGGCAGCTAGAGCATTAACATATGAGGGGGACAAATAAGCATAGAACAGATGATCAGAAATGGAAAATGAAGAGAAAGTGTTGTGATGTGCAGTGAAAAAATCCTGAAGTCAAAAAATAGTCTTAGTTTGTCTAGAAGACTTTCTAGGAGGAAGCACATCTGGCTGATGGGTAATAGGAAGGTCTGCAGAGGGAGAATAAGATTCTGGACAGGGGATATATGGAGAAGAAGTAGTGGGAGGAGATGATTATGATACTACATGAGAAGGAGAATGTGGCACAAGCGAAGAATCAACAGCTTGTGTAGAAAGAGTAAGAATAGGAAAAATAGGATTAGAAGAGATTTGCAAGTCTTTGAATGGAAAAACATCCTCTTTGAACACTACATTTTTATTGACAAACAAAGATTTGAAATGCAAATCATATAAGAGATAGTCCTTTTGTGATAGAGAGTACCCCAGCATGACTGCAAGAATGACTCTAGGAGAAAACTAGTCTAAGACCTTTGGACATGCAACATAGCATAAACACCCAAAAGTTCTTATCTGTGAGAGAGAAGGAGGTGATGAATATAACATTTCAAAGGGAGATTTATAATGAAGAAGTTTGGAAGGAAGTCTATTAATGAGATAGACAACAATGGTGGCACATTCACCCCAGAATTTCAAAGGAATACTAGCTTGAAATCTGATAGCTTTAGCCATATCTAGGATAGTTCTATGTTTTCTTTCAGCAACACCATTTTGCTGAGGTGTAAAGACACATGTACTCTAATGAAGAATACCAAGAGTAGACAATAGAGACTGAAAGTCATGATTAAGAAACTCACTTTTATTGTTAGTGCTGAAGGTTTTAACAGTAGTAGAGAAGAGATTGTGAATTTGTGAAAAATAACTTTCTCAGCACCACTATAGTATCAGCTTTAGCTGTGATAAGAAATAACCAAGTAAATCTAGAGAAATCATCTACTATAGTAATAAAGTACTTCATTCTAGAATGAGTTGGTACTCTATTAGGACCCCATATATCACAATAAACTAGTTCAAACACAGATTTAGAAGCATGACAGCTAATAGGAAAAGACAGCTTAGTTTGTTTAACTAAGGGGTAGACAATGCAAGGTAAATGCACAGTGGTATGTACAATTTCAAGACTAGTAAATCTTTTTATTATATCTATGGGGGCATGGCTTAATCTTCTATGCCATAAGGAGATAGAGACTCAGATTGACTTGATGGAGAAGAAGAGCTATTGATTGAATGTGATGAATGAGGAGAAACTGGAACTGAGTTGGTGAGATCTTTCTTGAGAATGTAGAGACCTTGATCTTCTCTACCAATCCCCCTAACTAGTCCATTGGAGAGATCTGCAGTAACTGAGTGCTCTCCTAAATTTTTACTTTCTTTTGCCAATATTTGCATGATCTTCTGATACTGATCTTGTGTGAAGAAGGCTGCTGGAGTTGGAGGATTCAGAGTGGTAGTAGCATTGCCAGCAGGTTGAGAGGTTTCAACTTGATTGGCATAGGAGCTGGTGGTTCCACCTTTCTTCTTTGATCTCCAGCTAATAGGATAGCCTTTAACTTTGAAGCATTGCTCCTTAGTGTGTCCCAGTATCCACACACTTCACACACAACAACAATCTTCTGAGGCTTCTGTGGTTGTGGCTTGTATTGAGAGTCATAATATCCTCTATTTGGATGACCATCACCACCTCCTTGTTAATGTCCAAAATTACCATTCCCATGAGTATAAGTTTTCTGACTCAATAGAGTTGTACTTTCAATAGATCTATGAAGAGAAACATCTAAACTTGTATGAATAAGATTTCTCTGACTTTCATGATCTATGATGAGTGAAAATGCTTTGTTTAGATTAGGAGTGTGAGTTTGTAGCAAAATTTGGCCTTTAGCAATTGAGTAGGATTCATTCAATCCTATTAAAAATTGAAGTAGTCTTTGATACTTACAATGTTCTTTGAATTTTCTAGACTCATCATAGGAGCACCCTGGACAAGGCATGATGGAGTTGAACTCATTCCATAGACTCTTAAGTGTAGTATAGTAATATGTTACTGACAAAGTTCCCTGGCTAGGACTGTGAATCTCCTTATGAAGGTGAAACATATGTGCACCATTGATCTTGTCGAACCTTTCCTTTAGATCACACCATACTTTGTGAGCATCATCACCATACACTATACTGCTAAGCAAACCTGGCCTCACAACATTCATAATCCAGGACAAAACAACAATATTGCACTTCTCCCAAATATCAAAATACTCAGGGCCAAATTTAGATTTAAGAAATCTACCATTAACAAAGCATAGTTTACTCTTTTCTAGTAGTCTAATGCGCATGGATCTACTCCAGATTGCATAGTTTTCTGATCTAGTGAGTTGCAAAGAGATTAAGGAATTACCTGGAGTGTCATTAGGTTGAAGATACAACGGATGATTGTGATTTATAATTGGAGCACTGAAATTTATTTTTCCAGTAGTAGTATTTGTTGTGTTCGAGTTTAGGTTTCCAGTTTCCATTGATCCACTTCAAACTCTGTTGTAATTGCCATTATTTCACAGCTTCGAGACTTGATTTTCTACTTAGATGCTTACTCGTGATTCAACTACATCTTAGCTTCGAATCTTAGCACTTTAGTACACTACACTGTAGTGCACAGTGATGCTTTTGGTTTGAGAATTACCACAGCTCTGATACCATGATAAATTCCATTGATGGAGCTTTGTAAAAAAACAGACACTGAGGAAAGAAAGGAAGAAGAGAAAGTAGTTAGATCATCTTCATTCATCCATACATGTGTATATCATGTGTACTTATGGAGTGCATGTGAAAGTTGCTCTTCCAACTAACTCTAACTAATTTCTAACAAACTTCTAAACAAATTAGTTAGCTTAACTAACCATGATAGCTTGCCTAACTAACTCGCTAGTTAACAGATGAACACTTTCTATTTTATATGATGATTAAGAAATCATTAATAGATTGATTACCTTTACTAATTTTTCTTTTGTTCATATCAATGCAATATACATAAAATATAGAAATAACTAGTATTGAAAATTGTTCACATTTAAAAGGTCATATTTATTGTAGGGGTAAAATGGGAAAATTTAATTAATTCTATTTTGATTTAGTAAATGATCAAGTAATATGAGACAAACATTTTTAGTAAGATGCTCATCGAATATGAGATGGCGGAAATAATAAATTTGTCTTGAACTTTTAGAATGATAAATAATTTGAGACGAAAGGACTATATTTTCATATTTTTCTCGCGGTACGATTTTGAATTTTGAATCAATCTAATGATTGATCTTGTTAATAGAAGATCATTGTAGTTACGAAAAAATGTCAGGTGTTCTGTCTAATTTTTTACACAGCCATTTTTTCTTTTTAATTAACTTTATGATAGGAGTAATTTTCATTGTACTTTGAACATTGTTAAGTATTCGAGGCGTGTCTCTAACGTTATCTAAAGATGACTAGTTTATCCTTTTTAAGATTTAACTTTGGTCCTCTCTTCTTAGGCATTAGGATTTTCTTTTACTTTTTTTCATTCCACAACTTTCAAAGAGAAGTTTTCTTTTTGGAAGTTTGATTCAGTAAAGTGAAGGAACCCTTCTTAGAATTTGACCGTATTTTTTTCTATATATATTTTTCATTTTCCTTTTAGTACAAAGTTATTATGAATTTTGGCCCGGGAAAAGAGGGAGAAAGGTTAAATTTGAGAAAATTATATTTTTCAAAATGTGGGAAAAGGATGATTATTCTATCTTTTTGTGTTTTATTTTGCAGAAGAAGAAAGCTACATTAAAAATCAAGTATTTCTCTTCTTCCTTTGGTAAATGATTAATTGAAAAAATAAAAATTAAGGCTTTACAAACTTTTTAAAGTTTTATGTCTTTTTTACATTGAATTTAAAAATGTCATTTTCTTTTATAAAAATTATAAAATAGCAAGATATCTTATTTCCTCAAATTTAAATGCCTTTCAACAATTCAAAAAATACGGTGTCTCTGAATAATTCTTCAAACCAATAAGAACATTTGGCAATCACTTATAACACTATATTGTTCGAATTACATAAAACTAATTAATGAAAAATCGGATAAATATGTATTCATTGAATATGCTAGCTATTCAACATATGCAGTATAATTTCATAAAATAAAATTTAAAAAATATAAAATATACGCAATATTTACCTCTATATTTGTGATATGGAAATGGACATCTATATATGTAAAAGTAATAAAATCACTTCCCTTGAAATTAACTAAGCGGTATATGAATTAATCTAGATCTAGACGACAACAACCACTCTTTGAATTTCATTTTGCCTTTCAAATGGTATAGAACTACTCACATCTAAATTAAATAATAAAGATAGTAGACATATACAATTTCCCCCTTCTTTTTTAATCCGATTAAATTTGAATCCTACACTATATAACTCATTTTAAAATAACGCTTCTAACAAAAAAAATTCATACCCAAATTTCAAATTCAAAACCTCTAATTAATGATTACACAATTTTTCTTCTTATTATGGTATGTGACAATGCAGATATAGTTGAAGGCGCTCTTGTCTCACGTTCGGATAGTTTACGATATGCCCAACTCCCTCCTGAATGTGTTAACAAACATATATAGGTAACATGATATTTTTAGCAAACCACGTGGTCAATAGAAGAGTGGACACGTCATCATAATCGAATTTATACCTTGCTTGTAAGAAGAGTAGGATCGGGTCCATAAGTGTCACCCCACATTCAAATCGGGTCCACAAATGGAGTGCTCTTTCGGTTTATCCGCTCATTTTGCTAAGTGGGCCCAAAAAAGGTCTTTATCGAGGACCCAAATATTCTCCCCCGCTAAGTAGTTGTCACGTCAGACATAGACTCATCTGACGTAGAAAATCGTATCAGAATCAACGGCTCGCATTCCCGCAACTGAATGTGGACAAAATCTCAGCCGTTCAACAACAATTCTCTCATGTAACCAGTCAACCTCAGCTACTCGGATCGTTGCTGAGTATTATTTTTTTTTGGAATGACTTATTAAAGCTAATTACTACTCTTCGTTTTTCCTGTCAGAATATATTACTATCTAACTAATGATAAAATAAAATTTTAAAATTAAGTAATTTTTAAACATAAAAAAAGTATGATACATAGCTAAAAAAAAAGTCACAGATGAGTTTTGTAAAGAGAATTATTGGTTACTCCTAAACAATTTTACCTAACAAGGAAAAGGTACTCTTTTCACAGTGACTCCTCATAACATTTGTGTAAAACTTAATTACGTAAACTTTCTCAATATACGATAATCTTATTAAAAAAGATAAAATGACATAATAATATAAAAAATATTAGTATGAAAAATATACAACAACAAGAATATATATAATCTCACGAGATCTAAAGAGTGTAAAATGTATGCAGAGTTTATATTTTATCATGTGAAAAATTAAAAAAACTATTTTTGCAATACACTTTCTTTTAGCTTAGTATACTAAAAATGTATATAACTTAAACTCATAACATAAACTATATTGGTAAAAGTGGTACTATTGTCACCGACGATACACAGCAGGATGAAGTTTAGAAACTTAGTTACTAGAAATTAATTAGGAGCAAATGAGGTGCAAGTTGTAAACCCCACACCAGGCCCCACGGGCTTCCTTTTTCTTCCTTCTTATTCACAATCTCAGCACCATTTTCCATTAACCTGCATACATACTTCTCTTTCTCACTATCGATCTCTCTGGATCTATCAGTTACCAATTAAAGTCTATGAATATTTAAACGAGTCGCAGCAAGCTAAGGAAAAACTGAGCAAATATTATTATTATATTGTTGTGTTGCATTTAGAAGAATTTACACAGATTGTATACAATGGGGATTAATTCTCTACAAGTTTGCCTGGATTCATCTGACTGGTTACAGGTCTGTGAATTTTATTCAATTCCATTGCACATACAGTATATTTTCTTAAAGTTCATTATATATGCATGTGAAAGTTCAATGGCCTTAATTGTTTAGTAACCTCAATCTATACGTTAATTGTGCCTTTTTCAAGTGGAAAAAGAATGTGAAACGCCGTATTCACACTGGTCTAGTCTCTTGACGGTCTTAATTTAACAAGTCTCACAAAACATCCGAAATCAGTAATAGGAATTACCAGAGGTATATAGAAACTGAAAATGTACATATAAAACGTGTATTATCCTCTTTTTGCCATTCTTTGAAGGGTTAATAGCTACTCCCTTCGTTCTGGAGGAAATGTAGCAGTATTCCTAGTAATACAAATGTTATGACATGTATAAAATTTCTCTACTCTCCGTCAAAAACGTTTCCAACAATTAAATTTCTCAATTTATAACTTTTAAATAATATCTTGTTGCCACACAAATGCTATACTTAGATAAGAATGATACAAAAAACAGGTCATTATTTCTTTAATATTTGTATCCAGTTAAAAATTGTCACCTAAATGAAAATGAAGGGAGCAACCATTATTGTTCTAAACACTAGGTCCTTCCTTGGGAATGCCTCAACTCTAGCAGTAATGAGCTAGTACTTCTATATTTTGGTTTTGAACATATTTCAATTACTTTCTCGGTTTTAATTTATGTGACTTTTTTAGTCTATTTTAAAAATAATATTTTTCTACAATTAAAAATACTTTAACTCTAAAATTTCATTATTACCAAAGTAATTTATAGCCATACAATTAGATTATAAATTTTAATTTTTTATTTTTTTCTTAAAATTTTTGATAAATCAAACTGATGTCACGTAAATTGATACGACAAAAATAGACAGACAAAAGAATATATGTCCTTAAGAGTACCATGGTGCAGTTGATAAGAGTTAACTCTGACATCATGCATGTCCCTACACCGATACAATATGCTTTACTTGTTTAATTTATGTCAGGGCACAATTCACGAGGAGGCAGCAGCAGGGATGGATTCTTCTTCTTCACCATCTGGAGGGGATCACATTAATAATCTGATGACATGTTCAAGGCCAATAATAGTAGATCAAAGAAGACTAAGACCCCCACATGACCATTCCATCAAATGTCCTCGTTGTGAGTCAACTCACACCAAATTCTGTTACTACAACAATTACAGCCTCACTCAACCTAGGTACTTTTGCAAGACATGCCGTAGGTATTGGACTAAAGGTGGCACTTTAAGAAACATCCCTGTTGGTGGTGGCTGCCGTAAAAACAAAAAAGTTTCCTCCAAAAAATCATCTACTAATGAAACTCCTTTAGCTACTACTATTACTACTAATAATATTCCAGAAATGCCCTTTCCTCATCACTTCATGAGTGGTTCTACTAACTTTGGGCATCATGGTAATTTCATGCTTGAAAATCAAGCCCCAATTATTGATTTCATGGAAAGTAAGTACGAGGCTTTAGTGGGGAGTAGTACTAGTGGTACTACTAATTCAAGAAACCAAGATTTATTTCTTGGGAATGGTGACAGTAATAATATTGGAATGATGATGATGAGTGGTAATAGTACTAATGGATTTGGTCATGATAATAATATTATTGCACCAAATTATCCATTTGGAATAACGAGTGCTATGGATAATGGGAACAATTTTGGAATGTTATTGCCATACGAAAATAATCATCATCATCATCATGAGGAAGTACAAAATATTAATGCAGTTGATGTGAAGCCAAATCCCAAGATTTTGTCATTGGAATGGCATGACGACCAATTAGGTGGCAATAAAGAGTCATCATCATCATTTGGGTATTATTCTGGCAGTGGAGGCCTAGGATCTTGGACGGGCTTGATGAATGGTTGTTATGGATCATCAGCAACGAACCCTTTAGTTTGAAAATCAAGTGAATTAATTAATTCAGTTTAATTAGTTAATTACTACTACTTGATTGTGGATTAGGGTTTCATGTTAAATGCCATTTGTTATCATGATGAGTGCAACGAATATTTGTACCTTCTTAATTTGGCCTAAACTCCTCTTTGGTGTGAAGGACTGAAAGGTGCGTTTGCTCTCTGTAGCTTGGATCATCGGACTTTTGGTGTGAACGGGAGATATTGTGAGAGTCCAAATTTTACAGTTTACTACTTGCTTTTAGTAATTATGATCGATTCAAAGTTCTTGGCTTGTAATTTGTTTCAGATATCTACCAATAGATAGTTTAATCCTTTTTTTGTTTTTTTATTATATCCATTTTACTTTATTTGCCTAATTTTAATTTAATATTTAAAAAATACGCAGAATGCTCTTCAATTTAATATTGTTATTTTAAATATGACAGGTGGAAAGTCTTTATTTTTTTTCATCCTTAAACTCCAAAATCCAAATTATATGCTACGTATGTTAAGCTTTTGCTTCTTTTTTCTTTTCCGTATATAAGAAATTAAAGGGTCCCAACTTTGAAAATTGTACAGGGTGATCGGGGCATGGGGGTGGGGGAGTTTGTGATGGCTAAGTTGCTTAGCACACCTTTTTATTAGTTCCTTATTAAAAAAAATAGATATAGGAGCCCATGTCCATACATATTTATTCTATTTATCTCAATTTATGTGATATAATTAAAATTTAAAGGATAAAAGAAATCTTATTATTTGCAGTAAAAAATTCATTTCTATTCACGATCTTATATTTTTACAAAGTTCCACGTATGTGTCCTTTCCATTAGTAGCTGATCTTCTTCAACTAGCTAGGTTGGATACGCAAAGTGCTCCACCTGAGTTAACTTACTTATTTGATGGCCTTTCCAAAAATAGCGCGGGATTACTTCGATCGCCAGGATGGAGTTGATATTAATTGAGGATGAACCAAATGGCCCCTTTCTCTTTTATAAGGGAAGAGCTTATAATTGTGTACAAATAAGTCGGTGAAAGACAAGTACGCAAACACATGAATTGTATCAATCGACTTTCAGCTGTCTAAAAATAGAATGCAGAGAGTTATCTTATAATAAAGGGGTCTACATTTACTAACGTCTCTTTGTTTGGTGAACCAAATTACTATAGTAATAAACTGGTAAAAATAGTCTTCTTATCTAGAGCAACTAATTTCACGAGCCTTTTAAGCATCTAGAATGAGATAAAAGTGGTGTCGTGTGAGTTTAGTTTAGCTCAATTTATCGATATTTTGATTACAATCTTTGAATATCCGTCATAAATTTGTGAGTTAATATCTCTTTAATAGAGGTGTATAAAGAAAATCAATAAATAACATTTAATCGATAATTCAAATTAAATAAATTAAAAAATTGATTGTAGTTCAGAGATGGGACTAGTTCAGTTTGATTGATTTGATATTAAAAAAATAAATTAAATTCAAAGTAGAAAAATTTGCTACAATTAATTTAATTTGATATTTGAAAAATCCAAACCAACTCGACCCATTACACCCCTACTCTTCACAATTATTTCAGCATTGGTAAATTCTATCACAATTCTTGTGGGGAGTTTGTCCACAAACCAATGTGTTCCTTGTAATAGGCCGAGAAGATGATTTGCTCCTTGTAATAGGCCGAGAAGATGTAACAAATCCGAATTCCTCTATATATGAATACGAGAATTGGAACACGATTACAATTTTAAGATCCTAATTGTAATACTCAAACTACTGAGTTACAATGGAAATATTGAAATAACAAGTAACTAAGTATAGATATAAGAATGGAGATGAGAAGTTAGACTCTAGAATTGGGAATGAGAAACACAGAAATGCCTTGGCTCATAATTCTGATGCCCTCTGATAGTAATGCCCTGTTCTATTTAACAACAACTAACGGTACCCTCAAACTGGGTCCCAAATTATCCATTGTCAAGGCCTGGCCCTATTGCTTTTACTTGGCCCAATGTCTATTTGTGTGATATCCTTGTTGGTATCACTATTGGGTTGGGGCTGATTCATAACAATACCCCCGTCCTCAATATGAACCTTGTCCTCAAGGTTCAAGTCAAGAAATCTCGCCAACGAAAGCATTGGTAAGCTAGGTGCAGTTACATCGACTTCTAGATGGACGAAGTTCATTTGACGACAAGCACCTTCAAATCCCTTGACATGAATTAGTTCAACAACAACTTCATAATTTCCATCATACTCAGTCACACTCAAGTTAACATAGTAAGAACATAAGATAGAGGCAAACTAAGTTGTAGTCCATCTCTGGCATTATGGTAGACCTCCACCAAATTTTTAAACATAGTTAAATCAATATACTTTCTATCCTGCAGCCCAGAATTTCCCTTCCATGACACATTGTTATGCCTAGGCATCTGTAAAATATCCTTAAGCCTCTGCCCAGAAAACCATTTGTCTAAATGGACAATTCTAGTTGAACTTCCCACCAAGTAAGCCAATGATGGAAAAGAAATATAGTGAAGATGCTCCCAGTTATCCTTGAAATGTACAGATTTAAGGTTAGACTCAACTTATTCCATGTCATCCAATAGCTTGCAAAATTTTACCTGATTAACCACAGTCGAGAAGTATCTCTCCTCTCGTGGAAGTTCCTCTGTAAATCGCTTAATCACAAATAATATAAATTCCAGACTTGATAGAAAAGGTACATCCTTTAGCACTTTCCCCAAAGACAAGGTTATACATATAAGAAACATTGTCTTGATAAAGAATCTGTAATGTATAAACAGTAACCACTGAAGAAATATTGCCCCAATACCTTCCACCGCCACATAGTCAAAATCATGTAATATCCCAACATCACCATTAATAACAACATAAACAAACCAACGATTTCTTCCAGCAAACAAATTATGGAGAAGTCCATGTAAACAAATCTTGAAGGACCAGTGATAGGAAGACAGGGATATTACTACCTGCTCAACACTATTTCGTCCAAATATTTTCATAGGGCCAGTGATGCCAATTGGGAGCACATGAAAACGAGCATTAAAGTTCTGAAGCCCTATAGTAGAACTAAGCAGTGCAATATAATTCATTCTAATAAGCATTGTGTAGTAAATCTCAGTTTTGCAGTCAAGACTAGTGCTGATATCAGGTCGCAAAACTGCTGTTTGCTTGAAGTTGGCCACCAAAATGTGATGGTTTACATCATAATATTCATCGACGACTAGTGCAGATGCGATTGAAGGACAGGTGAATGCAATGTAGTTATAGATAACAGAGAACCGATTGGACAAGTAGCAATGCATACACCATGGTTGTCCGGGATCCCATACTCTACTCAAAGAGTCTAAATCAGCATTTAAGGAACACTTGCCAGTTAATCCTAACAATAGTAATACCTCTGCATTCTCTATAAAATCTGTAAGAGCCATGAACTCGAAATATATTCCTGGATCCCATACACATATATCCATTGCAACCACATGAATGGTTACAATAAGGAAATTAGCAGCAGGAACCAATGGAAATTGACTCAAAATATGTTGACCATTGAACTTTCTAGTGGATTGTCCATTTTCAGTGTCAGGAAGTATTTTAACAGAATGCGTTAAACTTGTCGAGACTTGAAGATATTAATCTTCGTTACCCACAGGTTTCATGAAAAAATCAACAAGATACAAGTCTTCGAAGGTCTCCAAATCAGCTTCCCATTTAGGAGAGCCACTAGCAAGAGAGTTAACATCTAGATACCTAGTTGACATATCTCGATGTTCATTCGGTCTAAAAACTTCTGGACTATCAAAAGGAACTAAGAGTGATACTCGAGGTTCAATTGACCTTATCTTCCCAAATTTAATATTGTGGGAACTTTCATCGAGCACCTGGATGGTTATTTCAGGTTGCAAACTATCATTCCCGCATATGCATGTGTTGGACACCTTAGCAACTACAAGTGCAAATTGCTATTCATTATGGACACTAGCATTATGACCATGGAAGTTGGGGCTCACTGTTGTATATGACATTTCATCAAACACTGGATCCTTAGTCATGACAGAAGGTTCCTTTACCAAAGCAGCTACTTCAGTTGATTTGGATCTCTCATTTTGAGGAGTTACTATATCGTCAAGAGTCGCAATATCAGTGATACCTCTATTAGTGAAATCGCAAGCATCTACAGTGTGATACTTCTCAGGCAATTTATCAAACACATGGTCCTCTTTCCAGGTATGAGTTTCACGAGCAGAGTGCAATGCAAACGACGTCTGAAAATTACTTGGAGCAGTTGTCCGCTCCACTGGGTATAATTAGATTTGGTGGCTAAAAGGTTGAGTAAATTTCTTCTTGAAATGCGCTCAATTGAAAAACTGCTTGTTGCGAAACAACCAATCGAACCATGTAAGGGCTTCACCATCAAGGTAGAAGGAAGAAAGAGGTAGCCAATACTCTTCGTCGAAGTCAAGGAATGTGAAGTATCGCTCCGCCCGATCTAGCCAGCTATCTGGATTGCCGGTGCCACTGAATCTATCCAATATCACTACTTCCATTAGAGTACAAAAATGAAAGCACCAATGTAAAAAATCCGAATTCCTCAATATATCAATACAAGAATTAGAACACGATTACAACTTTAAGATCCTAATTGTAATATTCAAACAACGAAGTTACAATGAAAATATTGAAATAACAAGGAAGTATAGATATAAGAATGGAACTCTAGAATTGGAAATGAGAAGTACACAAATGCCTTAGCTCATAATTCCGATGTCGTCTTATAGTGATTCCCTGTTCTATTTAACAAAAACCAACGATCCCGTCAGCCTAGGTCCCAAATTATCCATTGTGAAGGCCTGACCCTATTGCTTTTACTTGGCCTAATATCTATTTGTTTGATATCCTTGTTGGTATCACTATTGGGTTAGGGTTGATTCATATCAAAAGAGCATCGAGAATTCTCAGAATTTGAGAGTTTTTGGTGCATGCCTTGGAATGATAGAGAATTCAAAGAATAGAAGTGTTACACCTTGAAAATCTTTACGCTGAGATTCGGACCATTCTTTGTAGGTATATAAGTTTGAACTTGAAGACTTCAAATTGTATATATATGAGATAGGATCAATTCCTAAGTATTAAAGGTGTATTAGATGTGGTTTATGGTCATAAGGGATCTCTAACACTAAGTCAAGTCCAAAGAATTTCTATCGGCTAAGTTTTCCGATGAGTCCGTATAAGGGTCAATTTCAAACGATCATAACTTTTAGAATATTAAGATTTAGGTGTCCCATGACCTATCAAATTAATGGTCTTTGAATCCTCTTTCCAACGCCATCGAGTTTCCCTCATTCCGAGCAAAACGTTATGACCGTTTTACCAAAGTCTATCACTGCAGTGGATCTTGGTGCGGCGCTGCAGTAGTTTAGGGATTGGGGCGGCGCGCCAGCAGAGCGCCCAAAACTAGTTGCAGTAGTTTGGGTGATGGTGCGGCGCGCCACTATGGCGCCTGCATGCCCCTGGACTTGGTTTTTCAGATTTTTCTTTAGAAAAGGGCATTCTGGACCTTTTCCACCTATCGTATATCTAAACCACTACATTAGGGATCACCATTTCCTCCCCCATATCAATTTCTAAGAAGTTTTCTCTCCAAAAACACTCAAGAACGTTGAGAGCAAGAATTGGAGATGAGAAGGAGGGCTATAGTTCAAGTTCTTCAAGTAAGGCCATCAAATCCTTGATTTTTTCTTCAAGTCAGGTATGTAAGGTTCCTCATAACATATGATTGAATTCACCCATGTACCATACATCTTCTATGAGTTGAATGTTCATATAAATTGAGTTTTCTTGATAGATCCCTGTCCTAATGAGTTTTTACATCTACTAACTTGATTTTGTCATATTGATGTTGATGAGTTGAGAGCCTGATAATTGCTTCATCTTTTCATCCCCATGAACCCGAGTTGATCCCTATATTACAATATTCTCTTACTATAGTTGGTCTAAGAGTTGATTGGTATGAGTTGTTATACATATTTCATTATAAACTTAAATATTTTGAGTCTCCTTAATTGTTGATTTGGAGTCTTGACGAGTCATGATTTAGCCCCAAAAGATTGTCTGAATGAATGAAGAAATGATTGGATAGGATTAAATGTTGTTATAAATGCATATCTAAACTACTCTTGAAAAATATGATTGGGTTGATTGAATAGTATAATTGGTCGAGAGGTTTGATTGTTATAGGATTGATGAATTAATAAGGGTCCAAATGAGACTTGTCGAAATGAATAGATTGAACTGATTGGATAGAGTTTTATGAGCATTGAGTCTTGGGAGGAGTAGCGAGCATCGAATTGGGTAAGGGTAAGTAATAATTCGAATCCAATAACTACGTCGCCAAACGTAGGAGAGGATCGAACCATTAAAGTCGGATGATTCCTAAATTACTGTCCTGATATGATAGGACTTGATTGGTTATGGATCCATGATTGTTGATTTGCTCCTACCCTGGCAAGGTATGAACAGACGTGGCAACAACGTCAGTTTGTTGTACTATCACTGGCTCATAAGTGATAGTTATCGGATAAGAGAAACTCCCATATAAGTCTTGATAGTACTCTGAGTCAGATCAGAATGGATTGGATTGAGTTGTATATGATTGGTGTTGTCTAAATCATATTCTTGTTTAAACTAAGTACATCTTGATTTAGTTGTTCCTTCTTCTGAATTGAGATTCTGAGTTGATTTGATCCTACTCTGATGCATGTTTCATTCTGCCATTTTACATACTCGTACATTTCATGTACTGACGCCATTTGACCTGCATTATTTCATGATGCAGAGACAGGTACTAGAGATCATCAACAGACGCACCGTTGAGGATTTATTCGCTTCCAGCTAGTTGGTGAGTCTTTCCTGTTTCCGAAGGATACCACAGTTATCTTTTCAGCTTTGAGTTAGTTTTCCTTTATTTGATTTGTGGTAGCCATGAACCTGTCATTTGCACCTCTTAGATTGTTGATAGAGGCTTCATAGACTAGAGTGTGGATGATGTTGATTTATTTCCTTTTGACTAGTTTCATTCTTATTAGTTGTTGATTGGATATGTGGTTGGCCTTTGACCTTATTTATGAATAGTATTCTTGTGAGTTGAGTCTTCTGCTGATAGAACGTGACTGAATGAAAGTGTGATTGGATCAAGTGGTTCGCTTGGGGACTAGCAATGGTCTTCGAGTGCAGGCCACGTCTAGGGTACCCTCCCGGGGCGTGAAAAGAAGGGCCATAATAATCTACAAAATCTTAATTACTATTTTTCAATTGAAATTTTCTACTGAAAAATGTTTAGTTGCTATTTCTATTTTTTGATTGAATTCAAGAGAAAAAAATGTTCAATGGTTATTCTCAGTATTTCAATGAGAATTAATTTCCCACAATGCTTTTTTTAAGTGAGCTGATTTGCTATAAATGCGATGAAAAAATCATGTTTTATAACACAATCCTATTGATTTGTGGTGGGAAAACCATCTGATCCCATTTAGTAGTACGTCTTTGGATTTTATCCCAGTAGCTATACTTTCTAGGCCCAGTTGTTTGTGAGCATTTGGTCCTAGCCAAACTTTCAAGGCCAGACATTTCTGATGATTTGGGTCATAGCCCAGTATCTATTTTCTTCTGGCCCAATTTTATCTCCTACTAAGAAACACATAAACCCACAAACAAATTGGTAACGACATTCTTCTTCTTCAACAAACTATTGTAAACCTACAATCTCAAGCTCTGTACATTATATTTATAGTAGATGAAGGAAAAGTGAAAACTTTGAAGAAATATTTTCAATCATGTTCCATTCGTCACACACTAATTTGAATTTTAAAAAAACCCTGAATTGCCATCTCTAAGAAACTTCTTAAGATTTTGTTTCGTCGATCTAAGATAACTTGAGATATCAAATTTAAAACTTTAGCCTAGAAAAATATAACCACCTTAACCAGAGGCGGATCCAGGATTTTCGATCTATGGATGACACGCTACTTTAAACAGTAATCTATGGCAAAATCCCTAGCATAGAGTAAGATAATGCATACTCCCTCCATTTCATATTAAGTGCATTTTTAAGGGATTTTTCATTGTTCAAAATAATTGAATTGTTCAAAGTTCAAGATAGATGTTTGGAACTTTTTCCATATTTTCCCTTTCAGTATTGAAGTTTTATATTTTCTAGGAGATAAATCACACTACTTGCAAAGTTATATTTATGATTTTACAAAGGGCAATAGTGGAAAGTATGGTTCAAATTATGTCTTTGAATGTTTTTCTTAGTGTGTGTGCATTTCCTCACAAATTCACTTAATATGAAATGGAGGGAGTAATATTTATTAGCAAATTTGCATACAAAATTTACACTTGTTAGGTTGGTTCTGCATCCCTGCAGTGATAAACCTGAGCTTTAACCACGAGCACCACAATGCTCTTTATTTCTAAAGGTGCCATGTATAATATTTGTACATTCCTTATAAATATATATATAACTATACATGTATATACAGATTTTCAATCGAGATCACGGGGTGGCATGACACTCCCTTCCAACTACATAGATCCGCCCGTGAGCCCAACCAACCCAAATTTGAATAGATTTGGCTATGAACATGTTCTATAATGGGTAAATTTCGATACAACCCTTATTTTGATCAGTAAAAAACCTAGCTTTCATGTGAATTTCTTTCTTTATACGTTTAAACGTTCTTTTTCCCATCTACGTACAAAGAAGAAAAGTACAATATTTTTTGACTTAGAGGCCGTTTGGATTGACTTATAAGCTGTTTTAATTTCAGCTTTTTTTGAGTGTTTGGATGACCAACTTAAAGTCATTTTGTGCTTAAAATAAGCCCCAATAAATAGTTGGGTTTATTTGGATAAGCTTATATTAAGCACTTTATAAGTTGAAAACAGATTATAAATCAAAAAAAAAAGTTGGCCTGCACCTACTTCTTTTTTTTAACTTATAAGCAGTTTTCAACTTATAAGCTGCTTAAAAATAAGGCAATCCAAACATGCTATTAATTGGTTAAGGTGATTAAAAAAATTTAAAATATAAAAACCTCAGAAATAATTTTGAGTTGGACTGACTGAGTTAAGATATGTTGTTTAGTTCAAGTTTACCAATTCATCATGACTCAATAAAACCTTTTGAGTCATGATCCATTTGTTGATTCTAACTCATTTTAAAACTTGCAAATATGAGACTGTCCACCTTTAATATTCACTAACATTAGTTTAAGATTAGAGTTTTTTTAATAATAATATAAGTCCAAACAAAAAGGAAAGATATGGACCATTAGACAAAAAAAAGCTGTAAACGAACTACAAGCTAGTTGTCATTTGCATGCCATACATCACAGGCTTTTTAAAAAATATTATTAGAGGGTTATTGATCCAAAGCATATGGTATTGATGATCCAAACAGCTTTAATCCAAATCTCTTCATCACGCACACTTGTTATTGTCTTTACCCTTTTTAAGATATTTTGTCAGAATAAGATTAAATTTTTTTTTAAATTTTTTTATAAATAATGAAGAAAAAAACCAAAAGTTCCTTTATAAGTCAACCTCAAAGGCTCAGACCTAATAATAAAGCCTCCCTTGTGGTCTTGTTGCACATAATAATTCATCTTTACAACTCATAATATTTACTTTCTGCAGTTAATTAAACACACACAAAGTACACTACATATATAACCATGCTTATTTAGTAATACTAAGTAAACATTAATTAGTGAAAATAATAAAGCAAAGCAAGTAGGAGTACTTAGGTAGCTAGTAGTAATTTTTTTTAGCAGACTTTCCAGCTTTTACACTATCCATTCCCTTTTTCTCTTTCGGCAAAGCATGTCCTCATTCCTCATGCTCTCAAGTGCTTTTCCTTCGGGGCGGAGCTACAATATTAGGTATCGAGTCAATGTTAGAGTAGCGGAATTGAAAAGTTAAACTATAATAATATCAATTTTTAATATATTTATAGTAGATATTGAACTTAATTGGTTTAAAAAAAATCGTCTTTGTCATTATCATGTACGGATTCAGATGAGCTCAATAGTTTTTGCTTAGATTTTATCTTTGTATTAGAAAATTCATTAGATATGTATAAATATATTTAACAGTGAATCCAATAAATCAAACGAGCTATAAAATGACAAATTTAAAACACATAAACTTCAAATTCAGTTCGATGTCAATAATTTTCTTGTCTATTTGATAACAATGGATTGGTTCCTTTACTTTATGGTTTGAAGGAACTTGATGTTAATGGATATGATTTAGGAAGTTTTACGAATAAAAAACCCTTCATAATTAAATAAAGCAAGATTCCATACTTGTGTTCATGTACCTTCCATTATGTGATAAATCGAAAAAGAAATTAATTTGGGCATGATTTGGTTTGATATTGGGAAAAAAATTTAATTATATTTTGATTGATTTAATTTGATTTTAACTAAAAAAAAAATCCACTCGAGACATACGTATAGTTAAGGGTGTACAAAATCAAATTAAAAACTGAATTAAACCGTAAATTGCGTTAAAGCGAAAAAATAATAATTTCGACTAGTGCATGGTTGGTTTTAATTTGACTTAGTTTGGTATTGAAAAAATAAAACTCAACTATACTTGTGTTGGTATAATTTGGTATAAATGTTACAATCCATAGTTATTAACAATTCTAATAAAGTTCAAATCAAAATCAAATCAATACTAATGATAAAAATAACTAAATTAATTCACCACTAAGAATGACAATAAATATAAATATTTGTTCTTTAGTTTTATATTGATTTAGACATTTAAATTAAATACAAAATTCAATTTTAACTTTTTTTTTAATGTTTAGTCATGTCATTAATACTTACTAGACTTATTTTAGCATGGTTTAGTACTTCTAAATTATGATCATTTTCATTATGACTTATTAATTTGTAATATTTGTTTTATGCGATTTCATTATTATTTTTTGTTGAATATTTTAGTGTCATCACTCATCTCATATTTTATGTTATTTTTTAAAAAAGCATGCACCTTAGATAGTTATATTTTGGTAAGACTAAATAAATATTTGAAGCACAAGTTAATTAATGAATATTTTATTAAAAAAATTAGAAAACCCAAAATTAAAAAAAAACCCCAAAAATTCAAGGTTGAAAAATCAGAATTTACTAATTTAATTTAGTTTCTAGATTTAAAAATTCAATACAAATAATTTGATTTGATATTTATAAAATTTAAACCAATTCATATACCCCATAATATCTCGTGCACCAAAGCTAGGAAGTATATATTAATTGGAGCTCCTTTTCAACCCATCAAAATTTTTCTTTCCTTTCATGCCCTTTGATTTTCATGTGTCAACCAATATACAGTTGAACAATGTGGAGAATGTACAATTAAATTATAAAAATATGCTCTGTCTAACCCTTCAAATTTTTAGGAGAGATGATCATACGTTTCAACATGATATCTAAATAAACAGAGACTCTGAGATTGAATTTTACCGATATACATTATCAAAAAGAATACAATTAATTAGTAAATACATTCCTGTCGAAAATATAATATTTTTAATGGGTCATAATTTTTTTATATATATATATATATATTATTTTTTTTTCATAATTTTTTGACATATACCATCGGCAATTCGAGTTTTTTTTAATAGTGAAATATGCCTTTTTATGACGAATGAAGACACCATAGAAACTAGAAAAATCGTCAACCTTTTTTGATGACTTGAATATAGTCACCATTAAAACTATTATAGCGATATTATTGTGTTATCACAAAAACCCTTCTTGTGGTGATTAAAGGAGTCACCCACGTATAAAATCGTCATGAAAAATCTATATATATAAATATTGCCGACATCATTCAATTCTTTAGGTCATATATATGATTAATTGGTCCGAGTAAAACCAAGTAAAGTAACTTTATGATGCCACTCAAATAATGCTAATTAATAGTATTTGGCCCTTCAATAATTGTCTTTATTCAATGTGTTAAATATGTAAAAAGGACAAAATGATAATTAAAATTTTTGACTAAATATATAAGTTAAAATCTTTTGAGTTTGATGGTCAATCAAAACATCTTTTTTCCACAAAAATAGGAGTAAAGTTTCCGTAATTCCATCTTCTCCAAACTCCACTTATAAAATTATATTAAATATATTATTATAAAATTATATTAAATATAAAAAGACAATATGAGAATTGGAAGAAGATCCCTAGCTACTTGTATCACTTATCAAATGACATGAACATGCCTTACTTTTCCAATTTTCCCACCTTTAATTTTGTTTGCAAATTGACACTTTAAAATGTAGTTTACAAACAAGTTCTTTAATTTTCTTTAAGCGTTTTCTCTGGAAATATTAAACAATATATAAATGTACTTTGGCATTTGACCTTTTCGAGGAAGATGGCGTTATCTAAATCACAAGATAATTAGTATATTATTAATAGCAACAACACATAAAAAGTCTACCATCTCTTTTTTTTTCCTTTTCCCCAGCTCAACTAAACAAGGATGAAAAGATTGACTCCTTTATCTTAGAAATGCCACTTTCATTTGACTTGATTTTTAATTATTTCAATTATTTTTCCATCTTCATCTTATCCCTAGCTCTCTCCTTTTATTCCAACTACAATGGAATAATTGGTTTCTCTCTAACTAGGGCCATGCACTTTATATACCTAACGCCTCAGTTCTTGTCCGAGACAAATTAATGAGCTCATTGATTTATATATATTCAACAACTTATAAAACAAAAATAATCATTATATCTTAGACTAGAAGTAATTCCAATTATTGTAAGTTGTTAAACGAGGAATCAATTAGATGATTCATATTTTAGTTAATTTTGTTAAAAGGCTGCCTCTAGCTTTGCTTAATAATGATGTAATGGTTACATCCAATATCTTGCTCAATTTTCAAAAATTCTCATCTTCACGTAACAAATCAAATAAATAAGTATTCTCCTGCTAAATGTATTTGGACCTAACTCAATTTTAAAAGTTAGTTGTTGAGAAAAGGATTATCCAAATATCATATAATAAGGACCAACTCATTCTTTCCCCCCTAACTTGGGCGACACCCACCTTGTGTCTAATATTAAATGGACCTTGGACTTAATTCAAACCTAAAAACTAACTCATAAAGGAATAATTATCCGATACTATATAAGAAAATTATCATTTCCATTTTTTATCTGATATGGGACTCTTCAAAGATGACACCTTCTAAAAATGAAAATAATTTAATTTGGTGGGGGAAGCTTACGCCTTGCTCCATAACATGTATAATATTCCTATCGTCCACCTCTATCATATAAATACTGTTCTCGACATGTCATATTTTAGGGATAAAATAGATACTCTGTCCTTCGCTTTTGCTGGTTCATATATTACTTTTTTTCTTCTTTGCCTTGTCCATATTAATAACAAATTAATAGAGTACAATACTGCATAAATAGAGGAAACATATTGCTTAATACCGTCAAACTTATTAATGAAGAGGACATTCATGATTCAACATCATTCACTTCGACCTATTATCGAAGATTATAGATAGTTGTTGAAGACCAACAAGCTGTCAAAACTTGTCTTGTAATTTATATTGCTATCGTTGTTATTGTCTTGAGTTATGGTTATCACATGATCACTTTGCTGTTGTAATTGTTTCCCTTTTCCGTATGTTATGTGATGCTTCTTCTTGTACATGTTTTATTTATTTCCTTTTGAATGTTCTTTCATTTGCGTTATTTGAGCCGAGATTTTTCAAAAACATCCTTTCTATATCTTCGTAAGATAAGAATAATATTTGTATATATCTATCTTCGTAGATCCCACCTTGTGTGACTACTATGAATATGTTGCCGCCAATAAGGCCACACTTACACATATTTGGAGAGAGACAAACTCATCAATTTTCTAGCAAATGAAGAACACAATCATGAACAATACTCTGGAGTAATGCACTTAAAACATATAAATTTTTTTTCCTAACAGATTTAAGTCGTGTTGCTTATGAATAATTTCAAAATCTTAATTTTTTTTCATATCCTTTGTATTTTCCCCCCTCTTTCGAATTTATAAGTTTACTTTTTACAATTTTTTTATTAGCTTATTTGATTAACTATCTAAACTTTTACCTTATTGTTTTGCCGATTGAATTCAAGAAATGGTTGTTAATATCATGTTAAAGTTGAAACCAAGTCTGGGTAAGCACATGTTTATGATCAAACAAAATCGTGGAAACCCACATGGAGGATGGACCCACATATAAAGGTTCCAAGCAGTAGATTCTGCAACCAAAAAATAATATCATGAATTTCATCATCTTCATCATTTCATTTTCTTCTAACATGTGCCACCTCCCACGTGCCAATCTTCTAGCTTTTCTTCCATGGATGGATCATACTCAATACAAATAAAGTTAGAGATCCATCAGTAGCTACCTTTATTCATTTGGTATATATGTAGAGCCCCGACAACATTACCCTACCAATAAAGTTACTCTCTTCCTCCCTCTCTCTATCTTGTATAAAGTTACTAGTAATTAATAACCCCACCGTTATACCCCCAACCCCACTAGAGTAACTAGAGTAATTATATATGGTGATTTGTGAAGGATGATCAGTTGAACGTCTTTATGCTATGTATATAGAAAATTATATGAACATGCTTAACGAAATTTTTAGTGTCGCCAGTGCGCCTAGTTCCATCTTCAATAGGAGTGTTAATAAAAATTAGTACACAGACCTCTATGCACGTGTGGATCTCATTATTACTCTTTCACCAACCGCTTAAGTATTTATTTAAGAGCTCAAGTTTATATATATACACGTAGCTTATTAAAATATCCAATGCTTTTAGGTGTTGAAATTGATTTTAAAAGTAAAAAAAATAATTTGGTGCATAAAATATTCATTGTTAGCAAAGTTCGGGGAAGGACTTGAGATATGATATAGATAGTCTATTATAATGTGCGCAAATAATATTTTTGAGGAGAGTAGAGATATATATTTATTGTTACAAAATAGTGGTGTACGTACTATAAATGTTTAAATTCTGGTATTTGAAGTATGAGAATATTGTTGAAGATTAGTGCAGGCCACACATAAAAGAGACAGAAACCAGAAAGAGAAGACTATTCAACTTAATACGATGAATGTGCTTCATCATCGAGGTGAGACATGACATCACTGTTTCCTCAGCTGACATGAACAAACGTATATATACTCCCTAGTTTCACTATTTTCTTTTATATATATATATATATATATATATATATATATATATTAGGGGCGGGTGGGGAAGCGTTCAAAACATTCTTGGCAAAAAATTATAATATATATAAGGTATTTCTTTTAAATATTTTATATATATAAAGAGATTTTGAATCTCTTAAATATAAGATTAGAGGTTGACTTAATGGCTCAGATAGTTCAATTATTTTTTGAAATATATATATATATATATATATAAGGTTGGAATCTGGGAGATAGGTTAACGATAATCAACGAAGGGTAAATTTGTACACCCCATTTTTTCTCTATTATAAAGTACTTGGTATATTTGCAATGTAATTATTAAATTGTAAAATATTTTAAGAGTAGCACACACTTGGTGGAGTATAATCATGAAGATTTTCCTGTCATAACTAAATCTTGCTAGTTGTTTCTGATAGTTACGTTGCTAAAGAACGAAATTCAACATTCCACGTTTATGTTTTTGGATAATGTGGAAGATACTTATGAATTAATCCATCTTTACCAGTTTTAATTTTCCTTGTTCCCCTACTTTTCATTACTTTAAGCACGTCATTCTTCTAAACTAAATTAAAACACCTTTTTTCTCTTGCAGTAATAATCAAATGTACTCCACCAATCCCAATTTAGATGTCTGATTTAATTAGTATTAATCACTATTAAGGTAAGATCAATTTAAGTTTTATTAATTACGGACTTCACTATTCCGTATCTTTTTGTTACTTTCCGTTTTATGAATAGCCAAAAACATTGTCACGTTCCTAAAAATGGTCACTTTTTGTATGGGTTTAACTTTAACTTATCCTCTACGAGTTAATAACTTACTTTTGGTGATTACTTGGTAGTGTAATAGATGAAAAAAAAGAGGCTAAAATGTAACGCCCAAAAAGGTTCTTTAATTTTAAAAATTGTTTGAAAAAATTTATGTGACAATTAATATAAAGCGGAGGGAGTATATAAATTGAGGAAGATTCAAATTAAACACCAGAGCTTTAAGTGTTAAAACTTTACACATTTAAAGAACAAATAAATTCACCTTTTTATTATTGAGTGTACGAACAAAATTTAAATAGTTTAAAAGATTGAAAAGATATATATAAGTTTTAGTGATCTTATGTGAGACCTTTTAAAAAATATCTTAAATATTGATAAAAAGCGTAAAGAAAGAACAACATAAGTCTTGTAAATAAATTGAAAATAAGATATCTAATTAGGTCCAGAAGAAATGCTTCCTCTTTTCATTAAAAATATATTTTTTGGGTTGATTCATTTGATTTGATATTGAAGTTAATTGACCCGGCTAGTTTATATTTCTTCTAAATAATTTTTTTTTATTCTCAACATTCAAACTTAAGACATCTAGTTAAATATGAAAGAATCACGATAATATAATTTTCATTAATTGAAAAATCAATCAATAATATATTGAAAGAAGAACTTGAGGATATGATAGGGGCGGAGGTAGACTTCTGTTTGTGGATTAGATAGAATGCACTAGCTCTGACGTAAATTTTGTATTTATATTAAAAAAATACACTTAATATGTATAAATAACTTATAAAAAATATAATAACTTTCTTTTTCTTAAATTAAAACTTATAAATTCAAAATCTTAACTCTGTCTTTCCGACCAGACCGGAGAAGAGAATATACACCTTATGTATTGTGTGGGGTGAGGGGTCGGATGAGGTGACCCACATAGTACATTCACTTTTTTCCTGAAATTTGTAATTACATTTTTGGTGCTTTGTGTACGTCCACTTTAACCCATGCAAGTAGGTAATGCCTTTGTCTCTCCCACTGGCAAACCGTCCATGTGATTTTGTGTATATATATGTCATACAATTACTACTAGTCTTTTACTACTATATATCACACACACATATATAATATATATAAATATATACATATGTGGCACCCCCACCCCCCAATATATGTTGTCAAAATCTATCGGTTTCAAAAGTCGTTTTCTCTTTGTTGCTTCTCATTCATTCATTATCGATCATCTCTCTCCCCATAACGTCTTGTGTGAAAAAGTTTAAGTCCTTTTTTTTAGGGCTTCCCAATTATTGTCTTCAATTTTGTTCATATACCTAATTCCCTACCTTCACAGTCTGATCATTTCGAGCTTTCGAGCAGAAAACAATTAGTACATCTATATCTCTCTCTTTCTTTATACGAATTCATTGAATACTGAAACTCACAAAGGTACTATTTCTTCTTCATTCATTCTTGGCTTTTTTCGTGCTTTAGAAATAATTATTGAAAAGATTTCATCTTACTGCTTTCTTTTGATTGTATTCTTGTGTATCATATTGATCTTTTTTATTTTCTGTCAAAATTTGTTGGTATCTTCATGATTACTAGCTACGTACAATTACATATATTTTTCCTGAAATTAATCATGTAGCTAGTTACCATTTCCTCTGTTCAATTACAATTTATAAAGTTTTTAGTGAAGAATAAAGGAAATTGGATTTTCTTAACTAGCTAGCTACTCTATCCTTTTGACATTCTCTTGGTTAAGTCAAAGAAAAGATTTAAAGGGATCATATACCATAATTTTGTAGGTAATGATTCTAACATTACTACTACTGGAATATATCTATATATGTCACATATATATGTTCTTTAATTGGCGGTTCAAAATTTGAATCTGTCTTCAATTTTTAAGATTTTTAGCATTGAACACATCGTATTTTTGGATGCCTCTCTGTAGGATATATAATATTCTTACTTAGAAAATCTTTGATGATTTATTGTTAGACAATAACTTAAGGAATGTTAGTTTTCCGTTTTTCTCGTTTGATGTTTTAGTAGTTTTCTTTAATAAAAGCCAAAATTTAGTAAGTATTCTCTAATGATTAATGGGGACATGAGAATTATTCATTTAGTATTCTCACAATTCTCCTCGATTTGCCTTTGTTATTTAGTTTCTATTCTTCTACTTGGTTTGTTTTCTATTTTTTTTAATCTTTTATTAATTAGATTGTACCTATTGTATTTTTACATGAAAGAAATTGCCGTTCACATGCATCACCAGAATTTCAAATCATCTCTTTGAACTATATGTTATAACAAAAAATATTTATATATCTGGCATACAAAGAGTTAAGCAAAGGACTGTTGATAGAAATTCAACCTAATTTTTAGGATATTTAATCCGATCATACGGCTGTTCATATTATATACTTTTGGGCAATTTCATGCACTAAACAAGTAATGAAAGAAAATATTATAGTAATAGTTGAAAATTTTAGTTTGAAATAAAGCTTCATGCCAAAACATAGATTTGAATTCTAGAAACATGCAAAATTTGTATAAAATATTATTAAAAGTAGTAGTATTTAGGATGGTGTCAAACATTGTGTGAATTTGAGTGTCTAAAAGGAAAAGAATGTCATAATTGGTACGGTTCATTTTCTATCTTTCACATAACAAAAGAAGAAAAAAAGAATACTAGCTGCATTTCATTTTGACCTACCAAATTCTACATTTTTCATCATCAGAAGCTAGCTAGAGTAGATGATAAGGCCAAAATGAAATGCAACTAGCTAGATTTTTCTTTTTTGGGTATCCTCTTTAAACTTCTTTCTGGTAAGTCACAAAATGAGGGGGGAACAAGACAAGGAGTTTAGTACACACATGTATTTCTTTTTGTATGAATGAAATTATGGAGTATTTGATAAGAATTATGCATCTAGTTGTGGATTTTAATTTATGGATTAACTCAAGTTTTACTAGCTAGGAGTGTATTTTATCCAAAGAATAATGCAATGATCTATACATATGTAGTAATTATTTGTTGGATTTAAGTTATACATGCTAGTAAAATTAGTAATTTTTCTTAAACTATCAATATATATAATTCAATTTTTTCAATTTTTTTTCATATAAGAATCTATTGTCTAGACCTAACCATCCTGACTAATCCAAATTCACACCATGTATTTAGTATTATAATTTTTTTTTCGTTCTCAAAATTCGAACGAAATTAAAAATCTCTGGTTAAGCGTGAAAGGATCATCCACCCTAGTATACTCGTTTGTTGTTACCCTAATTATTCTGTAACGTACAATACCAATGTAGATATATATACTCCTTCAGTTTCAATTTGTTTATCTAGTTTACATTTGACACAAAGTTTAAGAAAGTAAAGAAAAATTCTGAATCGTGTGGTCTTAAACTGAAGAGATGTAGAATGTATTAAAATGTCTTTTAGTCTTATGATCTTAAATATATCATGTGAAACAGACTAAAACGAAAAGTAAGATGAACATATTGAAACAACTTATTTGTTGATTTAAGTTTCCCTAATTGTTTGTTAACTTTTCTGAGCAGCATCACTTGTAGAGACCTTAATAATGGAAGATCACCAGAAGGAGCTACATTTTCTTTCTACTCACACAAACGCAGCAAATTCATCGTCCTGGCCATCCGATTCTTCTGGAAACATGATCCTATCATCGGAATCAATTGAACCTCCTTCGTTGGACCTACAACTTTCAATCAGCGTACGACCAATAAAACCACCATCAGATCATCATCAAGGTGTCCTAATTCGACCAGCAATAAATCATGATCACAATCACAATCACTACACCGATGTCCGGTTCGACTCAGGGTATGTGGAAGCTCTTAAATGGCAAGCCGCTGAGCAAATCCGGCTTGCAGCCATTGAAAAAGCGTACGCGGAACGTGTGAGGGAGCTTACTAGAAGAGAAATAGAGCTGGCTCAGTCGGAATTCGCACGTGCAAGGAGTATGTGGGAAAGAGCTAAAGAAGAAGTTGAAAGAGCAGAAAAGTTGAAAGAAAGAGCAACTCGTAGGATTGATCCTACGTGCATGGAAGTTACTTGCCATTCTTGCAGTCAAAAATTTCGACCTCATTGAATTTCAATATTATTATTATTATTATTGAGGGGGAAATAAAAAAAATAAGATGTTAATTAATTAATGTATTATGTATTCTTTTCTTTTGGTGGTAAAAAAACTTGAAAGTGGATTAATAATTTGATGTATGATTTATTCTTTTGTTTTTCTGTTCTTCCGTTTAACCAATTGATATTAAGTTATGTAGTAGGTATACACATATCATGGTCCTGGCAGAATTTGACTATGTATGAATCTACCTTTTATTGATGAGGTAATGCAATCTTCATAATATTGGAAACAATATGAGATTTGATCATTGTTCGTGTTTTCTACTTAATGTTTGGTGTGTATACTTGGAATAATGAGTCAACCAACAATGTTATGCCATTGTTTTTTTTCTTCCTAAAAGTGATATTTGCTCTAATTTTCTGGCATGAAATTGATATGAAATTGTACACAAATAATTTTACTGGATATATATGACAAATCGTTTGATTTTCAAGTGCAAAATGTGGCAAAGAATTAAAGAGTGTTTTTGGGGAGAATACAAGACTAAAGAGAGATTTTTCTGCAGAATATCACGTACTTCTAGAGAAGTAAAAACCAGTTTAAGATGAAAGGATCTTTAGACACAACTTCTCATTCAAAACATTTGATTTATGATTTTATTTTAAAACAAAGTTCCAACAATAATAAAGGTAGCAATATTTTTTTAGTTAATGTAAGTCATGGAAACAAACACTTCGTACTAGATAGTATATGCCAGTATTAACACCATCCTTTGATCCAAAAAAGCAATGTTTTGTTTTTTCAATTTTTGTCCTATAATTTTATAGTCTCATATCCCATTAAGGTAAGGATAAAATCTGTCTATATTCTATCTTTTTTAGATTTAACTTACGGAATTATACTGAATATGTTGTAATAATAAGTTGACTTTGAAGGTACGTATATTTATTATCATATATTATAGATCTAGTTATTATGAGAGGTAGTGATGCAATCCTCCTCGGACTCTATGTTAATAAGGAGATTTGTCTGAGTGTCATGCATCATCACAAAATTGAATGAATATATGGGTCCTATTTCACTTTTCACCAATCAATTTCTTGTGTTATTTAATTAAGATCGCTGGTCATGATTATAACTACGTACAAATAATTTGGCTATATATATCTACGAAAAAAAAAGTTCACCATCACTTATAAGCGTTTCAATTATTTAAGTTTCACTATAAAGGATTTAAATTCAATACATCTTGGGCATCCAAATATTCCAAATATGATTTGGAGCTAACTTAATTTAAACGCACTCAGTGTTTATATCAATCCAAATACATGTTTACACCTACAATCTTTCTGCTAAATCATAGTTAACTAATACATATTCTAACCTTAATTTTTGAGTTAATCATAATAAAGTAATATAATTTAGAATAAACATGGAATGCGAATAAATTTTACCCCAAGAACAAAATAGTTCCTAGATCTCTTGTTTGGAGTAAGAATTCAACTTCAGATTTTATGTTAATTTCATTTTGTTTAGCAAGATAATGAATGACAAGAGATTCTCCTTTTACAAATGATGCTTTTTGGATAAGCCAAGATTTATAGATAACATTTCTGGTCTTTGATGCTTTTTCCTTCATGTATAGTAAGCTCTGTGATTGCATTAATTCAAATTGGTATTTGTCTTTTTCCTTTCAAAGCTTAGAATACCATGATTTCTGACATTGACTGCTGCCTTGTTGTGATTAATTTCTTGACTGGTCAAATAACATAACACCACAAGACAAATATATAACATCAAAAGTTGCCTACAGCTTTTGCATTCAAGCAAAGTCCACGAGTTAAAAGTATATATGGGAAACAACTCAAAACATATTTTTATTTTTAAAAAAATAACTTTTACTCCTTGCTCCAAAATAAGTATCATCTTAGTAATAATTACGTACTTTAAAAAATCAATAAATACAATATGTAGTTTACTAAATTATTTCTATTTAATAAATATCTTTTGAAAATTGAAAGTTATTAAAAAGATTGAGTAGAAAAATATAGCTAGAAAAACATACTAATTATTGCCTTGAATTCCAGATGCGGCTTAAATTAATCAGTGGCCTAAAGTCAAAAAATAAATCTCTTAAAGTTTTATTTATTTATATATATATAAAGAAGTAAAGAAGAGTTTCGAATGTTATGATCATAAACTAAAAATATATATACCAAGATGTCTTTTAATTTTGTGGTCTTAAACATGTCAGGTGAAAAATTAAATTTAAAAATTGACAAAATAGAAAGAAACAATCTTTCATGTTTCGAAACAAACTAAAAAAGAGTAAGACAAATAAATTAAAAAATACAATATATTTTTTTCTTTAAAATAAACTTATAATAATTTTATAGGGTCCCTAAAATTTGGGTTCCTAAAACAGATGTCTCATATATAAAGGCATTATTTTTGAACGGGGGCACTACTAATTTTGAGTGGCGAAATAGTATTTGATTTGATTATATTTTTTAAAAAATTATAATTAAAAAAAATTATATACTGATCTAAAGGGTCATTCCGAGAAATAATTAAAAAAAATTATATAATGATCTTAAAAGGGGCATTCCGAGAATCGAACTCGGGACCTCTCGCACCCAAAGCGAGAATCATACCACTAGACCAAATGCCCTTTCATATGGTCAGTTTTGTAAGAATTAATAAACTTAAAAAGGATGGTAGATAGCCACCCGAACTTTTCTTCTGTTTTATAGAGACCAGAGAAACTTCTATATAATAATAAATATAGAAAGGTGAGGTGAGGTACTTTCCCCTGCATATATAAAGAAAATCCATGATGACGACTTTCCAAAGACGAGTAAGGGACGGGGAGAGGGTCACTGTAAAGGAGGCTGGACCTACAGTCTTTGGACTTTATACAACAGTAATTTTCGTTGCCATGAGAATTTATAAAGGACATTATTAGGTTTCCTACATTTGACCAACAATGATGCAGACAACTATTGATCATAGTTGTCATGTTACTTTGAAGCTCTACTCGTCATAAAATGGTAGGAGGTCTGAGATTGCTAGAAGAAATTGTGTAGTAATTCATTGTTGTTGCATTGTAAGGATGAAAAGAACTGCAGCAGCAAAGTGGCTAAAACTTTACATACATTACAAAATTGTTATTGTATTTTATGTAGCTACCTAGGATAACTGTTAAAGTTGAATGTACACTGCATACTCATCAAAGGAAATGGCGAAAGAGAAGAGAGAAGAGAGTGCGGAATGAAGAGAATAATATCACAAGACTATCATTGTCTTGTATCTAGAAACTAAACACAATCTACAATAGAAGGATTAACGCATTAATGAGAAACAAAATACAATTCCTGAAGTTTTACATCTATAATCATATATTTGTTGAGACGTCTGCTTATGATCAACCTCAACCCCCCGAGTATGGGCAATAGTTCTGAGAGACGAGATGAATAAAAATACATGAAAAAGGGAAGCTTTCAGCTAGCTGGTTCATATCTACATACACAATCATAAATATTCCCTTTAACCAATTTTGCTGCCAACCGCTGATTCTTCACCATAGCAAGCTGCAAAATCACATAAAGCATGTCAAAGACTGAGGCACAAAGAGAGCGCATTATACTTTAAATTTCATGGAAGGAAACCGTCTTTAAAATGTTTTAAGTGACTGCTATAAGCCTTACCTTTAGAGCATCACATTTGAACTTTGCATTATAATTGGTATGCAAAGACCGGCCCATCCCTTCCAAAATTACCTGCACACGGGGAAAAAAACATCCCCAGTAAGTTGCACTAATTTTCTGAATAAGATAGCTGCATCTTTTAGTTTATAAAAGAAAGGAGCACCATACCAGATCTGCATCTTTGGCTGCAGCTGCTAACTCTGAGCTCACTTGCCTCAAGTCTATGCATGGACTGCCACATCCATTCTCCACAACCATCAGAGGAACGGAAGGTGTATTTTCCTTGTAACCATCTTGGATATTGCTCATAGCATCAACAAGCAAGCCTCCTGCTTCAGCTGCTCCTCGAAGAATATCGCAGTGCTATAAACCAAAGCAATATTACCGAGCTAATGAGATAATATGTATAGGGAACGAGAAAGAGAAAGCTCTAAAATATTATACAAATATGCCTTAATAGTGCATTGATTCATTTCCATTTAGAGAACAAGGTAAAAAGCATTATTCCTCTATTTAGAAAGGGAAAGAGATTGGCAAGAGGAGTTATACATCCAAAGGCGGATCTAAGATTTTAAGTTTATGAGTTCCTACAACGACTTCAAATTAATATATACAATAATATATAGGTTCACAGTCAAATATTTATAGATATTTAAGAAATTTCCAAACATATAATCAGAGTATGAGCAAAAATTACTGGGTTCACATGAGCCTGTTACTGAAGCTGTGGACCCACCCCAGTGTACATCACATTATAACTAATAGAAAGTCCTTGAAAATCAACATACCTTCGCAGCCTCAGCAACAATATCAGGCAACTCCATTGCAGTAACATCATTTAGTGCAGGAAGTGAGTTCGCTACCAGCACAACCTGCATAAAATTTTGAATGGCTGACCTTTGGAACCTAAAACGTTCATATATGACGGGAGATAGGGAAGGATCATACAAAGCAAACAAGGTAGCAATTGAAAGTGGTTATTACAAGTTAAATAAACACTTATCTTGTACATTATCAGATAAGGAAAGTATCACTAAATTTATAAAGCTTAAACAATGGAAATGCAAGGTAATTTACCATGAAGCAAAACATTAAAAATTTAGATTCTTAAAGGCAAACCATACTTCAGTTCCACGCCGGAGAAGTTCCCTTGCAAGGGGAAGCATCCCTAAAACAATATCCGCACCAGAGTTGTCAACAAAAAGAAGTGCTCTTTTATGTGGCAGCAGCTTTCTGTCTCCAGACCCTAGCATTCTCTCTTTAAATGCATCAAAATCGTCCACCTAAAGACAGAAGCATGTCATTAAATGCACATTCTCTAGCAGTAAGGAAAAAACAACATAAGTATGACTTTTCTAATATTATTTTTCCTTTCACTTACCCGCCACGGTCTTTGCATCTTCTTGCGACTCATTCTATAGATTTCAATAATTGTTCCTTTGTGATAGAGATCAACACAGGCACGTGATCCCCAATCAAAGATGTTAGCAGCAAGAACACCTTCTATTAGTGTAAGTAATCTCATATCCTACAAGATAGAAACTAGATGTATCAGCAAATAGACTAAAAAAATACACAGCATATACTTAATGATCTAGCTAACCTACTTCAAGGGAGGAAAAAGGGAAAAAAAGTAGAGAAGGAAATGTATGAGAAAATACATACCTCAGTCAGGCTATCAAGCTCCAGCAGAAGATCAGGTAAAACTGCAAGTGAAGCTTCATTCTCCCTATAAAATATTCAATGAGTGGGTACGATAAGTGTACTTTGCTTCCAAGACAATAGAACAAGAATGTGTCCCTTCCATATGAAGATACCTTTGTTTAATGGTACGGTAAGCATCAAAAAAGTGAAACTCTCTCAAGCATTCTTCTCTTAGCTCCAAAAGGTTGGCAAGCCCTAGCTTTCCATAAGCTGCAGGTTCCTCCATCAATCTGTAACAAAATATAAAGATATTCTTTTGTAGCAACTTTACAAATATTATTGGGAAGTGTTAACACTCCTATTAGCTTTATACCCTCCTGATTTTCACTAACAATTAATTTTTCCATTTTTGAATTTCTCTATTCAAGATCTATAGTAGTTAAGGTATTATCTTATGACTTATAGTGAAGTAGTTCTGCTCTTTATCTAAGAAATATGGCCTTAGCCCCGGTTAGTTTTCACTAAGATTAAGATGTCAAAACTTGAATACACATCTGAATATCAAATTATTGTATCAAGATCTGAATACGTTATAACTAAAACTAATTGTTTTCAGCATCTGAATATGGATAATTAACTTTATTAAAAAACTAATAAATAAAGAATTCAAATAAATTACAAACATATTTTACATCCACAAATAGTACTCCCTCCTTTCAATTTATGTGGCAAAGTTTGAATAGGTACGAAATTTTAAAAAGTACGGAAGACTCGATTTATTTTTTTAATAAAATTATTTACCTGATAAAATAAAAAAAGATAAATAAACTCTTGGAGTCCTACATAAGAACAAAAACTGTTACTCCTATAAGATTAATTAACTCAAAGACCTATGTAACAATAGGCTACTATAAAATAACATCTAGACATGGATATGGAAAAGGGAATACAACCGAATAAAAAATTGCATCAAAATAAACAATGAATAATACCTAGCCAAGTGTGCGGAAAATGCCCGAGCAAATGCACCACCCCTTCTTTTGGCATCGTCAGTCCCACCCTCACTAGCCACTGCCTGGAAGTCAAGGATTAGCTTTCAAACCATAAAAATATGGGAGACATAGCGAGATAATATAAGAGAAAAGTAAATAGTGATGCACATTGCACAATTCAAAACAAAATGACATTGGTTTCCCCTTTATTGTTCTAAACAATCAAAAGATCGAGTATGACATCTCATGAATTGAATGAACAGCTGAAGCACAAATCAGTTCCTTGACCTAGGGAAGGGACAAGAAGAGAGTGGAAATCTCCATCCGAACCCCTCTGACTAGTTTTTATCTGGACTAGAAAAACTGTCAAGTCAAGCTTTACCCTTATCAAAATTAAGTCAATTTTTGCATCTTGGTTTCCTACAAGATAGTATAAATAAAGTTACTCGTAATATTGACTTGTTCTATCCATAAAAGTAGGAGTATCAAAAACCTCACTTGTAGCAGCAATTTCATAAAGAGATCAGCACTCAGAGCAGTGTATGAAGAGATTAACAAGAATACGACGTCTAAAGAATCAAATATTTTGCAGATGATATTGTACAACGTTATAAATATTTAGTTCCTCTACACATTTCTTGGTAATCCATTACTGCACTTATCACTAATTTGGTAATATCACTATGGTATTCATCCATATATTTTAGATTCAATTACAAGATCCAGTACTTCTTATTATAAGGACAGTGAAAAGAAAGTCACTTGGAATTCTGCTACTTTGGTCTCTTTGGTGGGTCAATGAGAGAATGTGCTTATGTATTCAAATGCAAGAATAATTCATAATGCAGCATGTCCTTGAATAAAATATGTTGTTTTTTGGCTTGATTTTTATACAACATAGTTGGGCTTTCAACATTTTATTGCATATGTTTGGCTAGATGACTTAACAGCAACCATGCCTCAATACCATATTAGTTGAGGTAGGTATTTGCTAGATGAAAATGCAAGAACAGTTCATAATGCAGTATGTCCTTTAAGTACAAAAGGTTGCTTTTGATTGATTTTGGGGTAACACAATTGAGCTTTTCATCAACATTTTACGTCCATTTTGAAGCTAATCCTCCATACTCTCTCTTGCAACGCAACTTTTATGAAGATATCATTCAGATGTACAATAATGTGAAACGCAATAATAGTCCTCTTTTCGTCTTTATCCACCAAGGAAATTGCTTTACTGGTCTTGCATTTTCAGCACTCAAATTTTTAATTAAAATGATTGTTTGATAGGCCATGAATTGAGACACATAATACATGGAAGCCTTCTTCTCTTGGGCAGAAACAAGGATTTTGACATGATTAAAAGGTCAATGTCTTACCTTGTCAACAAGATCCGACAAATGCTCAGATAACACAGTGAACCAGTACCTACAGCATCACCGAATATTAGTCTAAGAAAAAGAACAAAGAAACCAAAAACAGGAAAGCAGGCTTGCTTGGCTATTACAGAGAAAAAAAAGAGCAACTTATTAGTGTGCAATTTCAACTTACTCTAGCTCGCCGTGATCTGAGAGGTCTATGGTATTTGGCTCATATCTGTTAAAAAGCAATTCAAAACTCGGTAAAACACAATAATCTTCAAACGAGTGTTCCAGAAATAGTAAAACGTGCAAACACAATATACTTCAATAAAATCCTTGCCTTATCAAGTACCTTTTACATCTACACAAATAATGAAAGATATAAAATGAAAATGGGGCATTTCTAGAACTTTTAGTGTGAAAGCAGTTTGCAGGCTAAGCAAGTCCAGAGACCAAGACAAATAAACACTGACAGCCTCTTCAAAGAAAACAAACAGAATGGAATGAAACTAAGATAACCAGAGATAAGAAATGAAAGTAAAATAACCAGAATGTACAAACAGACAATGATTACAACTAGGAAGGAAGGAACTATAAAAGATCAGCTCAAATAAAGAGCAGCACCTTTTGTTGAGCCACACAAAAATTGCAAAAGATCTGCCCAAAAATCAACTTACATTTTTGGATCTGCTAAAAGTGGGAAAACATCCAAAGATGGGACCAGATGCAAAACTCCAACATTTAATTTACTTGCATCAGGTCGCAGAACTCCTTTAGATGATGGAACTTCAAAGCCTCCAAGGCCGGTAGTAGCTGGTGGAGCCATTGGAACAGGAGCAGTAATTTCAGTTCCCTTTCGCACAAATTTCTCCATCCACGATATCTGCAATCACATATAGTTTATTATGTAACATATCCCATCAAAAACCAGATAACTGAGAGACAAGAAACATCAAGCTACATGATCAATCTACCATTGAAAAAAAAAATTTAGTCTCCCCCAAAGATTAAACCACTTTACCTGCTAACTTTAGCTTCTATAAATTCAGAATTCATTACAGGTTGTCAAGCAACTATGGAGTAAACTTGAAAAGTGGGACTACACCTTATATTTCACTAATCTGATTGATCAAACTCCCCTATCAGAATGGTAAACCAGTTGACCTGCGGACTTTAGCTTCTATAAATTCAATATTCAATATAGCTTGTCAAGCAACTATGGAGAAGAACCAAGGAATTAAAATCAATCTCCCCAAAATTAAACCTATTTACCTTCTATAAGTTCAAAATTTAATAAAGCTTGTCAAGCAACTATGGAAGCGACAGCGCAGGAGGAGGATAACAAGTAATTATACAGAAGGAATGTTTCTCCAACCATCTCTAGAAGCAACTCTTTACCTATCCTCATAAAAGCATTAAAATTCGGAATATATATAAAGGAAGTAAAGAGCAATAGTCGCATAGTTAATACCAAACTGCAATGACAAATTTCCCGATAAAACCAGAATTGTGGGTATATTGGACTAACTGGGTCAGTTTAGCGAGCTGACTCATAACCTTTACACAACCCATGACACTTCAACTAATATGGCCAACTTCATGTGCCTTTTCACATGCCACTTCCCATTATTCTACTTGTATGTATTATTGGTCATAAATGGGTACCATATTCCCACCTTGTCACATAGTGGTTACCCCACAGAATATATGCTTTATAGCTTCAGGAATTTATTCCTTATTAAATATAAAAATAATATATACTCCTTAAGAAACAAAAGTTCTCACATCTTGCATTCAGAAACTACTTGCAACAATCTATGGCAAAAGAATCAGCTTAGAAACTCCATATGAAATCAAGAACTACATGTCAAATCATTAACTGCAAGGAAGTGGAACATTTGCAGGGCATTCAAACTATTGAAAGACACTACTGCTAACAGTCTAAGGCATACAGGAAACTTAGCACATTCATACCCCATACCCAGTGCACACGAGTTTAAAACTTTAAAGTAATACTAGCCTTCTCATTCAAATCTCCCAGTGGTGGGCCGTGAACATTTCCTCCAATGTATGGTGCACCCATCGGGAATCTTTCCACTAACTGATGAACCATCAGATCATCTAAACCATGCTTTTCGTAGCTCATAAAAGCACCCAGAGCGCCCAAGAAACCTTCATGTCGCAAGAACATAGCTTGTGCATCTCCCTTGGACCTATTCAAAGATTTGGAGTAGGAGTGAAATTGATGAAGAGACAATAATGAATGAAAGAAAGAAGCACATGGTTTGGATAAAAGAAAAAACTAGAAAAAGACCTAGTGACTAGCTTTAAATAATGAATCCTTGTAAAATTAATCAATTTCTCACCAGAACTGAACAGCAAAAGAGATTGTGTCCATAGTGTAAGCATGACCTCGTATGAAAAATCCTCCAAAGAATATCCTTTTGAGTCCAAAACGCAGTGCATTGAGATAAGCTATCTAGAAAATGTTTTAAAGATAAATTTCATGGTTAGGCGATATCTAATAGTATATAATACCCATCAAGCAATGACTCGTTTCCCAGAAACTACTCATTCAGAAAGGAAAGAATCAGAAATGTACCTAACAATTTTTCTCTTTTGAGGATAAAGTAAATATAGCTCACTGAACTAACATTATAAACCTCTAGTCATGGAGAACTTGGCAGAAGAATTTGCCTGATTCTAAATTATTAAGGCACTCATGTTCTTGAAACTCTTTGAGTTTCTTCACAAGGCAGGCATTTGATATAAACCAAAATAGAAGCTAAAAATAGAAACTCAAATTTCCAGTGGGGTTTGCGATGCCCGCATCCTAGTTGATCAAAAACTATTCAGGCTGTAAACCACATCAGCATCCTCTCATCTATTTCTTTAAAGTGCCAATTATTCATGTAGGTTAACTTTTAACAAGATATCAGTCATAACTCATATGCAATAGTAAAATCTTGATGTTCTAGAGTCTGAACCGCATATTCTGGAATGTTTGGCTAGAGAGGAACAATAGATGTCTTGAGGGGAAGGAAGAGAACTCTTTGCTGTTGAAGTATAGATGCATTCATAGTTTTAAAGCCTGGTGTAATGCTGAATTCTTGAATATCTTGATGTAATGATAGATTTTATTGATCCCTTACAGCCTTAGAGGATTCCTAGATAGTTTTGTTGTACTGTCTTGGTGCTGAGTTTATTATCAATAATACCTTTACTTATAAAAAAAAAACTCAAACAATGATTTCTTGGTCCACTTCCATTCTTTGAGATCAACAACATAACAAACCAATGTAATCCCACAAGTGGGGGCCTGGTCTCTATGCGATCAACTATTCACAAATTTGTCACAAATTATGACTTGGTGCACAAAACAGGATAGATCAAAGATTGTACTTAACCCTAAATATAGAACTTTTTTAGATCAAGTAAAAGTTCCCATTAATAATAACAGGGCCAACTTGGACCCTAAATATAGAACTTGACATAAATGCTTTGTGAAATTGTAGGGATCTTAAACGTGGGATACCTGACCAATATTGTATGAAATCATGCGCAGCAGGGATAGAGATATGTCTTCAGGCTTATAATCTTCAAGATCCTTGTTTTCTGAAACTGTCTTCCCAAAACTCGAAGCAATTGTTGAAGCTGAAAGGCCAATCTATAGAGATATTATAGATCTTGAGTAGATAATCATTAGGATGCATAGCAAATATGAATCAAATAAAACAAAAGGAAAAAACAACTACAGGCTCTCCGAAGAAAATCATGGAGCTTTATTTTCCCACATGATTAAACACACGAAGTAGACCACTAAAGTTCACCTCTGTTTAATCAGTAAAATAAATCCTAGATAATAGATCCTGGTCTATTAGAATGTACCTTGGAGTAATCCATACCACCATAGATGTCGCCAACAAGCATGTCTATGGTTCTATTGTCTCCACGCTGACTGAGCTCTAGCAGTTCATCAAAACTGTAACAGAGAATTGACAGAATCAATTACAATTATGTAATTTTAGTCCCATAATAGAGTGTTTAGGAAGTCATATCCAAGGCTAGTGGAATCTGGAAAAATATCCCATTGTCACTCATACAAAAATTGGAATCCTGTCCCATTGTGAATGGGCCTAATTACACGTGCTCTGAGACATGTGATGCTATAATCTTTTGTTACCTTTTGTACCTCTCAACAACCTTCTTGGTACTACATAAAAAAGTTGACTTCATCTTCTCAAAAAACAAGAGGGAAAAAAAGAAGAATAAGTGATGTATGAAATTGTGCTCATGGATTCTCAATCCTCTATTAATCTCTCTAATTTATTCTCTCCAAATATGATACGCAAAAGAGGCAAAGGAAGAACATTATCCAAATGCTATCTAATCAAAAGTACCTCTTGCATTTAGTTAACAACCTCCCCAATCCCCAATATGTACCACCTCCAACATTTGTGCCACTGACCCGCTGAAACTGCCCATCCCCATCAACCTATAATAAATTAATAACGCAAAAAGAAGATAATTAGCAGCTACTTGAATCTCAATAACACCAAACAAGAAATAAAGAAGTGTACCTTGATCATACTAACACCAGAACCGATATTCACGAGCAGATATGGAAATAAATCATTCTGGTCTATCTGCACAAACTCCTTGTGACCCTCCATATGCGTAAAAGCTTCATGACGGATTGCCTATTCAAAAACATCAATCGACAATATAATCAACAAAGGCAATGATGTAAGCAAAAGTCAGGGATCATTGTCTAACAGCCCCCAAGCTAAATTAAGTCAAACTAGGAAAAGATGAGGCCAAACCTGCCTGACCATGAACATCCAACAGACACAGAGTATTCTTTACATAGAAACGAAAGTAGAAAACAACTTCTGAATTAGCTTCTTCAAAATGGGGATTAGGATAATTCCAGTTTTCACAACTTGAATTTTCCTGTTCTTAATATGGAGCTAAAGGGTGATGGCACTATGGCAGTCAGCTTTCAAGGACATAAAATAGTCAGGACTTGCTGTACTTTTTGAAAGTTTGGTGTAGGTACTTCCACAATAAATAAGAGCAGATCTATCTACAATATATCCTACTAAAACTGCAAAAAACTGCCTCGGTTAATTAGGAGGCTTTTCTTGAAGTGATTCACAAATCCTGAATGCCAGATGCTTCGTGATGATCTCTATCCTAAAAATTGTGGGCCAGAAAGCCCTCCATAAGACAATATTTACAAGTAAATTTGAAAATCAGCGTTGCGTTGTTCTTTGTACTACTCCCAAGAGAAATGTGATCAAGAAAGCAACATTTATGCACTCTATTCGGTCAAACAAAGGACTTGGATCCAAAGCTGCCACTATAGGAGAAAATGCAGAGTGAGACAGCTAGCAAGAAAAAGATCAGTTTTAATCGATTGGAGTTCCAGTTGAACATCGAGCAATACCCAAGGGACAGGAAATTAGATCTTACCTTGAGTAAGAAGTTTGCACCAGCAACAAGACAATTCATTTCATCTTCTTTCTCTATACTGACTCCCAGCCTTTCCTTAAAAAGATCAGCGAACTTATATGCTCCACCACCTGTAGCCTTTTCACAAAACCAAACCAGTTAAACTTGTAGCCTTTTCACAAAACCAAACCAGTTAAATAGGTGAATGTATGTGTGAATTATTAAAACTAATAACTAGCAGCAAACTGAAGTAAAAACCAAATTACACTTTATTATTTTATAGTTAAAGTACTAGCTGAATAACTGCTCTGAAGTGGTAACCAGAGTAAGGTGGATTCTTTTTTTTATGGGGTTAATCCTCAGGACCAGCCGCAACCTTTGATACTCAGGGTAATGGGCCCTCCCCTCTACCCTTCTCCACTTAAATACCAAGCTTAGTTCACATTGCACAGGGATCAAACCTCCGCTATACGCTCTAAAAGGGGGTCATGGAATATGACCCAAGTTATAAGTCCCTAATCTTTGCCACTTGAACTAAGCCTTGGGGGCTAGTATGGTGGATTTTATTATTATCATAATCATCAGAGAAGAATGCAATGAGAATCTCATTAGGTCATCGGTAAGTTTCCTATTAGTAGTTTCTTACAAAGGTCAAGGGGACTTTTTCAAACTAGAATTATGTGCCTTTTTTACGTCACCTAATTTTAAATGAAATATACACCAAGATGATCCTGTAGTTTAAGTAGCTCGGAAAAAAAACTACTACAGATATGAGACAGAAGATGCTCTTTGGTGAAAAAAAAGTACAATTATGAAAGCTAGTTCGTTCAATAAGACAGGTCTAGCTATGCCTGAATAGGGGTATATGGAATCAGTTTCTCTTTACATAGAGACCTCAGGGCATAGTATGCTCTAGCATTTATTTAGTTTCTTAATGCCTATTCTTTACTTTTCTTTTCTTTTCTTTCTTTCTCCTTTTTTTTCGCTTGGATTTATTTTGAGTACTTCAAAGTTCAAATCTATTTGCTTCTTCCTCCATATAACTTGATTCTGATCAAACTAAAACTGGAAGTAGACTTCCTGGCTCAAGAGCATTGATACATAATAAAAAAGTTAAAAGTGTCCCCTCTTTAACAGATTAAATTTTTCGATGATATGGTCACAAAGATCAATATGGTACCAGAGAAAATAAAGTTCCCAGGTTTAAATGTCACTACGATGATATCAAAGAAGTATTTTCACGTGTTTGGCCCTAGAAAAGAGAATAATACAACATTCAAAGGAAGAAAATAAAGTATCTGGCTCACACGTGTGGAAGTGTGCTATTACATAATTAAACAAATAAAAGTTACCTCCCTCACAACTTCAACTTTTAAATGAGGTTGACATGCAATTCAACAAGTATGATGTTTACCTTAATTACTGCATTTTCACTTGGTGGGGCATCAGAAGGCCAACATTGTGAATCCATCCCTGGCCACAAGATTATGAACAAAATATAAAAACTACTCTTGTCAATGTACGTGGAGCCGATCAAGAACATTTGAAAATCACGGGGCAATATTGGACATTAACAAAATTCGCAATTCGAAAATAATGGATAAGTCAGAGCTATACCACCGCAATGAAGTTGCTTGGAATGAATAAAATCTAAGCACTCATTAATGTTTGATGTCTCAAACTTGACAAAATGAAGCCTCCCTCCAAGGATAGGATAGCTTCTTCTGCTGCCATTAGAAACACCCAATCTCTCCTTAATTTTCCTCTTTCTCCCATCATCCACTTGTCGGTCCGCATGTCTTGAAAAGTAAATCAGCTTGATAAGAGAGCCTGGATTAAGAAATCCATGGAAAATTTTATTCCAGTACTAATATGATTCAGGTTAATCGTAATAAGCTTTTTTCGCACATCAAACTCAAAACCAGTGCAAGAGTTCGGCATTACACCAAAAGCATATGAAAGCAGAAAAAGTTGGGACAAAAGTCAAACTTGGAGACACCACAAGGATTATCCACAATCATATCAGTGGTAGTGTTTTGCCCAAATTTTCAAAGTTATCAAAGAACATACTAGCAACATTGAACTGGGAGTATGAAATAAAACAAGAAACTATCAACTTCATATCCATTTTAACAATAAGAATTACACAAACATCAAATCCCAAACTTCTTAAGACTCCAATAAAAAACATGAAATCTTACCACCAATATCCAAAGCAAGGTGTGAAATATCATCAGTCTGATTAGGCAACAGAATTGCGGGATCCTTTTCCTCAAAATTCCCCTGAATTGCAGCACCACTTACATCTAGCTGTGGGCGAGAAGATGACCTATGAATTGAGCTCCCAGGCAAAGGCGCCATATCTTTCTCTACAATATCCTTGTCAGAAATCTGTTGAGATTCCTCATTTATATCGTTAATATCAATGTGAGAGTGGTCCTTTGTCGCTGGACTTGCCATTAACTCTCTCTCTCTCTCTCTCTCTCTCTCTCTCTCTCTCTCTTTCCTGCCTACCTTGCTCCTAAACCCAAACAGTTCTTCTTTAGTCAAATCACAGATGGGTCCAATTTGGTTAGCGCACTTTTCTTTACGCCAACAAAATTCAAGTCCAGTCACCAAACTGCTGCGACGAATAAACAAAGTATAAAGTAATATTGTTATATACACGTCAGTGAAAGTCAATATCAACTGTTCAAAAATTTGGTTCTTTTCCACCCAGATACAAAAATAAATTTAAGAATTACCAAACAGGGATGACAGGCTGTAGTCTGTAGATAATAATAATAGCGATCGGCCTTTTTGTTTCCCCTACTAATAGGGATTAAATTATGCAGGACGAAGATTAATGTTTGAATTATCTCTATCTCAACAATAAGTGAACCATTGATGAATTGGCCGTAAATGGTAGTAGCAAGTGTACGACAATCGTGCATACAACCTAAAATGTTGGGACCCAGAAAAGAAAAAGTAAATAAACAAGATGATGATCATACAATTGAGTGTTAAGCAAACTAACTCAGACCCATTTGTAGAGGATTCGTAAGAGAAAATTGAATCTTGGGGATGCGATTCTTGATTTTCAGTCTCTTGTTCTGAGTCCGTTGTGCGTAAGGTCTGTAAAGAAGCGTTGAATGGTCGCTCAGTGAGTAGACACTCAAAAGTTGTTTGGATGCGGATAATATTTTCTAATAAATACATTATTATATCACATTAAAGATTGTTACCCCATTATTTTTACAGATTTTATTTATAAAATTATACTATGTTATTATATTCTACAGTATACGCCGATCTTATCCCAAACTAATATTTTTATATTTAATAATAATTTAATTTTAAAATATATATTTATCTCTTAATGAAATGATTTATAATTACAAAGATATTTATAACTTATTTTAATTTTTTTTTTTAAAAGTGTCCAATCAAATATTAACCAACACATACATTGACAAGGAGGGAGTGTAATACCTTAAAACATTGGCCGGCAGTGTGAAAATTAGTTATCTTGTCTTATGTCTAGACACCAACTTCAATCCTAAAGGAGAGCATGCTTTGATTATTTTTAAAAACCATCATCATTCGGAACACCATTAATTCCTGTTTAGAATTACTGTGAAGAATTTTGGTCCAAAGTTAAAACGTTAACTACCTCATAACTATTATCTAAAACTTACCGGTCGGAGCAATTTTCTTATATAGAGAGAGAAACAGAGAGAGCTAAGAAAGATAACAACATACCCAATTAGATCAAAAGAGAATAATATGCCAAAACATTTAAATTCTTTTGACAGTCTTATTTTTACTTTTTACCATAGGAAAAAGAATCGACTTTATTTACACTACTATGTCACATTTATCTATTAGAGATAATTGTTTTACTTTTAAAATAATTCAACTTTTTAGTAAATAATACATACACAAAGCTTCAAGCTTTTCACTTGAATATGACAACTATGTGACACAGGTGATGCATCTACTACATCTTGGTCACAGGCTCTAATAAACCATTGTAATTATTTGCAAAAACATAGGAGCAGGATACTGTAGCTTAGTCAACGTCTAAGCGACGTGGGTAACAGAAACATGCAAAAGCAAGATCCACTCTTCATCCAGAGTAACAACATTACAAACCAAACAGACAAGAGAGCTAATTTACATCTATGAAAATCCAGGATACACGACCATCCCTGATCTTCGTTCTTATACCCAACATCATTGAGCGAATGCTATGCATTTCTCAGCTAGCATATCAAGCTGCTTTTACCGTTGACGCATTTTCTGCATTGTCATTAGATTTTGCCTTCTTCACCTCGTAATCCTTCACAGCAGCCTTAATTGCATCCTCAGCGAGCATACTGCAGTGCAGTTTAACAGGTGGAAGGGAGAGATGTTTTGCTATCTCCCTGCAGTAAAGTCAAATATGTTTCAGAATACATACTCACGGTCTAGAAAAAGGCAGACTAGCAATTAACCATCCAGCAGGTTGAACAGAAAACAACAACACAAAAGAAAAGGTCAAAATACTTTACAACTGTTTCTACATAGCCCATAACCTATCTGATCATCTCTCTCCACAAATGATACAAAATTAGGGGGGTTCGATCAAAGATAACGATAAGGGACAGATGTACAAAGAAGCCAGGTCTATTTAGATCTGAGACTACTGGTACTTCTGCTGTTTCGGAGCGCTAATAATGCTGCATAAACTGAAGTTGAACTATGTCTCGCTAATATATCTCACACTAGAAACAGGCCTAACGAAAGCACACGCTTACATGGGGCTCCCTCAAAAAGCAATCAATTTCAAGATTGAACAATTTCCTTCCAAGTATGGTCGAAGACAGTAATGACACAGGAACTCAGGTCTTCTAAGAATATATATGCTTTCAGTAAACGATAATCTCATTTTAGATTCAAGTAAAATTTTCAAACAAATTGGAAATAGATCAAATTTAAACTTCACAGAACTGGACTTGATAACCTTCCTCACATAACTCAAAGATTCACCAGGTTCTTCAAACAAGAGAATCTGAGCATCAATTCTCTCATAGATAATCCTATTTAGAAATATTGAACCAATCTATAAATAACAAAAAAGCAATACGGAAGAAAAAGGCTTTCCTCACAACACTTCAAGGCCAGAAGCATGCAGCATTTTTAGAGGGGCCAAGGAATGTAAAAGAATTCTAATAATGGAGCAGTAAGAAGCTGAAGCCATGTGACCCAGAAAACAAAGATGATAAATTTGATTAAGCCATCAGGAGCAAGGAAATAGACCAGGGGACCAATAATTAAAAAACAAGAACAAATTTTAAGGCTTTACCCCAAAGGAATCCCTGCACACTTAAAATTTTCTCAATGGCCTGGTCAAAACTGAGGACAAAGAGGGGATTTGTAAAATGTTTTAAGCCACGTGTATACATGCATCAGAAAAATGCTTTTAAATATAACTGCATCTCACAGAAAGTCTAACAAGCATTGCCGATAGTTGGTCAATCCTCACTTCTTCCCCTGATATAAGTTGGTCAAGCCTGAAGTTGGAAGGTAGCTCTTTGGTATCATGTAAATACTTCTGGCACAAGTTGGTCAAGCCACATATCCCGTTCCTCAAAGTAAGTTCGCTCTAAACTATATTTAACTTGAATAGGTACCTGACAGCCAGCCAAACTGGCACTTCATGTACATGGTTATGCTTTTGAGATTTCTCTTACAGATGAGGTCCATCCTCAATCTTAACTTACTGTGATGAATGGCTGGATACAAGGCTGGCCATTTCCAAGTTATGTTGGGTTCAGGGCTTGAGGTTTTCGACGATAAGAGACTACTTTGGTGTAGGAAGTATCATCACGGCTAGAGTTCTTCTATAAGGTACAGGTTGCAGCAGTCATAGTGCCTGCCCTGAATGAGTAACAGGCACTGTTACCTTGTAAGGATACATGGCTCTTTAATAAGAGATTTTGGTTTATCTCGCTTCATTTATGCGCTATGAAGTCATAGCAATGCCTTTGACTTACTAACACACACTTTAATTTTCATGATCCCCACTATGCGTGAAAATATAAATGTGAAGAATTAAAAGGACGGTTATAGCCCAGAATTGAAGCTTTAAATTCAAAAAAGAAATGACGTAACTTCACACACAAAGATAAAGACGTTTTAGAGAGTTAATAAAGTACTAATAAAACTGTGACTTCCTTAGAGTAATTTTAAAAAATCAACAGCAGCACCAGAATACCAAAAAATGCAGCACAGTAGCAGCATCAGAATACCAAAAAATGAAGCACAGTAGCAGCACCAGAATACCAAAAAACGCAGCACAGTAGCAGCACCAGAATACAAAAAAAACGCAGCACAGTAGCAGCACCACAATACCAAAAAATGTAGCACAGTAGCAGCACCACAATACCAAAAATCGCAGCACAGTAGCAGCCCCACAATACCAAAAAATGCAGCACAATAGCAGCACCACAATACCAAATAACACAGCACAGTAGCAGCACCACAATACCCAAAAATGCAGCACAGTAGCAGACAACAATACCAAAAAATGCATGTTTTCCTTTTATAAAAAGTAAAGTTGTAAAACTTTGGGGAAAGAAATGGGGGAAGAGAACAAGTCAGCTTTGTTTTAAGATGGAGAGGGAATTTATTTGGCTTGAACGGAAAATCACATGATATTAGTTGTCTCTGTTAAAAACTCACCGCTGTTAATATTAGAACTAAATATGCACCACTTTTTAAAGAATATAGGACTATTAATGCTCCACCCCGAGAGAAATAGGATCATTTTGAGCCCAAGTCCAAAGAAAGTGGAATATTTTGAGCTTTTTCTAGACCAAAAGACTTGCTGCATTCTATTTTTATTTTCGGTTAATTTTTCTTTTTCTTTTCTTTTTTTGAGTTAGTATTTTTCGGCTAAGTTTCAATAAGCTTTTCTTCCAAGGTTTCAGTAAGTTCATATAAAGAAAGTATTCTGAAGCTCAATTTGATATTCCTATTTTAAGGGAGCACCTTCTAATTGACCTGTTACAGGTAGGGCTGAGATATCCAGTGTATTAATCTCATTCTCTTTTTAAACAAACTTATACCTTCAATTTTGCAGAATTGACACATACAAGATAAAAGATAACCTCTATTCTCCAAGCAGTTAAACCTTGATCTTTTGAGGGTGTTAGGAGGATGACGCAAACCGTGCATCCAAAGAGCTGAAGTAAGATCTACGGTTCAAATCTCAACAAAGATGACACGGTAAATTATTCATCTGTTTAATCTCGGGGACAAGAATTACTCAGGTACACCAGTACTACTGAGAGCTAACATGTATCCAGTCAGTTGGTCAACGTGCACGCCAGCTAATACCACCACCCGAATTACGCTACCTGGCTACTTTGGTTAAAATGCTAATTTGCAGCACAGTATTTTGAAAACTGAAATCCAACACAAGTTGGGAGCCACTGAGTACACTCTTTACCATTTCAAAAGCAATATTGGTATTGTCCCAGACACCCAGGTAAGAACAACATGGCAGGACCATTGAATTGAGGACATCTCGTTAAAATTTGAAATGGAACACAAAAGTCGAGAATCAACTGTTCAATTTCTTATAAGCAGGGTCGCCTGAGGAAATCATGAAGGCAGGAAAAAAGTGAAGGGGACAATCTGAAACCACACTACGTACCCTAAAAACTCACACAAAAATGAGAAACTAAAAAGAAAGTTCAAAGGACTTGTGTTCTTTATGGACACACACAAAAATGAAAAAACTAAAAGAAAGTTCAAAGGACTTACGTGTTCTTTATGGACAGTACTTCCTCCATTTGTCTTCCTTTCACCCATTCCGTTGCTGAAAATGAGAAAAATTTAACAGAGAAGCACCAAATAACCATCTTAACAACATCAGATGCTTAATAAAAAATAAAATCAGTTTATAATATGTGCAAAGAGTAAACAGATTCATCTCTTTCAATTTTATTTTACCAAACTCAAAGACAAGGAAAAAGAATTGAAGAAACGTACCGACAGATGAAGAAGCAATAGCAGAGCCGCAACCAAAGGTCTTGAAACAAGCATCCGTAATTTTCCCTGTCTGTTCATCGACCTTGATTTGAAGCTTCATCACATCCCCACAAGCCGGAGCTCCGACAAGACCTGTACCAACTGTGGGATCGTTCTTATCAAAGGACCCAACATTTCGGGGATTATTGTAATGGTCCACCACTCTTTCATGATACAGCCGCGGCAAAACCCCTCGCGTCACCGGCGATCGTTGTCCTAGCCCCAAAATTCGATTTCCGACGTGCCTCAACATTTTTGTTATTTGCCCTAATTGATTGAATTTGGGAAATAAGGAGCTATGTCGATGCGTGTGTTGTCGTGTATATATATATATATATATATATATATGTGTGTATGGGTGAGGTTTCCCGTTTGTGTGGAAGAAGAAGAGAGGCGGTTCGACCGAACGAAAAAGACTTGTGGTTGAGATTTGCATGAAAAGGAATTGGGCTCAATGCTGGGCCTATGTATAGCCCTTACTAGTTGGGCCTTATTTCCAAAATGTAACTCTGCAACAACGTGAGCTCTCACAAGGGTGGTATAACTTTATATAGGAAGTTTTTTTTTAGATTAATAATTATCTTTTTTAGGATATTTTTTAATTAATAGCTAAAATCACTCATTATCCTTCTATTTTTCTCTCTCTCTCTTCGTGCTTTTTCTTTTTTTCTATCTATTTTTTCTCTTTCTTTTTCTCTTTCTCTTTCCCTTTCTCTTTCTCTCTTTTATTTAAATAAAAATTAATTATTCTAATTTAAAATCAATTTAAATAATACCAAAATGTTTAAAATTCACATATAATAGTTATAATATATTTGTATTTAAAATATTTTAATTATATATTCACCATATTTATTTAAAGATGCCTATAATATGTATCATAAATTGATTTCAAAATGTATTATAACTATTATTTATTTTTTCTTTTATTAATAATGCTAAAATATATTATTTTATTATAAATATTTTAGTTATATATTCACTACGTGCATTGAAACATACCTATAGTATATTGAATTCAAAATCTACTATAATTATTTTTATTTTTTTATCTTATTAACAAAACATATTATTGTATTGAAAATATTTTAGTTATATATTCACTACGTGCATTAAAACATGCCTATAATATATTGAATTCAAAATCTATTATACATATTTTTATTTATTTATTCCTCTTATTAATGGAATATATTATTGTATTAAAAATATTTTAGTTATATACTCATCATGTGCATTGAAACTTCTCTGTAATATGTGTAATATATTGAATTCAAAATGTATTACAATTAGAAGTCAATATTATACATTGTTATGAATTCATTTTTTGTTATTTCAACAAATTTAATATATTTTTAACAGCGTAAATTAATTTGAATAGTATTAGAATGTTTGAAATTCATACATAATAATTATAATATATTTGCATTTAAAATGTTTTAGTTATATATTCGCTACGTGCATTCAAACATGCTTATAATATGTGTAATATATTTAATACAAAATGTGTTCCCCCCGTGTGGCGACATGGGGGCGAAAAAAGGAAAGAGAGGGATGGGGTTTCTCTCGCTTTTGGCATAGCGGGCCCCCAGTGGGAGGCTCGCACGACGGGCTATTAGCTCAGTGGTAGAGCGCGCCCCTGATAATTGCGTCGTTGTGCCTGGGCTGTGAGGGCTCTCAGCCACATGGATAGTTCAATGTGCTCCACTTATTGTTTATATTTATTTCTTTTATTGTGTTAGAAATGCATTATATATGTATTTCTATAAAAAAAATATTTAATTTAAAAAGTAGTAAAAATATTATTTCTATAATTTTCAATTAAATTTTAAATTAGAATAATTAGTTATTATTATTAAAATAAAAGAGGGAGAAAGAGAAAAAGAAAAAAATGGATAGAAGAAAAAGGGGGGAAACAAACAAAAAAAGAAGAGAAGAAGGAGAGAGAGAAAAGAGAGAGAGACAGGGAAAAAGAAAGGGGGGAAACGGAAGAGAGAGAGAGAGAGAGAACGTTTTTGGTATTTTTATTTTTTTTGCTATTTTGGATAAGAAAAATACTGTTACTTTTGATAAGGGTAAAACATGTACTAAAATTCGTAATTAATATTATATATTATATTATTTAAGTAAATGGGTACTTTATATATCACAAGTTATGTCGCAAAAAGTATAACAAGTTACGCTCATGACACTGCATAATCTCACAAATTATGTCACAAGGCGTAATAAGTTGTGTTCTTACTGTTATTTTACATGGTCCAAAAACTTCCGTAACAGTGGTGCGATTTAATTTGAGCAACGAATCCTCATATAGACCCATACGTATACTCTATCATCTCACATTGGCTATCATCTCACATATACTCTATCATCTCACACTGCATAATATCTGAAAATTAAGTCTTAGTTTTCCTTCTTTGATTGTGAATTCAATAACTAAAATAATTTAAATATTTGATGATAAATTCAAAATCATAAACTTTAAATTTTTATTGTGTCATGCCTAAATGACTTACAACAAATAATAATATAAAGTATACTCTGGTCCTGCTGCTAGTAATTAATCCTAACTTAATTAATGTAATTAACATACATCCACTAAGTTCCTCTAGGTCTTACGTGATCAATTTTCTATTGATATCACTTTAAATGACAATTAGTAATTATAAAACTTAATGTACAATCGAAAGTGAGGTGAGAAGGGGAGACAGAGCTTCAGTTACAAAATCAATTTGTCCATTTAATTAACTTTTGAGCCACTTGTCTCATGCAAAAGAGACTCTTTTTATTGAAGGACATTTTAGTTGACTATGATCATAAGCTTTATTTTGTTTTACTACCTTTCTATTAAATGGTAAAAAGAAATTACTGCACTATAATTGTGAATTATTGAACATTAGGATATAAGTTGTAACTATGGCAAAAAGATTTTTTTTTATTTTTATGTCTTGTCACTTCTCAAACGTTGTCATGACCAAAATTATCATATTTAGCTTATGTATCTTCTAAAATAATGTCTCTTATTCTATTTTAAATTTGTTTAAACAATAATAAAAATCGATATTGCACCTTAAAACTGTTAAAAACTGTATTGGAAAATATTAAAACAGTAACAACAACTAAAAGTAATAAACACAGAATCTGGAAAATTAATGCAAGAACAAAATCGAGCCCACTGACTGCACAGTGTGTCCTTAAGGAAATTATTTTCCTCAAAGTACCCGAGGTTTTGAAATCTTTCCTTAGAACGATTTACTCACCAAAGTAGAGGTCTGCAAATTTTGGTGACTGCGAACCACTCGAAGGTTGTATATCACACGAATTTAGGAAGTACAGAAAGAAGAAGAAGAAGATGTTGTTTCAGAATTTTCGTATTGAACATTCTGAGGATTAAGAGACATATATAGACTGTTTGCACCTTTTAAGAAAAGACACCTGTTGGGAAAAGATTTGTCTGTTGAGAAAAGGTTTGCAACTTTTCGGACAAGGTTGCAACCTTTCAAAAATCTGTTGGAAAAACGGAGGGAAATAAATTTAAATTAATCCGGAAAAGAAACGGGTCGCGGATCGCGGGTCAGGATTTTCACTTAATTAATTAAATAAATAAAGAATAATAATTAATTAAAATTTAAAGGAAATTTGGTCCAAAAAGATTATTAATCAATCATATCAATTGACCAAATCCAAATACAAATCCAAATCCAAATCCAAATCCAAATCCAAATCCGAATCCGAATCCGTATCCGTAGCCGTAGCCGTAGCCGTAGCCGTAGCCGTAGCCGAAGCCGAAGCCGAGCCGAGCGAGCGACGACGACGACGGCGCGAGGGGAGACCCTCTTCTTGACCCTTTAGCAACATGAAGGAGATCTTCTACTTTTAAGTAGGAGACTTTTCATTTCCACCACCTATGTGGAACCAAATCTTATTTAATAAAGCAAGAGAGAACATATCATTTTCCTCTCCACTTCTTTTTCCCTCAATTTCCCATTCAAACTATCAATTAAACCCAACAATCCCCCACATGAATGGGAAATGTCTACAAGATAAAGGAATGCACGGATAAGTGTGTGATATACAAACGAAGATTAATTGCATCTGGATAAGTAGGTTTCCCTTTGAACTTTCCATAGTGAACTTATATAGGATATACTCGATCAATCGGTAGATGCGATATCTTTGAACCATCGAACTTTGTTGTATGACTAGATAACATAAGTCACACAATTAATCATCAACCATCTATGGTTCTCACGGTTGTGTTCGTTTCAGCCATGAACACCGCCTGATTTTGTGAATGCATAGAGAATGGGCCTTTACCGTCATTCCCCTTGAAGCGGCTTATACTTCACATTCACATAGGTGATTTCTAAACGTGTAGTCCTATAGACACGCTATCTAGTCATTTTCCGCCAGATTTAGATAATCATTAAAAAAACCTTTAATGATTTATTAACTCATTAAAAATCCTTAAGGTTTTATCCTTTATTTATGAACATTGTCATCATCACGAGAATGGGTTGAGTTATTTGACAATGTTGAACCGCCAATCATAACTTTGTTTGATCTCTTTGAACCTAGTTCATGGGATCTCCAGTCTACTAGGTAGAGTTACCGCCATGGTGACTTGTCCTAGGCCTTAACCCCATTCCCCTAGATGATCTTTCAACAGCCTCTCTAGATAAGCCTTTTGTTAGTGGATCCGATACATTATCTCTTGACTTTACGTAGTCAATAGTGATAACACCACTAGAGAGTAGTTGTCTAACAGTATTGTGTCGCCGTCGAATATGACGCGATTTTCCATTATACGTAACACTTCATGCCTTCTCTATTGCCGCTTGGCTATCATAATGTATACATATGGGTGCCAAAGGTTTGGGCCAAAATGGAATATCTTCCAAAAAAAATCGAAGTCATTGAGCTTCTTCACCAGCCTTGTCTAAAGCTATAAATTCAGACTCCATTGTAGAGCGGGCGATGCATGTCTGTTTTGATGATTTTCAAGACACTGCTCCTCCACCAATGGTGAAAACATATCCACTTGTGGATTTAACTTCAGATGATCCGGTGATCCAGTTTGCATCACTATATCCATCAATTACTATGGGATATTTATTATAATGCAAAACATAGTTTTTGGTGTGTTTCAAATACCCCAAGACTCGTTTTATTACCATCCAATGAGTTTGATTGGGATTATTCGTGAATCGACTCAACTTGCTAATAGTACATGCTATATCTGGTCGTGTACAATTCATAATATACATCAAACTTCCCAAAACTCGTGCATAGTCCAATTGTGAGTCACTTTTACCTTCATTCTTTTGAAGTGCAAAACTTACATCAATTGGAGTTTTTGCAACATTAAAATTTAAATAGTTGAACTTATCAAGAATGGTTTCAATATAATGTGACTGTGATAACGTTAGACCTTGTGGAGTTTTATGGATCCTAATTCCTAAAATTAAGTCAGCAACCCCTAAGTCTTTCATGTCAAATTTGCTAGCAAGCATACGCTTCATAGCATTTACATCGGCAATGTCTTTACTCATTATCAACATGTCATCAACATATAAACAAACAATGACTTCATGATTTGGAGTATTTTTAATATAAACACATTTGTCACACTCATTAATCTTAAATCTATTTGTCAACATTGTTTGGTCAAATTTCGCATGCCATTGTTTAGGTGCTTGCTTAAGTCCATAAAGTGACTTAACAAGTTTGCACACTTTCCTTTCTTTACCTGGAACTATGAAACCCTCAGGTTGTTCCATGTAAATTTCTTCCTCCAATTCTCCATTTAAGAAAGTCGTCTTAACATCCATTTGATGAATTTCAAGACCATATACAACTGCAAGTGTCACTAACACCCGAATAGATGTTATTCTTGTTATCGACGAGTATGTGTCAAAGTAATCAAGGCCTTTTTTTTGTCTATAACCTTTGACCACAAGTCTTGCCTTATATTTATCAATAGTGCCATCAGTTTTTTTTTTTTAAATATCCATTTTGATCCTAAAGGTTTATTTTCAAGAGGAAGATCAACCAATTTCCATGTATTGTTATTTAAAATTGATTGAATCTCACTATTGATAGTCTCTTTCCAAAATGCTGAATCAGAAGAAGACATTGCAGCTTTAAATGTTTGAGGCTCATTTTCAAGCAAAAATGTCACAAAATCTGGTCCAAAGGAAGTAGATATCCTTTGACGTTTGCTACGCCTTGGATCCTCTTCGGTTGGTTTACTTTCCTTTGGTTCTACTCGTGGTCGTTTAAATCTTTCACTTGAGGACTCACATTTAGTTTTATACGGATAAATATTTTCAAAGAATTCAGCATTATCTGATTCAATTACCGTATTAATGTTAATTTCAGGATTGTCCGATTTGTGAACCAAAAATCGACAAGCTTTTCTGTTTGTAGCATAGCCAATAAAAACACAATCCACAGTCTTTGGTCCGATTTTTACCCTTTTGGGCAAAGGAACTTGGACCTTTGTTAAACACCCCCACACTTTGAAATATTTCAAGTTGGGTTTTCTTCCTTTCCATAGTTCATATGGAATAGTTTGTGTTTTGCTGTGAGGTACTCTGTTGAGTATTCGATTAGCTGTAAGGATAGCTTCCCCCCACAAGTTCTGCGGTAAACCAGAACTTATTAATAAAGCATTCAACATATCTTTTAATGTTCGGTTTTTCCTTTTCGCAATTCCGTTTGATTGTGGTGTGTAGGGGACAGTAGCTTGATGAATAATTCCATATTCTAAACATATCTTTTCAAAAGGAGATTCGTATTCTCCACCCCTATCACTTCTAATTATTTTTATCTTTTTATTTAATTAATTTTCCACTTCGTTCTTGTATTGCTTAAATGCATCAATTGCTTCATCCTTACTATTAAGCAAATATACATAACAATATCGAGTGCAATCGTCAATAAAAGTTATAAAATACTTCTTTCCACCACGAGTTGGTATAGACTTCATATCACAAATATCTGTGTGAATCAATTCTAAGGGAATAGAATTCTTTTCAATAGATTTATAAGGATGCTTAGCATACTTAGATTCAACACATACTTGACAGTTTGATTTATTACAATCAAAGTTAGGCAATATATTTAAGTTAAGCAGTTTTCGCAAGGTTTTATGATTGACATGTCCTAAACGTGAATGCCATAAATTATTTAACTCAAGTAAGTAAGAAGAAACTTGAACTTTATTATCATCAACAACCATTACATTTAGTTTGAAAAGACCCTCAGTGAGGTAACCTTTTCCTAGATACATTTCATTCTTACTGACAACTACTTTGTCTGAAACTAGAACACACTTGAATCCATTCTTGATAAGAAGGCCGGCAGACACCAAATTCTTTTGTATTTCTGGAACATGATACACTTTGTTCAGCGTCACCACCTTGCCGGATGTCATTTTCAGAAATATTCTCCCATATCCTTCAATCTTAGCAGTTGCAGAATTTCCCATATAGATCGTCACATCAGGTGTTGCAGGGGAATAAGTAAAGAAGGCTTCTCAGACTGCACATACATGCGATGTAGTTCCCGAATCAAGCCACCATTCTTTGGGATTACCTACTAGGTTGCATTCTGATAGCATTGCACACAGATCATCGATACCTTCTTTATTTTCCACCATATTGGCTTGTCTCTTTCTCTTGTCCTTTTTTCGGAAGACGATAATCTAGAGATTTGTGTCCAACTTTCCCACAATTATAACAATTGTCCTTGAACTTTTTCTTGTTCTACTCCTGATTCTTTCCAAAAAGTTGCTTTCTTTTCTTATTCTTTGGAGCAGCATCTTCAACGATGTTCGCTCCCATAATTGTTGAATTTCCACGCGACTTCTTTTCTGCTATTTTGTTATCTTCCTCAATCTTGAGATGAATCACAAGATCTTCCAACTTCATTTCCTTACGCTTGTGTATTAGATAATTTTTGAAATCTCTCCACGAAGGAGGTAACTTTTATATCATCGCAGCCACTTGAAATGCTTCATTAACTATCATACCTTCAGCAATAAGGTCATGAAAAATAAGTTGTAGTTCTTGAACTTGGGTTCCAACAGTTCTGCTATCTATCATTTTATAGTCTAGGAACTTAGCAACCATAATTTTTTTCAAGCATGCGTCTTCTGTCTTGTACTTCTTCTCAAGTGCATCCCACAATTCTTTAGAAGTTTTCACAGCACTATATACATTGTACAAATCATCATCCAAAGCACTTAGGATGTAGCCCTTGCATAGAAAATTTGCCTGTGTCCATGCCTCAATAATCATAAATTTTTCATTGGCCGACATATCAGCAGCGAGCACAGGAGGGTCTTCCTTGGGGAACTTCTGCATACCAAGAGTGGTAAGCCAAAAGAACACCCTTTGCTGCCATCCTTTGAAGTTGGCTCCAGAAAATTTTCCTAGTTTTTCTACCGGTGGCACAGAAGTGCGGCTTGTTGCAGTAACAGTCGTAGAAGTAGTAGCACTATCACTTGTCATTTCTTTTCACTGTCAAAATAGACAAACTGTCTTAATATTTCAGAATATCAGAAAAAACAACGATGAAGTTTTTATACTCTTCAAATCGTTGTACAAGTATGAACTTTAGTATTCCAACGAAGTTTTTATACTCTTCAAGTCAGAATATTTATTTCATACGGAGTAGAAAACCACACAGGTTTTAGTCTCCAAAAACAGAATATAGTTTAATTAGAAAAACAAAAATAACAGTAATTTCCTTAAGATTGTTAGAAAACTGTATTGGAAAATATTAAACAGTAACAAAAAACTTCTGAAAGTAATAAAGACAGAATCTGAAATAAAAGATAGAACCAGAACAGAAAATAAGAACAGTGTTTGGTAAAACTATATAAGAACAAGAAACCGAGCATACTGAATGCACAGTGTGTCCTTAAGAAATTATTCCCCTCAATGTACCAAAGGTTTTGGAATCTTTCCTCCCAAGATAGAACGATTTACTCACCAGAATAGCGGTACAACAAATTATGGTGACTACGAACTACTTGATGGTTGTATATCACACGAGTTTTAAGAAGTGCAGAAAAAAAAAAGATGTTGTTTCAGAAATTTCGTATGGAACATTCTGAGGATTAAGAGACATATATAGACTGTTTGTACCTTTTAAGAAAAGGCACCTGTTGGGAAAAAATTTGTCTGTTGAGAAAAGGTTTGCAACTTTTCGGACAAGGTTGCAACCTTTCAAAAATCTGTTGGTCACGGGTCAGGATTTTTTTCCACTTAATTAATTAAATAAATAAATAATATTAATTAATTAAAATTTAAAGGAAATTTGGTCCAAAAAGATTATCAATCAATCATATCAATTGACCAAATCCGAATCCGAATCCGATCCGATCCGAGCCGAGCCGAGCGACGACGACGACGGCGCGAGGGGAGACCCTCTTCTTGACCCTTTAGCAACATGAAGGAGTGCTTCTACTTTTAAGTAGGAGATTTTTCATTTCCACCTATGTGAGACCAAAGCTTATTTAATAAAGCGACCAAAACTTATTTAATAAAGCAAGAGAGAACAGATCATTTTTCTCTCCACTTCTTTTTCCCTCAATTTCCCATTTAAAATTTAAAGGAAATTTGGTCCAAAAAGATTATCAATCAAATCAATTGACCGAATCCGAATCGAGCCGAGCCGAGCGACGACGACGACGGCGCGAGGGGAGACCTCTTCTTGACCCTTTAGCAACATGAAGGAGTGCTTCTACTTTTAAGTAGGAGACTTTTCATTTCCATCACCTATGTGAGACCAAAGCTTATTTAATAAAGCAAGAGAGAACAGATTATTTCCTCTCCACTTCTTTTTTCCTCAATTTTTCATTCAAACTATCAATTAAATCCAACAGTTTGTAGAGTCTACTGAGAAATACTTTACTGAATATGTTGCAGACTGACCGATTATGGAAAAAGTTTTGTGGAACTCGGAATATGCATCAAAACTTAAAAGGGAAGACCAAAAAAACAACGCAAGAGAACAAGATTTTGGATAATCAGTTGGGTAACAACGTCTTAAGTATTTTTCCTAATGGTGAGTTCTAAAAATAAAGTCTCATGTGACATATGTTAGGACAAACTGCAGATCCATCTAATGAACTCTGCCCATGACTTATATATTTCTATTCTCTTTTCTTTAGATTTTGTGTTATATAACAGATATTTGTATTGCTCCGATTGATTTGAAATGTCGATTTTACTACACATTTATTATTGAGGTTACCTTCTCTTTTAATTTGTTTATGAAGGGAACTGTATAACAATACTTTTAGGTGTGCTTTATTAGTTGTGAAACTATGTATCGGAAAACTTATACTGTAGGAATTATCAAAGAACTTATGCTATTCATCTACATTAGCCATCGGAAAAGCTTAGATTCCAATAATGATGTGATTATTGGAAGAATATTATGCTCTGTAATTATCAGTTAATATCATCATTCATTTTTTTTTGGTTGTACATGTTGTTTATTAATGTCCGACTAATTCTAATTAACCAATAGTGATGATTTTAGGACACATTCACGTCATGAAGTTTTGGAGAACAAGTATAATGTATGACGTGAAATTTTATATTCTATCAGAAAATATACAGAAGATAATATTGATCAAAGAGAATGTTTTGCAATCATTCATTAGAGGTTCATGAGATGTTTGACAATGACAAATCTTTTAATTTATCTTAGATTTCTTATAGTATTTTATTTTTTTTAAAATAAAAAGATACTTTTTCGTTATTTGTAATATTTGAATACTAAAAATGGTCAATCATAATCTTAATCAGGTTCTTTATGACCGCGCGAAGCGCGAATAAATTAGCTAATTATTATATAAATAAAAGAAAACAATTTTTATATTAAATAACTAAAGAATAGTCACTAAAAGATAAAAAGGAGGAGACTATTTTCACTATTTTTTTTCTATTATATGTATGTCAATCGTATCAAATTATTATATACATAAAAGAAAACAGTTTTTTCGTTAAAATAATTATATTAAATAACTAAATGATAGTCACTAAACCATAAAAAGGAGGAGACTATTTTCACTATTGTTTTTTTTAATTCTATTAATTTTATTATATATATGTCAATCGATTAAATTATATAAAAAATAGTATACCTCTTTTAGTATACTTCTCCTTTTGATATAATTTATCACCATTCAAAATTAATTTGCATTTGTTATCTTTAGCGTAATACTTTTATTATTTCAATTCCAATAAATTTTTTTATGTTGGTCAATTTTGTAGCTCTTATATATTATGACCTCCATTCCTTTTTAGGAGAAGCAATTGCAATTAGAGAGGCTTTGGCACACTGTGTTACAGAAGGAATTAGCATAATTATTTCAATTTCAACAAAATATTAAAGAACTTTATAGATGTAGTGGCGGAGCTTTATAACATGATAAAGGGGTACAACTTTTATCAACACAAGAAGAGATGAGCAGAAGTCGTTTTAGAACTCACAGGGGAAGGTTACGCAGCAAGACTTTGCGGGAAAACATTGTTGAATGGCTGAGCTCAATCTGGCAGCAACGGCACCATTTTTTGCACTTCAAGTAAGACGGGAAGTTAGAGGAGGAAGACAGGAAGAGCAGTCAAATTTTAGAGGGAATAAAGCGATACTCATCAGTTCCGATAGACTTTAGGGGTGGTTTGATGTTAACATTGAATTGGTGTTTGGTTGGTAAATTCAAAATAATTTAGTCCAAGATTAATAAATAGTATCAGAATAAGTTATTTTTTTTTTTGGGTGGTATACTAATTCTGAGATAACTTCTTCCGAGATAAAATAAGTATTTCATCGATTCCAAAATAATTGAATTGTTGTAATACGGCACACATCTTAAGAAAAAAAACAAAGACATAAATTAGTCATGTTTTTTTTATTTTTGCCCTTTTCAAACTTCATGTTAACCTCTCAATACTCATCTAATTCATTCTTGGAATTCAATCTTGAAATTTAATTAATGAAAGGTAAAACTGAAGAAAAAAAATCAACATCTATCTTGAAGAATAAACAATTCAATTATTTTGAATACTAGAAAATACTCCAACAATTCAATTATTTTGAAATAGAGGAAGTAATGATAAAGATATCCCTTTAAATATTTTTTACACCTCACTTTTCACAATCATATATAACAACAACAACAACAACAACAACAACCCAGTGAAATCCCACATCGTGGGGTCTGGGGAGGGTAGAGTGTACGCAGACCTGACTCCTACCAATGTAGGACGACTGTTTCCGAAAGACTCTCGGCTCAATAAAAGCATAGAAAAAGGTTAGACAAGAATATTAGAATAAATAAGTAGATGACGAAAACGGTCCAAACAATATTATAATCAAAGCACAAAAACAGTTGATATTATTATTGGATAATAACATAAATACCATAAATAGCATACATCAGAGTACAAGAAATCATAGTGCGTTAATACGCCTACGAATAAGGGAGAATAAAATCATTATGTACTATCCTTCTACCCTAATGTGTGTCCTCCACACTCTCCTATCTAGGGTTATGTCCTCGGTAAGTCGTAAATGCACCATGTCCTGTCTGATCACCTCTCCCCAATATTTCTTCGGCCTACCCCTACCTCTTCTGAAACAATCCATGGCCAGCCTCTCACATCTCCGCACTGGTGCATCTGGGACTCTCCTCTTCACATGTCCAAACCATCTCAGTCGCGTTTCCCGCATCTTGTCTTCCACCGAGGCCACTCCTACCTTTTCTCGAATAGCCTCATTTCTAATCTTGTCACTCCTGGTATGCCCACACATCCATCTCAACATTCTCATCTCGGCAACCTTCATCTTTTGCACGTGGGAGACCTTAACTGGCCAACACTCCGCCCCATACAACATAGCTGGTCTAACGACCACTTTGTAGAACTTGCCCTTAAGTTGTGGTGGCACCTTCTTGTCACATAACACACCGGAGGCGAGCCTCCATTTCATCCATCCTGCCCCAATACGGTGTGTGACATCCTCGTCGATCTCTCCGCTGTCTTGCATGATAGAACCAAGATACTTAAAACTACTTCTCTTCTGGATGGCTTGGTCCTCGAGCCTAACTTCCGCGCCAACCTCCTGAGGTGTCTCACTGAACTTGCACTCTAGGTACTCTGTCTTGATCCTACTCAGCTTAAACCCCTTAGACTCCAAGGTGCGTCTCCAATCTTCTAGCTTAGCGTTAACTCCGCTACGAGTCTCATCGATGAGGACTATGTCGTCCGCAAAAAGCATACACCATGGCACCTCACCTTGAATTTGTCGCGTCAATCCATCCATCACCAAGGCAAATAGGAACGGGCTAAGAGTTGATCCTTGGTGCAACCCCATCATAACTGGGAAGTGTTCTGAGTCCCCTCCTATTGTCCTTACCCTGGTTTTGGCACCCTTGTACATGTCCTTGATCACCCTTATGTACGCTACATGTACACCTTTAGCCTCCAAACATCTCCATAGTATCTCTCGTGGGACTTTATCGTAAGCCTTTTCCAAGTCGATGAACACCATATGCAAGTCTCTTTTCCTCTCCCTATATTGCTCCATTAGTCTCCTCATAAGGTGGATGGCTTCTGTAGTTGAGCGTCCCGGCATAAATCCGAACTGGTTCTCTCAAATAGACACGCCTCTCCTCACCCTCATCTCTACTACTCTTTCCCACACTTTCATAGTATGGCTTAGAAGCTTAATACCTCTATAGTTGTCACAGCTCTGGCTATCCCCTTTATTTTTGTAAAGCGGGATCATGATGATCGATCTCCATTCTACGGGGATCGTTGTCGTCGTAAAGATGACATTAAATAACCTAGTTAGCCATTCCAAACCTACCGAGCCCGCGCTCTTCCAAAATTCTCCAGGGATCTCGTCAGGTCCGGTCGCTCTTCCCCAGCGCATCCTACGAACAGCATCCTTAACCTCATCGACCGTAATACTCCTACAACCCCCAAAATCGTGACTCCTTCCTGTATGTTCCAAATCTCCCAACATAATTTCTCTGTCCCCTTTGTCATTCAAAAGTTTATGGAAGTATGACTGTCATCTTTGTTTGATAAGGGTCTCCTCTACTAATACTTTTCCGTCTTCGTCTTTAATGCACTTCACTTGATCCACATCGCGTGCCCTTCTCTCCCGGGCCCTGGCTAGCCTGAATAATTTTCTGTCCCCACCTTTCTCTTCCAGTTCAGCATAAAGACGTTCAAAAGCTGCTATTTTTGCCGTTGCAACCGCCGACTTCGCCTCCTTCCTCGCTATCTTATACAGTTCTCCATTTGTCCACTTCTCCACCTCATCCTTGCTCTCCATCAACTTAGCATACACCACCTTTTTTGCTTCCACTTTTCCTTGCACTTCTCCATTCCACCACCAGTCCCCTTGATGCCGACTACGACTGCCTGTTGAGACTCCTAGCACTTCCTTTGCTACAACCCTAATATAACTAGTTGTCCTATCCCACATATCATTCGCATCCCCACTAGTATCCCAGGCCCCCATATCCTTCAATTTCTCTCCCATCTCGAGGGCACTCACCGTTGTCAAACTCCCCCATCTGATCCTAGGTCGTTCTTCCCCGACCCTTCTCGTCCTTGTCATCTTTATCCCTAAATCCATCACTAAGAGCTTATGTCGGGTTGTAAGGTTGACGATCGGGATGACCTTACAGTCTTTGCACAAACCCTTATCATCCTTCCTGAGGAGTAAAAAATCTATCTGAGTTTTAGCCACTGAGCTACGGAAGGTTACCAAGTGGTCCTCCTTCTTTGGGAAACTCGAGTTGGCTATCACCAATCCGAAAGCTCTTGCGAAATCCAACAGTGCGGTTCCTCCTCCATTTCTGTCCCCGAAGCCAAAGCCCTCATGCACATCATCATACCCTCCCGAAATAGATCCGATGTGCCCATTGAAATCCCCTCCCACGACAAGCTTCTCAGTAGGTGGTATGCCTCCCACTAACTCGTCCAACTGCTCCCAAAAGCACCTCTTATCCTCCTCGCATAAGCCCGCTTGCGGCGCATAAGCACTAATAACGTTCAACGTGATCCCTTCAACGACCATTTTAATCGACATCATCCTATCATTGACTCTCCTAACCTCCACCACCTGATCCCTTAAATCACTGTCTATTAAAATGCCTACCCCATTTCTATACTTCGATTTACCAGAAAACCAAAGCTTATACCCGTCTACCTCCTTAGCTTTAGAGTCGACCCATTTTGTCTCCTAGACACAGGCTATATTAATCTTCCTCTTCTTTAGGATCTTAACCAGTTCTATGGATTTACTCGTTAACGTCCCAATGTTCCAAGAACCTATTCTCAGTCTAGACGCTCCTTTAACCCACTTACCTCTCCTTACCCTCGTCCCCGTCTATGAGCGAGAACATGACCCTAGTCTACCATCACTATCCAAAGCCACGAAAATGCGTAAGAACTAATAAATTATTCGGGAGTTTAAAATCAGCAAAATGTAACTACCAGTATATGAACAAAGGATAGAATATAAAGATATAAAAACCGGAGGTACCTACTCCGGTAGAAATGAACCTGGTTTCCGTCGGAAAATACTGCTCACGTCGAAATACTGTTCACGTCGGCGTACTTGGTTGAGTTGCAACGGTTGTTCGTCACCGGAAATACAGATCTGTACACCTGGAAAAAAAAATACTTTGCCGGAAAAACTAGAGCTTCGTCGGAAAAACTGAAGCTTCGCCGGAAAAACTTGAGATCTGGATGGATCTGTCTAGATCTGTCTCTAAGAAGCTTTACGGAAATGGAGAAATTTCGATGGAGAAGTCGCCGGAAAAAATGAGAAACCGATGAATCAGATTCACTAAGATTTCCGGTGAATAGATTAACAGATCGTCGACAGAGAGATTTTCTGTTGTGAGACTGTAAAGATGCGTCAGCCACCAGTGATAATGAGAACCGTAAGAAATCGACCCTCACCCTGAGGACATGTGAACAGAGAGCCTCACAATCATATATATTTACATTATTTTTAATACCATATATAACAACATTCACTCCTTATTTTTATGATAATTCTTCATATTTTTTCAATTAAAAACTTACACATATAATATAATTTTTATTTATAAATTTATTTGACTAATTCTTATGTTTATTTATATTTTGACTTCTCATAAATCCTTTTTTATTTTAACAAACTTAAAATGAAAAATCTATTTTTAAATTAAATAAGAAGAAAGTTTTATTTTAAAATACATATGGACATCACGAAAATGCACACATAAAAATATTTAAGGCAAAGAAGATGAAAGTTTTATTTTAAGAATGAATATTGAATAACTAAAGCTTGCAAAAAAAATATATAAAAAAACAAAATAAAGTGAAAGGTATTTTTGTAAACAAACAACATATTCTTAAAATTTATGCAATGCATATTATTTTGAATACAACAAATCAAACACTCAATAACAAATAATCTCAGCATAACTTATCTCATCATAACTAATCACAACATAACTTATCTCATCATAACTAATCACAACATAACTTATTTCATCATAACTAATTCCTACATAACTTGTATTCAAACCAAACGACCCCTTAGGTTGTTTGGAGCTTTCTAGAACTAGACTTGCCCTTTTCAATTTCTATATAGTCTTTGTTTTTAGCTGGTATATTATTTAATATAACTATTGTTTCACATAATTGTGAATCGTGAATACAATTTAATGAAATTCGTTATTATACAAATATGGAGGTTTATATACAAATTTGAAAGCGAATTTAGGAGTTCATCCCTAAATGAAAAAATTACGTAGATTAGCAAACATTACTAGTATATTATTTAATATAGCTATAATTTCAAAAAAAAAATACGCAAATTGGCCATAGTATAATGAAATTTGCTATTATACAAATCTGGAAGCTTATATACAAATTTGAAAGCGAATTTAGGGGCTCATCCATAAATGGAATAATTACGCAAATTAGCAAACATTACTAGTATATTATTTAATATAGCTATAGTTTCAAAAAATTACGTGAATTGACTATAATTTAATGAATTTTGCTATTATACAAATCGGGGGCTCATATACAAATGTAGAAGCGAATAAGCAAATTTCTAAAGTAAATCTGGAAGGGAATATACTAATGCAGCGAGATATAAAAATGGGAAAGCCCAATTTGTATAATGCCGTGAGATATACAGACGAAAATTGGAATAGCAATCGAAACTATAGCTATGGAACGTAATTAAGCAAACTGTAGATAAGGAGCCCAATTATGTTTCAATTTTTTGTTATTTTTGAAAGTTTCCCATAATAGGTAAATCTCTAAATCAAATTTGTATTTTTTTTTATATTTGTATATTTCGAGCTCATATACAAATCTGGGAGGCTTATATACAAATCTCTAAAGGTTTGTATTTATATACAAAGCGAATTTAGGGGCTCATATATAAATCTCTAAAGTAAATTTGTATTTATATATACAATCTCTTTAAAAACGCAACTTGTATAATGCAGCAAAATACAAACGAGAAAACCATATTTGTTTAATGCATCAAGGTATACAAACGGAAATGACATAACAACTGAAACTATAGCCATGAAATGTAATTAGACAAATTATAGCTAAAAAACCTAATTATATTTCAAGTCTTTACTATTTTTGAAATTCCCTCTATATTCAAAATTTCGTTTATTAGTGCTACTGATAAGTGTGCTTATTTTACATGGAAAACAAAAATAAAATTTTCACTAATCTTCGACAAAGGAACCTCTCCTCCTTTGATTGTAAATTCAATATCTAAAGTAATTTATAAATTTGATGACAAATTCAGAACTCTAAACTTTAAATATCTGTTTCGTCTTTGTGCCCATGTGACTTACGACAAATAATTAAAAGATAAAGCATACTCTGGTCAACTGCTGCTAGTAATTAATCCTACCTTAATTAATGTAATTAACATACATTCACTAAGTTCCTCTAGGTCTTACATGATCAATTTAGTATTTATAAATTTTAATGCTACAATAGAAAAAGAGTTGGGGGGAGGGGAGGACAGAGCTTCAGTTACAAAATTAATGTGTTCATTAATTAACTTTTAGGCCACTTGTCTCATGCAAAAGAGACTTGTTTTAATTGAAGGACATTCTTAGTTGACGTATTTTAGTAAGCTTTCTTTTGTTTTACTATCTCTTTATTAAGTGGTAAAAAGAAATTAATGCATTATAATTGTGAAATTCCTTCTTGAACATTAGGATATAATTATGGGAAAAAAGAAAAATATTCTGTCTTATCACTTCTCAAACGTAATGACCAAAAGTAATATATTTAGATTATGCTTCTTTTAAAAAAATGTCTCTTATTCTATTTTAAATTTGTTTAAATAATAATAAAAATCGACATGGCACCTTATTAACTACACTAATTCCATCGTAAAGAAAATTTGTTTAATTAAAGTGAATAGGCTTTCCAACCATGAAATTAAAAATTACAATAGCATTAAAAAGATCGACATTTCGTGAAGCCATGTTGCAATTAAATAAAAAGAAGAAGAAGAAGATGGAAGAAAAGTGCATATGCATAATTTTGATGCCACTATTTAAATGATATTCCAAGTTTATAAATTTTTAACATCTATTATTTCTGAACAACTTCATATATATAGTATTTGAAGATAATTTTGAAAAAGCTAAGTTTTAGACAAATTAACAAAAAAAATTATATGTCTAGAGTTTACGTATTTTAATCTAAAGTTTAATTATTTTTGCCTAAACTTTAATCATATTAGCTGAAGTTAGAAATGTTCCCCTTGATAGATTAGAAAAAAAAATACTTTTTGGTTCAATCATCGGATAAGTAGTAACATTATTCCTCGTCTACATATATTCAATTTTTATGTCCAATACTACATAGATATTACGAATTATATAAGAGTAATAATCAATTTTAGCTTGAATTGTTATTATTTTTATCTGAAATTCATACACATAGAACTGAAGTTTATTCATCGTTTACCTGAATTTTAGTCATATAAAATTTCAATAAATATTTAAAATTATTTCAAAGTAATAAAAGTGCAAAACTTAGATTAAAAAACGTTAAATAGCGGTGTCTTAATAAAATAACCCCTAAAACCTTTTACATTTTTGCAGGATCAAATTTCAGAGATCTAAAATTACGTCATCAGATTTACCAATTTCGAAAGAAGATAAATATTATAATTTCAAACTACCCTAAATTGGTAAAATATTTTGCTCAAGCCTTGACCAAACAATAGCCATTGGATCATCAAGGTCAAAAAGGGTTAGATACATTTCACACTGTAATAAATGTCTCTCCACACTTTATTACTACTAACTACATATATAACACACAAATAAATCTAGTAAAAGAGAAATTGAAAAACAAAAATCACCAAAAAAAAATTCCTCCTAATTCTTCCTCTCATGCTTTACTCCTAATTGATCCCATGGAGTTTGCTCATAGTAGTAAACAGGATGTCTTTTGCACACCACCTAAAGATTATCTTCAAGATTTTCATCACCTCGATCTTAATTTTTCTTTTACAGGAGGAGGACCATTAACCGTCAACACGAATCCTGATCAAAATTTCATGATCGAAATGAATAATAGTTATGATCCGTTATTCAATCCTCTCTCAAATCATGATGATAACTTCTCATCAATTGGTCAAGATTTCAACTTTGGTTATGAATTCAAGCCATTTGACCAAATTGGTAGTGCAAGTGGTAGCACATTAGTCATGAAGAATTTTGAGAGTTCTATGGATATAAATTACAACTTTATTGGTGATCAAGCTATGAAACCTATCAACTTCAATGTTGTGCCTGATGAAAGTTCATGTATTACTAGTACTGTTGAAATTAATGGTACTAATATTTATGATGATAAAGAAATTGGTAGAAAAAAGTATAAGAAAAGTTTATCTTCTTCATCTAAGAGAGAAATAGGAAGGGGTACTCGAAAAAAGTCAAAATCAGGTCAATGGACTATTGAAGAAGACAGGTATTAATCTTAGTTTTTTTTTTTTTAGAAACAAATCAATGTTACTTATTAATGTTAATCTATTTGATTGTTTTACATTATTACAGGATTTTGATCAATTTGGTAGAGAGATTTGGAGATAGAAAATGGTCACAAATAGCACAAGTATTGAAAGGGAGAATAGGGAAGCAATGTAGAGAGAGGTGGCATAATCATCTTAGACCTGATATCAAAGTATGATTTTTTTTACTTCTAATTTGGTATTAATTATTTCTTTCCTCTTTGTTTCATCTCCCAAACTAGTGATAATCTATTTCTTTAATGCAAGTTTATCAACTTCTATCTACAAGGTCTTTTACTTTCTTTGTCCGTTTATGTATCACAATTTCTCATTTCATTGCTAATTAACGACATATATACATAAACATTTTAATTACAAAAACACTTTTAAAAAAAAGACATCATAGTGCACTAAGTTTTCGCTATGTGCGGGGTTTGAAGAGCTGCCGAACCATTAGAGTCTATTTTATGCAGCCTTGACCAAAATTTTTGCAAGAGGCACATCTCGAATCGATGACCTTGATCCTAATCGCATGACAAAAACTTTATCAGTTATGCCAAGACTCCCATTTTATTTTGTTAGTGAGTGAAAATATATATTAAAACTAATGTTCTCATAATATTATCAAATTGAAGAGTATTTGATGAAAATATTGAATACTACGATGAATATAAAATTATTTTTGTTAAGAGAGATTAATACTAATATTTAAATATAAGTTTTAACAAGCAAAATGAATTTAAAGGTTAAAAAAAAAAAATTCGTAAAGAAAGTCAATTTTTCTTATGGTGGTTAAATAGTAGGAAAATGACTTTTGTCGTAATAAATTAAATATACCTTATTTTCATTATATCTTCGAAGAATGAAAATTGAATTCACACCCTTTATGCGAGAGGAGACTGAGTAACTAGATTTAATGAATATTTGTGTATTGATTTGTTAATTGAGCAGAAGGATTTGTGGACGGAGGAAGAAGATATGATCTTCATTGAAGCACATACAGAAGTAGGAAACAAATGGGCAGAAATAGCAAAGAGACTTGCTGGTAGAAGTGAGAATTCTATAAAGAACCATTGGAATGCTACAAAAAGAAGGCAATTGTCAAGACGAAAATGTCGCACAAAATGGCCCAGGCCAAGCTCTATCCTCCAGAATTATATCAAAACCTTCAACTTCGAAAAGGGTAATAATACTATTAATGCACCTAAAGTATTAGAACCAATTCCTGCAGATAATGATTTCAGTGATGAATTTGCTTTGGATGACAAAATGTTTGATGATTTGGAGATTCCTTATGAACTGATGCAAGATGGTGAAGTAAATAAGGAGCTTGACTTGATGGATTTCATTAATATTCCTACTAATCTTAATCAAGAGTAATATTATAGACTATAGAGCATGAAAATGACTGTAATTCCTTATGACATGCTACATTTATAGGTGTTTGTTTTAATTAAGAACGATCATTGTAGTGTTGGTAAAATGATTCTAGTATCTCAGAAGGATGTATTTATATTATTGTCTAGATTGATATCTTCTTATTGGCTTTTAATATATTTATCGAAAAGAGACAAAACTATCCTTCAATTAATTTTGGGCTCAAAACTACCCCTTCCGTCTAACTATTGGATCACTTCTACCCTTTTTTTTAACGGAATAAGATGTGCATTCAATGTGTAAATTATAACGCCACATAGAAGTCCACCTAAGCACACCCACCCCACCCATTAAAAGATCCAACCTTCCCTAATAACCCTAATTTCATGCATTCAATGTGTAAATTATAACGCCACATAGACGTCCACCTAAGCACACCCACCCCACCCATCAAAAGATCCAACCTTCCCTAATAATCCTAATTTCATCCTTGCTCCATTTCTTCAAGAAGTTTTCTTCACCTTTCAGAAAAATTCTAGAGATTAAAAAATTAATTAAGATTTGTAAATTAACTAATAGACATATGGAGTAGTAAACAAATTTATGATAGGTGTATTACTCCACAGAATAAACTTGGTGATTAGACCTATCTGAGTGAGATTGTTGGAAATATGATTCTAGTATCTCATGTTTGATTGGATAAATATTATGAAAAGTATTTTTTTAAAAAAATAATTTTTTCAAAAATGAGAAAAATGACTTCTTACAGAGGAAAGTAGTGAAATTTGATGAGAGATAATAGCCACTTCGAGATTTCTAAAAAATACTACTAGTTATTTTTATTTGTTGTTTTGACGCTCAAGATAAACAAAATTATCCTAAGCAATTAGTCTTAACTAGAGGTCTCAAATTTGAGCCTGAGTATGGAGAAAATCCTATTGGGAGTATCATCCTCAAATGAGTTCAAATTTCAATATAAACTCTCGGTGGAAAAAAAAAAATCCATACATCGAGGGCAGGCCAAGACTCGTTCCAACAATAAATTATTGTTTTTATATAGAGTTTTAACAATAATTCATAGTGCAACAAAACTAGCAACAGACTTCTCTTATTTTTGTTTTATCTTTTTTCTGTGGTCAACTCTAGTTTTTCTTCTTGCTATTACTTTTTTTTTTTTGCGATATATATATACACACATTATCACCGTTGAAATAGCCATTTTCATCGAAGAAGTCGACAATTACTTAACTATCACCGAATTTGTAGTAATAAAATTACATCCGAGAACTTCGAAATAGGCAAAGAATGGAATGTGGGATGAGAGGAAAGAGAGATATTCAATAAGTTAGTGGCTAAATTTGATAAAATTTAAAAATCTTGATCTATTTTAGTAATGTATGGACATACTATGAGCGATAGGATTAGGAATGGAGACATACGAGACAAAGTGGAGTGGCCTTCGTGATGGACAAGATGAGGGAAGGGAGAACGAGATGGTTTGATCATGTAAAGAGAAGATGTGCGGATGTCCGGATAAGGAGATGTGAGAGGTTAGATATATTGGGTCGATGAGAGACAAATATATGCCGAAAAAATATTGATGAGAGGTGATCGGGCAGAAGATGACACAATTTTAACTTATTGATAACATGACCTTAGATAAGAGGATATGTATGTCACATACTAGGGTGGAAGGTTAGTAAGTAGTGGAGAACCGTTTTTGCTTTTCGAGAGCTTAGGCTTAATGATGTTTGTCATTGTACTAGCTGTATTCTTGTAGGCTTTGCAGTGCTTTCCCTGTTAGATGCTATGTTTTTTATACTATTTTGTCCTATTATGTATTTGGTTTTACTACTCTTGAGTCGATAATCTTTCTAAAACAGTTTTTCTATCTCCACGAAATAGTAATAAGGTTTGCGTACACTTTAATCTCCTTACATCGCACTTGTGGAATTTCAGTCAATATATTACTATTATTGATTTGGGTCAGTTGTATTTTCAAGTAATTATCTCTTGTAAAATTTTCTGTTTAATTATTAAAACCAAAAAAAACTACTTTATGTGTGATAAAATGCATAAGGAATAATATGGTTAACTTTGTGCCAAAAAAGTATAATCATATTCTCCAGCCACCCCTATAATTATCATACTTAAAAATCTTGTTAATGTTAAAATATGAATATAATAATTTGTATCACTATCAACCCCCAAGGGGGTAAAGGTGGGTGGGTAGCAACCTCTGTTCAGTTCCTAAGCTTCTCTCACTTCATCACTCTCTGCCTCTTCAATATTCACAAGTCAGAACCAACAACAATGGCTAAAATAATTTTCATTTCCCATTTTACCCCTATCACCCTTCTCTATATCCTTCTCTTGTCCACTTCCCACATACCCATTTTAGCCATTAACATCACCCATCTTCTATCTTCATACCCTGAGCTTTCCGATTTCACTAATCTCCTCTCCACCACCGCCGTAGCCGCCGATCTGGCGGGTCGATCCTCCGTCACCCTTTTCGCCGTCCCCAATACCTTCCTCCGAAACTCCGATGTGATAAGCAACCATTCTCCGTCGTCATCCTCCATTAATCTGGGCGATGTCCTCCGTTACCATGTTCTGCTCGAGTACTACTCTTGGCCTGATCTCCGCCTTATACCTCCCGCCGGAAAACTTGTCACTACTCTGTTTCAGACCACAGGACGTGCTCCTAGCAACTTCGGGTCCGTTAACATTACCCGTGACCCGATTTCAAATGCCATCACTATCCATTCATCGAATTCCAACGCTACTGTTATCAATTCCGTGAAGACAGTTCCGTATAACATTTCCATTTTCACCGTTGATTCAGTTTTAGTTCCTAATGGGTTTAATTTAATGGCATCTGAAACTCGACCCACTTTAGGCCTCAACATAACCAAGACACTAATCGATGGTCACAACTTTAATGTCGCCGCTTCAATGCTGACGGCTTCAGGAGTGGAAAACGAGTTTGAGGATGACGAACATGGTGCCGGAATAACTTTATTTATGCCGACAGACCAGGCATTTTCGGATCTGAACTCATCGATGTTATTCCAATCTCTGCCGGCGGATAAAAAGACTGACGTGCTGAGATTCCACGTTTTGCACTCGTACTACCCTCTGGGCTCACTTCAATCGATAGTGAATCCAGTTCAACCAACATTGGCTACGGAACAAAATGGGGCTGGAAGTTTCACGCTCAACATTTCTAGAGTAAATGGGGATGTATCGATCGACACTGGGATCGTTCAGGCGTCGGTGACTCGAACGGTGTTTGATCAGAATCCAGTGGTGATATTTGGGGTGTCCAAGGTTTTATTACCTAAAGAATATTTTCAAAAGAATTCAATTGAGGTAAGTAACCCAAGTAGTGGAGTACCTGCAATAGCTGACCCACCGGAGATTTCTCTCTCACCGATCTATTCGCCGGATATTGAAGGTTCAACTAAACACTTATCTTCACCGCCGGGTTTCGGAGAAAAAGAATCGTCGACGGCGAACAGGAAAAGTGCAGTAAGAATATTTTTGGGTTTATGGTGCATAGGATTCTACCTAGCTCTACTGTCAATTAATTAATGTGTAATTATTTTTTCCTGCTTTGTGGAAGTGATTTAGGTCAAGTAGTATCAATTTATTTTTTTGCCTATTTCATTCTTCCCTATGTTTTTTTTTTTTTAATTAAAGCTTCATTATGGTGTTGTAATCTGTAAAGAGCTCCATTTTGTTTATTGCAATTGCTACATAAGATTATTTATGATATGTGTGGGAATACAAATATTTTGCGTACTTTTGATTGAATTTTAGCTTACACCTACTACTGAATATAGCATAAGGTTTTGATCTTTGTGCTTTGTGTAATCAAGCGAACAAATTCATGCACAAGATGCAATGGACAAAATCTTTACAGCTGAGTTTTTCCTTTGTCATACTGATGAATAGTCATAAGATTGACCAATCTTTTGCTGAAATATTGGATCTTTAATGGAAAAATACCATTATTCTTTATAATATTTGCTAACTAAATGCCCAAAAGGAGGAAAAAGTACATCTCTTTGGAAGTGTAGGAAAATGTACTGAATTATATTGGGGACCTTTTTGTGGAATGTACTTAGCTGTATCCAACCAGGTGTATTCAATGTTCACTTGTTGATCTCAGCAATGCAGAGTACCCTCAAGAATAATAAGACGTTACTTAGGTCATTTTATGTGGATTTTTCTTTTTCTGAACTTTTTAGCTGGCGTTTGCTAGAAAATTCAAAGCCTATTTTAAAACAATTTAATGTTTGTAAACTTTTGGCCTATGCAAAAAGTGATTCTCTTTTTTCTTTTCTTTTTAAAATTATGATTATAAACTCAATATTTTGATTTTTCAACTTTGTTAGAGATGGAAGGGGATATTTAGGTCACCTAATAGTGTCCCAAGGAAACACAAAAGAATCTATTTGGATTTGTGATGGAACATAGGTAGGAAATTACTGGTGATTTGGCAATGGCACTTATCTATTGGTTAACATTCCTTGTTGATGGACTTATCTATCTGCCCCATGTTGCATCAAATCCAACTTGTCATTTTGGGCTACTAGTGATTTCATTCTTGGGCTTAGTGTCACAATGTGAGTATTACAACAACAAACCCAATATATGCAAGATCTAGAGAAGGTAGAGATTTGAATGATCCACATAAAGGTAGTTAAAAAGGAAAACACAGAAATAAAGAGAACATAGCCAATAATAGGAAAACAAAAGCAAAATAGGAGCAATAACCAAATAATGTGATAATTGAAGCATAGTGCAGGAGAAACAAAAACCATAAGACATGCAACTGCGAGAATTATTGCATAAAAAAACAGCCGAACTTTAAATTTCCGATTCTCCACTTGAGAGATAATTAATCACTTGGGAAGAAAACTATTTTGAATGCAATGGTATTGTAATCAAATAATACAAACTCTCCCCAACTTTGTGAGTTTCAACGCCCGCAGCCTAGTGAAATCGTCAAATTGGCAGCAATTAATTAAAGCTGCCTAAGAAAAGAATAATTCGTCCAACATGGCATAACAGACTAAAAGAAGATCCTGCCTAGAATACAACCAAGCTTTGGTTCATCCGTCTAATGATCATAATCTACCATCAAAATTGATCAAGATTTCATTCTGTTTTTGCCTTAGGCTTAATGCGCTTCACCCTTGAATATAGGAAAACACCAGCAAGGGCAACTCCAGTTCCTACATCAAAAATGAGGAAATTGATTTCTCTATTGTGAAAAAAAAGAAGGTAATAACTATCTTTTTATATTCAACAAAACATTATCACTCGAGCTGTCAACAGGAAGGAGTGAAAAGGGGAAAAGGAGTTTTTTTCTCAATCAGTAATATGATGACAAGTATCAAGTGTAAGGTGTCATACCCAAACCGTTAATGGGAGAAACAGGTGTGCGGAAGAAGAGAACAGAGGTCACAATAACCACCACTCGCTTCACACAGTTACCCACAGAATGAGTAACAGGCGATACCCTCTGCAATATCATGTAAGAAACCTGCACCAAAAATGGAGTGTCAGCAATAAATAACATAATCAGCAGTTGTCCCAAGCGAAATGACACAGTTTTCAGTAATTCATCAAGATTTGTTACATTGGTTTGTGAAATGCATAAAAAAAGAATTCTACTCAAGCAAACCAAGCTGCTGATTTGCAGCAAACACAGCCCGAGTATAACTGTAAGAGAAACTTTTAGCCAATTCTGCATTAAAATGGCCACTGATCATAGCCGAAATTAGCCAACAGGTGAAATTTCCACCTGTGTGTTTACAAATTTTCCAAGTCTTCCTGACATTTAAAAAGAATCTAATTTAAAGCTTCTCCCCTTGTATAAATCTTCAATTTTGTTTCAGTGTGAAAACCGGAAAAAATTGTATCTTTTTAGACAAGCTCAAGCATCTATATTTAAAATAAGGCAGGCAGTAAAAAACTATGCTTAAGAAGACAGCAAGGAAGAGCCAAGTCTTTCAAATTGGTCTACAGTTGATAGGAATATGCGCTTCCAGCATGCTTGATATTGTCAAAAATAGATTGCAGGAAAGGAAGGTTCTATCCTTCACTAGAACAAGGGAACATCCAGCATCCACAAATTGCAAGCAACACAACAGCACAAATCAAAGTGCAGTATTACACGAATTATGTCAATGTCTTATCAATGATGAACTGGACCAAAAATGCATAATTAGATCTCACATAATCTTGCACCACAGTAGCAACATAAACTTTGGGCTTTCTCACTATGAGGCAGGCTAGAATTTGAAATGAATCATGTTATAGGACTCCAAGGAATCTTTCAGATATATAATGTACAATCCTTATACCTGTTGATAAGCATGGAAGCAGAGAGCAGCAATGAAAGACCTTGTGTAAAGCTGGTTGACATTCATCCCCTAGCACCAAAGGAAAATAATTAAAGTTTTTCAAAATAGTTGCTGCAATTTCTTGTACAACGGAACAATGAAAAAAGACAGTAAGTAAAGGGGTAGAAGCAATAAAAATTTCCGCCATATATCACTTACTGCAGCTTCCAGGTATGCAGGAGTGAACTTGACACCTTCCGTGAAAAAGGCGTATGGGGCCAACAAGAAAAAGGACATGATAGTGATTATTGAAAAGAGAGTAATATTATCCAACGACTCCTGCAAAGAAAAAAAGGAAATGTATAACGTTATAGCACTTCAGAAACCAATGAAGACCAAGCAAGATTTTGGTTTTCGTCTTCTAAATGCAATAAGGTTAATCCAGAAACAAGCTAGTTACTTGATGAAAATGGAAAAGAACTCTCGGAAAGCACCCACACAGTTTGCTCTTACAACTAACATTACATATAAGCTTGAAACCAAAGAAACCCTCATCTAATAGCATGCAACAGACCAAAATTACCTCTTTCCGAACCATAAACTTCTTGCTGAGGACATTACGAGATTGATTGGTTAAATTAGAGGCCATTGCACTCCAAAATCCAGCCCTGGAAATAAGCAAACACAAGATTTCAATATTAAATTTTGGAATAAAACTTGATCTAAGTTATCCCCCATTTATTTACTAAACTAGCAACTAATTATATGGTATTATATAGCACGGAACATTTTAATCCCCTACCAATTAAAAGATGCCTCAGTCATTGATGCAAGTCCCACTCCACCAACAATTGGTACAAGAGAAGACAAAACCCATAAGGTAGGGAACTGCATGTACAAGAGATCCAATGTCATTAACTATAATAACACAGAAAGTAGACAAACAGCTAAATTGAAGTGAACCATTTTTTTCTTTTTAAAGTACTGGAGGCATAAATATAATCTGAATTAAGATGAAAATATAGGGAAAAAGAGATTGAAAAATAGTTGTTTCGCCCTGCTGTCACAAATGAATGCAAGATCTTTATATAGAAATGTAAGGGACATTCATCTAAAGCACACCTCGCCTAAGAACATAGCAGAGAGGACAACAGAGAAGAATGGCTCCATAGCTTTGATAGTGTGAGTGAATGACACAGCAACTTTTCCAAGACTCATGTTGGTGAAAAGGTTACCCAAAGTATGCACCATTGCCAAAGGCAAAATTGCAACAAGCTGCCAATTGAAAATTAAAAATCAGAACACATGTACATAATCAGGTTTAACTCCAAACCGTAGTTAATTTGTCTCAATAAAGTTACCTGAGCACCACTGATTTTTGGCCTTTTGTATAGATTAAGAGTCCACATTAGAATTACAAGAACTGAGCCAACAGCAAATTGCGCGAGAGTCACTGTAACTGGGTAATGGAACGCTTTCAGTACCTATAGAATACAGGAACCTTAATCAATGACGGACCTTGACATGCGAAAAAGCAAAGTTTAACTTTCTATTTACCAGCCATGTTCACCTCCAAGTAACATGTACTGAGTAATACAAATTTTTATTCTGTAAGCAAATCGCATCTCCAAAGCACAACTTGCATATGACAGTGAGAGATTCAAAATCACTTCAATTGAGTTGCAAACTACAAATAAATGTAGGCTAAAAGTATGATGTGAAGAGATTCAAAATCACTTCAATTAATTTGCAACCTATTAGAAAATAGCCCAAGTTGCAAACATAAATGCACAGGGAATAGATTATTCCAAAAATAAGGGGGGAAAGTTAATATCTGACGAAGTTTAAATCAATATTCTAAAAATTTGGAATATTCATGCCTTGGAAAACCTCACAAATGGCAATACATGCATGCATTTATACATACAATAAAAGCACTGTCAAAGGGAGCAAAATTCCAACACGTACGAACAAGTGGTATAAGCAACTAGGACCTCAGATCAGTGCTATTTTTTCATCAAACCAACACAAGTAAAGCGGTACGAGAAACAGAAAGCACACCTGTTTGTTGTAAATGTTGAAGTAGATGTTAAATAGATACCAAAGCCCGAAAAGAGATCCGAGCACCAAAGTTTCCGTCATAGGCTTAGATTTGGGAGACTCTCCAGCGCTCTCCGGCACAGACGTGGCTCGAACCTCGACTCCATCCGATTCACGTTCTGGAGCCGGAGCCGGAACTGAAATCCATCCGTTACGATTCAGCTTGGACGAAGAAGAATCGGCTGAGCATCGAATTGGATTGATTTTCCTAGCTGCAGAGCCATTAAGGGATCCAAAACGAAACGGCTGAGATAAAGGATTGAATCTGCAAAGCGAAACGGAACCGGAAGGCTTGTGCGGCTTCTTAGGAAGTGAAATTGACGGAGAAAACGAGATTGCCGTGCTCTGCATTTTGGCGAATTAGATCGAAGAAATTGCAGCAGAGAGAGTGAGAAGAGAGATGATTATAAAGTGTGTTTGGGGGGAGAGGAGACGTTGGGGACTCCGTCGAGGCGTGAGAAGTGAAGTGAACACAGATTGTAAACAGAGAAGCAAAATAAGAGTTCAGAAATGTAAGGGGGATATTATGGGTATTTTCGATAACTTTGGGGGGTGCTTTCGCTATTATGTTTTTAATTGTGGGTAGGGTTGTTGAATGTAAGTAGTTGGGGGCGAGGACAAATTTGTTGGGGATCCGATTGGTAAATCATTTCCTTACCAACCTGGAAAGATTGTGATTGGATTAAAAAATAAAAATAAATTAGTAGTGAACAGACAATACAAATATACTTATGTTGGAAGGTTATTTTTTTACCATATAGATCAAACTTAAGGTCTTAAATTTTATGAATATTTAACTTCTGAAATAATTGGTTCTCACATTTGAAAATTGAGTAGTACTACTAAACTTATTTAATGTTAAGGGTATAATTGAGATTAATTGAATAATACATCAAATCCTAGAAAGTGAGACAGTTTTAATTAAAATATTTTTGTTATATTACTATTTTATTTGTATCGTCACGTTCAAAATTCATATTTCAAATATAAATCGCCCAACAATTTCCGAGACATTGATTCTATGCAAATTTGTTGTTATATTCTTCACACACCAATGCAATTCTATACTCCCTCCTCCAAAGTTTAAATCAGTTTTATTTTCTTGATTTAACTAAATAAAATGTTTTGGAATAACGTTTTGTGATTGACATAAAGTGCAACTCAATGGAGTAAAATAAAATGTTTAATTTAAGATCAGATGCAACGGTTTAGTCATTTCCACCAAATTATATTACTATTTAATTAATTAATTTATTGGTACAACAAGTTATACCACTATGTATACCTATTTAATGAAATATCGTTCCAAGCATATACAAGGCCACCAATTAGTCAACAAATTGACCCATCACACTATAAAAAGCAAAAACGCACTTGTCCTCAAGTTAAGTTTTCTTCCTTGTTTTTCTTTTTCCATTGCTTTTCTCTACGTTAAGATAAAACAAATTAGTAGTCATTAAAGTCATTGAAAGAATGCATCTAGACAGATTCATGATATATATTCAAATTCTACTTATATTTAAGTAATAAGAATGGCTTCTTATTTAGCTTCTAGTTACCATAAGCATCTTTGCCATTTTTGTCTCTACTTGCAACTTGCAAGTATCCAGAGCTACCATAAAGTGTCTCATAGTGAAGTGATCCTCAATGTTTTGGACTCATCACTTAAACATCATAAACATGCAAAGACCATATCAAACAGGAGCATAAACAAAAAGCAAACAATGTGAAAGCCAGTAAAAAGACCATCCTTGTTTCATCTCATCTGCATTCATATAGTTAAGGCATCCACAATTCATGATTGTAACATTACATAATTTAAACATTCCTCTTCAAAACACAAAGATTATGATGAGTGCAAGTGTTCGTACACGTCTTCATGACATGTTAACTTGAACACTTGCAGTCTTCATTACCTGGCATACTGGGCAACTATCAATAAACCCTTCACATTCTTTACAAAGACACAAGTGCCTGCATGGAACTAACAAGACACTAGCTACTTTACTCTTGCAAGCTCTGCAGCATTTTAGCTGCTGTATATTGGGTACTTGATCTTGTGAACCACTTGCCAAATGGGGGTGGTTTGTACTTGAGGCAGCATCATTTACTTCACTATCTCCACAACCTTCCTTAGCTTGCATGGAACCATGAGCCATGGCCTGCTGAATATTGTTTTTTAGGGCATTGACAACCGACTCGTTGTACTTTGCTCTGTAATGCCACGACTGAGCTTCTACAGTAATCTGCTTAATTCTCTCCCCAAGCTCCCTGTTCTTGAAGTTCAAATTGTCTATTTCAAGATCTTTCTCATATAACTTCCTGCTAACTTCTTTTTGCAAGGAATTCAGTAAAGATACTGTCTGTCGATGAACCAACTCCCTCATGCCCTTCATCATATTATCTTCCTGAGTTACCAAAGATGAATCAGAAGTGTCCAATGACTAAAATTTCATATAGCATAAATTCAATGCAGAAAATCATGTCTGTATCAGTATCCACCTCCAAGTCATTTATTAAACTCTTTAATGCCCTAAACTATCAACGTATGCCCGATTCTCAGATATAGTTGGAGACACCAACCCTAATGATACTACCAAGATGGAAATGCTCCTACTTATGCTCTTACTCATGTAATAAAAAACTTTTACAAGTCAATCCCAGCATATCAAAGGATGCATAATAATGACTTAATGCATGTCAACCCCTTTACCAGTAAGTAGACATAGATATCAAAAATGGATAGGAGAAAACCATATTATTTCTTTTTCAGACACATTGTATGACTTAATCCAGATCAATCTAAAGTTTGATATGCCAAACTTCAGACTAAGTTAATGAATACATTACCTGCACTTTCATGTAGTGATCAAATTCTTCTCTTTGCCTGTCAATCTCATATTTAAAACCATTGTCTATTGGTAGACGAGCAGGAAGGGCTGCTTTCATGTTTTCAGGAGCAGAAGTGACTGATGAATTGCGTTCTTTTTCCTCATAAGAAAGTCTAAGTCCAGTTGATACAGTAATTGGATTCAAAATACTTCCAGCTTGATCCACTTCATTCTGACCAAAGTTGTTATTCAAGGATATCTGAAGCTTTTGGCTATAGTTGGGTTCAACATCCCGGATTCTTTTGGTAGGGCGGAGTGCAGCAGATGGGTGTTCATTGAGAGTGTGGCTTATTGGGTAGCCACTACATCCAACGGTAACTGAAACAGATTTTAAAAAAAAATTGTCCATGAGACCAAGCAAAACGCAACCAGGAAGTGTTAACACCACTCTGTCTAGAATGGCTAAATATCTTACAGCAAGACAATGAATAAATTATGCAAGGAGCACCAACCAAAGGACAAATACCATAATAAGCAAACAAGAACATTGAAAGAAAGCATTAGAACTCTGTGATTAAACATAATTTATTCATTATTATTATTTTTTGGGGCGGGGGGGGGGGGGGGTGTTAAGTATCCTGTTGAGTTTAATATGAAAGATAAAGCACCAGAGAAGATCTAAACTAACATGGCTCTGTTAGATTTTAAAAACAAAGAACTCTACCTTTTGATAAAGTGATAACCATAATTTCGGAAAATGAAAATTGTTTCTTTTAATTAATATTCACTAGCCAGGAAAACAGAACTACTCATGGAGAGAGGTAGGTGTAAATAATGAACTTTTAGTTTTCGTTAAGCACAAATTAACTGACTTTGAGTATGGAACAAGTCTCATATACAATATAATCAGATGACATCCAAGAAGCAGTTTTAACTATGTACTAATCAACTGACTCAGAGTATAGAACAAGTCTCATATACAATAATCAGATGAACAAATAAAATGAGCATTGAGATCATCTCAGGCATTAACAGTAGTCTGTTCACTGCCCCCGTACCCAGAGGTGACTTAAGTTTCATACAGTTCTTAGGTAAGTCTATTAGTAAGACATCAAATGATATTTGTCGCAAAATCAAGTACCATATAAACCAAAGTCGTTACAATTAAATGGAAGAAAATAGAAAAGACTATTAATGCGCAGCCAGCATTCACCATTTCCTTTTCTTAACAGATGCAAGGCTCACCATTCACCACAACTACTGCACCAATGGAAACCCCCTAATAACAGCAATAGATGAAGATTTATTTCTTGGAAAGTGAAACATAAGATTGATCCGAACCGAAAAAGGAATCCAACCTCCTTCTCTTCATGTTTCCAGACGGACTTCCGAAGCATATATAAAACTTATCTCTTAATATTTGGGATCCTTTTTTGTTGAAGATAAAATTAAGTCAGAAGAACATGTGCCATTAAAAAGGCTACAGCCGTTTTAGCACAAAGTTATCTTATCTTTCTCAAGAATCTAGCATATGGTTATATGTACCTCTAATCTTAGATAATGACATACATGTTTAAAAACAACGAAAATCAAATTGTTCTAAATTATAATGTTGAAGAAAGAAACGACAACGAGTCAGTCCCCTCAAGTGATCTGAACAAAAATAACAGGCAACTATCGTTTTATATCCTTTGTATGCTTCGGGTTTATAATTAAAACAAGTCTTCTGCCTATTTTGTTGAATTGAACAATGCATTCTATAATTCAGAATAAGTCAAAACCTTCATCAACATATACTTGCCAAATGCATTTTCTTTACATGCTGGCTTCTTTTTCTAGTCTCCACTTGCAGCCCCACTTTATATCTTACCAGGATAGACTAAAGATTTGAAGAGACGCCGGTATTGCAGGTCATCATTAGCATGAGCTAAGCTGCAATTTGTCTGTTCTAATTTCACCTAAGATTTCTGGATGAGACACTCTAATAACTCAACCAGTGCTAAGTGCCGCACTGCAAGCTTTAGGCATCGAGGTGCTGACCAACCAAGAAGAAAAGGCACTCTCCATATATGCCCTGAACCAACTTTAATTTATCAAGCACAAGGGCAATAATACAGGCCCTGTTCAGATAGATTACCAGAAAGTCTTTGTAACACAAATAAGGTCAGTTCGTAACAACCTTCTAAAATCGATTTAACACTTGGGCATGAGAATGCTTAATGTGGAAATTCAAACACAAAAGGAAACCCAAAAAAATCATAGAGCCTCTATTAACAATCAATCTATCAAATTCGTGACACAAACCCAACCTTTAAAAACAACATAAAAGAGGAAAATCATGAACCAAATTAGTGATCTTATATCGCAAAATAGAAAATCTAATTGGAGTAGTATTCTTGTGGGGAAAAAAAAGCATTTAGGAAACTCACCATCTCCAAACAGTTGCAGCTGAGGCAATGCACTCACATCATACTGGAAATGATTCCCCTCTAATGAAGCTGGAAGAAATAAAGCGTTGCCACTACTACCTTCTCCAAACATATTCCTGAAAGTTGTATCACACGATTAATTCAAGAACGTCACTCTTCATACAAAATCAACAAGATCTCAAATAAAAACTTCCAAAATCTGTGACTCAACCCCAAGAATGAATCAAGAAAATATCCCTATAGATGGATCGATCCGGCAAACATAAGAAACAAGAAAACCCCAAGTCCCAAATGGTCATAAAAACTCAAGAAACGCGTAGAAAACAAGAAAAAAAAAACAAATGGGTACCTCGAAATTGGTGTTGTTGAAGGAGAAATTAGATATAAAAAAGAGGGAGAAAGAAGAGAGAGAAGTAAGGGAACATAATAACAGTAATAGTAGATGGAGAGAAGTGATGGTGGTGAAGGTGTAATAGCTGTGGGGAAAGGTTTCGGTTAAGAAAAACGATTCCATTCGTTGGTTTTGGCGTTGGTATTGGTATTGGTGTTGGTGATACAATCACAAGACTCACTCGTTGAAGAAATCTTCCTCTTTCCTTTTCCCCTTGTTGCTATAATCTCTCTTTCTCTCTCTTTCTCTTTCATATACTCTGTCTTTGGCAGCTTTCTTTTCCTTTTCCTTTTTCCCACCACTAATTTATTTATTTCAGTTACGTTCTCCTCCCCGAAATTTACATTTTTGTCCCTCGACCGTTCAATTTTTCCTCCCCCATCAAATCTGCATTTTTTCACGCATAATAAATTGGAAGTTTTATGGTCAATCTAAATTAATGCATAGGCAAGTTGCCTAAAAATGAACAACTTATTAGACGAAAACAATAATAACATACTAAGTGAAATATGTGCGGGATAAAGTATATACATATTTTATTATTATCTTGTAAAAATAAAAAAATTATTTTCAAAATGACCTTGATTTGAGTATACTAATTCAAAGTAAATATGAAAAAGGAAAAATGAAAATGAAGAAAATATAGTAAATACTATGAAAACAGTAACAATTCAATAATCAAAATATCATAAAAATCAATTGATGGTAGAATACAAAAGCAAAACATTACCAAAATAAAGCTACTACTAATATAGACACCACCAGGGGCGGAGCCACCCTCGGGCAAGGGGTGTCAAGCGACACTCCTTCGTCGGAAAATTATATTATATATATTGGTCAAAAATTAGTTTAATGAATATATATACAAGTGTTGATACTTCTTGACACAATAACAACATATATTTTTTTACTTTATATTTTGAAACTTCTTAATAAAAATTCTGGCTCCGCCATGGGACACACTAACACTCTGTTTGGATGGTCGTTACATATTATTTTATAATATATCGTATTGTATTGTATCGTTCTATATTGTTTTAATGAATACAACATTTGAAGTGGTCATATCGTTCTCCGTCGTTATATAATATCACACATTGATAATTTGAATGATAAACCCAAAAGAAAAGTGGAATACGAGATAGAACTGCTATGAAATGGTAGAGTGAGATAAAGTTAGATTTTTAATTATTAAAGATAAAATGAGAAGAAAATATCAAGATAACAACGCGATCACACCAAATTGGTTGTTACATAAAGGGAGACTTTTTGTCATTACCTAACGATAGATTTAAACGATACTCCCTCTATTCCCAAATAATTGAATGTTGGAGTATTTTTTTTTTAGTGTTCAAAATAATTGAATTATTCACTATTCAAAATAGATGTTGGAATTTTTTTTCAATTTTACCCTTCCTTTAAATTTTCAAGGTTGAGTTTCAAGAATGAATTAAATGAGTATCGAGAGTTAGCATGGAGTTTAAAAAGGACAAAAATAAAAAACATGACTAATTTATGTCTTTGTTTTTTTCTTAAGATGCGTGTCATATTCCAATAATTCAATTATTTTGAAATGGATGAAGTACGATATAATAAAATTAAAATAAAAATTATATTTAAATTAAAAATACAATATAATATAATACAATACAAACACAACGTGTAACAGCCATCCAAACAATGAAACTAGCTTCACTATATAACATAAGAAGAAAAAGTTAGTAGTAATTTAAGTTCAAGTAATTAATTTTAGTACTATCATTGCTTAAAAGCTATTTTTATTAGGAGAGAAAGTAGTAAAATCTACACATTTTTGGTGCGAGTGGTTAAAGGATGAAGAAAGGGCATTATAGTAAAAGGCTAAATGATGCCGTAGTTACTTCCAAAGGGGTTCTTGTCTGCAGGTGGTGGTCGGTCCTAGGCCAACAATCATCCACCCAAAGTATGACATTTACAAGTGGAATCCAAGCTCTCAAGCAATACTTTTTTATTACTACTCCCCTTCCGTTTCGATTTAAAATGATTCTCTCTTTATTGTATTTGTTCTAAAAGGATACATTCTAAATTTAAAAATATTTTAATTTGTACTATTCATGTAATTTTTAAAGTGATTAACATGTCTATGCAATATATAGTTGAAAACATCAAATAAAGTTGGAGCTCAAAAATATTCAATTTATTATATGTTTAGATATTCAATCAAAATAAATATCTAGTAAGTGATGTGGAAATCATACTCCATAATAATAAATATAAATTTGAAATGGGAGTGAGAATAGTGAAAAGGGAAAAGAGGAGATGGAAGAGACGTGAAGAATCCAAGATGAAATTTTGGAAAGATCCAAGTGAGAAACATGTGGGAGATGATATAAATCATATAATGATGACAAGAATCCACGAGAACGTGACAAAAGTGGAATCAGAGTAGACACGCATATAACCATTATTAGTATTGTTCTATTCTATTAAATTTAAATTAGCATAAAAACTTTTAATAAAGAACTTTCAAGACCCTTGATTGTTGGTATTAGTATTAATATTATCCTTCAAAGCAGCCGGCTGCTCTCACTCCACTTTGTGGGTCCCTTCTCTAACGTTCTTCTGCGGGAGTATTATTGGACCAAGTATATAATGTTGCAGTGGTGGGAATAGTTTGGACCATTTGAAACTCGAATCACATTTTGAATTCTTTTAGATATTTGATTTGGAGATTGGGATTTTAGATTTTATTTTAAAAACTTTTAGATTTTGAATTGAATATAGAATTTGGTATTCCACCAAAGTCACTTTTAACTTATTTTGGATTATTCTTTTTTCCTCGACTTTCATTTTTTTGGTGTACTAATTTTTTATTAGTCAACACATCATCTCATACAATAAAATTGGTATAATTAAATTATTGTAGCACCTTTTAAGATAAGGTAAGATTCCATATGCACCAGCCTGCTGATTTATAAGATTATATTGAATATCTTATTAATGATGTATCAATTTAAAAATTAAATTAAACACTTCTAAATTAGAAACTTGAAAAGCAAAAATGTGATTTATTAAAGGTGAACAAAATCGAATCAAATCGTAAAATGAGTCAAATAATAAATAAAAAATCAACTAGTAGTTTGGTATTGAAAAAAAACTAATTATACTTGGGTTAGTTTGATTTTATCTAAAAAAAATCAACCTGATACCAAATCAATCCGATATTATATATATAATTTTTAATATTTATTTTATATATAAAAGTATTTACTTTAATATAATTTATAAATATTTCTTATATCATAGTTTTTTTTCTTTTAACGTATTATTTCAAGTTTAATACTTAAATTTTTTAATGGTCTTATAAACACTACAATCCATTGATATTAGTAACTACAATAAAGCTTAAATCAAAATAAAATCAATACTAATGCTAACAAAAAAACAAACAAATCAATCCAATGCTAAGAATCACAATAATGTTGAACATTTGTTCTTTAGTTTTATAGTAGTGAAGTTGTCCGCGCTTCGCGCGATTATGAAAGATGATAAGATACCAATATATTTTTATCCAGATGTATAATTGATTTCATAGAGAAATACGTTTGGTTAGTAGTTAGTTGACTTCCAACAAAGTCATTGATTGTTATCTTGAACCAAAAGAAAAGATAAACTTCTGACAATAATTTTTTTATATAAGATATAAAATAAAGAGAAATCATAGAGAGAACTACAAAAAATAAATAAATAGCGCAACACCATTCTTACAATCCTAATCATTAAAAAATAAAAAGAAAAAAAAAAGAAATCAATGGACAATTTTTCAAACTCTTGTCGATACCATTCTTACAAGTCGATTAACATTCAATAGCCTTCATATTATTCTTTAATTCAAACTAAAAAATGAATAAAATAAATATCGAAAACATAACAACTTAAAAGGATAATGTGATCATTTCTATGAAGTTTTACAATGCCTCTATTTATAGGACTATAATATGAATATGTCATGAATATGACTATTTATTATTTTAGGGATTATGATGATAAAAAATTAGGAAAATAATGAAAATAAAGACCATTAAGTTATGTATTAAAGAACATAAATGAGCAGTTAATTGACATATTTATTATTCTACAATAAAAAAGAAGAAGAAAGAAATAAACAGATTTCTTAACCAAAGATTATAATAAAGATGAAAACAAGAGACTCAACCATTATTGTGTAGATTTTAGTCTTATTTAAAACTTATAATGAAAGATTTGTAATTGAAAATTCATGGAAAAGAGATTATATTTAGACATTTTAAGGAAGTAGAAGGCCACAAAAAAAAGAAGATAATTATGTCCTACAAAGTCATAAATTATTATTTTGAATCAAAAGAAATTATAAATTTACAACAATCAAAACTTTATATAAAATACAAAATAAAGAAAAATCACGAGAGAACTACAAAAAATAGATAAGTAATGCAACATTCTTAAAATCTTAATCATTAAAATATATGAAATCAATGCACAATTTTCCAAGCTCTTTTCTACATCTACTTTCACAAACCACTATCAAAATTTAATAGCCTCCATCTTCTTCTTCAAGTCAAATCAGAGCATCAACATAATAAGCATGGAAAACATGAAAACTTAAAATGCTTATGTGCTTATTTAACAAAGTTTTACAATATCTCGATTTATAAGACTAAAAAAAAATTCTCGATCTTTTTATTATATGAATTTTATTGTAAAAACTCGACAAAAACCTCAAGTAATACAAATTTTAATATATTTTGTCAATAAAAGTGTTGAACAAATAGAAGACACAAAATAGTCAAGAGTACATGTGATTTCAAATGCAAAGTTTCTAACCAAACACTGAAATATGCAGTACACGGCTGTAATCTTTTTTTTTTTTTAAAAAAAACTCGATTATGCTCAGCGTGAATCTAAAAATATACTCCCTTCGTTTTATTTTATAAGGCACCATTTGATTTGGCACAGTGTTTAAAGGAAAAAATAAAATTTTTGAAATTTATAGTCTAAAACAATTATTAGATATTTATGTTGTTGTAAATCACTTCATTAAAAAAGTAAAAGAAAATTTTCTTACACTTTATTGTGATCCCTTTTCTGTTAAGTTTATTTATTGTTTCTTGCATGTTCTATCAAACCATGCCACATAGGTTAAAACGGGAAGCATATCCGATGAAATAGGCCTGCTCAATTTAGTCCATGCAATATTAAGCCCAATGACATGTTCTTAACTTTAGCCCAATATTTTTGGCCCACAAGCAGAGCCCGCCCGCCTAGTTGTTCATAACCCTAAGTCCGAGTATAAAAATTATCTTCTCCCTTCTTAGGGCTTTCGATCGGCACCAGCTGAACGGCAATTGTGCTCTCTGCTATTTCTGTCTAACCTCCCGGCCTGCGAAAATGGTATTACTTCTTATTGCTGCCTCTTTGATTTCTTATTGATTTTATGTGTAATAGTGAAGCACTCATCCAATCATGTTCATCAGTGAAATTGATGATTCTCCCCATTGAAGTTCAGAAATCTCGCTGTCATGAAACGATCTATTGACACATTAAAGTAGGAATATATCTTAATTTAGTTCGGAAACTAGATGAAATGATGACTCGTTCTTCACTTTGTTATTAAGTACATGAATCTGACAAACTTGTCTGCTGCTATAGTCGTTGTTACGGTTTTCAGTTTTTAATATTGATTCCTTAGTGAAATTGCACCAATGAGCACAATCTAGTTTAATAATTGAGAAGCAGCAACTCCATATCATCTAGGCTTGTAGCCATGTATAATGAATATAGACCTAGCTCAAAAGCTACGTAAAAGAACAACATACCAGTGTAATCCTACAGTATGGGGTTTGGGGAGGGGAGGAGATTGTAGGGTGTACCCTAACCTTACCCCTGCCTCGAGGAGTTAGAGAAGGTAGAGAGCTGTTTTTGAAAGACCCTCAGCTCTACTAACTTACAAACAATGTTAAAAACAACTTACAAACACAAAACAGACATAAAAAATAATAATGAAATCATTACATATCATTCAGAAAAAAGGCGCACCAACACTATCAAAATAAGCATCAAGAGCTACTTGACTTTCATTAATGTTCCGGCATCTACAAATTCTTGAAAGGAGAACTTTGTGCTAAAATGAAATGGGCACCAGATTTGGGATTGATGGGTAACCTATAGACTGTTTGATAATTGTTTATTCCGTTTGTTGAGGAACTTTAGGACGCACACATTATCCTCATTACTATATTTCATAGAAATGTTATGATTTTCTTGAGTATTGTTGATTTGAATGTCCACTTTCTACCTGCTTCTAGGATGTAATAATGTCTTGATATGTTGATTGTTTCATGATAATTGACTGTTCAATGTGGCTCTTGCAGGTGAACGTTCCTAAGACAAAGAAGACCTACTGCAAGTCCAAGGAGTGCAAAAAGCACACCTTGCACAAGGTCACCCAATACAAGAAAGGGAAAGATAGTTTGGCTGCTCAGGGAAAGCGTCGTTACGACAGGAAGCAGTCTGGTTATGGTGGTCAGACAAAGCCCGTTTTCCACAAAAAGGTAGCTTTTTGAGAATCGATATGATCATTGTTTTATTCAAAAGAAAATTTGTATATAAACAAATGTATGGAATTATGAGAAACTTTTCAGTGATTTAGAGCTCTGTATTTGGTATACTGGTTAAGGAGTAACTAATCTCTTCCTTTTTCTCGTACAAACCAGGCTAAGACCACAAAGAAGATCGTGTTGAGGTTGCAATGCCAAGGCTGCAAACATGTTTCACAGCACCCAATCAAGGTTTGTTAATGGAGTTTTATCTTTGCTCTGCAGTTCTTATTTTACATTGTCTATAAGTTGTGATCATTTCTTTGGTTATGCAGAGGTGCAAGCATTTTGAAATTGGTGGGGACAAGAAAGGAAAGGGAACCTCACTTTTCTAGATTGCCTCTGAAGCCACCAAGAACTTCCTTTTTTGCCTTCTCTTATGTTGCAATGTTGAACTTTTGTTATTTTGGATGGTGGTTCTTTTGTGTTACATTATCTTCCAAATAGATTATTTTGCGTTATGATAGTTATATTGTAGATCATATCTATATTCTAGCTTTTTGAGTTACTGTTTTAGTAATTGATTTTCAAGCCATTGGGATGCAGTTCTGATGTTTTATTTGCTATAACAGTAATGTCTACAAGTATTGCCCACTTTGAATGCATGCTGGTTTGATTGAAATCCAGTTGATAATTCAAGAAGGATGTTTTCATCATTATCGGCATTGTCATACGTCTCATTTAAATCACGTAGCATGAAATGAAACAAATGAGATTGAAATGTTTAAGCGATTGCTAACTTTGGCCTTCGATCTTTGTTGTATTCTCAAGGGGATAGTGAACTGCTTTTAGTCATTCTCAGAGATGGTGAATTTGTATCCTTTGTTTTTCTATGAATACCCATTAAGACGCTGTGTAGTCTCTCATAGGCATTAGTTCCTTAGGAATTCATGTATATGATTGTAATTATGTTTGACATGTTTCTTTGTTTAATGAATTGAATTGGGACGTAGGGCTAAACTGAATTGAATGCGGTTCCAAACGTGTTTAATTGCTGCTGCTTGCTTAGGCAAATTGGATCCCTCGTTTACTCAGACAACCTTTGAGTTCTTTGGGTGTTTCACCTGTATATGATGATTGGCTGATTATACGTTCTATTTCCCTTTTCAATGATTTCTTGTTCTCACAAAGCAAAGTCGACCATAGAACAAAGTGTAAAAAAGCTATCAGGAGCGTTTTACTTTTAACATATATTCAGCTATAACTCGCCCATTTATCACCACAAATTTAACATACATAATGTATAGTAGATGGCCTATTAGAGGCCGTTTGGATTGACTTATAAGTTGTTTTCAGGTTTTTTTGAGTGTTTGACTGGTCAACTTAAAGTCATTTTGTGCTTAAAATAAGTCCCAGTAAATATTTGGGTTTATTTAGATGAACTTATTTTAAGCAGTTTATAAGTTGAAAACAACTTATAAATCAAAAAAAAAAAGTTGGTTTTAAAACTTATAAGCAATTTTCAACTTATAAGCTGCTTAAAAATAAGTCAATCCAAACAGGCTATTAAAGTCCATTTAAATAACAAGCAATTTGCACTTATGTGCATAGAATCGACATTAGTTGATACAAAACCAAAGAAGCTAGCAAGGCCTTTGGCTCAAGTCTTTATTTTTACGGAAAATGGTCAAAATTACCTTTGAACTATTCGAAATAGCTCAAGTATACCCTTCAACTATTTTTGGAATCAAATATACCCTCGCCGTTACCAAAAGAGACCACAAATACCCTTTCATTTAACGGTTGGCCGTTAAAGCTGACGTGGTAGTGCCACATGAAAAAAAATATTCACATGGACGGCCACGTCTGTCTCTCCCCCCCTTCCTCGTTAGTTTAGGGGTACCTCTGGCCCTTTTTTATAATTTTAATTTTTTTTCTAAATTTCCTACACCATCGCATACTCCTTCCCTCCACAACTCCACCCACTATTTTTATTAATTATTAATTATTTTTTAAATTTTTTTATACAACACCACATACTCCCTCCCCTCCCCCCCTCAACGCCAGGGGCGGAGCTACAGGGGTGCGAGGGGTGGCAACCGAACCCCCTTTGTCGAAAAATTGCACTATATATATATACTGCAATTTTTTTTATTCATGTACAAATATTATTCTTGCATCCCCTAACAAATGGAGATTGCGGATCAGTGGATAAGGTGCCTGTGATTGAGCCCGCGGTCGTGGGTTTCGACTCTTGGCAATGATACATTTTTTTACTTTTTTCATCCAGTCCCTTATTTTTTAATTTTCTTGAACCCCCTTATCAAATATTCTGGTTCCGCCCCTGCTCAACGCTCCCCAAAAAACTATTTTTTAAAATTTTACATTTTTTTTCCAGAAAATGGGTATAGAGAATAAAAAATGAAAACTTTTCAACATTTTTTTGGAGGGGTTGGGTGTATCGGTCGTGGAGCAACGGGGGAGTGGGTAAAAAATAAAATAAAAATTTAATTTACTTTATATTTAATTTACTTTTTATAAAAAAATTACAAAAATTAAAAGTTACGGGATGGTGGGGTGGAGTGGGGTGGGTAGTGTAAAAATCAAAAAAAAATGTTAAAACTTTTTTTAAGAATTTTTTTTTGGGGTGAGAGGGTGGGTGCTGGGTATGTGGTGGTGTAGAAAATTTAGAAAAAATTTTAAAATTTTAAAAAAAAATCATGCGGGACGTGGTGGGGAGGGGTGTTGGTGGTATGTGGTGTTGTAGAAAATTTTAAAAATAATAATTAATAATTAAAAAAAAACGGGTGGGGTTGTGGATGGAGGAAGTATGTGATGGTGTAGGAAATTTAGAAAAAAACAGTAAAACTATAAATAAGGGGGTAAAAATACCTCTGAACTAAAGAGGAAGAGGGAGAGAGGCTGATGTGGCCGACCATGTGGATATTTTTTTTCATGTGGCACTGTCACCTCAGTTTTAACGTCAACCGTTAAATGAAAGGGTAATTGTGATCTGTTTTGACAACGGCAAGGGTATATTTGATCTCATAAATAATTAAAGGATATATTTGAGCTATTTCAAATAGTTCGAGGATAATTTTGACCCTTTTCCATTATTTTTTAGGAGAACTTAATTATGTTTACTTATCTTTGAGGTTTTTAAAAAATGAAGACCACCCAACTGTTCTTTTACCTGTATTAAAAAGCGTTTTTGTTCTATGTATTTTCAACCTGCTCAAACCTGACCCAATCCACCCATTTTCCGTCACTAGGCCAAGATAACTGAGTTTTCTTTGATGGTTTATTCATTTTAAGAACTCTCTAGTCAATAATAGCTGCAAGGAACAAATTAGTTAGAAATGCTCAATAGATCAGTTATTCTGTTTTGTCATTCTTTCTGTATTTCACGGAAAGAAGATGTCAACAAGTAAGTATTTAGTTTGTCCTGTAACATTGGTTATAATCTGGTAAGTCCTTTCATCTTAGTAAAACTTGAGGAGCTTAATTTGTACCAGAGTGGGTGCATCTCCAGTAACTTGAAATGAGAGGTTTGTCTCATCGAAATCTTTTTGTGCTTTTCCCCTTTCTGAATTTAAGAATAAGTAGTATTGAAACAGTGGACACAATCTTTGTATTACAAAAGCAAGTGGTTGAGTCAATTTGGGAACTAATCGTGTGTTTAGGATTTTGAATGGTTCAAAAATGATGAATTTCGTACAATACATGGTACGTTATAAGTATTGCACCTTATTATAATTTTACGATAATTTTAAGTATTTAAATTTAAACTTAGAAATGGATTAATTTAGTGGGATATAGTTTCATGTATCAATCGCACTATTGGTTTTTTTGATTACTAGATATCCATTTTGCCGACAAAAATCACTCTTCAAATAGAGAAATTCTCTGTAATTAAAGCAATCATTAGCAGACAAAGATAGCTTTAAAATAGTAAGCATAGTTGACATTTAGCTATATTTGCTCTAATTTTTTGGTTAATGTGTCTTGTCTGTTGCTACTTTGGATTCATCATAAGTATCATGAAAAATCTAAAAAAATTAAGAAAGGATATATAGCCCACTTAATCACGGGACTGGTTTCTCCATTCGGAAGTTAATCAATGAGATGAAATTACGTTTCAACTACTATTGTGTTTCGTTTTATTTATTTATCTTGTGGTTGCGGATGGGGGAGCTAGGTAGGGTTGAGAGGTTCATCTGAATCTTCTTTGATAGAAAATTAGATTGTTTATACATGGTTAAAATTATATTATATATATATTAGATGATGAACACTCTTCAACTTCTTCGCGTGTTTACTTCTTTATATTTTGAACTCCATAGTAAAAATTTTGGTTCTGTAATGAATGAAGGTCGTGTGAAAGTTTTCTTAAACTGAAACTTAATGTGATTTTATTAGTAAGATATACATAGATCTTATCCTTATCTTTGTGGATCAAAAAGGTCATTTTCGAGAGGCAATTGTTCTAATAATCATGCAATGACAATTTCCTCCTAATTAATTGAAAAAAAGGAAATTTATGAAGGAAGAAAAGATAAATTATAGTGGGAATATAGACTTTGAGCTTTGCTTGAGAATCAAGCTTGGCGAACTTTTCAAGCCCAAAACAAAGGGGACAAATACAGGTATTTTATTGGGCTATAAAGTGGTCCCTTTCACCGACAAGAGTCCAAAAAAACCCTTAAACGTAGGGCTTAAAGAGTAAAGACTACGTATTTGGGCCTGATAGCGTGCACGCAATCCATGTGACTCACTAATTAACAATCTGGGCTTAGGAGTGTGGGCCCATTCAGGCCCTACCTGATTTGCCCTCATTTCTTATGATTGAAACATCATATCATGCTCCTTCCTTTTTTGTCTTATTTTTCACCATTTTTCTACAAAAAAAATAATCTTGCTATCTCTAGATCGGTACGATAAAAATATTTAAGGGTACTCAGTTCGAGTCACTTTATTATATTTTTAACATGTCCCTAATTGTAATCAAAACATGATACAAATAAATGATTATTTTTTTAAAATTTATATCTCATATATTATAATGTTAAATTATTTAACTGTGCAATTTTAAAATCCAAAATGAGGTGGTCGCACATTACAATCGGGGCGGACCCAGCATGTAATGAGGGGTTTATCCGAACTTCCTTCGGCAAAAAATTATACTATTTATATATGATTAAAATATTTTTTTATGTATAAATAGTAGATGTCGAACCCCCTTCGGTTAGTTCGTGTGTGTACTTTTTCAGATTTTGAACCCTTTTATTAAAAATCCTGGGTCCGCCACTGATTACAATATTATAATAGTAGCACATTATTCCTTGCAAAATTATCTTTTATTTTTAAAAGAAAAACTGAAATGGAATCTAACCATTGGGAATACAAAATTGTAAGTTTAAGCAAATAACCCAATTATTGGACTGTTTGGAATAATCACTTCAGATCCTTTCTTTTTTATTAATTTTTTTAAATTAATCTATTATCAAACAAGTAGTGAATTTCTAGCATTCATCCCTTGGAAATGTTCCTCAATTTGTAGTAGTGAAAAAATTCTTTCTTTAAGTCAATACAATTTTTCATAAGTGCAGATGACAAATTTTGAAGGCTTACAATGGTATAATTTCAAGTACTTTATAAAGAACAGTATATATATATATATATTTCTTTATTGGGAGCTTACAAACCTCTTGTAGCATGTACTTTTCTTTTTCCATGTTAAAAGAAGAATCAACTATCAATCCAACAAAATTTTTCCAGTGGGGTAAACCCCACCCCCACAAACATGACACTTGGAATATCATAAAACTAAAAAAAGTGACATATCCTCTATGTCTAAGAATTTCATATTTAATTTGCATGGGCATATTGGATTATAGACTAGTGACTAATCCTATTAGGCAAATCTTATTAGGATAACAAAATAAAGAAGCTTGTGCTCAAAGGACACCATCCTTTTTGTCCTCTCTCTATTCTCTTTTTTTTTTCTTCAAAATTTATTTATTTATTTTGTTAAAAATAAAATAAAAATTGATTCCTCTAAAGAAAAGAAGCAAAGCATCTATTCTTACACATCACCTGCAAGTATGCCAACTTTCCTTTGCTTACAATTAAGAACTTGTCTTCTTTTTACTAACTTTAATTTCAAAAATTTGTATATTAAAATTATTTTTTCTTCATATCTTTCTGTGCAAATGCATGCTGAAAGTTTAGAATCTCTGTTTACTTTCACTACTTATAATAAACTGTCTACAGTTTCATGTTATATATGATCTTTGGAGTTTCTTCTCTATTTTCCTTATGGGATGTCATAAATGGACCCTTTTGCTTATCTTTTTAATTAAGTTTTGGTCTTTTTTTGGTCCTGGATTCTTGATATTTCTATGAAAAATTCATTCTTGATTTCCACATTTCAACTTTGTTATTGAAGTTTACATCTTGACCTTTTTTTTCTTTTTTTGGAATTTCAATTCTTTGTATGTATTCAAATTCTTTTGAACAAAAAGTAAAGGAAAAAAAAAGGAAAATTCTTTAGTGTTGTGAGTAGTTAGAGTTTTACTGGACCTTTTGGCCAACTTTGTTGTGATACAATGAGTTTTCTAACAGGAGCACCAAAAAATTCATGGCAACCAGCTATGACAGTTGATACAACAACATCAAATTATTGGTTGAATTGGAGGGTTACATTGTGCTCCATTTGGATTCTTGCTTCAATGGTTTTTGCATCCATTCTCATAACAAAGTACGAAGGTCCTAGTGGTATAAGAAATAGGAGGAGAGAACAGGAGAAAGACTCCCCTGGACTTTTGTATGAAGATGAAGTTTGGAAACCATGTCTTAAAACTATACATCCTGGTTGGCTTCTTGGATATAGAGTCGTCGCGTTTTTAATTCTCTTGTTATTGTTAATCTTGAATGTTGCTGTTGATGGAGGGGAACTCTTTTACTACTATACACAGTAAGCATATTTATCCAAATGTTTATGATTTATGAATCTTGAAAATGTCCTTATGTATTGGCTACTGAACAGGTGGACATTCACATTGATTACAATTTATTTCGGGGTAAGTAATAGCAACATTGAAGTCATTTTTTCGTTTTTGTTCTGTATTTTTCCTCATGGTTTCTTGTTGTATGAATGTAGCTTGGATCTGTGCTCTCAATGTATGGATGTTACCAATATCACAATAAGGTTGGTGGTGATGGAATTGGTAACGAGAGGGCAGACGCTGAGTATGGTTCACGAAGATTGACTGTGAATATAGAAAGTAACAGCAGTACAAATGCTGCAAAACAGGTAGGGGAAAATGCAGAACAGAGTTCTCGCCAAATTGCTGACTTCTGGGGATATGTTTTTCAGATAATTTTCCAGGTAAATCTACGAGTAACCAAAAAAAATTGTGTTTGATCCTATGACAAGGCATATACAACTTTTACATATTACTAACTTTTGTCTTTCTGTTTTGTTATAAAAGATGAATGCAGGAGCAGTAACGCTTACTGACTGCGTCTTCTGGTTTATACTTGTTCCATTTCTGACCATTAGAGGCTACAATTTAAACTTTGTTAGTATTCTATACGTGCTATTTTGACTCTACTGTTATAGTGGATAAAGTTCAGAGAGGTTTCGTGTTTCTAATTGATGTTTCATTTATGTTGTAGTGGATTATAAACATGCATTCGATCAATGTTGTGTTTCTACTTGGTGATACAGCTCTCAACTGTTTGGTAAGTTGTACCAATTTTCCTCATTTGGTCTCAAGAATCATCTTCATAAGTTAATGATTCTTACATTTGACATTTGATTCCATAATGTTACAATTTCAGCGTTTCCCTTGGTTTCGAATTGGATATTTCTTTCTGTGGACAGCAGTTTATGTTGTTTTTCAATGGGCAGTCCATGCCTGTATATCAATATGGTAAAAAAAAAAAAACACTTCTTTTACCAGTTTCAACTAGTACATTTTAAGTTTTTCTGTTTGAACAACTAATGAATACTTGTCTTATTTTGGAAACAGGTGGCCTTATCCATTTCTTGATCTGTCATCTTCATTTTCTCCTCTCTGGTATGCATTTTGTTTAATGTCTACTGCATATTTTGATCTGGAAGAAATTTATGATTCAAGAAAATGAACCCCTCTTCTGATTGAAAATTTCAGGTATTCATCGGTGGCGGTGATGCACATACCATGCTATGGCATTTTTGTTTTGGTAATGAAGCTGAAACACCATTTGTTAAAGAAATGGTTTCCTCACTCTTATCAGTGTGCAGGATGATGCTAAGCAAGGGATTTTATGCCTTAAAAGGCAGCTAGCTATTGTCAAGGGAAAATGAGAAAAGATAACCACAAATAGCAGAGAAGGCAACATGAGTTCATTTTTTGAACAATACAACATGGGTGTTTGGTCCTTGTTTCCCCAGAAAAGGAAAAAAGGGTAACAAGAAAAGGAAAACAAAATATTACTGTATGTAGCAAAATAGCAGTAAATCTTTAGAGGTTATACAAAAAAAAAATAGAGGGATAGAGTTTTGGATTTGCAAGATATACATGTAGCCTAAACATGCAAAACAAATATTTATTGATTATATAAATTCTTCTTCGTTATAAAACAAACTAAACTTAGCAAATTAATAAGAAGAAGAGACAATAAAAAAAAGAGAGTTGAGAGAATTATGCGGCAGAAGAAAGAAGTAGAAGAGTTATGTATTATTTCTTCTTCAGTGTATCAACATTCTCTAATCTCCAAGGCTATTTATAGCCAATGAAATTAGAGGATAAGTAATGGAGAAATGACAACATGCCATTTAGTGGGTATCACTAATGAAAGTGGAATATCCACTACATTTTGTTCTTCCATAACACTCCTCCTTGGATGTTCACGTGTAATGTGTCTCATTAAAAACTTTACAAGAAACAATATACATAGTTATTTTGAACACCTATAGATGTTGTGCCTCGTTAAAACCTTACTAGAAAAAATACAGTGGAAAAAAGCCTAGTGAAGAAAAAAGAGTACAAACATCTGGTGATACACCTTGATTGCTGCCTCATTAAAAACCTTACTAGAAAAATTCAGTGGGACAAAACCTTGGTTAAGGGAAAAAGAGTACAACACGTATTTTACTCCCCCTGATGAAAACTTCATTTGATATTTTGGAGACGACGCATTCCAATCTTATATCTTAGCCTCTTAAAAGTTGATGTTGGTAATGCCTTTGTGAATAAATTTGCAAAATTATCACTCGAACGAACTTGTTATACATCAATATCACCATTCTTATCCAGATCACGTGTGAAGAATAATTTTGGTGAAATATGTTTCGTTCTGTCTCCTTTTATGAAGCCACCTCTCAATTGAGCTATGCACGGGGCATTGTCTTCAAATATAACTGCGGGTACTTTGACATCATTTTTCAGGCCCATATTTTTCTTTAATGAACTGTATCATCGATTTCAACCACACATATTCTCTACTTGCATCATGAATTTCTATTATTTCAGCATGATTTGAAGAAGTAGCAACAATAGACTGTTTTGTAGATCGTCATTATATAACAGTTCCTCTGTATGTAAATAGATAGTTTGTTTGAGATCAAGCTTTATGTGGGTCTGATAAATAACCTGCATCTGCATAACCAATAAGGTCTGTGCACAGTCTTTATTAGTATAAAACAAACCCATATCAATGATACCTTTTAGGTATCGCAAAATATGCTTGATACCGTTCCAATGTCTTCGCATTGGGATGAACTATATCTTGCCAGCAAATTAATATAAAATGTTATATCAGGTCTGGTTGCGTTAGCAAGAACATAAGTGCACCAATAGCATTAAGATATGATACTTCAGGACCAAGAAGTTCCTCATTCTCTTCTGGAGGTCGAAATGGATCTTTATCCACTTCTAGTGATCGAACAACCATTGGAGTACTTAATGGATGTGCTTTGTCCGTGTAAAATCGTTTTAAGCTTTTCTCAGTGTAGGAAGATTGGTGGACAAAGATTTCGTCTGCTAAATATCAATTTGCAGACCCAGATAAAGTTTTATCTTTTCAAGATCTTTCATCACAAATTCTTTCTTTAGATATTCAATCTCCTTTTGGATCTCTTCAGGGGTTCCAATGAGATTTATATCATCAACATAAACGACGAGTATAACAAACTCTGATTTTGTTTTCTTAATAAAAATAAATGGACAAATGACATCATTTATATAACCTTCATTTATCAAGTATTCACTAAGGCGATTATGCCACATACACGCTGATTATTTTAGACCATATAATGATCTTTGCAATTTGATTGAGTACATCTCCTAGGACTTAGTACTTGCTTTAGACAATTTTAATCATTCTGTAATTTTCATGTTAATTTCATTATCAAGTGAACCATAAAGATAAGTTATAACTACATCCATTATATGTATTTCAAGATTTTTATGTACAGCTAAACTAATGAGATATCAAAAAATTATTCCATCCATAACAAGTGAATATGTTTCTTCATAGTTGACCTCGGGTCTTTGAGAAATTTCTTGTGCAACAAGGCGTGCCTTGTATCTTACAATTTCATTTCATTTTTTCACAAAAATCCATTTATGGCCAACTGATTTTACACCTTCAAGGGTTTGGACTACAAGTCCAAAAACCCACGTTTAATAAGTGAGTCTAATTCTAATTGAATTACCTTTTGCCATTCTAATTTTCGATCGATCTAAATTTATCTTATCACCGGTAGAACTTATTGAATTTATTCATTCACTTGAATCTCGGGTTCACTGATTTCTTCAGGAATACCAGGATTGCTCAAATCTTGACTTTCTTTAGGAGGTTTTTTTGTATTATCATCTTTATTATTTTCTCATGCTTCTCTTTCTAGGATTTTTATCCTTTGAACCCAATGGTCTATCACACTTCATGCGTGTTTGGGATTCAGAAGCTATGATACTAGTAGATGGTCTTTTTGGGACATCAATTCGGATAGACACATTCACTGCAATGATATGTGAATTAGTTATCCGTTTCAAATCAGTAGGTGCATCTGCATTTGATTTGCTATTTTCTATTAGTGGATGATCTTCTGGACCTCCTGCTCATATGTGCAGGTACGTGGATCAAAATGAGATACTGATGAAACTTTTCATGTAATTTCTCTTTTGGGTTTCTTTTTCTCTCTCTCTAATTGCGGAAAAGTTGTTTCATCAAACCGACAATCTACAAATCGAGCAGTAAATAAGTCTCTTGTCTACATTTCAAAGTAGCGAATTATGGAGGGTGAGTCAAACCCAACATATATGTCCAACCTTCGTTGATGTCTATCTTGGTATGTTGTGGTGGTGCCACAGGCATGTATACCACACAAATAAAAATTCGTACATGGGCTATATTTGGCTCATGACCAAATACTAATTGTGACAGAGTATTTATTATAATTTATCGGTCTGAGACGAACAAGTGCTGCTGCATGTAAGATAGCATGACACCAAACAGTAATCGACAATTTTGTTTTCATAAGTAGAGGTCTTGCTATCAATTGTAGGCGCTTAATAAATGAATTTGCAAGGCCATTTTGAGTATGAACATGAGCAATAGGATGTTCAATTTTCATCCCAATAGATTAGCAATAATCATCAAAAGCTTAGGATGTAAATTCTCCAGCATTATCAATGTGAATAGCTTTAATTGGATAATCTGGAAATTGCTTTCTTAATCTTATTATTATGCTAATAACTTCGCAAACGCTAGATTGCGGGATGATAAAAGACACACATGAGACCATCTTGATGATGCATCTATTAGGACCATAAAATATCTAAACAATCCACTAGGTAGATGAATAAGTCCACATATATCCCCATGTATACGCTCTAAAAAGTCAGGAGATTCGATGCCAACCTTCAGGGTTGATGGTCTGGCAATTAATTTGCCTTGATAACAATCAACACATGAAAATTTATCATTCGTAAGAATCTTCAGGTTCTTTAACGGATGTCTAGTTGAATTTTCAAGAATCCGTCTCATCATTATTGATCTAGGATGACCTATTCGATCATGCCATAACACAAATGTATTTAGATCACTAAACTTCTGATTTACGATCAAATATGCTTCAATTGCACTAATTTCTGCATAATATAGGCCAAACGACAAAGTTGATAATTTTTCCAAAATATATTTCTGGCCTGAGATACTCTTGGTTATACCAAGGTATTCAGTATTCATTTCACTTAATGTCTCAACATGATATTCATTTCTACAATTATCTTTAAAATTTAACAAGTTTTTTGAGAATTTAGAAGAGAACAGTGCATCTTCTATAACAATCTTTGTTTCCTCAGGTAGAAATATAGTAGCTCTTCCGGAGCCTTCAATAATTTTTGAATTACCAGAAATTGTAGTAACATTTGTTTTTCTTCTGAGCAAGTAGGAAAAATATTTCTCGTCTTTAAAAATGACATGAGTCGTTCCACTATCAATTACACAAATATCCTCGTGATTGATCATTGATCCAAATAAATTTGAGGCATATCCATATTTTTTCTTCAAAAAGAAATAAAATAAATATTATAATTAATATATGGCTCATTATACAAATTTTATTTATTTAAATGAATTAGAAAAATGTAAACATATTAATTAGTGCAGGTAAATGAAAAGAAAATTATTTAAATATTATCAGGCTTATCAATATTTATATTTCCTTCTGGGAAATTGAAGAAATCAACTATATCCAGATGCATTGGCTCAATATTGTCTTCAGAGATAAAGTTTATCTCTGGATTATTTTATGCCCTCTTCAAAGATGCCTGATATAGCTGAACCATGCGTTTTGATAACCGGCAGGTACGTGACCAGTGCCCCATACCTCTACATCTATAACATATACTTTTTGAATTTTTCTTTGGTATGACTTCTTGCTTTTCACCCTTCTTATTATATTGCTAATCATTTCTCGGTGCCACCCAAGCATCATGATTATAATTTCTTATTCGACCACGTCCACGACTGGGGCCATGACCTCTTTCTCGTTGGTTATAGTTTGCCTGATTCACTTCAGGGAGTGACAAAGAACTAACGGGTCGACTATCATGATTTTTCATTAACCGTTATGACGTTCAACAATAAGAAGTTGAGAAAGTAATTCAGAATATTTTTTAAAATTCATTTCGCGATATTGCTGTTGCAGGAGCATATTCGGGGGTGGAAATGTGGAGTATGTTTTTTTCAAGTTTGTCTTGCTCAGTGATTTCTTCTCCGCATAAATTTAACTGTGCTATAATTCTAAACAAGGCAGAATTATATTCAGTTATATTTTTAAAATCATGACGTGTTTGTGGAAGGATGACCAACTTCAGGTGGTCATATCTTTCTTTTAGATTCTTCCATAGTTTAAGGGAGTCTTTTAATGTGAGGTACTGTAATTTTAATCCCTCGTCAAGATGATGTCGGAGAAATATCATGGCTTTGGCACGATCTTGACTAGATGCCATATTGTCATCTTTGATGGTGTCTGTCAGAGTCATCGATTCTAGGTCTATTTCGGCATCTAGTGCTCATATGAGTAGCCTTTTCCAGATATATCAAGAGCAATAAATTCAAGTTTAGAGATATTCGACATTTTAAGAAAATAAAATTCTTACCCTTTTGTTACCTTCTTAAAATAGCTCAAAGTGATGGAGTCTCGTGCTGATAACGTGTTATAAAACAAATTAAACATAGCAAATTAATAAGAAGGAGAGACAGTAAAAGAAAGAGAGAGTTGAGAGAATTATGCGGCAGAAGAAAGAAGTAGAAGAGTTGTGTATTATTTCGTATCAACATTCTCTAATCTCCAAGGCTATTTATAGCCAAAAAAATTAGAGGATAAGCAATGAAGAAATGGCAACATGCCATTTAGTGGATACCACTAATGAAAGTGGAACATCCACTACATTTTGTTCTTCCATAATATTCTTCAATATTTTTTCACAAGGTAAATAATTTTATTAACATTTGGGGGAAACCCAAAAAGTAATGTGAGTAGTACTTTTAGCTTGGGGTCTTGTATTTTCTGCTTCATAATGAGTTGAACTTTGAATCTGGTGAATCTCTAAATATTAGTACTCCAATATGTGTAACTTTTTGTTCCCTACGATTAAATACATTGAACATGCCGACAATGAAATCTGTATAAATAGTGAATGGCCCATTCTTTTGTTGAAGATTTCCACTTTTCTAGTGGGGAAATGGCTATATGATGGAAAAACAAAAAGCATCTTCAGTCAAAACTAAACTGATTAAAGGTGTGGAATGCTACTAATCACTTTTTCTGTTTTATGAGGAACACCAAAAGAAAGCATCAGATAAACTCTTTTTCTAGTCCCATAAAAGTGAAATTAGTAAACCTCATAATAAAGCAGGTTACAAGTATATTGATAGTGTAAATACACACTTTCAGTGTACCTATATTAAATCCTTGCTCATTTCCCTGCTTGTACTGTGGTATGACGAAATGCAGACACTACTTCAACACCAAAACCAAAACAAAAGGCATAGACAAATGATAGAATAAAAAAGCTCCTCAGTGCATAGTCCATACAGTAAAGACAATTATAAGTAGTATTAGTTGCACATACAAACTGAAGTGACATCGTGACTCGTGATGTATTGGCAAAACCAAAGAATGCTGAATTAGCTGAGCTTCTTGAACTTCACAAAAAGTATAATGCCCTTCGTTTATATCAGAAGTTTTCGCTGTAATAGAAGAAAATGATCATGAAGAGAAGAAAAAATCCCCCTTGTTTCTGATACATTATTACAAAAGAATACATGTCAAATGAAGGGAAATACAAAAGGACCAAATGAGAGAGACGGAGAGACACAGACAGAGAAAGAATAGGCAACTCTTACAGATATTAGCTAAAGCACAAGCTTCAATTCACATGATTTTCTTGCAACGCAAAATACAAGGATGAATATTCAGAGGTTGGTAAGAGGCAATGAACCCATTACAATAACAGTACTCTTATCTTCGGGCCGCTGTTCTCCACCCTCGCTAGACTTCAGTGATCTTACCTTCGAGAATACTCTAGAAAAAAGCCCCTTACTGAGGTCTGCCTTCTGTCCTGGCAAGTCCAAGGAAAGATTCCCCACACTGCTCTCACTCTGGTTGCCGCTACTTGTATTTCCCTCTTGCTCCGGCTTAAATTGAGTACCACAAGGGCAACTTGATGTCCTCCTAAAGCAATGCTTGTGAAAAACTGATTGACAAGACTTGCATCTTTCAATTTCTTCTTCCTGTTGAAGGACAAGTGGACAATTACATCAGTTTAAACATTTAGGTCAATAAAATTATTTACCTTATCAAAAAAAAAAAGTAACAACTTTTAGAATTTGAGCTAAATTCTTTTGGAACATGCAGTGCAGATTGGTTGAAAAGTATAATTGTTTAACTTCAGCTTCCCAAACAGGATGTTCATAAGAAACAGATATCAGTAAATGAAACAAGATAAGCCCTGCCAACCTGGAAAGGGAAAATGAGAGAAGAGGGGTCATCACAGGCTTGCCGAGCATTGCATGGTATACCCACATCACAACATATAAGGCACTGCTCAGCTATATGCTCCAGAATTTTTCTTGAGATAGTCTCGACCATAACTGGTAAGGCTGCATTTGAAGTCATATAGCCATCCAGACCAAAACATAAGTCAGTTTTCTCAATAATGTTGCCACATGGAAAACAAGGTCAGAACTATTAAAGAAACATCTTTTCCTTCATTTATCCTATTTTTCTTTTCTATGTTCTGGCGATCAGGAAGTAGTAACATTCATATTTCATTGGAAAGCAACGGTAACTGTAAATTAGAAGGGATTAATAGTACTGTCTGGCTCTGCTATGATTTAGAGAGAGAGTAGGGACAAAATAAAGAAAACAGGACAGTTTAGGAACAATTCTATGGCAACTTGAGCACTTGGAGGCTAAGCTAGTGTATAACTGTAAAATATCAAATAATCTTCAACAAAAATAAAATGGAAAAGAAAGACAGTAACAAATCACTAGCAAAGACAAGATCTGCTAGGACTTTAACAAGACGGCACATGTGTCCAAGCATCATGAGTATAAAGTTTCGTTTTGCAGGCTAACCTGCAAAGACTCCCTTGGATAGATCTATGAGATCTCTAAGAGAAAAAAAGTCACTGCTTTCAAGAAGATATCTTCTAGATCCAACTCCCTTGTGGATGGATCTTTGGAACGGGCAGCGAACAAATGGAAGCATAGTTCCTATCCTTTTTCTGATATTTGTGACATGCTGCAGAGCTGGGACCTTTGAGAACAGCAAGGGATTGACTGCACTGACACAAAGCATTGGCTGCAAGAGCAGAAGAATGAAACATAAGTCCTACAATTCTTTCATGTAATCATAGTGAAAAGGGAGCAGAAGTAAGAGATGCAGGAGGCTGCAGCACAGGGGGAGGCAAGAAAACGTGAGCATTTCCACAGCTGGGGCTTAATGCCTATTCTCCCTATGACGGCAGCAGGTTATATGTATTACCAACCCAGTCGAAACCTAGTTGTTTATCTTTTCCGGTGCCATCGCGCACCTTGACTAATCCACCGGGTACCTACTATCTACGTATCATGTAACTTTAAAGGTTTAGGTAGATGAGCAAAATTCACCAAGTTCTATGCTTTTTTGTCTCTGCTAGGATTTAATCCCTGGTCTCCAGGGCCTTTATCCCCACTTTCATTGACCACTTAACCCTTGGTTGCCACCTTTTGGATCGCAGAAAGATATTTGGTATGCAAGATGAGGAAACAAGACCAAGTGTCATTAAATTGCTTAATTATACATATATATATACAAACACATAATGCATGCCTGTTCGGTCAGAAAGAATGGAAAGGAACAGAGATTTAGTCAAATTTGATTGGAAAATTTTATCATTACCTGGTCATGGATTGAGTCCAGATAAGATTTAGCCATCTGAGAAACTGGGTATTGATTAAAGTCCCAAAGATGCAGAATCCTTGCAGGCAAAACGGCCATATCATTTGTATGGCATGACGAGCAGTACAACTGACCACTATATTCACAGAAACGAGGTTTTCCCCACCCCATAGTCAGCGCAAGTTCCTGTATTCGAGTCTTTCCATCGTCAAAATTTTTGTAGCAACCAGCACAAGAATAATGTTGTTCATCTAGTAACTGTTTATTCGACTTATAAGGCCTTTTATTTACGATGAGGGAAATAGTCTTCCCCAAGCTGGAAACATTCTCTCTGATTCTGCTTCTTAAAGTAGATGGAGACTGAAGTGCATTTGAATCATAAGTTGGAGAATCTGGAAGATCCTTAGACAGAGATAAGAAACAAACTACAGCATTGAGGGCACCTGTAGGAAACCTTGACTGGAGAAGGGAATTTAAACACTCTTGAATAAGAACACTTCGATCAGCAACAACTTTTGGAGAAGCACTTCCGAAAACCTTCCGGGATTCTTGTTCAACAGAGGACCAGACAGGAGGAAGAATCCTTCCCTGATCTGCGAATAACTTTTTCAACCGACGATAGAGAGCAGAAAATTCACGATACCGTTTTTCAACCTCCCAATTATCCTTGCCACTCCACACTCTTATCCTGTATGCAGTATATTCTCTAACTCCAACTAATCTCTCACTAAGTGAAACATCCCCTATTTTCTGTATTGTATCAATGACCTCCACCCTGTCAAATTTCAGAGGGTGTTGCATTACAGCATAAGCATCATCAGTACCAGAAGTAGAAGCAGTAGAACCACCATCTCTTGAAGGAAGTGGTATATATGATTGATAAATCTTGTTACCAAAACTGAATCCAAGAGATTCACCAGATTCAAGTAATATCTCTTCCATATCATGAACAAGCTCATCATATAATTCATTTAACTCAAGATTCTGTGTCTGCAAAAGGAAGAGAAAGTACAAAGCATCAAAAGAAGGAGCCTTGTACGTAGAAATGGGGAAAGATTCATTAACACCAAAGTAAGTTACAAAAATTGACCAACATGAAAGCAATAAGTACTGTCAGCAATAACCACCATTCAGAAAATTATGCACAAACGATATATTTCTTCTTTCAATCTGTATGCCACATAAACATGAACCAAAGGACCCTGACAATCCAAACAGAAGGTCCATAAGCACAATAGCAGAAGTCACTGAAAGTCATTGCACTTGGGAAAGAATCAGTATGTGTTCCAAGAGGGACAATGTTTATGAAAATAAGTGGACCCTCGAGAAGTTCCAACATAAAGGCACTCCAAAATTAATAAGTCAAAGTATCAAAAATTCTTTTTCAACTCCACAGCATATAAATAAGCACTTTATCATTTATGACGCTAAAATCTTCTTTATCTAAGCAAGCCTTTCTTTCTAGTAGCTACAATTTCATGAATCCGGTCTTTATCAGTTCTTAATAATCAATACTCAACATCTAAGACATTCAACTCACAGTGTGTTCCTTTCAACAAGCAGACAGATCCTTTTTCATACATTGAACCAGATTTACACAAACATGTCGCAGTGCTTGCAGATTTTTATATGTTGGATTATAAGAAACTTTATTTATCTTCTGTATTTGGCTCCTTATACATAAGCAAAGATCGGGAAATTATATACTATCCACCATTTTCTAGTCACTGGCAAAGGTGGAGGTTTAATTGATACACCTGATAAATAAACTACTCAATACACTGTGTTAAATAAGCATAGATTTCAGATAGAAAAGTCAAATTGTTTAATCAAATAATTACTACATGCGGTGAAAGAAGAGAAGTTGCATGTAAAGGAGTCACTCTTAGAGAAACACAATAACTTCCCATGCTTGCAAATTCACCCTTATGAATTCAGATTTATGGATTTTCAATGAAGAACCTCAAGAAGTATTTTCACATTTCGTGGCATGCTTCTGCCAACTCATCGCTGAAGATAAAATCAGGAAAAAGACTTTTACCTAGCAGATAGATATATGTAATGAGTACAAATCAATGTGAAATGACTATGCTTAGTTACTGTAGTAATATAGGCCGCCAATTAAATTTCACAGTTCAAAGGAGCTACGAGATTAGAAAAAGCAAAACAAGCAAAAGATGCCAATTTTTATCTGTTTGACGGAGAACATGGTACATATTTGTAAACTTCACCGAGATCATGTAAAATATATAATCTTGCAATATCCTTATATATATATTTGTCAATACTTTACCTTAGATGCAAGATGATATTCAGAGCAACCAACTGAAAGGGAGGTACTTATAGCATTTGTATTATCATTAGTCACTGATGCTAATGATGTAGATGAGCTTTGGTCTGCAGATAGTTCTAACTTTACATCTTTGGAAGGTTCTGTAGATGAATGATATTCATTTTGATCAGGATGAGATAAAGGGTCCAACAATAAGCTTCTGTGCTTTAGCTCCACTTCTCTGGAAACAAGATCATCATGGATATGAATTACTTTCTCATTATAGGCACCTTGATGTTTCACTTCCCATTCATCGCCTTCAATTTTTAGATCCTCTTTGATAGGAACTTCTTCTATTTGTGTTTGGGGACTTTTGTCCTGATTAAACAATTTGAAAGCACAAGACTGCTCAAGGAACTTTGCTGATTCATTTATGTGTTGAATTTGGTTATTTGTAATAAGCACGATGTTCTCATCTTCAACATGATCAGATTTACCATGGTTCAAAAGACTCAACTGGTCCACGGAACAGGTAGTAAGGTAGTTGATTAAATTATCACAACCTTGGTCGTGATTACTTGGAAGGTCCTCTTCTTTAGGAATTGCTAAACCTACACTAGATTGCTCAACAACACCGGTAGCAGCAATATTCGAACATTCATTTTCACTTCTAGTAGTTGACTGGTTTTCAGGCTTAAGTTCTTCATGCAACATTGAAGAGAGAGTAAATTCTCCATTTTCCTGCATGAAATCGTCCCAATCATCCGAACCAAAGGCTATTGCCGAACCCATAACCAACTTATTTTCATCCTTGTCATTTTCTTCAAGAGAGCGTTGTACCTCTCTTCCAAAATAAGAATTAAAGTTCTTCTCATCATTAGTGCTTCCTCCAAACATTGAGTCCTCACCATCTGAATGTTCATATTTTGACGACATCTCACTTTCATCGGAACATCTTACAAACTCAGCTCCACTGATTTCTACACCAGATTGCAAGCTTGATCCTTCCAAACTCCCTCCCATTGCTTTAACATCCCTATGGAACTCCAAACCATCATCAATCTCCATAGATTTGATTTCCAATGAACCAGCACTAATCCCGAAGCTTTCGATTTCTTTTCCAACTAGTTCACTATTCTTATATTCTGCAGATTCACAAGAATTTGTTGATATGAACAATTTCTCACAATTTTCACTTGTATTTTGCAGTTGAGTAGCCTTTCCATTCCACTCCTCACCCATATCTATAAACTCCCCCTCATCCATGCCTCCATATAAATCTAATCCCTTTTCAATAGCCTTGTGATCAGGCTCTTCCCTAGACCCCGCGCATAATGGGAGCTTTAGTGCATAGGATTTACCTTGCAATAACTCATCGTCCAGTGGATCACAAGGAGAGGTGACCATAGAAGAAGTTATCTTCTCTGTCCCCTCTCCTATTTTCATCTGATTACAACAATCCAATGAAAAAGCTATAAAAAAATTACACACTCAATTAAACGAAATCCACCAAATTCAGGGAAAAGAAATAAACATTTTTATCCAAAATCGATACAAGGAATAACGAATTTACTGCTTTCCGTTGACATCTAGGGCATATAAAGATACAATGTTATTTTATTTTTATAATTGAGTTAGAATTTAAAGATTTTCGCCTGATTCAGCTGACGGCGTTGAATTTAATTCAATTTTCCGATAAGTAGAGAGAGTAGCAGTTGAAATTAGTGATGGAGGGAGAAAAAACTGACCTTGATGAGCACGAAAGATGAAAGAGAAACGAAGATAAAATTCTTGAGTCGCTCCTTGTATAAATGTATATTTTATTACACTTGAATAAAAAAGGAAAAAATAAATACATCTAACAGTCAAATCAAATATAACACTCATGTATCAAACAATAATAGATTTGAAATTGTGATATAAAATTAAAATTTTATTTAAATATATAATTTGAATTTATTAATAGAAATTTACTAACACAAAAACTCTACAAATTGTAATTAAAATTTTCTCAATTTTTATACAATCTTATCGTATGAACGCAACATAATGCATAAACAAAATATCAAAATATCCTAAGAAGCTACATTGAAAGATCTCATATCTCAATGTTTTTTTTTATAAATAAAATATTTGTAATTACAAATTTCCAAATACACATAATTTTATAAGGATTCACTAGTTAACAATAATAATAACTAGTTATTCTTGAGTGTGTCAAAACAAACACTTTTTTTGACACACTATATCAAAACAGACTCTCTCTAAAAACATACACCAAAATAGACACTTTGCCCAAAAATAGGCGAGCTGTCTTTTACATCATTAACGTTCGCCTTCTCCAAATATAAACAATAGATAAAATAATTCTAAGGGTTCTCCCATTTTTGGGCGAACGACACTTCCTTTTTTCTTCTTAATGATTTTTTCAAAAATGGATGAACTATAGTTAATTTTTTCTTTTATATAGCTTTTTTATTCTATTTTTGTTGTAAAATATTCAAATGATGTTATAAACTAAGTATAATGTACTAAACTTAAGAAGAAAGATACATGAAAAAAATATCAAGTGCAGTATTTTTTCTTTTTACTTGTTTTTGCCTTCTTTCTTTATTACAAGAAGTGGGATATATATACATGTATATACTTGAGCACTAAGTATATTATATAGAAATTTATTTGATCATATATATATTTGGGCACCGAATATATTGTATGAATAACTAATTTATAATGCAAGGTATATTATGTGTATATCTATCTTACAATACAACATATATTATGTGTACATATATGTTACAACACAAAATATATTGTGTGTACATTTATTTTACAACACAAAATATATTTATGTGGATATCCATTTTACAATACATTATAAGTTCTTGTTGATTTCTTTCAGTGTTTTGTCATAGTTGAAGGACTATTAGTGATTTAAGTCAAAGTGTGGGGATGACTTTGATCCATAACCCAAACACAAAGGACTATTTAGGTTTTTTTCTCAAAAATATAAAATGAAAACATAAAACCTTTCTTAAACCCTACAACCTCTAATTGTTGGGAAGAAGAAGACACCATCATTCTCCTCTATGTCAACCGACGACAGCCAAAATGCTGGCGGCGTTATGGCCCTCCGGCGGCTTAAATCAACCGAACCACCATTTTATCTCTCAGCAACACCGGACCTGTCCGAAGCAGCTCGATTGGCTTCCAAATACCTATACTCTTCTATCAAACCCTACACACCGAAGTCGCCCTTCGCTCAGCTCTTGACGGATAGTTTTGATGCCGAGCAAATATGGCAGCAAATTGACCTTCAATCTGAGCCCTTACTTTCTTCCCTCGGTCGCCAAATCAGACAATTTGAGAAGAAACCGGAAGAAATTTCGAAGATTTTAGATTTAGTTTCAGGTACCAGTGAAAAAAAGAGTAATTTAGAGAGGGAAAAAGAGGAACTGGCATTGGATGGAAAAAGTGAGGACTTAAAGGATGTAGATATGAATGATTTTGATGATGAGGAGGAGGAAGAGGTGGAAGAGGAAGGAGAGGAGGGTGATAATGGTGAGAAGAGTGAAGACGTGGAGGAGGAAGAGAATGGTGGGGTAGGGGGAGTGGAAGATAAGTTTTTCAAGATAAATGAGTTGGAGGAGTATATGGAGTATGATGAGGCAAGGGAGTATGGGTTGAAGGGAAAGACCAAGAGGATAAGAAGTAACAAAAAAAAGGAGGATGAGGATGAGGACGAGGAAGAAGATGGTGAAGAAGGCAATGACGAGGACGAAGAGGAAGATGATGAGGTAAGAATTCTTTGATTTTGAAAATAAGGGTTGATTATGTTTTGTCATAAGGTGGTTCAGATATTTTGCCTAAGTTAATCATGATTGCAAGTAGATTGGTGACTGGAGATTTGTGTTTCTTTGATAAAGCATTCATTTTTATCATTATCTTGTTTTTGCAGCTTGGGTTTATGGGCCTCGGAGATGATGAAGATGATGAAAATGGAGGTGCAGAAATTGCCAGGTCTGTCTTCTTCTCCATGTACTCATTAATCCTTTTAGTGTTCTATGGAAAATAAAACATGAAATTTAGCTATCGAAGTTTGAGAAGAATTTGCAGTTTTGGTCTTAGCTCAATGATCTCAAGGGGATAGGAAAGCAATATGTCTCAGTCAATTTGACTAAAAGGCACTTTAGACTCTTCTGGTTATTTTTCTAGACTTGAGGTGCTTATTGTCCATTAGGTAGCATCTTTGATGTCAATTAGGCATAATAGATTTGGTTGTGAAGGGTGATTGAGTGTCATTTCCCATATTGCCTTAAGCGGAGAAGGACTGGACTATGTGATTAGGCTCTCCGATGAAGCTCAAACATTGTCTTTATGTAGTCATTCAGAATTTTCCTTGCAGCTGCAGGGTGTTTTTTCTGCCTCCCGGGCAACTGTATTCTATATTATGTCACTGTGACAGTTAACTAGTACTAGATTAGTGATCTTGGATGAAGATGCTCTCTGGTTTGCTAATATCAGAGGAGCCTTTGCTTTCTTTCTCCCTCTATATTTCATTGCAGTACTAATCAGCTGTCATTGATGGTACTACCATTTAATTAAGTTTCATAGTTTTATTTAAGTATCTCCAAGTACTAATTTTCCGAAATGGGCTGAAACCTTGCAGAATCACATTCCATATTTGCTGTTCTTAGCTTAATAATAAGACACCCTGCACTTGTCCCACAACAGTTTTCTTTCACTATTTTTCACCCCTCTACATGGAATGTCAATCACATTATACATGACAATGAGGTTTTAAACTATGTTACCCGAAACATTGACACTTCTAATTCGCTCAAACCTTCTCGATGATACACAGATATGAGGACTTCTTTGGTTCGAAAAAGGATACTGGACAGAAGAAAACTGTTAAATTATCGGATATATCAGATGACCTGGGAACCAATGATGACATGATTGATGATAATGATGACAATCAGGTAGTGTACTTTCTGTCCTTTCAGTTGGAAAGTGTATGAAGATGAATGAGTAAGTGATCTATACATGTTTCCTCTGTCTAATTTGTTCTCTTCTTCTGTTCTAGAAGAAGCGAAGCCTTTCTACCCATGAAAAGGAGCTTAAGAAACTCCGATCTACAATTGAGGATATGGAGAAAGCAAATTTGGAAGAGAAGTCCTGGACTATGCAAGGAGAAGTAACATCTCTCTTTCATATTTCCCTTATTTGTTTTAAGTATTTTCTTCGAAGAAACACCCGTTCATGTATACACAAGCCCAGATCCAAGATGAAAACTGAAACTCGGTTATCCCCGTATTCTTGTGCTAATTTCACAATTTTCTTTTCTCTCATTGTAGATGCTACTTACTATCTTCATAAATCTTTTCCTTTCTAATTGTTCCCTCTTCCTTTATATTTCCCTATCACTCATTCGTCAACATGTATTAGCTATATGTACCACATATGGCATCTTTAGTTCTGTATGTGAACAATCTCTGTTGGCAGGTAAGTGCTGCAAGAAGGCCAAAGAATAGTGCATTGGAAGTTGATCTGGATTTTGAGCACAATGTGAGACCTGCCCCTGTAATCACTGAAGAGGTTACTGCAACACTTGAAGAAATGATTCAGAAACGTATCATTGAGGTGAATATTCTTCTTTTGTCGCTATGCTGCGAATGTCTAAGTCTTTTTTTCTTTAGACCATGCAAATGTTAATAATAAGTTAGTTCCTTGCTACTGAATTTGGGCAATCTTCATGTGGAATGGAAGTATTCTTTTACTTTTGAAGAAGTGGAATGGAATTATTCTTTAGAGAAGTGTTTGCTAGTGACTTCTTGGTGAATTCGGTTCACATGTAGAGATAGGCTTGTGCGCTCAACTACAACGCTAGGCTCTTTTTTTAGAAAATTGCACTTGAAAAGAGTGTCACATTTTGTTGGTGTGTGTGACTATCTCATCTAAAAGCTTAAGCTGTTAGAGAGAACACACTTTTATGTAGTCAATTATATTCTCAACACGCTCCCTCATGCATATGCGTGATTCTTTTTTCATGGGCAAAGTGCGTGGAAATTATAGAAACTCCTTACAGATGTATGTCATACTTTATCAAAAAGAATCTCCTTACAGATGGAATAATCATATCGGTGTAATTTGTTCTTTTGCTATTGCTCTATCTGTTACTTTTCTTCTCTGCCACCCTAGCCAACATTTGAGTGTGGATGAAACAAGGTATAACCAGCAACTGACCCCAGCTTGTGATGTTTAGGGCCGATATGATGATGTTCAGAAGCCTCCTAGCTTGCCATCCAGAGCACCGCGAGAAACAAAAGAACTGGTAAATACTGTTTCTATATGTAAAAATATATACTTGTCCAATCAAGTGGATTCTATACTAATCTCAAGTGGATAGCTGTTATTAACGATGCTATGGTTTGATGTTTCTTTTTGATTTATCAATTTGCAGGATGACAATAAAAGCAAAAAGGGACTCGGCGAAATTTATGAGGTTAGTGCTCCTGTATTCATGTTACTCGAGGAGATAGATACTTTTTGGCAGCAATTACTGCTGTAAATATGTGTTCTCTATATTCATCATTCACAAACTTCTAAAGGAAATCTTTATCTTATTTGGCACTTTATTACATATTTTTGCAGGAGGAATATGTCCAGAAGACTGGCCTCGTGTCAACAGCATTATCCTTCTCAGATGAGCAGAAAAAAGAGGTGTTTGATCACTCACCTATAATCCAGCCCTCTTCTTTATATCAGGAGGAGTGGTTCTTGTGCTGCTTAACTTTGTCATTGACCCCTTTTATTTGCCTCGTCTTACGTACCTCTTATACATATGTCAGACTACTTGATGCATTATTTTATAACATATAACCTTAGCCTGAAATATGTTATTGCTGTTTGAATATTATGAGCAATCTATTGGAATGTAATTGTTGGGTAAATATGTCAACAAACTTCTAACAAATTACAGCATGAAAAGGGGAGGAGGAATTCTCTTAAACTTCAAAGTTTAAGGGGTAGCGTGTGGAGGAGGGAAGGAAGGGATGAATAAGGTCTTAATTGCTTTACCTGATTGCAACTTTTTTTGAGTATGCTCTATTTTGATTGTCAATACAGGCCACTATGTTGTTTAAGAAACTGTGCTTGAAGTTGGATGCTTTGTCTCATTTCCACTTCACTCCAAAACCGGTATGACTATAACAATGTACATTTAGCGAGCTTTTTCTCATCTCTAAACAGTGCGTCTCATTTTACTTCTCCATGACTCAACTTGGTTAGGTCATAGAAGATATGTCTATACAAGCAAATGTTCCTGCACTTGCAATGGAAGAGGTGAGTTGACCTGAATAAGTAGACACTTCTTATCTTCAAATTAACTTATCATACTTGCATAAATTCATCGTTGCTCAAGCTTATTTGCTCATATTATTGTTCTATGGTAGATTGCACCTGTGGCGGTCTCTGATGCAGCTATGCTGGCTCCCGAGGAAGTATTTACTGGCAAAGGAGATGTTAAAGAAGAAACAGAGTTGACACAAGCAGAGAGAAAAAGGAGGAGGGCTAACAAGAAAAGAAAATTTAAAGGTGAGTTCTTTAGTACTGATATGTCCTAAGGACACTTTCCATGGTTGACTGTACAAAAACTGATGGTTGGGTAATTATTTTGCAGCTAAGTCAGCAAAAAGGACAGTAAATCTGGCACCAGAAAATACATCGTCTAATGATGTTGAGCGTAAGTTATTTCTTTTATTCTTATCTCTGTCGTCTTCCCTCAATGAATTTCAATAACTGAATTATGTAGTGCCATTGTTTTACAGGTAATGATAAGTTATAATGTGTACCAAAACTTATCTGAGTGGAGCTCGCATGCTCCACTCACTCAAATTGTGATAACAGTTTTGGTGCCAAATGGTTTCTATGTCGTTTCTCAGCCAGAGTGGTGAGCTTTTCAAAGCTGCATCCACATACGAGACCATGATACTTTCCATAGTACATGAATTGGAGTTCCTAGGAGAAGTATTGGTGGCATCATTGTTATGCTACTTTGGCATTGCAGAAAGAGAATATCTTTACCAGGCCAATTTGGTTGAGAAGAATGAGTGTTACTTCACATGATAGGAAACTTCACTATGATGTAATGTGTTTTTTTGATAGCAAATTGGTTGAGAAAAATGAGTGTTACTTCACATGATACGAAACTTCATTACGCTGTAATGTACCTTTTTAAATAGCAATTTGATGGTCTTGGGCATCTAAAAGTTTTTAAAATGTAAAGAGTTGGGTGATAAATGTGTCACATTTCATTCAATATAAACTAACCAAAGAAATATGTATTAGTTTGAATTGTTGACGTCTGAATTTCGCATTCAAAATGATTTAAGTCAAGTTTTTAGGAGCAAACAAAGGAAAAGCAGTTGGAGTGAAAGAGGTAGTTTGTTCTCTTCTTTTGACCAATATGGGTGGAGTTTCAATTCATAATTGAACCCCCTTCCAGATAAAATGTAACAATTGAACTGGATAGTTTACTATAGAAAATTGATCATCTTAAAAGAGCTCGTAATGTACAGTTAAGTCTTTTGCTAGTCTTACCGGGATTCTTTCACACACAAAACACAAATCAATCCAACTGGAGATACACCAATAATGGACAAAAGAAAAGACACCACCATGCTAAATCAACACACCTTAATCCTTGACAAAAGATATTCCACTGACCAACTATATAGACAAGTTGAGGAGGCGAAGATGAAAAATAAACATGCCATAATCCTCAAAAAAAAAAAAAAATCTAGTTATTAACTATTTCTGCCATAACATTGACAAGGGGGGAGATGATCCTGCACCACATCCTCTTCCATGTTTTTGGTTATTTTTAAAACATCAAAACGTTGGTCCACACTCTTTTCACGTATTTATGAAGAGCACAACCTATCAAAACCATCCTATAATGTAATACAGGGAGAATTCCCCTCCAAACGAAAAGCATGAAGGCCAAGTTAGCAAGCTTTACAGCTCCGTGACTGGGAACAGAGCAGGGGAAGAGGGAACAATTCTAGATGTCTGCTTCAAACCTCTTCTGTTTTCATCTTGCTGCCTCCATCAACTTCTTTTGCTAATATCACCCATCAAACAAGGTCAAGAAAAGATCAGATTCTTGTTCATGTGGATTTAACAACACCTAAAGCTATTTGTTCAAGTGCCCTTCAAGTCTCTCAATTGCATCAGCTACACCACCCTTCACTTCATTGCCATCAGTTGTCCCGGTCCCTTCATTGGCTTTCTCTACAAGCTTCAAGTGAAGCCACCCTGTTGGAACAAATTTATTTTAGTAAAGCTGTAAGTTTATTTTTAATAAAGAAAAACCATAGCCCACCCACAGGTTTGTCCTACTTCACATGATTCTTCATGCTTAAGGAATACATAAGTGCATGAAATCCTCATAATTTGAAACCAGGCTGCCTTAGCAGAGATGATAGGCTAAATCATCTACAATTAACCGAAGTTACTAAGTTATAAGTTTTAGTAGCATTAACAATACTATAAGGTCAGTTTCAAAAAAAAAACAATACTATAAGGTTAATAACTTTGAGCAAGTACAGAGAAATTTAATAGATTTGTATTAGTAAGCAGGTCACATTCTATTACCAAGAGGGAAGCAAATTGCAGCACCCAAAGCAGAACCCAACATCACATTTCTCGCACGCCATTGGAGTGATCCTGGCACTGGAATCATAAAAACGAAGAGTGAGTGGGGGAGGAGATAATCTGATAGAGGATCTGATACCCAAACTTTGCCACTCACTAATTAGACCAAATGTTGCAGTTGTAGCAGAACCAGCTCCAACAACATTATAAACATCATGCACACCACGCTTTTCAGCAAGAAGATTCTGCAATCCATAAAAGGCAGCAGTAAACATTCCAAGGCGTAATCCGCCAACTATTGAGCCACGAGTGACTCGTATAAATCTTTTTTCCATAGCATCTCTCATGAGCCGATACTGTTCCCGCTTATCGGGTGTGCTCCCAAGCTTTAACATCACCTCAGCATCCTTGCTCTGTTAAAAGAGGAGAAAGTCCTATTAAAACTAGAGGAACCATCCACGCAGAAAGAAAAGAATTTCAAGCTCTTCCTTTTGGAAAGGGAGGACTAGGAAATCCTGTTAGTTGCAGCTTTCCTCCAGACCTCTGGAAAAACGCAGCAGGAAATCAGATTTTCTTCAAAGGGGCATCTACCTTATACAGATGGATATGGATTCATTTGGTTCTTTTTGTTCTTGCTCGAGCTGGATGATTAAAATATTATCATGTCCAGTTCTCTCAGGGTATGGATCTTTTAATGAATAGATAGCACCGTGATATATCCGAAATATTGTAAAGGTAAATAGACTCTTTTCGCCCCCTTTTCGATGCAATTGTAGAAGAGGATACACGTATACAAGGTTAACAAGGTAATAAGTTCTGACAGATTTAAGAAAACCACAAGTTTTCTTCTGTTTTTTTTATAAAAAAAATAATCAAAATTTATTTGAACTCCTAAATGTGTAGTTTAAAATCCCATTTACTATTTAGACAATGTAACATTACTACTGTCTAAAGCTTCACATTAAGCATTTCCTCTCTCCAACTTATCTTCCTAAGTCAAAATGCAATTACAGGAAATCAATAAACACAACATAACAGTTACATAGGGAAGGGATACTAACAATAGAAGCAGCAGCCTCCTTGCTACCTCCATAAAAAAGGCCAGCAAATACCCCAATTACAGTAGCAGTGCCCCAGTTTACAGTTCCGGCCATTTTCTGAGATCTCTGAAAAAAAGATATACATATAGAGATAAATAGAGATTTCAAACAGATCAGTTTAGCTAAGCAAAACCAAGATAAGTCAAATAAAGTAGTCCGACAGTTCCAACAGTTGAGATCAATTCCCAACTGATTAGCCTCACATATATAGATACTTCATAGTTTAGCTAGTTGTATGCTGGCATCAGCCAACAGCAACACTTCCCCTTTAAGGGATTTGGGACTGGCTATACTTTGCACCCATAAGCTAAGTTATAGCTTATATGGAAATAAACACTTTAGATTAAAAAGAATATCAATGGAACAGCATTGGCAGGGTACAGGGGACAGGAATAACAAGGAAGATAATTACATTGGAAATGGAAAATTCTTCAATGAAAACAAGATTAGAACTTTAAAACGATCATGTAAAGATCCCAAATTCCCAATCAAATAACCGACTCTTTTTGAGTGCCTCACTGAGGAAATTAAAGTATTCCCTCAGTTTCAATTTGTTTCTCTTACTTTTCTTTCTAGTCCATTTAAAATCTTTTTTAGCCCGTTTCAAAAAATCTCCTTTTTCAGTAACTCTTTAATTTTAACTTTCCATACAGCATGTTTGGATATTTTCGTACATTTTATGGATCTTTTAGTTTAATAACACATGATCAAAAGTGTTCTTTGCTTTCTTAAACTAGGTGCCAAGTCAAAATCAGACAAACAAATTGGAATGGAGTGGAGGGTTTCAAGTAATTACAGATTGGAGAATCCATCAAGTAGAAGATAAGAAGAAGAAGAACAGTAAGGAGCAGTGATGATTTAAGTAATCATGAACCAATTCAAATATAGAGAGATAGATGGGAAAAACTCACATTAGGTACCGTTTCCTCTTCAGTTATCTCTGAGGATTCCATTGATAACGGAGAAGACGCTTCCTCTCTTTGTAATCGCAGCTCAGAGAATGGAGTAATTGATCGATGATTACAGTCCCCCTTTTGAGTGTTGGATTTGACTGAATACGTCGGGCCGGATCGGATCCGACCCTTTGATTTAGGCCTTGATCCTGGACCGAGCCTAATCTCTATGGTGGGCCGATTCAAGAGTTCGTTTTTTATTTTATTAATTTGGGATAATGTGATTTTTAATAGTACTAATACAAAAATGAAATAATTTGTTTTATTTATATGTTAAGGCTTGTGATTATAGTTCTAGTAGTAGTTGGATGAAATTCCTCTTCTTATATGGATTCATTGTCATGGGAAGAATAGTCGAGTGTTTGTCTAGTTTCCTTCTTAACTAGACGGTGTGATTAACGTACTTATAGTTAGACGAATGAATTTACGTGATATAATCATATGTATATGATGGTTACATTGAAGGAATTAGTGATTTATATGAATTTTTGAATCACTAAAGAATATTTTTATATATAAAAAAAAAGAATTGATTTTTTATCTGATATTTATTATCTATATTGGAGTCCGACTAATTTAAATTCTTGCCGTGTAATACTCATACGGGGGAATCGTTAGACTCGAAATCAAAACCACGTGATTGAGGAAGGAGAAGCTCACTAGCTGCACCACATTGGTTTGGTGGTACATTTTCATAGTTGGATGAACATTAGACTCCTATACTTTTTTTTGGTCATACAAAATCATATACATACATGTCCTAGTCCAACAACAACTACAATAACAACGACGATAATAAATTTCTATCATTTCAGAGATTTATTGAGAAAAATACAAAAAGTACTATTTCACCTTTTCAAAAAATTAATAGGATCGAGTTTTTATTTTTCCATTATATATTGTGAAGTCTAGCTAGCTAGGAAGCCTCTTGCCTTGCAGTTCATGGAAGTAAGAATAGTAAGTAAAGCCATAGTTATAAATCCAGCCAACAGCAGAGCACTTGCAATATAGCCCCTCTCTAAGGTTTCTCCTCTTTTTATATCTTTGAATTCAAAGCTCACCCCAAAACCCAAACCAACACCACTTGCCAACAAAAATGCAATCACCTGCAATAATGCCAATTTTCATTTCATTCACCACTTTATTTGTCAAAATTATTAAGACCAAACCAATGAAAGTAACATTAAAAATTTGAGGGGAAGACCTTATCTCCGTAGAAGTCGAACATTGGGAGAAATTTTCCTCTGATTATTCTCTTCTCTTTGATTGCATGATACATTGCGAAAGGAAGCTGAATCAATGAGTAGAAAACTCCACCAGCTGCGGCACCTAGCACATACCTTCAATGGTGCAAAATTAATTAGTAAAATATTTACATGCTTAAAAACTACTTTACATGAGCCAAAAATACCTATAGCTCTTGATACCACGGAACTCGGATTTGATGCTGCCACGGAGCATAGTAAGAACTATTAGCGCAAGGGAGGCAGCACATAACAAGAGAGTTAAAATCCTAAGAGCAAGAATTGAGTTGATTATAGCTCTTGATGATGCCATTGTTATTTATTTTCCTCTTTCTAAGTGCTCACATTGTATATTTCCCAACTGCATGTTCCTTTTATACATGCATTCAGACAAAAATCACACAAGTTAATTCAAAAATGATGGACAAATCGATATGGCCAAAGATTTTGTGTCCTAATTATACTAATAGTTTAAGGTCATTGTACGTAGCCGGACGAGAATGTCACAGCGAGTACAATCCTTTTCTAAGTCAAACGGCCGGCCGACACGCAATACATTATAGTACTATGGTCAAATCATCGAACATAATCCGTAAGAGTGGTCGCATTGGTGTAGCTGGTGGTATTCGAAGATCGATTCCCCGCCAATGTCTTCACCATCGAGCTCTCGCACCAAACTTACTTAATGCAGTTTAGATTTACTGTGGTATGTGGGATTAAACCATAATAATCTTCAAACGTAAAATTCATAAAGATAACTTAAACAAAGATATGATGGCTTAATTTTAAAAAAGAAAGACAACACTACTTGATGTTTCATACATAAATCAATATAATGGCCCAATATTCATAAAAGCTAGCTTGGGGTCAATCACCATCACTATGATCCTTATTCTAAATTAAACTTCACCATAAAGCAATCCAACACTCAAACAGCATCATATCCCTCAAAATTTCTCCCTGTCTGCAGTGCCTAAAAGCAAGTTAAAGCAAACAGAAAAGCTAAAAAGTTACCCAAATCTTCCTAAAGAAACCAGAATGCCCTCCCCCACAAAAGTAGAAATTCCCTTTAACATATTCAACTCACCATCTGAATAAAGTCTCACGTAAGTCATATTAAAATATAAAAAAAATAAGAAATTCAACATTTATTATAGTCCTATAAAATACTTTTTAAACTTTATATACGCAACCTAATTTTCTGATAAGGAATTTGAATAACCCTTTACCCCGTTGCTCCGGCACTGGTCCCACCCCTTAAATCATGCAGTCTAACTTAGCTCTGTTAATGAAGTATCACTATTTTCTTTAGCATCCCAAGCAAAGTATCTATCATCTTTTTCTTTTTTTCTAAGTAAAAAAATATATTTTTTGTACCTTTCAAAACACAACTCTTCTTCTATACTTTGAGACCCATTATATTGCTCCCATTTTTCTCTTCTTAGCCATGGCTCATATTCTCACATCTTTTTTCTTCATTACTATATTTCAAACTCTAGCAGTACTCCGTGGAGTTCAAAGCTATGGTGATGCACATAAATGCAGATCATACTGTGGAAACTTAACAGTCGATTACCCTTTCGCAATTCAATCTGGCTGCGGCCATTCAGGTTACAGAGATCTCCTATTTTGCATCAACGATGTTTTAATGCTTCACATTAGCTCTGGATCCTATCGCGTTTTGGACATTGATTACGCTTACGAATCCCTAACCTTAGACGATCCACACATGTCAACTTGCTCGTCGATCGTCTTCGGCCATCGCGGCAACGGCTTCGTCGTTGAGCGATGGCGGGAGCCGTATTTGAACCCGACGGCGGATAATGTGTTTATGCTGCTAGGTTGTACGGCGGAATCGCCGCTGTTCCAAGGGTTTCCGGGGAAGCATTTGCCGTGTCGGAATGTTTCCGGGATGGGCTGTGAGGAGTATTACGGGTGTCCAGGCTGGAACATTATTGGGCCGAAAAAAGTGGGCTTAGTATATGGATCAGGTCCACCTGATTGTTGCGCAATTTCGTTTGAAGCTATTAAGGCTATTAATTTGACTAAACTTGGTTGTCAAGGGTATAGCAGTGCTTATAGTTTAGCTCCATTGAGAGTGTCTGGGGCTCATGGATGGTCTTATGGCATAAGAGTGAAGTACTCAGTTGAAGTAGATGACTCATTTTGTAAAGCTTGTGAGGCAACAGGGGGATCTTGTGGCTATGATGTTAATGATTTTAGCAGTTTGTGCATGTGTGGATCATGGAACTCTACTTCCAATTGTGATTCAGGTGATCATACACATTTAAAACTTACACTCCCTCCGTCTTAGTCTATGTATAATTTTTTGTTTCTCGAGAGTCAAATAAAAATTACTTGACCCCACGTTTAACAAAATTGTAACGTGTTTGTGCAGTTCACTCAGCTTCCAACAGAAGAACTTGGTCGTTAATGGATGCATTAACAGGTACGGATTTATTGACTATAAATACTACCTTCGCTTCATATTATTCGTTTTTTAAGGGCATTATTTTCGTTTATATCTCTCTTAAATGTCTTAACTAACTAACACTCCACTTATTAAGATAGTATTCGAAAAGAAATAACAAATGTTAAATAATTGAATACAGATTTAGTTTGTTAACACTTTAACAGGAATTTTTGGGATTAATCTTGCTCTGATAAAATGTAGGACATGTGGGTTGTATTGCCATCTGGAAGCTCTCCGCCACACTTGGACTATAGGAAAAATGTCACCTTATAGTGTTGATTGATCCAAAAAAAGAAGAAGAAGAAGAAGAAACTCAATTCAAATGTGCTTGCCAGAAGAATATATAAAGCAACTTATATCAATGTTGCATCTCAAGTTTTGTCTGAAGAATGAAGAAATTGATTATATGTTAGTAATTGTTATGTATGTATGAACACATATATAGAGACAGCAGGTTATGCTTGATTCCTCAAGTTACTGTATAATTAAAGATGTTGAAGCTAAATATAAATCTGCTCGTTGTTATTGCACTCCTCCGTCTCAATTTACATAATAATACCTTTTTATTTTATTTTATAAGTAATACTTTACATTTACATCGTTTCTTGACACGCAAATCCAATTGGGGCCATTGTCATAGTTTGAGGGTAAAAAATGATACTATAGTTGTGTTATAGTGGCGGATTTAGTACAAAAATTATGGTGCACGCAAACTTATTATTTCTTTGCTAAATCAAATATTATTTTTTTATATTTCTTTTTTAGAAATCTAATATTATTTGCTAACACTTATGCTATAAAAGTGTTGCGACCAAGATAGAAATTTTACTAAGTGTGTTTAAAACTTTAATATATATCTTTAGAAAGTTTTATTTGACATATATACTAGGTAGTAGTATTGAAAACCAATGGAGAAAAAGATGAAAGAGAGAGCATGATGAAAACAGAAAAAAAAAAAAGAACGGCAGAAAGAAGGCGAAATCCATCGTGGGTCTCTAAAGTTGGCACTAACTTTCACGTAGACACCTAAATCAAGAGATGTTCATTTTAGACACCTCAAGTAAGGTCTGATGTGTCATTTTGACACTTTCTTGACAATCACCAAAATATATTAAGTGTATGTAATGCACTCGCCTGACGTTCAAAAGAAGCGAATTAAATAAAGACACGTGACATATATATATATCAAATAATGACTTTTGAATAGAAAAAAAAGACCAATAATTTGATGATACGTGGCATTTTTTTTATCCAAAAAAATAAAAATTAACAACTATTAACCCCACCCACCCCGCCGTCATCTTCCCCAATCCCACCCACCCCAACCCCAACCCCTCCCCCACCCCACCAGATCTTCTTCTTCTCCTCCAACACCCACCCAACGCTATCCATATCATCTAAAGAGAAAAATATGGAGCTATAATGACAAACAAAAATATAAATCAAATTGGGTCAAAATATTCGACGGACCTCCATTTTTTCCGGCAAAATTAATAAAAATCTAAAATTAATCACTAATTAACCCCCACCCCCACACCCTATCAGTGGTCTTCCAACACCACACACCTCGCCTTCGTCTTCTCCAACCCCACCCACCCCAACCCCAACCCCAACCCCACCCCACCTAAGTGCAACCAAGAGCCAAAAGAAATAATCGAGATGCCCACTATTCAAGTTGTTTGGAATCCATCCAGGTTTTCTACCTTGAGTTGTAATCCCCGCCTCCGTCTTCTCCAAACCCACCCACCCCAACCCCTTCCCCTCCCCCACCCCACCTAAGTGCAACCAAGAGCCAAAAGAAATAATCGAGATGCCTACTATTCAAGTTGTTTGGAATCCATCCAGGTTTGCCACCTTGAGTTGTAATAGATGTTACTACTTTCAGTTTGAAAGAGCTCAAGTAATTACCCAAAGCAGTGGTCAACAGAGACAATGCACTGCACAAGCTAAGAATTTAAGTTTTTTTTCTTCTTTTTTTCCCCTCATTCACATGGCTCCAATTAATTAACGGCGCAAATAGTAAATAGAGAAAATGAAAGGTTAATTAATAAGTAAGAGGTATGATTTACAAAAATGGAGTTAAATAATCAAAATAAAATCGTGCTAATTGATTTTGCAGATATTTCTTGGAAACTCAGTTGAATATCTCTCAAAACAATGCTAAAAAAATGAAGAAGAAGAACAAAAAAAAATATTAAGAAAAAACAGCTTCTACGCGCCTTAGATAGGTGAAAAACACGTGAGGTGCTAACTGTCAAAAAAGTGTCAAAATGACACATCTAACATCTAACACGAAATCATATGTATATATCTAACACGAAACGAGAAAAAAATTGAAAGCGGAGGACTAGGTGGGGCGGCGTAGATTTTTTTTTTTTAAAATAAAAATATCGAAATTATTATTTGAAGGTGGGGAAGGGGAGGGGAGATGAAGTAATAATTTTTTTAAAAAACTTTTATAAAAGAAATTTAATAAATAAAAGTAAAACTAAAAAATGTGAAGGGGGGGGGGGAGGGAGGGGTTGTTATGGTGAGAGAAAGCGGTGGAATGAGGTAAGAAAAATATTTTATATTTTATTTTATAATTTTTTTTTGGATGGAAGATATTAATATTTTTATCTTTAATTTTAAATAATTATAATAATTTATTTAATTTTTATTAAGGTGAAATATTTTGTCCATGTGGCAGTATTGCGATAATTTTTTTTAATGAAAGAGAGAGTGTAGTATACACACCATGATGAGAGTGTAATTAAAGAGAGATGTATGTTTCTCAAACTAATAAGTGATAGTTTAGATATAAAACTCATGCTTTCAATAGTTTAGGTATGAAATTCAAAAAAAGGAAATAATTTAAGTGTGTTTTTGACACTTACCTCTTAATAAAAACTTCCCTAAAAGTATAGCTCCATTATAGAGAAGGTGAGAAGAAACCAACAAGGGTTGCGGTGGAGTGATAAATACTCCTTCATCCTTAACCAAAAAGTCTCGGGTTCGAATCCCCTTGGATTACGGAGTCGCCTTTGTTAGAGAGCATTTTACCCCTCCAATATGGGACTTCTGTGGGTACTGGACAACATTTGGGAAACCCCCCCAAAAAAAGAGAAGTTGAGAAGAAAAGTGTTCCTTATTTTGTACGATCCAAAAAATTATCTCTTTTTTTTCCGAACTATATCAATTTATTATAGATAAATAACGTTATGAAAGTAAATTTCATACTGTTGCACTTGAAATTCGACGTAATGAACGTCGCGATCTCAAAAGAAAAAGACAAGTTTGAGGACGGATAAAACTGAACCAATGCTATAAACATGGAGGATTAATGCTCCACGTGAACGAACTTAGAATAACTTCTGAGTATAAACACAATGATAAAATTATGAGAATGCTTTGTTGGAATAGAATTTGATTCTAAAAAGGTATAGAAGATTGTTTTTATTTACTTTTCAGCCAATTATAATATTCAACATACACCAACCCCTATTTTCTGACATCATTATTGTGAGATTAACTATAGTATTTTTTACTCATTTCTTTTCACAAATTTTAAGTTCTTTTATGTTTAAATTTGCTCATATGCAAGTTCAGATCATCATCTCCATTGTGAATTAGTAAAGGAAGAAAAAAACAGAAGTGGAAAATTTAACTCTTGTCGGAAGCGTAACGCGAATCTACAATATATACTTTCCATAGGAACAGATGGTAATGTCGCAGCAGTAAGTTAAGAAGGGAAAAAAGTACTAGAAGGAAATGTTTAGAAGACTGAGGTAAGGGAAAAGCAGAAAAAGGAACTTGAAATCCAATGCCTTATTAAACAACCCCAACTAGAGAAGAGGATGCCGTTAAGTAAGTTGCAGCATTCTCAACTTCATTTTTATTCTCAGCTTAACTACTACAGTGTATAGATGTGTTTTAGACTTTGGCAGGGTTGTTGGGAACAGCAGCGGCATCCTTGAGCATGGGAAGTAGCTTTCCCTGTTGATGCTTCTCTAATACGCCTACAAGAGAAGAAACAAATGTCACAGCTGCTGCCGGCAAATTTAAGGAAAACTTGAGTGATAGAAGGAGGTAAAGTTGATGATTCTTACTGTCACAGCCACCAACATGTTCTCCCCCAATGAACACGTTAGGCACAGTCCTCTGCCCAGTCCATTCAAGTAGTGCTTGTTGCACCTCGTCTCCATCACCTTCAGATCACAAACAGAACTCTCATAACTATAATACATGTTCTCCAAGAAACAAGAGTGGGAGGAACGAACTAAGCACAGCCTTTTTGAATAACTGTAGGGGGTTCAGGAACTCTTTGAGTAAACATACGTTTTGGCAAAGCTAAACAAAGCCACCAAGTTCGAGACATATCTATTAGCATACTCGAGAGGTTAAACATGTTATAGCAGCATAGATCTCTCGATCAACCTAGTCAGAATCTGGTGGTGTTAGACATTCTATTGTTCTCCGTCATCTCTATAAGAGACTGTAATTATGGGGAAAAATAAGAATGTTGAAATCGAAAATTTAGTAAATAAAGAGAAAAGAGGCATCTTTTTGAAATAGATCAAAAATAGGAAGGTAAGATGCATTAGTTGAAATGGAGGGAGTACTATTTTGTCTTTGTTGGAATTCGAACCTTGCTTCATAATCCCAAAAATATCCACTATAATGAAATCAGCAAGCGCATTCTATAAAATTTAACAGTCTTCCTTTGACTATTGAAACTAATCACCTAAAAGAAATTCAAGTTTTTTTCTTAAGCTGAACGTTAATCTTCTTATACAAAAAAATAGATGACCAACGCAAAGGAGGATCTTTTTTCGCTTCGTGAGAATAAAACTACATCTAGGGTAAGAAAACACAATTTTTGCAGCAACAAGGTAGAACAACGGTTATTTAAAGCACTTGGAAGCAATTGATATGTGGAATCACTCACTTTCCTTGTCAAGTTCAATAACTTTGAAAGTAGCACCAAGTTGGGAAAGAAGTTGCTTCACCCTAGTGCAATATCCACAGTATGTTTTACTGCATGAAGAAAAGCAAGCATATGACATTAATAAACATAAACGTCCTGTCACAGATGATACCGGGGGAGCCCATTCAGAACAATTACATGTTTTATGAAGGTTAAAGAAATGGCTTGTAACCTTATACAATGAACACTTATCCTGATATTACAATACTTGGAAAAACTATCATCATAGATTACAGAGAGAAGAAAATGTTACAACGATATTCTTAAACAAAACTATATATCTATTACCCCGGTCCATCATGTTTCTATTCCTAATGGTGGCACCAGGAATTTACGGAACTCTAACCTAAAACAACTTTTGAACCCCTTTGCTACTACAATAGAATGTCACTTCACTAGAATCCTCCCTCTCTCATGTGAGGGAGATTCAAATAACCAAAAATCACAATTTCTGAATCCCTTTGCCATACACTAGAATCCTCTCTCACGTGAGGGAAATTCAAACAACCAAAAATCATAATTTTTGAAAGCCTTTGCCACTACAGTAGTCATGTGAGGGAGATTCAAAGAACCAAAAATCATTAATTTTTGAATGCCTTTGCCACTACACTAGAATCCTCCCTCATGTAAGGAGATTCAAACAGCCAAAAAAACAATCGTTTTTACCATATTTGGCGGTGTAATTTTTCCATGAAGGGGATTCAACTGAACCCCTTGATCTACATAGCATTGTTCCTCATTCCCCCTCCCCCCCAATTCTTATTTGGGTTACAGACAAACACATACTATCAGAGAAGCACGCCTTTTTAGTTTAGGATTGAAAGACTCCATCTCCTCTTGAATTACATACCCAAAGCTAGACAAAATTGAAAGCTCTTAGCATCCCCTGATCCCCAATCTTTGCAATAGATAAGAATTGACCAAATTACACGATACCGATATTCATATTCCCCAATAAACAAGAAATCAAAGTAAAAATTTCCTATTTTTACTTGTATGAAACAGAAGAGAATTAAAAATGGAAAACCCATAAACAAAATAGGTACTATTTATATATTTAGAAACAAGATAATTGGGAGAGAGAGGGGAATTTAGACCTAAAGACGACGACAGGATTAGAGGAAACGATCTGCTGGGCTTTGGGAAGAGCGATCTCCATTTGTTCTTTGCTAATCTGAGGTGAACTGAAAATTGATCCCATTGCCTCCTTTATACACACTCAAAGAGAGCCGAATAAGCTTAACAGGTGTTTGAAGTTGGGTTTGGCTTAGTGTTCCACGGGTGGCTTCTTCTCTCCTACTCTTCTTGGGTGAACTTTTGAAACTGCTATTGACTTTTTGATCAAGAAAACGGAGATGAGCATCTGCTACTCATATTCTCACCAGTTGCGTTTATTTTATGCATTGCACAATCCAATTGGCTAAGGATTCCTCGTCCCAATATTTGTTTTGTTTTGTTTGGGCATATAATGTTTTGTTTTTATTGGTATTTGAACCTGCTCAATCAATCTATTTTATTGACCGTACGCAGATGCTTCAAAAGTCAAATTAATTAATATTAATTACATTCATGTATGAGTTAATTCAATACATAATTAGAAAATTTTAGACCTATCATGCGATGTTAATTTTAGTAGTTGATTATATAATATTTTAAACCTTTTGCAAAAGTTAACTTTCCATTTACATTTTTAACTCAAGAGCAATACATTACTATGGAAATATAACATGAACCTGCTAAGCACATAAGCTCAGATACCAGTCGAGCAGTGGCAAATCCAATCCAAGATATAAATACATAAGCTCAGGTACAACTTAGAGTCCGTTTGGATTGGCTTTAAGTTGGTCAAAACCAACTTAAAACCTCTTTTTAGCTTTTGGACGTGTTTGCCTAATGCTGCTTAAAGTCAGTCAGAAATGAAAAGTTAGGATTTCTATTTTTTTTTCCAAAGTGCTTAAAGTCATTTTCTTTGACCATGAAAATTACTTTTATATCCTTTATATTTTAACTAAATTCTCAAACTACCTTTTTTTATTCTTTTAACCCTAAAATTCACATCATAAACACTTTTATCCAAACACTCAACTGCTTATTTATAAAAAATAACTTTCAGCACTTCAAAGTTCTAAAAGCACTTTATATATAAAAGTTACTTTTTTAAGCCTATCCAAACGGGCTCTTAAGCAGATGCAGAATCTAATGAATTAAGAATAAGTATAATCTTATTATATGCATACAAATACGAAGTTACATAGATCTAACTTAAAGCAAAGGGTTCAGCTGAATCCACAGAACTCGTTTCAGATCATCTCTGTAGTGAAGGAACCAGTAAAGCCAGAATATTATTATCCTGTATTTCCATTGTTGTATGAATAAGAGAGGTCTATGACTTGGAAGCAAAAATAGCTTCTAAATCTTTGTACAATCCTCTTGGTTTTGACTTGAAGTCTGCTGACGAATCTTTAGATGAGCTCCCACTTCTCTTAGGGTTCCAGAATCCACTCCATCTAACACGACTTGTTGACGGGTCACTTGTAGTTACATTACTATCTTTACTAAAGCTGGACTTTGCTAGTTCTCTGAATTGTCTATGCCATGGTCTATCAGTACCTGAGCTTCTACTACCAGAACTCCGATTCCTGTCACCAGACGAAGTAACATCCCCGGTTTCCTTCAGTACACGATCTAACAGTGCAGACCCGCTTTCAAGCTTTCTGATCAATCTTTGAGGAATGAAAAACAAGAGGAATCCAATTGATGCTGCTTTTAGGCCAGAGCAGAAAGACTTGTCTTCAGCACCGAGTCTCTTTGTCTGTCTGTATAATGCATACCATTCATTGACCAGCTGAGCAAAAAATGCTATGAAGAAAAGTGCAAGCATGGTGATTCCGATTGGTGTTTCATTTCTGGCCGAATCTCTTCCTATGAGAACAATGCAAGAAGCAAAAATACCTGTTTCGCAGGCAACTGAGATGATCTCAACAAGCTGAACCTTTTTCTTAATGAAAGGCTTCTTCAGAACCATAAAGAATAGCTGGAAAGAAGTGATGGTAAGCAGGACAACTATGGGAGATTTTGAAGACCAGTTCTTCAAATAAGTACCAGCCACAATTCCAAGACAAACACGCTTCACAAATTCGAGAAATGTGAAGTATATTCTTAGAATCCCAAACACCTTCTGGATGAAAGGCGCTTCCGCATCTTCTGTCTCATCGTCTGTTGCAATGACTTTGTCAGGATGCTTGTTAGGATTTCCTCCTGCAATCTGAGAGAGCATATACTTTGGTGGACCCCTTAGATCCTCAAACAGAGGCCCAAACATGACTAGATATCTAGAATCACGCGAACTTTTCCATGTCCACTGACCTCTTTTACCAGGACCTAGGGTAACTCGGACTAATTCTTCATACCAATGGAATTTCTGCCCTACTTGGTGTACTTCCTTATACTGAAGTAGCTTCCCTAATGTAATTCCAATAGAGAGGAACAAAAACAGTGCTAGCAACAGAAATGATATTAAACCCAACAGCAAAATGCCAACTGCAATTCCTGCAGATGATCCTCCTAGAAGAAAAGAACAGAATTTGTGAACACAACTACAATAAGTATGAAGGTACTGAAATTTTGACTTGTGACAAAATATCTGCAAATAACAATCTTTCATACTGACAGTTCTAAAAGATGGAAAACAGGCAACCTTTTGACCTGATCAATATAAGATTAAGGAAAGCGAGGTTTAATTGTTCTAGATAAATATTCTGTATTCGAGATCAGTCATTACAGATATATCCTGTCATTTTTAGATGTGAAAACCACTGGGGGAATGCACTCATTGCAATGCAAAAGGGGCATAGTGCATAAGAATTTGAAATACCTTTAACTATATTTACTGAGGCTTTACAAATGCAAGGGATAGCCAGAATTGTAAGAAAGATCTCAAATCTTGGAAATACCAAGGCTCCATAGCTCCACTTTTTTTCTCTGTCCTTTCTCAATTTCAAAACAAAAAGGACCAAAGCATGCAACAATATCAAGCTGCCCCCAATAATGGCTAACCAGAACATGCTTCTGTTGAAATCCCTCCACCTGAAAACAGCAGATGAATTATTCATTCAGACACAATTTCCATTTTTTGCTTAAAAGCTTGAGAGAAATATTTCAGGTACATGCCTGATCATCCTTTTCATTAACTAAACCTAAGCCCAATTGTGTGCCAAGGCAGTCATGGAGTGGTCTAGCATGACAAATTGGCATGTTGTCAACGTTTATTTCTCTTTAAGAGGGTTGATGACAGCCCAAGTTCTGTTTGAAGGTAGTGTGGTCTACTAGTGGTAATCCTGGCCTTTATTGCATGTTAAATAAGTTTGAAAAAGAGGAAAGCAGTTGAAAGTACACCTCGGGAACACAGATTTATCATGTTGTTATCCAATGAATTGAAAAGGTAAATATACTTTGATCACTTCAAAATATTGTGAATGAGACATCTTTCAAAACTCACCCATTAGAATATTTTGGATCCGCAATATACTGAGCTTCCGGAAGAAGATCCTGGCTCTGCCATTGAGAAGAATATTTTAATAACGTGATCATGGAACAAGTACTTTTGTTATTGTGAAATTAATGAACTCTTACCCCGAAGATTGATCTATACTCCATAGGACTAAGTGGCAACCCATATAATGCTGCAGCTTTGTTCACATTGTATATGTCTGGTTTCATTCCAAAATCATGAATTTTAGAGCCGTATGAATGAGGGCTTGTTGGGGAACCCGGTCCCATCATGAATGGAGGCATGCTTCCAGTTTCCCATGGGAGACTGAAGTAGGGAACACTCCATTGAAGGCCTCTAGCAAATTCATAGTATTCAACAGGCAAGGTAACTGGCAACCATCTCGCCAATGCAAAGAACTGGATGTGACAAGCTATTCTCTGTTTTAAGACACAAAAAGAAAGCATGTGTATTCATAATACAGTGTCATGGATCAAAGATTTTTGTAGATTTTAATTAACACAATGGATATAAGACACTTGAACATTTCAAGAAAATGTATTCATCCATGCTATAGCCTTTTGACATTGCTAGTTAGAAGCATAGTCTATATGCTACCCAGATAAATCATCAACAGAACTCAATCATTATGGCATCTATGTTACCGTTTTCCCTTGGTAGCTCAGTGATGGTAGGCTGTTGGCAGTTTTAACTATTTCTTGCTTCAATCATTGAAGGTGGCAGTACTATAACTGAGAGCAACAGTTACATGAGTCATCTGCCACACTGGATTTTTTTTTTTTGAGAAAGCAGATAATCATCTCATGGTTGCTTGCAAGAATACATCTCAGAAATGGATAAAAATGCAACTTGGACTTAACTCAGTGCCAAAAGCGAGTGCATTAAGTGAGGATTGCCCAAGGTCACATAAGGAAGCAATAACTCATTTCCTCTGCCAATGTGGGACACTTAATACCCCTCCCACATGCCAGAATTGGACATCTAGAGCATGAAAAACATAACATGGAAACCCAACATTGGGACACACAATAACAACAATGAGTCTGGCTTTGATACTATGTTAAGAAATGGACCTTGGGCCTTACTAAACCCCAAAAGCTAGCTCACGAGGTAGGATTACCCAAAATCATATAAGGAGGCAATAACTCCTTTCCTCTGCCAAACAACTTCATGAGCTTCACTAAGATCCTTAAGAGCTCTAATATTCATATCCTGCCTCGTGTATCTAACGACCAAAGCAGTACCCACATGGAATGCAAATTATATTGCTTGACAATCATCAAGTCTAACATAAAGTTGTTAAAGAAGGGATATTTACAAAAATATTTCTAGCAGGATCAGATGTCATTAAAGAGCTTGGTCTTGAGTATGCACCAACAGATTGGAGGCTCGCAGTTGAAACAGTGAGGAGCCCTGCTGCAAAACATGTAACCACGAAAGCAGCAGTTGCCAAGATGGAAAGCACTTCAGATATTGCTGGTACAGTATCTGTAAAAGATTAAAAGGAGATTGATTGTATACTTGAGAAATTAAAGCATCTCTAAAGCAAAAGAAAGTCAGCTTGAGCAGAAATATATAATATTACAGTGCTTGAGCCGGAGTATATTAGATTGTAAGTTCCTGTTTCCAGCAACATCACCAGTTACATTTTCGGGGATGCTCACAGAAACAAAATCATCTCTGGCTTGTACATTGACAGTGTACATGCTTCTACTCATTTCTTGAAAGCTGGAAATACATAGGAAACAATAAATCAATGAGCCATGACTAGTATCTGATAGTAATGATTTTATTCTTAGTAACTTGTGAAGGAACAGGAAAATATTTTCACTGAGGAAGATCAGTGTAAATGGAGATGCTAACCTCTGCAACTGTCCTCCAGAGATGGATACATGAGAAGAATTAAAGCCAAACACTGGCTTGACAAACTTTATCAGTACAGGAATTTGCTCTTCACTGGTCCTCATCCTAGATGTTGTGCTTAACATGACAGCAGGCCGTTGCATATCTGAAGGACCAACAAACTATTATATTTTGGAGAAACAAAATAACTAGCATATCATACAGCATCAGGACGATTACATATCATCTACATGTCAATACAGCAGATGAGCAGTAGAGACACTCCTTTCTTAATTTAGAGGTGTCTTCTTTAATAAGTTTCTAACAGGCAATCGAACATACCGTATAGAAAAGTAACTGGAACTACAGGAGCAATGGAGGTTCCCTGCCAGCTCAATATTAAGTCTGATCTTACGCTCAATGTCACTATGGCTGTCTGATATATACCTCTAACCTGGAAATGTGCCCAAAAGATTGAATGATATTTGTAAGTACTGCAATAGAATATAACGTACAATAAAAATTGGAAAGAACTAACCTGAAAACCAAATCTGCGTTCTCCAAAGCTATTTCCACTAATGGGAGTAAGAAATCCCTGACTTATGCTGAGGGAGTTCAAAATTTCTGTAGATGAGTTGGAAATTGGTTCTGTAAAGTACAAATACACCTCCATGTTCTCAGCACTATTTGTTGCTAGCACAGTTCTCTTTTCACTGTCAATTTGAAGTAGCCTTTCAGGTATATGAGTCCTTATATCAACAAACACTGTCCTTCTATCTGTTGAATCCAGTATCAAAGAGATTGAACTTAGTTTATTTAAGTCTTGTTCGTTAAGCAAATACCTTTATATGATTGGACTGGTTTCTCCAGTAAATTCCTATGAAGGTATCACATCACGAGAATTTTATTCATTGGCACAGAAAGATTGACATGTCTTTGAATCATGGAAATGGGAAGGCCTAAATATAACTCTGAAATAGAACATCTAGTTAAAACAGAGAATCTGTTAAAGAACTGATATGAACATGACCATGGTAAGGCAACTGCTCACCAAAATGTATAAATAAACTTGAATTTTCTGTCCTTCTAAATTTGTTTCCAGCAGGGTCTGAACAGAAGTTTTTATCCATTATCAAGATCACTCTTCCATACTGATCACGTGTAGACAGACTCACGACAACAGAAAATTTAAGGTCTGGCTCAATAACATTGAGTGTGTTTGGCACGACTTGTCCAGCTCCATAAACGAGAAGCTGCAAAGAGAACACAATTGATAACTAGGTTTTGAGCTGAAGAGATAATGAAAAGGAATTCCCAAGAACTCTAGAGCTCATACACCACTCTCTCAATACAAGGACAATTTGAGAAAGCATTGGTGAACTTCAGCCAACAATATATCTATCTCAGACTTCACTTTGATTTGAAAGGTCAAAATCTTTGAAGGAAAGATTTATAGACATCATACATAGAAACATGAACATTAATTCTTCCTGAACTTCACTTTATGCAGAAGGTTTATGCAGAAGGGTCAAAGCAAGAACCCAATCTCTCATGCAAAACACTTCCCAATTTAAAAGGACAACTAGGTTTGGGATGGTGGAAAACCATCTGGTTGAAAGCATATATTAGTTTGTCATCTACTTACATTGCAGGAATTCGTGGAAGAGCATCCGAAACCACCTTGGCTCCAACATGGCTCAGTGAAAGTTATCTCCACTGAAACATTGGAAACATTTGTAAAAGATGTTGGTGTGGTAATGTAGGCTGTAGGGGGGATGGTGTCTGCAGAAGAGAAGGGACATCATGAAATCAGGAAGAGAAAACATAAATGAATTTAAACTTTACCAACAGTTACAACTAGACTAGAGTCCCCAACATGAACGCATATCAAGTTTAAAAAAGACCAAGTTTATTTGCAGCCTGTCTGTAATTTGGAAGACAACTGCAACCTAAAGGTCAACAATATAGTAGGGTGACTAAAAAAGTTTAAAATGTAACATGTAACCTTTTTATTCGAAGTTGGAAATGGTTAAAATACGTTACACTGAAATAGAAGTTTATCATATTGTTATTACTATATATTAAGGGGGATGATTCCAAACCTATCTGATTAATAAGTAAGATCCAGAGGTCCCCTGATTATGATATATCCATAACATAAGTAATAGCTAACAATTTTGGAGAAAGAAGGCTCAGAAGCAATAAAAACAACTTAAGCCTTGAAGAGAGAACTCAGAAGTACACCATAGAAGAGAATGGTTGTTTTGTGTGTCCATAAATGGCATCATTTAAGTATCATGAACGACTAGTGTGCAACCAAGACCATGAAAAGGAAGAAAGGTTGAGTGCTACCAACAGTCCAGTTGTAGTGAGCACATCCAACTCCAAGAGATCCATTGGTGCAAACTTCAAAAGTATGATTTCCATCAAGCAACTGTGTGTAAGAAACTTCTCCACCTTCACAAACTGCAGACACATAATCATCCAACTACAATAACAGTAAATGTAGAATTAATTAGTGTGTAATCTAAATGAGCTGAAAAATTGCCAAGTGGAGAAAATAAAAAGTGAATCTCAATAAATATAGAACAATTCTCAAGAGGAAGTTGGATCCTAAGGACAAAGAGTATATTTCTCTCAAAATCTTTGTTTTCCTGGCTGCGTACTTTCCAAATATGCTATGGATGTGATACCACAAATATTTCTTCAAAATCACAAAAAGATAGATTTTGGATACTAGGGAGATGCTTACGCATTCATGTGCTACATAGATATTTTTTCCAAATAGTTGGCTTGACCTAGTTCATAGAAAAATTGTAAAAGATGAGGCATGCATCATGTCAAGGGACTGAGAGACACCTTTAGCCCTCACAACTATCGTTGTAAGGTGCATGTAATTTGACAATAAGATTTCCATTATCCTTGGCTATTATCGACATGCAAATTTTATGTTTTCAGGGAAACAAGTCTGGCATTGCAGAGGCTTAGCATTCAATGTTACATATTTAATTAAATGAATGAAAGTAATGTATAGATGTAAGTCTGCTAAGAAAAGAGAGCATGAAGATGATTTCTCTGAGCTGACTGATCCTCATCTTAGATACTAACACTGGTTCACTGAACCCCTTCTTTTCTTTCATTAATTTTTTCTCCTTAAGCTAAGCTGACAAAGTCCATGCTCAAATTGAACACTTAATTTACTACACATCAAGGTATGCGACATAGATTACAGATGATGTTGAATATAAGTTTTCCTGTGCTTGTGATGTTAGTGAAGTGGGCAAAGAGTTCCGAATCCTATATGTTTAAGTATCTCTAAACTAGGAAACAAAAAGCTGATTCCTTTAGTGGAACAGATCAAACATGATATTCTTCACTGCATTCAAATTAGCAACATGAATCTAGTCGAAATATCGAGATTGCTTCTCCTAGCATTCAGATTTTCTGGTCACTAACCTAATAAACTTGCAACTGCTAGGACCTCCTTTTTGTCTAGCTAGAAGTAAGATATTAATACATTTTTTTTTCTTCAAGCACTTTAAAACCTTAACTCATTACAGTCATTCACATGCCTTATACTAAAGCTCGAGATATAAGACTATTAAACTGAAGTTAGTTTCTCAGATGGTTACTCAATTACCAATAATTCACTTTAGAAAGTCACTTTTTTTTTGTTTTATAACCCAAAAATCATTCAACTAATGGTATATTACTCACAAAGTCACTTTTCTTTATTTTATAGCTCAAAAACGACTCAACTATTTGCTAATTTATTCACGAAATCACTTTTGAAAAAATAAATGGAAAAATCACATGAAATAGTTGAGTAACTTTTCGAGTGAAATATCGATAACCGAGTAACTTTTGAGTTATAAAGAAAGAAAAAAACAACTTTTTGAATGAAATATCAATAATTGAGTTACTTTTTAAGTTGAGTGATCATACGAGAAATCAACTCTAAACTCTACAAATTCAATGACAATCTCCATAGATGGAAAAACCAACTCAATGACACGTAGACGACTGTTTAAATGTTTTCTAAACTGACCTGGCAATAAGTGGAACAATCCGCACAAATGCCACCATTGCCACCGGCCAAAACTTGAAAAGCAAATTTAGCAAAATTCCGATTTGTGAATGCGCGAGGAGTATTCAATAATTTCAAAGTAACCTCAGAGTCATCGCATTGAACTCCGAAACTCAAAACGAGGAAAACAACCCAGAAATGCAAAATCAGCCACAAAATTTTTTCTCGACCCATTACATCTCAATGCAGTCAATTTGCATGAGTACCAGCTTGTTCAAAAATTTCTAACTTAAAAAAAAAAAAACTTTTTGTATTGCATGAAAATGATGAATTTTGAGGAAGAACAGGGGAATGCAGAGAGAAATGGATATTTTAGTGGTGTTGAAGAGATATAGGACTTGAGACTGAGAGTGCAACTGAGAGAAGGAAGGATAAGACTTAAAGAGAGAGGAAAAAGATTCCAAACGGACAGAAAATAGCGTAATAAATGAAGACAGAATTGAGAGAGACAGTAGCTTTGATTTGGGTAATGAATGTGAGATGAGAGAGAGGGAGTTATAGAATTTTAATGCAACTTTAAGAAAGTGATGAATTGTGCTGTTGCAAGACAATATATGTGCCTTATTTGACGGATAAAGAATTTTTTCAAATACACAATTCAAATCAATTTCTTTTGTAACTTATTGAGAAAAAACAATTTCATGCACTGCATCATATATGTGTTGGCGGTAAATCACGTCCTACTTTATTTATGGATTATTTTTTTTTGATATTATTAAAAGTTTAAGCTGATTATTAAAAATAAAAAAATATTTTTTAAGTAGTGAACAAATAAAAGTTAAGACCCACTCCTTGTCTCGGCTTCAAAATTTTGACAATTTTTTATTTATAGGTTATAATTTCTTAAAGAACCTATAAAAATAATGTAATAACTAATATGATAAGAGAGGGAGGGTGTTTCAAAAATCACATAGCCAGACAGTAAAAATTAAGAATTTCAAAAATTTACTTTCCAACTTTAATTCCATATCTAATCAAATCATATATATTAAAGCTAAGGAATTAGTACATACTCTATTTATGAAATGTCTTGAAACTCTAATTAATAGGAAGAATATATACGCCTACCAAGAGGTACAATTAAATATGTACTTACTACATTAAAGTTTCTTACACCAATAATAAGGTTAAGTTAAATTCTTAAAGTCTCATTCTTCACTTAATGTATAATTAATGGGGAAAAAGAAATTTGTTAAATACTTATTTCTGAGCGTACCATGTCATAAGAATCTCTATGTAGATTTGAGAGATTGGTAATATAAAATTCAAAGAGGTGTTAATTTTTTATTATTATTTAAATTGATAAGAAAATAAATGTTAGATCTTACTTAATTCTAAAAGCTAATTTAAAGAGCTTGTTCGATGAATAATGTGAATCTGTTTTATCTAGTTTCTTCGTTTCCCTTTTATTAAAATTATTCAAAAAAAATTAATAATTCTTTGTTCCCTTTGATTATTAACTATAGTCATTTTCCAAGTTTGATACATGGCCGGTGGCTCTTCATTAGGTGCCATTTGGCCCCAAATAATTTTTGGAAAAAACTTGAGAACTCATGTTTGGCCAGATATTTTGCCATTACTTGACAAATATATTTGGCAAACATCCCAAGTTCCCAGGTTTTAGAAAAAATTGGAAATTGGGCCAAAATTTAATATTTGGGAAGTTTTAAAAAATTTAAAAATTACTCCAAACTTTTATATTTTATAAAAACATTCATCATTTATTAATTCCTACTAATATTTATTTACCCACTTACTCCATTAACGTGACAAATCCAAAACCATTAACTAACATTTCTATCTACCTCCTCCGAAAAATAACAGTTTGAGTGGCAAGATTGAGAAAAAAAGAACAATTTGTTTTTAATGGGATTTATGTATTGTTCTTGCACATATTATTATTTTGTTGTTGTTGATTATTATTAATTACGTTATAAGATTATTATTTTTACGGAATATGTTCATTATAAAATGATAATACAAACTTATAGATATTTTAAATAATTTTTAGAATTTACGGGTACAAAATATTATTTTTTAAAACATTCAAATATTCTTGAAAAAATTTGTGGGCCACGGGTACAAAATATTATTTTTGAAACATTCAAATATTCTTGAAAAAATTTGTGGGCCAAACGCATGATGAAACTTTATTAAAAAATAAGTTATTAAAAATATTTGAGAATTTTAGGCCAAACACTAACTTAATGATACCAACTACCCCTCTTATCTCTGGAAATGAGATTTCTTGCCTTCTTATGTAAAGAGTGTAGACACATAACGTGCATGGACAATTTATATTGCAAGGACACAAATTATATATAGTACCCTATCTTGCTGTATTCTTTCTTATATGTTGGAGGTTGAATTTAGGGTACAGTCGACAAAACGTAAAGTCCCACCAAGACAGCTACCTTCATATGGCCCATATGTATCACATTAAAAACTTCTACTACTTTAGCTTGCTTATTTATGAGGAGTATCCAGGCAGCTAAGAATATTATTGCAAAAATGCTTGCTTTTAAAAAAAATTACATTTCATGCCTATTTAGAAAAGAAAATTATTTATAATATATACATATATGTGTGTGTGTATATATATGGGATAATGTTTTTGAGGCCAAGGTTTGAAGGGGCATTCCACCACAAAAACTAGGCTGTATGTGCCCAATCATGTAAAAATAATTGAGTATATTACCCATCGATGAACAGCATTTGTCTCTTTTTCAATTTGTATCTTTGTATATAAAATGTTGTAAAATAATATATCTATCTATGTTATCTTTCACTATAATTTGTTTCCACTATATCTTATCCTCCATCACAATTTGTCTCCACTATTATGTATTTTCACCATAATTTGTTTCTTTTTTTAGTCCTATAAATAGTCATTCTTGTAAGAATGAATGAATATACAAAAGAGAAGAAAATAATAAAATTACTTATTTTGCTCTCTCCTCCTCTTCTTAAGTTGGTTTGTCATTTTATTTATAATACGTTATCAGCACGAAGTCTCTTATAAGGTATGTTTAGTTGATATAATTGTTTTATTTTTAGATCCTAAACACAAGTATACATATGAATATTTTCAGTTTTTAAGTTTTCTAAATAATATAAGGAAGTAGTAGACTTTATTAATTAATGAAAATAAATTTTCTTATTAAAATATTGTATAAGTTGTTCTTAATTTTTAATGGTTAAAATTTTATTAGCTTAATCTAATTTAAATATTTTTATGATAGTTTCCATCATGTCAAACTTGTTAAAATTGGAGTTCATGGCACTTGATATTTCTGGCAAAAATTATTTGTCATGGGTACTTGATGCTGAAATTCACCTTACCACTAAGGATCTTGGTGATGCTACAATCGAAGGAAATAAAGCATTAAGTCAAGATAAAGTGAAAGCTATGATTTTTCTTCGTCATCATCTGGATGAAAGCCTGAAGGTTGAATACTTGATAGTGAAAGATCCACTTGAATTGTGGAAAGGTTTAAAAGGAAGGTATGACCACCTTAGGGCAACGGTATTGCCAAGGGCTCATTATGAGTGGATGCACTTAAGGTTTCAAAATTTTAAAACTGTAATTGAGTATAATTATGTTGTATTTAGAACAACTTCTCAATTGAAATTATATATCGATACTATAAATGATGAGGATATGTCGTAAAAGATACTAACTATTTTTCATGCCTCTAATATGATATTACAGCAGCAATACCGTGAAAAAGATTTTCAGAAATACTCTGAATTAATCTCATGCCTTCTGATGGCTGAGCAACATAATGCTATTTTAATGAGAAATCATGAAGTCCGTCCCACTGAAACTGCTCCGTTAACGGAAGCAAATATGGTAGAAGCACATGGCCAGTCTGAAAGAAGACAATAAAAATTAAGGCCACAATAATGTGTGTAGATGTGGCAATGGCAGAAAACGATATAATAATCATCGTGATGGTGGTCAACATAAAAGGGAGAACAATATAAGTTCTCAAAGTGGTCCTTCAAGAAGTAACTGTCATTGTTGTGGTATGAAAGACTACTGGAAAAATGAATGTAGGACGCCTGAACATTTTGTCAGGCTTTAATAAAAATCAATCAAAAGAAAGGCAAATAAAAGTGGTGCCTCTTCTTCTAATTTTCAGATAAAGTCACATTTGACATTTGAAAATAATGTTGACGCAGGACCTTCGTAAGTATACAATGATAATATTGAAGCAAATTTAGCTTTGAAGAATGACGATTTTAATGACCTCGATGATATTATGATGATTTTAATGACCTCGATGATATTACTCATTTGGAGGTCGAAGATGTCACGCTCCGGGAGGATACCCTAGACGTGACCGGCACTCGAAAACCATTGCTGGTCCCCAAGCAAACCACTTGGTCCAATCACATTCATTCAATCTCATTCTATCAGTGGAAGACTCAACTCATAAGAATACTATTCATAAATAAGGCCAAAGGCCAACCATCTATCCAATCAACAACTAGTAAGAATGAAACTAGTCAAAATGAAACAAATCAACATCATCAACACTCTAGTTCATGAAGCCTCTATCAGCAATCTAAGAGGTGTCACTGACAGGTTCATGGCTACCATAAATCAAATAAAGGAAAGTTAACTCAAAGTTGAAAAGATAACTGCGGTATCCTTCAAAAACAGTGAGGACTCACTAACTAGCTGAAAGCGAATATATCCTCGACGGTGCGCATGTTGATGATCTCTAGTACCTGTCTCTACATCATGAAACGATGCATGCTCAAATGGATGTCAGTACGTGGAATGTATGAGTATGTAAAATGGCAGAATGAAACATGCATCAAGGTAGGATCAAATCAACTCAAAATCTCAACTCAGAAGAAGGAACAACTAAACCAAGATGTTCTATGTCTAAATAAGAATATGACTTAAACAAGACCAATCATATATAACCCAATCCAATCTATTCCAATCCGACACAGAGTACTATTAAGACCTATATAAGAGTTTCTCTTATCTGACAACTATAACTTATGAGCCAGTGATAGTACAATAAGCCGACGTTGTTGCCACATCCGTTCATACCTTGCCAGGGTAGGAACGAATCAATAATCATTTATCCGTAAGCAATCAAGTCCTATCATGTCAGGACAGTAATTTGGGAAACATCCGACTTTAATAGTTCAATCCTCTCTTACGTTTGGCGACGTAGTTATTGGGTTCAAGTTATTACTTACTCTTACCCAATTTGGTGCTCAATACTTCTCCCAAGACTCAATACTCCTAAAACTTTATCCAATCAGTTCAATCTAGTCATATCAACAAGTCTCATTTGGACCCTTATCAATTCATCAATTCTATCACAACCAAACTTCTTGACCGATCATACTATCCAAGCAAACCCAATCACATTTTTTCAAGGGTAATTTAGGTATGAATTTATGACAACAGTTAATCCTATCCAATCATTTCTCCATTAATTTAGCTAATTTTTTGGGCTAAACCATGACTCATCAAGACCTCAAATCAATAATTAGGGAGACTTAAAATATTTAAGCTTATAACAAAAATATGTATAACAACTCATACCAATCAACTCTTAGACCTAACCATAGTATAAGAATATTATAATATAGGAATCAACTCGGGTTCATGGGGATGAAGACATGAAGCATTTATCAATTTCTCAACTCATCAACATCAATATAAAAAAATCAATTTAGTAGATGTAAAAACTCATTAGGACATAGATCTATCAAGAAAACTCAATTCATATGAACATTTAACTAAAAAAAGATGTAGGGCACATGGGTGAATTCAATCCATGTTATGAGCAGTCGTACATACCTGAATCTTAGGAGTTATTGGATAAAAGTGTTGGATTTGGAACCTTGTAGCTTGAAGTTGAGAAACCAATCTATGGATTTGTTAAGGAGATCTTGAACTTGGAGTCTTTAGATCTCCCAATATTGAAGAAATCCCTTTCTTGAAGTTCTTAATCTTTGGGAGAAGGATAATTTGGGATTTTGAGAGTATCACTCATATAAGAATATTATTAGGTGAAAGATTGAGAAAAATCACCCTTTAATAAATTCTGTAAGCAATTTCAGCAAGCTGGAGGTCTCCTCGCCGAACCATTCGGTGAGTCACAAAAGGATGTTTGAGCTCGCCTAAAATAACAGTTTATGGAGAGTTTCAGATCCATTCGGTGAGCTAAATCGGCTTATCGCTAAACCATTCGGCGAGTCGCCAAATTGGCAGGTGAGCTCGCCGAATTATCCTATCCGTACATGCTTCAGTAAAACAATCATAACTTTCTACTCCAAACTCCAAAAAATGCAATCTTTGTGGTATTGAAAAGAAGACTCAAAGAACTTTAATTTGATATGTAATGGGTCACCTAATTCGTTATATTCTAGGATATATGGTTGTTCGAAGTTGACCTTTATACGAACTCATTCGGAAACTTAGCCGATAGAAATTCTTTGGACTTGGCTTGGTTTTAGGGATCCCTTATGACCCTAAATCACATATAGTATACTTTAAATACTTATGAATTTATACTAGATCATATATACAATTTGACTTCTTTGAGTTCAAGCCTATACGCATACGGAGAATGGTCCAAATCTTAACGTAAAAATTTTGAGGTGTAACAGAAGACTTCTTTAGAGATCATAATTGATGTTTAATTTTATTGTATGATTAAAAATATGTTGTCGTTTTTATATACTTTTGATTATCATGTTTTTACTTTTATCTATTTAAAAAGAAAAAAGAAAGGACTTAAGTTTTCTAACAATATTGTTACTTATCTTATCTCTTATAATGTACTTTTATTTTATGAAGATAAATAAATTCTCAGTCTTCAATTGGATCCAAGATGAGTAATGGAGATATGTGTCTTTTGGATAGTGCTACAATACACGCTACATTAAAAGAAAAAAAATATTTCTCTCATTTGAGTATGAAAGAGGTCAATGTTAATATAATATCCGGTAGTAAAAAAATAATTGAGGGCTCTGAAAGAGCAACCTTATCACTATATGAGGGAACAATATTGGTTATTAATAATACGTTGTATTATAGTAAGATTCAAAGAAACTTATTAAGTTTCAAGGTTATTTGCCAAAATGGGTATCAAGGTTATGTACCTTTATATTACTACAATAAAGCGAAAAAAAGATTTGTGCATGAAAAATTATCTGTACTTTCTTCTGAATTATACCACACTAGTATTGATGTGGTTGAATCACTATTGATGTGGTTGAATCACATGTGATGGTAAATAAAATATTTATTGACCATAATGAATTTATCATTTGGCATGACCGACTGAGACATCTCGATTATAATATGATACACAGAATTATTGAGAATTCACATGGACACACTTTAAAGAATCATAAAATTCTTCAATCTCTAGATTTCTCTTGTGTTGCTTGTTCCCAAGGAAAACTGATTATTAAACTATCAACAACTAAGGTTGGGATTGAATCATTTGCATTTCTAGACGTATACAGGCTGATATATTTGGCCCAATTCACCCTTCATGTGGACCATTTAAATATTTTATGATTTTGATAGATGCATCTATAAGATGGTCACATGTATGCTTATTATCAATTCGCAACATCATTTTTGCGAGATTGTTAGATCAAATTATAAGGTTAAGAGCACAACTTTCAGATTACGCAATAAAGATAATTTGTCTTGATAATACTGGTGAATTTACATCTCAGTCCTTTAATGATTATTGTATGTCGGTTGAAATAAAAGTTGAACATCCGATCGCTCATGTTCATACTCAAAATGGTCTACCAGAATCATTGATTCAATGCCTCCAATTGATAGCTAGACCATTACTAATGAGGACAAAACTTCCTCTTTCAGTATAGGGCTATGTTATTTTGCGTGCAGCAGCACTTGTGTGCATAAAGCCAACCAATTTTCATCAATTCTCGCCATTACAATTGGCTTTTGGGAAGGAGCCAAATATTTCCCATCTTAAAAATTTTGGGTGTGCGGTATATGTTCCAGTTGCTCCATCGTACTGCATGAAGATGAGTCTCCAAAAAAGATTGAGAATATATATTGGGTATAAATCTCCTTCTATTATAAAATATTTGGAACTTATGATCGAGATTTATTTACGGCAAAATTCGTTGATTATTATTTTGATGAATCAGTATACTCAATATTAGGGGGAGAACATAAGAAATTGGCAAATGAGATAGATTCAAATTCATTGTCACTATCTCATTTAGATCCTTGAACAAATCAATGTGAGCAAGAAGTTTAAAAGTTGATTTACTTGTAGAATATTGCAAATCAACTATCAGATGCATTTATTAACCTTCCACGGGTTACTAAATCGCATATCCCAGTTGCTAATGCTCAAGTTCGAGTTGATATTCCGATAGGACAACTTGTTCAGGCAAATGAGTCTAGGCCACGCTTAAAACATGAAAGACTAATTGGTTCCAAAGATAAAAATCCTTGATAAAGGAAAGGAATAAATGATCAAAATGATCATAATTTGAAGGCAATTGCTCATGAAGAGCCCAGAGACATAAAAAATAGATACCACCAGAGAGGTTTAAGTACATGAAAATAATGAGAATAAAGAAATCTCAATAAGTTATGTCTCGACTCGAAAAAGGTGGAATCAAAATGATATTGTGGTCGATAATATTTTTGCTTATAATGTTGCCATTGAAATAATGCAACAAGATGAGGATCTTGAATCAAAATCTGTTGATGAATATAGATAGATAAATGATTGGCTAAAATGAAAGGATGCAATTTAAATAGAGTTAACTTCACTTGAAAAATGTGATATTTTCGGATCAATAATCCGAACACCTGAATGTGTCAAGCTAGTGGGGTACAAATTAATTTTTGTGTGTAAATGAAATGCAAAAAGGTAAAGTCATAAAATATAAAACACGACTTGTAGTCCAAAAATTTTTGCAAAGTCCTAGCATTGACTATATGGAAACATATTCCCCTTTGTGGATGCATTTACCTTCAGGCATCTAATGAATTTGGCAGTTAATGAAAAACTTGAAATACACCTAATGGACGTGGTCACTGCCTATTTATATGGGTAATTGGACAACGACATTTTTATGAAAATTCTCGAAGGATTCAAAGTGTCTGAAGCATACAAGGATTCTCGAGAAACTTGTTTAATAAAGCTTCAGAAATCTTTATACGGGTTGAAACAATCAAGACGAATGTGGTACAATCGTCTTAGCAAATATTTGCTACAAGAAGGATTTAGAAATGAACCAATTTGTTTTTGTGTCTTTATTAAAAGGCATGGATCTTAATTTTTCATAATAGCAGTATATGTTGATGATTTGAATATTATTGAAACTCCTGAATAACTTTCAAAGACAGTAAAATGTCTGAAAAAGGCCTTGGAAATGAAAGACTCCGAAAGACAAAATTTTGTTCATCAGTCAACATATACTTAAAATATTTTAAAGAGATCTTACATAGATGAAGCACATTCATTGATTACCCCAATGGTTGTAAGATCTCTTGATATTAATAAAGATCTATTTTGGCCTCATGAAAATGATAAAGTGCTTATTGGTGCTAAAATTTCATATCTTAGTGCAAAATGTGCATTAATATATCTTGCCAACAATTCTAGACCAGATATAGTTTTCTCTGTAAGCTTGTTAGCAAGATTTAGTTCTTCTCCAATACGAAGGCACTGGAATGGAATTAAGCATATATTCAAATGCCTCCGATGGACCATTGATGGAATTGTTTTACTCGAATAAATTCACACCACAATTGATTGGTTACGCAGATACAAGATATTTGTCTGATCCCCATAAAGGTTGATCGCAGGCAGTGTTGACACTCAATTTTGACCTTCCACAACGTAAATTAGCTATTGAGTTTCTTTGAATTTCGAACAATTTCAAATAATTGGTTTTTATAAAAACAAAGATATTTTCATGTTATCTTAACTATTTTTATCTTTTTTTATAAATTTTAGTATATTTCTATATAACTATATCTTTGATTACTATTTATGTAGTTATTCGAAAATTATCTCAATTTTTTTTTATTTTTAACTAAATATAATGTTAGTTAGGTTAGTTTAATTATTGTTTGCATTTTTAAAAATTTTAGTTTTTTCTTAAAAAAAAATCCTCAATCTCCCACATCGAAAATCCTTGAGGGATTTGAGATTTTTGGAGCCTATATAAAGGCTCATATTCTTTTTAAGAAGAAAAAGAAGTGAGAAGTTTTTTAGCCATCCCAAAGTTAGAAATTTTCTTAACTTGGCTAGGATTTTGGAGTCAAAATTTAGGCTAAGAACAGTGTTCTTATAACATCGAACCCACGGAGGTTCGAGTCTAAAATTTTAATTTTTCTTTTTGTGGATTGGAGTTCCATCAAGCTCTTGGAAGGTGGTGAAGTTGTTTTCCGCTTGTTGTCTTGAGTCTCGCTGCCCGAAAAAGGTAAAAAAAAATCTCAGCTTTATTTTATTTAATTATTTCATGTTTTAATTAGAATAATTAGATTAATAATAGAAATTTCTTATAATTAACATGTGTTATGATTAATTAGTTATCATGTGTTAGGATTATTTCATGAAAGATCTTAATTTTGTTCATTATTTTTTGAAGTAGTTTTCTTTGACAATATAGATTTTCAGGTTTTCAATTTCTTCTTTTAACATGATTTAGCTAATAAAAATATGCTTAAAATTATTATTTAATTAGAACTCTCATGGCCTAATTGATTTAATTCTTTCTTTAAAATTTGAGTCAGTATAGCGTATATATCAAATCCGTATTATATAGTTACTTGAATATAATTTTTCTTTCCTTTTCTTTGTCTACATATAATATATGTTGTTAGTTATATCTAGGATGTCCATCAATTTGATACCTTAACATATCATAATATATTCCCTGGTTTAGCTTAAAATGAGTAGATGCTTATGCAATTTTATTTTTGTGCATGTGATATCAATTCGAGTCTATCTTTGGACTCCATCCTTGCATATTGTAGAAATTTGAGTCTCCCATCATCTTGCTCAAATTGCTGGAAAATTGATACATGGAAAGAAAGCTAATCTACATGGTTTGAATATTGATATTGGGTTATATACACGGAATAGAGGTGGAAAACAGTGTTGTATACACTGATATATAGTATATATATAGTCCAATATGTAAGAAAATAATATTGTATATACTGATATACAGTGTATATATAGTTTGATATACATTGATATACAACAGATACATGTAACAAACAGGTGATATACTGTGTGTATATAGCTTGATATACAAAAATAATATTGTATACAGTGTATATACAATCCGATATACAATGTATATATAGCTGCGATATACAGTGGAATTGGGCTTAAGGCCCAAAACGCATATGACCCAACAACTTAGTCCAGGCGTACAAAAACTAAGTGTCGGGCCATATTTTTATGTGTTATTTATTATTTATTTATATTGGTTCGGATTTTAATAATTTATATACTTATGTTATTTATGTTTGCTTAGATATTAATTTTAATTTGTTTTAACTTAATTTGATTCCCCTAAAAATAAACCAATTCATGTTAATTTAGTCTTTACATGATTTTCTACATTTACTTAGTCATTTTATAAGCTTTTACGTTTATATATATATATATATATATATATATATATATATATATATATATATATATATATATGTATATTATTTTCAATGTTTAAGTTTCATCATTTTTTCTAAAAAATAATTTTAAAGTCTTCGTTTCCTTTTAAATTAATATTTTTAAAAGTTAGTCAAATAATTTTTCAAATTGTCGGATAACTGCGCGTTAGCAGCCACTTTGAATGCTTAACACATTTTCAAAGTGGAAATAAGAATCTCGTACCTTTTTCTCTGAATTTTAAGGCTTAAATCTATTAGGGTTTTTTAAATTAAGTTTTCTTAATTTCTTTAAAAAATTAAGTAGCGACTCTTCTTTTTTAAAATTGATTTTTTCTTTATAAAGTTGAAATTAATTTTAAACCATCTTTTTCCGACATAACATGCAGACTATTTATTTACATATGGTGGTACAATTATATTATGGCGGTCAACAAAGCAAACTATGGTTGTCACTTCTTCAAATCATGCAGAGATAATAGTCATTCATGAAGCAAGTCGAGAATGTGTTTAGTTAAGATCAATAATTCAACACATTCAAGAAACATGTGGCCTTTCTTTGAAAAGAGGCGTTTCAACAATATTGTATGAAGACAATGCTGCATGTATAGCTCAACTGAAGGGAGGATATATCAAAGGAGAGAAACAAAACATATTTCAACAAAAATCTTTTTTACTCATAATCTTCAAAAGAAGGGTGAAATAGATGTAAAACAAGTTCGTTCAAGTGACAATTTTGCAGATATATTTATCAAGGCATTGCCGACTTCAACCTTTGAGAAAAATGAGATATAAAATTGAAATGCATGGTTTTTGAGGTATTAAGTGATATTCTCATCAAGTGGAGTAAATATGCGCTACACTCTTTTTTCTTTAACCAAGATTTTTTATCCCAATGAATTTTTCCTTGTAAGGTTTTTAACGAGGCAGCAAATAGTGCGTATTAGGAATAAAGATATATACTTGTTTTTAGAACCTTTATTTTACATGGACATCTAAGGAGGAGTGTTGTAAAATAATATATGTTCATGTTATCTTCCACCACAATTTGTTTTCACTATATCTTATCCTCCACCACAATTTTGTCTCCACTATTATGTGTTTCCACCATAATAACAACAACAACAACAACCCAGTGAAGTCCTACACGTAGGGTCTGGGGAGGATAAAGTGTACGCAGACCTGACTCCTACTAAAGTAGAACGACTGTTTTCGAAAGACCCTCGGCTCAGAAAAATCATAAGAGAAGTCAGATACAGATAGGAAGTTCAAAGCTAAGTAAATAACAAGAGTAACTCAGATAAAGTAGAATAATCAAAGTACAGAAAGTAATAAATTATAATAGAAATCAGACCACAACGAATTATAGTATGCTAAAATGCCTACTAAAAAGGAAGAGTAACGAGACTATGGACTAGCCTTCTACCTTAATGTGGGTCCTCCACACCCTCCTATCTAAGGTCATGTCCTCGGTAAGTTGTAACTGCGCCATGTCCCGCCTAATCACCTCTCCCGAATATTTCTTTGGCCTACCCCTACCTCTTCTGAAATCATCCATGGCCAACCTCCCGCACCTCCGCACTGGGGCATCTGAGTCTCTCCTCTTTACGTGCCCAAACCATCTCAGTCGCATTTTCCGCATCTTGTCTTCCATCGAGGCCACTCCTACCTTGTCCTGAATAGCCTCATTTCTAATCTTGTCGCTCCTGGTATGCCCACACATCCATCTCAACATTCTCATCTCAGCAACTTTCATCTTTTTAACATGAGATACCTTAACTGGCCAACACTCCGCCCCATATAACGTAGCCGGTCTAACCACCACTTTGTAGAACTTGCCCTTAAGTTGTGGTGGCACCTTCTTGTCACATAGCACACCGGAAGCGAGCCTCAATTTCATCCACCCTCCCCCAACACGATGTGTGACATCATCGTCAATCTCCCCGCTGTCTTGCATAATAGACCCAAGGTACTTGAAATTACTTTTCTTTAGGATGGCCTGGTCACCAAGCCTAACTTCAGTGCCAACCTCCTGAGGTGTCTCACTGAACTTGCACTCTAAGTACTCAGTCTTGGTCCTAATCAGCTTAAACCCTTTAAACTCTAAGGTCTGTCTCCAATCCTCCAGCTTGGCGTTAACTTCGCTGCAAGTCTCATCGATCAAGACTATGTCGTTCGCGAAAAGCATACACCATGGCACCTCATCTTGAATTTTTTGCGTCAATCCATCCATCACCAAGGAAAATAAAAACGGACTAAGAGCTGATCCTTGATGCAATCCCATCATAACTTGGAAGTGCTCTGAGTCGCCTCCGACTGTCCTAACCCTGGTTTTGGCACCCTCATACATGTCCTTGATCACCCTAATGTATGCCCCAGATACATCTTTAGCCTCCAAACATCTCCATAGTATCTCTCGTGGCACTTTATCATAGGCCTTTTCTAGGTCGATGAATACCATATGCAAGTCCCTTCTCCTCTCCCTGTACTGCTCCACCAGTCTCCTCATAAGATGGATGACTTCTGTAGTTGAGCGTCCCGGCATAAATCCGAATTGGTTCTCTAAAATAGACACGATTCTCCTTACCCTCATCTCCACCACTCTTTCCCACACTTTCATAGTATGGCTTAGAAGCTTGATACCTCTATAATTGTTACAACTCTGGATATCCCCCTTATTTTTATATAGAAGGATCATTACGCTCGACCTACATTCTTCGGGCATCGTTGCCGTCTTAAAGATGACATTAAATAGCCTAGTCAGCCACTCCAGACCTACCGAGCTCGCGCTCTTCCAAAATTCCACAGGAACCTCGTCGGGTCCGATCGCTCTTCCCCAGCGCATCCTATGAACAACACCCTTCACCTCCTCAACCGTAATACTCCCACAACCCCCAAAATCATGACGCCTCCTTGAATGTTCCAAATCTCCTAGCACAATCTCTTTGTCCCCTTCTTCATTCAAGAGTTTATGGAAGTAGGACTGCCATCTCTGTTTAATGAGGGTCATGTCTATCAATACTTTTCCATGCTCGTCCTTAATGCACTTCACTTGATCTACATCGCGTGCCCTTCTCTCTCGCGCCCTGGTTAGCCTGAACAATTTCCTATCCCCGTCTTTCTGTTCTAGTTCAGCGTAAAGGCGTTCAAAAGCTGTCATTTTTGCCGTCAAAACCGCCGCCTTCGCCTCCATAATATGTTTCTTTTTTAGGCCTATAAATAGTCATTCTTCTAAGCATGGATAAATGTACAAAAGAGAAGAAAATAATAAAATTGCTCATTTTGCTCTCTCCTCCTCTTTTTAAATTGATTTGTCATTTTATTTATAACATAAAAGCTATATTATAAGAAAAAGTAGAATAGAGACAATTTTGAGGGGAGATTTGTAGCCCATTGGTGGGCCAAATATTTTATGGCCATATATATATGGAAACTTACGTAAATATACTTTATTAAGGAAATATTTATCGGTTATAGCAATAATATTTTTTTCACTTGACACTTATAATACATTTATAATATAGTTTTAATACAATTTTTAATACATATTAGCGAAAATAATTTATAAAACTCATATATTACAAGTTTTATTCATGGATAGTATATTTAGCACACTTTAATATACTTATAATTCATTGGGTCAATTTCTTACCAAACAAGTATAATATATTTTAAAACACTTATAATACATTTATATTGAATGCATAATTCACTTTTAATACATGACAAATATATCATAATATTGTTATGTATTGCTATAAATGATAATAAATAAAAAATATCGCTAATATTAGTGATTATTTATTAATATATATATATATATATATATATGTTAACAGGCCTTAATAGGACTACAATTTCTCATTCCTTTGACATTTCCCTCACCACAAAAGTTGCAGGACGTCCATAATTTCAACACATAAATAATTACGAACCAAATAGTGTCAATTCCGTTGTTCTATTCCTACTAGAAAGTTGAAATAGAGGCTTTTTCCACCGTAATTAATGGAGAATTTGTGTCGTAAACTAAAATTTATTTATCGAATCAGTTCACTGAAAAAACGAATGATGAAAAACAGGAAAGCTTCCTAATTTTTTCATTTCAAAAGACTTGTATTTTTTTTCCCACTAATTCAATTAAAATATCTATGAGAATAGCCACTGAATATTTTTTCAATAAGAAATTTCAATTTAAAATAATGATTTTTGAGTAGTGTCCTGCTACTTATTACTGCAGCTATAATAGATAAAAATTACAATGCAAGTTTATGTGAATTCACTTACAAATAGTACACACTAATTGTCTGATACAAGGTGGCAATATCACGAAGATGTCATCAATAAGCATACACCAGTGGTCAGAAACTGGAAAAAAAAAACATCTCAAAAAATATATTTAATCCTAAGTAAGAAATAAAATCCCATTTGGCTGTATTCCCTGAACCTATAATCATCTAACTTCTTTCTGCTTCTGGTTTAATGGTACTCACATGCATTTTATCTTTAGAATGTAACAAAAAAGCTTACTTTAATAGACCTTGTGTAATATCTTGAAGTAATAATTTTTCTAATATTGTAATATTGTAATAAAAGTTTTGAATTAAAATATTTGAATTTGAAAATATTAGGCTTTTAGGTAGAAAAAAAATTCATTAGTTTAATTAAAACTAAAAATCTACAGTTGTAGAGTTCCAAATGAACTCCAATTGTTTCATAAACTTATATTTTCAAATATTATATAATATATTTGAATACATTTGATTTGAATATTAAATAAAATATATTATTATTATATAATAATAATCTTTATTATCTTTTTCCTTTTATTGATCATTAGTTTTGTTAATGAATTTATTTACTGTATAGTGTATTCTTCATTTTTAATATTTTCATTTGTTACGTGTAGACGAGTGATGATCGTATCACAAGCTAATTTTCTTGCTACTATATACCATCTTGAAT